>NC_091712.1:15015000-17515000 GCF_041296265.1 Equus caballus | reverse complement strand
CTCTCCGTCATCATTGCCCTCAGAGTAGCAGAAATAATTCCCTATGGGGCTAACGCAGTAACACGCGCGCGTGCACACACACACATCATCTTCAGACATTACCCTGATGTAAGAGTGTGAATTGACCTGGAGAAGAGATGGTGGACTTTGAGCAGTGAAAGGGACAAAATACCAGTAGATGGTTCAAGTAAAATTCTAACTCAGAAAACTGGCATGTCACAGGTCTGAGGCTGAAATACTTTGGTTCTCAAGCCCCTAGATC
This sequence comes from Equus caballus, assembly GCF_041296265.1. Lineage (NCBI taxonomy): Eukaryota > Metazoa > Chordata > Mammalia > Perissodactyla > Equidae > Equus > Equus caballus. The sequence goes on along the minus strand of NC_091712.1, from coordinate 17,514,738 downwards.
CTTCTAGGCCTACTAATGAAAAGAGTAAGTTTAATAAAGGAGAGTGGAAATGAATGGCAACGTGAATGAACCAGACACAAAATAGCACATGCTACGTGACTGCATTTTGTAAGGAATGAAAACAGCCCAAATTAGTCTACGGTATCAGCAGTCAGCATAGTGGTTAACGCAGGTGGGTGGGGCAAAGGCAGTGAAGGGGCACAAGAGGGGCCTCTGGGTTGTTGATAAGGTAATGTTGCTTGATCTGAATGTTGGTTACATGGGCTATTTCTATTTGTGAAAATTTATCAAGTTATATACTTATGATATATGCACTTTCTTGTGTGTTTATTATTCTTCAATGAAAATGTTTTAAATGGTATGGCAGAGAGCTCATACTAACACAAAATGCTTGGTGGTTACGCACAGGTACAGGAGACAGAAAACAACAAAAATCCAGGGGCCCTAGGTGACCACAAGCCGAATGTGAAAGAACAAGTTCGCGTCATTAGAAGCATAGAAAGAAAGCTAGCCTGATACCCAGGCTATAAAAAAGGATACTTGTATGACTTACAGAGACTGGAAAGTAATGTTTCTTTGATACAATGTAGCTCCTTGAGCCCTGATCAGAATAACGGGTAATTTTGATTAACATCCTTTCCAAAAGACATTGAAAACTAGAAGGGATTCAGAGAAGAGCAATAGAGATGATTAAAGATACGGGAAATAGACCTTCTAAAAGGTTAAAAGCAATGCATTTTTAAAAAATTGGGTGCTGGTCCTCTCATCTTGACAAATGGTAAAATGATTCCCTGCTCTCTCCTCTAATCCTTTGCTCTTCTTCATTGGCAAGTGGACTTGTAAGAGCCAAATAAGTCAGTTGATGTTAATTTATTGAGCAGATATGTCAATGTCACTCTAAGAGAAGAAAAGACGCTCAGTCATTAAAAAGCACTAGTCCGAATAATTGGCCTTGCTTAGCTTAAGGAAGAGAAGACTTGATTGGTCTTAAAATCGCTGAAGATTTTTGAGAAGGGAGTTTATCAGTCATTCTTCACCTCAGACAAAATGAAAGTAGATGATCCTAAAATAAAATAAAGATTTTAGCAGGACACCAGAAACACTCGCTAAATGAGGGAATCAGAAGGCGGGGGGGCGGGGGGGGGGGGGACACTCAAAAGGAGAATTAGGATATTCCAACCAGGCTAGGTTCTTTCTAACATCATAATTTTTATTGTCTCCTGAGTAATGAGTTTGATTTTATTTATAACATTTATAATGCCTCGAAGTTCTCCTCCAGGGACATTTTACCCATTTGCCTCAATTTAGAACTCTCCTTTTGAATTGGTGCTGCCTGAGGGAAATCTGTCGCTGAAAGGAAGCCCCTGAGGCAGCCGATGGGCAGGCCCAGGCCCTGCGGCCGCTGCTCTGGGCTGGGGGCTGGGAGCAGGCCTGCCAGGCGGCAGGACGGAGGCGGGGGCTGCCAGCTGTCGCCAGTCACCATGGTGACCTCACAGCCGGCAGCTGCTCCCCCCACCAGTGGGAAGGTGTCTGAAGGGTCTCTGAGGCAGGTCGGGGCGGTGGGCGGTCCCAGAAGTGGCCTGCAGCCTGGGGAAGTGTGGACCACTTGCTCAGACCAACCAATGCCTTTCCTGGGGCTCCTGTTCCCAGGGAGCAGGCTTGGCCAGAACAGCCTGAGTCTCCTGGCGCTAAACAGACTCCTCTCCGCATCTCGTTGCCCTTGGGAAAGTCTGAGGCCTGGAAAAAGAGACCACGGTTGAAGGCCATTTTTTTAATGTGAAAATGGGATTATGTGGAATCTTAGATTTAGGCCAAGACTTTATCCCCTTGTCCGCCCGGTATTCTGTCCATTTTGTGGCTGCTCTGGTGGGGGACTCCAGACCGGGATCCTGAAAAGGCAGCTGCCCTTTGTCTCAGCAACCTACTGCCCCTGGGGCAGCCCCTTTCACCAACACCCCTCGGCAGCCTGCACACCCCAGCCCCTCCCCCACACGCTGGGGGGGCAGCACCCCCGCATGGCACCTGCTGCCTGGCACACACAAAGCAGGGCCAGGGCCAGCACCCGAGGGAGCCAACAGCTGGCAGGCCGTCTCTGGGCCTGGCGCCTGCCCCGCTGAGCTCCAGGGAGGAGGGGAGGCTGAGGTGGGCTGCATGGGGAGTCTCTCCAGCAAGACATCTGCTGCCCTGGCCGAGAGATCTAAGGGCGGATGCAGGGGCCTGGGGGCTGGGCTGCAGCCTCCCCTCCCTGAGCTGTGCCAAGCCCGGCTCTCTCCCCCTCTCAGGCCGCAGTGGGGCCCTTTCATGCCTGCCCCTCCTCCCCTCCCTCGCTCAGCTGGCGGCTCAGGACAGAACTGCCTCACCAGCAAAGTGCGCAGAGGCACAAAGCCGGGGGTGAGGGGTGGGGGGGCTGGCGGCGTCCCAGCCCACCTGGCAGCCCTCACTTTGGGCACTTTGGACCTTTCCCTGGCCTCGCCTGATGCTCTGCGACCCCCACCCCCCCGGGAGGCTCTGGGCCTAGCCAGGTCGGTACAGGACCCTACTCACTCTCCGGCCTGTCTGCTGCCCCTGCTCCATGCCGGGAGGACCTCGGGGCTGGAGCACAAGGCCAAGTGCCCCCAGGACCCCAGGCAGCCCTCGGAACGGCAGTGACCAATAAGCAGGGGGCTTCTCACTAAACCACCAGTCTGGAGCCTCCCTGGCGTCTCTCAGAGAAGCAGGCCCTCCACCCCTGTCGGCCCTTACTCTCTCTTGGCCCAAGTGCCTGGACTCAGTCGGGTGTGGGGGGCTCCATCCTGCCAGCTCAGGGAATTGGGGTTTGGGTAGCAGCTACCTCAAGGACCCAAAGCCAATTCTGTGAGCCTGCTGGGAAGTAAGAAAGGGACTGCCGCCACACCTTGACTAGCGCAAGGACAGGAAACAGACAAGAGCTCTGCCCTGGGCCTGGCCAGCGAGAGCAGTTCAAACGCTGGGCGGAGCCCAGACATTTGTGCTGCCCGAGACTCGCAGGACCTGGGGTGTCCTCTTGTGTGGGCACTCACTGACTGTGCCCAGGAAATGAAGCAGTGATCCAGGGGAGGCGCTGGACATGACCTCTAGGCACATCACTGTGGGAACCGTATCCCCGGTGACACGTGGGACCCGCGTCCACGAGAAAGTACTGTCCTGCTGGCCTGCGCAGTCCATGGATGCTCCTTTTAGGAAGTCTTCAAGTCCGGATACAACAGCAGAGGGACAAGACGGTTACCCTCCATTCGCAGGCCCAGCTGCGAGCTGCCCCACTGCCGGCGGGCAGGTCGTCCTTTGCCGGTTTGTGATCATCGTCTGCCCACGGGCTGCCCGTGTCTGGTTTCTGCAGGTTGGGTTTTTTTTTTTTTTTTTTTTTAAAGATTTTATTTTTTCCTTTTTCTCCCCAAAGCCCCCCAGTACATAGTTGTATATTTCTCATTGTGGGTTCTTCTAGTTGTGGTATGTGGGACGCTGCCTCAGCATGGTTTGATGAGCAGTGCCATGCCCGCACCCAGGATTCGAACCAACGAAACACTGGGCCGCCTGCAGCGGAGCGCGGGAACTTAACCACTCGGCCACGGGGCCAGCCCCCTGCAGGTTGGGTTTTAACCTTCGTCCCCACCCTCCTGATTCAGAGATGCATCAGGAGAAGGCTTCGCCAGTTGAGTTTGTCTTACAAGTGGCCACAGGGTAGGAGCCCTCTGTCATTTCCCTCCATTGGTCATCAGCCACCTACAGCAGACTGGCCTCTGAGAACCCCCAGCCCTGGCGACAGGCAGGTGGCCTGGGAATTCTCTGACTTGCACACAGCTTCTTCCTGCAGGGCTCAGGCTCCAGGGAACACAGAGAATGTGGACCAGGACATGTGCTGTGCATCACAAGAGCCAGTGCATGTTTGCGTGTGCCTACTCACACACACACACACATACACACATACACACAGCTGGGGTAACCATTACTCCCTGTCTGACTCCTTCCTCAGCCCCCAACCCCCTCCTTCCTCAGCCCCCAACATCCCCTCCCTCCTGGCCTCCTGCCCCATCAATCCTGCCATTACTGAGGACCTCGATGTACACACCCCATTAGTCTGTTCACCACACTGTCACATCATCATCCATTCACCGCACTGTCTCCCTGTCTATTTCTGTGAAGTGACAGCAGAGGCTGTGTCTTGTTTGTGGCCATGACAGTGAGCACTTAAGTGTTTGTGGAGCGAACTGAATCCTCTAGACGATTCAGTAATTCCCAGCTCAGCCATCCATCCCCACAGGCCCTGCTCCTGGGGTCTGGCCTGACAGGGGCTAGCCTCGTTGCCTTGGCTCTTCAGCCTTCTCCTCATCCACACCAAAGCAAATGGAACATGTATTTTTAATGAGTTAGGCAACCCCCATGCTTTTAATAGGGAGAAAAGGGGAAAACACTTAGCCGTAGACAGTGAATGGCTTTCTTCTCCCAGGAGTTCCATTAGAGAGTAGAACGTGAGAGGTGATCAAAGCGAAAAAAAGGAATGGAATCTCTCTTTGCACCATCCCTTGCCAGCTCTCGCCCTCCTCAGACATCACACCCTGAGTGCCTGGAAGCCAAGGAGAAAGATAGAGGATGCATAGCAGGTGTCCAGTGTGGCTGTGAAAGGACACTATTCTTGATGCTAGAAAGTCTGGCTGCCTGAGGGTGTCCTTGGGGACACCATGTAAATTCTATTTCCTGCCAAATAACAATAAATGTGCCCTGCCTGCCTGCCTCCCGGGATGGGGGTGAAGAAGAAAAGGGATAAGAGCTAGCAGAGGCCTAGGAAAGGCTACGCCCCTCCAAGCAGAGCATGGCACTGAGGTGCCCTCAGAGCCTGGCGCACAGGAAAGCCTGGAAACAGAGGACGGGAGCGTGACACTGTCCCCCTTCCCCCCGAGCCTCGGTGTCCCTTCCTCTTCTCTGTGCTGCCCCGTGTGCTCCTGCTACGGGCTGGATTGTGTCTCTCCAAAATTCAGATGCGACTGCATTTGGAGGTAGGGTCTTTGAAGAGATAATCGAGTTCAAATGATGTCATTAGAGAGGGCCCTCGTCTAATATGGCTGGTGTCCTTGTAAGAAGAGGAGACTGGGACACAGACACGTACAAAGGGAGGAGCACATGAAAACATCAGAAGAAAGCGACTGTCTACAAGCCAGGGAGAGAGGCCTCAGGAGAAACCAACCCTGCCCACCCTGGGCCGCAGACGTCCAGCCGCCCGACAGTGAGGCGGCGTCCATTGTTGCAGCCCCCAGCCTGCAGCACTCCGTTGTGGCCGCCCTGGTGAACTGACTCAGCCCTTCCCTCCTTTCTATTTGTTCTTTGCCCTTCCAGGTGTCGTTTCTCACAAGGAGCCGCTCCCCTAGCCAACCTCCCAAAGTGCCTGAGAAGCGGATGCAGGATGCTGGTCGCAGTGCTCTCGCATCTGTCGGGCTGGGGGCATGTCAGTGGGCGACACTTCAGTCAAAGATGTCCACTTCAGGGGGCGATTCCTGACACACTGCAAAGACGTTCAGGAAAGTGTGTCCTGTCCACCTCACACCCTACGCTACAGGTGACCAGCTGCTCCAGTGGGTCTCAAATGCACATCCTTATACAGCTGTCGGTGTCACCTGGGGAGGCTGATAAAAACGCAGACTCCTGAGCTTGCCCACAAAGCTTCTCAACCAATAGACATGAGGTGGGGTCTGAGAATCTGTACTTTTAGCAAGTTCCTAGGTGAACTTGAGGTCATCGTGTGAGGAACGTCCCTGCATTTCATAGGCCAGCGTGAGGCCAGGTCTCACGTGTGAGCGAGAATGATGGGGAGGATATTAGCAGAGCTCCTCAGAGGCCACAGTGTGCTAACACACAAACGCCCACCCACTCGGGAGAAAACCCCTGGAGACCCCTTATGACATCTGACGGGCCCTTGCCTCCTGTTTCCTCTCTTCAGTGGAACCTGGTTAAAAATGATCTCACTCGGAATCACCAATCACAGGATGCTGGGGCTGGATGGCACCGTGAAGGGTCATGGAGTTCAGCCCCGCCACGGACCTGTAAGGAGACTGCAGTGAAGATGTGGGGCAGCCTTGCCCAGACCACAGAACCAGCTGGAGCTGGAGTTGGAGAACAGGTTTCCAGATTCCTCGTCAGGTGCTTGCTTTCTCGAGTGCGCTGTCTCATGCCCTTCCCGCTGCTGCATGTGACTGTGAGAGGGCTCTTCACGTGCCTGCCAGGCCTGTCGGTGGCACTATTGCATTTAATCCACAGTAACCCTGTCTCGTTAGACCTCATTTTCCACATTTTGTATCAGAGAGACCTGCCTAACAACACACAGATGACAAAATTGGAGTCAGGACTCAGCCCCGTCTGTCTAACCCCGAGCCTTAGAGAGCCCCCAAACTGCACAGGAGAAACCTGTCCTTTGTGAACTACCAGCTAAGAGCTAGAAGAAACCAGGACCTCTCTGCTGGGCCGCGATCTGGCGAACTTGCCCCGTTCCCTTTGTGGCCACAGCCCAGCTGGGTCAGGCGTCCTTCCTGCCCAGCCCACGGCCTTCCAGCTCTGCGGACTTCCGAGCTGGGCCGGCGAGAGAGGGGCCAGCTCTGCCGATGGGCCCACAGGTCCTCCGGGCAGCTCTGAGATGACACCCTGGTGGGCGGGGTGGGGCAGCCCCCTAGAGCAGAAGACACTTTCCGCCCCTCTGGCGTCTGCTATCCGAGAGAAGCCTGGGCTTTCTCCCGGCCTCCCGCTCCTTGAGACGGGCCAGCTCACACCAGCGACAGCGCTGGGGGTTACGTTTCACACACACGGACGGCTCCAGCACGTCTCGTTCTGTTCCGGAGCCTACAGCAGGCCCTCCTGTGGGACTCCCCAAGCTGACACCAGGTGCTAGGGCCCACTCACAATGATCTGGCACCCCAATACATAATGGAGGGGAGGGGGCAGGAGAACTGGAGAGGGTCCCCACAACCCCTGCTTTCCGGGACGTCCGTTTTTAGCTCCTGGGTCTTTGCTCTCTTCATCCTTCAACATGGCCACCTTCATCTCTCCTTCAACACCCTCCCGCGCCCCGCACTGCCCCTTCCTATCAGAAGACTCTGCTCCTTCCCGTGACGTGGGGTGAACTGGGGCTCACTCATTCATTGGTTTGTTCAGCAAATATTTACTAAGTTCATGATGGGTGCCAGGCACTGTTCTCGGCCCTGGGAATACAGCCATGAACAAAAGAGACCAAACAGCACAGACAAAACCCCTGCCCTCACGGAGCCTGCACCAAGGCTGGGGAGACAGAAGGTGAACAAGATAAATAAGAAAGTGTAAAGCAAGTGATAAGGAGGAAAAGAAAACAGAGAAGGGAGACACGAAGTGTGAGGGGGGTGTTGAAATTTCAGATCAGGAGGCCAGGGAAAGCCTTACTGAAGTTACGTGGATTAAAGACGTGAAGAAGTGAGGAACCAACCATGTGGATATCTGGGGGAAAGCATTCGAGTTTGAGAGAATGGCAGTGCAAAGGCCCTGAGGCAGGAGCAGAGGGAGGGAGGAGGAGTGGTAGAAAACCAGGTCAAGCAGGTGGGGAGGGAGGTCAGGAGACAATATGTGTAGAGGAAACCCTGGAGGGTTGGCAGAGGAATGCCAAGCTCTAACTTCTCACTGTATGTCTGTGGCTGCCACCTGTTGAGCATAGACTAAGCGGGTGAGGGCAGGAGCACCGAGACCAGTCAGGGGGCTGCAACAGTCCTGGGGAGGTCTAATGGTGGCTTGACGACTGCAGAGGTGACAAAAAGTGGCTGAAAATATACTTTGAGGATAGTCTCAGCATCAACAGTTGACTGACTGGGACCTGAACAAATGAAAGAATGGAAGTTGTTTGTTTCGTTGCCTTCCCGACCCCAACCCTGGCCACCACATACACTCAAGGCTGGTGGATGTGCCGAGGGCTGCTGGGCTTCTGGGAGCTACCACTCATGAGCTGCGTGGCTTTGGGTAAGTTTCTTGACCTCTCTGAGCCTCCAGTTCCTCTTCCACGAATAATGCCCACTGAGCCGTTCGGAGGGCTTAGCCCCGAGTCTGCCTCCGGGTGAGCGCTCAAATGATGGATGGCGTCATTAGACTGAGAACAATGAGGGCCAGCAGGACCTTCCACCCACAGTCTGTAGGCAAAATTGGGATGAAAATGAAAAACAGGCTATTGTCTTCACCGCCAGAAAGCGGAGCATCCGTCTGTGTGCTCCGACGACTCCCGCTCGAGGGCGCCGCCTTCCACCGAGAGCCGCGACTTTTCCGAAGTTAAAGCGTCCGGGGACCAGGGAGAGGGCAGCTCTCGAGGCCGCGACTGGGGGTCCGGCTTCGCCTTTGGGGGCTGCGGGCTCCGCCCGAGGGGCAGCTCCCCGCCCCGGCCCGGGGCTCCGGCCCGCTGCGCCGCGCGCGCCCCGTCTGCGGGCCTCCGGGGGATCGCCGCGCCCTCGCGGACTGCGGGGTCTGCCCGCCCCGCGCCCCCCGCCCGCGTGGCGCGCCGGCTGGCCGAGCGCTCCTGGCCGCCGCCTTTTCCTCGGCCAGACGTGGCCGGCCGTAAGTGGACGGGGAAGACAGCTGTCCAAATTACGCTGGTGTCCTGTCCAGGGTCGTGATGGAGCTGGGACAAATCCCAGACAGGTCCCGGCTGCTCCGGATGCTGCCCGACCGGCACCTCTCAGCCCGCCCGCCTCGCCTTCATTGCTGTTTGCTGACTGCCGGTGAACTCCTTTCCACCTGCTCCGCAAACCAAGGGCCAGTGAAGGCCGGAGCCGGACCTGTGGGCACGGAGGCCTCCGACCCAGGAGAGGACTAACCCTCCCATGCCAAAGGCCCTTCATTCTAGAACTTAATGAGGCAGAAGCAGTTAGGGGCTGGACTAGGGAACCGAGCAGGTGTGAATGGAGAATGGGGAGCTGACAGGGTGGAGAGGAGCCAGCGGGAGGGAAGGCAGGCATTCGAGAGGGGACAAGCATGCGAGTGGGAACGGCATGGCGCCTCTGGCTGGTTTCATCGGAGCCGTGGCTCCACGCCTCACACTGCGGAGGCAGGAGTTGTGTTTTTAGCACTTTAGGGTAAAACCAGGGAGCATCTCAGGTTTTTGAGCACAGAAATAATGCTGAAAGCACATTTTTTTCAAGGGCGGGGATGAGAGGAGGTTGAGTGTGCTCAAAGGCTCATGCACCTGACCTGACAGAGAGACAGTCCCCAGGTGTGCACATTCCTGTCCTTCCAGCCCCTCACGCCTGGCCTCCTCTAACGCCCACGACATTGACGATGACAAGATGGATCTATTTTAAATGGTCTGTTTTCTACTTGGTACAATTCATAAGTCTCTGTGTGTCACGATAGCTAGTGGAAAAAATGAAATTATTTACGTTATGAGGGAAAGCAAGCCTGGAATGCAAGGGACGCAGACCAACTCACTTCATGTCAGCGCTCTCTCAAGACTGAAGACAGGTCCTACGCGAGAAGAATTTTATTCACTTAAGGAGAAGACCAACCTTTACACTCTAACAAAAGGGTTCATTTTTATCTTCAGCTTTTTATTCTCTCGGTTGCCGGAAGATGGGGGGGAAATCACCTTAAGTGCTTGCTGCCGGGTTTTGTGACGAGAGTAAGGATGGAGAAGCGTGAACGGTCTTGGGAGACGTGCATTACCTTGACCTTAAGAGATGATGCGTCCTGATTGGCTAGCTCTGCTGCCCTCTCCCCGGGGGTCAACAGGGTCATAATTACAGAAGAAATAGAAAAGTAGGGGATCAAACAAGCCCGCCGCAGTGGCGGGCGCTGGCAGGGGAAAGCTGCGCCTCCGTGCTTGCCTCTAGGTGGGCTCGAGTCCCCTGGGTCGGCCCGCCCAGGCGAGGCGCGTGACCCGCGCCAGACCGCGCGGGGGGCGGGGCTAGAGGGCAGTGGGCGTGGCCGTCCACGTGCGCACATTTGTCTCCTGTGCTCGCGGGCGGACAGGTAGGGGCAGGCGTGGAGTCGGGGTGTCCCGGGGCGGGAAGACTCCCCGTGAAGCCCCCGGGCAACGCCCCTGCCCCGCGCCCGTGGCCGAGTAGGGAGCGCAGGGGTCGATTTCTGGAGGAGGAGGCGCGTGCGTCTCCGTGGCTGTCCGGCTGGGCGACGACGGGCCCGCACACCGGCAGCGGTGTTTCTGCTCCATCAAGGACCCCCAGAGCGCAGGCATCCGGTCCAGGCGGCACCGCAGGGCGCCTCGTCCAGGCTTCTGGGGGAGCTTCTCTGGACCGCGAAGGCCGCCCCGTTGGGAAACCGCGCACGCCACACGAATGCACTTGGATAGATTCGAGGAGAGGAGCCGTAAAATCGAAAATCATGGCAAGTGCCAGGGTGGAGTCCAGGGGCCTCCAGCGGCCAGCCCCGCGCCCGGGTGGCTGGCCTGATTAGCCGCTCCTGATCGGCGGCAGCAGGCTCAGTAACCACAGCGACCGCCTCCCCGCGGCCCCGCCCCGCCCCGGGACGCCCCGCCCCCGCCCCGCCCCCGCCCCCCCATTGGCCGTCGGCCCCAGCGCTCCCCGAGGCCACCAATCGCCGGCCGCGTCTCCTTACAAAGGGTGGAGAGAGCGGCCTGCCGAAAGCCAGGCTCGGTTTGCGAAAGCCAGGCCGATGGCTTAATAGAAATTAACGTGAACTCCAATCAGAGAAGCAAAACGCGAGCAGGATTATCCGACCGTATATATGCAAGGGAGCAGCCCCTAATAGCCGGCCCTGGAAAGGTATCTGTGGGGACAGCGATCAGATTGTACTCATCCTGGGTGTCTATCGAGACTCCAGTGCGGGCTCCATCACCGCGTCACTTCCCATCTGGGGGTCTCCGTTCCCTCAGTTTAGAGAAGCCTGGACAGTCAGGACCATTCCAAATTTCCAACTCTAAATTTCTATGAACGGCAGAGTCTGAGTCAGCTCTGGGAGCCAAGGCTGTTTAGCATGCAGGCTTGGACCCTAAAGCCCCAAGTGGGAGGCTGCTCTGATTTTGCTACTTTCTTTGCCTCTGTCTGCACAGAAAGAAATAGCTGTCTCATTCCCCTTTGCCGGGGAAAAAAAATCAATAGGTGTTTAATCTGCAAGGGAGATGACTTTCCCATCTAGCCCAAGGAGATGTGGGACGTCTCTCGGGTGAGGATTGATAGATGTGTCAGATGTCAGAGCCGCGGGGGCCATAAACAATCCCACCAACCCCCTCGCTTTACGTGATGAGGAGTCTGAAGCCCAGAGACGCTGCTAGGGACTTGCGCAAGACCCAGCTGTCAGAGCCCAGGTAGAAATCAATGTCCTTTCTGCCACACCATGCTGGACGGCTCTGACCATTTGCTTTCCTCAGGGACCCCTGTTTGCTGTGCCTCTGCCCCTACTTCTTTCTCTTCCTCTCTCATTGTCCAATGATAATTGGTAACATACAAATCCTTGCCCTGGGAACCTCAGAGGCAAGGATGGAGCTGAGTTTTCTGATCCTAGCCAAGGTGGATTCCTTGAAAAAAAGAAGAAGCTGCCTTTAACTTGGCCACATCTGAAGCTCTGAAGTATTCCAGTGATTCTTCAATATGCAGGCTTTGACTTTGCGGGACTTTCCAAGCCTTAAAGAGCAGTGATCAGGCATTAGGTCAGCAGTATAATGGCTGATGGCTCTTATTTCCCAAACCCACAACACAGAATCGCCTGGATTTGGGAACTGTAAAGTCTTACAGCTGTCCAAGAATAGATTTCCTCATTTTACCAATCCCACCTCATTCTCTGTACCTGCATCCTGGGCAGCCTCTTCTACCCCAGCATCGAGCATGTACCGAACTGCTACACATCTCACCAAAAGATGCAGGCGCTTAACGAGCTCACAAAGAATAGTTGCCCTCGGAGAGCTTACAAGGCTATTGGCGAAGCAGAGCATCTGTCTGCAATGACAACCACAACATGCCTACCAGCCTGTGGGTACAAATGAGGTCACATCAATATTAATGCTTAGCTTTTGACAACTCAGTGGCCCCACCAGCATAACTGCAAGACCCAGGTGCCTCCGCCCCATGGGGGGCCTCAGGGTCTCTCTCACATATGCTCATGGAGTCCTCCTATGTTCTTTTTCTGCAACCGCCTGTGGTCCAGAGCCTGAAAAGCCATTTAAAGCCAATACTTCCCTATTGCCACTGATGGCTCTGCCTCCTTTCCCCTTTGACCCCCTCGGGCCGCATCAGAGGCCTGCTGTTACCTGTGGATGTTTCTTGGGAATCCCAGAACCACAAAACCTCTGAAAAGTCCAACTGTGGCATTGCTCTGCAAGCCCGCTGCAATGGAGGCATGATGCCTTCCACGTGGCGTCGACAGGCCCGTCCTCACCTCTGGGTCTCCCCCTACATTCTCCCTCCTGTGGCCCATTTCTCTCTTACATCTCACCACTCAGATGTAGAAGTTTCTTCTCCTGGAAGCCTTTGCCCTTCCAGGCCTGCAAATAGAGCTCAGGAGCCATCAGCTCAGCAGCTCCTTTCACAGAATTAGTCTCTGCGTCCCAGTTGTGCAGAGGTACCATCCTCACCTCCCAACACACACGCATACAGAGCAGTGTATGAGAAAAGCCAAATGGGTCGCACAGACAGCAGATACCCCAGAGTTTCCAAAAAGGTGGCACCTGGGGGCTGGCAGTGTCCCAGAAGATTTCAGCAATGAGGATGGACCTGAGTTGGGCCTTTAATAAATAGCAAGCAGAACATTCCAGGCATAAAGGAAGGCAACTAGTTAGAACTGGAAGAGCGTGATTGGAGAACAAGGAACATATCAGCTTCCCTGTAGTAGGGTTCCTGCAAAAGAGACTCTGAAATAAAATTTATGATAATGAGTCAATGTGTGAAGACAGAGATAGAAATTCAAAACTGTGCCTTCAGGAAAAAGTTGAGATTGAAAGTGTCGCATATCCGCTCTGCAGTCAGCCTGGTTTTCGTTCCTTTGTGGGTGATCTGCTCTTTCTCTGCAAACTTTTAGAATACTCTTTATTTTGTTATGATTTGTCTTACCTCTCCTATTTGGCATCCTGTGAGCCTTTTAATCCTAGGTATTTTCTCTTTCTTTGAAGAAATATATTTCCATTATTTCTTCAAGTGTCCCTCCTCTCTGTTTGAATTTTCCCTACACTTGGGATGCCTATTATCTGGATGTTGGCATTTGTATATCTACTCCATGTGTTTTTTGTTTGTGTGCTGCTGTATCTTTACCTTTCTTCCTCTGCCTTCTAGGAGAGCTCCTCCCCCTGATGTTGCAGCTCACTTGTTCATCTGCAGCTTTTTACCCCATCTATTGTACTGTGTGTTTCAACTGGTATATTTTTCATCCCTAATCTATCCTTGTATTAGTCTGCTAGGGCTGCCATAACAAAACACTACAGTCTGGCTGCCTTAGACAACAGAAATTAATTTTCTCTCAGTTTTGGAGGCTGGAAGTCCAAGATGAAAGTGTTGGCAGGGTTGGTTTCTCATGAGGCCTCTCTCCTTGGTTTGCAGGTGGCCGCCTTCTCACTGTGTCCTCACATGGCCTTTTCTGTGTGCATGAGCATCCCTGGTGCCTCTTGATCTTCTCATAAGGACACCACTCCTATTGGGTTAGGGTGCCACCCTTGTGACCTCATTTAACCATAATCACCTCCTTAAAGGTCCTGTCTCCAACTATAGTCACACCGGGGGTTACAGCTTCAACACATGACTTTGTGGGGGACACAATTAAGTCCATGACAATATTCATGCTTCTTTTTTATCATTTATTCTTCTTTCACACTACAAATTCCTTCTCTTATCATCTGAGAATATTTATCATACTTATTTTAAATTCTTATCCATCTGTCTAATCCATGTCAAATGGTTTGTGTGTCCATTTGCTGGTTTCTGTTGCGTGAGTGGCACTCCTTAAGTCTCTGGCTGTTTTGGCTTGTGCATTCCCACTCCCTTGGGCACACCAGCTCTTCTCTCTATTCCCCTGGGAGTATTCAGCTATTGTATCAGTTCTGACAAGTTCCAGAGAGGGTAGGAGAAGAGCCCCAGAGCAGAGAGTCCCAGGTTCCACTGTCCTACAGGTGACCAATCACTCCCACTGGCCAACAGGGCACGAGATGTCTCCTCTGGTCAGATTTCACTTCTGAGACTCCTAACTATAATCCCCCAGGCCTGGGGTGGGGGAGGGCAGAGGAGTGAATGTTGAGAGAAGCTGGTCTTCTCAGCTCTCAGCCCAGCAGGTGGCACGGCCTTGATACCACCCTACGCACCCCTGCATGGCATTCCAGACGGTAGCTGCTGATTTCTGCAGGCAAGGCAGGCGATGGGGTGAGGCAAGGGGAGAATCTCAAATGCTTTCCTCTGGCCCTTCTTGCCCTGCTGCCCTATCTGCCCTCTGCCCCAGGTGCAGCCATCTGCTTCCCCACCACATTTACCAATTCAAAACAGTTCTCAGGCTCCCCAGAGTTTCTCCTAGTTTTCAGGTTAATTCCTGAAATCCAGCTTTTCCTTTTGCCTCCATAGTTTCTCCAGTGCTGTTCTGAGATAGCCCAACAGCAACCTGAACTGATTCACCATCTGCATAGAAACCAGAAGTTGATGGTTATGTCTAACCAAAAAAGAAGGAGGAGGGGGAGGAGGGATGAGGGGTGGAGGAGGAGGAGGAGGAGGGAGGAGGGGTGGAGGAGGAGGAGGGAGGAGGGAGGAGGGGTGGAGGAGGAGGAAGAGAAGGAGGAGGAGAAAAGAAGGTAGCTAAAATGTATCCCTTTCTACCCAACAGAGCAAAGTCCAAATTCTTTTGGCACCATGTTCAAAGCAGAGCCTTCCCACCCCCTCATTAACTGCTACTGTGCATTCATTTAACAAACACTTGGAGCCCCTGTTCTGTGCTGGCACTGGGGGAACACTGGTGAGCAAGCCAGACCGGCTCCATGCCCTGTGGAGCCTGCAAACTCCAGGCTGTAGTGGGAGCTGTAGGCAGAGGTTCCCAGCGCAGGAACCGTGGGAGGCGTTCAGGTTGGATGGTGCAGGAACGCAAAGGAGGGTGGCGTGGCTGAGCAAGGTGCTCAGAGGTAAGGGTGGTAGGAGGTGAAGTTGGAGAGGGAGGCAGGGCCGGATCTTGAAGAGCTTTGTAATCTAACATAAGGAGCTGGAATTTTACTGTAAGTACAATGAGACACCATTGCAGAGTCTTAAGCAGAGGAGAGGCATGATCTGATTTACAGTCATAAGTACCACCCTGGCTGCTGTGTGGCTAATGGGCCACAGCATTATCTAGAGAGGAATCTTCTTGGCATGGGGAGAAGAAATGCATTCAGTTGTCTCGAGTAGACGTCTCCCTTCTGGACTTTACTTACCCCAGGAGGGGACGTTGGTATGGCTATCTCACCCAGTCTAGCCTGGGGTACAATGGGGTTGTGGCCTTCAGCTGTATAAATCAAACTTTTTTGACTTCTCTGGAAGGAATCAGTCCCTCAGAACCTCTGGGCAAGGGGATGAAATTGAGTTTCCAGACCTACAAAGCTGTGAACTGGATCCTGTCCCACGTCCTGCCCACCTGTGAGGTCCTATGAGCCGCAGGTGAGAGCGCTCAACCCCTCTCGGCTGCAACCATCTGCTTTAAACCATTCTCATGTTTGTTGAACGAGTGAATGATCAAATGAAAAAATAAATAGATGGCTAGCTGGTTGGCTGGTTGGTTGGTTGGATGGATGGATGGATGGACGGAAGGAACCACTGTGTGTGTGTGTGAGTGTGTGTGCATAATAGACAGAGAGATTAAGAAAGTTGGAGACCTATTGGGAAAGGTCCCAGGGCGAGGGAGATGATGGATCAGGAGCACCAGTGGAGAAGCTGATGGCGCCTCTAAAGCACCCCTACTCATTCCGGGACACCCCTCCACCAGGCTTCCAGGCTCTTTGGCTGCCTAGAGACCTACGTAAATGGCCTGAAGCGAGTGGTCATGATCTCCCCAAGTCCTAAGTCCAGTCACCTCTCCCAGTCCCTGCGGTTGCATTCACCCTTCTCTGGGCCTGCACACTTTCCACCTCCCCAAGTTCCCCTCCAGCCCTGGGTAGGGTTAGGAGCACCCAGCAAGAAAGAAGGGGGCTGTGGAGCTGCTGAGACGCCAGGTCAGGGTTCCCAGTGGGGCCAGAGACAAAGGGCAAAGCAGAACCCTCGCCCCCCAGTAAGGCTAGTCCTCTGGCCCCCAAGGACCCACCGTGCACAAACGGGGGGCTGTCGGGTGCCAGAGTGGTGAGCACAGCCCCCAAATGCTCGTCTCACCAAGTCGTTGCCCTGCCTCCCAACCTGGCCTTGAGAGCGGAGTCCAAGACAGACCAACGTGCCGATGCGATCTGTGAGGGTCGCGCGCCGGCTAGGAGTCGCTGCCAGCGCTCTGGTCTGAGCCCTGCGTCGGAGCAGCCGGGCAGGTGGCAGGCGCCGGTGCACCGGACTCCAGACAGAGAAGAAAGCTTGATATGAACAACGTGCCGCCTCAACAGGACCAGGAAATGGGGAACAGAGTGCGACGGTTTCGCTGTGAGTCCACTCTGCTTGGGAAATGCGGCTTCTCTGCTTCTGGCGGGAAGCGCCACGTGCCCTGCGAGCAGGAGGCCGGGAGGCCAGGAACCGAGCTTGCGCGGGCCCGGAGGTCTGCCGCGACGGCCGCTTGGGGTCTCCTGCAGGGTTCCAGCCGGAGGGAAAGGCTGTCCACGCGGGCTGAGGCAGGCGGCTCCTCTGCCCTCGCCTTTGACCCCTAGACACTGCAGCATGTAAACAGCCGTCATCCCACAGACGGTGTCCAGAAACACAACCTCGCTCGCTGACCCGCAGCCCCCATCTGAGCGAGATGGCCACGCTCCCACAACCTCCCGCACCCCACTCCCTGCAGACTGAAGGCCCTGCCCCAAGTCCCCAGGGGGCGCATCCTTGTCTGTGGTCACCCAGGCTCCCTGCCCAAAACCATCTTCCCCAGAGCCCCTGGGCTCCATGACTGCCCGGAGACAGACCACAGCCCTCATCTCCAACTAGCAGAAGAAATCCGGTTAAAACAAACTCAAGGGCTGGGAAAAAACGCTCTCATCAGTGCTGGTAGACACATCAGTTATTACGGATTTTAAATATCAAAACATTTCCTTAAAATGAACATACTCTTTGATTAAACATTTCCACTTCTAGGAATCTATCCACAAAAAAATAAGCAGGAATGTGGAAAAAGAAAAAAAAAAAAGAGGAAACAACCTAAATGCCCAACAGTAAGAGATTAAATGATCTCTTGTACTTTGAGTCAACAGTTCATGCCCCTATGAAACATGTTTTGAGTACACATTCTGATAAATAAATATGTATTTATGTACTTATAAATATATACAATTAATAAATATATAAATGCATAAATATGTATGTGTGTATTTATAAGTTATATATGAGTACTATTGAACTAAAAATGTTTTTGTGCTAAAAAATATAAGAGACGGAAATTTTAAGCAATATTTAAAGTTTTTTAGGGTCAGCCCCGGTGGTCTAGTGGTTAAGTTCAGTATGTTCTGCTTCAGTGGCCAAGGTTCAGTTCCTGGGCACAGACCTACACCACTCGTCTGTCAGTGGCCATGCTGTGTCAGTGGCTCACATACAAAAAGAGAAAGATTGGCAACAGATGTTAGCTCAGGGTGAATCTTCCTCAGCAAAAAAAAGAAAAAAAATATTTAAAAATTTTTAAATTTTATTTTATTCATTAATACTATAGAAGTATTTACACTTAGAGAAAGCAATGTGATTTTGCATATGCTTAATTATTTCTTAAAATCTTAGTTATTACTTTGTGGCACAAAAGTTGAAAGTGTAATATATTTCAATACTTAGTTGTAGTATTTGCCATAATTGAAAACAATCTTTTATAAAGACAGATACAAATAGGAAAAAGGCATAATTGGGCACACTTACTAAATCAAATTAATTTTTCATTTTCATATACTAAGTATACAGAGGTTTTTACTGAAATTATGCTAAGTAAATTTTCTGCTTCTATGATATCTATGAATAGGTCTTACACATTTTATATTTTTAACAACTGTGTCCAAAACACTAAAAATTTCATTGGAAGATCTTTAAACAAGTTAGAAAATTCTGTAAAGTGGGCAAACATGATAGGTTTTTTTTATATAACTGCACTTTTTTCAGCAACAAAATCATATAATGTTGAAAATCAAGATGTTCTCACTATTTCTTTCAAAAAGCATTATTTTATCATTTGTTGTTAAAATGTCCCCATAACTTGAAGGGATGGATCCCCTGTGTTTATTATGAAAGTTAAGTAACATAATATGAAAGCCACAAAAATCCCTAACTCATCTTTATAGTTATTACCTCTTTTAAGTAACCTACATGATACACATCCAACCTTTGTGAACAGAAAAGACGTTTTTGCTCATTCCCTATGTCCTTAAAAATATATTATAAAAATCCTACTATGGATTTAAAGCTTCGTTTTATTAACTGACCCACATCACTGATACTAAGTGCAGAACTTTGCGCTTCCAGCTTCAAACTCCATGCTACAGTAGTTTATGAATAAATTTTGAGCGTGGTGGTAATTGTCAGCTGATATTTGTTGAGCACTGACCATGTGTCAGGCATGGTTTCAGCGCTTCACATACATTAACTCATTTAACTTTTGCAACTGATGCGGGGTCGGTGAGCCAAGGAGTCAAAAGAAAGATTTCTTGGACTCTCGAGGTCTGGCAGTGGTGCTATTTTATTTAGAGAATAGTGTGGAGTAGCATGGGGACAGGACCCATGGGCAGTCAGAGCTTCTGCTGCTTGGGGACAAGACCCATGGGCAGTGAAGAGCCGTAGGCATGGGGACAGGACCCATGGGCAGTCAGAGCTCCTGCTGCTGCCCTGAGTTGAGGGTTAGGGCTAATTTTATAAGGCATGGGTACGTGACTTATTTTTACTGGAGAAAAGAAAAGATGATGTAAAAAGTCATTAAATGATTTCAGTGCAGATGGGGTCTGGTTATTGTGCGGTCATATAACTTTAGATACGAATCTGGCCATATAGATCGGCATGTAGGTGAGGATGCCCTGGGCTTCTCTCCCTGGGGCAGCCCTAATTCACACCATAAAAAAAGCCCACTGGGTCGTATAGTTTGGCATGTAGGCCAGGTCACCTTGGGCTTCTCTAGCTCGGGCAGCCTTAATCCACATCACAACTACCTCTCATTTAGGTACAATTATTATCCCCATTTTACAGACAAGGAAACAGGGGCTCGGAGAGGTTAGGTAACTTGCCCAAGGTCACAGAGCTAGCAAGGAGCAGCACTGGAATTTGAACTGTGACAGTCTGGGTCCAAGAACAGTTCTTTTCCCCACCATGCTAGGCCATTGTCTGTGCATCTGTATCTATCTGTTGATGCTCAAGAATCTTGTTATTGGGGTCAAAGCCAGTACTCTGCTCTTGTCCCTACATCATTTTTTGTTGTTGTGTTTAACCATTAGTGAAGACATCATTTAATATTGAGAATATATGTCCTTCAAATATCCTTCCTGTAGTGGCTTACAAAAACATAATTCATGTGTTTTGTTTTGGATACAGCGCTTAGCAAATGCCATAACTGAATCGTGCTGGAAAGGTACGTGCTTTCATCCGACTGTGTGGCAGAGCCCCCGCCCTGCGCTAAGTATACCAATGCTTGTTTCTTCAATATTCCACAGTGGCTTTCTTTGCATCTGCCCATAGGATTTTCTGACAAAACTACATTTAAGTTTGTCCCTGCAGTTTTTCCATGTGTTATTTTGACCAGTTTTACCATGGTATGGGACTTTTAAGCTTCTAAACACTTATTACTAGTAGTTTAGAAAAAATGTTTAAGTACAGAAATATTGCATGTCTTTAAACATTGGTGGAGAAATGTTGAAATTTGTCTTTCTATTTTGATGGGGTTTTTAAATTTTTATTTTCTCGGTGAGGTAGATTCGCCCTGAGCTAACATCCATTACCAATCTTCCTCTTTTTTTTTTTTTGCTTGAGGAGGATTAGCCCTGAGCTAACATCTGTGCCAATCTTCCTCCATTTTTTGTATGTGGGATGCCGCTACAGCATGGCTGATGAGTGGAGTAGGTCCACGCCCAGGATCTGAACCTGTGAACCCAGGTTGCCCAAGGTGAGTGCGCAGAACTTTAACCACTTGGCCATGGGGCTGGCCACAACATTCAGTTTTTTAATGCCTTGCCTGTGGTGGTGTTCTCATTAGCTCTCAAGGTATAATACGCACTTGCAGTAAGGCCATTATGAATGAACTGGCTAATATATCCCGTAGTCTCTCAAATGTTAATCTTCTCAAGATGTTAATACGTTTTTGGCTGGCTTCTTTTCTGATCTGTTTACATTGCTGGTGTTTGCACGTCTAAGTATCATGACGAACTCATACTGGAAGCTGAACAAGAATCCATTCTTCCATTTTCTTCTTCCCCTCAGGTTCTGCATTTTCTTTTCAGGAAGCTTTCTAAGCCATATGTCCATTTTGTGAGTGTTATTAGTCGAAAGAATATAATCTGGAAATCTCTTCAACCTAAATGCATAAACTGCAGTAAACTGCAATTTGCTAAAATCAAACAAAATTGTGGGAGTGTCACTGTCCACGCTGTGCCCTCCCAGGACCCACAGGTGCCACAGGGAACCGCAGACCGGGCGCAGCACCAGGGGGCCCCAGGTACTAGTATATCAGTAAAGCTTCGTTTCCTTCTTCTTTTGGGATAAAAATAAATACGACAGGAGTTGCAATATTTGTTCCCTCACCCCAGTGGCTCGTCTACATGCACCTCCCTTTGGGGACCCCAGGGAATACTTTGCAGTCATTAAAAATTATGTTGTAGCACACTACATATAAGGACATGGGAAAACAGTCGCAATATACTGAATGGACAAAGTCAGGTTCAAAAACAAGATATATAGAATCATTTTATTTTATATATAAAAGTGTATACACACATGTATGGCATTTATTCATACAAATGTCAGGAAGCAGCTGAAAATGTCTAACAACACTTGGCGCCCATCGGGGCCGGGGCCCGTCCGTCCCGCTGGGGAAGCGGGTGCGGGGCGCACCCCATCCTGGCAGAGAGCAGGCGCCGGCCTCGGCGTCGCAGGCGGCAGGGACGAGCTTGGGGGCCACGGCGAGGAGGCCTGGGGTCGGGACCCGGCGGGAGGGCGCAGCCCCGCGAGCCGCGCTGCCTGAACCTGGGTGGGCCCGGGGCCCGGGGCCCGGGGGCGGCGGGTGGCAAGGCCCGGCCGGCAGGCCCGTGTCCGGCCCCCAGCTCTGTCCTGCAGACTTCTGTCAGGTGTGTTCTGAAAACATGGTTCTTCCAAGCGACGCTCACGAGACCGCACGGCCTGTCCCCCTCGCGGGCCAGAGGAGCGCCGCGGCCCGGGTCCTCCCGTCAGGGAGCGAGTCGCTCTTCAGGCGCTGAGCGGAAGTGGAGCATCGAGCATCCGGGGAACACCGAGCATCCGGGGAACACCAAGCATCCGGGGAACACCGAGCACCCGGGGGACACCGAGCATCCGGGGAACATGGAGCGTCCGCCCGAGGCTGTGGGTCCCACACTCCTGTTCTCTCTGCTTCCGCTCCCTTCCGGCCCTCGGTCTCTGTCCCCAGCCTCCCTCCTCCGAGGGCGGTGCTGTCACCACACAGCGGGCCGCGGGCAAGGCCTCGCTCCTGACGTCTGTGTGAGCGGGTTCTGTAGGCCTGACGGGAGCCCAGGGCGGATGGCGGAGGTGACCCAGGGCCGACCGCCGGCCTCGCGTGGCCGTTCAGAGCCCACGTCCCCTTTTCCTGCGCTCAGCACAGGGAGTCTGGCCTGCGCACCGAGGCGCAGCGGCGCCCACGGGCGGGCCGAGGAGCCCCAGGAGAGGCAGGGACGGCGCCCTCCTCTCGGGCACGCGTCCTCTCGGGCGGCCGCGGCCTGGCGGGGACAGCAGGAGAGCGGAGCTTCCCCCCGCGGCCGCGGGCCAGTCCCCGCGCGCGAGGGCTCCGCGCACCTTCCTCCCTTCCATCCGATCAGCAGCCCCGGGAGGCAGGCCTTTCGGCCTCCCCTCCGGAGGGGAGGACACGGCGGCTCGGGAGGTTAAGGACGTCATTTGCCCGAGGTCTCAGCGGGCGGACCGCGGGCGTCTGGCCGGGAATCCTGTTCCTTCCTCTGGGCAGCTGCTCGCCTTCCGACCAGCCGGCCGGCCGTTCTCGGGCCCGGTGGCGACCTCCTGCCCCAGGGTCCGCTCTGTGCCTCCGGAGGAAGGGGCAGACCCTGGCCACCCGGCGGCAGCGGCCCACGCAGGTGTCGGAGACGGCTCTGCCCGCTCCAGGCGGGTCCCGCTCCACAGCCCGGGCGGCCGGACGCGGGGCGCCCGGAGGGGACGGCGCTGAGGTTTGCAAGCCGAGGGCGCCGCGGCAGAGGGGAAGGGGGCCAAGGCCTGGCCGGAGACGTTTCTGAAGCCCCACCGTGCAACGAGCTCCCGAGGCCCCGGAGCGGCCACTGCGCCTCCGGGGACCTTGGATGCATGAGAGGACTGTGTGTGCATGTGAGTGTGTGCGCTCACGTGTGTGTGCGCCTGTGTGAGTATGCGGGTGTGTGTGCCTGTGCACGTGTGAGTGAATATGTTTTGAGGGGACACGGATTCTGACCAGCCCGAGTTGGGGATTGTCCTCTCGTCTGAGGCTGCAGAGGCCGAACGCGTGCTCTGCGCTCCTGCCGGCTCCGGGGCCTCTGTCTCCGGCAGCCGACTTTCCGGACGAGAAGAGAAGCCCCAGGCAAACTTAAGCGGCCACCAGGAGAGCTGCAGATGATTTTTAAGAGCTAAGGCTACCACCCACGATTGACTGTGAACGACCCTTGCTCGCCGTCACTATCGGAAACTGTGCGCGCGGCTCCGCGCATCCGTGCGCCCAGCGAAGCCCTCGGCGGGCAGGGAGTCGGCGCGATCACGTGCGGGGAGCGGAGGGGCCCCTGCTGCCCAGGAGCGACAGCCGGCCGAACAAAGGCAGGGAAGGCAGCGGCTCCTGCGCGCAGCTGGGTGGCAGTCGTTGGAGGTAACAGATCCCGTTAAGTTATGCAGGCGCGCGCAGAGGAGCCGTGCCCTCCCGCAGATCCGCAACAGGCCTACTTCTTCGGGAAGGCTCCTGCACGCCCGGCGGCCCAGAGAGGCCCACTGCCTGGGTAAAGAGGGAGCGAAGAGGAAGAAGGGGTCTGTGCTAGCCTACAACACTGAGGGCAGGGCTCTGCGTGGCACAGGTGGGACAAGAACCACAGGGATGCCCCGATCTCCGGCTCCAGGGCCCGGGGACAAGGCCCGACCTGGCACAGTCAGTCCTGCAGCCCAGAGGGAGCCGGCTGTGCTGGTTCCCTCAGGAGAGTTTGCTTCAGCTGAAAGGCACTTCTCGCTGGGAGCCACAGTGAACCCATCTGCAAAATGGGGCACTGGAGTCGTTCCCCTCCCCCGATCCTTCCGGCTCTCCCAGGTCTGATTGTGCGCCTGTGCAGAGCCTCAAGGGGCGATTCCTCCCTGGCGGATGGGAGGAGCCGGGAGAGACCTCAGCAGGCGCTGAGCCCACCCCTTCATTCTGCCCATGAGGGGACTGCGTTTCACAAAAGTCACGGCGTGCCCCAGGTTAGTGACAAAGCTGAAAGCAGAGCCCGTTCCCTCTGGTGACCTGCCCAGTGCCCAGTGCCACAAGATGACCAGGTCAGGTCTCTGCTCTGTGGTTGCCAAGTTTCTGAAATGGCACTTACTCTCGGAAACAATGACACTGAAATAAAACTTAACAGGTTTATAGCTTAAAGTAGTGAATTATTTGCTTAAAAAGATAATAAAGCCTCCAGCTCCAGCTCTTTAGTTTTGCTTTGGCTTCCCCACCCCCACCCCATCGCCCCTGCTGAGACAGAAGCAGGAACTAATCATTGGTATTCACAGAGCAGCACGTGCCTGCAGGCAGGGCAGAGATGCTGCCTCTCAGAGAGGAGGTGGCATTGACTTCCAAGACTGTGGAAAAGAAGGGGAGGAGAATGTGGGGAGAGAGGAGGGAAAGAGAAGAGGAGAGGAAGAGAGGGCTCCAGCCTTGTGGCTCACACTCTCTCTTCCACAGCCCAGGGTCTGCGTCGTCCTGTGTGTTATATTTGGAATGCTGTGCAAATTCCTGAAAATCATGTACATTGGGGAACAGCCTGCTTCCTTAAGGTGAAACTCTTTTTAGTATTTAGAAAGGCAAAATCTCTTTTGACTATAAAGATATTACCAAAACCGATGGGTAAGTTGCACAACAATGTGAATGTGCCAGTGCCACTGTGGGGACTGGAATTGGCCACCCCAAGATTTGTCTCTTTGGCATGAGGATTAGTGGAGGCTGATTGCTTTTGATAAACTGGGACAGGGAAGGAGGCTCTGAGGAGTGGAACTTGCTTGCCCTTTGTTAGGAGACATTTACATTGTAAAGGATATCTCCATCTGTAAAGATATCCCCCTCTGTACCAGGAAGAAGAAAGGGGATGACCTTCTCTCTAGAAACTCTTAATCAATGCCAAAGGCAAGGACTTAAATCTGCATTTTGTTTACTGTACTTGTGTGGTAATCTCCCCCTCCCAACGTTGGCATTTCTTAGGATTAAGCATCTTTCCTTAGGCTAGGAACTGATTGCTGTGCTCACCTGTGACCACCCAGCTCAAGACAATAGACTTGCCTCCTGCTGTGTCCATCAAGCACTGTGCCGACAGGGCAATCTTGTGACTATTGTGGGAGGGACATTTCAATCATATGTGAAACACCCTGTTTGGGGGTATATAATCACTCTGTGCACCCCAGTTCTTCGGTGCCCTTTGTTCCTTTGGGAAGAAAGGCCCCGGGCCATGGTCCTCATAAAGCTTTGTTTAATTTTCTCCTGCTTTTGTCTCATGTGAATTTAATTCATTCTCCGGCCTGACGAACCCACTTTAGGTAGAAGAAAAGTCTTCCTCCCTACACCACTGAACCGTACACTTCAAAGTGGTTAAAATGGCAAATTTTATGTTAAGTATATTTTACCACAATTTAAAAAAAGAAATGAAAAACCTGATGGGAATAAAGAGAAAAGTGTTGAATTGTTTCCACAATTGGAAACATGGGAAAGATGGTACAAGCCCCATGGTGCTCACAGGAGCATGGAAGAGCCCTCAGCCTGGTGGGTCAGCCCAGCCTGACTCCAGGCCCTGGCCAGTGGTAGCACCCAGCATGGGCACACCTTGGTTTGGGGCATCCTGCTCCATCCTCTGCCCTCACCCTTAGAATCCGGGGCAGATCCGAGGCTCCTGTGTCCACAGGGTCAGAGTCAGGTGAGCTCAGTCCAGGTGGCTCCTGCACGAAGTCTAGATGAAGCAGGAGCCGATTCTCAGAGGCCACGAGCCTGTAAGGGCAGAGTATAAAAACCCCCATCAAAGGGAGTTCATTCAGCATGCCAGACACCGGGCTAGACACAGACACAGGCTTTGCCCTACTGGGACCCAGAAGATGCACGTAGTACTGTCTGCGTGGTCACAGGGCCCATGTAGGGGTTATGTTCCTGAGCCCTAAGGGACCAGTGATGTGCAAGTGGGTCCTTTTGCCCGGGGCCACTCGCACAAACAGAAGGAGACCGGGTTTGGAATAGCAGAGCATAAACTTTATTTGTTGATCAAGGAAGGGAGGAGGAGAGCTCATGGTCTAAAACACCTTCTCCCAAAGGCACGGTGAGCAGGGTTCTTCTGGGATGTGAAGGCGGCGGGGGTCTCTGCATCTTTGGGGGTGGGGCGGGGGCATTTGGGGCATGTGCAGACCTTCCCTTCTTGCACACGGCACCTTTTGCACACGTTTCCTTTTGCCAAGGCACCCCATCGCCATCTTGGGCCTTTCTGTTTTGGACTGGTTCTTCAGTTTGGTCACCTGGCGATGTTCTGCCTTGGTTCCTGTAAGCAAGCAAAGCTTAAAAACAAAGCGTCGCCCGTGGGAGATGTTTTAGGGACTTCCCTGGTGACAGTTACAGGGGCATGCAGGCGGGACACTGTCTCAGAGAGGGTCATTGGAGGACCTGTGCTGGGAGGGACGCAAGGCATAAAGTTTATGTGCTCATGTCATAAAAAGTGGCTTCAAAAAGTACTTGATGGGTTCCTCCAAAAGTTAAACACAGTTACCATATCACCTAGCCATTCCACTCCTTGGTCTATACCCCCGGATAATTGAAAACAGGGGCTCAAACAGATACCTACCTGTACACTGACATTCATACCACATTATTCATAAGAGCCTGAAGGTGGAAACAGCCCAAGTGACAAAGGGATGAATAGATAAACAAAATGTGGTATACACGCACATATATGATGGAATTACTATTATTCAGTCATAAAATGGAATGAAGTTCTGACCTATGCTACAATATGGATGAAGTTTGAAAACCTATGCTAAGTGAAATAAGCCAGACCCCAAAGGACAAACCCTGTATGATTTCCCGTAGAGGAGGCACCTGGAGCAGTCAAATTCACAGAGACACAAAGCAGATTGGAGGTTACTAAGGCTGGGGGGAGAAATGGGGCCTTTTTGTTTAATGGCTACAGAATTTCTATTTGAGATGATGAAAAAGTTGTGGTGATGGTTGCACAACATTATGAACGCACTTAATGCCGCTGAATTGCATGCCTAAGATGGTTAAAATGGTAAATTTTATGTTTTACATATTTTTCCACAATAAGAAAAATTCCTCAGTTACTTAACTGCTCAGGGGAGGAAAAAACCCGTGTCACTCGCAGATTACATAAGGCTTCCACAGGCTGAGCAGGAAGAAGCAAGCAACACAGTTAGGTGGACTTTTGATTCCTGTAATGGCACACCAGGTTTCAGATCAAGCTGCCCACTGAAAAATAAAGTACTGGATAAAATAGACACAAACTCCTTAAAAACGTCAATAATCTGACCAGATAGAAAATACCAGGCTGGAATCTAAGGGGAGATGGAACCCAGAGCGGTAGCAGAACCAGTTACTGAGGGCTGTTACTAAAATGAGCAAACTAAATGGGTTTTAACAGCCTCTTGGAGTAAGGAAACAGGAGCCAAGGCCTGGGCCCCACCAAGGGAGGAACCTAACAGGACATCCTCCTTGCACGGAGGCCTACACTCAAGGCTAACTCCTTCCCCCCTCCACGGGCACACATAGCCGGGACGTCACAGGGGAGGTTGCCTGGGCAGCTGGCAAAGCACAGCAAGGGAAAAAAGGAAAGGGAACAACACACCTGGGGCCACTGGCCCTAGAATGTATTTGTCACCTAGACTCACAGGGAAACTCAAGCTCAGAATTTAGTGTAAGGTGGTCCCAGATGGGCCCAGCCTGCTTGGCATGCACAGGGTCAGTCAATGTCAGCAACCACCACCACCACCAGTACCACCTCCCCATCACCACCTCCACCCGCCCACTCTGCCTCCTCTCTGCCTTTTCTGTCCTTCAGCGACACGGGCTTCCTCCCATTTCTTGGAGGCCCCATGCTGTCCTGCCCCTGGGCCTCTCTCCTGGGGCTCCACATTCTCTCTGCCACCAGCTGACTCCTACTGGTCTTTTGACCTCAGCCCAGGGGCATTTCCTCAAGGAAGTTTGCTCTGAACCCAACTCTAAACCAGTCCCTTTGTAAATACACCTTTATAAACCATCATTCCTCGTTTTCAGAGGATTTAGATCAGTTTTGAGTTATACATTTATTAGTGAGTTTTTAAAATTAATTTCTCTGTCCCTCACTAGCCTGTAAACACTCTGATAGCAGGAATTATATCTGGTAATGTCCATCATAAGTTCCAGTGTTTAACGAATAGGAAATACTCAAACTTCTTTGTGAATGGCTGAATTGCAGGAGCTCAGAAGACTCGGGGTTTGTCCCAACTTTGCACTTATCTTGGGCCCTTTGCCAGGGACTGATCTTTCTGAAATTTAGTTTCTTCTCTTAAAAAGACTTACCCGCTTCCTTCCCAGGGTTCTTATAAGAACCAAGTAAAATCTAGTTTATGAAAAATGCAGGGAATTTTATTATAGAATTGTAGCTGGAGTAATATCAAATTTTGCTATATGACTAACACTTATTGGGTACTTACTGTAAACCAGGCACCAGGCAAGGTACTTCAAATACATTAAGCTTGTTTAATCTTTATTTAAAAAACTGTGAAGAAGGTATTGTCTGAGTTCTACATATGAAGAAACTGAAGTTCCCAAAGGTTCAAGAAATTTGCTTTGACTCCAGTTGAGAAATTCGGGATCTGAGCTCAGGTCTCTGCAATCCCGGCCCTGCACGCTCTCACCCCCAGCCTTGGGACCACCCAGCGCTCCGCTTCGTCCAGCGCTGCTCAGGCAGCAACATCCACCTTGGAACTGACTGTCTGTTGACAGAATCAAGGAGGGAACACCAGAGGTCTCCTATCCGTGACCTTCCCAAATTCTCGAGGATAAATTCCGAGTTACCAGAGCACAGATTCCCAGGTATGAAGACAGCTCGGCAAGCACCTGGCTCTGCCGGGCACACCAACTTTGCAGAGCATCCTACGCCAGCCGACACGACGTCGGGGATGGTGCGTCCTGTCCCGTCTTGCCCGTGATCCCCTTCAGCCCCTGAGGACTTGACTCTTGCCCTCCACTCACAAGCACGCCGTTGGAGCAGTCCTTGAGTGTCTAAAAGATCCCGTGAGAGGAGGTTGATACTAAAGGAAGTTCTTTTTCAATTAACGAAAGGCTAAAAAAAAAAAAAAAGAGCTTTCAACCTTAAGACAAGAACCAGCTTTAGATTTTTGCCACTGTCTCCAGATCCAAAAGTACTGTTTCCTAAGTTTTTTTTTTTTAAATAATCTCAGACCAATAGCCAGCACCATGCCTTTTTGTTTTTTAGATTGGCACCTGAGCTAACAACTGTTGCCAATCTTTTTTTTTTCCTGCTCTGTCTCCCCAAGTCCCCCCAGTACACAGTTGTATATCTTAGTTGCAGGTCCCTCTAGTTGTGGCATGTGTGACGCCGCCTCAACGTGGCCTGATGAGCAGTGCCATGTCTGCGCCCAGGATCTGAACCGGCGAAACCCTGGGCTGCCGCAATGGAGCTTGGGAACTTAACCACTTGGCCACGGGGTCGGCCCCGTTTCCTAAGTTTTTGAATAAAACTACACTTAAGTCTCCTTTGGAATCAGTTTGCAGTTTCCATTTTGTTCTTTGGAAGGCCTTCATGAATTCATGGCAAAGTTGTTTTCAATTTCAATCACCAAGGAGCAGGAAAGCCCCTGTGTCTAGTGCCTCCCCTGGTAATGTGTACAGGGAAGTCCTTAAAGTCCCTCTGGGCAGTAAGGATGAAGGGTGACAATAGGAAGAGTTTCCATTACTGTTTTCTAAGACCCTAAGATTAATGATTATAAACAAGAAAAAGTCAAAACAGTAAGAGCTTGATGATTATATTTTGAACGTCTAACTAGGTTATGAGTGGGTAGCTATTTTATTTAAAAAATACACATACCAAGTTTACTTTCTGCAAACAGGCATTTCTAACGCCTACTCTGAGCTCAAAGAAATTAAAACACCACACACACACACACACACACACACACACACACACACAACCATCTCAGGCATATTTTCACCAAAGATAATGAACAGAGCAGACAAATCAATCTGTCAGGCAATTTACCATTAACAGTTTGATTTCATCAGTCTAGCCACAATGCATTATGAACCAGGAAAATTAGACAAGTCAAGAAGATGATAGTATCAGTGTTTAATGTTTATTTTCCATTACCTGGCAGCTCAATTATTCTCAGTAAAATATAACCGTTCTCCAAGAGAAAAACTTTAAGCAGTTCAGCTAATAAAATAGTGCTATTGAAGCTTCGGGCAGACTCAGCTCCTTGAAGAAAGAGACCATGTACCTTTTATTGATGACTGGTGTGACAGCTAGAAAATCATGCAGATGTATCTCTCTGATTAGGTGAAATGAAGGGAAACAGGGCATCCTCCGGACAAACAGCTTCTACATTCACTAAGTGAAAGATGTTTTTCTCCTTCCCTTGGAATGTCATGCAAAAATATAGTCATTTTTTAAATGAATTGACAGTTCTGTGTTGGTTATCCCAACTCACTGCCTACCAGACGTTTCAGAAATTTGAGTTTTCGAAAACAGGTGAGTTGTGTGAGATTAGCCTCAGGCACAAGTATTTATGTCATATGTCAATTTTTGTTTCCAATGATCTGTTTTGAAAAATAGTGGAATACAACTTTGAAAACAATTTTGATTCCTTAGACTTCAAATGTAATATGAATGTTCCTGGTTTTACCATTGTGTCCCCTTTTAATCAGCTACCAAAGCAGCCGGGAATCCAAGAAGAGCTTCAGTTTCAAGACAGCGTCTTCTTGGAAGTGGAAAGATAGCAATTACAAGAACAGCAATGCCGAAGGAGGTGAAATGCAGTGTCCAGGGCTGAATGAAGTCAATCTTCTACCACAGAGAAGAAGAGATTGAGGGCAGATATAAGAACAGCAGTAACAGTAACAATAATAATAACAGTAAAGCTGTAGCAGGGCACAGTCTACAGAAATAAACACGAGTGGGAATGATTCAAGAAGAGCCGGGAGCTTATCCGTTTCTACTCAACTTCCACTCGCCGCCTGGCACCTGTCGAAGATTCTTGCCTGAATCGTGCTTGTTATCCTCTCCCTTCCTTTGTTCATTTCTCTACTGGATTGTTGGTTTTCTACTTCTTACATTCTGAGAGTTCTTTATATATTTGGGAGATTAGCCCTTTGTCTGTGACAGATTCTCTCCTTTCTATTTCTGGTTTCATTTTTTTTTTTTTTACGATTGGCATGTGAGCTAACAACTGTTGCCAGTCTTTTTTTTTTTTCTGCTTTTTCTCCCCGAATCCCCCCAGTATATAGTTGTATATTTTAGTTGTGGGTCCTCCTAGTTATGGCATGTGGGACGCCACCTCAACGTGGCCTGATGAGCAGTGCCATGTCTGTGCCCAGGATCCAAACCAGCGAAACCCTGGGCCACCAAAGCGGAGTGCGTGAACTTAACCACTCGGCCACGCGGCCAGCTCCTCTCCTTTCTATTTCTTTTGTGTCAATCTTGATAAGATTTTCCCCCCTGGAATTTGTCTATTTTATCTAAATTTTCAAGTTTACTGGCACATTTCCATAATATCCTCTTATTACCTTTTAGATATCTCTAGAATTTGTGATGATGTCCACCTGTTTTTTCATTCTTGATATGGGTTATTTCTTCTCTCTCTCTCATTCTGTGTGCAAGTAGTCACACATTTATCAGCTTTATTAGCTTTTTACAAAGAATCAACTTTTGGCTTACCAGTCCCTTCTATTATACATTTACTTTCTATTTAATTTTTTCTTTTAACTTTATTTCTTTCCTTTCACTTCTTTGCGTCTAATTGGCTATTCTTTGCTTATTTACATGAGGTGAACTATCATATTTTTAATATCATTCAGTTAAAATATTTTAAAATTTCCATTGTGATTTCCTCTTGGACCCATGGGTTACTTAAAAATGTGATGCTTAATTTCCAAGCATATGGGACTTTGTGGTTACCTTTTGATGCTGATTTCTTGCTTAACTCCGCTCCAGTCAGAGAGCACACTCCGTATAATTTGAATCTGCTGAAAACTGCTGAGACCTTATTGCCTGGCACGTGGTCAACTTTGGGAACCTTCTCATGTGCACATTAAACGAACGTGCATTCTGATATGCTGGGTGCAGTGCTGTACACACGTCGACCAGGACAAATTCATTAATGTTGTTTAAATTGTCTATATCCTTGCTGATCTTCTGTCAACATTTCTATCAGTTATTGAGGTGTGTTAAAATTTCCCACCATGATTGTAGTTATGTCTGTTTCTCCCTTTAGTTGTGTCAGTTTTAGTTTTCCGTATTTTTAGGGTAAGTGAATAGGTGTGTGCAATTTAGAATTTTTGCATCTTCCTGGTACACTGGCTGTTTGATGGATATGAAACATCCTTCTTCATCTCTAGCAATGCTTTTTTGCTTTAACTCTAAATTGTAATTCCATCAACTTCCTTTTGTTAATGTTTGCATGGTGTATCTTTTCCATTCTTTTACTGTAAACTTTTCTGTATTTTTAGATTTAGGGTATGACTCATACAAGCAGTCTGTTTGTACATTTTGAGTTTTTTAATCCAGTAAGATAAACTTTTTTTTTTGAGGAAGATTAGCCCTAAGCTAACTACTGCCAATCCTCCTTTTTTTTTTTTTTGCTGAGGAAGACTGGCCCTGAGCTAACATCTGTGCCTATCTTCCTCTACTTTATATGTGGGACGCCTGCCACAGCATGGCTTGACAAGTGGTGCGTAGGTCCACACCCAGGATCCGAACAAGCGAACCCTGGGCCACCAAAGCGGAACGTGCGAACGTCACTGCTGTGCCACCGGGCCAGGCCCACAATAAACTTTTAAATAAAGCTTTTAGTCTGTTTACATTTCATGTATTATTTTTATATTTGGATTTCTTATCTTACTACTTGTTTTGTCTTCTATTTTTCCCACCTATCCTACATTACTGTTTCTCCTCCCTTCTTTTATTTTTTGTTTTTTTCCCTTGTTTTGAATCTAGTGGTTTTCTGTATTTCGCTTCCCGTACTGTAGCTTACTAGCTATACATTCTTTTACTATTTTTTTATTACCGTAGAGATTACAACATGTCTCTTGACTTACTGTCTGATATAAATTAGCACTTTCACCACTTCCTAAACAATACCAGTACCTCAGAACATTTGACCCTATTTCCTTGGCTCTCATCATCTGTATTGTTATTCTAATGTATTGTAGCCATGTGGGCATACACACACACACACACACACACACGCTCCATAGATCATACCTGCATACTTACCTTTCTAGGCTTCATTTCTTCCTTAATCTCCATGCTTTCATCTTGAATCATTTTTTTCTTCTGCCTAAGGAACTATATTATTTCATTTAGCAAGAAAATACTAGTGACAAATTCTCTCCATTTTTATTCAGAAAATTGTCTATTTTTTCTACTTTGTGAAAGATGTTACTATTGAGTATTAAGGGGTTTTGGACACAATTCCAACATGTTGGGGAGAGGGGTTCCCCAGAGCACCAACAAACAATTCTTGGATACCAGCTGGGTGTCCTACAATTCAACTCTCTTCTGACAGTATCTGCCCAGACATGGCAGCAGATCCCACAGGTTAATGGTTCGGCCCTACTTCAGATTGCCCACCATCCACTTCAGATGCCAATGGCAAGCCCAGGTTATCGCTGGTGCTTCTGACCAACAGGCTATAGATCAGAGATTCCGATGGCCCCCTCCTTGGGTTCAATTAATTTGCTAGAGCAGCTCACAGAACTCAGAGAAGCATTTTAGATACTAGATCACCGGTTTATTATGAAAGGATAGAACTCAGGAACAGCTAGATGGAAAAGATGCACAGGGCAAGGTATGTGGGAAGGGGTGCAGAGCTTCCATGCCCTCTCCAGGCACGCCACTCTCCCAACATCTCCACGTGTTCACCAACTCAGAAGCTATGCTTTTGGGTTTTTATGGAGGCTTTATTACAGAGGCATGATTGATTAAATCGTTGGCCATTGGTGATCAACCTCCAGCCCCTCTCCCTGGAAATCAGGGGGCGGGACTGAAAGTTCCAACCCTCTAATCACATGGTTGGTTCCCCTGGCAACCAGCTCCCATTCTTCAGTGCTTTCCAAAAGTGACCTTATAACATAAACCCAGTTGTGGTGGAAAGGGGCTTGTTATGAGCAAGACACCTATTTCACCTTAATGGCTCTGAAGTGATTTCAGAAACTGAGGACAAGAGGCCAAATATTATGACAAAAGACGCTCTCGTGGCTTTTATCACTCAGGAAGTTCCAAGGGTTTGTGGTTCTGTGAACCAGGAACTGTGAACTAAGACCATAAATCACAACATCGAAGTATAGAATTCTAGGTTGGCGGCTTACTTTCAGCACTGTACTGTTTTTGTTGAGAAGTCAGCAGCTAATTTTATTATTGCCCATTTGAAGGTAGTATGTCCTTTTTGTTTTGTCTTTATTTTTTGGCAGTTTCCCTATGATGCCCTAAGATGTGGTTTTCTTTGTATTTATCCTGGTTGTGGTTGTAAAGCTTCCTTGATCTATGGCTTGCTGATATTCGATTTATTTTGGAAATTCCAGCCATTATGTCTTCAAATAGTGCTTCTGCCACATTCTCTCTCACCTTGCCTGGAACTCCACCACTTGTATGTTACATTTTTTCCACCATGTCACATATAACCATTACATTCCATTATTTATTTTTTATCCTTCTGTCTCTCCACGTTGAGTCTGGATATTTTCTTTTGACCTATCTTCTGATACAATCTCCTCTTTAATTGTGTCTAATCTGTAAACTCATCTATTGAGCTCTTCATTTCAGTTGCTATATTTGTCAGTCTGAAAATTTCCATTTGAATCTTATAATTTCTAGTTCTCTGTTGAAATTCTCACTCTTTTCATTTAATGTCTTGAACATACTAATCACAGCTTTTGTAAAATAGGACAATTCCAATATTTGGAGCTCACATGTAACTATTTCTATCATCTGTTTTTTCTATTGATTTTGCTCAATTATTGTTTTATTTTCTGCTTAGTATTTTTTTGTTGCTTTTTTTTTTTTTTTTATTGAATGCTGAACCGTCTATGAAAAATTGTGAGTTAGATGTTCTGGATGGTACTATACTTCTGAAGACAGGGTAAGACTTTCAAAATTTTAAACACATCTCCCCCCTTTTTTTATTGTAGCATAATTTACACGCATGGAAATGTAGAGATCTTACATAAATAGTTTGTTGAACTTTGACGAATACATAGCCTGTGCCTCAGCAAAATTTTACCACTCTTCATGCCTCCTTCCCAATAAATTCCCTCCCCCACAAAATAACTTTCAAGAGGTGAATCTATAAGTAAATTGTGGTATAGACCCACAGTGGATTAAAGACTATGACACACAAACACCTGGGTGAATCACAAATGTTATTCTCGGGTCAAAGAAGTTAGATAGAAAAAAGTATATGCAGTATGGCTACATTTATATGAAACTCTAGAAAAGTCTAATCTAGTCTGCAGCTACAGAAAGCCCGTGAGTGGTTGCTTGGCATCGAGGTGGAGGATAGATATTGGCTGAAAGGGGGCACATGGAACTTCTGGGGGTGATGAAATGTTTCTTGTCTTGATTGTGGTAGTGGTTTACACAGGTGTATACATTTGTCAAAACTAATCAAACTGTACACTTAAAATGGGTGTATTTTATTGTTTAAATTGTACCTCAATAATATTGATTTTAAAATGTTACCCAGCCTTTCTAGTCATTCTCAGCTAGAGTGTTCACCTGATACAAGTTAATCTGCTGAAGCCAGAAGCATAAGCCTATTATAGAACTGTGCAAAGTGATTATGTCAGCCAGATTGCTTAATATTCCCAGTTCTGTATTATTTGCAAGTTTTTATGCTTTAAATCATTAAGAATTTTCTTACAACAGAGTATTAAGACAAAGTCTTAGGTCACTCAAAGATATTCTTGTAGTATGCCTCTAGGCTACTTTATTAACGCTCACTATTCTCTAAACGTACCAGAAGCTAATTTACTTTTCTCTCTTTATCCACAGGACATTGCGTGCAATTTCGTGAAAGTCTTCGCTCAATTCAAGGTTGAATTTGCAACATTCCTTTCATCAACAAACCTTTTTTTTTTCCTTTGAAAAAAATTGTGCATTTTGAGACTTCTGAATATTTGTCTGTTGTTATCAAACGTCACTGACATATGTTCTTGGGTCCCAACTATACGTTCTTCAAGAATCAGAAGTATCCTGGGGTGTAGTTGGTCTGGTCTTGGAGATAGAGTAATTTAAAACTTTTCATGGCTTTTCTTGGTTCTGTAATCGTATCTCTCCATTGTTTATTTTATCCTTCCCTGTTTGAAGATTATTCTGCTTGCTGGGGATGAAGGCCTTTCTTGTACTT
The DNA here is from genome assembly GCF_041296265.1 of Equus caballus. Classification (NCBI taxonomy): domain Eukaryota; kingdom Metazoa; phylum Chordata; class Mammalia; order Perissodactyla; family Equidae; genus Equus; species Equus caballus. Next base: position 17,478,685 of record NC_091712.1, on the reverse strand, counting down.
CTTTTTTTTTATTTTATTTTTTTAAAGATTGGCACCTGAGCTAACAACTGTTGCCAATCTTTTCTTTTTTTTCTTTTTCTGCTTTATCCCCCCAAACCCCCGCGGTACACAGTTGTATATCTTAGTTGCAGGTCCCTCTAGTTGTGGCATGTGTGACGCCGCCTCAACGTGGCCTGACGAGCAGTGCCATGTCCGAGCCCAGGATCTGAACCGACGAAACCCTGGGCTGCCGCAGCGGAGTGCGCAAATTTAACCACTCGGCCACGGGGCCGGCCCCTTTCTTGTACTTCTAGATCAGAATATAGCTTAAAAGGCACTTTTTGTTAACTAGCATTTTCTTAAAGTTCATTGGGAATTTAAACCTTCCAGTATGTTAATAAACTTGTACTGTTGTACGATCATTTTGATTATATGCTCCACATGGTCAGCTTCAGTTCACCCTTAGGAACGTGTGCTCGTCGGAGGGCTTCCTCTGCAAGCATACGAGTCTCTTTAGTCTTCCTCTCTCCCACGTTGCCTCTTATTAATTGTACACTTGAAATCTCACGTTTTTGTACTTTCCTGGGAGTTCATGGCACCACTCATTTTTAAACTCTCAAGCTCTAAGACATTCATCTCCGAGTTTCCTGGAGTCACACTCCATACGTGGTTGACTAAACTCAGTATTCCATTTCCCTATTAGGAACTTCAGGATAAAGGGATCACTGTCTCCCAAGTGTCCTGTCATTGCCCGACCACCAACCAGCTCTTCCTTGTTGATGAAAATTATCCACAGGGCTGCATCCCTTCTAACAGTGTCAGCAGGGTGGGACTCAATTCCAGACCTTTTCCTTTAGCAGAAGTCAGGATGGTTGAAGGCCTCAATTCAATGGATCATTTCCGTGTATGTTATATAATATATATTAAGCAGAGATCACTCAAATCTTCCAAATAGGTAAGTGGCATCATGTAATCATCCTAAAGTGCCACATATTTCCTTTTAGCTTCACTTAAATGCCCTTCATCATGCGTCCTATCCTTAGATTCATGTATTTCCTTAAAATAAATGTCTTCTTTAGGTATCGCACACTTTGCCTTTCCTATTCAATCTATTTCACTTGAGCCTAATGGATCTGTCACCATTTTATGGTTATGAATTCTTTAAATTCTTTTTGTAAGTCTCTGCAATACCTACAGGGTTCTATTTAGCTTATGACAGAACATGAAGTTCGTCCTATTTTTTTTCATACTCTGTGTATCAAAAATTCCTGAAAGCAAAATATTGGGCCCAAACAGCCCTTATTATAAAGATTACTGGTGTGCATGCTGCCACCATGGAGCTTCTATCTGTTACCTAACTTCATCCTACTTTCTTTCTTTTCTTTTCTTTTTTCTTTGTTTTTATTTATTTATTTTTATTTTTTTATTGCAGTAACATTGGATTATAACATTATATAGCTTTCAGATGTACACTGTAATATATTTCGAATTCTGTGTAGATTACATCATGTTCACCACCCAAAAACTAACTATAGTCCATCACTTCACATGTGAGCCTAATCACCCCTTTTGCTCTCCCCACCGCCTTCCCCCATGGAAACCACCAATCCAATCTCCAATGCTATGTGTTTGTTTGTCGTTGTTTTTATCTTCTACTTATGAGTGAGATCATATGGTATTTGACTTTCTCCCTCTGACTTATTTCACTCAGCATAATACCCTCAAGGTCCATCCATGTTGTCACAAATGGCTGGATTTCATCATTTCTTATGGCTGAGTAGTATTCCATTGTGTATATATACCATATCTTCTTTATCCATTCGTCCCTTGATGGGCACCTAGGTTGCTTCCAAGTCTTGGCTATTGTGAATAATGCTGCAATGAACATAGGGGTGCATGTATCTTTATGCCTTTGTGTCATCAAGTTCTTTGGATAAATACCCAGCAGTGTGATAGCTGGATCATATGGTAGATCTATTCTTAATTTTCTGAAGATACTCCATACTGCTTTCCATAGTGGCTGCACCAGTTTGCACTCCCACCAGCAGTGTACGAGGGTTCCCTTCTCTCCACATCCTCTCCTACACTTGTTGTTTCCTGTCTTGTTAATTATAGCCATTCTGACCAGAGTGAGGTGATGTCTCATTGTAGTTTTGATTTGCATTTCCCTGATAGCTAATGGTGTTGAGCATCTTTTCATATGCTGGTTAGCCATCTGTATATCTTCTTTGGAGAAATCTCTGTTCAGATCTTTTGCCCATTTTTTAATTGGGTTGTTGGCTTTTTTGTTGTTGAGCTGTATGAGTTCGTTGTATATTTTGGATATTAACCCCTTTTCTGACATATGGTTTGAAAACATCTTCTCCGAATTGTTAGGTTGTCTTTTCATTTTGTTGATGGTTTCCTTTGCTGTGCAGAAGCTTTTTAGTTTGATGAGGTCCCATTTGTTCATTTTTTCTTTTGTTTCCCTTGCCCAGTCAGACATGGTACTTGAAAATATGCTGTTAAGACCGATGTTAAAGAACGTACTGTCTATGTTTTCTTCTAGAAGTTCCATGGTTTTGGGTCTTACATTCAAGCCTTCAATCCATTTTGAGCTGATTTGTGTGCATGGTATAAGGTAATGGTCTTATTTTCATTCTTTTGCATGTGTCTGTCCAGTTTTCTCAACACCATTTATTGAAGATTCTCTCCTTTCTCCATCGTATGCTCTTGGCTCCCTTGTTGAATGTTAGCTGTCCATAAATGTGTGGGTTTATTTCTGGGCTCTTGATTCTGTTCCATTGATCTGTGTGTCTGTTTTTGTGCCAGTACCATGCTGTCTTGGTTACTATGGCTTCGTAGTATACTCTGAAATCAAGGAGTGTGATCCCTCTAGCTTTGTTCTTTTTTCTCAGGATTCCTTTGGTTGTTCGGGGTCTTTTGTTGTTCCATATAAATTTTAGGATTCTTTGTTCTATTTCTGTGAAAAATGTTGTTGGAACTTTGATAGGGATTGCATTGAATCTATAGATTGCTTTAGGAAGTATGGACATTTTAATGATGTTAATTCTTCCAATCCAAGAGCACGGTGTCTTTCCATTTCTTTGTGTCTGCTTCGATTTCTTTCAACAATGTTTTGTAGTTTTCTGTATACAGATCTTTCACCTCTTTGGTTAAGTTTATTCCTAGGTATTTTATTCTTTTTGTTGCAATTGTAAATGGGATTGTATTCTTAATTTCTCTTTCTGCTACTTCGTTCTTAGTGTATAGAAACGCAACCGATTTTTGTATGTTGATTTTGTATCCTGCGACTTGACTGTATTCGTTTATTATTTCTAAAAGATTTTTAGTGGATTCTTTAGGGTTTTCTAGATATAAAATCATGTCATCTGCAAAGAGTGACAGTTTCACTTCTTCTTTTCCAATGTGGATCCCTTTTATTTCTTTTTCTTGCCTGATTGCTCTGGCTAGGACTTCCAATACTATCCTAAATAAGAGTGGTTGACAGTGGGCATCCTTGTCTGGTTCCTGTTTTTAGAGGGATAGCTTTCAGTTTTTCTCCATTGAGAATGATATTTGCTGTGGGTTTGTCATATCTGGCCTTTATTATGTTGAGGTATTTTCCTTCTGTACCCATTTTATTTAGAGTTTTTATCATAAATGAGTGCTGTATCTTGTCAAATGCTTTCTCTGCATCTGTTGAGATGATCATGTGGTTTTTATTCTTCATTTTATTAATGTGCTGTATCACGTTGATAGATTTGCGGATGTTGAACCATCCCTGCATCCCTGGAATGAAACCCACTTGATCATGATGTATGATCTTTTTAATGTATTGTTGTATTCGATTTGCTAGTATTTTGTTGAGGATTTTTGCGTCAAAGTTCACCAGTGATATTGGCCTGTAATTTTCTTTTTTTGTGTTGTCCTTGTCTGGTTTTGGTATCAGGATAATGTTGGCTTCGTAGAATGAGTTAGGAAGCCTCCCCTCCTCTTCAATTTTTTGGAAGAGTTTGAGCAGGATAGGTGTTAAGTCTTCTTTGAATGTTTGGTAGAATTCACCAGGGAAGCCATCTGGTCCTGGACTTTTATTTTGGGGGAAGTTTTTTTTTTTTAAGATTTTATTTTTCCTTTTTCTCCCCAAAGCCCCCCAGTACATAGTTGTGTATCTTTCGCTGTGGATCCTTCCATTGGCAGCATGTGGGGTGCCAACACAGCATGGCCTGATGAGCGGTGCCATGTCTTTGCCCAGGATTTGAACTGGGGAAACCCTGGGCCACCGAAGCGGAACGCGTGAACTTAACCACTCAGCCATGGGGCCGGCCCCTGGGGAGGTTTTTGATTGCTGTTTCGATCTCCTTACTGGTCATTGGTCTATTCAAATTCTCTACTTCTTCTTGGTCCAATTTTGGAAGGTTGTAGGATTCTAAGAATTTATCCATTTATTCTAGATTATCCAATTTGTTGGCGTATAGCTTTTCAAAATATTCTCTTACAATCTTTTGTATTTCTGAGGTGTCCGTTGTAATCTCTCCTCTCTCATTTCTGTTTTTATTTATTTGAGCCTTCTCTCTTTTTTTCTTGGTGAGTCTAGCTAAGGGTTTGTCAATTTTGTTTATCTTTTCAAAGAACCAGCCCTTGGTTTCATTAATTTTCTCTATTGTTTTTTTAGTCTCTATTTCATTTATTTCTACTCTGATTTTTATTGTTTCCTTCCTTCTGCTGATTTGGGGCTTTGTTTGTTCTTCTTTTTCCAGTACCTTTAGATGAGCTTTTAGATTGTTCATTTCGGGTTTTTCTTCTTTGTTGAGGTAGGCCTGAATGGCTATGAACTCCCTTCTTAGAACCACTTTTGCTGTATTGAACAGATTTCAGCATGTCATATTTTCATTTTCATTTGTCTCCAGGAATTTTTTTATTTCTCCTTTGGTTTCTTCATTGACCTAATCGTTGTTCAGTAGCATTTTGGTTAATCTCCACATTTTTGTGGCTTTTCTGGTTTTCTTCCTGTGGCTGATTTCTATTTTCATACCTTTGTGGTCAGAAAAGATGCATGGTATTATTTCGATCTTCTTAAATTTATTGAGACTTGTTTTGTGTCCTAATATGTGATCATTCCTGGAGAATGTTCCATGTGCATTTGAAAAGAATGTGTATTCTGTGGTTTTGGGATGGAATGTTCTATATATATCTACTATGTCCATCTGGTCTAATGTGTCCTTTAAGCCCAGTGTTTCCTTATTGATCTTTTGTTTGGATGAAGTGGTCCATTGGTGTAAGTGGAGTGTTAAAGTCCCCTGCTATTATTGTGTTACTGTCTATTTCTCCTTTTATGTCTGTTAATAATTGCTTTATATATTTAGGTGCTCCTATGTTGGGTGCATAGATATTTGCAAGTGTTATGTTTTCTTTTGGATTGTTCCCTTTATCATTATGTAGTGCCCATCTTTGTCTCTTGTTACAGTTTTTGTTTTAAAGTCTATTTTGTCTGATATAAGTATTGTTACCCCCGCTTTTCTTTTCTTTGCCATTTGCATGGACTTTTTCCATCCTTTCACTTTCAGTTTGTGAGTGTCTTTAGGTCTGAAGTGTGTCTCTTGTGTGCAGCATATATATGGGTCTTGTTTTTATCCAGTTGGCCACCCAATGGCATTTGATTGGAGCATTTAGTCCATTGACGTTTCAAGTAGCTATTGATAAATATGTATTTATTGCCATTTCCTTACCATTCTTTCTGGGTATTTTAGTAGTTCTTCTCTGTTCCTTTCTTTTTCTCTTGCTCTCTTCCCTTGTGGTTTGATGGCTATCTTTAGTAATATGTTTGATTTCTTTTGTCTCACTTATTTGCTTACTTATTATAGGTTTCTGGTTTGTGATTACCGTGAGGATCCTATATAATAGTCTATGTATATGACAGTCTATATCGAGTTGATAGACTCTTTAGCCTGACCTCTTTCTAAAAGCTCTACTTTTTCACTCCCCTCCTCCCACATTTTATGTTTTTGAAATCATATATAGTCTCTTGTTTAGTGTGTATCTATCCGTTACCCTCTTATCATTGAAATAGGTAATTTTAGTACTTTTGTCTTTTAACTTTCATATTATCTTCACAGGTAATTGATCTCCTACTTTTACTATATTTTTACCTTTACCAGTGATTTTATTGCCTGGATTTTTGTGGGGGGGGGGCGGGGTTTGATAATTTTTTATCCCTCTTTGTGGTCATCACTTTCCCACTTAACTCCCCTCGGCATTTCTTGTAGAACTGGTTTCTTGGTGATAAATTCTTTTAATTTTTGCTTGTCTGGGTAGCTCTTTATCTTTCCTTCCAATCTGAATGACAACCTTGATGGATAGAGTATTCTTGGCTGTAGGTTTTTTCCTTTTAGCACTTTAAATACATCATGCCAATCTCTTCTCACCTGTAGGGTCTCAGCTGAGAAGTCCGATGATAGCCTGATGGGCTTTCCTTTGTGTCTCACTTGTGGCCTTCCTCTTGCTGCTTTTAGGATTCTCTCTTTATCTTTAATTTTGGACATTTTAATTATAATGTGTCTTGGTGTGGGCCTCTTTGGACTTACCTTGTTTGGAGCTCTCTGTGCATCCTATACTTGGATGTCATTTTCCTTCCTTAGGTTAGGAAAATTTTCATCTATTATTTTTTCAAATAAATTTTCTGCCCCTTTGTCTCTCTCTCCTCCTTCTGGGACACCTATAATACAAATGTTAGCACAGTTGATATTGTCCCAGAGTTCCCTTAGACTGTTCTCATTCTGTCTAATTCTTTTTTCTTTTTACTGTTCTGCTTGGGTGATTTCCTCTAGTCTTTTGTCTAGCTCACTGATCCATTCTTCTGCATCCTCTACTCTGCTATTGAGTCCCTCTAATGTATTTTTCATTTCCAGTATTGCATTCTTCATTTCTAATTGGTTCTTTTTTATAGTTTCCACTTCTTTGTTGATGAGCTCACTGTGTACATCCAGTCTTCTCTCAATATCTGTGAGCATCCTTGAGATTTTTTTGAACTCTTTTTTGTGTAGGTTGCTTATTTCTGTTTCATTTAGTCCTTTTTCTGGGGTTTTGTCCTGTTCCTTTGCTTGGAATGTATTCCTTTGTCTCCTCATTATGCCTCTTTCTCTGTGCTTATTTCTATGTATTAGGTGAGTCAGCTATGTTTCCTGATCTTGGAGAAGTGGCCTTATGTAAGAGATACCTTATGACACCCAGCAGTGTGCTTCCCTCTCATCACCAGTCCAAATGACCCAAGAGTGACCCCTTTGTGGGCTACTTGTGTCCTTCTGCTGTGACAGGGTTGCTCTTAATGCAGGTACACAGGGAGTCTCTAGTCTTTCCTTCACTGGCCAGCAGTTTGTAAATCCAGTTTGGGGAGCCTCAGCACTGTTGGCTACAACGTCTAACAGCACACTCCTGTTGCAGTTTTCCTGTTAATTGAGTAGGTAGCCAGTGTAGCTGGTTGCTAGGCTCAGGGGCTTACAGTTGCTATAGGCCTCAGGCCTACAAGGCTGTTGTCAATTCTCTTAGGAGTGCGGCTGAGTGGGGCTTGCCCTAGGCACAGGAGCACTCAAGTTTTTGAGGATTTGGAAGTTGGGGCTTATCCTTTTTATGATCTTTTTTATTTGTGAAGCACAGGTCTTCTGCCACTGATAAGCCTCACACCCCACAGGACCACACACACTGTCAACACAGTCCTGGTCCGTGCACACTTCCCAAACCCCTGGAGCATACCCTGATGCCCCACTGCAGAGGCCCCCACCTCTCCACCAATGCCCCCAACAGTTCACCTGGTCCTTACACAGGACCTGCCCCACAGAGGCAGACACACTCGCCTGCCTGTCGAGGATCAAGGCACCCAATCAATGCAGGCCAACAAGTAACCTGAGGGCTTGCTGTTGGGCGGGGCTGGTCCCTAAGGTGGGCTGCATGCCCTGGCTGAACTGGATTAAATCTAGTGGGTGCCGCAGACCCCTGGGCTAACAGGCCATGGGAAGAGCTTCAGTGGCGTCCACCAGGGTCTGTGTCAGTGCACTTGGACCAGGTCAGAACAACGGCCCCCACCAATGTCTCAGTCTCCTGAGAGGTCCCTCCTCTCACCAAGATGCCCCCAGAGCCCACCAGGTGAGTCTGTTTTCACCAAAGCACTGTCAGCCTTCTCTCTGATGATTTTAGGTTGCTGAGATGGGTGAGTTTGTGCATGGGCCCTTTAAGACCTGGGTCTTTTTGGCTTTCAATCGAGAGATTTTCTGGGGGTATCCCCGCTGCAATTAATAGCCAGCGAAGCCAGATAGTAAGACCTTCATCTCAGTGTGCTGAGTCTGAAGGATGCTTATAGCAGTATGGACCCCTGATCCAGCCCTCACTCCTCCAGGGAGGGCTCATACCTTAGGGTGGCTCCTGCCTGGCCAGCTGAGAAGCTCCACTGCTCCCAAAGGTGGCTTTTTCCCTCTCCAGCAGGAATTTCTGCCTCTTCTGCCTTAGTCAGGACTGTCCCTTATTGTGGGAGTTCTTTTTATCCAGTTTTCAGTTTTCCATCCAGGGTAATTTTTCCAAAAATAGTTGTAACCTGGTTGTGTTCATGGGAGGAGCTGAGTTCAGAGTGTGCTTATGCCGCCATCTTGACGAGATCTCTCCCTCCTACTTTCAATTCGGTGGTTATATATGGGCTCTCTTGTCATTCCCTTGAGAATTTAATTAAAGCCATCCTGATGAGTTTAGTTTCCTGCCAAACATCTTTCTGGTCTCTGTGAACATCATCCCCTCCCAGGAAGCCATCATTCTGTTATTGCACTACTTCATACTAACAATAAAAACAATGAACATTTATTATGCACTTACCATACTTCAGTGATATGGTGGTAAATGTGTAAGAGTTGGCACAAAATAGGCACACACATATACATATACTTAAGTTTATTATAAATTTTACTGATATAAATAATATCATGAAATATATAATACTCTCTATTGCAAATTTCACATAACCAATTTATTCTCAAAGAATGTTTTAATTTATTTTTGCCAAAGTCCCATAGCCATCCTATGATTGCAATCAATGAGTGAGTATAATCTGGTATGAATTTTGGTTGACATTTTTATTTACATTAATGAGAAAGACAAAAGTTAACTGATACATATGTAAGAATTTCACTCATCTGTCAATGATGTATCTGACTTCTTTGCTGAATTGGATAACAGTTTAAAACTGGAGAACTACTTCCTCAATTTTTTGTGTTATCCACAATGTAAAGGCTACAGATACATTTTAAGTTTAATCTGTATTAACATTTTTCCCATCACTTTCTTAAATCTAGACAAATCAACAGAACAAAAAATCAATCCTTGTTTTGGTCTAAATATCACCATCATGGCCAGCTTCAAATTACTGGCTATGACTGGCCAAATGATGTCACCAAATGTGGAATTGAGAAAAGACGTGTAAAGTACACTATTATGTAGTATTTCCACCACACAGACAAAATAGGACCTTAAGAACATGGAAAATACTAAAATATAACAAAATCATAAAGAAATGATGTGTTGACTATGTCTTTGGTTTTAAACAATGCCACATCTCAATCAAAAAAAAAAATGATATTCAATTCTATAGAGTCCATCTCCATCTCTTTCTTTTCCTTACCATGTTATTTGTTGAAGAATCCAGGCCCTTTGATCTGTAGAATTTCTCACAGTCTGGATTTTCTTCATTTCATACGCATGATGTAGTTCTGTGTCCTTTGTATTTCCTGTAAATTGGAAGCTGGATTCAGAGCCTGGTTCAGATTCAAGGCTGAATTCCTTTGACAAGACTGTAAGAGATCCTGTGTTCTTTCATCAGGAGGTATGTTATGTTTCGTTATTTTTCTTTTTATGATGCTTGTAGTCATTGATGTTTAATACCTATATTTATTAACTCAATGGGGGAGTGTAAAATTGGTGATATTATATAATTTCTTTTCCATTTATTTGTTGGAATATTTTTATATAGAGATACTTTTCCTCATCTGCCATTTGGTTACCCAGTGGTCAAGTGCATACAGGAAAGACAGGATAAATGCTTCTTTCCCTTTATTTATCAGTTTTTGAGAAGATAATAATTGGTTCCCTATCATCTTCTTAAGGTGATTTTTTTTCCCCTGTGGAAGATTCTTCCTGAGCTAACATCTGTGCCAATCTTCCTCTATTTTGTAGGTGGGTTGTCACCATAGCATGGCCACCAACAAGTGGTGTAGGTCAGCCCTTGGGAACTGAACCCAGACCACCAAAGTGGAGCACACCAAACTTAACTACTAGACCACAGGTCCAGCCCTGTGATTATCTTTTTAAATATCACTAATTCATGGGTTAAAGCATATTAATGGGTCTCAATTCACTGCCATTACTCTCATTATTGAAACTCACGCTATGCTATCTTTGAATGGTGGGATACTCTTCAAGTTGCCTCCAGAGCCTCTTGACAAGACCCTAGTAATATTTGAAAGCTTCCTTGCTATCTACCAGAACAAGATCTTCCAGAGTCATCTTGTACATTTACTGTCCCAAACCTGGCTGGAGGTAGGATCTACCTTTTTAGAGATATGGCTTCATATCTCTAAAAGCTTTGTATCTTTTAATGAGAAAGTACATTTCAAGATCAAAATTTAAGTGCTAGAGATGTTCCCCAGGTTGGTCATTTTTCTAGGCCTTTTTAACTGGACAGACTTAGTGGATTACACATACATACATATAGATAAACTATCTCATGACTTCTTATTGGTACTACTCTCAATTCAAATGGAAGACTACAGAGTTTTTACTTATTAGAGCTGTGACTCCTTTCTTCCATCCTGAGAATTCTGATTCTCAAGGACACGAGATGACAGGATATCCCAGAAGTACTCATTTGTTTAATCTATTACATGCACAGCAATCAGAATAATACCACAAATATGATTGCTGAAAACATTAAAATTTTTTTGCATATGTTATCCCCATTCTTCCCTTGTAAAAATCTTCCCTTGTACCAAATCTTCATTTGCAAGGGTACATATAGTCACTAAGAACTATATATTCTCCCTGGTGGCCTTCATTTAGTCTTACTTCAATAAACAATTAAATATTTAATGCTCAACCACTAGTCCTTAAGCGAAGACACTTTGTTAGTCTGAAACTTGTTCTGTATATAATAGATTTCAAATGGGATCATGGGAAGAGTATTTCTTGAATTCCAATACCAACTTGTGTCTTCTTATTCTTGAAAATCAATTTTGTTGGATAGGAAATCTTTGACTTTCTTTCCTTGAGAATTTTAAATATATTGCTCCAATTTCATCTGGTATAAAGCGCTGCTGTTGAAAATGCTAATAATCTAATACTTTCCCTTACAAATCACGTCTTTTTTAAACAGATGCCCAAAAGATATTTTTAACAGTCCAGTAATTTCACTAGAATATGTCTTGGTATTGGTTATTTTAGGTCAATTTTAGTTATTTGGTGTCCTCTTTCAAGACATAATTTGCATTTTTCTAAAATTCAGGAAGGTATTCTTGAAATATTTTTAATATTTCTTTTCTTGCCTTGGTTTTCTTCTGTATGAACTATTAATCCTGTTCGATCCTTTTTGCCTGTCTTCAATGTCACTTTTTAATCTTTTAAAAAATCTCTAAATCTTTCATTTTTGACTAAAATTTTCTTTTTACACTTTCTAGTTCTTTTAAGGTCTTATCTGTTTTATTTATCTGTTTACAATTCTGAAATACGGTATTTCTCTTTCCTGAGTTCTGTCATCTTATTTCTTAAAATTCTGATCTATACTGTTCTTTCATGTCTTATATCATCTCAGACTTTGAGCTCATTGTGTAGTAACAGGTTACAGTCTCTTCTGTGGGTATGTGTTTCTGGCATGCTTCCATTTTCCACGGGGATGTTATTCTGTTCCTTACTCTTTTTTTTCTTATAATTTTACATGAGATTTGGCCTTGATATTATTTTGCTCATTTTTGTGTAAAATTAATTTTCCTGAACTTTTGGAATGAGGATTCAGGAAAGCTTCATTAAACTCACAAATTCATTCCTGTGTTGTTTTTGCATTGTAACAAACAATATGACAGCTTGATTCCTGGGACTTCTTGGCTCCACTTCCCTTCCCCACTTTGATCTAGACCATCTCTCTTGTCTACTGTCCCTATCCTGTCTAATTTTGATTCCACACTCAGCAACTTTTCTTCAGTGTTAGGCCTTGTCCTGGAAGGGAGCTCTGGCAAGTTGGTTTTGAGAATTCCTAGGGGCTGGCGTGTTTCAGCCCCTTTGGTCCTGATGGTTACATTGCGATTCTCCTGTTCTCAGGTCTGTCAGATGCTACCCTATTGCTTTTTCATGTTCCTCTCTCACAGAGACCATTATCAGTGCAGATCTAGGAGCTGCAGGTGCTTTGTCCCCACCTGCTCATATTTTGGGGGTTGTGAGGCTACTGTTACCTAGTTTTGCTGTCAATGTCCTTAAATTGTTGTTTTAATGTGGGATTTGAAAAACCATGCTGTCACCACCACTATCTTCCCAGAATCCTCTCCATATATTTAATTTTAATACAGGAAGTATGATGTGGATTACCTGTGTGACTCCTACTAATGTTGTTAAACCCATGCTTTTCCTGACACTTTAGTTGAGAATGTTCCACTTTACATTTTATTGTTTCAAGCCAGAATGATCCATCTGCTGTTTAAAACCAGGCCTCATTCACTGAAACTCGGCTTCATCAAAGCGTTCAATATCTCTTGCATTGATTTACAAACTTGCCTTACTTCAATTTAACAAGTACTCAAGAATTAGGTCATTCTGAACACATACTACCAGATAATGTAGCAATAAATCTTGCTCAACCCCAGTAGACTGTCACGACCACAATACTAGTAGCTGACTTTGAAGGCACAGTAATAAAACTACTGAGCTGACCATTCTGAGTTCACCTACTCAACATCGGTATATGTCAGAATTAAATATATACCAGTTGTCATATTACTAATATGTTATATGAGCTGTAAACGTGAGCCGGGATTCTGTTTTGCTTACCATTGTATCCCCAGAGGTTAACACTATGCCTTAACACCTAAAACAAATTCAATCAATTTGTTGAATGAATAGATGGGATCTTAGCAGATTATTTACATTGAACTCCCTTCCCAACCTTTTATTCAGTGGGAGATGTTTCAGTACTACCCATTATATAAACTAGCAATTTCATATTGTCTGATGCTGGCTTTGCAGAACCCTTAACGCCAAGTGAACGTGCTACACGCATTTACGAGAGTAATATGATAAGAAGTTTTAGTCATTGTTACTGGCAGTTCAGGCAATGAATCTGGCTAATTTAACAGGTCAGGAGATAGGAAAATGACCAAGGAGGGCAGTCACAAGATGTAGCCAGATGTCAGAAATGGTACATCAGATCTGGTTCCCTAACACAAGTGGTTGAAATCAGGAAACCTTATAGTCAGAACTGTGTCATCCAAAGATACTGGGGTTCCCCCCCTTATAAAAGGTTTAGTTTCTTTCTCGACACAGCTGGGTTGGCTTCCCTAGAGGTCTTGATTCCTGTTTAACTCCATCCTCTCCAGGAAGCCTGGACACTCTGGACACAAGGGCCTCAAAGAATCCCACTACAGCCTTGTGAGCATCCACTTATCTGACCGTCTGAGGCAAACAGCAACTGCTGAGACAGGGGAAGGGAGGGGACACAAAGGGAAGGCAGAAGACAAAAAGACACACAAAGAAGCATTTCGTGTTTCACTGTACTTAATGAGAAGATGGGAGGAGAGTTTTGTGTTAATTTTACTGGATGGCAAAGCTTCTTTACCCTATGATTTGCTTAAATCTGAACTGAAGCATTTTGTCAAAGGGGTTGGGTTAGAGTAACTAACAACCTATTATATTGCCTACCTAGAAATTGTAAGATACTAATAGAAAGCATTGACAGTAGGTTTGAAAATATATCAGTAACGTCTTCTTAAACCAGAGCATTATGTGTGTCAACCATGCATAGAAGTACCAGCTCTAAAAGAATTTGGCCTGGGACTCTTAAAAATAAATAATTATTTTGGGGCTGGCCCCATGGCCGAGTGGTTAAGTTCACGCACGCCACTGCAGGCGGCCCAGGGTTTTGACGGTTCGAATCCTGGGTGCGGACATGGCACTTCTCATCGAACCACGCTGAGGCAGCGTCCCACATGCCACAACTAGAAGGACCCACAATGAAGAATATACAACTATGTACGGGGTGGGGTGGGGGGGGGAGGTGCTTTGGGGAGAAAAAGGAAAAAAATAAAATCTTAATTATTTTGATAAAAATAAAAATGAAAAACGCAATTATCATCTAGTCTATGGGATCTATATACCATGTCACTGTCCATACCTGAGTGAGCATCTGGTGAAAATCACGTGCAGACCAAGTGAACTGCTTTGCAACTACCAACAATTTTCCTGTATTTGTGGCTATATTTCAGCTCCCACTTAAAGGGAAATTGTGGGCTCTTCAAGATCTCCACTACTTCATATAGGGTGTCGTTAAACATCAGAAGTAAATACAAGGTAAAGGAGCTCGGATCCCAAGGGAAAGCTCTCATGAGAACCATTTCTTTCATTAGTTGTTTAGACATAGCTTCTAAAATAAGATTTCAGAAAAATCTTTCCACCAAGCAAAAATGCCTAAAATCTAAATGTAAGAATGCTGTGACATAAACCTTAGAAATGTTAATTATGTCATAGTACAGCATTCCTAAATTTCCCAGAGAACAATGTCAACTGAGGCTTTTTTTTTTCCTGATAAAAATTGTTTAATTAAAGTCTAGCTAACACAGATGTTTAACTGTGTTAAGGCCTTTGCCAGCCATGGGTGAGATTTCCCACCCTAATTTTATTTATTTATTTTTTTAATTTTTATTTTTTTCAGATGTACATATTTCGAATTCTGTATAGATTACATCATGTTCACCACCCGAACACTAACTATAGTGCATCCCCTCACATGTGACCCTAATCACCCCTTTTACCCTCCCGCCTCCCCCCTTCCCCAATGGTAACCACCAATCCAATCTCCGTTGCTATGTGTTTTTTTGTGTCATTTTTATCTTCTACTTATGAGTCAGATCATATGGTATTTGACTTTCTCCCTCTGACTTATTTCACTCAGCATAATACCCTCAAGGTCCATCCATGTTGTCACAAATGGCCAGATGTCATCATTTCTTATGGCTGAGCAGTAGTCCCTCGTGTATAAATACCACATCTTCTTTATCCATTTGTCCCTTGATGGGCACCTAGGTTGCTTCCAAGTCTTGGCTATTGTGTATAATGCCACAATGAACATAGGGGTGCAAGTATCTTTATGCCTTTGTGTTTTCAAGTTCTTTGGATAAATACCCAGCAGTGGAAGAGCTGGATCATATGGTAGATCTATCCTTAATTTTCTGAGGATACTCCAAACTGCTGTCCATAGTGGCTGCACCAGTTTGCACTGCCACCAGCAGTGAACAAGGGTTCCCTTCTCTCCACACCCTCTCCAACATTTGTTGTTTCCTGTCTTGTCAATTATAGCCATTCTGACGGGAGTGAGGTGATAACTCATTGCAGTTTTGATTTGCATTTCCCTGATAGCTAATGATGTTGAGCATCTTTTCATATGCCTGTTGGCCATCTGTATATCTTTGGAGAAATCTCTGTTCAGATCTTTTGCCCATTTTCTATTGGATCGTTGGTTTTTTTGTTGTTGAGCTGTATGAGTTCTTTGTATATTTTGGATGTTAACCCCTTATCTGATATGTGGTTTGCAAATATCTTCTCCCAATTGTTAGGTTGTCTTTTCGTTTTGTTGCTGATTTCCTTTGCTGTGCAGAAGTTTTTAGTTTGATGTAGTCCCATTTGTTCATTTTTTCTTTTGTTTCCCTTGCCCAGTCAGACATGGGACTTGAAAATATGCTGCTCAGACCGATGTCATAGAGCGTACTGCCTATGTTTTCTTCTACAAGTCTCATGGTTTCGGGTCTTACATTCAAGTCTTTAATCCATTTTGAGCTGATTTTTGCACATGGTGTAAGGGAATGGTCTACTTTCATTCTTTTGCATGTGGCTGTCCAGTTTTCCCAACACCATTTATTGAAGAGACTCTCCTTTCTCCATCGTATGCTCTTGGCTCCCTTGTTGAATATTAGCTGTCCATAAACGTGTGGGTTTACTTCTGGGCTCTCAATTTTGTTCCATTGATCTGTGTGCCTGTTTTTGTGCCAGTACCATGCTGTTTTGGTTACTACGGCTTTGTAGTATAATTTGAAATCAGGGAGTGTGATACCTCCAGCTTTGTTCTTTTTTCTCAGGAATCCTTTGGCTATTTGGGGTCTTTTGTTGTTCCATATAAATTTTAGGATTCTTTGTTCTATTTCTGTAAAAAATGTCATTGGAACTTTGATAGGGATTGTGTTGAATCTATAGGTTGCTTTAGGAATTATGGACATTTTAATTACGTTAATTCTTCCAATCCAAGAGCACGGTGTCTTTCCATTTCTTTGTGTCTTCTTGGATGGAATACAATCCCATTTACAATTGCAACAAAAAGAATAAAATGCCTAGGAATAAAGTTAATCAACTGAGGCTTCTTTTAAGCCACAGTTTCAAACTGATTTTCACCAAACTGCAAGCATTTTGATGGACTAGTATTAGAAGTCAAATCACATTTGCCACCCTTCCAAGCCTCTGATATGAGAGCATATAGTGGGACAAATATTCCAAGTTTGGCAGATCTGTTATAAAAACATTATTTCTCTCCTTGATTTTAAACTCCTCTACTGTCACATACTTAAAAGATGAGCGTAAGGGAGAATTATGGAATACTGTATAACACTTTAAGGTCATGCATTTTTTGAAAGAATTTTGCATTTTCCAATTGCTTATTCCTCACAGCCAAGCTTCTAGAACAGCGCTGTCCAGTAGAATTTTCTGTGAGGATGGAAATGTTCTATATCTGCACTGTCCAATATGGTGGCAAATAATTCCATGTCGGGGCTGGCCCCGTGGCCGAGTGGTTAAGTTCGCGCACTCCGCTGCAGGCAGCCCAATGTTTCGTTGGTTCGAATCCTGGGCGCGGACACGGCACTGCTCATCAAGCCACGCTGAGGTAGCGTCCCACATGCCACAACTAGAAGGACCCACAACGAAGAATATACAACTATGTACGGGGGGCTTTGGGGAGAAAAAGGAAAAAAATAAAAATCTTTAAAAAAAATAATAATAATTCCATGTCACCATTGAACATTTGAAATGTGGCTACTGTGACTAAGTGAATTGTTTTTATTTAATTTTAATGAAATTTAAATTGCCACATGTGGCTGGTGGCTACAGTATTGAATAGCACAGTTCTAGACATAAGTGAAGGCAGATATCCATATTCAACAGAAATTAATGTAAA
Source organism: Equus caballus (assembly GCF_041296265.1). Taxonomy (NCBI): domain Eukaryota; kingdom Metazoa; phylum Chordata; class Mammalia; order Perissodactyla; family Equidae; genus Equus; species Equus caballus. Next base: position 17,461,278 of record NC_091712.1, on the reverse strand, counting down.
CAATGGCCTGTCCAGGAATGTCAGTGGGTAAAAACAGAACCACTAAAGTCTGATTATTTGCCTGTGTGGGGGAGCAGGATGCTAGTTTACTGGCTATACAACTAGAACCCGGAGAAACCAGCAGAAAGCAACACCTACCCGCTGCCGCCTCTATGCACGTAAGAGGCGTACATAATATATAAAACAGAAGTTTCAATAAGCCACATAAACAAAAATTAACTTAGCTTGAAAACAGATGCCCACAATAGGTAGACAAGTTACTTGTTTCTTCCTCAAATGATATCATTTGAACTGCCAGAATAAGGTTTAAATTGATCACAAACTTTAAACAGAAATAACATAACTAATCAAGATACTTCTTTCCTTCAGCTTCTCATTCTATGCCACTAACTCCCATATGGCTTTAGGCATTCACAATCATTCGGGGCCTCCATCAAATAAGACTCATATAGGGTCCTGTCCTGCTTTATCAATTGATGACACTCAGTTTTCCTTGAGTGTCTAAGATTCCCATTTCTCTTGCCTAAATATAAAGTCTCTCAACATGCCCAGGAAGAGAAGGAAGTGCTATGCTGAGTCTTCACCAGCCCCTCTATCATGACTGTAGAGTGGTTTTGATCTCTACCTCTGCAAAGGCCCTGCTGATAAGAGCTTCTACAGCATCATCTGTCGTTCAGATGTCACTATGGATTTCATCGACATTACAAGGTTCACAACAACATTACAAGTTTCAGTGCTACTTGCAGCGTGAGCCACAACTATCACAACTACCTGCGAGATTTGGCTACCAGTAATAATTAAATCTTTACCAAAGACTGCTTTTCCGAAAAAAAGAGAGGAAGTAAAATAGAGGGGAGGGTTGATGAGAAAAAGAAAGAAACCAGACTTTTCTAAATACGTATTGTAGTGGCTTGTTAAACAGTTACCTTGTTCTGCAAGTGCTCTGTTGATGAGAGCACCAAGAAAGTGCTTTTTTTCTTTCCTTTTTTTCCTGTGGGAGAAGGGAAGCAATGAAGGAAATGAAAGAGTTCATTTAAGTGCCATATTCACATAAGGCTAATTTGTAAAAGCTCAATCCAGCTGAATATATTTACAGCCACCACTGGTCCACAAAACTTCAGTTGAGAAGACTAATTGAGATTCTTCAGGAGGGCTCCCCTGTCTTTAGTAGTTACAGAATGTCTCATTAGGCATTCTGGACCTGCCCTTTCTCTAGAATACGAAGTCTGACTCTGCTTGGCCTGGGTTCACGGCTTGTGAATTTCCAGGAGATTCTAATACATCATTATTCTAAGAGTCTGTTGTGCAGCCCCTTTTGCCTTTTTTTTTTTTTTTTTTTTGATTTCAAACTAAAGTTGCATTTAACAGGACTGTATTAGTTATATTGGAATACTGTTTAAAAAAACAACTTTGCCCACCTCCAGGATTGTAACATACAGGCTAACGCCCTTATTAAAAACCTTCTCCAGTCTTGCAATAGAGAAATGCTTTCTATAAAAGAGGAGCTGAGGGCTGGAGTTCAGAGAGACTAGTAAACTCCGTAAAATCTTCTTTTCTACCTATTTTCAACTCTCTACATAGATGCAATATTTGACTTTTTTAGACCAGTGAGAGCCTTATGACCATTTGACAATTTTTATTTTCCCAACTATTTTAATTTTCTTCTTTACTAAAACAACATGTAGGGTTCTCTGTGTATTTTTCTAAATGCTTAAAGATGTTGGCGAAATTAGTGTCATGGGAAACTAGATGTTTACTTTATTTAATTAGAAGCCTCTCCCACAAGCTGAGAAAAAAATCTCTTGGCACAATTATGGAATAACTTTTTTTTCTGTCCCTGCTACCTTAATATCTAGTATTACAGGCTTACAAAGCAGCACAGGATAAAACTAAGAGAGTATAAAGGTCTCTAGGTATCTGCCATTATTATTATTGATGTTTTCAATTGTATGTAAGTGACGGCATACATACATACATACACACACACACAGGTATTAATTTTAATACCTATGTTACCTGACTAAGCCCAAAGTTTGGTTGAACTATTCTATTTATGCCTTTCACTTAAGAAAAAAATACAGATCTGCCTCTATCTAAAAGGTAATATTTTATTTCAAAGATATTTCATAACTAATATTTTCCACAGTAAAAGGTAAAATTTCTTGCTGCTGTAAAATTCACATAAGTACTTTTTATTCCACTTGGAATGTAATAATATAATTGAATATACTTTTTGTTTCAATTTCCAACTTTTTTATAGTGAGGAAGACTGGCCCTGAGCTAACATTTGTTGCCAGTCTTCCTCGTTTTGCTTGAGGGAGATTGGCCCTGAGCTAACATCTGAGCCAATCTTCCTCTATTTTGTATGTAGGATGCTGCCACAGCACGGTTTGATGAGCGGTGTGTAGGTCTGTGCCTGGGATCCAAACCCATGAGCCCTGGGCTGCCGAAGCAGAGCATGCAAACTTAACCACTACACCACTGGGCCAGCCCCTCCAACTACTTTTTTAATGACATTCTGAAGGAAGGCCTCTTAGCAAAGGAAATTCCACTGACAATTTATTTCAGTCTTATTATATTTTCTACTAAAAATCAAGCTGTCAAGACAGGAAAATATTACTGGTTTTGTTATTACAAAAAACAAGTGAAAATTTTTAATTCACAAAGGATGAAAACAAGACATTGATCTCACTATACATACAATATTACAATAAACTGATTAGCTGTAGACTAATAAAACATTTAAGATTTCACATACACACATATGTTCTTTCAAACAAGAAACACAGGACAATTTTAATCTTTGATATGTCCATAACTACCACAAGAGAGATCATTGATTTGAGTCTAATTGTTTTCCTGGCATACAATCACCATATAGGCCAGTCCTAAAGCATATTGCATTGTTAAGGACATCTTTAGGCAAATATCACCTCTCGTTTCGGGGCTTTTATCCCCTGTCCAAAACAATCTGCTTTGCCACTGCTATCAAGTAGCCTGGTTTGCTATCAACTTAACAAGATCACAACGACAAACAATATTTTTACCACAAAACTCAACTGAGAGGTTTTTAGACAGCTCACACAAAAAATATTTGTTCCCAAGGAAGGCAATCTGTAAATTATAAATGCAATTCTAAGAAAAAGTCTTGCTTACAAATCATTTACTTTCAAATATTGATGAAGAATGGGTAGGGTGGGGGTGGAGGTGTATTGGTGTGAAATGAGGAAAATGTATTTGCCACAGGAAATATTGGATTGATTTTTTTAAATGAGGTATAAGAGTATGCCAGTAAATGCAAAAGCACAAAGAAATTAAAAACCAAAATGTATATTTCCAATGGAAAAATCTCTAAACCTCTTATAGTTTTCTTTATTCAGATTAGACATTTCATATACAGCAGTTAACCTAGAAAAATACATTTTAAAAAATCTTCAACAGACCATGCTCTCTGTAACAAAACTTTCCAAACCCTGTTTTATTATACAAATCAATCTACATTAGTAATGTAAAAATGAAATTCTCGAATTTAGTAATGTCATTTTCCATCTGACATCTACCTAATTTACATGTGAGTTTCAACTAGTCATACTGCAGTTAGAATTCTGTAATAAATTTTTTCTAATGTATTCTGTACATATTAAATAATCTAAAAGGTTCCTCTTGTAGTGCATTTACCAGTTAGCAAGTCTATTCAGTATTTTTCCAGTACCATTTGCATTACAGTGATTTGCCTGTAAATGTAATTAAAATCTAAAAGTGCACACAGTTAACTTTCTCAAATAACGGCCTATTTCTGGAGGAAACCTAATATTCACGGAAAAGATTACCAATACCATGATTAGAAACGTAGGGTCAGAACATCCTCTGAGACTATACAACACAATTATATACATAAGCTAAAGGGCATTAAGTCTTTAGCCTATATTTACATCAAATAACATCTGTTTCCACAGGGTCATATCAAGAACTCAGTATGGCACTAGATATAATTAGGATTGTTAGCTACAAATCAGTGTAGCACAGACAGCCCAAAAATACCCTGCACTGACTTATGCTAAATTAAACTCCAGTATATCACAGTGTTTTAAGTAGTATTAGTGTGTTGCCCAAACAAGCAACTAAATATCCAATAAGGATGCTGTGCAACACAGTGAGAGGCAGCTAGCCTTCATCAAGGGATTACATCTAGTTATTAAGAATTTGAGCACTTAGACTGCCACTGCATGCAGAAACCCTGAAAAACAAATACACAGGTTTCAAAACAGATATACTTCATTTCGTTTAAAATGCCCAAGAGCGTTTTCAAAATAACTGATAGTGCTGTTCTATCAAGTGATGAACCTAACAAATCATGAGAAGAAATTCTACATTATCCAGTTTGAGGAAAAAAAAACGTAGTTTTCCTATCAAATTATCCAGTGTATATGACTGGTCAGAATTGCAAGTTTTGATTTTTACTGAAATTCAGAGGATGAAATGCAAACATTCGGAATAAAATTAATTCAAAATTACACACAGTTATATCAACTTGCAACAAAGCAGCAAATATGAGGGCCCCACATATGTCTTGACTCTCCCATTCCCTTCTGATCCCTCAAAAAAGTGCAAAATCAAAGAGTCACTGCTTGGTCCAAAAATAAAATACATCATGTGTAAGGATTTGAAATCTGATGGAATCCAGCTTCTATTCCAAGGGTTGTCTTCAATAAGAATCAACGTCCGAAGATAGAACTTATTTCCAGAAGAATTAATTCTACAATCTGATTTTGGTAGACAGTATGAACTGCTATATTACCAGTCTCTTTCTCTGGCTTTAACAGAGTGGGACCAAAAACAATTGCTATACTCTGATACGTCATGCGGTTTTTTTCTCCATTTTCTACAACCCTAAGGAGGAAAAAAATAAATTGTTAAAAGTGAAAATAAAAAACAGAGAGGGAAAATTCTTCAAATTGTATTAACATAAACAGTTTGCATTTAGAAATGAGAAATAATGCTCATTTTCCTAAGGTACATATAAACTATTTAACCAAGCAGAATTCAGTCCAAATGCCATGTGAAGCTTTCTGTTGGATAAACACAGCTGAAAGGTATAATTATACATACTCCAACAAACTTTCAATATGTGATGTCTTAGCTTAGTGTTTAAAATAAGACACAGACTTAAATATGAGTTACAATTCAGGTAAAAATGATTACTAGGTTGATATGGGAAAAAAATTTCATTGGGCACAGAGATTAAACTTTCAATTTTATTTTTTTTAAATCTCTCTAAGATCATTTATTTTAGTACTCTATCAGAAGGAAAAAATCAGTATTGAAGTGGCTATATAGTAACTCAGAGCAATGATGGCTTTATTTTAAAGTAATTTAATAGTCTTCACTTAACAGCCAATCTCATCTTCATATTAACTAACTTTAGCAACAATTTTTGAACACCTACTATGTGCTAGGTATTATATAATTGCTTCACATATAATATCTACTGTAATGTATTCTTCATACCAAACCAAACTATGAGGAACTGAGGACCAAAGGAACTGAGTAATCTTTTCAAGTTACAAAGACAGTAAGCAGTATAACTGGGCTCTGAACCTGGGCTTGAGTGACCCTGGCCCCACGGGTGCTACACCACATCTCCTAACTGGGCAGTTCTCTTACCTTTTTTCTTTTTTGTGGGGAGACTCTTACCTTTTGAGATGTCTAAAGAGAATCTGCATTGTATCTTGATTTGGCTTTGGCAACTGTTTAATTAGGTCCTTAACAGCAGTGACTCGCTGTCTTGGTTCTTGTTCTGAAAAAAGATAACTAGAGATGTTGCATAAAACTGAAAGCAGGAGGCCGACCCCGTGGCCAAGTGGTTAAGTTCGCGCACTCCGTTTCGGTGGCCCAGGGTTTCACCAGTTTGGATCCTGGGCATGGACATGGCACCGCTCATCAGGCCACACTGAGGCAGCGTCCCACAAGCCACAACGAGAAAGACCCACAACTAAAATATACAGCTGTGCACTGGGGGGATTTGAGGAGAAAAAGCAATAAAATAAAAAAAAAACCCACAAAGATTGGCAACAGTTGTTAGCTCAGGCGCCAATCTTTAAAAAAAAACAAAAACAAAAACCTGAAATCAGTGACAGTTTGGAACCTGATATTTGGTAATACACAGTGACATCTGGTGGTCAAATTTAAAATTTCTGGAGTAAAACAATCCTTGGAAAAAACTTAAGAAATCAAATAGAATATAGCGACTTAATCTGTACAGAGGATTTTCAACATCTAGAAAAATAACTGAGTAGAATACATACTTACTAATTGCATTCACAAAATCATTAAAATGATTAAATGTAAAAAGAGGTTCAGGTAATTCTCGAAAAAACATTTTGAGCGCTCCAGTGATGACATGAATATCTTCCCATTTACTATCATTCAAGTCCAATTTCTCATCTGAAAAATAGGAGAAATAGGAAATTTTTAAAAATTACTTTAAACCAATTCTAACGGTTATGAGTGATTATTCTGGATCTAACAATAGGAAATGTGATGTTACCATGATTGACTGCAAATCTCAGTTTCTGGATCACTGCAAGGTTGCCACTTACTCTGTATATGCCATCAACATCCAAACCTAAGACACAAATGATAATAGTTTTATGTTTAAAGTACTTGTTTGTCTCTTCTAAAGCTACTTGCATGTTTCAGAATTCTTATTCATTAACATTAGCCTCAATCAAATGGGTAAACACTCTTTTCCTCTAAATGGCTTTTTATAGATGCTTGGCAGAGAGGGGGGGGTGGAGATACACTCTGAATTCTGTTTAATAAACAGTAACAATTCTACCTTGTTTATCATGTAGACTGTGAATCATTTAAAGGAAGTCATCTCATTAAACCTGGAATACTAACAATTTAAGATAAGCTTCTGCAAACACCTGGGGATAGATAGTTCAAAAAGTAAAGTAGATAAAATCAGCCCACTGATTTTTTTGCATGCTATTTTATAATGTAAATGCATATATTAAAGCACTCTCTTAAAATTGTTTGTTGGGGCCAACCCAGTGGCGAAGGGGTTAAGTTCGCACGTTCCGCTTCTCGGCAGCCCGGGGTTCGTTGGTTCGGATCCCGGGTGCAGACATGGCACTGCTTAGCAAAAGCCATGCTGTGGTAGGCGTCCCACGTACAAAACAGAGGAAGATGGACATGGATGTGAGCTCAGGGCCAGTCTTCCTCAGCAAAAAGAGGAAGATTGGCAGTCGTTAGCTCAGGGCTAATCTTCCTCAAAAAAAAAAAGGTTTGTCATACTAAGAGGTTGTAATAAGTAAACTTAATAAAAGCAAGTACCTAAAATAATGGTTCTACAAAAACAACTGATAATTTGATAGTTTATTAATTTACTTCATATGTGGAACAGAATAATTTAAAATTTATACAACTAAGCCTAAAAAATTCAAATATTCATTAAGTGATAATGCTGTACACATTTAACAAAGTACATTATCTAATGTGCTCTTCATTTAACTTCAAATAAAGGCAAGTAGTGTGGTGTCTCCACTGTCATGTTGACAACATGAGAATCTCTAAAAAGATGAGATCTGTAACTGGCAGAAATGACAAGTTATGCAAATATTTTAATTGTACAAGATCTTTTGATGACAGAGAGACATAAGTTAAGGTGATTACAGTCAAGATATTGTTAATTTATATAAAACTAGTATAAATATTATAAACATGTTAAAATTAACCAAAATAGAAATTAAGTCTTATTTTACAGGGAATGACATAAAAAAAGGATCTGTCTACTTAGACACTTTATAGTTGACTGAACAGTTTTAAAATGTCATCTCATTTTTATTAGAGCAGAACTTTCTCTTAGTAAGTAAACACAATCTCATATCTTCAACACTGTCAAATCATTTCTTAATAAGCTCAGTTTCACAATCACTACCTTCTTCTTTTTAGCAAATGGCCAACCCCAAATGGCTTCCAAGAATACCATATGCTTAATCGATCATAAGTACCAAACATTCATTAGAAGCCCACAAAAGTCTTAATCTGAAACAGGTACAAACATGTTAAGTTTTTTGCAAATGAGATGCTCTTATTAATATGACTATGAAGAACTTTTGGTCATCACTCAAAATCATAAAAACCCTAGGGATTTTGATAGCAAAACAATGGGTTGGTGCGCTTAACATTTAAAAAAATCATTTTCTTACCATATTCTTCAACATGTTCAATGCATAACTTCACAAATTTTGGCACTGTGCCATTCTCTCTCTGACACAGATTAGCAAGATTAGATCCAAATACCTGATCTGAAAGAGATTCATTTTAAAAAATAAATCATCTGGCTAAAATTTACTTCACAAAATGGCTAAGCCATTCACAGTGCAACAGAAGCCATTCGGTGCATCCAGTCATTGTTTGCCATGACTTATGTCTTATATACAGTCAGCCCTGGGGGTCTAGTGGTTAAGATTCTCACCGCCAAGGGCCGGGCTCATTTCCCAGTCAGGGAAGCACACCACTCGTCTGCTAGTTGTCATACTGTGGCAGCTGAGTGTTGCTGTGATGCAGAAAGCTACGCCACCCATGCATTTCAAACTTCAAATACCAGTAGGGCCACCCATGGTGGAGAGGTTTCAGCGGAGTTTTCAGCAGGTTTCAGACTAAAACAGACTGGGAAGGACCTGGCCACCCACTTCCAAAAAAAACTGGCCACGGAGACCCTATGAACAGCAGTGGAGCATTAGCTGATGTCGGGCCGGAAGGGGAGAGGATGGTGCAAATAGAGCACACAGGGTTCCACCCTGCTGTACACAGGGTGGCCTAGAGTCAGAATCAACTTGACGACCCTAAAAAACGCCTTGGATGATGTGCACTCTGCCCACCCCTTCCAACTTCATTTCAAACAATTTTCCTTCTTTACTAAATTCCATGCACACAGCAACTCCTTCTTGCCTGAGAGCCTTTTTACTTTCTACTCTTTTTGCAGAGATCAATATTCCTCCCAAATTAGCTCCTCCTCATCACTACTGGTCTCTGCTGTTATCTCCTTAAGAAACCCTCTCTGATCCTCCTATCTAAGGGAGCCCAATTCCAGCCACTCTATTTCATTACTATATTAAATTCTTCATAGTAGTCATCAGTGTTTTAAATTATCTCGTCCATCTCTCATTTTTATGTTAAGTTCATGAGGGCAGGGATCTTGTAATTCTTGAACACCAACAGGTATTTATAGCACCTAGGCTCATGCTTAGCACTTAGTAAATACTCGAATATTTTTTAAAGTATCAAAACAAGCATGTGCATTGCCCATCATGTGCTAACACTTGACTTCACAAAATATATTTCAAAGGTTGTTCTGTTAATCTTTCAACTCAACAGTTTTGAAATGCCACATTAGCGGTATTCAGGAAAACAAACAAGCAATATTTGAAGTGACGAATAACACCATAAAGTGGTAACACTTTACATTTCTCAGTGAAAAGGCCTGGCGAACAAATTAGCAGCAGTTTTTATTCAGTTATTTGTCATCAGGTTTTTTTGTTTTTTAAAAGGTTCTAAACTCAATATGCTAAATTCCTATGCATTATCTGGGAGTGCCTGTTTACAACTCCTGATGTTGCTAATTTGAATCACTTACTTAGCTGAACTCTTCCTGCAAGTTTTAAATATCTTTTTAATGAAATCTACTTGTGTATTTTAACTTAGATGCTTTGCCAACAGATGTTCCAGTGATGGTCTTTGTCAGAAACTTCATAATCAGAGACAGATATAACAGATGTTATATATTACCTTTACCTATATCTGTTTACAAATAAACATCACTGTTTTGAATCATATATTAGAAAATTTTACCTCTGGAATTAAACACGCTTCTAAGAACTAACTGTACATAAACGTATATGCGATTTTTAAGGAATACTTTAGGGGCCAGCCCCATGGCACAGCAATTAGGTTCGCATGTTCTGATTCGGCAGCCTGGGGTTTACCGGTTTGGATCCCAGGTGCGGACATACACACTGCTTGTCAAGCCATGCTGTGGGAGGCGTCCCACATACAAAGTAGAAGAAGATGGGCATGGATGTTAGCTCAGGGCCAGTCTTCCTCAGAAAAAAGAGGAAGATTGGTGGCAGGTGTTAGCTCAGGGCTAATCTTCCTCAAAAAATAAAGAATACTGTATTAAGAAAAGATCCTGCTAGTGCATTATGGTGCTTATAAATGAAATAAAAAACGTATAAAAATCAGGAAAAAATACCTTACACAGTCAAGCGCCACATAAAGATGTTTTGGTCAATGACAGACCATACACACGACAGTGGTCTCATAAGATTAGCACCATATGGCCTAGGTGTGTAGTAGGCTATCCCATCTACGTTTACGTAAATCCAGTCTATGACGTTCAAACAATGACGAAATTGCCTAACAATGTGTTACTCGGAACATATTCCCATCAAGTGATGCATGACTGTACTAATCTTAAAATTACCTTCCCTGAGAACTGAAGGCAAATAATCAAGAATAATTGTTTGCTCAATATTTTTCTTCTTTCTACTCTGTTAGTGATCATTTACTCAAAATTTCTTATGATTTGTGCATCTCAAAACTGAAAGTCTTTCTTATCACGTCTTCTGACAACTGCCGCCCATCCCATCACATCCGTGCAGTTTCCTTGGTGCAGGGTCTCTAGAATCTTACTTTGGTATTTACGTCTGTTCAGTGCTTTAGTGAAACTCTTCAAGTGCATTAGAAAACCTATTTTAATTACTCAAATGTATTTTAATCACTGAACCTGATAGCTTTGTGAATAAATAATGAGAACATTTTTTACCATTTGGAAATTTTTCAGTTTTTAACTTAAAATGTCTTATTTCTGATTTTGGCCAAAGTTCATTATTATAAACATCACTTCTACCTACCTTTAATATAGCCTTTTTCACGAACAGCTTGCAAAGTGGGGCGTCGTATAAGAAACTTCTTTAAGTTTTTCTTGGTTTTTTTCTGTTCTGAAGAATCTATGCTAGACACTTTCATGGCTTAAGACAGACAGATATTAATCACTTCATAAAATAAAAAACTTTCTGGATAGAAGTTTTTCCACCTAGCACTCAAAACATATTAATCTCATATGTAAAAATTCCAGTTATAAATTCAATTATTCTATCTTTAATATGGTTTAAGAGTAACATGAGAAGAATCAAACTAACATAGACCCAATTTCAAAGTGATAGACCAAACGAAACACTTCATTTTTACCAATAAACACTGACCACAAGCTCTATCTTCTTTGGTGTATGTGCCAAGACATTCCTAAGTTATTCTAATTTATATTCATTATTTCATAAATGATACTACTTATCTTCTCTGACTCTCCATCAGTTTTACAAGGTAAAATGACGAGCAAAAAAAAAAACTGCATAAACTATAAACAAAAAAATCCCTATCCTTCCCATCCTTACTGACCTAGAAGTCTGGTTACAGATACAGATATAGATATAGATACAGATATCTCTCTGTCTCTCTATAGATCTACATATATATATCCATCACAATTATTTGTACTGTATGCTAACTGAGTCTCATCATAATTATCTGTACTCTGAGCTAAGAAAGGGACCACCTGGAAAATGTTCTCCATTGCCTTTAGTCCTGATTTCTTTTTCAGTTATAATAACAAAAGTTCAAAAAGTAAATTTCTTGAAAATAACTACTATATTTGAGGAAAGTCGACAGCACAAAAAATATATTAGTAAAGAATTAAAATAATAAAATTTTCATGTGTTTATATTGTTATATAATGATGATGTCAGTAATAGGCCTAAACTTCCTTACAATGTGGGAGAACAAAAGTAAAACTGATTTTTTGATCATTCAGTTAATTTGAAGGCCAAAAAACTCTCAGTTAAATGCAGATTCATTAAAATAGATTTAACAAAGTTCAAAGTCATAGCTTAGGGCCTAGTTAAACAATGGACCTTCATTACAAAATGCTATTCTTGGGGCTAGCCCAGTGGCGTAGTGGTTGAGTTCACGCACTCTGGTTTGGTGGCCCAGGGTTCGCTGGTTCGGATCCCAGACTTGGAGCTAACACACTGCTTATCAAGCCATGCTGTGGCAGGCATCCCGCATATAAAGTGGAGGAAGATGGGCATGCATGTTCGCTCAGGGCCAGTCTTCCTTAGCAAAAAGAGGAGGATTGGTGGCAGATGTTAGCTCAGGGCTAATAGTCCTCAAAAAAAAAAAAAGAAAAAGAAAAAGAAAAAGCTATTCTTAAAATTGCTGGCCTCAGCTCTGGTCCTTTGTGTAGATCTGGAGGGATGATGCGTGGACTTGCACAGGCACATCCTACTCCAGAGACAGCCGCCTAGTGTCCAGTGTGGAACTGAGGTACACAGCCTGTGACTTCTGACTTCTTATAGTATAAGATTCTATCTATAATCTCAAATAGTAATTGTATATTTTTAAATCAGTAAAGTTCAGCTTGCTGGAATCCTCAACAGAAGTGCATTCTAATATACTTTTTCTCTTGAAGTAGCACAGTATCTTAAAATCAACACGACTTTAGGGATGCATGCGACGAGGTTAAGCATGACAGTGAGCTGACAAGCAGAGAGAAATGAAACACCGAGACTGCGCCTACTTAATCTCCTAACTTTCTCCCAACACTGCAGATTCTGCTCAACTTTTACAGATTTAAAATCTCCAAAAAGCCAAGAGAATAAGCTCACTCAAACCACTAACAAAACAGGGAGAGAATAACTTACAACGAAGTTTCTTGGGATCCTTCTGGTCCTTTTCTTTATCATGCTTTTCTATTCCTGGTGAATCTGGTGTCTCCTCTTCAATTGTTTCATCAGTTTCTACTGTCTGTTGGTTGGAGATTCCCAAACACATATTACTTTTGATATTACTTTAGATGTAACAGCATAATTCTCAGAATGATCAGTAATTGACCCTTCCAAATGATTTTAGAGAACCAATTAATATGTAGTATGATTTAGATATTTGATGAATCTGTAATTCTTTTTTCCTCCTAGATGGCATTAATTCTGAATTTTCAAAAAGAAATAATTACTGGTAATTCACAGGATGATGGGTTTACACTGATGGCGAGGCTACCTTGTCTCATTTTGATCAACTACATATGAGTGATAGTAATAACAGTTAAAAGGTCAGGCTACACTCTGTGGTGACAGGACAGGATGAAGCTACATTCTAAGATAACAATCCAAGATAAAGCCACTAGTCACTGGCACCTTAATTCTTCATACCAACTATCTTTTTAAATTACGCTGTGTGTCAATAGTTAATCACTACTCAGAGACTCATGGGTGTTAGGAATTGAAAGAAACCCTAGAGCTTATCTGCAGCCTAACCAAGGTCACCTCTATAGGTTAAAAAACCAGACTAAGTTCTCAAAGCTAAAACCATCGCTTCGCTTTTCACACTGAGGTCTTTACTCCACCAAGAATCTACTTTTACGTACAGTGTAAGGAAAGGTTCCAATTTCTTCTTGAATATCCAGTTGACCCTCACCATTTACTGACAAGGTTATTCCTCCTCACTTTTCTACAGTGCTGTATCTGACACAAAGTGATCAAAGGTACGTGGCTCTGTTTCTAGGTTCTTTATTCTGTTCCACAGGCCTGTCTGTCTATCCTGGTATGGACACCACATTGTAGTAATTAATACAGCTTTATGAAGTCTTGACATAGGGTAGGGCAAGTCCTTCCACTTTCTTCTTCAGGAGTGTGTTGAATATTCTTAGCCCTTTGCATTTCTATATGAAATTTTAGAAAAAGCTTGTCAAGTTCCACCAGAAAATCCACTAGGATTTTGAATGAGTCAAAAATCTCAAATATATAAATTTATAAATCTTTTAGAAGAACATTATTTCCTTATTGAATCTTTTAATCCATAAACATGATATACTTATCATTTAATTAGGTTTTCTTCAACGTCTCCCAATAAAGTTTCACAATTTGCCCTGCAGAAGTCTTGCATATCTCTTGCTACATTTATTCCTCAGTATCTTTTGTCACTTTGTAAACAGAGCATATTTTGAAATTTCATAGTCAATAAGATGTTCCTCTCTCTTCATATTGCTTATTCCCTGATCCTACAGGCTTCAATCTAAAAAAAACCACTTTCTCACTTTCTCTGCAAAGTCTTCCTTGACCCCTACAACAGGTAGCCCTACTTAACCAGTGTTCGTATGGTAAGTCGTACATCCTTTGCCATCATAAAACTCGTCACGTTTCATCATATTAATTGTGCAGCTGTCTGTCTGCAGTCATCCTGTCTTTGGCTGTGAGCTCCGTGTAGGAAGGTGCAGCATCTGGTAGCATGCTGCACATCCCCAGTGCACGGGGCACTCACACATGTGTCAAATCAACGAAGCCATACTTGCTTTCAAGGAATAGCAAACAGATTACTGTGACCAGAGCTGAAAGCCCATACTGGGTAGAGCTGAAGGGACATTTGAAAAGATAGATTGAGCTCAGGTTGTTGAATTTTAATGGGAGTCACAGGAGGTTTCTGAGCAGGAGAGGATCATAAAATTGACATTAGGAAGTTTCATATAGCAATGGCATTAAGAATGGATTGGTGGGGGATGAGTGAAATAAGGAAGACTGTTTAAGAGGTTACTCTTAGTATAAACATATAAAGGCCCATCTATGCTTTCAGGGATAAACGGAAAGGAAGGGACAACATTCAGAAATATCATCCAATATTACAAACTGCAAAGGAAGAATACATGTATCCATTAGTGAATAATTTGCTAGAAGAGATAAAAATTGGGGAAGCAAGAGTCAGAGAATACTCATATTCCAAATCTGGGTGTTCTGAAACTGAGAGAATCATAAAATTTTGGAGCTTGAAAGGATAGTTGGAGACAATCAAATCCTATCTCTCTATTTTATAGGTGAAAAAACTAAGGCCAATTGAGGTAGAATATCTCAATAAGATCAAAAACCTTATTAATAATTAGGATTCACCTATAAAGTCTCTGAAGGACATCTCGACGTCTACTAAAGCCAGTAATTCCCAACTTTTTGGTCTCTGTTAGTTTAAGACCATAACACACTCCCATAAGTATTCATTTTTATTTTTGTTGCTAACATATGATCCCTAACCAGGAGCCGTGTCCCCATATGGTGAGGGGGTAACAATATCGTCTAAAAAGTACAGCCCATTGTTGTTTATTACTGCTCTCACTAACACAGCTTCAGAGTACACATTTGAGGTTCTAGAACCTGTTTCCAACAAATTCTACTATTTCTAACTCATTCAGTCACTGAAGAAATACTGTGTACTAGCCACAGTTTGTCCCTTCTTGAACTATTTCTTGTTGGACAATGCCTCATGTGAAAATTATTTTAAATCCACTGATAGCAAACATTATATACACGAGCATGTTAAGTCATTCACCAGCCCCTGCGAATTGCTAAGCTGACCATCTCTGTCAAGACATACACTAAAGAAGTTATTAACACATAAATTAGAAATTAGATAGACAACAACCATTTGGAAAGCCAAAAAGAAAAACAGCTCTAAGTGAAAAAAATTTATTTAAGCCAAACACATACCTGATTATTGATAGTACTACTAAGAACTTTAAACCAATCATTAATAACAGTGTCATTATCAGACTGAATTAGCAGTTCTGTTCCTTGACGGGTTTTCAGCTTTAGAGAAAAGGAGGGAAAAAAACAAAAGAGCATGGTTAGAGCTTTCAACCAAATAAATGAATACATCTAATTCAAAGTCTACAAAACCACCAGCAGAAGACTAGATGTTATATTAAGTGACGAAAGGTGAAAGTACTACATACTGAGGGAATATCTTTTATTTTAGTATAAAATAATACCAGCTAAATTATTTTTACAAAACATGAAGTTTTTCTCACAAATTCTCAATAAAAATCTAATAATTGAGGGTTCCTGGGCCAGCCCTGGTGGCCTAGTGGTTAAGTTTGGCATGCTGCACTTCAGCAGCCTGGGTTTGGTTCCCAGGTGCAGACCTACACCACTCATCTCTCAGTGGCCATGCTGTGATGGCATCCCACATAGAAAACAGAGGAAGACTGCACAGACATTAGCTCAGAGACAATCTTCCTCAAGTGAAAAAGAGGAAGACTGACAACAGAGCCTAGCTCAGGGCCTATCCTCCTCACCAAAAAAAAAATAAATAAAATAAGTTCAAGTATCAAAGCTGTGCATTTTAAGTTAGAACTGAAACATGATTCATTTGTAAGGAAATAAAATCTATGATATTTTACATAAATCTGACAAATTTTTTTCTCTCTTGTTAAAAGATAAATGTAGAAAATGAATATACGAAGAGTTAGAACTTTCATTATTTCCCACTTAATAGGCAAATATAATGGCTTAGTACAAAGAGAGAGCACAGACAATAAATGTCACACTCCTTCTGGGCAGAAACATTACTAAATTAAGTGTCAGATCACGAACTAACTTAAGTAAAGATACCAGGTATTAGAAACTCATGTGTCGCTTAACAATGAGGATACATTCTGAGACATGCGTCCTTAGGTGATCCCATCGTTGTGCAAACATCATAGAGTGACATACACAAACCTCGACGGTACGGCCCACGACACACCTAGCCTATCTGGTACTAATCTTATGGGACCACCATCATATACGCGGTCTGTCACTGACTGAAATGTCGTTATGTGGCATGTGACTATATACGAAGGCAATAACCAACTTGTGCATAATCTCTTTGGTTCAAAGTTTCTTACACTTGATTGAGGATGACTTTTGAGGTAGCAGGAGAAAGCATTCCTCCTATTTTCTGGTTGGTAACTGATTTATTTTTTCCCTAGAGGAACATATGGCAATGTTTCCCAAACAACATTCTGAGACATATGCCTCAAAAACAGTTCCCAAAGTAATGTTTAAAAAGGTATTCCTCAAAAAATAAGTAAAAAAACCAGTTATGTGGTATTAATTTGGGAAATACTGGGTTGAAGAAAGTTAAACGAGATTCTCTCCTTCAAGACTTCTCAGGGCTTTGATATTCCAGGGCACGCTGAGATTTTCCTAAGAAAGGAACAAAATATACACCATTTCCCAAATTTATTTGATCATGGAATCCTTTTCATTTTGGAATCTCTTATTGAAACTGCAAGGCTAATTCAGGAAAACAGTAATTCCCTTCTTGCATTTCTATCTAGAGAGTGGGTCACGCCAATCAACCAACATTGAATATTCACTGCACATAAGATACTCTGTTAGAGGTTCTTACTTAAGGAGAAATACAGTCTCTCTGCTTAAAAAAAAAACAAAAAAGATTTTTAATCATCTAGTGGGGGAGAATAATTTACAGATGAAGATAACCCAAGGTACACTAAAATAAGTGCTATTTTTAAAAGCATAAACAAAGAAGCATCAACGCCGTGGTAACATTTCTCACGGGTCTTGGGAGATACGTAGCATCCAACAAGCAGAGACTGGCATGAGTTGGTACTCAAGGCAGAATAATAAAGAGTAAAAATCACAGAGGCGGGAGAACCTGGGTTCCGCCTGGAAAATAGCAACCAATCCAACCTGCAGAGGTAAGACAGGGGAAGACTGAGACGTGAGCCTATGAGGCTACAAGGAAGGCTGAGATTTGGAAGACTGTTCACAAAGACAGGCTCAAAATTCCTCTGATCTCTGTATACACACCCTTCTGCCATGTGACTTTGCTGTTCCTCCATCAACAGGTGGACTCTAGTTCCCCACAACCCTGAATACTTGGCCAGCCTCTGACTTGCTTTAACCAACAGAATGCACTGATGTGAGACTTCTAAACCAAGACCTCAAAAAGCCTTGCAGCTTCCACTTCTGCCCTTTTAGAACCCTGACTCCACCATGTGAAAAAGCCTGGGGCAGCCTTCTTGAGATTGAAAGCTCCTGTGGAGAAAAAAGCCTAGTAAACAGCTGGCACCAACACCAGACACGTGAACTAGACTATCCAGCCCCAGTCAAGCCATGAGATGATTGAAGCCTCACGAATGGTCCCTGGGAAGATCAGAAGAGCCACTGGGCTCAGCACAGGCCAAATTGAGCAAACAAAATGGTTCTTTTCTTAAGATACTAAATTTTGGGGTGGCCTCAAACGCAGCAATAAATAACTGATAGAAAATCATCTATTACTGTGGAGAGTTTTTAATGACAAAAGGGAAAGATTTTAATTTATTTTTTAATATCTGATTGGAGGTAAAGGAAACCATACCCCTTTTAGAGTTGCTGGGGAAAGGCAAGATTTGTACAACAAAGGCTTGTAATATATTCTCTGAGAGCCAATAATTTATGCAAATGAAGCCCAAATCTCTGCACCAGCTTTTATGTTTTTGCTGAGGAAGACTGGCCCTGAGCTAACATCTGTGCCAATCTTCCTCTATTTTATATGTGGGACACCACTACAGCATGGCTTGATGAGCAATGTGTGGGTATGTGCCTGGGATCCGAATCTGTGAACCCCAGGCTGCCAAAGCCAAGCGCATGAACTCAACCAGTATGCAGCTGGGCTGGCCCCTACACCACTTTTTTTTCCCTTAAATTATGATACAAACTGATTTGATGACCAACTTTGCCTTAACTAGTCACATTGAAAGATTATGGCCCAAAATAACTCAAAAGAACATCCAAGGGCCAGCCCAGTGGTGCAGCAGTTAAGTTCGCATGTTCAGCTTCGGCAGCCTGGGGTTCACACGGTTCAGATCCTGTGTGTAGACCTGCACACTGTTCGTCAAGCTATGCTGTGGCAGGCATCCTACATATAAAGTAGAGGAAGATGGGCACAGATGTCAGCTCAGAGCCAGTCTTCCTCAGCAAAAAATGAGGATTGGTGGCAGATGTTAGCTCAGGGCTAATCTTCCTCCAAAACAAAAGAACATCTAATTACTACAGTTGAGGATGTGAATTATCCTTAGAAAAAAATTTATTACCTCAAATACATTCTTTTTGCTGGATTTATCCTTTGCAGCCATCTCAATCGTCGCCCCCTTCAGGTCCACGGTGAACTCGGGTTTAGACTGATTACTCCCAAACTTCATTTGAGAAAAAAGAAAACATCTTTATGTGATATTCATGTACATGTGTGTATTCAAAAAGAATTAAGACCAATTTTATATTATTAACAATAAATCAAAAGGTAATTATCTCAAATTCTTCTTCTCTTTCTATATCATAAAATAATTCCTACTTTAAAATTGAAAAATGTCTATAGAACACAAATAGGAAATAAAATGGCTCAACTTCCATCATAATAAAAAAAAAACAAAAACAAAGCCACACTAAAATCTTTTTTCATCCATCAGTGTAGAATAAAAAATCCAAAGTTTGATGAAAAACTATGTTAGTGAGGCTAAAGTCACAGGTTCTCATACGCAAGTGGGGTATAAGTTGGAACAACTCCTAAAGTGGAAAAACTGGTAATACCATATTTGCAAATTTACAAACACATCTATCCTTTGCCTTAGCAATTTCATTTCTTGGAATTTATCCTAGACTATATATGACTATATGAAATGATGTGTTCAGAAAGGTAAGGCAATATTCTTATATACGTATAAAAAATATATCTGGCAGATATCAAATGCTCTCCACCTAATAAACATTCTCTAAACTTGATTTTGGGCTTTCAAGAGTTATTTCTTTATCAACTATCTATGTTGTCAACAACTAACAATTTGTAAAAACAGAAAACTGTAAGCCCCATGATCTTTTATTTAGCCTTTGTTAGAAATTATAACCAGAGCCAGATGCTATAAAGCCTCAGCAATTGGAACTGTGGAAAGAATAGGAAGCCAGTTAACATGGGTGGTTTGAAAAGAAAATTAGCACTTAGCTAGCTATATTTTGTTAACCAGATAAGGAAAAGATAGGCAAATAGCAGAAAATTTACGTTAAATATAGACTTACTCTGTATCTTGCCATCATTAACAAATTTTTGTTTGGCATGTTAACTAAGAATAGAAAATCGCATTCCTATGTTATTGAAAGGTTTAGAGGTTTTAAAATCTTTAAGGGTTGATTAATTGTAATCTTAAGGTCAT
This sequence comes from Equus caballus, assembly GCF_041296265.1. NCBI lineage: Eukaryota > Metazoa > Chordata > Mammalia > Perissodactyla > Equidae > Equus > Equus caballus. The sequence goes on along the minus strand of NC_091712.1, from coordinate 17,441,207 downwards.
AAAGATTTGTTACGGGAAATTTCATTTGCTAAATTAGTTTCAAGCCAAATTATGTTTGTCATTGGAAGAGGATCTTACACACCAACCTTGTGGTAATTTATTCACTATTCATAATGTCAATGATTACTTAGTAGCTTCACATTTAATAAATGGTTCAACTTCATCTGTTCCCTTTTACTTTATCTTTGGAGCTAGCAATGTGGACTTAAACAATGTACTTACTTTAACAAAATAAAATTTAGGACATTATATGGAATTTACTAGTGGAATCATAATAAAAATCACAATAAAATTTTAACTATTCTACAAAGTCTTGGCCTTCTCAAGTATCTTTTGTCAGTCAAAAGACGTTTAATTAAAACCATAAAGCTACAATGGGCACAGATAACTTTCTGAGCAAAACTGCTCTCTCTCAAAAGTTATAAAATTTAAATGTACCCATTTAATAACATGATAAAAATCAATTTAACTTGTTGTCGTTACAAGCTCTGTAGATGGTTAACCATAAGCTAAGATACTAGTAACTAACCGAATAAGATAGAGCAACTAAATATAAATACAATGACATGACACGGCATGCTAGAGAAAGGCATTCAATATGGTTGGCAAAAATTGTGTGTGTGTTATTCACTCTTTTTCAAAATCTAGCCCCACTTTCTCTACTGTAATCATCCCTCCAATGTATTCATGACAAGAAAACAGAATCTTGCAGCGCGGGGCGTGCAAGAAGAACACAGTGACAGCTGAAACCGGATCACATTTTACAGACGCAACAGCAGGCTGACGACTGACAGAATTGTTCCAAGAAGAAAGCAGCAAAAGCAAGAGCTCAGAGACTGAGCCCTGTCGGCAGAATGACTTGATGGAAAAAGGGAAGAACATGACGATGTCATAACAATGCACAAGGGCAAAATGACACACGAAAGAAAAACATAATGGAATCAGATAGGACAAAAATACAATTCTACAAGGTGACACAACACAGCAAAGCTAAACTTCCAAATATTTTTGCAAAGGCCCTAAATTTATTTCAGACTATTCTGTGACTTTGTTGTTACGTAAATTTTCGTTTTAAAGATGAATGCTGTGTAGAACATTATACATCAAACACACCTGTCTTAGCCTATATTCACAACAGATGACTCGATGGATAACAGAGGTAAGTCACTTCTGGCCCTCTGCCATCTTGTTCAGCCCCCTTTCAGAAATTCCTGAGCTTCCTCCTCGTGACCTGTTGGGCAATATCCTCTGATACCCCTTTCTAAGTCTTCTCTTGCGAGTAGCCCTAACATCCAGCTTGTCTCTCCTTTCCTCTAGGATAGTGGTTCTCAACTAGAGGCCATTTTGTCCCATAGGGGACATCTGGCAACATCTGGATACATTTCTAGTCCTCACAACTGGATGGTGCTACTGTCATCTGCTAACACCCCACATAATGCATAGGACAGCTCCCACAACAAACAATTATCTGATCCAGAAAAGTAACTATTTTTAGAAACTTGAAATCATGTATAAACAAATTTTAATCACTACCGATATGTGTGGGGTAATTTTTAAAATACTCAAGGAATATGATGAATGATATCTGAGAGGAACATGATGTATGTCACATAGTATTGTAACTGCGCACTTGTTGATCCTCCTCATTACAATGTAAGCTATGAAGACAGGGACCATGTTATTTATTTCTAAACTCCCAAGCCTGACACAATGCCCAGAACACAGCAGGCTTTTTATATTTTTCTTGTTGAACAAATGAGATGAAATGAGGTAAGAAAAAAACAAGTATAATTTACACTATTGATATAACAATTCAGTGGATAATTAACATTTTCCAGAAAACAACTGGAATGTATCTATCCTTAAGAAGAAGGAAAGACTCACTGGATTTTTGGATTAAACAGCATCTATGCAAAATTTATCTTATACGGAGCTGCATATGTACAATTTATTTACTCAATTTTAACTGTTCATGGAACCAAAAACAAATACAAAGCATAAATGATTTTAAAAAAACAGAACTTCAGACAGTATGGGTGATCTTGCTCAGCACTCCATCAATGAGCATACACCCTTGAGTGAGTATAAGATTTGAACAGAGTATTGCCTCAAGTGGATCTTGGTAGGTTTTTGCATTAAGTGTGAATCTAATTTTTAAAGAATCAGTTCTATAACATGGCCCCTTAACATAAACCATCCAAACTCAACTGAAGGAAAAGCAATCTGTTCCAACATCAAAGGAAAAATCTGGCTCTGCTAGAGACCAACTTCTAACAGCATCTTGCAAAGAGGTACTCAAGGGCAATTTTCACTATAGGCGATTTTTCGTTTTCAGCTTGTATGCTAGCCTTAGAATCTCGTCCTCAGGAAGATGTGATTTCAACATATAAATAGGACACATTTTACCTTCAATAGATCTAGTTGGTGACCCAGCAGAGAAATAAAGCTAAGATTCTTTCAACTCCCTTTTGAACAACCCTAATTACAGAGTTAATTAAGAAGCATCTTGCATATTCACCAATTTTTAATATTCATGAATGTTGTATGAATATGCCAAAATACATCATCCACATACACTTGCTTTTACTTAGGCCATTTAAATTAGTTTCCATTCCCTTAATATGTGTTATATATGGGAAGAAAAAGCAAGACAGTCTGAGATTTTTTTAATTTTACATAAAATAAAAACTAAGAATTGACTACATAACCAAGCATTTTATCATATCTTATGAATCATTTAATATATTGTATTAAATGAAATAAAATTTCATTTAAAGGCAAAAATTTGAACAGGAAATCCCTAAAGTTCAAAATTCATTAAGACTTCTACAATTCCAAAATTGGCTAGCTCAGTGAATTTTAAACTGTTTCTGCTATTGCCACATGTAATACAGTAATACAACTTTAGCTGACAAATAGAAATACCTCACACTCCTTGTCAGGATGAGTTTTAATTGTGAGTTCTAAATTATGCATGGTCTTCAAGAGGATAAACCTTAAATAAAATGCAATCAGCCTGTACTAATGATTCGATGCTGAGGTATTAATTTAACATCTTTACATTTTAAAAGAAAGTTTTCATTTTCCTTAAATCGCATACAGATCTGCCTGTCTAAATGATGCCTCGCTTACCACAATGCTCTACCTGCTTGCTTTATCTGGACACACCACAACCTTCAACTTTAACTATCAGTAATTAGCAAATAAATGAACATTATCCAGCTTTTTTCAGGTACTATTTATTACTTATTAATCTCTAATTGTGTCTCCATTCCTTTTCTTTCATTCATTTCCTTCAATCAATTTCAAATAAAAGCTGAGACACAAGTAGGAAGAAGAAATAATTGCACAGTCTTCTAGAAATGCATTAACACAAAAAAGTACCATACGCTTTACCTCAGAGGAAGAAGGAGAAAGACATAATTATCAATTTACTTTAAGATAAGTCAAACCAAATTTTCAATCTTTTACTATGGAAAGCATATCACAGATCAGTTTCACTGTACTGGCTGCACAGATTGCAAATCAGAGGTCAGTGAAGCAAAACAGAAGGAATGTTCTACAATGTTCGAAACCATGCTTAATCCAGCAGAGTTTCACGTTGCCATAGCAGAGTATTTGAGGACTAACATGCCCTGTGGTGTTCCTGCTTCAGAACAACGTTACAAGGCTGCATTATAGGTGTAGATAACTAAAATTTGCTTGAATTTTATAAATGGACTTCTCTTTCATCAAACACAAGGTCCACAGGTCCTGTTAATTTTAAAGCAACTTAGTAATTGTAAGAAAATACTGGTTAAAATAGGATACAAAGCAGACTAAAGACATTAATTTTATTTTAAATTTTATTTAAGCATTGATACTTCCAACTCAATTACTAAACATTTCTGGAATCCACACGATGGACTCTGGAGCCAAGTGCTACCCAGGTCTGCCACTTAGCAGCTATAAGACCCTGAGCAGGTTACTTAACTGTTTTATACGTCATCTTCTCATCTCCAACAGGGGGAGAGGGGATGATAAACAGTAGCTATCCCAGAGTTAAGAGGACAATATATACATAATCCTCTGTACTTACAACAGTACCTAATACATATCAAATATTCAAAAAGTGTTAGCTGTTATGATATATCACAAATCAAAATTTTTAGTATTTGTATTACAAATAACCGAGGAGTAATGATAGTAAACACTCAACTACACAAAAAGCTTCAAAATTCCACAAGTAACGGTGACATTTCTTTTCGTTCTAAAAGCTGGCTGACATTGTATGCGAATACGGACACCTGAATCACTGACTGGTCTCCAAGAGTCAGACCACATTTCAAGGTGGGGCTTGACACATTACTGCTCATTTTCTCACTGAATATCTGCAACAGCCAAGTCAAAGGCACAGGAAAGCTCTAACACACTGAAGACGGACCAAGAAATTTATTTGTTCTATGACACCCAAGTAGTAAGCCCAACTCTTCAGCTCAATGGATAAAATTTGTTGATTTTAATAATACAACTAATCAGACTATGCTAAGTAGCCCTCTTTTTTGTCTTCTGAGTCTAAATACATCTTTAAGAAAACTTCATTTACTTTTATTTGCACGTCAGATGTAGCTGGAAGGACTCTCTAATACTTCGTGAAATTCAGACACAATACCATCCACACAATTTAAATGTATAAATACAGCCTCCAAAGAGAAGAAACACTTACCCAACTTGTGCTACTTCCTTGAGTTTTGGTAAAGAGTAAAGATGAACCCTGCAGCACGGCCCAAGAAGACAACCAATTTTTCCTGGAATTATAAAGATGACCAATTAAAGCCCCAGTATCCAGTTTTTCCAACCAAATTTTAAAAATTAAAACCTACCAGCTGTCCCAATATTGTCTACAATTTATACTCATTACTGACATTCTAACTGTTTTTATTAGGGATAAAATGCTAATAGAAATTACAATCAGTTTATGGTCCGAATCTGACCATAAAGGCCCCAAAACAAATGAGGTTCATTAAAGATACAAGTTATTGGAGTAACTATATCTAATTATGTTCACATGGGATTAATCCAGCACATTTGTGATCCCGGGTACGAATTTATTTTAAAGTCACATGAACTGAACACTGTATTTTGCAAGAATTCTTATTCACAATTAAAAATTAGACAAACATGCTTACCTTACCCAATTCTTTACAGATACAGATTGTTTTATATTTCTTGGTTATCTTCCTTCCCCTAATAAGGCTACACTAGGTAAGCAGTTGATACTAGGTACATTATAAGTATACAATAAACTACATATTGACTGACCGCTGAGGTTACTATTACTAAGATGAGGTTTTTAAAAAAATTTACCTAAATCACAAAATCAATACACATATATATATATATCAAAACTCTAAATACAGAAATGTATAAAGGAAAAGGCCTCCATTTATTCTCCTTCAATCCACACTCCCGAGGTAACCAATGTTTACCCTGTAAGGGAATTCAATTGCTGGCAAGTTAAAATGAATGTCAAGTATGTCTACTACAGTAATTTATTAAGGCTTACCTTACATCCAAACATATGGCCAGTTTTGTGAAAACTCTAGGCACTCAAAAAGGGATGTATTCTCTATGTTCAGGATGTAGCATTCAGTATCTATCACTTAGACCTACTTTTTTATTTTGTTACTTTTTATGTCTACCTGAACTTCATGAATTAAGAAAAGTGGAATAAAGTTTACTACTACTACTGAGTTTCTATCTATTTTCCTTTTATTTTCTGCTGTTTTTGCTTATGGCTGTTAACACTGCTTACTTGGTGAGTGGGTATGCTTAATGAGCAGACCTTCCTTGTGGATTCATCCACAGTGCTTCATCATTTTAAAGTACCATCTTTGTGTCGCTTAAAGCTTTCTTCCCTGAATTGAACTGTCTGCTATTAAGATCCCTATTCCTGCTTTACTTTTTGACATCTTTTTGCTGGATTTTTTTTAAGCTTTCTGCACCATTTTTTAGACGTCTCCTTTGTATATAATATTTAGTTAGTTTTGCCTTGTGCTTCAATCTGAGCATCTTCTTTCCACAGATGAGTGTAGTCTATTTACATTTACTGATATGATAGATATGTTTGGTGCTTGTTCTGTCATTATTTTGTTATATTTGCATTTTATTTTATTATTTTGTTTTATGTGGATCTCTGAGGATATTTAGAAGGACTTAATTTTATTCATAAACTTATTTTATACTTAATCTTTTATTTGTTTAGATAACATCTACTGACTTCCTACTCTAATAAATGCTAAAATATATTTTCACTTTAAATAAGCTTTTTGAATTTAATTTTCAAAATCAGAAAAACTATAGAATAAATATAGATCTGAAAACAACACTGACTATTTGAATATCAAATTAACAATAGTTGCCTCAAGGACTGAAGTACTTGTGTGAATGAGCTGCAAGTAGAATTAGTCATTTTTTCCCATGGAACCCCAATTTTTTTCCTGAACAAATGAGTGACGGACAGACTATGGTTATTTAAACTTGAGTATCTGGCAGGTAGACATTATCTCAAAAATAAATGAAGTGAGCCTGTCATTTCAAAGAAAATAAATGACAGTATCTGTTGACAATAAAAACTTACAGCTTTCAAACAGAAAGTAGGATTTTGGAAAACCTGGCATATCTACCACTGAGAGGTTGACAATTTTCCAATACTTAATGACTTTTCTGATGATATTACTGATTTGTGATTCTTTGATATTACAAAATGTGTCAACATTTGAAAAATCAGTAAATAATTATTAAGTCAATATTTTCCAAATGACCTACAAGATGCTACAAAATTATGCACGGGTAAAGATTCATTCAAAGTGCAACACAGACCCACGGATTTTAATGTGACTGAGTATGAAAAGTTCACTGATCGTTAACATAGACCCATGGCTTTTAATGTGACTGAGTATGTAAAGTTTATTGATAGTTTTTCAAAGTCTTCATTGCAACTAACATTTGTGGCATTTTGGTATAGCAGAAAGATATGCACAATTATGTGAGAAGGCTATTAAAATATTTCTCCCTTGTCCACATGTACCTACGTAAGAGAGGATCTTCTTCATAAACTTCAACTAAAACAGTATGCCACAAGAGACTGCCTGCAGCAGAGATCCCAGCCGTCTTCCATTAAGCTAGACACATACTGAAGACTTGTGACAATGCAAAACAATGCCACAATTCTCAATGAAATTGCTTTGTATTAGAAAACATGGGAGTTTTTCCTCATAAAAATGTCATTCGTGTTAACACGTAACAGGTTATTAGTTTTAAAACAGTTAATAAATATTCTTAAAATTCCTCAGTTTTAATTTCTCACAGTAAATATCTATAGATATAAACTATATAGACAAAAGTTCTTTGCAGCAGTCAATAATTTTTAAGCCTTTAAAGGTGTCCTCAGACCAAAATACTTGAGAACCACTAATATACAGGAAATTAAAAGACTATTTTGCCCAACTCCACGTAAATAAATATGAAGATGACGAAATGGATGATATTCTTAGAAAAACATAAATCACCAAAAGTATTCCAAAAAAAGAAAACCTAAAAGACTAATTATCACAGGAAAAACAATGATAAAATGAAAACAGAGAAAGTAGCCAAAGAAATATCCACACCAAATATGCCCAAAAGAGAGAAAGAGAAAAATAAAGATCCAATTCACAAGTGTCTTCTACCAAGGAACAGCTTAAGGCACAGATAATCGCAGTCTTTGTCAAGCTGTTTCAGAGTGCTTAAAAGAGAAACTTCCAGTACTAAAAGATGACAAAGACAGTTCAACTGGAGTAAATCTAAAAAACTCAACTACATGTAAATTTTAAACTCTTTCTTGAGCAACATACTAATCTCATTTGACTATAAAAATCACAGCATTTCAGCAGTTTTTTAAAACCGGGGGAAATGCAACCTATCAATTACAAAGTTAATTTCCATAATTCATTCCTACACAAACCAAAAAAGCCAACAACCCAACAGAAAAACAGACAAAGGGTATGAACTAACAATTCAACAACAAGAACGAAATACAAATAGCTTATGATACTCTACACACACTGAAAAGAAAAGCAAATAAAAATACCATTTTCTATCTAATCTCTATTAGCAAAGATCAAAGAATTTGACACCATATGGAATTGGCAAAATTGTGAACAAATCCACTGCTACCGGAGGTATGATCTGATTCAATGCCTTACAGCACATTTGGAACATTCTATCAAAATGACCACTGCACAAGGTCTAGCAATTCCACTTTTGTAAAATTTATTCTACAGGCATATTTACATACTTGCAGAATGAACTATGCAAGTTACTAAATGTAATATTGCTTATAATAGCAAAAAAATGTAAATATCCTAAATGTCTACCAATAGGCATATTTACATACTCGCAAATAAACAATGGTTAAATAAACTATGATACAGTGATACACTATACAACCACGTAGCAGTTAAAAACAATGTGGCAGCTCTACATGCAATGAAATTCTCCAAGATAAACTTTCAAAAGATTGTGTCTAAAAAATTAATCTACGCACATGCAAATATACATGTATTCTCTCTCTAGAGGAAAACACTACATCTCATCAGACTTAACTGGTTGCCTCTAGGGAGGGGAAATGATGGCAGGGTGACTGACTTTTGACTAAATACTTTGTGTATCTTTTTTTTTGCCAGGTACATTTATTACTTATTGAAAAGAAATTTCTAAATAAAGCTAATCCTTGCTCAGATCCTCTGCCTTATCACCTTTGAATTTAATATCACCATAAGAAATACATGAAGACAAAGGAAAATTTTCATACATTTTATGACAATCCTATATACATTATATTAGAAAATACATTATTTGAAATTCTTATGAACCTTTGAATCCTTTCTACTGGAATATAGTTATATTTGTACTTTTTATTTCAATCATATGAGACATTCAGACAGTAATGATTTGTGTACTTACCGAACCTTTTTCCCATTTTCAGTAATTTTTGTTACATTTAATAATCCATATTTCTCTTGACCCTGTGGAACAGAGTAATACTGTTTACATATTATTCATATAGAAAATGAGGTCCAAATTCTTACATATGACTGAATCAGAATGATCTGTACTCTAAAAATTAGTTCAAAAGATTAGTCAGTATGTAATATGCTTAGTTACAGAGTACATTAATCATATAATTTCCCACTACTTCTATGAAGTTATTTTCAGTAATTTTACAATTAAACAACTTCTCCTCTCAAGTTACAGAAGCCATAAGGTATCTTGCTATCAAATTAGATTTCCATATGAAGGTTACAAGTCAGCACTGGAAAAATGATGCATGACTTCCTATTCAAAGAGTGATATAATACTATCATGATAAATACGACAAAAAAGGAATTATTTACTTTGCTGTTATTTTACAACAACATAGCCTGAAAATTATTTAAGACACTAACTCATTTTGTCAGAACATAAAAATAACTAGGTAGAACAAATGAGTGACTGTATTTAATAAATTACTCAGAAGTAGCTGGTACTATGCATAGAACTGGCCTTAAGGTGGCATAAACATTTCAACATGTGCTTCATTAAACACATTATCAGATGGTGAATTTGTCTCTGGACAAACCAGACATATTACTCAGCTGAAGCCAAAAATAGTGATACAGCTGTATCATCAAACCCTATGAAGGCAAAAGCCACTGTGCCCAGGTTAAATGTTATGTTAAAATTCTTCTAAGTGGAACTAAAGAAGGATTTTTGCGTTGTTTTAGCAGCCTATATTCAAACGAGTTTTATCAAAATGAGTTGGTGCCGATGGTAGCTAACATTAGTAAGCATTGTATGCACATGACAGAGCAGTCAATTTTACTTAAACTGAAACACACACACACAAAACATACACACAGAAAAAAATATTCCCAATTCAGAATTTAATTCTGACTATTTAACTCATACCTCAGCTATTTTTCCCATGTACTTTAATTAGAAAAAAACACACCTTGTTTTCTTGTATAGGAGAGAAAAATAATACTGAGTACTTTCTCAATAGTGTCTAAAAGATAATGTTTGAAAGTTTTGCCTGGTCTGATAAAAATTCACATCTATAGACAAAGCTGACAAACTGTTGTGTTGATTCACATTTCTGGTGTCCTGGGAACTTGGGAAACACTCACATGAAGCTTTGTTATAGTCTTTCATAAAGCACAGGTTAGACCTCCTTAGATGCACAAGTCTGACACTCTTCAGAAGAGCTCTTTGTTGCCTCTCAACAAAACATCAATTACAGTTGTGAGTATGCACAGGAGATGAAGTGAGAACATTCCCACTCTACCTACCCCAATTTACTATGAGAAGAAGGGAGGAAAGAAGACTTTCAATGATACAGGAACTAAGAAACAACAGTGATCTGAGAGGATGGGCACTGGTTATGTAAACATAGGAACTAGAAGAGCAGAAAGGCAGGAATCAAGCCTATAAAAAATGCCAAAGCTGGAACCGTGTGGGGCAAAAAAGCAGAGGAAGGAAGGAAATAAAGGTGTCAAAACACAAAGAAAAACAACAGGGAGAGCAGCAGTGACAGACAGCCTAATCCTAAGGACAAGAGAGACATTCGAAATCAGGGATTCTTACCTGAATAATGAATGGACTGAAACTGGTACAAAATTGGGCGTGTACATACATTGTTCAAGGAAAGGGTCCAGAACGTTCACAAAATTCTCACAGAGATTAAGACCCAAGTACTAATGCTCTAAGTATTAAGCACTAACTTGAGCTTAAAATGAGAATAAAATTTACCACATTCCAAATGTATAAATACAAAACAATTATCATACAACATGGTAAGTGCTATGAGAAAGGTATATCTAACGCAACCTGGGAGAGAAAGAAGGCAATAAGGCTTCCTGGAGACCCTGACACTCGAGCTAAGGAACACGAGTTAGCTAAGTGGAAACAGTAGATGAAAATAACAGATAGTACACAGGCACAGAAGCTAAAGAGAGCACATCATAGTTGAGGACCTTTAAGTTTCCTCAAAGGACTGGGTGAGGTGGAGAAATAGCAAGTAATGAGGCACTGGAAAGAATGAACTAAGAAAGGGTGGCAAGACCGGGAACCAATTAGAACACTACAGTCATGCATTGCTTAAGGATGAGAATATGTTCAAGAAATGTGTCATTGGGTGATTCTGTCGTTGTGCAAACATCATAGAGTATACTTACACAAACCTAGATGGTACACTCTACTATGCATCTAGGCTATATGGTGCTAATCTGACGGCACCACCATCGTATATGCGGTCTTCCGTTGACAGAAACGTTATGCAGTGCATGACTGTATTCTAATAATCACCATAAGAGAAGCTGAAGGCCTGAACTAGGGCAGTGACAGTGAGAGAGTGAAGAGGACCTAAATTTGAGAGAGAGTCAGGAGACAGAACTGACAAGTACTGGATGTGACGGTAACAGGGAAGATGTGAGGAAAACTCCCAAGCTTGAGCGACGGGGTAGATGGTGGCATCTCAGCCTCAAAGACACTTTTTTAGAGAAGCTTTCCCTGACCACTCCTAAGTAGGAGCTCTTCCACCCCTCCCATTATTTACTACTGTCCTCAGCTTGTTTCCTTCGTTGCACGTAATGCAAAGTATAATTACATGTGTATTATTTATTTACTGTCTACTCCATTAGGCTGTAATGCTGGGACCACATCTGTTGTGTTCATCAACGTATGACCAGTGCCTAGTACAGCACTGAGCATGTAGTTGGTGTTCAAGATATATTTGCTGAAATAATTAACCAACAGGTTAGCAGTGCTATCACAAGAAAGAAATATACGAAAAGGTCAGTGATAGAAAAAATAAAGCTTCAATTTTAAACACTGAAGTTTCTGGAATAACATAAAAGTGCCAGGTAGGCAGATGAATAATACAGGTTTGCTTATACAGGTGAGAGATTTGGGGAAAAAATTTAAACAGATTTTTATTTCATACTATTTGGTATACTTCCTCTACTTAGTATGATTCAGAATCAACCAATGTTTATGTGTTGCTTACTAAAACAACGTCATAAAAATACCTTAAGTTCTGTAAAAAATGCCCATATTCGCACATGAATATTTCTTAGTCTAAATATAGTTGATGCTGCAAAGGAAACTTATATGAAAAACAGACAGAAATGTTTTACTAAGGATTACCAAAATATGGTCAAATTTTAACCAAAAAGATTGTAACAAGATTATCCTATCCTAATAAGGCAAGAAAACAATAAAATGTCAGTTCTATTAAGTAATCTGGGAAAACTTCCACAGGTTCATAATTACTTTGCAGGCTCCAGAATTTCCAACCAAGGTTGCACTCGTTTGGGAAAATAGGCATTTCCCAATTTCAGCTAACAAGCATTATATACCAAAATCAAGAGAGCCTATGACAATTCTTATCTTCAGTTAATCACCTTCTAATTACGTAAAATAAGATTCTCTTTATACAGAATAAGAAAATTTGAACAATGATAGAATGCTGAAAAAGAACCAGAAACTTCCAGAACAGGCAATCCATAGACAGAAGGCAAACTAGTGGTTGCCAGGGGGAGACAGGGATATGTAGAGTGATTGCTTAATAGGTGTATGGGTTTCCCTTTGAGGTGATGAAAAAGTCCTGAAACTAGGTAGAAATGATAGCTGCACACATTGTAAATATATTAAATGCCACTGAACTGTGTACTTTAAAATGGTTAATAGTTAATTTTACATTATCCAAATTTTACCTCAAAAAAAATTTTTAAAGAACCAGTGTTACAAAAAAACTAGGTATTCAAATTATGTTTTTAAAACAGGTTTTAGAATAGTAATACCCAATTTAAAAAACTAGCAAATTTGTCCACTAAAACTTCTTTTAAAGAAAGTGTTGAAATGTTCTTTTCTCCAAAATGGGTAATGCATTTTAATACCGCAATTGGAAATACAGATTGAAAAACTGAAGTATTCACATTATATATTCTAAAATTTTATTCAGGATTTAGTAATTTGGAACTTTAAAATGCATATTCTCATAGGCACATTGGGACAAAAAGAGATCAGGTTCTTAGACCAGCCTACAAAATCCTGTTTAACTCATTGTTGTTAACATGCTGTCAGGTTGGCTCCGACTCCTGGCCACCCTATGAATGAGGGATGTCCACAATGTCCTGTCCTCAAGAGCCCTGCTCAGCTTCTGTAGACTCAGGTCTATGGCTTCCTTTACGGGCTCATCCATCTCATATTTGCTCTTCCTCTTTTCCTGCTGCATCTGCTTTTCCCAGCATCACTGTCATTTCCAAAGACTCCTGTCTTCTCATGATGTGCCCCAAGTAGGACAGCCTCCGTTTTATCATTTTTACCTCCAGTGATGGTTCAAGTTTAATTTGCTCTGGACCCACTTGTTCATCTTTCTGACAGTCCAGGGTATCCATAGAGCTCTCCTCCATCACCATATTTCAAATTAATGAATTTTTTTCATGTCAGCCTTCTTCACTGTTCAGGTTTCACATCCATACACAGTAATTGGGAATACAAGGGTGTGGATAATCTTGGCCTTAGTCTCTAACGACACTTCCTTAAATTTGATGATATTGCCTAATTCTTTCATTGCTGCCCTTCCAAGTCCCCGTCTTCTCTTGATTTCTTGGCTATAGTCTCCATTTAAACTGATGACTGAACCAAGGTAAACAAAATCTCTAACAATTTCAATGTCTTCACTGTCTACCTTAAAGTTGTGTAGTTGTGTAGTAATGATTTTTGTCTTCTTGATGTTCAAATGCACTCTTGCTTGGGCACTTTCTTCTTTTACTTTCATCAGAAGTTGTTTTGAATCATTGCTTTCTGCCAGTAAGATGCTGTCATCTGCGTATCTCAGATTGTCGATATTTCTTCCACCAATTTTCACTCCTCTTTCATCTGAATCTAGTCCATTGTTTCATATATGTTCTGTGCACAGATTAAACAGATAGGGAAAGAAAATGTACTCTGTATGACACTTTCTGCCTACAGGAAATCATTCTGTCTTTCCATACTCTGTCTTGACAGAGGGCTCTTGTCCACATACAGGTGCACATCAGGACAATCAAGTGCTGAAGCACACTCATCTTTCAGAACAGCCCAGAGCTTTTCAAGACCCATGCAAAGGCTTCACGGTAGTCTATAAAACAGACTAACTTCTTATGAAATTCTTGGGAGCACTCCAGTTGCCAACAAATAATCACAATTAGATCTCGTGTACCGCTCTATTTTCAAAATCCAGCTTGGACAGCAGGCATTTCTTGCTCCACATAAGGTCAAAGCCTTTGTTGCAGCACCTCGAGCATCACTATACTTGCATGAGAAATGACAGCAATGGTCCTATAGTTACCGCACTCCTTAGCATCTCCTTTCTTGGGGATTGGGATATACATTGAACATTTCCAATATGTAGGCCCCTGTTATGTTTTCCATATTTGTTGACATATTCTTGTTAGGATTTTGACAGATTCCATCTCTGTGGCTTGAAATAATTCTAATAATATCCCCACCAACCCCTGGTGACTTACTGCTTCCCAGTACTTTCAAGACAGCTTTCGCTTCACTTTCTAGAATTCTGAATTCCTCCTCATAGGAATCTTCTTGAAAGGAATCTGTCATCCTTTTGTCTCTTCTGTATAGGTCTTCAGTGTACTGTCTCCACCTTTGCTTTATCTTCTCCTGATCAGATAGTGTGCTTCCCTGTTGGTCACTCAGCATTCCTGATCTAGGTTTAAATTTCCCCTTTGATTTCTTGAACCTTCCGAGAGAGATTTCTTGTTCTTCCTTTTTTGTTGTTCTATCTCTTTGCACCGGCCATTAGAGCGGTTCTCTTTATCTCTACATGACAGTCTGCAAAACTGCGTTCAGGATTCTAATCTTACTTTTGTCACCTTTTACTTTTGCTTCTCACCTGTCTGTAACAAGTTTTAGCACTTCTGTCATCCATCTCGATTTTTCTTTTCTTTTGACTTCAGGCATTGTCTTTCCCCATTCTTCCTGAATAATATGTCTGATTTCAGGCCATGCTTCTCCTGGCTCTTGGTCAATTAAGTTTAACAATGCAAAATCTGCTTTTTATGTGGACTTTAAATTTGTCAGATATTTAATCTATATTGTAGGAAAAATACATTATTGATTTTTTTAAAAAAATATATACACTGGCTATTTCCGAAAATGATTTGAAGGGATTATGAAGAGTAATAGTAATGCACTTGAATACAGAAAATGAATTAAGAAAAAATGAACATGTTTAAAATTTATATTCAGAGAAGAATTTTAAATCTACTTTCATTAGAAGACAATGAATGAAAACATCATGCTAAATGAACAAGGCCTGTCAAAAAAAACATATTACATGATTCTATTCATATGAAATGTCCAGGACAGGCAAATCTAGTGAAACAGAAAGTAATTACTGGTTGCTTAGGGCTTCGTGGGATGTAGAGGTAGATGGGCGATAGCAAATGAACACAGGGTTCCTTTTCGAGGTGATGAAAAGATTCTAAAATTGACTATGATGATGGTTGCACATATCTGAATATCTAAAAACTACTGAATTGTACACTTTGAACGGATTAATTATATGGTACGTGACTTATATTTCAACAAAGCTTTTATAAAAACAAAACAAAAAAAAAAAAGGGAAGAGTTTAAAGAGTTAAGTGGACAATCTCCAGAGATTTTAAGAAGACATCAAGCAGCTAACACTGACTGCGGTATCATTGTCATTTCTAATTTGTAGCTTCCTTTTTCTTACCACTATGGCTTTATACCAACGAGATTTTATCTTACAAAGAAAGAGGGAAAATGCATCTCCTTGTATTAACTGGTTAAGAGTGGGAAAGACAGGCATGACTTGGCGGAAACAAAGATAAGTGGAGAAGAGGAGTCGAGAGCCGAGGAAGGAGAAGTCAAGGAGGGCCAGAGCCTCAGTGGGGAAGGGCGAGGCAGCACGAAGAGGTACATTCCTCATTCCAGAGCGAAAGAACCGCTGTATGTTTATGTGGAAAGAGAATGGCCTCAGGTGGAATTAACAGAGCTACTTTTTTTCTCACCTGAAGATAGATAAAGAACGAAACATAAATACTGGTGAAGCAGTTCCCTGTGGTGGCCAACAGAGGGTGTCATGAGTCCAGGATGGTCTACGTGTTTTCAAACTCTTCAAAAAAATGGGTAATACATGGAGAAATAATGTGCAAACAGTCCTTTGTAACTCGATGTGGAACATTTACAAATTCATGTTTCTAAAATTACCCAGCAATTCCCTTTTACCAAAATATAAACAATTTATAAAAAGTCTTCTAAGGAATTATATATTACCTATATTTAAAACAAGTTAAAAATGGTTTCTGATTTTTCTAGATGGACTGATGACTTATAGTAACAGTACCTTAGATTCATGCAGTAATTCCTAACAAAACCACTAAAATCATGTTCACTTTTATCTTTATTTAATGTTTATGTACCCAGGCCTCTGCTAAATAATGCAAAAGATAAAAAGCAGAAACTAGTCCCTACCTATCCCTTGGGAGTTTAAAACCTTAGTAGGGAGAGGTGGGATACATGAGGTAATTTTCACACCATTCAATGCAGGAAATGACTTGAGAGTTTAGGGGAAAAAAAGACGAGATCGTTATGCTGGGGTTAGTCTGGCAAGGCCTCCTGAAGAGTCAGTACAGGATTTAACTCTGAGAGTAGAAAAGCCAAGGATCTCTGTAGGCAGGGGAAACCGCCTGTGCAATGTCAGAAGGAAATCTATACATGTGATATGAC
The DNA here is from genome assembly GCF_041296265.1 of Equus caballus. Classification (NCBI taxonomy): domain Eukaryota; kingdom Metazoa; phylum Chordata; class Mammalia; order Perissodactyla; family Equidae; genus Equus; species Equus caballus. The sequence goes on along the minus strand of NC_091712.1, from coordinate 17,424,392 downwards.
CCATAAAAGACCTAATGAGGTTAGGGAACGGAGAGAGAGCTAGAAAGTGAAAAGACATCTATGGAAATCTTTGCCTCACTAAGAAATCAGAAGTATCCTAATAAAAAACAGTCTATTATCGTTTCATAAAGTAAGGAAGTAATAAGAGTTCATCTTTTAAGAGCTTTAAAAGTTTCATTAATTCAATCAGTATTTACTGAACAGCTACTAGACTGGCACTGCAGTGGGCATTGGGGTAACCCCATTCCTGCTCTGATGAAGCTTTTCTTTGTCTAACAGAGAAAAGACATTAACAGAGTTAGGGGTTCCTAGAAGAAACAAGAAATAAAAGAACTATTATGAAATAACATATCAAATAACTATTTTATCAAATAACATATCAAATCATATATGATTACATATGTAATCAAATAACAGAATTAAATGCTATGAAGAGTATTACAAGGAAACCTGAAGAAATCTAAAGGATTGGAATAAAATTGCCTGAGGAAGCAAACTAGGAACTGAGCTCCAAGGAATGAACAGAAGTTAACGAGGCAAGATGTGGGGCAGAAATGTTTCAGTGGGCAGAGGACCGACCCGGGCAAAACTTTGAGGAACAAAAATGGCAGTGCAGCTGGAGGAAAACAAGCCAGAGGGAAGACGAGGACACAAGAAGTTAAGAGACGAGGCTGGAGAAGCAATCAAGAGCCAGAGCATGCAGTCTTGTTGTCCTCACTAAGAACTTTAGTTTTCACTCTAAAAGAAAAGGGAAGCCATTGAAGGGGAATGGCAGAATCAGGAAATCACAGGAAAGACCGGGAGGGACTACAAGTATAGAGATCAAGTACAATTTTGCCGAAGTCACGTGACTGTGTGAGGAGAAGTCACTTGAAGGTTCTTCGGGTTAGAGGAAACTTCAGTCGAGTTATGCATCTCTGATACTCATCTAGCACAGATGGGCAACGTATTTTACAGCACAGGAAAAAAATGGTGCCTGTGCTCATTAAGGAGGAAATGCTTCTTACCTTTGGACTGCTGGCCTGAGGAAAAAAGGGTAAAGTATAATTTGATAGTATTCTCTGGGGATTTTTATATTTATTTTTAAAAACCAAACATAAATTCATCATTTACAAATATGGCCTATAATCATGAAGATACCATATTTTGCACAAAAAGGGGCTTTTAAATCAATAAAATCTGATTTTTAATTTGAACCTAATTGTTTTTTTTTTTTTCTTTTTGAGGGTGATTAGCCCTGAGCTAACATCTGCCACCAATCCTGCTCTTTTTGCTGAGAAGACTGGCCCTGAGCTAACATCAGTGCCCATCTTCCTCTACTTTATATGTGGTACTCCTACCACAGCATGGCTTGACAAGCGGTGCATAGGTCCACACCCGGGATCCGAACCGGCGAACCCCAGGCCACCAAAGCAGAATGTGCAAACTTAACTGCTGCGCCACTGGGCTGGCCGCTCGTAATTTTTTTTTTTTAAACCAATGAAATTTAATAAAAGCCCAAGAAATATTTAAACATTACACTTAGAGAAAACTGATTTACTGAAATTGATTGAAATAACTAGACTATGTTATACTATATGCTGCTATCATACTAACTGTATCTTGGTGCTTTGGTGAAGAGGGAGAAGACTCATATTCAGGAAAGCAGGGTTTTGAGGCAGTTGGAGATTCCTACAAGAAATAAGTAATGAAAAAATGTTACTCTACTTTATATAATTATATTTCTCCCTCTACTCACAGTGGGAAAGTTTAACAAGGAAGGCTAAGAAAATTTTTTCCCTAGTTATTTTCTTTCTATATTCAGCTCCGAAACTAACATGGTACTGATTTGAAAACTACAGCTGTCATGAAGTTTATGAAACACGGCATATTTTATACCAAAAACAGTTAAATTTAAATACTGCATAAAGAATTATTCAAAAGAAATGATGCACGTTGCCTTTAAATCATGATGTTGCAGCAGCCTGAAGTAACCATATCTACAATAGGTAAAATCTAAATGCTTATGGATAAAAATGTAATAGTCAGCATACTAACTTGCTCTTGGTGTAGCAGATATGAATATCCAGGATTAGGCATGAAATAGTCACAGGAATTACTTGGCAACTGCCAGAATAAGAATTTATTTTAGTCAACAGCTATGTAAGAAATTAAATTACTATTAATATTTAAAGTGATTTTAGTATTATAGCTAACTTTCCAACTATTAGAAATAAGTAAGATTTTTAAAAATGCAAAGAAATCTCAGATTTAAAGATTAATAATTCCCCAGAAAAAAAAGAAATGTTTTAAATGTATAAGTCTACAAGAAAATAAAAGGAGCAAACCAATAACGTGCATTTTTAAAGCAATTCTGCTTTGTCAATATTAAAACACAGTATGTGATTTTTCATGGAGGATAAGACCAAAAAAACATTTTTTTGGTACCAACAGCCAAGCTCCATTTAAATTTTCTCCATTCCCTGACATGCTTTGAATAATTTCAGGAAAAGAGAATTCGAAAAATAATATGCCAATACCTATTATTAATTTTCCTATAAAGCCAAATAATTTCTTTAAACATTCATCCTCATACCTGTATCAGTCTACTTTTCTATGCTTATGAAACTGGATAAGATACTGTAGAAAAACTTGGGAATTTGTGTTAAATCACAATGCAAAAAACTGTTAACTCTATATCCACTCACTTGGAAAAAAGTCTTCAGGTTTATATCCTAAACAATTTGTAAACACAGAAACCAGGCAGCAGTGAATGTTTACACGGAAAACCATTGAAGGGACAACCTTTCAAATCAAACATCCAAGACACTGTTATGGAGAAAATATTAAAATCACATCAAATATATCCTTACAAAAAGAAATTACACAATGTCCAAATCTCAGTTTAGCATCATTCAAGTATTTTTTTTTCTGACAGCTTGAGATGTTTCACTTTTCAATCTCTTGACTTCTAAAAAGTGTCTAATATTAAAACAGTCTGAGAAAAAGAGGAAGGAAAGACTTGATGACCCACAAACTAAAAAATAACTGAATAAAATGAATAGTAATATGATTTTTCAGAGCATTATCGGTCCTACAGAAATAAAAACCACATCAAAATGAGTAAAATGTATGTATAACAATTATAATTATTATAAAGAAACTATTTTACATTTATACATTCATGTATATTTATAAATGTATATGCATAAATAAATATATCTTAAATGTCTACAAATAGCAGGTTTTAGTAAAAACCATACAGAGGCAGAAACAAACAGATGCACCCACACATCTACACACAGACATCACACAGCTACCTCCTCCAAGGTTGTCTGGCAACTGAATTAGGATTATGTCATCATAACAATATTTGATACAGAGCATTAGGTTTCTTTGGTTACAGTTCAAGTTATACATACTTTACCCCTTTAGCATACGTGAGTCAGTGTCTGTTCTGAAATAGTTCCTCTTTCACAACCTCAAATCTTAAAAAGATATACACTAGGTGATGATAATAGAAAAGTTCATAATTATCTGTGATCCATTTATAAAGGGTAAGGTGGGGGGGAGGGAGACAATTCTACCAAAAATATGTAAATCTCTGACCTCAAGAAAATCATGTTCTGACAATTGTGAAGTAATTAGATGAAAAAGGAAATGTAATAAGAACTTCATGCAACTTATTCTAATAATAGACTAAAAATGAATCTGAAGAAACATTAAAAAGGAGTAAAAAATTTTAAGTCTAACATCACCAAAATAATCATCCATTTTGTTCTAGTATGAAGAGGCAGTGGAGCTGGTTCAACGATGGCTTTGGCGTTAGAGCATTATACATGGTCTTCAGGAGAATTCTGTATACACTCAATTGTAATCTGGTTCTTGGAGTCAAATCAATTTTTTTTCTTTTTAAAAGATTGGCACCTGGGCTAACAACTGTTGCCAATCTTTTTTTTTTTTTTCCTGCTTTATCTCCCCAAACCCCCCCGTACACAGTTGTATATCCTAGTTGCAGGTCCTTTTAGTTGTGGGATGTGGGACACCGCCTCAACGTGGCCTGACGAGCGGTGCCATGTCCGCGCCCAGGATCCGAACCCTGGGCCGCCGCAGCAGAGCACGCGAACTTAACCACTGGGCCATGGAGCCAGCCCCTCAAATCAATTTTTAAATTAAAACCTCTAGGAATCTTACCTACTCAAGTTAATCTCAATGCTAGTATATTTTGAATCATTCTTCAATAGCACAGAAGCCAAAATTTCATTCCTTTAATATGCCGCCTACGTTCAACCACATAACATCTTTACAAATAGAAATTAGAAACTGGTCTGCTACTTTCCTGGTTCTATTAGTCCATCTTATAAACATGATGTGTGCAGACTTTTTCTACAGCTCCACAAAAGTCCACTTTCTAATTTAACAAAGATCAACTCTACAGTCACTGTAATACTAAAGAAATATTCATTTTGACTGATTCATTGAGATAATTGATAAAGGAATTTAAGACAGAAAGTATCCAAACAGAAAAATATGCTTTAGGAGAGTTCATCCTGTTTTCACTAACACACCTGAAAATGCAGGAAACCTGTGAACTATGTCAAAAGAGAAGCCTCGTGGTAAAAATAAGAGTCCCCCAACGACAAATACTCTTTTAAAATAATTTACTTAGTTTTGGGGTGTTACTGCCACCTTCACATGATAACATTAGTATGCCTGATGTTCTGCAAATTTGTACTAATTTCCTACTCTATCCCCAAAATGAAGCCACAGTGTAAAGATGTAACTCATAAGGAAGTTAAAAACTTTATGACTTTTCCATTCTGACGTTTGCATCAAAATCCATCCTCTATTTGAAACAGAGAACATTACTTCTCAGACTGACAAAGGAAGCACCTTGTACAGGGAAACAGGGAACATGGGAGTGAGATTCCAGTTTTTCCTGGAATGGAGGAATTAATTAAATTAATTAAATGTCTCTGCTATAAAACCTCCTAGAGATTGAAAATAAACAATATAACAGATATGTGACTTTACAATAGGATTATCAAAAAATCTGTCACCTACTAGGCTCAAACGTATCAAGGTATACATCATTCAGCCACAGATAAGTCAGTCCTTTGGGCAAAAATCACAACTCACTCCAGGACCGACTAATGCTGCATACATTAAAATAGCAGTCACCAAGGTATGAGATTCAGTTAAGGAGAAAATAAAATAATACAGAATTTGGCAAAATTCTCAACAGACCTTCTCAAAAAGTCCTACCTTGTCATTAGCGTCCAACACAATGGTGCTATGTCTCCACTTTGTTAATACTATGGGTTCTTGCAGCCGCCTGTCCAGGCTCCTACTTTTAATTATTTCTCTTTGCTGCTGGGATGAAGCATTATACTAAAGGAAACAAAATATACTTCATAAATAAGAGAAACAAAAAGTGGAATCTAAACATGCTAGCTCCCAATGACACATGACATTAGGCAAACTTCCTTGTATGACACTAATATGAATTTTCTGGGCTCAGTTTTCTGATCTGTGACCAGCACTGTGGCACAATTGAGAGGATCACAGAGTTTGCTTTTGGAGAGACCAAGTTAATGTTATATTTGGCAAAATATTTAATCTCCCCAAGTCTGTTTCATCAACTGTAAAAAGATCTAACAAATATCTCATTCACAGAGTTGTTATAAGGATTAAACAAAGCATAAAAAGTACCAAATATTGCCCTGATAGTAGGGTCTCAATAAATATTAGTTATCATAATTTATAAAATGAGGTCATTGAACAAATTAATATTTTAAGGTTTCTTCTACTTCTAAAATCCACATAAATCCAATTTTTGGTTTAGGTTTTAAAAATAGTGCTTACAAACACTGTAACAGTATTTTCACATTTAAAGGGTTGTTTTTACTTTTGCTTTTACTTATAGGCCAAACATACTGTTATTTGTTTCTCTGAAGTGGTAAAACATAACCAGGTGAAAGGTAGAGATGGTACTAGTTCTAAAGCCCAATCCTGAATGTATCAGTTGTGCACAAAGGATAGGCAATAACTGACAAGAAACCTGCATATAAAATTAAGAACACATTATCAGTAGGCATTAAATCATGTAAGTGTTTGACACGTCAAGAAGATCACCAAGCAGAAACATTTGAGAAATGTGATGTTTAAGAGTTAGGCTGTTTTATACAGGCAATTTTAGTAAATTATGAATAACGAATTATAATAAAATAAAAAATATTAATCTGCTTTGTAAGGGATACATTCTTCTTCTGAAACCAAAGGATACCTAATATCTATTTACTCCCCTCACCCATAAAAAGCCCAGTAAATCTTAAATTTTAATGACTGACTATAATTTCAATGAAAGTACATTTTGGGGATGTTTTTAATATTAAAAAACCTTCCAACATCTTTCTCCACAATATGCCATTTCTTTTCTCTCCAAAAAGAGTCCTTACAGGCTCCTCAAACTGTCTCCCAAAGCTGTTACTTTGTTACCCAAAGCCAGGCAATAACATATGAGTGTTTGTTTTTAATTCACTGTTGCTTAACAAACAGCAATCTTAACATTTATCATAGAAATTCACAAAGGGATAATTTATAGAATAAACAAAGATGAAGCTTTAAGGCTAGCGAAAAAAAATTCTGTGCCAGAAATCCCCAAGTGAAAAGAAACTCAAATATTAAACAGGGCTATATTTTCCCTTCAATACAATCATCGTTAGCACCAATTAAAATGTATAGTTGTGTGCAAGCTTGTGTATGATACCTACCCTAGCTTTTGAGTGCTATAATTACTACAGATGTTTAGAAATGCTTTCAATGTGGGAACAAAAATAACGTAAAATTAAACTGGGTAATAATCACAATTTTAAATGTGCTGATGATTCTACTAGGCAACAATAGGTTCATAAAAGCAAAGAAAGCATAAATGAGATAGATATAAAATCTAGTGTAGACAGAAAACAAAAATAAAGTGTCACATACTTATAGAAAAGAAAAATAAGATGACTCAGTTAAAATATACAAACACACACATGTATGTGTCTAGTTAAGATAGCTAAAACTTAATATTTTTATAATCCCTCTAAAAAGAGCTTTTGGTTTTAAGAATTTTAACTGAATTTTTATTTGAATTATTTCAAAGGTAAACTAAAGAACAGTGACTAATGAAAACCCACCACTGAGCTTTAGCATATCTAACATAAGATGTTTGCTTCAGGTGTTTGTTATTGTTGTTGTTAAGACATACAATATTATAGACATATTAGAGGCCCTCTGAACACATCTTCCAGACTCCATCCTCTCCCTCCCTCCACAGCAGTACCCAGCCTAACTCAGGGCTCAACATTCTCATGCATTTTATACTGTGATACATACTTATGTATTTATAAATACATATTACTTGTGCTTTTTAAATTTTATATAAATGGAATCACATGCATAATTCTTCAACTTGCTTTTTTCACTCAATGTGTTTTTATTTTAAACAATGTATCCATGTTGGTGAATATGCAGTTCTAACTCATTCACTTATTTTCACTTCTATATAATATCTGTAGATACCACAATTTAACCATTTTGCTATAAGTGGACGTGTCCAAGGTGCCAGTATTAATTTACACCCATTATCCGATAAATAACTTTTATTTCCTTGTAATATATCATGTTTGAATTGGTTTTCTTGTAGAAGTAGACAGGTGGGTCATGGTTTTTTATCCATTCTGAAAATCTCTTCACAGGTGTGTTTCGATCATCTACATTTAACGTAACTATTAATGTTAGGATTAAGTCTGCCATTTTATTATGTTTTCTGTTCTGTTTATCATTCCTGTTTCTCTTTTCCTGCCTTCCTATTGGCTACTCGAGCAGTTTTTACTACCATATTTTAATTTATCAATAGTTTCTTGAGTCTCTCTCATTTTACAGTTTTTCAGTGCTTGCACTAGGGATTACAATTTACATACTTAATTTATCACAGTCTACTAGTAACATTTTACTACATCACGTGGAATGTAGAAACTTTACGAACAATTACACCCCTTACTCTCCCCCCTTTATGATAGAGTTGTCTTAAATACCTCCGCGTACCATGAATACTACTTCAGAAATGTTATAATTTTTGTTTTGAATGTCAAACATAATTTTTAAAACTCAGGACAAAGGTCTCCCCAGATATTCACCCTTCCCACTGTTTCTTCATTCCTGACGTTCCAAGTCCTCTTCAGGTATCATCTTCCCTTCTGTTTGAAGGACTTCCTATAGCAATTCTCTGAGAAAAAGACTGCTGGTGATAAATCTCAATTTATTTTCATCTGAAAATGTCTTATTTTACTTTCATTCTTGAAGGATAGTTTTGCTGAATGTATATTATGGCTTAACAACAGTTCTTTCCTTTCAGCATTTGAAAAATGTTATATCACTTCCTTCTGGCTTCATGGTTTCTAGTAAGACATCCACTGCCTTTCAAATCATTACCCTATAAGTAATCTGTTGTTTCACTGTGCTGCTTCCAAGATGTTCTTCTTTAGGGGTGGGGGGCAGTCTTAGTTCTCAGCAATTTGATTACAATGTGTCTAGATGTTGGTTTCTCTGAGTCTATTCTGTTTAGTGTTCACTCAGCTTCTTGAATCTGTTCATTTGTCATTTGCCAAATTTGGGACATTACCAAACATTATTTCTTCAAATATTTTTCAGCCTCAAACTCTTTCTCCTCTCCTTCTGGAACTCCAATAAAACAAATGTTAGATCTTGTGTGTTTTCCACAGATCTCAGAGGCTCTGTTCATTTTTAAAAATCTGATTACTCCTCCAGGGACCAGGAGGGTTGCCTGGCATGCTCTTCTCACGGCAAGGCAGAGGCGGAAGACCAAGCCCTGGTGCACAAGCCCATTTCAAAACTATGCTTGGGAGACATTTGCTCACATCCCATCAGTAACAGCAAGTCACATGGCTGAACTTAGCGGCAGGACAATACACGCCCCTTCACAGTGGGAGGCCACCACAAAGGTATGGAGCAAAGATTACTGATACAGGACTGGGTAAAGAATGGATCCAATGATGCAGACTACCAGAATAGGCAATCTAGTTTTTTACCCTTTGATGGCTTTTAAGATCGTCTCCTATAGTGAAGTTCTGCAAATCCAGTAAACTGTGTCAACAGGAAGATTTATTTTTATCCATCCCAGTCACTATTCAAGGCATATTTTCCAATTAAAGACTAATGCCTTCCTTCAGTTTTATTATATTTTCAAACATTATTTCTCCACCTTTCTCTTCTTCCTAGTTAGTATATGGACTTCCTAGTTAGTATATGAACTTAGGAAACTCTCCACCCATCTTCTATTTCTCTTAACTATGCTTTAATGTTTGTTAGCTTCCTATCTGTCTGTAGTTTATACTATCGACTGAACTTTTTATTTCAACGACTATCTTTTTTATCTCAAAGATTCCTAATTCTTTATCCTATCACCTATTCATGTATCATTTGGTTTTATTTTTTCATAATTTCTTGTTTTTAAATGAAAGCCTTCACTTAACTCTAAACATCTGCAACATAAAGTCTCTATTAAGTTATTAAGAAAATTAATTTCATCTGGAGTACAACGTTCTGATTCTTGATTTTCTCATGTCTATAACAGCATTAGAGTTCTTCATGTGTTTTACTTGGAATTTAAAACAGCAGTTTCATTTTGAGGAGGAGACGTTTGTTTTGTTTTCTCTCTTCACTCATCCTTCTTTATTTTTCCCTCCCAATCCTTCTGCCCATCTAGTGGTTTTGTGGTTCCTTCCCTAAACCCAATCTAGAACCAGCTATGTATAAACACATGTGGATACATATTGTATCTCACTTAGTTGTCATACAAACATAGTCCTTCTTTCTTCTTGAAGGTAAAGACAATGCCCTACACCTGTATTCACTATAACACCTACACAGTACTGAGCACCAAGTATGTATTCAGAAAACAGCAGTTAAATTAAATTTCTCACATCTGCATTGAGGGTTGCAAAACTATCTGGCAGAACTTATTTTAGACTTACTAAGTGTAAAACTGCTTAAGGTACAGAATTTAACCTGCAATTTTCTTTATCATAAAGTAACAATCCCTTAAATAGTGGTTTTGGAACATCTTTCCTTATTTCCTCATTCCTAGTGTACCCAACTCAAACCTCTTCCCCACATCCAATTCAACTGGAAGTTCAAGAAACTGCCAAGACCTTCTGACTTTATCGTAGGTGGCAAATGGCAGCAGAAAATAGATAATATCACAAAACTAATGACTCAACACTGATCACAATCAGCAGCCATTTCCATTGTTGTAGAACTAATCTTTAAGGCTTTGACATAAGTCAATCCCTTGCCTCTCTCCTTTCACCCAGGACATCTCCAGAAATAAGCAGGCTTCTTAACATTGAATATATGTCTTTCAACCAAGGAAACAATAGAAGTTAACAAGAAACTGAATAGGAATTTTAGCTACCAGTTAAGTAAAGGTTCTAAACTGCTCCTTATGAAACGTCATCCTGGAAGCCTCCTTTTTCAATGGAAACTGACCTGGGACAAATCACTATAAGAAGGCTTGTGTTTGATCTCGTTACTCCGGGTAAGGAAACCACTGTCAAGAAAGATACGATACAACAAAAGATTCTTCTATAACTCAAATGATATTTGAGGTACTGATAGGAGCTAAAATCCAAATGTGACAAACGGAACAAAAATTTAATATTATGTTTAAATTATGTAATTAATATTATAATAATGAAATATTAGTCTTCTATAATCTAAATCATTTTCAGTGAACTAAACTTTCAGCAGATTTATCTTCTAGTTTAAGTCAAAAATCAGATCTCATATTTTATAAGCCTAAGAGAACCAATCACTGTTATATTGATCATTGGATAGTTATGTCCCCAAAATATATTCCTAACCCAGGTCATACAGTATTATATATTTTGGCCCATCACTATCCATAGATTTTTCTTTCCAATTTAATCACTAAATATGATTGTTTTTATAAATGGTATCTAGTTTTGAAAAATAATACTTGATATATTCTCTAACTTCTTTCTAGTACATTTACAAAACAGAAATACTGTTAATCTTATTATGTATACCCTTTTCTCCCAAAAGGTGGTAAGAGTTGTATTATACTATCCTAATAACAGCTATATTAAGCTTAGAATATTATTTTTCCATTTTTGAGTTTTATTGAGAGACAATTAAATTAGGAAAATAAAGTTAGGCCATTTCATGTTCAGTTTTTTGTGGTTTTTTTTTTGAAGAAGATTAGCCCTGAGCTAACTGCTGCCAATCCTCCTCTTTTTTCTGAGGAAGACTGGCCCTGAGGTAACATCCATGCCCATCATCCTCCACTTTATATGTGGGATGCCTACCACAGCATGGCCTGCCAAGCAGTGTCATGTCTGCAACCCAGAACCCGAACCAGCGAACCCCAGGCCACCAAAGTGGAACGTCCGCACTTAACCGCTGTGCCACCGGGCCAGCCCCTCATGTTCAGTTTTTTGTGAAACACACACAAACATAAAGAACCCAAACTGTCGCTAGAGAAATCACTCAATTGCTATGCTATAGTTCATAAAATAAGACTATTATAGAGTTCTGAGTGGTTGGCATAACTTTGAAGTTTAAAAGGTAAATGTGGTTTTACCTTCAGAATCAGATTCCAAAAGTACAAACTAATAATGATGAAAAATGAAAAAGACCCACAAATGCTTTACTGAATTGCACTTCATAATTTTAAATGATATAAAACTTCCAACACTGAAATACGTGAGGAGGAATTTATGGCACTTTTAGATATATTTTTATTTGGATCTTTCTTCATTCCTGATATTATTTCATGATTAAGTAAAACAACATGAGAAAAACTTTGGAGACAATCAAAAGATGAGTGGTTGCCAGGGAAGAGGGGAAGGGGTGAACAGGGAGAGGACAGGATTTTGAGGGTAGTGAAAATACTCTGTACGATACTATAATGACAGATATATGTCATTATACTTTTGTCCAAACCCACAAAATGTACAACACCAATAGTGAAGCCTAAGGTAGACCATGGACTCTGGGTGATTACGATGCGTCAGTGCAGGTCACGCTCGGTTAAAAAAAAAAAATTACCACGCTGGTGAGTGATGTTGATAATGGGGGAGGGTATGCATGTGTGGGGGCAGGGAGATCTCTCTGTACCTTCCTCTCAATTACTCTCAAAAGTAAAGTCATTAAAAAAAAACCCACTATGTGATAATATTTTCATAACACTTCGCATATGGAAGTTTTTGTAATTGAAATATAAAAATTATCTTCATTAATACTAACATGTTTAAGTTGCAAGTCGTATTTTAAAAAAACAATCATATTATCCAAATGTAAATTTTAATACGACTTCTCATTTAGGAAGTATTAATTTAAAAAACAAAGTGGCTAAAAATATGAAATAGTGTTTTCTGCTGAGCTGGGCAAAAGAGAAAGTACCTACATAAACTGTGTGATAAAGAATCAAAAATGCTTATTTGAAGATTTGACAAGGCTTTTTTAACTACCAGAAAATTCTGAGGCTGTACTCGATAGCCAAATTAACCAAAAGAACCAGTATTCCTTTATGCCCAGACGCCACTCCCGCCAAATTTCCATTATAGCAACCTACATTCTTCCTTGAGATCTTAACATTTTAAAAGCTGTCAGAGTTATAACGGAGCTCTTCTGCTACTGCCTCAATACAGATTTGCAAGTGTGTTCTTAGAAGTCACATAAAGGCTGTACATCTTACTCTACTAGTATCAAGCCTTACAATTTCATAAAATAATTAAAAGTCAGATGAAAGTGGTTCCTGCCACTTTTAGCACCAGTTTACTAGATTAGTGTCTCCCAATCTTCAGTCAATTTAGTAATACCTAGTGATTTTTTTCTAGATACATGATATCCATCTCTTTATACTAATATTTTTCTTTAAATTAACTTACTTCAGGAAGAAGATAAATTTCTTTTTTCTTATGTTTTTTTGAGGAAGATTAGCCCTGAGCTAACATCTGCCGCCAATCCTCCTCTTTTTGTTGAGGAAGACTGGCCCTGAGCTAGCATTCATGGCCATCTTCCTCTACTTTATATGTGGGACGCCTACCACAGCATGGCTTGCCAAGCGGTGCCATGGCCGCACCCGGGATCAGAACTGGCAAACCCCGGGCTGCCAAAGTGGAACGTCCATACTTACCCGCTGCACCACCTGGCCAGCCCTTCCATCTACTATTTTTAAATAGAAATTCAGTGTTAAGGTTTGTTACCTTTGGCAATTCCCATTCCGACCGAGATCCATCTGCACTGTAGTAATACTGTCTACCTTGATCATCAACATGCTTGAGCCACTATAAAAACAAAACAGGTGTAATATTTTAAATTTAAATAAAAGTGACTTTAAGGCTTATACAACCAGAGATATTAGATATTGTTCTTATAAACCTTATTCTACTTGCTCAAGAATACTGCAAAAGAAATTCAACAAATTTATAGTAACAGACTTGCATTTTAAGTTTGGTGAGAATAAGTAAAAATATTAAATGTGAACTCATTTTCTCTTTCTTCCAATGTCAAGCTAGTGATTCAAGCACCACTTAACAACATAATAGGAAACACAGAACAAAGATACATAGATGCACATACACAAGCGGACACAGGGCCACACTCTAACAACATAACAGGAAACACAGAACAAAGATACACAGACGCACATACACGCAGCGGACACAGGGCCACACGCTAACAACATAACAGGAAACACAGAACAAAGATACACAGACGCACATACACGCAGCGGACACAGGGCCACACTCTAACAACATAACAAGAAACAGAGAACAAAGATACACAGACGCACATACACGCAGCGGACACAGGGCCACACTCTAACAAAAGGAAAACTTTTTTCAATCTTTAAGTATAAAACTACTGAACAATTTAAGCCAAACTTTATGCAAACCCTTAGGAGTTACCTCCTATAGCCGACACATCTTACTCAATATGATTTAAATAACAACAAAACTTCACATAAGATAACATAGGGAATATGAGGAGAAAAAGAATAAGTATTGGTAATATAAACATGTGATCTTGATTGTGAAATAAATGAAAACTACTGTTCCCTAATGTTCTAATGTCTAATAATTAAAGCAGGAATGAGGGGTAAAAACCTACCTCCATTTATTTCCAAGGATCTATTCTCTAAACTAGCACAACCAAGCAGTTACCTTCTCTGATGATACCAGATATAATACACATAAAATTTCAATGTGTATTCCCAAACTAATTAATTAATCACAACATACTAGATTCATGGTTTTTGTTTTACATAACTTGGTTATAAAAGAAAAAGGAATACAGGAAGTGAAGTGGTATATCATAATGGCATGTTCAGAAAACTATTCACCAAGAAAAATATAAAGAAATACATTTATTGAAGAAGTCTAAACAGAATGATACTCAGTAGGTATACTCTTTAAAAGGTCTATCTTAAATGGGTTTCAACACTACAAGAATCAGTATCACTGTAAGCAGTTTAAACCCATGAATCAGTAGCTATACTGAGTTTTCATTTGTCAATTGTCATGATTATAGAATTACAATAAAGAATATCTTCATGAGTTTTTTACTACTAAAACTTCAGTACACAACTGTTTTATGAGAGGATTCTGCCAAGAACACTAGATGAGAAAAAAAAGGTACCTTTTCATTAGTATAGTCACTGGTATATAAGGTATGCCCACGTTCATCCAACTCTTCTGACCAACCCTTTGGAGGAGAACCACACTGACTATCTGACTGGCTGTAACAAATGCTGTGGTAGTTTTCTTCTGATGAAAGAAGCTATAAACAGTCAGAAACATAAGGATTTTTCTTCTTTGCATATATATACACAGTAGTTGAAAATCTAAGCGATAGACTTTATTTGGGTATTAGTACCAGATATCTGGAATATATTTGAGTATTTAATCTTCAAAACATTGTTTAGTCTTTTAAATGGTACATTGTAAGTGGTGAGGTGAAATTAATAATAGTTATTTTATCACATTAATGCAACCCTAGAGAAATTCATCATAATAAAATTGAAAACAATGTTTCAGACAGATAAAATGTTACTTTCTATTTAATGCTGCTTTTTCTAGCTGCTTTTAAACTGAAATCAGGTTAGAAAATGACAGGAGTGTGTATGCGTACACATGCCTATGTGTAACCAAAGTAGCGGATGGGGTACTTCATCAGACTGAGAATCTTGAAAATTCTCACTCATCTCTATCTCACAAGTTCCTAACCAAATTTCTGGCAAACAAGAATGCTCAATAAATATATCTTGAACTCTTTTGTGAAAGTGTGTGGGATGGCAAGGAGAGAAAAAGACACTAGCTTTGTAACACTATATTTTATGTCCTAATTTATTGGCAAATTTTCCTAACTCACCCAACCAAGTGCTTATTAAAGACTGTCGGAAACTAAACTTCAAAACAAGAAAAAATATTATTGAGAAAATTCAAACACAATACAGAGAGATTAAGAAATTCATTGTGGAAATAATTAAGGTATCGTTTCCTTTAAAAAAAAAAAACAAAAACGATAAACTCCAGACATTTAAGAGAAGCAAATTAGAAGATGGAGAAAATTTAACCATTTCTGTTTTTTCAAACAAGAGGCACCATGTGACTAAGTAGCAATTTGCTTACTGCACTTAAACTTCATTCATTCAACCAATATCCACTAGGTTAACTCTCATGTGCAAATGACCCTTCCAGGATCACTTACAGGTAAAATAGTTTCTGCAATTAAATCTTAATCAGATATATTTTCTACCATTGTAATTTGGTCTAAAACACTAAGATATTTAGATTCTCAATGTTGTAGAAGTAACTTGACATAAATATCCTAATATTAATATGTTCACAAAAACTGACATAGACAACTTTGCAGAAGCCTTGCATAAACTGAGCTGTATATGTTTCAGAACGGTAATGTTTTTAGAAAATGGACAACCTAAATCAAAAATTAGGATTAATTTTTACTTAATTGAGACCACTTAAAGTGTAAGCTCATGATGGAGAAGTGCAATAAAGTCTGTTAGAAGCACAGTAAAAGAATGCAATCTAATTAGCAAAATTAATTTAAGAAAGTCACTAAATCATGTTTTTCATAAACTCAACTTTCTAGTTGACAAAATGCTCACCATAATTTCCTAATTTTTGTGCAGTAAAATGTTCACTTCTACCATGAAAAGTAACCCTCCAGTACCTCAACATGTTTTCTTACACTATAGAACCAAGAGCAGCTTTAAGATCTTAATATTTACTGCTAGAAAAGAGATGTCTAAGGACAAACAAAAATTAAGATTATTTTGGTAAGCATTCTCCAAATGTTAACTGTTCTATACTAAATAACTCCATTCAGCAGGACACTTGGCCCAGCGACTTCGGGGTAAATATTCTGTAGCAAACATAGCCTAGTAGAAAGATGAGGAGGCCACCTAGATGTTCCATTTATAGAAGAATGACAGGTAGGTACCCAACTGATCGCCCAGATGAAAGCAGTTTAAAATATTACATAAAATTTTTTTAAAAATCATCAAGCAGCAAGAAGTTAGTTAAGAAATACTGAGAGGTCAAAAACTAAGTAGAAATAAGAATCCAGAAAGATAAGTAGAATAAAAAGACCAGCCTTCTCTTTGAAGATAGTTGCCAAACCCCGAACTAGAACATTAGTTTTCGAGGCCATGCAGAAGCACTGGGGAACGGGACTCAGGACCATCAAAGGCAGGGAGTGTAAAAGGATACCCCACAATAAAGAACTGGGAGGCCAAAGAATTATACCCACAGCTTATGGGTGAACCAGAAACAAATCTCGTCCCTTTATTCCACACTAGGGAAATCACAGGAATCTTCACAAAAAATTGGGGGAAACTGGAGGAATCCCCAACTACAAGCAAGTCTTTATGCAATCCAACTTACTACTACTTAGGTGGCCTATAAAAACTGAAAATTTAGTTACAGATATTCCCTAGGCACCTGGCAGAAACAAAGCACATCCTCTCTGAAGGAATAAACTTTCAACCCCAGCATTAAAGACTTCCTATATACGAATTTTCAAGAACTATCATCTCACATTAAAACACATACTGAGACACACAAAAGATGTGCAACAAAACACCATGAGTGAGAGACAAGAAAAACAGACAACATAATGAGACTCTCAAAGACTTTATATACTGGAATTATCAAAAATAAAATATAAAATAAAGCTAAAGAAAAACATGACAAATAAATGCAATACATGATCCCTCGCTGGATGCTCCACTGCAGGAAAAACTATAAAGGATATTACTTGACAAGTGAGAAACACTGAATATTAACTATGTATTAAATAATATACCAATATTAAATTTGTTGGCTATGATAAATCTGTTTTTCACCAAAAAAATTGGTTTTGCTGAAAAATGTCCTTACATTCAGAGAATAAAATCTTATGCTGTCTCCTCCAAACGGTTCAGAAAAAATTATTGGAGGGTAAAGAGGTGGAAGGAGGGATAGAGAAATAAAGTAAATGTGGCAAAATGTTAACAACTGATGAATCTAGATGAAGGACATCTGGTATATGGATGCTCACTCTACTATTCTTTCCATTTTTTTTTGCAGGTCTAAAACTTTTCAAAGGAATAAGATGGGGAAGCTCCTCCAAACAAATAAAAAAATAACATTTTTTAAATTCAAGGACTGGTTTAATATCACATAAAGATGTACCTGAAGAGAAAAATAGTGAACAGGAGCTAGATCTGAAAATGACTGAGAATGAAGCAGGAAGAGACACAGAGAGAAAATTTAAAAGTATACGGGAAATCAAGAGCCATGACAAACAGAGTAAGGGGATTAAGCAGTCATCTAATCAAAGTTCCAGAATGAGAGGAAAGAGAAAATGGGACAGAAGCTATATATAGACAATGACTAAGAATTTTCCAGACCTGATCAGACAGGACTCCCTAAATTCAGGAGTCCCAACAAAGCCCTGGCAGGAAACAAAAAAAAGATACCTTCACCTAGTTACCTCATAGTGAAAGCAGAGATACAAGATCTTTAAAGCTGCCAGCAAGAAGAGACAGGCTGCTCTTAAAGGAATGACAAGTGAATTTCCAACATCAACAATGGAAGCCTGAAAACAGAGAATGAAATCTTCAATGAACTAGGAAAAAACAAACAGGTGAACAATCAACTTCGAACTGTACACCCAGTAAAGATACTCTTCAAAAATAAGGACAAAATAACTGCATTTCCAGACAAACAAAAAATCTGATTCTATCACTAACAGATCCACACTAAGGAAATTTAAAACTATGTACTTTAGACAAGAGAAAATTTATCCAAGATAATCTAATCTACATAAAGAAATGTGAGAAAACAAAGTGGTAAATATGAGGATTAACTTTTAGAGTCACCTTGTACAACAATAAGAGGGCTAAAAATAGAAACAAAATATAAGACAACAATAGCACAACAGCGTGTATAGTTCTTGTACCGCTTTAAGGAGCAAGAAGATACCAATTAACTTTAGACTTTCTAAGTATGCACGTCAAAATTTCTAAGGCCGAGTTTCTCAACAGCAGCACTATGGACACCTAAGGCCGGATAATTCTTCAATGTGGGAGCTGTCTGTGTATCACAGGATGTTTGACAGCCTCTCTGGCCTCTACCCACTAGACACCAGTAGTGCTCCCCCAGTTGTAACAACCAAAAATCTCTCCAGACATTGTCTAATGCCCACCAGGAGGCAAAACTGTTACTGGCTGAGAACCACTGTTCTAGGGTAACTGCCAAAATAATAAGCTTCTGAGTTAAGATGGAAGAGTGAACACTTGCTCCCTCTCAAACCCCACTAAAATAAAAGCACTGAAATATCTTAAAAAGACCTAACCCCTCAAGAAAAGGGAGAACACAAGAAGAAACAATACTCATAAAACTGTGGAGCTAAGAAGCAGATGAACAAAAAGTGAAATTATCCACAAAGAAAGCAGAATCTTAACTGGTGGGGTAGATGTGGAGTTGAAAAGATGAAATCCAACAAATTTACAGAGCACAATTTTCAAACGGCTCAGGAACTAACTGTTAGGTACTCCTGGAGCCCCCAGGTGAAGGCAAGGGTACTAAAATCACCAGGATCTCCTTCTTCATGTGTGGCTGCTAGGTGTGTGCCCCTCCCTTACCCAGCAGAAGTACAGGGATTTACTCCCTCTCAAGAGGGAAGACAGGAAGATTCTGAGTTGGGAGATAAGAGGCACAGTTGGGACATGGGTATCACACAGAAAGAGGGCAGACCAAAGAACGATACACAAACTGAATGCCAACTACCAAGACCCTGGCAGCCCTGACTCTCTAGGCAGAAGATTTTAAGACTGCTGTGGAGACTGAATAGTCTAAAAGGAAGGCCTAATGGTTCTAACATTGGAGACTCCCCACAAACCAGGTGACCCAGGTTGCCATAGAGCAAAGTTCAAAATATCTTACAACTGTGAGAAAAAATTATTTCTAACCTAGAATTTTATACTCAGGCAAACTATCAATGAAATATGAGAGCAGAATACAGACATTTTCACATACAAAAATCTCAATTTAACCTCCCATGTGCGACCTTTCTCAAGAAGTTACTGGAAGTTATCCTTCAGCCACTTTGGAAATAACTATTTGTTTTTATAAAACCTGTGCAAAGACTACTAGTATAAGCTGAGACTCTGATATACAAATAACTCTCATCTATTTATTGAAATGGAAAGCTAAGAAACGTTAAAAGTTCCCATGGGCACTCTGAATTCCTTTAAATCATTCTATAATACAGCCCTTTCCCTAATTCTCCCAAATTATTAGATTTGACTTTGCTATTGCTACACAGGACAACTTATTTTCAAATCTTTCTAGATCTACCACTCAGTGTTCCTAACACTTTCCTTACTATAGTAACACAAGAACAATTTCTCTCACTATTCTCTAGCTCATTCTTGAACACTAAGGTACAAGTTATCTCCAAACCAAAGCTATAAATAACTGAAAAATAGGACAAGAAGAGGGGTTATTAACCACAAAAAGCTTTTTCAGATTCTGCTAAATGCAGGCTGTGTTACCTGGTTTTTCCAGCTCCTACCTAACTGGATTTCTGGTGGGTTTTTTTTGTCTGCTTTATTTCCCAAACCCCCCTGATACATAGTTGTATATCTTAGTTGCAGGTCCTTCTAGTTGTGGGATGTGGGACACCTCCCCAGCGTGGCCTGACGAGCGGTGCCATGTCCGCGCCCAGGATCCGAACCCTGGGCTGCCGCAGCAGAGCACGCATACTTAACCACTCGGCCATGGAGCCGGCCCCTGGATTTCTGTTTTTATTGTACAGCCGGCTGCTTTCTATAAAAGCAGGGTGTCCTATGCAGATGCAGGGGCCTGTCTATCAAAACACAGGATTTAACTCTGTTCTATCCATCCTACTCAAGCTTCTCCTACGTATCTAAACAGTCCCCAGGAATCTCTTCAGACGTGAGATGAGTGTTTCTCAAAATATGGTGGGCCAAATCGCTGCACCGCCCTCTAAGAGGTGTGAGGGAAGTGAAACCGAGGTGGGGGGTAAGGGAGAATTCGAACACTTGTTAGAGAAAATAATGATTTCAGAGTGGACTGTCAGACTGAAAGGACGATCTATTTGCAGCAAAGGAATTATTTTATACTTATTTCCCTTAGATATAAATCAAAGTGATCTTGTACCTCTGACTGAGAAAAACCGTGAAGTATCTTGCTGGCCATACCAAACCAACAGAGAAAAGTGTCTGTTTTAATGAGTTAAATAACTTTGTTTTTTATTTTTTATTTATTTGGCTAAGTCATGTCAAATATTTTCTTTCCTTCTTTTTCTAAAAATTGTCACTGCTTGGACAATAACAATGATTGAATTAGTACCTTCTAGCACACGAGGGAAACCACTAGCACTAGGCAACTTTAATCCAGTTAATACTGGAACTAGTAAGCGTGCTATAAGGTTAGCTACTGTCTACTAATTAGAGATTAGGAAGTAACTAGCATTAATATAATAAAACTTGGAAAGAACATTTAGTATCTTAGAGATTTCAAGTGTTCTACCATTTCCATACCAAGAAACAAGCCTATTCACTTCTTTCGCCTCTGAACAACGGGAAGCGAGTTTGGTCACTCCCTGGTGCCTCCTTCACAACTCATACCTCTTGATCTCCTGGACTCTGGGAATCTCCTTTGCTTATGTTTGTATCCCGAGTCCAACGAGGTGGTTTCCAAGTTCTTTCCTGTGTTCCTCTGTTATAGTAATAACAACGCCCAGAACTATCTTTATGAGTTTCCCATTCTCCATTAATCTGAATTGCTGGGCTCCCAGGAAGCGGGGGGAGAGCAGACTGGGATATTTTCAGCTCTTGCAGATTAGCGTAGACAGGAGAATCTGGCCGTCCTTGATTTGGAGGTGTCGTTGCCTGTGAAAAATGTGCAATATTCATGTTTAAATTGGCATAACATTAACACATTAAAATTAAATGAAACATGAGATTTATAAACATACACACTAATTCATTTTTTTTCTTCTTCTTCTCCCCAAAGCCCCCCACGTACATAGATGTATATTCTAGTTGTAGGTCCTTCTAGTTCTGCTATATGGGACACCGCCTCAGCATGGCTTGATGAGCAGTGCTAGGTCCGTGCCCAAGATCCAAACTGGCAAACCCTGCAGAGCACATGAACTTAACCACTTGGCCACAGGGCTAATCTCTACTAATTCATCTAAAAACAGACAAACAGGTGTATATGGTCTTTCTAAAGAAATAATTTAACAGTTTTAATATTCATAGTTTGAAAAAAATATAAAAGTTTCAAATAATCCAAAGTGCTTAATAACTTTGCTTAATAACTTTCCCTCACCCTGAAAGAATACTCAACTAGAAGTCAGAAGCTATGGGTTCTAGTTTAAGATCTCGCATTAACAAGTTGTATGACATTGGATTAGATCACTTTCTCTCTCTGAAATTAATTTTTTAATCTCTGTAAAGGAGAGAATTGGATTAAACCACCTACATCTCCTTTGGCTCTAAAACTTTATGATTTTAGGCAATTTTTTAAAATATAAAAACTCTTACACATGGGTAACTCTGCATTTATAAACTATCAAATGAAAGATTTTATATTCTAAGCTCTAATATTAAATCAGGAATGTAAGTGAAAGATAAAGGAGATATACTTCAGCTTAAAATTTACTACATTCTATTCTTTTTCAGTTATAATTTCTCAGTAACCACAAACAAATCCTTTAGTCTCTTCCTAGTTTCCTATTTGTGAATTTCCTAACAGTGGAAAAATAAGAATAAGCAGTAACTCTCTGATTTACATGCTTAATCTCAACCTAAGCTTTACGTTTTATTTTTAAATGTCTCACTAGATGTCAGTCAAGAACAGAATACTCTGTCCGGCCCTGTGGCCAAGTGGTTAAGTTCACGTGCTCCGCTGCAACAGCCCAGGGTTTCGCCGGTTCGGATCCTGGGCATGGACATGGCACCACTCATCAGGCCATGCTGAGGTGGCATCCCACATGACACAACTAGAAGGACCCACAACTAAAAAAAATATACATCTACGTACCACGGGGCTTTGGGGAGAAAAAGGAAAACTAAAATCTTTAAAAAAAAAAAGAATACTCTTCACACCCCTTGCATAAGGAGAGTGTAAACCGTATGAAGTTAGAATTCTAGTTGCTGAAGGGAAAAAGCCCATGTCTGAGAACACCTTTTGGTATTGCGTGTTCATATTTGTGTGTATATCTTTCCTTTTATGATAGGGTTTCTCAACCTCAGCACCACTAACATTTGAGGACAGACCATTCTTTCTTGTTTGGGGGCTATCCTGTATACTGTAGAATGTTTACTAGCATTTCTGGTCGCTACCCACTAGATGATAGTGGCATCCCCCCATTGTGACAACTAGAAAGTCTCCAGACATTGCCAATGTCCCCTAGGGACAAAACCGCCCCTAGCTGAGAACTACTGCTTTACCACATAAATCCTACAGTTATAGTCAGACATTCAATTACTTCTATACTGTACCTCGAGTTTTATGAGTGCTTTAAAAATTGAATGAAAAAAGGGAAACATGGATGGATACACTGAGTCAGTTTTATTGAAATTAAAGTACTTTAACTTCTAAAATATTGTTTGCTTATAAAATAATTATCATGAATCTAAATCATAGAATAAGCCTTCTCTTACAGTAAAAATAACCCAAAACATGAATACATTTGTAAAATTGTTACTTTTGGTCTCTTTACACTCGGTAATTAGGAAAATACTGTACTCAATGACACAAATTAGACTGTCTTCCTAAAAATGTAGCTTTGAATTTAGACTACCCAAACAGCATCTTTCTATGAAGAAAATCTATCCATTAAGACAAATTTCCATGTGTGTCTCTTTCAGAACAACTCCACATTCTGGTGAATTAGCCAGGATAACAATGCTTCTCTACTAAGATGAACTCTGTTAATACAAAAAACAATACTATATAGTACATCACTTCCCAGAAGCTCATCTAGAGAATATTTATTCAACAAGTGATAAAGAACTTCCTACTTTGCTCCTGATACTTTACTAGACGTAGAGAAATAAAGATGCCAAGAAACAGCCATTTTCTAAATGATGTTTATGGACAAATTCTAGTAATCGTTAAGAAACAACTAATTCCTATGGTTTAAACAGGTCAAATTTAAACAGTTTTTCCAATTCAAAAGAACTGGAATGCTTCAACACAGTTTATAAGGTGAGCATAATTCTGAAATAAAAGCAGAGAAGAATTCAATGAAAAAAAAACTATAAACCAATCTCACTTATGAATATAAATGAAAATATACTAAATAAAACCTTAGCAATCAAATCCAGCACTGTATTAAATAACTCAGGGAAAAGGAGAAATGTTAAGTCCATCTGTCTTTAGGAAATCTCTTACTGTATTCTTTACACTCACCAGATTAACACGATCATCTCCACAGACACCAACAAAGCATTTAATAAAATCCCACCTGGATTCAGGATCAAACTCTTAGCGAGTGAGAAATAAGTGACATCTCCTTAATCTGACTTTTAAAAATTATTATTTAAAATAAACATATTAGCAAGACATTGATAAGAAGCATTTTCATTCAAGTCAAGAATAATACTAAGATGCCAAGAATTGCTGTTTTCCAGTATTGTACTGGAGGGCCTAAGCAATGTACTAAGATATGAAAAATGAATTAAACTCATAAATATCTAGAAGGAAAAATAAACGCTGATATCTGTCATTGACATAACCAATACCCAAAAACCCAAGTCCATGAAAACTACTAAGAAGTTTGATAAGTTGGCCAGATACAGGATCATCTAAACAGTTTCCCATACAAGAGCAATGACAAATTGGAAAATGTAACAGAATAAAAAATTCTCATTCACAATAGGAAAAGAACTGTTCAACATTTACAAATATGCTTTTTAAAAAATGTACAAAAGCAAATGAGGAATATTTATGAAATTTTCCTCAGGTACCTAAAATTATATTTGAAGAGATAAACCTTTGTTCCTAAATGGAAAAACTGAACTTTGTAACTATGTTACTTTTCCAAAAGTTAGTCCATAAATTCTACAAATTCAATGCAGTGGTCAGCACACAGTATAGTTAGTACACCCCCTAGCACACAGTAGCATGTAATGAAATTTGCTGAATGAACAAACAAATGTGAACAAAAGAATGCAAACATATACGCAAAAGTTAAAAGCAAAAATTCAAGAACTTGGAACTGGTTACACGAGAGAGAGAGAGAGAGAGAGAGAGAGAGAGGAAACTACGAAAATATCCATATTTCTAGTTGGGGGAAAAGGATGGATAGTTGTGTGACCATTTAAGACAGAAACTATCTAAAAAGAAAATGAATGTCAAGTATCCAATTAGGTGGTAAGGTTACAATATGAATTAAAAAACATCTTCTAGGACCTCATAATATAGTAAAAGAAAGAGAAACAAAAATCTTTTAAATGCATAACAGACACAATGCTAGAGCTACACATGGATACTATGGGAGCAAAAAGGAAGAGGGCCTGGAAACAAATGACTAAGCCTTAGAAGTAAATAAATGAGAGTTAGCCAGGTAAAAGTTGGGGATACAGCAAGAACATAAGTTTGACAAAAAAAGGCATGGTAGAGTCAGGGAATGATGCTGACTCAGAGCAGATAAAAGGAGCAGCCAGAGAAAGATCAAAGCAGAAACAAACGACAGCAGAGGGAGAGCTTTTATGTCATGTTAAAAAGCACAGATGTTATCCAGTAGCACTTAGGGAACTACTGAAGACTTTAAGTCAGGAAGTACATTCCGATTTAAAATTTAAAAATATTACTGATTTTAGAGGAACACAACTAGAGGCAGAGATCAGTTCAGAGGTTGGTACAATACAAGAGACAGAAGAAGAGAGTTGCAATAGGACAAGGATAGCAGGGCTGCAGAACCAGAGCCAGATTCAAAAAAATTAGAAGGTTCAATTAACATGCAGATTCTATGTTTGTTTATGTGAAGCATAGTTTTTCTCGTGTTTGTGTGTGTTTTTAACCACAGATCAAATAATGTCAAGAATAGGAGGAAAAGAAGAGTTCCATTTAGACTGTATGGGGTTGACAAACAAGCCCTTTGAAAATCCAGGTGGAAATGCTCATAGACAGTTAGATACACAGACTGGGAACTCAGTGCAGAAATCAGGGCTAAAAATAGAAATGTAAAAGTTGTTGGCATATAGGTGGGGCCAATAACTTAAGAGAGACCACAGAATGAGAGGCAGAAGAAAAGAGAACCCTGGAAGCAGTTGCTTTATCAATTAAAATGAGAATACAGGTATAAGGTTAGCACAGGGTCTGGCATGGTGACTCTCATTGTTATTATAATTATTATTGCAATTAATATAATTAAGAGACCAGACAAAATAACAGGAGTCAGTAAAGGAGTCACAAAGGAAAGTCAGAGGTAGAAGATCTACAAGAAAGGGTGGTATTTAAAAGTTTTCAAAAGAAAACTTCAAGAGAATGCGAACCTGATAGTATCAATCTATACTTCAGTATGAGGGCTCTGAAGCAATCACTAGATTCAGCGATTAAGAGGCCATTTTACCTCAGCTTCCAGCCAAGAGGATCTGAAATTACCTTCCCGCCATAAACAACTAGAAAAGTGCATAAAATTCAGGAAACACATATTTTCAGGCATTGCATAACAAGCAGCCAGGACTATGATCCCTGTGAGAAGAAAGAAACAAATGCGGTGGCTCTATCACTTCCAGGCTTTCTGCCTAGAGGTGGTTTCCAGAAATCAGCACAGGGAGGGGAAACCCAAACAGAGCCTAGCAATCACCATAAGTCAACAGGACAGAGATAAAGTTTACATTTATTATTTAAAGTAACGAAGGGAATAAGACACGAAAGGAAAATAATTACATAAGTAGCAAACATTGTGAAGAGAAGAAAAGGAGAAGGGAATGGTCCCTAATTTGTTTAAACCGAGAATCTTCAAACTTTGTTAGTATTCTTCAAAACCGATTAACCAAGCAACAGAAGTGAGAGGGATGTCTGAAATCAAGAGATTAACAGTAATTCTAAGTAGAATAATATATAGCTACAGGGGCCGGCTCCGTGGCCGAGTGGTTAAGTTCGCGTGCTCCGCTGCAGTGGCCCAGGGTTCGGATCCTAGGCGCGGACATGGCACCTTTCATCACGCCACGTTGGGGCGGCATCCCACATCCCACAACTAGAAGTACCTGCAACTAAGATATACAACTCTCTACCGGGGTTGGGGGGGGGAGGGGTTGGGGAGATAAAGCAGGGAAAAAAAAAAAAAAGACTGGCAACAGTTGTTAGCTCAGGTGCCAATCTTAAAAAAATATAGAGAGAGAGAGAGAGAGAGAGAGAGAGAGAGAGCGCGCGCTAGAAGAGGTTTACTGACAAGGAATGAATGGTAAAAATTTTAATATTTCACATTCTCTTTTTTTTTTTTTTTTAAAGATTGGCACCTGAGCTGACAACTGTTGTCAATCTTTTTTTTTTTTCCTGCTTTATCTCCCCAACCCCCCCGGTAGAGAGTTGTATATCTTAGTTGTGGGTCCTTCTAGTTGTGGCATGTGGGACGCCGCCTCAACGTGACCCGACAAGCAGTGCCATGACCCAGGATCCGAACCCTGGGTCGCCGCAGCGGAGCATGTGAACTTAACCACTCGGCCACGGGGCCAGCCCCAGTATTTCACATTCTTACTGACCACTAGTTAAATTTTTTGACAGATGTTCATTTGAAATGTTGTTCATCTGCTGTTAGAAATCGATTCTAGTAGAAGCAAGAACTTTGTTTTCTTAATGAATTAACTTCATACTTAAAATAAACTTCAACTTCCAAAGTGCATGGAAAGAGAACAGAAGAGAACTCAGTATTTTTGTTAATACTCTGATCTCTGCAAAAAGAAACCGTCCGTGTTTATTATCAACTGCTCAAACCTCTGCAAAAGATTAATAACAATTTTCCTTAAGAACTCTTGAAAATATAAATTCTTGGTAGAAAAATAGTATAAAACATCAAACTAATCTTTACATATACATAGAACATACATTAATTACAACAAGGGATGATTAAGTAATTATACACCATTTTGTCTACTGAACCAAAAAAATATATATATATTTTAAAAGCACACACTCAATGCTGGGGAATCTAACAACTTCACTGCTGGTAACTTTAGATGAACCTTTTTGGAAAACAGCTTGGTGGTGTTTCAAAAGCTTTTAAAAAATACTTTTAGGACCCTGAATAAAAGGGAAAAAAAAATCCTAGATATAGAAAAAAATTTTTCCCACAAAGATGTTCATTCCAGTGTTATTTATCAGAAATAAATTGGAAACAATCTAAACATCCGACAACAGAGGAATGGTTGAGTAAATAATGACCCAGTATATGAGGCAATACTACACAAGCACTGAAAACGTTGTGAATGATTTTCTAATAACATGATAAAAAACTGCTATAAGGTTAATGAGAAAAGCAGAACATAAAACTACTTCCAACTGAACTTCCAACTAAAAATTCAAAAGTATGGAGAAAAACAAACTAAAATCTTATCAATTTTCTCTGGATAATGGAATTATGTATGATTTTTTTTTCTGTGTGCTTTATTTCCCAGTTTTATTACAATGAGAATTAGTATCTTTAGAGTTCGATCAGGATAAGAATCTGGGGCACTCGCCTAGTCCACTGGACTTATGAAAGTGACAGCAATAGTATTAACACTATTATCAACTAGTGTTTCTTTGGGGGTGGTCAATGGATCATCTATATCTTATCTGGAGGTGCTTATTAAAATTCTTGGGTCATATCCCAGAGTTACTGAGGGTGGAGAATGGTGGGGGTGGTAGTCAAGAATCTATTTTTAAGGGTCAGAAGACACTAATAAAACTCAATCTTCCTGAATGGACTTAGGGCAAACTCGTTCCCCGATCCCATAAATTTGTATTACAAAAAACATAAATACTTAAAGACAATTCTGAAGTTCATACCACCAGTTGCTTCTTCTTCTGCAGATAAGTCAAAGAAAAAGGAGTTAAAAGAATAAGCAATAAGCTGTACTTCTAATATATGAATCAAATAAAAATTAGTTTTCTAATGTTTATAAGATAAGTATTATGCACTTAAACTGAACAAACAACCTTGTTCACGAACTGTCACCAACAAAAATAAGTGGATTTTTCATACAAAAAATAAGAGAATAAAGAAAGTTAATTTTATGGGCCCTATCTGTCATTAATTAATAACTGAATTGGGATTAGTACCTCGGCACATGACCCAATTTCATATTTAAAAAAAGACTTGGCCTGTTCTACTTTACCTATACGTAGACTAAAATAGTCCTCCACCATCCACAAAAAGGAAACATTGGGGAACCATATATAAGAAGGTAACTTTAAACTTGGATTGTACTTGAATCCTCACCCAAAATATTGAGATTTGTCCTCTTTTTACCTTTGACATTAGTTTAAGAACTGCTTCTAAAACAAACTTCGGAGAATGGCAGAAAACACACTAACTAAGGAGCATGTTTGCACCTCTTGTTTCCTAACTAGCATATGCTATTCAGTATTAATACTTAAGGTATATATACCTTACTATAAATGCAGAATTACATTTATATTACTGAATAATCGAAATAAGTCCCTGCAGCTTATAGTCATACCTGTGATTTAGATTTATTGGGAAAAAAACAAAAAACATTTACCAAAGTATCAGTCTCCAAAACAGAATTTAAATTATTTTTTAATTTCTATTTTAATTCATGTGGGGGAAAAAACCATTTATGTGCCTTTGGTAATTTACCTGCTTAAACTCTGCTTTATCATAATTGCTAATTATTATAGCCTTGGGCCAGTTAACAGCATAACAGAGGACAAAAAAGAAAAAACTGTCAACAAGCCAATATCCAGTTAAAATAGGACTAAATTTTGTTTTAGTTTCACAACTGAAAATTGCATATCAATTTTAACTGAACAATTTAACTTTCCAAAAGACAGTCTTTCTGCTTAAAGCCAATTTTTAGGAAAAAAACATAATACCCTTTGTTTAATAATTTTAAAATATCAAAACTCACAAATTCCAATGTCCATACCTAAAAGCATGGGTGCATTAAGATTTCAAGGTCTACAGCGTGAACTGACATTTTCTATTACTTACTTATTTGACTAACATCTAAGAACTAATTATGAGCTGGGCAGGAGATGAAAATAAGATAGCCTCTGTTCTTAAGGGCCAGCAGCCTAATAAAGAGGAAGAGAGAGGTAAACAGAAGGACGACTCCAATGACATGACTAATGCTGGAGAGAGAAGTGTGCATGGGATGCTGTGGGAGCACAAAGCAGCACTGAACAGGGAGAAGAGGGTATGACCCAGAGCTCCAGAAAGGGTCACAGCACAGGTTTAACTGGCTCTGTACAGGAAAGCAGGAGGAGGCCACGTCAGCCAGAGAAGTGGTGAAGGGCACTCCAAGTACACTCAAAATCCTCCTATTCTTAGCTGACGAAACACCAAGAAACGAAAAGCAGCCTTTTAATAATGAAACACAATTGGTAGTTAAGTGAAGTGAGTATTATGAAAAGCTTTGAGAGAGATTATTTTCATGGTAAATAAATTCTTTTCCTGTTTTTTCTCCAGGTGGTTTTCTAGTTACTGCAGCTCAAGGCTGCTCAACTCCAACAGGCTTGGATACCTTACAATCAGACACTCAAACTTTCTTAGCCCCTCATCTTTCATCTTGTCTCTGTCCTCTTCCCCTCCTTTGATCACCTTAGCCAACAACGTGAACAACTCCTTCCTTACCTTCATAGGTCTGTCACCATTTCTGCCTTCTCTCCCAACACAGACAATAATAAGGCAGATCCCAGGTAGGAAAGCTGTGAGGGCTGACAAATGCTTTTTTCTAGGAAGCCAGACTCAAACACATACTGATGAAGTCATTGTACACCAACCTGCAGTACCAACCCCAAATGACCACAGTGCAACTGTGCCATACTATAAACCAAAATCCCAGGTGGGTAAAGACTCTCTGTACCTAGAGGGTGGATAGCTAAGAGCTGGCAGACATCACAGTGAAAAGCCCTGGGTACCAGGGACTAACACATACACAGCCATGAGAGTGTGTACAATTAGCAAGTTTATCATAGGTGAAAGATTTGCCAAAAAGGAACAAAAGACAGATTTCCCCTTCAAGATGAAGCCCACAACTCTCCAGTGTCATTTTCTGTTATGCCCTCACATGCATCTTCTGCCACAGTCTTACCATTCTGTAGCTTGTCATAGTACCTATTACAATGTATCCCAGATTTACTTGTCTGCCTTTCTCTCTAGAACTTTATTATCTTTAAGGCAGCAATGTTTGCCTGATTTCTCTCTTCGTCTTGAGTGTCTAGTATAGCACCAATACATAGTAAGCACTCAATATGTTCCCGAATGAAAATTACTTTTATATAACTAAAGAAGCTATCATGAAATCCATACACTAAAATTACTTCCCTACTCCTGTTTTAGTCTCCTTGGGAAATCTTACCTAATCTACTCCTTCAATAAAACCAAACTCACTCCCCCATCTACCAACCCCCAAATAACAGACATGTATTTTGAAAGACCTACTAGCATGAGTTCTCCACAGATAGGTCAAACTCATTATATCCTCTGTCTCAGCTTTTTCCCATAACACACTACCCTAGCATATTCACCAGTTCAAATACTAATAGCATCATAAACTACTCAGTCAGAAATCTCAGTCATCTTGTGTCTCTTTACCCCAACAAAGTTCGACTAATCGTCCTCCTAATATCTTGACTTCCTTCCTCTCTTATCCCAAGACAACTAGCTAAGTCGAGGTCTTCTTCATCTTTTTTTGCTGAATGATTACAAGCATCCACGGGGGTCAACTGCCTCCATTTCTTCACCTTGTCCAAGTGATCCTTCACAGTACCAACAGTTACTCCCTAAAGACACAAATCTGATCTGCTTAAAAACATTAATGAATATTTCATTGACTATAGAAATTCAAATTTCACAGCAGAGAATTTAAGGATCTGAACACTCCAGTCCCAAACAATCTTTTCGGCCTCATTTATTGCCATTCTCTTTACATTCTTTGCTCCAAAACCCTCATGTTACGCACAATTCTATTAATGTCATGCTATTGCCCCCTTCCCATCACTTTCAAATCTTTTCTGTATCTGTCTATCTGAGATATCCTGTCCCCAACCACCAACCAGTAAACACCTATAAAAACCATAAAGTGCTGTTCAAAGGTCATTTTCTCTTTGAGATGCTCCTCTATTCCTCAAAAGCAGAATTCATAAGTTTCCTGTGCATCCAGAGCAGCATTAACACAAATATAATGGGAGCTGCGTAGGTAATTTAAAACTTTCTAGTAGCCACATTAAAAAGGTAAAAAGAAAGAGATGAATTCTAATAATATAGTCATTTAACCCAATACACCCAAAGTATTAGCATTTTACCACATAATCAATATAAAAATTATTGATACTGTATTTGTTTGGGCTAAGTCTTTAAAATCCAGTGTATATTTTTATAGCACATCTCAATTTTTTTTTTTTTTAAGGAAGATCAGCCCTGAGCTAACATCTGCTGCTAATCCTCCTCTTTTTGCTGAGGAAGACTGGCCCTGAGCTCACATCCGTGCCCATCTTCCTCTACTTTATATGTGGGACACCTACGACAGGATGGCTTGCCAAGCAGTGCCATGTCTGCATCTGGTATCCGAACCGGCGAACCCCAGGCCGCCGAAACAGAACGTGCACACTTAACCACTCTGCCACCAGGCTGGCCCCAGCACATCTCAATTTTTATCCTAAATTTTCATCAAAAGTACTTGATCTGTACTTAGGGTTCATAAAATTTACAGATGAAAAATATTCTATACTCAAATTAGTCTGTTATCAGTTTTTAAATTTTAACTTATAATAATTAGAATAAAATAAATTCAGTTCCTCAGTCCCACTAGCCACATTCAAGTGCTCAATAACCAAACATGGCAAGTGGCAACTGTGTTGAACAGCACCAATCTACAGCATTTTGCATTCACCTACACTACTGTCCCCATCACGCTACGTTACATTTAGTTGTTATTCTTCAGTCTCTCCAACCAAACTGTAAGCCCCTTAAGAGTTCAGAGCAAGCCCGTATCTTGCTGCCTATTTTCAAAGTCTATAAACAAATGAATAAACTGATGATCCCTTTTCAAGCCCTGGCTCAGACTCTGATGATTGTTTTTTTCCCCAGGAACTGCTTTCCCAATCCATAAAACATTTTAAGAAATAGAAAGGTAACAGAGACAGCTGCTAGAAACTAACATTTATTGATGAAACCTCATTACTAATTTGTGTTGAAAGTGTTCAACCAAATATGTTTGTCCTTGGTCAGTTAAGCAAACAAAATTCTTCAATAAGACATGCTGAGATAGGAAGACTTAGTTACTATTTTATGCTGATGAAGCCAAATGCAATAGCCTAGTATCCTGCCTTTCATTATTACAAATCTCCCTCCCTAGGGACTTGAATAGTAACTCTATGATCAGCACTCAGAGGATGACAAGACAATACCCTGTTGCTGAAATTTCTAGAGAGTAAAAAGTTTATGGTACAATTACAAGTGAAAAAATGGAGTGATGTTTACTTGTTGAAAGCATATACTACATGCACAAGTCTAAGCTTACAAGTTGAGGTTTCTGGCAACAGCAAAAGATAATAAATTTCAAAAGGACACAAAATTAATACGTAGTGACATGGTATACATTTAAATGGTTGCCATACCATGTGTCCTCTCATTTTCTGGTAAATGACTATTGTTTTTGGTTTGTTTTTTCAAAAATAAGATTCTGAAAAACTATCTGAGGAAAGAATTTATAAATTGTCACTTCAAATGAAAACAACAAAATGACTGGGTTTCTAACTTACCACATTTATCAATTCATTAACAAGTCCACATGAGAACACCATAATACAGCTGCTAGGATAATCTACTATTATGTTAATTCCAAATTGAGAGCACAGTTAGAAGATTTAAAGCATTATTTCCTTAAAGCTGTACTGAAAACCTTACACCTAATACAAAGTAAATAAAAAGATGATTTTCCACCATTTTAACGGTCATTTTACACTAAAGCAAGAAATACTTAAGCCCTGGATTCCATAAAAGATATTCAAAATAGGTATTTAGACACATATAGTACAAATCTATAAATATAAAAACATATGCATACATTCACACACATACATAAATGCATGAAAAAATCAAAAGACTATATGTAAGCTTTTGTAATTTTTTTCATAAAATTATGGCTGGTTTGGGGTTTTTATTTATCTGTATTTTCTAATTATTCTTCAACGAGTACATTATCTTGAAGTGAGATTAAAAAGAAAAAATCTGTGGAAAAGAACAGGCCATTAGTTTTAAATCCACATAACAATTCTGGAACGATCTTTAGGAAGTTCTACAGCATAAGTTATAATGGCAAGAATGCTTATGGAGGTCAATACTCAAAACTTCAAGCTTACCCAGAAAATCGAGAGTAGGCAAGGAGAAAGGGCTAGTTCACAGTCATATCTACTCTGGGTTCATTCTAAGTCAGAACTGTAGTCACTGTATTTAGAATTATAATCCTCTCAATAAGCCACAATGAAAATATGGTTCCCATTAGCAAGTTCTCCAAGTAGCTAATGGATAAAACAGGGAAAGGTAAGATGGGTGAGGTAGAATGGGATTGTTCTGACAGTGGTGAAAGTCTAGCACCCTCTTTGACTGAGTAATTCATCCTTAAGTTTCATAAACCAAGGCCTGTCTAGACACTAATCATTCCCAGCCCTTCTCTCTTCGCAACCATCACCACCATTCATCTCTAGAACTTTTTTCATCTTGCAAAACTGAAAGTCTGTACACATTACATAATAACTCTCCATCCCCCTATCTCCCCAGCTCCTGGCACTAACATTCTACTTTCAGTCTCTAAGAATCTGACTACTCTAGATGCCTGATGTAAGTGGAATCATACAATATTTGTCCTTGTGTGACAGGCTTATTTCACTTGGAAAGATTCAGCCATGTTGTAGCACGTGTCAGAATTTCCTTCCTTCACTGTATGTACATACCACATTTTGTTTACTCGTCCATTTGTTGACAGACATCTGGGATGCCTCCACCTTTTGGCTATTATGAATAAGGCTGCTAATAAACACGGACACACAAACATCTGTTTGAGGCCCTGCTTTCAATTCTTTGGGGTACTGTGATGATGATTTTTTTTTTTGAGGAAGATTAGCCCTGAGCTAACATCTGCTGCCAATCCTCCTCATTTTGCTGAGGAAGACTGGCCCTGAGCTAACATGCGTGCCCATCTTCCTCAACTTTATATGTGGGACGCCCACCACAGCATGGCTTGCCAAGCAGTGCCATGTCTGCACCTGGGATCCGAACTGGCGAACCCTGGGCCACCGAAGCAGAATATGCGCACTTAACCGCTGAGCCACCGGGCCGGCCCCCTGTGATGATCACTTTTTATGTCAACTTGACTGAGCTAAGGGGATGGCCAGATAGCTGGTAAAATATTATTTCTGGGTATGTCTGTAAGGATGTCTCTGGAAGAGATTAGTAGCATTTGAATCAGCAGACTTAGTAAAGAAGATGGTCTTCTCACCAATGGGAGTGGGCATCCTCCAATTCCTAAACAGCCTGATTAGAACCAAAAAGCAGAGCAAAGGCGAATTCACTCTCTCAGCTTGAGCTGAGACTCCCATCATCTCCTTTCCTAGGACATTGGCTCTCCCGGTTCTCAGGCCTTAGGCCTCAGACAGGGACTTACACCATAAGATCTCCTTAGTTCTCAGGCCTTTGGACTTGAAATGAATCACACCACTGGCTTTCCTGGTCCTACAGCCTGCAGACGGCAGATCATGGGACCTCTCAGCCTCCATAAATGCATGAGCCAACTCCTGTAATAAATCTCCTCATATACATAGATGTATATAGCCTATTGGTTCTGCTTCTCTGGAGAACCCTGACTAATATGTACAGATTTATACAGAGTCATTTTCCTTTGAAACTCCTCAAACAAAACTTACCATTAGCTCGAAAGGTCATCATTAAACACTGATGCTTTACGTTTTCCACTTCCCAACACCTTACACACGCACTGAAGACCATTAATCCAAAAGAGTGGAAAAAAGTCAATCAGCACTAAGTTTAAGCGCAATTTAATTTTCTTCCTCTTGACTTCCTCTTATACCCAAATTTGCAGAGAGAAAAATATCAAACATTCTACTTAAATTTCAACATGCAGGAAACAAAGTCCATCTAAGAAATACACTCCAGTCCTACAGAATTAATGCTAGTCAAAACTGCAGTCTGGGGGGCCGGTCCCGTGGCCAAGTGGTTAAGTTTGCGCGCTCTGCTGCGGCGGCCCAGGGTTTCACCAGTTCGGATCCTGGGCGTGGACATGGCACTGCTCATCAAACAATGCTGAGGCGGCATCCCACATGCAACAACTAGAAGGATCCACAACTAAAAATATACAACTATTTACCAGGGGGCTTTGGGGAGAAAAAGGAAGAATAAAAGCTTTAAAAACTGCGGTTTGTTTTCCAAGATCCTTAGTCTCCTTTCAGGGCCTTTCCAACTGCTCTTCCTCCTCAAAACTAGCTCTCAGTTCAGAGTTTTTAGAAAAGGTTCTTGGACACAAAAGATATGTTTCCCAGAAGTCAAATTAACTCCTGACCCTCATCAAGGACTCAGAATTGCTCTCCCCTGTTAGAAGGCTCACTTGAGACATGCTGGCTCCCTCTGGTTCCAAATCAGTTATTTATATGCTCGTTCCTTTTCATCAGGTATCTGAACATCCAAAGGAGAAATAAAAAGGTTTTCATTCAAGCTTCAGAAGTCTCTACATATAAAAACAGACAAATGAGGAAATCTGGGGCAGAGATCTCAATTCAGTTAAGCTTTATTAACTTCTTGCCCAGTGTGTCCTTTTGGGGATACGTTGCTCTTCAGAATGAGACATATTGAAAGTGGCATAAAGCTGCCTGGTTCCTTTTAAGAGAAGAAATGCGAGCCATAGGAAGGAACATGTCTGGTTATCCCAGTTTTAGTCTTCATATTCTGTTTTAGTGAATGCACTAACATAAAAACTGTGTATATATCAATAACAACATATCAGGGTAAGTAACTATTGTAAGACTATCCACAATTTTTCTAATTATATTTAGTTACTAGAGAAACACTGAGATTTATTAATTCCCATTTAAATCCTTAAATCTATAGTTGAAAAGTTAAAAAGATCACATTTCTCCCCACTTGATTATGTCTAAAGAACAGCTGACAATTAAGTTATTGTAACTGATGAATAAACAGATTTTTTTCTCCATAATTCATTTGAATTATATCAACAAAACTGTCAACGAAGAAGGAATTCCTTTAAGTGAAATATGGAATAGATGGTTTTTCTATTTAAAAATTTTTCCATAAAATTTTCAAATCCCTATGTATATGTTACACTTCTTAAATGTTTAGCAATATCATCCACATGATATGGGTGCTTAACAATGCTTTTGAATAATAAGCATGATAAACCAAATGAAGGAAAATCTGACTGACTTAAGGGAGATATTTAGCAGATAATTAGTAAAATTTTAAAACCACCCTTAGCTGGCTAGAAAGTTGCACAAATAGTTAGATATACTCTTCTTTTAAATCATGAAATATAGATACAAAAGGAAAAACAGAAACCTATCTTCTTTTTAAAAAAAAAATAAGAATAGGAAAGCAGAGAATAGGATTAAAAAGAAACAAAACCTCCAGAAACCTACTACTCAAGTATAACCTCTGTTGATGTCTTAAATGACATTGTAATCATAAGAGGTGCATGCTGTGACACTTTACTTAAAATTTTTAACTTTCAAACATCTTGCACTTCCATAATTTCACAATGAAACTCCTAAGCTTCCTGTAATACAGAAATCTGAATTGTCTTATACCAGCTGATGAACTCTTTGAGCAAATAATAGCAATAATTCTCTTTCAGAAACCTCAAATATTATCTGTGCAGCAATGCTACTGCAATTTTGTATTTAAGCATTTTATTGTTTTTTACATTTACTAAAATGAGGAACAAGGGGCAAGCCCAGTGGTGCAGCAGCTAAGTTTGCACGTTCTGCTTTGGCACCTGGGGTCACCAGTTTGGATCCCAGGTGTGGACCTATGCACTGCTTGTCAAGCCATGCTGTGGCAGGTGTCCCACATATAAAGTAGAAGATAGGCACGGATGTTAGCTCAGGGCCAGCCTTCCTCAGCAAAAAGAGGAGGATTGGCAGCAGATGTTAGCTCGGGGCTAATTTTCCTCAAAAAAAAAGAAAAGAAAAGAAAGAAAAGGAATAAAATGAAAATAGAAAAAATAATAGTGCAGCATTTCTCTATATTTCCTTATAGTAGAGGGATAGGCAAACTATGGTCCAAATCTAGCCTGCAGTCTGTTTTTGTAAATAAAGTTTTATTGAAACACAGTCAAATTCCTTTGTTTCCATATTGTCTATGGTTGCTTTTATGCTACAATGGCAGAGTTGAATACCTGTGACAGAGACCACAAAACCCAAAATATGTATCTGGTTCTTTACAGAAAAAGTTTGCCAATACCTAGGAAAATGCCCTCCCCATTTTAAGCTGGGTTTTACTAAAACAAAGTACACAAGAATTAGATGAATACGTATTATACTGCATTTTTCCAAAGTAATTAAATAATCACAAAATTTAGATCCCCTTTGACATTGACATTCTCCTTCTATAAACCTCAGAAAGGATGAATAAAGGCATCTTCAACTATGTAAAAGTGTCACTTTTATGTTAACAGTGAATTTTAACTGATTTTCTTGATTTACATGTTTTAATTTTTATTTACAAGATAAGAATATTTCTCCTGCTTAACTATGGAACAGATAGCTATCACAAAGAACTTTAGTGATATCCTTAAAAAAGGACAATTTTCCAGCTATAAAATAAGTAAGCCATGGGGATATAACGTACAGCATGGCAACTACAGTTAGTAATACTGCACTGCATATTTCAAATTTGCTAAGAGAGTAAATCTGAAAAGTTCTCATCACAAGAAAAAGAAATTCTCTAACTATGTATGGTGACAGACGTTAACTAGATTTTTTGTAGTGATCATTTCACAGTATATACAAATACAATAGTCCTCCTTTATCCACAGGGGATAGACGTTCCAATACCCCTAGAGGACGCCTGAAACCACAAATAGTACTGAACCCTATATATACTATGTTTTTTCCTACACATATACATTTGAGGTGCAACAATAAAACTAGCATGAATTTCTTTTTCCTTTTTCACAATTTCACAGATAGAAGATTCATTCTTACTGTAGATCTCAGCAACCTCGGAATACAATTATTTTTTTCTTTCATTATTAAGTCAAGAACTTTCACCTTTTCACTTAATGAAAGCACTTTACAGCTTCTCTTTGGCATATCCAAATCACCAGCATTGTTACTCTTTCACTTTAGGACCATTATTAAGTAAAATAAGGATTAACTGAACACAAGCTCTGCAATACCACAACACTTGATCTGATAACTGAGATGACTACTAAGTGACTAATGACGGGTAACATACACAGCATGCATACACAGCATGCATACACAGGACAAAGGGATGATTCATGTCCTGGACAAGATGGAGTGAGATCTCATCACACTACTCAGAACGGCATGCAATTTAAAACTTATAAATTGTTTATTTCTGGAATTTTCCATTTAATATTTTTGGATAGCAGTTGATCACAGGTAACTGAAACCATGGATAAGAAACTACTGTATCAAATCATTATGTTGTACACTTGAAACTAATATAATGTTGAATGTTAATTATCCCTCAATAGGGTCAGCCCCATGGCCGAGTGGTTGTTTGAGAGCTCTACTTCTGTGGCCCAGGGCTTTGCTGGTTCGGATCCTAGCCATGGACCCAGCACAGATCAACAAGCCATGCTGACGCAGTGACCCACACAGCACAACCAGAAAGACCTACAACTAGAATATACAACTACGTACTGGGAGGGCTTTTGGGAGAAGAAGAAGAAAAAAAAGATTGACGACAGATGTTAGCTCCAGTGTGAATCTTTAAAAACAAAGAAAAAGAAGAAATATTAAAAAAAAATTATCCCTCGGTAAAAAGAAATTAGGAAAAAAAGGGAAATACTGTGTTTCCCTCCAAGTGAAAATGTATGGAAACCAGCTTCCCCAATAATAAAAAGTTAAACTGAAAATAATTTCAAAAAAGAAAAATTTATTTTAAAAATATAACTTTATTAACACCCAGCCCAAGACAAATAGACATAAAAATTAAATGCAGAATTTCTATCTTTGATAACTGTTTAACTTATTCATCTCCACATAGTTTTCCTCTGATCTTATATTATCCTTCATTGCCTTATCCTACTAATCACCTGCCTCCCAACAAAATCACCTAATGTGCTCACACTTGGCTCTAGTTGAAAAAAAAAGTTAATACAGACTAACAGACCAACACTAGGCTGGCAGTTCTTATATCAAATAACTCCCATAACTGAAATCATCACCACCTATGCTAACCAGAATCACATTAGAATATCCTTTATAATTCCTTGATGGTCACAGTATCGTCTCCTACACGCTTCCACAAGGTTTCTGGCCACTCTATGCAGGTACTGTAATAACTCCCAGAGGTCAGGGAATATCCAGTTAAAATTTTTTCTTATGGGAGATAACAGGGAAGCGACAGAAATAATCTACTATTCTACATAGGTATCTAGTATTCATTCATAAAGTATGGTTCTATTACAAGATATGCTGGTTTTGCTCATCATCATATCCCCAGAATTTTGCACATTACAAGGTACATGGCTGGTGCTCAATAAATATTTAGTTAGTGAGTGCATAAATGAATTAATTATTCCAGTAAGTCTAAAGTCATGATTTTCAATTTTATTCTTCTCCATCAGTGTTTACCCTTCTTTTCCAAATAAAAAATGATTAAAATATTTAACAAGTATGTATTTAAAAAATGTAATAGTTCTCCCAAAGCCCCTACTTCACAATGGATATTAAAAAATTATTGTTTAATCTGATGGGTTCAAGCTTCTCTACAGTACAGGAAAGACACTGTAGATTCTATTTTCAAATATTTTGCCTTGTTATAGTCTCAGAAAAATGCTTATCTAGAAAATACAGCCTCATATCACTTCAAGTAAAATAACCAATTATAGATACATATATGCATCTACATCGAATTATCCCCAGTAATTAACTAAGTTCCACCTCTGATACTTCAATCAGATAGACAATTGTATTTCCATGACTTTTATATTCAGACATTCACCCTCCTAAGTAAATTTTATTTCCTAAGTAAATATTAAAATAGGCTCCAGCTGTTTTTCCTTTCTTCTATTTTTAATTATAATGTCAAAAATATATAGTTCTATCTGCATCTCTGCGATCAAATAACAAGGGTACATCTACATCTACACATGATAAGAGAAACCACTTGTATATATTGTGGACCAGGCACTACCCTTAGTACTTAGAATAATTCATTTAATCTTCATAAAACCCCTATGACATAGGTACTACTATCATTCCCATTTTACAGATGGGCAAATAGTTCTATGCAAGTTCAGGTACTCATCCAGGGTCAGACAACTAGAAAGTGATCAATCTAGACTTTGAACATAGGCTACCTGGTTCCAGAATTCATGCTCTTTGCCTCTTTATTAATGGGTAAAAAGTTATAATACTGAATTTTTAGAAAGGGTTAACAGCTATAAGCGATAGAAAGTCAACCATACCAAAATTCAAGTTTTCTCTGGAAGTACAGTACAGACTAAAGTGGAAGAACAAGAAAAGGCCTTGTGCCAGTGTATAAAATAATACTCTTTTT
The DNA here is from genome assembly GCF_041296265.1 of Equus caballus. Taxonomy (NCBI): domain Eukaryota; kingdom Metazoa; phylum Chordata; class Mammalia; order Perissodactyla; family Equidae; genus Equus; species Equus caballus. The sequence goes on along the minus strand of NC_091712.1, from coordinate 17,382,824 downwards.
GACAATGTACATATTAATTAAGAAGTAGAACTGAGAAGTCATAGTCTTTAATGTCCAGTCTTTTGGGATTTCGCTAGTAGCCTTTTAAGATCTCCATCATTCATGTATTCATTCAAGAAATGTTCAATACATCCTTGAGTGAAGGGATAGAAAAAACTAACAGACAAATCCCTGTCCTCGAGAAGCTCTGCAACTCAGCTATGGGAACCAAGACCAAGGCAATAAAGTCTACTTCCCAGACTTTACATCGTAAGTTTCCCCCCAAATTGTATCATATCAGTTTTTCATAACAATATTAAAATTGACAAAGGATATCAAATATAATATAAATTTAGTGAGCAATGTCATGTTAAAAAAGCTTGCCTAAAGCAGTAACATTACCCCATAGGCTAAAAAACAGGAACAAATGTCCTAGGCCCGCAGATGCACTACAGGAGGCTCAATACAGTATCCAAACTACATAAAGCACACACCCAAAGAAACCGATTCTAAACCAATATGCCAACTATACATTTATCTTAAGAATTTCTGCTTGCCTCCTTAGAAGTTAGAAAAGCTTTTTTAAAGGGTCTCAAATAGAAATCCACAAAGTTTCGAACTTTTTTTAAGAAAATTTTCCATTAGCAATAATAAAAACAATACATAGCAATTAACATTTATTAAGCACATACTCTGTCCGAGGCACTTCACTCACTTATTTCATTAATATTCTCAACACTCAGGAGTTTAATTACATCTCCTCATGAGGAAGCTGCCGAACCAAGATTTTATACTAGGTCTATTTGATTTCAAAGTCCAGGCTATTACTCACTGCCTATTTTGTCCCACCCAAGTAGAAATAATAGTAGTCTTTCCTTAGAGCTGTGTTTAGTAAATACTTTTGTTACCACAGTGTAAAATATTTTCAAATTTAAGAACTGGCACATTCTCTCTTCCTAAAGCTACAAACAGAAAAACACTAACAAGAAATATTAAGTGCTAAATTATTCCACTTTCATTTCAGTGTGCCTATCTTTCGGTAAAAGACTTGAGAATATTATTTGATACTTTCTAAAACATGCCTGGCACAGCATCAGTAATCACTAAATATTTTAAATAATTAAATAATGCTCTCCTCTCTATGAGCATGGCAACCATACAGTTCAGATTTCAAATGCCGGCTCCCACTGTCCCCAGAAGTACATCTCACTTCTCATACTAGTCAGAACAAATGTTTTGATTTTTGGTTTGGAAAATATATTTGCCACATCCATGACACTACCAAAAATCCAAGCTCAAATTGTTTCTAACTTTCCAACTAATTTGCTATGTAAAAGAAAAGGAGGATGATTAACAGTGCAAAAGAGTGTTCCACTAGGAAACAGATTACTTGATTCAATACATAGTCATCCACCTCATTGAGGGCCTGTAGGTATGGGGCACTAGGTAACTTTAAGCAGGAAAAGAAAAGTCTCAAGATTAATTTTCATGGTTCTTCAGTACTCTGAAGCAATAAAAAAAAAATCACTTGGAAATTATAAAATAACTGCCAAGACACACCCACCAATTTCTTTTTAAAAATGAGCTTCACATCCATTTCTGACTACAGCACTGCACCCGTGTCTGCTCTCCCACAGTGAGGGACTGGACACCCTCCCACTCAGAGAGAGGGGGAGGCAAAACAATTCCCTCGTTGTGAACCAGCCAGCTAGATCATGCGCTTAGATACTTAGGAGATTTTAGCTAATATTACCTATGGCCTTCATGTGTAGAGTAGCAACCAGACAGAAAGAAAAGAAAGGCCAGATATATGCTCCGGGCTCTAAGAGGCCAAGAATGATTAAGTAAAATTCAGAGGGCAGAGTTGCCAAAAGACGACTGATTCTACATCTGTAAGATTTTAAAGGAATGTCAGAAATAATAAAATCTCTAAGAGTTCACAGAGTAGGAGAAACAAATGTTTCAAACTTAGAGCATAGGGCAAACAAGTTTTTTGTTTAGACAAATTTTTTTTTTTATCAGATAGAAAGGTGAACATCTACATTAAAAAAATTATAGTAGTCAGAGCCTACCTAACCAAAAGTGTTACTTGCAATTTTTCAACATTTTCATTTTAGGGGAATTAGGTAAATGATAGGATAATTTTTTTTTCTCCAAGGATAACACTGAATATGTCCTGGACACACTACAAACTAACAAATAAACTACTAAAAAGACAGCTAATAATAATAGTAACGATGATTATACAACTATGATTCTTTAAAAAAAAAAAGGTTCAATAATCTTTCAAATGCTACTTCTACTAAGGCTGGAGAGTAGACTAAAATACACTAAACTCTGAGCTCCTTACAGGCAGAAATTAGACTTTGCATCTTATCTAGCACGCAGAAAGCCTTTAACAAGTGGTGGATGAAAACAGATACTGGATATCCCTGTCTTACTGAGGGAATTTCAATTAGGCAAAAATTTCTGTCCCCCAGGAAAACTGACTGACGTTTCATTGCATTAAGAAATATTTATTCCCCAAGTCTTACATTAATTATCCCCTTGCCCAAACCTGCTTCAAATTTTAGTTCAACAGGCTAAAACAGATAAGGCGAGAGAAACGGTGTTAATTCATCTTATATCATGGGATTGAAAAACAGTACTATCACTAATTAAGGTACCTCTCACATTGCTTCTTATCCTTAGGGAACAACCAATAGAGTAGGCAGACCTTTTTTTGGGGGTAAACTTTCCATTTTCTAACATCAGCACAAAAAACACTTGCAACAGTCTGACTACAGGAAATCTTTCCTTCCTCTTTTCCATTCTTACTAGAAACGTAAGTCTTTCACTTCTTGTCATTTCTATTTTTGCATATTCAAGTTTTCAGATCTGAAAACTATTTTCACATTGTGCCTTCCTTGTGGGAATGTGACTTTATGTTTAGTAATTTTACAAAAAGTTACATAAAATATAAATATTTTACAATGCAAAATAATTTTACATTGAGTGATTACAGCTCAGTCACTGAGGATCTAAGTATAAACTCTTTCTAAGGCAAGAAATTTCCAACATTTTAATGGTAGTTCGTAATTACTGCATATACGTTTACAACAAAAAAATTAAATTCTATGTATTGTTAAGAGCACTGACTATATGCTTTCCAAATGAATGATACAGATTTTAACAAAGAATTCATCTACCAGTTACCTCTCTTAACTGAAAGTTTAGCCAAAAACTTTTAGCCAAATTTTAAAACATTTTATCAAAAAATTTTATCATCATCAACCACTAAACCACTAACATAAACATAAAGGGATTCGAAGAATCATCATCTTGCAAGGCCTCAATCAAATGCCACTTTCACTTAGCCAAATATAGACCCTTTTATCAGAGCAGCAATTCTCAAACAACCTCGTCCCAAAGCCCCTGTACCCTCATAAAAATTATCTGGGACACCAAAGAGCTTTTGTTCATGTAGGTTATATCTATTGCTATTTAGTATTAAAAATTAAAACTAATAAATTTTAAAATTACTTGTTAAATTCATTTAAAAATAATAAACCTCCCACGTTAACATAAATATATATTTATGAAAAATACTGACAGTCTCCCCCAAAAAACATTAGTGAGAAAAATGGCACTGTTTTACATTTACTACTCTCTTTCTTGTATGGATTCTCATATCTGCTTCTACATTAAATCTGTTGCAATATATTGTTGTGGGTGAAGTACATAAAGAAAAAAAGTACACACAGATGTAGACAGAAAAAGGAGAAGTATTTTAATAGGCTTTTCAGATAATTTTGAACATTCTTCTCTGACACTCTGCCAAAACTCAATGAGAGAGTTTCTTAAAGATTAGTTGCAATGTGAAATCTAAAATCACATCAGTAACTATTTGTACTCTGTTACATTAAAATCCGTTGGTCTATCTTGCCTTTGCATGACTCCTGCACCCATCACGCATTAGTTATTTGAAAAATATTAAATCACTGAGTTATGCTTATCTTAGCTTCCAAATGTTGAAACATTTCATTATACAATACAGTCATGCACTGTATAATGATGTTTCGGTCAACGACAGACCATGTACACGATGGTCCCATAAGATTAGTACCAAACAGCTTAAGAGTGTAGTAGACTATACCACCCAAGTTTGTGTAAGTACACTCTATGATGTTTACATAATAATGAAATTGCTTCGTGACACATTTCTCAGAACATATCTCCACCGTTAAGTGACAGGACTGTATCAAAAAACGAAGCAAAACTTTAATATCACCACTGTTCTTACCAGAAAAGTCTTGAGACTGAGAAGTGATAAGCTCATGGTAGCAGACACAAGTTTTCGAAATCCTAATTTTCACTTGAAAGCTTCAATTTTACCATTTGCAATAAAATCAATTGTTTTCCTTAAAGTGATGGGCTTACTTTGTTCATTTTCGAGAAAATGTCTAACAAATGCCCTAGTAAGAATAACTAGTTTGTCAGTCAGCCTTTCAAGTAAAATTGGTGTTTCATGAAAAAAGTGAGTGGTTCAAGCCACAGCTCACTCAAACAAGAATGTTAAATTTTTTATTTTTTTGACGAAGATTAGCTCTGAGATAACATCTGTGGCCATCTTCCTCTATCTTATATGTGGGGCAGCTGCCACAGCATGGTTTGATAAGTGGTGCGTGGGTTCATGCCCAGGATCTGAACCGGCGAACCCTGGGCCACAGAAGCAGAGCACATGAATTTAACCACTACGTCACCAGGCCATCACCAAGAATGTTAATATTTTCACATAATTATTTTTAAGTATTTTTAAAAGGTGTAAGTCCTCCCCTGACTTTGCAAACTGAGAATATGAAATTGTTTCTTCACTGTAAAAACAAAAAAAAAGTTATCTCTACCTAGCCTACAAAGCAATTCTGAAGCAAACACATACGTAAGCATCTATTCCAGTGCTGGACACGTTAAAGATGCTCAACAACGGTTAGTTCTCTTCAACCTCCTCTCTCTCACTACAATATTGATTATTTTAATGAATCCCCTTTAGTTTTGAACGTTTCTCTCTCTCATTAAAAACCAAGTTATCACTCACCTACTTTCCAACCACATTTAAGTTAATGAACTCCACTCTGCTATGAGAGAGAAAAACAGACAAATAAGTAGTATTCAACCATAGGTTACAAAAAGAGAGCTTCAAAAGTCAAGTATCTTGTAGAAAGGCTCTGAGACACAAATTTCTCTGCTTTAGAAGCCTATTCCTGCACCTTTCTTTAATGTAGTTAAGCTACATTCACGATTTTCCAGAAATCTGAGCTTGAGTGTTACAAAATAACTGTTGTGATATAATTATTTGAGTAGTCATTCTGAGTTTAAACCATCTGTCTGGCATTTACTGAAGCAATTGCTAAAGATGTTCCATGCATACAGATGAGATTTTTCTCAACAAAAACGCAAAAAGTGTTTCCACATCTGTTGTTTTTGTTGATATGTCACCTAGATTAGCAAATTCTTTCCTAGGAAGAAAACAGGGTGAAAACACAGAACATTTTTAATGTACACATTTTTTTAATGACTCGATTAAGATTATGCCATCTTTTCAACCATCTTTTCTATTGTTATTCTACTACAATCATAGATGACTGGGGGTGTGTGTGTGTGTGTGTGTGTATATATATATATATACATCCAGAGAGAGAGAGAAATTTCCAATACTCCAAGTCAAGTGATACTGTGACTTTAATCTTTAAACATAATGTCTAAGAGTTTTTAAAATCATAGACTAAAATATTCATGCATTTAAGCCTAACGAATCCATCCACAGATGTGGAGAAATTTATATGCAACTGACCTTACAGAGTATCTAAGAATTCTGAAACATAAAGAATACATTCATTCCATATTCCAAAAGATAATTATATCCCAATGTACAGCAAATAATTGTGCTATATGAACATTTATTATTTTTAACTGCCTAGCATTCCCCCTTTTCAGGTACTAGTACCACCACCACTTCTTTCTTTGGTTATCTGCCCTCCCCTAAATGATGTGATTTTGATGGGACAGCCAATCATACTACCCTGCACACCTCATACCTCCTTTGAGAAGGGACTGGCACAACATGCAGTTCTGACAAACCAGGCTGCTCAACCTACCTACCAGAATTATTGGCCCAGCGATGAGCATAAGACTTAATTAAGCTAGGATGAGATGTCCCTGTAAAGGATTTTACATATGAACTTCATGACTTGCTTTTGGATCTAATTGTCATGATAAAAGCCTGGAGCAGTCAGCGGCTATACCCAGTGAATTAGGGTTCTCCAGAGAAAGAGATCCAACAGGAAGGAGGGAGGGAGGGAGAGAGGGAGAAGAAGAAAGAAGAAAAGAGAGAGAGAGAGAGGGAGAGAGGGAAAGAAAGTAAGCAAGAGAAAGATTTGTCTTAAGGAACTGGCTCATGCAATTGTGGAGCCTTGGCAAGTCCAAAACCTGCAGGGTAGGCTGGCAGACTAGTGACCAAGGGAAGAGTTGCAGTTCGAGTCCAAAGGCAGTCTACTGGCAGAATTCCTTCTTAATGAGGGGAGGTTCTATTCTCTGTTCTATTAAGGCCTTCAACTCATTGGATGAGGCTCACCCACATTATGGAGGGTAATCTGCTTCACTCAAAATCCACTGACTTACATGTTAATCTCATCCAAAAACACCTACACAGAAACAACCAGAATAATGTTTGACCAAATATCTGTACACCATGGTCCAGCCACGTTGAGACACAAAATTAACCATCACAAGTTCACCTCTTGTCAAGTGCAGACATAGCATATTAAGGTTTTTTTTAAAAAAATCAGTATTGCCTTCACTATACAGATTATTTACTACTACATTATTTGTTGTCAAAAGTTTGCTGGCACAGACAGACAGGATACAATCTTTGGCTTTAAAGACTACAATCTGAAGAGAGCAAGACATGCACAAAGATAATATTACTTTGCTCTTCCTACTTTATAGCACGTAGAAATCTTCTCTACTTGAAATTCGGATCTTCAAAACTTTCTATGCTGAACTAGAATCAGTCTGGAAATTCCGTCCTTGCCAGCTCTCTCCCTGGCCTTCACAGCATTTCCTGTCAATGCTTGACCTGGTACAGAGTGATATAACGTGGGAAGACTAGAGACTCAAATTCAGAAAAAGACGATAAGGAAGATAACTAATATTTTGTCTGCCTGGCACCTCTCCCTTATTCTGGGAACAGCATATCTACTTCTTTGGGGGAAGTGTTTCTCCTCAAATTCAAACTATGCAGCATGGGTAGGTCCAATCATGCCCCTGGCCATAAGTATAAGCATATCCCAAGCAGAGCCAAATTCCTTCTCCTAGATTCTCTAAACTATAACTAAGGGAAGAAAAACAGATACTCTAGTAGATAACCTAGGGATGCAATCCTAACAGTTGTCAGCAACCTGTCTACAGTCATATGGAAGAAGTCTATTTTGAAGAATGATAGAATCATGGAGAGAGAATAGGAGATGAGAGAGATGAGAGAGAGAAGAGATAAAGGGAGTTCTGACAGTGAACAGGGCCCTAGTTCCAATCACCCCTAACGCCTAGATGAATAAGCCCTCCTGTAGTTTGGTCACATGAGCCCATAAATTCCCTCTCACCTAAAGCAGTCACAGGTTTCTACCACTTGCAACTAAGTTCTGACTAATACACAGAAATTAAAGCAGAAAAAGGTAAACAAACTTAAAGCCAAATGCATCTAGGAATCATGAGGGAGTAGGACAGGTAGAGTTTACGAGAAAGGTAAAAAAGAGACCAACTTATCTTCAGAAAAGGAAAAGGTGAGAAAAGGGTCGGGGAAGAGGTGAAGGGGAGGTGGACGTAAGAGGAGTTTTACGTGAACTGTGAGCCCAATGAAATTGTATGCATGAATACACATGTAGGCATTTTCCTGGGAAGATGGTCCATGGCTTTCACTAGATGCTCAAAAAAGGTCACAACCAAACAACAATTAAGAAGGAAGGAACCTGATAAGCAGATGTATGCTGAAATAAAGCAGGCTCTTTTTTCCAGAAGGAAGCTAGTGATGATAAAGTACACTCACGCACTGCATTACAACATTTCAGTCAACAAAAGACTGTACACACGACAGTGGTTCCATAAGACTAGTACCATATAGCCTAGGTGTGTAGTAGGCTATACCACCCAGGTTTGTGTAAGTCACTCCATGACGTTCACACAACACGAAATCACCTAATGACACAGTTCTCACAACTATTCCCTTTGTTAAGCCATTTCTGACTGTATTTGCTTTCTAACATCAGCAGTTTCTGAGAAACGACCCCCAGTAGTTATAACCAGGTGTTCTTTTCCTGGAGAATAAAAGGGGTGCCAAAGACAATAAGACCAGTCATCCTAAAAGACCTCAATGAATTTTAACTTCATGTTTGACCCAAATATAATGTCAGGCTGATCTAGCTCCTCTCCCAAATTTCCTTCCATCTATACATTTATGCCTAAATTTCCTTAAAGATTTATTATTAGTAGTAATTATTATCAAGAGTAATACCAAAGCTCACCTTTACACTGAAATAAGTAAAGGTACTACTTTCTACTTTCTAAAAACATTTTTAAATAATTTTGAAAATTGTTTAAAAATCCAGGAACCACTTAAAAATTTCATCTCCTATGACTAAAGTTCTCAGGATAATTTTACTGATTTTTAGTAAATATATAAACTTAAAACACCAAATTAAAAAAAACTATGAGATCTTAAAGAGCAGTGAAATCCTTGTGGTTGGTCAGTCTATATGCTCTATCTATATTACTAAGTGAATAGAACTAACAGCACGCCAAGTGCCTCCTTTTGTGCCAGGTACACAGGTAATTTCCCACGCAAGATTACATTTAAATCTAACAACAATTCTGAGTTCCATTTCTAGAGGTGAGGAAATTGTGGCTCAGAGATTAAGTGACTTGCCCATGGTCATACGACTAAGCAACAGCAGAATTCAAATCTCAAAAGCCACATCTGTCCTGACTCAAAGTCAGACACCATACTGTCCTAAACTTAAAAAATAAAACAAACAATAACATCAGTGCTCAAGACAATTCCAACTGCTTTCTAAAGTAAGACATTGGAACTTCACCTATATTTTACCCCCAAAAAATTATGTTATAAATACTCAGGATTAGGTTTTCAGACAAATTCACCAAAAGTTATTCAAGCCATTATATAGCAGAAATCACCAGTACTAAAGGAAGATTGAGCCACGGAATCTCCTAAGATTCCTAATTTCAGAACTGCTCTAAGCAATAAAGGAATTAAGTAGGAAGTCTGTGGTGAGTCTGAGCAGGTGACAAAGCAGCATTTCAGAAAATTTTAAGAAAGCTAAGTAACGACTCCACTGGTTCCAGCAGTGCGGCAGGTGGAGGACTCAACAAAAAGATCTCTCAACAGTGAGTGCAGACTTCGGTGAAAGGGAACATTATTTATTGTTGTTACACAACGCTAGCTTATGTCTGTTTTTAGATTGAGCACCATGTATGTGGAAATAGATCTAGGAAATCTCTAACAAACACTGAAATCTTTTATAACCTAATCCTGAATTAATCAGAAAATCCAATTAGCCTGAAAAATTACATCCTTCAAGCATACTCTTTTGTATAATATTCTACTTATATAACAGACGTTTTTAATATATTACCTATAGTGAAATTGAACATACAGTATGATTCTTAGTAAATACATAAATATATGTACGCATGGTTAAAATTTGTATTTTTAAATACAATAAACAACTATATTAACAGTCCACACATTTGGGAATAAAAACTAAAAGGAAATATTTAAATGCTTTTCAATTAGCAACAAAACTTAAATCTACAACAAATTAGAGAACTGGTTTTGTGAACCTAGTATACGATAATACCTCAAAATGTTGGCTGATGAACTGTTGCATATGTAAAATTTTCCAGATTAGTTTAAGATTAGACTTCAAATGCCAGAAATGCATTAGCTTATCACTATCAATGAAGAAACACTTTCTATAAACATTATCTGCTAACATAAAAAGGTAGTATGGAACATAATTGAAACATTTCTAGATTTATGGTCATCATCATAAATATTCACCTTGTATTTTAAAAAAAAATGAGACTCTAAGCTTTATAAGCTTTCTGGCGTTATCATGTTTCCTTCTGACATTTTGTCAGCCTCGTAGACGAAGGTTACCCTTCTACTCTCCAGTTTCAGACCACACTTTCTAACTACACAGAACTGGGAAACTTCATTCCCCAAACTGGTAAGACACATATATTAAAGGAGCAGTAATGAGATCATGAGAGAAAAAGAAGGCATCAGGAGCAAAGTGTATGATTTTTAAGGCTGTTTTAAGGTTTGGAGCTCTGAACTAACGCTGATTTTCAAGTTTCAACCATTAGCATGAACTTTGAAATGACCTAAAAACTTGTTGCTCTAAGGAGGACACTGAATACGATATCCACTTTACTGGGAGTAGAGAGCCAAATTCAATTTTATGATTGTTGACTCAAATTCTGGAATCTCTGTATTGCATTACAACTTTTTACCCCCAACTCCACTAACAACATCATTCATTAAAGCCTATGCCACATCAAGGGTCACAGCACTTCTAGATCACCGTTTATCAAACAGAAACACGCATCCTTGATGGGACAGTAATCAGGGCTTACCCTTCCCCTTTGACATCCATGTCTTTGTGGGTAAACACTGGTGGTCATTCCGGAAGCATTTAGCATATCTACTATGTACCAGGTACTTTACTAGGCACCTGATATACAGAGATAAACAAGATATGGTATCTAGCATAGCCTGGAGACTATAGACTGACTAGTAAAAAGAAAGAAAACAATCATAAATGCCATGAGTACAACTCAGGAAAAGTGCAGGGAACAATCGAAGCTCATGATGGGAGGATACCCCATAGAAGCCAAGACTAACAAGACTGTTTACAGGGCAAGAAAATTAATATGTAAAAACTACCATTAAAAACCTATCAATCACTTGCAATTCTGGGAAAAAAGAGTAAACGTACTTTTCCCTATTCCTCATACTAAGCACAAATAAAAATGCTGGACAAAATATATAAAACAAACACAAGAAGACTATGAAAGGTAAAGAAAAGGTAGACCAACTAGTGACCTCAGGAGCCAACGAACAACATGATGGTGAGTTCCCTGGGTTTACTTTTGGCTTCATATATCCCAGATTTGAAGAGAGAAATCAGCAACCCACAGACCAACAAATCCCTGCTGTAGTTAGCAAAGGGACCAGAAAAGGGGAAGACTAACAAGACTGAAAACTTTTAGATGTAACCACTCTACTCCAGCCAATGCCACAGAACAAACCAACAGTTCCACCCACATACCACCAGTTCCACCCACATACCACCAGCAATGGTAAGCAGGGAAACTAGATTTCTGCACTTGCCAGGCTAACAAGGCATCGCAAAACCCTCATCAGGGTAGTTGTTACACAATGCTAGTCAGAGAAGGCAGAGGAAAGAACCAGGGTAGTCATTACTGACAACAACAAGCCCCCCAACCTTCCCCCCAACACACACACAGAGGAGGCCTAGTGGAGAGTCAGAACTTCACACTGCCCAGTGACAAGGAGGCCATTCTCTAAACAATGGTGTTAGTGGAGGTCACATGGGCCAAGTAATGACGTACTTCAACCCCTCCCAACCAGGGAGGTAACAGGGAGATTTAGTGGGGAGCCAAACACTAATGAGGAACTCTTAGAGAAGCCCCAAAACACAGACATTTGAGTAATTTAAACCCTCTCATACCTACAACTACAGCAAATATTAAACACAGTCCAATTTTCTAGCCAGATTAACCTAACACCTCACACAAAAGGCCTATTGACTTCTGTTCCTACTGTCCCATATAAAGCGTCTGGCTTTCAACAAAAAAATTACAAGGCATAGCAAAAGGCAAGAAAAAAACATCTGAAAAGATAAAGCAAACATCAGAATCAAATTCAGATATGACAGAGATGTTGGAATTATCACAGGAAATTTAAAATAACTATTATTAATATCTTAAGGGCTATAAAGGAAAAAGTAGACAACATATAAGAACAAATGAGTAATGGAAGAAGAGAAATGGAAAATTTAAGACAGAATCAAAAAGATATGCTACAAATTAAAACAATATTAACAGAAATAGAAAATGCCTTTGATGCAGTGATCAATAGATTGGACGTGGCTGGAAAAAGAATCAATGACCCTGAAGCTGTGTCAACAGAAATTTCCCTAACTGAAAGCAGGATAAATACCAAAAAACCCACAAAAAGGCCTATTATATGTGAACTGCAGAAAACCAAACACGAAGAGAAAATCTTGAAAGAAGCCAGAGGGAGAAAACCACCTTAACTACTAAAGAACAAGAATAAGAAATACAGCATACTTCCCATCAGAAAGCATGCAAACAAAAAGTGGGAAAAATACTTAAAGTGTGGAAAGAAAAACAATCACCAATAAGCAGTCTATATCCAGAGAAAGTACACATCAAAATGGAGCAGAAATACTTTCTTGTACAGAAAATTCAGCACTTCCAAATCCGCCCTGAAACAAACATTAATACTGTTAAGATAGCTTTACTCCCCAAATTATCTAGAGACTTTTGAAATCCCTATCAGAATCTTGGCCAGTTCCTTTGTACAAAACTGACAAGTTGATTCTAAAATGCACATGGAATTGCAAAGGAGCCATAACAGACAAAACTCTCCTGAAAAAGAACAATAAACTAGGAGGAATAACACTTTTCAATTTCAAAACTCACTACAAAGCAACAGTAATCAAGACAGTCTAGTACAGGCATAAGGATTAGACATACAGGCATAAGGATCAATGGAATAGACTAAGAGTCCAGAAATGAACCCATGTGTCTACAGTCAATTGATTTTCAATATAGGTACCAACCAAGACCATTCAATGAGGAGAAAAAATGGTCTTTTCAACAAATGGTCCTAGGACAACTTGATAGCTTCACACAAAATAAAGAAGTTTGGGGCTGGCCCTGTGGCGCAGCAGTTAAGTGTGCACATTCTGCTTTGGCGGCCCGGGCTTCACTGGTTCGGATCCTGGGTGTGGACAGGGCACCGCTTGACAAGCCATGCTGTGGCAGGGGTCCCACATATAAAGTAGAGGAAGATGGGCACAGATGTTAGCTCAGGGCCAGTCTTCCTCAGCAAAAAGAGGAGGATTGGCAACAGATGTTAGCTCCCTCAAAAAAAAAAAAAATGAAGTTGGACCCTTACTTCACACTATACATAAAAATTAACTCAAAAGGATCAAAATTAAACAAGCTAAAACTATACAACTGTTAGGAGAAATACAGGACTAAATTTTCATGACCTCAGATTTGGCAATGGAGTCTTAGAAATGATACTAAAAGCATGAGCAACAAAATTTAGATAAACTGGACTTCATCGAAATGAAAAATTCATGCTTAACAGGACATTATCAAGAAAATGAGAAGACAATCCACAGAATGGGAGAAAATATTTGCAGACGTTATATTTCATAAGGGATCTTTATCTTGACTATATAAAGAATTCTTATAACTCAATAAAAAGACAAATAGCCCAAGTTAAAATGGGCAAAGGATCTGAATAGACATTTCTCCCAGGAAGATATACAAATAGTCAATGAATATAAGAAAAGATACTCAACATCATTAGTAATAGGAGAAACGCAAATCAAAGCTATAGTGAGATACCACTTCACACCCACATAAATAGCTACAACCAAATAGTCAGTACTGACGAGGATGTGGAGAAACTACAACCCCTCAAATATTGCTAGCGGGAATGTAAAATGGCGTAGACACTTTGGAAAATAATCGGGCAGTTCTTCACAGAATTACCCTATGACCCAGCAATTACACTCCTGGATATCTACCCAAGACCAACAAAAACATATATCCACATAAAAACTTATACACAAGTGGTTATAGCAGTACTATTCACACTAGCAAAAAGGTGGCAACAACTAAAATGCCCAATAAATGATGGACGGAAAAATAATAGATTCTTCTTCCACCATAAAAAGGAGAGAAGTACTGATACATGCCACAACATGGATGAATCTTGAAAACATTAGTCTAAGTGAAAGAAGCCAGTCACAAGAGGCCACATATTATATGATTCCACTAAAATGAAATGTCCAGGATAGGAAAATCTGTAGAAACAGAAAGCAGACTAATGGTTGCTTGGAGCTGGGGAGGACAGAGGAATAGTGGGGTGACTGCTTAAAGGGTAGAGAAAACTAGAGAACTCTGATGAAAGAAATTAAAAGCAAGTCTAAACAAATGAAGACATATTCCCTGGCCATGGACTGAAAGACTCAATAGTAGAAAGATGTCAATTCTTCCCAATTTGATCTATAGATTCAACACAATTCCAATCAAAATCTTAACAAACTGTTTTGTAGATATCAACAAACTGAATCTGAACTTTATATGGAAAGGCAAAGACCTAGAACAGCCAACACAATACTGAAGAGCAGCAAAGGTGAAGTATGCTTACTATCTAGTCCAACACTTACTATAAAACTACATTAATCCACACAGCATGATATTTACAAAAGAATGACACACAGACCAATGAACAGAATAGAGAGCCCAGAAATATATCCACACAAACAACCAACTGATTGTTGACAAAGGAACAAAGGCAATTCAATAGGAAGAGGAAAGTCTTTTCAACAAACGGTGAGGAACAATTGGACACATATATGCAAAAAAAAAATGAAGCTAGACAAAGACCTTACACCTTTCACAAAAACTCAAAATAGATCATAGATCTAAATGCAAAATGTAAAATCATAAAAATTCTAGAACTAAAACAAAGAGAAAATCTAGGTGATCTTGGGTTTTGGCAATGACTTTTTAGATACAATAGTAAAAACATCATCCATGAGAGAAATAATTAACGTGTGGACTTCATTAAAATTAAAAACTTCTGCTCTGTGAAAGTCACTGTTGAGAGAATGAAAAGACAAGCCACAGACTGGGAGAAAGTATTTGTAACATATATATCTGATAAAGAATTTGTATTGAAAACATACAAGGAACTCTTAAGACTCAACAATAAGAAAATAAGCCCAATTTAATAATGAGCAAAAGATATGGACACGTCACCAAAGAAGATACAAAGATGCAAAATTAGCACATGAAAAGATGCTCAATATTATTTGTCACTAGGGATGCAAATTAAAGCAACAATGAGATACTACACATCTCTTAGAACGGCTAAAATCCAAAAAACTGACAATACCAAATCCTGGTGAAGATGCTGAACAACAGAAACTTACTCACTGCTGATGGGAATGCAAAATGGTACAGCCACTTTGAAAGACAGTTTGGCAGTTTCTTACAAAGGTAAACACAGTCTTACCATACTGTCAGCAATCTTAGGTATTTACCCAAGGTATTATCCAACTGATCTTAGGCATTGATCCAAATGATCTGAAATGTATGTCTACACAAAAGCCTGCATGCAAATATATACTGCCATTTTATTCATGATTGCCAAAACTGGAAGCAACCAAGATGTCCTTCAACAGATGAACAGATAAACAAATTACAGCACATCCCTACAACAGGTTATTAAGCAATGAAATAAATGAGCTATCAAGCCATGAAAAGGCATGGATGAATCTTAAATACATACTACTAAGTGAAAGAAGCCTAATGTATGATTCCAATTAAAAGAGATTCTGGAAAAGGATGAGTGGTTGCCAAGGGTTGGAGAGGAGGAGGCAGGGAGGGTGAATAGGAGAAGCACTGGGGAGCAGGGAGTGAAACTATTCTGTATGATACTGTGATTGTGGATACACAACACTATGCATTTGTCAAAAGCCACTAACCGTCACAGCACAAAGAACAAACCTGGATATATGCAATTTTTTTTAAATGTAGGAATTTAAGGCTGGGCAGGGAATCCCAGAATAGAATGCAGAAAATGACCAAAAAACCTAACTTTATTACAAATGTATGAAACAATCTCTCTAAACCAGGTAGATGGAAAGGGAGCTAATCAAAGAAACTTTAAAAGTGAATGGTATCCGTAAAACCAAAAACAAAAAGAACCGCACATGAAGTACTATATTCTAGCTGAGGAAGTTGTATACCACAGAGGTTCGAGTTAGCATTTCTGATACTGCTCTACATGTATACTGGAACTGGACAATTATGCAAATGGATGGTGGATGGTGGGGGCCACATTTCTCAAGGTCGGAGGGGGAGTTCACATATAAGCAATGACCTATGTGCTAAAAGATTCGAGTTGAAGAATCCATATGAACTCATGTTTACCTTAACATAGATGCAGATGGTTACATATGGAAATATTTATAGGTATGTGTATACACACAGGTTAGCATACCAATGTGTATTTCTTTGCTCTGTCAGCTGAGAGGGCCTAGAAGCAATGACCTCCCAGTAGCAACAAGCACACTTGGCACCCAGATCTCGGTTTCCAGCACCATTCTCCAATTAAGGGAACCACGACTCCTTGGAGAAATGGCTGATTCTAGGACTGGGGCAAAGCATACAAAACATGAGCATGGAGCATTTTGTACTGCCAGAAAGTAAAGAAGCACTAAAACACACACACACCTGAAAGAGTTTCCAATAGCCAAAAGTGAAATAATTCAACAGCAGAATATAGTAGTATTGGATTACAATCCAAGGTATAAAAAAATACCTATGAGTCAATACAGATATAAATAAATGGTCAAAAAGATATAAATCTGCCATAAAAAATAATTCTAAATAATTTATGTAGAATCTATGCCTTCACTGAGGTGGGTTACAACTCCCCACTTAAGTATGGGCCACATATAGTGACTTCCTTCCAAAGACCATGGTGTGGAAAGGGAGAAATAAAAACCAACTTTACAATGGAAAATGTGACAAACACCACCTCATCAGGTGATCAAGGTCAATGTCAAAAGTGATAAATCAGGTTGTATTACCCTTAATATGATGCAATGAAAATGACTCTCCGCCTCTGTGGTCTTCCTCCCAAAAGTCTATAACCACAGTCCAATCATGAGAGAAATATGAGGCAAATTCCAATGTAGGGTCATTCTACAACACCTGACCAATACTCTTCCAAACTGTCAAGGTCATTAAAGACAAGAAAAGTCTGAGAAGCTACCAAAGCCAAGAGGAGCCCAAGGAGACAAAACTATTAAATGTAATGTGGTGTTCTGGAAGAGATCCTTGAAAAAGAAAAAGGACATTAGGTAAAAACTAAGGAAATCTGAATATGGACTCTAGTTAATAACAATGTGTCAATATTGGTTCATTAATTGTGACAAACGAATCATACTAATATAAGATGTTAATAACAGGGACAACCAGGGGTTGGCTATACAGGAACTCTGTACTTTCTTCACAATATTTCTGTAAGTCTAAAAGTGTTCTGAAAAAGAGAGTTCATTAAAAATAAGAAAACAAATCAATTGTATTTCTATACACCAGCAATAAATACATGAATGTCAAAATTAAAACACAATACCATTTACAATGACTCCAAAAAATTTAACACCTATGTGTAAATCTACCAAAATTGTACAGGCCTTATGCTGAAAACTACAAAATGCTGATGAAAGAAATCGAAGATGATCTAAATAAATGAAGAGACATACAATATATATGGATGGAAAGACTCAACATAGTAAAGACGTCCATTTTCTCCAAAGTGACATACAAGTTAATGCAATTCCTATCAAAATCCCAGCATGAAGTTTCATAGATAGAAATTATGCTAAAATTTACGAGGAAAAGCAAAGGAACTGGAATAAGGATTCCTGTGGCTGCTGTAACGACTTACACACAGTGGCCTGAAACAAAACAAAACAAAATTTATTCTCTTAAAACAGCTCTGGAAGCCAGAAGTCCAAAATCAGTTATCACTGGGCTGAAATCAAGGTGTTGGCAGGGCTGCATTCCCTCCAGAGGCTCTAGAAGAGGATTCTTTTTTTGCTTCTTGCAGCTTCTGGTGGCTGCTGGCATTCCTTGGCTTGTGGCCACGTCACTACTATCTTCACAGAGAGCATCTTCAAATCTCTCTCTGCACCATCTTTTTTTTTCTTTGCTGAGGAAGATTTGCCCTAAGCTAACATCCATTGCCAATCCTCCTGGTTTTTTTTTTTCTTTTGAGGAAGACTAGCTCTGAGCTAACATCTATGCCAATCTTCCTCTATTTTCCTGTATGTGGGACACTGCTGCAGCATGGCTGGTGACTGGAGTAGGTCTGCACCAGGGATCTGAACCTGCAAACCCAGGGTGCCAAAGTGGAGCACACAGAACTTTAGCCACTCAGCTACAGGGCCAGGCCCTCTCTGCTTCATCTTCACATAGCCTTCTCTGTGTGTGGTGCCCCCTCTGCCTAAGGACATTTGTGAGTGCATGTAGGGTCCAGGATAATGTCCTCATCTCAACATCCTTAACTTAATCATATCTGCAAAGACTTCTTCCCAAAAGAGGTAACATTTACATGTTCCAGGGATTGGGACCTGGTATCTTTGGTGGATATTATCCAGCCTACTACAATAGCTAAAACAAGTGTGAAAAAGAAGAACAAAGTGGGAGGAATCAGTCTACTCAATTTCAAGACTTATTATATAGCTACAGTAATCAAGGCTGTGTGATATTAGGAGGATATATATATATGAATGAAACAGAACAGAGGGTCCAGAAATAGACCCACACAAATATGGCCAACTGACTTTTGACAAAGATGTAAAAGCAATTTGTTGGAGGAATGATAGCCTTTTCAATAAATGATACTATAATAATTAGATTTCCATAGGCAAAAAAAAAAAAGAAACTTGATTTAATCTCACACCTTATACAAAAATTAAACTTAAAATGGATTATAGATTAAAACCTAAGATGTACAACTACAAACTTTTAGAAAAATATGGGGAAAATATTTAGGATCTAGGCCTACTGTGATGATTAATTTTGTGTCAGCTCAGCAGGGCCATATATTTGGTGGAACATTATTCCGGATGTCTTGTGAGGGTGTTTTGGGATGTGATTAACATTTAAATTAGTGAACTCTGAGTAAATCAGATTGCCGCGCCCCCCCCCCCCATAATGTGGGTGGGCCTCATCCAATCAGTTGAAGGTCTGAATAAAACAAAAGACTGACCTCCCCCAAGCAAGAATAAATTCTGCCAGCAGACAACCTTTGGATTTGAACTTCAACACCGGCTCTTCTCTGGGTCTCCGGCCTACAATCCCACCCTGCAGATTTTGGACTTGCCAACCTCCATAATCTCGTGAGCCAACCCCTTGAGATAAATCTCTCTATCCATACATATACATATATAGGCGCACACACACACACACTCTCTCTCTCTTTCTCTATTGGCTCTGTTTCCTTGGAGAACCCTAACACAGCTATGCAACAAGTTCTTAGATTTAAACAAAAGCATGACCCATAAAAGGGAAAATTAATAAACTGGACTTCATCAAAATTAAAAACACTTGCTCTGCAAAAGACCCTGTTAAGAGGACGAAAAGACAAGTTACACACTGGAAGAAGATGTCTGCAAACCATATATCTGACAAATGGCCAGTGTCTAGAATATATAAAAAACTCTCCAAGCTCAACAGCACAAAACCAAACAGTCCAATTAGAAAATGGGCAAAAGACACACAAGAGCCATTTCAAGGAAAAGTATCTATTGATGGCAAATAAGCACACGAAAAGATGTTCAACAATCATTAGCCATTAGGGAAATGCAAGTCAAAATCAAGAGATATTATTATACACCTATCAGAATGGCTAAAATAAAATAAAATAAAAACAGTGACAACACCAAATGCTAGTGAGCATGCAGAGAAACTGGATTACATACACTGCTGACAGGAACGTAAAATGGTACAGCCACTCTGGAAAATAGGCTGGCAGTTTCTTAAAAAATTAATCGCGCAACTACCATACCATCAGCAATTATACTCATAGGCATTTATGCCGGAGAAATGAAAAGTTATCTTCACAAAAAAACATGTGAAATATTTATATATAGCAGCTTTGTTCATAATAGCTAAAAATTAGAAACCCATTCAGTGGGTGAATGGTGAAGCAAAGGATGGGACAGCCATACCATAGAACACCAATCAGCAAAAAAAGAACAAGCACTGGTACACACAATGACCTGGATCAATCTCCAGAGAATTATGCTGAATGGAAAGGCCAATCCCAAAAGGATATACAGCATATGCTTCCATTTATATAACATTCTTGAAATGACAAAATTATAGAAATGGAGAACAGATTAGTGGTGGCCAGGGTTTACACTGAGGGGTTGGGGTGGGAGGGAAGTGGGTGTGGCTATAAAAGGGCAACATAGGGATCCTTGTGGTGATGGAAATGCTCAGTATCTTGACTGTACCAATGTCAATACCCTGAGTGTAATATTATAGTAAAGTTCTGCAAGATGTTACCATTGGAGGTTAATTGAACAGAGGGCACAGGGGACCTTGCCGTATTATTTCTTATAACTGCTTGTGAATCTACAATTATCTCAAAATGTTCAATGGTAATATAAGTCAGAAAAATGAAAATTTTGCAGAGACATAAGGGAGTGGGGGGTGGATACTGACTGGGACGGGGCTTAGGGTTGGTTATAGAGGTGTATACATACAGACAAATGCATCAAGCTGTACATTTAAGATGAGTGCAACTTACACACTTGATTATATGCTATGCCTCAATGAAAAACTATTTTAAATTGTCATTTATTAATTTTGTTCTCTGTGAGAATGGTATTGATTATGTGTAAACATTTTTTAATTGTCTGTAATTTATCAACAATGAAGCCATGAGAACCTTTTAGCAGAAGCTGTTTAGGTGGAGTGGTGGAGCCAGAAGCCATACTGGGAGACGCTGAGGAGTGTGTGGGAAATGAGCAAATGCAGAAAAGCCAAATATATACAGCTCTCTCCAGAAGTTGCCAGTAAAGGGACAGGGTGATAACGAGATACTCAGAGAGGATGATATTGTTGAAGAGTTTTACTAAATGCTCATGGAAAAAACTTGGTAAATAATGAATCTAAAGCCATATGAGCACAATGGTACAGAATCTTTGCAAGAGGTTTGTGAAAAAGAGGGAAAAGCAAATATAAAGAGACTGCCCTTTGCGAGGAGAAGCAAGGTTTGCATTGTACTGGGGAGAAAGGTGATTGCTCATACGGGTGTACTTAGAGATTTGATGGTGGAAAAAATAAGAGAAGTAACACAACGATAGCTATATTTTATTGAATACTTACTATCACAGCTGGCCTCCAAGGAGGCCCTCAATGTCTTCGTATCCTGATATTCACAACCTGTGTTTTCTCCTCCCACAGAATAGGGCTGAACTGTGTCATCAACAGGATATGACGGTGTGCAACGTCCAAGATTCAGACATAAAAGACCACGCAGCTTCTACCTTGTTCTCTCTTGGATTACTCCTTCTGGGGGAAAGCTAGTCATTCAAGCAGCTGTGAAGAGGCCGAACTAGCACCATGTGACCGAACTATCTTAGAAGCAGCTCTTCCAGGCCCAGCCAAGCCTTCATAAGACTGCAACCTCACAAGAGACCCTAAGCCTTTAGAACTACCCAGTTAAGCTGCTTCTGAATTACTGACCCACAGAAACTGAGATAATAAATATTTACTGTTTTAAGCCATTAGATTTGGGAGTAATTTATTAAGCAGCCAACAGATACCTAATGCACTTATGTGCCAAGCATAGTTCTAAGCATATTAGATATAGTAACTCACTCAATCTTCGACATCCCTGTGATCCCATTTTCAGACGAGGATACTGAAGCACACAGAAGTTAAGTAATTTTCCCCAATTATCACACAGCTGTTAAGTGACAAGGAACCAGATTCAAATCTAAAGCTGGTGCTACTACCTGCTGTGCAGTACATCCTCCCCAAAGCCAAAGTGGTTTCTATCCCACAACTTTTATTTTTGCTGTGAAATAGAAGGCAACTTGATCTGATAAGAAAGCAGGGAAAAGCTAATGAATCAAAGAACTGAAGAAATTGGAAAAGGTTTGAAACAGGTGCCATGAAGAGTTAGGAAGAGGACTGGCAGAGAAATCTAATAGGATTTCCAAACAGTGTTAAGGGCCCAGGAGATGTTACAGGCCATGAACTTCCATGCAGTGAATTTAAGACGACCATAATGAAGAGAACCAGGATTGCTAGCATACCTAAATATAAAGTATGATTTGAAGTATGAAATAGCAGTGATGGCTGGATGGAATGGAAAACACATGCCTTTCCCAAGTCCCACTAGTTCAACAAGGAGCCATGTATAGAAAAATTCCAGGAAACACTATATATTCTATGTGAAAGTATCGCATAAAGACTGAAGAAAGTAAGTCTACTAAGACGTGATAAGAAACTGCCAGTGCTACTTCATGTAACTGCCGTGACCTCAAACATCAGATGTTTTCCTAGAAAAGATATTCCATGCTCTTGGATTGGAAGAATTAACATCGTTAAAATGTTCATACTTCCTAAAGCAATCTACAGATTCAATGCAATCCCTATCAAAGTTCCAACAACGTTTTTCACAGAAATAGAAAAACGAATCCTAAAATTTATATGGAACAACAAGAGACCCTGAATAGCCAAAGGAACCCTGAGAAAAAAGAACAAAGCTGGAGGTATCACACTCCCTGATTTCAAAATATATTTCAAAGCTATAGTAATCAAAACAGCATGGTACTGGCAAAAAAACAGACACCCAAGCAATGGAAAGATTTGAGAGCCCAGAAATAAACCCATACATTTATGATATGATTTTTGACAAGGCAGCCAAGAACATACGATGGAGAAAGGAAAGTGGTGTTGTGAAAAGTGGACGGCAACATGCAAAAGAATGAAAGTAGACCATTATCTTACACCACAGGCAAAACTGAACTCAAAATGGATTAAAGACTTGAATGGAAGACATGAAACTTCTAGAAGAAAATATAAGCAGTACACTCTTCAACATCAGTCTAGGCAGCATATTTTCAAATATCATGTATGACTGGGCAATAGAAAAAATAAACAAATGGGACTACATCAAACAAACTAAAAAGCTTCTGCAAAGCAAAGGAAACCATCAACAAAATGAAAAGACAGTCTAACAACTGGAAGAAGATATTTGCAAACCATTTATCTGATAAGGGGTTAATATCCAAAACATACAAAGAACTCATACATCTCAACAACAAAAAAACTAACAACCCAATTAAAAAATGGGCCAAAGATGTGAACAGACATTTCTCCAAAGAAGACATACAGATGGTCAACAGGCACACGAAAAGATGCTCAACGTCATTAACTATCAAGGAAACGCAAATCAAAACTACAATGAGATATCACTTCACTCCGGTCAGAAAGGGCTATAATTAACAAGACAGGAAACAATAAGTGTTGGAGAGGATGTGAAGAGAAGGGAACCCTTGTATACTGCTGGTGGGAGTGCAAACTGGTGCAGCCACTACTGAAAACTGTATGGAGATTTCTCAAAAAATTAAAAATAGATCTACCATATAATCCAACTATTCCACTGCTGGGTATTTATCCAAAGAACTTGAAAACACAAATGCATAAAGATACATGCACCCCTATGTTCACTGCAGCATTATTCACAATAGCCAAGACTTAGAAGCAACCTAGGTGCCCATCAAGGGACCAAGGGATAAAGAAGATGTGGTATATACACACAATGGAATACCACTCAGCCACCAAAAAGGATGAAATATGGTCATTTGTGACAACATGAATGGACCTTGAGGGTATTATGCTAAGCAAAATAAGTCAGAGGGAGAAAGTTAAATACCATATGATCTTACTCATAGGTAGAAGATAAAAACAACAATAAACAAACACATAGAGACAGAGATTGGATTGGTGGTTACCAGAGGAGAAGCGAGGAAGAAAGGGGTGATTAGGTGTGTGTGTGTGGTGATGGGTTGTAATTAGTCTTTGGGTGCTGAACACCATGTAATCTAAACAGAAACTGAAATATTACGATGTACACCTGAAATTTATATAATGTTATAAACCATTGTTACCCCAATGAAAAAATAAAGAAGACAAAAAAAAAAGGTTTTCCTGGAGAATCTTCCCTTTTTCCTATTTCCATTCAAAATGTCATAAGAAAAATTAAAAGCTATCGAAAAAACATACTAGCTCCATTACAATCAGATCACCCCTAAGAGCAGCCTCACAATTATTCACTGACTTAACGTGATGAATAAATCTTAAAATGCAGCCTTAGGCCAAAAATTTATCAATTTTTAAATTCACTTAAAATTAGACTTTTTGTAATACATTCAAGTTTCAATTTCATGCATGTGCTTTTAAAATTACTTCACCTTACTTGACAAATAAAAGGCATACACTAACCTCAAAATAAAGTTAGGTAAGGGAAAAAGAAAACTTGAACCACAGACATATAAAAGTTTCCACCAAGTGTGGATACTCAGACACTTACAACACAAAAGTGCATGAATGGAGGTAAAAGTTTATGAGCTCAATATTTTTTTTATATTCAAAGTTAATAAACATGTTCAAAAGAACAAGAGTTAGCAGTTGACATTCCAGTGACATCTTTCCTCATACATCCTTTATTACCTGAAGGGGACTTACCAGAAACAAGTCAAAAAGAGTACAGCTAGAAAACAAACTTTTTCTAGTAAAAGAAGTATCATTACTGGGTAAATTAAGTAAATCCTCTCTCTCTTATCCATAATCAACAGAGAGAAAAGAAAAAACTTTTCCACACTTAAAGCAGTCCTATAAGCACAAGAATAATTATGGAAACCACAAAGTGAACCTTTACCAACGTCACACGTTATTTCACAGCTTCTCTATCTTTTAAATCAGGATAGAACCCATGTACTATGAAAACACAAAGCAAAACAAACAATTGTGAACTCTCTCAAAGATTTTAATTAAAATAAAATCTATAATGTTGTTATTGATGTGTACAAGTATTTCATCATTCTACTTTTAATCTTACCCTTATCTGCTCAGTGGAGCTGCTGCTCAGTTCATCACCTGATTCAGAATCTTGAAGTATCCTTTCTGAGCCTTCTCCTGCTGAATCACAAGACTGTTCCTGGGAGAAGCTACTTTTCTCTACGTCCAAGAACTCCGGACCAGGAAAGTGACCAAATAAGCGTGTCCTATTCTGGCCGGAAGCCTTAGGAGAATGTGAGTCACTGTTAAACTTTCCATTATTATGGGTCAGGTCCAGGCTTAGGTTGAGAGTCTGACCTGGATTATAATTGGGCCCAAAATTCTGATTGGCATCACGAATGAGACCTGTTCCGTGAACAGACGAGGATGGCTTTCCAAAACTTGAAAGCTCAGGCAATTTGTTCACATTTTCTGTTGATCTCTGAAGATGCAGACTCTGTATCATTTTCATGGAATTATTTGGCAGTCCCACTGCCTGTTTAACAGGTGGCATTAGAGCTTTGCGGGTGACCTCCTTCACATACTGGGCTGGCACATAAAATGCTTTGGAATTCTCATCTGGTTTTACTTGCCACCAGTCATCATTGGTCTTCTTCACCAAGATGTATCGTTCCCCTTGTTTTATCACAATCTTTCTGTCCTTTGCTTCATATTCATAATCATATTCCACTTCAATATACACTTGTCCTGGAACAATCTTCCCACTTCTGTCAGCCATTTTTATTCAGTAACATTCACCTCTCAGAAAGGATGGTATGCCACATTATGGTTTTATGGCTTTTGGATTAATATAGCTATTTTTATTTAAAAGGAGGAAAAGAATGAAGAAAAATGTTAATGTAGTCTGGATTTTTAATATTTGCTCACAAGCATCATATAATACAAGTCATTTACAGAACACTACCTTCAAATCGCGAACCCCAGAAAGTAAACACGTCTAAGATTATATGTATTACCCTACATTAAAAACTCTCATTTTAACTAAACCAACATTTTTCAGTCATGTATGACCAAAACCAAACCAATGACTGGAACAGTAAATACACTAACCAGCCAGACACAAGACTATCAAAAATAAGAAGTGAAAAGGACTTTCCTTCTTTTCAGGACTACCTCAATCTCCTTCACTTGCTTACAAAGGCTCACTAATAACAGCTAATACGTCTTAGGTACTTATGAAGGGCCAGGCACTGAGCTAGGTTCACTGCATGCCTTACCTAAGACCCTGCTTAACACTGGAGCTGAATTTCAACCACCCTAAATTTCAATGACCCTGTAGTCTATTTTCTAAAATGATCAAGAGCATGAATGGGCTTAAAAAAAAAAGTTATCCAATTACAGAAGCTTCCTTTCCTAATACAAATGGATAAAAAGGACAGCACTGTTATCATTAGGCAAAATACACACACACATAAAGAAGAGAAACTGCTGGCTTATTTTGTTTCCCTCTTATGTCGGCCTCAGGAGGGCTACAACCTTGTTAGGTTGAAGCCTACAAATGCCAACAAATAACCAGTCTTTTTACCTGTAAATGTTAAAAACCCATACACCCTCTCCCCATTCAAAGTCTATTAGAAATGGCCCTAAATTGCCTTGAGAAATCTAAGATTCACTTTTATTTCTACGTCAATTCCAAAATATTTTAGCACCCTCAAAGAACACAGCATTCAATCTTTAAAATGATTATAGCATCTCGATATTGCTACAACTCAAGTCAAGCCATCATGGGATGAATCATGTTCCCCAAAAAGATGTTGAAGTCCTAACTTCAGGACCTGTGAATGTGATCTTATTTGGAAATAGGATCTTTGCAGATGTAATCAATTTAAGTTAAGGTCATTCTTAATTAGAGTAGACCCTGAAATCCAATGACTGGCGTCTTTATGAGGAGAGGGAGATTTGGAGACAAGGAGAGGAGCCACACAGAGGGAACAAAACCACACAAAGACAGAGGCAGAAACGGGAGGGAGGCGGCTACAAGCCAAGTAACACCAAGGACTGCCAGCAAACCGAGGATGAGGCAAGGAAGGATTCTCTCCTAGAGCCTTCAAATGGAACACAGCCCTGCTGATGGCTTTATTTTGGACATCTAGCCTCCAGAACAGTGGGAGAATAAGTTTTTGTTGTTTTAAGCCACCCACTTTGTTAGAATAGCCCTAAGAAACTAATACACTCAACCCAATGTTCAAGGATCCTAAGGAAAACCTAAGTAATTCTGAAGACTGACACGTACCAGAAATGTTTACCCACGGTCCTGTGACAACCTACCAATTTTTCTCAGCACCCAAGTGCCGGGCATAATATTACTGTACAATGTATGTGCAATAACAATCATTCCCTGAGGACAATATTCTTCTCTGTAACAGATAAAGCCCATAAGCCCAGGGGATAGGTAAATTAGTGATACAACTTCAGTATCTAAAATTTACTTTCTAGACAAACTACTTGAATAACAAAGTTAATACAGTAATGTCATTTAAAAAAAAAATAAAAAACTTACCTTAGAAGGAGAAACAAACACCCAGTATTTCACTTAAACCTACAACAACAACAAAAATAAAGTTCATTAACTTTAAGAGGATTGCTTCAAGAAGGCTAAGAAGATAATAGTGCTCACCCTTTCAGAAGCATAACTTTTTTATAACAGCTATAAGGAAGAGTACAATTTTACAGATCACGACTGTGTTCGGTACCACCCTTCAAATAGGGACAAACACAAGGGATCTTTTACCACTGCCTCTCCTACTTCAGTTCCACATGGTTTCAACTTCATTTCCGCCCCTTACATTTTATTCTGACAGAAGTATCTTTTTAAACTTCTAATTATATGAAACAACTTTGTAAAATTAGACAGAACTGTTTTTCAAGTTGATGGTACTGTGGGTAAAATGAGAACAAATGTTAAAAGGTATTGGGAGCCCTAACGTATTTCCCCACAGATTACTTACTAATTATGAGTAGGGAACTAGACCTTTACAATGGAGGAATCTGGCAGCCATGGGCTCAAGCAAGCGATCAAACTTAGCAATCCCAACAGTGGGACAACCTGATGGTATATGCCTCCTAATGTGAGGCAATAAGACATACAATGTCACCTATGCTGTATTCTTGTCAAAAAATGTTTAACCTTCAGCTAATAACCAGGACACAATTAAATCCAGAATGTGAGACATTCTATTAGACAACAGACTTGAACTCTTCAAAAGAATCAATTTCACGAAAAATGAAAAAGGGAGGATTCTTCTAGATTAAAAGAGACTACTGACACAGAACAACTGAATCCACTTCATGTTCTAGTAGGCACCTAACCCAGACCACATGCAAAATCTACTCCCTATCTCTACCCACCGAGCCCCCCGCCCCCCGACCCTGCCAAATCCGGCTGGTCTTTCCCACCCCACTAAATAGAAATTCTAACCGTCCAAACGTTCAGCCTCTACTTTCATGCATTACCAAGACATTAGTAGCTATGTGCTTTACTTAATCCTTTTACCCACATAAAAGTTTTTCAATACAACTTTACAGAATTCTACATTGAAATACTTATCCTCAGGTGACTTTTTTTTTCTTTTTTCTTTCCAGGAAGTATAAAATAACTTAAGTACCTTCAAAGATGTTGAAACAAGTAAGGGAATATGCTGAAGGTTATAGAGCTCAGACACACTATAACTGCCAGACATTGATCCACAAGAATGGAGAAAAGGAAAGTATGAGGAGTAACAAGTAAACTGTATGATTTCATGCTAGTAGGAGAGGGGCTGTGGAGTGGGGAGCGACAATGGGTTAAAGGCTAGTCCATGTGCGGTCTCTTTCACTGCCAGGCTTTATGACTACACCTTCCTCAGTGACTACAAAGATAAGTATGAAGGAGGAGTCAGGGAGAAAGATAAAGAAGTTAGTTTCACTATGTTCAACAGGAGACATCCAATCTAAAGTTTCAGCTAAATGCAGTGAGGACTGGGAACACAAGCAGGTGGAGAAGTAGTCAAAAGACACAGAAGAGGTAGTTAGATATCGAGGCAGACGACATGAGCAAGAGTGGGCACAATGGGATAAGAGAATAGGAGCCGAGAAAAAATTCTAGTTAATACTGGGGTGGGAGTGGGAATGAAACTGAGAAGCCCGTAAGAGAGACAAAATTATAAACTTCTAGAAAGTCACATAGCAGGAATTACGTATTATAAGCCAAGGTCTAGGAAAAGTTAGACAAAATAAAATGGAAGAGAAAAGCCTTACTATACACTAAGCAGTCAAAGAAAATTAAAATTATCATCAGGTAGCTCCAAAAACTTAGATCTAAGTGAAAATTATCTGCAAATGTGTGAATAACTTATGTCACCTATTTTTATTTAAAAATATAAGCTATATTAAACCAATGTTAACAGTTTTAACTTCGGTTGGTTTGTTTCTTCCTGTATTCCCCAAACCTGTGGATTCCTCTCTTCAGATTAGGCTGAGCATTGTCTATCCTGGTACTTTACCCTCTCAAGTATTTCGGTTAGAATCTCACTCACTCAACTGCAACGCCCTCCAAGCACAACACTCCTCTAATTGAAATATATTCTATTCTTATCACCACACTCCTCCATCCACATTCATCACACACACACACCTACTAAGCACACAACAACCAGTATATAAAGTTTTTGCCTATCACGGTCCAGTACCGACAATCACTTTTCTCTGCAGTTTCAAAAATACCCATCATAGGCTTTTCATGGCTCTAACCCATCTTCTTCTTCATGTTTCAACAAGGACAGACATACACGTAGAGACACAACTGCACACATCTTTTACTTCTCTTCCCTCAGTCAGATCCAGAACTTGCTATCATGCTATTTTAAAACTTAGCCTCCTCCTTTCTGTCCGCCAATTTCTCATTCTCTTTCCTACCACTAATTACACGGCTCGGCAAATGTTACTTTCCTCCCCCAGAACATCTGTTTTAATCAACTGTGTCTCTCAGCATGATATCCTTACTAGGTATATCAAAAAAGTAAACAAGTAAACAAAACCTTACGAGAAGTACAGTAAATACATCCATAACTAATGAGTTTATAATTCAAGTCCAATACACATATATGTACAACCTATTTAGCAATTCTAACACCATGAACAACAAAATTTTAATATAGCCTCACAAGTAAATAGCAACCGACTTAAAAACACAACTTAAGCAGATTCTTGATCTGCAGTCCTCCTAGCAGTTTTAAAACTATTTGTCTAAAATTAATCCCTAAACAGGCCTCTATTAAAGAAATCAGACTTAACGAGCACAAACAAAAACGTTACGAACAATTCTATCATAAATTCCAGCCAAAGAAATTACTCCACAAAATAATTTTGTAAATTGTACACTTAAACAAGAAATCATAGGCCACTGCAGGGCACTTAAACTTTTTTCTTAATGCACAATCCCTGTTTTCTAAGAATAAAAACGCACAGAATATAAGACTTTTTTTTAGGCCTAAATAAGAGAAGGAAAATATAGTGATTAATATCATAAACTATTCTGGCTAAAAAGAAACAGCAAAATACGAACAGCAGAAAGGATACAGGAAATAATGGGTAACTGGGAAGCTGTAGAGAACACAGTCAAGTGAAAACTGGTAAAGGAAATTCAAAACCAATATTTAAATCTGAAACAAAAATGAGGAAAGAAGAAAAGAAACTTTACTGAAAGCAAGGATATTTCAATAAACGTGACTTTTGCATAGAGTATTTTCGGAAGATTTGTGCCAAGAAGTCTTTCTTAATCAGAAATGGGGTGGACACGACTTTTTCTTGGATTGTTACAAGAATGGAGAAAATATTCCAATTTAAAAAGGAAGAAATATGGCCATGAGTGTGGCCATGAGTTTTTTTGATACACCACTAAACACACCATCCATCAAAGAAAAAAGTAAGTAGGACTTGCACAAAGGGTGAAGGGGCACACCTATATGGTGACTGACAAATAATAACGTACAAATGAAATTTCACAATGTTGTAAACTATCATAACCTCAATAAAAAAAAATTGAGACTTTATTGAAATTTAAAACTTCTGCTCTAAAGACACTGCTAGAGAATAAAAACATAAACCAGACAAGGAGAAAATATTTGCAAGACACATCTGATGAAGGACTTGTATCCAAAATACAAAAAGAACTCTTAAAACTCAACAAAAAGAACCAAATGTTTTAAATGGAAAAAGGATCTGAGAAGACACATCAAGAAAGAAATATACAGGGGCTGGCCCCATGGCCAAGTGGTTAAGTTCGTGCGCTCCGCTTCCGCTGCCCAGGGTTTCGCCAGTTCCGGTCCTGGGTGCGGACATGGCATGCTAGTCAGGCCATGAAGAGGCGGCATCCCACATGCCACAACTAGAAGGACCCACAACTAAAATACACAACAATGTACTGGGGGGATTTATGGAGACAAAGCAGAAAAAAAAAAATATACAGATGGCAAATAAGCAGACGAAAAAGTGATCAACGTCAAGTCATTAGGGAATTGCAAAGTCAAACAAGATACCACGGCACACCTATTAAAATGGCTAAAATCTAAAAGCTGACAACACTAAATGCTGGTGAGGATGTAGAGCAACAGGAACTTTCATTCACTGCTGGCAGGAATGCAAAATGATACGGCCTCTTTGGAAGACAGTTTAGCCGTTTCTTACAAAGCTAAACATGGTCTTACCATATGTTCTAGCAATCACACTCCTAGGTATTTATCCAAATGAGCTGAAAACTTCCTTCCACAAAAAGTCCTGTATGCAAATATTTATTGCAGCTTTATTTATAACTGCCAAAAACTGGAAGCAACCAAGATGTCCTTCAATAAGAGAAAAGATAAACTGTGAGACATCTGTACAATGGAACATTATTCAGTGATAAAAAGAAATGAGCTATCAAGCTACAGAGACACAAATGAATCTTAGCTAGATTTTGCTAAGTGAAAGCAGTCTGAAAAAGCCACGTATAGAATTATTTCAATTATATGACATTCTAAAAAGTCAAAACCATAGAGACAGTAATTGCCGGGGTGGAAGGAAGCAAGGAAGAGTCCATAGGTGAAGCTCAGAGGATTCCTTTAGGTCAATAAAACTATTTCGTACGATACTGCAATGTTGGATATATGACATTATGTACTTGTCAAAACCCATTAATCCTTAAAATACAAAGTGGGAACTTCAATGTACGCAAATTTTAAAAAATCATTTAGGAGGTCGGGGGAATCCCAGGATGGAAAGCAGATGAGACAAAATAGTCTAACAGTATTACAAATATAGGGAACAAACTTACTGAACGGGGGGGAGGGGAAGAAGATGCTAACTAATTCTGGAAATAAGTGGGGTCTATAAGAATACAGGCAAAGCAACTGTGCTCTAATAAAAACGTTTCCCTTGGGGGTACGAGTTACAAATTCTGGTAATACATCTCTACTGGTATAGTATAGATAGTACATATAGATACTATATAGTATAGTATATACTCAGGTTCCTCAATATTGGAGCAGGAATTTACAGATAAGGGGAGTAGGCTGGAATGATCCATATGGTAATGGATTAGACTTGGAGACACCAACACGAACTCATTTTTAGCTTACCATGGATACAGTTGATTACATAAAGAAATATTACAGCTATGTGTCTATATACTGCTTAGCACACATGTACACATTTCCTTGCTGCCAGTAAAAATGACACCCTAGCAGCAACAAGCACACCTGGCACCCAGATTTGGTTTCTAATACCATTCTTCAAAGGAACCAAGGCTGTTTGGAGAAATGGCTGACTCTAGGACTGGGGAAGGAAATACACAAGATGAGCCCCTTGTAGCACCATATTGACCCCTGCCCCTCCCCCATCTGGATTTTAGGTACTTGATTTAAATGTTTATTATTAGACAACTGTCTTCTTAAACAATAACTCAAATTAAAAGTGACAGCATGCATATTTGATATTCAGATTAATATATATTATGCTGTCCCACATTCAAACAATTTAAATAAACTCACATTTCCTTTGTTCTTTTAGACATTGCATTTATGGAGAATGACAGTGCCTGTTTTTCTCATCAAAACACAAATTACAATTATTTAAGAAGTACTGGGGTTCTCTCTAAAATGGATCTCTTATACATGGAGATGTAAATACTGACCCAGTTAATGCATGACAGAGCAGAAAATGAGAAGCCTATTGTATTCCAAAAAAATCTCAAAAACTCAGTACTTTAGTAAACAGTCCTGATCAAGACTTTTCAGACCAAAAACATTAAACATTAAACTTAGTTTTAACTCCCTGAGATCCACTTGCACACACTAAGAGTTTTAATGTGATGATGTAGGATACCAAGATAGCCTATAAGGTAAAAAAACTCAGTTAGTAAAAAGTTTAAGAGCAAAAAGAGTTTTTTCTTGAGCCAATAGGTTAACTTCCTCTTCCCTAAGATTCTACTATTTCATCAAAAGCTACCCGTATCGATAACAGCCGCACATTAACCTTTAAAACCACCCTTTTATGATGTTCATTCTGCTCCTATGCTTTTTCGGCTTTCTCTTTACTCCCTTCTAAATGCACTCAATCAATGGATTCTTCCTTCTATACCCTCAAGACCTCAGTCCCATATTTTAATTTCTTAATAACTTTCTAAAATAATTAAGTTAAAAAAAGAAAAACAGAAAGAAATTAACTTTTTTATGGTTCACACAAATTTTTTTTTTTTTTTTTTTGGTGAGGAAGATTGGCCCTGAGCTAACATCTATTGCCAATCTTCCTTCTTTTGCTTGAGGAAGACTGTCACTGAGCTAACATCTGTGCCAATCTTCCTCTACTTTATGTGAGATGCCACCACAGCATGGCTTGATGAGCAGTGCTAGGTCCGCACTCAGGATCTGAACCTGCGAATCCCAGGCCACCAAAGCAGAGCACACGAACTTAACCACTATGCCACCAGGCTGGCCTCTGATTCACATAATTTTGATCTTGCCTCTGTGACACCTCACCCACTCCCTTCTAGTAACAGTACCTTGATTTTCCATTGGGGAAGCAGCATGCCCAGGTCTCACTTTATGTTGTTATACAGGCTGTGTATTAGTAAGAAAATCATAACCTTGGTCTTTATAAAGCTTAATAGGATTTCTAATCCTCTAATTTACTATAGAAGAAAAATTTCATTCACTTCCCAACTATACTGGTTGCCCAGGCATTAACACCTCCTCCAACTCATTCAGATATTCCTCCCAAACTATACACATTAGCCTCTTAAAGAAAATCTTTGAAATAACTACTTACATTCAGACACTTTCAAATGTATACCAAATCTCATGCTTTAAAAAAAGATAAAACAAAGGCAAATACATCCACAAGTGTAGTGATTATTAAGGTCTGGCAACTGCAAAGTTATAGTCAGAAATTAGTAACTTATTTAAAAAAAGAAAAAAGTACACTTCATAATGCTTAAATTATGCCAATCTACTTCAAATTAACATTGTGATAAGAAGAGTCATTGTAGGAAAAGGACTTGAATAGACATTTTTCCAAAGAAGATATACAGATGGTCAGTAGGCATATGAAAAGATGCTCAACATCATTAATCATCAGGGAAATGCAAATCAAAACCACAATGAGATACCACTTCACGCCACTAGGATGGCTACTGTAAAAACCACCACCACCCAGAAATAACAAGTGTTGGTGAGGATGTGGAGAAAGCGGAATTCTTGTGCACTGCTGGTGAGAATGTAAAATGGTGCAGCCACTGGAGAAAACAGTGTGGTGTTTTTTCAAAACATTAAACATAAATTACCATATAATCCAGCAATTCCACTTCTGAGTATACATCCAAAAGAACTGAAAGCAGGGACTCCCAGCAGATCTGTCACCCATGCTGACAGCGGCATTATTCCCAATAGCCAAAAGGTAGAAGCCACCCAAAGGTCCCCAGGTGGACGAATCGCTAGACAAAATGCGGTGTACACTTGGAACAAAATATTATACGGTGTATATTCCCACGATAAAGAGTCGCTGGAAAACACAATCTAAATCACCTAATAAATGTCTACTCAAATACCAAAAGTGTCCCGGAAATCCTTAGATAGCTTCTACATATCCTCTTTCAAAGTAAATGTTAAAAGGTAAATAAACATTCAAACTTTTAGAAAACCAAAAAGTGACACGCAGGTCCACACAAATGATGAACTACTAATACTGATCTCTCAGATCTTTCTGTCCTCTACTGGAAAAAAGAAAACACTTCACGATTCTTAACTTTTATCCAAATTTAAATTATTTTACAAAACATTAAAAACCTAATAGTGCAAATTAAAACCAAAACAAGATATCACTATATGCCAACTACAATAGATAAAGTTATATAAAAAGAAAACAAAGACAATGCAAAGTGCTGACAAGGATACCAACAAGTGCAGCACTCATACAGAGCTAGTGGGAATGCTACATTCCACAGCCAGTTCAGCAGTTTCTTAGAAACACGTATTTTCTGTAGACTATATTCTGCGCCATGAACCAAATATCAATAAATTTAAAAGGGCTGAAATCATACAAAGTATGCTATATGCAGTATGACTATTAAGCTAAATTTTAAATTAATAAAAAGATATCCTGAAAGCCCCAAATTTGTTGTTGGAATCTAAACAACACATTTTTAAATAACTCAGAGATCAAAGAAGAGATAAAACAAGAAACGTGAACTGAATGAAAACGAAAACGTGACATCTCAAAACTTGTGGGATGCAGCTGAAGTGGTGCTTAGAGAAAATTTATGGCCATGTTAGAAAAGAAAAAAGGTCTCAAATCAGTGATGTAAACTTCCACTCTAAGAAATTAAATAAAGACCAAATTAAACCCAAAGCAAGCAGAAAAAGGACGTGATAAAGATCAGAGCAGAAATCAATGAAAGAGCAAACAGAACAACGTTGGAGGAAATCAACGACACCAGAAACTGGTTCTTCGAGAAGACCAGTAATACTGATAACTCTCCAACCAAAATGATCAGAAACCTAGGAGAAAAGACACAAATTACCAGTATCAGAAATGAGACAAGGGACTAACTTCAGATCCTAACGACGGCAAACAGAAGACACGATGATACTCTGAACAACTTTATTCCAATAAATCCAACAACTTAGATGAACTGGACAAATTACTTGAAAGACAAATACCCAAAGATTGCTTAAGAATAAACAGACAACCTAAATAGCCCTGTGTCTAATAAATAAATTGAAGCTGTCTCTAAAAATCTTCCCACAAAGAACAGTCCTGGCCCAGATGGCTTCACTGGTGAATTTCACCAACAATGTGAGGAAGATAATACAAATTCCACATAAACCTCTTAAAGAAAACTGAAAGACGGAAAATATCCCAACTCATTCTATGAGGTCAGCATTATCACCATACCAAAACCAAAGACATTGTAAGAAAAAAAAACCACAGATCAATATTTTTCATGAACACAGACACAAACCATCTCCAACAAAGAACTCATATCTAGAATATACAAAGAACTGTACAAGTCAATAAGAATAAGATAGATAACCCAATGAAAATGGGCAAAGAATTTAAACAGACATC
This sequence comes from Equus caballus, assembly GCF_041296265.1. NCBI lineage: Eukaryota > Metazoa > Chordata > Mammalia > Perissodactyla > Equidae > Equus > Equus caballus. The sequence goes on along the minus strand of NC_091712.1, from coordinate 17,346,245 downwards.
CAAAAGAGACTGACAAGCCCATGAAAAGATACCCAACATCTTTATTCATTAGGGAAATGCAAATTAAAAAACATAAATAATACCACACAACTTACAGAATGTGACCCAGGGATTCTACTCCTTGATATTTACCCCAGAGGAAGGAAATCATACGTCCACACAACGACCGGTACGTGAATGTTCGCAGCAGCTTTATTGCTAACAGCTCCAAACTGGAAACAACCCAAAGTCCATGAACAGGTGAGGAGATAAACGAACTGTGGCATATCCACACAATGGGATACCACTCAGCAATAAAAAGGAATGAACTGCTGACACACCCAAGAAACTGGAGGAATTTCAGAACAGTTTTGCTGAGCGAAAAACTATAGACAAGAAAGACTGCATACCATATGATTCCATCTGCATAAGATTCTAGAAAATACAAACTAATCCATAGTGACAGAAAGCAAATCAATAGTCACCAGGAATCACAAAGGGACTCAAGAAAATGATGGGGGGGGAATAAATATGTTCATTACTGTGATAATGGTGATGGTTTCACAGGTACATACATATGTCAAAACTCCTCAAATTGCACATTTAACTTATGTGCAGTTTATTATACAACAATTATACCTCAATAAAGCTGTTAAACAAAACCCAAATAATGCAAATTAAAGGCTCCATATATCACTACCTCCTGCTAGGATGGCTTTAAATATATACATACACAGGCGTATGATATTTCATATGGTAAGGATACCAGCAGCTGAAACTCTCATTCATTGCTGGTGGGAATGCAGAATGGTACAGCCACTTTGGAAAACATTTTGACAGTTTCTTATAAAGGTAAACACACATGTACCATATGATCCAGCAATTTCTCTTCTAGGTATTCACCCAAGAGAAAAGAAAACATAAGTCCATGCAAAGGCCTCACATGAACATTCATAAAAGCTTCATTCATAACAACTAGAAATTGGAAGCAACCCAAAGGCCTATCAACTGGTGAATGCCTAAACAAACTGTGGTACACCCATCTGTAAAAGAGGAAACAATACAAACCTCAAAAGATCCATATGAGAACAGAAAGGGAAAATGTGAAAAAATACTTAGTAAAACTATAAAGCATGACAGAGAGCATCACATTCATCACTGCTTACTATGGACGCGAAGCTGTGACAGAAGAGCACTCACAAACCACGCAGCATGCAGCCTGCTGTCTGGCTTGTTTCACTAACAGCAAAGCTTTCGAGATTCATCCATGTTGTTTTACGTATCTGGACTTAATTCTTTTTTATTGTTGAGTGTTAGTGCAGTTTAGTGTATGTATGTTACACCTCAATAAAACTGATTTTTTAAACAAACCAATAATATATACCAAAATACAGGTAATTTCCAAAAAACTTTTAAAGATATCACTCTAACTTCAAAATATATTCTATTTTCTCCTGTTGTAAAGGAAAACAGCACAGAACTCAGGGTCAGAGGCCTCAAATTTAAGTCTAAGATTTGCTGTTTATCAGCTCTCAGACCCTGAGCACCTTAACTTATTTGTAAAACAAAGGAAACAACACAAACCTGAAAAGATCCTTGAGAGAATGGAAAGAGAAAAGAACCAGGCACGAGAAAGACTATCCACACTAACCACTGCTTCTCAGAGAAGCAAAGGTTAGAGTAGAAAAACACTCACCAATGAACTGATGGCTTATAAAATCGGTCCCTCCTCAGAAGTCCCCGTCTCTGCCTCTTGCTACCTACGGGACCTAAGACGAGTCACGTAACCTCTCTGAGCCTCCGTTGTTTCCATGTGTGAAACAGAGATTTTTACAGTACATACCACATATTGGAAGAATTAAATGAGTAAATATGTGTAAAGCATGTGGTACAATGCCTGGCACATTAGGTAAGTGCTTTATAAATTGTAGCCCTAATTACGAAAATACAACTATCATCACCCTCTCAGACCTAATCCTAGCCTCCGCCCCACTCCCCGAGCTGCAGCGGTGCAGGCAGGGTCAGTGATCTGGATCTGGACTCACCCGGACAGCTTCATGGAAAAAACAACAGACTTTTTACTTTAGAGGAGTTTTAGATTTACAGAATTATTGCAAAGATAGTGCAGAGAATTCCCCACACACCTTGTACACCATTTCCCCTAATATCAACATCTTACATTATTATAGTACATTTGTCATATTCAATGAGCCAATACTAGTGATAATGTCCATACTGTATTCAGATTTCCTGAGTTTTTCCTAACAAATTTTTCTCTTCTAGGATCCCATCCATAATACCACATATAAACTTTGTAGTTCTATCCTGCAGCTTTTAAAACACAAGTTACTGAAACCTCAGATATTCTAATGAGAGGAGGTATGAGGTGGGGCCCAAAATTAACATTTCTAACAAGTTCCAAAGGTTGCTGATAGGTCCAATCTAAAAATTCACTTAGAATAGCACTGATCTAGGGCCTAGACTCCAGATCTGTGCTTTTCAATACAGGAGCCACTAGCCAGATGTGACTAAACTCAACTCAGATGTGCTGTAAGTGCAAAGCACACACGCGATTTCAAAGACTTAGTCTGCAAAAAAGAATGTAAAATATCTCATTAATAATTTCATATTGATTATATGGTAAAATGATAAAAACATTTATTTCACTTGGGTTCTTTTAACTTATCATGGGACTACTTAAAAAAAAAAAAATCTTTAAAATTACACAGGTGAGGGGCCAGCCCTGTGGTGTGGTAGTTAAGTTCACATGCTCTGCTTCAGCAGACCAGGATTTGCCAGTTCAGACCCTGGGCACGGACCTAGCACTGCTTAACAAGCCATGTCGTGGCAGACATCCCACATATAAAATAAAGCAATATGGGCACAGGTGCTAGCTCAGGGCCAATCTTCCTCAGAAAAAAAAACTAAAAAAGAAAATTACACAGGTGACTGGCATTGTATTTCTATTGGACAGCAGTGTTCTGGGCACAAGAGCAGCGTCAGCATCACCTGGGGTCTGTGAGAAGTTCAGGTGATTCCCAGGCACATTTAAGTTTGAGAAGCACTAGATTACCAAGAGGGGAGGGGTGCTTAGAGCCGGCAGCATTTGGCAGTTCAGTTCAAATAAAAAGCTAATCAACTACAAACTGAAACTGCAGGATATGTATTAAGTCAATAAAAGTAATACGGCAATGGCTGAATCACAGCGAAGCCATCCACAAATGAGGATGTGGCACAATCAGACTAGTTAACAACTCAAGCAAAGAAAAACCACAAAGATAGTGAGTGGCCCAATGGGTTCTTCCAGAGAGGATGATTTGAAAAGCATGATTTGAAGTACAATGATGCTATGTGGTACCATCATACCTTTTCACATCTGATTCACTGTACAAAACAGTACATTTTACATTACAAATCGTTAAATATAAATGTTTAATTGTTAAATATAAAGTTAAATATAAAATAAAAGTTTAATTTCACTTTTCTTTCCCACTATTTATTACAAAATTGTAATGCCCGTTTTAGGTAGATTTACCTTAAGCTCCTTTTTCCTACTACCAATTTTCTCAGACAGGCAAAATATTAGCACTACCATTTAATAATTCTACACAACACCACATTCACTGTTTTATTTTAGTCAATTTAAAAATCTTATTACCTTTTTATTCTCAGAAATGTCAACTGCATAACCTGAAGTACTTAAATTTGTAAAGCCCATTTTCTATCGGCCTATTAAAAAAAGCACTCAACAGATATTGTCTAATTAATGAAAAAAAGCCAAAGATTACCTACAAATAATACATTGTTTTTCTACAGCATTTACATAGTTTCACTTGTGTCTCACAGCAACTGGACAGGTAAGTAAAAAAAAACCCTAAAGATGCATAAAATATTGACTATATACAGGCAACTAATCTATACAGACGACATTAAGAATCAATGGGTTAGCAATCTTCTCCAACTTCCATGGTTGATAAAGTAGTATAAACAAAACTCTATCAACAAATATGGGGACACACACACACACACACACAATCTGTTACACTACGCCTTACATATTTAATTTACTTGTCCCCACAGAGAAACACCTCCAGAGCAGCAGACCTACATGCAGGCACCGGTCACGCACGTACGCAGCTTTGCATGGCCGGGGTCAAATCTTCAGAGCCTGTTCTCAGGCACTGCTCTGGGCTCCCAAATCCCTGCTCTGACACGTTTCCAAGTCATTTTTAAAACAACGAGGACAGGAGAAATACTGGCACAGCAGACCAGAACCAGTATAGAAAGACGAGCCATTCTGTAACACACCCTCCTATAGGATGAGGTAAGGACCACTGGACATGGACAAATACATCTCTAGGCCACTGTTTCCCAACTTTTAAGGATGAAAGAGGCGTGGCTAGGGACTAGATACTTTTTAACAACCTGTCACTGTAACATTCAGAGTCTTCCAAGGTCTGAACTTCAGAAGTGAGGGGAGGAATCCGAACCAGAACCGGAGTGACTCCTCATTCAATGCTCCTTCCTCCACATTACTTCCCCTTAGGAATATGTGCGTGAATGGTCAATAAAATCCACGTCCATATATCATAAGTGACCATAAAGCACTAGGAGTGTTAACAGCCTTCACCCGTGACAAACGCTGCACTTGGAATGACATTAGAACTTGGATAAAGGTATGCTTCAAACATTTTGCAAACGCATTTAAAGCTGCTGCGCAGTCAGAAGGAAAACATCACAGGCCTCTGAAACTTAAGGCCGTGTTTTTATCTCCAACGACGGCCCAGCGGACACGCTGCTCAGAGGGTCTGCAGTAACTTCAGAGACAACATCCAAAAGACGGCCATTCCTGGAAAACAACTTCCCTGAGACGGGAGGAGGCCAGCACGCCAGTAAAGAGGTTTTTTTAAATTCAAGGACTTTGAGGAGGTTCCTCCCAGAGGAGCTGGAGAGCAGCGAGTGGGGGAAGCGGGGGGGGGGGGGGGGGGGCGTACCTCGAACGACTGCAGAGACGAAAGTCCCAGTTTAAGGTCAACAGTCCCGAGGGGAGGCCCCGGTGGGCTCGCACGGTGGGCGGCGGTCTGCACGCCCTACGGCAGTTCGGAGCGGGCACACGCAGCGGCAGACCAGGGAGGAGGGCGGCACCGGCCAGCCTTTTACACACGCACACACACACACTTGCACACGCACCCCGACACCCTCCTCCCCGGGGGCGGGGCGGGCGGGCGCTGCCCTCACACAGGAAGTCAGGAACCCGGGGGGCAGAGGGGCCACCACTTCGAGCCATTTAACCCTCGCGCCCACGCCGGCCAAGGGGCTGCCCGGCCCCGCTTCCCCGCGTCCCCCGCGCCCCCGCCCTCCGGCGCCCCGGCCTCACCTCGCGCCCCCTCGGCGCCGGCGCCTCCCGCACACGCCCCCCCAGCCCGGCGCCTCGGCGGGCAGCCCCGGCCCCGGAGCGCCTTTGTGCGGCGCCTCGCCAACCTGCCCTCCGTCCGCCGGGCCCCGCGCCCGCGCCCTTACCGAGGGCCCGCGGCCTCGCGGGGCTGCGCCCTCCTCCCCTAGCAGGCGGCTGCGAAGCGACCGCAAGGCGCTCACACGGTGGCGGCCGCGGTCGGCCGTCCCCGCAGGCTGGCTCCGCGCGAGGCTAAGTGCCAGGGCACGTCGGAGCGCGCCGGCGCGGGGGCGGGGCGGGCGGCGGCCCACGTGACGGCGGGGGCGGGGCCGCTGCTCACGTGACGGCGGGGCAGGGCGGCGGGTCACGTGACGACCCGGAGGGCGCGGGGTGAGTCGGCGGCGGCGGGTCAGCGAGAAGGAGGGGGCGGTCGGGGCGGGGCCGCGGGACTCGGCGCGCGGTGGAGCTGCCGGCCAAGTGGGCGTCAGCAGTCTGTAAACACGAAGCGGGGGACGTTGAGGAAGCGCTCGTGGGGAAAACGCGCGAAGGGCGGGCGGGAAACGGCCGGTGCACGAGGGTGGCAGGAATGGAGGCCAGGGAAAGAGAGCGGGGCGTGGAGTCCGGCCCGCCCCTTCCTCGGCCCACTGGCAACTGGGAGCCGCTGCCGGGCGTCTGTCAGTCGTTCACAGGCCGAATGTCCCGCGGGAGACGGGGAAAAGTGCCACGCGCTCCGTCAGGGGGACAAAAGGGAGCTCTGGAGACCCTGAGTCCATGATCGGGTCCATGTGGAGCTGCCCTTCGCCGGGGCCGCCAGGGCGGACTGCTGGACCAGCTGTGCACACTCGGGGCTGAGGCGGCCCCTGGGGACCCGGGAGCGGCCGCTCGCCCGTCACGCGGCTCCAGAGCAGCAGCATGGCGGCTCAGCCGTCCGCGAGGCCTGCTGTGTGCAAGCCCCGTGGGGGCCCCAGTGTCGTTGCCAGAGTCATCCCCGTGTGCAACGTTTGCAGTGTGGTAGTACGGAATCCGGAAGTCAGAAGCGTTAAAGGTTTTTCATAGCGATCCTGTGACAGAAGGAGTTTGCTGGACTAGGAATCTAGGAGACCTGGCTTCTGCTTTTGTCACTTCACCCTTCTCGACCTCGGCTGTCAACGGAGCTTATTGACTGAACTCAAAGGCTCCTTCTTCTACCTCTAGAATTCAATGACTGTGAGAAAAATAATTGATAGGACTTCAGAAACTGCTCATTCAGTAACCACTTGTTGATTGTGCCTTTTATGGTGCCGGGATGAAATTTGAATAATACCAGACAAAAAAGAAAGCCAGGATATGATTCTAGAGCCACTCTCTGGAATTGACTGTTTTCAGTTCTTCACCTGGTACTGGAAGATGCCATTGTGTCTGGCTTCCTTATCACAAGCTGAATTCCCAGTTCTGTAAAGGCTGTGAAAACCCACTGGGATATTAACAAGACTTTAATAGCTGCAGTTTACCACCTTATAAAATTAAATTAAATGTAACGAGGGGGCTAAAGTTTCAAGATATTCTCCTTGGAGAAAGTAAAGAAACTTAAAATGAACCTGAGACCATACTGTATCTATTGTTGCACTTGCTACCAACCTTTCTTTGGTATCGATGGTCTTTTCTGTCTCCCTCGGTTTCTAACATATTTTCCATGCGCTTGCTTGTTCAGCATGCAGAGTATTGCTGCTGCATGCTTGTGAAACTATTTTCCATTGAATCCCTTTCTAGAACCAAAACAAGGACAGAGTGCAGAAAGGAAACCTGTGCCCTGATGGAATGTGCTGATAACCCTATCTTCCCTACTCCCCAAACCTGATTTGGGCACCCTTGGTTTCAGCAAGAGAGAGCTAAACAGTTTGTATGTACTTGCTGATCTGCCTGTAACTCCACTTCCTATTCACAACCTAATCTCAGATGATACCACAATGCCCACAGTATGCTGATCTCTTCCAACAGCAGATGGAATCAGATAAAAAGAGCTCTCGCCCAAGTGTGTTGTTTTAAAACCTGATGGAGAGCTAGGAAATCATATGCAACATTGACTGTAGTTAGTTTTTAAATAACACTGGTAGCATATGTCTGGCGCCTGTGCTCAGGATCTCAACAGATCATTTTCAGGATATTGACATTTAACTGAGTTCTTATGAAGTAGCATAGAGTTCCAAAATCTAGAATTTAAATGTAAGCTCCACAAAGGCAGAGATTTGAATTTGATTTATATAAATATATATCCCAAGTGCTTAAAAGCACTTGGCATGTGGTAGGTGCACAATAAATTTCTACTGAATGTATTTTTGAGTAATAATGTGTATGCAAATTGCTGAATAAACTTGTCCTGCTTTTTTCCTAATTCCTTAATAGGTAACCCACTTTTCATTGTGCATTTCTAAGTGAAAAGGCATAAATTTACATCTGGTATCTGCTATGGCTAGGCTATAGAGAAACAGGAATTTGGCAATATCTATCAAAATTACAAATGCATTCCTACACTGAACCTGCAATTTCATTTCTAGGGATTTATCCCAGGATGTATTTCCACATGTGAGAAAGGATAAGATATTTCTTATTGTATTGCCGAGAATAGCAAATGATGGGGAATAACCTAAATATCCACCAACACGACACTAGTTAAATTATGATATCCATACGTTTGAACACTGTCTAGCTGTTAAAAAAAAGACAAAGTTCTTTACATTTTAATATTAAGATCTCTGAGATTTTTTTGTTGAAGAAAGCAGGAAAATGATGCAGAATAATGTATTGGCTTGTATATGCATTAAACTAGGATAGACTGTTGAGGTATGAGATATCAGTGGATGGAAGACATAGGAAAGACCTTTCACTGTATTCGTATCTGAACTTTCTGATATTTAAACCATGAGAATGATTTCCCTACTCAAAAAGTTAAAATTTTTACTATAAAATTTTTCTGGTATTTTTATTTTGTTATTAAAACATTCAGGTTCTATCTATTTTATCAAAATTTACCTGATTAAAATATCAGGTACACTAGTACACATACAAGGTAAACTTTTTTAAAATTCAGAGTTGTTTTCATTAAGTTCAAGTTGAACACTGTCTACTCCTTACTGTAATAATTTCAGATCCAGGTACTACGTGTAGTTGGAGGCTTAGTATACATCATATCAAATATATGTAAATTTTCAAAAGTGTTTTTCTTGAAGTAGAGCTTTACTTGAGCAAGTTTTAACGACTTGGATCCTCTGTTTTAAGCATAAAATTAGAATTTTTTTGGACTATTTGTTCATCTCCTAATAAGGTCAAGAAAAATATATTTGAGAACAAAACTGAAGGCATGTGTTTGTGTGTGTCTCTGTTCACTCGCCCACTTTGTAATGTCAGCTGCCTCCTGTTTCCATGGGTTACGCAGATGCCCTGGAAATTATTTTGCCTAATATGTTTTGGTATTTTATTATATCTATTTGTGAGCTTAATTTCCAGAAATCTCAAAGGGAGTTATAATCATAGACTACAATAACATTCAGATTTCCATAACATCATCTCTTTAAGGATTTTAAGAGCTTTATTAATATTTTTTGTGAAATCTCACCATTTTCACTATATAAATTTACATCTTCAGTTTTTTTACACTATTATTAAAGACAAGTGCAGGCATAAGTAGTTAGTATTAAAGAGCAAATTGCCACCTGGAGCTTTTTTCCAAAATTATATAGCCAGGGCTGCCTAACACCAGAAAATTAGTAATTGGCTTTAAAATTTTAACTATGTGATCAGCCAATCAATAATTTAGATATATTTTAACTGATAATTTGTTCTGCGTATATCCTGTAAATATGGATTCATTTCAATTTTATACTTAACTTAGATATAGACACTAAGGAAATGACCCTAAAAGTAATAAAAATTACACTACATGAAAAACCTTTAGTATTTGTCGCAATTAGTCAGTAGTGCAATGTTTTGATGTGAAATATGGCTAAGATAGAAATGATATTTCTTGATTTAAAAATAAAGATACTTCCCTAACTTCGGGAACAAGGCAAGGATATCTGCTTTCACTACTTCTAATCAACATTGTACTGGTGGTTCTAGCAAGTATCTGGCACTAAGTAAATTTGTAGATAAAACTTTATGTAAATTTATGTAATTTGGCACAGTAGATAAAACATCCAAACAAATCACATCACTAAAATCCATACGATTGGTATGTCAGGGTGGGTGGGAGGATTAAAGGAGTTAAGAGCACTGAGCCCAAATTTGGCATTTGGAGGAGGTCAGTAAATGATGAAGTTCTGTAGAGTTTCTTCAACTCTTAGTAGAAGTAATTTGTTATAAAGTAATGGAAGATAGACCCTTACAGACTTAGGCAGGTAGAAGATGAAAATGTACCTCTTTCTTGGTTTGGGTTCCTCCAGAAGCTGACCTTGAGGCAAGGATTAAAGCGCAAAAAGTTTATTTGGCAGGTGATGGGAGCACCAGTAATGGCAGTAAGGAAGTGAGATAGGGAAGAAGGCAATCAACAAAGAGTGCTTAATCAAGCCACTGTGCACAGTTGGAGGTTAATCCCACTGGAGCAATTCTGGGAGCAGAGGGAGAGTAACCTCTCTTCTATTTTCAGATAAAATGGAGCAAGCCTAAGCTCAAATACAAACTTGACTTTGTGGGATTTTCAAAATACATGTGCAGGGTGGAGCTGACCATCATAATAATATTTTCCTGAAGATGCGACTCCTCCAACTCTACGGTAGCAGGGGCCTATGCCACTTTCAGTTGAGCATGTGACATTGACATTGCTTGCGGTGTATGTACTACCAATTCACCCATATAATTGTGTATAATATTGGTCGAGGAATCAATCCTGGAGAATTTTCCTCTGTCCCATACTTATGAAGAAACTTTAGTTTTTGTGTGGTCAGAATTATGTTAAAAATATTAGAATGTTAAAATGCACATTGCCATCTTTATTGCTAAATATAGTATAACCTTATTTCCAAGTATCCAAATATGATATGGCTATATATTCTAAGTCAGATCAACTACAAATCAGGTATCTGGCAGTATAGACTATCCAAATAGCCAAGAACCAAGAAATTTTGAAAAGCAGAAGTTGGTGCTCAGATGCAACAGAGTTTGTACACAAAACTTCTACTTGATCTGAAGTTCTGATGAGCTCAATGGGCTGTTTTTTCTCCATTTGCCCAACCACTTTCCCAGGATCCATTCTCCACGCTTCTCTGTCCAGGTCTATGCCCTGGCCACGAATCCCTTGGAGTTGTATCACAACCAGGCTCCCTTGCCCTGTGGCTTTTAGTTGGGAGGCATGGACAGAAGATAGAGGATGAGAAGAGGGAGAGACGTTGTGGTATTTACTCTTCTGCACTCCCTGCCCTGCCAAGTTTCTGGTGGAAGGTGGGTGCTCACCTCCACAATGCACCTCCCTTTAGGGAGCCCTCTTTCATGGTTCCTGCTCTCTCCAGACGCTGAAACATTGGTCTCTCCTCTCCCACCTAGAGGCCTAGGGCTGAGAATGGCTCCTAATTGTACTAATGTCCAAGTGCCTCACCACCCCCAGGTTGGTTCCCTTAACCCTGCCCACACCTCTGTGAATAGTCCCATCATTAAATTTGCTTCCATTAAATTCATTTAAGTAGAACTTTTCCTTACAGGACCTGACTGATACATTTGGTTAACTGTTTTTCTAACCAGGAGCAGTTTAGAAAGATAACAGGCCTTTGATAATTTTTTGTGCTACTGAAATTAGAAGGATGCCAAGGAACACCTCAGGAAAAAATAACCAACATCGTGAGGGCAAGTGAAATGAAAGCAGAAAAACACTATATAAAAAGCAACAACAAATGCTCAAGCTCAGTTTCGAAAACATTTAGTAAAGATATTTCAGTAAACCCTTGAGGTCATTGAACTTTTTATGATGTTCACTGATGACTTTTCAGAGCTCTTCAGTACTTAGGCTTCATGGTAATCCTCCTAAAAGATACTGTAAACCTGCCCCAAATGAGGTTTTTAAAATAAAAATACAGGTTCGCTAGGAACCTCTGCTGCTGCTTCTCTGCTCTCCCTGCTGTCTCTAATCATTGGAAGGGAGGGAGGGAGGAACAGAGATCTTCCCACCAAGTACAAGCCCTGCAGAGGCAGCTTCCTACATGGGATAGTTTGCATAAACACTGGCACGCATAAAACCAGCCTGTTACCGCGAGATGCCAGCCAATGCTTAAGGCATTCAGATTTGTTTTCTCAAATTTGAGCTTCTTTAATAAAATTGATTAAACTCTTCCGATTTATTTCTACTTTGATATTATTCATTTTAATTTCTAAAAAGGCAATAAGCAACATCATATGTCAATCACCATTCACTAGAAGTAATAAATTTTAAATAAAGAGATGAGTTGTATCTTAATGTGGCAATCTATCTAGTCAAGGAAAGAAGGACATTTCCGGTTCTTTAGATCAACTTTGAATAGTTATTGAAGAACTTCAATGATTAAAATTATCGAGACTTCAGAAGGAAAAAAATTCAGCTTTCAGGGAACACTGTACATCTGTTGATATTATCATGACAGCATTTAAGTAGCTGTCATGGCAACCATAATTTAATCCTCCATCAGTGTGTTGGAACACCCAGACACCCCAGGAAGTAAGGAGGATGATTCAGTAGGTGGCACACTCCTATCCTCGTGAGTCAGGGAAATACCAATGCTCTCACTCAGTGTTGTAGAGCCACCGATGTATGAGACATAAAATGCAGCCACTATGTGATCTGTGACAGTTTCCACAAGAGTGAGGTATTGGCTTCGAATATTCCTGTAAAGCCTATTTTCATTGATTTTTGAGACAAATTTTTACTTTGTGCTAATGTGCAGCCTTTATTTCTCTTCTTTTTCTCTTTTAGGCAATTTAACATCTTTTTTATTTTTTGGTGAGGAAGATTGTTGCTGAGCTAACATCTGTGCCAATCTTCCTCTGTTTTGTATGTGGGACACTGCCACAGCGTGGCTTGATGAGCAGTGTGTTGGTCTGCACCCTGGATCCGAACCCTTGAAGCCCAGGCTGCTGAAGCAGATCATGCAAACTTAACCACTACACCACCGGGCCAGCCCTACACCACCTTTTTCACTTTCATTTTTTGAGTGAAAAGTCAGTGAGAAAGTAAAACTTTTTTTGCTGCCTTACCAGTTCTGTTTGAATGCAAGAGAAGAGATTGAAATTAATGGCTAAAACGAGATGGTTTTTGTTTTCATTTCCTGATATAACATCACAGAATCTAAAATTGTCAGGACTACCGAATTCAAATCCAGAGTTATGGTAAAGCTCCTATGCTCTGCATATTCTGTAAGATCTGTGCAATCAGAGTGAACTGTCTAATAAATCTGAAACATTAGTGTCCATGGTGTGCTAAGTGCAAAAGATTTAATAAAAGGCATAAAAATAGGCAAGTAATGTGGCTACTTTGAAAAAGCACCAGGAAAGTTCTTGCTATGTTGAACTCTCTTACCATTTTTTTCTGTTTGGTTAACTTTTTCTTAGTATTTCGTGTGTGTGTGTGTGTGTAGAATGAAAGAGGAGAGAATTTTGTGTATCTAAATATATAATAAATCCTACTTAGATTGGAGAAAAATACGTAAACGAAAGCAAAAGTTCTCTAATAGTGAAAGAAATTGGGGGGGAAAAACTCTCTTAATTTGACAAAGTTTCTTTCAGCTCTCCATCTGAGCATGTAGCTTTGCTAACACCACTTATAATCAGATGTTTGAACTCTTGACTATTTAAATATATAGTAATACAGAGTCCCATAGCTTCACACAAATAAACCAGCTTGCCATCTGTTTTCTCAGTCTTTGATGAAGACTCTGATGTATTGATAGTCAATTTCCTTATTGCAATCCACATTATTTCTGTAGAGAGTTCACAGGCTTTCCCTTAAACAATTACCTGAAAAGAAGAGTGTATTGTCTTAAATCATAAAGATTGCAGAGCCCTCTTTCTTAGTGGCTAACAGATTTATTTCTTCTCATATTAATCTGTTGAAACGAGATTGCATACTCTCTGTCAAACTGGTTCCACTTCATTTCGGTGACCTTCGTTCTCCTGTGTGTTTGCCGTCCTACACCGCCTGATGGAGAAGGGTATCGCATTGCAAGTATAAGTCTAAAAGGAGGCTTCGGTTTGATAAAAACTGCTCTTTGATGCTTACTTCTTAAACTTTTTGGTACAATGTTTTATGTTTAAATAAATTCACATTCTGTCATCAGAAAACTTTATATACGTATTTTAGCCTATTTTACGTAATTCATCTTTACTATGAACAGATTTTAACTTTTATAGAGTGAGGGGGGTTGGAAACAGTTTCTGTTAAAAATGATAAGAAAATAAAATTGAATTCTTTACCTGATGGTGCTGAGTAACTTTCTGCCCACTGGATCGGAGGAGGGAGGCAGTAGAAAGGTTTCTTGAGGGAATTCAGGGTTCCCAAATTGGCGCTCTAGCTCTCTCATTCATTAGCAGTATCATCTTGGACAAGTGTCATCTTGGATGATACCTCTCATAGCATGTCAAGTAAGAGAGTTGGCTTGGATGATTTTAAGATCCTATTCATTACCAATATTCCTTGATTCTCTTTATGACCTCAAGATATTTGACAAAGGAAGTAATTTTGGGGTCTTGACTTACATTTTAAAACAACATTTACTACAATATAATAATACTTAACACCATTTCAACCTCAAAATAATTTTTCTTATAATGTAATCTTTAAAATATTCATTGGATAAGAGAGGAACTATTATTATCACCATTTTTCCCATAGGGAGATTTAGAGAGGTTCCTTAATTGACCAAATGGAACAAAGGCAGGGAGTCGTTATCAGCATTTGAGTCTTGTTTACTGGTCTTGAGCCCTGCTATTGCCAGCAAGAGGCAAGCTGTTTGAACCTGGGTCTGGATAGTTACTAGTGCAGAGTGAGAACAGGTCAGCTCCTCCAGTTTACTTCAAAGCCAAGGAGTCTGTATTTATGCCCCTTTCTTGTACTTGCTCTAGTTGTATCCATAAGAAAAATACAGGGATGTGCCAGCCTTTCAGGAAGTGGCTACAGAATAGAGGCTGACACTCCAAGTTAAATTAAATTAAATCACATCTAATTAAATCATTTTAAAAGATGACCCTGCAATAGCAACATTTTGTGGAATCACCATGGCTTCACAGTGACTCATGCTGAGACAGATTTCTAGTATTATATAATGCCTTGTTTGAAAAGTGGTCAAAACTTACAGAATGCAGTATTAAGATGAGTACAGGGTTAAGTAAAGGAACGGAGCCATTTTACCACGATAACATGAACTTTTATTTCACTTGTACAGCAGAGAGAAATATATGACTTATCTTTCCTACTTTTCCTGTTTTCCCTTTCAATTGCTGTTCGAATGCCCAGTGAGTCTGGAATGACTTAAAAGGGGAGGAATTCCATGACAGTTCGCACAGAAGGCCTTTCTCTGGGCGGTACTTGTTAGTCCTCTTTGTAAACAGGGATAACAAAGACCCCAAGAAATGGACAAAGGACATAAGTAAACAATTCACAAAAGAGGAAATTCAGCTGTTTAACAACAGTGGGAAAACGGTCCATCTCACTAGTAATCAAAGACATGCAAATTAAAACACTAACGAGAGACCGTTTAGCAGTGTTTGGTTTTTGTTTTTTATGGTAATACCATCAGTGTGAAAGCTGCCTTCTTGCACATTGCTAGTAGCAGTGTAAACCGATTTAGCTCTGTTAAAAAGAAAATTAGCAGTGATCAAAATTAAGCATTAAAATATTTTATGCTTTTTGAACTAGTAATTTCACTCTTGGGAATCCATTCTAAGAAAGTCTGAATACGGAAAATATTTTGTATGCACCGACGTGTTCATCACAGTGCTATTTGTAATACCAAAAGAGAGACTAAATAAATGTCCAATAATAGGTTAATTAAAGTATGGCTCATCCTTAGCAAAATATTGTGAAGCAATTAAAATTATTTTACTAAGTGTTTCTATAGGAAATTGCATATATTATCATGTAATGTGAGAAATCAGGTCATAAAAACCATGAAACAACCATGAAAACAAACAGGTTTTTTTAAAAGATGAAAAGAAAATTATTTATAGAAGAAAACTGTTAGAAAATACACTAAAATTTTAATAGTAGTTGATACCTCTTCTTTTTTACTTTCTGTATTTTCAATATTCTTATATTGATCACTTAGGACTTTTATAAGAACAAAAATATAATAAATAAATAAAACCTTAACATTTTTCATAAAATCCCCTTTAAAAGATATTGTCTAAAGGAAAAACTGAATTTCCTAGACCCCATCTCTCATCACTGTCATCTTTGTCTTTTTATTTTATATACGGTCCTCACCTATATTAAATAGATAATTGATCTATTTATTAAAACAAAAGGAAATGTTCCTAACAGTTTCCTTGGAAGTTTTGTATGAATGTGCCCTAATAAACAACTTTGTTTAGATTCTTTCCAGTTTACTTCAAACTATTTAAAATTCTAATCTTTATCTCACAAACTAGAACTTTTTAAAATATTTGAGTGACCATATTGTTATTTTTTGAAAAGAAAGAAAGGAAAATGGTAAAAACAGTGATAAAAGTTGGTACTATTTAGTCTTCACAAAGAACAGCATGTTCTTTATCAGAGAAATATCCAGTACTTAGAAAAAAAAGAAGCCAGAGGAGGAGAGAATGAAGGCTATTCAGTGGGGGAAGAAGTTCTTTCACATGGAACCTGTCATGTGGAAGGAACAGAATTTGGACTATAGCACACTGTGGGGTATTTGCATGCGGTAGTGTAGCATTGGGTTGGGTTTGTATGATACCACCTAAAATCAAAACCAAGTAGGCGCACTCAATTAGACAGATTTTGAAAAACCAGGAAGAAGTGTCAACAGGAATCCTCATCAAGTCATGGTGGAGGGGAAGAGAAATGGCATCAGCAGGTCCTGCAGATTCCCTTCCCCCTCTTTTTTCTTGGAATACTTTCTCTGAATCTGTGACTTCTGTTATGAACACACAGTGTCTTTTTGGTGCTGAATTTGATTAATCCTACTTGAATATCAACAACTTCACTCTGTCAGCTGTTCTTTAATGTGATTCTGGAAACCCAAAAAAATGTAACAAATGGTGCAACTTGTTTTACACTAATAAAGAAGAATGATGTAATCCCTTTTTATGATATTTGTCGTTATCTCCTAGCTTACCAGATTTAGCAACCCAGTATTTATCCTCTTCTTCTGAGACGAATCATTTTTCCTACATTACCACATTGAGAGCTCACAGCCCTTTTAATGCTCACACCCTTGTGTACATTCCATTCATCCTGCTCACCCATTATGGATTATTGCCATCTGGTGGAAAAACAGGGTTGACTACCAGATGGTTGTTTTGAAATTTCCGGAAGTAAAGTGAAATAGTTTTCATCAGGGGAAAAATGCATTTGTTTTTCTCATGCGTATTCTGGGGTTCTAAAAGGACAAGCATTTTCCTGTTGCATTTCACTTGGGGGACTATACGACAAGTTCAGCTGCTGCATAGATGAAAGAGTTAACTTTCTCTAATGATCACACAAGAATAGTGCTTATGAAAAATTGGCCACATTTTTTTTTTTGAGGAAGATTAGCCCTGAGCTAACATCTGCCGCCAATCCTCCTGTTTTTTGCTTAGGAGGGCTGGCCCTGAGCTAACATGCGTGCCCACCTTCCTCTACTTTATATGTGGGACGCCTGCCACAGTGTGGCTTGACAAGTGGTGCCATGTCCACACCCAGGATCCGAACCGGTAAACCCCGGGCCGCTGAAGCGGAACATTTGCACTTAACTGCTACGCCACAGGGCCGGCCCCATGGGCCACATTTTTAAGTAACTGTATGACTATAGGGCAAAAGTGACAGAACGGAACAGAGCTAAAATGTCTCAATTGCCTTTCCTTTCACCAGGGAGAAATGCAGTATTAGATATTTTCCACTTGTAAGTTCTGTAATAGCACATTTGAGTCATTGAGCAATTTTCGGGTATATTAGCTCTTAAAATGAGATTTATTCATATTCAGAGTTTAGTATAGTCTTCAAAGTGACAGAATGAATATGATTTCAAAATAGTGAGGAGTTTCTCTTTTCCAAACTGTCATAAAATTTACTAACACTATCACAATTTTTAAAATTCTAAGTTAAACAAGATAGCAGGCCTGAGCTCCTCAAAACTGTCAACATTATAAAAGACAAAAATGGCCGGGGGGTTGTTTCAGGTAAAAAGAGATTAATGAGATGGAATCACCAAACACAGTGAATGATTCTTGATTGAATTGTGATTCTGGAATAAGAAAAGGATAATTAGATAAATTTGAATATGGACTATGTATTAGCTAATATTATTGTATCAGTATTAAATTTCTTAGGTAAGATAATGCTATTGTGGTTATGTAAGAGAATGTCCTTTTCTTGAAAGATACAGGATAATTTTTTTTTAAAGATTGGCACCTGAACTAACAATTGTTGCCAATCTTCTTTTTTCCTGCTTTTTCTCCCCAAATCCCCCCAGTATGTAGTTGTATCTTTTTTTTAGTTGTGAGTCCTTCTAGTTGTGGCATGTGGGACGCCACCTCAACATGGACTGATGAGCGGTGCCATGTCCGAGCCCAGAATCCGAACGAGCGAAACCCTGGGCCGCTGCAGTGGAGCACGGGAACATAACCACTCGGCCACGGGGCCAGCCCCAGGATAACTATTTTGTTGTGAAACTTAATTGGTTGAAAAATATATAGAAAGTGATACAGTGTATGTAGCAAAATATTAACAATTTGTGAATCTAAATGAAGGCCTTATGGATTTTTATTGTTCAGTTTTTTCAAATTTTCTGTATGCTTTACATTTTTCAAAATAAAAACTGGAAGGAAAAAACCAAAACCAAAGAGAATAGTCTTTCAAAAAGCGTTAAAGAGAGGAATGCTTCTCTGTCGGCACGTAATACAAAATGTCACAGTACCCAGTGGATAATTGACTGAGTGTATTACCCTAATTATTGGCCTGTTTGTCTTATTACTAGATGTCAGACTATGAGTAAGGTCATTTAGTAGGATCAAAGAACATCAAGAAGTTTCTACTCCTAGCCATTATGGAAGAGGAATTGGATTTACTCTCTAACTAAGAAATTGGACAAAATATATGAAACACTTGTTCACCGACACTGTACAACAGGAGGCTCAGGACAGTGTTCCCTAAGAAAGGGGGAAACAAATGAGGTGAGCCCCACCATTGTCCCAGCTTACCACCTTCAGTTTCCAGGCTACAGCTCAAGGAACGGGAAACCTAAAAAGAGCCCAATGGATTCCCTGAGTTGAGGAAACAAAGTTGAAAATGACAGACTTGAGGTGAAAGTGGTTAGAATTTGCAGGGCAGGGCACTGGAGAGGAAAGAACTGTACAGAAAGAGAGCTTCAGAGAGCAGAGGGTTCTCCCAGGTCCTCAGCTGAGTATTGATCAGCACATACCTGTGAGGAAACTCAGGCTGGAGAAAGTACCACCAGAAGGGAAGAGGCAAAAAAATCCTCAGAGACCCAACAGGGCTAGGAATCATTTGTTTTCCCACCACCCAGAGGGAAAACCTTATAACTATTAGACATTAAATAGACTACTCAGAAGGGTATTGCCTCAGGAGAGGGACCAAATTATCTGTAGACTAAAGGCTGTTTTGTTTCTACCTCACAAAGTGTAAAAGTAAGTCTTGAAAGGATCAAATGGTTTCCAAGTTACTTAACTGCATTCCAGGACAAAGCTCAAAAGATATTTATAGGATACAAAAAAAAAAATCCAGCAGCCAACAATGTAAAATTCACAAAGTCTGTCATCTAAATAAAATTGCAGTATAAAAAGAAAAAGGAAAATACAACCCATAGTGAGAAGAAAAATCAACCAATAGAAACAGACCTACATATGAAACATACGATAGAATTGGTAGATGAGGGCATTAAAACAGTTATTATAAATGTACTCCAGCTTTCATCTCTTGGCTTGGAGAAGGCCAAGATGTACCTGTCTTCAGTCATCCTGAATCCAGGTTCATCTAACACCAGCCGCTTCCACCGTGCCACCTAAGTTTGACCCCATTGAGATCAAAGTCATGTACCTGAGGTGCATCACTGGAGAAGTTGGTGCTTCGTCAGCCCTGGCCACCAAGATTGGTCCCCAAGACTGGCCTCCTGGTTCTGTCTCCAAAAAAAGGTGTTTGATGACATCACAAAGGCAACCAGTGATTGGAAGGGTCTGAGGATCACGGTGAAACTGACGATCCAGAATCAACAGGTTCAGATTGAGGCGGTATTTTCTGCCTCTGCCCTGATCATCACAGCCCTCCAGGAACCACCAAGAGACCAGAAGAAGCAGAAAAACGTGAAACATAGTGGAAATATCACCTTCGATGAGATTGTGAACATTGCCTGACAGATGTGGTGCCAGTCATTGGCCAAGGACTCTCTGGAACCATTGAAGAGATCCTGGGGACTGCCCAGTCTGTGGGTTGAAACGTTGATGGCCACCACCCTCATGACATCATAGATGACATCAAGAGTGGTGCGGTGGGATGCCCAGCTAGTTAAGATCCAGCAAGGAAAATACTTCGATAAAGGATCACTTGACAATCAAAGTAAATAAATAAATAAACTCCATCTGTTGAAGAAGTATCACAAAGAGATATGTAGAAGATATAATCCATATTGAACTTCTAAATACAGAAAATTACGCTGAGTGGGATTAACAGCAGATCAGACACCACAGAAGAAGACATTAGTGAGTTTGAAGACAAAGCAATAGAACCTATCCAAAATGAAACACAGAGAAGATTACAGATAAAAATGAACACAGTTCAGTGAGCTATGGGGCAACATCAAGCAACCGAATATAAATGTGATTAGAGTTCCAGAAGGAGAGCAATGTGGGGTGGGCAGGTGAAAGCAGAAAGACTGTTTAAAGAATAATGACTAAAAATTTTCCATATGTGATGAAAATTATACACTTGCAAGATTCATGTAGCTCAGTGAATCCCAAGAACAAGAAACATGATGAAATTTATTAGACTTTATAACCAAATTGCTTAAAATTGTGATAAAGAGAAAAAAATCTTAAAAGCAGCCAGAGAAAAAGGACACATTAAATACACAGACATCTCATTGGAAATAATACAAGCCAGAAAAAAGTAAAGCAATATCATTAAACTAATGAAAGTGAAAAAACCAGCCAACCTAGAATTCTTTACTTAGTGAAAATATCTTTCACAACTGAAGGGGAAATAAAGACATTTTGAGACACACAAATGCTGAGAGTTCATCACCAGCTGACTAATGTCTCAAGAAATGTGAAAGGAAGCCCTTCAGGCAGAGGAAAATGAAACCACAGGAAATCTGGATGTACACAAAGGAATGAAGAGCACAGGAAATGGTAAATATATGGGTAAATATTTTAAAATATTTTGTTCATATTTTTTACTCTTTAAAGAAGAAGTGATAAAGAATTTATAACATATGTTCATATAAAATGAATAACACAGTAGTGGAAAGATTGAGAAAAAACAAACGTAGATAAATTGTTCTAAGATTCTTCTTTTTTTTTTTTTTAAAGATTTTAATTTTTCCTCTTCTCCCCAAAGCCTCCCAGTACATAGTTGTATATTTTAGTTGTGGGCCTTCTAGTTGTGGCACGTGGGATGCCACCTCAGCATGGCTTGATGAGTGGTGCTAGGTCTGCACCCAGGATCCAAACCAGTGAAACCCTGGGCCACCAAAGCAGAGTGTGCAAACTCAACCACTCGGCCACGGGGCTGGCCCGCTGTTGTAAGATTCTTAAATTCTTTTGAAACCCTATATAAAGATAGATTGTGATAAGTTAAAGATGTACATTGTAAACTCTAATAGAAAACAGTAAAAATACAAGAGAAAGAGCTATTTTAATAAGCCAATAAAGGAGATAAAATGGAATGATAAAAAATGCTCAGTTAATTTCAAAAGGGGGAAAAAGGAGTAAGAAGAGATGGGATAAATTAAAAACAAGTAGCAAGAAGGTAATTTAAGCCCAACATATTTTTTAAATTACATTAAATGTAAATGTTCTAACCATGCAAAATAAAAGGCAGAGTTTTTAATATAAAGTCTTTGTATATACTTTAAATATAAACACACAAATAGATTAAAAGGATGAAAAAAATGATATTAACACTGACCGCAAGAAATCTGAAGTGACTATGTTAATGTCAGACAAAGTAGATTACAGAATCAAGAATATTACCAAGAATAAAGAAGGTCATTTCATAATGATGAAGGGGTCAATTAATCACGAGGACATAAAATGTGATGCACCTAATATCAGAGTTTCAAAATATATAAAGAAACAGACAGACTGCAAGAAGAAATAAACAAATTCTTGACTACAGTCAGAGATCCATAGCCAACATTCATCTTTCACTAATTGATAGAACAAGGAAAGAGAGTAGCAGTAAGGATATAGTACACTGGAACAACACTTTTAACAAACTTAACCTAGTTCATAAAACAGTACAGTAAACAACAGCAGAAAACGTGTGTTAAAAGAACACATGGAACATTTCTCAAGAAATGACTATATCATAGGGCATAAAACAAATCTCAGTGAATTTAAAATAATTCAAATCATGCAAAGATGTTCTGTGACCACAGTGGAATTAGATTAGAGATCAATAACAGAAATATAGCTCGAGAATTTTAAAATCTTTGGAAAATCAACAACATAGTTCTAAATAAACTACAGGTTAAATTTAAAAAATCAAAAAGAAAGTAGGAAGTATTTTGAAATTAGGTTTCATGAAAATGAAAACATGACATTAAAATTTGTGGGATGCAGTTAAAGCAGTGCTGAGAAGTAAATGTATAGCATTAAACATTTCTATTACAAAGAAAGATCTTACAGCAAAACTCTAACTCTCCACCTTAAAAACTAGAAAAAGAAAAGGAAATTATATGCAAGGTAAGCAGAAGAAAGGAAATAATAAAGACAGAAGCCAATGGGATATAAAAAAAAAAGAGAGAGAAAATCAATGAAATAACTACTGCTTCTTTGGGAAGATCACTAAAATTAATAGATCTCTAGCCAGAGTAGTCAGGAAAAAAAAGAAAAGACACAAATTAGGAATATCAGAATGAGAGAGGAGACATCATTACAGAGCCTATAGACATTAAAGGATTTTAAGGATAATATAATGAAAAATTTTATGCCAATAAATTCTACAATGCAGATGAAATGGACTAATTATTTGAAATACACAAACTACCTAAGTTTACTCAAGAAGAAACAGATAACCTCATTAGCCCTACATCTATTAAAGACAATGAAGCTGTAATTTAAAACCTTCCCACAGAAAACCCCAGGCCAACATCTCTTCACTGGTGAATTCTATCAAACACTTAAGAAAGAAACTTTCCAATTCTGTGCAAACACTTCCAGAAAATTAAAAAGGAGGGACTATTTCTCAACTCATTCTACAAGTCCAGCAATATGCTGAAACTAAAATCAAAGACATTACGAGAAAAGTTTTAAAACACACCAATACCTCTAATGAACATAAATGCAAAAATTTATAGACAGATTTTGGCACATTGAATCCAAGAATATATATAAGCAATATATCAAGATCTAGTGGTGTTAATACTAGGAATGCAAGATTGATCAAACAGTCAAATCTTGAGGCTGGCCCAGGGGCATAGTAGTTAAGTTCATGCACACCACTTCAGTGGCCTGGTGTTCGTAGGTTCAGATCCTGGACATGGACCTACACACCGCTCATCAAGCCATGCTGTGGTGGCATCCCACATACAAAATAGAGGAAGACTGGCACAGATGTTAGCTCAGTGGTAGTCTTCCTCACACACACAAAATATATATATATATATAATTTGCCATGTTGACACTAAAAATTAAAAACCATATGATTATCTTAATGGATGCAGGAAAAACATTTCACAAAAATTAAATATCTTTTCATGATAACAAAAACTTCTCAGTAAAACTGAAACTATATACCCATTAAATAATTCTCTATGTCCTACTCTCCCTATTGCCTTACAACCACCATTCTACTTTCTGTTTCTCTAAGTTTGACTCTTTTAGATACCTCATGTCAGTGGACTCATATAGTATCTGTCTTTCTGTCCCTGGCTTAATGTAGCATAATGTCCTCAAGTTTCACCAAGTTTGTAGCATGTGACAGGATTTCCTTCTTTTTTAAGGCTGAATAAATATTCCATTATATGAAAATAGCACATTTTCTTTATACATGCATCTCTTAATGGGCCTTTAGATTTCTTCCACCTTTTGGCTATTGTGAAGAATACTGCAGTGAACATGAGTATTCAAATCTCTTTGAGATCTTGCTTTCATTTCTTTCGGGTATTTACTCAGAAGTGGGGTTACTGGATCATATGATAATTCTATTTAAATAGACTTTATAAAAATCATAGAAGAAATTATAAGAAGAAGAAATTATAGAAGAAAATTATAAGAATTTATAAAAATTAATAATTTTTTGAGGAGCCACGATACTCTTTTCCCTAGAAGCTGCACCATTTCACCTTCCTATCAACAGTACACAAGGCTTCCAACTTCTCCACATCATTGTCAACACTTGTTCTTTTCTGGATTTGGAGGTTTGTTTGTTTTTTGATAGGTTCTATCCTGATAGGTGTAAGGTGACATCTCATGGTGGTTTTGATTTTTCATCTCTCTAATGATTAGTCATGTTGAGCATCTTTTCATATACTTGCTGGCCATTTGTATATTTTGAAGAAATGTCTATTCATGTCCTTTGCCTATTTTTTAATTGAGTTATTTATTTTTTACTGTAGGAGTTCTTTATATATTCTAGATATTAATCCCTATAAGAGATATGATTTGCAGATATTTTTTCTCATTCCATAGGTTGACTTTTAGTCTGTGTACTTTTTTTTAAAGATTTTATTTTTCCTTTTTCTCCCCAAAGCCCCCCAATACATAGTTGTATATTTTTAGTTGGGGTCCTTTCAGTTGTGGCATGTGGGATGCTGCCTCATCATGGCTTGATGAGTGGTGCCATGGCTGCACCCAGAATCCGAACAGGCAAAACCCTGGGTCACCAAAGCGGAGTGCACGAACTTAACCACTCAGCCACTGGGCTGGCCCTGTTTGTGTCCTTTAATGCACAGAAGTTCTTAAGGTTGTTGTAGTCCCTTTTGTCAATTTTTGGTTTTTTTGCCTCGGCTTTTGGTATCATATCAAGAAAATCATTGTCAAATCCAATGCCATGAAGTGTTTCCCCCATGTATTCTTCTATGAGTTTTAGAGTTTTAGGTCTTCTGTTTAGGTCTTTCATCCATTTTGAGTTAATTTTTGTATAGCGTGTAAGTAAGGGTCCAACTTCATTCTTTTGCATGTGAATATCCAGTTTTCCCAACACCATTTGTTGAAGAGATTTTCCTTCTCCCGTTGAGTAGTCTTGGCACTCTAAGCAAAGATCATTTGACCATACACTTCAGAGTTTACTTCTGGGCTTTCCATTCTGCTTCACTGGTCTTTATGTCTGTCTTTATGCCAGTACCACAGTATTTTGATTACTATAATTTGTAATATATTTGAAATAAGGATATGTGAGGAATCTAATTTTGTTCTTTTTTGATATTATTCTGGCTATTCGAGATCCCTTGAGAATTCATATGAATTTTATGATAGAATTTTCTGTTTCTGCAAAAAAATTTCATTGGTATTTTGATAGCCATTGCATTGAATCCATAGATTACATTGGGTAGTATTAACATCTTAATATTGTCTTCCAATTCATGAACAAGGAATGTCTTTCCATTTATTTGTATCTTTAATTTCTTTCAGCAATGTTTTGCAGTTCTCGGTGTACAAGTCTTTCACCACCTTGATTAAATTAATTGCTAAATATTTTTATTCTTTTTGATGTGATTTTAAATGGAATTATTTTCTTAATTTCCTTTTCAGATTGTTCATTGTTAGTGTATAGAAACACAACTGATTTTTGTGTGCTGACTTTTCATCCTGCAACTTTGCTGAATTTATTACTTCTAACAGGTTTTTTTTTTTTTGAGGAAGATTAGCCCTGAGCTAACATCTGCTGCCAATCCTCCTCTTTTTGCTGAGGAAGACTGGTCCTGAGGTAACATGCGTGCCCATCTTCCTCTGCTTTATATGT
Source organism: Equus caballus (assembly GCF_041296265.1). Taxonomy (NCBI): domain Eukaryota; kingdom Metazoa; phylum Chordata; class Mammalia; order Perissodactyla; family Equidae; genus Equus; species Equus caballus. The sequence goes on along the minus strand of NC_091712.1, from coordinate 17,320,608 downwards.
GGGATGCCTGCCACAGCATGGCTTGCCAAGCAGTGCCATGTCTGCACCCGGGATCTGAACCAGCAAACCCTGGGCCGCTGAAGCAGAATGTGCAAACTTAACTGCTGCGCCACTGGGCCAGCCCCACTTCTAACAGGTTTTTTTTGTATGTGGATCTTTTAGGGTTTTCTAAATATAAAATCAAGTCATCTGCAAACACAGATAATATTACTTCTTCTTTTCCAATTTATATGCCTTTTATTTCTTTTTCTTGACTAATTGCTCTTGCTAGAGCTTCTATGACTCTGTTGAATAGAAGTGGTTAGAGTGGGCATCCTTGCTTTTGTTCCTGGTTTTAGATGAGAAGCTTGCTTTCTTTTCTCATTGAGTATGATATTAGCTGTGCGCTTTTCATATATGACCTGTATGATGATCTGGTAGTTTCCTTCTATTCCTAGCTTGTTGAGTGTTTTTATCATAAAAGGTGTTTAATTTTGTCGTTTTCTTTTTTTCATTTTTAGAAAACTTCATAAAAATAGCATTTCACATTTTTCAGACATTGGAAGTACAAAGAGTGGGAAAGGCATAAGTCATGGTCTACATACATTCTGATAATATTATCCATTCTTCTTGAAGAAGCAGTAGGATTTTCTTGTGTTTATAGGTTTTTGAGTGTTTGATTTTTCATTTATGGGATCATATGTCCATTACTAATTCCATCTGGCATTTGAACTTTCATGTTTATATCCTTCATGGTGAGTGTCTTTGTATCTTCAATGTGTTGTGTAGCCTTGCATGTGTGTGTTTAAAAATTAACTTTCTTTCTTCCTTCCTTCCTTCGTTTCTTTCTTTCTTTCTCTCTTTCTCCCTCCCCCCTCATTCTCCCTCTTTCCCTCCGTCCCTCCCTCCCTCCCTCTTTCTTTCTTGGTGAGGAAGATTGGCCCTGAGCTAACATCTACTGCCAATCTTCCTCTTTTTGCTTGAGGAATATTGTCCCTGAACTAACATCTGTGCCAGTCTTCCTCTACTTTGTATGTGGGATGCCGCCACAGCATGGCTTGATGAACGGTGCGTAGGTCTGCACCCAGGATCTGAACCCATGAATCCCAGTCTGCTGAAGCAGAGCATGTGAACTTAACAACTACACCACCAGGCCCCCCCCATTCTTTTTTAATGTAAGCATTTACAGCAATAAACTTCCCTCTTAAACTGCTTTTGCTGCATTCCATAAGTTTCAGTATGTTGTCATTTTGTTTTCCTTTGTCTCAAGATATTTTCTAATTTCCCTTGTGATTTCTTCTTTGATTCATTGGTTGTTTAAGAATGCATTGTTAAATTTCCACATATTTGTGAATTTTCCAGTTTCCCCTCTGCTGTTGATTTCTACTTTCAGTCCACTGTGTTCAGAAAGGTACTTTGTATAATTTCAATATTCTTAAATTTTTAAAGATTTGTTTTGTGGCCTAACACATGGTCTTTTCTGGAGAATGTTCCATGTGCACTTGAGAAGATTGTATATTCTGTTATTATTGGATGGAGTGTTCTATATGTGTGTGTTATGTACTGTTGATCTATAGTGTTGGTCAAGTCCTCTCTTTCCTTATTGGCCTTCTGTCTGGTTTTTATATCCACTATTGAAAATGGGTTATTGAAAACTCCTACTATTATCGTGTTGCTATTTCTCGCTTTAATTCTGTCAGTGTTTGCTTCATATATTTAAGAGTGCTGATATTAGGTGAATATAGCCATGCCTTGGAGATATTGTGGGTTTGGTTACTTTATTGCAGTGCAATAAAGTAAGTATCACAATAAAGTGAGTCACACAAATATTTTGGTTTCTCAGTGCTTATAAAAGTTATGTTTACACTATACTGTAGTCTATTAAGTGCGCAATAGCAGTATGTCTAAAAGAAACAATGTCCATATCTTAATTAAAAAATTCCTTACTGCTAAAAGATGCTGACCATCATCTGAGCCTTCAGTGAGTCATAATCTTTTGCTGGTGGAGGATCTTGCAAAATTGCAGTATCTGTGAAGTGCAATAAAACACGGTTTGCCTGTATATGTTTACAATTATTGTATCTTCCTGGTAAATTGACACTTTTATCATTATAGAATGTCCTTTGTCTCTTGTGACAATTTTTTTAAAAGATTTTATTTTTCCTTTTTCTCCCAAAGCCCCCTGTTCAGCCTATGTGTGTTCTTAGATCTAAAGTGAGTCTCTTGTAGATAGCATATAATTTTTTTTAATACATTCAGCAAATCTATGTCATTTGATTGGAGAGTTTGATACAGTCACATTTAAATAATTACTGATAGGAAAGGACTTACTATTGCCATTTTGTTAATTATTTTCTGTATGTCTTGGAGCTATCCCTCTTTTACTGCCTTCCTTTGTGTTTTACTGATTTTTTTGTAATGACATGTTTTGTCATTTCTCATTTTCTTTGTTATTTGCTTGGGAGGGGGTTGGGGTTTTATGTTAATGATCTTTTACATTACGCTTTTATAAAAAATAAACTTTACTTTTTTAGAGCAGTTTTAGAAGCACAGAAAAATTGAGTGGAAAGTACAGAGCATTCTCATATACTCCTGTCCCCTCACATGCACAACTTCCCCCCCTATCAATATCGTGCGTGCAGTGGTACGTTTGTTACAATTGACAAACCTACATTGATACATCATCACCCAAAGTCCATAGTTTACATTAGGGTTCACTATTAGTGTGGTACATTCTGAGTTTTCACAAATGTATAATGACATATATCCACCATTGTAGTATCATACAGAATAGTTTCACTGCCCTGCAAATCCTCTCTTCTCTGCCTATTCATCCCTCACTCCCCCATAACTTCTGACAACCACTCGTCTTTTCACTGACTCCATAGTTTGCCCTTTTTCAGAATGTTGTACATTCATCATACGTAGCCTTTGCAAACTGGCCTCTTTCACTTAGCAGTATGCCTTTAAGTTTCCTCTGGGTCTTTTCAATGCTTGGTAGCTCATCTCCTTTCAGCACTGAATAATCTTCTATCATCTGGATATACTACAGTCTACTCATCCATTCACCTATTGAAGGACATTTGGGTTGCTTTTAAGGTTTGGCAATTATGAATAAAGTTGCTATAAACATCTGTGTAAAGCTTTTGTGTGGACATAAATTTTCAATACCAAGGAGCATGATTTATAGATCAAGTGGTAAGAGTATGTTCAGTTTAACGAGAAATGCCAAACTGCCTTCCAAGGTGGCTGCAGCCCATCGCATTCCCCGTCAGCAGGGAATGAGAGCTCCTCATCAGCATATGGTGGTGTCAGTTTTTTGGATTTTGGCCATTCTAATAGGGGTGTAGCCGTATGTCATTGTTGTTTTGATTTGCAATTCCTTAATGGCATATGATGTTGAACGTCTTTTCATGTCAAGTCATGCTTACTTGACATCTGTGTATCTTCCTTGATGATGTGTCTGTTCAGGTCTTTATCTTATATTTTTAATTGAGTTTTTCATTTTCCTATTGTTGAGTTTTGAGAGTTCTGTGTAGTTTTGGATTTCAGTCTTTGATCGGATATGTCTTTTGCAAATATTTTTTCCCAGTCTGTCACTTGTTCTCTCATTCTCTTGACATTGTGTTTCACAGAGCAGAAGTTTTTAATTTTAGTGAAGTCCAGCTTACCAATTCTTTCTTTCGTGGGTTGCATCTTTGCTGTTGTACGTAAAAAGTCATCACCATACCGAAGATCATCTAGATTTTCTATGTTGTCTTCTAGGAGTTTTATAGTTTTGAATTTTGCATTTGGGTCTATGATCCATTTTGAGTTAATTTTTGTGAAGAGTTTGCAGTCTGTGTCTTGATTCATTTATTTGTCCAGTTTTTCCATCTCCATTTGTTGAGAAGACTGTTTTTTCTCCATTGTTGTACCTTTGCTCCTTTGTCAAAGATCAGTTGACTATATTTATGTGAGTCTATCTCTGGGCTCTCTATTCTGTTCTATTGATCTATTTGTCTTATCTTTGATTTTCTGAAGTTTAATATCATATGCCTCGGTGTAGTTTTTTTTTTGCCAAATAGTGTCCTCTGAGCTTCTGGATCTGTGATTTGGCGTCTGACATTAACTTGGAAAGCTTCTCAGTCATTATTGCTTCAAATGTTATCAGTATTGCTTTAAATATTGTTTCTGTTCCTTTCTCTCTTTCTGATATTCCGATTATGTGTATGTTACCCATTTTGTTGTTCCACAATTCTTGGGTATTCTGTTCTGTTTTGTTCGTTATTTCTTTTTCGCTTTGCTTTTCAGTTTTAGAAATTTCTGTTGTTGTATCCACAAGTTCAGACAGTCTTTCCTCTGCTTTGTCCAATCTGCTAATGAGCTTATCCAAGGCATTCTTCATTTCTGAATGTAGTGTTTTTGAACTCTAGTATTTCTTTTTGATTTTTTAGAATTTCCATCTCTCTGCTTACATTATCCATCTGTTTTTGTAGGTTATCTACTTTTTCCATTAAAGCCCTTATCGTATTCATCATAGGTTTTTTTTTTGTTTCCAGGTTTGATAATTCCAACATTCCTGCTGTATCTGACTCTGCTTCTGATCCTTGTTCATTCTCTTCAAATTGTGTTTTTTGCCTTTTAGCATGCCTTGTAATTTTTTGTTGAAAGGTGGACATGGGTAAAAGGAACTACTGTAAATAGGCCATTAATGTAGTGGTAAGGTGTTGGGGGAGAAGCATTCTATAGCAGTACGATTATGTCTCTGTCCTTTGGAGCACCTGTGCCCTTGGACTGTGAACTCTACTAGTGCTTCTTAAGGGCTTTTCCGTCCTCCTTAGGTGGGACAGCATAGCTAGAGGAGACTGGAGTTGGGTATTTCCCTTCTCCCACTTGTTGGGATAGAACTAGCCAGAAATAGTTGTAGGTCGGGCTGTGATAAAACAGCATCAGGTTAGTCTTTGGTAAAATAGTTTCTCCTGAGGGCAGACTTGTTATGAAGAACTGAATGCCCTGGGGTATTTCAAAATGAGTACTTTTCCCCTCCCCCGGCCAGAAGCTTGAAAGGATTTTTCCTCCAGTATTCGCTGTGAGAACCTGGTAGAGCTCCTATCAAACAATCTTAATTTGAAGGAATTTAAATGCAATCTGTTTGAACCACTAGGATATTAGTGCCAATTTGATTTCAGATGATATTTTTCTTAAAGTTCAAGTACATAAATAACTGTATGTGTAAAATTAATGCAGGACGATTTCAAAAGGAGTGTTTTTTTACATGGTATGTTTTTAAAAATTTTTTCAGAACTCAGTTAATATCATCAAGATAACTAGCCATTTTTCTGCAAATTGAGGTAAATATTCTTACTTCTTATTCTCTCTTTGAATTGATATGTTACCAGTAATATATCATTTGAATGATCTTTTTTAAGAGTCCTCATAATTGTTTCTTTTCTTTTCTTTGTGAGGAAGATTGGCCATTCTTCCTCTATTTCATGTGGGATGCCACCACAGCATGGCTTGATGAGCGGTGCTAGGTCCACACCTGAGATCCAAACCCGCGAACTCTGAGCCACCAAAGTGGAGTCTGCGAACTTAACCACTACACCACTGGGCTGGCCCCTGTAATTGTTTCTTAAGAGTCTTGACTTTGTGTGTGTGTCTGTGTTCTCAACTGGGGGCAGTCTCCCCACCTGGGGAATATTGGGCATGTCTGGAGACATTTTTGATGGTTACAACTTGGAGGAGAGTGAGGTGCTACTGGCATTTAGTGGGTAGAGGCCAGAGATGCTGCTGAACATCCTACCGTGAACAGGACAGTCCCCACAACAAAGAATATCAATAGCATCAAGGTGGACAAACTCTGATATGTGTGTGTGTAAGATGTATGAATAACAATGTCATTCTAAAACATAGGGATACAAAAAGAAATTAATTTTTAGATGATACTTTGTTATCAAATGCAAATTTTTATTCTTTATCATTCAATTATAATTGATTGCTTCCAAACAAATGTCACTTGCTAATGTTCTATAAATATGTATTAAGCACATATTCTTTGCCAGGCACCATGCTAGACGCTAGGGGTAGACGTCATTCCTGCCATCATGAATCTTAGTATATCTTCCTAAAGAGACTTGAACATTAACTTTTTTATGAACCTAAATTAAACTATTTCACAGTGTGATATTTTCCCAAAAAGAGGGAAGGAAATGGCTGTTGACTGTCACAACTCAAGATACAAATATAAAATTAAATTAAATGAAAATAAATTAAATGAAATCAATGAAACTGGTCGTTGTTGGCTTGCAAGGTTGTTAGAAAATAATGGAGATGTCGAGCCACTGCTTTTTCTTTTCTCCTTTCCTTTAGGGAGTAAAGTTTCACAGATATCATTGCTTTTACTAGAAGTAGCTGTCTCTTAGGACATAGTGAAACATGACATTTGGAGTTTTAAAAATGATCTGTTCTGGTCCTATTCTTCCTATTTAGTGACACTGTTATTGTTGTCCATAATATGGCAGAGCTACACTTATGCATGAATGAAATGAGTATAGCAACTTGAAAGCATTAAAAATATTTATTCCTGTTATGCCTGAAATTCAAGAACTTGAGAGTAATTCCTTTGGGTAGGCATTATGTCTTCAAGAGTTTTTTTTATTAAAATGCAGATATTCCAGAGAGAAATAGAGAGACAGAGAACACAACAAAAAGTAATATTGGTAAAGAGTTTATTTTAAATGTTATTACTTTGGGGAATTAGAAAAGATATTAATTGACTGGAAAGATATGAGGGGGAAAATAGATTGCAATTTACAAAATAGTAGGTACAATATAAGATGTATATTATACGCTTCGTGTATAACATGTGATATATAATTCACTCTGGGTGGTATGATTCTAGGTGATTTTTATTATTTATTTGCTCTGATGTACATATTTTGTTTCTTTTCCAGTAAACATGTACTATTTATGTCAGTTTTTTAGAAAGTTAATCATTTAGGTCAAAAAAGGAAGCACTGAGGCCTCAAGTAGGTTTAACTTCAAACTACACAAAGTGTTCTAGAGATCTGGAGAGGGAGTGGCGGCACATTTTAGCCTAAGAGAATGTGTATTCCATGAAGGACCCAGGATGGAATCTCAGAGATCTAAGTCTTCACAAATCTCCTGTCAAAGTTTAGCACCTCTTTCCACTGGGCAGCTATTGAACTTACACAGGATGTAATGCACTGCTGCAGATTGCAGTGTGGCCTTGTTTTGAGTCAAGAAAAGATGTCACTACATGAGGAGCAAATGATGAGATTGTTTGCTTGGCAGTTTACAGTTACATTCTGCTCAGGATGAGCTGTAAATACACAAGCCCTTTTTCATAATCTATGATACATTGAAAAGATCTCATGCTCAACATAAGCATCCAAACCAAATGTACAGACGTGCCAAACAATCTGCCACCCGCCTCAAGGGAGGCTACAAACAGACACACTTCTAAGTAAACCACTTCGGTTGAGAATCATCTCATCTAATGGCTGAGAATTTTGCTAATGGCATACTTGATTCAAAGAAATACAATAGCAGAACTTCAGAATATAGAAATTCACAGCCAATTTTTGCAGGTTAAGAGCTTGTAAAATACTCTGAAATAAACAGTGAAGATTGTTTTCTGTTTCAGTGTAATCACATGCAATGTTTCAATTTGTCTGACCAAGCATATGTTGAATACCTGCTATGTTTCAGCTTTGCTAAGTTTGAAGACAGAAAGATGAGTAAGCTGTGATCTGTGCACACAGGGCTTAGAGGTCAATGAGGGGGGCCAACCTGTATGGTGTGTGTTTGATGCCATGGAGCCCAGAGGAGGGATGCTGGTGTGGGCGCAGGTTGTGCTGGGAAGGTTGGGAATGGAACCCAGTCTTGCCAGACAGAGTGGAAAGGAAGGACGTTTCAAACTGACGCAAAAGCTGAGAGACATGCAAGAGACCAAAGTTTTAAAAAACGACAGATAGTTCCAAAAGATTGAATTAGACTCCAACTTCTGGCCAAGATGGAACGATGGGGACTGGGTTTACCATTTCATCTGAAACAACTTAAAATCAGGCAAAAATATAGAAAACAATTGTTTTCAGACACAGCACACTGGTCAGTAAAGACACTGATCCCTGAGAGGGGAAACTGATGAGGTGAGCCCATGATTATCCTGGCCGACTGCCTGGAGAGAGTCAGACACTGCACACCAGGCAGTGAAGACACTGATCCCTGAGAGAGGGGAAATCAATGAGGTGAACCTGTGGTTATCCTTACTGACTGCCTGAACAGAATTTCCGGGGTGCATTAGACAGGGGGCCCCCACGTGGAGCCTGAGTGTCCACGGAGGCCATGGCTTCTTCAGCTCAGGCAGAGAACTAGGGAGGGGCGCCCTGCCAGGGCGAGAGCTCTAGAGACCTGCGGGGGCCCCCAGAGTCTTCAGGGGAGTACCGCTCAGCACCAGTGTGTGGGGAAGCTACTCAAGGCTCAAGAAGGAACCACTAGATGGGATCAGAGGGACTAGCCCTTGAAAGAAAAACCTGGTAATTCACAGGGCATCAGATAGGCTGTTTAAAAGAACATTGCTTCAGCAGTGTGGCAAAATTAGCTCTAGAATAAAGGCTGCTCTCGTGCCGCCTATGGAAGCTTAAAAGAAGCTTCAAAAATATCAAACTGCTTCCAACTAATTTCCTGCTTCCCAGAATAAAGCTCAAGAAAATATTTATAGGAATAGAAAAATATCCAGCACCTAAGAAGGTAAAATTCACAGTGTCTGGCATCCAAGTGAAACATGACCAGGTGCACAAACAAGTAGGAAAATACAATGAATAATGAGGAGAAAAATCAGTCAATGGAAACATAACCAGAAATGACACAGACGTTAAATTAGACAAAGGTAGAATTAGTAGACAAAGAAACTAAAAAGTTGCCATAACTATATTCCATTTGTCTAAGAATCTAAAGGAAAGATTGAGCCTGTTAAATAGAGAAATGGAAGAAGTTAAAAAACAAACTGAAATAATAGACATGAAAAATATGTCTATGGTGAAAAATATACTAGATGGAATTAACAGCAGATTAGACCCAATAGAAGAAAAGAATAATGAAGTTGAATGCATAGCAAGAGAAACTATCCAAAATGAAACACATGGAGAAAAAAGTAGAATGAACAGAGCAGCAGTGAGCTGTGGGACATCTTCAAGTTGCATGCGCTGTAACCCTGTACCTGAGGCTAAAGCTGATTGATTTATGGGTGGACACATTGACCATGGCTGGAACAGTGACTTTCTTCCTTGAGATTTTGAACTTAGGACCCAGAGAGAATCAAGCTAGTCTCACTCTTGAGACTGAAGCAGGAACACAGAAACTTTCATTGTTCCCCACCAAGTAGACAGAGGTATACAATATGGAGGGAGAAATCATTGAGTTTTCTGGGTGCTGGTTCCAGTTGTTTCTGAGCTTTGTTATACTCCTGACCTGTAAAGCTTCTCCTTAGATTCCGTGAAATATGGTTTTTTGTCACATATAATGAAAAAGGCCTTAAATTATAGAGAAGTGATGCATTTGATGTTGGACGCACAATTGGAGTGTCTGTGGGATGTCAGCATGGAAATGTCCACTAGGCAGGTGAATACACTTATCTGAAGCTCAGAGAATAAGTATGTACCCTAAATTTACATTTTTATTCTATCAGTCTATAGAAAAAATAGACTACCTAAATCCATAAGAGTCTATGAAATTGACAACGGAGAACATACAGAGGGAGACAAAAGTAAGGCCAAAGATGGGACCTGGAAAACAACCACATCAAAGAGGCCAGAAGTGCATCGAGAGAAAGACTCTGAGAAGGAATGTTTATCAAGGTAGGATGAGAGCATGATGCTGAGGAAATCAAAGGAAGGGAGAATCTAAAGAAAAGAAATTGATAACATTGTCAGATTCCTAAAGGACCCAAGACATTCCTGTCCCTCGATTGGCAACCACTGACTCCCTGTATTGCTAACCTTACTTCATTTTTGCTGCTCATATTTGCCACACCTGAGTCCATATTTCCTTTTCTCACTTCAACATGCTCACGTAACCATAGTTATCAATCTCTTTAGGACAGTTTGATTTTGGCGATCTTAACCCTATGTTACTGACAATACCTGACAAGGATTAAAGACTCAGTCAAAGCAGATGAACAGAGAAGAGCTGAACCCTTCTCCCCAGAAAGACAATTGTATGCCAGTAGGACTGGGGGAGGCAAGAAAGGAGCTGGAGGGGAACTTATGGTTTCCATAAGAGGAAAGCAGACCTCATCAATTATTAAAGCTCTTTTAGGAGGCACATATGCATATAGACAAAAGCTCATGAATGGTGTCTATTTAGATTTCAACAAGCCTTTCACAAAGTTACGCACAAAAGGCTATTTTAAAACTTGAGTCATCAAAGTGTGATGCAGACCGGTGTAATACACAGGAAAGTTGCTTAGAGACAAGAAACAATGGTTTAGGATAAAAGGGCACTTCTTGGCGCAAGAAGTGTGACCATTGGCATTCCCCTATGACTACCCTTGTTTAATATTTTTATGACTTGTTTGGAGGAAAGAAGGTACAATGACACTACGTTCTTCTGATTATGAAAAGCCCAAGTATATGGGAATAACTTGATGTTAGTATGAGGCTATGTGAATGGGCATAAAATATTGAACTGGTCTTTTATATGGCAAAAATAAAGTATTGAACTTAGGGAAAAATAATCTAAAGTATACTTAAAAGATTCATTTACTCATTAATTCATTATATACTTATTGAGGATCTACAATGTGGCCAGATATTGTGCAACAAGTTGGGGAGAAAATAATAATTAAGAAGGCATTTCTCCCTGCTCTTGGAGAACTTAAATGGAACAAGAAGGTATTTCCTGAATCTCAAGAAGAGCAAATTTAATAGGAAACACGTGGAGTTTAGTTTTCTAAGAATTAAGTTGATAAGATTGCAAAATGTAAATATACTCCTAAAAGGGACCGATATGATGGTTCTGTTAAGGGAAACTAGAATATTTGGGGCTACATCCATAACATCTGGGTGTGTTAGGACCATTTTTTGTTGCAAGTAACAAAAACCCAATTCAAAACTAACTAAAAAAACGGTAAGCCTGCCTGCAGGCATAGCTGGGTATGGAGAGGCAGCAGATGCCATGAGACCTTGGTGTAGCTCACTCACTCTCCATCTCTCAGCTCTGTGTTATTCTGTTGGTTTCATTCTAAGACTTTTTTCACAGGGAGCAAAGGAGGCTTATATATAGGCATGGAAGAAATTCCAGTTTTCTGTGTTCCACAGCACCTGTGATCTTAGGAGACCCTTTTTCTCCCAGCACCCATGTGAATTCGTGAAAAAGGACAGTGAATGGCCCATTCCTGAACCACTCACTGTGGCCAGAAGTTTGAAGTTGATTGTTACTGGCCAGGCCAAGGACCCCACAGCTGCCAACCGCAAGAGCCAGGGGGAGGGGAAGCGATCAGCCCCCCAGAACCACACAGACTGAGAATAAGGAGGAAGTCATTTCCCAAATATATGGGAGGCAGACAAGAAATATGAGAGAACCACTATCTACTTCCTCTCTCTGAGTCATCATAGACTGATTACGGCTGTGCTGGGAGCCTCTAAAATAATCCTCCTCTGATTCCTGCCTCCCGGTTCACACCCTTGTATAATCCCCTCCTTGTCGATGTGGGAGATTTAGTGACTCACTTTTAAAGAAAAGAATATGGCAGAAGTGTTGGTACGTCACTTCTGAGATTAGGTTATAAAAAACTGCAGGTTCTATCTTGGATGCTGTGACTTTTTCTAGCTCTCTCTTTGATTGTTCACTTTAGGGTAGCCAGCTACCAGGCTGTGAGTAGGTCCTATGGAGAGAATAAGCTCAGAAGTGGATTTTCTGAGACCGATAATAACTAGGTGTATGAGCTTGGAAGTGGATCCTTCCCCAGTCTAGTCTTTAGATGAGACTGCAGACCTGGCCGAGAGCTCAACTGCAACCTCATGAGAGAACTGGAGCCAGAGGCACCCAGCTGAGCTGTGCCCAGATTCCTGACCCACAAAACTGAGATCAGACATTTTTATCATTATAAGCCACGAAGCTTTGGGGCAATTTGTTAAATAGCAATAAATAACTACTACACTGGGGTTGGTACAATAAGGTAATATTTATGTACAAATGACCAAAGATAGATAAATACATACAGGATCAGACAAACAAATCTGTTAAAATAGCACATGTGATTGTGTCATATATTTGAATATTTTCTGTGTTGAACATGAAGAAAATGAACTTTTCCCCCGTAGATGAAACTATTGAGTATTATTTTTATCTATAAACAGACTGAATATATAGCAGCTATATTGTATCTTATTAAGTAAAGATCTTAAATCCAGATACAGCAATTACAGCATTCTGTAGCTAGTTAAAGTCTAGACTACATTATTTGGCTATATTCTGGACTGTTTCTCTAATTTTTCCATGCTTCAAATGAGGTTTTCAATTGTAATTTGAAGTTAAAAAGAATCATTTTGCCAAGTTTCCTTTGGCTCCTTGTTTAAAGACATGGATCACCATAAAGGAAAGGTCCATATAAGGTCAATGTGACTTTGTCTTTGAGATCTGTTTACGTCTTTGTGTTTGTAGGTTACCTAAGTACCTCTCCCTGATGAAAAGTCTACAAGAATCTCCGGGGAAAAAGAAAGAGGACTGAGTCCAATAGCAAAAGAATGTTTACTAAAGCCAATTTTCCTTAGCAGCAGGCTTACAAGAAAATAAAAGGTATTTTAAAATTTATAAATCCATAAACCTGTGTATAAACACCAGGCTAATGTAGTTCCATAAAAATGATCAAGTCATAACCTTTGAAAACCGGGTAGGTGATAGAAATGTTGATTAATCTCAAACGAAGTGCTTATACCTGCTACTATTTTCAGAAGTTAATAGCTACCCTGGGGCATTTTTAACTTACGTGTAACATTGAGTGGTTTTTTTCCTCTGATGATTGCCCTAATATTTCACAAAATTCTAATTAGCAACTAATTACCATTCCACCCTGTCATCACACAACCCCCTGCTGCTGCTGTAACTTTATTTCTTCAGCGATGACAGAGGGAGACTCCAACAAGTTCTGAAGGTGCTTTTGATGATTATATAGCACAGGGAGCAACACCACATTTGCTAGTATTTCTGTAAGATGTAACTGTGTGCAGACAGCCAGTGCGCTCAATGTAGAGCCAAAACAAAGCTGATTTGCTTGTGTATTTTGGGAGGCCAGCGTCTCAAAGTGAGCCTATAATATGCCTCTCACCTTCTTATAGGCTCCAGGTTTTCTTGCAAGGGACTGGAAGCAGGGCCCTTTACTTGGAATTCATTGGAATTCAATGAATGCTTAGAATTCATCACTCATTACCGGTTAACTCATGTTATAGTGCAAATTTCTTCATCCTAACCAATTCTCACTCTTGCGCATAGAAAATTCCATGTTTTAAAATATAATATTACATTTGCTTGAGTTTTTTTCTTTCCTTCTATAACTTTCTACTACTGTGGAGGACTGTTTTGAAGCTATTTAATTCTTGTTGTTGTGGTTCAGTCCTTTGAAGTTTAATGAGGAAAATTGTATGAATACACACATGTTCATGCAAACATACCTCCTTATTACCTATGATGCTAGGTAATGCCCAAAGTTATTGACCCCAAGATACTGAAGTCGTATTTGTGATGATGGTGTTTGCAGAGAGCAAAGTCCATGGGACCTGGAGAAGAAACAGAACTGATGCTCCCATCTTCTCTCCCAGGGTCAAGCACTTTCACACCTCAGGCCCCTGAGAGGTGGAGCTCCCCCTGGAGCTGCTGCAGAGCTAATCTGGTGCCATTACGTGGAAATGGAGGATTCTGTGCACCACCACCTTAATGTCACATTGGAAAGCCAAGGTTTTATTCCAACTCCAGATAATTCCACAGAGAAATGGTTATTATGTATGATTATTTGCCTACTCAAAGTAGAAAAGACTTCTATATATAACAGCAAAGAAAGAAACAGTAAAGGGAAGACTGATAGATTTTGCTACAAAAAAGGGAAAATGTTTGCAAGTGAAAAAAATACTGTAAATTAAAAGGCAAATGAAAATAATGGAAAGTATTTGCAAAATATATGACAAAGGATTAGGGATAATGTTTTTAATACATAGAGACGTCTTTTTAATCTCTATAAATAAAATTAAGTTTCTGTTTCTTTTCCTTTTCTGAGGATAGTGTTCAGAACGGTCCCGCACTGGACATACCATTGTAGGCTATCTTACAATACAGGCTCTAACAATGCTGGGCTGTCCTGAGCCCCGGTATTAGAATTGTTTACCTTTATACTAAGAAGGGTGTGACACCAAAATCCACATGTAACACGTGCCCAGGTCAGCTTCAAGGAGTTTGTGCCATAAGATCTAAAGTTCTTATGAGACTGTCTAAAACAAAAATCATGTCATCCAGGCCTATGATACTTCCATGGTTGCTAAATGTGTCCGTGACAGGATCAAGTATGCTTTTTCTTATGGAAGAGCAGAAAATCACTGTGAAAGTGTTGAAGGCACAAGCACAGAGTCAGAAAGCTAGATTAAAAATGGAGATTTTTGAAATAATAAAAAAAATCAAAAGCCTCCTAAAAAAGGTTAAGTTCCTTCTGTTACTACATCATGGGAAAATGGATGGGCATATCTTCACCAAATATGGAGCTATATTTGGAGTGGTCTGACTTGAAATATAGTCTATGTGTCGTACAAGAGGTCCCTTTGGGAGGACCCTGAGGAAAACCAAGGAAGGTGAGCAGTCCTACTTTAGAGCAGCTGAACCTGAGGTTCAAAGCTAGGCCCTTGGGAGTGCCCATTGGGTCAGACATACAGCTAGGCCACTAATGGTATTGACACTGGCTGAAACGGAGAGTGTTGTGAGGACTCAATGAGATCATCCATGTAAAGTGCTAAACTCAGTGCCCGGCACATGCACTCATTGATTCATTTACTCAGCAAAGTTTTATTGAGTGACTACTGTGTACCAGGTGCTCTGCTAGGTGCTGGGGATACGGCAGTGAACAAAACAGACAGCCATGTCTACCCTCTTGGGGCTTGCATTCTACGGACACATAGTAAACGATCATAAAAGGTAGCTAGCATTATAACATAATACAAAACATGCACAATTTAAAAACCAAGATACCTTCTTTCACCAGCCAGATTGGCAAAGGTTCTCTGATAAAGATAGTACCCAGCAGGTATGGTCCAAGGGTGTGGGCACTTTATCTATTTCTGTAGGCAGTATAAATTAACACAAACTTTCAGGAGGTCAGTTGACACCATGTCTCCAAAGCCTTGACTCCCTCAATTCCACTTCTCTTGATTTATTATCCTAAAGACATATTTTTGGATTACCCAACAATCTCTACATCGGAAGGAAGCTAAGAGGCTCAGAGCCAGAGCTGTGGAGTCGGACAAGCCTGCGTTTACAGGCTGGTTCTACCATCGGCTAGCTGTGTGACCCGAAGGTTAATTAGTGACTGTCAGTGGCTGTGTGATCTTAGGCAAGTTATTTATAGCCACCATGCAGGCTACGAATGTTCCTCATCTGTAAAATGGTGATAATAATAGGATTTACCTCCCGGGACATTGTGAGGAGTAACTGAGAAAATCCACACGAAGCACATAGCATAGTGCTTGCTACATGGGAAGGCTTCAATACACATAAAAGAGAAAAAAAAAGAAGTGTGTGTTCAGCCCAGCATTATTTACAGTGGTAAAAAGTAAAATAGAAATTACCTAAGAGGTTTAAAATAAATACAGAGACTAAATACCATACCATCACTGAAAATCATGTTGCATATGAATAGTTATGGACATGGAAAATGACCACAATATATTGTTAGGTGAAAAAAAGTTGGTCATAAGTGATATATTCAATATAATCCAAATTTTAGCAAAAGAAAGCATAGAAAGACAATGCTATATATTTTAGACAATGAGCATGCATTATTTTATAATTTAACCAAACCCTACATATTATTTATAGCAGACATATATGATTTTGGATGTCCAGCATCATTTTACTTCCTTATAACATCCCAGTCTTCTTATGGGGAGTAATCTTCCTACCTGTGCAAGGAGTCTCAGCAGGAGGGCAACTTTTAGCTTCCACATTTCACGTCCACCTCTCACTTACGGAAGCCAAGAGGGCTTTGACCTTGGAGGCAGTGCCCCAGGAATGTGGATCTTGTGGAGGACAGTCTTAGTGTGGTGGTGGCGTTGTGGATGGGAACGTGGGTGGGGCTGGGACCTCCCTGACCTCTGCCTCTTCCCAAGCCTGGTCTGCCTCCTCCTATTGTGTTCATGAGCCCCTATTAGCTTTCCAAGAAATGATTTTCTGCTTAAGTTAGCCCAAATCGATTACTGTTGCTTGCAACCAAAAACTCTTACCAATAAGTTATTTTTGATAACTGCAAAATGAATAAAGCGAGCTGCACTTAATGTAATGGCAGCTACAGGCCATTCTTTGCAGGAATATTGAAGCCCAGGTGAGGCTGAGAGGGTTAGGAGGAAATGCTACATGGCCTGGCAGTGGCCACAGGATGCCAGACATCTGGTTGAAAACTGGAAAAATTCATTATAAAGTTTAGATGTTTCCAAATGTCCAGTTGTTTGACATCATGTGCAGCTGATGGTTGTTATTCTTTGATCTTTGTGATTGCATTGATTTAGAATTTAGAACACTATAAAGGAAAGGTTAAACTAAAATGAACAAAGACCTTAAGCATGGTGCTAATTAACCACGTATACTGTAGGTACAAAAGCTACCCCATATATGGCATTATGAGACCATAGACCTTAAGCTAATACACTTTTAAAACCTTACTGCAGAAGAATGATTTGAATTATAGCTTTGGTGTTATGCTATAACAATAGCAAACACATACATATATCCATCTACACTTAATTTTGGTAGCATGACACCATTTGTTTTCAAAAGTTTTCTGTAAGCCATCTGCTATTAAAATAATTACTGCCCTTGATACAAGTAGGTTTACTAGATATTAGTCACACATCCTCAGTCCTCGTTTTTACAGTGTTTTAGGAGTGTTCACTTCTAAAATCCCTTGGCTTGCCTCAATTCTTTTGCCAGCTTTCTCTCTCTCTCATGGAGAAGATACACTTCAACTGTGAGTCTGACCCAAGATTTGGACAAGTTTGGACATTGAGAGAACACAACACATTTAACAGAATACAATTATCCAGCTTTCTGGGAACGATTACTCTAAATATGATTTTCACTGGTTATCCAGTTTTTCATAATTTGCAGTCAGTGTTGTTAAGGGCAGTAGGGAAATTAAGTTACACAATTTTACTTTGAATCAATACTTGTCACAGTTTAATGTGCATATGAATCATTGAGGGGTCCCGTTGACGTGCAGATACAGTCCAGTGGGTGTTCTGGTTGTCTGTTGCTGCACAGCAGCTCATCACAAACTTAGTGGCTTAAAGCAGCCATTAAATGATTAGTCATTTATTTTGTTCGCAAACCTGCAATTTGAGCAGGGCTTGGTGGGGCTGTCTTGGCCCCACACATCCTTAGATGGGAAGGTTGGATAAGGAGGGTGGCTTAATGGCGGGGAGCTGAAATCATCTGAAGGCTCCTCCCTCAGTCTGGTGGTTGATGCTGGCTGTTGGCTGAGACCCCAGGGGGGGCTCAACAAGAAACCCGCAGGCATCCCTTCCACATGGACGCTTCGCTTCCTCACAGCACGGCAGCTGGCTTTCACCAAGGGTCCTAACAAAGCAAGGTGGAAGTGCCTGGCACTTTTATGACCTAGCCTCAGGAGTCATACAGCATCACTTCTGCCATGCTCAAGTAGATGCAGTTATAAAGGTCTTCCCATGCTGAAGGGAAGGGGACATTCCCCGTCACTCGATGGGAGGAGGGCCAGTTTCACAGCATATGGGGTGGAACAGATTGTAGTGGCTGTCTTTGGAAAATATCATCCGCACAGAAGGTATGGTGGGGCCTGATACTCTTGATTTCTAACTTCCAGGGGACACCAGAGCTGCTGATGCTGAGCCTACACTTTGAGCAGCAAGGGTGTGGATGGCTTAATGAAGCCAAATTTTATTATATAGATACTTTGGATGGTTGTAGAAGTAGACAGAAGACGCGTACGTGGATACATGAATACTGTGGATATTCTTGAAAGACGTCATATAATTTTCTTTTCTTATTTTTTTTTGTTTCATCTTTCTTTTTCTTACCACATTCTATTAGCCTAATCTCATTTACTCTCCATAATACCCTTAAAGAAAGAATTGCTTCCTAAAGCTTTGGTTAGATAGATCTATACCTCACATATAGAATTTTGTGCCACATATTTCATAAAGGCTACTGGACATTGTATTATAGTGTATTTTATTGAATGTTTATGGAAATAAATATTTGTTATTGGAAGTCAAAATCTGTTTCTTAAGGGCAAAATTTGTGAATTTTAAAGCTATTTAGTTTTAAATTAGTTTATCTTTATGACACTGATTTAAAAAAATCTTGGGGAAATACGTTAATGTAGTCTCGGGGTCATGGAGAACCGTGAACCACCCCTGTGGCGTGACAGGATACCTTCAGGAGATGCCTGACTTCTAGAATCCCTGAGGTCCGTTCATTGAACTAGTGATCACTGAGTACCTTCGGTGAGCTCCGCACTGTTCTAAGTGCAGGGGATACAGGATAAGATTCCTGCCCCTCTGAAGCTTATTTTCTAGAGGGTAGGGTTTGGAGGAACAAACTATAAACAAGTAAATAAATCATCACTTCTCAAAGTGTGATCCATGGACCTTTGGGGATCCCCAAGACCTTTTCAGGGGTCTGCAAGATCAATATCATGTGTGAGTAAAACATCCATTCAAAGTACGAATGAACAATGGATTTTAGTATAATAGAATACAAATGGGGTCTGGCCCCATGGCCGAGTGGTCACGTTTGCACGCTCTGCTTCGGCGGCCCAGGGTTTCACCAATTTGGATCCTGGGTGTGGACATGGCACCGCTCATCAGGCCATGCTGAGGCAGTGTCCCACATACCACAACTAGAAAGACCCACAACTAAAATATACAACTATGTACTGGGGGATTTGGGGAGAAAAAGCGAAAAAAAAAAAAAAAAAGAAGATTGGCAACAGTTGTCAGCTCAGGTGCCAATCTTTAAAAAAAAAAGAATACAAAGAATTCATTGATATGGTTTCAGATTCCATGTTGCAATTAACGTCTCAGAAACTACTACTTGCCAAGTTTTGGTGTAGTATCAAAGAACATCCGGGTACCTGAAAAAGCTAGGCTCCCTCTTCAACTCCACATCTGTATGAATCCAGATTATCTGCATAAACCAGAACAAGATACTGCGACAGGCTGCATGCAGAAGCAGATGTGAGAACTGAGCTTTCTTTTAAACCAGATATTAAAGAGACTTGCAAAAGTGTAAAGCAATACCACTCTTCCTGCTTAATTCTTTTTGTTTTGGAAAATATATTTGTTTTCATGTAAAATATGCTATTTATGTTTGCATATAATGTTTTTATTGATGTTTAAAATCAACTAGTAAATACTTTAAAGTGTTCTCACTTTTAACTTCTCATATGATAAATATGGATAGATGTAAAGCGCATCAAGAAAAGCTTTTTGAAGTACTCCACAAGGGCAAAGATTTCCTGCGGCTGTTAATCCCCCACGCTTCCAAGCTGCATCATCTGTACTTTGTGTGGACATTTAGGATGTCAGAACCCACGCCCTGCCATGTGGTTTCATCCAAGTCCAGAAGTAGCAGGAGGAGGTAGAAGCTCTGGGCGTGTGGTCGGCCTGTCTAAGGAGTGGCAGTGAAAGGAGAGTCTTGCTCACCCAGGCCCAGGGGTTTGTTGGGCCCAGATGGTAGAACCATGTGCTGAGGTGGACAAGAAGCTGAGGGTCTGGGAAGTGGCTGGTGCCTGGGAACTGAGAAGACATGTATTGTTGTGTCTGATACAAGTATGCCTTGGTCATCTTTTCATGGAAGTACATATAGGTCTACCTCATTCTTCAAAACAGTAGTATGGGGGCCAGCGCTGTGGCATAGTGATTAAGTTGGCACTCTCTGCTTCGGCGGTCTGGGGTTTGCAGGTTTGGATCTTGGGCGCAGACCTAGCACCACTTGTCAAGCCATGCTATAGTGGTGCCCCACATAAAACAGAGGAAGATTGGCACAGATGTTAGCTCAGCGACAATCTTCCTCAAGCAAAAAGAGGAAGATTGGCAACAGATGTTAGCTCAGGGCCAATCTTCCTCACCAAAAAAATAACAGAAAAGAGCCACAGGAAGACACTCTTCTTCCTCTGTGTCTGAATGTCATGCCTGGAGTTGCTGCAGCCATCTTCCCACCAGCCTGTGGAGAAACACACCAGTGCAGATGGCGGTCTTGTTTCCAAATTTCATCATTACAGTGATTCATGGAACATCTTTCTATACAATATATCTTTGCACATTTGTGTGAGTCTTCTGGTAGAATAAATTCTTAGAATTGGAAGAGCTGAATAACAGGATATACACATTTACAATTTTAATACATCTCTTTATTGATAATTTGTCCTCCCCAAAGTTTGCATAAACTTCCACCAATATTTATTTCACAAGCACTTATGTAAGCCTACTATGTGCTTACTAAGCAGCTGTTCTAAGGTTTTCACAAGTATTAATTCACTAATGGTATATGTGAGTGCCTGTTTCTCTATTCCTTTGCCAACTTATTTTATCCTACTTGTCTGATAAGCAGAAAATATCTTACTATTTCAAGTTGCATTTCTTTGAGAATTAGTAAGGTTGAACATTTCAAAAAATATTGTCTTTCAATGGTCTATTCATGTTCGTGGTCAATTTTCCTTCTGAGTTGTCATTCTTTTTTGTGTGTGAGGAAGATTGGCCCTCAGCCAATCTGTTGCCAATCTTTCTCCTTTTGCTTGAGGAAGACTGGCCCTGGGCTAACATCTGTGCCAATCTTCCTCTATTTTGTATGTGGGACACCGCCACTGCATGGCTTGATGAGCAGTGTGTAGGTCTGCACCTTTAGCCTTCGTATATTCCACTTAATATGAAGAGTGGTACATTTTGCTGAAGAAAAAAAACTGTGTTTGATTATAAGGCCTAGACCTGACTGGTAGTGTTATTTATATACTATCATCTTTTCTAAATCCTAAAGAACTCAAAATTCCATAAAACATTTGTCTCAAGGGTTTCAAGTAAGATATTGTGGATTTTATTTATACAAAATGTTCATTCTTTTTCGTTCCCTTTTGGACGTGTTTTATTGCAGGTGCCTGTAGGCCTTTCAAGTGGATATGGCTTACATGCAGTTGGATATATGAGTTAGAAATTGATGGGAGAGAATAAGGATGGAAAAGCAGATTTTGGATATATCAGTTTATAGATAATAGTTTAATGCATGAGGGTCCATGTGAAAAAGCATGAATTGCCAGAAAAGCAATGGGACATCAGTGTTGAAGAGATGAATAAGGGAGTGAAGGGATGGATGACGGGGAAAGTGGCGAGGGTAACTATGGAGCAGAGTTGAGGTGTGATCATGCTGGGCCAGAACCGATGACGGCAGCCATGGAAGACGCACGGAGTTTGGTGGCGTCTGAGTTCTCAGTGGAGCTGTTGTCAGGGATCAGGGAGCCTGGCCTTCTGGGGCGTGTGCTGGGGGTGGGGTAGGAAGGGTCTTTGCTGGTTGCCTCTGTGTTCAGGCTCAGGGATCTGGACCTCAACGTTCCTTAATAACCAAGCATCTTTTCATCAGCCCTCCTGAGTGGGTCTCCAGGCTTCCCCTGCTGTAAAAGTTCTGTTCAAGCGGCTGTGGCAGTTTCCCTGGCCCATCAGATCTCTGTGGGCCCAGCCCTCTAGCAGGTGGCTCAGACCTTAAAATGAGCAAGGTACTACAATGGTGGGTGCGGGAAGAAGTTGGTCCTCATCACTCATACTGGACCAGAGGAGGCCAGAAAGAGGTGTTGACTTCTTCCTATTTACTCCGGGAGATAGGCCATGTCGGGACCCTTGACAGGAGCGTTTAGGAAGGACTTTGCCAGTGGACAGCCACCTTCAAAGAGGGAGCAACAGGAAGAGCTCAGGTCCGCCTCTAACTGTGTGCTGCAAAAGGCTTCCACTCAGTCTCCTGTCTAGCGGAGGAAAAATCCGCTTCACATTTTCAGTTGGATGTTCTCAGCCTGAAAATGTGTGCCTTTTGTTCTTTCAAATTTGTCTGCATCTGCATAAAACACAAGTTCATTTTCAGAGCAGCGTGGAGGGGGACTGTGCACAATTCCAGTTATTGTATAGAAAAGCTGTGTGCCTAACTTTTTATTCAGCAAGAAAATAACATATGCAAGATGTGAGTGTGGGAGTTTCTGTAGCTCAGACTGGTGCTGTCTTGTCTCTCTCTTGAGAAACAATGGGCGTTTATTTGGGATTGCTTAGATTTAGTTACACTACTGTATCTTTCATGTCAAATGGCTCTCAACTGCTAAGTGGGTGAAAAGTGAGTTGATTTCTTGAATATTTTAAATAGTTGCATAGGTTCTGATTTTACTTACAGTGGAAACATTTCAAAGTTATTATGTTAACATTATTCTGGTAAGCTAATATGAAGTCAAAAACATTAAATATTTTGATGTAGATCATGACACAAATACTTCCAGTCTTGAGCTAACTTCTGTGTTTATTTTAAAAATCACTTCTCTTCCAACACTACTGAACCGTGCGCTCAAAAACGGTTAAGACTGGGGCCAGCCTGGTGGCAGTTTGTATGCTCTACTTTGGTGGCCCAGGGTTCATGGGTTTGGATCATTAAGCCATGCTGCGGTGGCATCCCACACACAAAATAGAGGAAGATTAGCACAGATGTTAGCTCAGTGACAATCTTCCACACCAAAAGAAAAAAAAAAGGTTAAGATGGTAAATTTTAATTTGTTTATTTTGCCACAATTTTTAAAAAACCACTTCTAGATCTTCAAAATTTGGAAGCATTCATTTAATGAAGAAGTACTTTTTTTTTTTGAAAGATTGGCAACTGAGCTAACATCTGTTGCCAATATTCTTTTTTTTCCTTCTTCTTCTTCTCCCCAAAGCCCCTGGTACATAGTTGTAGGTCCTTCTGGTTGTGCAAAAGAAGTATTTTTAATAGCTGTTTACTTCAGTTTGAGAGACCATGTGGGTTTGTTTTCACATAAAGTCAGTAATCATGAAGGCTTAATTTAAAATAAACACTTCTGAGGCCAGCCCACGGCTGAGTGGTTAAGTTCGTGTGCTCCACTTTGGTGGCCCTGGGTTTCGCAGGTTTGGATCCTGGGCATGGACACGGCACTGCTCATCAAGCCATGCGGAGGCGGTGTCCCACAAAGCACAACCAGGACCTGCAACTAGAATATACAACTATGTACTGGGGGACTTTGGGGAGAAGAAGAAAAAAAGATTGGCAACAGGTGTTAGCTTAGGTGCCATCTTTAACAAAAAAGAGCTTCAGATGTTTTATATATATATATATACATACAAATATATAGAGAATATTATATATAATTATATATAATTACTGTATATATTCTATATATACAAATATGTATAATATATATTTTGAACTCAGAGAAACATTTTACTTAAAAATATGGAATGCTTCACAAATTTGCATGTCATCCTTGCACAGATTAACATGTCATGTTAATCTTCTCTGTGTCATCCCGATCTTTAGCATATGTGCTGCCCAAGTGAGAACCAATGTTATAACTCTAGAAAAGACTGCTCAGCATCACAGAATTACAGAGCAACAAGGCACCTAAGAGTCACCTTGAGGTTTTCAAATGACCATTCTTGGATCTACAAATGAGCAAGCTGAATTCTAGGGTTAGAGCAAGAACCTGGGACCAACATCCAAAGCCATCTTCAAAGGCGAGCCGCTCGCCGACAGAACAAAGCTGAGCCCTGAAAAGTCAAACATGATCTAGAAAACTTGTGTCGAAAAACAGTGGTTCTCCTGCCCCACTTCACCTCTTTCCTACTCTCCAGAACATCCACGTTCTTTATTTTTCATCCTCGAATCTCTGCTACTTCTCAATTATTCACGTTGAAGCATTATCTGTGGCCTTGTCACTACAGAAGGATTGAGCACTCTTTCACCATCGACACACAGACACACCCCCAATCCCTCTTGCTCTCAGTAAGGTCGCATCACGATTAATAATCCATGTTTACTATGACAATGAAATATGCCAATCGCACCTGAGCTATGTAATAGACTATGGCGACTTTTCCTTTCTTATTACAGGATTCTTTTTTTTGAATCAGTGACTTTTTTCTTAGTGTTCTATGTACTAGTCATTTAGTCAACCCCAAACTCCTTGGTTATATAAACCTCGTCTCAAAATCTTCAGACACATCAGTTCCTCTGTCTGTTTTGTCTTGGAAACATCTCTCTGGTGGCCTCTGATGGCCCGGCTCCCATCTGGACTGGTGGCTCTTTATGTGGTCCCCTTGGTGACTCCCCTCTTTTGTTGGAGCCTTCTTTTGTATGTCCCACTTCTTTAGTTTAATCCCTGATCTTGGTTGAGCAACAGCTTCCCAATAACGTGTGCATAAGAAGTAAAGTTTTTGAGAACTTGCATGTCTGGAAACCTTTTTATTTTACCTACTTTTACACCAATTGAGGTTGGAGATAATTTTCCCTCTGAATTTTGAAGGTATTGATCCATTTTCTTCTTTTTTCTAGTGTTGTTTGATTCATTCAGATTCTCAATCCTTTGTGCAAAATCTGTTTCTGGTCTTCTTTGTACTGAAATTTCAGTGATGTACCTTCGTGTGGGTCTATTTTTATCCATTGTGCTGGGCGTTGGAAACTGACGGCCTTGTTAAATTTTCCTGAATTATTTCATTGGTGATTTCCTCTGCTTTCTATGGGATGCTTATTATTCAGATCTGAGGCCGTTTGCTCCAGTCTTCTAATTACTTTTTCTTTCCTATTTTCCAGGGTTTTTTTTGGTACCACTTTGTTGGCAATTTCTTCATCATCTAACCCTTCTATTGAGTTTTTATTTTCAAGACTTTTTTTTGTTTTCTGATCTTTCTTACGGCCCCTTGTTTTCAGTGGAGACAAAGTTTTTTACTATCTCAAAAGCTGAGGATATTTGTGGTAGTTCTTTAAAACGTTTTCTCCTTCCTTCATGGTCCCACTTCCCTCTGTATTATCATTTTGCTTTTTTTCTGTTTGTTTATTTTGATCCTTTTATCTTAAAGGCTTTCCTCAAATGCCTGGTGACCCTTGGCTGTCTACACATATTCAAGATGGGGACACGAAGAAGCCGACTTGAAGCAGAAGGTTGATCTGAGTAGGACTTGTTGACTGTGGCACTTCTGTAACCATACTGCTTCCATGGGCACACCCATCAGCTGTCAAGTTTTTCAGGGAAGAATCTTCTAATCTCCTGGCTGGAGAGCATAAGCCTGGCTGCCAGCATTCAGGTAGCCAAGTAAGGGGACAAGAGCCGGGGTTCTAAATATTCTGGTTATAGACTTTGATATTACCCTCTGCATCAGTCAGGGTCCAAAGGATTAACTACAAATGGGTACAAAGAACTTTAAAGAATACTTGAGGACAAAGAGAGTACACAACGAAGGAAGAAATGTGGCAGGGGTCCCCTCCCGATGTCTGGGATTCAGATCTTGTTGGCAAATGTGTGGTTGCAGCCCACTGGATGGCAGAGAAGTTTGCTAGGTTTCCCGGGCCAGAGCTGGGCACAGTTGCTGGGCAAGCAGGAGGCATCCCTCTGTGGCAGTCAAGGTGAGGTTGGCAAGCAGGGAACCATGGCTGGGACTGGGAAGGAGACACCTCACTGGGGTACAAGTGGGCCAAGGCTGGCAGAGCCCTTCAGAGTGCAGGTGGGCAGGAAATGCGCCCCTCTGTGAAGCTGGTGGGCAGGCTCACAGGGGGAGTGAGGACTTTGGGAGCCCACTTGCTGGTCAAAGAAGTGGCCACAGAGCACACTTAAAAGATAATAACCAAATAATAAAAAATTTAAAAAAGGAGTAAAACACACAACTCACTGGTCACCACTAGAAGACAGTAGTGAAGCAACTCATTATTTGAAACTTGCAAATAAAGGGAAAGAATCACGCATTTATCATTTTTCCTATAGAACTACACCACTAGGTAACCAAATAGTAGACGAGGACAAGTTTCTCTACTGCAGCTAACAAATGAAGGAATGACAGAACTAGAAAATCGGCATTCAGTAACCCCTAATAAAGTGATGGATCTAGGCACTGATTATCAGTGCTGGCTAATAAGCCAAAAAGAGACAACCAGACATGATGTGCCACCTGATGGAAGAATATCACCACTATGACGTAATACTGCCTCTCACCAACAAAACAAAACTCTGAATCTGATTAAGTCTGTGGATCCCAAACAAATTTAAAGAAAGTACAAAGGACAGAAGAATATGTTAAATAATATCAAAAGGACACAATCAGCAAAATCTGGGAAATTCAACAGGACAAATAACCTGTTTTCTTCATAAACTAACTGCAGGGAAAAAAATGAGAAAGAGATGAAAGGGGACTCTATTGCAATATATTAAATTTTTTTGTAAGGAGATTCACCCTGAGCTAACACCAGTTGCCAATCTTCCCTTTTTCCCCCTCCCCAAAGCCCCAGTTGTATACCCTAGTTTCAAGTTGTTCTAGTTCTTCTATTTGAGCCACCATCACCAGAGACGGGTGGTGTGGTTCCACAACCAGGAAGTGATCCCAGGCTGCTGGAGCGGCCAGTGCCGAACTTTAGCCACTAGGCACCAGGGCTGGCTTGCAATGTATGAATTTTAATTGGATTGTTTTTTTGCAAAGATCTTATTTTTCCTTTTTCTCCCCAAAGCCCCCTGGTACATAGTTGTGTATTTTCAGTTGTGGGTCCTTCTAGTTGTGGCATGTGGGATGCCACCTCAGCATGGCTTGACGCGTCGTGCCATGCCCGAGCCCAGGATTTGAACTGGTGAAACCCTGGGCTGCCGAAGCGGAGTACATGAACTCAACCACTCGGCCACAGGGCCAGCCTCTTTTAATTGGATCTTGATTCAAATAAAACTGTTCACCAAAATTAAAATTTTGCTTAGGAAATTAATTTTTTTGGTGTGATAATGGTATTTGGTGTGTGTTTTAAGGAGTGTGTATTTAAAAATGCGTAATGAAATATTTATGGATAAAAGCATAGGTCTGGAATTGCTTCAAAATAATACGGGGGGGGGGGATAATGCATGAATGAGGCTATGGATGAAACAAGATTAGCCATGAGTTGTTAATTCTTGACAATTGTAAAAACTGAGTGATAGGAACTTGGAGGTTCATTATTTACTCTTTTATATATGATTAAAAATTTCCATTAATAAATAATTTTAAAAGATGAAAAGCCAATCACCACCAGAATTTAGGAATAGTCTTTCCTTTGTTTTTTCCAGCTAGCCCTGAATGACCATTAGGGAAGCCAAAGTAACATTTCTTATACTGGTTAATAAAACAATCAGGCTCAACTGAACCCAACTATGTAGACTAAAGTGACATGGGGACATTGAGAATTGACTTCCAGCTCTTAATTCTTCAGCCTACACATCTAACTAACACCTGCTGTCCAAAGAGTAGCCAATGTATTAGAAAAAAATACGAATATAATGACACATTGGTCGCTATTCTGTCAAGACAGAAGGCCACTTAGTCATATACATCAACCTAATGCTCCACTGAATAAGATTTAAGAAAGTCATTACATTTCAAAAAAATTTTCCTTTTTATTTAAACATAAAACACATTTACAGCATGCAGGTTAACTTAAAACTTAAAATTATATGGCGTCTTCCCAAACCAATTATCTTTGACTGTATCTTCAAGCACTGAAAATGCACCGACATGTTCCACAGGTAGACTCAGGCTCTTTCTATCACCTCATGTCAAACTGAGAGTTACGCACAGTAGTTTTCTTAAGTTAGGAAAATAACTTAATTGATCACCATGAATAAATATTACTCTTTTATTTCACTGAGTTTCTCTTCTGAACCATTTATCAATACCATTCAGAGGAACGTTAATATAGTCAGTCCAAAAAAAGACACTGCAAATTGAAGTAAGTGTCAACGTTCTAGATGATCAGAAATTTTCATTTATAAGAGTAAATGCTGTGTTTAATGACCTACCATAGCAAAAAGAGCAGTTCACAGAAAACAAATTTATGAAATTCTTTGTACACTTTTTGAAAGTTTGAAATTATAAATAGAAAAGAACCACCGAGATATTTTGAAAAACCTAACATTGTGTATTCTGAACCATTCATTGTTACACAGCACCAATACCCGTGATACATCTTACAAGAATGAATTACCATATTCAGACAAAAGAGAAAAAAAATTCTGCCTCATTTATGAATATTGCCAAAGAAGCAAGTTTTCATTTGAAAACAAAATACAAATGTCTGTGTGAATGCAGCCAAATATTTCTCCACTTAGAAAAGTGTCATAAACAGGCTGTAGCACTTTCCTTTTTAGTCAACTGCATTACTTCAATCTTGCTGCACCAAAGTTTCACCTCAGTTTATGGACTGTTTCTTTTGATCAATCTTAAAAGCAACACAATCATTTTAAAGGTTGCAGACTACAACAGCAAGGATTTTTGACTGTTAAAAAAATAAATAAATAAATTCATCTTTTAAATGAAAATTATTATAAAAGTGGAAATTACAATAGTTAAGGAAATAGAAAAATAAGCCAATTATGATCTGAGTCTTCTGACTATGGCTCCAAATTTAATACAAATATCTGTGTATAAAACTTCTTCAAAAAGTTAATTCTGCCAGCCAGATCCTAAGACAGAACTTTCTAAGTTTCAACCTTATATCCCCAATCTCCGCAAATTTCTGCTAAGACAGTTGCAGTCACCCCCCATTGATGAAGCAAATATTGAAATCTTTCCCTATTAGTTTTATATCTCCCTAAAATAAACTGTTGACTAAGTTTAATCATCTGAGGAAGAAGTGGCAAAAACAGATACACTTAGTACTAATTACAAAATTATGGGCTACAGCCAACAAAGTAATTTTGAGGATTATTAGTGACTTGCAAACCATTTACTATGTCTAGACTAAATGAGAAATAAATTATAGTGTATGACTTAGTGTAGCAGGTTAAAAACACCTCCGGGATTTCAGACCAAAATTTACCTGCATATTGATAAATTCACTATATATTTGTCCTGTTCTTCCACATTTTCTCAATTTCCATAGTCTATAATTCAACTAATATAGTACTAACAGTATAAAATCATGTTTAATCCCATAATATCTTAACTCATCTCACTATATTAAGATGACAAATTAGTATCTGTCCAATTCTCATATTAACTAGCAGGCTCACCAGAACGAAGCAGGGTATTTTCACTCCATCGAGCTATGTTGATTACAGGATTGGGAAGCAGAGAAACACAACTCCTTTTCCAAACTCTCTTTCTTAAACTGAGATTTGCTTTTGAAATTGTAAAACATTTCTATTCAAGAAAATACAGCAACAGGCATTTCATGAGATAACAATTAAGTAGCCTTGCTCAGTCTCGAAATGCCCACTTAGGCAGTTTTAAGGTTTCAGTGCTCAAACCGTAGTTTTCAGAAGCAAACTTCAGAGATGATGCAAGTAATTTTCACTTTGAAATCATTTCAAGGGATTTTAAAGTACAGTACTAACCTGATATATTTTGTGGGCATGTAGTGTTGTAAGTGGTAAATTTTAAGACATTTAATCTAAATGTTCCATTTTTTCTAAAATAAGGAAGACATTTTAATAAGAAAAACAAGAAGCTGTAGCAGCTAGGTAATTTAAACTGAGATTTTAAAAAACATACACACAAAGAACAAGTACAAAAAGCACAATCCTATACGATACAGTTAGCTTGGCACAGTGAAGACTAAATTTAAGACATGAAGACAAACTGTGTAATAAATAGGGCCACAGTTGTAAACTGTCATTTTCCCCTCCTAAGACGCCAAAATTGCACGCTAGTTGTGTTGGGAAGCAGCAGAGTTTACAAGAAGAGTGGGTAGGAAAGAGCTGTACAGGCCAGGGAGAATTTATACATTAAAAAAAAGTTATAATTCTACAATTCCCAGGGGGTAGAGGTTACAGTCACTGAATGACCCTGCTAGATAGTATGTCCTCTTCATACTTCAGTTACTTTCAACACCTGAAAATGAGAGAAAGCATAGACAGAAAATATTTTTACTTATAAAACAAAACGTGTTTGAGACAATCATGAAAAGAAGCAAAAAGGTAAATAAAGCAGACCAATAGTTTAAAAAACATTTTAGCCAACAGCTTTGACCACTTTCCCCCAAACTAAAAAGATGGCACCATTAAATGATTTGATTTCTTCTCTTTTTATTCATCTTGTAAGCAGAGCTGATTTTGAGCAGTACAATGTTTAAAAAGAGGTCAGCCCTGCATTTTTTACACTCCTCAAAAGAGTGACAAGTGAGCTGATGTATGAATTATATTTTTTTATAAAAGAAAAAGATGGTTAATAAAATGGAAGCCAGCAAACAGTGTCAGTGACATTCCTAAACCAAAGATCACTAACTAGCAATGTTACATACCTGGGAGCTCGGGGGTAGCAGGAAGGATAGAGGAGGAGAGGAGTGGAGGAACAGGGATAAACGAGAGGTACGTACGGTAGGCAAAGTGACAGTGAAACAATTTAGGCAGTTGTTACCTGGAGGCATGCTTGTATTAAACTGCCTAGTTACCTATGGGTTTAGAAAAACTCACCCTGTTCAAAGTATTATGCAAGGCAGAAGACCAGCCATGTAAAACTGGGTACTAAAGGTATCAGTATTATTAATACACTGTCATCTTTTCGAAAAAACGAACCATCAGTTTTGAAATGTTTTTCTTAATAATTAAAAAATAATTTAAAAATTTCTCTACAAAATATTTAATTTTTCAACAATTTATCACTTAAGTAGATCATACACGCCTCAATCGTGGTTTAAGAGTAATACAAGAGTTTAAAAAATTAAGAACCAACTATCCTTTGGATCAGTGATAAAGCAAACCTGTAAACAACTACACTTTTATAATGACTTCAAGTCTTGAAAACCTAGTCTAGCTATCTCCCTCATGTGCTAAACTGCTGTCATTACACTGGGATCAGCATTTTACTTTCAAGCTAAAACCTAGCTATATTTAACAAAGGCCATGGTCTATCCTCTTTGTAATCCAGATATGTGTTCAAAGTTTACATATGAGTTTTACTGAGAGAACAATATCCAAAAAGGATAAACTTTTATCTGTATCTATATTTATGCTCTGAAAATCTCCTTCTCCACCTTCCACGTCCAGAGGAAAAGCAACCTGCATCTAATGAACCTCACTCTGTACTAGCTAACGACTTGTGTATTTCTTTTGTATTGTAACTTCCGTATTTTTCAAGAATGACTTTCATTTAACTAATAAAAAGGACTCAAAAAGTTACTACTCCAAAGGGGGAAAAAGAGAGGCCATCTTTAACTGGCAGGAAAACTAGCTATTGTATGTCAACTGACCTGTCACAATATTAAGCACATACTACCTACCATGTCAGTCTTGTTAAAAATGTTTACACTAAGTTTCATGAATGCTTTCAACATACAGGGAATAGAGCAACAAGGCAACTACACATAGAAATACTCAAAACACATCCAGAAGGCACCATATGCTCAAGACAACTGGCCTAGTCTCTTCAGTAAGTCAATGTCATTACAAAGGGGGGCTACTCTAGATTTTCAAAAGTGACTTAAGGGATATAACCAAATGCAAACAGTGGTCCTGGATTGTACCCTGGTTGAGAGAAATCAGCTGTAAACGACTTAAAAAAAATTGGAGAAATCTGAATATGGATTGGTATTAGATAATATTAAAAGTATTTTATTAGGTGTGAAATTATTGTGGCTATGAAGAAAAAAATTATGTGTTAGAGATACATTAAATAGGTCATGAATCCATAATATACTTTTACGCTAAAGAATTTTAAAAGCAGTCAAAATGAGAAATTAATTATAATTAATTAAATATAATTAATTATACTTAATTATTATATATAAATAAATATAATTAAATATATATATAACATATTAATTAAATATAAAAAAGTAACTTGCTCAAGTTCATAAAAGCAGAAAAGCCCAGACTCTTAGAACTCCACAGCCCATGCTCTTTGCACTATATCACTCTCTTAAATCCCACACTGTGTGGACAAAAAATATTTTAAATTGTTGGAAATGTGAATTCTCAAGAATACTACTTAATTCTCTACTCAAATTGAGAGCCAACATTATACAAAATGCAAAGTAAAAACAGATCAAAGTAAAAACAACAGTAAAATCAACTGGCTTTAGTATTTGTCAGAAACAACAGTTAACCATACCATAATTATCTAGTATTTTTAGTTTCCAATGCACCTACAAACACATCTGAGACTTCCTAAAAAAATTAAAATATGAGTTCCTGCCATATGATGAAACAATAGGCAGCTATTAACTAACCAATCATGTTGGAGAAGAAAATGTCCAGGCTATATTGCTCAGTTAACAAAGCAGGCTACAAAGGAGCACATGGAGTAGAATAGGGTAGTATGTTGCTGGAATATTTATAACAGTTTAAACTTTTTAATTTAGAAGTTATAATATGTAAAGAGTGCTCTAGAAAGATACACACAATATATTGGGTGGTATCTCTGGAGGATATTTATCTTCTACTTTGTGATATTCTTTATCTCCCTACAATGAACAGATATTACTTGTATAATTAAAAATAAATAAAAGAACTCATAAATCTGTTAGAAAAGTCACTCAGGACAGGCAAATGAAAAAGGACACAGAAATAACTCATAAAAAAAAAGGAAATATAAGTGGACCAATATATGAAAAAACTACCCAACTTCATTAATAAATCAATGAGATGCCTACTTTCACCCATTAGAAGCTTAAACACTATTAATACTTGGCGCTGGGAAAGACGCAACAAAATGCACTGTATCCAATTTGGTATAGTTTTTTTGGAGAGCAGTATGTTAACATGTATCAAGAGCCTTAAAAAATGTTCACATTTTCTTGTAATTCCACTTCTGGGAATTTTCTGGAAATAATCTAAAAAGCAAGGGGTATAAAAAGATGTTTCGCACTTCAAACTTCATATATGGAAATTTCAATTTTGGAAAAAACTAACTTACAAACCATGGTATACCCATTAGAAAACGAAGAGCTTTTAAAAATGATCCAATATTAGGTTAAAAACAATATAAACACAAATTTGAATATATAGGATGATCTGAACTATGAAAAAAAGATAAGAAATTGTGCCAAGTTACTTTCATAATTACGTGCATTACAAAAAAAAAAAAAAAAGAAAATCATGGGGCTTGCCCAGTGGTATAGTGGTTAAGTTTATGTGCTCCGCTTTGGTGGCCCAGGGGTCACAGGTTTGGATCCCAGGTGTGGACCTACACACCGCTCATCAAGCTATGCTGTGGCTGCATCACACATACAAAATAGAGGAAGACTGGTATAGATGTTAGCCCAGGGCCAATCTTCCTCAAGCAAAAAGATGAGGACTGGCAATAGGTGTTAGCTCAGGGCCAATCTTCCTCACCAAAAAAAAAAAGAAAGAAAGAAAAGAAAAGAAACAAAGGAAAAAAGAAAGAGACTCATTAACACTGATGTGAGAATCCAAAGAAGTGTTCAGCAAATAATGGCTAAACCTTTCCATTTATAGTTATGATCAAAAGCCAGACATAAACTACAAACCTGTGGCTAATGTGTGAGGCTTACACTTGTTTGCCTCCTCCACCTCGTACTGTCACTGGCTGGCTGTTCTGGACAAATGCGCCTCCTCCACGAATTGCACTTGGATGAGTTGGAGAAGCTGCTGGATGTTGCCCAGGACGAATAGGTTTAGCTAATATGAAAAATAAAAACTGACTTTAGAATAAATCTTAACACATGATTGTAATGACTTTTTAGGTCTCTCTCTTTTATTCACAACAAATTCCCAAACGTTTTGTTTTTCTTTGCCTTTGTGTTGCTCAGCAAATTCCTTTATCTTTTTCTTCTCAGTTACATCCTTTTTTCCAGGATCTATACAATCCTTAACCTCTTAAAAATCCTACTGTGTATCAATGATTACTCCAAAATATGAAATATTGCTGATGACTTATTTTCTTGCAATTCTCTCTTTGCTTTAATAACATTGCTCTATATAGTTTCTCCTACCCCTGACCATTCTTACTTATTTATCTTCTTGTCCTGTTACTGTGGTTATTCTTCAACTTCGTTCTTACCCTAACAACGCCACATGCTCTTTGGTAAGTTAGAAAATAAAAACAGACAAATACTACCACCACGACAACAGAAAATGAATCAGATCATGTTTTCAGGTAAATGAAAACACTCAAATTGAGCAAGGTTTAAAGATTTTAATGTGTTCTACTAACCAATTTGTGCAGAATGTCCTCTTCTGGCCATATTTTTTGACCTGACTGCTTCCTTTATACGATCTACTTCTTGCTGATAGCGTTTGCGATCACGAGATGCATTTTCTTTGGCTTCTTTTAGTGCTGACTCCAAAGCTTTCACTCTCTCAGCTGTAGCTCTAAGTCGCTTTTCCAACTTAGGAAGTTCACAGCGAAGATCTGCATTATCACGTACCAACTACAGGTACATGAAGAAAATAAGGGTTCTGGCTTTAACAAGACGATTTGAGAAAGTACCAACACGTTATAATTTTTCTTTAGAAAAGTAAAACTATATTTATATCAATGTTTTCCATTTAGCTAATTTAATTTAGGCAGCAACATGCAAGGAATATATACATCCATATATGTCACACACATATATATTTCTCACAAAGATACAGTTTCATTAAAAAATTTTTTTGGTGGGGAGGAGATTGTTCTTTCCCTCTACTAGGCAACAACAAGTCATAACACAGTGTTATGTCTCTTCAGTAAGACACTAATCTAGTGGAAATGCATATACTTTTAGGTTTTAGACCCAGTAAGACCCACAGTAAACAAAAATTTAGCAAGCCCCTTAGTAAGTGTTGAAAGCAATAAAGTCTAAAATTTCTTTAACTTTACTGTAGTACAAGTATCAGGTTTACAATAACAAAGATATCAACTGAGTGCGCCATGGAATTTTTTAAATAAGTCAGTCATTTACCAAGCCATTATAAAAAATAAGCCAAAAAATCCATAATAAGCATTTCTTTCAAAAAAAAAATATGAACTGTCTCATGATATATTTCACCCTCAAGGCATTAAATGTAAAAAGACATTAAAAAATTGTATTTTAACTGCAAGACTTGTCTACAAGAGATTTTAAAATTACCATAAATAAATTAACAAAACTGACAGATCTGAAATCCTAGAAAGGAAATAGGAAAGAATACATGTTTTCATTGGCCTCTATGGATAAAAGGGTTGTTAAAAATATAATTTCCTGGGGCTGGCCCTGTGGCTAAGTTTGCATGCCCAGGGTTTCGCCGGTTTGGATCCTGGGCGTGGACACGGCACTGCTCATCAAGCTATGCTGAGGTGGTGCCCCACATACCACAACTTGAAGGACCTACAACTACAATATACAACTATGTACTGGGTGTTTTGGGGGAGAAAAAGAGGAAAAAAATACATACATATAATCTCCCTTAAAAATTGCTAGTGGTTTCTTTATATCATCGCTTGATAAAATAATGGAATGGGTAAAGGTATGAAAATTCCTTAGGACTCTGAAAGATTCAAATACTTGCCAGGACTCAATTTTTCATTCTTACAATGCTGTAGCTACCACAAAATATACTTTTTATTACCTGTTTGTGCACTTTAGTGAGTTGTTCAAGATTATTTTCAAGAAAGGAGATTTTTTGCTTTTGAGCAGCACTGCCTCCAGTGTCATCAGAATCAATTTCGGCACTCTAAGAAAAGAAGGTTTATGAATACTGCGAAAAATTTAATGACCAAAAAACCCTAAGCCTAACTACACATACATTATGACAATGTCCAATTAATTAAACAGAGAGAGCACCATTTATAGAAACACCCACCTCAGCATAGCTTTCTTACCTTTTTAACTCTGGTGGCCAGGTCCTGAACAAAGAGCTTCCGCAGGTTGTGTAAAGTCTGAAGTTCTTTTGCCTTGAATTAAGAGGTGCAGTATTTTTTAAAATTCAGACTTCAAATTTAGTATAACCAAGGGGAAAAAACCCATTCAATATTCCCCAATCCTATTTAGTTTCAAGTTTTCTTACCACTGTCTCCTCCAAACCCTTCAAGTCTTGTCTTGCTTGTTCTCGTCTATCTTGCATAACCCTAAAGAGTAGAATATACATACATTTTCAACTTTGAGTCCATAAAATTCTAGTTTTATTTAGCACAAGAATTGAATCAAATATTTTTTATCTGAAAGGATCAAGTCTTAAATTCAAATAAACGAAAGCTATTTATTTTTTACTATGTGTACCCATGTTGTGTCTTTCAAAGAAATTTTTATGTGCCTTATAATCTCCTTCTAAATCTATAGTTTATTAGGAAAAAACTTCTCCTCGTATAGAAATGGAAGAGAGAAAATCTGGCAGAATTCAAAGAATATGGATTGGTTCTTATTTATATTTTAGAATATGCCACATATGGCATGCTGCTATTTATCCAAAATAATTCTGGTTAACTGGGAATTAGAGATTATAAATTATTGCAAACTCAAACATTTTACACATTTTACATTAAAATTATTCTAAACAAAATTATGGGTGAGATTCAGCAGAATCTTCATAAATCAATTATGACTTGGTCCTGATGGTGAGTCCATCCTAACAATAGCAGTTCATTTATAAATTAGCTCTCATAAATTCAAGGTATGTGAAAAATTAAAATCATGAGTTTTCTAACTACTCAGAGTCTAGAAAACTGTGTATTCACTATACTTAGTAAATCGGAAAAAGTAAATGGTAAAAGCCTCTGTTCAAAAGGCAAGGCTAAAACAATAATGTTCTTTTATTCAAGATCAAATTTAACAAAAATTCAGTTTTTGTGGCAGATCCTGAAATCTTCTAAATTACTCAACGTCATGTTTTAAGTTTATTTTTATGCAGGATCTTGAACTAATACGGTGGCACAGAGAGAGAAACAAGAAGTAGGTTGACAAGCAGGAATGTGAATCTTGACGAGCACTGGAATAGAAGAGCTTGCTTTCACTGAAGTACGAGAATATATGCAGGATTTTAGGCATACATCAAACCAACTCAGAGGGCTTAAGAAAAACACTCTTTAACCTATACAAAGTGAAAAATGTATCCACTGGATAGATCTGATAGCAATACCTGCAGTCTTCTAATTTAATTTTTAATTTTAAACTTGAATTAAAACGTTCACTCACGTAAGTTCATGTAATTTTCTGCTCTTTTCCTGATCTGTAGTTTTCAACTTCTCATGTTCTACTTTCAGACGTTCCTGCTCTAACATCATTTTCTGAGTTTGGCTGACAAAAGAAAAAAAAAAAACAATGTAATATCAACATCATCACTTTCTGAAAGTTGTCTGTCAAAATTTTTCAAACTCTTAAATTCTAAATCTCACCATTCAAATACCCCAGGCGTCCTCTGTTATCCTGTCCTACAGAGGGAGCGATGAGGAGGACCTGGCTACTTTCAGCCATAAAATACTTTGATATTTTGGTTTGAAACCATGGTTTTCTTCTTCTATAGCTTTCATCTCCCTGATTCCTTGTCCCTAAATCCATCGGGTATTAACTTTAAGACCCGTGTCACAAACTTTGTCATCATTTTTTATTAGGCTCCTCTGCTTCCTAATCAAATCACGATTTAGTTGCAGACTTCCAATTTCTATAAATTTTATGCTACATGCATACGACATGGAAGAGGAGAAAATGTCATCTAGATAAACTAAGACGACAATCTCTACTTAAAAAAAATTTTTTTTAACTCACAATTTCCAATAAAGTTTTTCTCAGTTAAGAATATTTTTAAAAAGGAATTTAAGAAAATGATTTGGAGGAGACTGTGGTGTCTACATGCAATAATAGTTGAAGACGGGGATTTTTTTTCCCTTTACTGATTGGTTAACATCAAAGACCTAAGAAAAATTTTCAAAAATTCCACTTGGAACTTAGATGTTATACTCATAAATGAAAAGGTTCTCTATTTTTTAAGTAAAAATAATTATAATTTCACTGAAAAATGCAGGTTTCCAATAGGACATATTATCTATCAATAGCTTATTTCCTCTTGTCTAAAGAGTCAATCTTTTTGAGTTCATTTCTAATATCTTAGAGGAAAAGAAAAGTATACTTACTCTTGAAGATCAGTAATAAGTTTTTCTTTCGCCTCAATTTCATCTCTCAAACTACTGATTTGTTTTTGATGAGTTTCTCTGTGGCTTTGGATCTGCTGTTCAACGGCTTGCTAAAAGTATGAGGGGGAAAAGGATGTTACGTCAGACTAACAAAGATTAGTAAGGATGGATTAAAGCCATTAGAAGCCAATGTTATATCAAACTTGCCTTAACTTCATTTGCAGTCTGAACCTTATTTAAGTGCTCCTTTTCCATTTCATGGACCTTCTCTGTTGGTGTAGGGAAAGAAAACAGAAGAGATGAAATAAACCTTAAAATTCTTCATATAAACCAAGAGGCAAATGCATTTTATATGAGGGCTATGTTTCTTAGCAGTACTTGACTTTAAATTATCCACAAGCCACATAGTAAAAATCTTGTTCTCCAAGCTCAATGACATGTTGACTAGTATACTTAATTTGTGTTGATATTAGGGTTTCCTTTATTTTCCTAGCCTAACCTCAGAATAGAGGCATTAGGGAATGGTAGGGAAATGAGATTGCTTCCTAAAAGTCCCCTATGTCAAGATTTATATAGATCTGTGTGTCTATGTATGTATATACACCACTTCATAACTTTATGGGAAATTCCCAAATTGGCCACTTCCACATTCAAACAATTTCAAAAATATTTCAAAGCCACAATAAGGGCATATTATTTGTTTACTATTGCAAGCTATCCATATTCCTACTATCTTATACCAGTGTGAATGTCAGTTTACTACAGTTATACATAAAGAATGAAATAATGTAGATGAGACTCATAAATAATTAGAAGCTAATACCTTGTGCTCGAAGCTGGACTAGTTCTTCACTGAGGGAATCAACAGATTCCTCCAGCTGTCTCTTCTTTTGCTCCACATTTTGAAGGTATTCAGTCAATGACTTGATTTTGGCTTCATGCTTTTGGGAAAAACGTACTGAGTTGAAGGGGAAAAAAATCTCACGCACACAGTTTGTTGTTAAGACTATTTGAAAGTAAGCAAGTTTTATCAATAGAGCTAAACACATAATACATTTAAAGGAGAAGATATTTAAACCTAAAACGTTCAGGGGCCAGATTTTGCAATGAAAAAGAATTTTATCAATGAAATAGTCAGCTGTATAGTTTTTAACACTTCCAAAAATAAGGCACTGAAGGCTAAAATGAGATATTCTTACTGTTATCTCCATCTGATGTTACCCTCTTCCCTCCTACAATTCCTGTCTTGGTTAATGACCTCATCTACTCACAGTTGCTAAAGCCAGAAAACTGGCTCTGCAGTTCTCTCCACCAGAGAATTCTTCCAGAGTCTTCAACAGTCACATATTTCTAGTAAACTTCTATACTTAACAAGTACATGTTAGCAAATATAATCCTGTTAAATCATTAATGTTATTATACTGCAGCTAGACTAGGAAAAACTGATCAAATTAACCTCGTTAGTCATTAACTCAAACTATGGAAGTTCATTTGCCTTAAAACTCTTACTACAATAAAATTTACATGCGGCTGTTCAAAAAAGTGAAGAAACCTTGTTCTGCAACACATACTTGAGAGATGCGAAGCTGGCAGGCTGCTAACTCCTTTTCATTTTCTTCCATCTTTTTGTTGCTCTCAGTCTGTGTGCTTTCTAACTGTTTGCAGCGTTTTACCATTGTTTTTACTTCTGACTTCATTTTGCTAATGTAGAGCCTTGCAACAGTGAACTCTTCATCTATCATGCCAGTTCCCTCGGGCTGCTGTAAAAAAAAGTGAAATAAAAAAATTCAAGATTGGGGTTGGCCTGGTGGCATAGTGGTTAAGTTCGTGCAGCCCACTTCAGTGGCCTGGGGTTCGCAGGTTTGGATCCTAGGCGCAGACTTACCTACCACTTATCAAGCCATTCAGTGGCAGCATCCCATACACAAAACAGAGGAAGACTGGCACAGATGTTAGCTTGGTGACCATCTTCCTCACCAAAAAAAAAGTAATAAATCATAGTAATAATTCAAGAGAAAAATGTTCAGTGTGTGTTTACCCAATTAAGACTCTAAAATCTTATAACAAAATTAAATACATACTCAATATTCATAGGAAGTCTGGAATTTTTTACTAAACATTGTTTTTAATAAAGGGCAAGTAAAATAGACCTTAATTTTTACCTTCCTTCCTTTCTAGAAGTTAACACACACCTACAAGGAAAGGCAAAAGAACGTAAACCTAAAAAAAAGGATCTCCTTTTCATAGGCCTTCTTCAGTAAGTTCATTGTTAATCATGTGTAAGTCTAGTTTAAAACTAAACATGGGGCCAGCCCCGTGGCCGAGTGGTTAAGTTCGCGCGCTCCGCTGCAGGCGGCCCAGTGTTTTGTTGGTTCGAATCCTGGGCGCGGACATGGTGCTGCTCATCAAACCATGCTGAGGTGGCGTCCCACATGCCACAACTAGAAGGACCCCCAACAAAGAATATACAACTATGTACCGGGGGGCTTTGGGGAGAAAAAGGACAAAAATAAAATCTTTAAAAAAAAAAAAAGAAAATATTAAAAAAAAAACTAAACAAATAATGATGTTTTAGGTGTCAGGGAAAGAATGACTTTGAAGCCCATCAAGGAGAACTGTGATCACTGTACATTCCTAACTTTTGGGTTTCATTATAAAATTCCAGTATAAGAATCACTGTCAAAATTAAGCGGAGTTTGAGAAGGAGGAAATAAAACTGTTTGCAGATGACATGATTGTTAAAAAAAACTCCTGGAACTAATAATCCATTATAGTAACACTGCAGGATACCAGGTTAACACACAAAAGTCAACCACTTTCTTATATATCAGCTCGAACAAGTGGAATTTGAAATTAAAAAGACAGTGACAATTATATTAATGCCAAAAAGAAAAAAACGTACTTAGATATAAATGTAAGAGATACGTATAAGATTTATATAAAGAAACATTAAAACACTGATGAAAGAAATCCATGAAAAACTAAATAAATGGAGATATTTCATATTCATGGATAGGAAGACTCAATATTGGTAGCGCGTCAGTTCTTCCCAACTTGATCTATAGATTTAATATAATCTCAATCAAAATCCCAGCAAGTTATTTTGGGAATATAGACAATTCTAAAGTTTATACAGGAAGGCAAAAGACCCTGAAGAGCCAACACAGTACTGAAGAAGAGCAAAGTTGGCAGACTGACACAACCCAACTTCAAAACTTATTATAAAGCTACAATAATCAAGATGGTATAGTATTGGCAGAAGAAAAGACAAAAAGGTCACTGGAACAGAATAGAGTGCCCAGAAATAGAAACACACAGATACAATCAATTTATCTCTGACAAAGTGGCAAAAGCAATTCAATGGAGAAAGAATAGTCTTTTAAACAAATTGTGCTGGAACAACTGGCCATCCACATGTAGAACAATGAATCCTGAGACTTTATACCTTTCAGAAAAATTAACTCCAAATGGATCATAGACCTAAATATAAATGAAAACTAAAAACTTCATAGAAGATAACCGGAGACAATCTAGATGACCTTGGTTTTGGAGATGAGTTTTTAGATACACCAAAAACACACTCCATGAAAGAAAAAATGGATACATTGGACTTGGGTTAAAATTAAAAACTTCTGCTCTGCAAGAGACACTGTACATATCTATTAGAATGGCTCAATCCAGGAAACTGATGACACCAAATACTGGTGAGGATGTGAAGTAACAGGAACTCTCATTCAGTGCTGATGGGAATGCAAAATGCTACAGCCACTTTGGAAGACAGTTTCTTATAAAGTTAATATAGTCTTAACATAGAATCTAACAACGATGCTTCTACATATTTTTACCCAATTGAATTGAAAATTTATGTTCACAGAAAAGCCTGCACATGAATGTATGTAATTGTCAAAACTCAGAAAGAACCAAGACATCCTTCAATAGGTGAATGGATAAACAAAGTGGTACATCCATCCAATGGAATATTATTCAGTGATTTAAAAGAACCTTAAATGCATATTTGCTAAGTGAAAGAAGTCAGTCTGAAAAGGCTATATACTATATTATTTCAACTTTATAACATTTTGGAAAAGGCAAAACTGCAGAAACAGTAAATGATCAGTGGTTGCTAAGGGTTCAGGGGAGAGGGATGAACAGATAAAGCACAAAGGCTTCATTAGGGCAGTGGAAGTACTCTATGTACTGGTGGATCTATATTACGCATTTGTCAAATCCACAGAACTGTACAACACAAAGAATGAACTGCAATGAAAAAACACAAAACAATTTAAGTGGAGCTCAAGCAGTGCTTACTGATGATCTAACAGGAAAAGAATTATGTGAAAACAACCAAAATATTGAGGAATCCATAGATTTATTTTTTTAAAAAAAGAAACTATTTGCAAGGCTGACTTGTTTTCAAAATGTTATAATGGTGTACTGAAAAAAGCAGTCTAGGAGTCAGGGAACCTACTCTGCCACTAAACATAAGCCATTTCTGCACTCTTTATTTTCTCCATCTTCACCACGTTTTCACTTAAGATTATTTGAACATGAAACGGAAAGATTTTTCTAAAAAGAACTTGCAAATCTACAAAGCAAATTTTGACCACCACTTTTCTAGTGTTCAGTGATACGAAGTAAATCTACTTTTCCACCCAGAAAATTCCTATATGGCTCTAACATCTCACATGACTTCACCATAAACAGGGACAGGGCAGACTGTTCCTACTGATGGTTAAGAGGTCACCCAGTACTTAACAATAATAGCTTTACTTTGTTTCAACAAAGAGCCAACAGTAAGAAATGACAATATTTGGAGAATGGTTACAAGAATCCTTGCCTCCATCAACAAACAGCAGCTCTGAATAACAACTGACAGAAGGAATGTGCACTCCATATTGAAAATTTTTATTTCATTTCTAGTTCCTGATAAACCGGGCTTCTTAGGAGGCTCTCACTATAAACCCAAGTATAAGTTTGTTCTCTTTGTTACTATAATTAGGCTTTAATCAAAAAGGTAAGGTCCAAATACCTACTGCAACATACAAATCTTTCATGTTACGTGCATGTTTTTGCAGTTGAGAGTGTTAGCTTGCTTTGTTGGTGTAAGTTTTAAAATCTACCAGGTCCTTAAAATTTTTTACCATGTGCCTAGGGGCTGATACTAGTGCCTAATACTGCCTATAACCAGTATTAGTATCCCGGAAAAGATTATTAGAAAAAAATCACAGATAAAATAAGGGTGGCAAAATTTTGATAACTGCTTCCTCTGAGGTGTCATGATACTATTCCCTCTAATGCCATATATTTGAATTTTTTCATAATAAAATTTTAAAAAAGAATTAATTAGCAGCACTCATCTTTTGTCTTTTTAAACATTTAAAGCAACTACAGGCCAATTCATTTATGAGTTTACCCACAGAACTAATCTTCACTGTTGTTTCAATTACATACTTTTATGTATGGAAATTTATTAACATAGTTTCTAACTGTAAAATCTTTACGCAGTAAAGAACGAAACATGGGGTCCAAATAAATGCTACTTACTATGTCTATTGAGTACCCCTTATTCTCCTCTTTCTCTCATCTAGTTAAAATGAAGTTAATACTATCTACTACACATGATTATTGTGATGATGAGATAATGGGTATGAAAAGGACTTTGTAAAAAATAAACAGTAAACAAAAGTATGAGTTATGTACACGTCATAATATTTGGGGTATTATATTTACCTTTACATCATTATTTCCTACAGCAATTCCTATTTCTGCAAGGTCTTTTAGTAAAGATGCCATCATCTCTGCTGCTCGTTTTTTCTGGTGGTTGGTCATTTCCTTAAGTTTCTGAAGCTCAGCATCTATACTTGCTAAAGTTGCCTAATAGAACCAAAAACAAAAGGTACAGTTAAATCTATTAAATGAACAAATTAAATATTGACAGGTATTTCAAGTTTTCATCTAGAAGTCGCAAAACCATTATTTTCTGCTTTCATTTTCTCAAACTTCTACTGAGTTCTGGGATAGCTCCCAGCTCAAACTTTAAAAAGTATTTTAGACTTGACAGACTATGTTAAGTAGCCGTATCGTACTCTATTAAGAGCGGGTAGTTTTTATTATTTCCCTAATCTTTGAGATTGGGTAATACTTTCTGTCTAGAAATGGGTAACTTCCAAATTA
This sequence comes from Equus caballus, assembly GCF_041296265.1. Classification (NCBI taxonomy): domain Eukaryota; kingdom Metazoa; phylum Chordata; class Mammalia; order Perissodactyla; family Equidae; genus Equus; species Equus caballus. Next base: position 17,275,987 of record NC_091712.1, on the reverse strand, counting down.
ATCAGATGTGATTTTTGCTTATTACCAGAGTATGGGTTATTTTTGGAAACTGAATCTGAACAAATTAATGTTAGAATAAAACTGACAGTTTTCTAGATGGTTGGCATGTTTTATCTACTTTCTGTATACTTCAGTAATTTTTCAATGATGAATGCTTGTACTAAAGCCTTAAGAAGGAAAACAAAACTATATCCTACTGATTTTTGATTCAGTTCATCACTAAGCAATTCATATTCCTTAGTTTTGTCTTCAACTTCCTGAGACTTCTGATCATAATTGACAGCAAGTTCCTCTAAGGCTTGTAAAACTTCTTTCACTTCTTCTTTGGAGGCATCATTTTCTGCCTGCAGGCGATTCAGCTCAGCTTGCATATTATCTTGATCCCTTCTAGTAGATGCCAGAAGCTACACGAAAAGAGTAAAACACCCATTTTTGCCAAAAGTATACAGGTTTCAAAAAGTCTAATTGCTTTACCATTTGCTAAACACAAAGGGAATTAAATGCGGACGCCAGTAAGTGTGGTTAACATTAATTCAACAGATTCACTGAATGCCTACTATGTACAGGCACTGCGGGAGACAAAGGAAATCAAGTAACGCCTTTGCCTTTGAGGAATCGAACAGAAGACAGACAGGTACATAAACAAATTACAAGATGGAATGAATATAAGAGCCATAAAGGAGGGACAGGACATAGACAAAGTGTTTGGTAGTATAGGGGGATACTTTTGTAGGGTATTTATGGAGAAGGTGGCTAGGATAGATAGATTTTAGTCATCTGCAAATTAATGTTAACAGAAAGAAAAAGGCATTCTAGGTTCATAAACAGTGTGCATAGAAAAAGAAATTAGTACATGTTTAGAAGATATGCTTAAAAGTTTAGATTTTCTTGGCCTAGTGGTTAAGTTCGGCATGCTCTGCTTTGGTAGCCTGGGTTCAGTTCCCAGGCACAGAACTATACCACTCATCAGTGGTCAAGCTGTGGCAGTGGCTCACATACAAAAAGAGGAAGACTGGAACAGATGTTAGCTCAGGGGGAATCTGCCTCACCCCCCCCACCCTACACAAAAACGTTAAGATTTTCTTTGGTCAGGATGGGATGGCATTTGAGCTATGCTCAGGAAAACTTGGTATCAGCATATAAAATTTTAGCTAGAGAAGCCAAGAGACTAGTTAGGAGGATACTGCAATCATTCAGGGACAGTAACTCTTAAGTTGGGGCATCTGAAAAGATGTGCGAGTATTAATAATCGGGCAGAACATTAATGGCACTTAGAAGTAGGGGCCAGGGATGCTAAATGTCCTCCAAGCACAGGACAGAACAATATAATGAAGAATTATGCAAACGCTACTAGTACCCTTTGAGAAACAATGTTATAGTTGGAATAAGGATAAAGATGATATGACCAGGACTAATTTGACTGATGATAGATCTCTCTTTTTTGTTTTCTTTGTGAGGAAGATTGTTGCTGAGCTAACATCTGTGCCAATCTTCCTCTATTTTATGTGGAATGTTGCCACAGCAAGGCTTGACGAGTGGTACTACGTCCGGGCCTGGGATCGGAATCTGACAACCCTGGGCTGAAGTGGAGTGCACAAGCTTAACCACTACGTCACCAGGCCAGCCCCTGGATAACTCTTTCTTATTGAAGCTATACAGTCTTTGGCCCATCCCCAAAACAAACCTTAAAGGAAAGACCATTTTTGAATCATCCCCCTGCTCTACCAGGTGAGATAAAATGAAGGACCAAACTAGGTGACAAACTAGAGAGGAGAAACTTGGAAGAACTAAGATGAATGTAAAGATGGCAGAAATGAACAACAGGTTACAAGAGGGTAGAAATGGTGAAGGAGTAAAAAATGATTCTATTCACTGACATTCTCATTCCCACAGTTAGCCATACTCAAAATTATACAATTATTAAAGATAAAGTCATGCAATTCAGAAACCAATATTTTCTCTTTAATAATCCCTTCAGACCCTTTAGTGTGTTTAAGTAAATGAAGGAGAATAAAACATGTGCTTTTTATGTCCTTTCCCTCATTTCCATGTGGAAATACTTCTCATTAAGGGAGGGGGAGTCTAAGGTTACTCCAGCTCAGTATAAGTCTTTCCCAAGGGCCAATAAAAAATGTTTTAAGGAGAATAAGGAGATAAAATAGCACTGTACTTCAAGCAGGGGAAGTAGAAGACAGTGTTAGAAAGTCCAACAGATGTGTGTTAAGGAATAAATACTAAAAAGTGATCCCCTCCACTCTAGTTAGACAGAATTCAAACTTTAAAAAACCCAAAATCTTAAGAGGAAGTCAATCTTTCCTTCAATGCATATATCAGTGTCACAAGACATCCATAGTAAAGCATGGACATATTCAAAAATTTTTAAAAAGTACTCTAGTATATTCTGAGCTATGTGGATTCCTTCATCTTTTATGTTTAAATGCTAATGACAAACTATAAAGCTTTTCCGGAAGGAATATGAAAGGTATTCAATTTACCTCTTCCTGATCCAACATTTGTGTCTTCAGTTTCTCTACCAACTGGCTCTGTTGATTAATTTCTTCATCCTAGAATTTTAAAGTAACATGTTAACCAAGTAGCTCACAACCTGGTTCTGTTTCCTAACACAAATTTTAAGATAACTACCCACCCCCAATATTTCAAAACTGTTTCTCCAAGTTCAACATAGCTTATTATGATCTTGTTTCTTAAGAAAATGTTGAAAACAGATGGAATTTCTTTCAATTATCAATTGTAACATTTATCATCCAATAAGAAACAAAGTTTATGTTCATGAAAGCTAGTCATTAAATATTTTAAATGCTAAGAAATAATGTTTAAAGCTATTATTGAAAATAATGGCCATGCAGCCACGTCAAACCTGCCATCTTTGCTTAAAATACATAAAAAATACCACCTAAAAACAAAGGACAAAAACAAAACCAGAACTATTTTCTTCCAGTCTTTTTTTTTTTTTCCTGAGGAAGATTGTTGCTGAGCTAACATGTGTGCCAATCTTCCTCTATCTTATGAGATGCCGCCACAGCGTGGCCTGATGAGCAGTGCTAGCTCTGTGCCCAGGATCTGAACCTGCGAACCCCAAGGCGCTGAAGTGGAGCACGCAAACGTAACCACTTTGCCACCAGGCCCGTCCTGCTCTTTTTTCCCTTCCTCTCTATTTAGTTCATAATTTGTCATTTTTCACACTACAGACTGACATAATCAAAGCAGAAGATACTATTTCCACTCTGTTCTGTTCCCTCGATCTAATCTCTTGCCTTATCTTTTATTAGAGTTCTCATATCCCTGATTCTAAGAGGCCAGTTCATTAAGGCTTTCTGAAGACCCAATACCAAATGTCCTTTAGGAAGTTCTTTAAGACGGAAAAAAAGGGGGGCAGAGGGATATGCCTCCTACATAGTTTCTACAGAGATGAAAATTCTAATTCTACATGTTCTGCTAATACAATGATTTTCAAAAGGTAAAGAGAAATCAAGGAAGTAATGATTTTCAATAGGTTAAGAGATATCAAGGGAGCTGTATATAGGTCACAAGAACTCATAATATGGAAATTAGTAAATAAAAATACCCATGTCAAAAATATTCTAAAACAAAATAGAACATGAACAATACCAACCTTGTCATCAAGTTGTTTGTACAATTTAGCAATTTCTTCTTCACACTTTCTTCTTTCAGCATCAGTAAAGTTTCCAGTAACTCCAATCGTGGCTGCAGGTTTATCATTGGTAATAGTAATATCCTTATCCACTGTGAAAGCTTCCAAGTTGGCTTTCTCTTTGTCAAACTGTTCATCAATAGGCACTGTCTCTCCTAAAATAAGACAATAGAATGGTTAATAAAAACTCACCTGTAAAACTACTCTAACTTTGATTCAATTTCAGCAACTCTTACCAACTCATCAGCTCAGTCCCTGAGATTTGAAAAGCTAGAATTACCTCTGACTCTACCCCATCTTCTAAGTTCAATCACCAATCTTGTAATTTCTATTGCTTCCACTCTAATCTAGGCACCTTGCCATCTTGTGACTGCTATGGCTTCCCAGTTGGCCTTTGTGCCTATTTAATATTTCAGGTAAAATCAAAACTTCAAGTAAAACATTTCATTCATTTTTATTTGACAATCCCTAATGCCTAAAAAGTGAAAATGAATATGATCTATTTTTCTTATTTATACTCACATGAGAATGTCAAATTTATAAAACAGCTCTAAATCTGTATTCAACAATCTGAAAATGACAAACTCAAGTTATTACCATTACGCCATCTGTTGAGTTCATTTTCAAGCCACTGAATGGTATTCCGCAAGGTCTTATTTTTTTCTTTTTCTCTTTCATACTTCTTTTTCCACTGTTCTGCAGTCAACTCTACATTGACACAAACTGTGTTCTTAATTGTTTTGGCCCTAAGAGAAGTAAGTAATTGGAGGAAAAAAGAATGTGACTGAAATGATTTTCAACTGGTATTTATATCCCTATGTAATCTATGTTTATATGGTTACGTAATTTATTCCTGTCCAGTTATCTGACTAAATACTAAGTTATAACTGGCTTAGTGCTTATTCACAACCCAAATAGGTTTGGGTCAGCCCCTACATCTGTGAATAGCTTAAAAAAAAATCAACAACCTGATGAGGTAAAAAACAGGGGCCTATATTTTTCCAATTCATTTGGAAGGCCAAACTAAGAAAAAAAATTATTGTTGAAGGTCTAAAAGTTATCGTTATTGATTTTCCTAGGCTAACCATCTCATATATGGTTATCTCACTATTTGAAGCTGTCACAAATGTCACCAGGCTTAACATAGGATTCTATTTGTCAGGACTTTATTATCTCATTCAAATGTTTCTTTTCTTTAATGCTGAATTAAAGCTTCTCATATAAATGTGACTAAAGTTAACATTTGACTTTAACGTGCAATAAACATAATTCAAACCCAAGCAGCCTAAAAAATGGACCTTGCTTTATCTCTCAATTAAAAAGCTGTATTAGTGCACTAACAATATGCACTAATTTGAATAATATCTAACTGATATTTTCCTAAACTTAATAAACAAAAGGCCTGTTTTAGACTTCGCATTTTTTTAAAAACAAACCTTTGACCAAACAGGAGCGTAGATTTTGTTTCAGATTCATTGTACGATGATGGGGAGCAGCAAATTACAATAGTGGTTCTACAGTTCCCACCTAATGAATCTTGAAGGATTCTTGTCATTTTACTATCTCGATAGGGAACATACGTCTACATACAAAAACAAACAGAAAAGCACAGAAGACCAATGGATTTCTAAATAATAAAGCATATTATATATACTACTTTAAATAAATTACAAAGTGATTTCAGTTACTTTAACTACTTATATTAAAATGGGAACTACAACATATACACTAACACTATAAATTTTCTAAAAGACAACTAATTCACACATACTGATTTAAATGTAGTCAATCTCTCTCCCTCACTCACTCTCTCACACATCCATGCATACATATCCACACATCTGTATTTAAGTAATTCCCCACAAGATAACAACAGGAAAGGACAAGACATATATACTCACACTACCCTCAGCCAAAGCAGAAATGACATTTCCAAGAGCAGAAAGCGACTTGTTGATGTTCTTAGCTTCATCCAGCACAGCACCTTCAGCTCCAGTTTTACTCACCTATACATACGATTTCAAAAGAATGAAACAAAATTACAAGTTGAAGATGATTTTCTTTGCCACGTTTACATTTGTACTTTACTAATTTGTTAGTCTTCTTTACTACATTAGAAAAAAGGAACCTTTCAAAATTTGCTAAAGCATAATGTTGATGATGTAACTTTTGGAAAACAAAGATGGAATTTAAATATTTAAGCAAACTTGCTTCTTTTTAAAAAATGTAAAATACATACGTTAAAGATAGGATAGCAACATGGTAGCAAAGTTGGCTAAAGAGCTTCTCAGAATTCACAAAATTAGAGACAGGCTTTGAAGGATGCATCTAAGACTTTTGAGTTGAAGGGAATAGGTGTGTCATTCTAATAAGAAACAAAATTAGCAGAACAGCACAAATAGTCACAGAGGTTCAATATTAAAACATTTGAACTTATTTTGATTTTGAGATAAAGAGAATCAGATTGTAAAGGACTGTAATAATGAAATAATCATCCAAAGGAAAGAAATACAACCAAACTAGAAAGTTTTCATAGGGAACCTATTGCCAATATGGATAAAACATATACCAAAAATTAGGACAAGGAGACCTAGTAAAATTCATAATGACACATGCCAAACAAGTTCTCAATAAAAACATACATCTTAAATCAAAGGTAATCCCTGTTAGCTGAATTGGCCCAACTATGTCCCAAATAACAATAATTCGGAACTGATTACTCAGTTTAAATAATCATAAAGCACTGACAACACTGCTCGTTAATTCTCAAAAATATTACCAAATCCAATTTCATAAAAGTCTTCAGGATGTATCAATGACTAATGTGTAAGTCCAAACTCAAGCTAGAGTTTATAAAAATGCTTAAATATCTATCAGAATATAAACATTTTACCTTTTCACTACCAGCTAAATCAACCAGATAAAGTTTTCCACTCAGCTTCTGTTCCGTTTGTGTGTTCTCTTGTTTTACATTAATAAGAAATATACTGTGACTCCTAGAGCTATGTTCATTCATATCTGCAATGAAATTACACAAACAACTATAAGCAAACATGGCTCTTACTAATGATTTCTTTCTTTTTTTTCTTTTGAAAAGAGAAATGCATTTCTTTCTTTTAGGACATAAAAAGGCATCACACACTGAACCACGGCTCTCTACGCACTCCTCTGATAGTGCTGGGGATGCATTCCAAGGGAATGTTCTCAGCTGCCCAGCTGGGTGATGCAGAATGTTTAAAAATAAAAATCATAGAACTCTTTTAAGTTAGTGTTTCAGTTTTAAGCAATTAATTTTTCTTAACTTATAAACAGCAATATTCCTTTTCTTTATAGAGATCATCTTTGAATTCCTCACATCCTCATATGAACTAAGTTTTACACTCACCCAAAACAACATAAAAATTTAATTTTATTTCTTGGAATTAACATACACAAAGTAAAAAGAAAAAGTGCTTAAGAACAAAAAATTGATTTTTCCAAGTACTTTTTCTTTCCAGTATTCCTTCATTTATTTAACAAATATTTGTTATACTATGCACAAGAGAACTTTGCTATGTGCTAACACACACACACACGACACTGCCCCTACTTTCAACTCAATTATGGACGATGGCTATTTTTAACAAGAACAAAACTTATACACTTTAACATACATTAACTCATTAAATTCTAACAAAAATACCTGCTATGATTACATCCACTTTATAAATGGGGAGAACTGAGGCAAAGAGAAGTTAAATAATTTGCTCAAGTCAGACAACTGGTAAATCGAGAGGGTGGACTTCGAAATCTGGCTTATTTTCTGATCTTTTAACCATTACAGTGAATTTCCTCTCTTAGGTATTCTAAGCCAGATACTTGTATCTTCCTGGGGTGGCATACGACATATGTTTGTATTTTCACTGAGAGGTTAATTCGTCTAAGATAATCAGAAAATATATGTGCTGAGACTAAAAGATGGACAAGTGGTTGGAAATAATGGTGGAAGTCATTAGTTAATGTCCTTCCAGAGAGAGGATCACAATGAACTAGTAAATGAAGACTGGAATGTTCAGAAAAACAGTCATTCAGAATGCCTGGAATACTGGGTAGGTAAAAGCAGATGGTGGTGCCGAGATAACAAAGTACGTGCTGCAAAAGCTAACACCCCGCATGTGCAGAGACATATAAGTGAGGGCCACATGTGCCACAGTATGTGGTTTCACCTTTACTGCATAAGAACAGGGAAGTCATGAAAGTTCATTTTAAATATATGTGATGGGGGATGACTTTAAGCAGGAAGATTACTTCAAAATTACTGCATGGTTTAGGCAAGATCATTACAGCTGGAAATAAGGCTCCTGCTTCGGGGAGATAGAGGAGAAGGTGTAATTTGAGGAACGTTAGGTGAACAAACAGGAAAAAGTGATTTAAACAGGACTTGAAAAGGTAGAGAATTCAATAACAGTTGCCAGATTTTTTTGCCTTACTAATAATCTCTAAAGCATTATTTTACAAAGGAAAGTCTTAGAATTAATCAACTTGATAAAGATATTTTAAGGCAGTTTTGTAACTTAAACTAGCGTTAAAAAATATTCTACTTACTTGTAACTGCTACGTGTCTGTTAGATTTTCCTTCATCTATGGTATCCATAACTTCATCTGGACTACATACAAAACGCTCTGTGCACCCCTGTGAAATAATTTTTTTAAGTATGGATATTTTATTAAAAAATTTTACTAGAGGGCTTTTCTAAACAATCATTCTACATTTTAAGTACCTTTACATAGGGAACTCGATTTTTATCTTCATGAACTGAAAGGTTGGTCTTTGAAACTGAAAAAGAAAAATAAATAAATTAGTATTATTTTCCTAAACTCTAACACTGGCTGTGAAATAGCTAATTCAATTGATTGTTTCCTTTCCTGAGCAGCCTAATAACAGGCAAACTTTAAAAATATGAAAACATCACTATTAAAGTAAGACCCTGTAAAAACAGTAGGAGATTTAAAGACAAAACAATGAAGCAATATAGAATTTTAGGTCCAGTCCAACTTCTACCACCAACAATTGGAAATAAGAACATTAAGCCAGAGTGGTTCAATGCCCAAGGACAATATATATCTAATTGACAGCTGAGAGAAGACTAGAACTCAGGAGTCAAGCTCTCTAATTCCAGTCCAATGCTCTAAATTACTATTTAAGAGGACTCATAAATATGTGCTTTAAATAATAATTATTCTATATGTCAAAAGGCATTCAACTAAAACTTTAAAAGAAAAAATTTTAAATGTCTGTTTCCTATAATTCAAGTCAATTTCATATAGTTTACCAAGAAATGGTCTCACATCCACTACTAAAAAAAGTAATGTGATATTCTAAAACAATCAAAGAGCAAGAATTTAACTTACCATCTAAGAGGTCCCTTATCTTATCCAAATAAATTTCAAAATATGAAACCTAAAAGACAAAGAAACAAAAGGAAAAAAGCTCAACCAATTAAAATTATAAAATAATTTATTCACTTATTCAGTAAATATTTATTGGGGTCCAACTGCCAGGGGGTCAGAGTTACCAACAACACAGCCATAGCTCATATTCTAATGGGAAGTCCTAAATTAGCTTACACAACTAAAAAGCAATTTTCACTACAAATATATTCACCTAAAATGAATTAATTAAAGTAGCAAGAACCTTTGAGTTCCACACTAAAACAAACTCCTTTATTTTACATTTAAGGTCAACTAACGGCAGATGAAGAATCCATGTTTACTAACTCTAATGATCTTTTCACTATATTTGTCCATAAAATAATTTTGAAAATATTTAAAAATATTTTTTAAAAGGAACTTAACATTTATTATTTTTTGGAACAAAACAAATATAATCTTTCCCCAAAGATTTTACCTTAATATGAAATTCCAAATTTTCATCCATGGAGTAAATATAATTAAAAATATCTTGCACAATTCTTGGAATAATACCCATGCCTTCTGGATCATGAAGTTTACCCTAAAGAGAAAACAAAATTAGACTTCTTAAACAAACTAGAAAGTACGAATTAAAATTCAAAACTTTTAATCTACAATTTACAATCAATAGAAGATGGGAATTCTAATTACTGCCATTTTGGGGAGAAAATGGCTCTACAAATATCTAGAAAACCCAATTCAACTATTACATATTTTGTTAAGTTACACATAAATAGTCTATGTCCACCACATGGGTTACGAACTGATCTTAGCTTTTTATTTAATCATTAGATTTAGATTATTCACGCTTGTAAATGAAACATTCTAGGAAAATGCTTTGGCTTCCTTCCATATACACCTGAATTATTCCTTCTACTTGAAGTCAAATTCACAGAAATGGTAGGAATGTCCTTTCTCTACGACTTTATGAACATGAGTAACGTGAGTTACACTAAAATAGCATTACTTTAGATAGTACGCTCAGATAAACGGTAAAAGCAGATGCTCTGTAGCAGTGGCAGACGATCAGAGGCTGTTTTCCAGAAGCAAAGCTTGATCAGGTCAACATCTATTATTAACAGTGGCACCGATAATTGGGCAGACAGTCTTACCAGAGAAGAGTGGCAGGTAAGGTGGGGGTGGGGGGAGTTTCAGGGAAAGGAGGAGAAAATTTTAACTGCTCTGAATAGAAGTGAAAATATAAACAATCAAAATTTCAAAATTTATCATTATAAAGTGACAGAAAATTCCTATTTAATTCTAAAATATTCATAATTTTGTGGTTATGCTAACTGATAAAACAAAGCTAGATATAATTTCACTATTCAAATTCAAGAACTAATTAAGATTCCAACGTTACCTGTATATTAGTCGTATAAGAGAAACAAAGAATAAACAAAGATGTTCTTAAGCATGGTAAAATAATTTCACAAATAATGAATGAATGTACTGTCTGTACTCCAAATCACCTCCAAGTACAGATTATAAAATGTTACCTCCATTGTGTGTGTCTTCCCAGAAGATGTCTGTCCATATGCAAATATTGTTCCATTGTATCCCTCAAGTACGTCTATTGAGAAAATAAGGGATTTTATATTTCAGGGGATTTTTTTTCCCTCAAGCAAGATTCATAAGAAATTACTTAAGAATGTTAGAAAACACTAAAAAAATTCACACACACATTAACCCTGTTTCTTATCCATGCATAATCAAATTTGCATAAATATTTGCAGGAAGAATGGTGAGGAAGATTTAGATTTTCTTTACACTAATATGAAAGATTCCATCAAAACCAAAGTTTGGTACATAAAAGATTTATAAAGATAGTAAAGGAAATAAATAAGACTATATTTAATAGTAGTTTTCTTAGTGATGATCCATCTAAGCAATTACTTTCCTTCCAGCCCAGATTATTTTCTGTGATTAATAGCAAACAAATTTTAAATTCCATAGCCTATAATCATCTCTTATGTCAATGTACATCTCAAACAACATTACATCTGTATTACAAAGCTTTATGTGATCTAAAAGAAAAAAATGCTCTGCTAATTTACATATACATACAAATTAGCTTTTAGAAACAGGACTACTGATTTGCGGTTAACTCATGGTTAAACCTCACAAACCCATCCTTCCTCCCTACACACAATGTAACAAGCCCAGTCCTACCATAAAATCAATCATCAGAAAGTTCCTGTGAAATTAAAAAATATCTTTTTTAGCCCTTTGTGTACCACAAGAACAACCACTAACATTTAAGTATCTTCCTGTACTAGGCTGAAGGGGAAAAAAGGGAATGTGAGTTAATGAGAAGGTGACTTGACTGCCATCTTTCAGGGGCTCCGTTCTGTTTTGTTTTTGCTAACAAGAAAGGTACTATGAAATTACATTCCATTCTAGAGGAAACCTCAGTAAAAAGAGAAGCCTCTACTGGCAAGAGCAAACGGTAACAGTGGAAGGTAAATTAGCAAGCAAGCAATCTTTGTTTTTTTAATTGATGATTTAAAAAAAAAAAAGAAAAGGGGACCAGCCCTGTGGCCGAGTGGTTAAGTCTGTGCTCTCCACTTCAGTGGCCCAGAGTTTCACTGGTTTGGATCCTGGGTGCGGACCTGGCCATGCTCATCAGGCCATGCTGAGGTGGCGTCCCACACAGCACAACCAGAAGGCCCTACAACTATGTACTAGGGGGACTTTGGGGAGAAGAAGGAAAAAAAAGATTGGCAACAAATGTTAGCTCAGGTGCCAATCTTTAAAAAAGAAAAGAAAAGCAAGAACAATCTCAACTTTGGGCACAACTAACTAGATAATAGATTTCCTACAGAAACATTTATTAACATGAAAAGAAGGCATCAGTACTTACTTCCCTGGGAAGATTTTAACAGACTCGAACATTTGAAACTTTCCTTTAAAATCTTTTCAGTTTTATAAGAAGGGAAGCAAAATAATTTCAAGAATCACATTTAAAATAGATGGGATTACAGTACTTCTGTCAGCAATGCTGAAGAAATCATCTAGAGAAAAAAGCTCTAGAGGTTTCCAATTCACCTTCTGTATACATAATCATTCTCAGAATGTCTACATCATACCCTGTTTAAGATCTTTGGATCAATCACACAAAACCTAAGCATAAATTCCAAATTTTTGTTAAATCTATAAAAGGTCCATTCATGATATGATCCCCTTATCTACAGCAACTAGCACAATAGGTACTTAAAAAACATTTGTAGGTGAATGAACATGCAACTTTCCCAAGATCCTATTAGCAGCATATATCTATATGATATCAGAGTACATCTGTGTTATGTGAAACTATATTATACAAAGGCTCCCAGGTTAATAAATGTAAGCAACACATTCGTATTTGGGATTTCAAGCATAACTTTAAAAATCTCCTATGTTTACAGAGATTATGGAATATCCAACATTCAAATATTTACTGAGCACCCACTATGGGTGCGGGGGAGATAAGAGTGACTGATTAGGTGATTTCTAGATACATCAAGTTTATCACTAAAATAATAAAATTTAACCATTTAGAAAAATAATCCCTTCTTGCCTACCTTCAAATCCATTCCTGACTTTGCCTTCTATAATGATTTAACCCCCGTTTTATTACTAAAAAATCTAAACATACAGAAAAACTGAATGAATTTTACAGTGAACACTCCTATAACCACTACCAAGATTCTACCATTAACATTTGATCATTTTAGTGTTTGCTTTAATTATCTATCTATTTATCTTTTTTCTTTTTTTTTGAGGAAGATTAGCCCTGAGCTAACTACTGCCAGTCCTCCTCTTTTTGCTGAGAAGACTGGCCCTGAGCTAACGTCCATCCATGCCCATCTTCCTCTACTTTATACGTGGGATGCCTACCACAGCATGGGTTTTGCCAAAGAGTGCCATGTCCACACCTGGGATCTGAACCGGCGAACCCCGGGCCGCCAAAAGGACTGTGCGAACTTAACCATTGCGCCACCGGGCTGGCCCCTATTCATCTTGTTTTTTTAATGCATTTCGAAGTAAACTGCAGACTTCCACCTAAATACTTCACCATGCATATACCCTTAACTAGAATTCGGTCTTTCACAGTTTTATTTCTGAGGTAAAATTAATATATAACGAAATGCATATACTTTAAGTACAAACCTATAAAAAAATACAAATAATACTCATCTATTTGAAAATCCTAGAGAGCACACATCCATAAGCAGACAAAATTAGGCACTTTTCAACCTGGCTCTCGTTTGCTTTTTCAGCTCCATCTCCCACTACCTTTCTTCTTACGCTGCTGTATAGGTTGGTAAAAATGATCAAATCTGACAATTTCATATGGCTCAATTTCAGTCATACCATAAAGTATGTACACAACAGTACTCTCAGGGGGGCATGCCCTAGCCCATGTGTCTTTTCTCTGCCTGGTAGGCATCCCTCCCTCTCCTTCCTACTCTGTGCATCCTTAGAGACTAACTCAGGCTTTTCTTCTTCCTCCAACCCAACTCCACAACCCACTTTCAAATGAATCTGAGTAACAGTCCCACCTGTGTGTTCTTATAGCATCTGCAGCTAATCATAATACTTATCACTTGTATTGCAATAGTCAATTTACTTGTCTGCCTTCCTTAACAGTCTGTAAACTCCTTGAGGCCAGGACTGTGTTAACTCCTAGCATAGTGCCTGGTCCCTAGGAGGTACTCAAATGCTTGCTACGATCACTAACACACAGCATCTCCTTTTTAAATATACTTTTGCTGTTCTTGTGAGAAACGGAGGTGAACAACTATGGATAAATAGTACTTCTGCCACACTTTGTAAACAAGAAAAACATATTTAATAAGTGAGACAACTGCACAACACCTTCTGAAAGTCACTTAATCTCTCTGAACTTCGGCAAAACGTCTGCTTAGGGGAAGACTGTGAGAATTAGAAGACATCATATAAAATTATTATTGTTAACATCTGAGAGCATACAATGTCCCAGGCTCTAATAACTTTTCATATATTAAAGTATTTAATCCTCACAAAACCCTACACAAGACACTTTTTTAGTTCCTTTTTTACAGATGAGGAAACCGAGGCAGGCAGAGGGTAAAATAATAAGATGGAGCTGGGATGCAAACCTAAGACAGTCTTGGGTCCAAAGACATGCTCTTAACCACTATACTATATTCTCAAGAAAACCAAGAACTAAAATATATGGCAGGCTACATCTGAAAAAGTTAGAGGTGGATACCGTGGAAGACAGTCCAGGTCAGGAAGCCAGGGTGGGAAACTGAGAGATCTATGAAGGCCTGGTCTGATGCCTGGCATAAAGGAAGTATTGAATATATAACAATTACTTAATACAGGGGAAACAAACTTGCATATATTACTCAGATTCAGAATTCAAAAGAGAATACAGGTGGGTAAATCTTGTTCAAAAGAAAAAAATCTATCTAATGCATCTATGAAAAGGGAAAGGCAACAGCCCCTATATATAATAAAGTTATGCAGTTGTATAGAAATTTATAAAGCAATGCAACCTCAGTGGACTGTCAAGGGCCCAGAGAGTACTAGCTGCCTTCAGGTCATTCCTGGCAGCTTGCTCATCAAATCCACATCGCAGAAGAAATACCAGCTGGCCCATCATTTTGCTGATTGTTGCCTCCCAACAGTTTTTCTAACCACGGTCTTCCCCCAGATCTGTTTGCCAATGACTGTCTAAAATCCAATCTGCCACGTATTTAATTGGTTTCCTGTTCTCACACCACACCAGGCACCCATTCCCACCTCATCTCTCTCCTTAAATCTATGTCTCTACTGGTAACTCTCCCACGTTCACATCCTTGCCCAGGACCAGACCCATTAACTACTACATCCAAGCTCCTCCAAAATGGTAGACAGCATCTG
This sequence comes from Equus caballus, assembly GCF_041296265.1. Classification (NCBI taxonomy): domain Eukaryota; kingdom Metazoa; phylum Chordata; class Mammalia; order Perissodactyla; family Equidae; genus Equus; species Equus caballus. The sequence continues at coordinate 17,260,974 of NC_091712.1, read as the reverse complement.
GGTGAGATAAAAGGACGACATCATAGTCAGGTGATATTTTTCTAACATAAACCACAAAGCTGGCACAGAAGCAGGAAAGAGACAGTGAGAGAAAGCTTCTACTGTAACAACTGCTTGGAGTCTAATTTTGTAGAGTAAAAATATCTTAGGCTAGAAGTTATCCAAAGTACAATTATGGCTGATTACATTAAGAAAATAATTCTCTAAGAAAATAGAGGAAACAAATAGCACTTGATACCTGTTGTGTGCTTACTTTCTACCACGCCCTGGGTGAAGTATTTCTCTTCATAATCATATTTTTGAATCCTCACAGTACCCTTATTTTGCAGAAACGAAAACGGAGACTTAGAGAGGTTGGGTAACTTGCTAAAGTCAAATAGCTAGAAAGTGTCAGGGCCTAGAATCCAATCTAGGTTTGTGTGACTCCAAAGCCTGTGCTCTTAACCATATGGCAAAGAACGAAACTGCTATTCAGAACTTGGTTCCCAACAGTAAAGCAGGAATTTGCTGGTGAAGTAAAAGCGACCAAAATTTTGAGAAAAGGAGGGAAATTGGAGGAAGAGAATGACGTCACCTTAGAACTGTAAACAGTAATAAAACAGAACAAAAGGTAGTAGAAACCTGGACTTCAGGACAATAGATTTCAAAGAGGTCTGAGACAGGGAGGTATGAATCTATTATTAAAAGACTATATAACCAAGGATGTACAAGAGATAAAAATCAGTGGAAAAGCATGAGAAAGGTAAAAGCTTAGGATAAGTTAAGTCTTACAAAAACAAAACAAAAACTAAGGCCTTAAAAAGAGCTTTTAAAATATTCAGAGAAAGAATAATGAATGAGTAGACCTGCATTGCCTAGAAAAATGATACACTGTTAACAGATGATGTAAGACAGAGGTATTCCTATTTTATTACCATCTTCTTCAACATTATCCTTAGAACGGAACAACAGAATAAACACTGACAAGAGAGACTTTAAGGTTGAGGTGGGTAGGACAGCCAAAGAATGGTTTTAAATAAGCCCAAGTTTCTAGTTCTAAGAGAATTATATTTCATGGATAAAAATCCCACAGCTACCATAGGTAAGTTGTAAAAGCCACACAAAGGGGCTGGCCTGGTGGCATAGTGGTTAAGTTTGTACACTCCGCTTTGGCAGCCCACAGTTGGCAGGTTCAGATCTTGGGCTATGCTGTAGAAGCATCCCACATACAAAAGTAGAGGAAGATTGGCATGGATGTTAGCTCAGGGACAATCTTCCTCACGAAACAAAAAGCCATAGAGAACAAAGGTAACAGAAGATGACTAACTTGTAAATGTTATATTTATTTTCTAAAAGGGAAAAATGATAGATTCCTGGAACTACAGACAAGTATACCAAAATTTCACTAAGGAAAAGCTATCGTTGAACTAACCTCATTTCCTGTTCGGAGAGGGTCACTCAACTGATACTTTGGGGAAATACCACAGTCATGCACCAAGATTTCATAAAAGGATCCAAGTTTCATCATATGGATGATGCTGACAAGCTAAGAACTATACAACTATATAGGTAAGAGAATCTGAAGTTGGTTGAACGCCCAGTGCAATTTCATTAATTACCAACAATCTTATTCGGCTTTTAAAAGATCAGGCGAAGGACCATGGCCCTTTAAGCATTTTATAAATGATTTAGAGTAATATTTTTCAAACTTCGATGTCTTTAAATAAAGATCTTTAAAACAAAACCTTCAATGTTCTTGACACAACAGACTTATCAAATATGCTGATAGCCAACTTAGATCCCTAGTAAGATAAATATAAAATCAAAACTCAAAATATGATCTAGAGCTAAAATCAACAATATGGAATTTGCATTTTAAAGGCCTGCTTTAAAAATTTAAAAACTTCAATATTCAAGTATGGATTGGGGTTTAATGTTAGCTACAGCAGATGTGAAAAAGATCTGTATATTTAAATTGCCCATGAGTTCATGAATCAATTAACTTTATATTATTAAAAATGCTAACGTAATCTTAGGCTGTACTGATAACAAAAGTACGTTACAATCAAAGAATGTAATATAACTGTGTTTCACGATGGACAGACCCTTTGGAAAATGATTTGATGCTTACAAAAAACATGACACTGCCTATTCCTCTTTGTTGCAATCATTTACAGAATCACAAGTTAATTCTCCCTCATTTTATGAAGATTTCAGCATCCAGTCCACTGTCTCTCACCAATACCATTCCTGTTCTAATTCTTGGTGGTTTCAATGTCCATGTAGATGATCCCACTAAAACACCCTGCCTCTCAGATCCTTGACCTAATTTTCTCCATGAACTTGTCCTTTACTCCTTCAGATGCCAACTCCATGGTCATACTCTAGACCTTTTCATTACTAACTGTACTGCCTCTCTATCTCAATTTCAAGTATCCACCTCCCATTACGCCTTCTAGTACCCTAATGCCAACAAACTTTTGAGTCCACTCAGAGTATATCATACTAATCTTACACCTTTTTTCACTGTCCCTCAAACCCACCTCCAAGCCCCCATGTCCTCCTTCCCCTCACCCACCATTCCATGACTGACCATTATCATCACTCTCTTACTCTCTTGACTACATCCTCAATTCTCTTGCCCTTCTTTCCCTCTTTTGTACTCGTCTGGCAAAACCCCACCTGGGTAAAATTCAACTCTTCTGGCAGCTAACCTCAAGTGAGCCCTTAATGCCACCTGGCAATACTGCCCCATTTCCCTAATCCATTCACTTCTATTGCTGAATGACTTCATATCTATTCCTAGAACCTCCTCTCCAGCTTCACTCTCATGACTGTGCTCCCCAAATCACAGACAAAATGAATTAATATGAAGAGAACATCTACATTTTCCCTTCATCACACCTACAGACCTACTTCTATCCATAAACTCTATCTTTTCTCCTGTTACTGGATGAACTGTCTGTGCTCCTTAATCTTAACCTATCCACTTTTATACTGAATCCCAACCCCTATACTCTGGTGCTGCATAAAGACAGATATGGCCTTAATCTAAGAAGCACATTTTAAAAATTAGATCTGTCAAAAAACAGAATAAAGCACCATAAAGTAATGGCTATTTAACTATAAGATCCCTTTGATAAAAGAGATTTCTGTAGTAACTGGAAGTGCAGAAAATCACCCCTCGCAGCTCTAGGAGTCTATGGTTTTAGAAAATATAAAATGAAAAATATCCTAGAATGGGGCTGGCCCCGTGGCCCAGTGGTTAAGTTCGTGCGCTCCGCTGCAGGTGGCCCAGTGTTTCGTTGGTTCGAATCCTGGGCGCGGACATGGCACTGCTCATCAAACCACGCTGAGGCAGCATCCCACATGCCACAACTAGAAGGACCCACAACGAAGAATATACAACTATGTACCAGGGGGCTTTGGGGAGAAAAAGGAAAAAAATAAAATCTTAAAAAAAAAAAAAAATCCTAGAATAAGTTAATAGCATTAACTAGGATATACATACTTTTCTCACCCTTGGCAACCCCTGTTAAATTCCTCAAGGGTTTCTCTGTTGACTACAAGATAAGTCTTTGGGGAAGGAATAACAATGGAATGGAAGAATGATAGACTGCCATTTTCTACTACCGTTTAAAAACCTGTCTAGCCATTTTGTCTTCATTCTCATGCTGTTGTATTTCTAGAATTGCTACCTTAGAAACTCTCCAGGGAATATCTAATAGAAATGCATTTTCCAAGAAGCATGTAACACTATAATTTTTATAATACCCTTCACTAGGTACTGTATATAAACTAGATCATGGAATTTGAGCAATAGTATGTTCACTAATGGTATTTACCTTTTTATTATTTAAACTTTCTTCCGCAATTAACTAAGAAGGAGCATTAAAATGAAAAATAAGATGTTGGGTAAATGGGAAAGAGCATAAACAAAATTTTACTTATTGCTGGGACAACTCAGCAGGCTACGTATATTTACCTTTAACAATCTTCTTTGCACAGTCATTATACACTTGCTCTTGAGATGTATTTGACTGGAACACCCGATCAAATGCATAAGGCTTGGACTGAAAAACAGAAACAGAAGTTTCAACTACACAAATTAAAGGTGAATGAATATTTTTAAGCTCCTTTAAAGATGTCATCAGATATTTAACCTTCAAAATAGGATACCTACTACGCATCACTTCATGTCATAGAATCTTTGTGGAAAAGATCTTAGGGATCACCAAGTACAAATCCACTAGAATAAACTCCACAAAACCAAGAATGTCTGTTTTAGTCTCTGATGCAGCTCCAGGGCCTGGCACAGTAACTAGCACTACTATACTAGGCCCTCAAGTTTTGCTCAGTGAGTTTTTATTTAATGAGCATCTACTCTGGCAGGTCTTGAGACTATTTTCAATACTAATAGCACTTTGCAGATAAGGAAACTAACAGTCTTTGAAAGGTACAAAAGTCGTTAACGACAAAATTAAAATTAGAACCCAAATCTCCTTTCAGTTGAGGGCTCCTTCCATCACTCCATTCAGCTTTTCAGTTTATTCCAACAGCTTTTCAATCATTAATTCAATTAGCAAATATTTATGGGATGCCTATTTTGCCAGACACCATGATAGAATGACCAAGAGAAATTTACTCTCGACTTTAGTGGAACATAAGTAATAGCAGGTCAGACATCAGACAAACAATTAAGTGACTCGAATTTTGACTTCGAATTCTCATAGAACAGGGTGCTATGAGAGCACTTAACAGGAGAGCCTGAGTCTGGGGAGAGGCAGAAGAATGTCAGGGAGATACTCTGGAGAAGAGATGTTTAAGATCTGAAGAATAAGTAGCACCTAGCCCACTGTCGTTCTCTTCAGTATTAGTCATGAGGGAGGGTGAGTGTGGGAAGTAGTCTAGGCATTGGGAATAGGATGATTAAAGATCCTAAGACAGAAAGGAGCTTGTAGCATTCAAGAAATAGAAGGAAGTTAAGTTTGAAGTATAAGGAGCAAAGATCAAATGCAAATGTCAACACAGTGAAAAAGGCAAATAACATCTTAGTGTTATTTTGAAAATAGTTTTCACTTTGTGGGCCCCCTGAAAGGATTTTGGGCCTCCACCCTTGGGGATGCATTTAAGGAACTGCTGATGTAGTTTGAGAAGGAGCCCAGAGGTGCAAAATAAAAAAAAAAAATCACTACAGACACTATAGAGTATAGCATGCATGCAAATCAAAGAAGAATTTTTGAGGAGGGAGTGACTGTGCCAAATATAGCTGTAAGGTCAAGGCAAAACTGAAAAATATCCAATGACAAACGTCAGATTGGAATGCGTTGAAAAAAGAATGGGAGGTAACCAAGCAGAGCAGAAATCTGGCTGTCACTCTAAGGGAGGTATTTTTTAAAGATGGGCAAGACCGGAGTAAGTTTACATGCTTACAGGAATAATCTCGTAATCTAAGAGAGAAAGTGGGCATGTAAAGATGAGAGAGAGGGGCAAGGGGGTTCTGGGTATTTAAAATTAAGTGTCTCCCTGCTCTCTAGTCTCTTCTAAAGGAAAGGAAGGAAGCTGGGCTCTAAAATACAAAACAATCATGACTCCAGAAAAAAAAATCCTTTACATTATACAAACACTTCCTAGCTTTCAGCTAAAAAAGATCTTTTTAGAAGCTATATGCCATAATCCCCTTCCCAAAGCTTGGAACGACAGTAAGAATGAAGCCGACACTCTCAAAGGGCTATCCAAAGCCATTCCCAATTCCCCTTCCCCTTGCCACGGACCACTAGATAGTTCGGAAAGCTAACCACCTGCTAAGCCTAGTCTCCTTGCAACTAGTGGCCACATGACCCAGTTCTGGATACTAGCAAGTAAGTGATGGTCTGCTGGGAGGTCTCAGAGAAGGGTTTTGTTTTCCTGATAAAAAGGACCATCTCAGCTGAAGCTGCCCTTCTCCTTTGGGGAATGAATGCCTGGAGCTGTAGCACCCATCTTGCAAACATGACAAATATGATGATGAAAAGTCCTAACTAAGAATGACAGACGATAACGAGTTAGTAAGTAATAGCAATATAAAGGCTCATCTCCAGACTTTTTATATGAGAAAAATAACCTCTTATTTATTTAAATTGCTATTAGTTGTTTGTTTTCCTTCTGCAGCTGAGCACATTCCTGAAGGATATACTAAGATGACCTCACTTTGGTGTCTCAATATCTAATTATTCTTTGGCTATAACATACATAAAAGTGTCCTTTTGCTAAGATGCTATTGACACATTAATATTTAACACTACAGGTGTGGCTAAAAAAAGACAGTCCATTCTTTCACTGATTGTACAAGATGTGTTCATCATAAACAATTCTAAAAACAAATACAATCAAAAGAACAATAACCACCCAGACATAAATCATGCTAATATTTTTTCTATGCAAAAAGAAAGTTAATTTTCCCTCTTTATTTATCCAGCAAACATATATTTAGCACTTACAAAGTATTAGATATTGTAAATGAGTAAAAAAAAAAGTACAATTTTAGAAATTATACTTAACTAACAGAGACTGTAGAGTTCAAAGAATAGAAAATAAAGCTGGGAAAGTCTTGAGTACTAAGCTAAAAAGATGTATACTAGGATCTAATATAAGTGATCAAGTAACGATAACCAACTGAAATGGAGATAGCCTCTAGCGTTAAAGAACTCACAACCTGGTAAACAGTCAAGAAGAGATTGCAATTAGCCAAAATATATGTTTAATAACAGATGTGTAAAAAAATAGTATGAAAACAACAATTAAACTGATTAATTCTAATTTTGCTTGCAAGAAACAAGTTAATCAATAGAAAATAAGTAAAAGTATGAGTACAACTGTATCCCTCCAAAATGAGCCAAATAATAAAATTTTCTTAAACATTTAAAGAGTAGAAAGAACATAGACTACTGAGCTTTAAGTCATATCTCCATTTTCACATCAATAAAAAACAACGCTCATAAACCATTCAGAAAGAGATAAGCCAAAAATAATGGGCAATAATCAAGCCTGCCTCAAAAGTACTTTATGCAGCTGTTCACTCTAGCACCACTCCACAGCAGATACACAAACCACCACTACAACCTTACTAAAATAAGAATATGAACAGGCAAAAATAAGAATAATCAAGCAGGTATTGAGTGATTTTTTAAAGGTGTTACATCACCGTTAAATAAAAAATTAAGTGCTTAGCATTAAGTTGACAAAACTGTCTTAATCCCGAAACTAAATTATAACTTTATTAAATAAGGCAAATGTTTAGATTAGAGATCTAGCCATAAAGTTACTAACCGACCCTGGCTTTCTGGGATGAAAACAAGACTTCTAAAACATAAAGACTATTTCTAATGGTCTATAATTAAGGCACATCTCGTAACTAATAATCTGTCAAATAAATTAAACAAAGGAAAACAATATCTGGATACCTATATTTTAAGACCTTGGTTCTTTAAAAACCTGGCCTTGAAATGTACATTATGTAGCCTTTATTTCTATGAATATTCAGGGATACTCCAGGTCACAAGATGCATTCACATCTAACTTAGACTTTAAGAGGACAAAACCAAATAAGAATAAGTTTATCTGAACTGCAACCATATCTTAGATTTCTTAAGTGAAGTGGTTCCTGTTGGAGTTTGCACAGACCAGGCTGAACACCAAATTTGGTTATGAAGGATACCCTTCTGGCAGGGATATGCCTTTCTCTGGAATTCTGAATAGTGATCTTCAGATCACATGGGATTATATCATATTAAATTTTCCTTAGTTTGACACTGATTGTGGGCTAACATTCCACAATTGTAAAGGTCTGTGATGATGGCTCCTTCTCTTTCAATATCACTGTAAAGGAAATTAGGATCAAACACCAAATCATCATTCACTTGAAAAGGGACATCATGTTGTGCTGTAGGCAAGGAACTAGGTAAGATGATCTAATTAAATTTATTCTCCTCTAATTTCAATGAACTCCAACAGCCTGTTTTTGGTCCTGGCAGCCTCTACAGCACACCATATGAGGAACAATCATTAGTAAAGACACCTAATGATGTAAAAGTGCATGTTCCACTTTTATGACGCATAGATAGATACAGGAGTAATTTTTTCTATTGATATTTTCCCCGATGTTTTCAGCAGGCTCACTTGAACTGCATAAGGTGTTTCCTTTGTCCCCTCTTTCTTGAGGATAAAAACTTCTCTTATTTAAAGCAAATAGATTCTACCTGCATCACCTAAAGGTTTTAAGAAAATAATTCACTTATTTCATGCAATATGTGATTATTCATAGCACTTCACCAAGAACATAATTTCAAAAAAAATCTAACTACAAAACACAGAGGAGTCTCACTATATTAAAATCCTGTTACATGCATAACAAGAAACAAGTTTGGACAAAATACTGGAAACTGAACTTAGATGAAAACCAGAATGCTTAAGTTATTTTCTACATGAGCACTGATTATACTTATAATTTGGTAACATTATAAACTAAAACTTATTCTTCAAATTTTGATTTAACCAGAACACTGTTTTTAAATAATTTAATTTTAAATGCTGCATTGCAGCAATTCCTTCTTAAACTATTTTGAATCACAATCAGGATCCAATAAAACGAACAAAACAAACCAACAGACAATTTTACCTAGAGACTTTCTAATTTTACTCCTCTGAGCTGCCCTTATAAATTCCCAAACCTTTTATAATAATAAAATAGTTCATTTAAAAAAATGAATGAGACTTACTATATGCAAAAGATTAGTTCCTGCAAATAATGAACTAAACATGTTGCCTTACATTTTTTAATGCTATGTTACTCAGCTGTACTTTTGCTTTTATACTTTTTAAAAAAACCAGACTAAAATGTTTATCAGTTTACCTAACGGCCAACTAACTGTGCATTACTGACTCACAACTCAACTACCTATCCATTATTTCTAATATTATCATTTCAATTTATTTATATTACTAAAGAAACTTATGTAACGAACTTACAACAACTTTATCCAAAGGAAACAACCTAGAATAAATGTGTGCTTCCTGTGGTAACTATTCATTTTCATTTGACTCTTTCCTCATATTATATGTCATATTTGGGCTGCATCAGAAGGTTGCTTTCTAACCCAATCTTTATGCATTTTGCGAATTCTAAATTCTAGCATTCCAACAAATGAATCTTAGTGATACTTACAGATTTGTGTAAATACATACATACAAGTCTGAAGAAATATGATATTCCTGATACAAATCTAAAAGGAAAATAGCTTTGATGTGTCAACCACTGCTGAGGTCGAGTAATCAGAGAAACGTGGTGAGATACTGGCAGCCTCTAGTTTGCCCACTAACAACGCAGGCCTTGCAAGCTTCCTCTGATTCACGTAAAGCATGTCATCCTAAAGAGAAAGGACTGCCTCTGTGCTTAACTTCTTGGCCTCACTACGATGTCATTTATAGCCAGAGTTTTTGCGGACTTGTTAACAAAGAACCAGCCTGACAGTCTTCACAGGAGGAGCTCACAGTTGTTAGTAACCTAACGACTTGTTTGCCAAAAGCCGACAGAGCAACTCTGACGCTGTGACATTCATTTTCTAAAGCTGAGCTTTGGAAACTTTCACATAAAAACTCTAAAGAACTTTCACCTATCTCAGACATCAATACTTTTAATCATCAATGTCCCACCTCCTGTGACCCCTCTGTCCTATTTCGGAATTAAACTCTCCACAAACAATACGCTAAACGTGGAATGCCATGAGAGAAAAAAACATTAAATTTTTTTTAACCATGAAAGCAATGTAGAAAAAAGTTCTGCCACATGGCATCTACCAAGAAAGATGAACTTACGTTTTAGTCACTGTTCCCTGTTCTGTATGCAGTTTCTTACTGTCCATTGCAATCTCCTTGAACTGGGGATGCTCTTTTCAGAGATCTCTCAATACCAGAGCTCAGACTTCAAAAAAATCAACCTTACATGCTGGTCTTCCTGACCACGATCCAGCCAACTCCGGTTGTTACGTTCTGTACTACGAAGGGACAATATGGCACCACGCCTGGGATTACCAAAATCAACCTTCTTCAAGACAGATCTTAACTGTAGAAGTAGAAATCTAATACTAACAACAAATCTAGTTTACTGGTCAAATTTTATCTTTTTTTAAAAGCTTGCTTTTACCACACTTTGATGTACACACAAAAAGTTATCACTCCTCCCTAGGCACACACTTGACTCAAACTGAATTGGCTAGATTTGCTGGAAGATCAGACAACACTGATCACTCAGATTTTAAAAGAAAACTCACGATTTCTTTCTACAGTCGTCGATTAGTCACTTTTAACTGGTGACATGAAACTGCCTTCATCACTCGAGTGGCGGTGCGCACACCTCGGGGGTGCAGGGTATTCGCAGTGGTCTGGCCGTTCTTCCCCCTCCCGCGGGGAACAACACAGCTCGGCACGCAGCGCCGGCTCTATAAACCGAGCTCCTGACTGTCGAGGGCGCCGGAGGGCTGGCTGGTCTCGGAGCTCCAGGCTCCGGGCTGAACTTGACCCTTGCCCACTTCACGACCGGCAGACGCGGGGCGCGGCCAGCCACCGCCCGCACCCGCGCCACCAGGCGCGCCGGCACCCGCGCCCGGCAAACGCGCGCGCCCGGCTCGCTCCCCACAGTCCCTCAGCGCCCAGGCGGGGCGTGTCCCCGGCGGCTGCCGGCGCGGAGGCCCGGGGTGGGGGCAACCGGCGCCGGCCGACTCCCCGGGCTCTACGGCCCCTCCGCTCCCTCCTCCCGCGCCTGCCACTTCCCCGAACGCCAAGCCCTGCCAGGTCCGAGGAGCGGGACGGCGCGGGTCACTCACCGCGATCATGACCGTGTCTTCTCCCTGAAACTTGGCGACGTACTTATCGCCGCGGTTCACCTCAGACTCGTTGAGAGGTCTGAAGCGACACATCACTTTGATGTTGCACTCGGCCGGGTCCGCCATCTTCCTTGCTACCGGGGCCGAAGGCCGGGAGCCACTCCCCGCCGCTCAGCCTTGGAGGCAGCGGGCCCGAGCTGAGGGTCTGGGCTCGCGAAGGCCGAGACAGGAGAAGTTGGTGCGCCGCGTGGCGCGTTCCCCCGGCGGGAGCGGCAGCGGAACCCGGACTCGGAGCGCCGGCGCCGGCAGCCGTCGCCCTGAGGCTCACTTCCGATCCATCATGGCAGCCATGGCGGCGGCCCCGGGCGGGGCGTCAGGGGCTCCGCGGCCTCTCCCTCGCCGGCTGGGCACGCTGCGGGGTTTCGGGGGCTTCTGGAGGCCGGGGAAACGGCCCCCTCCCTCTTCCTCAGAGAGCACGCCGGGCCCCCAGTCCGCCCGCCCGGCCGTCCGTCCGCTCGCGGCTGCCGCCCGATCACTCCTGAGGCCACGGAGGGGCGACGGCACGGTGGGATGGGCGGTGCGGCGAAGCAAGGCGCAGGCGCACAGGCCGGGAGCCCCAGCGACCAATCCGGGCGCCCCGGCGACCAATCCGCGCGCCCCGGCGACCAATCCGCGCGCGCGCCGCCGCCGCTCGCCGCCGGGGTCTCGGATTTGAGAGTTACCGGCCGGTCACTGGGCTGGCGCTTTGCTCCACCCGCCCGGCCCGCCGAAGAATTCCCCAGAACTGGGGCAGACGAGCTTAGCATCTTTTTCTTTAGACGCGAGGGATTCGTTATAACTATTTTATGTTGTAGTTTGTTTAAATAAAATACTGCAATCCTATAAGGAAGGGTTTGGTTTCTAGTCGGTCTGGACGTAAAATTGATTCCTGGGGCCGCCGGGTGGCCGAGTGGTTAACTTCGTGTCCTCCGCTTTGGCTGCCCAGTATTTCACCGATTCGAATCCTGGGCGCGGACATGGCGTTGCTCATCAGGCCACGCTGAGGGGCGTCCCACATGCCACAACTAGGAGGACCCACAACTAAAAATACACAAGTATGTTGGGGGGGGTGGACTTTGGGAGAAAAAGGAAAAATAAAATCTTTAAAAATAAAATAAAATCTTAAAAAAAAAAATTGATTCCTAGCCCACCGTTTTAGAGCGCTTTGCCAGAAAAAGGATTTGAATGAGGGGTGGGGCATGACTCTGGTTAAGTGGTTGCTCTATCCTCAGAGAATGGGTTGGATAGATAGGAAGGGGAAAGAAAAAGGGGATTTCTCCTAAGGAATGAAGTAGGTAGCTGAAGAAACATCCAAGAGTAGGAGGAGGTGGGAGAAGGCCCTCGGTGAATCGGGGGTCCCACTTCCCTGGGAATAAATAAACGTATGGAACTGTCAGTCCCCACACTGTAGGAATGACTGGCCTGTAGTGTAAAGATGGTCTTAAAAGGCCTGGATAACTTTGTGGATTACACGTCTAAGGAAACCCACTCCACAGCTGATTTCGCCTCCAATTTTCAGAACACGGATACCATAAAGGCTCTTCACGTGGAAGTGGCTCTGATGTGCTGTGGAAGGAGAACTGCAAAGACAGGAACCCTTCCTCTGGTCCCCAATTTTTGTTTGTAAAATGAAGGATTGAACTATGAAAACCTTCAATGCCCTCTCTCCTCACGAAATCATCCTAATACCTCCAGAAATGAATCCATAGTCCAACAAATTCAGGTTTATGGATCCACTGCAGTGAGGGAGAGCTCACACCAGAGGAACCACGGGATGTCTCACCAAAGGAAAAGATGGGGTTGTTACTGGGCTTTGGGGGAAGTGTGTGGAATTTAGGTAAAATTTGAATGAAGCTGTGTTTTGATAAGTTCCAGATAAAGCAGATCTGTGATATGGCTGAACTACAAGTGGACCCAAGATCCTGCTTCCTTGGAAACTGCAAAGTTGAGATAGTTGTGGAATGTAGTCTTCAGAAACCCCTTTTCCAAAGCTCTACACCTGGTTTTGAAATCAATCGAGGCTGTTTCTCTTGGTCTTAGATCCTCCAAGCGAGAGTGGTATGTTTTATTCTTACTGATATAATTTCAAACAGCAGTTTCTAATAGAGTATGATTTTAGAGAATAAAGTTTTTGAAAGCAGTGGTCACTCAAAGGAGGTTGTTGTGGCAGATGGGCCACAGTTTTCAACCTTTGCAGCAGGATCTCATGAAGGTTCTGTCCTCAGCCCTCTGCTCTTTTCTTTCTGAGTTCACTTCAACAGTTGCTGCAATCTGTTATCTACAACCCTGACCTTTTCCCCTGTGTGACATTCCCATCTCTCCAGCTGCTTGTAGGCCATTTTGTTTAGGATGCTCAACCTTAACCTCAAATTTAGCATTCGAGAGATGAAATTAATTATCCTCTACTGCCTGCCGGTACTTAATTCAACTACTCAGCTTTCCAGTTTTGATGACCAGTACTAGCATTCTTCCATACTCCCAGGCTAAAAAAGTTCCAGTCACCTGTAACTCCTCTGTTTCCTTCACCTCCTATACATGCAGAAGAGAAACATGGTCTGCATCTGAAGTTCCTCAACTTCTACTCCACCATTCCCGTTTGTTCCCCAACTCAGAAGATCTGAGGAATGATTGTTCTAGAGCAGTGATTTTCAAATTCTGTTACATGGAATATAGGTTCCAAAGAGGTGACTCAGGAGATTTCATGGGTGTGAGGAGGGAAATGAGATGGATGGAATGGCCAAGGAGTGAAGCTCTGGGAACCTCTTCTGCTCAAGGCACTTCTGTTGCCTTTGAGCTCTTGCCTCTTCCTTCCTCCTGCACAACAGATTCTGGAAGCTCAGCCTTTATGAAAACAAAATCCAGAAAAGGAAGTGTTTGCAGACTCTTCTGCTTTCAGATCCGACATACACACTTCTCCTGGGCAAGGGAGCACAAAGAGCCTGACTCTGCACAGGACCAGGAAGGTGAAAAATGCTATGTGAAAATCAATACATTTCTAAAAACTGTCCTGTAACACTAGTGAGGAATAGTGGTATCAGGCAATAGGGTTTAAGAAATATTTTGATAAGGAAGCAAAAGATTGATTTTAAAAAAAGCTGTTTAATCCCAGTTTTTCTTCCAAATATAGAAAAGACCACCATTATTCAACATGAGCAGTGAAACAGCAGGTTTCCTTGAGAGTACAGTTTGAGACTCATTAACATGAATTTTTCTTATGAAAATGTGAGTGGTACTTGCACCTATACAGATTTAGAACATTAAATCTCCACTGTGGAAGTTAGCCACCAAAGATAGTCCTCCAATGAACCGTGCCTATCTGGATTCACACTATTGTATAGCCTCTTTCCTTGAATCTTGGCTGGCCCGTTGACTCACTTGTAATCAATATAATGTGGCAGAAGTGGGACACTGCACGCTGTCTGAGACTAGGTGGGAAGAAACCACGTAGGTCTCAGTAGTTCAGGAGTAGCTCAGGGAGCTCTGAACTACCATATAAGAAGACCAACTGCCCTGCACACACCATGCTGGAGAGGCCATATATATGTAGGTACTCCAGTCAATAGTCCCAGCTAATGCCAGCCTTCCAGCCATCCCCACCCAGGCACCAGACTTGTGAGGGAAGCCAGCTTGAACTGTCCAGACCAGCACATCCACCAGTTGCTTACCAGTGAGTAATCTCAATTGACACCCTTGAAGCAGAAGAATCACCCAGCCGAGACCTGCCCAAATTCCTGACCCATAAAATCATGAGATGTCATAAAATGATTATTGTTTTGAGCTACTTAATTCTGAAAATCTGTTACATAGCAATAGATAACTGGAATAATAGCCTACAACTTGGAACTTAAAATTTGTCTCCTGAAAATAATCGTGTAAAATATTACTTTTGTAGAATAGATGTACTTAGATTGGACTATATTTTAGAGTAATTATAAATAGTTGGAGGGAGTCTAAGAACATAACCACTGTTTATAACATTATTATAAGAAAATTTATTCCATGTTTAATATGAAGTGATTTTTTTTAAATGGGCATTTAGAATAGGAAATTATAGTATTTCTCCTTTTCAAATGTGTGCAACAGACACCTGTTCCTCTCCATTTCCACCACCCCTTTCTAGGCCAGGCTCTGCTGCTTCATTCCTGGATTATTGCAACAGCTCCAGCTTCGTTCCCATTTGATCATTCAGCAGATGTGGGCTGAGCTCCAGCTATGAGCCTGGCTGTGAGATAGGTGCTGGGGGGATAATGGTGAAAAAGATTAAACAATTCCCTCCCATACCCACTAGTTCGCATGCAATTTTCAGGTTAGAGTTCCTAAAACATTGCCTGTATTACATCATTTTGTTGCTCAAGAAACTACAACTCCTTTTTTCTTGCTCAAACAAGTTCAAATTCCTCTACTTAAATTCCAAGACCTTCTATCATCTCACTTCCCCTTATATACTCTTATATATATAAGTATAAAGAATTTTCCCACCGTTTTATAGCTTACTTTCTTGACTCCTGACAACTGGCATTTTCACTAGTCCTCTTTATAATTTGCTAATTTCAAGGTCCTACTGATCCTGCCCTGAATGTCTCTCCCTTATGTCCATCCAAATTCTACCCATCTGTCCTCAAGTCCCACCTTCTGCAAATGGTTTTTCAGCACCTTTCTATGGTTTTTCACCATAGAACTATTTCACAGGTCAGACAGAAGACCCCTGCATTCTACTTAATACCGTAGTTTAATTCTTTAAAACATATTTTAAAAAATATTTTTATCAAAATAACACATGTTCATAGTTTAAAAGTAAAATTACACAATAGTGAAAAACAGAAATTCTTGCTCCACCCACTCCAACCTTCATTTCTATTCTTCAGGGCAATCACTTTAACTCTTTCCACTATTTCTTCTGGTATTCACCTCCATGTTTCTAAATAACATTCTTCTACTACTGCTTCTTGATTTATTCATTATTTATTCTTATTAAATGAAGTTATAACTCCTTCACACTGACCCTTCTCTAAATTGACACACACATTTTCTTCCTCTTATCTTCCCAATATATTTTATCACTATTTTTAGTTGAATTAATATACAGTGTTTATGTTCTAAGTGACTATTATTTGCAGCTTAGCCATTATAATTATATTGCCTAGCTTGTACAACTTTTTGTTTTTTCTGGAGTTGATAATTGCCTCACTCTTCCCTGGTTGTTTACTGCTAATGCATTCCAAATCTCCACCAGAAGTGTGAAGCTCCTCTTGATATTTTGAAGATGTTTGTCCACTGTCTTCTAGGTCCTGTTGTTGTTGTCAAGAAGTCTGATTCCTTCTGAGTTGTGATCATTTGTATGTGACTTGCATTTTTCTTCCAGGCAGCTCTTAGTGTCTTTTTATCTGTACTTCTCTTTTTATTCCCTATTTTCCATCTCTTTTATTTTTTGTTTTCCCTTTTGGGAGAGTCTCTCGGGTTTATTTTCAACTCTGTGTTGTTTATTTTATATATATGGGTGTGGACTTTTATCTCCCTGTCTTCAGAAAGGCAGCTCACCCTTTTACTGTCCCTGATTCCACAGCTTCTGTGGCTGAACTTCTCCAGAGTGAGCTCCCTTCCTTTCTTGTGCTGGGGGAGGAGGCACTTTTTTAGGGGGAGAGACATTGCATTTTAACAGCTCTCTGTATAAACTTTCAACTAAACCTTCCTATTTTCGGCTCTACCCTGCCCCCCTGCCTCCTGGCGTCTACAGTTCCTGAGGCTTTCTGGTGGTCTATATGGAGAATTGACTTACATCTTGGTTTTCTGCCCTGCGAGCTTGGTTTTAGCTTTCTCCAGGCTATTCAGGCAGCAACACATTTCCAACATTTTGCTGAAGTCCTGTTTGCTGATGATCTTCTTTCGAGTTTTCTTTAGGACTTTTGTGTTTCCTTACTATTATTTTAGTGGAATTCATGGGGATTGAAAATAAATGTGAATATTCAATCTGCCATATTTAATTGGCCACATTAAATGGTCTAGCTGTTTAAGTATGTTATAATTTCAAGAATATAATAAATTCCTTGAGGGCAGTAACTCTGGCTCCTTTTCTCCATCAGTGTTTACCTCATTGCTCAGGATCTCATAAGTGCTAATAAATCCTTCTATGCTGATTGAAACTGGAATTCAGTGAGTGCCTATTAATTGTTGTGTTCTGCCCGAGAGGTGGTGGAATACAAATGTGAGCAATTTCCCATTGAGGAAGTCCTAGTGTGATGGGGAGTTAGAATAAGCATAAGTCACAGGGATAGGTGCTATAAAATTAGTGCCACGAGAGAACAGAAAAATGGATATTTTGGGGAGACTTCCTGCTATTTTCAAGTTGATATCAGGGATGACAGTCAGAATCTTTCACAAAATCTGCCTCTTGTATGCCAAACATTGGGCTATAGGTACCATGATTTGACCAGGTACATACTGGTCATGTCTTCAATACCTAAGGTTTCATTCTCATTCAGCAAGGAACCAATATTGACAATTATATTGTAAGGAGAATGCACATAGTTGAGAAAGTAGAAACTGAAGAGTCTCTTATTTATTCATATATTCACTGTGATTTGGCAAGCTTGTTAATTCTAGTTTTAAAAAACCTGACATGTATATATTTTATAATTTTTAATTTTTTCAGACTCCTTTTTAGAAGTAACATATATACAGCCAAGTCTATACCCCTAGGATTAAGCAGACCAATCCACAGGAATTTTGTTGCAACCAGTCCATTGGTTCAAACCAAATGAATAGAGCAATAACCTCCAATGACATAAAAATGTTTTTTTTTTAATCCTACAAAAGAATTTTGCCATATGTCTTAGGTTGGGTTTGATGGGGAAAAGTCTCTGAGGCAGAAATTTGCTCATAAGAGGTTAAATGTGACTGCTCTCAACAACAATACCTGCAGGGGAGTGAGGGAAGCAGTAGTAAGCAGGGAAGATGAGCTGTGATACAGTTGCAACAGAGGCCTCAACTGATTTTATGGGAAAGCTCTGAAGCAGGGATGGCCCATCAGAGTTGTTCTAGCTGAGACAAAGGGCTAGTCATGGGATATTGGCTGCCTCTCCGGAAGGGGCATAATCTTAGGTAAGGCAGCTCCCTTCTGTGGAGGGCAATTCCCAAGGAGACTGTGAACCCTTATCAGCCTCAGTCATAAACTGGAGATTTGGGAGTTTGTGTGTCATATCACAGCATCCACTACACCAATGTTGCAGGGCACTTAGGAAGTCTCTATATTGTCGATTTCTGCAGAGACTTGATTTTTAATATAGTAAGAACTGTCAGTCTGTGCCCTTCCATCAACTGCTCTTTTATTTGTTTTAATAATTTCTTTTCTGCTGAGGAAGATTCGCCCTTAGCTAACATCCATGGCAAACCTCCTCTAGTTTGTATTTGGTTTGCTGCCACAGTGTGGGCACCGATGAGTGGTATAGGTACGCTCCTGGGGAACCAGACCCAGGCCACCGAAGCAAAGTGCACTGAACTTAACCACTAGGCCACAGGGCTGGCCCCTACTCTTTTCTTTATCAAAAACAAAAACAAAAACAAAATGTCTGAATAGCTGAATTGAAAGGCAGACAACTTGAAATTCCTTTTTTGTGAGCCCTTCCCAGAGTTCAGGTACTTCCAGCTTTTCGAACTGGTAGGCATAATAAACTCCTTCTAGGTGTGATTCTTAATGTTGAAGAACCTTGGAACCTTGAACCTTGATGTGTCACCATTGCCCATCTGCCTTTCAGTCTGTTCATTACTGTTACACCACAGGAGCAGAAGTCAGGACAAAGACTATTTAGAAAGGTAATGAAATTTTCTCTCTTATTTTGGATGCCCTAAGTTGTGACAATTATCAAGAAAACAGTCATATTTTATTATAGGCATCTTAGTTATAGACAGGATTAAAATAGGAGACTCTTTAAGTCAAGAAGGTAAAGTTTCTGTCACTCTAATCCTAGTCGGGCTGTAACATGTCTATTCTAGTTAAGCTTTTTGCAGGAGTGTACTACCTTAATCAGGACAACTGCAGCCTCACCTTTGGGTTTCACCTGTACAAATACACAAAGTAATCAAGTCATTTACCACAGCAAGGCTGTATAAACACAATCTCTATAAGGGTTGTGGTCTTTTTCAAGATCCTGGAAGTATGGTATATCATCATGGCTAGTACTTAAACAGTGCTAGCAGTAAAATAGTGTTATAATAGCTTGTTTGCTAGATGAACCTATTAGGCATCAAATCTTTTATTCACAACATTAAAATGGATGTGATTGTTTGGTGTTTCTAAAAGTGGTTTGTAACCAGCACATTTGCAGTTGGTAGTTCTAATGCTCATGAGAGTAAAGAGCAGACTTTACTATTGATGAATGAGGAAACTGCTAGAGGGAAAATGTGTCATTTCATTCATTCAGTAAAAACAAAGATTTTAGGTAGGAGGAATCTTTGTTATTAAGCATTTCTCTTACGACTCTTCATCTTCTTTGGTTTACTCTAAGGTTATTTGGATTTATGTATTAAAATAAAGGGAAGAGTTACACATTTGGTTTGTCTAAGCAAAGACAAAATAAGCTCTATTCTTTTTATGGGAAGCATACATTTTTTTGTATTAGTTATCTATATAATACACAGTCTATATAACACACAAAAATACATAGAATATTTGCCAAGTTTCCATTTACCTTATGTTATACTTGAGGAAAACCAAAGATCTATAAAGCACTTTTATTTGGGTTATTTCTTTGACTTTTAAGATTTAGTAGACATAAGAGTGTTAGACTATACTAACATGTAAATACTAATGTTCACGATAAAATGGAACAAACACACTTGGGGGGATTTACTAAGTCAAAATGGAAACTCTAAGTAGAGTATCTATAATTCACATGCAGCTTTTCCATTTAATCATTGGTGTGCTGAGAATAAGCACATGACTTACCAGCATCAGAATATGGCATGTGTCCAGACTACAATATCTTCAAATCAACATGCAAAAGTAGTTCAAAATATCTTTTGCCAAATTTTACTCTCTGTGAAATAACTTGCTCTCCTTTTTCAGGACTATGAGAAAAATGTGTGTAAGATCTGGCTAGGCTCATAATAGAATTCTTTGCTATCTCTTTACACACACACCTACACATATATAAATATGTAACATATATACATACATCTATAATACACATATCTATGCTATATATTTTATGTATATATGTAATCTGTAATTTGGGATCAATCATTTATTTCTACGTTATTTCCTCCTTGAGTCCCTCCCCCCAAATTCTACTCTCCTGTCCCACTTATTATAGCCCTAGGAAGTGCAAACAGCCACAAATTCTGTTCCTGCAAGTCTTCAGCGGGGCTCTGTCAACCCCTGAATGAAGGTAGGACAACCTCACAGCACTGAGCGTTGAGTTTGTTTATTTGCAATCAGGAGTCCATGTGACGGTTGCTTTAGCTCAGCTGACGCAAGACAGAAAAGAGGGTGGACTCAGGACTCAGCTCCCTGGCTCTTACTGCTGACCCTCAGCAACAGCACAGCTCACAGGAATCCCACAACCCACAGTGTATCTTCCAGGACTGAGGTCTTCATTCCTATATTCTTCATTCAACAAATATTTATTGACCACCTAGTTGGCACCAGGCCCTGGGGTTACAATAGACCTCGAGCAGTTCAGTGGAAAAAACTAGACTATAGGGCTAGTTGAAGTAGGAATCTAATTTTTTTTATGGACAAGTTCTTTTTTCAGCATCACTTACTAAATAATCATTCCTCACTACTTTATATTCCTGCTGTCCTACCCCAAGATCCCACATGTTCATGGGTGTGTTTCTGGGTTCTTTATGATTAAGGATTCTATTGATCTATTTGTGTATTCCTTCACCTTTAATTTTTAAGTTTACAGAAAATTTTTAAGAACAAAAATAAATTTTTAAACTTACAGCAAAGTCAAAAGAATTTTATAGTCTAACATCTGTTTACCTTCCACCTTGATTCTACGTTCACTAACATTCTGCTATACTTTATCACATATCCACCTGGCTGTCCATTGCTTCATCCATCCATTTACCCTTCTTCTTTTTTGGTGCATTTCCAATTAAATTACAGACAGTGGTACACTTTTACCTACGTACAATACTACACTTCAAAAAATTATTATAATTTTATAGTAAGTTTATAGTTTCAGTGTTATCATAGCTGAAATGTTCAACAATCAATCTCAGAAATTTTGATACTTAATTTCCTATTAAGATTATAAAAAATGAAAAAGTTGGGACCTTGAAGATTTGCTTAGTCAGCTGTAAATGGAACTTATGCACCTCTCAAGCCTGGGCTCTCAATTCTAGACCACCTGGAGGGAGAGGAGCTCAGCTGACTTTACCATGATTATCTGCGTCCTGGGGTCTTTAAAACTGTGAGATACTTATAGTTTCGAAGATTCAGCTTCATGTTACTGGAGGAGGAGGTTTAAACTTATCTCTGAGAGCAGACTGTTTCTTTGTTCCCCTGTTTTTGGAAAAACACGTTAATGGACTTTTCACTAGAAAATATCCTATTCTGTAATAAAAAGATTCAAGAAAACAAGGAGCTGTATTATTCTGAGTAATATTTCCAACATTTGTCTTCATTGTGGAAGTTACATCCTAGCAAATTATGAATTCTTTAGGATAATGCTTTTTTCTTAAATATACTTTTTTCTCTTTTCTGTCCTTGAAAATTATTGATTATTCATGCAAATGTATATATGTGTCTGTGTGTTCTTGTTTAAACTAAGATCAAAGTACTTGGCACATAATAAGTACTCCATAAAAGTTAATTATTATTAATAATAAAAATACTGGACTTCTGTCGGTCATACATGATGGAGGCTCCGACCATTCATGTTTAAGCTTCAAGGGAAGTGAGCTTGTACAAGATTGAGACATTAGGCATATCTGAGATACAGATTACTACAGAACATTATTGCCTTACCTTCTAATTATTGTGGTTGTTTTAATTTTCCAGAGAAATGAATGCTAGCTACTGGGAAATTTTGGGTTAGGGATTCCTGCTTGGGAGTTAGGCAGATGGACAAAGGAAAGCTTTGAGAGATGGAGAGGATGCAGGGAGTCAGAGAGGATTATGGGAAAAGTATGGAAGGACTCAGATTTCCCATTCTCCCAGCTCCCAATATCTCCTCTCCTTTCCTCCTTTAGCTGCTCTATCTTTCCCCCCTAAACCTCTCCTCAACAAAGGATTTTAAACTTAGTCACAATAAGGCACAAACTATTAATAGCTTGAAGTGTTAGCCTCTCCCAGAGGTATTAGCATTTTAACTGGGATTCAGTTTTAATTTAGCCTCCATAGGGCTGCCTGCAGGGGGCTAGGCAGGTAACATGAATGAGCAAAACAGGCTGGTCCAAGATCACAGGTCTGGTGGGAGCTGTGAAAAATTCAAATTCAATTAAAAAAAAATTACCATGTTAAACAAAACATGTTGGAGGACCAGATTCAGCTTGCAGCCTGCTGGTTTATAAGTCATATGTTAAAGAGTTTCTAAATGTGAAATGATAATTATTATCCAGTGGGTAGTTGAAAATGATATGCATGTGGGTCTTTTTCTTAGGGGGGAGGAGGAGAAGGGTAGGAAGAGCAGAGGGTTTAGTAGTTTTTCCAGGTATGCATGTGGTTCCTGGGTAGTTCCCTGCTTTTAATCAATAGAAAGAGTGCAGGCTTCCAGGGCTATATAGCTCTGGTTTCAAATTCCTTTTGGATATAGCCACTTACTTGCTATACTTACTTGCCACTTACTTGACCAAGTTACTGAAGCTCTTTAGTTTTCTCATCTGTCTAATGAGAACGATTCTTACCCTTGGGACTTTTGAGAAGAGTCAATGAGATAACACATGTAGTGCCTGCCTCATTATAGTGATACCGAGCACATTCGTTCAAAAGCTGTTTATTGATTCCTAAACATGTCAGTAACCGTGGTAAATAACAGACACTCTCCCTTCTAGTGAGGAATGCAGGCCTTAAAACAAATACTTAGATAAATAAGCATCCAGTAAATGTTGGAACCATTCTATATTCGTATAAGTGGTCCCCTCAGTCATGTGTGTGCAGAGATACCTTTATTTTTCAACACATGTAAGTGGAAATAATAAATTGCATTTCCCTTGAGATGTTTCATTCTAACAGTGGCATCTATAAAAAAAGAACTTTTGTGGTTACTGTTAAAGTCTGCTCCAATTTGTGGAATGCCTTCATGTCTTTCCAAATCAAACAAATAAGACTCTAGTCATGGCCAACCAATCAAGAAATAATTATTGCACTTCATGTTAGAATGATGCACAGTGCTAGACGCTATGGGAGACACGGAGAAACATGAAATCTCTGACCTTAAGTTAGCAGATGTTTTTAAAAATAACCCATTATTACTGTCTGACTGGCCGTGTTTTGAATTTCTTTCCCTGAATGTGGATGTGAGGTGTGGTATAGGTCTGGAGGTTGAGGTACAATTTGCTGCTAATCGCTGAAATCTATGGTCTATAAACTTTAAAAGAGAAGACTGGCTGATAGCTAATCCTGTCATATTTTATGTAACTGACGTGTTCTACAATATAAACAAATATTATCACCAAGAAATGTCTTAAGACCTGAAAATCAATGGAATGAATTCTAATAGGACAAGACGCGTCCTGACATCTGACAGCAAGTCATTGTGACATCTCTCCAGACTCCTAGAATTTTCTTAACTTCTGAGTCAATTCCTCTTCATAAACCAGGGATAATATCCTCTCCTTCTCAGGGACTGGGAGAATTAGAGGAGACAATGGATGTGAGCACCCAGTGAATGATAGCTGTTTAAATTGCCATTGCCTTTCTCCAGTGCAGTTCGAAAATCATCATTTCAACCCACCAGCCCTTTGTTCAGACTGGGGCCTGTTCCTGCCTGGACTCTGCAGTCACCTCTTTGCTGATCTCATCCTCAAACCATTCTCGATCCTGCTGCTAGAGTGATTTTCCACAGCCACTTACACAACCACCTAAGAGACTTTCCACAACTTCCCATTATTTTTTTTTCTCTTATGAAGGTATTATTTACACACAATAAAATTCACACATTTTAAAATGTTTGATGAATTGTGGTAATTGTGTACAATGTGTGACCACCACAACAGCCTCCCACCCCCACCAACTGCCCCTTTGCTGTTGATTCCTTCTCTCTACCTTTTCTTCTAGGCAGCTACTGATGGACTTTCTGTTACTATAGTTTCTTAGAATTTTATATAAATGCTTCCCATTACTTTTAAAAAATAAACTTCAAAATTTTAGGTTTACAGAAAAATTGTGAAGCTAATATAGAGAGTTCCCCTATACTCCACACCCATTTCCCCCAACATCGTCCATTAATATGGTACATTTACTGTAATTTATAAACCAATAAAGTCCATGCTTTATTCAGATTTCCTTAGTTTTCTATTATTTTTTGCTTGAGGAAGATTAGCCCTGAGCTAACATCTATGCCAATCTTCCTCTATTTTGTATATGAGATGCCTCCACAGCATGGCTGGGATCCGAACCCGCAAAGTGGAGAGCGTGGAACTTTAACCACTCAGCCATGGGGCTGGCCCCAGATTTCCTTAGTTTTCACCTAATATCCTTTTTCTGTTCTGTTCCAGGCTCCCATCTGGGATACCACATTACAGTTAGTCATTGTGTTTTCTTAGGCTCCCCTTGGCTGTGACAATTCCTCAGACTTTCCTTATTTTTGTTGACCTTGACAGGTCTTCTCATTCCTTTTTTTTCAGATACATTTTCATTTTTCACTGTGGTCTGTGAAGCCCTCTAATAGCCTATCCTACCTGTATCAATTTGCTAGGGCTGCTATAACAAAATACCATAGACTTGTTGGCTTAAGTAGTGAAAATTTATTTTCTCTCAGTTCTGGTGGCTGGAAGTCCACGATCAAGCTGTCAGCAGGGTTGGTTTCTTCTGAGGCCTCTCTCCTTGCCTTGCAGGTGACCACCTTCTCAACGTGTTTTCATCTGGTCTTTCCTCTGTGTCGCACATTTCTGGTGTATCTTTGTGTGCCCAAGTTTCCTTTTCTTATAAGGATACCAGTCAGATTGGATTTGGGCCACTCTAATGGCCTCACTTTAGCTTAATGGCTCTTTAAAGACTTTATCTCCAAATATAATCACATTCTGAGGTACTGGGGTTAGGACTTCACATGTGAATTTTGAGAAAGACACATTTCAGCCCGTAACATTACCTGATGGTTTTTTCTTTCACTCCACCTTTGGCCACAGCCCCACATTCCTCATCCCCTCTTTCCAGCATTCATCTACAAACTGCCCCAAGTTTAGCAGCTTTTCCACATCTTAGAAATCAGTAAAGCTGACCTAGAAGAAAAATGCACCACTCTGCCCTGCCCCACCACTGGTCAGTTGTGCCATGTCACTTAGGACTTCCTTGGAAATGGCTTTATTTATCTCTTGGTAAGAAGAAGAACCTGTGTATGTGGAATGGCTGTTCTTCATTTGCGCGCTGTGAAAATGTAACTGCCTATCTCTGTGAAAGTGTAACTTCCAATTCTCCCTCCAGAACAGAGAGAGTGGGAGGTCATGTGGCCAGTAGGAAGAAGGGAAGGCCTGGGGCACTTTCCAGGAGTGGGTGATGCCCACGGAAGAGGACCAGACAGTGACATTTCATTGCCACACATACTGTGGCAACCCTAGGGTTCCACGTTCCCTGCTTTGAATGTGTCATCAAAGTTTCATACTGTAGGGGAGGGGCTGGGAGAGGCAGATCCCAGCTCTGCTTCTGACTCATCCCTTGGCGCTTCTGGATTTTACTTCAGGGCAACTCTCCCAGATGCCTTGTGGGAATTCCATCCCATTTAAGCCACTGGCCACTTTGACAGCACAAGGCTCATGTTAGGCAGAAAGCTTTTCTCTTTAATTCACTCATCTTTCAATCCATAAGCACAATCCCTGATCCACTTCTCATATATTCATTTATGTAAGTATATCTGTATGTACATATAAAATACATGTACTTCTAACTCTTTAGTACAGTGCTGTCCACAATTCAATGAGTTGTTTAGTTATTTTAAATGAATCTACCAATGAACAAATATTCTTAATGGTACATTATGCACTAGAAAGAGAGGGGAGTTTTTGACTCCACGTTGTGGAATTTGAATAGCCAGAAGAATAATTAGAAAAAATAAGTAAGTTAGGAGTGAAGTTTTAAGAATGAAGATGTGGATTTTAGATACATTGAGAATGAGGTGTCGTGAGACTGGTGCAGTAATGTTGGCCTGGTGAACACCCAGGACTGGAGATAAAATTTGGGGAGTTAGAGAATATGTGGAGAGAAGACCAAAAGTTGAAGGTTGCAACTTCCAAACTCAAGTTGTTTAAGTAAATATCTTCCCAATTGCATCCAATGTGTGGTGATTGAATGTAAATGTTAAACTTTATCAAGAAAAAAAGAATTGGAAATTTGATATAATGCTGTAGCTCTTACAATGGTATATGTGGTAAATATATTCAAGGGAAACTTTTCTGATGCTCAATAAACAGGTTTTTTTTCTGTGAAACCTGTTTTGTGACGGATATTGCTCTCACAAACATTGGTTTTGCTCTCGAAAACATTTTAAAACAGTTTTTTGTTTGAATAGAAAACTTCAAAAATGACAGTTTGAAATCGGTAGCATGAAGAAGTGTGTTTTAGTACTAGAAGAGACCATCAGTGGGCTAAGAGTTTCTCTGATTTTGTTTCCTAACATTTTGACCCCTTTAAATGTGCATAGGCAGTCCTGACTTTGCATTGTGTGCAAGGCTGTAAAAATGGCCATGTAAGCTGAAACCATGCAAAGCAATCTTAGTTATAGTCATGTGTCACTTAACGATGGGGATACGTCTGAGAAATGCATCTTTAGTTGATTTTGTCGTTCTACGAACATCATAGAGTGTACTTACACAAACCTAGATGGTATAGTCTACTGCACACCTAGGCTATGTTGTACTAACCTTATGGGAGCAGTGTTGTGTATGCAGCCTGTCATTGACCCAAACATCATTATGTGGTACGTGATTGTATTAAGGGAAAAAATTACAGTTGTTCTATGACCTTTAAAAATCTTGTCAAAACATTAAAAACTCTCTATCAGTTATAAAGGCAGAGGAAAATGGAAAAAAGAGTAAAACTAATATTTAGTATATTATAATTTAACACAGAAACACTAAAAACTAAAGCGATTTATTTCTTTGTTAAAAAACATCAAGAATAGTTTGGATAATGCTTGCCTTCTTCTTGTTATATAACTTGCAATATGTGGTGAGCAACTTTCCTAAGCCTTGGAAAATCGTCACATTCCGTTCTAAGTCTGAATCAGGTTCCGACATTTTATCCTTTGTGCTTTTGATATCGTGTAGTGTCTCCATGAGTTCCTTTACTGTGAATTTTTTGCCAGCTTCACTTCCTCTGGGACATGTTTATCCTTTTCTCCATGACCACTTTTCCCGTTTATGTTGATAAGCTGCCTTCTCTAAGTTCTTCAGGCTGTGCATATCGAAGCGCTAATGAGAGCAGGGTCACTTCCCACTGTCAGCTACTTCTCCTATAGCTCATATGAGCTCTATTCAAATTTCACATCTAACATTATCACTGTTTGTTTCTTTGCGGCACTTTCATCTTTATTGGCCAATTTCCTCTCTCTATTACTCATTTTTGTGAAATGTCATGGAGTTTATCACTGGGCGACAAAGAGGCTACACAACACCCTTCACTGTCTGTGCATGAACTGAATGACTGATGTACAGGGACCATTAACCGACAGACTTGGAAAGAAGTGATGTGATGGTCACTGATCGTAGTCCACATCTGTGGTTTACGAAGCAATTTGTAGACTGAAGATCTAGCAACAATATTTTATGCAATTAGTCCATACTGTCAGGTATGGTAACTGAAATTTGAATCATGTTGTTAGGGGACTGGTGTCATTTACTTAAACCATGGTAACTGAAATTCATGCACATAGGAACTGGGCAAAATGAGGGCTACTTTCATATGCATCTATTGGAAAGCTTTCCTCTTAGACACAAGTTATGTTTAGCCACTTCATAAAGTGCTTTGGAAACTTAAGATTGGAGCGTTAAGCACTATGTCATTGGAGGGTAAATAGATACCGTATAGAAAGGAAGCTCTAAAATGGTAGGGATTAGACAGATGCTAAGATGCTTCCAGATGCCCAGGAAACAACTACAACAACAATAAACATCTGTTCTATGAAACCGTTACCAGTCATTGCAGTCATTGACACTGTATGTCCTTCTAGGTTCTGCCTGAGAATCAACAACTATATATGACATAGAGGAATGTCTGTGACTGTATATGACATAAAAGGATATCCAAGATATTAATAATAGCAGAATAGTGGGAAATGCTTGATATGAGAACACTCCGAATTTAAAGAACCATTTCTGGAATCTTAGTTGCTTTGTTAATTTAATGAATAAATGGTATAGCATCTCCATTGGAATTAATTCTCACTTTTCCAGGGGTGAAGTTTTCATTATTAATGACAGAAAAAGTACTCCAGGATCTCAGTGATAATTGGTAGAATCTCTTTAGAAGATACAATTAACTTCAAAGCCACTAATTTCTCAAGGTCATTTTCCATGGACATTCTGATTATCACACAGGTAGGAAAGATTTATAAGTAAAATCTAAATTCCCTTGAAAAAAATAAGATCTATTTTGGCTTGAGGACTCCTTGACAACTTTGCTGAACTTTCCTTGGACTGCGTGGTGGTCTAGGATGCCTCCAGCCAACACTCTCTCTCCCCCACTCAGGGTCAGATTTGCCGGTGTCCGTTGAGTGCTCTCCCGGATTTCCTCGGCCCCCTCTCCATTTCCCCCCCAGAGTCCTTTTCCTTATTAAAACCCTTGCACATTTAATCACATCTTGGCATCTGCTTCTCAGTGCATCTGGTCTAACACATCTTCCAATGACATTTCAATTTCTATTCTAATTTTTATTCTCTTAGTTGTCCATGGGCCTGTGTCAGCCCATTAGAAGAGATGAGAAGAATGTGAAGATAATGGAATTTAAGTCATCTGGAAGGATTTTACTCTAGTCATGAAGGATTCAAAGTATTTCCATTAGAAAATGCTATACAAACGTAAAAACAAAACGATGACAGTTGGGTGATTACGGATTTGGGAGACAGAGTTGAGTAGTCCCTTTTTTTAGTGGTTCCCAAACTTTGTTGGTATAAAAATTGCTTGTTTTCTACTTTAAATTCCAATAACTGGCTCTTCTCACCCACTCCCCAAGACATACTGAAATAATCTCCAGTGATGGGGCCCAGGCATATGCACTTTTTTACAAAAATTTCTTCATGATTCTAACTTATACCAAAGTTTGAGAATCATTGAACAGAACTGCCTTGTTGCTGCAGAAGTTATTTTCCTAGGAATAATAATAATTCAAAAGCTTTTGACTCTTTTCCCCCTTCCTCTCATGGTTGTGCCCTCCTTACACTTATGTCACCTGACTCTTTGTAACCTAAGGCTTTTAAGATGGCTGAAGTATGAAAAAACTTTTCTTTTCTTTTCTTTCTTTTTTTTTTTTTTGAGAAAGATCAGCCCTGAGTTAACATCTGCTGCCAATCCTCCTCTTTTTGCCGAGGAAGACTGGCCCTGAGCTAACATGTGTGCCCATTTTCCTCTACTTTATATGTGGGTTGCCTACCACAGCATGGCTTGGAAAATGGTGCCATGTCCACACTGGGGATCTGAAAGTGCGAACCCCGGGCTCCCGAAGCGGAACGTGCGCACTTAACCACTGCGCCACCAGCCAGCCCCCCAAAACTTGTATGTAGACATCTAAAATTATCTCGAATGCAAAGGTAAATGCTGATGAAGAATCATACCCTTACTGAACTGGGTCTCCAGTTTTATAGGTTGAGCATCAGATCTTCCCAAGGTGAGGCATACGTGCATGTATTTTCAAATAGTTTATGCATGCCACTCGTGTTTTACTTTGAACACGTCACTTTCTAGAGAAATGGTCGCTGTGGGTTCCAGAAATTTGTCTGCTTTGCATATCTCTTCCACAGAGATTGCCACATTTAGGGTCTTGATAGAAGTGGAGAAGAGGAGATAAGTTGTAGCAGGTTTCTATGTTGACTGTTAGATCTAGGTGGATAAATGGCAAGGCCTCCAGACCAAAGGTTGCCCTTGAGTAGGAGGAATGGAAAAATCACCACCTCAGTAAACATGAAGTGACAATTTTCTACCGACTTTAACTTCTACCTTGAGAAAACTCATATTCTGCAGAAAAAATATTGTTAAATATTTTTATTTTAACATTCTTAAACATTTCTTAAATATTCAAAAGCTTTTAGGCTATTCAAATATAGTTCATGGTTCCTTTTTATAAGGCATAGACTTTTACAATAATTCAGTCTTTCAATGAGGGGTAGAGTTCTCAGTGTCTAAATTTGGGGTTTTTTTAAAAGTTAAGTCACAATGGCTTGGTCCCTCTTAGATAGGAAACATCCTGTAATATTGCTATCAGAGTAATCTTCCTTAAACAAATCTCTGGTTATGAGACTCCTCTGCTCAACAACCTTCTGTGGTTTCTTGTTGCCTTGAGTCAGGCACAAATCCCTCAGTGTGGTATTTGAGACCCTCTGCAATATAGTCTCAACCACCTTGATAGCTGTTACTCCCTCATCTCCCCTACATGTACCCAATAGGACCTACTTTCTATTTCCAAGTGTTCCATGGCTTACTGCCTCTGTGCCTCTGTGTCCTCCATATGGAACATTTCACCACTGATTCTTCAAGTACAAGTTATGTGATCTCCATAGCTTTTTGTATGGCACTCAATGGCACTTGATTGTAAAATGCCTTATGTTAGTATAAACGGAGTATTTGTCATACCCATTTATATATCAGATTGAAAATTCTTTGAGAGCAGGAATTGTTTCTTATCCATCTTTCAGGAAAACTTCAACAAAGCCTCCAACCAGTGGTGATAGAATCAACAAATACCTTGAGACCCTTTATTTAAGAAAAGTATCAGTTCTTACAGAGTATCTGTTGAGAGCGACAACCATAACTCTATCATTAGTGTAGCTGGGTGCAAAACCAAGAAAGGGAAGACTAATACTTTCAGGTACCTACTGTGTGCCATGCATTATGACATCCTTTTATTATTTATCCTTTTTATTGTTCATTCATTCATTCAACAAAAGTTTACTGGAATCCCACTAGCGCCATGCTAGGAGATGGAATACAAAGATAAAAAGTCATGATTCCTGTTCATAAGGAGCTATCAGTCTAACTAAGGCAAGTACATCAATGAATTCAGTATAGCATGATGGAAGTGACGATAGACTCATGAAGTGCTTTGGAAAACACAGAGACAAGGTAGATAAATTCAACAACTTGGGCAACCAATTCTTCCCAGAGGAAGTATCCTTGAGGTAAGCTTTGAAACATAAGAAGTCAGCTGGATAAAGAAATGGGAAGAGCATTCCAGGGAGAGGGAACAGTATGTGCAAAGACACAGAGGCATGAAAGAGCACAATGCTTGTGGGAGTGAGGACCACATGCAGGCTATAGTGGGAAATGCAGCTACAGAACTAGGCAGGGGCCAAGATATGAAAGACCTGGGGAATGAGCTTAGGTTGTTCTGAAAGCTAGAGGAAATCTTTGAAGGCTTTAAAGCAGGTGAGTCAGATGATCAGATCTGCCTTTTAGAAAGATCCTATTGGCAATGACTTAGAAGATGCATTGGAGGAAAGACAGGTAGACTGGTTTGGCAGGCCAGTGAGGTTGCTCCTGCAGTCATCTTGGAGGGAAGTGATGAGGCATACAAAACAAGGCTGTGGGAATAGAGAACAGAGGATCAATAAGGGAGAGGGAGAGTAGATTCTGTGAAGCTTAGAGATTGTTTGGATGTGGGAGGGGGTTAAGAATGAAGAATCTAGAATTAGTCCCAGGATTCTGCCTTGGATAATGGTGCAGATCACAGAGACAGTGAATACAACCAGTGCTGTGACTAGAGTGAGGAAGTGAGGGCCTTGTCTCAGGCTTAAAATTAAGAGGAATCCACAAAAACTCAGTAATCAAGATAAATAATAATATAATATTTTAATGCACTATTTTAAAATCAAAATTAATGCAAAAAATCCATAATAAACCAAGTATCAAAATTTTAAGTAAAGACAGACTCTGACTGTGTGTTTGTGCGACCCCAACTCACTCACCTTACCTTAATCCTGGCCCTGAACACAATGTACCTAATAGGAAAGGTACTGTCAATCCATCTTCACTGAGAAAACTGCAGCCCAGAGAAGTAAAAGAATTAGGTGAAGATCACACAACCAGCAAGTGCCAGGAACAGAGGCCCACCCCTGCGAGTGTTGGATTGCACAGTGTGCTCCCCCTCAACCATGGCCCTTTGCACAGCCTGTCGGAGGTGTTGTGAGCACCTATGCTATGTTTTCATTTGCTCACTTTCACTTTTAGCAAATAGTGACTATGTCAATAAGCGGAGGTGTCCTCAAACCACACTGTGTTAGAGTTGACTTTAGCAGTAAAAGATAAGTAACTTTTACAATATACAACAGAGACGTCAGATTACAAGTTAGAAAAGAAAGAAAATGTTGAGCCAGACCTGATGGCCTAGCAGTTAAATTTTGGTGCACCGTGCTTTGGCCTCTGGGTTCAGTTCCCAGCAGGGAACCACATCACTCATCTGTCAGTAGCCGTGCTGTGGCGGCGGCTCACACAGAAGAACCAGAAGGACTTACAACTATGTACCTGGGCTTTGGGGAGGAAAAAAAGAAGAGTAAGACTGGCAACAGATGTTAGCTCAGGGTGAACTTTCCCAGCAAAAAAGGAGAAAATGTTTAAGAGCCAGTCTGGAGCCAAATAAAGAACATGAAATCTTGAAGTTTCTGAAAGTGTGGAATCAGCAAAAACAGAATTGATTAACTGGAATGACGATCCAAAGTTTCAGTATCCATGCATTAAGGATGGTCACTTGGAATCCATCCAATTGAAATAAGTGAGGAATTCTCTCAGGTTCCAGTCTGCCCCCAAACTTCAGAGGGCAACTATGGAAAAAAGGGAATCTTTCCTCTAGCTAGAGATTTTGAGTTCTTGATTCAGACAGGAGCCCTGCCAATGCCTTCTAGACAGAGCTTCCCTCTCAAGACTGCTACGGAAGAATCCATTTTAAGTGGCTCTTACTAACAAAGTTCCCAGTGCTGACAATGGCCCAGTATGTGACCTAGATGCCCATGAAGTGATAGCTTTGGACCACTGCAAAGTTCTGCATAAGGTACAGAACATCACTAGGCCCGTGTTTTTCACATTTCTCTTCTCTTGTGAAGTTAATCCACTATATTACACTAAAGGGTTATTGCTGTGAATTAGCTGTATGTTTTTTTCCATGATGGCTATTGTTTCCCAAAGTTAATATAAAAATAACTTATTACTGCTAACTTGCTTGCTTAACCCAACAGACGGAGCATTGATAGTGCAGCGAATGTTTTCCCACACGTATATACATACAGTTTTGAAGGCACAGCACAAGCCAAAAATCCACAGAGGCAATGTGACTTAAAATTTCTGGAAAATATCTTAAATAGTTTCATGAAAATCTAAGACATGTAGTAGCTTAACATATATTTGGTGGTTAATGCCATTAGAATCAAATATCAAGGCTAATTGCAATGTAGTTATTTAACTTGACCAGTTGTTAAAATGGTTTTGGACTTCTAAAATTCTGCCTTTGGAGGTAAGATTACAAGGTGCAGAAGTTTTTCAGTGTAATTTGAACCAATCGAGCCGTTCATTTTGGACTAAGACCATCTTTCCGATCAGGGAGAGTTTCTCTTCCTTTGAGTACAATTGTAAATTTGTTTTATTATGAAATATTTCAGCACAGAAGAATGTATACAGTGTAATATTATGAACACCTATTCACCCACAATGCAGTTTAACTAATAAGTTTAGGACAAGCTAGGCCTCCTGTTTCCCCCTCCCTACCCCATTCCCACTTCCCCCACTGAGTACTGTCATCGGTCTGTTATTCCTGCCACATGTCCCCCTTCCTGACTGTGGTTGAGATTCCTTCATGCCCAGGGCAGTTGCGCTGTGGAGAGTAATACTCACAGCTATTTGTACTTTGTTTAATGCTCATATTATTAATCTCACATATCTAATAAAGTATCTCTGAAAACTAAACTTGCTTGAGCATTTAAAAATCAAACTAATTACATTCATTTAAACTGTAATTACAAATATATGAATCAGTATTACTGATTTAAAAAAAATTTTAAATCCTTCAAACAGTTGATAAAATGTACACAAATGATTATAAAATGTATTATTACACTTAAATTATTTCTGAGGCATCAACATATGGGCTTACTCTATCTCTTCATTTTTTCTGTACTCATTTTCATACCTTTTTGGGGTTATAGTATTTTTTCTTTTTTTTTAAGGTTGGCCCTGAGCTAACATCTGTTGCTAATCTTTTTTTTTTCCTTCTCCCCAAAGCCCCCCAGTACATAGTTGCATATTCTAGTTGTATGTCCTTCTAGTTCTGCTGTGTGGGATGCTGCCTCAGCGTGGCTCGATGAGTGGCGCTAGGTCCGTGCCCAGGATCCCAACTGGTAAAACCCTGAGCCTCCAAAGCAGAGTGTGAGAACTTAACCATTCGGCCATGGGGCCAGCCCATATAGTATTCTTATTTTATCTTCCTAGGGTTTTTATAATGTTATTTGGATATTTCCCCAGGATTGCGGTAATCTTACCAGACCCACAAGAATATTCCCCAGACCAGACCATTCCTAGGATGTGGCTTATCAACTAATCTTTGGTCAGAGTACAGGACTTGAGGGAGCAACCTGAGCCCTTGGGCATCCAGGCTGAGCTTCTTGTTTACAATCAAGCTCCACTTACCAGCTCAGTAAAGCTTTTCAAGATTGTTTTTAGCATACGTTTTAGGTTTTTTGCCACTTGATATCTTTCTTCAAAATGGTTTACTTTAAAGTCCTGCTTGGCTAGTGTTAGATAGGTTGTTTTTCCATTATGATATATTCAGCTCATCTGGTACCATGATTAAAACTATTTCTTCCTTATTGGTATTTCATTTTAAGTAGTAGGACCATCAAGAGGTTCAATTACCTAAGCGATGCATAGTTGGCTTTCCTCTTTAGGACATTCAGCTCATTTATCTCTGTTGAACCATTTTTGGGAGTCTTATGTGTGACTACCTGCAGTGATGACATATTAAATCACTTTCTTGCCTGCTGTTTCTTCCCTGTGCGACCACTAGGGATGAGCACTAAGGGATGAGTAATCCTTTCTGTCCTTGGTATAGTCTCTACAATTTCTGGGACTTTTCATGATATCTTGTATTCACCATTTTTCCTCACACAGATAGTAGCAAGTATATATCCATACTTTATAAACAGGCATAAACTTAAAGAAAGAAATTCACATATATTCTCTTTTACTTATTAAAATCAATATAAATAAAACATATCCTCTTACAGTTACTCATTTTTGTATTACAATTACCTTTTGTATAGTATATGTTAATATTTCTTCTGGGGTATCATAAACTCATGACCTTTCATAGCTGCAACTTGTCCTAATTATATTAACAGTAATATTTATTGTTTGCTGAGGCTGTGTTTCACAGTAGGAGACTGTTTAAGCAAGTTGCTTTGCCCTTTAGCCTGTTTCTGGCATCCTTAAAAGCATTCTTGCTTTTTGGCAAGACATGATGTTCCAAAACCACCCTAATTTTTCTTGCCCCAAGACATGGAATCAGGTACCCTCGAGGAGTCCTTTCTCCTTTTGGTAGAGAATAGCATTAGGGATCAAAAAGTGTGGTGAGTAAATGTGCTGTTGTTGCTGTGGAACCAAAGGAACAGTGATAGAACTAGAAAACACGTCTTCTTTAAAGCCAGAAGTTCATACTGATTTTTCCATTTTAACATTTCATGTTACTGTACTCTGCTTTCCTTATAGTAGAGAGTTTTTTCATTGTCTGAGAAAAGCCACTCCTTAGAACAAGAGGGGAAATCTCATTCTAACTGCTGAAAATTCAGTTAACCAAATCTGCCCCCAGGAAACATTAGCTCCTCCAAAGTGACACCTTCCTATTTATTATTTTAGTTAATTAAACCAGTCCATATCTGAAGCATTTTCAACTCTGGGGCTGAAGATCATCTCCAAAATCATGAGCGCCATCAGTTACAATAACCATGCTTTAATTATTTTTGCTCTATTTTCTGGGGACACTGGGAGCACAGGCAATGAAGATTTTAACTTGCTCAAAGATTTTGCAGAGGATTCTCAATTCTCATTTAAAGGCTTAGTGTTCTAATAATTTTGGGTTTCTTAATCATCCTAAAGGCTGAATGCTCTGACTCATTCACCTGTTTTTTTATAACATTAAAAATTTAACACTTCCATTTTTAGAGCAAACGTTGACTTTTATTGGAATTTCTTGGGTAGTCTCCAAATGTTCAAGCGAAGTGACTTACTTGGGGGATCACAGTCACATTCTGAACTTGTGAGCTCTCCATTTCTGTGAGTTGACTAGAGTGGGAGTTCTACTCAGCTTCTCAACGTTTATTGAGTCTTTATTACACACTGGGCCAAATATATACATGAAATAGAGGTTTGGAAATGGAAACCATTTGTTTCTTTCCTTCAAACCACCTCCAAAGGCTAACCCAGTCTTTCAGAGGCAAGGATGCAGGTCCGTGCTATACTTCTTCTAAGAGGACTGGTTCAACTCCTCAGTGTTCCGTGGGAATGGGAACAGACCTGGAGATGACTCATGGTTTGAATCTGGCCCAGAATAGATCAACAGTGGCCCTGACTGTGTGTTTGTTACATAGTGTAGGGAAGAAAATGGGGAGGATGTAGAGTAAGGAGGAAAGTCAGGAGGTGAAAGGACCACAAACTTCCAGATCTGGCCCTGGGATGACCCCTTTGACCGCACTGAAACAGACTCAGACCCCAAGGCTGGAGCTCTTTTCCCATCCAGGGAAGCCTGGTGTGTGTGGACTGCTCAGTGGCTCAGCTCATTCCATTCTATTCCATATCAGCCCAGGAAGCTGCTCTCGCTAGGACTGCATCTTCCCTGGGATCAAGTCTTGAAGCCACCTGGGATATACTTCCACATGTCTGAAGTCTTTAGGTAGCAACTAAGAGAACTATTATTTCTGGCATCAAAGAAATGATGTTTGGTGATCATAAACAAGTTTTAACATTTAATCCTTTGGTATCTCCAGCTGATGACCCTCTCTTCCCTTCATTTATTCTTTCACTAATTCGTTCATTTAGCAAATATTTATTAAGATCCTTATGTTCGTGCAGCAGTAATTAAGAAACAGGGATTAAAAAAAGCAAAATGTATTCTGTGCATAGGTGACTGCAGGTATTATACACTGTGACAGACCCACGATTTAGGGACAAGTTTTGAAAATGACACTCTCTTTATTTAAAGTTAATTGGAACAAAACATAAAGTGCATAAGATTAGCCATCCATAGAAGTTACTTAACCTGGATGACATGAATGTATCAGTCTCCCCGGAAATATCAACTATAATTATAAATGTATTTTGTGACTTGGGGAAACATAATACGAGGTTATGTTGTAAGGCTGTAATGACAGAAGCATTAGCATCTGGGAAAAAAAAGTTGGGAAAGTATCTGCCAGTGTGTCTCCAGTACTATCCAGGGAAGGGGAAATAATAGACTAGTATTTGTTATCTAGATGGAGATATCTCCAGAGAGAAGGCTAATAACATTTACATAGTACTTCAGTTTACAAAGTGCCTTGTGTACATTCTTTCTTTCAATATTCATAATTGCCCCATAAATTCAGTATCATTATCATTCTTGTTTTATTGAGGAGGAAATGGAGTCTAGGAGGGTAAGTGACTTTCCAAACTCATTCTGTCAGTGAGGGGCAGAACTAGAAGTGATCTGACTTTTTCTTTTAATTGAGGTAAAAAACAGTATATAGCATTATATAGGTTTCTGGTGTACAGCATTACAGTTTGACATCTGTGTACACTACAAAGTTATCACCACCAAAAGTTTACTTACCGTCCATCACCATACAATTGGCCACCTTTGCCCATTTCACCCACCCTTATCCCCCTTCCCTCTGGTAAACACCAATCTGTTTCCTGTAACTATGAGTTTCCACTGTCCCTTAAGTATCTAACATACACCAGTAGAAAACCCACCATGCTAGGTTAAAGGGGCACAAATGGCTTCTCAGTAACACCCAATCTTCTTCATCTGACTATAGGCTTATCAAGTCATCTTTTAATCAATAATTTGGTCTCTTGGGAGAGGCAAACCTTTAGAAGATAATTATTGCATTCAAGACTGGCTTCATGGGTGTGCAACCTGTGTAGTTCCACAGGGCTCTGTGCTGGCTTCACTCTTGGCTTAATGTTTTGCTGTCACTGTCTTGAAATTCTTAATAATTTATGAACAATAAGCCCACTATTTTCATTTTTCACCAGACCCTACAGATTATGTAGCTGGTCCTGACTGCACAAATGATGGCTACCAGTTGGGGTCCCTGGGTAATTAACCAATGCTTTGGGAGTTTGAAGGGCACGTGGGATTTAGAAATGAGGACAGGAGAGGAAGTGGAAGAGTCTTCCTGGGGGAGAAACTTTGGGAAAGGAAGAGCGGTGCAACATACAAGGCATGCTCTAGGAGTAATACCATTTGCAAGGCTGCTCTCTTTGGTTCATTCCAAAATATCATTGATGAAAGAGTTATCCCAAAAGGTCTGTGTGTTTATTCCTCCCATGTCTGCAAGGGAATCATCATCGACCCTTGGCCGACACCTAGGAAGGTGGCCCCTGGGATCTTCTTTATGTTAGTGATGGATAATTTTGTTATATACACTTGGAGCAATGGACCATGCGGTACTGGCTTGTCAAGTTGCTTCGCACAAATCTCAAGAGTGATGATGTGCACCTGCCTTCATTGTTGGAGTCTTGATCTCGGTTATCATGGTTGGTTATGTAGCAGAATGTACCTATGTGACCCGCCCCCTACAAACGCCACAGATTCTGAGATTCCAGTCGACTTCCCTGGGCAGAGACATTCCACATATACCCCAGACAGATCTGCCAGAGAGAAAGTCCTTCTGTGTGGCCTTGCATGAGGAAGAACATCAGAAGCCTGTGCTGGACCTCTCTAGACAACACCTATGCACATCGATTTCCTGCTGCTTTTGCTCGGTATCCTTCGCTGCAATAAATTGCAGCCCTAAGTATAACGTGTCATTAAGTCTTGAGAGTCCATCTGGTGACTCACCAAACAAAACACAAATAGTTTGTATGCTATTTTCTGTTTTTTTAGTAATCGGAATGATGTGTTTGTGTGGAATATCCTGATTTAATAATACTGAAAACAGATAACAACAATATTTATAATGATAAATTCTAGTCCAGATA
Source organism: Equus caballus (assembly GCF_041296265.1). Lineage (NCBI taxonomy): Eukaryota > Metazoa > Chordata > Mammalia > Perissodactyla > Equidae > Equus > Equus caballus. Next base: position 17,221,569 of record NC_091712.1, on the reverse strand, counting down.
TAGCCTTTTCCTTAAATTCCTTTCTAAATTTTGACAGCTATTCCTTTTACTAAAGATTTTGGAGAGTCTAATTGGATTTACAATTATTTTAAAAGACTTTGAAAAAACAGAACCCTATATATCCAGATGCCAGTTGACCATTTGGAGAGTATTTTTCATTTTGGAGACATGTGCACTTGCTAAAATAGACTTGGAACAGCTCACAGAACACATGCCTTTGTGTCCTCTTGGACTGAGTACTGCCATTCTTCCTTCTCCAACATTCCAGAGGTACTGACTCACAGATTACAAGTGTTTCAAAATTCTATCACTTATGTCTCTGCCAACCACAGCTCAATTTTCATGTCTTTGCAAAAACTTGGCCTCTAATGAGGACTTAGGTTTATTTTATAATCTACTTAGTTAAAAATAACTAGAGTCAAATTTCCTTTATATAGCATTTGTTTGTATACTTAGCTCTTACAGTATTGGTTAAGACTTATATAATTAAAAGAGTTAAAAGCAAGTTTAAAAGTCTTCAAGGTTAATTTCTCTTACTCTATCTTTCCTGGCCATTAAGGATGCTTTTATTTATATTATGAATATGGTTATTTTACCATTTTAAAATCTTTAATTAAAATCTCTTATTAACTATTGAAATATAGTTATATATATCCCTTACTTTGCAGAATATCTGTATTATAATTAATTGACTATAAAGGCAAGTTTCTATAAACTAAATAAAATCCTTATACTTTCATCCTCACAACTAAAGTTTGTGTGGAATTTTTATTATTTTACTTGATGTTTCAATCATCCTAGGAGTCAGGCATTATGAGAGGTAACGGAAATTGTCACTGTCATGTGGCCATTCACTGGAGAAGCTGAAGTTCATCTTGCCACCTCAAAGCTCAAAAATCTTCAAAGAATCTCCATTTCCAACCAAATCAAGTTTATACTCCTTTGCTATAATTTTTAATATCCTCTGTAATCTGGCCCCATCCTACCTTCTTGACCTCTTGCTTACTGTTTCCCGACTTGGACACTTAGCTGCTCATTGTGTTTACAACAATGCTGAGTGCATGGTAAGTGGTCATTAAAAGCACACTTATTGATGGATTTTTAGAGGTAAAAGCAAGATATTCCCATAGACTATCAATAAGATAAAACTTTGATTCTACTGGGGCCGGCCCCATGGCTGAGTGGTTAAGTTCTCTGGCTCCGCTTTGCGGCCCAGGGTTTCACCGGTTCAGAGCCTGGGGGCGGACATGGTACCACTCATCCGGCCATGCTGAGGCGGCGTCCCATGTAGCACAACTGGAGGGACCTGCAACTACAATATACGACTATGTACTGAGGGGCTTTGGAGAGAAGAAGAAGAAGAAGAAAAAAAAAAAAAGATTGGCAACAGATGTTAGCTCAGGTGCCAACCTTAAAAAAAAGGACTTTGATGCTATCATAAAAAAAATTTATAAGACAATTGGGAAAAGTTGAACTTCGACTAAATGTTTGATATTGTTACTATTTTTAGGTGTGATGATATTGTGTTTATATTTTTAAAAATCCTGTGTTTTGGACTGAACTGTGTCTCCCTAAATCCATATGTTGGAGCCCTGACTTCCATGAGGCTGTATTTGGAGGTAGGGCCTTTCAGGAGGTAATTAAGATTAAATGAAGTCATAAGGGTGGAGTCCTAATCCAATAGGACAGATGTCCTTATAAGACGAGGAAGAGACACCAGGAGAGCAGAAGCACGGAGGAAAGGGCGTGTGAGGACGCAGCTAGAAGGCAGCCATCTGCCAGCCAGGAGGAAAGGTCTCACCAGAAATCAACCTGCCAGCACTTTGATCTTGGACTTCCTGCCTCCAGAACTGTGAGAAAATAAATTTCTATTGTTTAAGCCACTGTGTTCTTCTGTATGGCACCCTGAACAGACTAACGTACCTTGCTTTTAAGATGGATCAAACTATCTACCTATCTATCTATCTACCTATCATCTATCAAAATAGTTGTAATGTCTGAGATTTGCTTCAAAATAATTTTTGGAGTAGATGGTAGTATAGATGAAACATCATTGATAATTCGTTTTTTTTTTTTTGAGGAAGATTAGCCCTGAGCTAACATCTGCTGCCAATGCTCCTCTTTTTGCTGAGGGAGACTGGCCCTGAGCTAACATCCGTGCCCATCTTCCTCTACTTTACATGTGGGATGCCTGCCACAGCATGGCTTGACAAGCGGTGTGTAGGTCCATACCGGGGATCCAAACCAGTGAACCCCAGAGCCGCCAAGGCAGAACGTGTGCACTTAACTGCTGCACCACCAGGCTGGCCCCAAAATGCTCTTTGTTTTTTTTGAGGAGGATTAGCTCTGAGCTAACTACTGCCAGTCCTCCTCTTTTTGCTGAGGAAGACTGGCCCTGAGTTAACATCCATGCCCATCTTCCTCTACTTTATATGTGGGACGCCTACCACAGCATGGCTTGACAAGCGGTACCATGTCCGCACCTGGGATTGGAACTGGTGAACCCCAGGCTGCCGAGAATCGGAACATGCGAACTTAACTGCTGCGCCACCAGGCCAGCCCCTCGTTGATAATTCTTGAACCTGAGTGATGGGTACTTGGGAGTTAATTATACTGTTCTTTCTAATTCTGTTTATCTTGGGAAGTTTTCATTTAAAAGTTTTTAAATTTTAGCAAAAATGAAAAACTGAAAACAAAAAACTTGTGACTGAGAAGAGGCTTCAATTGTTACCAGGCCAATGACATATGGCAGAGGGTGGGGGTTGGGCTGGAAAGACTCTGGGGCTTTGTGGCTTTGGGAACTATCAGAAGTTACCCGACTCTAGGGGCTCCTTGTTCTCGGTCATTCTCCTTGCTCTTTCCAATTTCTTTTTGTAGGCCTTTCTCCTGATTCTATCCAACCAGTGGTGAGATGGAACAGAACTGGCCTGACATATCAGTGAAATAGCTGGATACTTAAAGAGGTCGATCACAAAGGCCATTCACTCAGACAAAAACCTTTGCTTTGCTCTGACATCCATGACTGAAGTTTCCTGAACTAAATTGATGAAGACCAGTTAATGTGCTGCCCTCGATAAAGATTACATGTACATGCACAGGCACAGTCACACTTGGTATAACTTGCTTCTCCACTTTGGGGCACAAATATAATCTTGTCACATTCGTATGGTTGATTGTTTCAACACCTACATGCTTCACTTTCAGGCAGACTAAGAACATCTTCTTAACGATTCTTCTCACCTCCAAGTGTTCAAATTCTCCAGTTTATTAAGTACCAACTACATATGCATGTGCATGACCCCCCCGGGCCCCCACAGTTGCTTCCATGCCAGGCAGAGGGGCAATTAGAGACTCCATAGTGCCTCTCCCCACCCCATGCCCTGTCCCACTGCTTCTTGCAGCCTCACTGTGTCATAACCAAAGGCCTACCAACTACAATTTGGCAGAAAATGGTTCTCTACCATTTTGGGGATGACCCCATTGGTCCAGATTTCTGCCCAAGCCTCAGATGTCCCCCACATTGGATGCTAACAACGTCTCTTAATGAACATTCTTCTACTCAGCCATTACTCCTCACAGCACAAATTGCCGAGGTGACTACTCCTGGAGTTGTTTCAAATAGCAACCACATGCAGGGTTGCATATGCATTTTCCCACAATACCCATGTGCTGAGATTGGGTTTCCAACCTGGACTTGCATCCTCCTCAAGTTTATTTTATTTAAGGAATTTCCTTGCTCTTCTGTACTCCTGGCTCTTTTCTGGGGCTACCTTGATCCTCTCCCACTGGCCTCTCTAACACTGACCTTCAAGGAGCAGTGAATGGATGACTAGGCCATTCCAAACCCAAGAAAAACACCAGGCTTCTCAATTGGTCCACCACTTTCCCCAAAACTCTACATACTGCTATCAATGGAGAGAGTTTGGGAGAGAGAGTCAGCTTTGCTAAATCAAAGAAGAGAGATCTACTTAAACTCTGAACTCAGGACCAAGAGATTTTACCAAACCTTATTATTGAAAAACTAAAAAGGCCACTGGAGTGACCTTCACAGGGCAAAGCAGATCTGCTTCAGGGTGAATTTCTGTCTCTCTCTATACAGAGGGTATCTGACGATTTCGTTCAAGAAAACAAGCAAACAAAACTCATTATTTATTCATATGAAGGAGATACCACATCATCCCATCTAAAGAGTGGATCCACAGGTAATTTTTATTTTGCTTATCTGTATTTTTAAATTTTTCTTTAATGAGCACATTATTTATCATGTAATGAAAAGTCAGTAAAAAGAAATTTGAAACAAATAAATAAACATAAAAATCACAGACTCTGACGGCCCTGAGCAAGTCCAATGGTGCCAAGATCGGGGTTCCGTAGTAGAACAGAGCATCTGGGGGAAAGAGTTTATAAAATATGTCTGGAAGACAACAAAGGCAAATGTCATCTATGTTAGCAAATCTCATCTAAATCTTTTCCCCTTTTGCAATAATTTAGAGGTGAAAATAATAACTACTAAAAACCATTATGAGGAAGATAATCTTGGGACAATGGAATTTTGTGGAGACATTCAAATCTAGTTAAATTCAGCAAGGGGCCGGCCCAGTGGTGCAGCGGTTAAGTTCACACGTTCCTCTTCTCAGCGGCCCAGGGTTCACCAGTTCAGATCCTGCATGCGCACATGGCACTGCTTGGCAAAAGCCATGCTGTGGTTTGCATCTCACGTATAAAGTAGAGGAAGATGGGCGTGGATGTTCGCTCAGGGCCAGTCTTCCTCAGCAAAAAGAGGAGGATTGGCAGTATTAGCTCAGGGCTAATCTTCCTCGAAAAAAAAAAGAAAGAAATTCAGCAAATATTTAATTTCTTTTTTGATGTGCCAGCCACAATGGTAGGCACAGTGGAAGATGCAAAACAAAAAGAGTAAGACGTAGCCTTTGTCCTCAAAGAGCAAGTGACTTGGGATTGTACACAGAAGTTTAGATTATGAGACAGATTGCCACAGACAGGCATACAGAGGGGGCTGCTGTGTTTAGGTGGACCACACCTGCGTGTTTGTGGGTGGCTGGGAGGGCAAAGGGGCATCAGGAAGGATATAACAGAGGAGCATTTTAATTGGACCCTCAGGATTTCAAAGGTGACTATTGTTGGGCCAGGTATAGATAAATGACCCACTGCTATTTATAGACCAGGTTGGTAAGTGATAACAAAGATAATCTCTTGTCCATGTGATGTTTGATCTTTTAAACTATAATTCCCTCTGAAATATTTAAGATAATTTTGACGTGAAATGACCACTCCAATAGAAAGTCTTTGTCCTTGCTTTGCATCCGTGATGGTCTTTTTTTCTCACTAAAGTAGTCAGCTATATGAAGAAGTTTAAAGTCTTTCATACATCCATCAATATAGCTTTCTTAGTCAGGTCTTAAAAAGAAGACAAGAGGATTTCAGAAATACAGTGTGAAGGACTGTGGAGCTATGCTTAGTGTCAAAAAACAAAATTGAACTTAGTGAAATGTAAAGATCTCCTTGGCTTTATTCAGTGATTCATAAACCAGGCAGCATCTCATCCAGCAAACAGAAAGAAGCTCTGAAGAGCTGTACAAACTGAAAGACTTATAGGCAGGAGGGCACGGGACAAGAAAGTGACTAGAAAAGAGTGGATTGTTTCAGGCAAGGTCACTTCCTTTGGAAGATGGCGGGAGTCTATCAGGCAGATTACCTCTCTAGTGTGGACCAGGAAATTCCAGACTCGATGGGTTAAGATTACATTCCTGGGTGAGGCCGAAACTGCAATTAGGTTAGACATTAAGTCTTGGTTTGGCGACATGGGCTTAACACAAGTAGCTCTATTTTGGGCCTGTTGTCTCTTTTTTTAAACAATTCCCCTTGTGATCAGACTCTTATCTTAACTGAGAGGCATGGGCAAACTTTAAGGCATTAGCACTTACCCAGCTACCGCTCTGAAGTCCTCGCAGCTTTTGTTGATCCTGTGTGTGCTATTCACAGGGTGGGAAGTTTTCTGCTGAATCTCGATGATATTCACAGCTCTCGACTTCAGGTTCACATTTTCTAAGTCGGTCATTCTCTTGGTTCCTTTTTGGATAATCCATTTTGGGAGATCATTTGCTTGGTGACTTGTGGCCGCAGACATGCATTTAAAGCTTTCGAGAGTGCACCAGCGCACCAGGGAGGCTACAGTGAATATCGTAAGCAAGATAATTCCCAATGTCTGGAGTGCACTTCAAACCATGGTGCCCAAGACCCAAACCAACCAAAATCAAATAAGTCAAAGAAAGACCCCACTGAAGGAGTCGCTTTCTTAAGGCAAGTGGCTTGTTCAGCGAGTTTGTGTGGCTGAGTTTCAACTTCCCCAGAAGTGTTAATCCAGGGGCAGTAGGTGGTGTTGGCCGCAGCACAGACACCCCCTTGTTCAGCTAAAAGGAAATCAAGGCCTATCCTATTATCAAGAACAGCCTTGGCCAGAGAGTCCAAGGATTTTTGTTAGGCAACTATCACTTTTGTAGAAAATTCCGCAATATTTTGAAGAGTGAAGGAGAGATTCCTAATCATAGCCTCATTTTTACTCCCTCTTACCCAGGGAAATAGAGGACTCACCAGAGGAAGCAGGTCCTCACTCACGAAAGCCCCGTGGTGGGTCCTTTCTAACTCGATGGTGTAAATTCCGGGGAATTGGTGAGTGAGGTGTCTCAGTTTGTTTGTGAACGGTTAGCGGCACAGTTAGATAACCCAGGATGCATTGCCTGGTTATGGGCCAGCCATCTAGACATGCATAGGCCCAAGGAGAATGACCACCGCCACTGACAAAGGTAACTCCTTTCGGGGCACACACTGCTCCCGCTAACGTGGTGTTGTGAATGGACTCATTTGCAGGAGTTGTTGCATTTTGCCCCTTCAAGCCAGGGGTCAGTAAGGTTTTCAGCGCATTTGGGAAGTAAATCTCCTAGCCTGAAATAAAAAGTTGTTCCAAATTCTTTGCAAAGATGGGTGCTTCTGGTGAGATCTTTTTGTGATTGAGGGCAGATCTGATTTAGATAATGGTAAGAAGGTGGGGTGCAAATGTACTACAATTTGCCTAAGTATTTGTGTCTAATTGGGCAAGTATGGTTATAATCAGGAAAAAGTAAAAACAAGGCACTGGATGTTCTGGCCGTAAAAGTTGGACTTTGTAAGTTACTTCTAAGAGGACCGATTGTAATTCATGGTGACATTGGGAATAGAAGAAAAGTTGGTCACAGAGAGGACCAGGGCATCTCTAACATCATAGACAGACCAGAGGGGTTTTTTCTTTTCTTTTCTTTTCTTTTTTGAGGAAGATTAGCCCTGAGCTAACATCTGTGTCCACTTTCCTCTATTTTATATGTGAGACGCCTGTCACAGCATGGCTTGATGAATGATGCATAGGTCTGCACCCAGGATCTGAACTGGTGAACTCCTGGGCCGCCAAAGCGGAACACATGAACTTAACTGCTACACCACAAGGCCAGTCGCCAGATCAGAGTTTTTGATGACAAATCCAGCAGTCAGAAATGTTATCCCCTTAGCAATGACCTAGGAGAGATAGATGATGGTGTCATCGCTCCTGTGCCAGAGTAAAGGAAAATAAGAGAAGAAGAGAGGTTTTCACGTTTGGTTAAAGTGTAAGGTCTGCATCTGGCATCTTGGGCAGAAGCAGTCTACATCCATGTCAGCTGCTTCTCTTTCTCGTCAATTTGATTCGGAGGTCTCCAGCATCTGCACAGAACCAGATGTAAGGTGGAGCTTTCTTTAGCTGTGAGATGTATACCCAAGGATCAATGCCTTCTAATTTTGCAACAGTGTCAGTGGTCAGGAGCACTTGGAAAGGCCCCTTCCAATGGGGTTTGATGGCTATCCTCCTCTGATGATGTTTCCAGAATACCCAGTTACCAGGCTCCAGACTGTGACCAACAGGATCCTTTGAATTGGGATCTGGGAAAGTTTCTCTCACCTGCTGAGCCTAGGCTTTAAGCATAAGGCATTGAAGACTTACAGTAGCTGGTCATACTAGCGTGAGATAACAAGGGATCAGCAGAAAATTGTATACCAATAGACGTTGGTCTCCCAGTGACTCTCTCATGTGGGGGGAGATTATGTTTCCAAAGCGGGTACTGCAAACAGTCAGCAAGGCCAGAGCAGTGCCTTAGGCCAAGGGGGTCTAGTAGTTTCAGAGCGTTTAGAGATTTTGAGAGTTTGAGGATCCCATTAGTTCTTTCAACCTTGCCTGAGGATTGAGGGTGATAGGAACAGTGGTAATTCCGAGAAATGGGGAAGGTTTTTGCTAAGGTTCATATGATTTTCCCAGTGAAGTGGGTGCCTTAAGCACTGGAGATTGTGGAAGGGATATCCTAAATAGAAAACATATTTTCTAACAGTTTCTTTGCCACTGTGAGGGCATCAGGCTTGTGGCAGGGGAAGGCTTCAACCCACCCGGAAAACACACATACAGTAACAAGAACATATTAATAACCCATACTAGGTGGCAGTTGAAGGAAGTTCTAGTTGCAGGGGCTCAAAGGGTCCAGATGGAGGTGGTTTGAGGCCCCAGGGGACAAAAATAATTTTTCCTGGATTATGAACCTGACAGGTCAGACATTGGTGGTAAACTGTTTTTGTAATATTATAGAAGTCTTCCCACCAGTGTTTATTCATAGCTTGAGTCATCTTAAATGCACTATGGTGGGTGAAGGAATGCAAAAAAACAAAAAATTGGATTTGCCAGAGAGCCGGGAAGAGCCAAGCGGCTGTCTTGGGTTTCCTGTCGCCTTGACTGTTTGGTTAATTTACAACCATCTTAATTTCTCTGATTCAGGAGCAGACTGTTGCCAAGGACATCAAGATGGCAAAAGTATGGCAACAAGGGGTCATTTTTTTCAGAAGCAGCGTGGACTTCATCCGTATATGCTGCTTCCTTTATAGATTCTGTTGCTGCGGCTTTTGCATGAAAGCCAGCTAGGACATTTTCCTGATATTCAGATTTGGTGTTTTTAGTGTGAGCCTCAATTTTTTTTTTAATGCATAAAACATTTTATTATTTCTATTTGATAAGGTGAAAATGATTACAGTATTTCCTGTTAATAAAGCGGTATTCCAAGCCTCTATTAGCACTACTTTATATCATCTATCGAAGAGGTAAAAACGTTACTGTTAGTTGATAATATTGCACCTGGGCTGGACAGTCAGAACTACTAAAGTCCTCCTGAGTCTTTAATGATGGATGAATATATTATTACCATCACCTTAAAAACTTATTTATGCATCTTCTTAAACAATGTTCCTGTTTTATTTTTCTTCAGGATAGAAATGGAGACATTGGACTTTAAAGTTCAACTTTGGCCACTTCCAACTTGAACAAATTGTATGATCTTATACTTAAGGTTTCTGTGCCTCAGTTTCCCAAAGTGTAAAAAAAAGAAATAATAATAATAGTAGTTGCTTCGAAGGTAGATTGTAAGGATTAAATGAGTTACTATGCTGAAAAGCTTATAACAGCACTTGACCCATAGTAAGAGTTCTAAAGGTTAGCCATTATCATTATGGAGGTGTCCTGCCTGCCTTAAGAAGATTTATAATTCTCACCTCTCTTAATCATCCTTTCTTTCCCAAAACACAAAAGCAGGGGGAAAAGCAAACACCATGTGTTTTTATTCTCAGTGACATGTTCCTATAGGTCTCTCATTATTAAAAACATGCCATTCAATAGTGTTGCATTTGGCTGCTATGATAAAGTTATGTGAATTGCAATGTATTTTTTCTCAGGTTTTGAGCGTGTCATTAATCTTTCTGAAGTAACAGTTTCCTGTTGTGAAATTTTGCAATTTGTATTCCTAATGATGATTATTATAAATTGCAGTCATGTGTTAAATGTTACTTGTCTTTATTTAGAAATTAAACTGAGATGCTTACTAATTCTCTGGTTTCATGACTTTCTGTGTGAAATATCATTCATATCTAGGTCTGTACTCAGTCCACTGTTGTTACTTGGATTGAGCTTCAATTTTTTTTTTTTTTTTTTTTGAGGAAGATTAGCCCTAAGCTAGCATCTGCTGCCAATCCTTCTCTTTTTGCTGAGGAAGACTGGCCCTGAGCTAACATCCATGTCCATCATCCTCTACTTTATACGTGGGACGCCTACCACAGCATGGCTTGCCAAGTGGTGCCATGTCCACACCTGGGATCTGAACTGGTGAACCCCAGGCCGCCGAAGCGGAACATGCAAACTTAACTGCTGCGCCACCGGGCCGGCCCCTGAGCCTCGATTTTAATAATAGCAATTTCATAAGGTAGAATAGCTGTAGGAAGTTTGTTTACTTGTTGTCCAATTTTGATTGGGGCCCCAGTGGACGTAGGAAAACCTGTTTTGTTTCTATAACATACCCAAATCATGGATTACCCCAAAGTCATACCAGCTATCAGGATAAAAAAGTAACAATTTGTCCTTCTGACAACGGACGTGCTCTGGTAAAGGCGTGGAGCTCTGCTTGTTGGGCTGATTTAGTCTGAGTGGGATTTCTCTTTTCAAGCAGTTCATATCAGGTAATAACAGCATAACCAGATTGGAAATTCCTTTTTTCAGTTTTATAGTATGACCCATCAACAAACAGAATTAGATCAAGATTAGTTAAGGGGGTGCCTCATAAATCAGGATGTGGTGTCACAGAATGGGACATTATTACCTTGAGGTGATGGGACTGACATTATAGGCAGAGGTAGTAACGTAGCAGGATTAAGAATATTGCAACATGATATTAGCTCAGGGCCAGTCTTCCTCAGCAAAAAAAAAAAAAAAAAAAGGAGGAGGATTGACAGCAGGTGTTAGCTCAGGGCCAATCTTCCTCAAAAAACAAACAAACAAAACAAAAGAATGTTGCAAGATTTAAGATGTAGATTAGGTGGTAAAAGCAGAAGGATCCATAGAAGGTTAGTCTACTTGTAGAGAAACCTTGAGTGAATTCAGAGTTAAATAGACTTTGGTCGGTGTGTGGAGTTTGTAAATAAACGTCGTTTCCTAGGGTTAAATCTGCTGAGGCTTCTACTGACTTTGCAGCTGCAGCTATAGCCTTAAGGCGGTTGAGACAAGCAGAGCAACTGAATCAAGATGTGTGCTGGAATAGGCAACAGGCCTGTGTTTATTACCATGTTCTTGAGTGAGCATTCCCAGGGCTTGGTCATCTCTTTTAGTACAAATAAGGTGAAAGGTTGTGAATAGTTAGATAACCATAGGTCAGGAGATTCTCACAGTGCTTGTTCTAGTCTTATAAAGACCTGCCTATGTTTATCTTCCTGAGGATCAAGGACTGGAATTATAGTGAGTTCATAAAGCAGAGAAGCCAACAGAGAAAAATTAGGAACCCGTAGTCGACATTAGCCAGCCAGGCCTGGAAATCCACGGAGTCGTTGCTTCCTGTGGGCCTGGAGAAGTCTTGGATTAGCTTAATTCTTTTTGGAGATAGCTGGATTCCTTCAGTGCTTAGATTGTGACCTAGGTAATGAACGGTGTCTAGCGATAACTGCAATTTTTCCTTGGAGACTTCATGCCCTTTTTCAGGTAACTCTTGTGGCGAATAAATGGAATCTGTTATGGATGCCTCCTTGGTAACCGAGCACAGAGAGAGACTGTCGACACACCGTCAAAGGGTCGATTTCCCAGGGAACTGGAGGGTGCTGAAATCTTGGTGGAGTCCTTGGGGCAAATAAGAAGGGGCCTTAGTGAACCCTTCAGGCCTGATCTTCCACGTATATTGTTGATTGCTCCAAGTAAAGGCAGATGGCTATTGGCTGTTGGGGTCTACAGGGATGCTGGGGAAGGCTGGTCAAAGGTCTGCGACAGTGAACCATTTGAAGTCTGGCGGAACTTGTGACAAAAGGCTGTTTGGATTTGGAACAAAGAAGAAACGGGGAATAACTATCTCGTTAACAGCTCTCAAGTCGTGGACAAATTGCCATCCTCACCCATTAGGTTTCCAGACTGGCAAGATGGGCGTGTTACAGGGGCTGGTACTGGGCAGACTTAACCCCTGGATGATCAGGTCTTCTTCTGTTGGTATAAAGCCTTGTATGGCCTCGGGCTTTAGTGGATATTGAAGCAATTTAGGAAGAGGTTTCGTTAGGTCATCTGAATTTTTATAGGTTCTACACTTTTTATTCTCCCAATGTAAGTATAAGAAATAGCCCACAAATTTTGGGGCACCTCAGCTAAATTAGGGATTTTTTGCTGGAATTCTTCCTTTTCTATATCAAGGGCAGATTGTAAGGAATCTAAAAGTTCAGGTTAAGGTTGAGGAAGATTAGCCCTGAGCTAACATCTGCTGCCAATCCTCCTCTTTTTGCTGATGAAGACTGGCCCTGAGCTAACATCCGTGCCCGTCTTCCTCTACTTTATATGTGGGACACCTACCAGAGCATGGCTTGCCAAGCAGTGCCATGTCTGCACCCGGGATCCGGGCCAGAGAACCCAAGGCCACCGAAGCAGAGCGTGTGCCCTTAGCTGCCACGCCACCGGGCTGTCCCCTGGTCAGGAAATTCTAAGGTGAGGTCTCCATTGGAGGCAAAATATATTAGCAGTTTTAATCTAGAAAGGCGATCTCTACCTAATAGACTGAGTGGAGCTGTGTCACGGAGCAAAAAGGGATGTTTTCCAATGAAAGGTCCCCAAGTCATTTGCACTGGTTGAGAGAGAAACCCTCTCTGAATTTTATTAGTCGCCCCCACTGTGGAAACTTCTTTTTCATTCCAAGGGATTTGTTGTCCTATGAGAGGGGAGTTTAAAGTAGAGAGTGTGGCTCCAGTATCTACCAGAACTTGGCAAGGTTTCCCATTAATTTTAATTTTAGTTTCCCCTTGGCTATTTAAGGGGACTGCTGGGAGAAGTTTACTGGAAAGTCCCTGGGAGTCCTTTCAGCTCTTGGAGGGGTCCATATGGGGCCCACCTTTGGGGGTAGATACCAGGGCATTTGAGCTATTGTTGAAGAATTTACTAGAATCTTTGAGGACAATCCTTTTTCCAGTGTCTCAATTGGTTACAGTTGAGACATCAATCCCTGGGCTGGCATTTTGATGCTTGGCTCCCAGGAGGGTGCAGTGCATGAGGCTCAGGTGTCATTTTGGGCCTCTGGCTTTGGAGCTGTTGTAGTTATACGGTCAGTAGCTTGGCGGACCTTTGTTTATGGTCTTGTTCCAAAGTCCTTTCAAAGCACTCAGCTGTGGTTACAAGTTCAGTCAGACCAGTGGCCTCCCATCCTATTTTCTGTCTTTTTCCCAATTTACTATTCTCAGGAGATAGTCCATTTACAAACAGGGCAGCTAGAGCAGGCTGGGTAACCTCATTTATTGTATAGACCCCAGAATTCTGTAGGAAGAGAGCTTCCAGACGGGCTTTAAGTCTGCCACAGATTGACCTTTCTTTTGTTTGCATATTTGAATAGACTAATCAGCGTGGGCAGAGAAAACTGAAGGAATGGCTTTTAAAAGGTTAATCACAATTTTGTGAGATTTTTCTGGTCCAGGAAGGGATCACGTTGAAGACTGAGGATCTCAAATATCATCCTCAAGGTTATGACATTCTGCTTTCCATATCTGTTTTTGGGCTTCACCAGGTCCTACCAGCATGTGCTGAAGCTGGTAAAGATCTGGCGGTCCAGGGTCATGACCCTGAGAGTGACTCTAAATCCTTCAGAAAACGTTTGGGGATCCTCTTTGGGTTTAGGAAATTCTTTAACTATGGCCTTTTGTTCGGTCTTTGACCAAGGAGCGAAAGACACCTGAGGAGGATCTCCTGCTGCCTTGGGTGGTTTTATTTTAAAAGGTAACTGTTTAATAGTCTCTTCAGAGTGGAAAGGCAGCTTAGACAGAGAATCAGTAGAACGTGAGTACTCAGGTAAAGGAGGGTAGAGGGGTGCTGTAGGAGTCATGTCTGTCTTATTGTCTTCTAGGTACCTTTTGTGTCTTTAATTTTTCATTAGACTTTGTAATGGATTTTTTAATGATGCTATTTTGGAATCCGGAAGGCTTTTGGAAGCTTCTGCATACCAATGAGAATAGGTATCCCATTCTGTTTGTTTGATTTGGGATCCCTTGCTTTCAAGTACACTTCTTAAATAAATGATCCTGTCTCATTGGAATGTTCCCCATAATGGCCATCATGATTGTAGGTTGTCTTCAGTAAGATTTTGCAATTTTGCAGATATTTGTGTCTTCCAGGACCACAGTTCTTAGACATAAAATAAGGAGGTATGCCAGAAGATGGAGAGCTCAATTCTGTGTAATTTAAGGATCCCATTCTTTTAGCTGAGCATTTGGGTCTCTCAGAGCCTCTTAATACCTAAGAGGGATGTGCTGCTGGGTTGGGGATTGCCCGGTGTTTTGCAGTATACCTTGTTGCATGGATATTTTCTTGAGGTTGGCGGGTGACCTAATGTCAATCTAACCAGTTCCATGACCAAGTAGTTGTCCTAACATAGGGATTGCAGAGTTAGGCGGCAAGAGCTCTAACAGCTTTTAAGTGGTGGAACCATGCCCACCAATTTTGTGGCTTTTGTCTTCTGAGACTCTCATTAACAACAGCCTTTACACAAAATTTTATTTGCCCAAGGCCTCACATTGGACCCAGTCCAACTTAATTCAGACGCAGTCCCACCCCGGACTTTCTAAGTCCACTTTCTAAGTTGGACTTAGTCTGACCCTGGACCCAGCTGAAGTGGACCCAGTCTGGTTTCTAAGTCAGACACAGTCTGACACTGACCGGTAACCACCAGCACTTCCCAACTGGAATCTGGGGATTGGGGAAAGGATTGAACCACTAGACTCGAAAGAATGGGGACTGTGGACTGGGATTCCAAACACTGAGGACCTGCAGAGTGAACCACCAGCAGTTCCCAGCGTGGAATCCGGGGAAGGATTCCGAACAAGTGGGGAATTGTGGAAACCAATTAGACTGGAAGCTTCGCGCAAAGAGAGAGGAGCTCAGAACTGAGAGAAACATACCTACCACCCTCAGAAATGGCGAGACAGACAGAGAACTCAAAGCGTTCATGGGTACCAGCGCCTGTGTTTCTTGTTGTCCCCAATGCTATCAGAAGCGTCCTTTGGATCTTGTTCCCACCACCAAATCTGTTAAAAAACAAAGTTCAACTTAGTAAAATTTAAAGACCTTAGTAGCTTTATTTAATAATTCATGAATCGGGCAGCATCCTATCTAGCAAATAGAAAGGAGCTCCGAAGAACCATGCAAAATGAAAGACTTTTATGGCAGAAGGGAGCAGACAAAGAAGTTACTAGAAAAGAGTGGATTGTTTCAGGCCAGGCCACTTCCTTTGGGGGATGGCAGGCATCTATCAGGCAGATTACCTCACTAGTGCTGACCAGAAAATTTCCGACTGACTGGTTAAGACTGCGTTCTTGGGAGAGGCTAAAACTGCAATTAGGTTAGCTATGAAGTCTCAGTGTGGTGACACGGGCTTAGCAGAAGTGACTCCATTTTGGGCCTGTTCTCTCTTTCTTAACATTGGTAAGCAAAAGTCTCCACAAAACTTCTCTTTATAAATAAGTTATAACTCTATGGAAAATAAAATTGCTTGTTGATAATGAAAGAGAATGCAAAGTTCACTAATAGTGGTGTCAAAATTCATATCCTGAAGAGAAATCTGGGTTACTTCTTGCCTAAAACAGAAATAAGACAATAAAAATTTGATAAACATCCTCAGCTAACTTTACATGTGGGATCTCTTTCAAGTCAAGTTTCCGGGTTCCATTTTTTAAAAATAGAATCTTGTGTTGCCTTTTTCCAGTGCCTTCTTTTCTATTTCAGCCTAGTGTTTTGGCTCTTCAATCCCACGGACTGTGAGAGAGTGGAGGCCCAGAATTTATCGAGTAGATCAGGAAGCTGCTCCTTTTTGTTCTTTTCTCAAGCTGAGGATTGTGATTGAATCAAACTAACAAAAACACAACACCCCACCAAATTAAAGCTTAAATGTCCCTTTGCTGCTGGTTTATTTGTATTGTGGGGACTTACTATCTACAAAGGGCCATGTGTTGAAAGCACCGTCTTAGGGATCAAAGGCAATTTAACCTGAATTGTTAGACACAAGGACAAACCAGAATGCTCTGGGCATTGGTCGCCAGGAGCAAGGTGGTGTCTTTCACTCCACCACAGAGGCACTACCTCCCTAGGTGAGACATTTGGTACCAGGGACCCCTGGGAACCAACTGTACTTAGGCCACTGGTTTACACCAATAAGGGAAAGGGAATCCTTTCAGCACAATGCCTTTGGGTGGGGGAAATACTGTCCCCTGCCTGCAAGACAGTCTTCAGTACAGGGAACAATAGTGATCGCAGCTCAAAGTGGAAGGTGACACGCCCCCAGGGAGTCCTTGCCAGGGAAAAGTGCCTCCCACCCTTGACAATGAGAGAGAATACACAGCTGTCTTTGCTCATTAATCTTTTAAGCTGATAGGGGCAAGGCTGACCCTGTTGGAGGCTGATCTCCGGGTAGGAATGTGTGGAAGGTTGCACAGAAAGAAGATGGTGGAAGCGCTGGCTGTCTGGAGTGACGCAAAAGCACAGATGACGAGAGAAGATTCTGAAGGCAAAGGCAAGAGCTGCATTGCTTTATTTTATTTTATTGTTTCTTACTAGAAATCCTTAGACATCACAGAAAAACACATTTCAAAGGAAGAACTTTTACAAAAAAAAAAAAAGGATTTTTTTCCCCTACATCCTACTCTTTGAAGTTTGCCACAGAGGGAGGTGGCTCTTGATCAAGTTGGGATGAAATCGTACCTTGAAGTCATCAAGCTGGGGGCCAGTAAAGGACTTTGAAGGACAAAACTTGGTGCTTAGATACTTGACATGAAGGAGAATGTTGGAAAGAAGGCAAAACTACTGTGTCTTTCCAATGTTACTTTGAGTCATTATTTTATCTTTTTTTCTATCTAGAAAGATGGATTTACATGTTGTCATACCTGCCTCCTTGCTTGATTTAACATAATGATATGAGTACATCTCTTTGCGGCAACCCCTAGGCTTGTCAATGCCGTGATCGTTTCTGTGAGGTGTCCTGCTTGGTGAAGAACTGACCTGCTGGGTCAGAAGTTCCACTTGGGCTCAATTTGGTACATACTTATTAAGCCCCTACTAGGTGCCAAGACTGGCTGTTCCCAGCACTGTGGAGAGAAATTTAAAAGGTTAATAACAGGGGCTGGCCCAGTGGCACAGCGGTTAAGTGTATGCATTCCACTTTGGCGGCCCAGGGTTTGCCGGTTCGGATCCTGGGTGTGGACCTATGCACCGCTTGTCAAGCCATGCTGTGGTAGACGTCCCACATATAAAGTAGAGGAAGATGGGCACGGATGTTAGCTCAGGGCCCGTCTTCCTCAGCAAAAAGAGGAGGATTGGCAGCAGATGTTAGCTCGGGGCTAATCATCCTCCAAAAAAAAAAAAAGAAAAGTAAAAGATCAATAACATACTTAGCAGTGTAGACAAAGTGCTGGAGGCACACGCAGGAAGGAGGGGTTAATTTCTGGTGGAAGAACTGGGCAGGATTTTACAGATTTGAACTGGACCCTGAAGGGTGACTAGGATTTCAGCAGGCAGAGGGAACAAAAGCACCGAGCTTGCTCTGGTGTATGGTGAGAATTCCTGGGAGTCCTGGAAGGGAAGGCTAGCCACTGGGAAGGCAGCAGGGATTAAGGTTTTAGGGGAAAGTAAAGAGAAGCCTCATCTCTGTTAAGAATCTGTGTGCTCACGAGCAGTAACATGGTCGTGATTACGTTAGGATTCAGGACCTGACTGGCTGAGCAAGCGAAGGAATGGCAGATGTGCACCAAGCAGGGGCAAGATAGAGTGCTGACAGGATTTGAGAGCCTGGGTCCTTCCTTCCTGAGACCCAGCATCATTTCTCTCTTTGGGCTCCATAAGACAGTCGAGTTCTTGAATATCTTCCTCTTTTTGCTCTAGCTAGTTTGAGTTGGGAATCTATCACTCCAATCAGAAGAATCTTGACTAATCCAGTACCGTTTTTTCACTCATTAGTCAATAATTAAATCTAGTTGTGATGCCTTTCTATTGCTTTTTTTCTCTTTAATCACATTTCAAATATATTAAACTGGCTAGAGAATCATAATGATCGCTCAATGCCTTGGGCAATGGGAATACATGGTGACAAACAGGCCTGCTAGGGAAGGGTAGGCAATACATAGGAGACCTTTTAGCTTTTGGATTCACACAGGGACAGGAGCGCTTTCTGGAAAATGTGCTTAGGTAGAAAGCTCCATATTTGGGAAATTTTCTAAGACCCTAACAGAAGATATTTAGTTGCATTAAGAACTATCCCGTTGATCCAAATTGGAAAAGAAGAAGTGAAACTGTCACTTTTTGCAGATGACATGATTTTATATATAGAAAACCCTAAAGAATCCACTAAAAAACTTTTAGAAATAATAAATGAATACAGTCAAGTCATGGGATGCAAAATCAACATACAAAAATCGGTTGCATTTCTATACACTAACAACGAAGTAGCAGAAAGAGAAATTAAGAATACAATCCAATTTACAACTGCAATAAAAAGAATAAAATACCTAGGAATAAACTTAACCAAAGAAGTGAAAGATCTTTGCACAGAAAACTATAAAAATTGTTGAAAGAAATTGAAGAAGACACAAAGAAATGGAAAGATGTTCTGTGCTCTTGGATTGGAAGAATTAACAGAGTTAAAAACGTCCATACTTCCTAAAGCAATCTATAGATTCAATGCAATCCCTATCAAAGTTCCAACAACATTTTTCATAAAAATAGAACAAAGAACCTTAAAATTTATATGAAGCAACAAAAGACCCCGAATAGCCAAAGGATTCCTGAGAAAAAAGAACAAAGCTGGAGGGATCACACTCCCTGATTTCAGAGTATACTACAAAGCCATAGTAACCAAAACAGCATGGTACCGGCACAAAAACAGACACACAGATCAGTGGAACAGAATCGAGAGCCCAGAAATAAACCTACACGTTTATGGACAGCTAATATTCGACAAGGGAGCCCAGAGCATACAATGGAGAAAGGAGAATCTCTTCGATAAGTGGTGTTGGGAAAACTGGACAGCCACGAAAGAATGAAAGTAGACCACTATCTTACACCATGCACAAAAATCAACTCAAAATGAATTAAAGACTTGAATGTAAGACCTGAAACCATGAAACTTCTGGAAGAAAACATAGGCAGTATGCTCTTTGACATCGGTCTTAACAGCATATTTTCAAGTACCATGTCTGACTGGGCAAGGGAAACAAAAGAATAAATGAACAAATGGGACTACATCAAACTAAAAAGCTTCTGCACAGCAAAGGAAACCATCAACAAAACGAAAAGACAACCTAACAATTGGGAGAAGATATTTGCAAACCATATATCAGATGAGGGGTTAATTTCCAAAATATACAAAGAACTCATAATGTCTCAACAACAAAAACCAACAACCCAATTAAAAAATGGGCAAAAGATCTGAACAGACATTTCTCCAAAGAAGCTATATAGATGGCCAACAGGCACATGAAAAGATGTTCAACATCATTAACTATCAAGGAAATGCAAACCAAAACTACAATGAGGTATCACCTCACTCTGGTCAGAATGGCTATAAGTAACAAGACAGGAAACAACAAGTGTAGGAGAGGATGTGGAGAGAAGGGAACCCTCGTACACTGCTGGTGAGAGTGCAAACTGGTGCGGCCACTATGGAAAGCAGTATGGAGTATCCTCAGAAAATTAAGAATAGATCTACCATATGATCCAGCTATCCCACTGCTGGGTATTTATCCAAAGAACTTGAAAACACAAAGGCATAAAGATACATGCACCCCTATGTTCATCACAGCATTATTCACAATAGCCAAGACTTGGAAGGAACCTAGGTGCCCATCAACAGATGAATGGATAAAGAAGATGTGGTATATATACATAAGGGAATACTACTCAGCCATAAGAAATGATGAAATCTGGCCATTTGTGACAACACGGATGGATCTTGAGGGTACTATGCTAAGTGAAATAAGTCAGAGGGAGAAAGTGAAATACTGTATGATCTCACTCATAAGTAGGAGATAAAAACAACGATGGGCAAACACATAGCAACAGAGATTGGATTGGTGGTTACCATGGGGGAAGGGGGGAGAGGGGTGGGCAAGGGGAGCGATTGGGCTCATATGTGGTGATGGACTGTGATTGGTTTTTGGGTGGTGAACATGATATAATCTACACAGAATTCGAAATATATTACGATGTACATCTGAAAACTGTATAATGTTATAATCCAATGTTACTGCAATTAAATAAAGAACCAAAAACCAAAGAAAAAAACAAATTAAAAAAAAAAAGAACTATCCTGTCTTCAAAACTGCTTTACAGAGCACTTCTCCCTCCACATCCCGCAGCAATTCTCAACAAAGCTGTGTCTCAAGGACAACTGACACAAAGGCCTATTCATCAGTTTAGTGGAAAAGGCAGCAGTCTAGGCATTTGCCTGAGTAAAGGAAATAATTGTGTGTATTTTTAACATTTAAAATCTGTTCGTGTTGCCATGTGGACACAATCTCATTAGTATCCCTTAGTTCTCAAACTTGAAAACTTTGAAAACATGTTTATATATCTTCATCTCTCTGCTATTATGTATTTCAACAGGTGCCATTTTCAATTTGATCTCATTAATTTATAGGAGTTAATTTTGAAACATTCTTAAGTTATCATAATATTTTCCCCTTGTTTATTCTGTAAAGCTTCATTATTTATCAAGGCCACACTCTTGTCTCTTATTCCTCAGTTTCTGCATTTCCTAAGACCTTGACTATTTGCCTGCTTTTATTTCCTGCTGAAGGGGAGCAGAATATGCCACCCCAAAATATGCCATTTTGGAATATTGATTATTTTGAATTAAAGTTACTTAAGACATAGCTGGTGCAAGAACGACACTCTGACCCTCATTTATCCCCCTAAAAGCAGGAAATAAATCTCCCACGTGAAAGGTACTCTCCTTGTACCAGGAGGATAAAAGGCATCCTTATCACCAGTAGTAGGAATTTAGGGCCAAGAAGGCTGATCAACAAACCTTGTTACTTCATCACTCATCTACTACCCCAAACCCAAACTTATTTGTCTTGTCAATTCTTCACAAATTTATTATTTCTTTGTCTAAAAGATATAAAAGCGGCCTGCTTTGCTCACTTCTTTGAGTCTCATATTTTTGTGGGGCTCTCATACATATGAAATTAAATTTGTTTTCCTCCTGTTAATCTGTCTTATGTCAATTTAATTACTAGACCGGCCAAGGAACCTAGAAGGGACGAAAGGAAAGGTTTTCTGCCCCTGCACTGCCTTCTTCTCTTAGCCTCAGCAACATGCTTTTGTGAATATGCTTTATTAAGGATGCAGCTCACAATGCAAAGATACATCTCCAAAGGTGCTGTGTAAAAGCAGCATAAGTTTAGCCTGATCTTTTTCCCAGGCTGATGGTCAAAGCAGGATCCTTACTTAAACGTGACCAAACATTACCCAGCACTTTCTCTGAAAGGCAATTAATAAGCAAAAGGAACATGCAGCTTCAAATGTCCCAGAAGCAACTGGTTGAGATCCTGGTGACTCAGCTGCCTGATTCAGGTCTAATCACCAGGTCCCACATCTCTGCATTACTCCTGAGTTTGTGATCCATATATGTACTTCTCTGTTTCTTCTAAGCAGAAGATGTCCAGCTGAGGGTGTTGTCATCCATGGGCCCAGACACCCCTGAAGAACTGGACTAGCCAGTCCATACCCAACAGGTGTACAATATAAGCTTTATTAAGGGCTTTGTTTCAGGAGCCGTCACCTTTGTGGCCTTGTGTGCCCAGACTGCCTTTGCCTAAATGAGCTATCATTGCAAAATAGACTCTTAGCCTTAGATGTTTAGTTCAGCCTCTCCCAGGACATTCAATATATTGGCCTGGTTTTCTGCAGTTACTTCCCAGCCATCAGGCTTACATCGGGAATCCTCACTGAGATGTTTTTCCCTTTCTTTCTTGTGGTCAACCACTCTAGCTTTTGTATGTGATTGGTGAGCGGTCTTCAATCACGTATGTTCCTTATATGTTCAACTGCTTCATATATGCAGGGTTGTCTCTCCAGATACATTCTAAATTGCCTGTGGGAAGGAATTCTGTATGTGTTCTTTTTTTTTTTTTTTTTTGAGGAAGATTAGCCCTGAACTAACTACTGCCAATCTTCCTCTTTTTGCCGAGGAAGACTGGCCCTGAGCTAACATCCACGTCCATCTTCCTTTACTTTATACATGGGACGCCTACCACAGCATGGCCTGACAAGCAGTGCCATGTCCACACCTGGGATCTGAACCGGCAAACCCTGGGCCGCCGAGAAGTGGAACGTGAGCACTTAACAGCTGCGCCACTGGGCCGGTCTCTGTATGTGTTCTTTATGTCTTTGTATCATACCTTGCACAATGCTGGGTATGTTTGATGGTTACTTCAGAGGACATATCTTTCCAGTGGAAGAAGATATGGGACAGACAAAGGACTAAAGAAAATCTGTCTCACTGTTAAAAAACAGAGATAGCTAGAAAGAGAAATTAAGACATTGTTAAAGGCATTTAATGTTTAAACCCACTTTAACTTCTATGTGAAAGTTGATTGCAAAAGTCCCCCTCTCACTATTCGCCATGACAGGAAACTCACCTTTGTCTTTGAAAAAGAATTCAATGATTCTTATTCAACACTTGTTTTTTTCTATACACACGTCTTGGTAGCATGGTATGGGGGCATAGATTGGATAGTCTCTCAATATCTCTACCTTTATGATATTTTTAATAAATCCAATGTGGATATAGAAAGTACTTTCTGCTATCATGAAATAAAAGGAAAATATTAAATTTCTAATTGTCATTAACTTCAATTTGATATTTGTTGCAATAGGGATTTCTCCTAACTATAGCTATATGTAATGTATAACTATAGCTAATATAATAGCTCTTTACTTTGTACCTATGTATAAAGTATTGTCTATGTTTCCAAATATTCCTCTGCTAAAAATGCAAAGTGTTGGAAAAAATGCTCAGTGTCTTTTCTAAAATCTGCCAGTAACTTGGAGATGATTGAAATTGACCTCTTTCGTGTAATATCAAAAGCAGGTAAGAGCATTGACGAATTTCTCACAAAGCTGTAGTGAAAAACAGGACTGGCTTCCTCTTCATATCAATTCTAAAGCACTAGGCCCTGGATTTATTCAGAATCCAGCTCTGTGTCTGGATCAGAGTCAGTTATTTGTCACCGACATGGGTGTAAGTCTCATCACTATTTACCCGGGATGTTGACACGTCTATCACGTCCAAGAAAGCATTGGCAGAGATCAAAGATCATTTGGAACAACCTGGAAGAAAGCTAAAGACTTAGATGTAATTTTCAACCTGGGAAAACTTCCTCTTTATCAAACATTCCAAGTTCTCATATTATGATTTATCAATACAGTCAGATAAAGATCTTTTCACCTATGTAAGTTAATTCAACTTTCCATTTTTTAAGTTCAGAGAATGACTATTTCTTTTTTTTTTTAACTTTGTTTTTTAAAGATTTTATTTTTTTCTTTTTCTCCCCAAAGCCCCTGGTGCATAGTTGTGTTTTTTCGTTTTTTGTTTTTTTTAGTTGTGGGTCCTTCTAGTTGTGGCATGTGGGACGCTGCCTCAGCATGGCCTGATGAGTGATGCCATGTCCGCACCCAGGATTCGAACTGGCGAAACCCTGGGCCACCGAAGTGGAGCGTTCGAACTTAACCACTCGACCGCGGGGCCAGCCGCCCAGAGAATGACTATTTCTATGATGTGTTTGGCTAGCAAGGGTACACACTGAAGACACGCAAGGAAAACAACTAAGAAGTGGAAATTACAGAGCTGAGGATAGCACCGAATTAATGTTAATGAAATAACTTCTTTCTATTTTTGCTTTTCCAACACGCAGATGATAAACAGTGGTTCCAGCCCCAGGTCCAGAGGTGAGGGAAGGAACTCAATCAGACAGCTCTCCCAGGAATTTTATCTGCAAATAGGAAGGTTATTCTACTAACATTTACAGATACCAGAGCATGTACTTTGACTGTATTTTCTGGGTATATAGATGGACAGGGTAGAGCAAAACACCTTTTTTCTCACTCCCCATTGTCATCTAAGGTATAACGTATGGTCCTGAACATAGTTTTGTCTGTGACTTTAACAAGGATCCAACTCATGACTTTGACCTCCTGGGCATAAGGGTCTACAGCTGTGCTGTCCATTACTGTAGTCACTAACCACTAACCACACGTGGTTATTTACACTTCAGTCAAATAAAATTAAAACTTCAGTTTCCAACAGCCACATTTCAAGTGTTCCATAATCACACGTGATTAGCGGCTCGTGGCTCCTGTATTAGACAGTGCGGATACACAAGATTTCCATCCTCACAGGGGGTTCTTGGGACTGTGCTAGCTTGATCCTTGGTACTCAGAGTTTATGAACCAGCAGCAGTTGCATCACCCGGAGCTTGATAAAAATGCAGACTCTCAGCTACCCCCAGAGCTCCTGAGTCATAATCTGCATTTACTAAGACCCACAGGTGGTTTATGTCCCATTCGAGTTTGAGACACTCTGGTTAGACCACGGAGGAAGCACACCCCCAGGTCTAGAAGAAGAAAAGAACTGTAACCAGGTGGGGCTCAACTGGCGCACAGTCACTTCCACGTCTTTACTATGGCTTATTAAAACTAGGAGAAACATAAGGTTACTTCCAAACGTAATTTATTGATTTGTACTTTATGGGTTTTTTTTTTAGGAAGATTAGTCCTGAGCTAATATCTGCTGCCAGTCCTCCTCTTTTTGCTGAGAAGACTGGCCCTAAGCTAACATGCGTGCCCATCTTCCTCTACTTTATATGTGGGACTCCTGCCACAGCATGGCTTGACAAGCAGTGCATAGGTCTGCACCCAGGATCCGAACCGGCGAACTCCAGGCCGCCGAAGTGGAACATGCAAACTTAACCATTGTGCCACCGGGCCAAGCCCCAGCCATAATTTAAGAATCAGTGTCTGTACCAATTGTTGGTGTTGATCCATGCCTTCCTCTTGACTCCTTCATATAAATAGCTAAACGTTTATTAAGGCCTAACTCTGAACCATACATTGTTCTAGGTGCTTCTATGTTTTGATTCCTTAATCCACACAAACAACCCAATAGGTGGCTTCTATGGTTCACCTTATTTTACAAATGAGGATTCTGTGACACAAAGAATGGAAGTAAGCTAAGGTCACTATGGCCGAGCCGAGGTTCAACCCAACAGAGCCCACACAAGAGGATCTCAGCAGGCTGCCGCAGTCCCTGGAAAACTACAACTGTGGGGGTTTCTTGCCTGGTGCTCTGAGCTCCGAAGCCAATAGCATGGAAAGGATTGCTTGTCTGTCGTGTGCTCCTCTGGTTCCACTCACCTCCCTAAGAGGCTCCAGAGTGCAGATGTGCTGTCATCTACTTCGAGGGGATAGCCTGGCAGAGTACCACGTTTCCTTCCTATTCGTCTAGATTAGCTCATCCTATTGCTCAACTCTCTTTTCCCGAATCTCTGGGAAGAACCTATGCAGTTAAACTCATGCCAAAATCCTAATGCAACCTGTCCACCCCACGAGGGGAATGTAGGCCCCGCCTAGAACAGCAACAGGAGAATCAGCTGTTTCCTGCCCAACCTAAGTAGCTCAGGGTGAGTCATCACTTTCCCTGACCCAACCAAGGCGTGGCTCCTCCAATCCCTTACAAAATGCTTCCGCCCCAAAATTCTCAGGCCTGCCTGTTAGGGCTAGAGAGCCAACGATTTTAGTGTCTCCTTTGAGTCTCATGAATTATCGATGACTGCATTAAAGGCCCAAAGTGCCCTCTAACGGACCTGAAATTAAGTCTGTTGGCCTTTGGCAGACACCAAACTAACCATGTACATTAAGCCCAAAAGAAGATTAGGGGCTTGCCAGGGCCTTGCCTCTGAGATGGCTAAAGAGGCACGTGAGAGAAACCAGCTGTGTCAGCATTGGCCTTGTTTGGTTATTCAAAATATCAAATTTTGTGACACGTTGCTCAGAACCAACACGACACACCACCTAGGACGCCTTTTACTTCCTCCTCTCCAGCACTCTACTATGGTTGTTTTAAGCGATAGATGCTAAATTCTGGAAGGGCAGCAATTGTGTCTTTGTACTCCCATGGGTGTCCAGCAGAGGGTTCTGCATGCAGTGGGTGCTCAATAGATGTTTATTAAGAGAAGAAATACAAATGAATGGGGATTCCAATTATAACTATTACTACTCAATAGCCAATAAGAGCAATGACACTTTGTAGCTCTGTAGGATCCTTCTCCAATAAATTTAAAGTATTTTATAAAATTTGAGATAACGAATGCATATACTAGTCCTATTTGATAACTGAGAAGGCTGACGTTGAGTGAGGTTATGATTTGGCTACCATTGAACCCAGCAGAATAAAATTCAATCTTCCTTGTTGGCGGCTTGAAGCTTTATTGTTGAAGAGGAACTGAGATCTAAGAAGGAAGAGAGTGGGGGCTGGCCCTGTGGCCTAGTGGTTAAGTTCGCGTGCTCCACTGCAGGCGGCCCAGCGTTTCGTTGGTTCGAATCCTGGGTGCGGACATGGCACTGCTCATCAAGCCACGCTGAGGCAGCGTCCCACATGCCACAACTAGAAGGACCCACAACAGAGAATATGCAACTATGTACTGGGGGGCTTTGGGGAGAAAAAGGAAAAATAAAATCTTTAAAAAAAAAAAAAAAAAAAAGAAGGAAGAGAGTGTCATAACCGATCAGTGGGGCCAGTTGATTTATATCCATCTGCAGGTGACCTGAGACAAGAAAATTGGATTTGCTCTGTGGCTGCAGAAGTTTTCAGGGGCAGATGCAAAGCCTGGAGGCAGGGCCTCTGGAGTCTGTATGGACTGCTGTGTTTTTCATGAGGAACCTGGAAAAGAAGAAGGACTGGGAAGCGAGGGTGGAATAAACAAATGAGAAGAAGCCACCTTTGGAGGGGCACATGCCAGGGCTGGGCTCCATGGCCTTCCCCTCTGTGTGGACACAGCTCTAGAGCACCAGCGAGTGGATCTTGACAAGAGCACTTATCTTAAATATTTGCCAACAACTTCACACTCATGGAAGCTGAGAGGAAACCTTTTAGGGAGGAGGCAATGACATCATGCTTGCTTTTGCTCTCCTTCTAGCTCCCAGGGCTGCACCCTTTATTGTTACCCAGCATTCTGCAAACACCCACGTTTAGCTTTTTCCACCAAGCCAGTGAAATGGACTAAATGGATTCCTTTATGTCCAGATAGGACTCTGATCCTTAAATGGCCTCATTAAAGAACCAGCGTTTTTGAGAGTCATTGTGTTTAATGGGTCATTATGTAAAGACAGACTCTCCCAAAACCCTTCTGGAGGAGGCCTTGTGCACCAATGTCTTGAGCATTAGTATCCTTGGCACAGGCTCAGAGGAACTGACTGAATGAGTGATGGAGACAACAGAGGGCTTTCCACCTCAGAGAGAAGGCAGGTCTCTACGTGACGGTTTACAGATGACCTGGAACTTTTATCTTACCTCAGTTATTAAAAGTAGCGAGAGTGTGCATTGTGATGATGGTAATAGCAGTAACCATCGTACGTAACACTTTACTTTTGCAAAGACCTGAAGTATTACAGCATTCCCCTCCTTCGTTAACCCCAGGCAGAACCAGTCCCCTCCTCTGTGGCCTTATAGAACTTCCCTCTTGCTGGGGTGAAGGAGAGACAGCACTGAATGTAAATCACAAGTCCTGAGTTGGAATCCTGATCTATCACTTATTGATTGTGGGGCCTTGAGCAAAATATTTTATTCTCTGAGCCTTGGTTTACTTATCTCTAAAGTAAAGAGCACCATAAAATTTATCTCAAAGAAGCATTGTAAGGATTATATGAGATCTCAAGCAAGAAGTCAGTCTTTCAAAAACTACTTGATGAGAGAATTAATTACACTGTGTCATAATTAATCAGTCACATGCCTCAACTGGAATGTAACCTTCCTACCAGTGATGGAACAGGTCTTACTCATCTTTGTGTCCCTGGCACACCATTGTAGGTGCTGAATAAATGTTACTGAGTGGGTGAGCCATGTAACTCATGTCACTGCTAGAGCAGCCAGGCTGTCCAGTGTTGTCAAGAGCTCTGCTGAGCTGCAGAGAGCTGGACTGCTGGATATCGTCAGCATAACCGATTAAGACAAGCCAAAATGAAAATGACAGTCAAGCCTTAATCACTTACCACCATAATATAAGCAAGAAGCCAGAGTGGAGACAGTGCCCTGCCTCCTGTTCCATTTTCCCCATGGAACAGCACCAGGCAAGGGTCAGATGTCTCCTCGCACACAGGGAAATTGTCTCACTACCGAGGGAGACCTGAGCAAAAGGCTCCTGCCAGTTGATGGACTCAGGGCCGGGATAGGGGTTGGGTAGCAGAGGGGAGGAGGACTTGGGGTGGAAACGTACAGAATACAAAGTCAGTGTAGGGAAAAAGAGTCTTCGAGGTTCTTCCTTCCCTCCTGCACAATGAGGTCTTGGCAGTGTCCTGAGGGAGGCCTCTGCTAAAGCGTCCCGGGAAAGAGGCCTCCAGATGGAGGCATCTGGGCCAGGGGTGCGGGTCATGTAAGAGCAGGGCGGGCAGGGGCCTGAGTCCTGCCTGCAACTTCCTTTAGAGACTGCAGTGTACTGGCTGTGCACCGAGTCTGGGCTGAGGATGCAGCTTCCCCCACGCAGCCTGGCCAGGAAAGCCTTTGTAATCACCTGCACGCAGGCCTGAAAATCCCTCATAGGTGTCTGGCCAGGACTCCTCATCCAGGGTGTTACATCTTCCAGGGAAAGTAGCTGGAGACCCAGGGACTTTAAATGACTTGTCCAAGGTCACTTGGTGTGGTCGGTTCAGAGCTGGATCAGAACAGAGTTCTTTTGGTTCCACCCTGATTATCTCCCACTGGACCAGAAGTGGGTATGTGAACACCTGTACCCCCTTGTTTTATGGGAGGTTGTTCTTCTGCTTCAGGAGGTTGTACAGTCCTGGCCAGAATGAGTTGTCAACTTCCACAGCCTGTTGTGGTAGGCAGAATTTTGACCCCATAAGCTTTGCCCCTCGGTGTTATGCCTGTGAATATACTACATTACATAGCAAAGGGACTTTGTAGATGAAATTAAGGTTATTAGCTAGTTGACCTTTAAATAAAGAGATTATCCTGGATTATCTGGGTGGGCCCAATGTAATCCCACAAGTTTTTAGCATCAGAAGAAAGCAGAAATCAGAAAAATGCAGCAGAAGGGGAAGTCAGGGAGGTTTGAGGGATGAGAATTTGAGGCACTGGTGCTGGCTTTGAGGATGGACAGGTCCATGAGCCAATGAAGTGGGTGGTCTCTAGAAGCTGGGAATGATGCCCCGCTAACAGCCAGCCACGACAGGGAGATGTTAGTCCTACAACTGCGAAGGAGGAAGTAAATTCTGTCAACAACCTGAATGAGTCTAGAAGCAAATCCCGCCCCCCCCCCCCCCCCCCCCCGCCCCCCGCGAGCCTGCAGAAAGAGCCCCGGCTGGCTAACCTCCTGATGTCAGCCTTGGGAGACCCTGAGCAGAGCATGTGGTAAAGCTCGCCTGGACCTGTGAGCTACAGAAACCGTGAGATAATAAATGGGTGTTGTTTTAAGACACTAACTGTGTGGTAATTTGTTACTGCAGCAGTAGAAAACGAATACCGGGGCTCAAAAGCACAGTGTGAAGACCATCCACCCTTCCTCAACATCCCATCACTGCTGCTCTCAGCCCTGGTAACACTCCCGGCATCAATGGGTCCTTTTTGGTACTCTGTGGGAAGTGCTGTTGCTAAGCTCGGACCAGACATTCCTGACTGCAGCTCAAAGCTCATTTTAAACTTGTGGGTTAGGAAAGCAGTGGGACTATTTCTCTGATCTCAGTGTAGGGGAGGGAAGAATTCCCCCCTTTCCCCTTAAATTCCTTAAATCCAAATTGAACAGGGCGTCCTGTATTTTACCTGTGACATACCCAATGGAAAGCTTTCAGGTCAGGGAAACAGGGTTGCCAGGTAAGATACAGGATATCCTGTTAAATTTGAATTTCAGATTCAAAAATTTTTAGTACGTCTCAAATATTGCAGGAGACACACTTAGACTAAAATATACATAGAGGGATATATACTTTAAAGTCTGGCAACCCTGCAAGGGCCAGACATTAAAAATTAGAGTTTTCTAGAGCAAGTAAAACTGACCAGGAAGTGGTAAGTGGCGACCTAAATTTCATCTGGCCTCCCTTTTCTGGGACCAGTGCCCTTTTGTTTCTGCCACAACCAAATCTGATATCAGGAAAGGATCTTATGTCAGATGCTTACATATCAGTGAGAATTTTTATCAGCAGGGGTGTCTGCCTCTTTAACCCTATATTCTAATGTGGAATAAAAGATGCTGTCTTCTGTTAAAAGCAAGGTTTGATTTCACTGAGCAGGATGGTGATACATGCTCAGTCTGAGTTCCTTCCCAAGGCAGGAGGCAGGGGGAAGATGTGGGCTTTTAAGGTCAGACAGATCTGTCTTCAGACCCTGGCTTTGCTGCTCCCTGCTTTGTGACTTTGGGTAAATTCATATTTCTCAGCACATTCATTCTCACCGACAGCACATTTACTATAATGTAACTATAACTTAACCTTCAGGATTATTATGAGGATCAAATGAATCTATACATGCAAAGTATCTCGCACATAATAGGTACTCAGTAAATACTTATCTTTCTCTTCCTGAGCTCAGCCCGAGTAGCCATATCCTGCTTCTGTGCACAGGCAAAGATGGCCACATCTACCTAAGGCCATCTGTAGGCATCTAAACGCTAGCCTGTAGAGTCAAAGAAGGAAAGACTGCATGCAGAATTACATAAAAAGATAGCTGTGCCCTAATAATACATCCATACAAACCATTTATTGGACATTTACTATAGTGATGGTGGAACACACTTATAAAGGACACATTATATGTTAAGGATGGTTCTAGATGATTTACACATATTAACTCATTGAACACCCGCAAGAGCCTATGAGGAGACACTATTACTATGATTCCCATCCCATTTTGAATGAGGAAATGGAGGCACAGAAAGGTCAAATAATTTATTCTAGTTTACCTGGCCAGTAAATGGTAGTAATAGATTCTTCCCCACCATTAAGGCGCTGCTTTCTGCGTGTAGCTCTCTGATTTATGCCCCTTATCTCATTGAATCCTCACAACAAACCCATGAAGTAGGGATTTCCATAATCTTTCCCATTTGACAGTTTGACCAGGAGCTAGTAAATGGCAGAGCTCATCTCTGAGAACAAACAATAAGATGGTTTTTGAATAAGATTTAAAAAGTTTTGAATCTTAGTATTGTTATATTTGATATTGTTAAGTTGTGGAAGTTTCATCCTAGAGAGGGCGAACCTCACAGGACTGACACAATTTGGCATCTTCCTGCGTTAAGAACTTTTCTGTTCAAGACTGTTCCCTAGGGTCTCAGAGATGCTCCCTCCAACCCCTCGGGAAGAGCTGCCATTCTGGTCTTTCTCTGAACTCTTCTCAGAATGCAAGGTGATCACCCCTGAAACAGGATCCCAGTGAGGAGGTTTTGTCCAGCTCCTCTGATGCAGCACTCTCTGTGTGTTTTTGGTGACAAGTGAATCAGGTTTCCATTAAAAACGCTGCTGCCAAAAGGGAGAAAAAAATAAAAGTTCCGGCCTTGCTTTGTCTTAATTCTGGAGCCCAGAATGGAAAGTTGGCAGCTCAGCCTGAAAGAGGAGAGCGCATTGGGTAGCTGCACTGCTGGATATAAAAACCACAAAACAGGGAGCAACTCGCTTAATCTGAACTGTGAATGGGCGGGTAGTTGGGGGGTGGGAAGAGGTGCACACTCGAATGCAGGTCTCAGCCTCCCAGGGTGGGAATCCAGTTGCCTAATCATGACGTCACTCAAGCCATTCCCACGCCTTTGGCCCAGTTTTCGAATTACTTAGCAATGGGCGCTGAAGCCAAATTTGAAAGAAATTACTCTACGACTCAGACTGTTAATCTCTGTTTTGATAACCAACAGCAAGTCATTGGAATTTTAGCTTATATTTGGTATGAAAGTATGTTTTGCAAGGTTCTCCTTAATTTACCCCCTGCCTCAAGAAAATGCCGATTGTGTACAGGTGAAAAAGCAGATTCGCCTGCCTTTGGGGAAAATACCTGGAATTCCTCTTCAGCAGAAGACTTTGAAGAAATTAAGAATGCAACCTCTGGGGTCACACCCATGTTCGAATATTGGCTCTACACCCGGGGTCCCATGTCCCCATATGTAAGTGGTAATAATATTACCCACTTCACAGATGGTTGTGGTGATCCAGTGAGATGAAAAGCTCTAGCATGGTGCTTTGTAGGTACACAACATATGCAGCCAATTGTTATTTATGCTTGTATTTGTAAACACACAGTTTGGAGTAAAAAAACAAAAATGAAAAAGTCATTGATCTTGATGGTTATTATTTCAAACAGTTGTGAAACCTGTTGACAATGGAACCCTGCACACTTAGGAGGTTCCAGGAGGCATGTAGAACTCTCCTATCAAGTCGTTTAACAGGAGTGTTGCTGGCTAGAAAAAGCACACCGGCTTCCTTCCAGAGGACAGTGAGATCTCCAGTCCACGAGTATTTTCTTTCTCTGATACAAGTTATTGTGAGATGCAAGAATTAAACTTGAACTAACACCAAATGGCCTTCAAAATGTTTCCTTCAGTGACAAAAGGCTTGCATTACACCACACCCTTCCATTCAGTTTCTTCTTTTTGTTATTTTTTATCTGTTTATCTACCTGATTTCTCAGTTGGTTTTTTCATTCACTTCTGTGTTATGTGAAAATTGGTCCATGAAGGGAAAACAATCTTTTCCTATGGTAGAAATTAAATCCTTCACATTTATCATCTGCCTACAACTTACTAGGGCTTCTGAATTCAAAAGGGGAATTTAAATTTTCACAAAAGTTTTCAAACTTCTGAGAAGTTCTTCTGACTCTTGTCTCAAACACATCCCTGAAAGCTGGATCGATTCACCTGCAGGGCCTGAAGTAGTTTTGACCAGGAGCCATAGTTTGCCAGCCCTGCTGTTCCTCTCTCATTTCCAATATTTACCCTTTACCTCTTTTATGCAGTTTTACGTTTTATGTGTTCTTTCTCTCTTTTTAAAACCTTATCATTCTCTCACTTCTACAATCCCTGCAGGACACCTGGATGCTCTGTAGTAGAAATCTAATGTATCTGCTGCCTGGCATCCCTTCCTTCCTCTGTTAACAGCATTTGCGGTCCAACTTCATTTGATGGGTGGAGAGAGGGGGAGGAGGGCCGTCGGTCACAACACCCCACCTCCTGGCCACAGTGATTGGCCCGGGGATGGGCATGTGACTAAGCAGGCAAATCAGTGTCCTTTCCTGGGGTGTTACCATTAGATACTAGGAGAGAGAGAGACTCCCTTGTTCCTCCAATCTTGAGCTCTAAGATTGTTCCTCCTCAGTCATGCTTCTTGCAGGAGACTTGGCTACTAGGACAAAATGAGACCAATTCACAGAGAGAAGCAAAGCGAAGAGATGAAGTTATGTGAGCTAATAAATTTCTGGTTTGCTTAAACTGGTTGGATTCAGGTTTCTGTCACTTGCAATCAGAAAAGTCCCGATTAAGATATAACCTTCTCATTTTTAAGACCAGATACAGCCTCCCATTCACAAGTTATCGTGGTGTACTATATTCACTTTAAAAGAAACTTTATTTTGAAATAATTATAAATTCACAGGAAGTTGAAAGATAGTACAAGAAGTCCATGTGATGTCAAACCTGAAGTGAATTTGCTCACCCAGTGGGCAGCAAGCCAATCTCTGACACCGGGTGTGGTGGAAGAAAGTAGGAATTTTATTATTGCCCAGTGCTGAGCAAAGAGAGAGGGCAGCTAACTCTGAAATCCCAAATTCCCTGAAAAGCTAAAAGGAAGGGTTTTTATTTGGGGTTTTAGGTAGGGGAGGGGGAGCATGTGGCCTTGCTGGTCGAAGCTTTCCCACCAGCCTGTCTTTGGTCTTGAGACACTTGCAGAGAAGAGGGAACCCATGACCTTGCTGGTCAGCAGCTTTCCCACCGGCCTGTATCTCTTTGTGGGGAGGAGATAATGAATCCAGGTGCTTGTCCTTGGTGGTGTCTGTCTCCATGGAGGATAGTGGATTCTGGAGCCAGGAAGCCAGGGAGTAAGCAGGGAATGAGTGTTTTGGTTTTAACCCCATATATGCTGGGTTTAATGTAGGGAAACTGATATCGGGGTTGGTATCATGTGTGTCCTTCACCCAGTTTTCCTCGGTGGTTACATCTTCTAGAGCTGTAGTACAATGTCAAAACAGGAAATTTACATTAGTATAATGTGTATCTGTAGTTCTATGTCATTTTACCACATGTGCGGATTCATATAATCATCGCCACAATCAGGATATAGAACTATTCCTTCACTACAAAAATTTCTCTTGTGCTACTCCTTTTAGTACATAACTTATCAGTCTCCTGGTGTTAAGATTTTACCAGTTTGAGTGAAGTGTACAGACCTTACCTCCCTCTACTCTCCCCATTAGAGGATAATTGTCTTAAATATTTCCTTTACATACACTGAGAACCACATCAGAAAAAGAAAGGATGCAGTTGCAAGCTTCTGTACAAATTAACAAGCTAGAATTCAAGCCACAAGCTGTGTGCATTTAGGGGTTAAGATTTTTATAGGAACTTTTCCAGATGCCTGTGCTAAATTTTATTGCTTTGACTTTTAGACATTTTTCAATCAAGCAATTCAAACTTACCCTTGTATCTGGCCAAACAGGTTCTACCTTAAGTCTTACCTAACACTGATATAATGTATGCCAGTTGGGAGAAAAAAATCTATTTCCTAATGTCCAAACAAATCCACAAATCTCAATAGACTGAAAGCTCCAGAGCTTTTTCATCTTTGTATCTCGAGCTTCTAGCACGGTAGAGGATGCGTGGAAGATAAGAGAATTCATACCCAGTAGTTTTAATTTTCTCTGTGAAGTAGGAGGCAAGGTCGTTTACTGAGAGAGAAGTCATATGGGATAAGCATCTTGCAAGAGAGGTGATGGTTTGGAGCACCCAACTTTTAAAACACATTCGCATGTGTAGGGTTGGGGAAATGAGGGAGAATGGGGGGTCTGGGGCCATTTACAGATTTTTGACTGGAATGATTGGATGGCAGGTCATTATTCAAAATATTAAATGTGGGTGGAGGTACAAGCTCTTAGGGAAAGATAATGAGTTCAGCTGGAGACATGTTGATTTTGAGGAATGTGTTAGGGCTTCCAGGTGAAGTTGCCTGGTGGAGAGTTGTATGCTAGGCTGGGGCCATCACCTGGAGGCACTTGGTTGGAACGGTAAGCTGTGTGTGCCTTTGAAATGACTCAGGAGAATGTGTTACGTGAGAACAGAAGATGAAGGATGGAACTCTGGGCAACACTAACATTTAAGAGGAAGGTTTCTCTTCAGAGAAAGCTTAGAGACCGAGAAGCAGTGGCCAGATAAAAAGGATCAGGAGTATCATAGAATCCAGAGAATAGAATTTCAAGGAGATAATAGATAACAATATTAAATGCTGCAGAGAAGAGAAAGAAGATGTGGATAGCAAAAGGGAAGATCGAATTTGCAACTTGAATGTCAGGGATTCGATAGAGTCAGAAGGCAGTTTGCACTGGATTGAGAAGAGAAAGGAAGAGGAGGAAGTGGACACATGAAGGAGGAGTACTCTTTGAAGAGGCTAATCCTGGAAAGAAGAATAGCAATTGAGCAATCTGTAGAAACAAAGGAGGAATATGAAATTAAATTTATTTCTCATTACTAAACCTAAATTCTTAGTATAGAAAATTTAGAATATACAGATAAGCCTGAAAGTATAAATTATTTTATATAATCCCTTCCCTCCTAGATAATCACGGTTAACATTTATGTACAATATACTTATAGTCTTTTTAAAATGAGAAATATACTTCTTAAATGGTATCATGGGTTTCCTATCATTTAATAGACTACTTTTGGCATTTCTATATATTATGACTAATTTTCCATGTCCTATATTTTCTACAATATCATCTTTAATGGTGGCAGACAGTGTTCCATTATGTATCTATATCATCTTTTATTTAAATAATCTCTTCTATTATTGGACATTATGGCTTTACAATTTTTCAATATGGTAAACAGCACTAAAGTGATTCTCTTTGTAACTATGTCTTTGAGCACGTCCATGATAAATTCTAGAACTGGAATCACTGAATCAAAGTTTATGCAAAAGTCTAAGCTTTTTAAAATGAATTGCAAATGCTTGTTGAATTTATTATTATTATTGTCATTTTTATTTTAACCAACTTACATAACCACTAGCAGTTTATGAGAGTAAAGAAAGTATTTCTGCTAAGAAGAGAATGATCGGAGCATTTCTTTCATGCGGAATGGAACAGACCAGTATAGAGGGAGAAGTCGAACTTACAGACGAAGTCTGGTGACAGCCTTGGAGAGGGGAAGAGACAGGATCGAGAACATATGAATACAGAGGAAGAAGAACACTTCTTTTGAGATGAAAAGAAAGGAGAAAAATACGTGTTCATAGGAGTAGCGCCTGCTCATACAGGGAGATAGTAAGCTGAGGAAGAGCTCCCCTGACACTCAGTTTTCTCTGTGAAGTAAAAGGCAAACTCAGTTTAAGGTGGGAAATAATCCACCCTCACCACAGGTTGTCAGGTGGCTCTGTGTGGCCCAGGTGAGTCAAACATAAGGACTAATAGTGTATTTTTCCCAGTCCGAGTTATTAGTCTTAAGTAGTGTCATATGTGGGATTCCAACAGTTCAGTGTAGCCATCTCTGCCCTAAGCCTAGTCCAGTCTCTTTGTGTGTTCTTTCTTTTTCCTCTAGTTGAGAGGAAGAGAAAAATATGCCTGGTAAGGTCTGGCCTTATGATTTCCTGAAAGCAAATACTTGAGCAAAGTTGACACACACACACACACCTATCAAAAACTTCCAGCAATTTTCAGGGATGGTCCAATCAAAATATATATTTTACAAAATATCAGAAAAAATACAGTTCTGCTAAAGATATCCAACTTATATAACTGAAAAATATTTTTAACATCTCAGTCTGAGGCATCTTTATTAGACTTACTTCATGGGTTCAAGGCTTCCACAATGGGACAAGAGTGGTCCTTATTCAGAAGAAAAGGAAGAAAGCCCAGAAAGAGCTTCTACCCTAAAATCCAAAACTCGTTACCATCACTCATATAGCAGTTTTCCAGCTTCAACAATGGTAAGATACAGACTCCCCGTCCAGCAATGGGAAGAAGCTGCTGGTAGTTCTAAAGAGCAGTTTGTGCCATAAAAAGTGTGATCCAGGATGAGAAAGAGGGCATTTTGCCACTCTTGCATGAAAGCCAAGACAAATCTAACACTCCCAAAGATTGGAAATTTGGCAGCACCCAGACATAGCACCCTGGGAATGGCTCATGGCCTTCTTAGGAGGGCAAGGGTAAGGGTGAAGCTTCTAGAAATGGTGCAGGCAGCAGCTGTGGACCTATGGGAACCAAGAAAGGACGGACAGAGCAAATGCTTTGTGGGGACTGCATCTAACAGCACGTTTATGGACACATGGGAAGCACCCTGACTCCTAGAAATCCTGGGGAGCGTGGCAGAAGTGGATCATTTCCTACAATCAAGCCAGTGGGGAATTACGGCGTCTGAAGTTCAGCATCAGAATGGAACGTGAGCTCTGTTTGTAGTCACAGGTGGTGGAATATAGGATGATGCTTGGGTTATACAAGGTGGTACAAGATTCAGTCCTCAAAGGAATTTTTAATGTCATGTATAGTCAAATGTTTTATCAAAAATACACTCCTTCCATTTTTCTCTGGTAAATATCTAAACCATCATTCTTAATATGTATGCGTTAAAACAGATAGAGAATAGCTTCCCAAAGCCTTCCAGAGGGAGACTCCATAATGTTGGTGTGAGATCCTGACACGCTTCATCGTGGCTGTGAGAAAAGGAAAGAGAACAGTTACGTAGTGGTAAGCAAAAAAGTTCTCGTTGACATTTCCTGTGACTATTGAAACTAAAAGCAGAGGACTACAATTTGATGTTTGTGGCCCAAATATAACTTGCCAAATCTTCTACAATGTCACCAGACAGATGGCAAAACCAGGGCATCCCACTTACACGTTTCAGCTCAGAGACTAAATGTGGAAAGCAAACCCAACAAAGTGATCATTATTTGTTCACTTAAGCATACACATTTTAACTAACAGACTTTGAGGTTCAGAATACCAAAGTCAAAAAGCAAAGTACTGTAGCAGTGAATTCAAGAGAAAAACAAGTATACGTAAGTAATAATGTCATAGGCCCTGGAGGTGGAAAGAACTTCAGAGTTCACCTTATCCAGCCTTTCTCAAATTTAGTGTGTATATCTTGGCAAGTTTCTAGAAATTGAGGCTCTTGACCTCAGCTCCAAAGCAAAGAACTGCTTCAATAGATCTGGCATGAAGCCCAGGAATCTGCATTTCAAAACAAGCATCTCCTGCTGGATAATTTCCATTTGCCTTCTCAGACCCATTCTCCATCCAACCATGTGCCCAGGAGGCTGACATTTATGGACTGCATCAACGAGGCTCCCTTGTGCTCTGGAATCCAGTTGGGTTCAACAAATGGGAAGCACTGGCAGGAAACGAGAGGGTGGGAGAGGAGGGAGGCTGGGATGTTAATCTCACTGTGGCCACTTCCCTTCCGGCCTGCAAGTCGGCAGTGGCTGTGCTCCTCTACTGAAGGCTGGGTCGTCTCCTACAGCTACTTTCTCCATGTTCTTCCCGCCTTCCCTTTCCTCATCTCTTCAAGCCTAGCAATGCTCAGTGCCCAGGATGCACCCCCAGACCAATTAAATCAGAATCTCTAAGAGTGGGTACCGGGCATCTTTACTTCAAAGCTCACCCAGGAGATCCTAATGTGCAGCCAAGGTTGAGAACAACTGCTCTAGACCAGGAGACTTTGTTAAAAAGAAGGTGCTGATTCAGTGTGTCTGGGGAGGGGACCCGAAATGCTGCATGTCTAACAAGATCTCCATGTGATTCGTATGCACATTCAACTTTGCGAAGCACTGTTCTCGACCTACTCCTTCATTTAACAGATTTAAAAAAGAGAAATCCAGGGAGATAGTGTGACTTGCCTGAGAACATAAGACTAGAACCCAACTCTCTCGTCTCAACTCAAAGGCTGAGATGACCCTGTGAGAGACAGCAACACAGAGTCAGAAAAATAATACCAGTGGAAGCCTGGTGTTCTACTAAGGACTTTCTTTAACTGGTTATTCCACAGGATATAAACCTACGACCCCTGGATACATGAGACCTAAGGAAAAAGAAACTTCCTTGAGGCCTCACGGTAGCAGGTGCAGAGAGCAGCTGCCGGGAAAGCTCTCCACTGGGAGCATTTGTGGACGTAGGGGAACAGACCAGGTGGTGTCAGCTCTTCCAGAGACTGTCCCAGGAGTCCTGGAGTGAGAAGTTCTGCAACACTTGGCTCATTAGAAATGTGCTGACTTTGTCACATCATTGGAACCAATCTTTGGGCAGGAATGACAGGTTTCTTTCCTCTAACTCACAAATTTCCCAAGACTTGGTTTTCTGTTAAACATTTAGAACCTCTTAGCAGATATCTTCTATGGTAAATTATTTGCAAGAACGGCCAGCAGAATTCCCCTTCCAGTGTCCACGCTCTTGGGTAGTGTATGGGAGGACAAAATCTTTGCCTTCTACTTTTCCAAGTTCTGGGGGTGGGGCTTTGTAACAAAAGACAGATTATCGAGAAAAACAAACTGGTTTATTAACATGCATATCTCACATACACATGGGAGAAACTGGGAGATGAGTAACTCAAAGAGATGGCTAGAACTTAGGCCTATATAGCATCTTAACAATAAAAATAATAAATTTTCAGAGAAGCAATAAGACAAAGTGAAAGGGTTGTGAGTTTCTAGTGTGGTGAATTATGGGAAGATAAATATACTGGGGAGTCAGCCCCAGTGGTCTAGTGGCTTTCACCACCATGGCCCCCGTTCGTGTCCTGGTCAGGGAAACACACCACTCATCTGTCAGTTGTCACACTGTGGCGGCTGCATGTTGCTGTGATGCTCAAAGCTCTGCCACCAGTATTTCCAATACCAGCAGGGTCACCCGTGGTTTCAGCGGAGCTTCCAGACTGAGACACACTAGGAGTAAGGACCTGGCCACCCAATTCCGAAGACATTGGCCATGAAAACGCTCTGAATAGTGGCAGAGCATTGTCCGATTCAGAGCTGGAAGGTGAGAGGATGGTGCAAAAACACCAGGCAGGGTTCCACTCTGCTGTACACGGGGTCACTAGCAGCCAGAATCCACTTGGTGGCACTAAAAATAAATAAGAAGTTCATCATATAGCGTCCTCTGGTGCACTGTGTGGGCCAATAGGGGTCTAGGGTTATCAGTGATGAACTTCTATGCAAATATATATCCTGATTTTAGGCAATTAGGGAGAGGGCAGAGAGCTTTCCTTATATCTGCTTCTTCTCCATTGCCTTGAGCTCAAAATAATCCTTTTGCCAAAGTGGCAAATTTTGGGGTGACAAATTCTGCTGCCCTTCAGTAGTCATCTCTCACACTGGGTTTGGCCAGTTGGGGTTTGGCCATGTGGCTAGCCTTGGCCAGTGACGCAAAAGCAATCATGACACAAGCAAAGATGTGAAAATGGCGTGCATATTGGGCCTTGCTCTCTCTTGCTGCTCTTTGGAACCCTGAGAACACCATATGAAAAAGCCGGGGCCAGTCTACCGGAGGAGGAGAGCCCGCAGAGAGCAGAGACAAGGTGTCCCAGCTGAGATCCTCCTGCCCTCAGACCAACCAGCCTGCCAACCCCTGGACACATGAGTGAGACCAGCCAGCTGCCAGCCAAACTGCCAGCTGACCCAAAATGCCTTTGAGAGCCCATCAGAGATCAGCTGAGCCAGCTCAGAGCAGGGGAACCACAAGCTGACCCTGCTCTAAACAAATAATTACTGGTTTAAGCCACTAAGTTTTGGCGTGGTTTATTACACAATAAAAGCTGACAGATCCACCTTCACACACAAGAATTTCACCTAAAATATTATAAACTCCTTGAGGGCAAGGCATGTCTCCTGCAGCCCTGTTTGTGGTGGCAAAATACTGGAAATAGAGTAAATGCTCATGTTGTACCATACCATGGAGTATTATACAGCCACTAAAAGGAATCACTAACTGTACCCATCATTAGATATTGTACCCTATATATTGTACCCTAATATATATATTATGAAATGCCCCCCCCAAAACCCAAAAACTACATTTTTGTCAAACAATGACAAAATCTCATGTACATATTTTTGCGTGATTATGCAAGCAGGGAGAACAATATGAAAGGATACATACCTGTAAGTGGTGGAGATGCTGACAGGAGCGGGGGAGAATGAAAGCAGCAGGAAGGGGTAGGTAGCCAAAGAGAAAAAAGAAAGAAAAGGGTGCATTTAAGTCCCCTCAAATATGATCCTACTCATACAAAAGTATACATATTCATTCATGCATAAACATTTCCTGATGATAGTTTCTAAAACATTAATAAGATAACCAAACATCTCAGGTGGTAGGATTTCAGCCGACTTCTTTTTTCTTTACACTCTTATGAATTGTTCATATTGTATGTGGAGTATGTGGTATTTAAATAATTAATAAACCTTTTTCTCCTTTTTGCAGAAAAAAAAGAGTACTCCAAACCTCAAGCAGTGCTACTATGGGTCAGTGTGCAACAGAATCACCCAGGGTATTTCTTAAAAATGCAGACTTCTGGGTCCCACCCCAGACTCACCGAATGAGAACCTCTGGGCATGGGGCCCTGGAATCTGCATTGCAAATAAGCACCCCAGGCCATTCTAACTGAACTAAGTATGAGAACCACCGCCCAAGGTTCTCCAGAATGAAGAATCAGCAGTGCTTATTGGAAAGCCACCCACGCCTGAGGTGGCTAATCTGAAAAGCCATGAATAGCAAAGGCAGCCGATGGACATTTAGCCTGGAAGCATCTTCAAGGTCTTATGTAGTCAACAGTCTCTTGCACTTCTTTCCGATTTCAGGTTTCCACTGTTTCTCCCAGATCCAGCTGTCTAGCCTCCTCTTTTCATTCATGAGTTCTCCATAACTGTCCCTCCTCCAAGGGACTGTCTCCTCCTGGGCTCGTTTGTCAGGGATCCTTCCAGGGCCCTTCCCTGCAGCACCTTCCTGTGAGCTGTTTGCATGAGATGCTCAGGGCCCCAAGCTCTGCCTTTTGAGAGACCCCTAGTTATCTCCATCTTAATGCGTAGTCATTCTAGGGACATTGCGGATGCCTCGAGTTCCCAAGGGAAGGATAAACTGGAGATATCGGGTAAGCAGTCTGAAGGATGAGGGTCATGCAGGTAGCCAGCTACGTTACTGGTAACAAGATTGAGCCCAGATGTGACCTTCATTCTATGACTTTGTGGCTAGTTTTAAAAATTGATGGCTAAGCAGCAGCAGTTCCATTTCTTCTGACTTGGATAGTGTAAAAAGGGATTTGAAGGGCTGCACACCGTTATATTGTCTGTAATTTCCTTTTAAGTACGTTAGTAAAGGTGGTATGTGTGTGTATGTCTGTGTGTTAATTTTGATCTTCACCATTTTTAATTGAGAAAACACAATTTAGGGGTGTTTAGTTAGCATTTGAAAGACTAATCAGAAGCCTCTACGCCAGAGAGGAAAACTCTAGGCCCTTCTGTTAGCTTTGTCTCTGATCATTATCAGGAGTTTGATAGCTAGCGTACTGAGCTTTATAAGTGACTTCACGTTGGTGGAAATGACTAGGGTCAGGCTATGCGGACTGTCTTCAAGCATTGTTACATCATTATACCCTCCGCCCCTGGAGCCCTGTTGCCTGTATACTTTGGAATGGGGTCCAAGGTTTCAGGCACAGTCGTGTGTCCTGAACTTCTAGAGGCGCCTCTCACCCAGACTTGACCATGTCTACTGAATCCTGCTTCTAGAGTATCGTCGAGTCCGCCTTAGGCAAACCTTCCATCCAAGGTCCTTAACGTCCCTGAAAGAGCAGACGGCTGCCGTTTCACGGAACTTACAGAACAGGCTCTACGACTATTATTTGCCAGCTTGCTAGTAAATATTTGTAGGTGTGACAGAGTTCTCCGAGACTTGCTTTCATTGTAACAAACCCCCTGACAGAGAAGTGGTCTCAGGTAACAAACTGCAAGCTGTCCT
This sequence comes from Equus caballus, assembly GCF_041296265.1. Lineage (NCBI taxonomy): Eukaryota > Metazoa > Chordata > Mammalia > Perissodactyla > Equidae > Equus > Equus caballus. The sequence continues at coordinate 17,178,076 of NC_091712.1, read as the reverse complement.
CATCTACGCCTGTCTTTTTGTGGTGACCCATATCCATGAATCCTTAGAAGAGACTAATAATCGTGAATGATCAAATTGGCTTAGGTAGGCCACAACATAAACAATCTCAAAATCGTTTCCTCTCACCTGGCCGCCCTCCAACAGAGTAGGATCAGCCATGAGGGAACATCCTGGAAAAGAGCTGAATACTGCAGCCGGCAGCAGCCCCCACCCCCTCCCTGGCATCCTACACCAGCCCCAAGAACTAAACCCATTGCGGCAACACCAGCCCCTGGGCTTGCTAGGAGAGAACACGAGGCCACTTGTGCATGGTCGTCTATCTTGATGAGAAAAAAAGTAGAAACTGGAACAAATTTTCAAAAACAGTTCCACATCACACTTCTGTGGTACGAAGGAGGTCAAAGGTGAAAAGCAATCCCTGAGTTTTTGGGGTGGGGCCGGGGGCTTGGGTGGCTGGAGGGATGGTAGATGAACATGTTTCATGAAATCTGAAGAAAAACGTCAGTCAACCTACTTAACTAAATAATACAACTACTAAGATATTTTGTGTGCTAACTATACGTCATGAATCGTGCCAAGCACTTTAAACAAATTATTAATTTAATCCTCCCAACAAACGAATGAGGCATTAACTATTATCATCTCTTTCGTTGGAAGAGGAAACTGAGGGGTCAGTCAGTTGTGCAAGGCTGCAGAGACAGTAAGTGGAGGAATAAGGCCCCACACCCAGGAATGTCTGATGCCCAAGCTCCCAACTCCTGTTCCTGAAGCCACTGAAGCTGCAGGTGCATGGAGGGCTGAAGTAAGCCCAAGTCCTTGGAGACTTTTATCAGCAAAACCATCATAGAAACTTGCCTAAAACCCATTTCTGTGGTATTCTCTCAAGCATCTGAGTCATGGGGGTGAGGGCATGGCGGGGTCCCAGCTGTTGATGAAACAGTTGCTGATTTGAGTGTCCTCTTTCCTTTTTTGGTGTGTTTGTTGGGGGTGGGGTGGTGATGAGGTTGAGCCCCTTTCCTGGATAACTGGGAGGCTGGAGAGGAAGGTGCAGCCCCGGGAGCATTTGCTCGTCCTTTCCAGGTGAGAGTAGAAGCAACGTGTGGCCAGAACCCAATTCCCAAGACAGAAGCAGAGGAAGAAGAAAAGGAAGATCAGTGGGAGATACTGAGAAAAAGGAACAACTCTGAAAGGGATGTTAAGGAAAAGAGAGCTTTGCCCAGGGCAGTGGAGATCTCTCTCGTCCTGCTTTAATTGTCGTGAATTAATACTTGGCATTATTTTTGTCCTCCCCAAACTGGCCTTTGAAGCACTTCATTCTGACCCCGTGGCTCATTCAGTTACACCCTTGCTAAACTCCGCCACAAAACACAGGAGCTATGTGCTACTCCTGACAAGGCTGGCGAAGACTGGATCAGGTACCCCCAGATTCCTTGCCCTTTCCTCGTCTGCACTCAATCATTAGCACTATGGGTTAGATTAAACATGTGGCTTGGAGGTTTTGTTGACATTTAAACGCCACCTTCAGTTATGGAATGAAATGCCTTAAGTTTTTATCATCAGTAGAATGGATGGAAGAAAGACATTTGGAGAGAGGAGATGGGGATTCCTTCTCAGGTTAGAGACAGTCTAGGTCATGAAGCAGAGGCAAGCCCATTGGTCTAAGCAGGGATGTATCCAGCAGTCATACACTGTGATTGGTGGGTGCACGAGAACCAGACAGGAAAGCTGCAAGGAAACAAAAGGTTAAAGAACACCTTTCCTTTAGAGGCCGCATCTCTGAATATCAACACAGCTCTTAAGTCCCAGGGCCTTTCCTGTGATGTAAGCAAATTGAACAGTTGCCTAGCCACACCTCTGGGCACCTCCCACTCCAGGGGACTGGCCAGATCTCTGGAGCCAGGGACTGATGAGAAAGAAAGCAATGTATACTTAACAACAGAGCTGCTGACTGACAGTCATACTAGAAACCAACCAACCGGAGCCAGGCGAGAATAGGGAATCTTAGCATGTAAATGTTATTATAAGCTTCTGATCACAGCAGAGAAGAGACGGAAAAGAGAACACAAGAAATGGTCACAATGACAAGTGTCTTTAGATTTTGGATAGTTTGTTAAACTCATTAGAGTAGAGCTATCTAGAGGGCAATTGGGCATTTTGTCCAGAGAAATTTCTTGAGTTTCCTGTTTGTATAAGTTAGTATGTGGCATGCAAAGGTACCAACACAGTCTTTGACCCCAAGGAATATATAATCTAGACAGAGAGATAAAACACATGACTGTAATATAAGGGAGAATTTGGTATTTAAGGATTCAGAGGAGGTGTTGGTGCCACTCACGTAAACAGTAATCTTTACTATACATATCAAAGATTTTGTTCTTATTATCTTTAAACTAAATCAGGTTATAGGATGTTGCTCCGGTCTCTGATGCATACCCAGTAAAACAAAAGATTATCAGGAACTAAGATCAGATGCCTGCCCCACGCAGAGACCAGCTCCCTCTCCCCTCCCCCGAGGCCAGCCCCATGTATAACTGGCCTGTAGTCTTTGTTCTCTAGGATATTACTCGGCCAGCTTCCCCCTTGCTGGTAAGCAGTAATAAAACCCTCTCTCTCCTACCACCCTGCCTCTCGACTACTGGCATGCCTTGTGGGCAGACGACCCCCCTTGGGAGGTAACACTGCTGGGGACACTTGAGAGACTGTGGAATGTGCCTGAGAACTGCCACCTGGGGGTGAGGATGGTGGGGTATTTGTCCATAACCTACTCACCCCTCAGGGGCTAAGGGCTGCTCCTCAGGTTTAACTCTGAGGAAAAGCTCTCAGAGAAGCCCTGCTGTAGGGGAACTTGTCTGTAACTGCCCTCTGGGGTTGTTGTTGGGGAGTGTGTGTGTGTGTGTGTGTGTGTGATAAGGGTGGGGCACTGTCAGGGCTGGCTACAGGCTCTAGAGGCTCTTTGAGTCAGGGAAAAGGAGTCAGGGAAAAGCAATTTGAGAGCCTGGCATTTTGGCATGTTTCTAGGGGAGGTGAAGCACACAGGCTGGGCACGGGGCACAGTTGACGGTGCTGGGCTGATCAGTGGACATGGCTCCTTTGTACACAAGAAACAAACCTGAAAATGCACAAGGTGAGGAGAAGCAAAAAAGGAACAGGGAAAACAGGCAGATTGTCAGTCATGATCAGATTTAATTTCTGGATCCATGGAAGTCACGTGCTTTGGAAAAAAGTTTAGGATTGAGGGGAGATTTCTTTTTTTACTTTTTTTTCTTTTAGAGCAGTTTTAGTTTCACAGCAAAATTGAGAGGAACGTACAGATGTTTCCTGTAAACCCTTTGCCCCCACACGTGCACAGCCTCTTTCGTCCATTATCAACATCGCTCACCAGAATGGTATATTTTTTTTTACCAAGGACGAACCTACATTGACGCATCGTAATCACCCAAACTCCATGGTCTACCTCAGGCTTCACTCTTGGTGGTGTATGTTCTAGGGTTTGGACGAACATATAACGGCATATATCCAACATTATAGTATCATACAGTGTGTTTTCACTGCCCTAGAAATCCTCTGTGCTGCACCTGTTCATCCCACCCCGCCGCAACTCCAGCGATCACTGCACTTTTCACTGCTGCCGTCGTTTTCTCTTTTCTTGTCAGACAGTTGGGATCATACAGTATGTAGTTTTTTCAGATTGGCTTCTTTCACTTAGTACACTTAGTAATACGCATTTAAGATACCTGAGGGGAGGTTTTTTTTTTTTTTTTTTTTTTTTACTTTGAAATTACAAAAAGATCTTGAGAAAAGTTAGGAGCCATGACTACAGAATTTCTGGAAACTGAAAACCCAAAAGTGTATCACTGAGTATTTTACCTGTGAGACTTGGAAAGCAGAAGACCAAATGCTATGGTTGTAAACGGCACACCAAGCTCAGCCTTATGGGGTTTACCTCCAAGCGTTCGAGTGGCGCTCCCTGCTGATCATGTCGGTAAAACCGTCATAACGTGGCGTGACTCCTCCCAGCCCATCAGGGAGCTGCAGGACCAGGAGCCTACGGTTGCTAGGAGAGAAGCCCCTGGTGAGTGCAAAGACGCCAGCTGGAAACTTATCTCCACAGACACAGCTACTGTCCCGGCAGCCCCTGCAGGGCTGGGCACAGAGGCACAAAAGGAATTCCTTCTCCCGCTGCACCTCTGAGGCCGTGGACAGTGTGTTTGTGGGGCACCAGCCCAGAGCTGAGACTGCCTCCTCATCTCTGCCACTCACTGACTAACCCAACCCTGGGACGAGTGGCCCCTGGCTGATTTGAAGGATTATCTGAATACAAGCAGTTTCTCTCCAGGACTGAGTTGAGGCACTTGGCTGAAATCCAGATGAAAAGATGAGAATTGCTTTTGTTTCTCTTTAGAGAAGTGTTCAGAATGTACATCTACCATGCACAGAAACACATCTAACACATTATTCTATGCGGTACACTTGTAATCTTATCAAAGACGCTGCTTAATTTAATACGATGTTTTTTTGTCTGAGAGGGAAAATGCTGCCTCCTTCATTTCATGATGTTCCCAAGAAGATGATTATAGAATGGATATCTTATTTTTTTCAGCTTCTGATGTTAAACTAATTGACTTTAATTCTCCTGGATTTTTTTTTTCCTCCTTCTCTTTCATTTGCCCTTCTCAAATACCTTCTAAAAAAAAAACTATGCTCCAAAAATTTAGTCAAAGAAATGTGTGATCCTGACTTTCAATCTTCCATTTGCCAGGTAATGTTAATTTTACCCCTAAAGATTTCAAATCCATTTATGAATAATCAAGATGCAGTGGAAGCCTGTTCCTGCAGCAGGGTGAGGGGCCCAGGACAGAGTTCCACCTCAGGCCTCAGCATCCTGAGGTGGGCTGTGCGGTGCACAGGGCAGGGCACGAAGCTGGAGGCGCAGAGTGGGTACCACCAGTAAGCTGTGGGACCCTGGATGCATGCGGGTTTCAGTCTCTCCCTGAAAAATGGAGAAATTGGACTAATCTCAAATATCTACATGTCTCAAGTGGCCCAAACAGAGTTGGAGAAAGCGCAGTGATGTTATTTCTGGCTTTGATTGGGAAGATGAAGGCTACAGTTAGAGTGAGTTTAGGGAAAAATTTTCCAAAAATTCTTTCCTGAAAAATAAGTGCAGACCTGAGGGAAGACGCCTAATCTGAGCATCAGCTGGGGGTATGAATTGGTGAGGGAATGAATGGCGTTCAGCTGAAGAGCTACCGAGAGAAAACCCACACCTGGCTTGCTTAGAGTCGGCGGAGGAGACAGGTCTAAAGCTTTCCGCCCCGTGAACCGCTCACCATAATACAAGTCAATGAGAGACTCTTTTTGCAATATACTAGATTAATAATGGAATGCTACCCAAATTTTGGTGTTGAGCACGCTGTTGTGTATATAGAAGTGGAATTATAACGTTGGACACATGAAACATATAGTATCATAAACCAATGTTAGCTCAATGAAAAAAAAATAACAGAATGCTATATGACTGCACGAGTTTGTCAGGCCTCTTCACTCCTTGTGACCCTCCCTGTTGTTCGTTCCTGGTATAATAGTAGCTAGACTTATAGCACTGACTGTGCTCAGGCACTTTTCTAGTGCTTTACGTATATTAACTTGCTTAATCCTTGTATCACCCTCAAATCAGTGCTATTATAATCTCATTTTATAGAAAAGGAAATTGAGGTATAGAAAAGTTCCATGACTGACCAAGGTCACCCAGCTAGTAAGGAGGCATTCAAACTCAGGTAGTCTGGCTGGGTGTGCTCCTAACTACGAGGGTTTACCACCTCTGCCTCTGGTAGGGGAAGGTAATGACTCATTGAAGTTAAGCTGTAAGAGGTGGTTGATACTGCTGAGAGGAGGTTGTTGCTGGTGTGTGTGTGTGTGTGTGTGTGACAGAAAATTCAGTCTGTGTAATTTAAGAATCTTCCAGTGCTCTCCCAGGACAGAACCTGAACCGGGTCTCTCCAGTTTTGATGGCTTGACCATGAGGCAGCTGAGGCAGGATGGAGGGAGGTGGGGTGGAGGGCAGGGCAGAGGGAGGGAAGAGGAAGCCTAGAGGACATCAGGGGAGAAAGGACCCCTGAGCACCCGTCCAGGCTTGAATGGACTGGACGGCCAACCAATGGGAACAGGAGAGAGGCCCCGGGGGCATCTTCCGGATCCCAAGCTTGTTCTTGATTGACAGGAGAAGCCTGGCTCTCCTAGTGTCTCCTGACACCCACGGAGCCTTCTAGATACTGGGCATAAAGGAGGAGCTCGCAGGGGGCTGAAGAGCAGGAAGGGCCTCCTCACCCATCACCCATGGCAGTGCTTCCCCTGGGGACTCTGGTTCAGTAAAGCTGAGGTGGGGCCGGGAATCTTTATTTTAAAAAAATTCCCCTGGGTGATTTCAGTGTGAATCACCTGTGGAAAACTCCGATCTAGTCCAGCCTTTTGCAGATAAGTCAACTAGGCTCAAGGAAGCTAACGGCATGCCCAGCATTGTAAGGTCAGGCGAAAGTGGAGACCTTGAACCCAGATCTCTTGGCTTCTGTTTGGTTTTCTTTCTTCTACAACACATATCAGAGGGCCTGAGGGTAGCTATGTGCTTGGAGGGTGGGGCTTAGGTGGGGAAGTTACGAGTGGACTTGTCTTGCACAGGGTGGCAAGCTTGCTGCTTCGACTTAGAATCTTAAAAATCAGTTCAAATAGAGTAGAGATAACAAATTTTAAAACGATTAAGAGAACAGTAGAAATACAAAATTATTTGCCAGAAACACAAGCTGAATGGTGCTGATCATCAGAAAATAAGAAAAATTTGATTAATAAAAATGAATGTTTTATTCACATAAATGCAATAGTTAACTGGTCTGGTTTTTTGTTTTGTTTTTTTTTTTTTGAGGATGGTTAGTCCTGAGATAACATCTGTGCCCATCTTCCTCTGCTTTGTATGTGGGATGCCTGCCACAGCATGGCTTGATAAGCAGTGCATAGGTCTGCACCTGGGATCTGAACCGGCGAACCCTGGGCCGCCAAAGCAGAACATGCAAACTTAACCGCCGTTCCACCAGGCTGGCCCCAGTTAACTGGGTTCTATGTAATTAACTTGAGGTTGTTTTCTCCTAAAATACAGCCAGTTATCTTATTATAAATTTACTTAGTTTCTTCCATTCTGAAACTCAGCTGTGCTATCATCAACCCAGAGATTTTTAATGTGTATTTTTGCTAAAATTTTTTTTTCATATTTGATGTGGTTTTAGAGAAATTCCTAAGACACTTTGATGCTGCTGCTGAGAACTTACATCACACTTGTGGAGCTAAATAGAGCTTTTGGTCCTCTTTTTGGGTGGAAAATGGGTCTTCCAGGCTCCCACAGGGTGTGAGGGGAGGTGCCCTATCAGCAGGATAAAGCGGGACCCTGGAGGAAAAACGACAACCATTAGTGAGGAACTTCTGCCCACATGAGGCTCACTCAGTGCTGAACTGCAAAGTGACTTGAAGAGAACTGAAAGAAGTCTTGGCACCATCGTCTGCGTTTACCTACATGGGAGATCATGTTAGGAAGGTCGGGTTCCTTCTGGGGAGAGTCAGAGCCTGCTTGCCTTTCCTGGGGGGCATTAACAGCAGTTCATGAAGACATAATGCTTTATCATTTTCAGTATAACTTATATTTATAATTTCCCTAGGATGAGAAAGAGAATGACTTGTGCCTTCTTTTAATTTTGTTTGGAATTTCATATCACTTTATGAATCCAAATTTAATTAGTATTTATGTTGATAGTAGATAGAGACAACTTTATAGGAAAACATAGTTGACCAAATCTGGCCATAGTTATATATTTCAGCTCCTGACTTCCTGTTGGAGTTACTGGTGCCCTCTCGTGAGGAAAGAGTTAACAAGCAGACCTGGTTACTCTTGGCATGGCTCAAGGGGCCATGGTTGACTTTGGCTGACCCCTGGGAATGTGGTTCTTGGGAGTGTCCTTCAGGATAGCAGTTGATTATTTTATCATTTACAGCAGGAACAATGGACTGTGCCATACCAGATGGTCAAGTTGCTTTGCATAAACATCAAGATTGATAGTGGGCACCCAGGTTCTCTTTTGGGTCCTGAATTTTGGTTGCCATGCTGGTTCTTAGCAAAATATGCCTATGTGACCAGCCTCCCATATAAACCTTGGACCTTGAGACTCAAATGGGCTTCCCTGGACAGACATTCCACACATATGCCTGTAGTTCTCTGCCAGAGAGAGAGGGCACGCTGTGGTCTCAGATGAGGAAGGACGTCAGAAGTGTGTACTGGGTGTTTCTGGACTCTACTGATGCACGTCTATTTCCTGCTGCTTTCGCTCTGTATCATTGGGTGCAAAAGATCTGAGCCACGTGGTATGACTTACTATTGAGTTTTGCGAGTCCTCTGGCAAGTCACTGAATTTAGGAAGGTTGTGGGATCTCCAGTATAACTCTACTCGCCACACTCCAAATTTCTTACCATTCCCGACCAGATTAACAGCCTCAGGCCAGTCGTCTTGTAGCACCCAGCATTAACCTTATTGCCATAGACTTGGTAGCTGGCACCTCAGGGGCAAACCATGGTTCATGCACTGAGGACTTTCCTACCCCCTAATAAAGGGGTTTAATCTCTTTAGTGGATGTCTTTTGATTCTCTGCATGGCATTCTATTTTCTTATTGGGACAGAGGTCCTGTCTGGAAGCCCAACCTCTTGGCCAGGTCCTGCAATGCTGCTTGGTTTGCCAGTTCTTCTCATCCCAATCTTGCCTTGTCTCTGCTCCTTCTGGACACCTGGCCTTGTCTGCACCAGCTTGAATCATTACCATTTTAGCTATCTATACTTGGGGTAAGCCTCACTATCATTTTCAGGGATTGAGGAAGCTATCTGGCTTTCAGGCCATCCATTCCCAGAAGGAAATGAGCAGTTTCTGCATGACTTCTTTGAAAACCCAAATCTATCCAAGAGAACAAACATGAGTGCGTGGGAACCAATCTTAACTGAATCTAAAATACGTCAAGCTCCCCCACCCTCAACATTTCAGTCTACAAGCCATTAGGTGGAGGCCATCAAGGCAGATGCCTGCACTGGGGCGGTACTGAGGCGAGGGGGCAGAGCTGGGTGGCCTAGAATGGAATGGTGGAGACTAAGTGGGGTGAGGAAGGCATCCCCATGGGAGGGTAGCTTGGTGTAGGGTGTCAGGGTCTGAGCAGGGTGAGGAGAGCACTCATGCAGGGAGAAAGATACTCACACAAGAGGGTGACCTGGCTTGGCAGATGGAGTCAAATTGCAGTGAGGAGGGAATCTGCTCAGGGTGGTGGCCTGATGCAGGATGTCAGGTTCTGGGTGGAGTGAGTGAGGTGGGCATTCACACTCTGGTGGCAGTGGTTTAATCTGGGTGGCAGAGCCCACCAAGGGTGAGGAAGGCATTTGTATGGTGGGAAGGAGACAACGGCTGGGGGATTGGCTTCATAGAGAGGGAGGGATTGATCAAATAAGTAAATACTTTGATGATGATGGGAACCAGGTTTCTCACTGTTGGTGAAGAGAATTACAAATATAACAAGGGAGGAAAATAGAAGGAACTCTGTAGTATTGGGTTGAAATTGAAGATATCAAAGTAAACTCATTGTTTTCAATATAAATAGAGAAATAAGTAAAACATAAATCTTCTTTCAGAACCAGTTAGGAGCTGAGGCTCAGTTCACCGAGAGGTCCTGGGAGTCTTTTGTAACTAGCACAGCTAGTACCCAGATCTTGGTTTGTAAACACCTTTCTGACCTAAAAGATACAAGAACTTCTTGGAGAAATAATTGATTCCAGATGAATTTAGAACATCATTTTGGCCAGAAAGTGGTAAGGAAGTGCTCAGAGAATGATGAGAACATGTTCAAAAGATACAGCAGCTGGTGGAAGGGGCTCCTTCAACAAAAGCAACAATTAGATCATCAAAATAAATAATGATATTAATAGATGTCAAGCTATTGAATGAAACAGAAACATACTGATATAAACGAATGAATAAATGAAAAGTTTGATGAGGAACAGTATATTTACTTAGACTAAAAATACCTTTCCACAAAACACTTATTAACTATAAAGGGAAAGAAATTTACTGTGGAAAAGCCTAGCAGATAACACCTTAATCAAGTTATCAAAGTAAACATTGCCAGCAAGAGGACAAAACAAAACCGCTCACAACTCGATGGGATGAATTAGGAAAACATGGCCTCAATCTCATGCTAGTCCTGCAGAATTGCTTAATCCGAATATAATCAGGAGAAACATCAGGCAAACCTAAACTAAGGGACATTCCCCCAAATAACTGACCTGTTGTCTTCTAAGTTGTCAAGATCATGAAAGTCAAGGAGAAATGTTTTAGATTGAAGGAGACCCTAAAGAAACATGACAGCTAAATTAATGAAGGATTCTGGACCAGATCCTTTTGCTCTAAAGGACATTATTGGGACAATTAGTGAAACTTTTTGAGGATTAGATGATAGTAACGTGTCACTATTAATTTCCCAATTCTAATGGTTATGTTGTTCTGTGGGAGAATGTCCTTGTTTGCAGGAAACATACACTCAAGAATTAGGGTGTGACAGGGCATCATTGGCAACTTACTCCAAAGTAGAACAGGGAAAAAATTCCTTTGCACTGTTCTTTCAACTTTTCTGTAGGTTTGAGGTTGTTTCAAATTACAGCATTTAAAATTAAAAAAAAAATATGACAAGTTCCACTTTCATTAATTAACTATAATAAATATTTATTGAGTAGCTCAAACAGGAAATCATATGAGATTGCAAGGGGTCAAAATAATAAATGGGAAAGAAGTGACCAAGAAAAAGTTATTATGCTCTGGTTGTTTCCAGGGTCGAGTTCTGTCAACAGAATAACTTTGATGCTGCCCCTTTGGGTGAATGGTTCCTGATGTCCTGTCTCAGCTATCCAGCTGCCTTTCTTCCTTTCTTGAATTATTGAAGTATAGTTGACATACAATATTGTATTAGTTTCAGGTGCACAACATAGTGATTCAACATTTATTCACATTACAAAATGATCGCCCTGATAAGGCTAGTTACCATCTGTCACCATGTAAAGTTATTACAATATCGTTAACTATATTCCCTATGCTGTACCTCACGTCCTTATGACTTAGTTATTTTATGACTAAAACTTTGTACTTCTTTTCCCCTTCACTTATTTCACCCTTCCCACCACTTTCCTCCCCTCTGGCAACCACCAATTTGTTCTCTGTACCTATGAGTTTGTTTCTGTTTTGTTTTGTTTGTTCATTCATTTTGTTTTGTTTATATTCCACATGTAAGTGAAATTATATGGCATTTGTCTTTCTCTCTCTGGCTTATTTCACTTAGCATAATACCTTCTAGTTCCATCCATGTTGTTGCAACTGGGAGGATTTCTTTCTTTTTTATGGCTGGACACTTAGGTTGCTTCTATATCTTGGCTATTGTAAATAATGCTGCAATGAACAAAGGGATGCAGCTATCTATTTGAATTAATGTTTTTGTTTTCTTCAAATAAATACCAAGAAGTGGTATTGCTGGATTGCATGGTAGTCCTATTTTTAATTTTTTAAGGAACCACCATGCTGTTTTCCATAGTGGCTGCACCAATTTACATTCCCACCAACAGTGCAGAAGGGTTCCCTTTTCTCCACATCCTCACCAACACTTATTATTTCTAGTCTTTTTGATAATAGCCATTCTAACAGGTGTGAGGGGATGTCTCACTGTGGTTTTGATTTGCATTTCCTTCATAGAGATGTTGAGCACATTTTCATGTACTTGTTGGCCATCTATATGTCTTCTTTGGAAAAATGTCTATTCAGGTCCTCTGCCCGTTTTTAAAGTGGATTATTTGGGTTTTTTTTTTTATATTAAGTTGAATGAGTTCTTTATCTGTTTTGGATATTAACTCCTTATTGGATGTATCATTTGCAAATAACTTCTTCCATGCAGTAGATTGCTTTTTTGCTTTGTGGATGGTTTCCTTCACTGTGCAAAAGCTTTTTAGTTTGCTATAGTCCCATTTGTTTATTTTTGCTTTTCTTGCCTTTGCCTGAAGAGACATATGCAAAAAATATTGCTAAGACTGATATCTCATGTCTTTAATTCTTTAAAGGAAATATCTTTAGCTCTGAGATAAAGTTAAATGGAGCTGCCAGATAAAAAGAACCACATTAATGAAAGTAAGAAACAGCCATGCAGACAGCGGAAGAAGAGAAGACACAGCAAAGCCTCTGGCAATCCTGATGTTTCTTCCCTGTTCACTTTCTGGAAATTGTGTGTTTCTATACAGAGATCAGGAAAAGCTGTGCTGGGAGAACAGTGTGCTTGACTAGAGGTAAGTGAATAACCTGAAAAACAGGCATCTAACACCAGCCTTTGACAAGGCTCTGAAGTCAAGTCAGAAAAGTAGGCGTGAGGGGCCGGCCTGGTGGCGCAGCGGTTAAGTGTGCACGTTCCACTTCTCAGTGGCCCGGTGTTCACTGGTTTGGATCCCGGGTGCAGACACGGCACCGCTTGGCAAAAGCCATGCTGTGGTAGGCATCCCATGTATAAAGTAGAGGAAGATGGGCATGGATGTTAGCTCAGGGCCAGTCTTCCTCAGCAAAAAGAGGAGGATTGGCAGTAGTAGCTCAGGGCTAATCTTTCTCCAAAAAAAAAAAAAAAAAAAAGGAAAGAAAAGAAAAGTAGACGTGAGAGTAATTCAGGTGTCTGAAGCAAGCTTTTGGGTTTGAAATAGCTGCAAAAGTATTGCCTCTTCTGGTCAGCAATTCCTGTGAAAGTTTTCACCCTGCTGGATGAGAGGCCATTTCTCAGAAGGTGCCGGGGCATCGGTGATTGATGGAGAAGTGGACTTTATGAGGCGGTCAGGAAAGCCCTCGGATTCCTTCCCCAGCCTCTGCACAGGCTCCTGGGCAGAGCAGGGTGCAGCCGCAAGCCGTCCTTGGAGTGTTTGTCTTTCTCTGCTCTCACAGGAGTGGCATATTCAGTTTCTTTGTCCTGCTGCTTTCCCTTCCCTGCTTAAAATGAAAGAAAGGCCCTGTTGGACCTGCCCTGTTTGTTTCCCTTTCTTCTTAACTCACTTGGATTTTTTTTTTCCTGTTTTTGGTATTTCCTCCTTTTTAAAGTCTAGTAGATTTTGGCTGACATGAGTTTAAGCGTGCTTGTCAAATAAATATGCCAACATCAGTTTGGACTTCTCTGAAAGTCAAAAACAAAGGTCCCCCTTTACAGTTTAGTGCTTTAAGGGGAATTGCTCTTTCCCATTTCCCACCACGCTAGAGTCAGCTCTAAAAAGAAATGTCTATATCTGATGCTCTCAGCATCCAGGAACGCGATCTCATCTGCACTAGCATAATTATTGTTATGTGGCTATATTTGATCATTTATGCATTTATTCAACAAATATTTGTTTGTTTTGCTAAGTCCTAGAGATACACAATCAAGTCTTACAGAAAGAGCCCCTAGCCTCAAGGAGCTTATGGTCCATAGAGATATGGGCCGGCTAATCAACAGGCTCCATAGAGAGGATTCTGACTGTAGACATCACAGTGGAAGAACGTCTGACTGGGTGGGAGGGAGCCGGGGAAGGTCCTCAAGAAACTGTTGCTTGAGCTTGTTTCCAAAGGGTGAGTGGCAGAGAAGCCCCAGGGAGAAAGGGAGAAGAGAATTCCTTCCAGCAAAGGAGACAGCATGGATGGAGGCCCAGAGGCAAGACAAGGACCTAGGTGTTCAAGGGGCTCCCAGTAGGGCCAGTTGACTAGAAGACAAGTAGGTGTGGTGGGGAATGGGGAGAAATGGGACAGAGGAGAGCAGAGGGAGGGTGGCTCACAGAGAACCTGTATCCTCAGCTTGGACCTTGAACTCAACTCTACAAGCCTCTAGAATATTACCAGCAGGAACCCTTTGGTGTCCACGTTTTCTTATAAAGAAGATACCTTTTATCGTGTGGGGCTATATTTTCCAGAAATTGGAAATCTGTTCTGACAGATGTGAGAATATTTGCAGAAACAATAGAGTGAAATATTTGGACTCATGATGGATCTTGACAACCTGGGGGGAGGGATCTGGGCCATAACTGTATATACCTCTCCTCCTCCCTGTTTCCATGAATTTCTGCACTTTCTGGGATTTAAATAGCCCTGTACTTAGATTCATCATTTTAGTGACATCCACATTTTTTATAACCATGATATATTGGGTTACTCAGGTGCTGGCAGAGGTATTTCTAAGATTGCAATGAGCAGAATTTCCTATTTTTTCATTTATTCATTCAACAGACATTTATTGAGCACCTGCAGTGCCGGACACTGTCTTAGATGTTGGAGATACAACAGTGAACAAAATTAAATTCCTGCTAACTTTCTGGTGGAAAAAACATAAGCTAAACAAAATAAATGTGTACATCATATATTCTATTAGAAGGTGATCAGTGCATTGGAAAAATGAAGCAGGGAAAGGATGTAGGAAGTGCCAGGGGTTAGGAATAAGTCAGGGCAGGTCTCACTGAAAGTCACATTTAAGCAAAGACATGAAAAATAGCTGAGACAGAGAAAACACAGCAAGTGCAAAGGCCCTGAGATGGGAGCATACGTGACAGGTTTGAAGTTCAAGGAATGACAGGCAGGTTAGTGTGGCTAGAGCTGTGAGACAGAGTAAGCATCAGAATATTAGGTCTGGAAGGCGGTGGTTCTGATCTGGGCTGCCTATGCTCATTATATGATGGCTGGCAACTCAGCTGGGCTGGACAATTGAGGATGGCTTCATGTCCCGTCTGGTGGTTGGCAGGCCGGTAGCTCTAAGCTAGGACTTACTAACTAGGACTGCTCGTCTCTGCTCCTGTGGTCTCTCATCTTCCAGCAGCCTAGCCCAGGCTTCTTCACACAGTCTGGAAGAGTCCTCAGCTGCAAGAGCACAAGCCTCATGTGCAAGTGTTTTGCAAGCCTCTGTCAGCAACGAGTTTGCTAACATCCAATTGGCCAGAGCAAGTGACA
Source organism: Equus caballus (assembly GCF_041296265.1). Classification (NCBI taxonomy): domain Eukaryota; kingdom Metazoa; phylum Chordata; class Mammalia; order Perissodactyla; family Equidae; genus Equus; species Equus caballus. The sequence continues at coordinate 17,163,028 of NC_091712.1, read as the reverse complement.
CTGAGAAGCCCAGAGTCATTGTGGGTGAAGACTTGACGACGGCAGGGATGCAGGAGGAGTGAGTATTCAGGGGCATTATTGTAACAAGCACTTATACCCCAGATGCCATTTAACACAGCCCCGGCCATACTGACTGCTCTCTAAATATGTTGCTTCTCCTGTTTCTGATCGCTGACTGTGACCTCTGTCACTTAAGGAACTGCATTCTTTCAAGAATTCTGGTGTCCTGTGTCTTTCAATTTTAATAGACTTTATTTTTTAGAGCAGTTTTACGTTCACAGCAAAATTGAGCAGAAAGTACTGAGTTCCCATACACCTCCTGGCCCCACCCTCGCACAGCCTCCCCCACCTTCCGTATCCTGAGCCAGACCAGAACACCTGTTACAATCAGGGAACCTGCACTGTGCATCACTATACCCCAAGGTCCAGCATCTCCCTCAGGGTTCGTTCTCGGTGTCGTACATCCTGTGGGTGTGGACAAATGTGTACTGACACGCTTCCACCATTACAACATCATCTAGAAGAGTGTCGCTGCCGTTTTCTTCTCCCAGAACGCTGTTCCTTCGTACTGCATCCTTAAAGTCCCAGACTGGACTCTCTCCCCTCCAGGAAGTGCACACTCCCAGCAGGCTAACCGTCTGTGAACCATGGGCCCCACAGCACACTACACCAACATTTTTACCAAATTATTTTAGAAGTCTGTGTTTTCATGTCTGGCCCTCCCCTAGACTATGATTTCCTCCAGAGTTGGGCCACGCTGCTTCTATAAACCACAAGCGCCCATCACAATGTCTAGCATGACAGAGGCAGGCAGAAAAGATTTGAGATGCCTCATTTGCCTTCTGCTCTGACTGCTTGTTTCTCCTCTCTAAGGAAAGAATCAATCCCAAATCACTATGATCACAAGATGGAGGAGCTTGTCAGATAAAGTCCTGCCTGGGATGGAGGGACGTAGCTGCTCTGTCTCTACAGATTTTCCTCATGAATAAAAGTAGAGGAGCACCTAAAGAAGGCTAGTTTTCTACCCGTTCTGGCTTTTCCTGCCTTGAATACAATTGTACAAAGAATGTGATGCCTGGAGTCCAGCAGCCATTTTGTGAACACAAGGAAAGAGATTTTTCACCCAGGGCACTGGAATCATTGAGCCACCTACTTCCAGACATTTTATCAAGGAAATAGTAAATGTCCCTATTAGTCAGATTTTCTATTTCATGCCGTTGAATGCATTCTAACTGATATGCCAATAATATTCTTATTTAAAACTCATCTTCCAAATGCCAGGATTGGGTAGAATGCTCTTCTATAAGATGTTCATATATGGTTTTCTTCTAGAACTTCCATCCAGAAATCCCGTGTTATCCCTTATCTCAAGTCCTAGGGGTAAATTTGCAAACACTAGGAGAAGAGAGTCCTGATTAACCACCCCTGCCCCAATGTACTACACCCCTGCTCTCAGAGGCTGGATTTATCCATCAGCCAGCACATGTTTGTTGAGTGTGTACTATGGCAAGGGACTATAGAGGATGCAAACCATCTATGATATGGTCTCTGTCCTCAAGAAGCTTACAAAATAATCATCAGTATCAACATCATCATTATAGCTATTCTTAGTGGAGTTCTTATAGCCCAGGCAATATTTATATTTGTTGATTCATTTAAGTTACAGGGTCATGGGAAAAGGTGCTCACATATGTGAGTCTTTGGACTCCCAAATTCTGTGTCCCTCTCTTGCTTTTTTTCTCATCTACCTGCATGTAACTTTAGGAGAAACTTCTCTTTTGCTATTCATCCTCTGACTTTGAGTTACAGCAGTGACACATTCATAACAAAGAAGACTGGAAGAGACTGAAAGATGTAAAGAAATAAAGTACCTATTGCAATGCTTGGCACACAGTAGGTCCTTAATAAATATTACTTGCCTTTCTTTTTCCTTACAACCTGTTTGACTGTGTCTGCACTAATCATTCATACCACTAGATGGCAGACTTTTGGTCTAAAAACTACTCAGACAAATTGACACATTAAAATATTTCTTGAGTTCTATCTACCTGTATCACCTGCTGGCTTTTAATGTAACAAAGTAATATAAATCTATTTGTTTGGGTCCCAAATAATGGCAAATGTAAATCTATGGGTAGCAAAGAGCCCTTAGGCAGGAAAACTGTCTAAAGCTGTGCCGGTGCCAGTATTTGACACATAATTCTGTTTAGGAATAGTAATCATTGTGACTGCTACTTAAGCACGTTAAATATTAAATGTCTATTTATCTTGCGATGTTCTCAGCATTAACTGGTGACAATGTTTTTTATTTTATTGAGGTAACATTAGTTTAGAATGTTATATACATTTATAACATTATATAACAATATATTTCTATTTCTGTATAGATGACATCATGTTCACCACCCAAAGACTAATTACAACCCATCCCCACACACATGTGCCTAATCACCCCTCTCGCCCTCCTCCCTCCCCTCTTCCACTCTGGTAGCCACCAACCCAATCTTTGTCTCCATGTGTTTGTTTGTTGTTGTTTTTATCTTTTAGTTATGAGTGAAATCATACAGTATTTGAGTTTCTCCCTCTGACATTTCTCTTAGCATAATATCCTCAAAGTCCATCCATGCTGTTGCAAATTACAGGATTTTGTCTTCGTTATGGCTGAGTAGTATTCTGTTGTGTATATATACCACATCTTCTTTATCCATTTATCCCTTCATGGGCACCTAGGTTGCTCCCAAGTCTTGGCTATTGTGAATAATGCTGCAATGAACATAGGGGCATGTATATCTTTATGCCTACGTGTTTTCATGTAAAATACTCAGCAGTGGAATAGCTGGATCATGTGTTAGCTCCATTCTTAATTTTTTAAGGCATCTCCGTACTGTTTTCCATAGTGGCTGCACCAGTTTTCACTCCCACCAGCAGTGTATGAGAGTTCCCTTCTCTCCACATCCTCTCCCACACTTGCTATTTCCTGTCTTGTTAATTACAGCCATTCTGACAGGCATGAGGTGGTATCTCATTGTAGTTTTGATTTGCATTCCTCTAATAATTAGTGATGTTGAACATCTTTTCATGTGCGTGTTGGCCATCTGTAGATCTTCTTTGTAGAAATGTCTGTTCAGATCTTTTGCCCATTTTTAAATTGGGTTGTTAGTTTTTTGTTGTTGAGATGTATGAGTTCTTTGAATATTTTGGATATTAACCCCTTATCAGAAATATGGTTTGCAAATATCTTCTCCCAATTGTTAGATTGTCTTTTCATTTTGTTGATGGTTTCCTTTGCTGTGAGAAGCTTTTAAGTTTGACGCAGTCCCATTTGTTTATTTTTTCTATGGTTTCCCGTGCCTGGTCAGACATGGTACATGAAAATAGGCCTCTAAGACCGATGTTGAAGAGCTTACTCCCTATGTTTTCTTCTAGACGTTTCATGGTTTCAGGTGTTACATTGAAGTCTTTAATCCATTTCTAGTTAATTTTTGTATATGGTGTAAGATAATGGTCTATTCTCATTCTTTTGCACCTGGCTGTCCAGTTTTCCCAACACCACTTATTGAAGAGAATTTCCTTTCTCCATTGTATGTTCTTGGTTCCCTTGTTGAACATTAGCTGTCCGTAGATGTATGGTTTTATTTCTAGGCTTTCAATTCTGTTCCATTGATCTGTGTGTCTGTTTTTGTGCCAGTACCATGCTGTTTTGATTACTACAGATTTGTAGTATATTTTGAAATCAGGGAGTGTGATCCCTCCAGCTTTGTTCTTTTTGCTCAGGATTCCTTTGGCTATTCAGGGTCTTTTGTTGTTCCGTATAAGTTTTAGGACTCTTTGTTCTATTTCTGTGAAAAATGTTGTTGGAACTTTGATAGGGATTGCATTGAATCTGTAGATTGTTTTAGGTAATATGGACATTTTAACTATGTGAATTCTTCCAATCCAAGAGCACGGAATATCTTTCCACTTCTTTGTGTCTTCTTTTTCTCTCAACAATGTTTTATGGTTTTCAGTGTATAGATCTTTCACTTCTTTCATTAAGTTTATTCCTAGGTATTTTATTCTTTTTGTTGCCATTGTAAATGGGATTATAGTCTTAGTTTCTCTTCCTGCTACTTTGTTGTTAGTGTATAGAAATGCACTGATTTTTGTATGTTGATTTTATATCCTGCAACTTGACTGTATTTGTTTATTATTTCCAGAAGTTTTCTAGTGGATTCTTTGGGGTTTTTGATATATAAAATCATGTCCTCTGCAAATAGTGACAATTTCACTTCTTCCTTTCCAATTTGGATCCCTTTTACTTCTTTTTCTTGCCTGATTGCTCTGGCTAAGACTTCCAATACTATGTTAAATAAGAGTGGTGACAGTGGGCATCCTTGTCTGGTTCCAGTTCTCGGAGGGATAGCTTTCAGTTTTTCTCCATTGAGAATGATGTTAGCTGTGGGTTTATCATATATGGCCTTTATTATGTTGAGGTACTTTTCTTCTACACCCATTTTATTGAGAGTTTTTAGCGTAAATGGATGCTGTATCTTTTCAAAGCGCTTTCTCTGCATCTATTGAGAGCATCATGTGATTTTTATTTTTCATTTTGTTAATGTGGTGTTTCATGTTGACTGATTTGCAGATGTTGAACCATCCCTGGAATGAATCCCATTTGATCATGGTATATGATCTTTTTACTGCATTGCTGTATGTTATTTGCTACTGTTTTGTTGAGGACTTTTGCATCGATGTTCATCAGTGATGTTGGCCTGTAATTTTCTTTTTTTGTGTTGCCCTTGTCTGATCTTGGTATCAGTGTAATGTTGGCTTCGTAGAATGAGTTAGGAAGCTTCCCCTCCTCTTCAATTTTTTGGAGCAGTTTGAGAAGGATAGGTATTAAGTCTTCTTGGAATGTTTGGTAGAATTCACTAGGGAAGCCATCTGGTCCTGGAGTCATTTTCTGGGAGGTTTTTAATTACTGTTTTGATCTCCTTACTGGTGATCAGCCTATTCAAATTCTCTACTTCTTGATTCAGTTTTGGAAGGTTGTATGAGTCTAAGAATTTATCCATTTCCTCTAGATTATCCAATTTGTTGGCATATAGCTTTTCCTGCTATTCTCTGATAACCTTTTGTATTTCTGAGGTGTCCATTGCAATCTCTCCTCTTTCATTTCTGATTTTATTCATTTGAGCCTTCTGTCTTTTTTCCTTAGTGACTCTAGCTACAGGTTTGTCAATTTTGTTTATCTTTTCAAAGAACCAGGTCTTGGTTGCATTGATTTTTTTCTATTTTTTTTAAGTCTCTATTTATTTATGATCTGATTTTTATTATTTCCTGCCTTCTACTCATTTTGGGCTTTTTTTGGTTCTTCTTTTTCCAGTTCCTTTAGATGCACTGTTAGATTGTTTATTTGAGATTTTTCTTATTTGTTGAGATACGCCTATATTGCTATAAACTTCCCTCTTACAACCATTTTTGCTGTATCCCATAAATTTTGGCATGTCATATTTTGATTTTCATTTGTCTCCAGGTATTTTTTGATTTCTTCATTGACCCAATCATTGTCCAGTAGCATTTTATTTAATCTCCACATATTTGACTTTTCTGATTTTCTTTCTGTAGTTGATTTCTAGTTTCATACTGTTGTGGTGAGAAAAGCTGCTTGGTATTATTTCAATCTTCAATTTATTGAGACTTGTTTTGTGGCCTAATATGTGATCAATCCTGGAGAATGTTCCATGTGCATTTGAAAAGAATATGTATTCTGTGGTTTTTGGATGGAACGTTCTGTATATATCCACAAAGTCCATCTGGTCTAATGTGTCATTTAAGGCCAATGTTTCTTAATTGAGCCTCTGTTTGGGTGATCCATCCATTGGTGTAAGTGGAGTATTGAAGTCCCCTACTATTATTGTGTTACTGTCTATTTATCCTTTTTTGTCTGTTAATAATTGCTTTATTTATTTTGGTGCTCCTATGTTGGGTGCATTGATATTTACGAGTGTTATACTCTTATTGGATTTTCCCTTTATCATTATGTAGTGCCCTTCTTGTTACAGTTTGACTTAAAATCTATTTTGTCTGATATAAGTATAGCTACCTCTGCTCCCCTTTGGTTTCCATTTGCATGGAATATCTTTTTCCATCCCTTCATTTTCAGCATATGTGTGTCCTTAAAGCTGAAGTAAGTCTCTTGTAGGCAGCGGATAGTTGGGTCTTAGATTTTTATCCATTCAGCCGTTCTATGTCTTATGATTGGAGAATTTAGTCCATTTACATTGAAAGTAATTTTGTTAGTAAGGACTTATTATTTCCAGTTTTTAAATTGTTTTCTGGCTATTTTGTAGTTCTTTTTTTCCCTTCCTCTCCTGCTGTCTTCCTTTGTGATTTGATGATTTTCTATGGCGGTATGCTTTGATTCCTTTCTCTGTCTTTTGTGTATCCACTATAGGGTTTTGGATTGTGGTTACCATGAACCTTACATAAAACACCTTGTAATTATAAAGTCTATTTTAAGCTGATAGCAACTTAACTTTGTCCACATGCAAACTCTTTACCCTTTTCTTCCTTCCTCTACTTTTTATGCTTCTGATGTCAAATTTACATCTTTTTATATTGTGTATCTATTAATAAATTATTGTAACTAAAGTTGTTTTAATTCTTTTGTCTTTTAACATTTATACTAGAGTTCAAAGTGATTTATACAACACCATTACAGTATTAGAGTATTCTGAATTTGGCTATGTATTTACATTTACCAGTGAGTTTTATACTTTCCTATGTTTTCATGCTAATTAGTAATTATTAGTAATCATTTCAGCTTGAAGAACTCCCTTTAGCATTTCTTGTAAGGCAGTTCTAGTGGTGATGAACTCCCTCAGCATTTCTTGTAAGGCAGTTCTAGTGGTGATGAACTCCCTCAGCAATTTTGGGAAACCCTTTATCTCTATTTCATTTCTGAAGGATATCTTTGCCAAGTGAAGTGTTCTTGGTTGGCAGTTTTTTTTCTTTCAGCATTTTTAATATATCATCCCATCTCTCCTGGGCTGCAAGGTTTCTGCTGAGAAATCTGTTCATAGCCTTACAGGGGTCTCCTTTTATCTGACGTGTCTTTTTTCTCTTGCTGCTTCAAAATTCTCTTTGAGTTTTGGCAGTTTGATTATAATGTGTCTTGGTGAAATCCTTTTTGGGTTAAATCTGTTTGGGAACTTTTGAGGTTCATGTAGCTGGAGCTCCATAGCTCTCCTTAGATTTGGAAAGTTTTTAGTCCTTATTTTTTAAAGTAGGCTTTCTTTGCCTTTCTCTATCTCTTCTCCTCTGGGCCACCTATAATGAGAATATTAATTCTTTTGATAATATCATCTAAATCCATAGGCTTTTATCATTCCTTTTCATTCTTTTTTCTCCTCTGACTAGGTAATTTCAAATGATCTGTCTTCAAGTTCACAGATTCTTTCTTCTGATTGATCAAGTCTGTTGTTGATGTTCTCTATTACATTCTTTTCATTATATTCTTCAGCTCCAGAATTTGTGTGTATTTTTATTTTTCATTTGAGTTCATAATAGTTTACATCATTGTGAAATTTCAGTTGTACATTATTTTTTATCTGTCACCACATAGGTGCTCCCCTTCACCCCTTGTACCCATCCCTCAACCCACTTTCCCTGGTAACCACTGAACTGTTTTCTTTGTCCATGTGCTTGTTTATATTCCACATATTAGTGAAATTATCTGATGTTTGTCTTTCTCAGTCTGGCTTATTTTGCTAAGCATAATTCCCTCCAGGTTCTTCCATGTTGTTGCAAATGGGATGAATTTGTCTTTTTTTCGGACCAAGTAGTATTCCATTGTATACGTATATACCACATCTTTATCCAATCATCAGTCAATGGGCACTTGGATTGTTTCCATGATTGGCTATTGTGAATAGTGCTGCGGTGAACATAGGGGTACATATGTTACTTTGGATTGTTGATTTCAAGTTGTCTGGGTAGATACCCAGTAGTAGGATAGCTGGGTCATATGGTAGTTCTATTTTTAGTTTTTTGAGGAATCTCCATACTGTTTTCCATAGTGCCTGCACCAGTTTGCATTCCCAACAGCAGCATATGAGGGTTCCCTTCTCTCCACACCCTCTCCAACATTTGTTATTTTTAGTCTTAGTGATTATAGCCATTTTAACAGGTAGAAGGTGGTATCTTAGTGTAGTTTTGATTTGCATTTCCCTCATGATTAGTGATGTTGAACATGTTTTCATGTGTTTATTTGCCATCTGGATATCTTCTTTGGGAAAATGTTCATATCTTCTGCCCATTTTTTGATCAGGCTGTTTTTTGTTGTTGTTGTTCAGTTGTGTGAGTTCCTTATATATTATGGAGATCAACCTCTTATTGGATATACGATTTGCAAAAACTTTCTCCCAATTGGTGGGTTGTCTTTTGGTTTTGATCCTAGTTTCTTTTGTCTTGCAGAAGCTCTTTAGTCTGATGAGCCCCCCACTTGTTTATTTTTTCTTTTGTTTCCCTTGTCTGAGAAGACATGGTATTCGAAAAGATCATTTTAAGTTTGATGTCAAAGAGTGTACTACCTATATTATCTTCCAGGAGTTTTATGGTTTCAGGACTTATCTTCAAGTCTTTGATCCATTTTGAGTTTATTTTTGTGTATGGCATGAGATAATGGTCTGCTTTCATTCTTTTGCATTTGGCTGTCCAGTTTTCCCAACACCATTTATTGAAGAGAGTGTCTTTTCTACATTGTATGTTCTTGGCACCTTTGTCGAAGATTAGCTGTCTGTATATGTGTGGTTTTATTTCTGGGCTTTCAGTTCTGTTCCACTGATCTGTATGCTTGTTTTTGTACCAGTACCATGCTGTTTTGATCACTATCGCTTTGTGGTACATTTTGAAGTCAGCGATTGTGATGCCTCCAGCTTTGTTCTTTTTTCTCAGTATTGTTTTAGCAATTTGGGGTCTTTGGTTGCCCCATATGAATTTTAGGATTCTTTGTTCTACTTCTATAAAAAATGTCATTGGGATTCTGATTGGGATTGCATTGAATCTGTAGATTGCATTGGGTAGTATGGACATTTTAACTATGTTTATTCTTCCAATCCATGTGCATGGAATCTCTTTCCATCTCTTGATGTCATTATCTATTTCTTTCAATAGTGTCCTATAGTTTTCATTGTATAAGTCCTTTGCCTCCTTAGTTAAATTTATTCCTAGGTACTTTATTCTTCTTTTTGTGATTATAAATGAAATTGTATTCTTGAGTTCTCTTTCTGTAAGTTCATTATTAGAATACAGAAATGCAACTGATTTTTTTTTTGAGGAAGATTAGTCCTGAGCTAACTGCTGCCAATCCTCCACTTTTTGCTGAAGAAGACTGGCCCTGGGCTAACAGTGGTGCCCATCTTCCTCTACTTTATATGTGGGACTCCTACCACAGCATGGCTTGCCAAGCGGTGCCACGTCCGCACCCAGGATCCGAACCAGCGAATCCTGGGCTGCCAAAGTGGAATGTGCACACTTAACTGCTGTGCCACAGGGCTGGCCCCACAACTGATTTTTGTAAGTTGATTTTGTACCCTGCAACTTTACTGTAGTTGTTAGTTATTTTTAATAGTTTTCCAATGGATTCTTTAGGGTTTTCTGTGTATAAGATCATGTTGTCTGCAGTGAGAGTTTCACTTCTTCACTCCCTATTTGGATTCCCTTTATTCCTTTCTCTTGCCTAATTGCTCTGGCCAAAACCTCCAGTACTATGTTGAATAAGAGTGGTAGTACTGGGCATCCTTGTCTGGTTTCTGTTCTCACAGGGATGGAACTGAGTTTTTGCCCATTGAGTGTGATGTTGGCTGTGGGTTTGTCATATATGGACTTTACCATGTTGACATAATTTCCTTCTACCCCCATTTTGTTAAGAGTTTCTTTTTTTTTTTTAATCATAAATGGCTGTTGGATCTTGTCAAATGCTTTCTCTGCATCTATTGAGATGATCATGTGGATTTTACTCCTCATTTAGTTAATGTGGTGTATCACATTGATTGATTTGTGGATGTTGAACTATCTCTGTGTCCCTGGAATAAATCCCACTTGATCATGATGTATGATCTTTTTGATGTATTTCTGTCTTTGGGTTGCCAATATTTTGTTGAGAATTTTTGCATCTATGTTTGTCAGAGATATTGGCCTGTAGTTTTCCTTTTTTGTGTTGTCCTTGTCAGGCTTTGGTATCAGAGTGATGTTGGCCTTGTAGAATGTGGTAGGAAGTGTTCCATTTACCCTAATTTTTTGGAGTACCTTGAGAATAAATCCTTTCTGAAAGTTTGGTAGAATTCCCCAGGGAAGCTGTCTGGTCCTGGGCTTTTATTATTTGGGATGCTTTTGATTACTGTTTCAATCTCTTTACTTGTGATTGGTCTATTCAGATGCTCTATTTCTTTTTGATTCAGCTTTGGGAGATTGTAAGAGTTTAAGAATTTATCCATTTCTTCTAGATTATCCATTTTGTTGACATATAGTTTTTCATAGTATTCTCTTATAATCTATTGTACTTCTATGGGATCTGTTGTTATTTCTCCTCTTTCATTTATAATTTTATTTATTTGAGCTTTTTTTCTTTTTTTCTTTGTAAGTATGGCTAGGAGTTTGTCAATTTTATTTATCTTCTCAAAGAATGAGCTCTTTGATTCGTTGATCCTTTCTATTGCCTTTTTTGTCTCAGTAGCATTTATTTCTGCTCTGATTTTTTCATTTCTCTATTTCTGCTGACTTTGGGCTTTGTTTGTTCTTTTTCTAATTAGGTGTAGTTTGAGATTGTTTATTTGGGCTTTTTCTTGTTTTTTAAGTGAACCTGTATTGCAATGAATTTCCCTCTTAATATGGCTTTTGTTGCATCCCATATGAGTTGGTATGGTATGTTTTCATTTTCAATTGTCTCCAGATATCCTTTGATTTCTCCTTTAATTTCTTCAATGATCCATTGCTCATTCAATAGCTTGCTGTTTAGTCTCCACATCTTTGTCCTTTTCTCAGCTTTTTTCTTGTAATTAATTTCTAGCTTTATAGCATTGTGATTGGAAAATATGCTTGTTATTATTTCAATCTTAAATTTATTGAAGCTTGCCTTCTTTCCCAACATATGGTCTATTCTTGAGAATGTTCCATGCACACTTGAGAAGAATGTGTATTCTGCTGTTTTTGGATGCCGTGTTCTATATACGTCTATTAAGTCCATCTGGACTTTTCATTTAATGCCACTGTTTCCTTGTTTATTTTCTGTCTGGATGATCTATCCATTGATGTGAGTGGAGTGTTGAGGTCCCCTACTATTACTGTGTTATTATTAATGTTTTCCTTTAGGTTTGTTAATAGTTGCTTTACGTACTTTAGTGCTCCTGTGTTGGGTGCATAGATATTTATGTGTTATGTCTTCTTGATGGAATGTCCCTTTGATCATTATATACTGCCCCTCTTTGTCTCTCTTTACCTGTCTTATCTTGAAGTCTACTTTGTCTGATATAAGTATTGCAACATCTGCTTTCTTTTGTTTGCTATTAGCTTGGAGTATCATCTTCCATCTCTTCACTCTGAGCCTCTCTTTGTGATTGGAGCTGAGATGTGTTTCCTGGTGGCAGCATATTGTTAGGTCTTGTTCTTTAATCCATCTCGCCCCTCTTTCTTTTTATTGGAGAATTCAATCCATTTACGTTTAGGGTGATTATTGATACATGAGAACTTAATTCTGCCATTTTATCACTTGTTTTCCAGTTATCCTGCATTTCCTTTGTTTCTCCTCCTGTGTATTTTGGTCTACCAATCGAGTTATGTAGTTTTTAATGTTGTGTTTCTTTGTTTTCTCCTTAATTATTATTTGTTTCTCTGTTCTGCTTATTTGTTTAGTGGTTACCCTGAGGTTTGTTTTCAAGATCTTGTGGATAAGACAGTCCTGTTTCTGACGGCCTCTAATTTCCTTAGACTAAACTAATTCAGTCCCTATCCTCTTCCCCTCCTAAGTTGTTTTTCTCATATCTCACTCCATCTTGTGTTATGTGTTTGTGGTTAAAATGACAAGATTATCTTTGTTTTTGGTGTTTTACTTTCCTTTGTCTATAATGCTTTACTTGAGTATTTGCTATCCTGCTCTGATTCTGTCTACCTATTTAACTCCTTACTCCATGCTTTGTAACCCCTTTCTCCATTTTCTTTTCAGGTATGAGGGCTTTCTTGAGGATTTCTTGTGGGGGGGGGGTATCTCGTGGCTAAAAATTCCCTTAGCTTATGTTTGTCTGGGAAAGTTTTTATTTCTCTATCATATCTGAAGGATATTTTCACTGGATAGAGTATTTTTGGCTGAAAGTCTTTGTCCTTCAATGATTTGAGTATGTCATTCCAGTCTCTCCTAGCCTGTAAGGTTTCTGCAGAGAAATCCTCTGAAAGCCTGATGAAGATTCCTTTGTAGGTTATTTTCTTCTGCCTTACTGCCCTTAGTATTCTTTCTTTGTCATTCAGTTTTGCCAGTTTCACTGCTATATGCCTTGCAGTAGATCTTTTTACATTGACATATTTAGGACACCTGGAAGCCTTTTCCATATGGATTTCCTTTCCTAGGTTTGGGAATTTCTCTGCTATTATTTCCTTGAACAAGCTTTCTGCTCAATTCTCCTTCTCTTCTCCTTCTTGGATACCTATAATTCTTATGTTGCATTTCCTCATTGAGTCGGATATTTCTCAGAGAATTTCTTCATTTCTTTTCAGTCTTAGTTCTCTCTCCTCCCCTATCTGGAGCATTTTAACATGTCTATCTTCAATTATGCTGATATGCTCCTCTAAGATGTCCACTCAAGTGTTCAAGGAATCCATGTTTTGTTTTATTTCTTCCATTGTGTCTTTCATCTCTAATGTTTCTGATTGATTCTTTATAGTTTCAATCTCTTTTGTGAAGTAGCTCCTGACCTCATTGAATTGTTTCTCTATATTCTCTTTTACCTTGTTGAGTTTTTTGATGATAGCTGTTTTAAATTCTGTGTCATTTAGATTACATATTTCTGCGTCCTAAGGACTGATTTCTGAGTACTTGTCATTTTCTCTCTGGTCTGGAGATCTAATATAATGTTTGATATTTCCAAAGGGAGTGGCTCTGTTCTTTTACATCCTGGCATTATTTGATTGCAGCTACCACCAATCGCCACTGGGTGGGGGTCAAAAGCCACATATTCTGAGCCCTCTGCCTTCAGCCAAAATCCCTGGGGCTGGAGCAGTGCTGAGCGGGTTGGGGGAGGGGCACTTTCTCTTGCATGCTTGTGGGGTTTTCTCACTCTGCTCTCACTATCTGCTCTCCTGGGGTGTTGGCTTGATAATGTCACCCCTTGTGAAAGCTTTCACCCTGGTAGATGGCTTCCCTTTAGGCTGCAAGGGCCCTTGGGAGTCCTTGATGTTCCTGTGGACTAAGGTCTCCACCCCTGTTCCTTCTGTCTATTATCCCATTCCACCTCCTCTGAGGGGGGCTCCAGACTCTCCACCCTCTGTTGTAAGGATGCATGGATCTCTCTGATGTTTTTTGTGTTGTGTTTGGATGTCCTTTGTTGGATTATGGATTTTTTTTCATTGTATATTGGAGGGGAAAGATTTCTGAGAGACCTCACTCTGCCATGATGCTGGTGTTACTCCAGAATTTGTGTTTTTTTGATGAATCATTTCTTTGTGGAACCTGTTGTTTTATTCATGTATTTTTCCCAATTTCATTGAGTTGTCTTTTTATGTTCTCTTGCAGCTTGCTGAACTTACTTAAAACAATTATTTTGAATTCTTCATCAGGCAATTCATAGATACTCATTTCTTTAGGGTTAGTTACTGGAAAATTATTGTGTTCTTTGGTAGTGTCTTATTTCCTTGATTTTTCATATTCTTTGACATCTTGCATTGCTGTCTTCACGTTTAAAGAAGGAGACACCATCTCCAGTCTTTACTACTTGGCTTCAGGGGAGAAAGACCTTCACCAGTCAGCCCAGCCAGGGATTCTGTCTCTCTGAGACTTTGTCTATGGATGCACCTGTTCCACACCTCTTGTTTCCTCCTGGGAGAGAATTCTTAAGATTGTATGCCTTCTCTCAATCCCACAAAGTCAGGCCAGTATTGAGAAACTTTTGCTTGTTTTCTCTAGGGCAGTGCCATGAAATGCTCAAGTTTGTGTGCCTTTTCCTATACTTGCAGACTTGGGCTGGCTTTCTGCACATGCTTGGGAGCCATCTGCAAAGGCTCACTCTTGCAGTCTGTGGGGGCCCATGGGATGTGGCTACGGGGGTGGGTGAGGCATGCAGAGCATTAGGGGTGCCTTTGAGCCAGTGAGAAGGGTGCACAGATGTGATGTCCCAGGCAGCTCATGGCTGGGCTTCTTTCTGGAGTCTGTGAAGCTTTCCTAGCCCTTTGATGAGCTCTGAACCCTTCTTGCTGTGCTCCCAGCCTCTCCCAACCTCTCAGCTATGCTCATCACCTCAGTATTCTGGGTGGGGTGAGAAATAAGTGAGTCTCTTGGGCAGTGTGCTGCAGAACTGGGGAAGCTGGCTACTTACTATGCTCTCAGTCTTTCCTGTGAGAGAAATCATGGGCTGAGGGGGTCTCTCTTGGCACTTGCTGCCTTAGGGGTGGGGTGACACAGGTACAATAAAACTATTCTTCTTACCTTCTTGAATGTAACTATTTTTGGATTTTTTCTCCAATGGTGTGCTGGAACTTCTCTGTTGGACCCCTGGACCCTCACATAAGTACTCTTGTCGATAGGTGGTTGTCAAAATTGATGTTCTTGGTTGGATGATGGTAGAAAACTCCTATTCTGTCATCTTTCTGATGTCACTCCCCTTCAACTCCTCAGAGCAGCAGGGGGTGCAGGGCTTCTGGTGAGCAGGTCCTTCTCCCAGCTGAGATTTCTATGTGTTGAATCCATCTGTCCTCCCTCTCTTATAACCAAACTATAAAATAGTTAGTGTCCTAATTTAAATTTCTGTGAATGGTAATGTTGATCCCCCTTGAGATTATTTGCATTTTAACAGAACACAACAACTTACCCTAGAAAAACTAATTGCAAACCCTGATGTAAGGAGGTGGGAGGAAATTGATTAGTTGGTGGGGAAAGGAAGGAGGACCTTCAGGAATTCTTAGAGTCACATTTTGCTATGGGTTACAGGTAACCTGAAACATTTACGTTCTTTAAGCTGAAGCTAAGATACTCTTAGTACCCTTAAAAACATTACTGACACACTTGTCTCAGGGGGATTTCCTCAGCCTTGTTTGTGGCAACCCAGTAGTCCCACCTTGTGGGTTTGGAGAGAGATAAGAGCTAGGTTCTTTAGCAGGAGGCCGGTTTGCCTGGGAAATGAGACTGAAACCTAGAGAGCAAACCTGCCCCTTGGTGGGATTGTCAGGTCATCTTTCAATCTTCACTTAGTTCTGTGGACAGTTTAAATGGGCTTTTAAATGAGGAACAAAACCCAAAAATACTGATTAATGTCTGCCCCAAGCCTGCAACAACAATTTTCAACTCGTTGGAGGAATGTATAGCAGCGCATTAAGATGCTTTAGAACATCTTAATGGGGTTCAAAGTATGATCCCCAATCAGCGTCAACATCAACATCACCTGAGAATGCAGTAGAAGTGTAAATTCTCAGGTGCCACCTCAGATCTGCTGAATCAGATGCTTGGTAGGCGAGGCCCAGCAATCTGTATTTTAACATGTCCTCCAGGGGATTCTGATGCACTCAAAATTTGAGAACTGTTACGTTCGATTTTCAGAACATAGTTGAACTGTGATCAAGGATATGGGTCAAGGCTCTCGCTGCTGCCCCAGGAATGTGCTGTTTCCACCCATGGACAATATCCTCTCTGCCATCCTATCTCCCTGTGTTGAGGGCAAGCCAAAGCTTACTCTTTGAGAGCAGTAAGATGCTGGGAAATACAGATACGGGTTGGTAGGATCCCACCAGCATAAAAGGCAGGAATGGAACCAAGAATTACCTTGTTGTCTCAAACCTGCTAATGCCCTCAGGGAGAGGAACAATTGCAAAGACGTATTGAGCCACTCCTACACAAGGCTTCTGTCCACCAAGATCCGGTCTGGCTCCATCCACAGACAGATCAACTTCCTTTCTTCCCTTTCCTTGTTTGTTGTCAGAGTGTGGAGGAAGGCTGTTTATGCTGTTTGGTTTTCCGGACAGACTGATTTCAAGAGCTAAATCTTACTCTAAAATGTGACCTTGGTGGTAAACACACTTTAAAAAGCAGCTGTCCTCTAGTTCTGTTTTGGTAAATCAAAAACAGAATTTATCTTCTTATCCCGCAGAAATGCAAGAGAGTCAAAACAGCTGTTTGGCATTGGCCTTAAAAAGTGCTGGCACTAGGAATGAGCTGAGCAGCTGTGAGGTTTGCTGGTTTGGCTTTGAAGTCTACTGCTGTCCTGCTTTTCCATGTTCATATTCCACTACTTGTGGGATAAAAGCGAAAAAGAACAGCCACAGGAAAATGTATAGGAACAGAATGGAGACCATGAACACAGCAAGTGAGTGAGGCCTGGCACCTGAGAAGAAATGCCAAGCCAGCAGTAACAAAAGGGTAGGAGAGATCTCTGTGCCCCAGTCAGCACGTCTCACACTTTAATGCGCCCACCAGTCACTGCAGAGCTTGTGAAAATACACATTCTGATTCTGTGGGTCTCAGGGGAGCCCCAGAGTCTGCATTTCTAATAAGCACCCTGATGGGGCTGATGTTGCTGATCCACGGGCTACCCTTGGAGTCGGCAGGCTCCAAAGACGTCAAGTGGATATGATTAGGTTGCCCTCTAGCGATAATCCCATGGAAATCCAAGGAGTTTCTACTTTAACAGAAAACCTGGTCAATTAAGATTTTTTTAAGAAATTAAGATTATTAATACCAAATAATTAGAAATTTACACAACTTTACAGAAAAGAATAAATATTATGCTCTTTAGTATTTGTTTCACTTCAAACTCCCCGTTACCATGTATGAAAGGAGAATCTTTCACTCCCAGTCTTCTGCCAGCTTTCAAGACTGGGAATACCAGAGACATCTTTATCCCTTTATCCCATCTTTATCCCTTTAACCTGTATCCAAATAGTCACAACTACTTCCTGTAATACCATTTTCATCGTGTTGCTTCTTGAAAAACCTTCTGCAGCCCTCCTTGGCCACTGTGTTAAGTTCAAACTCCACAGTCTGGCAGCTATGAACCTCTGCGACCTGGCTCTAATCCTCTCTGGCCTTGTTGGAATTGATGCTACGTATGCATTATAATCTTGCAATACTATGTTAAGTGTTATACCCTATACAAATTTCTTCTGTTTCACACTTGCAGTGAGCGCCACACCTGCCACGGGCCAGGTGCTTCAGGACTGTGGATACATGATGCTACCATCAAGTAGTTGACATCTCTTAATTCTGCTCTTTTTTATGTACTATTAGTTTATAGAAACACTCCAAGGTATTGCCATAGTCCCTGTATAACTATGTATAGTGTCTGAAACTTTTTAATGTTATTAATGTGCTATGTACACATACCTATTTTTGGAGGAGAAAGGGGGAAAAACTGTCTTCTTGGGCTGTGTGTATACAACCTAAAACAGAATCATTGAATTAAATTATAGTGAATTTCATAGCTGGTTATGTATTGACAAATTTTTTTACAGAGACTGAAAATATTCCCAGACTACCCAAAAAATATTTATACTAGTTTTCATTAGTACCTACTTCATTGGGTTTTATACTTTTAAAATATTTTTGTTACTTTGACAGATACATTTAGTGCCACCAGTAGCCTATCAATGCCATTGTGCAAATTAGAAGAAAGCAGCCAGACAGGCACATTTTTGTACACAGGGCATCTTTGTGTAAAGAAAAGGCGCCCTTCCTCTGGAGGGACACAGGCCTGTGATGGGGCGGATGGCTTGGTGGATG
This sequence comes from Equus caballus, assembly GCF_041296265.1. Classification (NCBI taxonomy): domain Eukaryota; kingdom Metazoa; phylum Chordata; class Mammalia; order Perissodactyla; family Equidae; genus Equus; species Equus caballus. The sequence goes on along the minus strand of NC_091712.1, from coordinate 17,145,075 downwards.
GAGCATGGGCTAATTTCAGCCCCCTGCTCCCGTCTTTAAAGTGCACAGTCTGTATCATCATCTGTGGGGCTCTGTATTTATTTAACAAACATTTTGAACCTCTGCTGAAATAGGTAAAATAATAATTTTAATATAAATATATAACGAATGCATTTCAAAGGTTTTTATCCTGTGCTTTAATTAACAAGGGATCCAGGAAGATTTTAATGCTGGCTCAAGGAGCATTTGCAGAGCTGGGCGCTTACAGGCAGTTGAATCAAGGATTGTTAGGATAAGATTCTGGGTTAGATAAAAACTGTGTAATATCCTACAGGGCCATAAACTGTAAGTCTTGCGGTTATCTTTTCCACGAGACAGATTCGTTGCACCTCCGCCAGACCTCTTGAGATTAACCTTTAAAGAGCTGTAAAATAGCCCAATTGATAGAAAGTAAGTCAAAGGACAAACTTAGCACTGCTCTGAAAAAACATCCAGAAATCTCTTCTGTCTAGTTACAAGTTTTACATAATTATTCTGACAGTTTCCCTCACTTGCAATCAGAAATAATCTTCAAAAATTATTCTTGATACAAAAGGCTGGTCTCATAATATTTGGTTAGCTTGACTATTCACATAAGTATAGCAAAAAAATCAGTTAACTGTCAGGCCAACTTGAGTTTGCTCTGCAAGCCATACAATGTTGCGCAACTGCCGCATCCGGGACGCCGGATTTAGCAGATTTCACCTGCGGTTCCTATTTAGACCTGACGGAATAAGAATCGTCCCGAAATATGACACTCCAGGTATGGTCTTGATTGCACAGGAAATTTTCCCATTATTTTCTAGTAAAAAAGGAGGGCAATTTATTATTAAACCTGTACAAATAACTACATTGTTACGAAAAGCAAGGAGATTCCACAAAAGTGTTTGTTTTCTGAATTCTGAGGGGTCAGTGAGAATTGGATACTATCAAAAATGTAGGAAAGTTTCAAAAAAGTTTGTACATTAACAACTGGAAGGACCTGCAACTAAGATATACAACTATGTATCGGGGGAGGGGTAGCGGGGGGGGGTGGGTTGGGAAATAAAGCAGAAAAAAAAAAAAAAGATTGGCAACAGTTGTTAGCCCAGGTGCCAATCTTTAAAGAAAAAAAAGTTTGTGCATTAAAAATGTACAAAAGTTTCAGTTTACAAAAGCAGAGGCTACTAAATTGAGAGTTAGCTTAAAAAGACAGAGAAAGAGCTTCCTCCTATTACTAAGAAAACTAGAGTATTAAAAAAAATACCAACAATATTCCAAACAGAATACCATGATGAAATTTCCCTCAGTTCAGTCTTATGGAGTAGATTTTTTGTGTGGCTGCATCTTGGGTCAGCAATCTGTTTTCATTAAGTATGTCTGCATTTGGACTAAAAAGAGTCCTGGAAATCCCCACTCAGTTCCTGGAATAGTCTGAGTGTTATCTAAGGAGCGTCAGCTCAAAAGCCTGTACACAGGAGTCCATTCTGGGAAGCATCAATAGTTTAAGGTACTGTTATAGTACTTTCTGTAGAGTTCTGCAACTGTCCTTTCATGAAAAACAAGTCCTACTTATAGCAGAGCCTTCAGATAAGCATCTGCAGGAAGCAGACACCTGTATGTCATGAGACCAAATAGGTAAGTAAACAATAGTATCAGAATGGAAGAAAGTGAAATCCTTTATTGGGGTCAGTATATAACTATTTTGTAAGGGTTTCCCCTGAGAATAAGAATAGATTAGAGACGGCAAAATTTAGAAATCCCCAAGACCTTCTCATGAAACAGACACATTTTAGAATATTGATATTAATAACATTTTACCAATACAAACTTAATCTAGGGAAGGCTGAGGATTTCTTCTGATTTGACAATTTTTTTTTTCAGTGAGGAAGACTGGCCCTGAGCTAACGTCTGTTGCCAATCCTCCTCTGTACTTGAGGAAGATTGCTGCTGAGCTAACATCTGTGCCAATCTTCCTCTATTTTATGTGGGATCCGGCCACAGTGTGGTTTGACAAGCAGTGCTAAGTCTGCGCCCAGGATCTGAACCTGCAAACCCTCAGCTGCCAAGGTGGAGGGCGCGAACTTAACCACTACACCACTGGGCTGGCCCTGATTTGACAATTTTTTTTTCCATGCAGTTCTTACAACAGTGTTGAGCTAATAGAGAAATATGGAGCATACCGAACAAACCCAATTATTTCTAGCATCTCCTTTTATAAGGAGAATACATAGAAAGAATACATCTTTGTGATTTCCAAGAGCCTTCTGGGAAATTTCAAAACTAAAGTGTAACAGATAGCTCTTTTTCCTTTTTTAACTTTGAGGCTTGATCTTGGGAAGAGAAAAAGAATAATCAGAGGATATTTGAATACTTGATTAAGCTAGGATCATAGGGGCCTGAGAATCAGTACCTGACTCCTTATTTAACCAAGGTGAAAATGTCTTTAAATAAACATAGAAGAGGACAGCAGGATTATACGGAAACTTAGCTCTTTCACAAGTGAGGAACATTTTGTGCTTTGTTTTGAATAATCAAGGATATTATTCTGGAAAGCTTGGGAGTCTCTGTTCTCTGGGCAGACTACTCCGAAGGTAAAGGATGACCTTTTATTGCTACTTGGTAAAGGGCTCTAGGACCGATCTGTCATGTAACAGACAGAAAGCCAAGTTCTAGTTTTGCATTCATAGAATACAGGGAAGTAAAAGTTTAATGATGTTCCCCCACTTTTAAACAATTACTTAGTGAATAAACCCATCAAAATGGGCAAACTTTGTCAACATTTAACATACATCATGGTTTCTTTTGACTCAGCTAGTATAAACTACCACAAATGAACTCTGCTGCCCTTGCACTGTTATTCGCTCCAAGTTTATCTTTCATTATCATCTTGCATATTCCGAAACAAATTTATGTATTTTTTTTGGACAAAACTACTCTCTTTTTTCCTTAAAAACAAAAATTCATCCCATTACTTTGCACACACAGTTGTAATTTCTGTCACTATTGCTGCTAAGAGAGTCTCAACCACACGTATTAATTATAACCTGGAAACAAAGTAACTAACTTATATTTCAAATAGAAAACTGAGAGGCAGCTACCTGAGGACGATTTGTTACATGTAAGCGTTTCAGCAGACTAGCAAAGCTCATGGACACACATAACACAACTCTCTACAGTCACAGCCACACACGTATGCCTTATTTTCACAACTTCTTTAAGTTGCAAAATGAACATTCCTTAACATGACCCAAACATATAATCACTCATTGTGTATATAAGAAAATCCCACAATAAAAACCAAAACTTAAATCATGCTTAGTAATCAGTGTTCAGTATTGTCTTACTTAGAACTTATTCAGGTATCAAAATATTATTCGTGAATTAAATTGATTTACTGTTACCTAAGGATCTTGGAAATTATGTTTAAGCTGACATACTATAAAACATAATTATTGTTATAAAAACATTAGTTGAAATTATGATTCAACTTTCTTGTACGCAAATATACATTTTAATAATCTTAAATATTAGATAGGAATAATATTAGCTTATTTGATAAGCAACCAATATAAGAAAGTTATGAAGTTCAAGTTAACTAATCTCTTTATGAGAAAATAAACCTAAATTTTTTGAAAAAGTAAAATGTATAGTTATAGCTTACTTAATACTGAGCAATCAGAGAAAAAAACATAAAACTATTTATTTACTTTCTTATGCCAAAATTGTCAAACCAGTCTTATTTGTCTGAAGAGTCACCTTAAATATATAAACTTGGATTTTTAAAATGTTTCTGACCTAGCAGTTTCTATAAAAATGATTTTTTCCTAAAAGTTTGGTACCTTTAAAGTATTAAAATTATCATTTATTTTTTGTAAATGTTGAGACTATTTGATTTATGTAGGCACTTATCTTTCTCTATAAACAATCAGAACCGAACTCCTTTAACTTAAGAGAGATAATTATTAATAACCTCTGGATGTAGGGAAATATTTCACACTTGCACAATTAGCGGTTACCGCTATTCTAAATTATAGGCACATAGACTTTTAATAGATAGGGAGCATATAGCTTCAGTTCCATGACTTCAGCTACAGAGCAAAAGTAAACACAGAAATACAAAAACTCACCCAACCTGATCTCAAATATTTGGCTGATTGAATTGAGCTCACAAAGATACAAATAGACCAACAAACAATCAAACAAACCAGATTCTCTGTAACCTGCCATCTAATGGAAAATAAATCTGCACCTTCCATTCAACAGAGGTCCCCAAATCATCAGACCGTATCAGCAAATTTCCAATCATTGCTGCCATTAGTGGGGAATAATTGATTGGTCTTGCATGAACCAGAAACAAAAACTTAACCACAAAATAAGGAAGAAAAAAAACACCGGAATCAGTAAAGTTAGTTTTATCACTGCTTGAAATTCACTCTGGAAGTGAAGAAAAGATGAGTCTGGCTTAAGCAACCCATGGATGCACTTCTCAAGCAAGGCAGTTAATTGGCTCTGTCAGGTAAGTCCATTTGGATATCTCAGGGGGATGACCTTTGAAAGTGCTAAAGTAAATTTTCAGAAAGGTAAAAGCTTGACTCTCATGCAAATATGAAATAGGCACATGCCAAAAATGTTATTAAATCCATTAATTGATGTGGGAAGCAATGTTAATATTGGCTCACAAAGCGCTTGAGGAACTGGAGATTTGTACACAGCTTAGTATCCTGCAAGACCGTAAACTGTAACCTTTGGTGTTATCTTTTCCACTGGACAGAAATTATTTGCATCTCCACCAGAGAAAACCCACAAGTGAATCTCCCCCATGGAATGGTGAAACAGCCCAGTGAGGAGGAAGTCAATGGAAGGTGCAAGCCAAGCACTGCTCTGAAAGAGCACGTAGAAATCTCTTTTTTCTTGTGGTAGGATTAAGGTTATAAAGACAAATAAGAAGTTCTCATTTATCATGTAATAGTTTATTGTTGTGAGTACATTTGAGCCAATTCTAGTGACCCTGTGGACAGCAGAGAGTGTGACAGGCTCTTAACATCAGCCCTGATACTTCCCCCACATTGAACCCAGCCTACATGGGGTTAAAACTAAAACCCACCACCCCCTTTCCTGCTTCTCTAGCTCCACTCACATGTAAATACCTGTTTCTTTAAACTTTGACTTTTTGAGCTTTACAACTAAATGGGAGTTACAAATTGTTAAAAGCCCAGGTGGCCTGGAGTTGGAGGCACACTAAGGTTTAGCTAATCATGTGTCCTTGAAGTTTGCCAGGAAAGCCGCTGTCTCAAGAATATCAGGGAGCGGAGGCATCCGAGACCTCAACTCCTTGACTCCCTGCGCTCGAACCCGCCTCAAACAGGAAGATGAGACAAAGGTGAAGGACGCCCAGCTGCCATCCTCCTATCTCACCATTCCCCCCGCCTGGCTGCAAGCAGCCTCTCAAGGCCAAACTCAGGCTGGTGGAAAAGCGCTGACCTGCACAAGCTACATGTTCCCCCTGCCCTACCCAAAACCCCAAATAAAAATTCCTACCCCTTCCTCGTCGGGGAGCTAGCAATTTTTGAGGCATGAGCCCTTGCTTTGCTCCCTGTGCCTGGCATAGTAAAAACCTTTCCTCTTCCACTCAAGACTCTGTTCTTGTTATTTGGATTGGCATTGGGTTCGGGGACCGAACTTTCGGTTACAAGAGGAACCCTGCCCCATCTTTCTGCGCCATCCTCTCACCTTCCGGTGCCGTTATCAGACAATGTTCTGCTTCTATTCGCAGGGTTTTCATGACCAGTTTTTTGAAAGTGGGTGGCCAGGTCGTTCTTCCCATCTGTCTCAGTCTGGAACCCCTAGCTGAAACCTGTCCACCATGGATGACTCTCCTAGTATTGGAAATCCCAGTGGCACAGCTTTCAGCATCACAGCCACACGCAGCTGCCACTGTATGACAACCTCAGACGGGTGGTGTGGTTCCCTGACCGGGAAATGAACTCCGGGGCCAAGGTGGTGAGAGTGCTGAACCATCGGGTCTAAATACCTTTCCTTTAATTGTTACTGGAGCTAAGTACTTTTGTGGATTTCTCTTTGTTTTCCCCCGTGTAAACTCTTCTTTTAAAAAATTATTTTATGACAACTAGAAGGACCTGCAACTAGGATATACAACTATGTACGGGGGGTTTGGGAAGATAAAAGCAGGAAAAAAAAAAAAAAAAAGAAGATTGGCAACAGTTGTTAGCTCAGGTGCCAATCTTTAAAAAAATTATTTTATTGAGGGCATAATGGTTTATAACATTGTGTAATTCCATGTGTACATTATTATATATCATTTCTGTGTAGACTGCATCATGCTCATCCCCAGTAGTCTGGTTTTTATCTGTCACCATACATATGTGCCCTTTTACCCATTTTGTCCTCTCCCCAACCCTCTTCCCTTCTGGTAACCATTAATCTGTTCTCCTTAACCATGTGTTTCTTTATCTTCCATGTATGAGTGAAATCACATGTTGTTTGTCTTTCTCTGGCTTATTTCGCTTAATATGATACCTTCAAGGACCACCCATGTTGTTGCAAATGGCACAATTTTGTCTTTTTTTAAGGCAGAGTAGTATTCCATTGTGTGTGTGTGTATATATATATATATATACACTGCGTCTTCTTTATCCATTCATCAGTTGATGGGAACAGGCGTTGCTTCCACGTCTTAGCTGTTGTGAATAATGCTGAAATGAACATAGGATGCATGTCTCTCTTTTTTTTTTTTTAAAGATTTTATTTTTCCTTTTTCTCCCAAAGCCCCTTGGTACATAGTTGTGTACTTTTAGTTGTGGGTCCTTCTAGTCGTGGCATGTGGGATGCCGCCTCAGCATGGCTTGATGGATGGTGCCATGTCCGCACCCAGAATTTGAACTGACGAAACCCTGGACCACCGAAGCAGAGAGTGTGAACTTAAACTGCTCGGCCATGGGTCCGACCCCGCATAAGTCTCTTTGAATTGGTGATTTCAAGTTCTTTGGATAAATACCCAGCAGTGGGATGGCTGGGTCATATGGTATTTCTATTTTTAATTTTTTGAGAACTCTCCATACTGTTTTCCATAGTGGCTGTATCAGTTTGCATTCCCACCAGCAGTGCACGAGTGTTCCCTTTTCTTCACATCCTCTCCAACATTTGTTATTTTTTGTCTTGGTAATTACAGCCATTCTGATGGGTGTAGGATAATAGCTCATTATGGTTTTCATTTGCATTCCCCTAATAATTAGTGATGTTGAACATCTTTTCATACGCCTGTTGGCCATCTGTATATCTTCTTTGGAAAAATGTCTGTTCATATCCTATGCCCACTTTTGGATCAGGTTGTTTGGTTTTTTGTTGTTGAGTTGTATATTTTGAAAAATAACCTGTTGTTGGATATATGATTTGCTAATATTTTCTCCCAGTTGGTGGGTTATCATTCTGTTTTGTTCATGGTTTCCTGTGCCTTGCAGAAGCTTTTTAGTCTGATGTAGTCCCATTTGTTTATTTTTTTATTTTGTTTCCCTTGCCTGAGTAGACGTGGTGTTCGAAAAGATGCCGCTAAGACCAATGGCAAACAGTGTACTGCCTATAGTTTCTTCTAGGAGTTTTACGGTTTCAGGTCTTACCTTTGAGTCTTTAATCCATTTTGAGTTAATTTTTGTGTATGGTGTAAGATAATGGTCTACTTTCATTCTTTTGCATGTGGCTGTCCAGTTTTCCCAACACCGTTTATTGAAGAGACTTTCCTTTCTCCATTTTATGTTCTTGGCTCCTTTGTTGAAGATTAGCTGTCCATAGATGTGTGGTTTTATTTCTGGGCTTTCAATTCCGTTCCATTGATCGGCGTGTCTATTTTTCTGTCAGTACTACGCTGTTTTGGTTACTATAGCTTTGTAGTATATTTTGAAATCAGGGAGTGCGGTACCTCCAGCTTTGTTCCTTTTTCTCAGGATTGTTTTGGTTATTTGGGGTCTTTTGTTGTTCCATATAAATTTTAGGGTTCTTTGTTTTATTTCTGTGAAGAATGTCATTGAGAGTCTGATTGGGATTGAATTGAATCTGTAGATTGCTTTAGGTAATATGGGCATTTTAACTACGTTTATTCTTCCAATCCATGAGCATGGAATAGCTTTCATTTCTTTATGTCTTCTTTCATTTCTTTCAATAAAGCCTTTCAATGGTTTTCAGTGTATAGGTCTTTCACTTCCTTGGTTAAATTTATTCCTGGATATTTTATTCGTTTTGTTTCAGTTGTAAGTGGGATTGTATTCTTGACTTTTCTTTCTGCTGGTTTGTTATTAGTGCATAGAAATGCAAATGATTTTTTGTATGTTGACTTTGTACCCTGCAACTTTGCTGTAGTTGTTGATTATTTCTAATAGTTTTCTGGTGGATTCTTTAGGGTTTTCTATATGTAGAATCATGTCATCCACAAACAGCAAGAGTTTTACTTTTTCTTTTTCAATTTGGATCCCTTTTACTGCTTTTTCTTGTCTAATTTCTCTGGACAAAACCTCCAATACTATGCTGAATAAGAGAGGAGAGAGTGGGCACCATTGTCTTGTTCCTGTTCTCAGAGGGATGGCTTTCAGTTTTTCACTAAGTATGATGTTGCCTGTAGGTTTGTCGTATATGGCCTTTATTATGTTGAGGTACTTTCCTTCTGTACCCATTTTATTGAGAGTTTTTTATTATAAATGGACATTGGATCTTGTCAAATGCTTTCTCTGCATCTATCATGATGAGCACATGATTTTTATTCCTCAGTTTGTTAATGTGATATATCACACTGATTGATTTGCTGATGTTGAACCATCCCTGCATAGCTGCTATAAATCCCACTTGACCATGATGTATGATCCTTTTAATATATTGCTGTATTTGATTTACTAATAGATTGTTGAAGATTTTTGCATCTATGTGCGGCAGCAATATTGGCCTGTAATTTTCCTTCTTTGTGTTGTCCTTGTCAGGTTTTGATATCAGGGTGATATTGGCTTCATAGAATGAGTTAGGAAGCATCGCATCTCCTTCAATTTTTTGGACTATTTAGAGAAGGATAGGTATTAAATCTTCTTTGAATGTTGAATAGAATTCTCTAGAGAAGCCATCTGGTCCTGGACTTTTATCTTTTGGGAAGTTTTTGATTACTGTTTCAATCTCTCTACTTGTGATTGATCTATTCAGATTCTCTATTTCTTCTTGATTCAGTTTTGGGAGGTTGTAGGAGTCTAAGAATTTATCCGTTTCTTCTAGGTTATCCAATTTGGGGGCGTGTAGTTTTTCATAGGATTCTCTTATAATCCTTTGTATTTCTGTGGTATCCATTGTAATTTTGCCTCTTTCATTTTTAATTTTATTTGAGTCTTCTCTCTTTTTCCTTAGTGAGTCTGGCTAAGGGTTTGTCAATTTTGTTTATCTTCTCAAAGAGCCAGCTCTTAGTTTCGTGATCCCTTCTATTGTTTTTTAGTCTCTATTCCATTGATTTCTCCTCCATTTCTTTATTATTTCTCTCCTTCAGCTGACTTGGGCTTTGGTTGTTCTTCTTTTTCTAGTTCTGTTAGGTGTAGTTTAAGATTACTTATTTGAGATTTTTCTTGTTTGTTGAGGTAGGCCCATATTGCTATAAATTTCCCTCAGTACTGCTTTTGCTGCATCCCGTAAGAGTTTGTGTGTTGTGTTTTCATTTTCATTTGTCTCCAGGTATTTTTTGACTTCTCCTTTGATTTCTTCATTGATCCAATGGTTGTTCAGTAGTATGTTGTTTAGTCTCCATACATTTGTCACTTTCCCAGCTTTTTCTTGTAGTTGATTTCTAGTTTCACAGCGTTGTGGTCAGAAATGATGCTTGATATGATTTCAATCTTCTTAAATTTATGGAGGCTTACCTTGTTTCCTGGCATATTTTTGAGACTATTCCATGTGCACTTGAGAAGAATGTGTATTCTGCTGTTTTTGGATGGAATGCTCTCTACATATCCATTAAGTCCGTCTGGTCTTCTGTTTCATTTAAAGCCACTGTTTCCTTGTTGACTTTCTGTCTGGATGATCTACTCATTGATGTAAGTGACCTCTGCCATGTAAAGTCTTAATTCACCTGCTTTGAATCATTCCTAGAATGAAATCTGGGTATTTAATAAATAATTTTGGTTCTGTTATTTGCATCTTCTTAACAGACAACTTTTGTCTCTTGTATTATCACAAATGTAATTTCCTGACTTTTTTTCCTTTTGACATGTACAAAATATGTTCCTTTAAGCAATTATAAATTTAAAAAAATATCCGAACATCTTAGAACTGATAATATCTTTCATATCTTCATTCATAAGTTTATTTCTCTTTTCCAGCTGGTAGAGTTAGTACTTTATAGATTTCATATATTTAAATTTTTTTTGGTGAGGAAGATTTGCCCTGAGCTGACATCCATTGCCCATCTTCCTCATTTTTTTTTTTTTTTTGCTCGAGGAAGATTAGCCCTTAGCTAATGTCTTTGCCAGTCCTTCTCTACTTTGTATGTGGGATGCCTCCACAGCATGGCTGATGAGTGGACTAGGTCTGTGCCCAGGATCTGAACCCATGAATCTGGGCCATTGAAGTGGAGCATGCAGAACTTTAATCACCTGGCCACCAGGCCGGCCTCCATATGTTTTAACTTTTTAACCTACTTGTAATAGTTTGCAGTTTAGGAAGTCAAAAGTTTTGGCCATCTGCTACCCAGCTGTAGACTTGTTCCAACAGCATTCATTAAATAGTTTCCTTTTCATGTTTGTTGTACTATTCCTGGTTTATAATTCATTAAGTTCATTTAATTGTTGAAGTTAATTTCTGGAGAGTCTTGTTTAGTTTTTCTTGTGATTTTAAAGTAATTTTCTTTGTAGTATTCATTTTAATTAAAATTCTGAAAGAATATCTTCTAGAACTTTGTAAATTTGTGGTAAGGTTTATCCAGAAAAAAAAAGAAAGAATATAAAATATTTCTCTATACTTTAATGATGATGAACTCAGCTTAAATAGTTCCCACTTTGATTTTGAAGTTTTCATTGATAGATTTTCTGGTTCCCAAGTTAAATTAATGTCCAAGTTTTTTGAGTCTTCTTTTGGTGGCAATGGGATCATCGTTGTAAATGAAATCTCACTTTTTAGTTATATTTGCTAGCTGTATTTCATTGAAATAAAGAGTGTGGTAGGTTTTCTGGTTTCTCACACAGGAGACTCTGGTTAAGGTATAAACCCAACATAAGACTCCAGGCCCTGGGGTCACCAAGACTTCCTTCCCAGTTGAGGTGACAGAGCAGAGCTGTTAGGAGTCCTGAGGTCTGAAGCTTGACTCTGCCTCTCCCTAGCTGTCTGAACTTAGGCAAATTAGTCAACTTCTCTGTGCCTTGGTTTCCTCAGCTAACAAGTGTGAGTTAAAGTACTTGCCTCACAGGATTGTCAAGAGGATTAATTGAGGTAATATATGTAAAGCTCTTAGACCACATCTGGTTCATAGTAAGCACTCAATAAATGTTAGTTATTGCTATTATTCTTATGATTAGGATTATTAAGGATTACCTAACTCTTAATTGAAGGCAGAGAAATAGAGAAGCATTGCAGAGGATGGGAATTGCATGTGTTTGGTGATTGGCCCTGAACAGCCAGGTTTGTCTTGAGTCTTTGATATAGAAGATGTGCACACACTTGCAAGGCACCAGGCTGTCAAAGCACCTTCCGGAATCTGGAAAAACCTGGCCTAGGGTCCTTTTTTTGATCCTTACTGCTGTTTCCATAACCAGTGAATTTTTACTTTATAATGTGAATTTAGTAAACCTTCTTTATTTTTTGTTCATTGCACTTTAAAAAATAGAATTGGCCACATGTTTCATGAAGAAAATCTGATTTTATACTCCATATGCAAAGCTGCTGTCATAGTCACTGGCTTTGCCAATGTTTATTATGCATTGTGTTTTGCTTCAATCGGCATAATTTCATGCTACATTAGCCATATAAGGAGGATTTATGGCAAATGATTTCTAACAGTTTCAATTAGATGCCAGGTGTGTGATGTTGGAAAATTGTAATGGGAAGATTCTAACCTTGTTCACAGAGCACCCTAGTTACCCCAAACATTATTTTAACATCTGTTCAAGTGACATTCATTACCAAGCATTTGCAAAATTGTGAATGGAATACTGATTTCCAAAGACAAGGCAATCAACAGTTGCTTGATTTGGAAACCAAATGGCTTCTGTTATTTTGCATGACAGTGTCAGAGTGTGGCTGCAAAGAATGCTGTTCTGGTTTGACTAAAAGAAAGCGGAACTGACTGCAGGATTATCTAGCAATCTTCCCTTCCTCTCCACACCCCATCCATCAGCAAGTCTGGCTGACCCTTCCACCTGGCTGTCGCTTCTGTATGCCCATCCTCTCCATCAGCTCTGCCCTGCATCAGCTTTGCTCTGCCTTGCTCTGCGTCAGCTCTCACCTGGGCTGTTGCGCAGCTACCTACCACCCTCTTCCTCTAGCCTTGACCCCTCTGATGGCTTCTCCACATTGCTCCTGCATGAGTGATTTTTCTAACATACAGATCAGATTATTTTACTTCCCAGACCAAAGTTATTCATTGGTTCCCTGCTAGCCATATGATACAACTGAAACTTTCGCATTTGGCATACAAAGGCCCTCAGGGTTATCATGAGGTCCTATTAAACCTCATTTCCCTCTGTTCCCTTCCATAGGCTTCATCCTCTGGAGTATGGAACTGCTCGTGGCTCCCTTTACTCACCCTTCACATTTCTGATCAGTTGCTTTGTCTGTAAAGAATTCCCAGATCCTGCCTGGCAAACCTAGGGGGTCTTCCCTTGTGCTGCTCCTGCACTTTGCACATAACTCCATAATAAGAAATAAAACACGTGGTTACTGTCTGATTAGTATATCTCTCCACTAAAACTGCTCCCTGAAAGCAGAGGATGTTTCCTTCGTTTTCATCTTTGAATTCCCAGGTCCTGGCATGTTGTGGACAGGCAACATCAACAAGTTTTAAATTGTTAATAACGTAAATGTAGACTTTTACAATAGTTCACTAAACATCTAAGTAAAAATGTTTTTTAAAATAGGAAGTATCTTTCATCGTGTATTTACTATTTGCCAGGCACTTAGGCAAATGCTTTTTATTTTGTTACATCAATGTTTCCCAAATTTCAGTTTAATTTTCTTTAATTTGACTCATTTTTACTAGTATAAACGTACTTTAAAAGAAAAATCTATATTACTGCCACGTGTGGAAAACTAGTATCACTTGCCATAAACAGAAAGAAATAAGCATACTACGTAATATAAACAGAATATATAAATGTAATATAAACATATATCAAAATGTTCTCCAATGAGAAGAAGAAAAGTGTTTAAGATCATTCAGGAAATAAAGATATTCAGCTCAATTTCACATAGGTCTTTAAGAAAAGATTATGAGTATCTACATTAATGAGAATGTTTTAATTTTGATGAAAACTTGTACCAAGAATTCTAATTCATGTGCATTCGTAGTTTGAGAGGTGGTTACATATAATTTACTCCTTTGACAGTTCCTAACAAAAGTGATATAAGTGATTTTTGTTCCACAAATTTTGTTTAAAAGAAGCTATCTGAAGAGAGTGCCAGAATTTGTACTTGCATTGAGTTATTTGGTAATGACGCCCAAAATGATGAGAAAAACATTCGTTATTCACTCTAGGCTGCCAACAGGATTAGAAAGACACTTATGAGAATCTTTTTTTAAGTTTGTGTGTGTGTCTCTCCTTTTTTTGGTAAGGAAGATGATTGTCTCTGAGCTCACATCTGTGCCAATCTTCCTCTATTTTATGTGGGATGCTGCCACAGCATGGCTTGACAAGCGGTGCTAGGTCTGCTCCTGAGATCTGAACCTGCAAACCCTGGGCTGCAGAAGCAGAGCGCTTGAGCTTAACCACTACACCACTGGGCCGGCCCCTGTTTGTGTCTCTTTTTAGTTCAAAATTTTCTCAGCAAGATTGCTGGCTGAGTTCAAACCAATTTGTTCAACTAATGAAAGGAATCAAACTCACCATAATCAAAAAGTGCCCTCCCTGGGTCTGGTTTATGGCCGTTGTGCACACTTTGCCTCGCCCGTGGAATAGAGCTTTGTAGGAGTAAGTTCAAGTTGTTCAGATGAGCAAATGCATCTGCAGGTTATGCTACTTTAGAAAGTCATCCAGTCATGCATATTAGCTCGGAGAATAAAGATTTCTTTCAGAATGACTTTCTCCTCACGACTTGGATGGACACCAGGAAAACCAAAAGCTTCAATATGAAACATTAGCTGTTTGGAGTCACTGCCCATCTCTACATAGAGCTTTAAAAAGTTGAGAATTCAGTTAAAATGGACAAATTTAACAATTTAAGCAGCTTTATCAAATACCTAAGTACTTCTCTTTATCTTTAGACATTTGAGAGCATCTCTGTGTTTCTAACAGTGCATAAATCCTTGAGATTTTAGTTCTGGAATGATAGCTTGACTAGATAGAACCAATCCTCTTGGCTTTAGCCCTATCTGGGTTCGACATCTGATCATCAATGTAATAGTTCACACTAGTGAACCAGACCCACTGTGTTACACTCACATACTTGTGAAGAATTATAGCAAGAGATTCAGTTAGTGAAGGTTTAAAATGCATCATGTGTGGTAGGCAAAATCATGACCCTCCAAAGACGTCCATGTGCTAATCCCCAGGATCTGTGAATATGTATCTTATATGAATAAAGGGATTTTGCAGAAGTGATTACAGTTAAGGACCTTAAAATGGAAGATTATCTTGGATTATCTGTGTGGGCCCCATTTAATACCATAAACCCTTAAAAATTGAGAACCTTTCCCCACTGTGGTCAGAGAGAGATGTTACAACGAAAGAAGGATCAAAGAGATACAACTTTTCATAGGTCTATGAGATTTCATCAAAGGAATGTTTTGATTCCTAACTATTACTGATTATTACCAAATTATTACCAAGTAAAATAAAGTAATTAAACCAATAATAATTACCACCTCCTATTCCTCTGGCTTAGTTTGAAAGGAAATAAGCCAGTTAAAGCTGATGTAATAGCTTTAGAGGGGACAGACTGAAGTTGGGGGTGGGGAAATCCATCTACTCACTTCCATCCTTGTGACCTCCTTGCCCCTCAAGGAGCTGGGGAGCTCAGAATAGTCAAGATGTGGACCAGAAGGTGCCATTAAAATTCTCAACTGTCATCAGCCACACCCATCGTGAGGTGAAGAAAGCCCAGATTCTGAGTGTTGGGCTTTGGGAATAAGGGGAGGAGAACAGGGGTAGAAGGGGCCGGGGAAGATAGGATGGTAGTTGAATCTGTGTCAATTCTTTGTTCACAGGTCCCAAGAAATTGGCCTCTTTCTTTTTATAAGGATTTAGTGCTGAGCCTTATACATTTGGTGCATGTAGCCAAGTTAGGGAAAATTAAAGTAGGCTATGTATAGTTCTGGCTAATTTAAAAGTTGATCTCCAGTAAAAATGTATCCTTTTAATAGTTGGAAATAGCAATAAAGATTTCTAATGAAAAAATGGAGTAAATGTGGATGAAGAAATAGAGAAGGCTGCTACGCAAGGTAAGATTTCGGGGTTTTTTCCTGCTTAGGATTTAAGAAATGTGAGCATGTTTATTTAAGAGAAGAAGCTGATGGAAAGGGAGAGATTGAAGACATAGGAAGAAGAGGGAATTTGAAAAGCAACGTGTGTGAAGAGATAGGGAAGTGGATCTGAAGCACAGAGATGGGACTAGCCTTAGATGGAGAGGGCCACCTGTTTTGTTAGGGAGGAGCGGGTCAGAGAAGGAATGTGTGGGTGCAGATACAAACCATTCTGTGGGTCAAGGATGGAGAACTAGCTTTCATGCTTGCAAGACTCCATTTTCTCTGTGAATGAGAACAAAGTTGTAGCCGAGAGGATAGATGGCAAGAGTGGTTAGGAGACTCGTGGAGTCATGAGAGTAGAGGTGGAGGAGCCAAGTAGGGACAGGATGTAGGACCACTGAGTTGTGCTGAGGATACACCCAACATTGGACACCATAGATGGGAGATGTGTATACATCACCTGGGACAACAAACTGTTCTGCTCAAACAGCCTCGCACTTCTGAGTGTGGCAACTGTGGATGTTTTTTGGATATTATGAGACTTTGATGTATAATAGTCATGATGGCCTTGAAATTGCTGCTGATTTACATAGTACTCTTTGAGTCTTTTGATACCTCCTTGATATGTGTCATCAAAGTTTTATGATACTAAACTAGGTTGCAACTAACAAAAGTGGTCAAAGAACTAAGAGCGAGACTGTATTTACATGAAATCTCCCAGGACAATGTCTACAGTTGGGGGGGAGGTGACCAGGGGTCTATGAATGAGGAAAGGAAGAGAGCGCAGTATAGTCAGATGGTGTGGGTCTCAACAGAGCATGATTTTTTAAAATAAGGGTATAACAAGGAGCCAGGAGATGTTTATTGCTTGGGGGCCTCTTGATGTAAGGAATGGGGGAAGAGAATAAATATTTATTTAATTGTTAGTGAACCAGAGAGAAAAGAATGCTATTTGGCTCTTCTCTCTCTCTCTCTCTCTCTCTCTCTCTCTTTAATGGCTACTTTAGCTTTGTTCCTAGTTTAGTCTATGTGTTTACCAGGGTCTTTCCATTCTGGCAGGTTAAAACTCAGACATAGTACAATTTTTTATAAATTCTTAGGGTCAAATCTAGTTACTTGACCTCCATAATCAGTCTAATCCATTAGACCTTTGCTATTTCTCAGAGCTGGACAGTGGATCTCCGCTGTTGCAAACTTTTGGTTCAAGAAATTCCCACAGGCTATCCATCTGCTCCCCTCAGTCCAGGTCACATGACTGTGGTGGAAGGAAGTTACCCACCCCCCCCCCCCCCCATGTCAGGAGCCCAACACCACCAGGCTGCACAGGCAAGTGTCTCATCATGGTGTCATTGGTTCTTCTCTTTTCTTCTAAAGAACTGTTATAATTTCCCCTTGTACTAAGTAGCTTTTTGCTATGTAAAAAGCCTTAAGGATACAGTTTGTGGCCGAGAGAAGAGAATAGCCCTGGAAGGTGAGACCTGGTGAGATGGATTGCTCAGTGGGCTTGGGAGGGCATAAAACACAAGCTCCCTGGAATTTGTAGAATTCATTTGGAAGTCTTTGCTATCAAGCACATTTGTGATCCAGAGTTATAGTGTATGCACAGTTCAAACGGCAGAGTGGGTGTCCTCAGCTGACCTATGGGTTACTCTCTAAAAGCAGTACATTTTATTTAGTTTATTTCTGTTTCCATCTATGTAAGTAACCAGCTCCCTTTTTTCTTTTTCTGCTTCTCTGATGGAATCTGTGCCAGATCATTTTTTCTAACTTTGAGATGATATTTGTCATTAAAAGTTATCAAATACAGTGTATATATTTTTCTTAATCCTGATGCTTTTGATTTGGTATTTTTTGTAATTTTGTAGTGAGTATGTCTCTCAGACTGTAATTTCAGCTGTACAGGAAACATTGTTTTTTTTAACAACTCAAATTTTGTTTGAGATCCATTCTTGTTGGGGCTCATGGGAAATAAATTGCAGCCATTTTGGGGATTGTATCAGGGGTCCTGAGGCTTGTTACAAAGTGTAAAGGCTTTGGGTTGAGTCTGACTGGTCAAGTCACCGGTCCATGTGGGGTACCCTGAGAAGTCCACTGTCCTCCTGCATGTGGGCTTTCCAGCCCTGGCGGCTCTCTGAAGATTTCGTGCCTCACTTGCAACCAGGACTTTGCCTGCGTGGCCTTTGGTCCCGTCTGCAGTGATGTAGCCTACAGCCACGTGTCTCTCGAAGTCTGCTCCCTCTCTGACCAGCTGTCAGGAATTTGGGCCCTGATATCCTCTGCTCTGGGATGCACAGTCTCATTGCTCTCGTTTCCTCAGCCTGGGGAAGTACTGTTCTTGGCTCAGGATTTCTTTCTCCCTTCATGTTTCCAGCCATGAGGACATGTCCATGATCTTCAACACCTTTCCCAAACTTAGGCTTTTGAAAACAAAATCAGAAGGAGAGGATTTGGGTAATGTTAGTTTCGTAGGCCTGGAGTTTTCTTTGTGGAAAGTTTTTTTAGCCATGCATTCAATTTCTTTAATAGATATAGGGTTGTTTAGGTTATTTGTTTCCTCCTGATAGGCTTTGGTAATTTGTGTCTTTCAAGGAAGCTCTTCATTTTATTTAAGCTATCCAATTTATTGGCAAAAATTTGTTTATATATCCCCTTATTATTCTTATAATATCTGTAAAATCCTTAGAGATCTCTCCTCTTTCATTCTTGAACTTAGAAATTTTTTGTCTTCTCTTCTAGCTAGGTGTTTATCAATTTTATTGACCATAAAAAGTGAGCTTTTTATTATTTTTTCCTGTTGTTTTTCTATTTTATGTGTACTGATTTTCACTATTATCTTTACCATTTCCTTCCTTTTACTTACTTTTGGTTTAACTTGCTCTGCTTTTTCTAGTTTCTCAATGTGGGAGCCTAGATTACTGATTTTAGATCTTTCTTCTTTTCCAATATAAGCATGTAACATTATAAAGTTCCCTGTAAGCAGTACTTTACTCATATCTCACAAATTTTGATATGTTGTATTTTTATTCTTATGTAATTCAAGATATTTCTAGTATCACTTGTAATTTTTTTCTTTGATCCATAGGTTATTTAGAAGTCTATGGTTTAATTCCCAAAATTTGAGAAATTTTCCAGATATCCTTCTGTTACTAGTTTCTAATATAATTCCGTAGTGATCAGAAAACATATTTTGATTTCCTTATTTCAAATTTATTGAAACATATTATGGCCCAGAATCTCGTCTTGATCTATTTTCATGTACACTTGAATGTGTATTCTGCTGTTTTGTGGTGGAATGTTATGTAAATGTCAATAGGGTTGACACTGGTTGACACTGTTGTTTAAATCTTCCTTACCCTTATTGATTTTTTATTTGTTTACAGTCGCTTAGAGGAGTATTGAAATCTCCAACTATTATGGAGAATTTGCCTATTTATCCTTTCATTTCTATCAGTTTTTGCTTCATGTATTTTGGAACTCTATTATTAGGTGCATATAAATTTAGGTTTGTTGTGTTTCTTGAGGGATTAAGCCTGTTATCATTATGAAATGTGCCACTTTATCTACGGTAACATTCCTTGTTCTCTCTTCTACGTTGTGTGATATTAATATAGCCATGCCAGCTTTCTTTCAATTAGTTTTTGCTTGGCGTATCTTCACCTATCCTTTTACATTTAAACTATCTATGCCTTTATATTTAATGTCAGTTTCTTGTGGACAGAATATTTCTGAGTCTTGATTTTTTTTAATTCAATGTGATAATCTCTGCCTTTTAATGGGAGTGTCTAGACAATTTATGTTTAATGTAAGTATTCATATAGTTAGATTTAAATCTACCATCTTTCTGTTGTTTCTAAGTATCTCACCTATTCTTTGTTTCTTTTCCTTTTTTCTTGCTTTTCTTTGGATTATTTGAGTATGCTTTATAATTTTATCTCCGTTATTGGCTTATTAGTTATATCCCTTTTTATTTTTTTTAAAGTGGTTGCTCTAGGTTTTACAGTATACATCTTTAACTTATCAGTCTACCTTCAGCTAATATTATACCACCTCACATATTGAAAGAATCTTCCAATAGCATATTTTCTTTCCTCTTTGTCTATTGTAGTATTGCTGTCGAGTGTTTCATCTCTACATATATTATAGTCCCAAAATATGTTATTATTTCTGCGCCAAACACTCAATTGTCTCTTAAAGATATTCAATATTAGAAAAAATTATGTTTTATATTTGCTCAGATATTTGTCATATCCTATGCTCTTCATTCCTTTATTTATGTCCAAATTTCTGTATGGAATCATTTTCCTTTTATCTAAAGAACTGTTTTAAGCATTTCTTGTAGTGAAGTTCTGCTGGTGATTAATTATAGCAGCTTTTGCTCACTTGAGAATTCTTTGTTTCATCTTTAACTTAACTATTTTCTCTGGTTACAGAATTCTAGGTTGGTATTTTTAAAAATAATTTTAACATGTTGCTCCATTGTCTTCTTGCATGCATAGTTTTTGATGAGAAGTCTGCTGTACTCATCTTTTCATTCTGTGCATGGTATGTTTTTTTCCCTCTGGTGGCTAAGATTATATTAAAAACTATGTCCAAAACTTGTGAGAGTGGCAGAATTGCATGAGGAACTGAATTTATGGCTCCAGAAAGTCTCCTTTGATAAAATCAGGACCCTGAGATGTGAGATGGGGACATTTACACTTGAAAACATTGAAACACCAGAGTCTCTTCAACATTCTGCCCAACGGAAGCAGACCTCCTCTCTTGCTAGAGGATAGGAGACCCCCACCATCTGGAGACCATGCAAAGGTCTCATATGGAGCAGATACCTTTTAAGATGATGCATGTCCTTCTCAAAATCCACCTTTTTTAGTCTCATTGCATCTACACAAAGAACTAGGTTCAGTCTCAGAATGGTCTAAGCAGGCAAGTACTGTCCCTGCAATGAGAGAAAATGGATTATTCCCTCCTCCCCCAAAACCTGCAGGACTTAGGGACTATATACCATCAGGAACGAGGACAGCAAGTATGGGAGTGGATACGGAAGGTATTGTTTGAGGGGGCAGGGAATGGAATATAAATCATCAGGAGTTTATTGATATGGTAGTTTACATCAGAATGAGTCCCACAACTCAAGATTTAACATCCTGGCAAAGATGCCTGTGCCCAATCTTAATACACCACTGATGTGGCTCCTTGAAACTTGGAGATAGTGATGACCCACAATAAATGAGGTAGAGTTGCCAAAGCTGCCCTGACAGTATATTAGGAAGAGTTCAGAAGGTTTAGAAAATCATATTAGAATAGATTCCTCATGTAGGACCAAAAAACCCACCAGCTCATTATGTTCCCTGGGAGGACATTCCCTTCTCTAAAATGACAAAGAATGAAAAGGAGTGGCCAGTACACATACGGAAAAATACTCAATCAGGATATAATGATTAAGACCACAATAAGAAACAAATTTATATTCATAAAAAAGCTGACAATCCTTTTTACCCAGCTGAGATGATCTACTAAAGACCACCTTAAATTTTCCTGAACTTTTAACAAAGGGTCTTAAAGCCACAATTTTGATTTGATCTTTACTCTCAGGGCATTATTTCTTACTTGAAATTTTTTTGCCAGATGGAGTGATGTTTTTTACTTTCTAGCCCAGCAAGTCCCAGCTCTTCTATCTTTCTTCTAAATTGTGCTTCTAAACACAATTTAGCTCATTTCTTGTTTTCTATGCTTTCAAGTTAGTGTAGGAGACACTATCACTGATTGTTGAGCTGCCTTATGGCACAGATTGCCATTTTTCTTGCTGCTATATAGTAGTTTTCTCATTGCTTCTTCAGCTCCCATTATCAGTTTGCTTCCCATTTTTTGACTTCACTAAGAGATTTTTCAATACATTTCTAGCTTCTGCCCACTGCCTAGTCCCACCATTAGTGCCACATATTTTAGAGTTTTGTTATAATAGCACATCACTTCTGGTACCAAGTTATGTTTCAGTCATTCATTGCTGCATAACAAACACTCCAAAACTTAGTTCCTTCAAACAACAAGTATTTTATTTAGTGCACAATTCTACAGGTTAGTAATGGGAGCTGAGTGGTCTTCCTGGTTTGGGCCAGGCTTGGCTGTTCTCAGCTGGCCTTGCTTGTATGTTTGGGTCTTAACTATGATGCCTGGGATGGCTTGGATAGCTGGGTATCTGGAGCCTTCATTCACAACTCTCTCATCTTCCTGCAGGCTAGCCCAAGCTTGTTGCTTTGTCGTAGAAACATTACTAGCAGCAGGAGAGCAATTCCCCATACACAAACTTTTCACGTCCCTCCTTCCATCACATGAGCTGTTGTCCACTAGCCAAAGCAAGTCACATGGCTGACAGAATTGAAGACAGGGAGGGGAATAATGGGGGCCATGTGAAAACAATCTACCATAAGACACGTTTTTTTCTTTGTATTAATACATAATCTGGACATCTGGTGTCAAGATGGAGGCATAGGAGGACTCTGAACTCACCTCCTCCCATAGACACAACAAATTTAGAACTACTCTTGGAAAAATTATCCCTAAGAGAGAACTGAAAACTGGATAAAAAGAACCCCCACAACAAGGGACATTGCTGACTAAGGTGGAAGAGGTAGAAATTCCTTTCTGAAGAGGAAAAGGTCACATTTTAGCCATCACACTTCATGGCTAGGAGCAATCTTAAGGTATGAAGCTTTTCCTGGAGGAGTATGGGATCTGAGCAGGAGAGCTTTGCCACAATAAGCAGCTTTTGGACTCAGCAGAACCAAGATGAATGTCATAATATCTGGCTTTGCCAGCTCCTAACAACAATGGGGGGAAACCGCCAGAAAAGCTATTGGACATAAGGGAAACAAAAGCCTGCTCTTAAAGGGTTGTTTTGGAAAGCAACCTAAAATCACCAGAAAGGAAGGTACACAGTGTTTTGGTGAAAAGAGACTCACCTGATAGGCTCTGGGTGCACCTCACTGAGAGGTGAGATCTCCCCAGGGACTGAGACATTGGTGGCAGCCATTATTGTGGCCTAGTGCAGGTGTGCTGACACAGGCCCTGGCAGACCCATTGGAGTTCTTCCCCTGGCCTCTTAGCCCAGGATCTGCCCCTCCCACTAGAGCACTGATTTAGTCCAGCTCAGCCAGGGCAGGCTGCCTGCCCTAGGGACTGGCCCCACCCAACAGCAAGCACTCAGGCAACTTGTGGGCCTGCATAGGCGAGGTATGTGGGACCTCTGTAGCCAGGGCAGTGGGTCTGCCTCTGTGGGGCAGGGAATGTGTAAGGGGCAGGGCATGGACAGGGGGCAAGCCTGTCTTGGCAGAATGTGTTGGGCCTCTGCAGCAGGGTGAATGGGTCCACTTCAGTTGTGGGGGGTGTGCATAGAGAAGGACTGTGTTGAAGGAGTGTGTGGGTGTGCAGGCACTGGGGCTTGTCAGCTGCAGCAGACTTGTGCTTCTCAAACAGCCACATAGGGAGTTGGACCCACCTTCCAATGCCTGAAACAATTGGGTGCTCCCATGCCTGGGACCAGCCCCACTCAGCTGCAATCCTGAGAGACCTAACAACAGCCTTGCAGGCTGGAGGCCTACAGCAATTGTAAGCCCCTGAGCCCAGCAACCAGCCACACTGGGGGCCTACTCACTTAACAGAAAAACTGCAACAGGACTGTACTATTAGACCTTTCAGCCAACTGTGCAGGGGCTCTCCATGCCTGATAAACTGACTGAAGGGTCCACAGCAGCCACACACAGCTGAGAATTACAACCAGCCAGCCAGGGAGACAGCCTAGCCTCCCTGGGCACCTGAAGCAAGAGTAACCCGCCACAATGCAAGGACACACATATCCCACACAGGGGACACTCCTGGAACACTTGGCACTGGTCACAAGAGGGAAGCACAGTGCTGGGCCTCATAAGGCATCTCTTACATAAGGCTACTTCCCCAAGATTGGGAGATGTAGCTGAATGACCTAAAACAGATTCAAGCACAGAGAAAGAGGGAAATGAGGAAGCAAAAGAATATGTTCCAACTAAGGAAATAGGACAAAACCCCAGAAAAAGAACTAAAGGAAACAGAGATAAACAATCTACCTGACAGAGTTCAAATAAAGAGTTGTAAGGATGCTGACTGACCTTGGGAGAAGAATGGATGAACTCAGTGATAACTTCAACAAAGAATTGGAAAATGTGAAAAAGGACCAATCAAAAATGAAGACTACAATAGTGCAAATGCAAAATTCATTAGAGAGATTCAACAGCAGAGTAGATGGCACAGAAGAATGGATAAATGAGCTGGATGAAAGATTAGAGGAAATCACCCAAGCTGAACAGATAAAAGAAAAAAGAATTAAAAGAATGAGGACTAAAGGACCTCTGGGACAACATCAAGCACACTAACATCCATGTTATAGATGTCCCAGAAGGAGAAAAGAGAGACAAAGGGGAAGATAATCTATTTGAACAAATAATAGCTGAAAATTTTCCTAACCTAAGGAAGAAAACAGACATCCAAGTACAGGAAGCACAGAGAACACCAAACAAGATAAACCCAAAGAGGCCCACACCAAGATACATTATAATTAAAATATCAAGAGTTCAAGATAAAGAGAGAATCCTAAAAGCTGCAAGAGAAAGGCAACAAGTGACCTACAAAGGAAACTCTATAAGGCTATCAGCTGATTTCTCAGCAGAAACCTTACAGACTAGAAGAGAGTGGCACAATATATTTAAAGTGCTGAAAGGAAAAACCTACAGCCAAGAATACTCTATCCAGCAAGGTTATCATTCAGAATGGAAGGAGAGATAAAGATTTTCCAAGGCAAGCAAATACTGAAACTAGCCTTACAAGAAATGCTAAAGGGACTTATTTAAGTGGAAAACACAAGACAACAAATAGAAATGAGAAAATTATTTTTTAAAAAACCCAGAAAAATCACTGGTAAAGGCAAATATACAGTAAAAGTAGCAGATCAACCACCTATGGAGTTAATATGAAGGTGAAAAGACAAAAGTACCCAGATTATCTATTTCCATGATAAGAGGGTAGTGGATACACTTACACAAAAAAAGAGGTTAGGTATGATATCAAAAACATAAAATTTTGGAGGAGGGGAGTAAAAGAGTAGAGCTTTTAGCAAGAGGTCAAACTTAAGAGACCATCAACTTAATATAGATTGCTATATGTGTAGGTTATATATGAACCTCGTGGTAATCACAAACCAGAAACCTGTAATAAACTCACACAATCTTAAGAGAAAAGAACTCAAATATAATACCAAAGGAAAGCCATCAAACCACAAGGGAAGAGAGGAAGAGAAGAAGAAAGGAACAAAGAAGAACTACCAAAACACTCAGAAAATAAAAAGTAATAAAATGGCAGTAAGTACATTTTTATCAATAGCTACTTTACTTATTTATTTGTTTATTGCGGAGGAAGACTCACCCTGAGCTAACATCCACTGTGAATCTTCCTCTTTTTGTATGCGAACTGCCACCACTGCATGGCCACTGACAGATGACAGATGAAGGTCTGTGCCTAGAAACAGAACCCAACACCAAAGTGGAGAGCACCGAACTTAACCACTAGGCCACTGGGGCTAGTACCAATAGCTACTTTAAATGTCAATGGACTAATGCTCCAATCAAAAGACATAGGGTGGGGGCTGGCCCCGTGGCCGAGTGGTTAAGTTCACGCACTACGCTGCAGGCGGCCCAGTGTTTTGTTGGTTCAAATCCTGGGTGTGGACATGGCACTGCTCATCAAGCCATGCTGAGGCAGCTTCCCACATACCACAACTAGAAGGACCCACAACGAAGAATACACAACTATATACTGGGGGGCTTTGAGGAGAAAAAGGAAATAAATAAAATCTCTAAAAAAAAAAGACATAGGGTGGCTGATAGGATTAAAAAAAAAACACAAGACTCATATATATGCTGCATACAAGAGTCACACTTCAGACCCAAAGACACTCACAAACTAAAAGTGAAAGGATGGAAAAATATACTCCATGCAAATGGCAGTGAAAAGAAAGTTGGGGTAGCAATACTTATATCAGACATAATAGACTTTAAAACAAAAACTACAACTACAGAAAAAGAAGGGAACCACATAATGATAAAAGGAACAATGCAACAAGAGGATATAACACTTGTAAATATCTATGCACCCAACATAGGAGCACATAAATATATAAGCAATTATTAACAAACATAAAAGGAGAACTAGATAGCAACACAATAGTAGTAGGGGACTTTAACACTCCACTTACACCAATGGATACATCATCCAAACAGATCAATAAGGAAACATTGGCTTTAAATGACACATTAGACCAGATGGACTTAGTGAATATATACAGAAGATCCCATCTCAATACCACAGAATACACATTCTTTTCAAATGCACATGGAACATTCTCCAGGATTGATCACATATTAGGCCACAAAACAAGTCTCAATAAATTTAAGAAGACTGAAATAATACCAAGCATCTTTTCTTACCACAATGGTATGAAACTAGAAATACACTACAGGAAGAAAATCAGAAAAGCCACAAATATGTGGAGATTAAATAAAATGCTACTGAACAATGACTGGTTCAATGAAGAAATCAAAGGAGAAATAAAAAAATTCCTGGAGACAAATGAAAATGAAAATACGACATGCCAAAATCTGTGGGATACAGCAAAAGCGTTTCTAGGAGGGAAATTTATAGTAATTCAGGCCTACCTCAACAAAGAAGAAAAATCCCAAATAGACAATCTAAAAGCGCATCTAAAGGTACTGGAAAAAGAACAACAAACAAAGCCCCAAATAAGCAGAAGGAAGGAAATAATAAAAATCAGAGCAGAAATAAATGAAATAGAGACTGAAAAACAATAGAAAAAATTAATGAAACCAAGAGCTGGTTCTTTGAAAATATAAACAAAATCGGCAAATCCTTAGCTAGACTTACCACGAAAAAGAGAGAGAAGGCTCAAATAAATAAAATCAGAACCGAAAGAGGAAAGATTACAATGGACACCTCAGAAATACAAAAGATAATAAGAGAATACTAGGAAAAGCTGTATGCCAACAAATTGGATAATCTAGAAGAAATGAATAAATTCTTAGACTCATACAACCTTCCAAAACTGGACCGAGAAGAAGTAGAGAATTTGAATAGACCCATCACCAGTAAGGAGATCGAAACAGCAATCAAAAACCTCCCAAAAAATAAAAGTCCAGGACCAGATGGCTCCCCTGGTGAATTCTACCAAACATTCAAAGAAGACTTAACACCTATCCTTTACAAACTGTTCCAAAAAATTGAAGAGGAGGGGAGGCTTCCTAACTCAGTCTACGAAGCCAACATTATCCTGATACCAAAACCAGACATGGACAACACAAAAAAAGAAAATTACAGGCCAATATCACTGATGAGCATTGATGCAAAAATCCTCAACAAAATACTAGCAAATCGAATACAACAATACATTAAAAAGATCACATCATGATCAAGTGGGTTTCATTCCAGGGATGCAGGGATGGTTCAACATCTGCAAATAAATCAACATGATACACCACATTAACAAAATGAAGAATAAAAATCACATGATCATCTCAATAGATGCAGAGAAAACATTTCACAAGATACAGCATCCATTTATGATAAAAACTCTAAATAAAACGGGTATAGAAGGAAAATGCCTCAACATAATAAAGGCCATAGATGGCAAACCCTCAGGAAATATCATTCTCAATGGAGAAAAACTGAAAGCTATCCCTCTAAGAACAGGAACCAGACAAGGATGCCCACTGTCCCCACTCTTATTTAACATAGTATTGGAAGTCCTAGCCAGAGCAATCAGGCAAGAAAAAGAAATAAAAGGGATCCACATTGGAAAAGGAGATGTGAAACGGTCACTCTTTGCAGATGGCATGATTGTATATCTAGAAAACCCTAAAGAATCCACTAAAAACTTTAGAAACAATAAAGGAATCCTGTCAAGTCGTGGGATACAAAATCAACATACAAAAATCTGTTGCATTTCTATACACTAATAAGGAAGTAGCAGAAAGAGAAATTAAGAATACAATCAGGGGCCAGCCCCATGGCCGAGTGGTTAAATTCACGTGCTCCGCCTTCAGCAGCCCAGGGTTTCACCAGTTCAGATCCTGGGGGCGGACATGGCACCGCTCATCAGGCCATGTTGAGGTGGCGTCCCACATGCCACAAGTAGAAGGACCCACAACTAAGTATATACCACTATGTGCTGGGGGGTTGGGGGAGAAAAAGCAGGGGAAATAAAAAAAGGATGATTGGCAACAGTTGTTAGCTCAGGTGCCAATCTTTAAAAAAAAGAAAAAGAATACAATCCCATTTACAATGGCAACAAAAAGAATAAGATACCTAGGAATAAACTGAACCAAAGAGGTGAAAGATCTGTACACTGAAAACTATAAAACATTGTTGAAAGAAATCAAAGAAGACCCAAAGAAATGGAAAGATAGTCCGTGCTCTTGGATTGGAAGAATTAACGTCATTAAAATGTCCATACTTCCTAAAGCAATCTACAGATTCAACGCAATCCCTCTCAAACTTCCAACAATATTTTTCACAGAAATAGATAAAAGAATCCTAAAATATATACGGAACAACAAAAGACCCCGAATAGCCAAAGGATTCCTGAGAAAAAAGAACAAAGCTGGAGGGATCACACTCCCTGCTTTCAAAATATACTACAAAGCCATAGTAACCAAGACAGCGTGGTACTGGCACAAAAACAGACACACAGATCAATGGAACAGAATTGAGAGCCCAGAAGTAAACCCACACATTTATGGACAGCTAATATTCAACAAGGAAGCCAAGAGCATGCAACGGAGAAAGGAGAGTCTCTTCAATAAATGATACTGGGAAAA
Organism: Equus caballus; assembly: GCF_041296265.1. Lineage (NCBI taxonomy): Eukaryota > Metazoa > Chordata > Mammalia > Perissodactyla > Equidae > Equus > Equus caballus. Next base: position 17,116,515 of record NC_091712.1, on the reverse strand, counting down.
CTGGACAGCCACATGCAAAAGAATGAAAGTAGACCATTCCCTTACACCATGTGCAAAAATCAACTCAAAATGGACTAAAGACTTGAATGTAAGACCCCAAACCATGGAACTTGTAGAAGAAAACACAGGCAGTACGCTTTTTGACGTTGGTCTTAGCAGCATATTTTCAAGTACCATGTCTGACTGGGCAAGGGAAACAAAAGAAAAAATGAACAAATGGGAATACATCAAACTACAAAGCTGCACAGCGAAGGAAACCATCAACAGAACGAAAAGACAACCTAACAATTGGGAGAAGATATTTGCAAACCATATATCAGATAAGGGGTTAATATCCAAAATATACAAAGAACTCCTGCAACTCAACAACAAAAAAACCAACAATCCAATTAGAAAATGGTCAAAAGATCTGAACAGAGATTTCTCCAAAGAAGATATACGGATGGCCAACAGGCGTATGAAAAGATGCTCAACATCATTAGCCATCAGGGAAATGCAAATCAAAACTGCAATGAGAGCATCTCATGCCCATCAGAATGGCTATTACTAAAAAAGACAAGAAATAACAAGTGTTAGAGAGGATGTGGAGAGACGGGAACTCATACACTGCTGGTGGGAGTGCAAACTGGTGCAGCCACCATCAAAAACAGTATGGAGATTCCTCAAAAATTAAGAATAGAACTACCATATGATCCAGCTATTTCACTGCTGCGTATTTATCCAAAGAACATGAAAACACAAATGTATAAAGATACACGCACCCCTATATTCACTGCAGCATTATTCACAATAGCCAAGACTTGGAAGCAACCTAGGTTCCCATCAATAGGTGAGTGGATAAAGAAGACATGGTATATACACACAAAGGAAGACTACTCAGCCATAAAAAAGGGTGAAATCTTGCCATTTGCAACAACATGGATGGACCTTGAGGGTATTAAGCTAAGTGAAATAAATCAGAGGGAGAAAGTCAAATACCGTATGATTTCACTCATAAATAGAAGATAAAAACAGCAACGAACAAACGCACAATGACAGAGATTGGATTGGTGGTTACCAGAGGAGAAATAGAAAGAGAGGAGGGCAAAAGGGGCGATTAGGCATGTGTGTGTGGTGATGGATGGTAATTAGTCCTTGGGTCACGTAGATTACATGATGTAATCCACACAGAAATCAAAATAGAATGATGTACACCTGAAATTTATATAATGTTATAAATGAATGTTACCTCAATTACAAAAATTAATACATAATCTGTGGGATGATTCTGTGAAGCCATGTGAATCCTGTTTCTCAAGTTTTATCTGATGGTTTTAGCATCCAGTGATGTTACATAAAGTGGTGACTTTTTTGTCATTCCTTCTACATTTTTTAGCCGACATTCAGGAAAGAAAAGCTCTTCCTTTCTCCCTCTTCTCTTTATCTCTTTTTATGACTGTCACTATGGACTTATGGGTTTTTAACATTCCATAGTTTATAATCCATAACTTTAATTCTTTTTTCTTCTGGTTTTTGTTGTTGTTCAAACGGTCTCCAGTTTGGCGTGTGGATCTCCTTCAGATCGACTTCTACGTCCTTTTGCCGTCACTTCATTTGTCTTTGAGCCCGTCCTTCTTTTGGGAATGAGATGTGGATGCTTCATGCTTACCTTGGACTTCCCCACCTTGGGTGCTGGAAACAGCCAGAGGATTCCTAGTTTCTCCAAGGACCCTTATTCTTTTTAATGGGCCATGGTCTTTAGAAAGCAAGAACTAGACATTAGACATGTTCAGTGTTCTGGAATGTTGTTTTTAGACCCTTTTTGTGGACAGAGCTAGGAAAAACACACAGACACACACACACACACAATCATGAATTTATATTGAGACCACTATTCAGAGCTGGCAGACAGGGTCCTCCTTCACTTTTCCCCATTTCATATCCAGGTGTATGAGGGAATTTAATTTGTGATAAAGATAGTACTTCAAGTCAGGGAGGAAAATATGGCTCTTTCAATACATTGTTTGGGGGACATTTGACTGTCAATTTGAAAACAAATGAACAAATCTCTACTTAACACTGAACAGATTCCAAAAGAGCTAGTAAAATAAGTATGAAAGTATTACAAAAAATATTGAAGAAAAAATGTATGATCTTGGGGACGGAAAGCCCTTCTTCAGAAAGATAAAACCCAGAAGTCATAAAGGAAAGCCTGACAGGTTTGCAGATGAACAGCCCTGCGCAATATTCTGGTAAGTGCAACAAGTGGGATCACTGGGTGCCACTCCTTCTGAGTTTTCAAGTTTGAGAGAGAACATCACGTATTCTAAATAGGAAATTGATGTTTAAATTTAAAAATTCACAACAAATCAAATAACTCGCTGTCTCCTTGAGAGCCTTAAAGGAAGGGCAGATTCCAGACAACCACTTTATTTTTCTTCCTTCCTTCCTTCCTTTCTTTCTTTTTGGTGAGGAAGATTCACCCTGAGCTAAGATCCATTGCCAATCTTCCCCTTTTTTTGTTGAGGAAGATCAGCCCTGAGCTAACATCTGTGCCAATCTTCCTCTATGTTGCATATGGGATGCCCCACAGCACGGCTGATGAGTGGAGTCGGTCCGTGCCCAGGATCCGAACCTGCAAACCCAGGCCTGCAAAAGACAGCACACAGAACTTTAATCACTCGGCCATGGGGCCGACTCTGTTTTTACCCATTTTTAAATTGCATTTTATTTTATTATTTGATTGTGTGTCCTATTTTTGTTGAGGTCACATTGGTTTATAACATTACGTATTTTTCAGGTGTACATCATTGCATTTCAACTTCTGTACAGACTACATTGTGTTCACCGCCAAAAGTCTATTTTCCACCTGTCACCGTATACATGTGCCCCTTCAGCCCTTCCACTCTGCCCACCCCTTCCCTTCTGGTAACCTCTAGTCTGTTCTCTGTGTGTGTGTTTGAAGATAACCGCTTCAAAATGCTGCAGAGCAAGAGCCACACAAGCAGGAGGGAAGAGGAAGAGTGTCCAGCAGAATTTGTTGAGTGTCCTTTGGCAATTTTGAAACCTTACGCCTGCTCCAGGCCTTGGTCACCTGATCAGGCCTCAGCCTCCAGGAGCCTGATTTTTCTTTATTGAGCCTGTTCAGCTTCCCTGGGAGGGGAAGGGCGTGGGGTCCATCGGGCACATCAAAGGGGCTGAAGAGGCACTCAGTGGACAGCACAGAGAAAGGACTAGGGATGCTAAACACATCTCAGAGAGAGAATGATAAAACTCTCCCTTTGTGACTCTGCCAGGGTTAGCCTGGGTAGAGATGATGTGACAGGCCTTGGAACCACATGGCAACATGTGCCCATGGCTCAAGAGTCTAAAGGACGTACGGTGGCTCCTCAAAAGATTAAACATAGAATTACCATTTGATCCAGCAATTCCACTCCTGGGTATACACATAACAGAGCTGAAAGGAGAGACTCAGTCAGATACCTGTACACCAGTGTTCGTAACAACCTCATTCACGACAACCAAAAGATGGAGAAACCCAAATGTCCATCCATGGATGAATGAATAAACAAAACGTGGTAGATAAATATAACAGAACGTTATTGGGCTTAAAAAGGAACGAAATTCTGAAACATGCTATCACATGGATGAAGCTTGAGGACAGCATACCAAGCAAAATAAGCCAGTCACCAAAGGAGAAACATTGTCTGATTCCTCTCAGAGGATGTTACAGATTGAATTGTGCCCTTGCGCAATTCACACGATGAAACCCCAGCTCCCAATGTGATTGTATTCGGAGATGGGGCCTTTATGAAGTTAATGAAGGTTAAATGAGGTCAGATGGGTGGGGCTCAGATCCTTACAAGAAGAGACACCGTCCTTGTCCGTGTGCTCTCCCCACACCCCCCCAGCATGTAAGGACACAGTGAGAAGGTGGCCAGGAAGAGGCTGTCACCAGAACCAAGCTGGCACCCTGATCTCAGACTTCCAGCCTCCAGAACTGTGAGAAAACAATTGTTGTGCAAGCCGCCCAGTCTGTGGTATTTTGTTATGGCAGCCTGCACTGACTAAGACACAGATGCAGGAGGGACCCGGAGCAGTCAAATCCATAGAGACAGGGAGCAGAACAGCGGCTCCCAGGGGCTGAGGGAGGGGGATGCGGAGTTATTGTTTGACTGGTACGGGGCTTCAGTTTAGGATGGTGAAAAAGTTCTGGAGCTGGACAGGGGTGATGCTTGCACAACAATGTGAATATACTTAATGCACTGAACTGTACACTTAAAAATGGCTAAAATGGTCAATTTTGTGTTATGAATATTTTACCACAATTTTTAAAGTAAAATTTTAAAAAATAGGAAAAACTCCAACAACAATGACAAAATCTAAGAGGCATCTTATGGACTTTCTGAAACCCTGATTCTGCATGATCATCCTAGGCCAAGGTGCCACCTCTCTTAGCTGTGGCCACAGTGAAGATGTCCTTCTACCAGGGCCTTTGGAATGCACACAGTTCAGCAGGTAACAAATTGGAGAACATTTTGACTTCTTTCTAAATGAGCTCTGCTGTCACTGAATTTGAAAGTCTTTTTCCCAAGAGGGGAAGGAAAATTGAGAAGAAAAAATGTTTGCAGCTGGAGCCTGAATTAGCAGTTTTGTCTCCAAAGACCGGAAGACACCTGGTCCCAGCAGACTTTCTATTGAATTTTATGTGGCTTTCAAAAATAGACTAATTCTTAGCTGACTAGCAAGATTTAGTTTTGTTTGGTTGTCTAACACAATTTTATCTAAGCTCAAGCAATCACAATATTTTATTTATTTTTTAGCAGGAAGAAGAATATACAAGATTACGGTCATATCCGTCCTACATCCAGTTGTGTAGTTTTGACAACTCAGGAAGCTTCTAACACAACAAAGCACATATTATTTGAGAATGCGTGAATCAGGGTGTGCAAGTGAAACAGTCTTCAAACTAGGGCGTCGGGCTACTCTGAGTTGGCTCTTGGACCGGCAACATCAGCATATTCTCGGGGCTTCTTAGAAGTACAGATCTTCGACTCCACCCAGACCTGCTGAGTCAGACCCTGCGCTAGGATGCTCATTAAGGTCTGAGGAGCACTGCCTCGGAGCGCTGTCTCTCTGAGGGTGGTCTTTAGCTCTCCCTCAGCAGAATTGCCTGGGAATACTTGGTAAATATGCATATTCCTGGGTCCTGCCCAAGACATGCGAAAATTACCCCGTGTGATTCTTAGGCAAACCAGCTTGAGAACTACTGCTGTGGTTCTCAAAGAAAGTAGTTAAAACAGCTACTCTCCTGATTCAGGTTCTCTCTCCCACCCCCAACCACCCTCTCCTGTGGGAACCCCGGTTCTAAGAAGGTGAGGTTCCCCAATGACCCTGCAATGAGGGGAGAGGGAAGTGACGCTGTCTGTGGGATTGGAGGGGCTTTGAGTCTACACACCCGGTTTGAATGGATTTTTGAGGACGTTTCGATCTTTCTCGCTTCCTTCTCTCAATCTCAGTTTCTGTCATAGGTGCGCACATGGTGGGGTAGGATAACGAAGGGAGTTAGGAGAAGACAACCTTTGCACGTAAATCTTCCGAGGGATAGGCTGATCCGACGTGAGGCTCAGACCTTTCCCCTGGTTTATCTCTGAGCCACTGCCTGGCGTGTCTTCAGGTCTAGGTGTGGCTGTGGCCACCTTCCTCCTGCCCACTTGTGCAACTGTGCTGGTGATCTGGCAGCTTCTTCCTCAAAGAGTCTGCTTAGGGTAGAGACACGTGTGACGAGACCAAAGGGGCCTGGGAAGGTTCTCGCACCAGCTTGCAGTGGTGTCCGTGTCAGCATGTGAGTGCCACTTCTCTGTGTTCACACGGTACACGCAGACGTCCTGGGAACACCACTCCAAAAGCTGTTTCAGCTAACACTGCGAAGTGGATTTGTCGATTCAGGTCTTTCTGAGCCAGGTGCCCAGATGAGATCAGAATTCTACTGGCCCAAGATAAAGGCCAGGAGCCTGGGAAGAGATGCTCGCAGCATGGGGATACAGGGAGGGCACGTGGATAAAAGAAAAGGGACACCAGTGAGAGCTGTCACATACTTCGTGCTTCTGAAGACTGACCTTGGTAGGCTTAGACGAAAGCACATAAGACACCTGCTTCTCACCCACCACCCTGACTAGCTGTGGGGCCTGGATAAAGGTGGCCAGGAGTTACCCAAACTGATTGCTGGAGCTTGAGGAGACTGTGCAGAGTCTCTGTCCTGCCCCTTCACTCTACAAATGAGGATCCTGACGCCCCCAAAGATCCAGGCAGCCTCAGTGAACCGTAGAGTGCTGTGGAAGTGTGTTGGAGGAGGTTGTCAAGAGGACATGACCACCAGTTGACCCAAGAGCTGGACCCGGGCAATTGGAGGCTCCTTACTGCCCTGCATCCTTGGAATGTACATTCCACCTACTATTCCCATACTAGCAGTGGTTTCAAGCATGTAGCCTTGAGAGAGTAAGGTGTTGTTGAGACCATCTGGATGGAATACATGGCTGAACCCAGTTACGGCCTCTTTATAAACTTTTAAGACTGGCAAGAGGGTGAGAGATCTACTTGCCTTGTGGCCGCCCGAGACAAGTTTCATATGCAAGTTCCCTTGCTTATTAAACCTGCCACCTACCAATCTAAGCGGTCTGCCTCTTTCTTTGGTCTCTCCTTGCCCTGGGTGTGTAGAGGCTGGTTTCAGATTTCAGCCAGGGAACTCCTGAGGCTGGGAACCAATGAAGTGGCAAGGTGTGACCAGTGCTGTGACTGGACTCTCAGTACAGTGCTCTCTCCAATGTACCTTTCTGCCTCCGCACTAGAAGCCAGAAGACAGGGTCTGTAAGGGCGGAGTCCTAGTCTTACACATAGTAGTGAATTTATATCTGCAACCCAGTGGCAGGTGGCCCATTAACAGCATGGGCTTTAGTGTCAGGAAGACATGGGTTCAGATCTGACCTTTCTACTTATTTTCTCATGGGACATATGGCAAGTGGCACTTCTGTGAGCTTCAGTCTGCACATCGTAAAATGGAGATAATACTATCTGAATTGTAGCGTTTTGGAAGATTTAATAAGGAAATGTGAGTAACGTTTGTTGTTTCTCAAATTTGAATGAGCATATTTATTACCTGGGAATCTTGTTAAACTGCAGATTCTGGCTCAGTGCTTTCTGGGGGCTGCTGAGAATCTGCAATTCTAACAAGTTCCCCGGTGCAGCTGATGCAGTTGGTCCGTAGACCACACTTCAAGTAGCAAGGATGTAAAGTACTTACCAAAGACTTACATTTTTTTTTGAAATTTGTAACAAAATTTTGAAATTTGTTCTTGCAAAAAAAAAAAAGTACAAAGAATACGCAGGGACTCTTTACCCAGCTTCCCCAAATGCTAACATCTTATATATAATCATAGTACAATTATCAAAACAAGGAAATTTACATCGACACTATACTATTAGCTAATCTTCAGTGATTTTTCAGATTTCATCAATTGCCTCACTAATGTCCTTTTTCTGGATAGGAATCCATCCAGGGTCACATGTCGTATTTAAATGTCCTGTCTCTTCAGTCCCCTTTGATCTGGGACAGATTACATGAGAGGCAGCTAAAACAGTGATAACCCACTCGAATTTCTTACTGTCTTTCTATTCAAGTGGTTCTCGCACATTAGTGTTCATAAGAAACACCTGGGGAACTTGGTGTACATGGTCACTCCCAGAGGAATTGAATCTGTAGGGTTTGGGTGATGTTTGGGAACATGCATTTTTAACGACATCCCAGGTGACTCTGATGCACGTGGTTAAGGACCAGACCTTGAGAAACAATGCCCAAGAGTGGCCCGCGCAGCCTCAGTTAACGCTTGCTGTGTGATCTCTCCTTGTACGAGGACAGGCTGTCTCCATTTCTTAAAAACATTTTTTAAAGCATTACATTGTCATGGTAACATTTCTATACAGCATATAGTCCTGATTCCCCATCGCTACCCGCTTTCATAACGCAGGTGGAAGCACAGCATCGTGCCCTGTTTTGCACTTTGCCTTGTCACCCAACGTGCCCTTTTGTTTTCCACATTTTCTGGGCATTTCTGGGTTGGCTCCTCCTCAAAGTTTGCCACAAGGGGGCACCAGTGACTTCTTCCTAGTACTAACAGCACTAACTCAAATTGCCAAATTAGCAAGTGTTTGAAGAAAGAGAACATTTTATGGGCCGGACTTTACCACCTGTGGCCTCAAAGATCTCTATCTTTTCCCCCCTGATTACATTAGGATGAATCCCAGAACCACTGACTTTGAACCATCTCTCCACTGATAATAATCTTTAATTCATCTGCATGGGGATGTGGCGTGTGCAGGCCCGGAGCAGGCCTGGGGACTGCTGCCTGAGGGGTTTCGTCTGGGCTGTCCTGGGCAGAAGGGACACCTGTGAACAAGGCAGCAGTTGTCTAGAGGCTCAAACACAGAATCGCAGGCTTGACACGCTTTCCCCGTCAGGTCCTAGTGATCTTTTTTCATCCCTTTCCCCTGGACCAGTGAACGGAAATAACACTATACCCACCCTCCTCATCCCCTAGTCCTGTCAAAGGGGCTTAGAGAAGCAGGGCCCCCCAGTGCCAGTGATTAGTTATCATTCAGTGGCAGAGAGGGCCCAAATCTACAACAGGGCTAGACTAGTGGTGTGCCAGTAAATGTTTAACAACCAGCACTCCAAACAAACAACCGTTTTTAGTGTTTACCAATTTCTCTGGAGATACATACTCCCATCATGGCTGATTTCAAACTATCAGCATGATGGCATTGGGCGCTGAGCTGGGAAGGAACGTGCAGAAGCCTGCCTGTAAATAGTATGTCTACAATGTAGATACAATAGACAGACCCTCAAGAGCGTGAACTAGAGTAAATATAGTAAAATAACCAGGAGGTAATGAAGTTTGACTGTTTATTATCTTTGATTTTTAAAAATTTTTAATTTTGGTAAAACATATATGACATAACATTTACCATCTTAGCCATCTTTAAGTGTACATTGTTGTGCAATCCATCTCCGGAACTGTTCTCACCTTGTGAAACTCAATCTCTATACCCATTAAACAACAACTCCCCGTTCCCCTCCACCCAGCCCCTTACAAGCTCCATTCCACTTTCTGTTTCCATGAGTTTGACTACTTTATATCCCTCATACAAGCAGGATCACTATATAGTGTTTGTCTCTTTGTGACTGGTTTATTTCACTTAGCATAATGTCCTCAGATTCATCCATGTTGTAGTGTGTGAAGGATTTCCTTCTTTTTTAAGGCTGAATAGTATTCCACTGTAGGTATATATAACACATTTTCTTTATCCGTTCATCTGTTGATGGACACTTGGTTTGCTTCCACCTTTTGGCTACTGTGAATAATGTGGCTATGAATATGGGTGTACAAATATCTCTTTGAGAACTTGCTTTTGGTTTTTTAATATATATACCCAGAAATGGAAATGCTGGATCATATGGTAATTCTATTTTTAATTTTTTGAGGAATTGCCATACTGTTTTCCATAGCAAGCTGCATCATCTTACATTTCCATCAATAGTACACAAGGGTTCCAATTTCTCCACATCCTGGCCAAGATTTGTTATTTTCTTTTTTTGTTTTCTTTTTATAGTCACTATCTTAATGAGTGTGAGGTAATATCTCATTGTGGTTTTGACTTGTGTTTCTCTAATGATTAGTGATGTTGAGCATATTTTCATATGCTTGTGGCTATTTGTATATCTTCTTTGGGGAAATGTCTATTCATTTGCTCATTTTTTGATTGGCTTATTTGTTTTTTGCCATTGTTGAGTTATGGGAGTTCTTTATATATTCTTTACATGAATCCCTTATAAGATATATAATTTGCAAATATTTTCTCCCATTTTTCACTCTGTTGATTGTCCTTTGATGCACAGAAATTTTTTGTTTTGAGGTAGTCTAATATATTTATTTTTACTTTTGTTGCCTGTGCTTTTGGTATCATATCCAAGAGATCATTGCTAAATCCAATGTCATGAAGCTGTTCCCCTTTTTTATTCCAAGAGTTTTATAGCTTTAGGTCCTACGTTTAGGATTTTAATCCATTTTGAGCTAACTTTTGTATATGGCATAAGGTCCCAACATCACTTGTTGAAGAGACGACTCTTTCCCCATTGAGTGGTCTTGGCACTCTTATCAAAGATTATTTGACCATAGAAGTGAGGGTTTATTTCTGGGTACTCTATTCTATTCCTTTAGTCTTTAGTCTATATTTATGCCAGTACCATACTGTTTTGATTATGGTAGCTTTGAAATAAGTTTTGAAATCAGGAAGTGTGAGACCTGCAACTGTTTTTTTTCAAGATTGTTTTGGCTGTTCAGGGTCCCTTGAGACTCCATATGAATTTTACGATGGATTTTTCTATTTCTGCACAAAGTGCCATTGGGAATTTGACAGGGATTGCATTGAATCTGTAGATTGCTTTGGGTAGTATTGACATCACAACAATATTGTCTTCCAATCCATGAACGCAAGCTGTCTTTCCACTTGTTGTTGTCTTAATTTCTTTGAGCAATGTTTTGTAGTTTTCAGTTTATAAGTCTTTCACTTCCTTGGTTGAGTTTATTTTAAGAATTTTATCCTTTTTGATGCTATTCTAAATGGCATTATTTTTAAAATTTCTTTTTCAGATTCTTCTTTGTTGGTGTACAGAAACACTATTTTTGTGTGTTGATTTTGTATCCTGAAACTTTGCTGAATTTGTTTATTAGTTCTAACAGTTCTTTTTGAGGAAGCTTTAGGGTTTTCTACATATAAGATCACGTCATCTGTGAACAGAGATAATTTTACCCTTTCCTTTCCAATTTATATGCTTTTTATTTCTTTTTCTTGTCTCATTGCTCTGGCTAGGACTTCTAGTACTATGTTGAATAGAAGTGGTGAAAGCAGGCATCCTTGTTTTGTTTCTGATCTTAAGGAAAATCTTTCTGTCTTTTACCACTGAGTAGGATGTTGGCTGTGGGGTTGTCATTATAACCCTTTATTATGTTGAAATAGTTTCCTTTTATTACTAATTTAAGTGTTATTGTTGTTTATGTTTTTTTCTGAGGAAGATTAGCCCTGAGCTAACATCTATTGCCAATCTTACGTTTTTTTTTTTTTTTTTCGCTTGAGGAAGATTAGTCCTGAGCTAACATCTGTGCCAGTCTTACTCTATTTTATATGTGGGCTGCTGCCACAGCATGGCTAATGAGTGGCGTAGGTCCACACCCAGGATCTGAACCTACAAACCCAGGCTGCCAAAGTGGAGTATGCCAAACTTAACCCTTAGGCCATGGGGCCAGACCCTGTTGAGTGTTTTTATCATGAAAAGGTGTTAAATTTTGTCAAATGTTTTTTCTGCATCAATTGAGATGATTATGTGTTTTTTTCCCCATCATTCTGTTAACATGGTGTATTATATTGATTGATTTTTGTATGTTGAACCATCATGGCATTCCAGGAATAAATACCACTCAGTCATGGAATATAATCCTTTTAATGTCAGCCAAATTCTGTTTGTTAGTATTTTGTTGAAGATTTTGCATTAACATTCATCAGGGGTTTTGTTCTGTAGTTTCCTTTTCTTGTATGATTACTTTGTTTTTATATAATTTATTTATGTGTAAGTTTATATAATTTACTTTTTAATAGTAGCCATTAAACAAGCAGTTTATAAAATTCCTGAAAATTTAACAGTTGAGTCCCGTGAGTCAACCTGAGCTGCTTCAGCACGTTACTGGCTAGACTTCCCACGTCTCTTCTCCTTTTGCAACTTGGGTCACAGTGAAATGAGAGGCTCAGTTAATTTCTCATAATAATAGGAAGAGCAAGAAACAAAAAGTACATCTGTATATCAACTTATTTGGCAAACAAACAAAAAACCAGAACATGGATTAACCTGTGAGTTATTTTCCCATTCCCCACCTGACCGCATCATCTTGACAGCATGAAATTCAGTCCTTTTTAGGGGACGGCACTATATTTTTTATCTTTTTAAAAAAAATGTTGGCCTGAGTGAGTGCCATACTTGCGTGATCTCATTTAATTCTCCCAACAATGTAAGTACTATTAGTTTCCTCGTTTTAGAGATAAAGACACTGTAGTTTAGAGAGGTTGAGAAACTCACACAAAGTCACACAGCTAGTTACAGTGGTACAGTCAGGATTTGAACCAGGGCTGCCTGGGCTTCAGTGGCTCTCTGGCCGCACACAGGCACATGCTAGAATGCACATCGCCCCATCCGATCCTTGGTTGTTGCTACGTAACTGTGCAGAGTTTCCGCAGCTCTGGCTGCATCTAAGCTCTGTCCACACCCTCTTAGAAGCATAGAGTAAATTTCAGCTGTCTTACAATGCCACTCGTGGACCATGGGAAACTCTGGAAGAATCTCAGGCATTAGTCACCTTAGTCATTTTTGGGGTGATTCCTACTTGGTCATAATATAGCATCCTTCATGTATATTGTTGCAATTGATTTGCTAAAATTTGTTAAAGAATGTTTTCTGTATTGATGTTCATGAGGCACATTGTCTGTAGTTTTCTTTTGTTGTAATTTTTTTCAAAAACCTATTTCTTTCGGAGGGAGCTTTGCTAATTTGTGTCTTTTAAGGAATTTTTCCATTTAATCTAAGTTGTCAAATTTATTGGCACATAGTTTTAAATATTTCCTTATAATTTTAATTTCAGTAGAATCTGTAGTGATGTTTTCTCTCCTACTTCCGATATTGGTAAATTGTGTCTTCTTTCTTTTTGTCCTAATTAGTCTGGCTAGAGGTTTATTAATCTTATTGATCTACGCAGAGAATGTGCTTTCGGTTGCATTGATTTCTCTACTGTTTTACTTTGTAAAAATTTCCTTGATTTCCATTCTGATCCTTATTATTTCCTTTCTTCTGTCTGCTTTAGGTTTAATTTTCACTTCTTATTCCAGTTTCTTAAGGAGGTACTTTAGAACTCTTCCTTCTCCTGATTGGGTTGTATTTTCCTGCTTCTTTGCATGCCAGATAATTTTGAATTGGATGCCAGAAATTGTGAATTTTACTTTGTTGAGTGCTGAATATTTCTGTATTTAAAAAAAATTCTTGAGCTTTGTTCTTAGAATTGGAGAAATTACTTGGAAATGACTTGATTCTTTTGAGGTTAGCTTTTAAGATTTACTAGGCAGAACCAGAGCAGCCTCCGTCTGGGGCTGATTTTGCCCCACGAGTGAGTACTCTAACTGATGCCTCACGACTTATGAGGGTCTCCATTCTCTCCAGTGGGAACAAAAACTGCTCCGAGCCCTGAGTAAGCTTTGAGAATCGTTCCCTCTAAATCTTTCTGGTGGCTCTTCCTCATCCTTGTGCAATTTCTTCACACACATGCATTGTTATGTTATGTTTACAACTGAATACTCAAAGAGGACCTCTGCAAGTCTCTGGAGTTCTCCTTCTTTTCGGCGCTCTGTGGTACTCGTCCCGTGAACTGGAGCCCTTTAACCTCTTGGACTCCCAGCTCAATCTCGTCAACTGTTTGAGACTGCGGGCTCTGTCTGAGTTCCTCCCCCCTGCAGTGCACCCTCAGGACTCCCTCCAGGGAGCTAGCAGGGGGAACCACAGAGCTCACTTCACTTGTTTCCTCTCTCTCAGGGCTCACTGTCCTGTGTTGCCGATGTGTAATATCTAAGTCCTTGTTTTATGTACTTTGTTCAGCTTTTTGTTTCAAGTAAGAGAGTAAATCTGATCTTTGTTACTCCATCTTGATAAGAATTAGAAGTCACATTCAGAGGTTTCAAGCATAATTTAGAGAATCTTTAACAATTTGATTTAGGAATAAATAAAGATTTCATAATGTGTTTTAGAAAAAAAGTACATATATGTTTCTGATGAATAAATACATTTTTGTACAAATTAGAGTTAATAAAATTAGTTTTAACCAACTGTATGTCTTCACTCTAATTTTATCATGATATAAAAATACTCATTTGTACATGATTTAAACTCTCTGAATGTCCTATATTGGTTTTATTGATAAAGTACTTTATTCTTTCCACAACTTTTTTCCCCACTAGATTACCAGTTCATTACAAAAGATATTAAGGGATATGAATCAACAGCCAGATGAAGAGATACATGGGGTGAGGTCCCAAACAAAGGAGCTTCTGTCCCTGTGGAGCTCGGGGCCCAGCACAGTGGCATGTGGAAGTGGTCTGGTTCCCCATCTTGGGAGCTCTCCAAAAAAGCTCCGCAAATTTTTTAAGATTATACAAACATAAGGTTTGGTTTTACTAAATGAGATTTAATAATTATATTTTTTAAATTTTTTGTCTTTCCCAAATTCAGGAGAACCACACTGTTAGGATTCATTTATGCCTCAACTGCTGTGTTTCCTGGAATGGCCAACAAGTACCACAAAGATTTATCACTTCTCTTTATTAAATGGAGGACAGTGGTGAGAATTTCTTCCACCTTCCAACCTCATAAAGAAAGACGGCAATATTTCTTCATGGAGGTGAAGCCTCTGGTTTTTATCACTCTTAGCTTTGAATTCACAATCTTCTACATATGGTTTGTATTATTTATCCACAAAAGCAATACTTTGCACTTGTCCTCTCTAAAGCTAACCTGTTACTTAAAACTATGGCCTTTAATTACCTATGTGGACTCAGGAGAGTGGCTCGGAGATACATGCCACCCGGGGCACGTTGCTTTATTCCTCTTAGTCTGATTTCTCATCTGTAAATTGGGGGGAAGGTGCCATTTACACGGGACCACACAGTTAATAGCAGCACAACCTATTGCTAACGCCCGGTGGCCTCGGTTCTGAGGATCACCTGAGATGACGCAGACGTTCTGTGCAGTGTGGTGCTGCCACTGAGTGCTCAGTAAACATTAGCTGCTATTAGGGCTGGAGCAGAGAAGGTGGAGGGGAAAGTGGTCAAAGCTGGTCTTTGTAAACCACGTGAAAAAGTTTGGAATTCACCCAAGGGCATTGAATATCGTCAGATTTGAGTTTTAGAAAGAACGCTCTGGCAGCAGAATGCGATGGAGAAAGGTTTAGAATTGAGACCAGAAGCAGGGAGGGCAGTTAGGAAATGGCAGCCGTATCCAAAGGAGAGGTTATGGCCCCTGAACAGATGTGGCACCCGAGGAGGTGGAAAGAAATATACCAATTGAACACATATAGGACATGAAACAAGGATGACTCGGGTTTCTGGCTTAATAAGATGGGTAAATGGTGCCATTTATTAAAACAGAGAACGCTAGAGAAAAACCAAATTGCACGCGTGGGTTCTTCTTTAGGAACAAGGAGGAAGAGGAAAGATGACCTTAGTGTGGAACATGTTTAACTTGAAGTGTGTTGAAGACATCCAAGTGGAAATGATCAATAGACAGACATACGTGTGGCTTTGGAACAGCACTGTCCAACAGAACTTTCTGCAGCGATACCTTGCTCTGTCCAATATAGTGGCCACTATGTCAAATGGCTAAGTATTTGAAATGCAGCGAGTGTGACTAAGGAGCTGAATCTTTAATTTCGATTAATTTAAACTTAAGTAGTCACATGGTTAGTAGCTAGCATATTGAACAGTACAGGCTTGGAGTTGAGCCTAGAGTCAAGAGTGCAAATGATAAACAATAAAATTTGACTTGAGTCAAATCAGATTAGTGTAAGGGAAATTAGAGTTGGTTTTATGATGGCTACCTTGGAAGATTTATTGTAGAGAATCCCTAGTTTGACCATAACAGCGTATGCATTTTAGTTCATCCAGTAAACCTGTTATGAACTTATTTAGCTAACTTCTACGCACAGTCAGTGCCTTAAATTCACTCACTGTAAACTTATATCGTTCTTCCTCCAATCATAGATATCTTCCAATCATAGATATCCTTCCTCCAATCATAGATATCTTCCCAGAATCAAATGTGTGTGTGGACGGGTGGGGTGAGGAGGCTTGTTTCTAGAATTTCAATATTTGGTGAACTGCATCGATGCTCACACTATGTATATCCCTTGTAAAGACTTTAGTCATAACCTGTCTCATCTTTCCAGACTAGAGACCAAGTGTTTTCAGTCTATCCACAATATAATTCTCTTATCTCCATGATCATTCTGGATGCTTTTTCTGGAAACCTGACAATTTTCTTTCTTGATGTAGGTAAACCAGAATTTAAAAACACAAAATTTCAGCTACTTGTAACAATGGCTTGATACAAGGTAAACATTTTTGTTTGTGCTTTGCTTTTTACTATCTTTTGGTTAGATATTTGGCGCCACGGAAGTATCATGGTGGAGAAGGTTGAACAGTGGCCTCAAAAATACATCCAAGTCCTAATCCCCAGAATCTGTGAATATTGCCTTATACGGCAGAAGATGTAATTAAATTAAGGATCTTGAAGGGCTGATCCTGAATTAGCTGGGTGGCCCCAGGTGCAGTCACTTGTGTCCTTGTGAGAGAGAGGCAGAGGGGATTTTCAGACACTCAGAGAAGGCAAGGTGAAGACAGAGGCAGAGTGTGGAGTGAGGCCGCCATCCACCAAGGATGCTGGGCCACCGGAAACTGGAAGAGGCAAGAAACGGACTCTCCCCTAGAGCCTCCAAAGGGAGCTCAACCCTGCTGACACCTTGACTTCAGCCCAGTGACACTGATTTTACTTTTGTCTTTCAGAACTGTGAGAGGATACACTTCTGCTGTTTTAAGCATCTTTAGTGGTTATTTACTACTGCAGCCACAGGAAACTAACACATGTGGTCAGAATACTGTTCAGTAAAGACTGATGCTGTGCAGTACTGACAGTCCTACATATTGCCCCCTTTGTTTTATATAACTACAAAGCTGGCCGGAGCATTCTAAGACTGGGTTCTCCTTCAAAATGCACTGTTTCACATTTGCCTATGAGAAACTTTTTTTTTGCTTTTGTATCTAATTTGTTCAGAATATACCCTTGTGACAAAATTCTGGAACTGTCATCCGGTTCTTCCAATAATGTATTCCACAGATAGTTTCCAAAGTTGGATAAATGTTACATTTACTTACAAAATCTCAAGTAAGATGACTCCATTAGACATTTAATCTAATGTTAATTCCAATTTTAATACCATTTAAAAAAATTCTGCTTAGCCTATTATTCAATGCATATCCTACTAGAATGTCAGCTACCTGAGGGCAGGCTGAATTAAACAGTGCCTGGCTTAGTTAATAAATATTTGTTGAATCAATGTGCTATTTGTCTATTCATCCTCTATTGCTGTTATTTTCAAACTTCTAAAACATAGCCTAATCCTTTTGTTGAATTTATATAGAATATCAATATATAAAATAGATTAACAGTATACCTGCTCGAGTATTAGTGAGGAGTGTGAAATCCTGCTTACCTAACATATTGCACATTAATATTGTAGCATATTGTACATTGTTATAATATTCATGAAAAAACCCCTAAATTTGCAGTTCAGAAAACACTGTTTACATAGTCCTTTTGGAAAAAAATGAAATTCTTATCAATGGTAATAGGTCACAGTTTGGGAAGTTTTTTGGGCTTCTGCTCATGAAATGGACAAAGGCATAATAGCAGTTTTCTTTATGCACACAACAGGAACAAAGGTTACAAATAAGTTATGTCAAAAATCTGTTGCCAGGCTTATCCACTAAGCAGGGGGAGACAAACCGCAGTGGCTTTGGAATCTGGCAAATGAGTTCAAGTCCTGGAGTGTCAATCACTGTATAACGTTGATGAATGTCACCTATAATACGGTGATAATCCTAGTAGCTACCTAAAAGGGTTATTGTGAGGATTAAGCGAGGCAATCACTATGCATAAGATGTTACTTTGTAAATATTCAGTAAGTGGGAGTTACTAGTTAGACTAGATGTCAAAGTTCCCTTGATAACCTATTTCTCTTTCTCTACGATCTGGGCGTTTAAATTGCTCGTTTGTATTTATGTCCTTCACCTCAGGCTAGTACAACATCGGTAGTGGAGTACATGGACAGATGGCAAGAAATTTAGAGACTGAAGGCTCAGTTTTGAGTAAATTTCTTTATTTTTTAAATGTGAGTGATACTATTTTGTATTTTCTCTGCATCCCAGAGTTGGTACGGTCAAAGAGAGTAAGTGCTACCTGGATGTTGCTCACCACCTGCCTGTCTGCCTCTTTTCTACCCAGTGCAAGACTTATTTCAAATTCCTACAGGGTATGCTTGGCGAGGACTCATTTTACTGTGCCCAATCCATTTATAAATTTGCCTGTGGTCAGTAGGCAAACTAGGTAGACTTGGGGAGGCCCAGGCCTCATTCTATCTGCTAGGCTTTGTTTAGAAATCTTAATCCTAATTATTCTTGAGTACATTTAAAACAGTAGTTTAAATTTTTTGTCACACCGATCAGCCACTAGAACTGAAGGGCAGTTTTTTATCTTTTCTCTTTAAAGAATGTAGAACAGAACAAACACAAGTAGTTATCACAACTGGAAGTCCACCTCGCTGAGACAGGGAATTCTCTTCAAGGTAGGTATAACTCTAAAACGCCCAATCAGTGATAGCTGTATTATCACACCAAGATTATCCCACTCTTGGTGATCTCTCCCAGATTCACACTTTAAACCTCATCTCTGAAGATGAATCTCAAGTCTGACCTCCAGCCAAGACCTCTCCTCCAAATTCCAGACTTACGTGCAGCTGCCTACTTGACATCTGTTTGGATGTCTAATGGATATCTTAAACAGTCCCAAACTGAGCTTCCCCCAGATGCACCTCTCCCACAGTGCTCTCCAACTGTGGCCAGTTGCTCAGGCCAAACACCCTGGAGTCATCCTTAAATCTGCCTTCTCTCATGGACCTGGCATCTATTAGACAGTGAGTGAATTTTACTGGGTCGAACTTTAAAATATAAACAGAATCCCACTGCTTCTCACTACCACCCTTGTCACCGTTGCCTCTCACTTAGATTATTGCCCTTTGCTTCCTACCCTGGCTCCCTCAGCAGTCTTTGCTGAACACCAAAGCCAGAGTGAGCCTGCTAAGATGACATCACTTCTCTGCCCCAAATTCCTTTCTCAAGTAGAGGAAAAGCCAAAGTCCTCAAAATCAGCTATCAGGTCCTCCACACCAGCCACACTGCCTTCCTTTAGCAAAGCAGGCACACTCCCACCTCAGGATCTTTGTACTTCTTCTTTCGTACTTCTTCTTTCTGCCTGGCATGCTTTCCCTCCTTCGAGTCTCTGGTCAAATGTAACCCCCTCTCTCTGTGAGCCCGTCCTGGCCCACCTACGGAAACTGCAACCTCTGCCCCACCCTGCCACTTCTCCCCCTTCCTTGCTTACTTTTTTCCTTAATATTTACCATAATACAAGTTAAAGTATACTTATTAATTTTGTTTTTATCACCCAATGAGATTATAAACTCCATGAGGGCAGGAATTTTTTCACCGCTGTAGGACCTGAAACAGTTCCAAGCAGAGTTACAATTCAATAAATAATTGCAGAAAAAGTGAACTTAAAGTTATCACTCCCATTCCCATGTCCCCCCTTCACTGAATAACTTTAATTAAAGTCACACAAAAGCTCTTGAGTTGAAAATAAAAGCAAAAGACCACTACACATTAGTTTGTCAACATGTAATGCCCTGGGTTTATTTTGTGAGAATTCTATCACAATTTTTCCAGGTGGGATTAAAAACCTTAAGGATAATGTATGCCATTGGACTGGGCATTCAGACTTCGGTACTGACAAAGCACTAGTAGTAGTCTGTTAAGTACCTTTCTCTTCACAGAAGAGAGGTCAAATATTTCCAAAGGAAGGCACCCGATATTTGTGGTTCTGGCCTTGCAGCCTTCTGGAGAATCTTAAAAGGAAAAAAGCTGGCTGGCTGTTTTTAGAAACTGGAATGATGATACACGTACAGCAATTACTGCATTCTTCTCCCTTATATCCTTTTTGTAAGAACAAGTAAAGAATGAAGTCTTTTAAACAATTCGACAATAAAAAAGTACAATTTTTTTGTGCTAAAAAAAGGGCAAGACAACATAAACTCCAGTTGTAAGGACTCCATTTGCATACTTGATTTAACACTTTTTGGTGTGGAAGGAAATGGGACTACTGGGCTGTTTGTAGAGCAGCAACATAACATTAGTGCTTTAAGTACCAGAAACTGCCCACAGCTTTGCGGGCAAGTGGGGATGGGAAGATTCAAGAGACTTCATTTTAGCTTGTTACTTGTCCTAATGATAGACCAGGAAGATCCCCATTCAATAGTACATTCCCCATTTTTTAAAAACTGATGCCTTTTTTTTTTGTAAAATTCTGTATGTATGTCACCATTTTTTTCACATGATACACAGAAAACTCAGGGACCCAGAGGGGAACCAAGTTATGTTATACCATTTACAAAATACCAAGGAGTCCACAGCTACCTAACACATTTACTACAGCACAGGAACCAATGAAGGTACAGTGTACAAAAAACTGTAAACACGGCACAATAAATAGATAAAACAGCAGGTTCCGCACCATGCACATGATGTGATGACACTTCATCTCTATACAATCTCACATCTCACACTCTTTGTTGCAGTTTATTTCCCTCCCACCCCCCGCCCCCAAGTGCAAAGCATCACAAATGAACATTTCTGTATTCAAGTAACATATATACAAGGGTATTACAAATATGCAGTACTGTACAGATAATTGCTGTATTCTTAATTTACAGATGTTGATTTTTTCCTATTAACAGTAAGAAAAGAAAAATTGAAGCATGAGAGATGAGCATTGCTGTCAAGTCCTCACAGCTGCCACAGAAACGCATGTGCTGCATTCCATCATCCCTTGCATTCAAAATGCTACTGATGCATAGCACCTAATCCAGTCCTCAGGCTGCAGGTCCATTCCTGAGGAAGCTACGTCACCTCCATCGCTACTGTGTTGTCTGCTATGTTGTTTAGTGCTGGCTTTTCTGATTCATGATTTTCCCTGTTGAAATAAAGTTCAATAATTTACTTACCTGAAACAAATTTAACAAATCAAGACTATCTACCCAATAAACAGCTTAAATATTTTTAATAATAGGAAGAAATTTGACTCTTTGGGACAAGTTAGCAAGTAGAGGAATATAAAAGTTTATAGCTTATCATCAGGAGTATACAACCAGAAGTCAGGCTCACGCCCACTATAAACTCCATGGTTAACTCTATCACCAACAAGTATAGTGGCACCCAAACAACCTAGAGGCTAAAAACACACGAAGAATCCCCAAGCTTGAGTTACAGTTTCAATTTCCTCCTCTGCTAAACCTTGCACAAGAGTGTAGAAAAAGGAACAAATGCGACTGAGGTCCACTCATGCTGGGACTGTAAGTCAGAGCTCTATGCACGGGGCTGAGGAGGACGGCTGCTGGGCCAGCAGGCGGAAGGGCGGGGTCTCAGACATCCCGGCACCTGTACTGCTAAGTGTGCTTAGAGAAGTCAGCAAACTTACTCTGGATCTCAGTTTCTTCATCTTTAAAACAAAGGGACTAAAATAAGTGATATAAAAGTTTACCACACACTGTGAGTGTTCTACAGTTACATAATTCTATAGCAATGAAAACTATGTATTATATATTTAAGTAATAACTATAATTGATGCATTAGCTATGACTAGCCCCAGAATACTAATAGGAATGGATTAGTATTGAGCAGACGATGATTATTACTTCAGTTCAGAAGCAGACTGGGATGCATGGGTTTGGAAACTACAGGCTATGGTCTGTTGCTACAAACCCTGCTCCTCTCTCCCGGCCACTCCTGGCTGAGGAAATCTAAGTCCGGCATCCAAGATTTTCTAAGTCTGGCTTCCTCCTATCATTCCAATTTCAACTACTAACCTTCTGAAACCTCTACACAAACTAGTTTACTTGTTAACCTCTGAACGCATTTATATTTCCCCAACTCTCTCTCTTCCTCTTCTCTGCCCAACCAAGATCAAATCTGATTTTATTTATTTATTTATTTATTTATTTTTGAGGAAGATTAGCCCTGAGCTAACTACTGCCAATCCTCCTCTTTCTGCTGAGGAAGACTGGCCCTGAGCTAACATTCATGCCCATCTTCCTCTACTTTATACATGGAACGCCTACTACAGCATGGCTTTTGCCAAACGGTGCCATGCCTGCACCTGGGATCTGAACTGGCGAACCCCAGGCCGCCAAGAAGCGGAACACGCGAACTTAACCACTGAGCCACCAGGCCAGCCCCAAATCTGACTTTATTCTGCAACATTCCCAGAATATCCCTGGTGTGAAAAGCTTTCTCCTTAAATTGAAATTATAGCCATAGACCATACAAATAATCTGACAAACATACAATGCTTTGCGATACCTCTAGATTGATTTTCATTTATGGTTTACAATTAACATTATTTAACTTTTCATACTTTTTGCTTATCTTCTAACTAAAGTGAAAACTCTTTTTTTTGTTTCTCCCTCAGTACTTTATAAACAGCAAGATTTTAATTACATTGTATTTAAGAAAGAATAGAGCCTGAGCAAACATTCTAAACCACCTACTGAAACCTAAGACGACAAGTTAGCACAGAAAACAATAATTGGATTAAAAGTTGACCTGCCACGAACACTGTAAGTGTTTACATTTACATTATCAAGAGTAGCTCAGCATACCAGCCCTGGTGGATTCTATCAATTCTGACTACATGAGAAACTGGGAAAGAAATCACAAAAAAGGGAAACATTCTAAAGAGAACTCCTTCCATCCAAAGATGGAAGAAAAATGAGAGCATTTATAAGCTATTATTATACTAAGAAAGTGATGTTCAAATCATGTATGAAATATGCGCTATACCATCTAGTTCAAATTCTCAACAATATGAATTACAACAATTATTGGTTTAGTCCTTGAATAAATAAGGAATTCTCATTTATACATTTCTCATGTATATAAGGAAAAGAACAACAACAAAAAAGCCACAAAAAAAATAAGTCGAGAGCAATATCAGAGAACTTAAGATAGATCTCTTATTTTTCAAACACTTTAGGCTTCAAATAACTGCTCACCTTGGAACTGAATCTACAGAGGATGACGATGGAACCTTCGAAACTTGACAGTTTGCTGCGGCAGCCAGCTTTAAGGCAGACGATGGAACAGCACTTAAAGTCCTGGGTAGATGTCGTGCATTTATGGGGGCAATAGAGTTTACAGTGGCAACTGATGAAGGTACAGTTAATCGAATGTTGTTCCCAATCAGAACCTGAGTTGTTGCAGAATTGGCAGCAGTTACTTGATGACTCAGTGCACTGTGGGAACTTGAAGTCTGTGTCATGTTTGAAGGCTGTAACAAAGTTGAACCTGCCGTTGATGGACTTGTATGTACAAGTGCTGTTGGTGTAGTACTACTGAGGTGTAAGCCCTTGTATACTCCTAGAGAAAAAGAAAGAAGCATCTAAACAACGTGCAACACTGCTGTCTATTACAGATCTATGTTACAAATATTATCACAACAATCTAAACGTCTTTATCCCTACCTGAGGCTGGAAGGACACCATTCACCCCAATCCCAAGCACCACATCATCCTTCATCTTGAATCCCATCAGTTGTTCTGACGTCACCAAAGCAGAAGCAGCAAATTGAGCACTAGCTGAATCCAAAGTCTTGGAAATAAAACCCTAAAAAGAACACACAAATCTAATCAGCATCACTTAGTCTCAAATTAATATTAAAGCTACAAAGGTTTACCAAAATCAGTCTGAATATAAATGAAAGTGGCAAGCCACTGAAATATCTGCATCTCTTTTGATACTCATAAATTTGAGGAATGCTCAAGTAATCTTATAACTCAAAGATTATGAATTTTCATCTTCATATATGACAATATTTAATGTGGACAAGTAAATTACCAAAATAAACCTTGTATAATGTGGAAACAGTAAACCTCCCATACAAAGTGTTGGACAAGAAATATGCTAGTAAAACATTTCAGTGATTTGCAAATACAAATAATGGATAAATGAGTACGTAAACTTTTTTCACCTTACTTACACATATATACACACATAGCCAAAGACATCTTTGGGATAGTAAGATAACTATGCCTTTAGAATGGAAGTAACAAAATATCACATCATATCTTAGCCCAGAAATTAAGAGGTCCCTTGAATGTTTTAAATGAATTTTTCCTCCAAGATGCTGAGATGCAAATCTCAGTCTTTAAGCCATAAATGTGTTTAAATGGCAAACACTTATCACGCTTTAGGTTTAAAAGTGATTTCTTTTAACAGTAAAAGAGGTTATTTTAGTATGATAATTTTAAATAAATTTTAATAATGATTAAATTACCCAAGATAATGAGCTGGGTAAGGTTATATTTTAAGAGGTACATTCACAGACTACAGGTCAGACTTGCAGACAGGGTCTCCATCTCATTTAACTATGCTTTTAAGCTTTACTTTTTAAAATAGGGAGCAGAGGCAACAGCTTCCATACTCACCTGCAATGTTCTTTCTAAACCCTGTATAGAATGGCTATGATGTAGATTCAGGCGAAAGCCACTTTTCTGCTGGTTAGATGCAAGGTTCTATGACAACAGTTGGTAATTAGAGATGAACTCTGGTGGGAAACAATGAGGGATAATCATAAGACAGACAAATCCCTCACCTGTGAAGTGTTGGTGGAGGAATTACTATTTGCTTGCTGTTGCTGAATTTGCGCAAGCTGCTGTTTCTGCATTAGAGCCAGCTGCTGTTGGTGTTGCTGGTATTGTTCGGCTGTAAATGCTGAACATAAAACGAAGAAATACTTTATGAAAATGTACAGAAATCATACATATCTTACAATACTAAAACAAATTTCAGCATTAAAAAAATTTGGGCAAAATTCCTGATCCTGCTAAAGATCACTTCCAAATGAAAATTTCAGCATTTTTACAACCACATTTAACAAGAGTGGCATGAGTTTAAAGAAAAGCAAAATTAAACTTCTAAACAGAGGAAAGAGAACTGCTCACTTCCCAAGTTTCAGAACCATTATTTTTAAAAGCTGTGATACTTGTGCTAGACAGTGTAAAAAGGTAATATCAGCTTTTTAAATCCACATATTTGGAATTCAACTTTGCACTGAGCTTGAGAAGAAATCTGATAATTACCATTTGGTTTCTAGTTTACTCAGATTACTGTCCCAATGCATTCAGATGATCCCTAACCATTCTGTGTATAAATACTAACTGTTCTACATATTTTTTAATTTCAGTCATTACAAACATTTTCTCTATATGACATAAGGTTGTTGATTTATTACCTTTTTTTTTTTTAAAAAAGAACTCATCCTTTAAGTTTAACAGGAAGAAAAGAGGCTCCAAATGTTAAGGTTAATTAATCTTTCCCCACCCAATTAACCCACCTGGAAAAAATCCAGTCAATAAGAACGGAGTTGTTTATGTTGATTTACTGTACAGAATGATGTCTGAGGAAAGACACTGTGTTATGCTACTTATGTTTGTCTATGGAGAGCTCAGTTCTAAAAAAAACAAACAAAAAAATGTTCATTTATTACCCCCCAAAAAAGTGTGTGCAGTTTTTAAAAAGGAAACCTTTTTCTTTTCTTTTCTTTTGCCAATTAAAAAAAGGAAAAAAAAGGCACATACAATTACAACATCTGACTTTAAAGGCTTCTTTAAGAAGCCTGTGATGTTTGGGTAAGAATTATTTAAAACAAAAAGAAAAGATTATCATGCATCCCTGGGTACCAGGGAATCTCTAAATCATGCAAATTTCCTCAATCTAAAGTTTAAGTTTTCAAAATACTGTTACCTAATTTGTTGTCTTTAACTGCCTTTTGATAATTTAGAGTATCATTTCATCAAGTTTTATAATTTTCACTTATAACTCACGAAGAATCTTTATCTCCCAGGATACAGCTTCTGCCTAGTACAACTTCAAAATGTTTAGGCAGAAATTCTACCATGTTTTGAATGGATCAGAAAACTGTGAAATAATAGTTAAGAAAACCTCAGAAGTTATTAGCATCTACACAGGCTCTTACACTTGAGCTGAACTAAGTTCTTGGGCTACAAGGGCAAAAAAATAATTTCTTGTTGGAAAAGTCCTACTATTGATTTTCTTATTTTGTGTGTTCCAAATCTGGTTAGTTGCCATCTGTCTTTTGATGAGTTTCTTTTCATATGATGGTTGTAAATCCTCAGATGTGAATTCTCAAGGAAGACATTTATTAATAGGATAATCCCTAAATATTGACATAAAGGTAACTTTCTACCAATGTGACCATTTCCATACAAGAGAAATGTGTTGAATCAGAACTTGAAGAAAATCTACAAAAATTAATGCTGCCCTAAAAGAATGTTTATAATTAACATATTTATGTTTAAAAAATCCATAAAAAGCAATTGTTTAAACCTAAAGATCCAAAATTTATTAGACAATTTTGCTAATGTTTTTGAGATTTACACTTTAAACTTCCTAAGTTTGAGTGAGTTGTCTAAGTCTTGAATTTCCCAGTAGGAGATGATAAGTAAATGTTTTTAAAAAAAGACCATTTCTGGAAGGTCAGGTGGTTACATATGTAGAAAAATAATAATTTAGCACTCACTGAAGACCTATATACAAAACTCCATTTATATGAATGAAAACATTCTTTTGTAGAACTTTGCTCGTGTTTGTGTGTATTTTATAAAAAATTTAGCAATAATAAATCGGAAATCAATTTGAATGAAGGTTCCTAATATTGTTGCCCTATTTAAATCAACACTTTAATCCTTGGTCTCTAAGGGTCTTGTGAATTTCACTTTTTTCACAACTGTTAACTTCCTCCTAATACAGATTTAAAAATAAAAATGCAACCAAAATTTTAGATTACTAATACTCATCAAGACTTTAGATCACTATGTTAGCCTATTTCTTAGATATCTCTATATTCTAGAGTCTAGTTATGAAATTTTCCCAGGACATTTTTGATAAATGATCTAGAAGAAATGTACAGAGCAATATGCAAGCTGGAAGTGGTGGTAATAAAAGCCAGGGGTCTGGGGGCCAAGAGATCATGATTTTCTTAGTTCTCAGCTCAATCATAACTAGCTGAGTACATCTAGGCAAGTTACTTAACCTTTTGGGGCTGAGTGTGCTCATTTAAAATCTGAAAGAGATTAAATTAGGTGATCATTAAAGTCTTTTTCAGCTATCAGATGCTAAGATTTTATATTTCTTCTGAGAAATAAAATTCCAATTCAAAAGGCTGTATGAATAAATAGGAAAGCTTGGACAAAGGTAAGGCAATAAACTGGGTAAATACAATCTGAACTCGGCATTACAATATTATTTATACAGAAAACTGAGACGATCATGGAAGCCATTATAATTCAAAATCTAACCAAATGCTAAGTGGAAATAAACAAAAATGATCATATTTCCCTAAATCTTTATCAAGGTTGAAAGTTTCTAGATTGTATGTCTATTTCCAGATATGGTGTGGTAGTCAAGTTTGTAGTTCACACAGTTTGCAATTCACACAAACATGGACAAGATGGTTTTGTAGACAGATGACCAAACCAGTCTCAGAATCATTTCACAGAACCAAACATATTAGATCAGGAGGGATCCTGGGTGGGCTCCTCCTCTAACCTTGTCCTAGAGATGAAGACACTTTCATCTGAGGCCACAAAGATATTCAGTAGTGGAAAGAGGAAAAAAACCAACCCTGAAACCAACGACATTTCAAATATTGAAAACAGGCAAAAGTTTTAGATTTAATATTATTCATAAGAAATAATCCAACTTTTTATATAACAACAACAGTATGAATCAAGTGCTTTAAAAAGATCTCATATATAGAGCACCTGACCAACAGGAGTCCAGGTAGAGAAGAGTCATGTGAGGGACATGATTAAAAGCTGAGGACAGGGAAGGAGCATGACAGGACGTCAAATATTTGAAGGACACTATAATGTTGGAGAGCAAGAAAATTTACTCAGTATGCTTCCAAAGCCAAAATGGGAACCTGTAGATTTAAACTTTACGGAGGCAGCACTTGTTCAATATATGGACAAACTTTCTAAATAAGATTCTCAACTGTAGAATAACTTGATCTGGAAAGCTGCTGAATTTGCCCTCACTAGAAGTGTCTAGGCAGAGGTCTGAAACTACCATTGTTTTGGTGTCTTCTAACAATTCTCTAGGGTAGGAACTGAGATGACGTAGTCTAAGGTTTTATGAGTCCACTTCTTATACAGGGAAACCACCATGTGGTACACCAGCGCCTGGAAGAAACTACAGTTCAGGCTGCTGTCCTTTAAGCCACATTTCTGTGGCTGGAGCAGATCAACCTCAATGACCAAAGAAGTGGGGGTGGGGAGGGTAACAGGTACTTAGGAAAAAAATAAACAATTTTAAAATTCAGTTTGAGAAGATGGATTCTAGATTATCAAAATGTACATTTTGTTTAAAACAACAAACCCAAACACCTATTTTAAAAGATACCCGCCAATCATAAATTTCTTTGAGTCGTACACAGGTCAAAAGTTATTTTAATGCAGGAAAAAAGGTAACTTTAAAGAAATAAATATAAATGAAATGATTCCAGACAGTATTAAAGTATGATCCCTTAATCAGTAAGCTTGAATTGATAGTTTTGAGGTTCATGAGCACCTATCAGTCACCCAGAAATCCAATCTGAAAACAAGTTTGTTGTAATTCATTTGATGGCAAAACATGACCAAACCTGAAAGCATTTGGCTGCAAATGACTTAACATGAGATTATTTGTGGTCAAATATTCCACTTAGTGTGAATATTCTTGCACTTTACTACACAACTACAGAACTATTGATGTATTTTACTACGGGTGTCACTCCAGTCTCTGACGAGGATATAGTGCTGAATTTTGAAACACATCTGGATAAGGATTAAGGTCTTGAAGACTTACAAAATCTAACAATGAAAATATACCCAGTGCTCAAATCTAGAGTTCCTTTTCTATAGTAAGATTAAAATGTTATGTTACAAACTGAAGTAAATTACATTAAGCCACAGATATTGACACTTAATACATATCATTCTAGCTACATATTTCCTATTCACTTATGAAAATAAACCAAGTCTTTAGCACAGATATGTGAACTTAGAAAAATGACTTAGAATGCTGATGAATTTTACTGGGAACTAGGAATTCAAATCCTGAACATAATGGTGGTTTTAAAATCACTTTTCTGTTTTTCGTCTTTCTGAATTACATAGAGTCCTTTCTTTAAAAAAGTATTAATTTTTGTCTTAATGAAAAAAAGTATTAATTCTGATGTCCGATATCCCCCAAACTCAAATACATGCAAATGAATACCTAGTCACTGAATAAACACTAAATTTTCAAATTAAAAAAAAAAAATTAGAAAATTGTATTTGGAAACTGTCTAAATAACATATTAACCAAATATTAAAAATATACAAATTATCTTTAAGTACTAAAGCCTAGTCCTAGAAATTCTAAATACCTATATAGAAAGTCTTCCCAAGTTCTTCAACATTGTCATTCTGTATTGTATCCAGAGGACCAAACATTCTAGCACCTGACTAACCAGACACCTAACACCTGACTAACCAGACTATCCCCTGGCCATACAACTAGGCAAAATGCCCCAGACCAGAAGCAAACAAAAAGATTCTGAGTAGTTGAAATAAAGGCTACAGAAGTTGGTAGGTTAAAGCTCATGCCCTTTACTAAAAATAATGGGCTCCTGACATCCTCATTTAGAATTTCCTATTTGAAAATGAGAACAAATAAGCCCATATAGATTATTTAGAAAAGGGACAATCAGTCCAGAGGGTATCACTTTGTTACAGCATAGGTATAAATATTTATATTGAAAACAATGATAGAATAATCAAAAATGGCTAAATCAAAATCCACACATTTGGGTTAAGCAGCAGGCAAGTGCATTAACTGACTTGTATCTCATACAATGGTTAAGTTCTAAAGTCAGCAGGGTAAAAATTAAGCCTTGAAAGTTCCTTTAGGGTGTACCACGATGGAGACTCATCTCTTTCAAAAGGCCCGACCACAGCCCGTTTTTCCTTTGGCAGCAGACTCGATCAGAGTTTCTGTGGCTGAGTACCAGATGAAATAGTTTGGTTTATATCTGGGGGCCATGTTATATGAAAAAAAATTTATCTTTAAAACTATAATCACACTAACCAAGGTAAGATGCTTAACCTGTGGATGAGGAGGCAATGCAGGCACTTATGCTGCAAGGGGAGTAATAACAGATTCACTTCTCCCATTCCCGGAGTGGCCCACACGGAGAAGACATTCTTTTGATAGAACTGTATTCAGAATCCTGTATAACATTTGAACTACTAACTTTTGGTTTTTTCTCCAGGGGCTTACAGTTGAATTCATTTAAGTTAAATGCACATATGATACGACTCCACTGTAATATACTTTATAGAGCATAAAGAGAAAAGCTTTCAGTTTTTGGAATACTCACAAATATAAAAGAATAAAGCATTATCCTATAGCAATCTGTAGGCATCTATTCTCTAGAAAGACAGGAAGACCTAGTAAACTGAGGGAAAACTGAAAATGATTGCCACAGAAAAAAAATTGATAAACCCATTTTTTAAAAGTTGTATCACATTTTAGGGGAAGGAAAATGATTAAAAAGAAAATTACACAGTTACTAAAGATTTTTTTCAGCTAAACTGTGG
The DNA here is from genome assembly GCF_041296265.1 of Equus caballus. Taxonomy (NCBI): domain Eukaryota; kingdom Metazoa; phylum Chordata; class Mammalia; order Perissodactyla; family Equidae; genus Equus; species Equus caballus. Next base: position 17,085,811 of record NC_091712.1, on the reverse strand, counting down.
GTAACACCACCGTTCAATGTTCACCTTTTCATATTCTTTGGCAAACTAATCAAGTAAGTTTTACAGTATCAGTGGTTAAGTAGTACTAGAAAACAATTCACATAAAAAAGATCATTAGAAGATTCTTATGATAGTTACACAATTCAACTTCTCTTTTTAAGAGGTGAGGAAGATGGGGATTGATGGAACACGCCAATTTTCTGTGAAAAGTCTCAAAAAATTTTATGCAGTTTAAAAAAAGGTATATACTAGTTTATATCTTTAAAATCTCTATACTCACTATATATAACTCCTCTTTCATACTGAAAAATTCTTCATTTTGATTTTTAAGACTATAAAAGCAGAGAGAAATTAACTCTTCATGATACACACTCTGAAATTAGTGGGATTATATATAACCTGTTAGGCCTCAGAATAATTTAGATTATCGTCTAGTTGATTTCTGAAACGTGATTATTTTTCTTATGAGCTGAAAGACTTCCATTTCATAGAAGTACGTTTTATCTAACTACAAAGTAAATCACTTTATGGAATCTCTGGAGGTCTTTAAGAATAAGAAGCATGTTTTCATATTTATTAGAAAGTTTAACTGTTGCCTTACCAGATGATTAGCGGGGCAGAATAAATAAATTTATAGTCCTTTCAAAAACTATATTTAAATTGTCTTTACAAAAATCTGTAGTAACATAATTTTAAGTGAATTTCTATAATCTATATGCCTCAAATAACACAAATTTATGCTTTAAAACAGAAAGCTAAAATTTTAGGAATATTTTAAGTAGACAGTATTTATTTAGACACATTTCACATTGCAGCCATAATGCTAAGGTAGATATTATCTGAAAATGTTTCCAAAATTACTAAAATAATCCATTAACTTAAATACTCTTTTCTGAAAAATTAGTTTCTTTCTTATAAATTATTCTGAATTACTGTGTCAACAGACAGGGTTTTGCATATCTATCAATAAGCTAAGTAAAAGACTAGAGAAGTGTACAAGTATAAAACAGTAACAATTTATGGTCCATTTTCTTCTCATATTATTTGAAAATATAACTGCTACATCTTGTGGTTCACAGAGTGCATCCAGGAAACAAATGTCATACATTAAAGAGTAATAAACCACCTTTGTATGTGGGTATGTTTAAATGAAGACACACGTACAAACAGACTCAAATAAATACTTTAAACTTAGGTCTTTTTTTTTTTTTTTAACTATTTTGAGAGAAAAGAACTTTTAGGTGTAATATAATAGACCACATATTCAAAAAATTGATGAACCTGACATTTCTACAGAAACGTACATCATAATAAGTAAACGTACCAAAGTGTGCTGAACCACTGCTACTTTTACTTTGCGTAGAGGTACTGCATGTCTGGGTCCCAGGTTGTGCTGTTCCTGTTCGATTTATACTCCTATATAATTTTCTACAGGAGAGTTCATCATTGTCACTGTCATGTAGGGATGGTGTCCGAGGCCTAAAATGCCGCCATCTACATGATTTGATATTGACTAGTATCTGACTGAGGTCTTTAGAGAAAGATTTGTCCGAGGTATTTGTTTCTGAGGTATTGGCAAACTGATTGACTGGAGAATGTTGTGGTGAGGAAAGCATGTCCAAATCCAGACGGTGAAACACACTGTCATAGTCCGAGTGAGCTCTGTCCAGTAAGACCCTATGAAAAACAAGGCAGGAAACAGAGATTGAAATAGCTATTCAAAAATTACATAGAAAAGGTTTTTCTTTTTCCTCCCAGCTCCCAAAAAGCCATCTCATACTGAATATTTAAAAGTTATAAATTTGATTATTTCAATATTTGGTTCTATAGGCTAAAATCTCAATTTCTAATAAAGGTTCTGTATTTACTTTATAACGATCCAATTAAAGAGAACAATCTATCTTAAAGAATAAGGTATACTGTCTATTTTACAATAGCAAGAGTCTTCCAAGAGTTCTATGGGTTTCTCTACCAGTATAAGTTACTGATAACATAAGAGTATTTTTCTTTCCAAATTGCTTTTCATTCAAAGATTTTTACTTCCATTACAAAGCAACAGAACACTTTATAAAATGTTGCTAACATCCCTGTTCTCTATTTAAACAAAAACTTCATTTTGGGGTGGTGGTGGGGGGTAAGGGTATTTAAAATAAGTACCCTTAAAATACCTTAGGGTATTTTATACCATTAAAATTTCTTATAGACGAAATATTGGAGATACACAACTCCAGAGGACATATTTTTGTTATTTATATAAACTTTATAAATGACTCCATCTTAAAGGCTAACACCCTAACATTGATTAACGCTTAATGCCAGTATAGAATAAAATACAGTCAACATAGAGAATTTTCACTACTATTGAAGTCAATGTAATGATGGGGGAAAAAGTACTAAATAAAATGTATTTTAGTGCCCAGATAATTCCAAGCTAATGTTTAAGTGATAAAAATTGCAATTAAAATTCAAAAGTGAAAGAAACATATGTATAAGCCATTAATTTATCATAAGCTATACCCTTAGGCTTCTTCCTGAAAACACCTTGATATTTCACATTATATATGAAGAAATTTTTCCTCAATTTTACGCATTCTGCAATTCCTTCCTTCCCCCCACACACCTTCTCACATAAAGGCAGCTAGAGTACGAAGGGGTTCTATCATGTTTAAACAAAGGAAGAAGAGCGATTAGATGCTGACTGGGAGGTCAAAATCAGATCATGCATGCAAACTCAAGCCTTTTCACTGATGAGTTAAACAACTCAGTAATACTAGATATACGACATTTCTCAGCCTATTTAATCATTTTTCTCAATTATCTCCCAGAACTCTTGAACAATATTTTTTTTTCTGAGGAAGGTTCGCCCTAAGCTAACATCTGTTGCCAATCTTCCTCTTTTTGTTTGTGGGCTGCTGCCACAGCATGGCCACTGACAGACGAGTGGTGTATGTCCACACCTGGGAACTGAACGTGGGCCACCAAAGTGGAGTGAACCAAACTTAACCACCAGGCCACTGGGGCCTAGTGATATTTTGTAATTCTTTTAACTTAATGTGATTTATGCAATTATGACTTACACTTGCCTTCATCTGCTGCATTTTCTCAGACTTCTATCCCTGAGGACACAGATATCTGAAGTTTACAATCTTGGGAAGAAAAGCAGATCCACGAGGGACCCACTAGTTATGCATTAAAACCTATGGCTGTATAAGAACCAGGTAGCAAAGTGGCAAAATATTTCAGTCAAAAAATCAGTGAAGAATGGCAAATTGGAACAAAATGAGCTATTTAGAAGGATTACCTCACTTTAAACTTTAGATTTGATTACTCTACTGTCTAAAATATCCCTATGCTAGGAATACAGAAAATACCTTACCTTCCCCCGCGCCCAACCCGTCTTCGTGCAAATCCAATACACCTTTGGGGTACGGTGAGGGTAGTTAAGCAGTATCTATATCGTACATCCCCTAATCCTCCATCTTTAGGACTAGTCCAAGGCCAGTTGCCAGTTTGGTCTAAGTGAGGCTTAAAAGAGAAATCCAAATTATTTTATTGTCAGTTAAACGTAAACAGTTTATTATTTAAAAAGAAAGGCTGAAACTTACAGCATAGTACTGACAGCCTGCTTTCCTACGGAAAGCAAAAGGACCATCGGGGTCATTCTCTTCCTCAGCTTCCGAAGAGCCAGACAAAACCTTTAAACAAAATGAAGCGAGTCAAAACATGTGAGTTCCTACATCCCCTCTCCATCTTCCCAGAGAGACCCTTACACTCGCCTGGGAAGGAGGCTCTTCATCTGAGCTGGGAAAGTCGTACTGATTCACGTCTTTAGCAGTAAAGACGGGCAGTGCAGCAGGACCCGTCTGCTGAGCAGCAGCAGCAGCAGGCGACGGTGAGACTTTGGGCTTCTTTTCATATTTACGTTTAGGTCGGATAAGATCAGCTTTATCTTGCTGTAATAAAGTCATGAATTAATAAAACACTAGTACAGCTTGGAACTGTGTTCAACAAACCTGCAGTTTTGGGAAAGTTTTAAAAAGAAGTCTAAAAAGAAGGCATTCATACTCATCAGAGATACAAGACTGATGTTTTGTCATCTTATAAAGCCTTGGAGGTTGGTCTCTGTGAAAACACGAATATGCTCCTATAACCTAAACATAATCTCATAAAGTATTTTGTTTCAATTAAAGTACAAGAGACTAGAAGTATTCTAGCTTCTGAAATCTATAACTGCAATTAAAATATTTACTGCTGGTTGTGTATCTTTCTCTTAATTTTTTATGAAAATTCTACAGAGAATTTAAAAAAAGGGACATCTAGTCTTTACTCTAAAGAATTAACAAATCAATATGGGGAAAATAATGAAAATGATTTTATATATACACAAAGCAAACTTCAGATAACTGTGAACGTAGCAGAAAATAAAGCCATAATGCTGAGGTGTTACAAAAATAAATAGTAAGGATTTGCCAGCTGAACGAGGCTTCTTGGAGTGCTGAATTTTGAACAGTTTTAGAGCATAATGATATGAAACCATTAAACAAGAAACAAAAATAAAATATAGATGCAAGAGTGATTGAGCTAATGAATATAGTGCATGTTAGAAACGTATGGCAGGTGATGGCAAAGGCTAGGTGAGGTATGAATTTGATGTGGAGGAAGCAATAGTAAAGAAAGATTAGAGGCAAAAATGATATTTGTTGGGAAGAAAAAGATCATGGCAAGTGTGGTTATGTAAATATGTTAAATATTTATATCAGGTTTTATGCATTTATATCAAATTTTATGGCATTATGGTTTTTTGGGAAAAATTAATGATTAAAAATTGAATTATTACACTAAAAGATCTCTCTTTTTACAATTTCCACTGTTGTATCGACAGGCCTATCTTGAATCAAAAGCTGGCTTTGCAGCAAATTTCACGGTAGAGTTTATATGTATTTTTCTTTTTCACTCTGATTCTAATGATAAAACAGCACTCTATTATCAGGTACTATTATCAAGAAAATTTTTATCACCTTATTAACTTTAAACTCCTTCACATCCATTGCTTCCTGATGTTTAAATTGACTGCTATTAGTAATAGGGATGATGGGGATGGCATAAGTAGGTTTCATTGGCTGTCTCTGTGCCATAACCTCAGACATGATCTCTCCATTGTAGTCACCCAAATTATACCTGAAATTATAAAAAAGAAAGTTTAAAAAGTTAGTTCTGTAAGTACTTATCCTTATGACTATTAACAACTAACAGATATATAATTATAAACACTGATTAGACTTCAGGTAAGATTACAGTTAAACTTTGACTATTTGCTGAATGCTTACTAAAATTAAAGACTACGTAAAAATTCCTTTGTTTCCTCCTTTACTTTTTGGCTTACAGCTTTATCTTAAATAAATAGATGAGTGTGGGAAAAAACCAAAGGTTTGAATTTTAACTTAGCAATTTTGGTGAAAGATTTGGTAAAGATGTTGAAGTTAATGCCTCAAATGGCAAGGAGGAACTTTCTACTAATTTGAATTGCCTGTGCTATAAAACTATTTTTTCTAAAATGAATCACAAGAATTTAATAGTGGTTTTCTTTGGGCATAGGGACTAAAAAATAGGGGAGTGAGGCTTGAAGTTTTTATTGTATGCCTTGCTGAATGGTTATTTGAGTGTTAAGATTATGGGCCGTTTCCCTTCCCTTCTATATATTTCTGCTAAAAAACCCAGTATATGTTTAAAAAAAAAAAAAACCCTCAGTACCATCTAGTGAATGAAATAAAAACTTGAGAATTGACAAATGTTCTCCCTCACTGCCCCACACACAACTCAAATAAGGACAAAAGAATAAGATTTCAAAATGGAAATACTTGGTGTATATTTTTTTCTTTTTAAAGATCAGCACCTGAGCTAACATCTGTTGCCAATCTTCTTTTCTTCCCCCTTCTTCTTCTCCCCAAAGCCCCCTAGTACGTAGTTGTATACTCTAGGTGCAGATCTTTCTGGTTGTGCTATGTGGGATGCCGTCTCAGCATGGCTTGATGAATAGTGCCAGGTCTGCACCCAGGATCCAAACCAACAAAACCCTAGGCCACTGAAGCAGAGTGCACAAACTTAACCACTTGGCCACAGGGTCAGCACCTACCTGGCAGATTTTAATTTTACTGAACCGAGTCACTTTTAAAGAAAATAAAGAGAGGAACATATGCAGAAGTATAGAAGGTACACCATACCACACATTTAAATAGTTTCTATTATTAAAAGAAGATATTTCTGGAGTTACAGATAATTGCTTATGAAATAAATCAACTCAATATAGAAAATGCTAATGGTACTATACTTTCTAACACTATTAAAATAAACTTTACCTCTTTTCCATAATTTCCAGTGTTAAGTGCAATAGCTCCCTTTTACTCTTTTCTCTTCTTTTTATCATCTCTAGAATAGTAACAGCCCGACTTAGATCTCGACGCAGCTTAAGCATTTTTTCATAAGATGCTTCATCATTTTTGCGATTCTGCAAACATGAAGTTGCTTGTTTAATCTCAATAAGCACTTCTAACTAGTGGCATTCTAAGCATGGCTGTTGATATATAAGAATATATATATTTGAAGGATTACATTAGAATTTAAAGACACTGAAAGGGAGCATGAATCACCAGGAAATCAATTTTGTATATGATTTTTAAATGGATTAACATTAAAATATGTCACTAACAGCTCCATAATGAATCTTAAGATTGACTTATTTTAAATTAATATTTTTCATTATCTTGTATAAAAGTCTATTTAAAACACAAATATAATTATTATTAGTTTTTGGGTGGTGAACATGACTGTAATCGACACAGAATTGGAAATATATTAAATATATTCAGATGAAAGTTATATAATGTTATAATCCAATGTTACTGCAAAAAAAAAAGAAAAAAAAAAACCCCACAAATTAAAACACGGCCTTCAGATACTGAGATATTCATGCCTAACAAATAATTTTTCTCACATCTAAAGGAATTACAAAAAATTTTTCCTAAATTCACTTACTTTTCGAGTCTGCATTTTTTCAGTACGTCTTCTAAAAGCCACATAAGGATCATTTGTGCTAGAACCATCTCGCTTCTCTTGTTTTACTGATGGGATGAGAGACGGCCCTCGACAGTTTTTTCTCTTTTTAATCCAGTATTCATAAACTTCTCTAATTAATTCATCATCTTCTTTTAGCAGCAGTTTGGCTTCCTGCAGACTGACTGGCTAAATGTAAAATCACTATGTCATTTTCATATAATACATATATAAGATTCAAAAGTACTTGTAAATTTAAATGACAATAATCAAAGTAACAGTATTAACAACAGCGAACATGTGGACTCATTATACATGTGAGACACTGAGCCAGGTGCTTTATATACGTTATTTTATTTATTTTTCACATCAATCCTATGATGCTTATCTCTATTTTACAGATGGGGAAACTGAGGCAGAGAAATTTAAACATATTGCTCAAGATTACACAGGTTAGTAATGAGTAGAGATGGGATATGAATTCATGCTAATTAACTCCAGAGCCTGCTCACTTAGCCTTTCCCCAACATTATACTGTTTCCACAGAAATGTAAGTGTTTGCAGAGATATATACACACACACACTTATTATATATACAATGAAGTTGTACCTGCTGACCACTGCCTTTTTCTAGACGGTCAATCATCTCCTCAAATTGCAGTGGGCAGATGTCCATTTTCTTTTTCAGTTTATTCACAAATACTTCATCTTCAGAATCCAAATCATAATCAGGCTGTTCAGCATCCAAACTAAAAGCTGACAGAAGAAACCATAAGCAATCATTTACTGTGCGAATCCACTAACAAAAACCTCTCCCAGATGTCTACATAAGAACAGGACCTAGATTTTCCTAAAGAACTAAGAAAGAATTATTTTGGAGTTTGTTTTCAGACTCACAATCTAAGCTTACAGATACATGTTTCCCACATTTAAAGTTTAAGAAAGGAGATTATCTTTACTGTTAATATGGATACAAGTGATAAAAGACAATGGATGAGACCCCTTTCCCCCACCACCAAAGGCAAATAATCTGGAAGCCCATTACGAACATAAGAGATTATTAAATATATTGGGCTGAACTATATGAAAGTTTTGTAGCTCAAAAGTGATAAAATATCAGCAGTTTCGTATGATTCGACATAATATAAAAAGATAAGGTATTTAAATAAGATTGTTTCCAGAGTAAGTCCTATTTTATAGATTATTTAACTACTTTACCAAAAGCTTAGGGAGTGGTATTTAAAGCTGAGGTGTTAGAAGCCAATGCCAATAACAGTACTAGCTATCATTCAGTGAATGCATTCCTGCTAAGGAGGTTTGTTCCCTCATGAGAACCAATGTCATGGTGATAGAAATGTGAGGTATTTCTTATCTTTGTCAAGATTTGGAAAAAAGGGCAAGAACCACTGCTCTACACTGTATTATCAAATGTCATTCAATTTCTTATCAAAATTAAACTAGATTGAAGATAATTTAAGTAAAATATTAAGTAGCATGATACTAAAATTTGTTTCACATCTTCCCCTCACTTAATTCCTCCTCTTAACTTCTCATCACCGCAGAATCCAAAACCTTGGAATTGTTTGAGGCCCTTCTGGACCCTGCCTCTCCAGTCTCACCAGTACTTTACGACTGAGCAGGATCAAATTTCACACAGCATGCTATTTCACGTCTTCAGGCCTTGACATTAACTATTTTCTGCCTGCCCACCTAGCAAATGAGTATTTAATCTTTTTAAAACCCAATCTGACATAAACTCCTGTGGAACCCTTTTTTGACTGCCCCTTACCCAATAAGTGGTTCCTAACCATTTTTATCTTTTTTAGAAGCTATGAACCGTCTCCACAGAAAAACAGACTTTATTAACATTCAACATCTTGCAATTCAAATATCCCTAAAAGCTTGTGGCAACCAGAGTTAAAAATTCCCATTCTAGATCACTCCCCTTCTTTTGTACTATTTTCTATACACACCCCATAATCTACTTGTACAGTATTAGAATATGATTGATCCCCGTGAGAGAAGGCATTATTGTGTCTTTTTATTCATCTCTGTACCTCTAGTGCAGAGACATTAAACATATTCTCTTGTATGCCAACTTGGCTTGCAGTACTCTACTGAAAAGCATTCTGATATTACCTCTATTCAAGCACGGGAAAAAACCTGAAGAACTCTGCAGTCATCTATTAGTCATGTCTGTGATAGGTACAAGAGGGGATCATTTGCCCGCCCAAAATCTGCCATCCCTGCTGCAAGTTTAACATAGTATCTGGCCCAGAAGAATCCAATAAATACTTGTAGAACTGAATATATTATACCACTATGTTTCATTTTCCATTTTGACCTATACCGCACTTCTAATTAAAATAAGTATTTTGGCTCCTTCATAAAAATCTCTATATGTTAACATCTCTGCACTCATGTTTCTCACATCCATAGGCCCTCTATGATTTTCCATGATCTAATTCTGTTTGTTACTGCTATGTAAACAGAGCTTTTAGAGATCTCAAAGTAGATTAAAACTGACTCTTGGATTAAAAACACTTTTTTTGGGTCCCTAACTAAATTGTTCAATAAGGTACCCACTAGTCACATAAGGCTAATTAAATTTAATTAAATTAAAAATAAGTACCTCAGTCACATTAGCCACATTTCAAGTGTTAAATAGCCACAGCAGCTGGTGGCTAGTGCTGTACCAATCAGCACAGATTACAGAACATTTCTATCATCAGTGAAAGTGCTATTGAAGAGTGGTGATCCACACAATCCAGAGGCAACTGATAAGGACCAACTAGCAATATTCTGCCTTCGTAAGGGTATATTTTATATATTTTTAGGGTCTCATTTATACATTACTTCGGCATCCTCCACTATAAAATTTATTTTTCTTTAGATCAAATGACATTTACAAAGCTTAATTATTTATAAAAACTAATAAACAAGCTCGCCTAGTATCACCTTACTTTTTTGCATTATCAAAATACATTTGACATACCTCTGGCATACATTATATGATCAATGACAAGTCACATCCAACATATTATGGAACGGAATCAAGACTGGAAAGGAAGATTCCTATCCTAGGGAGCTCAGTGAGCGCCACTGAGGTTAACGAGTATCTGAGAGTCAGACTGCTCTTGCCTCTGCAAGAAGCTTTTCTTTTGGTTGGTGCAAACACGAAGATCTTAAAATATAAGGAGAACCAAATCTTGTTCAGATATAAAATATTAAAGCCCTAGAGAAAAGCTAACATGCAAAAACTCACTTTAGGAATTCATTTGACCAAAATACTATAACCAATGATTAAAGCGTAATTTAGCTTCAGCCAAACCTGCAGCTTCCAACTGACAGCTCAACTGCAGCTGATAAAGACGTAACCTATTCATCCCGTTCCTAGAAACAGGAGTATCTTCAAATTTTCTGGCCCATGTTATTGAGTGTGTTCAAAGTAGAAAACAGGGTCTAAAGAGAAACAGGCAAATGTGTCGCCTCTTCCAATTAGGTTCTGCCAGTTTGAAAGAGACCTAGCTAGCCAATAATTGGTAAATAATAGGAGCCATACGGTAGAAGCTGACTCCTTTAAAAATATCCTGATAGGGATAAACTTAGATACATGTATGGTTACACAAAACACAGTATACTATACAGATGGAGGAGAAAATGCTATAGAAAATAAATCCAAGCAACAAGAACGCAATAGTACATATAAATTGATTAGACTACTTTTAAAGGAGATACAAAGTGGTAAAAACCATAGTATTTGCCCTCTTACTTAGAGTCCAGTAATAGAGATGAAATATATATATATATATAAATGTCTATGTAACAAATGCCATATTATGGCTCAGACTAAGTGTGCATGGGCGCGTATATCCATAACTCCAAATAGTGTTTTAAAAATACAGGAAGCAAATAGTTAAAGGATATTTGGGTCCATGAAATGGCATAAAATGTGGATTAGGAACAGAATGTAATCCCTGACTAAAAAGAAGGTACACTATCCAAGGTTAGGGGGAAATTTCTCAGACCAGGAATGGTAAATAGGTTTCAACTCAAGGACTAACTCTCAATGACTGGTAATATCTACTTACAAAGCTCCTGAAATAAATTCTGAGCAGTAGAAAAAACTGCTGTAATAGTGATATCTACTATGGGGTTGTAGGTATTTGACATCTTTGCCTTAGACCTAAGAAGACAAAGCTATCACTGGCTAGCTGGAATATGAAATTGTTCAATTTCTTTAGATTTATAAGCAACAGGGCTTCAAGTTACTTCTAGAATATACTTGGGGAGAATAAATGGAGATTACCAGATTTGAAAGATTTGAAATCCTTTGTAGATAAAGTTTGTGGTTGATGCTCTAGATTTTATGTCAGAAAGTAGTGCTAGAATAACAGGAGAGGAATGTCTGTTGTAGGGGGATGTGGAGGCAGGCAAAGAGAAAGAGAAAATGCAATCTTTCAGAATAAGGGCATAAAGACAGGATACATCTATTCTGAGAGGTAATAAAAAAGTAGGTTCTACAAGGATCTATTTTTTTAAATCTTTTTATTTAAAAATAAATTCAAACTTAAAAAAGGTGCAAAATAAAAATAGCACAAGGAACATCTGCATATCTTTTACCCGGATTCACCTACTGTTAAAATTTTATTCCGTATGTTTTATCATTTGCATGTGCATGTTCCCTCCGTGTGTATCTGCGTGTGAGTGTATTTATTTTTTGAGCCACTGGAGGGTAAATTAGATTCATATTGGCTCTTTACTACTAAATAATTCCAAGAGTATTTCCTGAGAAGAATAGAGAGATTCTTTCATATACTCACAGTACAGTCATCTACTTCAGAAATTTATACTCACACAACAATTTCATCTCCTGCCTATATTCCAATTTTGTCTGCTGATCCAATAATTTATAACATTTACCTCCGCCAGCACGGCCAGTCTAGGATGAGGTATTATTTTTGCTGTCTCTTTATCCTCCTTGAATCTGGGACATTCCCACAGCCTTTCTGTGTCTTTTAAGACACTGACAGTTTTTTGAAGAAACAGCTCTCTCTGCAGGACTGTAGTAGTAGCAGTCATAGTTCATTCCTCAGACTTTGCGTCTGTCTGATTTTTTCCCATTGTGATTAGATTATACACTTTTAGTTGACATTCTCAACCTGCTCAGGGTACCAGATCTAGAGGGATACAATGTTCATCTGTCCCTCACAAGTGAAGATAATTTTGATCTCCAGTCAAGAAAAGCCCGATTATTCCACTGTTAAAAACTACTGGTTTTTCCCCCTCCCTTGTAACTAACAAGCAGTTTGTGGGGAAAGCTTAAGACCATGCAAATACCCTGCTTCTCATCAAAATTTCCTCTTATATTGAGCACAGATTGATGATTCTTGTGTGAACCAATCTTGATTATGGTGTGGCAAAAATGAATTTCCAACTCCAGCACTCTCTCCACATTGTGCCATTCAGCTCTTGGCACTCTGCTGTAAAAGCATGAGACTGCTCTTCTCTACCATCTATCTATCTATTTATTATCGGTGTGGACATATGAATAACTACTTTTTCAATGGTTTAATAATTCATTATTGTACTTAATTATTCCATTGCTTAAATTGTCCCAGAATTAGCCAGTGGAAACTCCTGTGTCCTTGCAATACACCCTTGTCATTTGAGTGCTTTATTTCTGGAATAACAAGACATTCCAGGTTCGTCTTGTACCTACCCTGCCCCAGCCTTGGAATCAGCCCTTTCTCCACAGATTCTTGGTCCCATTTAGTGGGGACTGAATTAAAGAACAGGTGTTAGGTGTTCTCATTGCCACTGAATATTTTTGCTTCTTGGCCATTCCAGTGCACAGAACTAGAAATACATATATCTATATCTATACACAAACATATACACATACAAATATACACCCAGACTGCCCTTTTAAAAAAGCTTTCCTGTGAGGATTAACAGGAGAGCCTTGAGACTCAAGCGGAAGGGAGAGAGAATTGTTCCTGTCTATTCTCATCAGAACTGCTTTGTCCTTTCTTCCAATATAAATAGGAAAGGAGAAGTCGTAGCTGTATAATCTGGAAGCCTTACAGATCACCAATAAAACAGAACCAACATTAAGACCCTTCAGATGAGGAGGTGTCGAGTAGCACTCAGAGAAATAGCATAGAAGGTTACCTACAGTCTGTAATTAAAGAAAGGGATAATGGTTCTAATATGGGTTTCTTCCTTCAGAGCTCTGACTAGGATTAAAGGAAGGAAATTATGATCTCTTTCCTACGCCAACTGAAGACAAGAATAAAGTTGAGATTTCCAAATTAATGTTCAATGAAATGTTAACAGAAAACATGTAATGAATACATTTAGAAAATGCTGGGTTAAAAGAAACGTTTTTTCCCCTGCTTTTTCTCCCCAGTGCCCCCAGTACATAGTTGTGGGCCCTTCTAGTTGTGGCATATGGGACGCTGCCTCAGCATGACCTGATGAGTGGTGCCATGTCCGCACCCAGCATCTAAACCAGCGAAACCCTGGGCCACTGAAGCAGAGTGCAAGAACTTAACCACTCAGCCACGGGGCCAGCCCCCAAAAGAAACTTTTTTTAACCACAAGACTCCCAGAATCTACAAAAATGGTAATACGCATTATGACTCTGGGGGTGGGGAGGGGAATATAATACACAATAATTCTCAACCATATTTGATCATTGCTTTTTTAGAGAATACTAATTATCATCTTAAAAACTCCAAGGAATACTTTGTGTACTGTTAGTTTAAGAACATTACAAAATAAAAACTAGGGGAACTGAAATGAACAAGTCCATATATGTAATTTGAGGCAATGTACCCTTCAGCAATTTACTGGACCACCTAGCAGTCAAGACTCAATTTTAACTTTGCAGAAATTTACATTATAATTGGCTTTTTCTTATTTATTGTAGAATACTAAAAGCGAATACCAATTTTTAAAGAATTAATATCAATTTCACACAATCTCTTCCAAAAATAGAATAAGACGGAACACTTCCCAACCTGTTTTATGACGCCAGTACTACTTTAACACCAAAGCCAGACAAGATAGAACACAAGAAAAGACTACCAACCAATATCTTTCTTGAACTTAGATGTAAAACTCAATAAAATTTTAGAAAATCCCACCCAATAACGTACAAAAAAGTTAATAAATCACAGCTAAGTGGGATTTATTCCAGGTATGTAAAGCTGGTTCAATATTTGAAAATCAACCAATGTAACCTATCATATCAACAGGCTAGAGAAGAAAAATCACATGATCCTATCAACTGATGCAGAAAAAGCATCTGACAAAATTCAACATCCTTTCATGATAAAAACTCTCAGTACACCAGGAATAGGAGGGAATTTTCTCAATATCATAAAAACTAAGTACAAAAAACCTACAGGTAACATAATACTTAATGGGAAAAGACTGAATTCTTTCACTCTAACATCAGGAACAAGGCAAGGATATCTGCTTTCACTATACCTTAATACAGTATTGAAGTTCTAGCCAGTATAAGGCAAGAGAGAGAAATTAAGGACATACAGATTGGAAAGGAAAAAATGAAACTGTGTCTATTTGCAGTCTACAACATGATTTTCTATGTAGAAATTCCCAAAGAATTTGCAAACATCTCCTAGAACTAATAAGTAATTTCAGTTAAGGCCACAAGACAAAGGATCAACACACAATTCACTTGCATTTCCACATACTAACAAAGAACAAGTGGAAATCCAAATCAAAAATGCATTACCATTTTCAATTGCTCCAAAGAAAATAAAACACTCAGGTATAAATCTAAGAAAACATGAACAAATCTGTATGATGAAAGTTATAAAGCAACTTTTGGCCAAGAAGCAAAAGCAAATCAATGGAGGAGGGATAGCTGTTTCAATATATGGTGCTAGAGCAAGTGGACATCCAGAGGCAAAAAAACCCCACAAACAACAAATAAAGAAAAAAAACGAACCCTCGCCCTAAATATCACACTCAAAATCGATCATACACATAAATGTAAAACATAAAACTGTAAAACTTCTAGAACAGAACATAGGAGAAAATCATTGGAACCCAGGACAAGGCAGAGTTCTTCGAGCTGATACCAAAATCACGGTCCATAAGAAGAAAACTGATAAACTGGATCTCATCAAAATTAAAAAATTTTGCTCTGTGAAAGACTCTGTTAAGAGGATGAAAAGACAAATTACATACCACAAGAAAATATTTCCAAATCACATATATGACAAAGACACTGTGTCTAGAATACATAAACAAAACAAAATCCTCAAAACGCAAGATGAAAACAATCCAATTAGAAAATGGACAAAAGACACACAATCATTCCACCAAAGAGGACATAAAGATGGCAAACACACAAAAAGATGTTTAACATACTAGCCATTTAGAGAAGTACAAATTTAAAGTACAATGAGATATCACTGCACCTATTAAAATGGCTAAAATAAAAAACAGTGATAGGGCCGGCCTGGTGGCATAGCAGTTAAGTGTGCACGTTCCGCTTCGGCAGCCTAGGGTTCACTGGTTTGGATCCCAGGTGCAGACATGGCACCACTTGGCAAGCCATGCTGTGGTAGGTGTCCCACATATAAAGTGGAGGAAGATGGGCACAGATGTTAGCTCAGGGCCAGCCTTCCTCAGCAAAAAGAGGAGGATTAGCAGATGTTAGCTCAGGGCTAGTCTTCTTCAAGGAAAAAAAAAAACAAACACCAAAAATAGAACAAAGAATCCTAAAATTCATATGGGGCAACAAAAGACCCTGAAATGCTAAAGCAATCCTGAGAAAAAAGAACACAGCTGGAGGCATCACAATCCCTGACTTCAAAACATACTACAAAGCAACAGTAATCAAAACAGCATGGTACTGGTACAAAAACAGGTGCACAGATCAATGGAACAGAATTGAAAGCCCAGAAATAAAACCACACATCTATGGACAGCTAATCTTTGACAAAGGAGCTGAGAGCCTACAATGGAGAAAAGAAAGTCTCTTCAACAAATGATGCTGGGAAAACTGGAAAGCCACATGTAAAAGAATGAAAATTGACCATTCTTTTTCGCTATTCACCAAAATAAACTCAAAATGGATCAAAGACCTAAGGCTGAGACCTGAAACCATAAGGCTTCTAGAAGAAAATGTAGGCAGTGCACTCTTTGACATCAGTATTAAAAGGATCCTTTCGGATACCATGTTTTCTCAGACAAGGGAAACAATAGAAACACTAAACAAATGGGACTTCATCAGACTAAAGAGCTTCTTCAAGGCCAGGGAAAACAGGATTGAAACAAAAAAACAACCCACTAACTGAGAAAAAAAAAGTGTTTGCAAGTAATACATCCGACAAAGGCTTAATATCCATAATATATAAAGAACTCACACAACTCAACAACAAAAAATTAAACAACCGGATCAAAAAATGGGCAGGAGACATGAACAGACATTTCTCCAAAGAAGATACAGGGAAGGCAAATAGCCACATGAAAAGATGTTCATCATCGCTGATCATCAGGGAAATGCAAATCAAAACTACACTAAGATACCACCTTACACCCATTAGAATGACAAAAATAATTAAAACAAATAGTAACAAATGTTGGAGAGGCTGTGGAGAAAAAGGAACCCTCATACACTGCTGGTGGGAATGCAAACTGGTACAGCCACTATGGAAAACAGTATGGAGATTCCTCAAAAAATTAAAAATAGAACTACCATATGACCCAGCTATCCCACTACTGGGTATCTATCCAAAGAGCTTGAAGTCAGCAATTCCCAAAGTCCCATGCACCCCTATGTTCACTGCAGCATTATTTACAATAGCCAAGATGTGGAAGCAACCTAAGTGCCCATCAACAGAGGACTGGATAAAGAAGATGTGGTATATATATATACAATGGAATACTACTCAGCCATAAAAAAGAACAAAATCGCCCCATTTGCAACAACATGGCTGGACCTTGATGGAATTATGTTAAGTGAAATAAGCCAGATAGCGAAGGACAATCTCTGTATGACTCCACTCATATCAGGACTTTAAACATGTGGACAAAGAGAACAGATTAGTGGCTACCAGGGGAAAGGTGGGGTGGAAGGTGGGCACAAAGGGTGAAGGGTTTCACCTACAACATGACTGACAGATAACAATGTGCAACTGAAATTTCACACGATTGTAACCTATCATTAACTCAATAAAAAATTAAAAAAAAAAAAAAAGACCAAAAAAACAGTGATAACCCCAAAGGCTGGCAATGAAACAGGAGAAACTGGTCGCATATACATTGCTGGTGATAGTGTAAAATGGCACAGCTACTCTGGGTAATACTGTGGAAATTCTTGTCAAACTAAAAATAGATGAGCCAGCAACTACACTCATAGGTATTTATCCCTGAGAAATAAAAACTTATGTTCACACAAAAACTTGTACATGAATGCTGACAGACAGCAGCTCTATTTGCAATAGTCAAAAACTGGAAACTACCCAAATGTCTTTCAATGGGTGAATGGTTAAACAAACTGTGGTGCATACGTATTACAAAATACTTCTCAGCAATAAGAAGGACTGACTACTGAGAAACGAAACAACTTGGATGAACCTCAAGGATGTTATACTAAGAGAAAAACGCCAATCTCAAAAGGATATATACTGCATGATTCCATTTATGTTACAGTCAGAACTAACATAATTATACAGACGGAGAACAGATTAGCGGCTGCCAGGGACTAGGGATAGGTTTGGCTATAAAGGAGTAACAAGAGGGAATTTTGTGGTGATGGCACACCACTGAGGATCTTGATCTTGGTGGTGATTGTACAGGGCTACACATATCCTTTCGTGAATCTATAATTATTCAAAACCAACAGTTAAAACGAAATTCAATGGCGGCTAACTAATTTAGCTGATGGTCTATATTAATAACGCAATGTATACATATTTCCAAAGACAACATACTTCAAATTTGTACTGATTAAAACATTTTTTCCTCTAATAAGCTACAATTCTGCTGCCATTTTATTACTATTATTTGATTACCATGTCAGCAAAGTCAATTCCTTTTTTAATACAGCATCTTTTGACTTTTCTGACCATAATTTAATCTACTAGTTACCAGCAAAATGTGTTCTGTAGATTTTGGTCATCAATAAGCAGTCTATCCATGAAACACACATTCAAATTCTTTTTCTGATAATAATGATAATGTAAATTGATGAATTTTTTTTTAATTCTATATATTTTTCTTTTTTTGAGGAAGATTAGCTCTGAGCTAACTACTGCCAATCCTCCTCTCTTTGCTGAGGAAGACTGGCCCTGAGCTAACATCCATGCTCACCTTCCTCTACTTTATACGTAGGACACCTACCACAGCATGGTTTTTGCCAAGTGGTGCCATGTCCGCACCTGGGATCTGCACCGGTGAACCATGAGCTGCTGAGAAGTGTAACGTGCGCACTTAACTGCTGCGCCACCGGGCTGGCTCCTGATTAACGTAATTTTATGTTACCCAACCCTGCTTAACCCCAACCTAACAGCATGCATTTGTATTCCACAGCCACAGGCTATATCATCTTACAATGTGGCTCCAGTTAACATATATAGGAAGGATCAGATGTGTAACTCACATTGACATGATTTTCCAGAGAACTAATTTTTAGGTTCTAATATTGATCAAATTTTTTAGAATGTCTGGATTTTATATGTAATTAAATATGTGAGTGGGCAAGAAAACACATACCACTTATTTGGCTCACTTCAAAGTAACCTTTAGTAAATCGGAAAAATAAATTTTTTTCCTAAAGGAAATCAATAAGGTTAGGTTCAAGTCACAGTTAGAGAGAAAAAATACCGCAAGTTTAAAATTTCAAATGCCAATATAGTACTGATAAGAGCCAATATGGGCACCATGTTTATTTTTGGTTTTCATATTTAAGAAATAGTAAAATAAGTGTTTAGAATTCAGGACAGAAACTAGATCATATGAAGAAAAGGTTAAATGAGTTAGAAACTATTTAAAACTACACTCTATGTCCTTAGCAAGAACAATAAAAATTAAATGATTTATACTGTCCTGAAAAAAGTTCAGACAGGTCCCTGGAATAACGTCTTGATCACAAAGGTCAACAAGACAACAATGAAAGCTGTAGCAATTTTACCTTCGTAACCTTTCAACTATGTGTCTAAATTGTCAACCACTTGGGGATTGGGAGAATGAAATACATTCCCTTAAGTCTACAAACTCTCAGCTGTTCATCACCAAAAGTGATAGCTATTACAGGATCATTTCTAATAAAGAACTATCACTGTCGAGTGAAACAAGCTACCAATTAGAACACTAAACTAAAAAAATTAGTAGCAACAAAGATCAGGGGTTGACAAACTATGGCCCATGGGCCAATACTGGGTTGCCGTCTGTCTTTGTCCACAAACTTTTACTGCAACACAGCCACGTCCATTCCTTTACGTGTTATCTACTGATGATTTTGCCCCACAACAGCAGAGCTGAACCGCTGTGAGAGAGACTGAATGACCCACAAAGCCTAAAATATTTACTATCTTGAGAGAAAAGATTTACTAACTTCACAAAAAAAGTCTGCTGACTCCTGACTTTCATTAAGTTCTTTAAGGCTATTAATATAACTATTTCTGAACAGTAAAAAAAACTTCTATACCTGAGGTATATTCTTTATCCTACTTGTCTAAAGTAGCATAAGATCCCATGTTGAGATGAAACGAGAAATCTTAGATGAAAATGCTATCCCTTTTTGTCAGGAAGAAATCTCAAGCACAATTTTAGAAGTTGAAAATGGGGCTCTAATAACTTTCAAGCTGATGCTGGTCAATGAAATGGGTACCGACAATGGCCTTGAACAGATAAAAATCTGCCAAGAGTTACATAAGATAGTAAATATAGAAAATATAATTATTAAAAGAGTAATTACTTACGCTGTATGTGAATGAGCTGCTTTGGCATCTTAAATTCCCCAGGATATATAGACTCATAGTAAGCAATATTACTTTCTGCCTCTGGAACTGGTATAACCATATTATCCCTCTTCTCGCCATACACCTGCTGTGCTGAAATAGCCCGCTGAAGATGGTGTTCCTAAAAAGAGGAAAAATTGGTACATTTATGTATTAAAAAAACAGCAAACAGAATGTATAGCTTTATGAAGAGGTTTTTGTTCATTTGTTTAGTCTTGAAAGGATGCTGCTAACAACACAGTTAGTGGTAAAAACATTTTAAGTATAAATGAGAAGACTTTGTTAGATATGCTGTATATTTCCTCAATTTAAGAAAAGGTACTACACCAAAATTGAGTTAAATTATACAGAAGATTCTAAAAAGTTGACTAAAACTGTTACTTAAACTGTGCATTTGATAGATGAGATTAAAAAAAGAAAAGGGTTAAAACATTTGAACTTACTGTATGAAGAAAGCAGGCTACGTATAAAAAATATTTTATTGATTCTCATCTCCTATTCAAACACTGCTTTATAAACTTAGAAAGTACTTTCATACAAATTAACTAATACAATCATTTCCAAGGGTGGAGATTATCATCACCATTTTTAGTTAATGATACTGACACAAATTCAAGCCTGGTCTTTTGTCTGGAGTAATAACCTTTCTTATGAACTTCCAGAGCCTTTTTTTGAACAGTATTGAAGTAAGCACAGGGAATGAAAAGTTCAGGCTCTGCAGTTTGTGCCTCCAGGCAAGGCACTTTATCCAGCCTTCCAAATGTATTTCCTCTAGTAAGAGAAAAACAGAATCGACTTTATAGAGTTGATTGGAGACTTAAGTAAGATAAATGCGCATAAAATATTTAGTTTAATGCCTGGCATTTAACAGGTGCTCAAAATAAGGTTTGGTTTAGTCACCACACAGGAAGACTTTACCAGTTTCTGATACCACTAGCTGTCATAAAAATATCTGTTCTCACTCAGCCTGATCATCACCGATTTTTGGCCAACATTTTATTAACCTTAAACTAGTTTTTTAAATATATACAAGTTCAAGGATGAAAAACATTCCAACAGTATGGAAAAATTCCAGTCCTCATAAGTAGCCTCTGTTAATAATATATACTAATAAAATATATATTTTTTAATTTACAGATAGGACTCTACTACGCAACATACAGAGCTTTATCCCTAGGGCTTTGGTTCACTCGCTATATCCTGGAGATCTTTCACACTGATACCTCTACTACAAATTTTACAACAGCTGCACTGTATTTCACTATATGGATATACCATAATTTATTTAATCAGACACTAATTGATAGGAAAAATACCCTGGAAAGAACCTAAATGCCTACTCTTGTCCCCAAATGATGCAAAAACCATTCCTGTACTTTTGAATACAAGACATCTTTGTGGACTTGTGAAAGCATCTGGAGGACAACTACAAATGGAAGTGCTCAAAGGGTATATGAGGTTACAACAACATATATCCCCATCATCCTTGTAGTAACTTCTTACCATCCCTTTTGAATTCTGAAATCACCCATCTTGTTATTTCAGGTTAACTTTTTGACAATGATAGTAAAGTTGTTCTTCCTTTAAACATTGCTGCTGTTTGCTCATTTTCAAAAGAGCTGCTTTTCTTTTTCCCATTGATGTTTAAATACGTAGATTATTTCCTTTTTAACATTAAGGAAATTAGCCTCTTGTAATAAATTTTACAAATATTCTCCTAAAGTTTGACTTCTGATTTTGTTTAGGTATTTTTTCCAGGCAGGAAAGTTCTATTAGTCAAATTTATCAATCTTTTCCTTTACGGTTTTGCCATGTTTACTAACAGGTATAAGTCATACAGTCACAAACTAGGCAGTGTAAAAAAAATACTTTTTATAACTCAATGTGATCTTTGATTCAGGCTGCCTAATGGCTCCTGGGATCTGGTAGAAACTTTGTGTAGGGGGGTGGAAGAGATGACTGATGGCTGATTGTACCCTCACACACTTTGGTATAGTTTGTTGTCATATCTACTGGCCCTTAATGCCCACGAACACAGAGCGCTTCTGTGAGCCCCAGCTGGGAAGTCAGTCGTATACATGCATCCTCTTCTACTCTCAGACACTCTTAAATGTCAAGAGAAATTTTCTTTGACCTATGTCCCCAATACATATATCAAACTCAAGGAGGAAGTGAGGAAGCAAGGCACGTTATTCTTGATTTGCATTTTGTTCCTAGTTTAGAACACTTAATCTATCAGCATGTCTTTATGTAGGTGAACATGTGAGAGAGATGGTTTATCTTTTTATTTTTTGTATGAGGAGAGATAGCGAGCCACCTGTCCTAACGCCATGCATAAAATCACCTACTCTCCCTAATGATTAAAAACGTCCCTTTATCATAGAATAAATTCCCCATGCACTTGGGAGTATTTCCGGGTTCTTTTTTCCTACTTAACTGTCTCCTATGCCAGTATTTAACAAGTTTTAAACAGTGTAGCCTCGTACTACATTTATTATCTAGTAAGGCAATTCTCTCCTAATTCTTTTTTTGAATTTTCCTGGCTATCTCATTTATTTTTCTAATTAAACCATAATAAAAAATACTTTCTAGGTGTAAAATGGGACTCCTAAGGTGTTTTGATTTTTATAGGCAATGCAGTATGGTGGTTAAGAACATGGGACTTTGCAATCAAGAGTGCTCTGGATTTAAATGCTGGCTCCATGGTTTACTAGCTCTATGACTTGGGAACTTGGGACAAGATATTTATTCCAGCAAATTTTATTATCTGTTAATGTACACTGTGTACCTACCATATGGGATTGTGGTTAAGATAAAATGTGAGACATACTAACTACCCAAAACATGGTAGCAAACGTATACCTTTCATTATGAGAGAGACAAGCTAAAGGGTTTTCCATATGCTTAGTTACCATTTATAGTCTCTCCAGTGTGAAAAGTCTTCTGTAGAAAGATTTTTTCCTTCTGTTTATATCCATTTTCCCTAACTGTGAAATCAAATTATCAATATTAAACACTCACTGCTTTAAAAAAATCTTATTTGTGGTTTTTTGTTTTATAAAATATTTCACACAATTTCCTCCTATCTTTAACAGTCAAGAAAATGATTTCCCCTTAATACATGGCATTTGGGGTCAAGTGTCATGATGTGTGCAACATACTTTCAAATAGTTCAACCCAAAAAAAACATTTTATCATAGAATAAGGAAAAAATACTTCAAACCATTAACAATTATAGAATCTAGGTCAAGAGTATACAGTTGTTCATTGTATTATTCGTTCAGCTTTTAAGTTTGAAAATTTTTATAACAAAAAGTTAGATAAAGAAGAAAAGGGTACTAAGGACCCAAGATATGTGCAATATACAACAAATATGGTTAAGTTCTTCTAAGTCTTAAAAATCACTCCTCAACAACTGGCGTATAACTGTAACCTTATATATTCTTATTTACTCTCACCTCCTCTATGTACCAGGACTCTAAGACAGGAAGGAGACCAAACAGAGAAGGCCAGTGAGGCTGGAGTATGGTGAGGGAGGGAGGAGAAGAACAGAGGCATCTGCACAGGCAGTTAGCACCAAATCATGCAGAGTCACAGGTCATGTGAAGGATCTGTCCTTTTACTAAGAACAATGGTTGCTGAAGGGTTTTAAAAGATCACCCTGGTTGCTGTATAGAAAATGGATCATATTCCATAAAATGAAATATACATAGCCTTTAAATGGCTCAAAATAATATTTAATGGTATGGGAAAAATGTATCTATTTATTAAGTAAAAATGACATCTGAAAATTGTATGTTCAGGATATTTATTGTGTTTAATCTTTTTTAAAAGAAAAAGACAATTGAACATACGCATATATTAAAAAAGTCTAAAAGTAGAAGAACATATATATAACAGCCCCTCTCTATACTTCTGTATTCCTCTCCCCTGGTTTATTTTTCCATAGCACTTACCACCCTTTGACACGTCGTATACTTGGTTTTTTCACTGTTGTCCCCCTTTCCTCCCCATCCTACTCCTCTACCCCTACCCCAATCAAAGCATCATGAAGGAGGGATTTTTGTCTATTTTGTTCACTGCTAAATAGCCACCATAAAACAGTGTTGGGCACAAAGCATGGTGCTTAAATATTTGTTGAATAACTGAATATGGATTTACGTATCTGTGTATGTACATACACACATATGCACACATGCATGCATACACACATACACACAAAGTTAAGTATATACACCAAAAAGTTAACAGATTATCTCCAGTTGCTATAATTTTGAAATGCTCTTCTGTAAGTTTATTTCTTATATGGTCTAAAATGTACTAGTACTACGTTTTGACAAAAAAAAAATATTTGAGTACATTTCACCAAATGATTTTCTGAAAACAATGGTATTTTCTAAAAGACAATTTATTTGGTTCAGTAAAACCTTCCCCATTTAAGTCAGTTTAGTTCAAGAATAAAACATTATACTTGTAGCTTCCCAGGTAAAGAAAGTATTTTTAAAATCCCAAACTACATACATCTATTTCTAAGAAAGAGAACATTAAATTACATAATAGTAACATTATAAGTGAAAATGAGATTTTTGCTCTGAGTAGGAAGATGTAGAATGGTGAAACAAAGTAACAAATGAAATAAAGTAGAATGAGTTCTGAATTCAATTCAATAATTACTTATTGAGTGCCTTGACTAAATACCTAAAATGATCCAACTCTAAATTACAATTATGTAAAAAATTAGATGTTCCATAAAGATAATATCTTTCAGAGAAATTTTTGAATAAATCTACTTGCAGCATTGAGTAGGCCAGTATTCCCAAACTGTGTTTGCTGAAATACTTAATTTCAAATTATCAATAGATGGTCCAATAAAGAACGTGACAATAAAAAAAAAACAAAAGAAAACAAAAAGCTATAGAGAACATCTGATTCTACACTTAGATGTTTTTACTTTAGGACTTCTAAGAGCTTTTAACATGCTCATGTAAATTGTGGTTCTTCCTGAAGCAAGATAGAGTCATTCCAAATCTATGACCACAGAATCACTTTTTCAGAAAATATCTATTAACTGCTCATGGAGAACTTTGTAAGGGAAATGCTGGTATAATACAAACACTAGTGATATGGAGCAGAACATCTGGGTTTAAGTTTGTTCATCACTTAACAGTCTGCATTTATTGAGTGCCAATGATGTGCCTGGCACTGGGAATACAATGATATATAAAATAGACATGGTTCCTGATTTTGTTGAGCTTACACTCTAAGAGGGAGGACAGATACTAATAAAATAGTCTTAAAGTTAAATTGCAAAGTGTGATAAGTGCTATGAAGGAAAAGTACAATGTGTTATGGGAAATATACACATACAGGAAAGGGATTTCAAGGACAGTGTCACTTTCACTAATGCAAAGTGACATTTAAGCTAAGATCTGCAGGAATGGGAGTTATTAAAAGATTGTTTTGAGAAAAGAGAATACCTCCATTTGAAGATCATGTACTAGTTTGATCTCGGGTGGGTAAAGTTTCTTTATATTATAGAATATTTATAATAATTGGGCTCAGTTGCAATTTAAGAGTAAAATCACCAAAACACCAAGAACAATTTCCAGTTTTTCATAAAACAACACAGGCATAAACTCTCAAATAGGTCTGATCTTACAGGGAACAAAGTAAATAAAATTAAATAATCTAAAGAATTTTTTAATATTAAATCTCATATAAAATGGAATCAGATGAACCATAACTTATGATTAAGGAAACTTAAAAAGTGAGTAATTCTAGATAGTATGTTTTCTATACATAGCAATATAAATAAAAAAGATGATCAGAAAAGACTGAACAGCGGTCTTTGGAAAGTTCAGAGGCACACTTTCGTGTCTCCATGAACCCTGCTCCTGTGGCACTGGGCTCCTAAATCACTCTTTTGCTACTTCCACTGGCCTAGTGCATTAAAGAGCATCGGCTTTACAGACAGGCCCAAGTATGAATCTTAACTTCCTCATCAGACGTCAAGTCCAGCAGGTCACGCTGCTGTTTTTTTGCATATTATATATATATGTGTATGTGTGTGTGTGTGTATATACATATTTTCTTTTTTACCTATCTTTCCCTCTCTTTCCAGCAGTTAATGTTTTTTTTCTTTTACTCTCCTCTTTGTTATTTTTGCCTACCTCCAGAAAAATTTTGCCTTTTCAGATGGCTTTTTACGGTCTCTTCGTTAAATGCACTGGGAGTCAACCCTAAAGGGTTAACTTGCTCTAAACTGGGCATATCACTTACATTTGAGAAATCAGAAAACATCACTATTGATTAAATAAGAGTGACATTAGCTCTCTGTAGATAAAATCTATCTGAAAGGACAATATTACAAATGCGTCTTAACCTTCTCCTCTGTGCCTCTGCTCACACGGATGGGTCTCTGCTGACATGACCATTCACCACGCCCCTACCCTACCATGGAAAATCCCCAGTTTTTCATAGTGTGGTTTAAAATTATCTTTCCTCTGCCTCCCCTCCGGGCAGAAGTGCTCCCCCATTTGTGCTTCTACAGTACTACATTCCCTACTCAGAAATCATGCTCTAATTATTTGTTTACATACTGATCTCCTAAATGTGAGCTCCTCAGGATTAGACACTACATCTAATTAACCTCTGTATCTTTTCCTTTAAAAGATATATTCTCTTGAAGTATTTGGGGACTCTAAATTCTTTTAAGGATGAGGACTAAATAATCTTTGTAACCTGCTCAGCATCTAGTACTATATTTTGTTTTACTGCAGACACAATACTTTATAAAATATCATGACAGAAAAATGAGACGGATCAGTCTAAAGAAAATGCATGAAAAAGATATTTCTACTTGCTCTCTAATAAGTTCTAACAATTACTACCAAACCAAAAAGAGCTATTCAAGGCTATATTTTGTGAATTCCCAAACAAAGATTAAATTATATTCACTTATTCATTAAATTTTTATTTAAGCAAATAATGACCTTAATACTTAGCCATAACAACAATTAAGACCACATTTAGACCTTTTGGGTTACTGAATTAAAAACAGCTTATTAAAAGCAACAATAATGTATAAAACTCCTTATGGGGAAATAAGTGATGAGTAATTTGTAAAAAGCCACTTAAGAAGTTTAAATGCCTGATTATCTGTGTATGTAGAGCTAGACTCCATTGCTACTTGAACAAAAGGGCTGAACTGAATTATTTTCTCTCCTGTTTTCTAATGACATTTCTAAGAACCAAAACATCAATGCCTATTCAGGAACACTGCTCCAACAAGTATTCCCTAGTACATCCAAACACCCAACTCTTGCCTGGCTCATTATAAACCCCTTCTCACTGGTTTTCCTTCTTCCATTTTTGTCTATTCTTCACAGGACAAAGTAATCTGTTAATATACAAATCAGATCATACCATTCTTCCATTCAAAATATTCCAGTTATTTCCCACCTCACTCAGAATAAAATCCAAAGTTTTAAAAATTGCTTACAAGGTTCTATATGATTTGCATCCCCTTTCCTTGTTACTTCTCTGGCATCATTTACTATTCTCCTCTTCACTCACTCTGCTCTTGTCATACTAGATTTCTTGCTCTTTAGCCAACTCATAATAGCCTGCTCCCTCACCTTCTTCAAGTCTTTGTTCAAAAGTCATGTTTGCCGACAGATCATTCCTTACCAGCTCTCCCACTATACACACACCAGAACGGCTAAAATTGAAGAGCCTGATGTCATCAAATGATGGTGAGGATGTGGAATAACTAGAATCTCATATACCATTAGTGAGAAAAAGGTGTGGCAGATCTCATAAAACCAAACATACACATTTCACATGGCCCAGCAATCCCACTCCTATGTATTTACCCAAGAGAAAAGCAAACACAATCCCACAAAAAGACCTGAATATGAATGTTCATACAGTTTTATTCATAACAGCTGCAAAGTGGAAACAAACCAAATGTCCATCAATAACAGAGAGATGAATAAACTGGTATAATAATATAACGGAATACTATTCAGCAACAAAAAGGAACTATTTACACACACAACATGAATAAATCCCAAAAAACATTGGGATGAGTAGAAACAGCTTTACAGAAAAGTTTATTTGGGTGAAGTTTTCAAACAAGCAAAATTAACCTATGGTGAAAAAAGGTCAAAACAGTAGCTGCGTCTGGGGAGTTGAGCACGGACTGATTGGCATGTGGAATGAAGAAATTTTCTGGGATGATAGTAATGTTCCATATCTTAATGGAGGCTGGGTTATGCAAGTATATGAATTTGTTAAAATTCAGTTAATATACACTAAATATTTGTGAATTTCCTTGCACGTAAATTTTACCTCAAAAGAAAAAAGTAAACAACTACTTAGAACTCTAGCTAATGATACGTAAGCTGAAGTATTTAGGGAAACATGCAGTGATGTTTGCAATTTACTTTGAAATGCATAAAAAAAAATGCTTTGATGGATGGACAGATGGATATGTGTGTGACAAAGCAAGTAGAGTAAAATAATGGTAGAATCTAGCTAGTAGGAATATGGATGGTCACCGTAAAATTTCTGAAACTTCACTATACGTTTGAAAACTTTCATAATAAAATGTTGCAAAAGATACGGAATCTCCCCCCTCAACCCCAGAACACTCTACCCCCTACCTTGCTTTATTTTCCCTTATAGCACTTACCTCCCTATAGACTACTGAATTTACTTATTGTTTTATTTATTGTCTGTCTTCTCTCCCCAGAATATAAGACCCATGAAGACAGAAATTTGTCTTTTGCTTTGCTTTATCCCAGGTCTAGAACTCTACCTAAGACATACAAGCATCCAATAAATATCTGTTGAATAAATAAGACAGTGAATTTTGCGCCAGTTATTTTGGGTTCACAAACTACACTGGTTTGGAATAGACTTCATAAAAAACTAAGATTAAATTTCATAAAAACGAAGAAAAAATTAAGCTGAACACATTTTGCTCTTGTATTTAAATACTCGGGGGGAGTGAATAGTTAAAATAGTTGAAAAAGTACCGACTATTTGGCAAGAAAAAGAGCAATTCAATATTTATTATTTTCTACAAGAAATAAATGGTAAAAGAGTCTAAGACTACTACCCTTTACTCCTCCTCCCACTTAAAGCTAAGTACTCTGAAATTAATTTCTAGAGTATCAAACAGTAAAGGAAGAGCTTTGCTAAGGTACAGGTAAATAGTCCAGTCTTGTTATTTCTCCTCAGCGTGAAATACTTGTCAATTTAGTACTTTCCTTACAAAATATTCAGGGCTTAAAGTTACTAAGTAGTAAGGACAAAGGCAGTCCTGGGCAAAATTAAGTTTGATTTTGATCCTTGCCTCCCCTCATGTCCCTTATTTGTACCCCTTACATCCTTTCAGACTTGGGTGGTTTATGCTGTACTCAAGAGCCCGCATACCCAACGTGATGCCTGGCAATGTGAAGGGGAAGGACAAAAATTAACTTCTTTCTACTCTCAGAACAGTCCCAATCTAATCAGAATGTTTCCCTAAAAATTAAATTTAAAAGAACTCAAAAAGCTCTTATTTGTGGTTATAAGCTCATGCTGATGATTTCTATACGTCCAACATACCTCTGGACAGCTAGTCATCTGCCATCATTTAATTCCTTTTTAACTCATGCAGTCAAAATATAAGTGATGTTTCTCATTCTTTTTGGATTCACATCCTAAAGCAACAGTATTGAATAAACTGAACATCTAATTTAGACCTGTCTAAAACTAAACAGGTTTATATAACCTAATACAAACAAAAGCTGTACCAAGACTTAGGCCATAGCCCTTGTATATACTCACTCTTGGAATTCCATCCACTATCGTGGCTTTAACTATTATTTGTATGCTGATGACACGCTTCAAAAATCTTAATTTCTAGCCCAGATTTATGCTTAACTTTAGGCACCTCTTACTATATGTTCCAGACATAGCTCACACAACATCAACGTCCCCATTTGCCGACTCTCCAAATCTATTCCTCCTACTGGATTACCTATACCAGTGATTTGCACCATCACAGATCCAGTCTATCACCCAAGCCAGAAGCCTTGATTTTTCCAGCTTCCTCTTGGTTCCTACTTCCCCATTTCCAAATCAGGCATCAGATCCTATAGATTTCTCATTCACTTTATGTCTAGAAACTAATCAGGGCTTTTTCATTTCACTGTCACAGTTCAAGCAGCAACTAGCCTTCTTTCCAGTAGTATCACACTATTGTTCAATTCCCTCCAACAGCTACTGACAGTGGTCTTTCTGAAAGTTTGATCACGTCCCTCTCACACTTAATCCTTGGCTCTCTGTTGTCTCGTGGTGAAATCCAAACTTCTTGGCATGGCAAACAAAATCCTTCATGATCCAGCTCCAGCTAAGTCTTCCAATCCAACATCTTACTATTTTCTACTCTGAATTTCATACTCCAGCCACAGGGAGCACCTAATAGATCTTTCTAGTAACACAGATATGTGATGTTCCTTGTCTTTAAGTCCATCTAAACCTCTCTCTATTCTTTATAATTCTATTGGGATGTCTACCACTCTTTTAGAAAGTTTTCCACAACTACTACACAACACTATCACAACGCTAACAGAAAACAGGTAGAGGTGATTTTTAAAATGTCTATTTCATAAAGATTTCATTAAAAATTTTATGAAATTAAAAACTGAGTAAGTCAGAATCCAGAAAGAAAAAAAAACTTCCTGAGAGGGGTTTCACCCCTAAACTACCTGGCTCACACATACCAGCAGGGGCAGGGCACAATAAGTAGGGAAGAACACCAAGAGTAGGAATAAGCTCAATAACAAGATATTTTAAAAAAGGCATTCATCTTGGAAAAAACATTAAGCTACTTGGGAGAAGTGATTTTGTGAAGTCCTTTTTAGCTTTGGGTTAGGAAGCCTTAGGCTTTAATAATGCCACCTTCCCAGGACTAAAATATTAACAGCTAATATATACTGAGAACTTATTGCATGCCAGGCCTGAGCTTCACATACCTTCGTCCATTATTTCATTTCAAGCTCACAATATATATTATATGTATAATATATGTCGAAAAAGAGGGGCAACTATCATGCCTATTTCACAGATCAATAACCAGTTCACACAGTTAGCTGAAGTTACACCCAGCTGTGACTTGAGTTTGAGCTCTTAATAATTTCACTATACTGACTCTCAAAAAGATGTAGATTTGTCATAGATTGCTTATTAGCTGCAAGGGAAAATTAGTAACTATATGGTGGAGAAACTGGACCACATCTTCAGTGGATGATCAAAATTAACACTGTCAATGAGGGATTATAGACAAATGTGCCTCCAGAGGTGATGCTATGAGAATACAACATCCCTTATGCAATATTTTAGCTAGGAATGCAAAATTTGAATCTGAGAAAACATGAGACAAACCCAAAATGGGATCACTCTATTAAAAAAAAATCAAAGGGATTTTAAACTTCAAAAATGTCTACATCATAAAAAATTAAACACCCACCGAAATATTTAGGGGTAAGGGCCATTATGTAGGCAATTTACCCTCAAATGGTTTGAAAAAAATGTATGCGTGTACATGTGTATATGTATGGCAGAAAGAGTGTGAAAAAAGATAAGCAATAAAGCAAATGGGAATGTTAATATGGGTGTACTCTTTTTCTTGTAACTTTTCAGTATGTTTGAAATTATTTCCAAATGATGGCTTTTTTCCCTTTTTTTAAAGCTAAGAGCAAAAGGCAATTAAAAGAAAAAAGTAGGCTCTGTAAGCAAGAGGAAGAGATGCAGCTACTTTTCCCAGAATTGCTGCCAAGTGACTGCATGATCAGTGAAAGTTTCTGGCTCTTAATTTCCTTATCTAAACTAGCTAGTTTTTGATTAGTAGTTCTAGGAATATCATCAGGTACTATGTGAAGAGTTCTGCCATTAAGTAATTTGGGGAAATGCATAGAGAGGGATAAACAAGGTTGAACACTTTTTTACAGAAGAATCCTCATAGATTTTACAGCTGCCAAAATGTAACATGATTTCCTAAATGAGGAATACAGGCGTCAACATTTTCTAATTCTTTATTGACTACTGTTAGTGTGATTTACCTAAATGTTTGGTGGGACCAAGTCTTTAATTTTCAGTATTAAAAAGAATGGTGAGTATTAAAATAAATCATGTGGTATTAAATTAAACTATGGTATACAAAAACCATTCTCTTCTACAGTAATAGAGTTTATCAATTTTGGGAAACATAACCTTGTGACTCCACTGTTCAACTCATACTGAGGTATTTTTTGCTAAGTTTATTTTTGAAAACGGGGACTGCATTTAGACTATGAAATCTGACAACAGACTCCCTTTTATGGATAATAATACAGATTACGGGTTGGCAAACTATAGCCAGGGGGGTAAATCCGGGCCACCACCCATTTTTGTAAATAGTTTTATTAGAACACAGCCACGCTCATTTGTTTACATATTGTCCGAGGCTGTTTTTGACCTAGAATAGCAGAGCTGAGCGGCTGTGACAGAGACTGGAAGGCCGGCAAAACCTAAAATATTTACTATCTGACTCTACACAAAGTTCACAGACTCTTGAAATAGATATAGTTGCTTATGCTCAGTTAAATTTTTCAGATTCCAGTTTTTGGTAAGGTGGATCATCGGCAGACACTAAAGCATGCTCTCCCATTCACATGTGTGCAAATGACAAAGAGGGAAATGAGCTTATTAAGTAAAAATTGTATCACTACGTTCAGACCCTAGGTTAGACACTTTATCTTCATTCTGAAGATGTACTAGAATCCCTATCTTACAGGGAAAGTGAAGCTCAGTAAGATTAAGTCACTGGCCTGGAGCAGTGACAGCAGGACTTGGATTGAGCTCTGACTCCAGAACCCCATGATCTTTCTACTGTAGCTTAATTCCTCCTTCTTGTCTTCTTTTGCCTTCCCCATGTATGGCTCAGTTCTGGCTGGTATTCAGGGGAGGACTCAGAATACTGAGAGAGAAGCAGAAAGGACTTTAAACAGCTGAAGAGATGAGCAACAGCATCATGGCTACAAGGATCACTGGGAAGCTACAACCAGGCAAATTAAGGAAGTAATCACAGATTTCCTAACTTCTCTTTAGAGGATTCTCCCGAGAGTGCTTCACTAGATTAGAGCTCATAAAGCTTAACTGCTGGTAACACCCAGGCACCCTGGATATGAAGGATGGAGCTGAGGAAGATTAAGTCACAGCAGAGTCAAGACCAGGTACACAGGCTTTCCTGTGTAACTAACTACTCTTAATTGCCTATCATCCCTACACGTACAGAGGTTCACTAGAAACGGTAAAGTACATTTTTCTTTAACAAGTATTGTTTTATCTTGCTGAATGAACAACAGAAAAACAGTAAAATTTGTTACTTCTTCCTCTGGACTTCCAACACTTTGCTTCTATCTTTGACACCACATTTACCATATACGGAAGCAAAATAATCCTCTTTTTACAGAAATACCAGTAATACGAATTTCCCTCTATGAAGGGAATCAGTTTTTAATTCAAAGAAAATTATGAAGGAACTCACGTGACTTTAGAAGTACTTTACTTAGGTACTATCATATAATACACCATAAAAGAAGTCAGAGGATACTAAATGATTTACCACCCTGGAGAGATAAGGACCTACACGATGAACTAAGAAAGCTGAAACAAAGTCTCAAGTTAGCCTAAATTTGACCATGCCCTGTTTTTCTATCAAAAATAACAAATTTATCTACTGTATCTTCCTGTCAGTCAGAGTAGCAATCAAGACTTAGCTGTTGTTACATGGCTTTTATTAATACTTTGTTTTACCCATCAAAAATATAAACCTTCAGCGTTTGTTTGAGTGCTAAGATTTGTGCATGTTCAAGGTAATTGTGGAAAAGTCCTATAACATGGCTAAGTGATAGTTCATACACTGTACTTATTATTCACTTCAGACTAAAACTAAATAATCTTCCAAAATTTTCTTCCTTTTCTTAACTAACACCAAATCCCTTGTTTCACCAACGCCATAAAACTTCCAGTGTAATTTCTAAAGCTGCATCTTCCTGTAGTGGCTAAAAAATAAAAGGGGCTCTGATAGTCTACTCACTTCCCCTTTATTTGAAGTAATTTACACAGCGGTACATGAAAATAAATCATATTTCAAAATTTCAAATTATTCTAATTAATTTACTATTACTGGGTGCCACAAATTATTTTCGTGTGTGTGTGTGTGAGAGAGAGAGGGAGGAAGACTGGCCCTGAGCTAACATTTGTTGCCAATCTTCTTTTTTGGCTTGAGGAAGATCACTGCTGAGCTAACATGTGTGCTAATCTTCCTCTATTTTATGTGGGACACTGTTACACAGTGGCCTGACGAGTGGTGCCAGGTCCACACCTGGGATCCAAACCTGCGAACCCGGGGCCAACGAAGTGGAATGTGCAAACTTAACCACTATGCCATCAGGCCGGCCCCCGTAAGTTCTTTTCTTATTATAAAACATACAGTACAGAAATAAAATTTCTGACTTTATTAAACTTCTCAGCACAGTACCTAGCACACACTTTGTAGCTCTTCATAATATACATAATGATATAATGAAATATAAATTTAACCATTTTTCCTTACCAGTAAAGGGCAGAAAACGCTACCTGACTTCTAAGGTTGCACTGAGGATTAAATGAAGTTCTGTCCATAAAGCCCTGGTGCATTATTATTGTAACAGGCAAATTACAATAAAAAATAGCCTAAGTTATTAATAGAAATTGTTTTACTGTAGCTATATATGAATGAATAAATAAGACTAATTCCAAATTTACCTTGTGTTTTCTTAAAAGATATCCTTTCTCCTACTAATCCTACAAAAGACATTTTAAACCTCCAGTTAATTTTTACTGGCAGATTGTCACTGTTAACAAAACACTCCTAACCTCTGAAGATAATCAAATCTCACTGCAGAACTTAAGGACTTTATATAACAAATTCAGGCACCATACTATAGTGACTATAGTCACTTTTTCAGCTTTTACAAGAAAATGAGATCTCTCTACACACTTTAAAGTACCAAAAAAAAAACCCAAAAAGCCCCAGCACATTGTAGTCATAAGCAAGCCTCGTTCTCCCAGCTTTCCGGATCAAGTTAAATTAACGGCAAATAATTCATTTCAAAGATTATTTATACCACACAGTTCATCCCACAATGGATATGAGACAACTCACTGGAACATTTTAAAACTTTTTTTTTTAAAGATTGGTACCTGAGCTAACAACTGTTGCCAATCTTTTTTCTTTTCCCTGCTTTTTCTCCCCAAATCCCGCAGGACATAGTTGTATATTATAGTTGTTGGTCCTTCTAGGTGTGGCATGTGGGATGCTGCCCCAGCGTGGCCTAACGAGCGGCACCATGTCGGTGCCCAGGATCCGAACCAGCAAAACCTGGGGCCGCAGAAAGAGAGCGTACGAACTTAACCACTCGGCCACAGAGCCGGCCCCCATTTTAAAACTTTTAATGCTACGTGAAAGAAACCTGGTTTCTTCTTTCCCAGGGAAATAAGAGAAAAATGCATAACAACTTTTATTTGAGGAGGAAGGGCAAATAGTTGCAAAATTTGAACAAAATACCTATAGTAGTAGTTTCAGGTCCAGTCTTCACACATTTAAATTAGTATCGCTTTAGTTGGTATTTACAGCCATAGGAGAAAGGAAATTATATTTATTCTCGCAAAGTTCTTTAGGCTCATATAAACATCACACAAATTCTGTTACTTCATAGCAGAGATGAAATAACTAAATAAAGCTTCCAGATCATATTTAAGACAAGTTTACTATAAAAACATTAAGGAAACCATGCAAAGAGTTTATTATCTCAGGAGCTGCATTAAATTGATCAGAATGAAAGGTTGATTCTTCTAAATCTAAACAAGAATAACTAACGTACTTTTTGTGATCTCATTTCAAAGAAGTAAACTGTGGCAGACACTGACAGTTGGTTTTTTTTTAACCCTATAAAGGCAAATGAACTTTCCAGTAATAAATGGTAGCAGGAGCGGTGTTACACCTGTAATTAATTAGGAATTGTTTTTCCAATCAGGTCATATTAGCCAAAATATGTCTTCTAGTGAGATATTCATATTTATATTATAATCTGACCAGACCATGGTCAGAATGCAAAACTTACTTTTTGAGTGAAAGATAGACCTTAAGCTCAGAAGAGATTAAACATGGTCTAGTGAAGCTACACCTCTTACCCACCTTCACAAATGTCCTCTAAAAACCAGAGGACAGTTAGTACACCACCAAAAGTGTGAGTTATAGAATTTAATCTACAATAAACATCCTCTTTTCCTCATCTTCTTTCCCCAATATACAAAGATGAATACTGAAAGTGTAACAGACAGTCTGTAGTTCTGTTCATCAAATTACTTCTGACTGCCTTCTGGGCACACAGTACCATCGTGCTTCCCGTCCCTTCTGTAATGGTGGCCATAGGTGACTAATTCTGGCCAATGAGTTATGAGTCAAAGCGACTTATGTTACTTCTGGACCAAATTATTTAACTGCAGGTGAAAGATGTGAAATCTTTCAAAGCACTCCTTCCACCTGTCACCATGTTTGAGCCACTGACTGCTGCATCAGACTGGTCTCCCAGCTGATCCATGATAAAATGTGACATAAACTAGAAATACACTTTTGAGGCTGTTTGTTATCATACCATAACCTAGCTTACCCTGACTGACATAAATTGGTCCCAGAAGTGGGGTACTGTTATAAAACAAAGACTAAAATATATGCCATTAGTTTGGAAGCCAGGCAGCAAGGAAACTTCTGAGAGGCTGGAAGAATGGCAATCCATATTAGGTAGTAGAAAATATTTGGTATAAGTCAGATATGATAACTTGAAAAGCAGACAATATATTTAATAAACCTGTAGCTCTAGGAGAAGAGGTTAAAAAAATGAACATTAAAATGGTGTGTGGATTGCTCTGTGTTTGGTATTACAAGACAGAAACAACATATTTAAACTGAGTAGTTTGTAAGCAGGAATAAAAGGGAAGAGTCCCAAAATTTGGGGACTTGGCAGTGTCTGAAGAGTGGCTCTCAACCCATGCCATAAATTAAAAAATCAAGAAGGCCTTTGACTGCGGCCGGCCCCGAGGCCGAGTGGTTAAGTTCGCGGGCTCTGCTTCGGCTGCCCAGGCTTTCGCCAGTTCGAATCCTGGGCACGGACATGGCACCGCTCATCAGGCAATGCTGAGGCAGCGTCCCATACGCCACAACTAGGACCCACAACTGAAAATACACAACTGTGTACCCGGGGGGCTTTGGAAGAAAAAAGGAAAAATAAAAAAAAGAAGGCCTTTGACTAACAAAGGAAGAGTAATCAACCTTGAGAGTAAGGTTCAAATCACGGCTATGGCCATAATACTCACACTTAAAACACCCGAATTGGTTAGTCTCAGAGCAGAGATCCTACTCAAAGTGTGACACTCAGTTAACCCTTTCAGCTGAACAAAATGCTCAGGGGACAAAGAGGTAGACAGAGACACTAAGGGTGTAGCTCTTCAAGCAAAAGTTACTAGGTTTATGGTATTAGCATTCAGGAGACAGACATCTAGCAAAGAACTGTGAACACAGGCTATTGGCACACTGAGCTAAACTGAAACACATTAAAAGCCTAGAAAAGTTGTGCTGCTAACAAACAAAAATCAAGAGCCCAGATTAAAATCTGATTGATTTAAAAGTACACTTAGGTCTCCAACCTTCTACAGGCAGGAAGCAGGTTGTACAGTGCCTTAGCCTCCATGGGGCATATTTTCCAATACCTACTTCAGATGAGGCTAAGAAAGATAATGGAAAAGGAAGAATCTAGATATCAATGCCAAGAGCCAAAAAACCAATGGACTGGGGAGCACCTCCAGGAGAGTGGACTTAGTACCTAAACAATATTCCCCATACCCAAGGGAAGGGGACCATATAAAGTCAGCGTGGTGGGATTTTTGAGTTTCTATGGATTAAGGATTGCTGTGTTTCCCTCAATCTTCCACTATCCAAATGGGAGTGTTTACTGTGGTTAACATGTCCCTATTACTCCAAGGTATATTGCGTGTGTGTGTGTGGGGGGGTGCAGACAATACTTTCATTCATAGATCACCAGATCAAGAGGAAATATATCCAAACCCGATGTAGACAATTATGCGTAGCACAAGGAAATTCTAATACTTCAAGCTTGATGCTGTTTAGCTGGGACTTTTGGGGTGAGTTCACTGCGGGAGGAAATGAGTATATTTTGTGGGAAGGAGAGTAATCCAAATCTTTGGTTGACCAGAAGGGCAGATCTGTCATTAGCAGTGTTTGCTAAATTTTTTTGTTTTTTTTTTTTTTTGGTGAGGAAGACAGGCCATAAGCTAACATCTGTGCCAATCTTCCTCTACTTTGTATATGGGACACTGCCACAGCATGGCTTGACCCAGTGTCGTGTAGGTCTGCACCTGGGATCCAAACCAGTGAACCCCAGGCCACTGAGGCAGAGCGCGTGAACTTAAACCACTACATCGCCAGGCTGGCCCCAGTTTGTCAAATGCTTTTGTTCTTTGCCTTCTGGTCATATGGTAGGATTGCACCTCCTGGTCCCTTTATGGTTAGGTGGAGCTATGTGACTTGTTCTGGCCAATAAGCTGTGCACTGAGGTGACATGTAACTTCTGGCCAGAGCATTTGAATAACTGACACAAGACATGAGATCTTCCAGAGTTCCTTCCTCTATTACAGTGCCCAGCATGTGCAGGATGGAGGCTGCTCTGTGCAACAGATCCTGGAGCAAGTTCATGTACAAGAGAATCCCCAAATCAACCCGATGGACAACGCAGTGTTAGAATCAATCTGTTATAAAGCCACTAAGATCCTGGAATTGTATATTTACAGCACAACCTTGCTATCCTGTCTTATAAATAGAGAGAAACCCTTAATGTCACTGAACATTTGAGTCACTGAACATTTGAGTCAGAGACAAGCTTATAGATCAACTAGTTCAAGTTTCTTCTACAAACATTAATGGTGAGGTCTGGTGGTGAAGTGACTTGTCTAATCCCATGGTAACCACATGGGGTAGGAAAATCTGATGGAAACACTATTATCCTCATGTAATTCTAAATTACAATGGGAGCTATGCTCCTAATCTCTAAACACAGCCCTGGGACAGACTGAACTGAAACATATGAATAAATTAATACTAAGCCAATCCAGTCATTCATTCAACAAATAATGGAGGCATTAAATTCCAATGCTAAAGGCACCTGGAACTTGAGTCATGTGGTAAAGACTAATCAAATAACCACATAAATGAAATGGAAGTTTACAAGAGTAATTGCTAAGAAAGATACGATATGAGTATGTAACAGACCTATGCTAATGGATAGATACCTAAAGAAGTGCCCTTGAACTGAGATCTGAGAGATCAGTGGGAGACTGCTAAACCAACCTGTAGGGGAAAAATGTTTCAGTACATGGGGAAAAAAACAAGAAATGACTGTGTGGTTGGAAGGAACTTGAAGGCTTTGGAGGAACCAAAAGGAGGTGGCGGCCAGATCACATAAGGCCTAGTATATAAGCCTCTTTAAGAGCAATGGGAGCACTTCATAAGTTTTTAGCAGGAAGTGACACAATAAGATTTCAGTTTTCAAAGGACCATTGGTTGTGTTAAGAGTACTGGAGGAGGCAGTAACTGAAGTCTCGAGAAGACTTGTTAGGAAGGTACTGAATGAGATAACAGTACCTTGAATTAGGAAAGTGGCAAGGGAGATGAAACCATTTGAACTATTTAGGAAATTAAAAACCACTATACTGGAATTTTTACTCAGGGTATTTTAAGCTCTTGCTAGTCTATCTGAACTTTCATCCTAGTTCTCTAATTTCTCTACTGTGATTCATAGTAAATCTGAACACATTAAACTGAGTGAAAGGACAGCATAACACCAATACGTTATGGCTAGCATAATGTATTTACATCACAAGGATGCCTCTCCAACAGGCCCCAGCAACACTTTTAGAAGATACACATATGTGAAGGAGGAATGGTCATCTTGTTTCATGCCACTTCACATAGCAAACAATAGATTATATTCCATTATTTCCCAACTGATAAGGCAGGCTACATAGTGAAAACTTTCTAGATCTGGATCTTAGATATCAGAAATGCTTTTTATTCAAACTTGAGATTCATTCCAGAAAGGCTATAAGGTAAGCTGGGCCCAGAACTAAAGAGATATTATAGTTACTTAATTGGTTTCTTGCTAGTGATACAAAGTATTAGGCACCCTTGAGAAATAAGAGTTTTAGATATGAATAAAAATTAAGGTTCAATGGAGAAATTTCACAGCAAAAAAACCAGTCCCAAAAATACAAAGATCAGGAAAAAAAAAGTTAATCCTATCACAAGCATTTCTTTATTATTTCTATCTTCAAAAAAACAGACCAAAAATGTTTTATCACTACACAAGTTAGGAGGAATTTCTGAAGTGTATTCTATAAAATCACAGCATAAAAGTTTAGACAAAAGATAAAATAGAACTCAACAGATGTTTTTAAATAGTATATAGAAAAACCCAAGACAAAGGAATCAAGGAATATACTTTCATGGAGTTGGTTCTATGATATTTCCTGGTATACAGGAAAAAAAAGATTGCTTCTATTTTATTGGAATTGTATTAAAAATGAAAAATTCATTAAGGGAAAAAAATTCACTACTGAATCTTCATATATAGCATCAAGAGACCCCCATGGCAGATGAAAAGGAAACTTCAAAGACGGTAATAAAAAGGCAATTGCAACCAAAATCTTGATTTTCAAAACAGTTTCAGATCAGAGAGAAGAATTTCAAATGTAAAAACCTTAGAGTAAAATAATTTATTTTGATTTCACATGATTTTACTTATATATACTTCAAAAGGGGGGGAAATCAGAGGATTTTTCAGGAACTTAATCTTAGAAGTTGGCTTACACGGTTTTATTAGACTCTGAGTAACAGCATATAAACGACCCAAACTAAACATAGGTATTTCTGATCTTTACAACAGGGACTGAAAAAGATTGCCTCAGATTATGATTTATTTACCATGTGAAGTGTAAGCTCCTTGAAGGGAAATACACGTCTGTGGACCTTATAATATTTAGCATTATACTTTGTAAGTCTAAGTTTACAAATATTTGATAAATCAACACAATATAAAATAAGTACTTTTAGTGAATTTCACAAAATCTATTTTTGGAAAGGCCATGATATTTTCTCTGGCTTAAAATTTTGGCTTAATTATTAGAACGTCTCATGTACTTCCCAATCTTACAAAAACAAAAACCCATAGCTTAAATCTTATTTTATTAGCCTTACTCCAAAAACTCAGTTAAAACAGGAATCTGATTACCATTTTAGAACACAAATGATCATATCATAAAGTATCTAGATTTTTCCAGAACTATTTAAACATTAAAGAAACATTTGTGCCAGAACAATATTAAGTTTTTATGATACAACACTTTCTGCTTTCAAAAGGCTTGTAGTGTAGTAAAGGAAACAATCACATCAATGAATTTGTTTTCTAAAAGTTCAGGTGCAGTAACAGGGCTTTGAAAGGGTAAGTCAAGAAAGGCTTCATAAAAGTTGAAAGCAAACAGGAGTTTGCTGAGTGAACATGGGGAAAAGCAAGGCATTGGGGATAAAGAGGGGTGATGCAAGCAAAGACAGAGGTGAGGAACTAAGAGAACATTAAGTACAATAAGTAGTTCAGTTTATTGAGCATAGAGCTTGCGGTAGCCAGACTCCAAGATGGCCCCCAATGATCCTTACCTCTTGGTATTCACACCCTTGGGTAGTCCCCTCCCACACTGTACCAGTGTTGGTCTGTGTGACCAATAGCATACGGCAGAAGTGATGGTACGTCACTCTTAAGATTAGGTCATAAAAGACGGCAGCTTCTGTCTTAGGCACTCTCTTACTTGTGCACACTCTTCTCTTGGATCACTTGCTCTGGGGAAGCCAGATGTGAGAGCACACAGGTAGTCAAGAGATGCCAGTGTGATGAGAAACAGAAGCCTCTGGCCAACAATGTGAGTCAAGAGTGGAGGCAGATTCTCCAGTTGAGATGACTGCAACCCTGCAGAGCTTTCTGCAGACACTGAGCCAGAACCACCCAGTAAAGCTGCTCCTAGATTCCCAGCCTTCAGAGTCTGTGAGAATAATGTTTGTTGTTTTAAGTTGCTAAATTTTGGATAAGTAGTTGTGTAGCAATAAATAACACATATGTTGGTACTAAGAGTCCTCACTGTATAACAAAAACCTAAAATGTTGAAGTGGCTTCGGAACTAGACCTGGCCTTTGAGGACAGGACTAGTGAAGAAGCTGTTAATAAAATCCTCATGTTTCATAAGGCTGCAGGTGAGGGCAGAAAAATGAGGTAGATCTATCGGAAACTAGAGGAAGGAAGGGATATCCCTGTTAGGAAGGGACAGAAAGTTCAGGAACACTTGTCACCTTTAGCTATGTGAAAAGCAGAATATTTACCTAACGAACTGAGTGATTTAGCTAAGATTTTCAAGCAGAGTGTTGAAAGCGCTGCCTTGTTTTTCTGCTATATATGGTAAAAAATGAGAATAAACTAAATGAACTGTTTAAGAGGAGCCAGAACTTGATGGTTTTGAAAAGCTGTAGTCTCTCCAGATTGCAAACAACACTAAAGTTGAGAAATGGATTCTGAGCCAAGATCAAATCCAGGGCACTGACAGAAAAACATGAGGGAGTGACCGTAATCTTTTGTTAAGACCTCAGAAAGATCAAAGATGGTGCCTCAGAGTCCTTATTCAGTTAGATAAAAGGCCTGCTAAAGAGAACTACATGCTTAAAAGATTCTCTCAATCAAACATTAGGGCTTTCAGGAAGCTTAAATGTTGTCTCTCAGCAGGAGTTTATGGTAGTAAAAGGCTTATCTCAAAGAGATTTATGGGTATAACTTTCAACTAATGGAACAGATCCCAATAAAATTCATAGAAGACCCAAAAAGTTTTTAAAAGAATTATTCAGAAACATTGCCAGCTTGAACTAAAAGAGACAAGAGATGATACCAAA
Source organism: Equus caballus (assembly GCF_041296265.1). Classification (NCBI taxonomy): domain Eukaryota; kingdom Metazoa; phylum Chordata; class Mammalia; order Perissodactyla; family Equidae; genus Equus; species Equus caballus. The sequence continues at coordinate 17,042,623 of NC_091712.1, read as the reverse complement.
TGAAAAGAGGCCTTCAGAGTCCCAAAATTTTGGCAGGTAGCAAACATATTCTATTTTTCATGAAAAAGGAAGGGTGAAAAGAGTAAAAAACCAAATATTCAAAGGGCAAACCTGAGAGCTTTGGCTGAATTATACCCAGGAACTGCCACTCAACCAAGGAACCACCATCATTTCCCTGACTGGATTTCAGAAATGCTATGGACCAGGGGCTTCCTTGTGCCTACTACACACACCCCCCCCCCCGCCCCCGACCCATCTCCCTTTGAATAGGAATAGTTATTGTTGTTATCTAAAGCCTGACCCAATACTATATTTTGGGCATGGGGGGTGAGGGGCAGATATCTCTCTACAGCTTCCTAGGTTAAGAGAAATTTGTACTTGAGAAGCTGTACTTAGGAACTACATCTGAGAAGCCTCAGTTGTACCTGAAACCAATCTGGATGAGATTCTGGACTGTGAGCTGATACCATAATATGATGAGACTTTTGGGGGCTTTGGGAGGGGGTGAGAATGTTCTACATGAGGAGACTCTGGTATGATCCCTGTCTCCTGGCATTCACAGCCTTGTGTAGTCCCCTCCTACATTTACCAGGGTTGGTCTGTGTGACCAATAGCATATGACATTAAGTGATGGTATGTAACTTCCAAAATTAGGTCCTAAAAGACAGTGGTTTCTGTCTTGCATGCTCTCCCATTTGTGCTCTTTCTTTTGGATCACTCCCTCTGGGGGAAGGCTGCTGCTATGTTGTGAGGACAATGAGATAACAATGGAGAAGCTCATGGATAGAGTTCCTCCAGCAAGGAACTGAAGCTTGCTAACTATGTGATTGAGCTTGGAAGTGACATTCTCCAGACTCAGTCAAGCCTTTAGAAGATTGCACCCCTAGCCAAGAGCTTTACTAGGACCTCGTGAACGACCCTGGGCAAAGTAACAACCAGACTCATATTTTAAATAGATCACCCTGATGACTTTGAGAAGGTTGTAAATTTAAAAAACTAGAGTAGGAAGACCAATTAGGAAGCGACAATAAACCTTTCAGAATAAGAGGGCATGCTAATCTTTTAACAGGAATTCTTAGATCCAAATCCATTGATTTACCTGAAAAAGCAGCTTTTAGAACTAAAATTCACTAAAATGTACAGTATCTGTTAAAATGTGCAGAAAACTTTTTTTTAAATAGCTGACAAATTCTTCAAAACATTTTATACATCTTAGACATCCGCTGGGAAACCGAGCATGTATTTAAGTTGAGAAAACAATCCATTTGAGTTGACATCCTTGTTGACTCAAGGCCATGTTTTTTGATCCCTTCCTTGCTTATTATCTCACATTGTATAATAAATACAAGTAGATATGTATAAAAATCAGTATTCACTTACTATCAAAACACTCCATAACAGAAATCATTTGTTATGATGGAAATTTGTTGAAAATTTTTAAACCTACCTAAAAAACACATTTCTATTCTTCAAGACCTAAAAACGAAACTAAGAAGTTAAAAAGATCTGAGCACTTACTATATGTAAGGCACCATGCTATACACTGTACACAGGATTTTTCTTACACCATGCTTCAAGAGACCTGGGGTAAGTATAAGTAGAATAATGACAACTTTAACTGAAACTCAACTCCCTAGCTCATGTTTTGAACCCCAGAGAGTAGCTGTTTTCAACCCCATCAGACCCAGGGCTCCCTCTTTTCAAATTCCTTCACTATTTTACTTATACACGTTTTTCAAATAATCAACCCAAGGATCTAATTGCAAAACAAAGGAGAAATAGAAGGAAAGTTATTTATAATAAAATACATATTTCAACATGTAAATGCTTGGGTATGTACCCAGGAAGACAAAACGAAGTAATCACAGATGCTTATGCTCTACAAGCAAATCATTGTAAACGTTATAGCTAAAACCCAGACCTTTATGAGGTCTGTACTACTGTTGCCTCAAATACCGCAAACGGTATTGATAAAGTTATTTCCAAAACAGTAACAACTCCTGTCAAAGTTTTCAACAAAATAAAGTACAACATTCCTAACTTTATATAGAAGTTGCAGTCCTGGAAATTTCAGTATACATCAAAACTGTACAAAAAAAACTTTACATGTAAAATGGAATTAGGTCCTAGACTCAGAGAACTTACAAGTGGAAATTTCACCTACTGGGATGTTCTGTGAGACAGTCAAAAGTCACATGGGCAATTCTTTGTTTTGCAGGACTATCTTTGGTGTGGTAGAACTTACACTGTCCCTGGCCCCAACAGCATCTCCCCCAAATTGTGACAATCAAAAGCATCCACACAATCTTCCAGAATTTCCAGAGGGTGAGAGAATGGTACAGTCCCTGTTGAGAACCAATGTAGAAGAGGGAGAGGTCTCAGATTTTCAACCCTGAGGTCCATTTACTGAATCCTGAAACAAACGTGGAAGAAAAATCCTTCCTTGTAAAGACATTTATACAACTGTCCAGCTAGGAGTGATAGATACTCCTTGGAGTTCATCAAGCCACCAGTTTCTACCTAGTGGGGCTGCCCTTTCTTCAGGCTATTGTGCCATCTCTAGTGGCACGAATGGTCCCATACAGCTCAGAATTTCCAGTAGGGAAGGGATCTTGAACTGTTGGATCTGTTTGGCCGGATAAATCTCATCATTCTTCATACCCATTATCAACAGAGTCCAAGACTTAACAGCATTACTATGGCTTTTATCACCATTCTGATCTCAATATCCCCTAATCTGACCCAATCATCCACCCTTCCCCACCTTCTCAAACTCTTCCAACTGTTCTCTAGAATAAAGACATATCAGTAAACTTGTCTTTATAGTCTCAACTTCTTTCAATGTTCCCTCATCTTCTTGCCTAACTGAAGCCTGTTTTCTTCCAGAAACAGTACTCCCTGTAGCCCTTTCAAGCAGAAGTTATTTTCTCATGTCCCATATACTTATAGAGGGGTTAAGCGTTCATCCTCCTTGCTTCCCATTGCCAGTCTCACACCCCTCAGAAGTTCTTACCATCACTCTCTCCCCCTAAAGCTGTTGTATACACTCTTTTGGTCACAGTCACAGAGCTCAGTCTTCTCAACTACTACTACACTTCTGGTACCATTCGTAGTGACAATACCTACATGGATGATACAGTCTAATACCATGACTTTCTCACCCACGCTGATTCTTCCCTCTACTCCACCTCAGCCACCACTCCTGTGGTTATACTCTAGATCTTGCCTTCACTAATAACTGTACTACCTCTGAAAGCTAATTCAAGCCTCTCACTCTTAACCACCACCCTCCTGACTTAGTTTCACCTATTTTGGCACTCCAACTCTAACAAACCTATCCCACAAGCCTTCTACTCCGATGAGTCCTACCACCTTCCCATTATTCATCAGCTCCCTGCAGGCTTCCTTCTTACCCTGCTCAACCAGTTTAGATCCCATGATCTATCACGATAATCTACCTCACAAACACTTTTAATCCCCTCACCCCCCTCTTACTCCTTTGTACTTGCTGGACAAATCACAATCCTAGAAAAATCCTATTATACCTACTTTGTGCTTGAACTCAAGTCCATCAATCCTACTACATTTCTCTAGAAGTCAGCTTTCCCACATATACCTTTGCCTCCCGTAAGGTCCCCCTTACTCTAAGATTATGACCTCACCTCATACGTCATAGAGAAAATAGAACCATAGGATAAACTACCTCATTCTCCCTCTGCTAACTCTACCAACTGATCTACATGTTTTCTTACATATGCCGTCCTTACTTTTAAAAAGAAAAAAACATTTCTGCTAAGTTAGTGACCAACCCCTCCAAGAAACTGATCCAAGAGAGGCACACAGGAAATAGTTTTTAGGAGCAAAGTTCTTGAGTAGAGGAGGGGATAAAATGTTTTTCTCCTTTTTATTGACATCATTCCAACTATTAAACTAGTTCTAGTAACTCATTTTTACTCATAGTAGCTATTTTAAGATTTCTGTCTACTAATTCTATTACCTGGGTTATTTCTATGTCTCTTTCTATTGATTAATTTTTCCTTAGTTATCAGCTGTAGTGTCCAGATTCTTTGCATGTCTGGTAATTTTTTCATTAGATGCCAAATACTGAGTTTTATGTTGTGGGATCTTTTAGTATTCCTTTAAACATTTTTGAGTTTTATTCTGGGACACAGTTAAGTTACTTGAAATGAGCTTCATCCTTTTGAGGCTGGTGTTTAATCTTTATTAGGGTGAGTGGAGAACAGTCGTTAGCCTAGAGCTAATTTGGCCCCACTACTTAGGAAATAAATCTTCTGAGGAACTTTTATCTGATGCCCCATGTATTAGGTCTTTCTACTCCAGCTAGTAAGGACCCTATGTATTCCCATCCCTGTGTGAACTCCCAGAACTGTTCTTCCTACTTTCCAGTTGCTTTCCTCCAGCCTTGAAAGTTTCCAGCCAGAGACTCAAGGGCACCTCTCTGTGCATCTCTGGTACCGTGCCCTGAAGCTACTCCAGCCTCCCCAAACTCTGAATTTTCTGTCTCTTCAACTTAAGGAGGCTGTCAGGCACTATTTGGGATCTCCTGTATCTGTGCTTGCAGCCTGGAAATGCAATAGAGGACTCAGCTTTGTGTCCCTCATTTGTGTCTGCTGGAACTTTGTAACTCATTTTTAAAAGAAATCATTTGTTGATCCCCCAGGCCCCTCCAGCTACTACTCTATTTTTTCTGCTTTTGATAGCAGAACTATCACAAAGAGCCATCTATACTTGCTATGACCCCTTTATCTTTCATTATTTTTTCTCTCCCACCATTCCACTAAAATATGCCAAGGGCACACATCTAATCAAATAAAATGGTCACTTTCCCCTTGCTCATCTTCTTGGTGAGCACAGCCAACCAATGTCCTTCCTTCTTGAGAAACTTTCATCCTCATTTTCTTCCTACCTCTCTAATAGCTCCTCCTCTACCTAAGCCCCAGAGCACAGGTTTAAAAACCATCTATATCCCCCAAACTTTCATAATTTATAGTACCAGCCCATGACTTCTAAGTTTTACAACTTCAGTGCAAACTGGTCTAATGCACTACATTCTGCATATCCAATTAAATACAGACAAGTAAGAGGCACTTCAAACTGAACAAATCCATCCTTTCTATACCCTTCCTTCTCCAATTTTCCCTATTTCAGTAAGTGGCCCAATCATCTATCTGGCCAGTTGCTTAACGTAAAAATCAGGGATTAGTCCTTGGTGCTCTCTCTCCCTCTACTACATTCAAATCTACCAGCAAATTCTATTAGTTTTACCTTCAAAATACACCTCAAATCCATCCATTTCTCTTCATCTACACTACTACCACCCTAATTAAAGTCACCATCAACTCGCACTCTTGCCCAATATGACTCATTCTCTACAAGGTAGCAAAAATACTCTTGGAAAAACATAATTCAGATCATGCCACTCCCTTGCCTAAAATTTTCTAAGGAACTTAATTTCAAAACAATACAAATTCCTTGTAGTAGCCTATAATACTTTACCAGATCTGGAGCCCCTGACTACCTCTGGGTCTTCATCTCAGACTACTCAACCCTTTTTTCACTTTGCTCCAGTCATACTGGCCTTCTGTTCTACCTTGGGCTCTCTGCATATTTGGGTCTCCCTGCCTGGAAGGTTCTTCTTGCAGATCTTCACACGGCTGGCTCATTCCCACCATCCAAGTTTCAGGTTGACTGTTCCTTGACCATCTATGCAAAGAAACCTCTATCCTCCCCTCTCCACTTGAAATTCTGTATTATCTTGTTCCACTGCCATATAAGAGTTTTATTTTTTATTTTTATTCATTTGCTTTTTAGCTTTTGTCTGTTTTCCCATTAGAATTCAGTCATTCAATTAAACAAATATTGAACGCTTACTACGTGCCAGGCACTATTTCAGGTGCTGAAAACACATAAGCGAATAGACAAAAGTTCCTGCCCTTAGAGAACCTAAATTCTAGAATTGTAAGATCCATAAAACGAATGCTGGTTTTTCACTGTTTTATCTACAGGGCCTATAATAGTGCTTGACTCAGCAAATGTGCAAAAAATATTTGCCATGAAAGTGAATAAAAATGAATTTATCAATATTTTGTTTTTGTACAACATATTTCATCTCAAATATCCCCACTTAGCTATTAGAACAATGATTAAATCTTTGCTTTAGACTTCAAAACAAGCATATTTGTATTTTGTTTCCCCTTCAGACTCTATTACTTTACAGGTAAAGCACAAATTTGCAACCATCACTATAAAATTCTGGCTCTAATTTCAAATTCTCATAACAGTAATAGCATTCTGTAACATCTATACTCATTTATATTCTTTAAATCCTTTAGTACTTGAGGCTTCCTAGAATAAACTGGAGCTGATTATCCATGCACCCAGACTACCTTTACTTTGCGTAAATTATGTATAATATGCAAATTAAGTTACTAACTAATTCAAGATTTAATGACTATTCTATAAACACATAAAATACATTTGGAAAGACTTAAACATACTGGTAACATAATATACCCATTACAAAAGGAAATTCTCATGGTCCTACCTCATTTTGCAGTTAAAAACCTGGGTGAGTGGGAGCATGCATGCAACACACTCACACAGTGTCGGAAGCTGGATGTAGCCTTAGGTCTGACAGCTCCCAGTTTGAGGCTTTTCCCAACTAATAATTACCTAAATTTAAAGACACAAGTTTTCACAACTATGTCATACAACTCTCTAAGGATAGAGAACATATCTAACATGCTTATATCAGACAATTCCAAATACAAGGGACTACATAAAGGTAAGCAGTTTTTAGCATCAACAAAAAGGCCATTTTAAACATTCAATAAGTATTTGATAATAATGAAATTCACCTGTAAAGCACTTTTTACATATACTGACTTATTCATTACTCAGTGCTACCTCGTAAGGTAGGTCAAAAGACTGATAACACACATGAAGAAACTGAAGTTCATTCAGTAAGGTTAAGGGACTTGTCAAAGGCCACAAAAGCCAATGTACATTTTCTCAGAGGATATACAACTGCTATTCGTGATTCTACAATTATCAAAATAATTAATCTCAATAGATAAAAAGATTTGAACCTATATTAAACCATCCACAGGACATTTTAAACCTCAGGTTATCTTTGCCTCTGGATTCACTCTAAGGCCACATCCTATTTCTTCAGCCAGCACTTGCTATTCTGAAGGAAATTCAACCAAAATGGTTTGCTTCAATAATCCACTGCAAAATTCATCAAACTATGCCACCATGTGTATCTGAAGCTGGACCAAACTTTTTAAAGATAACCTCCATAACAACGAATAATTGAACAAGGGCTTTATCTTCTAAAAAACTGATTATAGCTCCATTCGTGCAACTCAGATAACGGGTCATAGTAGATATTACTAACTACAACAAGTTTTTGTTTTTCATCTACCTACTACCGTGGGGCTGGTGGATAAAATTCAATTCAGATATTTAAAGATGCAAAGTTAGGTATCCACTATGTCTGTATATTACATTACACAAAATACTGTAATAATTCAAATCACTACCTACATCCCAGGCTTTAAGTTAATAAACTTGATCAAGAAAGATTTGCCACAATTGATAAATGTGATGAAGACAACATAGTTAGCTTCAAGTAATTCACTGAAAGTAATTCTAGTAAGTTGTTTAAAACATCTGAATCACTTGTTTTTCTCACTGATTTCCCCATAAATTGATTTATTCTTACAGAAGTTATTGTAATATACTACTGTAAGTCACATTTTAAGGGTTCAAAACTTTAAAAGTAAAAGACATACTCTATGTAGTTCTGTCTCTGTATTTCATACACTCATACTGCTTTGCATTGAGACTCACAATTCATTTTATTCCCAAATTACAATGTAAAACTCTCATTTCCTTGTTGGTTGTCTTCTTCTAAGAACTGGAATCACAAACTATACCATCATACCATGGTATTATTGCTCCTTTTAAAATGCTACCCTCTACTTTAAAATTAGTGTTTTAACCAATTGCTGATAACAAGTACTCTTAACTTTTCAGGAAAAGTGAATCATAAATATAGTCAGAATCCACCCTTTTCATATACAAACAGAACTCTTGCCATTACGTACATACGTACATACACATATATATCTTCCATCTGTTTCTTGACCATTATTGCTATTGCATACCATGATGTAGTAGAATGCAAAATATAAAATTAAAACTTAGTCTATTTTAAATAACATATTAGGAGTGATTTTATATTTAATCCCAGCCACAAATTCATGAACCTGTAAGCATGAACTTTGTTTACAAAATTTAAGCTACCCTTTATTTATTTATTTATTTGGTGGGGAAGATTGGCCCTGAGCTAACATCTGTGCAAACTTCCTCTATTTTGTATGTGGGATGCTGCCACAGCATAGCTTTATGAAAGGTGCGTAGGTTCTCGCCCAGGATACGAACCCACAATCCCCGGACTGCAGAAGTAGAGCATGCGAACTTAACCACTATGCCACCAGGCAGGCCCCATAAGCTACCCTATATTTAGATGGTACTTTTAATTAAGTCCTGTTAATTAACAGAAAGAAAAGGCAGTTCAGCACAAATTCCATTACAGACTATAAAGCACCCACAAAACATCATTAGATACATAAGCCCATTAGTTTCTCATTATTATTTTTTTATAAGAAAATGAAATCTAAGTACAAACAGAATTAATCCAAAATTTCAAATATAAAATAGTACACTGAAACAAGAGCTAATTATGAACACTTCAGGAACCTAGACACTACATAGTTTTCAAGAGGCCCCCTTTGTGGTTGAGTCTCCAGTCTCTTCCTGAGTTGCCTATAGCCTTTCATTTTTCAATTATCCTTCTATTAAGTCTATATGATAACTGCCACATTGATAGAACTGAAATGACTGAAATTTTTAGGACAGTAGATCTTCACCTTGAGCTTTCTGCCCCACCTCATTACAATACTGTGAGAAACTGACGACAAAGATGAACTTTCGCCCTAGAAACATATACCATCACAAAATTGTATATGCATGCTGCAGGAATCCACTGACTTCCAGAATCATTTCCATGGAATCCTCAGAACCCCAGCTTAGAAACTTCTATTCAAAAATATCTTGGGCAGGAAAGAAAGTTCAAACTAGATTTTATTATTGCTTCTCAATTATTTCATTTTATCTAGACTAATTATTTGCTACTTAATGCAAACAGTCCAAATATTCTCAATTCTTAATTCAAACTATCTGCAAAAATTAAACTTTGCTTCTACGAAAATTGAGATTTCAGATATTTCACTTCCAAGATAGTGGACAGAATGGAAAAAAAATCTAGATTTTTACAGCTCCAGATAAGACCTAAAAAATCTAGGTTTACAAAATTTTAAAAGAAGAAAGATCGAGGGGCTGGCCCCGTGGCCGAGTGGTTAAGTTCGCGCGCTCCGCTGCAGGCGGCCCAGTGTTTCGTTGGTTCGAATCCTGGGCGCGGACATGGCACTGCTCATCAAACCACGCTGAGGTGGTGTCCCACATGCCACAACTAGAAGGACCCACAACGAAGAATATACAACTATGTACCGGGGGGCTTTGGGGAGAAAAAGGAAAAAATGAAATCTTTAAAAAAGAAAAAAAAGAAGAAAGATCGATTTTTGGTCTCTTTCAAAAAATGAGAAATCATACTTTTAAACTTAAAGTGATTTAAACTTATTTTTATAAACAGAAAAACTAGATTTTTGTTATTTTGAAAATGTAGTGCTTAACTATTTTTTCTCCTATCAGAGATATGTACATATTTCCAATTTTCCCCTAATTAAAAATAAGAAACAACTGTCCACTTTATAAATGTCCTTAATTTGGGTTTAATAACATTGCATACTGGGCCAGTAATGAAGGATGTAGTTTTAAGAGGAGAGAAAAAGTAGGTGTACGAGATTTTGTCAGGTTAGAACCCTATGAAAACAAGGTGTTGGATTGTAGAGGCTAGAGCCTACTTCTAAGTCTCAAAAGTAGCTGTGCAGGGTAATGCCAATGTGATACCACCATTAACATCTTAATTACATCACATACGCTACCCAAACCAGGTTAGGTAACAGAAGAAAGGTTAACCCTCCAGCCCTTATAATGGAGCACACACTCCAGACATCCCAATGAAAAGGTTCAACTACTGTGCGAACACGGTAGCACCAATTTGTTAAGTATCACTTTAAAATCAGCTTTTTCAGAATGTCTGTCCTAAAGGGAGAAGTATCCATAAAGGAGAATTATAACATAAAGTTCCAATTTTAACCAAAATATGTCAAACTTAATAAAAGCATTCGGTATCACTGATATCTTGGAAAAGTTACCCTTTCAATTAAACGAAAAGCCGTGGCACTAAACTTACTATTTTAACATTTCTAACTGCAAAGTTAAAACGTTAAAGTTAAGATTATAATGTTAAAATAAAAACCTTAAAAATATTATAATGGTGTAACATCTACCTCCCCCAGCTTGTTTAAACTTTTGTCTTCTTTAACCCCTAAAGGGACTCATTTATGTCATATTTAGAGCTGATAGTCTATTCTACTTAAAGTTGTTTCTTAAAAATTAAGAGGCATGCCTAATTAACTCAATGTATGCAGCTTACATTATTAAAACTGTTTAAACGGGAGTACATTAAGAAGTGTTATTTTGCTAGTGTTAAGACCTAGCATTTCTGTCAAGTTTACCAAAGAATCAAAATATGGTAACAACTATCAGGAATACTTCACATGACAATTCTGCAGATACATTTTGATCACGAAATGCTTTCTTAATCTGTCATCTTTCGTGATCAAGATAGGATTATACTTTTTCTAAACTAGATGTTCAATTTAGGTTCTAGGTCTCTCTGATCTAAGAGACACCATAACTAATGTGTCAATCAAAGGCAAAAGTTTGTTTTAACCCTCCATCTTAATAAGTATATCACGCTTCAGCAAATTATCAATAAGTTTTTGTTTTTCTAAGGTCAACTCGGAATTCAATTACCTTTATTTACACTTAGTATACATTTGTGTAACATGCTACTTTCAATATTGTGTCTATATGGCCTGCTCCTACTACAATCATGAACCACAGGGCTGCAGGGCAGCTGATGACCTGGTACTGTTTCCATTTTTCTGTTCGGGTCAGTATCTATTCCCGAGGTCTATGCCTCACTGATCATAGTTTGGTTGCTTGCGAAGTGAAACAAATTCTAAAGATGATGGAAAAAGGCTGTGTGAAGGAAAAAACAAATCCATTATGTCTCTCAAAAACAGGGACTCCACGTTACAAACTAATGCTATCTATCACACTATAAAATGTCAAAATTATTTCAGTGAAAAAAGTTATCTGTAAAATTTAACAAGCACTGATACTTCAGTTGAGCCCAGCTTTCAGACTGCAGCTCTCGGGACTGTGCAAAGTGTTCACAGAAGCAAGACTTTAAATTTCTGAAGTGTACTGTAGTGCTGTCTTGCTTTTATCTAGGCTCTCCCCTCCTTGGCTGCAAAACAAGAACTACAAATTAATATCCAGGGCATTGTAGCACTGACACCCCAACCTGAAAGTATTACCCGTAAAACTTATGAACAGAAACAAAAATAAAACCAAAAGACAAGATTCTGCAGTCACAAGCACTTTAATTTTTAAAAAACAAATCACTTATTTAAAAATAAACAAATGGCACCATTCTACTCTAAAGTTGATACAAGAAAAATAAAGAGGTTCTGTCTCATAGGTCAGGTGCTGGAAGTCAGTACTACACTAGACAATCTCAACTACTATATACACTTAACTGATCTAAAAAGTTAAGATTTAAGACACTACTCTCAAAAGTAACATTCGACTGTCATAACTATTTTACTTGAAAAGGTTAAACAACCCAAACAGTTTAAATAGCTTTATTATCAAAATCAACATTACAAAGCATAATTTCTACATTGAGAAGTCTTACAGTACCAAATAGAGGCATTACAGTACAATTTTCCACAACAGAACTGCAGCGCACAAATCCAGCGACTCCTTGACTCCTTGAACTGTCAACACACTGCACCCTGTTTAAATGGCTGTACCTGAAAACCAAGGTATGCAACTCCTTAGGATCAGCGGTCATCAGGTTATACTGTCAAGGATCGGGGGAAATGACAGAAGATTCCACTAACCCTGCGTCTGAACGCAACTTCCACAAGGTAAAGCCACAGCCGTGATAAAACGTCTACTAGCTGTAAACAGTTAAACACTGAAACCCATCCAGTGGAGACCCCTCAATGCTAAGATTTTTGTGGATGAATTCACTCAACTTGAGTTCGGTTATGGAAAAGAAAGAACCCTCTTTCAAAATTGACATCCATAACATCTACTTAAATTGGGTCTTTTCTCCCCCTATGTTGAGAAACCAGAAAGCGGGCGAACTCAAATTTTATTTTTCAAAAACCTCCCAAATAATTAAAGTCACAGGCTTTAGAAGAGGTACGTTCTCCAAAAAAGCGTCTGCAACATTTTCTCAAGGGTCAAAGAAAAAGTCAGGGATAGCAGCTGAGGACCCTCCCGCCAACCAGAACAGGGAGGGATGGATGCAGACGTCCCGGCAAGGAGACGGGAACGAGGTCTCATCTTCCAGGAAAGCGAGCCGCCGGGCACACGGCCGGGCTCTCGGCGCTCCGCCGCCCGCCCCGCAGCCGAGCCCCCGCCGGGCTGCCCCGAGCGCGGCCGGCTCTCCGGGCCGCCGGAAAGCGCCATCCCCCCGCGCGCAGAACCCGCGCTCCCCGGCGCCGGCCGCGCGCGGAGGCCCAGGCGGCCCTGCAGCGCCACCCAGCGGCCCGCGGCGAGGCCTGCAGCGGGGCCCGCTCGGCGCCGGCCGCCGCCCCCGCCGCCCAGCCCGCTCCCCTCTCCGGATGCACCAGGCCCAGCCCAAGAACTAAGAACACAAAATGGCTGCCGGCAGCTCCGTCACGTGACCTCTTTGTGCCTTTCGGGCTCCCGAACTCCGCGGGACCCGGGGCCAAGGGGCCGGGGTCGGCGGGTGGCCTTCGAGGAGGCCCCGCCGGGCCGCGGCGGCCGGGGCTCGAGGCCGGGGGAGGCGGGATAAAGGCCCGGCCGGCGACCGGGAGTCGGGGCGAGGAGAAGATGGCGGCCATTTTGTGTGGTAGGCAGCCCGCCGCCGCCGCAGGCAGCAGAGGCAGCGGGCCTGGCGGCGGTCGGACAGGGGAGTTAACACGTACCGACTCCTCTTCCTTCTCCATTCCGGTGGGCATCTGCGGCACGGCCCGGTTAATCGAGGCGTACTCGTGCAGGTCGGGCAGATCCTCACAGCGGAACACCGGCAGCGGCTTCGAGGCGTCCAGCGCCCGCGCCCGAAACGACAGTTTACTCATCTCAGGCGCAGCAGATCCCTCTCCGCTCTGGGGAAACGGCCCCGGCCAGCGGGATCATGGAGAACCGGGGGTGCGGTCCCCACTCGCCTGCCGCTGCCGGGGACTTGAGGGGCGGAGCGCAGAGCCCGCCGTCCGGGCACTACCGGCAGCGGGAGGGTGGGAGGCTGTGCCGCGCCGCTCCTCGCTCGCTCGCTCTCTTCAATACGCCATGGCCAACATGGCGGACATTAAAACTCCACTGTGCGCTCTTCAGCCAACCCCAGCCATTCCCCACACTGCATCGCGCAGCGGCGCGGGCACGCGGGGGGGGCGCGGGCTCGAGGCCGGGCGCCGGCACGGAGCGCGCGTCCCGCCAACCCCCGGCGCCCGCCGGCCCGCGGCCCGCGCCTCACCGCCGCCCCCGCCCTGCCGGCCCGAGGGCGGCCGGGCCGGACGGGGCGGCCCTCGCGCTCGGACCCGAGCCCCTGGCCGCCCGCCTCTGCCCGCCGCGCTCCCGCTCGCTCGCTCCCGGCCGGCGCCCTCCTGCCGCCGAGGCGCCGCCGCTCCCCGCGCGCCCGCTGCCCGGGAGGCGTCGGCCGAGCGCGGCGGGCCGGCACCTGTCACCCGCCGGGGCCGCCCGGCCAGGGGCTGGGGGGCGCTGCGCACGCGGGCAGACGCGGCCGGCGGTGCAGAGCTGCGCGTTAGGTCTTCAGAAGGAAAATGCAGACGGAATAGGGGCAGAGGGCTACTTTGGGTGAACTTTTACCGGCAATTATTTTTACGTCTAATGGATAGGCTCCGCAACAAATGCTCGGTCCCTTCTCACCCATGGGGCTCAGGGCACTCTGCTCCAAAGTAGTATTTTTTAATCCAGTATTTTAGCTACCTATGTCCGCTCTTTTATTCTAATTGAAGCAACGGGAATAATTATTATCGGACACTGTAACCTTCGGGAAGAAAAAATTTAAAGCAAGACCTTCAAAATTTGTTTGCACGGAAAGAAGATGCTGCTTCAACGCGGCTATGAGTTCGCACTTACTCTTATCATTTGTTCTCTGAAAAACTTTATAAAATTGAGTCATATGAAGACCTGTAGTGATCCTGCCAAACGAAAAAAGGAATAAAAAAGGGAAAACTGTATTATCAGAAGAGATTCAGATGGATGCGATAGATTGTTAACATTTGGTTTATGTTATGCAAGAAAATGGGTATCCAGAGAGCTCTTTCCAGTGGAATATTTTAAAAATCAGAAAGACTGTTGGGGTGGGCTTAATAAGTTTGGCAGCGAAATTTCAAATGTTCATCGAGATACAAAAATGTTTCGTCAGTCTGCTTTTCTCCTTGGGAGCTGCATAGTAGAAATAATCACTATTCTTAAATACGGGGTTGGATTGGAACTGTTCTTAGCTTGAGGCGTACAGACAAACCACTCTTTTTCAGGTTGGTTTAGCTACACTCTACCGCGTGGGGAGAAGACACGGAGAGCACAGATTGCAGTTATCCAAAACTATCCTAAAACTCTAATATTGATAACTCACCTCTGTGAGGCACGGGGCCTTTCTCTACATTTCCTATACTGAGACTACGCATTTATTCATTCAGTGAGCAAACGTTTATTGAGCCCTCATGGCCCTCTAAGTATGCTGCTGATTACTTAGCATCCACAGGGCTCTTGGAGGAGCTTACTTAGAGAGTGGGAAAAAGATCTGTGGATGGCAGTTGCCACCCCTGAGGAAAGTGCTTTGATGAAAGCCCAGGCGATTGTGGGAACCCGCAGGAGCAGCGCCCAATCCATGGGGAGTGGCTCTAATGAAAGCATTCAGGGAAGGCTGTTTGTAGGAGACGATATCTGAGTAAAAATTATATGGGGTAAGTATGGGTTTACCTTGCAAAAACACGAAGAGGAGAAAGATATCTTAGGCAAGAGAAGCAGCATGTGCAAAGACTCAGAGCCATGAGAGAGCATGCCACGTTCTGGGATCCTCGAGAACTGCCAACTGCACTGTGGAAGAGGACACCTATTGAGCCAGCTGTGGCAGTTCTGAAAATACTGGCTGAATATTAGTATATAGTCCTCTGCAGCTACAATATTAGATTTCTGAAAATTCTTGTAGTAGAATTAGGTTGATCGAGCAACCTAAGACTTCATAGAACAAAATAGAATCTCAAGTCATGAGTGAAGCACCAAGGAAATGAATATATATATTTTAAGCTTCTTTAAAAAAACAGCCTATGGATAACAATTTCCACATTCTACACTGGTAATAACGGGCGCTATACGACTAAGGTCCTTGTTATCTAGAAATTCTAAAATCACCCTCCACGCAAGTTCAGAGAGATGCTTACAAATTGAGCTTGCCTTATTGCAGATGCTATGCCTGCTAAGAGACACTTTCTTTCTGCAGTGGTTCCCCATCCAGCTCAATGCCCTGATTTCTAACTCTCCATCCTACTAGGTTCCCAAGAACCAGATGCTGGAGTCTGGAGCCTCATATTCACTTCACTTTCTTCCCTACCTAAGGGGCAGGAATGCAGCAATAAAGATTCAGGTTTAATTTTCCTCAGCTTCTTTTATCCAACAAAGAGTTTCCTTGCAAAAAAACGGCTGATCTTGCACTGTCTTTTGCTTTAACTTTTTTCTATTCCCAACCTAAAGTTCCCTCTTTCTGTAAGTATCCCCAACAATAGTGATGTGAAATTCTCAATATTGCAAAGGATACATACTAGTGTAAAGCTGAATATATTAACTTTTCCTTAAAGCGAAACTCTTGGTTGGGAAGGGATTTTCAATATTTAAAATAGTTTCAATTCATGCTACAAATATTTATTGAATGATTAGGCAACACACAGTACCATCATGGTAGAGGATACAAATAAGATACTGATAAAGGGACACCCAGTAAAGCAAAAGACCAGGACAGGGCAGTATGGGGAAATGCAGTGCCCTGGGAGTTCAGAGAAAAAGCAGTTAGTTCCAGCTGCATTGATCGGACATCATGGAGAAGATAGCATGTGATTTGGTTCTGAAGGATGACTAATATTCCAATTCATAATGGGCACAAAATGGTAGAATAAAGAGTATTCATGGGAGAGAGCAACTGTGTGACAAAACGGCAGGAGGAGGCAACTGCCAGGTGTGTTTAAAGATACGAAGGTTTATTTGGCCAGAATTCAGTAGGAGATTCTGACAACAATCCAGGTGTAAGGTAAAACTGGTAAGAACTTGGGTGGAGGGAGTAGGAGTAGAAAGGAAAGAGACATAATTTTTAACAGTAATAATAATTACTTATAATAACTTCATCCTGAAATGTGATTCATTTCAAATACAGAACTTCTGCTTAAACCATAAAAAGGAATGTATCAAATGCACTGCAGTTTGTTGTATGTAATAAACCTGAAATGTGGCTCTAAATATTAGTTTATGTCCAAAATGTGCCCAAGTCCTAAAATTTCTTTTTTGAAATTGTTTCCAGGATTTGCCTTCTTATTTCCATTCCCATTGTCTTAACCATAGTCCCCGCTCTCATCATTTCCCACCCAGAAACAACCTCGAATTCAATTTACCCTTGATTCATTCATTCCTTCAATAAATCTTTACTAAGCTCCTACTTTATGGGACGCTGTGCTGGCACTCTCCTGATAGTGGTTAGTGGGAACCCGTGGTGGCTGGCAGAGGCTGTGGGTCCTGGGATATGAAGAACAAATCAATGTTCCGAAAACCCCACTTTCATCTGTATCCTCCCTTCCCCAAGCCATTTCTTTCTAACTGCTCTTTAGTTAGCCCATCAGATAAAGCCAAATTTGTTTTGGCATGGTTGTCAAGGCCTCGTCATTTTGCCTCAAACTATCCAATATCATTTCTCATTATTGCCTAAGATGAGCTCTTCACTCTGATCACTAAGTCTCATCACCATCTTCAGAAATCAACATGTCTTTCCTGCCTCCAGGTTTTTATTCATTCCTTTCTCTCTAGTCTCCTTGTCCCACTTCAGACTGTCTACTAGCTACTGAAATGCTACCCACTTTACAAGAATGTTTGGAGGATTAAATAAAATAATCCACATAAACCATTTAGAATCATCTCTGGCCTACAGAAAACATTCAATAGATGTAAGCTATTGTTACTATCCTTCAAAATCCAACTCAAATATAGTCCTTGATGAAATTTCTTTGACTACTTAACCTCTCTGGCCCAAATTTCCTAATCTGAATAATGAGTGTGTGATTTGGGTGAATTCAAATTAATTCTTAAGCCTACATCAATCTTTCTCATCTCTGAACTCTGATTACAGTTTCAATCAGTAAGAATGATAACTACCATTTATTGAACATTCACTATGGGCCAAGCAATGCAGGAGTACATTTTAAATGCATTGTCTCACTTAATTTTCATGACAGCCCTGAGGTGTGTCCTGTTAGAGAGACTGCAAGACCTGCCTCTGGGCACAAGCTGGCGAGAGGCAATGTTAAGAGTGGAATCCCTGGTGTCTGATTTCAGAGTGGAGCTCCAGAAACCAGAGAGTAAAGTCAAGTGAGGAGGGAACTAGAAGTGGGGAAGGAGAGATGTTGAATGAAGCCTACTCTTTCGAGAGGTTTGGCAATGAGGGGAGGGCAGAGAGAGAGAGAGACAGACAGACAGACAAGGGGGTATTCAGATCACGTGTTTGTTGTTTTTGAAAGTGGGAAAGATGTGAGGGTGTTTGTATGTATGCTGAAAGCAAAGAAGCATGTAAATGGATTAATTTAGGACGTCTTCCTCTGAGACAGGAAGGAAGGAGGGCAAGAATGGACAATGATCCAAAGAAGTTAAATTCTCTTTGATAGGACAATAAGACTTTAAAAATCTTGATACTAGTTTTGGTAGCAGGAGTCCAGAGAGACTAGGCAAAGTGAGAGCTAGGCAAAGTGGTTTGTGCTGGAGAACAATGATAAGACATGATCTCTATAGCCTCACAGAACTAATAATAAAGCGAGCTACTACATTTGTATTTAATTGGGAAAATGTGAAATTAATTTCTTTAAAATGTGTGAATGCACAATGATCTCAACATTAAAAAATGATATAGTGCTAGAATTGAAAGCATTATGCAAAAGTACTAAAGACTGAATTAATACGTTTTTCACTTGGAGTAATCATTTTTCTTAACTTTCTGTGTTTTATTTTCATAATAAGCTGTATAAAGAAATGCCATCAAACAATTCTTCCAACATAACATTTAGGAAAATTAAAACTGAAAGCCCTTTATGATGCATTTTTTTTCCACTTAGGAAATTTTGGAATGTAAATATTGCAATTTCACAGAAACAACATCTGAACTACTGATTTCTCTGCAGAGTTGACTTGCATGGAATCCTGTACATAATATTGAAGAACTATGCTTGATATAAAATAATTCAGAATGTGTCCAGAAACAGTCTATCTCTACCTTAAAAGAAAAAAGGGCAAATTGTTAATCTTAGCAACCTGTAGCAGAATGGACTCAAAGTTATTTCAGTTTAACTGCATCTCCAATATACATGACTAAACCAAATTGAGCCTGTCTGAGAAGGAACTAGAATTTTTAAAAATCCACAAAATGGTTCTAGCAGAATTGGGATTAAGGAAAAAAGATAGTGAAATATAATATATCTTATTGTGTAAAGTAAAATCCTAAATTTATGGAAAATCTGTTCTAAGCACAGCAAGGATTTTGCCAAAATTTAGACACCCCCCAAAAAAGGTGATTGGGTTAATTTGACTATTTTTAGGATTTGCCTTCCTTAATTCCCAGGTCCCATAAATCAACTGATTTCTTCCTCACCATCCTGGTAGGCAGCTGATGAGGCCTCTGTGGCAATACTTTAGTGAAGATACTCCCGATGCAGTTGGACAAGTGGTGGGAGGTATAAATAGGGAATCTAAAATAACTAAAATAAAAATAAAAATAACTAACTGTTATTGCTCAATACTTTTTTTAAAAAAGATTTTATTTTTTCTTTTTCTCCCAAAAGCCCCCTGGTACATAGTTGTATATTTTTAGTTGTGGGTCCTGCTGGTTGTGGCATATGGGATGCCGCCTCAGCATGGCCTGATGAGCAGTGCGATGTCCGTGCCCAGGATCTGAACCGTTGAAACCTTGGGCCACGGAAGCAGAGCTCGAGAACTTAACCACTAGGACACAGGGCTGGCCCCTGTTCGATACTTTTGAACAATACAATATGTTTAGTACTTAAGAGAGGAATGTCATACATTCCAGCAATTGACTCGCCAGAAAAATAAAAGTCCATCTTAGAAAATAAGAAAAATTGAAGAAATAAACCTTATCTTTCCAAAAATATTTGGTAGTATTTATCTAAACTGGATTTTGTTAAATTACTGTTACCTCATTTAATCCAATGACTGGCGCTTACCAACAGACTACTGTGTATAGTCCAGGTGTTAGTCCAAGGATGTAAGGGGCAGAAGGATATAAAAGAGAGAGAGGGGAGGAGAGGAGAAGGGTGGAAGGGAGGAGGAGGAAAAGGAAGGGAAAGGGAGGGAGAAGGAAAGGTAGCAACTTTTAGGTGCCTTACAATCTTAAGCACGTACAACATACTACTTGAGCATTAGTTTCACTAAGCAACATGTACAAATCAGTATGGTATAAACTGTACATGAGATGTGAAGGGATGAAACTTAGAGAAACAAGAGAAAAAACTGTTAATGAAGTAGAAATTTATGTTTAAGTTTAAGTGAAATTTATTAGTGGGTGGTCAACAAAGAAAGATTGACAGGGAAGAGGGCATTCAAGAGAGAGAGACTATTGCTTCTATGACCCAAGGAAGGAAATTATTTCTATTTTCCTTCTGGAACTTGAGGCACAGAATTATCTTTTTTATTATCTAATAAGTTAACATTAGTGAAATAAAGTTTCACTTTCACTATATTTATTCTTCTTTATGATACTTTGAGTAACATGTGCCAGTTGCTTAGATAAGCGCTCTGAATCCAGTTCCTCCTCTCGTCCAGAACAAGGAAGGGAAAGTGAATGATTTCAAACCCAAGGAATGAGTTTATAGTGTGAGGAATGATTCCTGGAGTGAGGGAAGGGCATGGAGAATGGGCCCCAGGGAACACCAACATCTAGCAGAAGCACGGAGAGAAACCAGGTGAGGTCAATATTTAAGGAGGCGATCAATGAGAAGGACCAAAAAGAATAAAGAGGTCACTGGAAATCATAGCAAGCATGATTTCTATGGGACGCTGTGGGTGAGAAATCGACTCTGGCGAGGTGAGCTGTGAACCGGAGCGGTCATATGCAGAGTGGTGCCTGAAGAATGTTAATTAATCATTTACCAGGCAAGCCAAAGCCGAGTAAAAATTTGAAGTGATTTCCCAGTGCCCTCTTATGATACTTTTCTAGGTAGCTGCTCACAGGAGTGAAAGCACCTTGAGGCCAAAAATCAGCTTAGCTTCAGGACACAGGCAGGGACACAGGGTAGCCATCATCATCAGCACTCCCCACATTAGACATTGGAAGAGAATGCGGTCCATTAATTCATGAGCCTTCTCAAAATCCTGGTGACAGGAGGAAGTAAAACATGTCTTCCATCTTTACAGTTGCAGAAACTAGTAAACAAAAGACCAACCTGACCTGTTTAAGTGAGTCACTGACAAGGGCACAAGCCACATCCAGATCTTAAGATTTCTTCTAGATTAGGTTTTCCAAACACTGGACTCATAAGCCAAAAAAACAATGCAAGTACGCTGTGGTAACGCATATATCTGGCTATATATTTTGGTTTAAATTTATTTATTCATCATAAGGTTAATATTTTGGTGTTTTTATTTCTTCCAGTCTTTTCTGGTTTCGTTTTTGTTTTTCACTTGCTTGTTTTATAATATTAGAATAATGCTGTATATTGTTTTGTGGTCCAACTTCTCAGTATAATCTGAGAATGTTCCCATCTCATTAAACATCCTTATAAGATTATTTTTTAGAAATACTTATCCCATGTATATACCATAATTTACCCAAGCATTACCCTCTTAAGGGACATTTAGAATGTACTGACTTTTCTTTATTATAATGAACACGTATAATCTTAATAGAGCATTTAAAATAAAAAATGCATTTAAATTTTCACGGTGTAAGAATGAATGAATGAATGACAGAATGAATGTCTGCTGTTCTTTGAATAACAATAGTGTCAAGTCTACAGAAAGGAAAGTTGGCAATTTTACCGTCAATCTGAGTTGATGGCAGAGTCCTAGGTCCTACATATCAATATTTCTTCCCAGATATTAGCTTAGCATTTTTCAAAAGTATGTTCCAGAGAACACTAATCCCAGATGTTATGTTCTGAGATGAGAGTTACATAAAGAGTTACATATAAAACCAATAAGTTAGCAAAATACTGCCTATTACATCTTTCTCTTTAAAATATGCATGGGCTCACAACACATAGGCTCCAAGATGTCCTGCAGAAAAGAGATCTATTTCCTGATGCTTAGCACAGTATTTTCCAAATTTATCTGACCATGCACCCCTTACCATGTACTATCAATTATTACGTGTGGTTCTATATAAGCGCACCTTGGGAAATTCTATTCTAGGCGACTCAAGGAAATAGAAGTTTTTCCAATCAAATTATCCTTTTAATTACTTAAGAGGTCTGACATGTGAGCTTTGAAAAAGTATGAAGATCTTATAAATGTAAAATACTATCTTTGCTACAACTTCTTAAGATTTTTATTCTGCTAAAAACAGTGCAAATATTTAAATAAAACCAGTGCAAAATATTTAAATAATATAAAACTGGACAGAATTCTAACAGGCACTAGACTTGAGCAGATTGCTATACTTTGGCAATGGATTCAGTATTTAATACCAAATTAACTAAAACGTTCAGCTACATTTCTTTGCCAAAGTTTCTCTACTAAAAGGAACGCGTTGAACTTGTATTTGGAGATTTTACTCTAATTTAAGCTCTTGGAGCTGCCGTTCCTCCATCCGTAAAACAGGAATCACGACAGAATCTGTCACCCAGGTTTTCACATTGATTCAATGAAATCATTAATGCAAAGAGTTTAGCATGAACTTGACACCAAAGTCATGCTCAATAAACATGAGCTATTTTTTAAGGATATTTTTATCCTATTCCTCTGAATACATCATTTTGCTTTTCTGAGCTTTTTTTCTATGTGTGGTATAAAACATAACATTGATTGTAAAGGCTTCAAAACTCTTAGCTAAGGAAACAAAACAAAACTAAGAAATCCTCAAATGAACCCAAAGACCAACAAGATACATATATATAAAACTAATTTCTGTAAAATATTATACTCATCTCCTAGAGTCTTTTTGTTTTGTTTCCATTTAGTATTGTATCATTCCTAAGTGAAAATCCACAAGGGGCTCTGCTGCACCCTTCCCCCTTTCGCCAAATGATTCATCAGGCGGTCACCCAGGCACTTCTGCGGCTCCAAATCAGGTCAAGCAAGCTTCCCAGGGGTCAGGGCCTCTCTGCACAGGTTGCTACTGTTTCCCTCATAGTGAGTGCTTTGTGCAAAAACAGTCAAATGATAAGTAACATTTTGCATTTAAAGTAGCAACAGAGTGCAGACACAGCATTACGCACTGGAATGAACACTGGCTTCCATGTTTGAAGATCTGGATGCTAAACTAAATATGTATCTACCATTTACCAGCAGTATGACCCTATGGAAATGATTTAATCTCGGAGCCTTGAGTATCTCATATGCTTGGTCTAGAACAAATGAGATAATAGAGTGAAAAATCTTTGACAATTGCAAAGTGCTACATAAATATAAGGAAGAATATATATTTTATTTCAATTTCACCATAGTGGTTAGAAAGGACATATATATACATGCCCCAAAATAACATATTGGAACAGAAAATCTGTGATGTGTTCAAATCATGCAGTTGATCACAGATTTGATTGTTAGACTAGGGCCCTTTGGACATTTCCTTAAATAGGAAATTTTTAAGACAACACCAAAATTCACCCATTTTACTTGTTTTTCAATAGTCTTGTTGGACCTCTTTAATTTATCTTGCTGTATTTTTTCAATTACTCTAGAAAGTATCTAGCACTCATAATGTGTCTAGCACAATATATAAGATTAGAAAATCTATGACGTTTGAATTGTTTTGAGATGAAATGTACCTGTACTATAATTTTTACAATTATAAATTTTTATAATTTTAATGTAATTTTCTCAAAATTTTCTCTTTGTTATCACTCCATTTAGAATAGAAAAATCAATAAAAATGTTTTCTTCCTGAATTTTCTCTGCTCACTAATTTCTTCCACTTTTAACTCAGCATTCTGGGTTTCTAGTAGATGATACGCAGGAGTTTTAAGAAAACAAATTGCTAAAAGACAGAGTGTAATGTGGTGCTTAAAAGCGCTAGCTCCAGAGTCAGACGGTTTGGGTTTGAACCTCAACTCTGCTCTTTCCTAGCTCTGTAAACTTAAATTCCTGACTTCTATGCATTTCAGCTTCCTCCTCTGCAACGTGGCAATACTGCATACCCTCCAAGTATTATCTGGAATAGATAATAATCCATGTAACCAAATTTACTGAGCTCTTACTTTGGGCTTGGAACTTATAGGCATTATCTCATTTCATCCCTGCTAAATCTTACAAGATAGCTTCAGTGCCTGTTGTTATAGTAACATTTCAGTAAGTATTAGACATTATTAGTTCACAAAAAAGCTGAGTGTTTTTCTTAAAGAAGAACTAAGGGATAGTTTCCAGTGGAGGATGGAAAGTTGGTTGCCCCTGAGTAGGCTGAACCAGGTCCTAATTACCTTCATTTTAACAACAATGCTAAACTGGATTTACACTAGCTGTTCAGTCCTTCTTCCCCTTGAACAAAAACACTCAAAACTCCGATCTTAAAAAGAAAGAAATGCTGAGTGAAGAAGTATTCCTTCTTGAATAATTTTTCTAACCCTATCCTTTCTCCTTCCATTCACAAAAATGCTAGTGTGCACACATACACACATTCTTCTTTACATCAGGCTTGTAGGGACACCCTGTGTGCCTCTGCAGTATCTAGTTACCCTTCTTCCATCTTCATAGAACTCTCTTTGCCTTTATATTCTTGGATTGTTCCATAATTTGTGCTTTTTCAAATAAGTAAACTTTCATGGTCTACTTGAAAAATAATGGTTCTTCTTCTACAATATATACAGCTATGTTGTATAGTTATACATTGTATAATGGTTTTCCTTAAAATTCTCTTTTCCTAATTCTCAGTGGGAATAAAAGAACAAAATAATTTTAAGTATAGAGAAAAGAGTTTAATTTTATAATGGTATTGTCTCCATCATGTGGATTTTTAAGACTATTTTTTGCCTCTCCCAAGCCCCAGTACCTAGCTGTATATTCTAGTTGTAAGACCTTCTAGTTTTTCTGTGTGAGCCTCTGCCACAGCATGGCTACTGACAGACAAGTGGTG
Organism: Equus caballus; assembly: GCF_041296265.1. NCBI lineage: Eukaryota > Metazoa > Chordata > Mammalia > Perissodactyla > Equidae > Equus > Equus caballus. The sequence continues at coordinate 17,017,794 of NC_091712.1, read as the reverse complement.
TGGTTCTGCGCCCAGGAACTGAGCCTGGGCTACTGAGGTGGAGCGCACCGAACTTTAACCACTAGGCCATCAGGGCTGGCTCTTAAGACTATTTTTAAAAAGCATAAGGCTTTTTAAGCCATAGTACCTTTTCATAACTGAGTCATCAGTGAATTAAAAAATATTCCATGCTTGGGATCTCACCTGTATTACACAGTGATTTATGAGCATTTTATTTTAGAATATGTAGGTTCCAATCCTGGTTCTGCCACCAAACAGCTGTATGACCTTGATCTTAATCCCCCTGGGCCTCAGTCCCCTGAACTTTGAAAAGAAGGACCAAGACTTGATGATCCCTTCCAACTCTTCCAACTCTCAAATTTTATGACTGTCTCTCCTTTTCTATAGTTGGTAGGAAAAAGTGGGGATACACGAAAAATTTTAAAAGTAAAAAGCTAAGAAGAGAAAATTAAATTTGATATGATTTCTGTAGAAAATATGCCTTTAGTATTTCCTGACTATATGTTTACATAGTATAGAAAGCCTTTAAGAAGGGCATAAGAGCAAATAAAGTCCTGGAACATATGCTCTAGGAAGAGTAATTTCACTGAGTGGGTCAAAGATGTTATGCTCTGTTAGCTGGTAATTAGTAACACTTGATGCTTAAACAGAAGGTTCTTATAGGATGCTTAGTAGCAGTAGCTTTGCCATTAGTATGGTCAAGTGTGATCTGAGAAATCCATGTAGCTTACGAATATATCACTAAAACTGGAAAATAAAAATTCAGAATGATTATGAAAAGAAAGATATAAACTTCAAAATAAAAGCTAAAGCAGAAATGATCAAAATAATTAAGTCTAGTAATGAAAGGTCTGTAATTAGTCTGATATTCCCACTGGAAAAATGCAGGGAATTTCTATGTCAACAAACTAAATAACACAATAGTATTGTCTAGGCAATGAGAAAAATATCAACAGGAGTAACAACAACAACAATAGTAACAATTTAACCAGTTTAACAATTTGAAAAGTAGGATGAAAATATGAACAGTATATTTAAATCTTACATCAAAAAACTAGATTATGTTTCGCTTACTTTAATGTTTTCCTAACATTGTTGCATTTATTGGGCCCCACCTCTGTGCAAGCATTATGTTATGAACCATGGGAGATACAAAAGAACAGATGTTATTGCCCTTAAGGAGCTTAGTTCCTGTAAAACCAAACAGGGTATGTCCTGTGTGTCTATCCTAGCATATCCTGGTTTGAAAGGTAACATTGTAAATAATTTGATATTTTTATATTTTCAGATTTACAATGATCGAAATAAAATAAATAGGAAATGTTTCATAAATTTACAAAGAAGTTTATTTTCATCTCTTTTCATGATATTTAAGAAGTAATTTTCATGTAAACTATCTAAAAGTTTATTCATCATTTCAGAGTTTCCTTAATAAAGTTGGAAATCAATATTCAACAATTATGGAATAGCCAGCCATCAATTTATGTGGCCATTTAAAGTGACAAGCATAAGGTATTATGTCAATACATGGAAAGAAGCATATACAATAAAGTGAAATGAGTGAAGGAAAGGACCACCCGCACAGGGGTCACAGCCTCCTAAGCCTGTATGGTGGACACTGAGAGAATCAGGAAGAAACAAAGAGAAAGAAAGAGAAAGTGTCTAAGTGTGCTGTGTATGAAGCAGCGTGATACCATCTTCCTCGCACACTTGAGAGAGTTTTTCTGGTGGGTGTGAAGTAGCATTTGAAATGGCAAATTCTAGAGCTAAAAAAATCTACATGGAACTTCCAATTTTCCACTCTTAACATCGCTTACCATCCAAACTTTTAAAAAGGTTAGTAAGAGGTGGATTTCATGAGAAAAATCCCAGGAAATTTAGTCTAGGTAGTCTTAAATTTTGATATGAAGAAAAAAATTTCATTTAGAAGTCCAAAAATTTCATAATCATAAAATAATCAAAATTTAAAATTCCACATATTTGGTATGTAAAATAGACTGTATATTAAAATTTCTATTCATTATTTAACTAAAATTTTATTTTAAGACAATTCCCAGTTTTTCACTCGTTCCTTTGACATAGTGTGGCTGAACAAGCATAATTTAAAAAAATGCAAAATCTTAAAGAGTAATATAAAGGTTTTCCAATTGAAATGTATACATTTTCAGATTTACATGAACTCTAAATTCCTCCTCATTTGAAAAGAAATAATACATATACAACTGTCTTTTTTTATGCTCTCAAAGAAACAGCAATTTCATTGTCATTAGCCAGCCTGTTTTCTTCTTTTCTCTTTTAATTTCTAATCATTTTTGGGAAAAGAATACTAAATTATTATTAACATAAGTAGCCTTAGAGATGTAAATTTGTAATTGTCAAGAAATATCACAGAAGCAAATCCCTTATGCATTCTTTCAACTTTTGAGTGCCCTTATGCTGCCCCCTGCTGTCCGGTGTCCACACTAACTGAAAATTGTCCCAAACTTTCAACCTTTTCTATTCTCTTCCCGTCAAAACTTACCTGGCCAGAGATCCAGACTATTGGAGTTTTCCTCTACCAGGCTAAGGGGTAAACAGATTAATAGAAGAAAGAGGCAGTTCCCTCCTTTATATCTCACACCATTTTCTGGCACCACATCCAGATTCCTTAGGGTGGGATTCCAGACCTTCCTGTGCCGGTTCTATGAGACTCACATTATGGGTCTCGCTGTCCTAGGCTCTAACCCTGCATGTTACAGCTTACTGTCCACTCACGCTGGCCTTCTAGCTGATATTTCCAAACGCTGTGTGTTTTTCTCCTCCTCACCTGTGCTCATGCTGCTTTCTTTACCTGGAATGTCTTCTGTCAGTTTCTGCATGTTGAAAACCTACGCGTCTTTCAAGGCTCCTGTGAAAATTACCTTCTTCATGAAGTTTACCCCAATTCCTAAATGCTTCTCTTTTCCCGTTCTCTCTTTAATCCTTTAAGACTCAGCACAATGTTGCTGTTTTTTTTTTAATGTAGTAGAAGTTCAATAAAGATTTATTTAGTGAGTGAAGAGCAGATAACAAAGAAACTTTAATTCTTAGAAAGGTTACCTGATGTATTGACTTTTAATAAAGTACCTGGAGAGGATAATGGGATCCTCTCTAATGGTGCAACATCCACACACCTGAATGGGGTGATCTTTTTAATTCCCGTTACACTGTGTAAGGCCTATTTTGATCCCTGAAATCAGGGGTGTCTATGAAAAGAATGAACCTAGAACATATATTGAGTGCTTATGACATGTCAGGCACTGTTCTGAGTGCTTTAAATGCATTAACTCATTGTAGTCTCACAACAGCAAGTGAGGTAGGTAACATTACCTTGTTTCATAGAAGAGGAAACGAAGGGTCTGGACAGTTACGTAATTGACCCAGAGTTATACACACAGTAAAAGGCAGAACTAAGGAAGTCAGAGCAGTCAAAGTTGTGTACTTAAAGTGTTCTCATAATGTCTTCAATAGAAATGTGTATGGAGAGGTTCTAGTCAACTATTTTGGAAGTTAAAAAACCTCAATAGAATAAGCTTGGAAATTCTGATCATGTAGTCAGACAAAGCCACGAGAGAGATTCAGTGTCGATTAAGTGTCTGTTAATATCTGCAAGAGTTTGCAAGACAGAATGTGAAGGAATGTAGGATTGTGCCAAGTTCAAAGGTCTCTACATTTAGATATAAAAGACAGTTTTATATTCTAAAAGATCAAGCAATGCAAAATCTAAGTATTTGTCATTTGATGTAGCTGCCTGTGTGGGGACCAAAGATTCTGACCTGACTTGAAAAAAAGTAAAGATGTGATCAATATCTTAGGCAAGTAGGCTTTGAGAATACTTTTCTTCCCCTGATATAGCGAATATAAATAAGGCTCAGCATGTCACATCAGTGGCTCAGACAAGGATCTAGTGTGCTCCAACCAAAACCTTTGCTTATCGAGAAACCTCAATAAGTTGAGAAGGCAGACCAAAAAATTCACTTAAGAAGGCAACACCTAAAATTGTTGGTAGGACATAACTGTTTTCTTAGTAGGTAAGAATCTTGTAACTCCAGAAAGATTTAGAGTAAATACAGAAATGTTCTTTTAGTGTAGGTAATTGTTCTGTTTAAGAACATTTGACCTAGCGGAGTAAGAGGTCAGCCTATTAGACTTTTAAGTACAACTCCTACAAAGTTATATGTAGTGTTGAAACATTAAAGAGAAGTTAAGAATTACCATACTGTTTAGAAGTTAAATTTTATGAAATATGTAAGACTTTCTTAATTTCTTGAAAATGCTTACTAAGTACCAAAGGAGGCAATCACCTGTAGTAAATTTATAAATGGAGTAAAAAAGTTGGGAGGTGTTTAATGAGGTAATGCTATAAATGATACCAAATTTTAAAAGACCATGATTTCTAAAATTTGCAAGCTTTATAAATATGATAAGATTTGTAGAAAAGTTTAAAAACATAAGGAAGAACTACCTTTGGATATGTAACTTTAAAAAATTTCATACTATTCTTTAAAAACTCAAATTAACTTCATAATAGTCTTTCAATATACAAGACTCACCCTTGAGGACATCAAGTAACATAACTAAAGAGTGGCTATTGGGCTGTTTTTCTCCAGCTAAAGTTAGTTTTCACTAGGCAGTCAATTTAATGTTTTACCCCCACAGAACTGGTTTGACTGTACAGTTATTCTTTATTTTGGTTTGAACTTTCCTAGGAGACGGATTACAGCTTTTGAAACATTGAGGTGATAAGTAGCAGCACTTAATATACTGACATCTCAAATTTTTGGTTTAGTGGCTTACCTCAGTAGCGTAACTCAGCAATTCTCAACCCAGCTGCGTATTAGAATCCCATGGACAGCTTTTGGAAAGTGCTTATGCCCAGATCCCATCCCAGACCAAGTAGAATCTCTGGGGGTGTGGTGCAGGCATTTTGTTTTTAAGTTTCTGGGTAATTCTAAGTATAGGCTGAGTTGAGAACCACTGGTGAAACAGTGTGAGCCTGCCACAGTCTGAAGGACCAGTCCTGACCAATAGGACTTCCTGCAATCATGGAAATTGCTATAGACTGAATGTTCATTCATATGTTGAATCCCACCAACCACCAATGTCCCAAATTCACATATTGAAATCCTAACCCCTAATGTGATGGTATTTGGAGGTGGGGTCTTTGGGAGGTGATTAGGTCATGAAGGTAGAGCTCTCGTAAATAGGATGAACGCCCTTGTCAAAGAGACCCCAGGAGGCTTCCTCACCCCTTCCACCATGTGAGGACACAGCATGAACCAGGAAGTAGCCTCTCACCACATAAGAAATCTGCCAGCACCTTGATCGTGGACTTCTAGCCTCCGTAAGTGTGAGAAATAAATTTCTGTTGTTTATAAGCTACCCAGTGTACCGTATTCCCTTATAGCAGCCTGAACAGACTAAGATAGAAATCTGCTGTTCAATAGGGTAGCCACCAGCCAGATACAGCTACTGAATTTTTAATTTTAATTAATTCAAATTTAAATTTACATAGCCATATGTGATTAGTGACTACTGTACTGGACAGCACAATTCTGGAAGTTTTAGGCCATTCGTAATGATCTGAGTCTATTATTATATATTATTATATAAGTGCTGAAAGACTCTTTTTGATACTGGACCACGCCAGTCCAAACTTACTCTTGCCTCTTTGGGGTACTTCACACTGGCTTCCTGACGAGGCCTCTAGTGGTGTGCAACGATAGCTCAAAGCCTATGGAGGCTCCTGGGAATGTCAAGGAAATTGAATTTGCTGATTTTCTTTTGTGCATTTATGTTGGCAGTTTGTTTCTTGGACTTTATACTTCAATGGAAAATGAGCAAAGGCCTTCAGAACTGAAAAATTCTTAAGTCTCAAAGCAGTGAAGCAATTAAGCTCTTGGAAAAGGTCCTCTTTGCTCCTTGTCACACTATATTGTTTTTCAACAGGAGGTTGTGACCCATCTTGCAGGATGGAGAGTTTCCAGTGGATTGGGGCAGTGGCCCGAGTTTCAGAGCTAAATATAGGTCACTGGCATGGCAGCCTCTCTTTCTCAGTCTCATCAAAATCACGTCCTACTAATGAATGTGGGGCATTGGTGGTTGGTGGGAGAAATCTTGAGAAAAACAAGCAAAATGCCATAGATACAGGAGTCTTTTTCAGATGCAACTTGCTGTTGAGCACAACTAAGCTCTATTTTTACCTGCTTTTAAAAATAATTTGTAAATTATGGATCACTATTTTAAAAAAGTTTAAAAATGCACATACATATGAATATGTATATTCATGCAAATAAATAAATAAAGGCAAATAAATCTCAAATGTATATTTATGTTGAAGCATAAGAAGACTCTTCCTTCAAATCATTGCTCAACTCTCACCTTTTCGATGAGGCTATCCGGACCACCTTATTTAGCGGTTCAGTATATGTTTATTCATATATTTGCCACATATTAAATGATGTCCTTTAAAGCTGGGCATATTTCAAAGCTGAAATATTTATCATGGCAGGTACTATCTGATTCTTTAGAGCAGTGTCTCAAAGGGGAGTCCCTGGACCAGCAGCATGGACATCACCTGGGAGCTTGCTAGAAATGCAACTTCTCAGGCCCCACCTCAGACCAACTGAACCAGGAACCCTACATGAGGGTTTTAGGTGATTCTGGTCCACATTCAATCTGCATTTTAGGTGATTCTGGTCCACATTCAAGTTTGAGATCCATTGATCTAGAATACATTGAAGCCCCCAAAAATGTCTCAGGGGACTAAACATCATACATCCCAAAGTTGGTAATGATCAAAACATTTTGGACGTAAAATTGACCTTGTAAGTTGTGAAACAGAAGTCAATATTCTATGTGGACCTAGTGTTACGAATCCTGAACTTTCCCACTTCAACAAGGCCTCACTGAATCTCTAGTCTTTGATCTTTTCTTTCCCCTAGAAAAATTCAATGTCTGAAAGAATTTCATAAGATGTTCCTGAAGAGATGAGATGCAGTATAAGTGCACCCTCAGCAAATTCAACATACAAAAATTCACGCATATACAATTGATAAATTAGGTGGGCAATTACTTATTTTATGAAAAGACTACTAGATTTATAAAATAATTCACTGGAGGGTTCATTCAAGCAGTGATATACAGGGCATTTAAAATATGTCAATTTATGGAATATATATTTACAAATATCTGATGTGACAGTATAGAAGGGTAGGTAAGTACACAGGCTCTGATTTCAGACTTCCTAGGTTCAAACTCCAGCTGTTTCATTTACTGTCTAACCTGGGACAAATCTCTCTCAGTTTCATTGTCTGTAAAATGGGTATAATAATTGTCCTATCTCCAAAGTTTGTGTGAGGATTTAAGGAGATAATGAAGCTAGCATTTAGCCTAGAGGCTGGAATGTAGTAAGTGTTAATAAAATGGTTTTTTTTTTCCCTGAGGAAAATTCGACCTGAGCTAACATTTGTGCCAATCTTCCTCTATTTTGTGTGTGGGTCTCCACCCTTGCATGGCCATGGCGAGTGGTATAAGTCCGCACCTGGGCCACTGAAGCAGAGCGCACTAAACTTAACCACTAGGCCATGAGGCCAGCCCCATTGTTTTTTTTTTAATTAGCTGCATCCATGACCAGTCTTGTCTCTATGAAAACAGATATTCATGTTTTATCACTCAAGAATGTTTATACAAAGCAGTTAAAGTTTATACAAAGCAAGTAGGAGCTAACTATATCGAGTGCTGGACACTGAGCAGGTGCTCACCCTTCCAAGAGCTCCTCCCTGCCAAACCAATCATGGGGATTTCAGTCTCCTGCTCAGTGACTGGTTTAGGGATGAGCAAGTCCTACAAACCTGGCCAATGAGTGGTAAGAAGTAATGTGCTGTGGGCCTCTGGGAAAGAATCTCTTCCCTTATAAAAAAGTGCAAAAGAGAAACTCTCCTCCCTTTGGAAATTGCAACATCAGGATATGATGCTTGGAGCTACGGCAGACATCTTGTGGCTATGAGGAAAGATGTTGCTGACATTAGGGCAACGTAAGAGAATGGGACCTACCAAGGAGCTTGATAACATTGTTGAGCCATTGAACCAAACTGGCTTGCCTCCTGATTACTAATTCAGTTGAAATAATAAATGTCCTTATTTTTTTATGCCACTATCAGTATTAAAAAGCAAACTAAATGACATAACACTTCTAGCTAGTATAGGTTAATTGGCTCTATGACAAAATACTTTGGTGATTTTATTCTTGATGTCATTTTAAATCACATATAGAGAATCCTTAATGAACAATTCCTTCTCCTCCAATCCATCTGTGGATAACAGAAGCCTTACTTTCCTATTCCACAACTGATGTGTTTTAATTACCCATTAGCTAAATACATAATTATATTATATTCATAAATTAAAATGTTTGATTCTATTTTAAAATTTTGTTATATATATCATCAAAATTATTACAGAAGATTTTAAAATAAAAATAAGTATTGTAATTCTGACATAATCCTTTAACACTGTATTTCCCAATTTATATTTACATTGACATTTACTTCATGACAATGTATGCAAAATGTACAAAACAAGGCTCTACCACATTAAAAAAATTTTTTCATTAAATAGACCTCACAAGGACACACCCAAAATTCCTACTGCCAGAGTGATCCTCTTCATCACTCTTCTCAAGCAAATTAATGTTTTATTTCTCAGTTTGCAACAGGAATTTGTAGTAGGTAACCATTTACTTATGTAGCATCTCTTTGGGCTATATCTAAAATCTGAGAGCTACTTTTCCCTCACTGTGTGAATATCTGGTGCCCAAACAATAGTCCTACAATAGAAGGACATTTGTTAAATCCTATATAAATAGATTTAAATTAAAAAAAAATTTTATTCCGGAAATCTTATTTGGCTTTCATTCCCAAATGGGAACCTCCTAACCTAAGTCATTAGATGTAAAGTATCTTTAGAACTTTGAACCATGTTGGACTATAATTTCCATGAGAACAGGGATCCTTGCCTTTTTTCTTAATATTCTATTCCAGCCTGTTAGCGTAATAGTACATAATAGGGAGGTAGAAAATCTAGAACAAACCAACCCCCAAATAAAAATAAATGTTGAACAAATCAAGTATAAAGTACACCCTTTCTTATTTTTCATAAACAAATCATTATCTTGGCTTTACTTTCTCTTTTAATTCTCCATTTGAGAATCTTTTTCGAAAGATAGAAAACAAAGCCATAACACAAACACCTATTTTGTATCTTATTTCCCCCTTTTTTTCCGTTGCAAAACCATGCTGAGAAAAGTAGTGAATCTGTATATTCTAATGGAAAGGACAGAAATACCCAAGAAATACCCAAGATAGCAGAGGTAAGGATGCACAAGAAGTGGTGGAATTAGAAACATATACAATTTCAGGTTTGTGTTGAATGTGGTTTTCAGAGGGCAAAATTTTTAGCTATTTTTCTTCCTCTAGAAAAGTTCATTCCAAGGTATATTAGTTTGGTCCTGGCTAATATTTTCAGCATTTAGTGTTAGTTCATCTTAATATCTCTGTAAATGTTTCTCCTCTTTGTTATCTCATCTTTCCTAATAGGTTTGGCTACCCTCAAAAGTTTCCTCAATCGAAAGACACTAATGAATACAAATTAATAGATTAGTAAATTATATTGGTTCATTACATTGTTTTAATAAAATTTTGAGTTTATTTCTGTTATTGACCAAATTCTACAATTTCAAGTTCATTTTTCTGAGGTTTATTGTTTAGAATTTGATTTACAATTCTCCATGTCTTTGGCATCATCTCTTTCTTCTTTCTGCAACCTATTTTTTGGCCATTTCAGTACTCATTAACCCCTCCCTCCATCAGAGGGATGGGCAGGGTGAAAAAAATGATATGATATTTTAATATACTCAATTTTGCTACTTGCTACTATCTAGGATAAAACGGTGTGCAAGAAAGAAAGAAGTGTGCAATTGTTGACTAAAATGACATTTCAGGATTTTTAAAAAATGATTTTTTATTGTTCGTGATCTAGAAACTGTTACTGTGGAAAATGAGTTAGATCCTATGTACTATATTTAATAAAGATTTTTTTCATGATGAAAATATAGTTTATTATAATAATTCTAATCAAAATCACACCAAACTGGTGAACGAAATGCCTACAAAAATGTTGCCAATTAAAAAAAGAATTAACAGCCAAAGAATCAAGAGCTAAAATGAAGCCTAAGGTGGATTTAAAAATGGAGAATAAGATAAAATATTGAATTGTTTTTGCCTCACAAATTTAAACCTCTTTACTTACATGGTGATGAAAGAGTCACATAAAGAAGCATATCTTTTATAGAAATGTCTATGGATGATTTTAAAAAGTGAAGCTTGAACTATAATGGTTACTTCATAGTCAATGATGTAATAGTCAATGATGTAGGAGAACAAAGAGCATTGCATAGCTACATATGGACTTCTAGCATCAGTTTGTTTTTAAAAGGGGGGCTACATTAAATAAACATTTTTAGTTTTCACAAATAAAGGTGAAAAATATCACCAGCTGAATAACAGAATATTTTAGCAATAAACATACTGGGAAGTATATTTTATTCAGTAGATCAACTTCCGAGAACTAAACTGTCCAGCATCGCCAGAGGGTTAGATAATCTATTTACACCTGCAGCGTCTCATTCTATAGATCATCTATAACGTCAGAACAAGTCTTGACGGGGCATTTAAATTTTACAGAGATAAAATGTTACAGTGAACATTTTCAAATTTTTATAGCACAATAAAACAAAATATAGGCATAATACATAGCTATTTTTGGAAGTTCAAGGAAAGAGTGCTATACAGATAAATTATAGGGGCACAAAAATCAAAAATACCAATCCTTGTCTTTTTCACACATTCTTTTACTTCAAAATTTTAAATGATCAGTGAAATGAGCATTTACATATATCAAAGTGGACAAAGCCATTTAATAATAACTCCAGAAATTTTCACTCTCTCAAGAAATAATCTATTCAGTCACATGGAAAGGTGCTCTAGGACACTGTTTCTGTTGTTTTTATTTTAGTTGGCAAAATAATATGCTTTTAGGTACAATTACTGATTCCTCTCACTTCCTTTTTTGAATGAAGGACACACTTACTATATTCATAAACAACTCAAATGTTCACAGAGCCCAGTCAATCCCATGTCATATCATAATGTACATTTTTGTTCTTGGGAGGCTTTGGGCCTAAATCTCATATTCTCTTATCAGATAACTCTCAATAAGAACAAAGATGGAAAAGATTTACCCTGCATGTGAGTACCAATATTTTTAAAGTTAAAAGCAGTTGTATACATATTCTTAAAAAATTATCTTATTCCAAAATATTTGCTTTTTAAAACGAGAGTATATATAAATTCGACTGAGGTATCACTTCAAAAAAAAAAAAACAATAACATAGGCATTATTATATGTCATACTACTAGAAAATTCCCAGGAGAAACTTAGAATAGTAAACTTAAGAAATCCCTAGGTTCAAAATGAAATTCAACTTTTACAATGTTCAGTGAACTAAAACTCAAACGTTTTGTTAAAGTGAAAAGACATTAATCTGTATGATATTGTAATGTAAGAAAAACGCAAAATGTCACAGAGGAAAGAGAGGGTAAGCTGACAGTTTATTATTGAAGAATTCTGATCTAGAGATAATCAGATCAGATAAAACACAACTGCAAAGTGCACGCTTGTCCCTGATGCTCCCTGGACTGGTTGTGACGACATGTCTGTTCTCACCCACAGTTCACAGTTCACAGAAAACATTTAAATAATACAACCGAAGAATTTCCTCTGACCAAATTAAACTTTCTTTAAGGAAATAAAGGGAAAAGATAATAGATCAAATCTTGCCCCACCTCTTCTTTTCCTCCTTTTTTCTTTTAGTGAAACTGACATAAATTGTTGAGGAGGACTACAGCGCCACCAACACAGATCAATGCAAAACAAAAAAGATCTCCCACCGTGTGCAAAAAGAAAAAAAAATAGAAAAATGCCCAAAATTACAAAATGTCTCCCAAATGTACCGTTTTGGAGAAAAACAAGATAGATCTGCAAAGATTATCTAAGGAAGAGCTTCAAAGAATTAATATCATGGAAGACAAGTTCAGATCTGATCAGCAAATAAAAGATCCACTATTTAGTAACAGCCATAACTTAATATAAACCCGGTTATGTCAATCTCCACCTTCATTATACCAAGGGCAGCTTTTCTGTAGTTTGTACCCAAGTAATCCATCAAGAAAACCACAATAGGCCTTTAAAACAAAAACAAAAACAACTACATCCGTGGTTTGCCTGCTCTGATAATTTAGTCCTGGACAAATTAGGTAATACATAATTTTTATAAAGAGGATATGCACATATTTGGCATTACCAACATTGCTGGCACAAAACAAGTCCATCTTGAAATAGCTGAGTTCCCCTGTAGTTCACAGTAATTAAAGTATAATTTATATTATAAATATTTAGCTTTAATAATAAAAAGAAATCCTAATTTTTTTCTTTTGGTAAAAATTAACCAGATAAGATTAGGTGGAATGTGCAGAGATCAAAGCTAAAGAAAAATACAAAGATTGGTTTTGTTAGAAGAAACACAATGCAAATCCTTTTTATCTGGTGGCTCATTCAAAGATTTAATGACATAAATGTTTAAAATTACAAACTTACCATTAGCGTAGGCAAAGGAGAAGCCAGTTCTTGAAAAATAATTGTAACAATATAGACTGGATACTTGTGTCCCTAGAAACAACAGCCTCCAGGCAGCATATGGATCTTCAAACATCTTTAAAATATTTGGTAAATAAAAAGTAATACTTTCTTCCATGATCGGTGGCTAAATGGGGTGGCTTCCCCCAAGATCTGTGGGCTTTGGGGAAAAATCGGAGAAATATCCACGGAAGATTAAGGCAGAGGAGGCAGCGGCAGCCAGAAGACTCTGGGGTTAACAACTTTGCGATGGCGAGCAGGCGCGCTCCGATTGGCTGGGAGGGCAGTGTCCCTACAGTCTGCTCTATCCCCCGCGGCCCCCGCCTCCTGCAGCTCGGAAAAAAATGCAGTGTGTGTGCCATTTTACACAGGGCTTTTAAAAGCACAGCCACCCAAACGACAAGAGTCTAAGCTCTCTATTAAGTGACACTGCAAAACAATGGCACCCACGACTGCCTGTTAGCTCAGGAAAATGCCCTTTCAACGTCTTAAGGAACACTCATTTCTTGTGTGTGTGTTTTTACGGAATATAATGCTTTTCTTAAGCAAATTGTTGATCACTTCACAAACGTCGATATAGAATTTGGATACAAAGATGGCCAATTAGAAACTATTTCCAACAAAATATTTTTGATTTGACATCATTAGGTACCTAAAGAAGCCAGTCATCCTCCAACAAAATTCGCGACTCCCTTAGCTCCGAGAGCTTTAATTCCTCGTAAAAATAGAATTTGTGAGCCATAATAACTACCATTTGTTCAAAGAATAAAAATAAAATAATGACTTTGGTGGTTAGATTAAAAACAATCGGCATACTTTTTTTCCTCCTTAAAAATTCTGTTTCAAAGACCTTTACTGGCTGACAGAATTCTGCCGTTCAGCCTTACAAACAAAATGGCTGTGGTATTGAGTGTTTTTGGATCCTCCCACTGTGCCTCCTCCTGGCCTCCAGGAAGTGGTAAAAATCCAAAATAAATACAGTACTAAAAGTACATTGTCCAGTCTGAAGTTGGGCGAAACGTTGGGGAAGGGGGTCTTCGAAATGTGCTGCTTTTATTAGTTTTCTTAAAAAATTGTTTTGAAAAGAACATCAATCACTAGAGATTTACTTGACTGTAATTTGAACTTCCTGCTTTACATATTTATAAGGCCTTTCACCTATCTTGGCAGGCTTTCAAACGAAGTGGGCTGGGAAATTTGATGCTCCATCTCCAGTTGTGAGCTGAGTCAGGCATTCGGTGGTTGCAACTGGGCTTTTAAATAAAAACGAAGTCTAAAACTTAAAAAAAAAAAAGTTAAACGAATGCTACACCATGATTGATTGCAAATGTAAAGTTGAAAAGTCAGCAAATATCAAAATTTGTCAAATACTGTATATATGTGTTAATTGAACACATCCCGTATAAAATTCTTTGCCAGCTAAATTTCTAATGAGCCAAGGATAGAACAGAGTTTAAAGGAATTGGATGAAGAAAGGGGTGGAGAATTGCCTACATTCTTCTGGACCACTTCCCTTGTACACACACACACACACACACACACACAGACACACGCACACACTTGTTGGTCTGGTACCTCTGTCCCTGCCTGGCGTTTAATAGGTAAGATTCTTAGAGAGACTATGTAATTTTGTCATCTAAAGCAGGACACCTTTGATAATGAAAGGGGCATACTAATTAGAAGACGACTGGAATAGACAGGGACAGACGGCAGACCAGGAGGTAGAGCTCACTGCGTGTTTAGAAAGACCTCCTTGAACTTTTGCCAGACAGGTCACCTACAGGTGTGGGTCCTAGGCCAATTTAGACAGAACCACAGCTAGACCTGGTCTCTGGGCTGTATCCACTGCATATGTTCTATCGTCAACTGAAGTAGACCAGGCAAGACTCGGATTCAGATATATGTAATGAACAACCATGGTAAGGAAAATATCTATATATCCATTTTATTTTGTAATGTCACCAATAGTGACCTGATGAAAGTAAATTTCAATGACATTTATTTGATTGTAATCAAGGAAACATCCTTAACAAGCCATCAAATGAAGAGATTAGATTAGATTCTTGAGAAATTTTTAAGCAGTTTTCCCTCCAATAGAAGAAATTTACTAGGGACCGTTTTCGCTATATACTCTCGTGTTTCCACCTCTCCCGCCCTGCCCTGTTCTCTCCCATCTCTTGCCCCCATACACACGCACACCCATATATTCATATGTACATACATACAATTATACACCTATATATGTACCCATGCACATAGATGTGCATGGGTACATATATGTATATACATATACTTTATTATCTGTAGATTAGAATCTTCTGTGCACTTTCCACAATATGTATATTTCTAATTATATACTTTCCTATGGGAGAATTTTCGAGACAATATTCCTGATTTGAACATCTTTTGTTTTGGTAAAGGTAAAATGCAGAGTAAAATGTTTTGGAAAAATTATCACTGTAAGACATAGGACAAATAATTCTCATGTTGTTTATTCAAATAGTTCTTGAGAGCTTAGAATGTGCCAGGCGTGATGCTCAATGCTACATCTATACTAATGAACAAACAGACAGTTTATCTCCTCCTTCATGGAGTTCACAATCTAGTGAGGAGACAGAGAAATAAGCAAGCCAACAAATGTGTAACTGCAAATTATGATGAGTGCTCTTAAAGAAATAAACAGAGTGGAGTCTATACAGGGAGAGGAACGCATAGACAAGGTGGTAAGGAAAGTTGTTTCTAAACAGGTGACATTGATACCAGACTTGAAGGATGAGAAGGAGCCAAACTTGAAAAATACGTAAGAAATAGCAGATCAGGAAGAAGTCACAATATGTGCTAAGGTCCTAAGGCAGAATGGAGCTTGGCGTACTCCCGGAAGTAAAATGAGGTCAATGTGTGGGCAGCACATTGAGAGGAAGGAAAGGTGACATGTGATGAGGTCAGAAAGTTAGTGACATCTTGCAGAGGTTTGTAAGCTGCAGAAAGGAGTTCCATATCTCAACAAGTGAATTGTATTCAGAGTAAAATGTTGGAGTTTGGGATCTGGGGAGTTTTAGTGATGATAGGATCCAGAGAAGCTGTGGTGAAGTGAGAGGAAAACTCCACTCTAATTTTGAATTTACATAGCTGCATCACAGTGCTTTGAGATTTATATTTTTAAAAAACCCACATTTCATCTGCATTGGTATAGCCATTGATTATGAGTCATGATCATAAATAAGTATGAACAAGAAAAAATATCTAAGATGAAAAGAATATTAAATTCATTTCAAATGTCTAAAATGAAAAGGAAGAATTCAGGCAACTACTTGCCGTAGTTTTCTGCTTCTCTTTAGCAGTGTTGATTTTGGTACTTTTTATTAAAAAAAAAAAAAACCTTAAATTTTACATCAGTTGAACAAAGCTTAATGAGTATATATTTTTTAAAACAAATGAGGCAAAGCTTTATCAAAGCTAGAATTTAGCTAATATAATTGGAATAAAAGAATTTATTCTTTTTCAATTTACTAACTCGTTGTTAGCAAACCAAAATCCTGTGTACACATGGGCAGAAATCATGTGTTCAATTTCTTAGATTCTAAGACTTAGAAAAGTTTAAAAAGCAGGCCAAATCAATGATGTATAATCACTGAATGAGCTTTGATAGGAATAGGAATCTCAAAACAAATCAAACTGTGAACCAATTAGATAATGCAGTGCTTAAGATCTTTACCTCTCAGAACTGCGGGGTGAAGGAAAATGTGTTTTGGAATTCAGTTTTTAAAATAATTTTAAAGTGGTAATATGATGCAGCACCCCGTAATCAAATACCATAATATTTTTGCAGTGAAATATATGACCAGGCACATTACATGGGGTAAAGCCAGGCTCTAACTAGCTCCGTATCAGTTCAGGTCAGCTTTTGTCACCAAACAGATACTACAACTTGCAAAAAGGCTTTCAGTTTTCCGAGATTTGGGGACTTCACAACTGTAGAGAGGCGGTTGGGGATCTGTTGACTGTTCTCCCATTCAGGTTGTGTAGAAAAATTATTCTTAGCTTCAATCAAAATTCGTAATCCTAATGATTCCGAACAGCTACAGTTTGGAAATGGCAGATTTCCATTTGTGGGCCCTAATGAATTAATGTACACCATATTATCAAATTTCTTTTGTTACTTGTGTGGTCTTAAACAAATCCTTTTAATTTTGTCCTTTATGCTTTTCCCCATATTTTCCCTCTTAAGAATAGTAAGAAATTATGCTTTTCTGGCAAAAGTATTTAGAGCAGTAACTCACCGGACTTTTTCTTTTCCAAAGGTTTAAATATATGTCTTTAGCAAAGATTACGTGTGTTTATTTCAGAACTCCTTTCCCATTGTGGGACGATTTTAGACTGCATTTATCCATTACAAGTGAAGTGAGGTTTGCAAGACAGGTCACTCATGGAGCATTCTGTGACCATTGATGTGGCTAAGACTGCTCGCTGACTAACCCATCCTTCCTCCCTTTCTTTCTTACTAATAAAATATGATTTTATTTTGAGTTTGCCACCCCAAACTGTGTTTACCACACAGTTTTAACCAGTGAGATTTAAGCAGAAGTCATCTGGTCGAGCTTCCGAGAAAGCATTTACAGGGGGCTGACTCAGAGGGAGTGCCCTTGGCTCCTCACCTTTGCCCTTCCTGCTTGGAGTGTGGGCACCACACCTGGGTGGAGTCAGGAGGTACATTGTGACAACCAAAAGGAGCACTCATGGCTCAGGGCAGCTGAACAGAGAGAGGAAAGCTAGCTAGGTTCTGGGAGGCCTCCATACGGTCTAGACCTTTTTTATGTGAGAGGAAAAAAACCCCGCTAGTTTGTTTAAAGCACGGTTTTATGTGGATCTCTTCCTCATAGCTAGATGCAATTCTTAGTACAATTAGTGTGAGTAATCTTCAAAGTATTTTTCTCTGTTAAAATCAGCTACTTTTTAATTGCTTCGTAATAGTAGGCTGAGAAGAGGAACGGGGGAACTTTATGGAATGCAAGAAATCTTTGGCCTTGAGCTGGTTGTGATTACATGTGGTTACATGTATCTGAGATATGTATGTATGTATTTATATGCATGTGTCACATATATACACCTGTATATGTGTACTGAATGTATTTGATTGTATGTATGTTATACCCTTAATTTAAAAAATCTATTTTAATATATCACAGTGATGAGATCTGATAATTCGAATATAGACATTGTAAAAGAGCTGGACAGATTTAATTGCTTTAAAAAATATTCAATAATCCCTTTGTTCTAAGTGCCTAAGACAACTACCCGTTTCTCTTGTTAAAAAATGGTGCTCCTATCTTGGTGCATTTCCCTGTAATCATGTTGCTGACATAGTGTTCTAGAACTGCGTATTCCATCACTATTCACTCTCTCAATATGCTTTTGCTCATATTCTTATTTGACAGCTATATGCATGCTTTCAGCAGCAGCAATCATCTTCATTTTATGAACCCTAAGTCTTAGGTGACCTCAGCTGTCTCTCAAGCTTCTCATTCCTATATGGCTTCTCAGAATTCTAGGCTCTGGAGTAGTTGACTTATTGTGGACCTATCGGGAGTGAAGTGGTTAAACAGCAAAACCCTAGGTTGGAGTTTTCTTGTAGCGTGACATAGGAAGTATCAGAGTAAAAGCAAAATAAAGTGGAATTTTTCGTCTAGTTTTCAATACGGAAGTTATTCTTTTTCTATTAAAAAAACAGAACTATATAGAACTTCCTCCCCTTTATGACACACCCCCTCCCCTTGAAGGGCAGTGATGAAAAAACTCATGCGTTGACAGAGGCCATACTGCTTAAAATTTCATCATTGCATGGACTAATGAGGTAAAAGAGGAAATGGAATAGCTATAGTAATAGAAACACAGTTGATAAAGACTCTTGCTTAAAGTAAGAACCTTGACTAATCATAGAAAGCGAGATGAGAATTTTCTGTAAGAGATCAATAAAGCTTCCATACAAGAAAGACTGTTATTGTTATGGAACATGAATCATTATTGGAACAAAAAGTCAGCAAATAATTTAGGCCTAGGATGACAAAGGAAGGGGAGTTTAATAGGATCAAATTGTAAATAATTTCCCTAACTTTATCCAGCTAAGGATTCTTATCATTCCTTAGTGTGGGGCAACATGGGTTGATGTTAATGACAGAATCTACACAGGTGGTTTATTGTACTTGAATATTTAGTCAGTTATTCTCAATGAGTCCTATTGTCTTTATATTGTGTTGCATTGAAAGAACACTTTTGCCCTTGTTATGAGTTAGATTTTGGGCTAAATCGTCCTCAACCGACAACTACAATCAAAATTCTGGTGCTCAGAGCAGATGGTGCAGAGAAGCAGGGCACCTTATAGAAATGTGGTCTTACAAGGCTTGCTCCTGTCCCAGCTGGGGTAACCCTTTACAGGGCCACACACTGGGAGGCAGGAGGCTTTATTTTGCTAGTAAGGGTAACTAGTAAAAGAGAGGCAATTCTTGCAAAGCGGGATTGCTAGTGTGATGACTCATTTCAACTTCTGACCGTTGAAAGAAGCATTATTTGATATATATGTGATATAAACATATATGCATTTGTAATCAGCAGACTATTATCCAATGTCAAATCTAGCTTTCACGTTTTATTAGTGATAGAAATAATAATCACATGATCTTTACTCTTTTCTTGCATATTATTCTCTTCTATCGTGTTCATTTTTTCCCCAGATGGTAAAAGTCATATAAACTCATTAGCAACCCTTTGGAAAATATGGAAAGCGTAACAAAGAATATACTAACCATTTGTAGTCCTACTTCTCTGGCTCTCTTTCCTGTCTTTCTTTGTACTTCTTTTTGTGTTGGCAAACTTTCAGAATAAAGGGTGCCAAGTCAGCGATCCTTATTATATAACTGAACAAGTATACATAATAGCAGTCACAAAAATAACTCAGATAGAAGTGATTACATAATTAACACAACTGCACCCTGCTTTGATAAAGAGCAGATATTTTGCAAGAGGCATTAGCAAACTGTCCCCTCGATAGTTCTAGGTTATTTGTAAAATCGCAAGTACAGACTGCTTTAAATGAAATAATCAGGCTGCTCCCTTGCTTTCTAATCATTTACCAACACCATCTGAGTTGAATGAATGGAGTTACATAGGAGCGAATATTGAATAGAGGGGTAACTTTGGAGCATGAAACACTTCGAAAAAAGGCAAAGATAGCCAATGGGCAAAAAGGAAGATTTAGGATTCCTAGGGGATGAGGAAGAAGAGAAGTGGGGAGGTGGAGCATAAAGTAACATGGAATGGTACCATAGAGAGGGTGATAATTTATCGTAAAATCCAGAATATTTTCAAAAGTGAAAATGGCAAAATTAATAATTGTACTGTGACAACAGGCTGGATTATATAGGAAAAATCAGGAAACATGGTCATTTAAAATAAACTTTTAAAAAACAAACCTACTGCCCTGGTGGCTGTCAATTGTTTGCAACCTTTACCGTATACGTGATAAATTTTTATATTACCATTCTTAATTTTTGACTCACCATTATTCACCTCTTACCTATTTTCACTAGCAAAAGGAAATGCCAGGTGGGTACTATTTATCCTCGCTGAGGGTTCTCTAAAGAGATTGCTTATCTAGGAGTTGGTGTAAAATGTTGAGGCCAAGATCAGGTTTCAGGCATCGTGAGAGTGAGTTTGAGTCACTCTATTTTAGGGTCCAGACTTCACTCTCAGAACTGTTGGTAAAGACCTGTGCTGTTGGGTCTTTATTTTATGGGAATTTTAAGCCAGAAGCTGGCCTGCTGGACTCCATCTTGGCCTCTCTTGTAGTGACTGTTGCAATACATTCAATGTCATCACAGAAGTCTTAAAATGTAATTTTCACTAACGGATATCTTAAACTATTTAGATTTTCAAATGTTTGCTGTGTCCACCGTACATATTTGGAAATCAGCACACCAAACCTCAGTTTGCAAACCATGATTTGAGGGGTGCTTACAATAGGAAACAAGGCTCAATCTTTTCTCTTTTGAACCGATCCTGAAGCAGTGCTTCTGGACCAGCTTTCGCTCTGGGAAGTTGATGAACAGGGCCTGAACTAACGGTTCATTGAGAGCTGCAACCCTTTAGGCTTGAAAGTCTGAGCCAAGCACCATGCTGGGAATTTGCTGTTGCCAAAACTACCCCCAAAAGAGCCATCCGTCACTCTGAGGCCCCTTGGGCCAGCATGTGGCATTCAGTACCATCAGAACACATTTTGTAGCCAAATCTCTCCCTCCTGTTCCTCTCTTTCCCAAGTGGTCTATGTCAAAATAGGACTCGGACTAACTGGACTCCCCACCTCGAGATGCCCCAAAGAGCCATGAGTACGTGATAGAAAGGGGTGCACCCTTGAAGGAGTGTGGATGGTTCTTGGAGACTTTCTGCTCTTACTAGCAGCAAGGGTGCCCCAGTGCTTCCTCTCTGGCAACAGACTGGGATAGGGTTGCACATCAAATTACAGAGATGTCATCTGGTACCTGCTCCTGTAGGAGTATTCTCTATTGGGATTTCTCCAACTAAAGACTCTGGTGTCTGTGAGCTCTTGGTGAGAATTGAAAAATTTTGTGTTTTCATTTAAAGAATAATTTTAAAAATAATATAAGCATATTCTGGATCATCTGAATGACTTCCCTAGAGCCAAGTGCTACTCTGTGAGTTTAGTCCTGTGTTTATGTTTTTAATTGAATTAGCACCAAGCAATTCTACTTTAATCAGGGAGCTAACGAGAAAAGAACCAAAGCAGACTTAATATGTAAATGATGCATTTATGCCAAGTGAAGGCCACATAATTTCACAACAGGCTGTATGAACAAATGGCTGACAGTAATGGGGGATTGTCATCTCATAGGACGTTGTACTAACCTGACAGTAATTCATGCTACAACTGGTGATGAGGGAAACAATATCAACTGTCACAGAAAATTAAGACATTTAATTTAAAACATTGGTTTTATCGCTTGTTTATTATTCACTTTATAGATTGGTATTTTTATGGTTACATAAGCTCTGTGGGCATAAAGAGTTTATACCTAGTTCCATATGTGTATAAGGAAGGTTAAAGAGCATGGGCTCGGGGCAGATTCCGTGGATATCAAGCTTAGCACTGCTACCTACTAGCTGAGCAGCCTTCGGAATGGAACTTAACCTCTTGGTGCCCCAATTTCTTCATCTGAATGGGGATAATAACAGTAACTACTTATTGTGAGGGGTAATTGAATACATGCAAATTATTGGAATAGTGCCTGGAGATGCCAGATATTCCTATGGTGAAAACAATTTAGCTCAGTAATTTAAGTGAAGATCCAAAAGCGTGAGAAGGCTGCTCTTTTGTATAAATTAAGGGATGTAAAATAATAAGTAACATTTACATAGCACATCATGTTTATAAAATACTTTCTCATATATATTATTCCACTTAGTCTTCAATATCTACCCTGAAAACTAGACAATATTTTTCTTGCTATAAAAATGAGGAAACTAAAGCTTGGGCAGTTGAAATGATATGCCCTGAAAAACATATGTTTGCCAGGAGCATTTGATACATTTTTCCCTCATGAAGAATGAAGGAATACTTTGTAACTGAACATCTTCCCCTTTTCTTTTGGGTTGCTAGGAAGCCCAGAGGTAATTTTGTACTTTAGTACACATTAGCACTTGCGTAGGACTTATTGGTCTGGAAGGTCTATGTTATATAGTCTTTCCTCGTCTTGATTTTCTGTTCTATTTGTATTTTCCCTGATTCTGAAGTTTTGTGTATACTCGGAAGTCTTATAATCTTCCTCTAATACACTTTGGAAAAGTTTGAGCCATGAATAAATAAACTGTCCCATGGTTACATGACCGGTAAGATTCAGGTCTTGACCTGAGTTCTTTGGCTTCATGAGGAAGCCACGTTTACTGAACATCTAGTGTGACCTGGTGCTTTGTAGTCATTATCTCACGCAATCCACACCTTAACTGGTGTGAGCTAGGTCAGTTATTGCTGTCTTTATTTTCAGGTAAAGAAATTGAAGCTTTTAAAAGTTTTAAGACTTTCCCAAGGTTAATAAATGTTGTTCTAATTTCTGGTCCTATAAATTGTTCTTAAACAAAAGCATGAGTTTCCTCTTCTAAATTTTGCCCTGTTCTTGAGGGTTTAGCACCAGATCTTTGTATCTGTCTCCCTACCCCTTCCTCTCCCTCCTCCCCCACGTCCCTTTGTGGCTTTTCCTCTTATGACTTTGCCAAGAACAAAATTACCATTCCAACTATCTGCCACTTAAGATATGTATCATTTTTTAGCTTAAAAAAACTTGTTATAACAGAAATACCATAAATATCAAGCAAAGATGGTTCCCAACTTATAGTGTCCTTAGCAGACTTTCAGAGTTTCCCAGAGCACAGTGACCTTTCTGTCACTGTTGTCCACATCTGTTACCCAGGGTCCACATCTGCCTTCTAGAAAGAACCAAAAAAAGAAAACTCAGAGACTGGTGCTCCAACGGTGAGGTGGCATGCAAATCTTTGCTTCCTGAGCCTGGCTGACTTGCGTGTTTCTTTATTTGAGTCAAGTTATGATTGTTACAAGACTTGAAGATGGTCACTCAGACTGGCCACTGCCAACATATTCTAAACTTGTGGTAGGACAGCTCCTCTAATTGCTAGCCAGCAAGGAGGGTGGTGAGGTCAGCTATTGGCTGGACTAAGGCAGAGCAGAAAGTCTGGGACTGGCTCTTGCTGTTATGACCTCAACTGATGTCATAAGGAGGGACAGGATGTATCATTAAGTACTATCCAGAGAATAGAGTCAATGACACTTGGATCTCAATTGCTCTGCCATCATTATATACCAGTCTTCATAGTGGTCCCCAAATAGTGGTGTTTCCCAAACTTCCGTCATTTGATTATCAGAATTTTTGCCATATCTTCATATTACTCTCACTATTATTTAAATTTTCTTTAATGACATTTTTACTTAAATATATTATTTTAAAGGGAGACTTATATTGCTACCATTAATGAGAGAAAAGTTTCACTTACTCTTAATAGAAAATAATCTCAAAAGTAAATATAATGACAATGTTAAGACAATACCATTAAATTCTTTCCAGAAACAGGGATTGGGAATTAAAAGGTCTGTTGTTTATTTCTAGAATCACATGAACTATTCCATAAACTATAGAACAGCGTGCCAGTAATATAACTTTCTGGGCCATCATTTTCCCCATCTGAAAAAACTTCAAAACTACTGCGTTCATCATAGGCAACTACCTGTGAGGAAAAGAGGAGAGATTTCCTGTGCCGATTGTAGAAAGTGCCTGGGGATTTAGGTTATGGACTGAAGGAGCTAAGAGAGGTTTGAAACTACAAATAAAGAATCAGCAGCACAATACAGAGTTGAAACCAGATGGGACGATGTTTGACAAAATTTTCCCCCTTGGTCACACCTAGAAAATTTGGTGAAGCGTACTTTCAGATTTTGGGAAGTAAGATGGGTAAAGCAAAGTAGAAACAGGATAAGATCTTAGAATAAAGGGCTTAGAAGCTGTTCAATGAGGGGAAAAATCACAGTAGTGGATACATTATGAGTGGAAGAAAAAAGAATAAATGTTCTCAGTGGTATAAATTACAAGTCCTGATTCTTCAGCAAAAATCTGCTTCTTATGATCATTCCAGATTAATCTATTAACTTTGGAAATATATACACATCCTGAAGGATTCCTTTACTTTTTTTTATGGGCTTATAAAATACTACACATATTGCTTGGGTGGTAGCTACACTTTTGGATATTATTGGTCACTGGATGAGCAAATAAAGGCCTGGAAATAGTCTCTTAGGAAAAGTACACAGATTATGGAACCAGTCTAAATATAATTTGTTATTCAAGAAAATTCACATAAACAATTTATTGCCCCAAATAGAGATTATTTTATGAGAGCTCTGATTAAAATACCATTGGGAATGATTATCAGGCATTCCCTCAAAGATTCAGCTGCCAAGAATGAAAGAATATAACTTGGCTAAGCCTTGGATAGCTTGCCTTGGGTGAGGCAAGTTATGATTTATGTTGGAAAAAATATATGAAGAAAAAATGAAAATTGCTGGTTAGATATTGTAGCAATTCTATGAATTGGGCTGAGAATATTTATAAATAATTACAAAAAGAAAAAAGCTGCAAAGATGGCATAGTAGCAATAAAAAAGTTAGAAAGTTTCTTTAGATCAGTTGGGCAAGATTTGGGGTGTAAATAGGTATGATGATGATAATGGTAAGAATAAGTGGAATGAGCCGTCAACCTTGAACTCATTATTACAGAGAAATGCTGCTGCAAATATATTCAGTAGCTGCATACCTCCAGTAAGTGTGGATCCAGAGAACAGGTAAGTATATGTTACCTTGGGATTAAATTGCTCCCTAGAAAGCCAAGTGGGAGTTCAAAAACTTTTATGTGATTAACATTTTTTGAATCTCATGGAAGAGTAAGAGATAAATAAATTTAATTTCTCTTCTTTCTTTTCTTCAAAACAACAAAAATCCAATTTTCTCCACCAACTTAGGTCCCATAGCTATAATTGTGCTTGTAGGCTCACATCATTTTGAAGGGACAAAGAATTTCTTGGGTTATGAGTGGCTTTCAAAAATGTCCGCTACTTAAGACTAAAAGATGGGATATGAGCTCAGGATTTCTGTATGATTGAATTTAACCTTAAATTCAACGTTTCAAAGAAGATAGTTGAATTTTACTGCCTTCTGGAGGTGTTCACCTGTCATGATTGGATTTTGCCACCTCCTCAGGTGAGCAGTCTCCAGGCCTTGACCGTGTCTTGATGCTGAGTAGGCTCTCAATCACTTATTAGCAAGTTTGACTGGGGGAGAGTCAATTTTTTCAAAAGTATAGGTATGAGCATTGAGACTCCCTCACCTCTAGAAGTCCTCTAGCCACAGAATGGTACCCACGTGGTGCCAGAGGTATCTGATCAGAATATATAGGGCTATGGCTATTCAGAGTAAGCTTGCATTGGTACAGAGGAGAAATCTACTGCCATAGCCAGGGGACATAAAGAATTCTGACCTTTCCTAGATATGTTAGACAGTAACCTATGCATGGTCTTTTGTCCTTGAAAACTTCTGGATATCCTTGAGGATCAATGGTGTTTCACTCAAGGGAGTCTTTTGGGCATACTTATTTTTTTGAATTTAATGTACATAGTAAAAAAATAAGCAAATTGTAAGTGTATAGCTTGATAGTATTTCACAAAATGAATAGGACCCAGACTAAGAAATGGAATAGTATTAGAATTCTGGAAAACCCCTTTATGCCCTCTTTCAGTTACTCCCCAACGAGTAACTACTATCCTGACTTCTAACACCATTGACTGGTTTTGTCTATGTTTGAACCTCATATAAATGAAATCTTACGATGTGTACTTTCACGTCTGTTTTTTTTTGTGAAATTCATTTGTGTTGTTGCATAGCTGTAGTTCACTCATTGCTGTATAATATTCCACTTTTGAATATATTGAAATTTACTCATCGATTCTACTGTTGGTGGACAGTTCCTTGATTCCTTACTGGACAGAATTAGGCCAGAAATTTGACTTCTGGTCTTTAAAGGAGCATTTCTAAAGGTTGTTAGCTTGAATGTAATGTAGTTGAGCAAGGCTTGGTAATACCTAGACAAGAGGCCTATATGAAGCATAAGTGGTTACCTAAGAAGGGATTCAGATTATCATCAGGGTTTGCTAAGACCTCTATCTATGAGAAAGTGAAGAATATTATTTATATATTGGAATTCTGCTGAGGTCTTCCAAGCATAATCAAATATTCATGCTCCACACTTGTCTATAAGGTAATTTACTACCGTTTCTTAAATGAAGTTATGTGTGCACTAGAATTTTATAAATTGCAGAGCCTGTTGCATGTCATCACTATCCTGAAAAAGTCAAAAATGATCACTATTTTTCTCTAAAAAGAATACCAAGAGCTTTTCTAGAAGGGATAAAGGCCTGATAACTCCTTATAAAGATATTCTTCTCTTTATATTTAGACCCCAAGAGCCTGAGCTTTCAGTATAAAAACATCCATGAGGAAAGCTGGTTTTTGCACTGTGTGTAGGCTCTTTCGACGCAGCCGTTGTGACGTGGTGGTTGATCATGGACGAGCATGTGAGTGTGAAATTAGGACAGGTATAACTGTGGATCCCAAATTGAGACACTATTGTAGCACTGGCAGCAATACTCTCAACCGTAATCACAGCGTCTGTAGAAAAGCCTCTGTAGGAGACTCTTATTGAACAGAAGCTTTGAGTTACTGCAAGAAGCACAGACAGCTGAATACTGATCAGCTTCTCCATTTAGTTTTCTATTTGGTATTTGGAAACAGTATTGAAGCCTCCCCTTTGTGTAAGCACTTGGTTTTTTGAACAGTCTGTACATGAGAAGCCTTAAGATGGAATCAATCCCTCCCTCTCTCCCTTCCTTCCTTCCCTCCTTCTTTTCTTCTTTCCCATTAGGCCACTCTTTCTATCCATTCTCCTCCCCTGAAAGAGGCAGGCTCTCCAGATGTGGCAGTCCCTGAGGGTTGAGGAGGCAACCGACATGGTAGATAGATCAATTACATCCAGGAGGTTGAGCAAATAAATAAACAAATTGAGGATGCTGGGAGTCAGGTTTCTCACTGCCGGAGAAGGGCTTTACAAATATGGAAGGAGGGAGGCTGGAGAGAACCATGAGGTGCTGATTTGGAATTGAAGGTATTGGTATGTAAATTAATAAGCTTAAAATATATATACACTGATAGATACAGAAGTAGCTATAGATGTATGTGTATGTATGTTTGTGTGTCTATGTGTACACATACATACATTTCCTAGCTCTGTTCTCTGAGAGGGCTTAGAAACAATGACAGCCCAGTAGAAATAAGCACACTGAGTGCTTGATATCCACTAAAAGGAACCAGTACATGTCGGAAATGGTTGGTTTCAGGATGGAGGCAGAGAAAGTCCAAGGTGATTGGGGATCAAGTGTTGTTCAAGAAAGTCAGGAAATGCTCAAAGCATTACAGACACTTATTAAAGGATGTAGAAGCCACTTTGCAAGGATCTCCACTGGCCAAATCTGGATCGTTTTGAGCACTGCAGTAATGATAGTAACAGATTACAACACATTAAATAAATTAGGAATGCACAAATCTATACAGATGTAAATAAATAAATAGAGAGAAAGGGAAGCTTTTTTTTAAACAGTAGAATGCCAAATTTTCCATAAATTTGAAATTATTTCACAAAACGTAATCTATGCAGTACAAGCACGTAGTGTTCATAAGACAAATATAATTCCAAAATTGTATAGTTTTAAAAAGACAACAAAGTAAATATCATCACGACTACAAGAAACACAGTTGCAGAGAAACAACTCATGGATGAGATAAAAGGGCACAGTTTACTCTTTTAGTAGGAATGGGGGTCTTTCATCCCTTCGGACTAAGAGTTCCCAGCGAGGTTTCTTCTATGCTGCCACCCACTAACATTAATACCCCACTTCAACAAACACCATCCACAGCAAGAAAAATCAGGGATGTATTATATTGTCATTCCCTTTAGACAAATGAGGGAGAAGGTAAAATAAACATTGAGCTACTTATTCATTAGAAAAGGAGAAGTTGTTTGACTTTGAGCAAAAAAAAAGCAGGAGAGAGAGGGGGAGAGAGAAAGCCCGTTTGGGCTCTGAGGTACAAACATACACGTCATATTAGTTACAAGCCCTTCTGAGTGTGGGTTTGGACGACGTGGGTTAACGTGGTAGCTGGAAAACTGCTCTCTTCCCACCAGCTGAGGCTCAGTTGGGTGTCTTGACTAGGGAGAAGGGGGCAAGAGGAGAACTGAGCCTGACAGCGCTCCACTGCCAGTAAGCTGCACATTATGTGGCAGATGTCAACCACATGGCATGCAAATGCTCTCAAGATCTACTTCCTGCTTACTGCCCTAGCCTCACTTCTCAGCACTCTCCCCACTCCAGGCTCCAGCCATATGAGTCATTTGCACTTCTAGAATGTGGTGTATTCTTTTCACCTTGCTTCAGGATGTCGCATTCTGTCTTACCTTTTTCATTATCTAAAATTCTCTCGTGGAACCTGCCCGGTGGCAGGGCCTTCCTGAATAAAGAGTCCCTGCATGCCTCAGTGCATTTTTGAGTAATGCCGCCCTACTTTCCTCATTGCCAGGTGCTGCCTCCCATCTTGACAGCCTATACTGAATAGACCTGTGCTCTGTTGACAGTCATCATGTAATTAGAACATCTGCTTGCCAGAATATGAGCTCCCATGGAACCCTGGACCTCTTGGGAGTGTATATCACAACTGTGATTATTTAGTATCTGTCTTTTTTTTTTTTTTTATTGGCCCTGAGCTAACATCTGTTGCCAATCTTTTTTTTTCTTCTTCTCCCCAAAACCCCCCAGTACATAACTGTATATTCTGTAGGTCCTTCTAGCTCTGCTATGTGGGACACCACCTCAGCATGGCCTGATGAGCAGTGCCAAGTCTGTGCCCAGGATCCAAACCAGCGAAACCCTGGGACACTGAGGCAGAGTGCGCCAACTCAACCACTTGGCCACAGGGCCAGTCCACAGTGTCTGTCTGACTTTAAGCTCTGTGACAGCAATGACTCTCTCTGTCTTGTTTACTGCTCTGCTTTTAGGCTTAGCATAATACCTGGAACACGACAGTTGTTCAATAAATGATTTGACTGGATTTCCTGGCACCTAGGAAGGGGTCTGTTCTTCCAGTGTCTGTTTCGCTCCAGATTTCAACCCCTTCCAGTCTGTTCTGCCACCTGGAGAAACTGACTTGTCTGGGTGTGTTTGTGGTTGGATAGCTACAAAGTTGGCGTCAGAGATCAGATTTTGATTACCTGAACCCTTACTATAGTTTCAAAACAATGGACTCCTGGCAAGAAACCCTGTGATTCTTATTAAGGTTGAAAAGGACGTTTGGCAAGAGATTTAATCTGATCAAGAGGATTTTAAACTGAGTAGTGAGGGACAGAGAGAAAATAATTAATAGTAATAGCCACTATATCCAGAGCTAGGTACTGTCCTAGGTGCTCTAAATGCTTTAACTCATTCAATCCTGCGATAAGTGCACGAATTAGGGATTATTATGATGCCCATTTTAAAGATGAAGAAACTGAACTGTGCGAGCAACTTGTCCAAGGTCAAGTAAGATACTGACCTGGGATTCAAACTGGGGTGGTCTGGCTCTAGAGTCTGTGTGTGCACCCCCTGTGCCATCCTATTTTTCAAAACTGCAAAGCTTAATGCTCTGGAGAAAAATATTGCGTGACAGAAACAGAAAAACTATTATTTCTCGGTTTAAAATAGCAATAACAGCAAAAACGAAAATTGGCCAAGCGAAGATTGACCTCAGATGTCAAAATACCTAAAGATAGAGTAGAAATAATAGCAGAGTGCACTTTACATTTTAATATGCTCATAAACTCAGTAAACCAAATTACATTCAAGCTTTTGCCTCCCTTCCTGTCCATGTCCATATGTATGGCTATAAACATGGCAGATATAATTTTGAATTCTGCCTTTTTCATTTAACAGTGTCATAACCATTTTACTATATTGCTATATAATTGTCAAGACAATGACACCATATTATTGTTTTCATTTGCATTTTTTATTAACTCATTGAAGAATTTTCCCATGTTTGTTTACAAGTTGTGTGTCCATTATGTACATTGTCTATTCACATCTGTCTATTCGTCTACTAAAATCTTAGCTTTTTTAATCATAAATATGCTTGATTTATTTTTGCAGGCTAGATATTGTTTATTGCCCCTTTATGGACAAGGTCTATTTTCTGTGGCTTTGCCCCATTTAAAAGTGTTATGTATATAATCTACCTAGATTAATTTTTGTGTGAAGTATGAGAATAGATAAAAATTATATTTTCAAGTTATACAATTGCAATTTCTTCAACAATGTTATTAATTCTCTTTTCTCACCTGTAACCTTTCCCTTCTGTTTTTATCTCTAGAAATCATAGAAATGGTAGGATGAGCTGCATGATCAGAATGTAGTGATTAAAAGACATTTCTTATGAACACCATACTGTCAGCCCTGAAGGTTGGAAAGGAGTACAGCAATGTAGTTATTCATATGTTCTACACACTGCGTTCTAGGCACTATTTCAGATGCTCAGCACACACCTATGAAGCTTAAATTCTTGTAGTAGGAATCAAACAAAATAAATAAGTTAGCATCAAAATTATTAAATGATTATGAGTATGATAGAAAAAGATAAAACAGGAGATAGGGTTAGAAAGAGCCAGATTGGCCACAGAGATTATAATTTTAAGTAAGTTGGTCTAGAAAGGGTTCACTAGGAAGAGAGCAAGGTAAGTGGATATGTGATGGAAGAATGTTCCACGTAGAGGAAATAGCAAGTGCAAATGTGCTTATTGTGCTTGAGGAAAAACAAGGAGGCCAGAGTGACTGGAGTGCAGTAAGAAAGGAGAGCAGGTCAGAGAGATGAAGATATGTGCAAATTGCGTAGGTTTGTAGAGCCCAAAAAAAACTTAGTAAGGATCTACACATTGGAGCATGGAAACATAAAGAACATTTGAATTAGTACAAAAGGAGAGAGAAACTAGGTGACATACTATGGAGTGTAACATAGACCGCCAGGACAAATGCAAATATGGATGTCACATTCCTGCATGGATTCCAAATCTAGCACAGATGTGTCATTCTATAGTGAGAAGTACATGGGTTTTGGAATTATGGAAACAGGCTCAAATTCAACCACAGTAATCTCAGGAAAACTGTTGAAACTTTCCAAGACTCGGCTTCATCATCTATAAAACGGTTAACACTTATGGAGGAGAAGTCTCAAGTCACAACCCACTTTATCCCACTGTCTGGAATCCAATCTGCTTTGGTTAGCATTTCTTTCCTTTGTTCTTAAGGATGAAGCACTATTAACTGTTCCCTCTCAAACTGCATTTTTAAAATCTCTTACCAAAAACACTTGAGATAACTTGCACTTGCTTTTTTCATAAGGGTTTTTCCTTCGCCTTTCTTCTAGTTTACGTGGTTTTATTTTTTGTATTTTGATATTCATGCTACAACATAGATGTTCCCCAAACTCACAAGTCTTGACTACAAAATGAGATCTCATTCCTTTTGTACTCAAAATATAACGTCTTTGAGCCCCCACACAACTAGTTTAGTAAAGTCCAATCTTTCACTCATATCACATGGGTAGTGTTGCTTTTTAGTGTTCTTCTTCTTTTTAAAAAATGTCTTTTTCCATTTTTACCTGCCTTCGCTGTTCTTACTTTTCTCTTATACCACAAGACCGCCCTGTGTTCAGTCTGGTGTAAAGCCTAATGTACTTTTTCTGTATTCACAATCATTTATAAGCATATTTATACACATACATGTTTTCGTTTCATTTGTTTTGCGTAAACAGAATCACAGTATACACACCTCTGTGTATCTCACTTTTCTCATCCAATAATACCACCTGGAAATCTCTCAGCACTAATTTCACTGATTCTGCTCCTGTAAGCAAACAAAAGCAAAACAAAACAGAGCTCTTGTTCCATGCTGCCCCAGAACAATCCACAGAACAATTGGGGGAAACATAACTAAAGGGTTCCTTCATGTAATTTTTCCAAAACAAAGGAAATCTGTTCCGAGGGATAATTGATGTTGCTACTGGTTGTGGCAGAAAATGTCTAGCAACTTTTAAATGAAACTTGTTCAGATAGAAAACAAAACAAAACAAAAAATCTAAAACAGGACCCTGCTTTCACCAAGCACCCTGTCCCCGCCTGATATAATGACTGGTTTTGGGAAAGGACCCAGTGATCATCCTAATGCAGGATATTGGAAGTTCTAGGATCCATCTGGAATTTTTCAGTGCTCATAAGTGAGCAATGTCAGCCATTAGATGCCAAAAATTCACAAGAAGGAAAGTCACGCTCTGTCGTCAATAGAGCAAAATCAGTAGGGTAACGATTACAAGTGGTAAATGTTGGGTGGTACACTTGTGTTAGTATTCAATTTCACAAGGTTTGTCAGCACAGAAAGGGGACAACTGGTGGTAGAGGTTGCTGTGAAAGAGGGCTAGACAGTTTTAGTCAATCTCAAGTTTAATATAAGCAACAGTGTTTAAGCAGTTATTAAACACAGAATTCAATCTTGGGCTCTGTTAATAGAACTCTACTGTTCAGATCGCAGTGAGAAGCAGACTCTCTATACTTACTCTCACAATAAGGCCTTATTTGGATTTTAGCTGTAGGTGCCATATTTCAAGAGGCATGTCGAAAAGCCTTCTGCAGGGAGGGTAACTATAGGGAATTGTAATTTCACTTATAAGGTGTTATTTCTTTAAAAAAAGGAAAAAAATCTGAAGTAAATTCCCAAAATGCTAACATTTATTCATTTTGAGGGGCAGGTACATGCAGGTGTAATAATATACTATAATTTATACTTTATACTAGTCTCAACTACTGTCCAAAATTTATTACCCTTGTCAATTTCTCAGCGCTCTTTTCATTAGCTTCTTGTTTTGAGCACACTTGTCTCCTCTCTTTGTGACTAGATTCTTTCAGCTATGCCACATATGCCATTCTCTATACTGTGAATTTAATAAATATTGATTGAGCATTTTCTAAATGACAGATGTCTTAGTTAGAGCACAGGGTAACTTGTTATAAGAAGAGACCCAATGATAATGTGGCCTAAAGAGAAAAAAGGTTTATTTCTCTTCCACATAATAATGCAAGATGGACAGTCCAATTGAGTGGGACAGCTCTGCTCTGGGCAGTCAGAAAGGGACCCAGGCTCCTTTTAACGTGTAGCACCATAAGTAGAGCATAGGCCACTTGTGGCCTTGCTGTTATCTGTATTGTTGAGAGTGGGTCACAGCCCTGTCTGGGTTCCAGTCAGTAGGAAGAGAGAAAAGGGAAGGAGGAAACACAACCACTTCTAAGACAGAAACTCAGAATGGTAGCCATCACTTACCTTCATATTTTATTGGTGAGAACTTAGATAGCAGCAAGGGAGTTAACTGACAGGAAGGGAGGCTTGGAAATGTAGCTTAACCATGTGTCCAAGAAGAAGGGGAGGAGGACCTTAGTGGACAGCTACCCGTTTCCACCACATTAGATAATGTGCTATGTGCTGGAGTGTTTTTCTCTATCATCCGGGAAACCTTGTCTTTAAAATTCATCTTAAACCTCATTTCTCCTAGGAAACTTTTTCTACATAAGAAGACAATTCCACTATGCTTTCTTTAATTAAGTTCATAATGTGAATTTCATTTTATTCACCAGCTGAAAATCAAAATAAAAACTTATTAACATCTACCTGTTGGGCACTATGCTGAGGGCAAGAAATAAGGTGGTGAACAAAATAGACATAGTTTCTGCCTCATAGAATTTACAGACCAGTGGGAGAGAGAGATATTATTACAGGTATAATTGTTATTAAATAAACATTTAATTGTTTAAAAATGTAACATGAATTAAATTAAATAAATAAGTACAATTTGATTAAATGTATTTATATAAATGTTGTATGATAAATGCTATAAAGGAATAGAACAAGGTAACCTGAAAGAATATAATGAAAGTTCTCTTCTAGATTGGATGTTTGGGAAAGGCACAGTGAATGTGAATCAACTTAATATTTAAAATCTGGAATTAAATTTCCCTTGAATCTCTTTTTCTCAACTGAATCCCGAAGATTGTACCCAGGATGAGAAGAGTTCTGGAGATGCTGACATAGGAGGACTTCTCGGAAGAGCCCTTGTCTTGAGAAGAGACTATAGTGCTGGTGGAGTAGGCGACAGCATCAGGGAGGGAGAGCAGCACGTGTTACAGCTATTTCCAAATACTGGGCAGCTGCCCCCACAGATGACGGATTACATTTGCTTCACTCCCCAGGACAAAACCACGAACAATTAGAGGAAGCTGAAGAAAGAAAGTTCTTGGATTAATTAAAAAAACAAAAGGAGCAAACTATAACATTCCATCAAATAGAGTGTTTAAGCGACTACCTCATTAGATGGTGGTTGTCTGTCACCAGAGCTATTTAATCAGAAAGGGCATGGCCCTTTGTCAGGCATACTGGGGGAAAACTCCTAAACAGGATTGCAAGTTTACCTATACAACTGCCTAAATCCTTTCTAAGATTTCTGTGATTTTCCTTCTTTCCTGCGTAGTACATCAATTAGTAAGTAAAAACATTGTAGATCCTTGAGGTGTAAAGTTAGGTTGCTTATTTGAGATCTTCCTTTTTTTTTTTTTTTTTATCAATATAGGCATTTATTGCTATAAACTTCTCTCTTAGAACTGCTTTTGCTGCATCTTATAAGTTTTGGTATGTTATGTTTCCATTTTTATTTGTTTTGAGATATTTTTGGATTTCTCTTTTGATTTCTTCTATACCCATTGGTTGTTCAAGAGCATGTTGTTTAATTGCCATGTTTGTGAATTTTCCAGCTTTCCTATTGTTGATTTCTAGTTTCATACCATTGTGGTCAGAAAAGATACTTGGTGTGATTTTGATCTTCTTTAATTTGATAAGACTTGTTATGAGACCTACCATATGGTCTTTCTTAGAAAATGTTTTGTGTGTGGTTGAGAAAAATGTGCATTCAAGGCTGTTGGATGGAATGTCTTATATAAGTTTGTTAGATCCATTTGGTCTAAAGTATGGTTCAAGTCCAACATTTCTTTGTTAATTTTCTATCGGGATGATCTATCCATTGCTGAAAGTGGGGTATTGAAGTACCCTACTATTATTGTATTGTTGCGTATTTTCACCCTCAGATCTGTTAGTATTTGCTTAATATATTTAGGTGGTCCAATGTTGGGTGCATATATATTTATGATTGTTACATCTTCTTGATGAGTTGACCATTTATCATTATATAATGACCTTCTTTGTCTCTTGCTATCATTTTTTGAATTAAAGTCTACTTTATTTGATATAAGTATAGCTACCCCTTCTCTCTTTTGGCTTTCACTTGCATGGAATATTTTTTCCATCCTTCCACTTTAAGCCTATGTATTTCCCTCAAGCTGAAGTGAGTCTTTTGTAGGCAAAATATAACTTGATCTTGTTACATTTAGAGTAATTATTGATATGTAAGGACTTGCTAATCCTATCTTATTTTTTCCTGACTTTTTTTGTAGTTTCCTTGTTTATTTTTTCCTTTCTTGCTGCCTTCCTTTGTGAATTGGTGATTTTTTTGTGGTAGCATGCTCTGATTCACTTCTCTTTATCTTTTGGAAACAACCTAACTTTACACCTCAAGGAGCTAGAAAAAGAAGAATAAACCAAGCCCAAAGTTAGCAGATGGGAGGAAATAACAAAGATTAGAACAGAAATAAATGAAATAGAGACCAGAAAAACAATAGAAAAGATCAACAAAACTAAGAGTTATTTTTTAAAAAAGATAAACAAAGTTGAAAACCTTTAGCTAGACTAACTGAGAAAAAAAGAGAGAAGACTCAAAATCAGAAATGAAAGGAGATATTACAACTGAAATACATAGAAATCATAAGGGACTACTATGAAATACATAGCATCATAAGGGACTACTATGAATAATTATATGCCAGAAAATTGGATAACCTAGAAGAAATGGATAAATTCCTACAAACATTTAACTTATCAAGACTGAATCATCTGAATAGACCAGTAATGAGTAGGAACATTGATCAGTAATCAAAAACCTCTCAACAAACAAAAGCCCAGGACTGGATGGTTTTGGTGAGTTCTACCAAATGTTTAAAGAAGAATTAACACTAATCTTTTTCAAACTCTTCCAAAATATTGAAAAGGAGGGAACATTTCCAAAATTATTTGACAAGGCCAGCATTACTGTGATACCAAAGCCAGATAAGGACTCTACAATAAAAGAAAACTACAGACTAATATCTCTAATGAAGATGGATGCAAAAGTTCTCAACAAAATACTAGCAAAGTGAATTCAATAGCACACTGAAAGGATCATATACCATAATCAAGCAGGATTTATCCTGGGATGCATGGAAAGTTCGGCATACATAAATCGAACAATGTGATACATCACATTAATACAAAGATAAAAATCATATGATCATCTCAATAGATGCAGAGAATGCATTTGACAACATACAATAGAATACAAGATTCTTTCATGATAGAAGCTCTCAACAAATTATGTATAGAAGGAATATACCCCAACACAATAAAGGCCATATACAACAAGCCCACAGCTAACATCATACTCAATGGTGGAAGGTTGAAAGCTTTTCCTCCAAGATAAAAAATGTGACAAAGATGCCCCCTCTAACCACTCTTTTTTAAAAATTTTTTAATTTTTCCTTCTTTTCCCCAAAGCCCCCCAGTACATAGTTGTATATTTTAGTTGTGGGTCCTTTTGGTTGTGCCCCTCTAACCACTCTTTTTTGACATAGTACTGGAAAGAAAGAAATAAAAGGCGCTCAAATTGGAAAGGAAGAAATGAAGCTGTCTTTGTTTACAGATGATATGATGCCATGTATAGAAAATCCGAAAGTTTCTACCAGAAACTGTTAGAACTAATAAACAAATTCAGTAAAGTTGCAGGAAACAAAATCAACATACAGAAATCAGTTGTGTTTCTATATACTAACAATGAAATATCTGAAAAAAAATAAAGAAAACAATCCCACTTATAATAACATCAAAACCAATAAAATATTTAGGAATATATTTAACCAAGGAGGTGAAAGATCTGTACACTGAAAACTCCAAGACCCAGATGAATGAACTTGAAGAAAACACAAACAAGTGGAAAGCTATCTGGTGTTCGTGGATCAGAAGAATTAATGTTGTTAAAATGTCCATACTACCCAGGGTCATCTACAGATTCAATGCAATCCCTATCAAAATTGCAATGACATTTTTCATAGAAATATAAAAAACAGTCCTAAAATTCATATGGAACCACAAAAGACCTTGAATACCCAAAGCAATCCTGAGCCAGAAGAACAAAGCTGGAGGCCTCACACTT
Source organism: Equus caballus (assembly GCF_041296265.1). Taxonomy (NCBI): domain Eukaryota; kingdom Metazoa; phylum Chordata; class Mammalia; order Perissodactyla; family Equidae; genus Equus; species Equus caballus. The sequence continues at coordinate 16,979,927 of NC_091712.1, read as the reverse complement.
CCTGATTTCAAACTATACTACAAAGCTATAGTAATCAAAACAGTATGGTACTGGCATAAAAATACAGGCATACCTCAGAGATACTGTGGGTTCAAACTCAAACCACCAAAACAAAGCAAATATTGCAATAAAGTGAGCCATGCAAGTTTTTTTGTTTCCCAGTGCATACAAAATTTATGTTTACACTATACTGTAGCCTATTTAGCATGCAACAGCATTATGTCTAAAAAAATCTACATACCTTAATTAAAAAATACTTTATTGCTAAAAAATGCTAACCATCATCTGAACCTTCAGTGAGTCATAATCTTTTTACTAGTGAAGGAGCTTGTAAAAAACACAATATCTGTGAAGTGCAATGAAATGAAGCACAATAAAACCAGGTGTGCCTATAGACACATACACCAGTGGAACACAACTGAAAGCTCAGAAATGAACTTGTGCACATACACTCAACCAATATTTGACAAGGGAGCCAAGAATATTCAATGGAAAAGGATAGTCTCTTCAAAAAATGGTGTGGGAAAAACTGGATAATCATTGCAAAAAACCAAAATTGGACCCTTATCTTACATCACTAACAAAAATTAACTTGAAATGAATTAAAGACTTAAACATAAGACCTGAAACGGTAAAATGCTTAGAAGAAAACATACGGGAAAAGTTGCTTGTGATATGACACCAAAAACTCAAACAACAAAGGCAAAAATAAGTAATTAGGACTACATCAAACTAAAAAGTTTCTACACAGCAAAAGAAACAATCAACAAAATGAAAAGACAACCTACAGAATGAGAGAAAATGTTTACAATCTCTATATCTACTCAGGGGTTAATATCTAAAATATATGTAAGGAAGTTATAAAACTCAATAGAAAAAAACCAATCTGATTAAAAAATGGGCTGAGGAACTGAATAGTTCTTTCCTAAGAAGACATACAAATGGGCAACAGGTACATGAAAAGATGCTCAACATCACTAGTCATCAAGGAAATGCACATCAAAACAACCATGGGATATTACCTCACACCTGTTAGAATGGCTATCACCAAAAAGACAAAAGATGACAACTGTTGGTGAGAACATAGAGAAAAGGAAAGCCTTGTGCACTGTTGGTAGGAATGTAAATTGGTTACAGCCTCAAAAAATTAAAAATGGAACTACCATATGATTTAGCAATCTTACTTCTGGGTATATATCCAAACGAAAAGAAAACAGGATATTGATCATATCTCTGTGCTCCCATGTGTCTGTCAAAAGATGAATGGATAAAGAAAATGTGTTTATATATACATATATACACACATGTATACATATTTCATATGTATATATAACAGAATATTATTCAGCCTTGAGAAAGAAGAAAATTCTGCCATTTGTGACAATATGAATAGGCCTTAAGGGCATTATCCTAAGTGAAATAAGTCAGACAGAGAAAGACAAATACTGTATGATATTACTTATATGTAGAATCTAAAAAAATCAAATTCATAGAAATAGAGAGTAGAGGGGTAGTTACCAGGGGCTGGTGGTGGGAGAAATAGGGAGATGTTGGACAAAGACTACAAACTTCCAGTTAAAATAAGAATAAGTTCTGAGGATCTAATGCACAGCATTGTGATTATAGCTAATAATACTGTATTATATACTTGAAAGTTTTTAAGAGAGTAGTCTTAAGTGTTTTCACCACAAAAAAGAAATGGTAACTATGTGGCGTGATGGAGCTGTCAACTAAGGCTGTGGTGGTGGTCATATTGGAATTTATAAGTGTATCAACTCAACAGTTGGTACACCTTAAACTTACACAATGTTGAATGTCAATTATATCTCAATAAACGTGGGAAACCCCATTGTAACTGTAGATGTGCAACAAGGAAATATTGAACACGAAAATCATCCTTAATGTATTTTAAAAATTGATCTATTCTGCTGATGATTAGACAGGGCTATGTAGTAGCTTTGAAATACTAAGTTACCAGGTATGATGCACAGACTTTAGTGCTTTTCATCTTCTCTAGTTGGTTTAGCTAGAGGCCTATACCTGTTCAGGAAGGTACGTCTAATATGCTTTCATGCTAATCTCTCTGTTAATAGTGTTTACCTTTATAGTTCCTTTTAGTAACATAGAATGTAAATGTGATTGGCAGGGAATGTATAATCACAGTCAAAGGATACTTTAGATAGGGAAAAAAGTATATACATAAAAACAGTTAATGAGGTAAAATCTGTTTATAGTCACAATGCCTGGGTGCTTCTATGCAAAGTATATTTTCAGAGGCAGTTTTACTAAGTATAATAGATTAACATTGTTAGAAAATATTTACTCTACCCCCTCCATCCAGTGACTTTCCCATTCCATTGACATTGGGCTTGATCAAAAGTCTTCCATTGGCAGATTCAATATGGTAGCTGTGACAGCATGTCAGTTTCAAGTACAAGTTTAAGAGATGTTATGGTTTCTGTTTTTCCCCTTGTGCTCCTACCATCTGCCATGCTCTAGGTAATCATTGATCATTTAGCCTGAGTTCTAGAATGAGAAGATATGTGAAACATATCTGATCCCAACCTTCAGCCTGGAGCCATGTCCAGCTTAGTCAAATATATCTGAAGCAGAACTGGCCTGTAGACCTGAGAGTGAAAAATCAATGTTTATTTTTGGAAATCACTGAGATTTTGGGGGTTGATTGTATTGCTGCATTATTTCAGCAAAACCTGTCTAATAAAACATTGCCCAAAACTTAATAGTATCTTTTCTAATACATTTTTATTTAAAAAGAAAAAAACAGAAGACTTGTTGTAGTCGTTAGTTCTTCCTTAAACTTATATTCACACATGACCTATAAAATATTACTCAGTCTTTAGGCTGGATACCTTCTGTTTGCCCCTCCAAATGCACTCTCCCTCCTTTTCCACCTGGCTCTGTGTCTTAAGAGGCTTTAAAGCAAGGTTTGGACAATGGGGAGCAGGACATGCACATTTCCTGGGGGAATGGGCAGGAAAGCATAGGGAGTGATAGAAGAGTGTGGGACTCGGAATATTTAATTTCTGGACTTTCTCCCTGACGGGTCCCTGTGAGCCGGCTGCATCTGTGGCCAAAGGACAAGGCCTCAGCCAGGCAGCCCTCTCTCTCTGCGTTTCAGTAATGGCTCACTCTCTTTGTCCATGCGAGTTTTGGAGTGGTTAGGTCCTGAGGTCACTAGCCCCAAAGTACTGCACTATCCCTCGGGGTTTCCTTACACCCAGCCCACACCTTCATAAATAGCCCCTTATTAAACTTTCTTCAAACTGCCCAGTTTGAGTGTGCCATCTGTTTCCTGCTGTGACCTTGACTGATATACATTCTTTGGTTAAATTTTATGAAAAGTATTTATTAAGTGGCAGAAGTTCAATTTATAATCTGGTATTCTGATCCATACACTTTTATACCAAAAGAAAACTTACACATAGACATATGAAAAGTGTGCCTGGCTCCCAGCCTTATTTTTTCTCCCCCTAGAGGCTCATGTTGTACATGTTCAGGCTCCTGAGACCTTTTTCAGGGCACTGTTTTCTGTCAGGTCACTTGATATTACTTTCAGCACCAAAATTGTATGTGAATTAAGTTAAGAAACTCTCAAAGCTTTTCCTGGTGAGTTCCTCCATAAATGCTAGACTAACTTGGTTTTTAAATTTCTTCTCCGGATTCAGTAAATGAGAAAGAAAAGTGAAAATAGAATGGGAAAAGAAAAGAAGAGTTTTTCCCTTAATTCTGTAAATTTTCATTGTAATGACTCTTATTTTCCATTAATAGCAATCCTCAGCCCCTAGGCTGCTTATCAGCTGTGAGACAGTAGGCGACGTATTTATCCTTTCTATACCCAGTTTATTTCAGGACTTGCATCTCAAAACCAGGACTAGAATATTTACTTTCAGGTTTACTGTGAGAACTTAACACAACATATGTAAAAGGATCTAATGGTGACGAGCTGTATTGGGACTCAGTAAGCGCCCACTTACTTTCTTCTTTTTTCCTACTGCATACTTAAAAATACTATGTTTCACGTACTTTTAAGGTTTATTTAGTCCTTCTGCAACTGCTTTTCAGAAAGCCTGGGTACTTAGTGGACTTACTTATTTTTCTTACTTTAAAAAATGTTTAAATAGTGGTAAAATACTCATGACATAAAATTTACCATTTTAAACATTTTTAAGTGTATGGTTCAGTATTGTAAAGTATATTCACAGTTTTTGGTAATCAATCTCCAGAACTTTTTCATCTTGCAAGACTGAAACTCTATACCCATTAAACAACAATTTCCCATAGCCCTCTTCCCCAGCTCCCAGCAACCACCATTCTTCTTTCTGTTTCTAGAAATTTGACTATTCTAGATACCTTATATAAGTGGAATCATAGAGTCTTTGTCTTTTGTCACTGGCTTGTTTCACTTAGCATAAGGTCCTCAAGGCTCATCCATATTGTAGCATGTGTCAAAATTTCTTTTGATGGACTTATTTTTAAAAATGAATTTTCTAAAATGTGCTTGCCCAAATTCCTGGATTTTGTTTAATATTACATTTCTCCATATGTTGAAAGATAATGATGCCCTTAACACTGCATATCTTTATTGTGAAACTGTAAAAAATGGAATATGTTCTTTGAAAGCATCCTCTAGTCACTAACATACTGCTTACGAACATCCCACTTTTTTGGTGTATGCGCACATGGGAATAGTTATCACCCCGGATCAGCCAGTCTTCTCCTCCATAGGCGATTCTCCATCAGCATGCTTGTTCAGAACTGTGCTAACAGGTTTAATGAACAAAAAGAAATGCTACAAAAAAGCATATTTCAAACATTAAGCATGTAGACTATCTATTGATTCTGAGAATTCCTGAGCAACTTTAAAATGCTCATTTTCCACACTCACGCCTCCTGTTACTAGATTCCTTTCTGGGCTCCACTTCAAGCCTTGCTTTCTGTGTTCCTTCTCTCTGGAACGTACAGCATCCCAGAGTTCCTGGAACGCTTTTGAATGTGGTGACTTGGGTCTCCTCCAGAACCTTCACTGAGTGCAGATGCACTGCTAACTTCCCCAGCGCTGGCCCCTCAGAAACAGGCAGAAGGCAGTCTCGGTGGTTAGCAGAAATCCTCTCTCAGTTTCAACCTAGTGCAGCTCTGATTCACCCTTTGTAGCTGTTGGAACTATTTCTTTTCTCCCTGTTTCATGAGGAAGTGAAGGAGGTTTGTGTTGTACAGAATTCCCCAAATGGGGTCAACATTTCCTCTCACCACCCAGTTTTATTGAGATATAATTGACATAACATTGTATTAGTTCAAGATTTTCAATGTCATGATTTGAAATATGTATATATTGTGAAATGATTACCGTAATTAATTTAGTTAACATTCCTCATCTCATATACTTATAAATTTTTTTCACTTGGAATGAGAACTTTTAAGATCTACTCTCTTAGTAACTTTAAAATATGCAACAGAAGTGTTAACTATAGTTACCATGCTGCACATTACACCCCCCAGGACTTATTTATTTTATAGATGTAAGTTTGTATCTTTTGACCACCTTCACCCACTCACTTCTCCCTCTCCCCCGCCTCCACCCATACCTCTAACCATCAATCTGTTCTCTGTATCTCTGAGTTCTTTTTCTTTAGTTTCCACATATAAGTGAGATCATACAGTATTTGTCTTTCTGTCTGACTTATTCTACTTGGCATAATGCCCTCAAGATCCATTTATGTTGTCACGAATGGCAGGATTTCCTTCTTTTTTAGGGATGAATAATATTTCACTGTGTATATATATACACATTGTATAGTCATTGTATCTATCTGTATATACATACATATATATACTTGTATCTATACCATGACTTATGGTATATATACCATGTCTTGGCTATTGTGAATTATGCTGCAATGAACATGGGAGTGCATATATCTCTTTGAGACAGTGATTTCGTTTCTTTCAGATGTATACCTAGAAGTGGACTTGCTGGATCATATGGTAGTTCTAGTTTTGATTTTTTGAGGAACTTTCGTACTGTTTTTGATAGTTGCTGCACCAATTTACATTCCCACCAACAGTGGGCAAGGGTTCCGTTTTCTCCACATCCTCACTGATGCTTGTTATCTATTATCTTTTTGATGATAGCCATTCTGACAGATGTGAAGTGATATCTCATTGTGGTTTTGATTTGCATTTCCCTGATGATTAGTGAGGTTGAGCACTTTTCATGTACCTGTTGGCCATTTGTATGTTCTCTTTGGAGGAATGTCTATGCAGTTTTTAATCAGATTGCTTGTTTTTTTTTGCTATGGAGTTGTATGAGTTCCTCATATATATTTTGGATATTAACCCCTTATCAGATCTATGACTTGCAAATGTTTTCTCCCATTCTGTAGATTGCCTTATCATTTTGTTGATAGTTTCCTCTGCTGTGCAGAATCTTTTTAGTTTGATGTAGTCCCAATTGTTGACTTATGCTTTTGTTGCCTGTGCTTTTGGTGTCAGAGCATTGGCAAGACTGATGTCAAGCAACTTACCCTCATGTTTTCTTCTAGGAGTTTTATGGTTTCAGGTCTTACATTTAAGTCTTTTATCCATTTTGAGTTTTGGAGAAAGCATGATCCAGCTGTGGAGAATCCTACAAATGGTGTCAACATTACCTGTGGGAATATAGATAGAATATAATATAGATAAGAAGATAATATGGATGGCAAGTAAGCACTTGTCATGTGTCATTAAGAAAACACATAGCTTCACCAAGTAATGTTTGCAAGTTTTAAAAGTTAATTTATTTTTAAAAACATTTTTTATTAATGAGTATTTTTTATTAATGACCTGGCTCTCTACTGTATCCCCACTTTCCATTTTCTTTTAATTCATTTGTCTTTTAGTCTTTCCACAAAAGATATTTTCCTTATCTGAATAATTACCCAAGTCTCCCTCTGCCATTCCATAGCCTTCATGTTCTTTAAAATTCATCTAAAACTCACCTACTTCAGGGATCTTTCCCTGATTAACAGGCACTGCTCTCTGTAGTAATCTATTCACAAGGAGGTGCATTATAATTTATGCAAGAGATTGATTCCAGAAATGCTTGCAAATTACTTTCTTAATAGATATAATATTTTAATGCACAGCCAAGCTCTCTACCTAAAAGAACTCTGATATATTACTCTATAATGGGAATAATTACCCTTTTAATTTCTTTGTTGTGTAGGAAAGTAGATATATGTATATATCTTAAATATAGATATGTATTTGTATATATATCTTAAAATTAATTATAATGCAAATTAATTAGTAGTACTTGTGTTCAATACTCTTTATATGCGCTGCCTTGTAAATATTTTGGTAGTGATATGTGACTAAGTACAAGGACCCTATTACTTTTTTTGTGTTCCTCAAAAGCAACTGGCAGAGTGCTCAGTCTACAGTCGATATCTAATTCTATAAATCTTTTGATAATAATTGTTTTTTATTTGGATTTCTAATTATGATGGAGGACTAGAGATTTATTTTTTACTTGTATTTTTAACATCTTTATTGACATATAACTGATAGACAATAAGCTGCCATAAAGCACATAATTTGATATTTTCACACAGGTATGGATATACATACATATCAGTTATATATCCAGGAAACTATCACCACAATTAAGGTAAGGAATATAACCACGACTTTAAAGTTTTCTGTGCCCCTTTGGAATAGTTCCTTCCTCTCCTCCCTGCCCTTCCCCCACCCAAGGCCACTACTTATCTGCTTTCTGGAACTGCAGATTTTGCATTTTCTAGAATCTTGAATAAATGGAATCATACACTATTGCTATTTTTAGACTACCTTGTTTCACACAGCATTTAGAAATAAAGTTACTACAAATATTTATGTATAAACTTTCATTTCTCTTGGGTATATACCTAGGAATGGAATGGCTGGACTGTATGGTACATATGTTTAACTTTTTAAGAAACAGTCCAAAACTGGATATACTTTCCTAAAAGCATTATATGAATGTTACAGTCATTCTGCATCCATACCCACACTTGGTATAGACAGTCTTTTTAGTTTTAGATATTCTAAATGTAATGGTTTTAATTTGTGTTTTCTTAATGACACATGACAAGTGCTTACTTGCCATCCATATTATCTTCTTAGGTGAAGTGTCTGTTCAAACCTTTTGCTCACTTTTTGGTGGAATGCCTGTTTCTTATTAGTGAGTTGTGAGTTTTATATATTCAGGATACAAGTTCTTTATCAGAGATGTGATTTTCAAATATTTTTTCCTGGTCTGTAGCTTATCTTTTCGTTTTTTGGACAGTATTTTTCTGAGAGCAGAGGGTCTAAATTTTGATGAAGTCTGATTTACCAATTTTTTGTTTTATAGACCATGCTTTTGTTACCGCCCAAGGTGGGTCGTCTGCTCACCACAAGTCAGGCCAATAGACAGGAGGCAAGGTGGTAGGAGAGAAAGGACTTTACTACAGCTTGCTAGCAAGACGGAAGATGGCTGACTCATGTCTGAAAGAACCATCTCACAGAACAAAGACTACAGGCCAGTTATATTTGGGATTATTCTCCAGGTGGGGAAGGTGACTGGTCTCTCCGTGGGCAGACATCTGGTCCCAGTTCCTGATAGTCCTTTGTTTTACTGGATATGCATCAGAGAATGGAGCTATGCCCTATACCCTGATCTTTCAGTCGTCATTGATGATGGCTATCAGCATAGGTTCTCTGCCCAGGAGTCATCACATTCCTAAGGAACTCAAAAGAACAAAGTTATCATCTTAAACCAGCTGAGAGGGGCCAAAAAATCTACAGAGCATGTCTGGGTTAGTCAGAGGTCATTTAAAGTTACAATATGTTTTCTTTTCTATAATATGGCTTCTCTTATGTCAACCTTGTGTTGAGCCAGTATCACTTTGGGGGGTGGTGTCTTAGAAATCTTTGCCTAACCCAAGGTTACATAGATTTTTCTTCCATATTTTGTTCTAGAAGTTTTATATTTTTAAGCTTTACGTTTATCTCTATGATCCCCTTTAAGTGTTTTTATATGATGGGGGTTGGACCAAAGTTCTTTTTATTGTTTTTTTTTTTTAAATGTGACTATCCAATTTTATAGCACAATTTGTTGAAAAGACTACCCTTTCTTCATTGACTTGCTTTACAAACTTTGTTGAAAATCAGTTGACCTTATATATGTAGGTCCATATTCAAGCTACTATAACAGAATATCATAGACTTGGTGACGTACAAACAACAAACATTTATTTCTTATAGTTCTGTAGGCTGGGAAGTCCAAAATGAAGGCACTGGCAGATCTGGTATCTGGTGGGGACCCACTTCCTCATAGATGGTTGTCTTTTCACTGTGTCCTTACATGGCAGAAAAGTGTGAGTGAGCTCTCTCAAGTCTCTTTTATAAGGACACTAATTGCAATCATGAGGGTCTACTCTTTAGATCTAATCCTCTCCCAAAGACATTAGGAGGATGGTACCTCCTAATACCATCACCTTGGGAGTTAGGTTTTAATATATGAATTTTAGGGGGAGACAACCGTTCAGACCATACCATCCTTCCTTTAGCCCCCTGCCCCCACACCAGTTCATGTCTTTCTCACATGCAAAATACACTAAGTCCATCTTAATAGCCCCAAGGGTCTTAACTTGTTCCAGCATCAACTTAAAAATCTAAGTCCAAAGTCTCATCAAAATATCATCTAAATCAGGTAGGTGTGAAACTCAGGGTAAATTCACCTTGAGGCAAATTCCCCTTCAGCTGTGAACCTGTGAAATCAAACATGTTCTGTGCTTTCAAAATACAAGGGTGGGACAGGCATAGGATAGATATTCCCATTCTAAAAGGAACAGAAAAGAAGAAAAAGGTAACAGATCCCAAACAAGTCCAAAACCTTAAGGCTCAAGAATAGTCTTTAGCTAGAAGCACTACCTTCTAGGCCCACTGGGGCAGAGGTCCTACTTTCTGGCACACTGGCCTGGGGGTTGGGCCCCCAAGGCTCTGGAGTTTCCAAGGCTTCTGGGTCAGGAGCTCTCTTGACTCAGGTATGGTGTACCCAAGGGGTGACCCCGGTAATTTTAGGGCAGAGTGAGTGGTTAGAATCACCAGATAAAGCCATCCCACTTAGGAGTGAGCTAGTCCTGTGGGCTCCTGGTTTCCTATGTTTTCAGGTATACCCAATCACTGGGCTGGAAGGGACGGAGGGCTAGGGCGGCGGGGCTAGGCCGGGCCTGGTTGCTATATGCCCAGTGCCTTCACTGTTTCCCCTACCTGAAGGGCGTACTCTCGTTCTCCTGTACCTCTGGTATTCCCCAGTTGGCTTTTTCACTTGAAGTATTGGAGTACTGCATGCTGATTGGCATAGCCTGCTGAAGCCTTGATGAATCAAGTTCTTTATGACAGGGGCCATACTGTTGAGGGCATCCTGTCTGAAAGGATATTGTTTAACATGTGGGCACTTGTGCCCATGTTTTAGTTTAAAAATCATGAGGTTTACTTTGAGGCACACCCCACTTTTCCTTGGACACAAACTCAGGGATTTATCCCTGGTAATTCTACTAAGTTTCTCTTTAAATCTTTTAACTCAGGCCCTTTTGTCAGGAGCATAATCAGCTGGTGACCTCAGCTGAGCAGATGTTTACTTCCAACTGGTCTCCTTTTACATAAATGGAAGCTCCTAATTTATGCAGTAGGTCCTCACCCAGAAATGGAATAGGGCATTCTGGCACATACAGAAAGGAACAGGTTAATGTTTTCCACCTAATTTGCAGCTTAAAGGTTTGATTAACTGCTTGTTCTCTGGGGCTCCTGATATCTACTATATTATATCTGTGGCTAGTAAGTTTGGAGATTTGACCTTTTGTTAGCAGTTTCATGAAGTCATCAGTTTCTCCATTAGAGTTCTGTAATTTCTTACCCAACTGAGTCTTACGATCTGAAAGGTTATCAGAAACTTGTATTCTAGAGCAAATGTCAGAGTCCTTTTCATGAATCTCTGGAGATGAGACATATTGCAAAAATTTCAGAGTAAAGCAACGGTCTGCAAAATACAAAACACTCAAAAATGGGAACTGACAGGGGCTGGCCCCGTGGCCGAGTGGTTAAGTTCGCGTGCTCCGCTGCAGGCGGCCCAGTGTTTCGTTGGTTCGAATCCTGGGCGCGGACATGGCACTGCTCGTCAGACCACGCTGAGGCAGCGTCCCACATGCCACAACAAGAAGGACCCACAACGAAGAATATACAACTATGTACTGGGGGGCTTTGGGGAGAAAAAGGAAAAAATAAAATCTTTAAAAAAAAAAAAGGGAACTGACAAAGACACTTGGCTATTTCCGTGACATACAACACTTTGAGATAATAACTAGAATTATGATTGACAACCAGGACAGATCAGAATTTTTGGAATGTTATATAATTTTTTAAAACAGTTATATTAATAACATTTACCAACACAATATAACCCGGGAAAGCCTATCATCATTTATTTCATAATGTTCCCCTGTAATTTAACACACTGAATAAGTCTAATTAGTTTAACATCTTCCTCTTTATAGAAAGAGGGAACAAAGTCTTTGAGAAGTCCCAGGGCTGATTGGAAATTCTCAAAGGTTTTTTTTTTTTAAGTCAAAAGAAAGACTTTAATTTTAGGGGAGGTTCATCAAAAAATACCAAAAACTTTTAAAACACTTGATCAAATAGGAAACAGTGCTTAGTTATCCATTTAATCAAAGTGACAACAGAAACAGCTAAAAACAAACCAAAACAAACCTTAATAGAAAGACCTCAGTCTTTTGAACATGGGAAATTATTTTAGCAAAATATAGATTTTCTGTCTTTTAGGTAGACTTACTTAAAAATAAAGAAAAATATCTTATAACCCCTTTTAAAGAGTAGACCAAAAGTTCAAGAAAATTATCTAAGAGAGAAAGCCAAATTCTAATTTTTGCCCCAGTATACTTTCTATATTAAAACATTTACTTAAACTCATCTCAATCTTAACCAACTCGACGATGCACAAAGCTCCTCAGGGTTTTGCTCCCATCCACCTTCTGTCACTTATTTTTTACCCTCAGAATTTGTCCCATGCCTTTTTTTTTTTCCTCCTAGTACTTTAGGACAAATTTGTCTTTCTTAACAAAACAAAACTATTTCCATTCTTTATACCTTCTTCACTGAAAATGTATCTTACTTTCCTTGAATACAAAGATGTTTTCCATATTAAATTGTTAGTAGTTTTAATTACATACATAATTAGAATTCCTAAACCTTAAAGTCCTTAATTTTTTTTTTTAAAGATTTTATTTTTTTCCTTTTTCTCCCCAAAGCCCCCTGGTACACAGTTGTATATTCTTCGTTGTGGGTCCTTCTAGTTGTGGCATGTGGGACGCCGCCTCAGCGTGGCCTGATGAGCAGTGCCGCGTCCGCGCCCAGGACCCGAACCAACGAAACACTGGGCCGCCTGCAGCGGAGCGCGTGAACTTAACCACTTGGCCACGGGGCCAGCCCCTTAAAGTCCTTAATTTTTAGTGGAAACTAAAAAGCAAGCAATCATGAACTGTCCTTTACATGAGCATTCTGTGACTTGGCAAACTATACCTTTTATAATGTCTAGAACATGTTACCTTTGTTGACGTAAAATAACCAATAACCATTCTGCAGATAAGAGAAATAAGGTGACTTCTACTTGAGCCAGAGTGAGGATTATAAGTGGGGAAGGCCTTAGATAGCAGTCCAGAGAAGCATGCTTTTCAATACAGTCTTATATATTTTTAGAACAGAGAACATACATTAAACACACTCAGGATATATTTTCATTAAAGTTTCAAAGAGGTATTTAGTTGCAAATTAGCAGGTTAACATGACCCTGATGTCAAGAAAGAGACTAATCTGGGTGTTACCAATTAACATTAGGGCATTAACAGTAGGGCGTAGGAGGGGAAGTATGCATTTTTATCTTCAGAGAGTGCATTCTTACTTTAATGGTTAAAGCAGATGTACAATGTATGTTTGATAGGCTATAAGTTAGGCTTCTTTAGTTCAAGCTGAATCAGTTTTGAACCTGAATAGTTAGCCCATATACCTCAATATGCGAAAATGTCTTGTCACCTTATGGTAGAATTTTCTTTGTTTTGAGGAAGATTAGCCCTGAACTAAAATCCACCACCAAACCTCCTCTTTTTGAGGAGGAAGAGTGGCCTTGAGCTAACATCTGTGCCAATCTTTCTCTATTGTATATGTGGGATGCCTGCCATGGCTTGGCCTGATAAGTGGTGCACAGGTCCATGCCTGAGATCCAAACTGGTGAACTCCAGGCCACTGAAGTGGAGCATGTGAGCCTAACCACTAAGCCACCAATTTTTTTTTTTTTATAAAATACAGAACATGTTTACTAATAGACCCGAACATCTTGTAGTTTCTCTGTAATAAGAAGCCAAGAGTAGATAAACCTATACTTAATAATTAATGTTTAATATTTTATCTTATTTGGAAATGATCTAGATACTCAATGAGTTTTTATCATTTAATTTAACCTAGCAAAACTTCAAAGTTTCAAGTTACAAAAGAGATTTTGGAAGCTCTTTTAGGTACTCATGTCGTAAACTATAATTATTGCTAAAAGTTTATCTATAAACTCTTATCTTACTTATATCTAGACTTTTTGTTTGTAACAATCATATTTAGATTACTCCCAAGAACTTTATGTGATACTAAAGCAGTTAGCCATCATTTAAGTTGTTTTAAATACATACATTGTAACATATAATCTTTGTTAAAAAGTTTCCCCCAAAACTTCTACCTTTTTTACATTTATTTAGTTTACTTATTTCCAATAATTATTTAGGTTGCCTATAAAGACTTTGAGACATCAGACAAAATCAGTTATCATTCTAAGCTATTATCTTGCTGGCAAATTTGTAACAGGGACACCATGAGCTTATTTGACCAGTAAACCCAAGCTGCATGTCTGCAACGTATCCAACGCTGATAACTGTGGAGACAGGTCTATTTTAATCAAACCAACGAAGCTAAATGTTTTTATTTACCAAAGATTATTTCATATCATGTTAACTTGAAAGACATTTGGGTTAGTTTCTGTTACATTTAGAAATAATTTATGTAATCACTTATTTTAAGCCAATTAAACAGAGCTCTTAATTTTCACCATACCATCCGGAGGTAGAAAAATATCTCACATTTATAACATATATACATAGACACACATAAACAACAGACAAATGCAACAAAGACTTTATAGCCTCTGCTTTAAATTTTTTCCTTAGATTTTTGGGCAAGGCTTCTTTCATAGCAATCCGTATCTCCAAATGGTTTTTTTCCTGTTTTTTTTTTCTTTCCTTCAGTCTTAGGAATCTGGGTTGGTCTAGATCATAGCTCCCAGACACATCGCTAGTTTCTGAGATTAACAGGGGTGGTTAATTACTTTTCAAAGGACTGACACACCCATCCAATTACATTGTCTTTAATTTGATCCTTTCTCTCTGGGTATGTAGTTTTATCTTAATTTACGGAAGGCCAAAAAAAAAAAAAAATTCCTATCAGGTTTTAAATATCAGCTTCTGATTTGGCCAAATTTCTGATCATAAGCTACTAAATCCTTTCAAATATTTTGTCAAGTTTCAGCTGGGACAAACGGTAATTATTCCTCACAGCACTAAACAACTCCATTAATTTTTTCTTTAAGTTTTAGCTTCCTGTTGACTGTTTAAGGGTAGCAGTCTCCCAGAAAATCTCTCAGAGTCTTGTTAGCCCTGGGAAGGGCTCATATTGGGTCCTCCTTCGAAGGCAGATTGTGGTGGTGTCTGTAAAAGCCATGACTTAATAAGTGCACTGCTTAAATGATCTTACCTAGTTGGAACATTTCTTCTAACTGCCAGTGTAGAAGTTTGGAGGCTCAAAGGAGTCCCAAAGTGGCCACTGTAATATTAAATTATCCTGGGTTATCTTGATCTAAAGATTCTTTTATTTTTGTGGTAAGGATCCTTTTTATAGCTGTTTTTGAAGTCAATTTGACCATCTTAAAGTGAGATCTCCTTTACCATGCTTAATTAACAATGCCTAAATGGTGGATTTATATGCCCTCACAATATCAGGCAAAGGAAATGTTTCCCAGTGAGACACAATATTTATCCCCACAATATAATTCAATATACAATCAGGCATAGGAGATGTAATAATTTTATACAAAGCCCTTCATTTCTGGCTGGTCCTGCTGGAAGAAGATTAGTGAAAAGACAAAAGCAAAACAAAAACCCTGAACAGCTGTTCTTACCTCCTTCTGTTGCCACCTCAAAACCTCCCACGGAGGCATTCTGGCTGCAAGGGTTGGGCGCCCCCAATTGTAACCTGGATAGATCAGGTATCCCTGATCCCTCACCCAGTCCATCTCTCATGCACTGGGTACCCGTCCTTGGGAGAGGGACTCTCTTAAAGGACTGATAAGACCATTCCTGGGGAGAGGGGCTCCCTCAGTTCATTCCTGGGGAGAAGCCCCTCTTCTCCCTCAGTCCCGTGTGTGCACACACACCCTGTTCTGCTGCTAAACTGAAGGTAGACTTTGTTGGCTTGTAGGAGATCCCCCTTGACTCCAATGAAGCAGCAGAAGACAAAAGTCTAAGTGCAGCTGCTGTTTCTGGTTCCAAGCGTCAGTGGGGAGGGTCTGGTGACCAAGCACCAGGCAGGACAGTCCTGGTTTCCCTTAGGTTCACAAGCCTCGAAAAACATAGGTGAGTCAGCCTGACATGCTTCCACAGCCCATTGCTTCAACTTTTGGGAGTGGGGAGGCTGGGATCAACGAGAGAAGCCAGCAACGATTCCAGTCCTGGTGGAGTTGCATGTTTTGTTACCAAGCCCTGAGGGACCGGTGACCTACGAGTGGGTCCTTTTGCCTGGAGCCGCCTGTGCCAATAGAACAAGGCTAGGTTCAGAATAGCAGAGCAGAAACGTTACTCATTGATCAATAAAAGGAGGAGGCAGAGCTCCTGCTCTAAGACACCTTCTCCCCAAAGGGAAGGTAAGCAGGGTTCTTATGGGATGTGAAGTGGGAGGAGTCTCCGTATTGTCACCTGGGGCATGTAAAGGTCTTCCCTTCTTGTACACGGCACCTTTTGCACACATTTCCTTTTGTGCATGGCATTACACTGCCATCTTGGACCTTTCTGGTTTGGAACGGTTCTGTAGTTTGGCCATCTGGCAATGTTCTGCCTTGGTTCCTATAAGCAAGCAAAACTTAAAAACAAAGAATTAGACATGGAAAATGTTTTAGGGATTTCCCTTAGTGACAGTTTCATCACTCACAAATTCCCGCTTCCACAAAAGACTGGGACATGAATACAATTGAGCCAAGTTCTTTGCCACTTTATAACAAGGATCACCTTTTCTCCATTGTCCAATAACATATTCTTTACTTTCATCTGCGACCTGATAAACTTAATTTATATATCAGGACCCACAAAATGGAGGCTTTCCCAGTGACCCGGCCCACATCACAAATCTAAAACTAAGTCAGCCTGCACTTACAGGAAACACCAGTCAAGGAAACCTAACATACACCAACCATCATTCACGAAATCATGTTTAGTTAGCTTACCTGACCCTAGAAAATAAGACCTGCTAGTTTTATAAGGAAATCCCTGACCTACTAGCCAATTATGCCATTTCTCAGTTGCCTCTTCTAACATTCTATAAAACTCCATCTACCTCAAATCCCTGGGAACAGTGTCCCACTGCTTGTGAGACACTGAACTTCCCCAATCCATGGATTGTTTTATGTTGGATAAAGGACATCAAACTTGCCACTAAATTGTTTCAGTTTTGTCATTTGACAAGCCTCATCAGAATGGCCTTTACCATCCATATTTCTACCAAAATTCTGTTCAGGATTATTTAGGTATTCTCTAAGAAGATTGAGGCTTTCTCTACAGTCTCCTTCTCTCTTTCTGACTTCTCACCATAATCTCCCTTAACAGTCCATTCATGGCAACCTAGGCTTTTTCTAGCATGCACCTCCAAACTTCTCAAGCCTCTACCCATTGCCCAATTCCAAAGCATCTTCCACATTTTTAGATATTTGTTACAGCAGCATTCCACTTTCTGTTTTTGGTACAGCAGTCCCACTTTCTGTCTTAGTCCACTCAGGCTACTGTAACAGATTGCAATAGACTGGCTGGCTTATAAATGACAAACACTTATTTCTCACAGTTCTGGAGGCTGGGAAGTCCAAGATCAAGGTACTGGCATATTTGACACCTGGAGAGGGCCAGATGGTTGTCTTTTCACTCGGTCCTTACATGGTTGCAAAGGGCAAGAGAATTTTCTCAGGCCTCTTTTATAAGGGCACTAATTCTATTCAGGATGGCTCTGGCTTCATGACCTAGTCACCTCCCAAAGACCCTACTTCCTAATACTATCACCTTGGGGGTTAGGTTTCAACATATCAATTTCGGGGAGGCACAAACATTCAAACCACAGCAGTTCATTTTTAGACTCTGTATTCGGTTTCATTTGTTGGTCTATTTTTGTACCAACAAAACACTGTCATGATTATTATAGCTTTATAATCAGTCTTTAAATCAGGTAGTGAAAGTTCTTCAACTTTGTTCATTTTCTAAATTTTTCTGGCTATTCCAAGTTATTGTATTTCCATATGAATTTTAGCATCAGGTCATTGAATCCTACAAAAGATCCTGCTGGAATTTTGATTGGGATTGCATTGAAACAATACATTAATTTTCAGATGATGGATTCTTAATCATATTAAACCTCCCATCCATGAACATAGTATATCTCTCCATTTATCTGAATCTTTGTTATGGTCTGAATGTTTGTGTCCCCCTAAAATTATTGTGTTGAAACCTTACCCCTATAGGGGAGGAAGAACTATTCCTCTACCCTCTAGGTTCTTCTGGTTCATTTAAGAATTAAACTGACATGACACAGAATAGCAGGAGAAAATCAAACAAAGTTTAATAATATGTGTACATGGGAGAAACCCAGGAAATCTGAATAATTCACCAAAATGGCAGAAGTCACTACCTTAAATACCATATTCAGCTAAGGACAAAAGAGGATGTTGGGGGTAGTAGTTTGGGACTTCAAAGGGGAGGAGAAGATGGAAAACAAATGTATGATAAACAAATGTTGACCATGCCTTCCAAAGACAATGAAAGATGGAGAGGACTTTGATTAAAAGGCCCTTGTTAGGTTCCTCCCTGTCTATCACACCCAGTTTATATTATACTATAGTTGTCTTATATTAGCTGCTTCCTTGAACATGTCTTCTATCTTAAATTCTTTTAGGCAGTTGGGGTAAAGGTCAAAGTTTCTTTTTGAGTCTTTTGTTAAAAATAATCAAGCCAAAGAGACACATTTTGGGGTGGCAAATTCTAATCCCCCACACCCTCAAGGTGATGCTACTAGAAGGTGGGGCCTTTTGGAGGTAATTAGGTCATGAGAGTGGAGCCGTCGTGGATGGGATTAGTTCCCTTATAAAACAGACCACAGAGACAGGTCCCTTGCCTCTTCCACCATGTAAAGTAATGGCAACAAACCAATCATCTAGGAAATGAGAACTCACCAGACACTGAATCTGTCAGCAACTTGATGTTGAATTTCCCAGCCTCCATAACTGTGAAGAAATAAATTTCTGTTGTTTATAAGCAACCCAATCTGTGGTATTTTGTTATAGCAGTCCAAATGGACTAAGATAGTCTTCTCTAATTTATGTTAGCAGTGGCTTATAGTTTTCAATGTGCAAGTATTGCACACATTTTGCCAGATTTACCCTTAAGTATTTCATATTTTTGATGCTATTGCAAATGTTATTCTTAAAATTAAGCATTGTTTTCACATCAGAAACTTTTATCAGGTTAAGAAAGTCCCATTCCATTCTATTCCTGGTTTGCCAAGAGTCCTTTTTCTAAAAAAAATCAGGAATGGATGTTGGATTTGGCAATTCTTTTTCTATTTTAATTGATATTATGATATGGCTTGTCTTTTCCTTTTTTTAATATAGTGAATTACATTGATTATTATTTTTTTAATGTTAAATCAACCCTGCATTCCTGGAATAAACCTTACTTGTTCATGATGAATTGTCCTTTTACTATACTGTTAAATTTAATTTTGCTAAAATTTTGTTCAGAATTTTTGCACATATATTCATTAGGGATACTGGTCTGTATGTTTCTTTCATTACAATATCTTTATCTAGTTCTGGTAAAAGAGTAATGCTGGCTGAAAGAATGGGTTAAGGTATATTCTCTGCCAGATTTTCTAGATGAGTTTGTGAAGAACTGGTGCTATTTCTTCCTTAAATGTGAATGACTTTGGTGTGTTTGTGCATTCAAGGAATTTATCTATTCATCCAAATTGTTGAATTTATGGGTACAAAGGTGATTATACTATTCTCCTACAATTCTTTTTTTCTCCCTACAATTTGTAGTGGTGTCTTTTCTCTCATTCCTGACATTAGTAATTTGTGTCTCCTCTCTTTTCTTACTGATCAGTGTGGTTAAATATTTATCAGATTAGTCTCTCAGAGAACCAGTTTTTCATTTTATTAATATTCCCTGTATGTTGGTTTGTTAGTTATTGATTTGTTTGCTATTACTTTCTTTCTTTTGTTAATTTTTAATTTTTGTTTTCATTTGGTTTTTTTTTTTTTAAGGTGGAAACTGAGAACAATGATTTGGCATATATTCTTTTCTAATTTTGCAATTAGTGCTATTTTTTCCTGCTTCATTGGCAGCTCAGAAATTTTTATATGTGCATTTTCTATCAACTCAAAATACTTTATACTTTCCCTTTGATTTTCTTTTCTAGATCTGCATTACTTTTTTCCAGATATTTGGGGACCTTCTGAATCTATTTGGTGTTGATTTCCAGTGTTATTATATTGAGGACTGAGAGCAATTGTATATGACTTAAGTCCTCATAAATGCATTGGGACTTATTCTGTGCACAGAATATGGTCTATCCTGCTTAGTGGTCCATGTAAACTTGACAGAGATGTAAATTCTTCTTCAACAAATGTCAAGCAGATCAAGTTGGTTCACAATGTTGTTCAAATCTTCTATATCCTTATTGATCTTCTATCTATTTCCTCTAGCAATTATTGTGAGAGATGTTGAAATCTCTGACCATAATTTGCAGTTCTATCAGTTTTTGCTTCATATACTTCAAAGCTCTGTATTAGATACATAAACATTTATGATTATTATGTTCTCTTGATAAATTGATACCTTTATCATTACAAAATAATCCTCTTTATCTATGGTAATATTCTTTGGTTTACATTCTTTTTTAATATTAATATAGCCACTGCACCTTTTTTTGATTTAGTGTTAGTACAGCACTACTATTCCATTCTTTTACCTTTAATCTATTTGTGCCTTTATGTTTAAAGTGAGTTTCTTTTAGGCAGCATATAATTGGATATTGTGTTTGTATCTAATCTGTCAATTTTCACTTTCTATTGGAAGTGTTTAGACCATTTATATTTACAGTGATAATCTACCATCTTGTTATTCATTTTCTACTTACCCAATCTTTTCTTTGTTCCCTCTTCTTCTTTTCCTGACATTTACAATTGAGTGTTTTAAAAAAATTATTCCATTTTATCTCTCCTGTTGACTTATAAGTTATAACTCTTTGTGGTATTATTTTGGTGGTTGCTTTAGCATTTATATTATACATCTTCAACGTAACAAGTCTACTGTCATGTGATATTATACCACTACATGCATAGTAAAAGAACCTTACCACAGTATATTTTTATTTTTTCTTTCTTAGTCTCTGTGCTATTATTGTCAAGAATTTAGCTTCTATATATGTTTCAAGTCCCATCATACATTGTTATTTTTGCTTTAAATAGTTGATCTCCTTTGAAAATGATTTAAATAATATGCAAAATGTCTTTATACTTTTTTACATAATTACTATTCCTCGTGCTCTTCATTCTTTTGCGTAGATTGAGCTTTCCATCTGGACTTGTTTTCCTTCTTCTTGAAGGAGTTCTTTCAACATTTCAGGCAGAGCAAGTGTGTTGATGATTAATTCTTTCAGTTCCCTATGCATGAAAATTTCTTTTGTTTTTCTAGCTTTATTGAAATAAAATTGACATATAACATTGTGTAAGATTAAAATGTACAACGTGATCCTTTGATATATGTATACACTGTGAAATGATTGCCACAATAATGTTAGTTAACACATCCATCATCTCACATAGTACAATTTTTAAATTTTTTTTGTAGTGAGTACTTTTAAGATGGACTCTTTTAGCACCTTTATCATTTATCAAATATACAATACAGTATTGTTAACTATAATCACCATGCTATACACTATATCCCCCAAACTTATTCATCTTACTACTGGAAGTTCATACCCTTTGACTTTGAACACTTTCACCCATTTTCCCCGCCCCCCACACCATCCCTGCAACCACCAACCTGCTCTCTGTTTTATTGAGTTCAGTTTTTAAAAATTCCACATGTAAGTGAGATCATACTGTATTGTCTTTCTCTGCCTGATTTATTTCACTTCATATAATGCCCTCCAAGTTCATCCATGTTGTTGCACATTGCAAGATTTTTCTCCTTTTTTATGGTTGAATGATATTCCACTGTATAAACACACCATATTTTCTTTATCCATTCATCTGTTTAAGGATGTTGAGGTTGTTTCCATGTCTTGACCATTGTAAACAATGTTTCAATGAACACTCAGGTGCATGTATCTCTTTGAGATAGTGATTTCATTTCTTTTGGGTATGTAACCAGAAGCGGGGTTGTTGGGTCATATGGTAGTTCTATTTTTAATTTTTTGAGAAACCTTCATATTGTTTTCCATAGTGATTGTGCCAATTTACATTCTTACCAACAGCATAAAAGAGTTCCTTTACTCCACCTCTTTGTTGTTGGTGGAATTGGTGTTACTGACACCAACACTTGTCATCTCTTGTGTTTTTGATGATATCCATTCTACAAGGTGTGAGATGATATCTTATTGGGGTTTGCATTTGCACTTCCCTGATGATTACTGATGTTGAGCATCTTTTCGTGTACCTGTTGGCCATTTGTATGTCTTCTTGGAAAAATGTCTATTTAGGTCTTTGCCCATTTTAAATCAGATTATTTAGTTTTTTGCTATGGATTTGTAGGAGTTCTTATATATATTTTGGATACAAACCCCTTGTCAGATGTGTGGTTTGCAAATATTTTCTCCCATTCTGTAGGTTGCTTTTTCATTTTGTTGCTTATTTCTTTTGCTCTGCAGAAGCTTTTTAGTTTGATGTAGTCCCACTTGTTTATTTTTGCCTTTGTTGTTTGTGCTTTTGGTGTCATATCTAAAAATTGTTGCCATGACTGATGTCAAAAGCTTCTTTCCAATGTTTTCCCTTGGAATTTTATGGCTTCAGGTCTTACATTTAAGTCTTTAATCCATTTCAAGTTAATTTTTGTGAGTGGTTTAAGATATGGGCCCAATTTCATATTTTTGTTGTGATTATCCAGTTTCCCCAATAACATTTATCGAAGAGTCTGTCCTCCTTGAGTAAACTCGGCTTTTTTGTCAAATATTAGTTGACTGCATTTGTGTGGGTTTATTTCTGGGCTCTCAATTCTGTTCCCTTGGTGTATGTGTGTGTGTTTTTACATCCGTACAATACTGTTTTAATTGCTATAGCTTTGTAGCATAGTTTGAAATCAGGAAGTGTGATGCTTCCAGCTTTGTTTTTCTTTTTCAGGATAGCTTTGGCTATTCTGGGTCTTTTGTGGTTCCATAGAAAATTTAGGATAGTTTTTTCATTCCTGTAAAAAATACCACTGGAATTTTGATAGGGATTACATTGAATCTGTAGATGGCTTTGGGTAGTATGTACATTTTAACAATATTAATTCTTACAACCCATGAACACAGATATCTTTCCATTTGTTTGTGTCTTTTCAAATTTCTTTCATCAGAATCTTGTAGTTTTGAGTGTACAGATCATTAATTTTTTTGGTTAAATTTATTCTTAAGTACTTTATTGGCTTTGATGCTATTGTAAATGAGATTCTTTACTTTTTTTTTTTTCAGATATTTCATTGTTAGTGTACAGAAACACAATTGATTTTTGTATTTTGATTTTGTATTCTGCAACTTTACTGATTTTTTAAATCAGTTTTAACAGCTTTTGATGCAGTCTTTAGGATTTTCTATACAGGCATACCTTGGAGATATTGCAGGTTCAGTTCCAGATACTATCATAAAGTGAATATTTCAATAAAGCAAGTCACACAGTTTTTTTGCTTTCCCAGTGCATATAGAAATTATGTTTACACGATGCTCTACTCTATTAAGTGTGCAATAGCATATGTCCAAAAAAATGTATGTACGTTAATTAAAAAATAGCTTATTGCTAAAAACGCTAATCATCATTGAAGCCTTCAGCAAGTCATAATCTTTTTGCTGGTGGGGGTTTTACCTCAATGTTAATGGCTGCTAACTAATCAGGGTGATAGTTGCTGAAGGTTGGGGTGGCTGTGGCAATTTCTTAAAACAAGACAAGAAAGTTTGCCACATCAATTGACTCTTCTTTTCACAAGAAACTTCTTTGCAGCACGTGATGCTGTTTGATAGCATTTTAGCCACAGTAGAACTTCTTTCAAAATTGGAGTTAATCCTCTCAAACCCTGTCACTGCTTTATCAACTAAATTTATGCAATATTTTAAATCCTTTGTGGTCATTTCAACAATCTTCACAGCAACTTCACTAAGAATCTATTCCAACTCAAGAAATCACTTTCTTTGCTCATCCACAAGCAGCAACTCCTCATGTGTTACAGTTTTATTGTGAGATTGAAGCAATTCAGTCACATCTTCAGTCTCCACTTCCAGTTTTAGTTGTCTTGCTATTTTCACCACATCTGCAGTTACTTTCTCCATGGAAGTCTTGAGCCCCTCAGAGTCATTCATGAGTCAACTTCTTGCAAACTTCTGTTAATGTTGACATTTTAACATCTTCCAATGAATCACGAATGTTCTCAATGACATTTAAATGGTGAATTCTTTCCAGGTTTTCAGTGTACTTTGCACAAATCCATCAGAGCAATCACTATCTGTGAGAGCTATAGCCTCATGAAGTGTATTTCTTAAATGATAAGACTTGAAAGTCAAAATTACTTCTTGATCCATGGGCTGCAGAATGTTTGCAGGCATGAAAATTACATTAGTCTTGCTGTACATCTCCATCAAAGCTGTTGGGTGACCAGATGCATTGTCAACGAGCAGCAATATTTGGAAAGTATTTTCTTTTCTGAACCAAGATCTCAACAGTGGGCTTAAAGTAATCAGTAAGCCATGTTGTAAACAGATGCGCTGTCATCCAAGCTTTGTTATTCCATTTATGGAGCACAGGCAGAGTAGATTTAGCATAATTCTTAAGGGCGCTAGAATTTTTGGAATGGTAAATGAGCGTTGGATTCAACCTAAAGTCACCAGCTGCATTAGCCCCTAATGAGAGGGTCATCCTGTCCTTTGAAGCTTTGAAGCCAGACATTGGCTTTTACTCTCTAGCTATGAAAGTCTTAGATGGCATCTTCTTCCAATATAAAGCTATTTTATTTACATTGAAAATATGTTGTTTAGTGTAGCCACCTTCATTAATTATCTTGGCTAGATCTTCTGGGTAACTTACTGCAGCGTCTACATCAGCAACTGCTGCTTTACTTTGCACTTCTATGTTATAGAGATGGCTTCTTTCCTTAAATCTCATGAAACAACCTCTGCTGACTCCAAACTTTTCTTATGTAGCTTCTTCACTTCTCTCAGCCTCCACAGAATTGAAGAGAGTTATGGCCTTTCTGTGGATTAGGCTTTGGCTTAAGGCAGAAATTCCTACTGGAGAGAAAAAAGTCACCTTCAGGAGCAGCAGAGTTTCTCAGCCAGCAAGGGAGGAGCCACCCTAAGGTACGCAGCCCTCCCTGGAAGAGTGAGGTCTGGGGCAGGGGCTGAAACTACTATAAGCATCCTTCAGACTCAGCACAACTGAGATGAGGGTCTTACTATCTGGCTTTGCTGGCTATTAACTGCAGCAGGGATACCCCCAGAAAAGTTACTGGATGAAAGCTGAAACGACCTGGTATTAAAGGGCCCATGCACAAACTCACCAGTCTCAGCAACCTAAAATCACCAGAGAGAAGGCTGACAGTCCTTTGGTGAAAAGAGACTCACCTGGAGGGCTTTGGGGGCATCTCAGTGAGAGGAGGGAGTTCTCCAGAGACTGAGACATTGGTGGGGGCCACTGTTCTGACCTGGTCTGGGCATGCTGACACAGACCCTGGTAGACGCCATTGAGGTTCTTCCCATGGCCTGTTAGCCCAGGGGTCTGTCACACCCACTAGAGCACAGACTTAATCCAGTTCAGCCAGGGCATGCAGCCTGCCCTAGGGACCTGCCCCACCCAACAGCAAGCCCTCAGGCTACTTGTTGGCCTGCACTGACTGGGTGCCTTGATCCTCTACTGGCAGGCGAGGGTGTCTGCCTCTGTAGGGCAGGGCCTATGTGAGGACCAGGTGAACTGTGGGGGGCATTGGTGGAGAGGTGGGGGCCTCTGCAGTGGGGTATGGGGGTGTGCTCCAGGGGGTTGGGAAGTGTGCAGGGACCAGGACTGTGTTGACAGTGTGTGTGGTGGTGGTGGGGGGGGGGGGCGTGAAGTGTATCAGCCACAGAAGACCTGTGCTTCACAAATAGCCATAAAAAGGATCAGCCCCACCTTCCAAAGCCTGAAACAATTGAGTGCTCCCATGCGTAGGGCCAGCCCCGCTCAGCTGCACTCCTAAGAGAACTGACAACAGCCTTGTAGCTCTGAGGCCTACAGCAACTGTAAGCCCCTGAGCCTAGCAACCAGCTACACTGGGCACCTACCCAATTAAAAGGAAAACTGCAAAAGGAGTGTGCTGTTAGTGTGCTAATGCTCCCCAAACCGAATTTACAAACAGCTGGCCAGGAAAGGAAAGATGAGACTCCCTGGGTACCTGCATTAAGAGCAACCCTGCCACAGCAGAAGGACACAAGTAGCCCACAAAGGGGTCAGTCCTAGATCTTTTGGACTGGTGATGAGAAGAAAGCACACTGCTGGGCCTCAAAAGGCATTCTTACATAAGGCCACTTCTTCAAGGTCAGGAGACATAGCCAGCTCACCTAGTACATAGAAATAAGCATAGAGAAAGAGGGTTAATGAGGAATACATTCCAAGCAAGGGAACAGGACAAAACGCTAGAAAAAGGACTAAATGAAGCAGAAGTAAGTGACCTACCTAACGGAGTTCAAACGAAATCTCATAAGGCTGCTCACAGATATTAAGAGAAGATTGGAGGAACACAGTGAGCTCATCAACAAAGAAGTGGAAACTATAAAAAAGAACCAATCAGAAATGAAGAATACAATACAGGAAATGAAAAATTCACTAGAAGGATTTGGTAGCAGAGTAGAGGATACAGGAGAATGGATTAGTGAGCTAGATGAAAGACTAGAGGAAATCATCCAGGCAGAACATAAAAAAGAAAAAAGAATTAGACAGAATGAGAACAGTCTAAGGGAACTCTGGGACAATATCAAGTGCACTAACATTCATATGATAAGTGTCCCAGAATGAGAAGAGAGAGACAAAGGGGCAGAAAATTTATTTGAAGAAATAATAGCTGAAAATTTTCCTAATCTGAGGGAGGAAACAGACATTCAAGTACAGGGAGCACAGAGAGCTCCAAACAAGATAAGCCCTTAGAGGCCCACACCAAGACACATTATAATTAAAATGTCCAAAATTAAAGATAAAGAGAGAATCCTAAAAGCAGCAAGAGAAAGGCAGCAAGTGACATACAAAGGAAAGTCCATAAGGCTATCAGTGGACTTCTCAGCCGAAACCCTACAGGTGAAAAGAGAATGGCATGACGTATTTAAAGTGCTAAAAGGAAAAAAACTACAGCCAAGAATACTCTAACCATCAAGGTTGTCATTCAGAATGGAAGGAGAGATAAAGAACTTCCCAGAGAAGCAAAAATGAAAGGAGTTTATCAGCAAGAAACCAGTTCTACAAGAAATGCTGAAGGGACTTATTTAAGTGGGAAAGCGATGACCATAAATAGAGATAAAAAAATTATCAATAGCTACTTTGTATGTCAATGGACTAAATGCTCCAATCAAATGCAACAGGGTGGACACTTGGATAAAAAAACAAGACCCATATAATGTGCCGGATACAAGAGACACACCTCAGATCTAAACACACTTACAAACTGAAGGTTAAAGGATGGAAAAAGATATCCCAGGCAAATGGCAAAGAAAAGAAAGTGGGAGTAGCAATACTTCTATCAGACAAAAGAGACTTTAAAACAACAACTATAACAAGAGACAAAGAAGGGCACTACATAATGATAAAGGGAACAACCCAACAAGAAGATACAACATGTAAATATCTATGCACTCAACATAGGAGCACATAAATACACAAAGCAGTTATTAACAGACATAAAAGGAAAAATAGACAGTAACACAATAATAGTAGGGGACTTTAACACTCCACTTACACCAATGGATAGATCATCCAAACAGAAGATCAATAAGGAAACACTGGCCTTAAATGATACCTTTGACCAGATGGACTTAGTGGATACATATAGATCATTCCATGCAAAAACCACAGAATATACATTCTTTTCAAATGCACGTGGAACATTCTCCAGGATTGATCACACATTAGGCCACAAAACAAGCCTCAATAAACTTAAGAAGATCAAAATAATACCATGCATCTTTTCTAACCACAAAGGTGTGAAACTAGAAATCAACTATAGGAAGAAACTCAGAAAAGCCACAAAAATGTGGAGATTAAACAAAATGCTATTGAACAACCATTGGGTCAATGAAGAAATCAAAGAAGAAATCAAAAAATTCCTCGAGGCAAATGAAAATGAAAATACGACACACCAAAATTTGTGGAATACAGCAAAAGTGGTTCTAGGAGGGAAGTTTACAGTAACTCAGGCCTACCTCAACAAAGAAGAAAAATCCCAAATATACAATCTAAAAGTGCATCTAAAGGTACTGGAAAAAGAACAACAAACAAAGCCCAAAATCAACAGAAGGAAGGAAATAATAAAAATCAGAGCAGAAATAAATGAAATACAGACTAGCAATAAATAGAAAAAATTAATGAAACCAAGAGCTGGTTCTTTGAAAAGATAAACAAAATTGACAAACCCTTAGCTAGACTCACCATGAAAAAAAGAGAGAAGCCCCAAATAAATAAAATCAGAAACGAAAGAGGAGCGATTACGACAGACACCTCAGAAATATGAAAGATAATAAGAGAATACTATGAAAAGCTATATACCAAAAAATTGGATAATCTAGAAGAAATGAATAAATTCTTAGAAACATACAACCTCCCAAAACTGGATCAAGAAGAAGTAGAGAATTTGAATGGACCTATCACCAGTAAGGAGACTGAAACAGCAATCAAAAACCTCCAAAAAATAAAAGTCCAGGACCAGATGGCTTCCCTGGTGAATTCTACCAAAAACTCAAAGAAGACTTAATACCTATCCTTCTCAAACTGTTCCAAAAAATTGAAGAGGAGGGGAGGCTTCCTAACTCATTCTACGAAGCCAACATTATCCTGATACCAAAACCAGACAGGGACAATACAAAAAAAGAAAATTACAGGCCAAAACCATGATGAACATTGATGCAAAAATCCTCAACAAAATATTAGCAAATCTAATACAAAACATTAAAAAGATCACATCATGGGGCCGGCTCCGTGGCTGAGTGGTTAAGTTCGCGTGCTCCGCTGCAGCGGCCCAGGGTTTGGAGCCTGGGCGTGGACACGGCACCGCTGGTCAGGCCACGTTGAGGCGGCATCCCATATCACACAACTAGAAGGACCTGCAACTAAGATATACAACTGTGTACCGGGGGGGGGGGGGGGGGGGGGTGTTGGGGAGATAAAGCAGGGAAAAAAAAAAAAGATTGGCAACAGTTGTTAGCCCAGGTGCCAATCTTTAAAAAAAAAAAAAAATCACATCATGATCAAGTGAGTTTCATTCCCGGGATGCAGGGATGGTTCAACATCTGCAAATAAATCAACATGATACACCACATTAACAAAGTGAAGAATAAAAATCACATGATCATCTCAATAGATGCAGAGAAAGCATTTGACAAGATACAGCATCCATTTATGCTAAAAACTCTAAATAAAATGGGTATAGGAGGAAAATGCCTCAACATAATAAAGGCCATATATGACAAACCCACAGCAAATATCATTCTCAATGGAGAAAAACTGAAAGCTATCCCTCTAAGAACAGGAACCAGACAAGGATGCCCACTGTCAACACTCTTATTTAACATAGCATTGGAAGTCCTAGCCAGAGCAATCAGGCAAGAAAAAGAAACAAAAGGGACCCACACTGGAAAAGAAGATCTGAAACTGTCACTCTTTGCGGATGACATGATTTTATATCTAGAAAACCCTAAAGAATCCACTAAAAAACTTTTAGAAACAATAAGGAATATAGTCAAGTCACGGGATACAAAACCAATGTACAAAAATTGGTTGTGTGTCTATACACTAACACCGAAGTAGCAGAAAGAGAAATTAAGAATACAATTCCATTTACAATTGCAACAAAAAGAATAAAATACCTAGGAATAAACTTAACCAAAGAAGTGAAAGATCTGTGCCCAGAAAACTATAAAACATTGTTGAAAGAAATTGAAGACACAAAGAAATGGAAAGATATTCCGTGCTCTTGGATTGGAAGAATTAACATAGTTAAAATGTCCATACTTCCTAAAGCAATCTATAGATTCAATGCAATCCCTATCAAAGTTCCAACAACATTTTTCACAGAAATAGAGCAAAGAATCCTAAAATTTATATGGAACAACAAAAGACCTCGAATAGCCAAAGGATTTCTGAGAAAAAAGAACAAAGCTGGAGGTATTACACTCCCTGATTTCAAAATATACTATAAAGCCATAGTAAACAAAACAGCATAGTATTGGCACAAAAACAGACACGCAGATCTATGGAACAGAAATGAGGGCCCAGAAATAAACCCATACACTTATGGACAGCTAATATTCGACAAGGGAGCCACGAGCATATGATGGAGAAAGGAGAGTCTCTTCAATAAATGGTGTTGGGAAAACTGGACAGCCACATTCAAAAGAATGAAAGTAGACCATTATTTTACACCATGCACAAAAATCAACTCAAAATGGATTAGAGACTTGAATGTAAGACCTGAAACCATTTAACTTCTGGAAGAAAACATAGGTAGTACACTCTTTGACACTGCTCTTAGCAGCATATTTTCAAGTCCCCCGCCTGACTGAGCAAGTGAAACAAAAGAATAAATGAACAAATGGGACTACATCAAACTAAAAAGCCTCTGCACAGCAAAGGAAACCATCCACAGAATGAAAAGACAACCTGACAATTGGGAGAAGATATTTGCAAGCCATATATCAGATAAGGGGTTAATATCCAAAATATACAAAGAACTCATATGGCTCAACAACATAAAAACCAACAGCCCAATTAAAAAATGGGCAAAAGATCTGAACAGAGATTTCTCCAAAGAAGATGTATGGATTGCCAACAGGCAAATGAAAAGATGCTCAACATCATTAGCTATCAGGGAAATGCAAATAAAAAGTACAATGAGGTATCACCGCACTCCGGTCAGAATGGCTATAATCAACAAGACAGGAAACAACAAATGTTGGAGAGGGTGTGGAGAGAAGGGAACCCTTGTACACTGCTGGTGGGAGTGCAAACTGGTGCAGCCACTATGGAAAGCAGTATGGAGTATCCTCAGAAAATTAAGAATAGATCTACCATATGATCCAGCTATCCCACTGCTGGGTATTTATCCAAAGAACTTGATAATGCAAAGGCATAAAGATACCTACACCCCTATGTTCACTGCAGCATTATACACAATAGCCAAGACTTGGAAGCCACCTAGGTGCCTATCCTGGGAAGAATGGATAAAAGAAGATGTGGTATTTATACACAATGGAACACTACTCAGCCATAAGAAATGACGAAATCTGGCCATTTGTGACAACATGATTGACCTTGAGGGTATTATGCTGAGTGAGATAAGTCAGAGGAAGAAAGTCAAATACTGTCTGGTCTCACTCATAAGTAGAAGATAAAAACGACGACGAAGAAACACATAGCAACAGAGAATGGATTGGTGGTTACCATGGGGGAAGGGGGGGAGGGCAAAAGGGGTGATTAGGGTCACATGTGAGGGAATGGACTATAATTACTTTTTGGGTGGTGAACATGATGTAATCTACACAGAATTCGAAATATATTATGATGTACATTTGAAAGCCATATAATGTTATAATCCAATGTTACTGCAATTAACAAAAAGAAAATTAAAATTAAAAAAATGTCTGCTTGTATTTTGATCCGGATTGTATTGAATTTATAAATCAAGTGCTGAGAATTGACATCTTAACATTATTAAATCTTCTAATTCATGAACACAGAATATCTCCGTTTATTTGGGTCTTTATTTTCTCTCAGCAATTTTTTGTAGTTATCAGTGTAGAGGTTTTTGTCAACGTTATGCATAAATATTTCATATTTTTGATGCCATTGTAAGTCGTATCTATTTTACTTTCTCATTGTTCATTGAGAGCATATAGAATCACAATTGATTTTCATATTTTGCTCTTGGTATACTGCAACCATGTTAAACTCACTTATTCATTTTTGAAGATTTCATCAGATCTTCTACATGGGCCATTTTTCCTCTTTATTAAAATTTTATTTTCCTACCTTTCCAATTTGAATACCTTCTATTTCTTTTCCTTGACTTTTTGAATAGGTCAGGAGTTCCAGTACATTGTTGAATAGAAGTGATGAGAGCAGACAGCCTTGCCTTGCTCCTTATCATAGGGGGAAAACTCAATTTTTGCCATTAGGTATGATGTTACCCATTAGTTTTTCATTGATGTGCTTCATCAGGTTGAAGAAGTTTCTTCCTATGTCAAGTTTTCAGATTTAAAAAAAATCTGGAATGGATGTGGGATTTTGTCCACTGTCTTTTCAACATTTATTTAGATGATCCTGTGTGTGTGTGTGTGTGTGTGTGTGTTTTAGTTTGTAAACATGATACACTGATTTTCATATCTTAAGGCAACCTTGCATTCTTGGGATAAACCAAACTTGGTCATGATTATTATCTTTTTTATGTTGTTTGGTACAATTTGCTAAAATTTTATTAACAATTATTGCATACGTGTTGATATGTGATATTGACCTGTAGTCTTCTTTTCTTATAATGTCTTTGGTGTTGGTGTCAGGGTAATGCTAATTCACAGAATGAGTTGGGAAGTATTCCTGGATCCTCTGCAGTTTTCTTGATGTATCTATATAACATTTGTTTTATTTCTTCTTTAGTGTTTTATATTATTCATCAATGATGCTATCTGGGCCTGGAGTTTTCTTGGTGGAAAACTTTTCTTGATTTTTAAGTACAAATTCAATTTCTTTAATAGATATAGTTATTCAAGATATCAATTTCTTCTTAAATAAGTGTTCGCAGTTCTGTCTTTCAAGGAATTTATCCACTTCACCTAAGTTGTTGAATTTATTGGCATAAAGTTGTTCATAATATTCCCTTATTATCCTGTTAACTTCTGTAGAATGATGTGCAGTGATGCTACCTCTCGTCTCTGATATTGGTAATTTGTGTCTTTTCTCTCTCTATTCTGATTACTCTGGGTAGATATTAATCACTTTTGTTGATCTTCTCAAAGAACCAGATTTTTTTTTTAATTTTCTTGATTTTTTTTTTCTGTTTTCTATCACACTCACTTCTGTTCTTAATCATTTCCTTTTTTCTGCTTCCTGTGTGCTTGATTTTCTCTTTTGTTTCTTGCCTTTCTAGTTTGAAGTCATTGATTTGAGAACTTTCTTCACTTCTATTTTAGATGTTTAGTGACATGTTTCCCTCTATACGCTGCTTTAGCTGCATCCTACACATTTTGATATGCTTTATTTTTATTTTCATTCGCTTCAAAGTACTTTTTAATTTCCATTCTGATTACTTCTTTGACCCATCATGAATTACTATTTATTTTTAGTTACTAGATATTTATGGATTTTCCTGATCTTTTGGTTAGTGATTTCTTATAAAATTCCATTGCTCTATGAAAATATACATTAAAAAATTGAGATGTAATTCACAAATAATGTTATATTGATTTCAGGTGTACAACATAATGATTTGATATTTGTATACATTGTGAAATGATCACTACAATAAGTCTAGTTAACATCCATCACCACACATAGTTACAATTTTTTAAAATATAATTTTAAGAGTTTGAGATTTGTTTTATAGCTCATAAGATAGTGTATCTTGGTAAATGTTCCATGTGAAGGGAAAAGATTATGTATTCTTAAGTCTTTTTTCTTTCAATGTTCTATAAATGTGAAGTACTTCAAATTGATTGATAATGTTGTTAGTGTTGAAAGTGTTACTCAAGTTTGTATATCCTAACTGATTTTCTGTCTACTTCTTTTATCAATTATGGAGGAAAGAGTGATGAAATCTCTGACTCTAATTGTGGGTTCGTCTATTTCTCTTTGGAGTCCTGTTTTATGTATTTTGAATCTCTCTTGTTGGTTTTATAAAGGTTTAGTATTGTTATGTCTTCTTAGCGAATGACTTATCATTATAAAATAACCCACTTTATCCCTGGTAATAGTCTTCACTCAAAAATCTACTTTTTCTGTGATTAATATAAAAACTACAGCTTTCTCTTGATCAGTGTTAGCACAGTATCCTTTTTCCATCTATTGGAAGACGATTTTCCATGGATTATTTACATTTTTGCACTTCTTGTTTCAGCTTTTGTTCTGGACTACCTTTTTAAAAAGGATATTCATGTAGCGAACAATCTTGAAAGATAGAGATACAGTCTTGCACCTGGGCAGAGGGCAGAATTTGTTTCCTGACCACAATAATAAAGAGAACTACTCCTTCTAGGGCAATAATTGGGTAGGTTTGCTAGCAGCTCCTTTAAAAGATTTGGTTCCCTAAGCTTGTGGTCCCTCAAATGTGAAAAGACCCACTGTGCACTCTCCATCCCTCTGGGCCCACCTCTGTATTATCCTTTTGGACTTGGCACCAGGGTAACTGATTCAAACATAAAGCTCATGCTGCCTGCTGTGCCTTCAATAATAAAGTCCTCTGTCTCTGATCCAGGAGTCCTGTATTGACTTCCAGCAATTATGAAGTTTTGGCAGGCTAACTTGTTGGCTTCTGAGCAGTGTAAAATCTCTCATCTTTACATTTCTTGCCACTATCCTTGTACTTTAAACTATTTTTCGTCTTTAGATGTACAGTAAGTTTATTTTAAGCAACAAACAATTGGGTCTTGCCTTTTTATCCATTCTTACAATCTCTGCCTTATAATCAGGATCTTTAAACCATTTACATTTAAAGCGATTACTGATATGGTTGGACTTCATGCCACCATCTTGCTATTTTTCTACTTGTCCCATTTGTTATTTCCTTTATTCTCTCTTTCTGCCATCTTTTAGACTGAAAATCTTCAAAATTCCATTTTATCTCCTTTTTACTTTTGAGTCATTAGCTGTAACTTTTTATGTTATTTTATTGGTTACTTTAGGTTTCGGAGTACACATCTTTAACTTATCTGTATTAGTTTCCTATGGTTGCTGTTACAAATCATTACAAGCTCAATGGCTTAAAACACAAAAAATTATTTTCTCATGAAATCTGAAATAAGTTTCACTGGACTAAAGTCAAGGTGTTGGCAGGGTCTTACTCTCTCCATAAGCCCTAGAGGAGAATTAGTTTTTTGCCTCTTCCTGTTTTTGGTGGCTGCTGGCATTCCTTGACTTGTGACCACATCACTCCTATCTTTGCCTCCATGGCAACGTGCATTCTCATTTTTTGTCTCTGTGAAATCACCCTCTGCCTCTCTCTTACAAGGACACTTGTGATTGCATTTAAGGCCTACCCAGATAATCCAGGAGAATCTCCCCATGTTGAAATCCTAATTCACATCTGCAAAGTTTGCCATATAAGGTAACATTCACAGACTCCAGAGGTTAGGACTTGAATCTTTGGGGACCATTATCCAGCCTACATCACGGCCTATTTCCAAGTGATATTATAACATTTCACATATAGAAATAGAACCTTCCAATAGTATATTTCAATGTCTCCCAATTGGCTTTTGTGCTACCATTGTCATACATTTTATTTTTATATATGTTATAAATTCTTCACTACATTGTTACTGATTTTTCTTTAGTTATTATCTTTGAAAATTTAAATAAAAATCTATTTATGTATACTCACGTGGTTACCATTTTTAGTGCTCTAATCCTTTGATAGATCTGTATTTCCAAGTGGTTGAAAGATGTCCTTCAACATTTATTGTAGTGTAGGTATGCTGTTGAATAATTCTTTCAGCTTTTGTATTGTTCTTTGAATAATAATTATTCTAGATAAAGAATTCTAGATTGACCATTTCATATTTTTTCTTTCAGTACTTTATGTTGCTCTACTGTCTCCTGTCTTGCATTTTCTAAAATTTGATACATTTATATATCGCAATATGATTGCCAATATAGTGATATTTAGCACTTCTATTACATTACATAATTATAGTACAATATTGTCTATATTTATTACACTGTGCAATACATCACTATGGCTTACTTACTACTCATTGCAAGTTTGTACCCTTAAATGACATCAATTTTATCCCCCTAGCCACCATCCCCTAGTAACCACTATCTTACTGGTTTTCTTTTACGTTTTACCTTTTTAAATTCTAATTATGTGATATCACACATTATTTGTCTTTCTCTTTCTGACATCTCATTTAGCATAATGTTGTCTTGTACTGTTTTTGATAAAATATCTGTTGTCATCCTTATCTTTGTTACTCTGTAGGTAAC
Source organism: Equus caballus (assembly GCF_041296265.1). Taxonomy (NCBI): domain Eukaryota; kingdom Metazoa; phylum Chordata; class Mammalia; order Perissodactyla; family Equidae; genus Equus; species Equus caballus. The sequence continues at coordinate 16,943,872 of NC_091712.1, read as the reverse complement.
ATGTTTTCCTTCTTGCTTAAGATTTTCTCTTTTTCACTGCTTTTAAGAAATTTATGATGTGTCTTGTTTCCTTCATGTTCCTTATGCTAATGTTTATTGAAATTCTTGGATCTGTGGTGTTCTTTTCATCAAACTTAGAAAAATATTTAGGAATTCACATACATGTATATTATGTCACTTGAAGTTGTTCCACAGTTCACAGAAATCTTGATAATTTTTTTCCCCAAAGTCTTTTCTGTATCTTTCTTTCTGGATAGTGTCTCATACTATGACATCAGCATTATGAATCTTTTCTTCCATAATTGCTAATTTACTGTTTCTCTCATCTGGTGCATTTTTATTTTCATGTCAGACATTATAATTTTCGTTTCTGTAAAGCTGATTTGAAGGTTTTCATGTCTGTACTTAGTATGTTCAATCTTTCCTCTAGATTCTTGAATATATGGAACACAGTTGTAACAACTTTTATTGTCCTTGACTACTAATGCTATCAGCTGTTATGCCTGGGACCATTTGGGATCATTTTTATGTCATTATATATTGTATTTTCCTGTTTCTTTGCAGACTTTGTAACTTTTTATTGGATACTAGACATTGTGACTTTTACCTTGTTGGGTGCTTGATGTTTTGGTATGCCTATAAATTCTTCATCTTTGTTCTGGGTCTCACTCAAGCCACTGGAAACAGTTGATCCTTTCAGGTCCTACTTTGAAGCTTTATTTGGCAGGTCCAGAAGGAGTGTTTAGTGTAATACTAGTTTTGAGTCCCTCCTGAGGCAAAACCCTTCTAAGTACTTTTGAGTACCCATGAATTAGAATGATTTTCACCCCAGCTGGTGAGGACATGAAATATTCCCAACTCTTTGTGAACTCTGAGTATTGTACCATTTGATGCTTTCAGGGGATTCTTTCCCTAGCCTTGGTTAGTTTCAACACATGCATACAGTGGTCATTAATCAGCTGGGGACTTAACGGGGTCCCTCTGAACACCTATGGAGCTCTATCTGCTCTTCATTGTCTTTGCCAGTATTCTCTCCTCTGAACTTTAGCTTCCCTTGCCTTCCAGGACATCTCTGCTCTCCTCAGGGAGACTTCTGGAATCTGCCTGGCTTCTTCCCTCTTTGCATTCTGACTTGAAAACTCCTCTCTTCAGTAAGTAAGCTTAGAACATGATAGGGCTCATCGTATTTGTTTCTTGTTACACAGGGATCACTATCATTCATTACCTGATAGACAATGTCCTGAAACTCATAATTCATTCTTTCGTATATCTTGTCTGATTTTTCAGTTGTTCTATCCAGGAGAACAAACCCAGTCCATTACTCCATCTTGGCTGAAGGCAGAAATTTTCACATTATCCCTTGAAGAATGATATAAGTGATACATGTCCGTGGTACGAGGTCTATGACTCAATTCAAATTAATTTTCAGATATGGTATTAGCCAGGAATCGTGGACAACTTTTCCCCCATAATGATATCAGCTGTTCTGTTTCCATTTGTTGGATTTTTCTTTCCCTATTGAAGAGCATTTGCATTGTTGAAATCAAGTGAATGTATATGAGTAGCTGTATTTCTGAACTCTCTATTTTGTTCCATTAACCTATCTTTGTGCAATACCATATTGACTTGACTATTATAGCTTTATAATAACTCTTGGAGCCACGCAGGATAAATTATTCAAATATTTGCTCATTTTCAAGATTGTTTTGTGAGTCTAGATCTTTGCATTTTCATGTAAATTGCAAAATTATTTTGTCAATTTCTACCAAATAGTTTGGATTTTGATTGCAATTGCATTTTACCTATAAATTTAATATTGACAAACATAGATTAATTTAAAAACAGTTAACATTTCATCAATGTTGAGTCTTCCAGTCCATGGAACACAGTGTATATCTCCATTTACTTGGGCCTTTTTCAATTTCTCAGTAATGTTTTATAGTTTCATTTTTAGATGTCTTGCATAATTTATGTTAAAATTGTTCCTAAATATCTATTTTTTATCATAGTATAAATGATTTTTTAAAAAGCTAATATTCCGTTTTAAAGGAATTCAATTGTTTGTTGCTGGTATACAGGTATACAATAGATTTTTGTATAATGACCTTCAACTTTCTTGACCATCAACTCATGACCTTGCTACACTTAACTATGAGTTTTAGTAACTTGTTTGTAGGTTTCTTTGGATTTTGTTTAAACACAGTCATGTCTGTAAATAATGACAGTTTTATGTCTCTTATTGCAATCATTATGTCTTTTATTCTCTTTATTGCCTTATTGCACTGGCTCAGACCTCCAGTACAATACTGAATAGAATGGTAAGAGCAAATATCCTTGCCTTCTTCCCAATCTTAAGAGAAAATTATTCAATTTTCACCATTAAATATGATGTTAGCTGTAGAATTTTCATAGATATCCTTCATCAGATGAAACAGCTTCCTTCTATTCCTAAGTATTGCTTGCCTGTTTTCAAAGAAAATGAATTCATTCATGTCACAGATTTGAGTCACTGCAAACTTTGACATTCCAAGCTTACATATATTTGCTTTTTAGACTTCTTCACTTCTTCTTCTTCACCAGCACTGAAACTTAGGTTTGGTTCTCACCTATGTTGAATATTAAGTCCACAAAGAGAAATGGATGCTCGATTTTTGGCGAGGCTCACACTGAGTGGTTGCTTATATATGCTTAACTGACAACCCGAACATTCAGATTTTACCAGCAAAATTAGAAATTACTGGACAGAATCAATTTTCAGGGTTCTGGACTCTAGACAATAGTAGAAATCTGCTATGTCAAATCTAGAGTTTGGGGAATGGCCCCACGGCCAAGTGGTTAAGTTCGCTGACTCTGCTTCCATGGCCCAGGGTTTCGCTGGTTCAGATCCTGGGTGCTGAGGCGGCACCACCACTCATCAGGCCATGCTGAGGAGGCATCCCACGTGCCACATCGAGAAGGACCTACAACTAGAATATACAACTATATACTGGGGGGCTTTGAGGAGAATAATGAAAAAAAAAGATTGGCATCAGATGTCAGCTCAGGTTCCAATCTTTAAAAAAAACACAAACCAAATGGGCAAAAAACCTGAATAGACTTTTTAAAAAAAAAAAAAATCAAGAGTTTCAGAATCTGTCTTTTAAATTAAATGTCTCTTTTCTGATTTTTAATTTCGCCTTCTCACTCCTTCCATTTACAATGCTTTTGAGAGATTTTGAATTCAGTAATTCAGTTCTTTGTAAACAAATTTATTGTCAGCTTTTTTTTTTTTTCCTGTTGGTGTAGCACTTAAGTTTGATCACCATACAAATATTTTTCTGTCGCTATTATTGATGCAATACATACTGGAAAATGCACAAATGATAACTGTAAATCCTGATGGTTTTTTGAACACACCCAGAAAAGCCAGAGCCGGAGACGGAACATCTGTGGCGCTCCAGAAGGTTTCTTCGCGTCCCTTTCCGGCCATTCCCGACTGCACCAACGGTACGCTGGAGGTAGCTTCCACCAGCTCTTGAGAAGCGACGGTTAAATTTTCAGGAATCTGGCGAGGCAGTTCTCAAACACAACCATTATTAACAATCACATTACAAGTTAATATCTTAAAATATTCAAACATGTTACTTTGGTCAACCAAACTTTCTTTCTCAGAAAGTGTTTTGCATTAATAATCTTCAAGTTTTTAAAGACAAAATGAATTTCTCGAAGTCAAACTATCTCAAAAACTCTACCTTGGGAAGCTGCGTAGGAGCGCAGCGCGGGGGAACCGACGGCAAGAGAGCGCTTCTGCGGCAGCCAGCATCTTGCGCGACCCCGCGGCGCCACTCGGGGCTTGGCGCCGGCTGGGCTCCGCCGCACTCGCGCTGACAAGAGCCCGGCGCTCGGGCTTTGCTCGGGGAGCCCAAGTGCTCAAGGGTCGAAGGGGCCCGCGCTGTATTTCTTTAGGCCCAAAGCCCGAAAGAACCTGCGCTGCTGGCCCATCCTGGAAGAAACGAACAGGCAGCGCCGCGAGGGGGAAAGAGGGCGCAGGCCCCGCGGGCCTGTTCCCGACGACGCCCCCGCGGCCGCCGCTCTCCGCGTCGGGCGCGCCGCGAAGGCCAGGGCGGCTCCGGCGCCTCCGTGCGCAGCTCGCGCCCGCGGCGGCCAACCGTGACGTGGCGCCCGTGACGCGGCGTCAACGGCCCGACCCGGCGGCTGGCGCCCTGCGCTCGTCGGTGCCGCCTCCGGGCGCGCAGTCCCGGCCTCTCCTCGGAGCACAGATGTCAGTTAGTGAGATAGCGGGAGCGGGGGCCGGAGGGTTTGCGGGCTTCCGTCTCGAAGGAAGTCTGGGAGGCTCAGAATCGCCAGCGTTGTCACCTTAGAGCCAGCCTCGCGGGGCGCCCCCCGCCCCCGTCACTGCTGCCCACGGCCTCGGCAGGTACGCGGCGTCCCAGGAGCGCCGGGGCCCAGGGGTCCCTCGGCGGGCCAGCGTGCGCAGGAGAGTCTCGGGCGAAAGCACCCCGGCTTTTCTCTTAATGATCCCGCGGCCTGACTGCCTCAGTGGCAGTTGTGCTGCTTTTGGTGCAGAATCTGAGGCAAATCATCCCCCCCGCCCCCACCATTTTGTTTACTGTGTCGTCGAAGGGTTTGAAACGAATATCAAGTTAATCCTTGAAAGAAAACCAAAAAACGTTTGTCTTCGTGGTAGAAAGTGATAAACTTGGGCGAATTTATATAGCTCCACCTCCTAGGATTACTAGGGAGGTTAAATGAAGTAAATAGGTAAAATCGTTACATATTTTCTTGTAAATACAAGTGTTCACTCATGTTGCTTTTAGTTTTGTATTCGTGTGAACTTCATGGATCCCTTTGTTAGGCCGACTCTGGCATCAGGGGAGTGTTCCAATCTTTTCTTGCTGCTTTCTTGAAGCGGCCCACATCTCTGCCTCCCTGTCTGTCACCATGGACGAACCTTCTAAAGTGTGTCGGCCCGTTTGTGCATTAAAACCCATTTCGTCTTGTTTACTCCAGAACGTCATCCCAGCAGTCTCTGCTCTATCGCTCACTCTGTGTTGCTTTCTACTGGATCACTTCCATCAGCATGTTTGTTAATTTTCTAGGGCTGCCTAAAACAGCGCCACAAACTTGGTGGCTTAAAACAACAACAGTTTGTTCTCTCGCGGTTATGGAGTCTAGGATTCTGAAATCAAGGTTTGGCCGGGCTGTGCTCCCCCCCGAAGGTTCTGGGGAAGATTTCCCTTGCCTCTTCCTCACTTCTGGTGGGTGCTGGCAATCCTGAACATTCTTTGGCTTGCAGCTGCATCACTCACTGGTCTCTCTTATCACGTGGGCTTCTTTCCTGTATGTCTACGTGTTTGTGTATTCACGTGACTTTCTTAAAATGACACCACTCATTGGATTTAGGGCCCCCTCCAATCCAGTATGACCTCATCTTACCCTGGTTACATCTGCAAAGACTGTATTTTCAAATACGGGCATATTCTTAGGTACCAGGGATTAGGACTTGAACACACGTTTTTGGGGGGCGCAGTTCAACCCACAACAATGGGACTTTTGTAAGTGTGGAGAGCTTCAGACAACAGAGAACCAGTGCTATTCTATCTTAATTTTTCTAGTATACCAGACAACTCCCGTGGTCAGGCATATGCTTTAAAATTCTTTGGGAGGAGGCATTGTCCTGAGTCCTAATCAGTCAGCTTTGGAGAAAGAGAGAAGTGGAAGAATGAAATCCTATGGCCTGCCCAGTCTATACTTCCTTATTCCAGCATGACTTTGGTGCTACGTTGATATTACCTTGCTGATACACTGGGCCTAGGCTATTACTCCTACGGAAATAATGATCTATATAAAGGGCATATATTAGTTTAAAAATGGTGGGAAAGTAAGAATAAAATTTTAAAGTTTTCTGAATATATTCTCAGTGCTGCCACTGTCTTATTCCCTTCCTTCAGCCCTCGTCCTAAATGCCCATACCTAAATCAGCCTTCAGTCACCTAGAGGTGTTTCTCACAGGTTTTTTTTTTTTTTTTAAATTTGCTATTATTTGTTGTTAGGAATGTTTCCTTCTTCATTTTGTAATTTCTCCAGAGTCGACTTTAGGATTCACCATCTTCAAGATAGTTGATAATCCTGCCATCATTTTGAATCTGAAATCTTAATATTTTATTCACAGGAAGGAATACAATTTTTTTCATCTATAATTTGGAAGCTAAGTAAATAACAAAATGAAGCCAGTAAAGCATCAGTTGGCAGTTAGTGATAAAGTGGTAAATGTTCCAGAATTAACTAATAAAAAAGGACGACCTAGTTCACCTTGGTCATCTAAATCAAAGCAAAAACGTAAGGCAAAATTAGTACGTGATAAACTTGAACCGATGGTCTTAAGATCTCCACCAACAGGAGAATCCATTTTAAGATATGCTTTGCCTATACCATCAAGTAAGACAGATGACTTCATGTCAGAAGAGGAATTGATCAGGAAAATTACCGAACATCTGAAGATGGTAAGACATTTGTTGGTCTATGTATTGGGGGTCCCCATGACCATCCCCGGGTTTAGTGATTTGCTAGGAGGACTCACTGGACTCAGCATAAAGTCATATTAATGGCTAAGATTTATTACAGTGAAAGGTACAAAACAAAATCTGCAAAAAGAAAAGACACATGGGGTGAATTCTAGAGGAGACCAGGTTCAAGCTTCCAAGATTCGTCTCCCTTTGGAGTCACACAGGACATGGGTGTGACTCCAGTAACAAACTCCTCCAACAACAAATTGTGACAACACGTGAAATGTCTACCAGAGAAGTTCATCAGAGACTCAGTACCCAGGGTTTTTTTGGGGGTGGTGGTTACCTAGGTACTCTCTGCTTGGCATGTACAAAAATTCCAGACTCCCTGAAGGAAAGCATGTGTTCAGCATAAATCACATTGTTTGCACAGATAGTTTAAGGGCACTGAGCCACTGTTATCAGTTATTGAATGGTGGGAACCCTCCTGAAATCCAAATTCTGAGGTGCCAGTCCAAGACCAACCTTGCAAGCAGATCTTTCTGAGGATAGGCCTTTCTCAGTCTCATGCCTGCTATGTTAACTCTGCTCTGCACTTTAGAAAGTTTAGCTCTTAGTGTTGGGGAAAAAAAACCACCTCCCTTTCTCTGAGTTTCTTTTTGCATGGTGATCCAGAATTGAATTGTAAATGTACCGAATACCAAGTGAGAAATAGCACAAGTATAAAAAGAATATAGTTTGTCAAACTTCCAAAATACGAACTTGCTTAAAGTTTGAGTGGTTAGCTCAGAGAATTTCCTTTAAAAATGTGTTGCTTTCTGATCTCCATCTCTATTTTCCGCACTCTCTTCAAAGAAGAAAGTTGAGTCAGTCAGATTTTGAGGAATACTTTGGTGGTAAGTAGACTTGATGCTTCAAGTATTCATAGACAGACCCTCTCCCATAAACATAAAATTTAAGTTTATGGCGCTGGCAGAAATAATTTTTACTGCTAAAAAGGTCTTGACATGATTGACTAAATATCTTTTTACATTTAATATAATAATTTTAAATTATGAAAGTACTTAATTTGCTTTGATTTTCTCATAGGTTGTTTCTACTTTGGAAGAAGCCTATGGGTATAGTATTCAAAATGGAGAAACACCAATTGTGAAGCCTGAACAGGAAGGATCAACTTTATCTGTAAGTATTTGTAACCCAAATGTAGAGACGTTATCATTGAAAAGGGCTAAGATTTTCTTTCGGAGTCCATACATGTTCTCAGAATGAATTCCCCATTTATGAAAATGATCCTGTTAGGAAACTTGAAAGTAGTGTACTGATTTTTCCATCCCCTGCCAACATTTATCTTAAGTTTAATGAAGGCATATCTATATCCTGAGCCTACTTTTAATGCTAATGCCTCTCCTGTTTAATTTTTAAGCATGTGGTTGTCTGTTGGCTTGAGGTATATATTTTTTATCACATTAAGAAAGTATTCTTCCATTTCTAGTTTGCTAAGAAAAACCCAAAACAATAAAGAGATTATAGAGTTTAAACAAATGTCCTTGCATATACTGAAATAGTGTAATTATTAAGGTGGTTATGTCGTTTTTCTCCTTCAATCTATTGATGAGAGGAATTATTTTACATATTTCGTAATATTCAACTGTAATTTAATACACTTTACTCGTGGAGTAGTATTCTTCTGTTTTCTAATTAGTTTTGTTAGTTAGGGATTGAGTTTGGCTCCATGTAATAAAACACCAATGTTGAGTCATTCAATTGATGAACATGGTATGTACCTCCATTTATTTAGGTCTTGTTTGAGCCCTTTCATCAAAATTTTGTAATTTTCATCATACAGATCCTATGCATGATTTGTTAGATTGATACATTGATATTTCATGATTTTTGGAATGATTATTAAGGGCATTATGTTTTAATTTCAGTTTCCACATGTTTGTTGCTAGCATATAGAAATACGATTGATTTTTTTCTATGTTGATCTTATATCTTGTAACTTTGCTCAATGTACTTTTTTATTCTAGGAGTTTGTCTGCAGATTCCTTGGAATTTCCTACATAGACAATTATGCCTTCTTCAAATAGGGACAGTTTTACTTCTTTCTTTCCAATTTGAATGCTTTTTATTTCCTTTCCTTGACTTATTGTGCTGGCTCTGGCTTCCAGTATTATATTTAATAATAGTGATGAGAGCAGACTTCCTAGACTCATTCTGACTGCTACTTCCAGACAAGGGTGAAAATTCACTTCCCTGCTCCGTTCCACCACCACCATTCTGATGGAGGAATTGGAGTGCTACCTGCTACCACTAGTAGGTGGTGGACATTCACTCTCCAGTCAGCCTTGCTGACACCACCCTGGTGAGGGACATAGAGGGCCAAATTTCACTGCCATATTGTTTTTCAGTTCTGTTGACACCTATGGGTGGTGGTGCAGTTTTTTTCTTGGTGTTTAGCTCAAGTAGGATAGGTATTGTCGAAAAGGTTTTGCTTTATGCTAGAGACTCCTTTTCACAGTCCTGTGGCTTTTCTTAGGGCTTTTTATTAGTCTGTACTTATTGACAGTTCAGGTTGCAGGCTTTCCTAGTGTTCCAGATATTTTATATATAGGTATGAAGAAAACCCAAGGAACTCTTGTATTCCTCAATTCTCGAGACCTCTACTTTCTCTTTCTACCTTTCAGAATTTTCTTGTGTTGGTTTGTGGTATTGTCTGCAGTATATTAGTTGTAGAGGGGAGGATTAGAGGAATTGGCCCAGTCCATCATGGCCAGAACAGGAAGTCCAAAACTACTTTTTACTTTGATACAATTTTATGTTCTGATGTCTACTTTGATATCAGCTTTCTTATGATTAGTCATTGTATATCTCCTCTCAAACTTTATTTTCAAACTATAACTGTGTATTTACTGTGTCTCTTTGAAATAGCATATAGGTGAGTCTTGCTTTTTTATCCAGTCTGACAATCTCTGTCTTTTAATTGCTGTTTGGTTCATTTACATTTAATTGATACAATTAAATGTCATGTCATATAATTAGTTTATTATAGTGAAATGTTAATGAAATAATGTGAATAAAGTCTACTATCCTGCTATTTGCTTTGTTTTGTCCTATATGTTTTTTGCTCTTTTTCTTTTCTGTCTTATTTTGTGTTAATTATGTATTTTTTAGTATTTTGTATTGTTTTTTGCTTTTTAGCTATGTATTTTTTGTACTTTCTGTAGGGATTGCGTATGTATCTTTAGCATCACAATATATCTTTAATTAATATTATACTGCTTCATTTCTAATGTGAGAACTTTATAGCAGTATAATAACATTTTCCTCACTTACGTTTTTGTGCTATTGTTGTGATATTATTGTTTACTCTTTTTTTTTCTGACTGCTTTAAAGATTTTCTCCTTATCTTTGGGTTTCGGCAGTTTGATAAGATAGGCCTAGGTGAGATATTTTCTGTGTTTATTCTGGTTGGAGTTCATCAAACTGAGTCTGAGTTGATTTTTTCATCAAATTTGGAAATTTTCATTCATTATTTCTTCAAATATTTTACTGCCTCCCACCCTCCTTTTTTTGAGACTCCAATTACATGTACATCAGACTGATACAGTATGAGAAGTCACTCACACTCTGTTCATCTGTTTCAGTGTTTTCTTCTTCTCTGCTTCAGTTTGGACAACATACATTACCCTATCTTCAATTCACCAATCCTTCCTGTAGTGTCTGATCTGATGTTAAGCTCAATCCTATGACATTTTTAGTTTTAAATATTGTAATTTTTACGTTTAGGATTATCTTTTGGTTCCTTTTTAGGGGTTTTAATATCTCTCCCGCTGTTATCCCTCTCCTCACCTACTTTATCTTTTCCTGTAAATTCTTTTATCTTATTGATAACAGAGTTTTAAAAATTTCTTGTCTGCTAATTCCAATATCTGGGTGAAGAGTGTGATTGCTTCTTCTAACTAGTTTTTCCTTTGATTATGGATTGTGTTTTTCTGGTTCTTCATATGTTTTGTGATTTTTTTTATTGGATCTCAAGCATTGTATTTAGAAGAACATTGGAAACTATTGTACAGTGTTTTGTTTCCTAGAGAATGGTTGCTGTTTCCTTTATGGCATTTAGGGTGAAGGGCTAATCATTCTCATTCCTCTAAGAGTTGAGTTGGGTGGGAACTGATCCATATGTTTAATTAGGTTGAGGTTTTATCTGATTTGTCTAATCTGCAATGTCTCCTATTGCTGCTTCCCCTGAGGGGCTGATTTCTTTGATCTTGCCAATATTTTAGTTGGCAGGAGTTTGAACTTCAATTTAAACAGTTTTGGTTCACATTTTGGTTCAATCCTGGCAGAGCTTTGAAATACAATTACCATGAGAATGTGCAGGATAAGATTTCTCTGCTTTTTAGCTCCTCCTTTTTTTTTATAGTTCTGTAATTGCCACCACAATCAAACTGTAAAGCATTTTTATTATCCCAGAAAGCTCCCTTGTACCCCTTTACAGTCAATTCTCTCCTGCCTTGGCTCTAGACAACCACTGATTTATCACTATAGTTTTGCCTTTTCTAGAATTTCGTATAAATAAAATCATACAGTATGTAGCCTTATTTAACTTCCATAGTTTGTTTCAACCATCCTAATCTCTGACGACTGCCTTTTAGCTTTCTCACTTAGTCTGTCTAATATTATGCCTCCAAAAGTCCTTTGATTCCATTGGGAACTATAATCTATTGGCCCTACGGCCTTTTACTGTCCCAAATCTCCTTGTGTTCTTACCTCCCTAAGCTTAAATTCCATGGTCTATTGTTATTATTATTCTTTCCTTGCATATGTACTTAACTCTCTTGCCCTGTCCTGCTTTATTGATTGCTTATTTATTGATATTTATTTTGTTAATCTGCAAGTCTGGTCAAATTGATCTCTGTCTTCTCTATCTATCTGGCACCTGAATGTGGGTGGAAGAAAATCCCCAAGTATGCAAATGGTCTCACTTTATATTTGTGATTAGTAACTCTAGTTCGTTCCTATTTTCATTATCATGAATGACTGTTTCAGTTTTTCTTCCCTCTCCTATATGATTATAGGCCTTTACCATGACAAAGAGGTATATGAGCCTATGAGTATGTTTAAAATGTAATGTTGAACAAACATATTCCTCATGGAGAACATTCTTTGAGTGTATATAAGCATCTGAGATTTGTTCATCATGGATCAATTCTCTGATTTACAAGTCACTGCTCTACTAGAAGAGATTCAGTCATTGTGACATTTTAACCTGTAACTATTTTTTTCGTCAAAGTTTTCTCTTGCCCATTAAGTGAGGATGCAAGACTACAGCTCTTGGCAAATATACTTACAATAAGTCCTAATTAGCATTCATTTTCTAACACAAAGAAATATTTATAAGGTATACACACAGTGGCCACCTTTTTTTGCCACCTGTCAATTTCAAGAGGCTAAGTCTGGGATGCTTGATTTTCTGCAACTGTATAGGGGAGAATGACTGGAGAGACATAGCTGGGTATATGTCATTAATGGGCCACTCCCCAGAATGTACTTTCTTTCTGGGAGAATTTGGTAGGATAGCATTTAGAGTGTGCTTTCTTGTCTTATGTGTTTGAAGGGACATAAGTTACATACATGAAAATATTTTCAAAAGTAGTTGAATATACTGAAATATAAATGGATATACATATGGGTTCTGAAATAAAAGTAACTTTCTGTTTTGTTATTCTTTTCAAAAGGTTGGGGATGATCTGAGTTCATTCTTGATATGTTGTTCACAATTTGCAGCTCAGTTAGAAGAAGCAGTTAAGGAAGAACGTAATGTATGTATTCTGTGTAAACTGCAAGGTGTAAATATTACTCAATATTTTAATAATTTTAATTGTTATCAATCAATAATAAACGAACAATATTAATTACATTAATGATAATTAATAATTAAATTAATTATTAATACTTTTAGTAATAAAATATTTAAAGTTATATTGATTGTTTAAACTTCAATGTGGTAATCCATTCAGAAACATTAGTCTAGATACAGTACCTTAAGGAGGTGGAAAGGCATTAGAAAGCATTATTTTTCTTTATTCTTAACATAGGCATTTAGATCTGTGAATTTTTCTTTAAGTACAGCATTGACTGGGTCATTAGTATTTTCTTATGTAGTATTTATACTTTATTGTGTTTTTTAATGCAAGTTTATATTACAAAAGTAATATGTCATAATTAATGAAAATTTAAAAAATAAAGTCTGGGCTGGCCCAGTGGCATAGTGGTTAAGTTCACGTGCTGCACTTTGGTGGCCTGGGATTCTCAGGTTCGGATCCCGGGCACAGGCCTAGCACCACTTGTCAAGCCATGCTGTGGTGGCGTCCCACAATATAAAGCAGAGGAAAATTGGCACAGATGTTAGCTCAGTGACAGTCTTCCTCATGCAAAAAGAGGAAGATTGGCAACAGATGGTAGCTCAGGGCCAATCTTCCTCTCACACACACACACACACACACACACGATAAAAAATAAAGACGCGCAAAAAGAAGAAAATAAAAATCACCAAAATCCTATTTCCCTGAGATAACCAACCATTATTAACATTTTTATTTACCTTCCTGTTTTCCCATGGTTATATACATTATTTTTTAAAAATGAAATAATATTGCACTTGCTATTTGATAATGCACTTTCTTATTTTTTGAGTTGTGAAAAATAATGTTTATTGTGTATCTGATTATAAAAGTATTATTGTGAAACATTTGAAAAAGTGAGAAAAGCACATACGAAAACAAATTATCTGTAATCTCACTCTAATATATAAGCACCATTAACATTTTGGAATATATTTTCTCGTGTTTTGCTGTGAAAAAAATAAATACACATTTGTGTGTATATGTGTGTGTGTGTACATATACACACATTTATATGTACATTGATATATACATTTTTTCCAAATTTTTTACTTTAGTAAAATACACAATGCCATAAAGCTTACTATGTTAACCATTTTCTTTTTTGAGGAAGATTAGCCCTGAGTTAACATCTGCCACCAATCCTCCTCTTTTTGCTGAGGAAGACTGGCCCTGAGCTAATATCTGTGGCCATCTTCCCCTGCTTTACGTGTGGGACGCCTGCCACAGCATGGGTTGACAAGCAGCAGGCATGTCTGCACCCGGGATCCGAACCAGTCAACCCTGGGCTGCTGAAGCACAACGTGCGAACTTAACTGCTATGGCACCGGGCTGGCCCTGCTAATCTTTTCTTTTCTTTTTTTTTTTTTTTTTTAAAGATTGGCACCTGAGCTACAACTGTTGTCAATCTTCTTCTTTTTTTTTTTATTCTTCTCCCCAAAGCTCCTCAGTACATAGTTGTAGACTCTAGCTGTGAGTGCTTCTGGTTGTGCTATGTGGGACACTGCCTCAGTGTGGCCTGATGCGTGGTGCCGTGTCCATGCCCAGGATCCGAATTGGTGAAACCCTGGGTCATCGAAGCAAGGCATGTGAACTTAACCACTCGGCCATGGGGCTGGCCCCCTGTTAACCATTTTTTAAGTGTACAGTTCGGTAGTATTCAGTACATTCATATTGTTGTGCAACCATCACCTCCATCCATCCCAGAACTCTTTTCCTCTTGCAAAACTGAAACTCTGTATGCATTAAACAATAACTCCCTATGACCCCCTCCCCCAGCCCCTGGTAACCACCATTCTATTCACTGTTACTATGAGTTTGCCTTTTGTCTTTTTTTTTTTGTAAGATCCATATGTAAGTGAGGTCATGCAATATTTGTCTTTCTGTGTCTGGCTTATTTCACTTAGTGTAATGTCTCCCAGATTCATCCGTGGTGTCACAAATGGCAGGATGTCTTTCTTTTTTATGGCTGAATAATATTCCAGTGTGTGTGTGCGTGCGTGTGTGTACACTACAACTTCTTTATCTAGTCATCCATCGGTTGTTTCCATATCTTGGCTATTATGAATGCTGCAATGAACATTGGAGTGCAGATATCTCTTTGAGATAATGATTTTGTTTCCTTTGGGTACATACTCAGAAGTGGGATTGCTGTATCACATGGTACTTATATTTTTAAATTTTTGAGAAACCTTCATACTGTTTTCCGTAGTTGCTGTACCAACTTAACCTTCTCACCAATGGTAGAAGGGGTCCCTTTTCTCCACATTCTTGCCAACATTTGTTTTCTCCTGTCTTTTTGATAATAGCTATTCTAATAAGTGTGAGATAATATTTCATCTTGGTTTTGATTTGCATTTCCCTAATGATGAGTGCTGTTGAGCACCTTTTCATGTACCTCTTGACCATTTGTATGTCTTCTTTGGAAAAATATCTATGCAAGTGCTTTGCCCATTTTTTAATCAGGTTATCTGTTTTTTTGCTGTTGAGTTGTATTAGTTCCTTACATATTTTGGCTATTAGCCTGTTATCAGATATGTGCTTTGCAAACATTTTCTCCCTTTCCATTTTGTTGATTGTTTCCTTTGCTGTGCAGTAACTTTTTAGTTTGACGTAGCCCCACTTGTTTGTTTTTGCTTTTGTTAAGCCTAGGCTTTTGGTGTCATGTCCAAGAAATCATTGCCAAATCCAATGTCCTGAAGCTTTTCCCTTGTTTTCTTCTAGCAGTTTAATAGGTTTAGATCTTAGATTTAGGTCATGGATCCGTTCTGACTTAATATTTGTATATGGTGTAAGGAAAGAGTAGAACTTTATTCTTTTGCACGTGCATATCCAGTTTTCCCAGCATTAGTTGTTGAAGAGATTGTTCTTTCCCCCTTCTATTGTCTTGGTACCCTTGTCAAAAATTATTTTGACTTATATGCAAGAGTTTATTTCTGGGTTATTAGTTCTGTTCTATTGGCCTATGTATCGATCTTTTAAATTATATGTTTATTTTATTTATTTATTTATCTAATTGTTTTTGAGGAAGATTAGCCCTGAGCTAACATCTGCTGCCAGTCCTCCTCTTTTTGCTGAGGAAGACTGGCCCTGAGCTAACATCCATGCCCATCTTCCTCTACTTTATATGTGGGACGCCTGCCACAGCATGGCTTGCTAAGCAGTGCCATGTCTGCACCTGGGATCCAAACTGGTGAACCCCAGGCCACCAAAGCAGAACATGCGCACTTAACCACTGCACCACTGGGCTGGTCCCTATATTTTTATTTTTAAAAATTGGGATATAATTGACATATAACATTGTATTAGTTTTAGGCGTACATATATATCTGTCTTTATGCCAGCATGGCACTGTGTTAATTACTGTTGCTTTGTAGTATATTTTGAAGTCAGGAAATTTGAGGCCTCCAACTTTTTCTTTTTCAAGATTGTTTTGGCTATTCGAGGTCCCTTGAGGTTCCATATGAATTTTAGTATGTTTTTTATGTTTCTGAAAAAAATGCCATTGGAATTTTGGTACGAATTTCATTGAATCTGTATATTAGTTTGACTAGGATGGACATTTTTACAATAATAAATCTTCCAATCCATGAGCATGGGATGTCTTTCCATTTATCTCTATCTTCTTTGATTTCCTTCAGCAATGTTTTATATTGTACAAATATACGATTTTCTGTTTACAAATCTTTCATCTCCTTGGTTAAGTTTATTCTGAAATATTTTTATCTTTTTTGATGCTATAGTAAATGCGATTGTTTTCCTAATTTTCTTTTTGGATTGGTCCTTGTTAACATGTAGGAATACAACTGACTTTAAATGTTAATTTTGTATCCTGCAACTTTGCTGAATTCATTTGTTCTAACATTTTTTGTGTGTTTGTATGTGTGTGGAATCTTTAGAGTTTTCTACATACATTGTGACATTTGCAAACAAAGAGAATTTTACTTCTTGTTTTCCAATTTGTATGCCTTTTATTATTTTTTTCTTTTCTAATTGCTCTATCTAGAAATTCTAGTACTACGTTGAATAGTGATGGTGAAAGTGGGCAGCCTTGCCTTGTTCTTGATCTTAGAGGAAAAGCTATCAGTCTTTCCCCATTGAGTATGGTGTTTGTGTGACCTGTTCACGTATGGATTTTTATGTTGAGTTAGTTTCCTTATATTCTTAGTTTTTTTAAAAAAATTAATTTATTTTAATTGCAGTAACATTGGATTATAACGTTATATAGCTTTTGGATGTACATCATAATATATTCCGAATTCTGTGTAGATTACATCATGTTCGCCACCCAAGAACTAATTATAGTCCATCCTCTCACATGTGAGCCTAATTGACTTATATTCTTAGTTTATTGACTGTTCTTATTAATTTTGTCAAGATTGTTGAATTTTTTGTTAAAAGCTTTTTCTGCATCTATTGGGATGATCATGTAGTTTTATCATTCATTTTGTTTTTGTGGTGTATTATATTGTTACATATTATTACATATATTGAGTCATCCTGTGTTCCAGGTATAATTCCTACTTGGTTTTGCTGTATAATCTTTTTAATATGTTTTTGAATTCTGTTTGCTAGTATTTGCAATCCAAATAAAGAGAGCTTTTTTCCTTCTTTTCCATGTCTCATGGAATCCTTATTGTTTATTTATTGATTTATTTTTTACTTACATTATTATTTATTTTTATTGAGGTCACATTGGTTTATAACATTATATAAATTTCAGGTGTACAACGTTATATTTTGACTTTTGTATAGACTGCATCATGTTCACCACCAAAAGTCTGGTTGCCACCTGTCACCATACACCTTTTGGCCTCCATATGCCGTCTTCCCCTCTGGTCACCACCAATCTGTTTTCGGTATCTATGTATTTGTTTGTTTTTGTTGTTTTGTCTTCCACATATGAGTGAAGTCATATGGTAATTGTCTTTCTCTGTCTGACTTATTTTGCTTAGCATAATACCCTCAAGGTCCATCCATATTGTTGCAAATGGCAAGATTTTGTGTTCTTTTAGGTCTGAGTAGTATTCCGCTATCTATCTTCTTTATCCATTCATCAGTTGATGGGCACTTGGGTTGCTTCCAAGTCTTGGCTACTGTGAATAATGCTGCAGTGAACATAAGGGTGCTTATATTTTTTTGAATCAGTGTTTTCCTGTTCTTTGGTTAAATACCCATAAGTGAAATAGTTGGATCATATGGTATTTCTGTTTTTAACTTTTGGAGGAATCTCCACAGTGTTTTCCATAGTGGCTGCACCAGTTTGCGCTCCCACCAGCAGTGTATGAGAGTTCCCTTTTCTCCACATCCTCTCCAACTCTTGTTATTTCTTGTCTTTTTAATAATAACCGTTCTTTCGGGCATGAGGTGATATCTCCTTGTGGTTTTGATTTGCATTTCCCTAATAATTAGTGATGTTGAACATCTTTTCATGTGCCTGTTGACCATATATATATCTTCTTTGGAAAAATGTCTGTTTATATCCTTTACCCTGTTTTTGATTGGGTTGTTTCTTTGTTGTTGAGTTGTATGAGGTCTTTATATATTTTGGATATTAACCCCTTATTGGATATATGATTTGCAAATATTGTCTCCTGATTGGTAGGTTGTTTTTACATTTTCCTGATGGTTAAATTGCTGTGTGGAGCTTTTTAGTTTGATGTAGTCCCAGTTATTTTTTCTTCTGTTTCCTTTGCCTGAGAAGATATGGTATTCAAAAAGATACTACTAAGACCAATGTTAAACAGCATACTGCCTATGTTTTTTTTAGGAGTTTTGTGGTGTCAGGTCTTACATTCAAGTCTTCAATCCCATTTTGAGTTAATTTTTGTGTATTGTCCAAGGTAGTAGTCTACTTTCATTCTTTTGCATGTGGTTCTCCAGTTTTTCCACCATTTATTGAAGACACTTTCCTTTCTCCATTGTGTGTTCCCTGGTTCTTTTGTCAAAAATTAGCTGTCCATAAATGTGTCGGTTTATTTCTAGGATCAGTTCTCTTCCATTGATCTGTGTGTCTTGTCTCTTTTTGTGCCACTACCATGCTGTTTCCATTACTATAGCTTTGTAGTATATTTTGAATTCAGGGAGTGTGATACCTTCAGCTTTGTTCTTTTTTACAGGATTGCTTTGGCTATTCTGGTTCTTCTGTTGTTTCATAGAAATTGTAGTCTTCTATGTTCTATTTCTGTGAAAAATGCCATTGTGATTCTGATTGGGATTACATTGAATATGTAGATTGCTATAGGTAATGTGGACATTTTAATTATGGTTAATTCTTCCAATCCATGAGTATGGAATATCTTTCCATTTCTTTATGTCTTCTTCAATTTCTTCCAATAATGTCTTATAGTTTACAGTGTACTGGTCTTTCACCTCCTTGGTTAAATTTATTCCTAGGTATTTTATTCTTTTTGTTGTGATTGTGAATGGGATTGTATTCTTGCTTTCTCTTTCTGCTGGTTTGTTGTTCATGTGTAGAAATGAGACTGATTTTTGTGTGTTGGTTTTTGTAGCCTATAACTTTACTGTAGTTGTTGATTATTTCTAATAGTTTTTTTGGTGGAGTCTTTAGGGTTTTCTATGTATAGAATCCTGTCATCCACAAATAGTGACAGTTTTACTTCTCCTTTCCAGTTTTTATCCATTTTAGTTCTTTTTCCTGCCTGTTTGCACTGACTAGCACTTCCAATACTATGTTGAATAAGAGTAGTGACAGGGGATCATTGTCTTGTTCCTGTTCTTAGAGAAATAGGTTTCAGTTTTTTACCATTGAGTATGATGTTGGCAGTGGGGTTGTTGTATATGGCTTTTGTTATGTTGAGGTACTTTCCTTTCTATTCCCATTTTATTGAAAGTTTTTTTTTTTTTATCATAAATGGGTGTTGAATCTTGTCAAATGCTTTCTCTGCATCTATTGAGATGATCATGTGATTTTTTTGTTAGTGTGGTGTGTCACATTGACTTTTGGATGTTGAACCATCCCTGCGTCCCTGGAATAAATTCCAATTGATCATGGTGTGTGATCCTTTTAATGGATTGCTGTATTCAATTTGTTAATATTTTGTTGAGGATTTTTGCATCTATGTTCATCAGTGATATCGGCCTGTAATTTTGCTTTTTTGTGTTCCCCTTATCTGGTTTTGTATCAGGGTAATGTTGGCCTTGTAAAATGAGTTAGGAAACATCCCCTTATCCTCAGTTTTTTGGAATATTTTGAGAAGGATAGGTATTAAATCTTCTTTGAATGTTTGTTAGAATTTACCGTAGAAGCCTTCTTGTCCTGTTCTTTTTGGACTTTTGTTTCTGGGAAATTTTTGATTACTGTTTTGATCTCTTGTGATTGGTCTAGTCAGATTCTCTATTTATTCTTGTTTCAGTTTTGGGAGATTGTATGATTCTAAGAGTTTATCCATTTCTTCTAGGTTATCCAATTTGTTGGCACATAGTTTTTTGTAGGATTCTCTTATAATTGTTTATATTTGTCTTATAATTATCTGTATTATAGTTGTACAATTGTATACAGCAATTGGTGTATACAATTGTTTGTAATACACCAAATGTATTGCAATTGGTGTCCATTGTAATTTCTTCTCTTTTATTTCTGATTTTATTTATTAGAGCCTTCTCTCTTTTTCTTTTAGTGAGTCTACCTAAGGGTTTGTCAGTTTTGTTTATCTTTTCAAAGAACCAGCTTTTGGTTTCGTTGATCTTTTCTGTCTTTTTAGTCTTTATTTCATTTATTTCTGCTCTGATTTTTATTTTCTTCCTTCTACTAATTTTGGGCTTCATCTGTTCTTCTTTTTCTACTTCCTTTAGATGTAATGTTAGATTGTTTATTTGAGATTTTTCTTGTTTTTTGAACAAGAAAGGTAGGCCTGCATTGCTATAAACTTCCCTCTTAGTGCCTCTTTTGCTGTATTCCATAGATTTTAGTATGTCATATTTTCAATTTCACTTGTCTCTGGGTATTTTTTAACTTCTCTTTTGATTTAGTCATTGACTTAGTAATTGTTATAGCACTTTGTTTAATCTCCACATATTTATGACTTTTCCAACTTTCTTCTTGTAGTTGATTTCTAGTTTCATACCGTTGTGGTTGGAAAAGATACCTGATATTATTTCAATCTTAAATTTATTGAGACTTGTTTTGTGGCCTAATATGTTTCTATCCTGGAGAACGTTCCATGTGCATTCAAAAAGAATGTGTATTTTTCAGTCTTTGGATGGGATGCTCTGTATATATCTGCTGAATCCATCTGCTCTAATGTGTCATTTAAGGCCGATGTTTTCTTATTGATCTTCTGTGTGGATGATCTATCCATTGATGTAAGTGGAGTGTTAAAGTCTCCTCCTATTATTGTGTTACTGTCAATTTCTTTTATGTCTGTTAATATTTGCTTTATGTATTTAGGTGCTCTTATATTGTGCACATAGATATTTACAAGCATTATATTTTCTTGTTGGATTGTTCCCTTTGTCATTATGTAGTGCTCTTCTTTCTCTCTTATCTCAGTTTTTGTTTTAAAGTCTATTTTACTGATATAAGTAAAGTCTATTTTACTGATATAAGTATTGCTACTCCAGCTTTCTTTTGATTTCCATTTGCTTGGAATATCTTTTTCCATCCGTTCACTTTCAGTTTGTGTCTTTAGGTCTGAAGTGTATCTCTTGTGTGCAGCATATGTATGGGCCTTAGCCACCCTGTGTCTTTTGATTGGAACATTTAGTCCCTTTACATTAAAATTAACTATTGACCAGTATGTACTTGTTGCCATTTTGTTACTTTTTTCCTGGATGTTTTTATAGTTCTTCTCTGTTCCTTTCTTCTTCTCTTGCTCTCTTCCCTTGTGATTTGATGGCTTTCTTTAGTGTTATGTTTGGGTTCCTTTATCTTTAGTTTTTGTGTGTTTATTATAGGTATTTGGTTTGTGGTTACTGTGAGGTTCATATATAATAGCCTATGTAAATAGCAATCTGTACTAAGTTGATGGTCTCTTAAGTTTGAGCTCTTACTAAAAGCCTTTCGCTTTTACTCCACAACCCAATATTTTATGTTTTTGACATCATATTTTGCCTGTTTTATTTTTGTGTATCCCTTAACCTCTTGTTATAGACATAGATGATTTGAGTACTTTTGTCTTTTGACCTTCATAGTAGCTTTATAGGTGGTTGATCTATTACTTTTACTGTACATTTACCTTTACCCAATGATATTGTTTCTTTGATAATTTTCTTATTCCTATTTCCGGCCTTTTCTTTTTCACTTAAATAAGTCTCTTTAACATTTCTTCTAAGGCCAGTTTGGTGGTGATGAACTCCTTTAGTTTTTGCTTGTCTGGAAAACTCTTTCTCTCTCCTTCCATTCTGAATGATAACCTTGCTCGATAGAGTATTTTTGGTTGTAGGTTTTTTCCTTTCAACATTTTAAATATATGGTGCCACTCCCTTCTAGCCTGTAAGATTTCTGCTGAGAAATCAGCTGGTAGCCTTATGGGATTTTCCTTTGCATGCAACTTGTTGCTTTTCTCTTGCAGCTTTTAGGACTCTCTCTTCATCTTTAATTTTTGACATTTATAATTATAATGTGTCTTGGTGTGGGCCTCTTTGGGTTCATCTTGTTTGGTATTCTCTGTGCTTCCTGTACTTGGATGTCTGTTTCCTTTCCCAGGTTAGGGAATTTTTCAGCTATTCTTTCTTCAAATAAGTTCTCTGCTCCTTTGTTTTCTTTTGTCTTACTAGGACACCTATAATGTGAATGTTAGCATGCTTGATGTTGTCCCAGAAGTGCCTTAGACCTGTTCTCATTCTTTTAAATTCTTTTTTCTTTTTTTTTTGTCCTACTTGGGTGATTTCCTCTACTCTTTTGTCCAGATCACTGATTCATTCTTTTGTGTCATCTATTCTGCTTTTGATTCACTCTAGTGTATTTTTCATTTCCTTTGTTGTGTTCTTCAGCTCTGATTGGTTCTTTCTTATGTTTCCTAATTCTTTGTTGAAGTTCTAACTGTGTTCATCTATTCTTCTCCTCAGTTCAGTGAGCATCCTAATGATCATTAGTTTGTACTCTTTATCAGGCAGATTGTTTACTCTGTTTCATTTAGTTCTTTTTTTGAGGGTTTGTCCTGTTCTTTTATTTGGAACATATTCCTTTGTCTCATCATTTTGCCTACTTCTCTGTGCTTATTTCTATGTATATGTCACACAATTTTGGAAATGTGGCTTTATGTAGGAGGTGTCTTATGGGGCCCAGCAGCATGCTCCTTTCTTGTCACCCATGCCAAATGCTCCAGGGGGGTCCCCTTTGTGGACTGCATGTGCCCTTATGTTTTGGTGGGGTTGCTGTTGCTGCAGGTGTGTGGGTAGGCTGAGGTGGCCCCTGGGCCAGCTGGTTGTGAGGTCTGGGCACATGTAGCTGCTATGGACACGTTATTGGGTGGGGAAAGCTCCTGGCACAGCTGGCTGCAAGGTCTGGTAGCACACAACTACCATGGTTTTGCTGGTGAGCAAGTCAGGCCCCCACTGTGGCTGGTTGTTAGGCCCAGGGATACAGAACTGCTGCAGGCCCCTGGTGTGGCTGGCTGTATGCTCCTGCAGTCCTCAGCTGCCTTGGATATGTTGATGGGTGGGCAGGCCTCTGGTGTGGTTAGCTTTGTGGCATGTAGCTGTGGCATGTTGCTTTTGGTTGGGGCAGGCCTCTGGCACATACTGGCTGTGTAGCCCTGCACTGCACAGCTGCTTCAAGTGTGCTAATGGGTGGGGCAGATTGGCAACACACAACCATTTAAGGTGTTGGTAGTTGGGACAGATCCCCTGTGTGGCTGTTTACGAGGCCCACTGGTACAAGTCTGCTGTGAGCTTGCTGGTGGGTGTGGCCAGTCTCTAGGGCATGCTGCCTGTGCTGCTTGGCTGTACTTGATTACCTCAGGTGCTCTAGTGGGCGGAGCACACCCCTGCACTAACAGGCTAGAGGAAGGATTCCAATGGTGTCTGCCAGCATCTGTGTCAGCATAGCTGAACTAGGTCACAGTAATGGCTGCCACCCATGTCTCAGTCCCTGAGGCGGGGGGTGAGCCCAAACACTTCCTGTATCTCCAGGATGTGCTCTCATCTTAGTAAGTGAGTCTCTTTTACCAATAAACTATGCACTTTTCTGTCTGGTGTTTTTGTGCTGGTTTCAGTGTTGAGTAAGTCTGTGTGTGGGCCCTTTAAGAGCAGGTTTTCCTTTCCCTGAAGTTCTATAGTTTTCCTGTGCATATTCTCCTTTGTTTTTCTAAGCTAGTTATTTTGGGATCTAGTCTCTCTTGTGCTGGATCTAAGGGCTGGAGTGTGTAATGTGGAGCTTGAACTCCCTGCTCCTCTGGGAAAAATTCTATATCTCTGAGATCACTCCTGATCATGAAATGTCGTGGCTAGGGTGTACATTTTTCCTCAGCAGGGCTGTATCTCTGCCTCTTCCACCCCTCTCTGTGTTGTCCCTTATTGTGGGATTTCTTTTTATCCAGTTTCCAGATCTCTCTCAGAGGAAATTTTGCCACAGTAGTTTTAGGTTTGTTGTGACTATGGGAGGAGGCAAGTTCAGAATCTTCGTACACTCCTGTCTTCCAAATTCTCCCATTTTTGCTTTAAATATACTTTCTATGTATTTTTCTTTTTCTTCTCTTCTGGGATTCTCTTAATATGTATATTGTTTTCTTTTTTACTGGTGTCCTATAAAGCCTATAGGCTTTCATCACCCTTTTTCATTCTTTTTTCTTGTTGCTCCTCTGACTGGATAATTTCAAATGACCTTTATTCTAGTTCACTGATGCTTCTGCCTAGTTACGTCTGCTGTTGAAGCTCTCTATTGAACTCTTTACTTCCGTCATTGTATTCTGCAGCTGTAGGATTTCTGTTTTTTTTTTTTCATGGTTTCTATTTCTTTTGTTCATGCATTGTTTTCCTAATTTCATTTAGTTGTGTTTGTTCTTAAAGTTCACTAAACTTCTTTAAGAGAATTATTCCGAATTCTTTGTCAGATAGTTCATTGTTCTCCATTTCTTTAGGGTCAGTTATTGGAGCCTTTTTAGTTTCCTTTGGTGATGTCATATTTATCTAATTTTTTTGTGATCCTTGATACTTTGCATTGGTATCTAGACATTTGAGTAAGTGGCCTCCTCTTCCAGACTTTACAGGTTTGCTTTGGAAGATACAGTCCTTCACCAGTCTGTTCAACTTGGGGCTCTGGATAGGTCAGCTGGTAGCATCCTTGGGCAGGTGGCGCTTGCCACTGGGGTCTATTTTTGGATGAGGTCACTGCCTGAGCTCTGAGGTTGGGGGAATTGCCATTTGCCAGGAACAGCTGGATAGGATTGCTAGCTTGGGTCCCTTCCTTAGCACAGCTGTAGAATGGGCTCCATAGTTGCCTGAATTCTTTGATTGGGCTTCCTAATTGGGTGGAACTGGGTACTATACTCAGCAGTAGGTGGGGTTATGCATTAGCTTCACTATCTGGGTGGGGTAGCAGAGCAGAGCAGTCCCCAAGGCCAGTACAGCTCATTGTTTGGGGACCTGAATCATGCAGAACTGTGCACTAAGTCCCCTGCTCATTCAGGGCCACTGGTTTACCTCTGCAAATGAACAGAGCACATGCCAGCCTCTTTACTCAAGTTGCTAGGATGCTTATCTTTTCAAATACTTAGGTTTCCTGATTGTGTTGGGGGCAGCACTCAGCATTAGAGAGGGCTATGAATTAGCTTCCTTGCCCAGGCAGGGCAGCAGAGTAGACTCCAAGGCTGACAGTACCCATTGTTTAGGGTCCTGAATCAGGCAGAGCTGTGGACCAGGTACCCTGGTCAGACAGGGCCACTGTCCTGGCTCTGCTGTTGGGCAGAACCACTGGCTGGGCTCTCTGCTTGAGTGCTGCTGGGCTATGCACCTTTCCAGGTGTTTCAGCCAGGCTTCCTGATTGAGCAGGGCAGGGGGAGGGGATACATTCAGTAGTAGGTGGAATTGTGAATTAGCTTCCCTGCTCAGGCAGGGCAATGACAAGAGGTGTCTTGGTCTCTGTGGTCCACAGGTTCCAAGGCCAGCAATGCTCATTGTTTAGGGTCCTTAATCAGGCAGAACTGTGCACCAAGTTGTCTGATCAGATGGGGCCACCATCTTGGGTGCTGGTTGGGATTTCCACTTTGATGCTGCTATAAGTAGGGACTCAGTCTGCCATGCTCCAAGTGCTGATTGCTGTCAGCCCCACCCCACTTCTCTGTTGCAATCTGATCTGCAGTAGTTAAGCCCTACAGATTCCCTCCACAATCCCCGTGAGGTGAGACCTCACTGGGTCTCCTGGGAAGCGACCCAAGATGCTGGGGGAGCTGAATGTCCACCTTGGGCTCTCTTTCTTACTGGAGGAACCATAGGCCCATGGGTGCCCTCTTGGTGTGGCACTGTGCCAGCCTGGGGAGGGATGATGTGGTCAGAGTGAAGCTGCTCTTCTTACCCTTCTAATGAAGTCCTACTTGGTCTCTGTGGTCCAGAGGTGTGCTTCAGCCTCACCCCTGTGTTCTAGGATCTTCACAATGATGTTATGGATGGTTCTTGATTGGTGTTTTTGTGAGGGGGACTGAAGTCAGAAATGACCTATGTTGCCGTCTTGATGGTATCCCTCTTCTATATCCACATTTTGTTTATACATTCATCTGTTGATGGACATTTGGGATATTTATACTTTTTGGCTATTGTGAATTGTGCTACTGTGAACATTTGTGTATAAGTACTTGTTTGAATACCTGTTTTCAATTCTTTTGATATATACTTAGGAATGGACTTGCTGGGTTATATAGTAATTCTATGTCTAACTTTGAGGAACTACTTTTGTTAGTTTGCTAGAGCTTCCATAAAAAAAAAAAATCACAAACTACGTGGCTTAAACAACAGAAATTTATTTTCTCATAGTTCTGGAGGCTGGAAGTCAAATATCGAGGTGCAAGCAGGATTGGTTTCCTCTGGAGCCTCTCTCCTTGGCTTGTTGACGGCTGCCCTCTTGCTGCTGCTTCACATGGTCATCACTCCGTGTGCCTCTGGTGTCTCTCTCTCTTAGAGGAAGATCAGTCATATTGGATTAAGGCCTCACCCTAATGGCCTCCTTTTATCTTAATCACCTCTTAAGGACCTTATCACCAAATACATTCTCAGATACTAGGGACTGGGACTTCAACATATGAATTTTGATGGGACACATTTTAGTCCATAATGCTATCAAACTTTTTCCACAGTGACTACACCATTTTACGTTCCCAATGGTGATGTACAAGAGTTCCATTTTCTCCACATTATCACCAATATTTGTTATTTTCTGTTTTTTTTCATTATGGCCATCCTAGTGGATATAAGTAAAGTGATACCTCATTGTGGTTTTGATTTTTATTTCCCTACTGACGAATGATACTAATGATCATGTTCTTGTTGATTCTTTGTATATTTTCTTTGGAGAAATGTCTATTCAGTCCTTTCCTTGTATTTTAATTGGATTATATATCTTTTTACTATTGAGCTGTAAGGGTACTTTATATATTCGGGATACAAATCCCTCATCAGATACATGATTTGCAAATATTTTTTACTATTCTGTAGATTGTCTTTAAGTTTTGGTAATATTCTTTGATCCACAAAAGTTTTAATTTTGCTGAAGTCCAATTTATCT
Organism: Equus caballus; assembly: GCF_041296265.1. Classification (NCBI taxonomy): domain Eukaryota; kingdom Metazoa; phylum Chordata; class Mammalia; order Perissodactyla; family Equidae; genus Equus; species Equus caballus. Next base: position 16,916,783 of record NC_091712.1, on the reverse strand, counting down.
GTTTTTTCTTTCATTGCTTGAGCTTTTGGTGTCATGTCTAAGACTCCATTGCCAAAACTAAGATCATGAATATTTACCCATATGTTTTCTTTTAACAATTTAATAGTTTTATCTCTCACATTTAGATCTTTTTCCTGTTTTGAGTGCATTTTAGTATAAGGCATGAAATAGGGGTGCAACTTCATTGTTTTGCATGAGTATTTCCAGTTGTCCCAGTGCCATTTTTTGAAGAAACTCTTCTTTCCCCACTTTTCTTGGCACTTTTGTTGAAATCAGTTGACTGTAAACATATGACTTTATTTCCATGCTCTCATTTCTGTTCCTTTGATGTGTGTATATCTATCCTTACACAAATACTAAACTTTTCTGACTTACTGTAACTTTGTAGTAAATTTTGAAATGGGGAACTGTGAATCTTTGTTCTTTTTTTTGTGTGTGAGGAAGATTGGCCCTGAGCTAACATCTGTTGCTGGTATTCCTCTTTTTTGGCTTGAGGAAGATTGTTGCTGAGCTGGCATCTGTGCCAATCTTCCTCTATTTTATGTAGGATGCTGCCACAGTGTGGCTTGATGAGTGGTGCTGGGTCCGTGCCTGGAATCTGAACCTGTGAACCCTGGGCTTCCAAAGTGGAGTGTGCCAACTTAACCACTATGCCACCAGGCTGGCCCCCTCTTTGTTCTTTTTAAGCATTATTTTGCCTTTTGCAATTCCATATGAATTTTAGGATTGGCTTTTCCATGTTTGCAAAGAAGCCTGTTGAGATTTTGATAGGAATTGAATCTGTAGATCAACTGGGGAAGTATTGCCATCTTGACAATATTAAGTCTTCCAATCCAGAACATGAGACATCTTTCCATTTATTTAGTGTTTAATTTCTTTTAGCAACATTTTGTAGTTTTCAGTGTACAAAGATTGCAACTCCTTGGTTAAAATTATTTCTAAGTATTTTATTTTTTTGATGCTATTGTAATGGGAATTGTTTTGTTAATTTTATTTTCAGATTGTTCATTGCTAGTGTATAGAAATACAACTGATTTTGCATCTGGCAACTTTACTGAATTTATTAGCTCTAATCTTTTTTGATGTGGATTAGCTAGGATTTTATGTACATAAGATCATGTCGTTTGTGACTAGAGATAGTTTTACTTCTTCCTTCCCAATTTGGATGCCTTTTGTTTCTTTTTCTTGCCCAATTGCCCTGGCTAGAACTTCTAGTTCAGTGTTGAACAGAAGTGCTAAAGTGGGCATCCTTATCTTGTTCCTGATCTTAAGGGAAGATTTTTCAGCCCTTCACCATTTAAGTATGATGTTAGCTGTGGTATTTTCATAAATGCCGTTTATCATGCTGAGGAAGTTTTTCCTATTCATAGTTTGTTGCATGTTTTTATTTTTTGTTTTTCATCATGAAATTGTGTTGGATTTTGTCAAATGTGCTTTCCACTCAACTGAGATGACCATGTGTTTTTTTTCCTTCGTTTTATTAATGTGATGTATTATATTGATTGATTTTTGTATGTTGAACCACCCTTACGTTCCAGGAATAAATCTCACTTGGTCATGATGTATAATCATTTTAATCTGCTGCTTAATTTGATTTGCTATTATTTACTGAGGATTTTTGCACCTATATTCATAAGAGATATTGGTCTGTAGTTATGCTCTGATGTCTTTGCCTGGCCTTGCTATCAGAGCTGGCCACATAGAATGAGTTAGGAATTGTTTCCTCCCCTTCTGTTTTTGGGAAGAATTTGAAAAGAATTGGTATCAGTTCTTTAAATGTTTTGTGGAATTCATCAGTGAAGCCATCTCCTCCTGGGATTTTCTTTGTTGGGAGGTTTTTGATTACTTATTTATTATCTTTACTTGTTAGAGGTCTAGTCAGATTTTCTATTTCTTCTTACATCAATTTTGGTATTTTATGTGTTTCTAGGAATTTTTCCATTTCATCTGGGTTATCTAATTTGTTGCCATACAATTGTTCATAGTGTTCTCTTATAATACTTTTTTATTTCTTTAAGGTCAGTAGTAATGTCTCATTTTTGATTTTAGTAATTTGAGTCTTCCCTCTTTTTCTTAGTCAGTTTAGCTGAAGGTTTGCCAATTTTTTTTATTTAAGTATAATTGACATATAACATTATATTAGTTTCAGGTGTACAACATAATTGGATATTTGTATATATTGTAAAATGATCACCAAATAAGTCTAGTTGACATCCATCACTATCCTTAGTTGCACAATTTTTTTTCTTGTGATGTGAACTTTTAAGATTTACTCTTTTAGCAACTTACAAATATGCAATACAGTATTATTAACTGTAGTCACCATACTCTACATTACATCCCCATGACTTATTTATTTTATAACTAGAAGTTTGTATGTTTTGACCTTCTTCACCCATTTTCCTCTTCTCCCACCCCCTACCTCTGGCAACCACAATATATTTGATCTATGAGCTTGGTTTTTGGTTTTATTTTGTTTTTGCTACCACATATAAGTGAGATCATACAATATTTGTCTTTCTCTGTCTGACTCGTTTCACCTAGCATAATGCCCTCAAGGTTCATCCATGTTGTCACAAATGTCAAGATTTCATTCTTTTTTTTTTTTTTTTTTAAAGATTTTATTTTTTCCTTTTTCTCCCCAAAGCCCCCTGGTACATAGTTGTGTATTCTTCGTTGTGGGTTCTTCTAGTTGTGGCATGTGGGACGCTGCCTCAGCGTGGTCTGATGAGCAGTGCCATGTCCGCGCCCAGGATTCGAACCAACGAAACACTGGGCCGCCTGCAGCAGAGCGCGTGAACTTAACCACTCGGCCATGGGGCCAGCCCCAAGATTTCATTCTTTTTTTTTAGCTGAATGATATTCCATTATATGTGTATACACACACACGTATACTACATTTTCTTTATCCACTCATCCATTGATGGACACTTACATTGTTTCCATATCTTGGCTATTGTAAATAATGCTGCATTGAACATGGAGTTGTGTATATCTTTTTGAGTCAGTGTTTTCATTTTCTTCAGACAAATACCCAGAAGTGGAATTGCTGGATCATATGATAGTTCTATTTTTAATTTTTGATGAATTTCTGTACTGTTTTCCATAGTGGCTGCACCAGTTTACATTACTATCAACAGTGCACAAGGGTTCCTGTTTCTCCACATCCTTGTCAACACATCTCTTGTCTTTTTTGTTTTGTTTTTTCTTTTGGTTAGGAAGAGTGGCTCTGAGCTAACACCTGTAGCCAATCTTCCTCTTTTTGCTTGAGGAAGAGTGGCCCTGAGTTGACATCTGTGCCTGTCTTCCTCTATTTTGTATGTGGGACACCTTCACAGCATGGCTTGATGAGTGGTGTAGGTCCTCGCCCAGGATCTGAACCCATGAACGTGGGCCACCGAGGCAGACTGTGCTGATCTTAACCACTACACTACCAGGCTGGACCCTCTCTTGCCTTATTCTTTTTTTTTAAGAATATTAGCCCTGAGCTAACATCTGCCACCAATCCTCCTCTTTTTGCTGAGGAAGATTGGCCCTGAGCTAACATCTGTGCCTATTGTATATTATTTGCTTCTCTATTGTAAGTTAATTAATCATATATATGTGGGTTTATTTCTTGGTCTCTATTCTGTTCTATTGATCTACATGTCTGTTTTTATATCAATACCATGCTGTTTTGATTACTATAGCTTTGTAATATAGTTTGAAATAAGGGAGTGTGATGGTTTCTTCTTTCTCAAGATGTCTCTGGCCATTGGAATTTTGACAGAGATTTGATTGAATCTGTAGATTAATTTGGGTAGTCTGGACATTTTAAGAGTATTAATTCTTCCAATTCATGAGCACAGAATATCTTTCCATTTATTTGTGTCTTCTTCAATTTGTTTCATCAGTGTCTTAAGGTTTTCCAATTTTGTTGATCTTTTCAAAGAACCAACTATTGGTTACATCAATTCTCTCTATTGATCTTCTAGTTTCTGTTTCATTTATCTATAAGCTTTATTTTTCTTTTCCTACCTTTGGGTTTAATTTACTTCTCTTTTTATACTTCTTTCAGGTATAAAGTTAAGTTATTGGTGTGAGATCTTTCTTCTTTGAATGTAGGCATTTACAGCTATACAATTTCCTCTAGACACTGCTTTTGCTGCAGCCCTTAAATTGTGGTAGGTTATGCTTTTATTCTCATTAATCTCTAAATATTTTCTGATTTTTCCCTTGTGATGTCCTCTTTCTCTCATTAGTTGGTTAAGAGTCTGTTTAATTTTCACATATTTGTGAATTTTTGTTTTTCTTTTGTTGTTGAGCCCTACCTTTATTCCATTGTGGTCAGAGAAGATACTTTGTATTATTTAGATCTTTTACATGTATTGAGACTTGTTTTGTGATTAAACATATGGTCTATCCTGGAGCATATTCCATGTCCACTTGAGAAGAATGTGTATTGTGTTGTTGGGTGGAGTGTTCTACATATATCCGTTGGTCTCAGTTGGTCTAGTATTGCTCAAGTCCTTTAATTCCCTGTTGTTCTTCTATCTGGATATTCTTTCTATATTGAAAGTGGGGTATTGACTTCTGTGAATATTATTGTAGAAGTGTCTTTTTCTTACTTCAGTTCTGTCTTGTTTGCTTCATATATTTGTGACTGTTGTTTGCAGCATATATAAATGTTATATCTTTATGATGAATTGACCCTTTTCAATATATAATGTCAATCTTTGTCTCTTGTAATGGTTTTTGACTTAAATACAGTTATGTCTGATATTTTATCACCATGCTAGCTTTTTTTGGTTACTATTTGCGTAGAATATCTTTATCTGTCCTTTTACTTTCAACCTATTTGTGTCTGGATCCAGAATGAGTCTCTTGTAGACAACATATAGTTAGATCATCAAAAAAGCCAATTCTGTCAATCTCTGCTTTTTGCTTGCAGAGTTTAATCTATATTTAAAGTAACTACCTATCATGGAGGATATATTTCTGCCATTTTGCTATTTTTTTCCTGTATGTCATACTTTCTTTTTTCTTTTTTCCTCATTTCCTCCATTAATTCCTTCTGTTTGGCTTAATTGATTTTTTTTGGTAGTATACTGTTTTGATTCTTTTCTTATTTCCCTTTTTTATATATTTTAAATTATTTATTTAGTGGTTACCTTAGGGTTACAACCAGCATTGTGAACTTATAATAGTATACTTTGAATTAATACTGTCTACTTCAAAACCATACAAAATATCTGTTTTTATATAGCTTCATCCTTTCCCTTTTAGTTATTTGTCATAATTGGATCTTTATACATTGTGTGCTCAATTACATAGATTTATAATTATTGCTTTATACTTTTGTCTTTCCTATCACATAGAAAAAATAGGATTTAAAAACCAAAAATACACTATTTTTTGCATTTAATATTTAACTACATGGTTATCCCTGACAAAGTTTTTATTTCTTCATATGGCTTTGAGTTACTGTTTACTGTCCTTTCATTTTAGCATTTCTTGTATGGCAAATCTTCCAGAGATGAACTTTTAAAAAGTCTGGGAATGTCTTAAATTCCCCTTCATTTTTGAAAGATATATAATTCTTGGTATATAGTTTTCTTCATTAATTGCATTAAAAATATGCCATTCCACTACCTGTTGGCTTCTATGATTTCTGAGGAGAAGTCAGCTATTAATTTTATTGACGCACCCTTGTACAGAATGTATCACTTCTCTCTTGCTGTGTTCAAGATTTTCTATTTGGCTCTCAACAGTTTGATTATAGTGTGTCTTGGTATGAATCTTTTTGTATTTATTCTACTAGGATTTTTATATGTAGATCCATATCTTTTATCAAATTTGGAGAGTTTTCAGTCATTATTTCTTCAAATATTCTTTCTGCTCCCTTTTCTCTCTCCTCTCCTGGGACCTCTGTTATGTCTCTGTTGATATGCTTTACTATATTCCATAGGTCTCTTAGGCTCTGTTCCTTTTTTATCCCTTTGTTTTTCTTTCTTCTTCTTAGACTGGATAATTTCAATTGACCTGTCTTTAAATTCACTGATTCTTTCTTTTGCCTGCTCAAATCTGCTGTTGAAACTCTCTAGTGAAATTTTTATTTAAATTGTTACTCTCTTTGTTCAGTTATTGAATTTTTCATTTCTAGAATTTGGTTCCTTTTTATAATTTCTATATCTTTATTGATATTTGTTGAAATACTGTTCCTTGTTTCCTTCAATTCCTTGTGTATGATTTCCTTTAGCTCTTTGAGCATATTTAAGACAGTAGATTTAAAATTTTTATCTATTAAGTCCAATGTATGAGCTTACTCAGGGACAGTGTCTGTTTATTTTTTCCTATGAATAAGCCATAGTTTCTTGTTTCATTAATGCTTCATTATTTTTTTTATAAACTAGACATTTTGAATATTATAATGTGGTAACTCTGGACATCAGATTGTTTCCTCTCTCAAACTTTGTTTTCATTTCTTGCTGTGAGTTCTGGTTGTTTGTTTAGTACTTTTATAAACTATTATTTTTTTAATAGACTTTGTTTTTTAGAGCAATTTTATGTTCTCCGCAAAATTGTGCAGATAGTACAGAGAGTTCTCATATACCTCCTATCCCCACACATGCACAGCTTCCCCTACTATCAACATCATACACCAAAGTGGTATGTTTTTTATGATCTATGAACCTATATTGACAGATCTTTATCACTCAAAGCCTATAGTTTACTTAAGGGTTCCTCTTGGTGTTGTACATTCTATGGGTTTGAACTAATATATAATGGCATGTATCTGCAATTATAGTATCATACACTGCCCTAAAAATCATCTGTGCTCCACTTTTCGCCCCTCTACCCACCTCCAGTCCCTGGCGGCCACTGATCTTTTTACATCTTCCTAGTTTTCCTTTTCCAGAATTTCATACAGTTCGAATCATACATGATGTAGCTTCATTGGATTGGCTTCTTTCACTTTGTAATATAGATTTAAGATTGCTCCATGTCTTTTCTTGAATTAATAGCTCATTTTTTTAGTGCAGAATAATAATCCATTGTAGAGTTGTACCAGTATGTTTATCCATTCACTTACTGAATGACATCTGGGTTGCTTCCCAGTTTTAACAATTATGAATAAAGCTGCTATAAATTTCTGTCGGCAGGTTTTTGTATGGACATAAGTTTTCGACTCATTTGAGTAAACACCAAGAAGCACAATTGCTAGATCATATGGTAAGGGTATGTTTAGTTTTTAAAGAAACCCCTAAAAACTCCCCCTCCCTACTCTGCAGTTTTTAACTCTCAAACTTGTCTACACTGAGCCTCCAGAAATTCATCATTTACAGTTTAGATTTTCCTGTCCTCGTACTGGTTCTGCTGGATGTTTGGTCTCCCCAATTTCTGCTCTAGTAATTTGTAACTCTAAGTATAGCCTGTCTGTCTCTCCAATGTTAGGGGTCATGGTTTGCCTTAACTCTGTGGTGGATCTAAGAAGAGTTGTTGATTTTCACTTTGTTCAACTTTTTACTTATTGTTAGGACAGAGTGATGAATGCAGGCTCCTTCCATGCCAGAGTGGAAACCAGAAGTCTATACTATTTATTTTTGAAGTCTATATTCTTTGTTGTATTTCCTCTCTCAAGTCTCTGTTCCTATAACTTGTGGTTAGCTAATGGGTTTGACAGAGATTGCCTTGAATTATTAGAGCCACAAAAAAATTAAGAAGAGGAGAAAAAAATATTCTCCTGGTCTTTGAAGATTGGCTCTTTGTTGGGTACTCTTTCAAAGCTTACCAGGCTGTTTATAACTCTGCCTTAGCCTTCATTTTCTGGTTTCTCTGAGCTAAAGATCAGCCAGAGGTGAAAATTTAATATATATTCAGATATTTTCTGAGCATGAGTTCTGCTCTGGGCAAGTATGTGGCTTACTCAATTCCTGCTAATACATGGGAGGTTTTCAGACCCTTATTTTTCAAAGTAACTCTCTCTCTAGCTTTTTGTCCTAGGCTTTGACATGTATATTGTTTGCCACAACTATTCTTTTTCTTCAGGGAACAGTGTCTTTTCATTTTTCTTTCAGTGTTTTTGAGAAATGCCCTTTACTTAGCCGGTTTTCTGCTTTGAGAGACTTCTAAGTTAGATGAAACAAAGACAAAAGCTGCAGGTCCTTCAGGAAATGTCCAGACAGGTCAAAACAGACAACATAATTCCTTGGGAATAGGTCCACTCTGTTTCCTCTGGAACCACATACCCACTCCATGAATGGAGGCTGCCATCTTTACGACTACCCGTGTACTGGGGGTGGGGGGGGGGGGGTTTGTCAAGGCTCTTAAAATGCCGCAAAATTCTCCTATGGTATTTAAGCTGCATTTTTCTTGATCCAGCCTTATTTGGTTCCTGTAAAGCCTTGACCATTTTCTAGAGTTCTGACAAAGTTGACTGTGACAATTTTTGCTCTTTCTTTTTTGGTGTTTCTGTGGAGGATAGACCCTTGGAGTTCCCTATTCCTCCATTTTTGCTGTCATCACTCCCTAAATACCTTAGTACATTTTTGGGGGTGCAAATTTACAACTGATTCTGAATTTTATATAGAAGTTCAGTGGACCAAGAATAACGAAGTGAGTTCTGAAGAAAAATGGATGAGTGAGAGGACTTGATCTAACAGATATCAAGATTAATTATAAAGCTATGTTAATTATAATTGTGTGCTTTTGGTGCAAGGCTAGATAGACCAACGGAATTGAATAAAGGCTCAGAAATAGACCCTTCCATACAAAGAAAATTTTATTGGCAGAGCCATGTATAATAAATGTCTCTGGGACAATTGGTTATTTATAACGTAAAACCCAAAAGTTGATCCTACTTTAGAGTATATACAAAAGTCATTTTCTGATGGATTAAAAACCTAAATGTAATAGAAGAAACAATAACATATTTAGAAACAAATATAGGAGGCTGTCTTTATAACCTGGAGCAAAGAATGAATACAAAACAAAATATGTCATAAAAGGAAAGATTGATAAATTCAATTATATTAAAATTAAAACCTCTGTTGTGTAAAAAACTCATAAAGAGAGGTGCAAGAGAAGTTTCAAATAGGGGGACATATTCGGTTTGCATATAACTGACAAAGGATTATCCACAATATATAGATAACATTTGCCTATCAATAAGTATAAGATAAACAATGCAAAATGTTCCAAGGAAATAAAAAAGCATTTCACAGAGGAGGAAATACAAAGAGTCCATAAATACATCAAAATATATTCTCTGATTTTAGTAATTTTTAGTAACCAGGGGATGTGATTATGGCTTGTTAACATCATAGAAAAAATAAAATGTTTGTTTTAAACAAGGTTTTATAAAACCTTTCCATTCAGTGCGCATTTCCTTCTAGTACTTCCCTGTATTGTTCTACCTTCCCAAACAGTCCTCTTGAAAAAAATTCCTATACTTATGTTCATTTTTCTCGTGTTCATCTATACTTCACTTTGACTTTTGCCCCCAAAGTCCATTGAACTATCCCTCTAATGATAGTAATAACCCCCGTGGTGTTACATTCATTGTACACCTTTCTAGACTCCTCAGCAAATTTGACATTGTTGACCATTTTGTTTTTCTTAAAATGCTCTTCTCTTGGCTTCTATGACTGTGGCTAATGGCTATGGCTAGTATACCTATCTGGAATGTTAGTTTCAGATGTTATTACTTTTTTAAAAAAATATTATGCCATCTTCTCTTTAAGAAACTTTTTATAACAACCATATTAAATGCCAGCTCCATTAACAACAATTTTTTAGAGTAGGGTACTTACTGGATAATTTGCTTATTATTTTTTCTTGTGTTCATTTTTCTAAGGTTAATGTTTTGTTTTGCTATGTTAGAATGTATGATGAGATAGTTTCTAAATCTTTAAATTTCTGAAAATAGTTTCATTTTGGCTTACACAAATGATAATATCTTTAGAATAGAGGTTTAATATTTTCTCTAGGAACTTTATAGATGTTGCTTCAGAGTTTTGTAGAGGTTTCTCTTTCTATTTAGTGTTATTTGTCTAATGTGGGTTTTCCTCACGTCTGGTCATTTTTCATTTTCTGCTTATTTTTGTCAATAATTTTCTAGATTGAGCAGTACCAGTAACTGATGGTGTGGGTTTCCTCAGTAGTTGAGAGCTGTTTAAATAGTTTATGAACTCTGGCTACAATGAGTGGATGAATTGATATATACTAGCATTTCCCATCATCTTCTGAGATAGCAAAGGAGGTTGTGAGAACCTTGGAATATCTCTTGATAGAGGAAAGAATGACTTTATTCCAAGGTAGTGTGCCTTAGTGGACATTACTTTCTAAATCATTATATAGCTGAAAATGTTTTCCTTTAGACATGGACATTAATTTGCTTTGGCATGTTTTCTTAACTGTCTCAGCCCTTTTTGCTCAGACTTAAGCTTTTTTAATATTTAGCGCAGTGATTCTCAAACTTCAGCATGCCGAGAAATCAATGGGAGGGCTAGTTAAAACGCAAGTTGCTGGCCCTACTCCCAGATTTTTTGATTCAGTAAGCTGAGCTTGGGCCTGAGAATATGCATTGCTAACAAATATGATTGTTTAGGTGATGCTGATGCCGTTGGTTTTGGGATCACACTTTTCGAACTATTCCTCTAGAATTAGTGTTGCAGAAGAGAAATTTTAGACCAGCCTGATTTTTCAGTTAAGAAAGTTTTTTTCCTGCCTGAATGCATGAAGTAATGTTTTTCTTTAATAATGTAATTCACATCTTTTTTCTGGATGTGATAGAGTGAGTTTGTTTTTTTTGTGGCAAATGTAATAACTTTAACATTACATTTTCTAAGTGGTAAATATTAGTGTTTTGGACTGTGTGATTGGTTTTGCATATTTAGTTTCTCTCTCAATCTCCCAAACCAGTTCTTTGCATTTTCCATTAAAAATATCAAGCAGTAGTATAGTTTTTATATCTTGATTTTTAGGCCCTTTAGCAGAGCAACGTTATATTGAAGAGGTAGTGATGGTAAGACATAGTGCTTTTCGTTATGGTACTCTCAGCTATATGGAAAAAAACCAATGCTTTTCCGAGGGGAATTTAAATTTTATTCCTTACCTATATTAAGAAAATATATGAAATCATATATGTGACTTATTTTAAGTCTCAATATAGATCTATAAGGATGTAATTTTTTTTCCAGAACTGAGTTGTCTAATGCAAGATCTACTAAAACTCTATCTGTAAATATTAAAATATCATTTTGGATTATAAACTTATAGTTTTATTTTAGTAACTTGTGCATTTTTGTGATTGAGAATTGCAAAAGACAAATATTTTGTCATAAAATACATTGTGAAGAATTTTATTTTTAACTGTTTTAATTAAAACTTTGTTTTCCAGATTTTGGAATCTCTTTTTAAGGTATGTTTAATATATTGCAGTTTAAGCCTACTAAAATTTAATACATAAATGCATATAAATGAAGAAGAGGTTTCTAAATTTTGAAGAAGTAACAAGAACTCTCAAACTTGCTGTTATCTATATTTAAAAATTTTATGTTCCAGTTGCATGTTACATTAGCCCCATTCTGAACCCTAGGATAAATGAGGTTTGGTTCAGGACTAATATTTGAAAGACAAGGATTCCCACACATGCACATAAACACACACACACACACACACGTGTGTGTGTACCCACTTATTTCACTGCAGAAATTTAACCTGTCAATAACTATTTTTTTTCTGTTCCTTTTTTATTTAAGTGGTTTCAGCGACAGGTCAATCAGATGGAAGAGGTAAGTAAAACAGTTCTCAGTTGTTAATTAAACTAATATTTTGTCTCATTTGAAAACTAATTTGAAGTATAAGTTAAAAGTTTTTGAGTATCTTGGTTATAATCTTTTGATTTAGGTAGAGAAAGAATACATGGGTGATTTACATACTACATTCTTGTATACATCTGGTATGCTCTGAGTTTGACACATTGTCTCCTAAAATTGATTAGTGGAAATTTCATTATTATTCTTTCCCTGATATATTTTTACTCATAAAATTATATATATATATTTAAATTTAATGTTATTTTAGTGCTATTTTTTGTACTTTGGATTTTCAGGTGCTTTTCCACCAGTTTGAGAAAGACTGGTCTCTAACCTTAGGGGATTTTAATTCTGTTTTGAAAAAGACTACGTGTGCTGTTAAAATAGCAGAATGATTTCCAGGGTAGCTTCAGTGATTTATAGAATTATTCTAGTTCTCCCTTGGTTATACTTACAGTTTAGCCCAATTAAACACTCCTGAAGCCCAGGTACTTTAAATTAAAGAGATTCATATATTTAGGATATAAAATTAAAGAGTAAAAATAGAAATTGTAACTGTCTTCTAGCACCTTTTGTTATTTTACCTCTGGCCTCAGAGTAGAAGACTGTCATGGCGTATACACTCCTTGCTTTAGGACAGATATGGCTGACAATGGGAGAGTGTGGTAGTTCTTTCTTGACTGTAGTAGATTGGTCATTATCTTTCCAGAGAAGTAGGATTGGAGTGAAGTCTACCACTCCCCCGCACTCTTGTAAAATGTGTACTTCTTTGCAACCTGGGCAATTCTGCTTACCTTCTGCCTTCTTATTTTCATCTACCAACCTCGTTAATCTATTTTATTCATGGATTTATCTCACTCTCTTCTTTTTACACTTTTTCCTGTCAATGTGCAAGATCCATCCCAACCCTGGCCTCTCGGTTATTTTACTTCCTCATCTCCGAAGCTCTAGTGCCCATCTTTACCTCTGGCCCCCACTTCAGTCACACTCTGGATCTTATCATTAACCAAATTGCGTTATTTTAAAAATTACTAATTCAGGCAACTCATTCTTGAACTGCAGATTTCTGTCTTTCCAATTATTACTTTAATTTCTGCTCTGGCCACTCTTTGACTTCATCAAGACCACCAGTTCATTTATTCCTGTATCTTCTTGCAGTCTTTTTACTCATCTTCCTTTTCAGCCTGGAGACTATGTACTTTATTGCAGTGAATTTCTTAACTTCCTAATCTCCTTTACCTCTTGCTCTTTTCATTGCACTTGTCTAACAAAACTTAACACTGAATAAATGCAATTATCTATTCTTTGGGCCTAGAGCGTAGCTGTGAAACATTGCTGAAGGAAGTGACACAATAGGTCAGACACAATTACTCTAAATACTGCCTGGCAATTCTATTGCATTTCTGAAATGAACTTCAACCCTTTTCAGCCATCATCTCAATGCCTCCACCCCCTGTCTCATTTTCATCTTCACTCTCACCCATTCACTTGAAATGCTTGAAATACAAGCCGCTGGTTAGAATGCCTTCAATTACTGCTGCCAAACGAAAAGTTATTTACATCTGTACTCATTCTATCTTCCTTTCCTCTTGTTAAACAGAGATACTGTTCCACCTTCTGCATAAGACTCATTCTTTACCTCTGTTTTGAATCTTGTCTCCTCTTATCTTAATAAATTTGATTAATCATTCTCTCTTATATATTACATTTTTCCAATTCAGTTGTGTCCTTCCTTTCAAAATTTTTTTAATTTTTTTTAATTGCAGTAATATTGGATTATAACATTATATAGCTTTCGGATGTACATCATAATATATTTCGAATTCTGTGTAGATTACATCATGTTCACTGCCCCAAAACTAATTATAGTCCATCCCCTCACATGGGAGCCTAATCGCCCCTTTTGCCCTCCCCTCCTTCCCCCATGGTAACCACCAATGCAATCTGCATTGCTATGTGTTTGTTTGTCGTTGTTTTTGTCTTCTACTTATGAGTGAGATCATATGGTATTTGACTTTCTCCCTCTGATTTATTTCACTCAGCATAATACCCTCAAGGTCCATCCATGTTGTCACAAATGGCCAGATTTCGTAATTTCTTATGGCTGAGTAGTGTTCCATTGTGTATAAATGTCACATCTTCTTTATCCATTCATCCCTTCTTGGGCACCTAGGTTGCTTCCAAGTCTTGGCTATTGTGTATAATGCTGCAATGAGCATGGGGGTGCAGGTATCTTTATGCTCAATTTTTTAACTATGCTATTGTCTCTTTAATTTGATGCTACATTCCCCTCCAGTTATAGGCTTATTTCTCTTTTGCCTTTCATAACCAATTTTTAAAAACTATTTTGTATGCAGATTTACTCACATGAAGGAAATCGCTAGTGGATTATTTTCAGGGAATAAATGCAAAAATCAAGATTTATAAAAGAGAAGAGAGAAAAAAACTTGTAGATAGTTTAGGCACAATGAAACTGGTTGAATTATCTTTTGAAAAAGTGTTTGTCAACTGATAAATTGGCACCTAGTGAAGAGGATAACCTGGACATTCTTTCTTTGAAAGAGCCAACTAGGAATATCAAATGAAACAGAGTTGTTTATAGATTTTCTGTAAAACCTTAACAGTTGAGCTGAGGACCATAATTTACAGGTTCAGAACTAATTTACTGTATACTCCGTTCTTATTTCCAAAGCATTTCTCAGCCTACCCAGACTGGATTGTGTTCTCATAACAAAGAAAACTTTTTGTATGGTTTTCCACAATTTATATGTTGTTAAATTCAACAGGCAATTTTCTTTACCCCAGCCATAGTTTACAGTGTTGATCACTTCTTCATTTTTATTTTCTTTCTTTTTTCTTTCTTTATTTTTATTGTGGTAACATTGGTTTATAACATTACATTTAGGGTGTACATCATTATATTTCAATTTCTGTGTAAATTACATCATGTTCACCATCCAAAGACTAATTACAATCCATCACCATACACATGTGCCTAATCACCTCTGTCACCCTTCTCCCTTCCTTCTTCCACTTTAGTAACCGCCAATCCAATGTCTATGTGTTTGTTTCTTGTTGTTTTTATGTTCTATTTATGAGTGAGATCGTGTGGTATTTGACTTTCTCCTTCTGACTTATTTTGCTTAGCATAATACCCTCCAGGTCCATCCATGTTGTCACAAATGGCCAGATTTCATCCTTTTTTATGGCTGAGTAGTAGTCCATCGTGTATAAATACCACAGCT
The DNA here is from genome assembly GCF_041296265.1 of Equus caballus. Classification (NCBI taxonomy): domain Eukaryota; kingdom Metazoa; phylum Chordata; class Mammalia; order Perissodactyla; family Equidae; genus Equus; species Equus caballus. The sequence goes on along the minus strand of NC_091712.1, from coordinate 16,901,740 downwards.
TCTTTATCCATTCATCCTCTGGTGGGCACCTATGTTGCTTCCAAGTCTTGGCTATGGTGAATAATGCTGCGGTGAACATAGGGGTGCATATATCTTTACACATTTGTGTTTTCACGGTCTCTGGATAAATATTCAGCAGTGGAATAGCTGGATTGTATGGTAGCTCTATTCATAATTTTTTGAGGACTCTGCATACTGTTTTCCATAGTGGCTGCAATGGTTTTCACTCCCACCAGCACTATATGAGAGTTCCCTTCTCTCCACATCCTTTCTGACACTTGTTGTTTCCTGTCTTGTTAATTATAACCATTCTGAGGGGAGTGAGGTGATATCTCACTGTGGTTTTGATTTGCATTTCCCTATTAGTTAGTGATGTTAAACATCCTTTAATGTGCCTGTTGGACATCTGTATATCTTCTTTGGAGAAATGTTCAGATCTTTTGCCCATTTTTTAATTGGGTTGTTAATGTTTTTGTTGTTGAGATGTATGAGTTCTTTATATCTTTTCGATATTAACCCTTTATCAAATATATGGTTTGCAAATATATTCTCCCTATCGTTAGGCTGTCTTTTCGTCTTGTTGATGGTTTGGTTTGCTGTGCAGAAGCTTTTTAGTTTGATGTAGTCCCACTTGTTTATTTTTCCTATTGTTTCCCATGTCTGGTCAGACATCGTACTTGAAAATATGCTGCTAAGACTGATGTCAAAGAGCGTGCCGCCTGTGTTTTCTTCTAGAAGTTTCATGATTTTAGGTCTTACATCCAAGTCTTTAATATATTTGAGTTAATTTTTGTGTATGGTGTAAAATAATGGTCTACTTTCATTCTTTTGAGTATGGCAATCCAGTTTTCCCAACACTATTTATTGAAGAGACTTTCATTTCTCCCTTGTATGCTCTTGGCTCCTTTGTTGAATGTTAGTTGTCCATAAACATGTGGGTTTATTTCTGGGCTCTTGATTCTGTTCCATCTGTGTGCCTGCTTTTGTGCCAGTACCACACTGCTTCTGGTTACTATGGCTTTGTATTATATTTTGAAATCAGGGAGTGTGATACCTCCAGCTTTGTTCTTTTTTCTCAGGGTTCCTTTGGCTATTCGGAGTCCTTTGTTGTTCCATATAAATTTTAGGATTCTTTGTTCTATTTCTGTGAAAAATGTCGTTAGAACATTGATAGGGATTCCATTGAATCTGTAGATTGCTTTAGCAAGTATGGACATTTGTTTATTCTTCCAATCCAAGAGCATGGAATATCCCTCAATTTCTGTGTGTCTTCTTCAATTTCTTTCAACCATGTTTTATAGTTTTCAGTGTACCAATTTTTCACCTCTTCGATTAAGTTTATTCCTAGATATTTTATTGTTTTTGTTGCAAGTGTAAATGGTATTATATTAATTTCTCTTTTTGCTGCTTCCTTGTTAGTATATAAAAACGCAACTTATTTTTGAGTGTTGATTTTGTATCCTGCAACTTCATATTCATTTATTAATTAAAAGTTTCTTGGTGGATTCTTTAGGGTTTTCTATATATAAAATAATCATCTGCGAATGGTGACAGTTTTACTTCTTCCTTTCCAATTTGTATCCCTTTTATTTTTTTTTCTTGCCTGATTGTTCTAGATAGGACTTCCAATACTATGTTAAATAAGAGTGGTGAAAGTGGGCATCCTTGTCTGGTTCCTGTTATTAGAGAGATAGCTTTCAGTTTTTCTCTGTTGAGAATGATATTAGCTGTGGGTTTGTCACATAGCGTCTTTATTATGTTGAGGTAATTTCCTTCCATACCCATTTTATTCAGGGTTTTTATCATAAATGCATGGTATATCTTGTCAGTTGCTTTCTCTGCATCTATTGAGATGATCCTGTGATTTTTATTCTTTATTCTGTTAATGTGGTGTATCATGTTTATTGATTTGATGTTGAACCATCCCTGCATCCCTGGGATAAATCCCACTTGGTCATGGTGGATGATTCTTTTTAATGTATTGTATTTGATTTGGTAGTATTTTGTTAAGAATTTTTGCATCAACGTTCATCAGTGGTACTGGCCTGTAATTTTCTTTTTTGTGTTTTCCTTGTCTGGTGGTGGTATCAGGATATGGTGGCTTCAAAGAATGAGTTAGGAAGCCACCCCTCCTCTTCAATTGTATGGAACAATTTGAGAAGGACAGGAATTAAGCATTCTTTGAATGTTTAGTAGAATTCACCAGGGAAGTTGTCTGGTGTTGGACTTTTATTTTTTCTGAGGTTTTTGATTTCTGATTCGGTCTCCTTACTGGTGATTGGTTTGTTCAAATTCTCTATTTGTTCTTGATTCAGTTTTGGAAGGTTATATAATTCTAGGAATTTATCCAATTTGTTGGTGTATAGCTTTTCGTAGTATTCTCTTATAGTTTTTTGTATTTCTGAGGTGTCCGTTGTAATTTCTCCTCTTTTATTTCTGATTTTATTTATTTGAGCATTCTCTTTTTTTTCTTTGTGAGTCTGGCTAAAGGTTTGTCAATTTTGTTTATCTTTTCAAAGAACCAACTCTTCATTTCATTGATTTTTTCTATGTTTTTGTAGTCTCTATTTCATTTATTTCAGCTCTGATTTTTGTTATTTCCTTCCTTCTACTGATCTTGGGTTTTGTTTGCTCTTCTTTTTGCAGTTCCTTTAAGTGCACTGTTAGATTGTTTATTTGAGATGTTCCTTGATTGTTGAGGTGGTAGGCCTGTATTGCTATAAACTTCCTTCTTAGAACCGCATTTGCTGCATCCCATAAATTTTGGCATGTCATATTTTCCTTTTCATTTTTCTCCAGGTACTTTTTGATTTCTCCTTTGATTTCTTCATTGACCCAATCGTTGTTCGGTAGCATTTTGTTTAATCTCCACATATTTGTGACTTTTCTGATTTTCTTCCTGTAGTTGATTTCTAGTTTCATACCTTTGTGGCCAGAAAAGATACTTGGTATTATGTCAATCTTCTTAAATTTATCGAGACTTTTATTGTGGCCTAATATGTGATCTGTCTTGGAGAATGGTCCATTGCATTTGAAAAGAAGTGTATTCTCCAGTTTTTGGATAGAACGTTCTGTATATATCTACTGAGTCCAACTGGCCTAATGTGTCATTTAAGACTAATGTTTCCTTATAGATCTTCTGTTTGGCTGATCTGTCCATTGGTGTAAGTGGAGTCTTAAAGTCTCCTACTATTATTGTGTTTCTGTCTATTTCTCCTTTTATGTCTGTTAATAATTGCTTTATATATTTAGGTGCTCCTATGTTGAGTGCATAGATATTCACAAGTGTTATATCCTCCTGTGGGGTTGTTCCCTTTATCATTATGTAGTGCCCTTCTTTACCTCTTGTTACAGTTTTTGTTTTAGAGTCTATTTTGCGTGATATAAGTATTGTTACCCCAGCTTTCTTTTCATTGCCATTTGCATGTAGTATTTTTACCCATCCCTTCACTTTCAGTTTGTGAGTGTCTTTAGGTCTGAAGTGTGTCTCTTGTATGCAGCATATATATGGGTCTCGTTTTTTTGTCCAATCCACCACCCTATGCCTTTTGATTGGAACATTTAGTCCATTGACATTTCAAGTAGCTATTGATAAGAATGTCCTTATTGCCATTTTTTTCCTTTTGTTCTGGGTGTTTTAGTAGTTCTCTGTTCCTTTCTCCTTCTCTTGCTCTCCTCCCTTGTGGTTTGATGGCTTTCTTTAGTATTATGTTTGGGCTCCTTTGTCTTAATTTTTTGTGTATTTATTGCAGGTTTCTGGCTTGTGATTGCCATCACGTTCATATAGAATAACCTAGTTATATAGCAATCTATATTAAGTTGATGGTCTCTTTAGTTTGACCTCTTGCTAAAAGCTCTATTCTTTTACTCCTTGCCTCCTACATTTTATGTTTTTGATATCATATCTAACCTCCTTTTTTGTACATGTGTATCTGTTACCCTCTTATCATGGAAATGGATAATTTTAGAACTTTTGTCTTTTGATCTTCATATTAGCTTCATAGGTGGGTGATCTGCTACCTTTATTGAATATTTGGCTTTGCCAGTGATTTTGTTGCTTTTTTTCATAGTTTTCTTACTCCTATTTGTATTCTTCTCTTTTCCACTCAAATAAGTCCCTTTAGCATTTCTTCTAAAGCTGGCTACTTGGTGATCATCTCTTTTGTTTTTGCTTCTCTGGGAAACTTTTTACCTCTCCTTCCATTCTGAATGATAACCTTGCTGGGTAGAGTATTCTTGGCTGCAGGTTTTTTCCTTTCAGCACTTTAAATATATTGTGCCACTCCCTTCTAGCCTGTAAGGTTTCTGCTGAGAAGTCAGCCAATAGCCTATTGGATTTCCTTTGTATGTAACTTTCTGCCTTTCTCTTGCTGCTTTTAGGATTCTCTCTTTATCTTTAATCATTGACATTTTACTTATAATGTGTCTTGCTGTGGGCCTCTTTGGGTTTATCTTGTTTGGTGCTCTCTGTGCTTCCTGTAAGTGGATGTCTGTTCCCTTCCTTAGGTTAGGAAAGTTTCAGCTATTATTTCTTCAGGTAGATTCTCTGCCCCTTTGTCTCTCTCTTCAGGGGCTTACAATTGCTTCAGGCCTCCAGTTGGGTCCAATGGCTGCACCCAGTTGTTTCAGGCTTTGGAAGGTGGGGCTGATCCTCCATGTGGCTGTTGAGAAGCACAAGTCTGCTCCAACTGACCAGCCCCATTGCCCGCAGGGCCAAACACCCCATCAATGCAGTCTTACCCCATGTGTGTACCCCAACCCATGAAAGCAGACCCATTTGCCCAGCTGCAAAGGCCCCATTTGTTCCCCCAATTCAGGCCCTCCCCTCACAAATGCCCCACCCTACACTAGTGGATCCACTCACCCAACTGCAGAGGTTTTAGGCACTGCTTATGTGGGTCCATAAGCTGCCCAAAGGCTTGCTGTTGGTTGGGGTTAGTCCCTAGGATGGGCTTCCTACCCTGGCTAAGATGGATTATATTGGTGCTCTAGTAGATGGGGCAGATCTCTGAGCTAACAGGTGAGGGGAAGAACTCCAGTGGCTTCTGGCAGCCTCTGTGTCAGCATGCCTCTACTAGGTCATAATAATTGCTGCCACCAATGTCTCAGTCTGTGGAGAGGTCTCTCCTTCACTGAAATGCACCCAGAGCCTATCAGATGAGTCTCTTTTCAGCAAAGGACTTTGCACTTTTCTTTCTGGTGATTTTAGGTTGCTTTCTGAAATGGGTGAATTTCTGCATGGGCCCTTTAAGAGCAAACTTTTCTTTCCTCTTATGTCTAATAGCTTTTCTTGGGGGTGTTTCCCATTGTAGTTAATAGCCAGCAAAACCAGGTATTATGCCACTTGTCTCAGTTGTGCTAAGTCCAAAATCTGCTTATTGTGGTAATGCTCCCCAGCCCAGATCCCCCTCTCCTCCAGGGAAGGCTTCATATCTTAAGGCTGATCCTGGCTGGCCATGAAGTATTGCTGTTAGAGGGTGTCTTTTTTCTAGTTAGTTTATACCTAGTTAGTTTTCAGCTGTTTCTTAGGGGTAATTGTTCCAAGAGTAGTTGTAAATTCATTGTATCTGGGGGAGGAGGTGAGTTTAGAGTCTGCCAGTGCTGCCATCTTGAAACCGTCCCTCCACTTCCTCATTTTTAGAACACTTTTCCTTTGGCGTGTGAATCACGCTCTCCTGGCTATTGTTTCACCTTTTTGCTGTCTCCTTTCTAGAGTCAGCTTCTTTATCTAACCATTAAATGTTGGAAGGCCTCAAGATTTCATCTTTTGCCTCCTTTTTAACTCCAGACTTTCCCCTAGGCAATCTCATCCAGTTTTTCCTTTCAAGTATTACCTTTATACTGGTAATTCAGAAATGTACACCTTTGCTCAAAAACATCCTCTGAACTCTGGAAGTGTAGTTACCTACTAGACTATTTCACCTCAAACCCAATGGATCAAAATCAAGAATTTTTTACCCCTAAACTCATACCTTTTCCAGTGTTCCTTGTCTCAGTGAATGGTAGTACCATGTATTTAATTGGGTAGACCAGAAATGTGGTAATTTACCTTGACAACTCCATTCCATCTATTTTAATATTCAATCTATCCTGAGTCCTTTGGATTTTATGTCATAAATTGCTGTTAAATATGTCTGCTTTTCTCTGTAGCTACTGTTTACACTTTATTGACAGTTATCATGATCTCTAGTATGCCTGAAATCCTGATTTGTGCATTCAGAGTCACCAGAAGTAATCTTCAGTACACAACTAAACTTCTGATCTGGAGTTTCAAGTTTTTCCATATTTAAACCCATAACTGCTTCTCTTGAATATTTCCTTAATTTGCTGTATCAGATACATTGCATAAGTGTTTGTATTATCTTCCGCCTTTTGAGGAGTGTTTCTCAAAGTATAATTGATGGATCATGTTTAAATATCACCCAGTGTATCATGTTTAAATATCACCCAAGATACCTGTTATAAATGCACACTTCAGATCTCTGAATAAGTTTTACTGAATTAAAGGTTTTTTTGTGCATGTGTTTGTGTTAGGAATCTGCCTCTTTATCAGACTCCTTAGAGGTTTATTATTCACATTAACATTTGAGAATCTTGGAATAATCTTGTTTTTATTGTTGACACATTTTATTTTCAGCACATGATGGTGAGGTTAATGCCTGTGGTTATGTTGCATTAACAGAGATACAAAGATACATGCTGAAGTCTTCAGAATGTATGGTGAGCTGAACCAGAGAAATGTGGGATAAGTGTGTAGCCTATATGCTTCAGAGTTGTTCTCCTGGAACCTGTTCCCAGTTGGTCTCTTTGATGAAGTCTTATAGCTGATAGTCCCACTGTCTATTCCATATTCCTTTAGTTCTATGACATCATCTAGTCTCCTAGAAAGGACCTATGTTAAAATTTAATCTCTTTTGGGAAATATATCAGTTATGGTCTAATAAAGAGACAAACACCATACAGTAATTTGAATAAGGAAAGTTTCACATAAAGAATTATTATAACAGGAGAATACCTACTAAAAAGGTAAAGATAACTCTCAACAATAAAGGGGTAGAAGATCCAGAGAGTAGCGTCTACCTCTAGGATGGAAGCAGAGTACTCAAGGAAGGAACAAGTCTGAATACCCCCATCCTTTTCCTCCCCCTAAGCCAGGGCTAAGATCCAGACCTTGTGAAGAAGGAACAGTTGTCATCACTGTATGGCAGAGAAGTTTTTGGGGTGCCATGCTGGTAGAACCGGTACTCACTGGGGAGCTTCCCATGAGGGTGGTACTCTGGGAAGGCATCCTCTTTGGTGCTAGGAAAAGCCATCTTCCAGGAAGGTACTGTACCTCTTGGTAGCAAGCTGTTCACAAGGGTGCAAAGCTTCCCAAAGAGACGTTCTGCATTGGTGGATTTTGCTAAGAAGTTTTGGGAGAAGCAGGCCATGGGAGTGTGCCATGCTAGGGACCTTGCCAGGAAGCTACCCATGGGGGTAGTGCTGTTGAAACTTGCTGGATGTGAGAAATATTAGATATAGTGTGCACTTCCCTAGGATTAAGCAGAGAGTAATGATAGAACTAGGAAAGCTTCTTCATCCTTTAGTGTCTAGGACCCTCTACTGACAAAGGCTAACATGCAACCTGTCAAGAGAGAAATGTTCCACTACCATAAGCAAGACAGTACCGATGGATTTTTAGATGAGGGGCAATAAATTGATAACTGTGCGTGATTGCTACATCACTTTTTAGACTCAATTTATGATTGGTGTTTTTTGGTTTGGGATCTTGCCTTTGTCCACAGAGTCTCCATTCATCTCCTGCTTCCTTCCACCTGCTCTGCTTCCCCCAATCTCGCACTTCAGGCACATTGCCTAGTATTCACCTCCTGCTATTATATCCTAACCAATTCCAAGTAGCCATTACTAAAATGAAGTCTCTGTTTTAAATTCCCAGTGCTAGAATTTCTCTTTGCTAGTTCCTAGGACTATGTCTTGACTCATTTTTTTTCCAGCTTTCCCTCCCATCATAAGGGTTGGAGGTGTCCACATGTGTGGATCTGTGCTGTTCTCCTGTAAAAACTTCTTGACCTCAATTGCTGCTCTGCTTATTTATGTCTCCACATATTGGCTATTTCTAGTTTCTGTCATTGTGGTATCTTGAGCACTCATTCTTGCTGAACATTCTTTAAATAGTTATTGCGTAGAATACCAATTATGGTTTGTCATCTTATTCTGTGGATCTTACTGATTCTCCCAGCTGCTCATTACTCTGCAACTTGATCTATTCCAAAAGGCTTGAGACATCCCAGTGGGTCTCAGTCTTACCCATGCAGACTGAGGAATGCCAGCTCCATAGACCTTTATACATTAACTTCTGGGAGTTAGTAGAAGCTATTGTCCTTTGAGAGCAAATTACTATCTCTCCATAATTTGTCACAGTAAGAGTCTTTTTAGAAAGGATTTGGAGAAGTAATTACTTTAGAATTCGCTTGTAAATATTTTGAATTGCCTTTAAGTGATCCTGTTACAATTGTTATTAAAATTGCTTAAAATTCTTATATATTAGAATAGTAAACAGAATATTGGATTTGAGTTTTGACATGTAAAAGTCAACATTTAGCTATAATTATGTCCCTAGGTAATTGCTCGTATATTTGTAAAATATTAGTATTTGATTATAGCTATAGATAATAATATAAAAATTATTTAGATATGATAAGTGAAATGAAATGTCTTTGAGGTATGGGAGTAAAATGAGTATTTCCTAAGTAACTGGCTAATTTTATTATTTTAGATAAGTAAAGATCAAACTATTTCAGAAGCAGAGTTGCCAGTATCTGGCACAACAGTCACTTTAAGCATTGCACAACTAGTAAGCCAGGTGCAAAAACTTGAAGAACTGAAAAATCGCCTTAAACAGCAGTCTAAATACTCCTTAAAAACCATGTTGTCTAAACCCACGTAAGTAACATCTAAGACTTAATAGAATTAAAAACAGTAAGAATGGGTATATAATTAGTAACAAATGTAAGATAGTGGTTCAGATATTATACTATACATAGAACTTCTAAATCAAATTCAGTGGTCTAGTCAGCTTGTTCCTATCTGAAATTTTTAATAGTTTGAAATGACACTGTCTAATACAGTAGTCACTAGCCACATGTGGCTATTAAAATTCAGTTCAATTTAATTAAAAGACCAGTTTCTTAGTCACACTAACCTTATTTCAAGTGCTTAGTAGCCACGTGTGCCTGTTGTTAGAAGATTCTATTGGACATTGCTGGCTTTGAAATATCCAGCTTATAAGTTCTTCACTCAGTTTGATTAGGTAGCTTCTGTAGTAAATAGGAAACTATTTTAGGTATAATTAAATAGCTCATTGTTCATGAACATCATCATTAAAAGTTGCGGAAGGACAGGGATATGTTCCAAAGAATAATTTCCTACTTTTTAGTTGAGAAAAGCTGTTTTTGCTGGGTGAGAGGAAGGTTTAAATGATTACAATGATACTCCTATTATCTGTTGACACTCGTTTTTGATATTTGAGGTCTAGCTGTCTTGAAATTAAATAGATGAATAAATCATCATCATAGAATACCTTCAGTAATTTTTTTCCACCTCACATAGTTAGCATTTTTTTTTTTTTGCGGTGAGAACACTTCAGATCCACTCTGTTAGAAAATTTCAAGTATGCAATACGTTAGTATTATTAACTGTGAACATAATGTTGTACGTTAGCTCTCTAGAACATATTCAACTTATAACTGAAAGTTTGTACTCTTTGATAACATCTCCTCATTTTCCTAACCCCTCAGTCCCTGGGCAACCCCATTCTACTATTTGGTTCTAAGAGTTCAACTTTTTAAGATTCCACGTATAAGTGAGATCATACAGTATTTGTCTTTGTCTGCCTTACTTCACTTAGCATAATGTCCTCCAGGTTCATACATCTTATCACAAATGACAGTATTTGCTTCTTTTTTTATGGCTGAATAATATTCCATTAAGGAATGCAAACATGGGAGTGTAGATATCTCTTCAAAGAGAGTGATTTCATCTCCTTTGGGTAGATACCTGGAAGTGGGGTTGCTGGATCGTATGTTACTTCTATTTTTAATTTTTTGAGGAACTTCTATACTATCATCCATAATGGTCATATCAGTTTACATTTACACCAACAGTGTGCAAGTGTCCCTCTCTTCACTTCCTCACTACCACTTGCCTCTTGTCTTTTTGATAATAGCCATCCTAACAAGTGTGAGGTGATATCTCATTGTGGTTTTGATTTGCATTTCCTTAGTGATTAGTGATGTGGAGCACCTTTTCATGTACCTGTTGGCCATTTGTATGTCTTTTTGGGAAAAGTGTCTATTCATGCCCGTTGCCAATTTTTTGATTGAGTTATTATTTTTGCCATTGATTTATATGAGCTCCTTATAAATTTTGGATATTAACCCTTTGTCAGATATATGGTTTGCAGATATTTTCTCCCATTCTGTAGGTTGGCTTTTCATTTTGTGGATATTTACTTCACTGTACAGGAACTTTTTTGTTTGACGCAATCCCATTTGTTTATTTTGCTTTGGTTGGTTGTGCTTTTGGTGTAATGTCCAAAATATCATTGTCAAGACCAATGCCAAAGAGCTTTTCCTGTGTTTTCTTCTAGGAGTTTCATAGGTTCAGGTCTTACATTTAAGTCTTTAATCCAGTTTGAGTTCATTTTTGTCTATGGTATAAGGTAATTGTCCCATTTCATTCTATTTCATGTAGATATCCTGTTTTTCCAGGACCATTTATTGAAGAGACTATCCTTTCCCCATTGTGTATTCTTGGTGCCCTTGTCAAAGATTAGTTGACCACATGCATGAGTTTATTTCTGGGCTCTTTGTTATGTTCCATTGGTCTGTGTGTCTGTTTTTTTTTCCTGAGGAAGATTTGCCCTGAGCTAACATCTGTGCCAGTCTTCCTCTACTTTATATGTGGAAGACTGCCACAGCATGGCTGCTGAGTGGAGTAGGTCCACCCTTGGGATCTGAACCAGAGAACCCGGGCAGCAGAAGCAGAGCACAGGGAACTTTAACTACTAGGCCATGGGGCCGGGCCCTGTGTGTCTATTTTTATGCTCGTATCATATTGTTTTGATTACCATAGTTTGAAATCAGGAAGTGTGATTCCTCTAGATTTGTCCTTCTTTCTCAAGATTTTATTGACTATTCAGGCTCTTTTCTGGTTCCACGTGAATTTTAGGCTTGTTTTTCTATTTCTCTGAAAACTGCCATTGGAATTTTGTAGAGATTGCATTGAATCTCTAGATCACTTTGGGTAGCATGGACATTTTTAACAATGCTAATTATTCCAATTCATGAACAGGATATCTTTCCATTTATTTGTATCTTCTTCATTTTCCTTCATCAATGTTCTGTAGTTTTTAGAGTACAGATCTTTCATCTCCTTGGTTAAATTTATTCCTAAGTATTTTATTCATTTTGATGCTGTTGTAAATGGGATAGTTTTCTTAATTTGTCTTTCTGATAGTTCATTGTTAGTGTATAGAAGCACAACTGATTTTTGTATATTGTTTTGTATCCTGCAACTTTAATGAATTCATTTATTAGTTCTAACAATGTTTTGGTGGAGTATTTAGGGTTTTCTATATATTAGATCATGTCATCTGCTAACAGAGACAGTTTTACTTCTTCCTTTCTACTTTGGATGCCTCTTATTTCTTTTCTTGCCTAAATTTTCTGGCTAGGACTTCCAGTACTATGTTGAATGAAAGTGGTGAGAGTGAGCCCCCTTCTCTTGTTCCTGATCTTAGAGGAAAAGCTTTAAGCTTTTCACCATTGAGTTGATGTTAGCTGTGGTTTGTCATATATGGCCTTGATTATGTTGAAGTACGATCCTTATATACCAATTTGTTGAGAGTTTTCATCAGGAAAGGATATGGAATTTTGTCAAATGCATTTTCTGCATTTATTGAGGTGATTATATGGTTTTTATCCTTCATTGGTTAATATGGTGTTTCACACTTGTTAATTTGCATATGTTGAATCATCATTACATCCCACTTGACAAATCCCATTTGATCATGGTGTATAATACTTTTAATGTGCTGTAGAGTTTGGTTTGTTAGTATTTTGTTGAGGATTTTTGCATCTGTGTTCATCAGGAATATTGGCTTGTAATTTTCTTGTAGTATCTTTATCTGGCTTTGGTATCAGGGTAATGCTGGCTTCATAAAATGAGTTTGGGAGTGTTCCTTCCTCTTCAGTGTTTTGGAAGAATTTGAGAGGGATTGGCATTAATTCTTTAAATGTTTTGTATGATTCACCTATGAAACCATTTGGTCCTGGGCTTTTCCTTATCAGGAGGTTTTTGATAACTGTTTCAATCTCCTCACTATAGGTCTGTTCAGATTTTTTATTTCTTCCTTGCTTAACCTTGGTGGGTTGTATGCTTATAGGGATTTATTCATTTCTTCTAGGTTATCCAATTTAGTGGTGTATAATGTTGATAGTAATCTCTTATGGTCCTTTGTATTTCTTAACATCAATTATAATGTCTCCTTTTTCATTTATAATTTTATTAATTTGAGTCTTCTCTCTTTTATTCTTGACTAGTCTAGCTAAAGATTTGTCAATTTTGTTTATATTTTCACAATACCAACTCTTAGTTTTGTTGATCTTTTCTATTATCTTTCTAGTCTCTATTTCATTTATTTTTGACCTGATCTTTATTATTTCCTTTTTCTGCTACTTGTGGGCTTAGTTTGTTGTTCTTTTCTAGTTCCTTGAGGCATAAGGTTCTTTATTTGAGCTTGCTCTTTTTTTCTGCTGAGGAAATTTGGCCTTGAGTTAACATCTGTGCCAATCTTCCTCTAGTTTGTATGTGGATTGCCACCACAGCATGGCTTGATGAGTAGTGTAGCTCCATGCCTGGGATCCAAACCTGTGAACCCCGGGCTGCCAAAATGGAGCATGCCGAACTTAACCACTACTCCACTGGGCCGGCCCCTTTTTCTTTTTTTCTTAATGTAGGTCTTTATTGTTATACACTTCTCTTTTAGAACTGCTTTTGCTGCATCCCATAAACTTTGGTATTTTGTGTTTTCATTTTCATTTGTCTCAAGATACTTTCTGATTTCTTTTTTGATTTCTCATTTGGTCCATTGGTTGTTTATGAGCATGTTGTCTAATATTTGTGAATTTTCGAGGTTTTTTTCTGTTATTGATTTCTAGTTTCCTACAAGTGTGATTGGAAAAGATACTTCTTATGATTTCAGTTTTCTTAGATTTGTTGACTTGTGTTTTGACTCACATGTGGTTTACCCTGGAGAATTTTCCATGTGTGCTTGAGAAGAATGTATATTCTGCTGCTGTTGGATAAAATGTTCTGTATATGTCTGTTAGGTCAATTTGGTCTATAATGTTTCAGGTTGGCTGTTACCTTATTGATTTCTGTCTTGAAGCTCTATCCACTGTTGAAAGTGGAGTGTTGAATTCCCTACTGTTATTGTATTTGCTGTCTATTTCTCCCTTCAGTTCAGTTAATATTTGCTTTATATATTTAGGTGCCTCAATGTTGGGTGCATGTATGTTTGCAATTGTTATATCACCTTAGTGAATTTACTCCTTTATTATTGTATAGTGACCTTCTTTGTCTCTTACAACCAGTCTTGACTGAAAGTATATTTGGCCTAATATAATTATAGCCACCCCTGCCGTCTTTTGGTTACCATTTGCGTGAAATATATTTTTCCATCCCTTCACTTTCAGCCTCTGTGTGTCCTTAAAGTTGAAGTGAGTCTTTTGTAGGCAGCATATTGTTGGATCCTTTTTAAAATTAATTCAATTAATTAATTGATCTATATCTTTGGATTAGAAAATTTAAACTATTTGCGTTTAGAGTAATTACTGATGGATAAGGACTTACTGTTGTCATTTTGTTAATTGTTTTCTGACCGTTTTGTAGATCCATTGTTTCTTCCTCCCTTGCTGCCTTACTTTTGTGATTTGTTGATTTTTTTGTGGTGGTATGTTTTGATTCCTTTATCTTTTGTGTGTCTACTAGAAATTTCTTCCTTGTAGTTACAATAAGGTTTACATAAAACATCTTACAACAGTCTCTTTAAGCTGATAGCAACTGATGTAAAATCACTTTTGATTCTCTCCTCCACACCTTTTATGCTACTGATGTCACACTTTACATCTTTTTATTTTGTGTATCTGATAACAAGGTGTTATAGCTGTAGCTGTTTACAATACTTCTGTATTTTAACTTTTGTACTAGAGTTAAAAGTGATTTATACACCACCAATATAGTATTAGAGTATTCTGAATTTGATTATATATATATACCTTTACCCAGTGAGTTTTGTACTTTCATATGTTTTCATGTTGTTACTTAGCATTCTTTTGTTTCAAGTTGAAGAACTCTCTTTAGCATTCCTTGTAAGGCAGGTCTGGTGATGAGGAACTCACTCACCTTTGTTTGTCTGGGACTGCCTTCATTTCCTCTTCATTTCTGAAGGACAACTTGGCCTGGTATTGTATTCTTGATTGGAATTTTTTTCCAGCACTTTGAATATCATCCCACGCCCCCCTGGCCTGCTGGGTTTCTGCTGAGAAATCTGCTGATAGCTTTATGGGGATTTCCTTACATGTGTAGAGTCTCTTTTCTCTTGCTGCTTTCAAATTCTCTTTTTGTCTTTGACTTTTGAAGGTTTGACTATAATATATCTCAGGGTTATCTTCTTTGAGTTGATCTTGTTTGGGGTCCTTTGAGCTTCGTGCATCTGGATGTCCATATCCCTCCCAAGATTTGGGAAGTTTTTAGCTATTGTTTCTTTAAATAAGCTTTCTACTCCATTCTCACACTCTTCTTCTGGGATTTCCATAATGTGTATGTCTATCCATTTGATGGTGTCCCATAGGTCTTGTATACTTTCTTCACTTTTTTCATTTTGTTCCTTCCACTAACTGGCTAAGTTTAAATGACTTGTTTTTGTGTTCGCTGATTTTTTTTTGTGTGTGATTGAGTCTGCTGTTGATGCTGTCTATTGAATTTTTCAAGTCTATCATTCTCCAGCTCCAGGATTTCTGTTTGGTTCTTTTTTATGGTTTCTATTTTTCTATTACTCTTCTCACTTTGTTCATTCATTGTTTTCCTGATTTTGTTTAGTTGTCTATGTTCTCTTGTATCTATTGGGCATTTTTAATAGATTATTTTGAAGAATATATTTAAATAATTCTTTGTCAGGAAATTCATATCTCTCTAGTTTTTTTGTATATATATGAAGAATGTTGGCCCTGAGCTAGCATCCATTGCCAGTCTTCCTCTTTTTGCTTGAGAAAGATTGTTGCTAAGCTAACATCTGTGCCAATCCCCCTCTGTTTTATCTGCGCTGCTGTCACAGCATGGCTGGATGAGCAGTGCTAGGTCTGTGCCCAGGATCTGAACCCATGAACCCTGGGCTGCCAAAGTGGAGTGTGTGAACTTAATCACTATGCCACTGGGCCAGCCCCATAGATCTCTTGTTTTGGGGGGTTAGTTATTAGAGCTGTATTAACTTCTTTGGTGGCATTATGGTTGTCTTATTCTTGTGATTTGTGTAGCCTTGTGTTGTTGTCTGTGTATTTGAAAGAGCAAACACATCTTCAGTCTTTAAAAACTGGTTTTGACAGGTAAAGACCTTCTCTTCTCAGGGCCTTGGCTGATGCTATTGTCTCAGGGATTACTGTCAAGTGAAGTTGGAGCTGAGTCATGTGGCTGCTGCTGGGTCTGCAGTGGGGTCCATGGTTGGTAGACCTGTTACCAGGGGCTCAGGTGGGGCGTGGATTGTGTCTGGTCTTTGGGTAGATGGAGCTTCCTTCTGCACTTTGGTCAGTAGGGCTGGCTCTGGGAAAAGGGTCCACTTCAGAATCTGCAGATGATGGGCCTGTTATCCAATGTAGTTCTCTCCAAGCGTAGTTCTGTCTGGATTCCTGTACTCCCAGGAGGTCATTGGGCAGATCCTTGGTTGGGCAGAATTGGCCCTGGTATACAGCTAAAAGGGCCTAAAACTGAGTCACAGGGCTGGTTGAGGGTCCACAGTTGATACTGAGGTCTGTAGGCCTGCCTCTGGGGATACAGATAGGTGCATTTCCTGGTGGGTCCCAGGGCAGGCAGAACTTCTCCCTGACTGTGGCTGTACTGGGCTGGAGCTGAGTTATGGGGCCACTTCAAGATCTAGAGTCAGACTGAGGTTGGCAGGCCTGTTACCAGGGGAGGGTTGGGTGTGACTCCCACTGGGTACCTTGGTGAATGGTGCTTGCAGTAGGACCAACGCCAAATGTGGTTATAGCTGAGTTCACAGAGGGGCAGTACTATTTCTGGGTCTGAAGCTGCGTCCACAGCCAGCAAAACTACCACTTCTACACCAGCCTGCCTTCCCAAAATGGCCCTCCTGGATCTTGGGCTCCATGGTGTTTTCATAATCTCCCACCTGGGTCCCGCAGCTCTCACAAAGGCACTTCTGTCTGTGGATGGCTGTTAAATTATTGTTGCTGGAGGGCAGTATGTGTGTGGGACCTCCTATTCTACCATCTTCCTGATATCACTTCTTTAGTGATTGTTTTGGGAGGTGGGAATGGTGGTAGGTAAAAGACAGTTTGAATAAGCTACACATAGATTTCTTACTTCATTTCCATGGTCTGTTATATTTGATGAATGACATAAATACTAACCATTTTCATGTTAGCACACTCTGATTATCCTCTTACTTCACCAACTGCTTTATTTTTTCAGAGCAGATTTAGGTTCACAGCAAAAATGAGGGAAATGCATAGAGATTTTCCATATGCCACCTGCCCCCACACATATGTAGTCTCCCCCATTATCAACATTCTACACCAGACATTTGTTACAGTTGATAAACCTACATTGACACATCATAATCACCCAAAGTCCATAGTTAACATCATAGTTCACTCTTCATGTTATACATTCTGTGTGTTTGACAAATTTATAATTACATGCATCCATCATTATGGTATTGTACAGAGTATTTTTTACTTCCCTAAAAATCCTCTGTGCCCACCTATTTATCCCTCCCCTCACACCTCAACACATGGCAACCACTGATTTACTGTCTATATAGTTTTACCTTTTCCAGAATATAATATGGTTGGAATCATACAGTGTGTAGCCTTTTTAGATTGGCTTCCATCATTTAGTAATACACATTTAAGGTTCCTCCAAGTCCTTTCATGGTGTGAGTTCATTTCTTTTTAGTGTTGAGTAGTATTCCATTTTCTGGACATACCACAGTTTATTTATGCATTCACCCACTGAAAGATACCTTGGCTGCTTCCAAGTTTTGGCAGTTGTGTATAAAGCTGCATCTGTGTGTAGGTTTTTGTGTGGATAAAAGTTTTCAACTCCTTTGGGTAAATATTCAGGAGCACAATTGCTGGATCATAAGGTATGTTTAATTTTGAAAGAAACTGCCAAATTTTCTTGCAAAGGGTCTATATTATTTTGTATTCCCATAAGCAGTGAATGATAATTCATATTGCTCCACATCCTCACCACCCTTTGGTATTATCAGTATTCCAGATGTGGCCATTCTAATAAGTGTGTTGTGGTGTCTTGTTGTTGTTTTAGTTTGCATTTCTCTGATGACATATGATGGGGAGCAGCTTTTCATATGCTTATTTGCTATCTATATATCTTATTTGCTGAGGTGTATGTTAAGGTCTTTGGTCCAGTTTTTAATCAGGTTGTTTGTTTTCTTATTGTTGCATTTTAAATGTTCTTTGTATATTTTGGATAATAGTCTTTTCATCAGATATGTCTTTTGAAAATATTTTCCCTGTCTGTGGCTTGTCTTCTCATTCTCTTTATATTGTCTTTCACAGAGTAGAACTTTTTAATGAAGTCCATTATTTCTTTCATGAATTGTGCCTTTGATGTTGTATGTAAAAAGTCATACCCAAGGTCACATAGGCTTTCTCCTGTGCTGCCTTCTAAGAGTTTTATAGTTTTGGGTTTTACATTTAGATCTGTGGTCCATATTGAGTTAATTTTTGGGAAGGGTGTAAGGTATTTTCTGGATTAATTTTTTTGCATAAGGATGTCCAATTGTTCCAGCACCATTTGTTGAAGAGACTGTCTTTTCTCCATTGTGTTGCCTTTCTCCTTTGACAAAAATCAGTTGACTATATTTATGTGGGTCTATTTCTGGGCTCTCTATTCTATTTCAGTGATCTGTTGGTCTACTCTTTTGCCAATACCACACTGTCTTGATTACTAAAGCTTTATGGTAAATCTTGAAGTTGGAAATTGTCATTCATCCAACTTTGTTCTTCAATATTGTGTTGGCTATTCTGGGTCTTTTGCCTCTCCATATAAACTTTAGAATTAGTTTGTCAATATCCACAAAATAATTTGCTGGGATTTTGATTGAGATTGCATTGAATCTATAGATAAAGTTGGAAAGAACTGTCATCTTTCTATCTATGAACATGGAATATCTTTCCCTTCATCTAGTTCTTTGATTTCATTCATCAGAGTTTTGTAGTTTTCCTCCTATAGATCTTGTACGTATTTTGTTAGATTTATACATATTTTATTTTTTTAATATTTCTTATTATATTGGATATTTCCACTTGGATATTTTGCTGTCATCTCAAGAATTCCAAATCACATCTCGTTCTGGTTTTTTTTGGTGCTGTATTCTTTCTCCAGTCACCCATCGATCCATTATTATTCCCTTTTCATAAAACTCCATTTTAAATCAGATACTAAAATTTTTCTTCAGAATTTATTTTCTTTTCATCCTTGAAGTTGTTATCTTAGTTCAGACTCTTTTCGTTTAAAGGTAAATCATTTAAATTGCCTACCAGCTAGTCCTCCAGTCATTAGTCTTTTCCTCTCTCTGTTCCATTCTGCCTCTATAATTACACTAGAATTTTTTTCTAAAAATAAAATTTTGGGGACCAGTGGGGAGCTGAGCCTCCACACCCATGTACATCAATGAGATGGTAGGAGATGGGGTTCAGCACTCCACTCACCCTTCCATCCCCTAATATCTCCACTGAACTTCCACTTACATCCTGCAGTAACAAAGTGATGTCAGCTAACTCTCCACCCACCCTCCCTGGTGTCAGTGTAGGCCACTGGGATGCTGAGGTCACACTCCCATTTGAAGAAAATTAGGCAGTGAAAGTCAGTGCCCTACTTTTGCCAGGAAGGTGTGAGCAGGGCCCAGTGAAAAGTTGAATCTACACACTCAGCTGATTCTCTCACTATACCCCAATAGAGGACTGCCTGATTTTAAAAAAGTCTAAATATAATGCAGAGTCTCATATCCAAAATGTACAGGATACAATAGAAAAAGTTGTCATAGCAAAAATAAGGAAAATCACAACTTGAATGAGAAAAGACAATCAACAGATGATAACATCAAGGTGAACCTGATGTTGGAATTATCTGACAAGAACTTTATTTATTTATTTATTTTGATTGTGGTAACATTGGTTTATAACATTCCATAAATTTCAGGTGTATATCATTTTATTTCAATTTATGTGTAGATCATACCATGTTCACCACCCAAAGACTAATTACAGTCCATCACCACACACATGTGCCTAATCACTCCTTTCACCCTCCTCCTTCCCCACTTCCCCTCTGATAACCACCAATCCAATCTCTGTCTATATGTGATTGTTTCTTGTTGTTTTCCTTCTACTTATGAGTGAGATAATATGGTCTGAAAAGGACTTCAAATCAGTAATCACCAAAGTACTTTAATGGGCAATTATGAATTTTCTTGAAACAAATGAAAAAATAGAAAATTTCAGCAAAGAAAAACAAGTTATAAAATAAATCCAAGTGGAAATTATAGAAGTGAAAAATACAGTGACCAAAATAAAAAACTCTTTGGAGATTGTTGGAGATTATAGTGAACTTGAGGATTGATCAATTGAATTTACTCAATCTGAACAGCACAAAGAAAATAGGCTGAAAACACAACAGTTTTAGGGACTTCTAGGATGACAACAAAAGAGCTAATGATGATATCATCAGTATCCTAGATCAAGAGGAGCTAGAGAGTAGGACTGAATAAAATATTCAAAGAAAGTAATGGTTAAAGCTTCCCTATTTGGTGAGAGACAGAAAATTACAGATTCAAGTTTAGTGAGTTCCAAGGAGGATAAATGCAGAGTCCACATGAAGACAAGTTTCATAATTGAATTTCTGAAAACTAAAGATCAAAAAAAATCTTGAAAGTAGCTAGAAAGAAATTTCACATTATTACAGAGGAACACCAGTTAGAATGATACTGATTTCTCATGTGACATCATGGAGGAATAAGTGGCAAAAAATTTACAAGTACTGAAAGAAAATAACTGTCAACTGGAAATTCTATATTTATAGGTAAATATCCTTTAGGAATGAGGGGAAATAAAGATATTCTGAGATAAAGGAAAATTAGAGAATTTGTCATTAACAAGCCTACCCTTTACCGATCAAAGTGGTAAAACATTTATATCAGTAGACTAAATTACATATGTATATTCTAATACCTAGAAGAACCACTAAAAAGAATCATACTGTTTTTATATACTCAAAACCACTACAAAGAAAGAAAAAATGGAAACCTGAAAATGTTACGCAACCTATAAAAGGTAAGAAAAGGGAAAGAGAGGAGTGAGCAATAGAAGAAATGAAGATAAAACAAATAATAAAAAGGCAGACTTGAGCCGTAACATACGAATAGTTACTTTAAATGTAAGTAGTCTAAATGCACCAATTCAAAGACAGAAATTAGCAGAGTGGGTGAAAAAACATGATCCAAAAATATGCTATCTACAAGAATCTTACTTCACATAGAACAACATAGATAGGTGGAAAGTAAAAGGATTAAAAAAAGACATGTCACACAAATATTAATTTAGAAAAGAAATGGCTTAATACTAGCAGATAAAGTAGACTTCAGAGCAAATAAAATTACTAGAGACAAAGAGAGACATTACATAATGATAAAAAGATCCATCCATCAGGAAGACATGATGATCCTAAATGTATATACACCAAATAACAGTCTCAAAATACAAGAAACAAAAAGTGATAGAGGTAAAAGGAGAAATAGACAAATCCAAAATTATACTTGGAATTCCAACACTTCACTCTCAGCAATTAATAGAACTACTAGGCAGAAAATAAGTAAGGATATAAAAGACCCAAATAATACAGTCAACCAATGGAATTAAATTGACATATGTAAAACATGTCAGACAACAACAGCAGAATACATTTTTTTCAAGTGCTCATGGAATATTCACCAAGATAGACCATTTTCTGGGCCATAAAACAAACCTCAAACAATTTAAAAGAATTGAAATCGTACAGAGGATATTCTCTGACTGCAGTAGAATTAAACTGGAAATCAGTAACAGAAACACAATAAGAAAATTTCCAAACAGTTGGAAATTAAACACGTGTATCTAAATAAATCATTGGTCAAATAGGAAATCTCAAAGGAAATTAAAAAAATTCATGAGTGAATGAAGATGAAAGTACAACATATCAAAATATATGAGATGCAGCTAAAGCATTGCTGAAAGTGAAATTATAGCACTAATGCTTACATTAGAAAAGAGTAAAACTCAAATCCATAATGTATTTCCTGTATCAAAAAAGTAGAAAAAGAAGAGCAAAATAAACCTTAAGTAAGCAGAAGGAAGCAAATAATAAAGATAAGAGCAGAATCAATGAAATTGAAAAGAAGAAACACTAGGAAATAGTGGGAAAAAAAGATTAAAAAACCAATAAAATTGATTTGCCTTTTGCAGTACTGACAAGGATAAAGAGAAAGTTACTAACAGCCAATATCAGGAATGAAATGAGTTATCACTACAGATTATGCAGCTACTTAAAGGATAATAAGGCAATACTATGAATAACTTTATACTAATAATTCAATAACTTAGGAGAAATGTACCAATTACCTCCAAACCACAAGGTACCAAACTAAAGATGAAATAGATAATCTGAAAGGTGTCAAGATGATGGCATAGGTAGACTCTGAACTCACCTCCTCTCATGGACACAATGAATTTACAACTACTCTTGGAACGATTACCCCTAAGAGGGAACTGAAAACTGGATAAAAAGAAACCCCACAATAAGGGACAGTGCTCATTAAAGTAGAAGAGGCAGAAATTCCTTTCTGTAAAGAAAAATGCCAGCCAGGAGCAGCCTTAAGGTACAAAGCCTTCCCTGGAGGAGTGAGGCATCTGGACAGGGGAATGGTACCACAATAAGCAGCTTTTGGACTCATTACAACTGATATAAGTGTCATAATACCTGGCTTTGCTGGATGTTAACTACAATGAGAATGTCCCCAGAAAAGCTATCAGACATAGGCAAAAAAAGCCTGCTTTTAAAGGACCCATGCACAAATTCACCCATT
Organism: Equus caballus; assembly: GCF_041296265.1. Taxonomy (NCBI): domain Eukaryota; kingdom Metazoa; phylum Chordata; class Mammalia; order Perissodactyla; family Equidae; genus Equus; species Equus caballus. The sequence goes on along the minus strand of NC_091712.1, from coordinate 16,879,299 downwards.
TCAGAAAACAACCTAAAATCACCAGAAATAAAGGTGCACAGTCCTTTGGTGAAAAGAGACTCACTTGATCGCCTCTGGGTGCATCTTGGTGAGAGGTGAGATCTCTCCAGGGACTGAGACATTGGCAGCAGCCATTATTGTGACCTAGTAATGGTATGCTGACAGAGATGCTGGGAGAAGCCATTGGAGTTCTTCCCCTGGCCTATTAGCACAGGGGTCTGGCCTACTCACTGGAGCACTGATTTATTCTAGCTCAGCCAGGGCAGATGGCCTGCCATAGGAACTGGCCCCACCCAACAGCAAGCCCTCAGGCAACTTGTGAGCCCACATATGTGGGATCCTTGGAACCTCTGCAGGTGGGTGAATGGATCTGCCTCTGCACTGCAGGCTGTGCATGAGGGGCTGGCCTGCATTGGTGGAGTGTGTGGGGCCTGTGCAGTAGGGCCATGGGTCCACTTCAGTGGGTTGGGGCATGTGCATAGGGCAGGACTGTGTTGATGGGTTGTGTGGCCATCTGGGTGATGGGACTTATCAGCTACAGAGACTGGTGCTTCTCAAACAGCCACATAAGTGCTTGGCCCCAACTTCACATACTGAAATAATTGGGTGCTCCGATGCTGGTGGTGGGCCCCCTCAGCTGCAACCCTGTGAGAGTTGGTAATTGCCTTGCAGGCTGGAGACATACAGCAATTGTAAGCCCCTTAACCTAGCATCCAGCCATGCTCAGGGTCTGCTCACTTAATAGAAAAGTTGCAACAAGGATGTACTATTTGACCTTGCAGTGAACAGTGCTGGGGCTCCCTACACCCAATAAAGTGACTGAAAGAATCAGCAGGAACACACAGCTGAGCATTACAACCTGCTGGCCAGGGGAACAGCCAAGCCTCCCTGGGCACCTGCAGCAAGAGCAAAAATGCCATAACAGAAGAACACACATAGCCCACACAGGCAATCGTCCTGGAACATTTGGAACTGGTGATGAGAGGAAAGCACACTGCTAGGCCACATAGGACATCTCTTACATAAAACCAACTCTCCAAGGTGGGGAGACATAACTGACCTACCTAATACATAGATATAAGCAGAGGGAAAGAGGCAAAGTGAGGAGACCAAAAATGCATTCCAAGAAAGGGAACAGGATAAAACCCCAGAAAAAGAACTAAATGAAACAGAAATAAACAATTGACCCAACAAAATGTTCAAAGAGTCAAAAGGATGCTCACTGATCTTGGGAGAAGGATGAATGAACTCAGTGAGAACATTAAGAAAGAATTGGAAAATATCAAAAAGAATCAATCATAAATGAAGAATACAATCCTGGAAATGTAAAATTCACTACAGGAACTCAATAGGAGAGACAATGATACACAAGAATAGATCAGCGAGCTGGATGAAAGACTAGAAGAAGTGACCCAAGCTGAACAAATAAAAGAAAAAAGAATTAAAAAGAACAAGGACAGTCTAAGGGACCTCTGGGACAACATCAGATGCACTAACATCCATATTATGAGTGTCCCAGAAGGAGAAGAGACAAAGGGGCAGAGAATCTACCTGAAGAAATAATAGCTGAAACTTTCCTAACCTAAGGAAGGGAACAGACATCCACTTACAGGAAGCACAGAGAGCACCAAACAAGATAAACCCAAAGAGGCCCACAGCAAGACACATTATAAGTAAAATGTCAATGATTAAAGATAAAGAGAGAATCCTAAAAGCAGCAAGAGAAAGGCAGAAAGTTACATACAAAGGAAATCCAATAGGCTATTGGCTGACTTCTCAGCAGAAACCTTACAGGCTAGAAGGGAGTGGCACAATATATTTAAAGTGCTGAAAGGAAAAAACCTGCAGCCAAGAATACTCTACCCAGCAAGGTTATCATTCAGAATGGAAGGAGAGGTAAAAAGTTTCCCAGAGAAGCAAAAACAAAAGAGATGATCACCAAGTAGCCAGCTTTAGAAGAAATGCTAAAGGGACTTATTTGAGTGGAAAAGAGAAGAATACAAATAGGAGTAAGAAAACTATGAAAAAAAGCAACAAAATCACTGGCAAAGCCAAATATTCAATAAAGGTAGCAGATCACCCACCTATGAAGCTAATATGAAGATCAAAAGACAAAAGTTCTAAAATTATCCATTTCCATGATAAGAGGGTAACAGATACACATGTACAAAAAAGGAGGTTAGATATGATATCAAAAACATAAAATGTAGGAGGCAAGGAGTAAAAGAATAGAGCTTTTAGCAAGAGGTCAAACTAAAGAGACCATCAACTTAATATAGATTGCTATATAACTAGGTTATTCTATATGAACGTGATGGCAATCACAAGCCAGAAACCTGCAATAAATACACAAAAAATTAAGACAAAGGAGCCCAAACATAATACTAAAGAAAGCCATCAAACCACAAGGGAGGAGAGCAAGAGAAGGAGAAAGGAACAGAGAACTACTAAAACACCCAGAACAAAAGGAAAAAAATGGCAATAAGGACATTCTTATCAATAGCTACTTGAAATGTCAATGGACTAAATGTTCCAATCAAAAGGCATAGGGTGGTGGATTGGACAAAAAAACGAGACCCATATATATGCTGCATACAAGAGACACACTTCAGACCTAAAGACACTCACAAACTGAAAGTGAAGGGATGGGTAAAAATACTACATGCAAATGGCAATGAAAAGAAAGCTGGGGTAACAATACTTATATCACACAAAATAGACTCTAAAACAAAAACTGTAACAAGAGGTAAAGAAGGGCACTACATAATGATAAAGGGAACAACCCCACAGGAGGATATAACACTTGTGAATATCTATGCACTCAACATAGGAGCACCTAAATATATAAAGCAATTATTAACAGACATAAAAGGAGAAATAGACAGAAACACAATAATAGTAGGAGACTTTAAGACTCCACTTACACCAATGGACAGATCAGCCAAACAGAAGATCTATAAGGAAACATTAGTCTTAAATGACACATTAGGCCAGTTGGACTCAGTAGATATATACAGAACGTTCTATCCAAAAACTGGAGAATACACTTCTTTTCAAATGCAAATGGACCATTCTACAAAATAGGTCACATATTAGACCACAAAACACGTCTCAATAAATTTAAGAAGATTGACATAATACCAAGTATCTTTTCTGGCCACAAAGGTATGAAACTAGAAATCAACTACAGGAAGAAAATTAGAAAAGCCACAAATATGTGGAGATGGAAAAAAAATGCTACCGAACAATGATTGGGTCAATGAAGAAATCAAAAGTGAAACCAAAAGTACCTGGAGAAAAATGAAAAGGAAAATACGACATGCCGATATTTATGGGATGTAGCAAACGTGGTGGTTCTAAAGGGAAAGTTTATAGCAATGCAGACCTACCACCTCAGCAAACAAGAAAAATCTCAAATAAACAATCTAACAGTGCATGTAAAGGAACTGCAAAAAGAAGAGCAAACAACGCCCAAAATCAGTAGAAGGAAGGAAATAATAAGAATCACGTCAGAAATAAATGAAATAGAGACTTAGAAAAACATAGAAAGAAATCAATGAAGTGAAGAGTTGGTTCTTTGAAAAGATAAACAACATTGGCAAACCTTTAGCTAGACCCACCAAGAAATAAAGAGAGAATTCTCAAATGAATAAAATCAGAAATGAAAGAGGAGAAATTACAACAGATCTCAGAAATATAAAAGATCATAAGAGAATACTACAAAAAGCTATACGCCAACATATTGGATAAATTCCTAGAATTATACAACCTTCCAAATCTGAGTCAAGAACAAATAGAGAATTTGAATAAACCAATCACCAGTAAAGATATCAAAACAGTATTCAAAAACCTCCCTCAAAATAAAAGTCCAGGACCAGATGGTTTCCCTAGAGAATTCTACCAAACATTCAAAGAAAACTTAATACCTATCCTTCTCGTAGTCTTCCAAAAAATTGAAGAGGAGGGGTGGCTTCCTAACTCATTCTATGAAGCCAACATTACCTTGATACCCAAACTGGACACGGAAAACAAGAAAATTACAGGCCAGTATCACTGATGAGCATTGATGCAAAAATTCTCAACAAAATACTAGCAAATCAAATACAATACATTAAAAAGATCATCCACCATGATCAAATGGAATTTATTCCAGGGATGCAGGGATAGGTCGACATCTGCAAATCAATCAACATGAAACACCACTTTAAGAAAATGAAGAATAAAATCACAGGAGCATCTCAATATATGTAGAGAAAGCATTTGACAAGATACAGCATATATTTGTGTTAAATACCCTGAATATAGAAGTAAAGTACCTTATCATAATGAAGGCCATATATGACAAACCCACAGCTAATATTCATAGTGGAGGAAAACTGAAAGCTCTCCCTCTTAAGGACAGGAACCAGAGAAGGATGCCCACTTTCACCACTCTTATTTAACATAGTATTGGAAGTCCTATCCAGAGCAATCAGGCAAGAAAAAGAAATAAAAGGGATTCAAATTGGAAAGGAAGAAGTGAAGCTGTCAATATTTGCAGATGACATAATTTTATATATAGGAAACCCTAAGGAATACACCAAGCACAACTAGAAGGACCTACTACTAGAATATACAACTTTGTACTAGGGGGCTTTGGGGAGGAGAAGAAGAAGAAGAAGAAGGAGAAGGAGAAGAAGGAGAAGATTGGCAACATATGTTGGCTCAGGTGCCAATCTTTAAAAAAAAGTTAAAAAAAGAGAATCCACCAAAAAACTTTTAGAAATAATACAGTAATACAGTAATGTTGCAGGATACAAAAATCAGTTGCGTTTCTATACACTTAGAAGAAATTAACAGGGAGAGAAATTAAGAATACAATCCCATTTACAATTGCAACAAAAAGATAAAATATCTAGGAATAAACTTAAGCAAGAAATTGAAAAATCTATACTATAAAAACTATAGAACATTATTGAAACAAACATAAGAAGACACAAAGAAATGGAAAGATATTCTGTGCTCTTGGATTGGGAGAATTAACATAGTTAAAATGTCCATACTTCCAAAGCAATCTATAGATTCAATGCAATCGTTATCAAAGTTCCAATGACAGTATTCACAGAAATAGAACAAAGAATCCTAAAATTTGTGTGGAACAACAAATGATCCCAAACAGCCAAAGGCATCCTGAGAAAAAAGAGCAAAGCTGGAGGTATCACACTCTGTGACTTCAAAATATACTACAAAGCTATAGTAATCAAAACAGCATGGTACTGGCACAAAAATAGACACACAGATCAATGGAACAGAATTGAGAGCCTAGACATAAACCTACACATCTATGGACAGCTAATTTTCAACAAAGGATCCAAGAACCATACAGTGGAGAAAGGAAAGTCTCTTCAATAAATGGTGTTGGGAAAACTGGACAGCAACATGTAAAAGAATGAAAATAAGCCGTTATCTTACACCATACACAAAAATTAACTCAATGGATTAAAGACCAGAAACCATGAAACTTCTAGAAGAAAACATAAGCATTATGCTCTCTGACATCGGTCTTAGCACTATGTTTTCAAGTACGATGTCTGACCAGGCAAAGGAAACAACGGAAAAAAATAAACAGTTGGGACTACATCAAGTTAAAAAGCTTCTGCACAGCAAAGGAAACCACTAACAAAACAAAAAGACAACCTAATGATTGGGAGAAGATATTTGCAAACCATATATTCGATAAGGGGTTAATATTCCAAAGTATTTAAAGGGCTTATATATCTCAACAACAGAAACAGTAAGAACCCAATTAAAAACTGGGCAAAAGATCTGAACAGACATTTATCCAAAGAAGATATACAGTTTTCCAACAGGTACATGAAATGATGTTCAGCATCATTAGTTATCATGAAATGCAAACCAAAACTACAATGAGATATCACCTCATGCATGTCAGAATGCCTATAATTAACAAGACAGGAAATAATAAGTGTTGGAGAGGATGTGGAGAAAATAGAACTCTTACACTGCTGGTGGGAGTGAAAACTGTTGTATCCACTATGGAAAAACAGTATGGAGAGTCCTCAAAAAATTAAGAATAGAACTACTATACAATCCAGCTATTCCACTGCTGGGTATTTATCCAAAGAAGATGAAAACACAAATGTGTAAAGACATATGCTCCCCTATGTCGATTGCAGCATTATTCACAATAGCCAAGACTTGGAAGCAATGTAGGTGCCCATCAAGGGATGAATGGATAAAGAAGATGTGGTATATATACACAATGGAATACTATTCAACCATAAAAAAGGATGAAATCTGGCCATCTCTGGCAACATAGATTGACCTTGAGGGTATTATGTTAAGTGAAATAAGTCAGAGGGGGAAAGTCAAATACCTTATGATCTCACTCCTAAATGAAGATAAAAACAACGACAAACAAACAGAGACAGAGATTGGAGTGGTGGTTACCAGAGGGGAATGGCGGTAGTAGGAGGGTGAAAGAAGTGATTAGGCATATGTGTATGGTGATGGATTGTAATTAGTCTTTGGGTGGTGAACATGATGTAATCTACATAGGATTTGAAATATAATGATGTACACTTGAAATTTATATAATGTTATAAACCAATGTTACCACAATACAAAAAAAGAAAGGAAATAGGTAATCTGACTCTATAACCATTAAAGAAATTAAATTCATAATTAAAATTTTGAAAAAGGAATGTCCATGCCCAGATGGTTTTGCTGTAGAATTCTACCAACCATTTAAAGAATAATTAACACTAATTTTACACAATGTCTTCTAGAAAGTAAAAGAAGAGGGAACATTTCTCAATTCCTTTTATGTGGCTAGTGATTATCTGACACTAAAACCAGACAAAAACAGTACAAAATACTGCAGTATGTCTCTTGAACTTAGGTGGAAAAAGCTTCAACAAATGTAAGCAAATAGAATTCAGCAAAATATAAACATTTATACACCAAAGCAAGGGGTGTTTATTCTAGGGATTCAAAGCTGGTTCAATATTCAAAAACCAATCAGGCTAATCCACCATATTAATGGATTAAAGAAGAAAAATCGTATGAGCATATTAGTCGATGGAGAAAAAGCATTTGACAAAATTCAAAACCAGTTCATAATTAAAATGCTCAGAAAAATAGAACTAAAAAGAAACTTCTTTAGCTTGATAAAGAGCATTTAAAGTAATCTGCATTATACCCAATGGTGAAAAATGGAATGTTTTCCTCCTAAGATCAGGAACAATGCAAGGACATCCACTCTTATTCAATATACTATTGGAAGTTCAAGCTCTTGTAATAAAAAAAGAAAGAAATAAGAGCCATATAGATTGCAAAAGAAGAAATAAACTAGACGCATTAGCAGATGACATAGTTGTCTACGTAGAAAATCCCATGTTGTTGCAAATGGCAAGATTTCACCTTTTCGTGGATGAGTAGTATTCCATCGTGTATATACATATATATATGTATGTATTTATCTATCTATATATACCATATCTTCTTTATCCATTCATCCATTGATGGGCACCTAGGTTGTTTCCAAGTCTTGGCTATTGTAAATAATGCTGCAATTAACATAGGGGTGCATATACATTTTTGAAGTAGTGTTTTTGTGTTCTTTGGATAAATACCCAGATGGACTTTTAGGGTATTATTGCTAAGGAAAATAAATCAGACAGAGAAAAATAAATACCATATGATTTCACTCAAATGTGAAAGATAAAAAAACCCCACAATAACACATAGATACAAACAGATTAGTGATTGCCAGTGGGGAAGGGGGTTTGGGGGTAAGGTGAAAGGGTTAAAGGGGGATATTTGTACAGTGATGGATGGAAACTACGCTTTTGTTGGTGAACACGATGTAGTCTATACAGAAGGTGAAATATAATGCTGTACACCTGAAATTTATGTTATAAACCAATGTTACCTCAATTTAAAAAAGCTATAATAAATTTTAAAAATGTAAAAAAAAGAAAAGAAACTTCCATGGAATATACAAAGAAACAAAACAAAACAAAACAAAAACTCCTCCTAGAAGTAACTAGTGAGTTCAGCAAGGTTGTGGATAAAATATCAACATACAAAAAACAATTGTGTCTCTAAATACTAACAGTGATCATGTGGAAGTCAAGATTAAGAGCACAATACTGTTTACAATTTCTCAAAAGAAAATGAAATACTTAAGTATAAACTTAACAAAACACGTGAAGTATGCTGAAAATAACAAAATGCCACTGAAAGAAATCAAAGAACAACTAAATATATACCATTTTCTTGGATCAAAAGACTCAACATAGTAAAGATTCCAATTCTTTCTAAATTGCCTAATGAAATTCCTTTAAAAATCCCAGCAAGGTCATTTGTAGACATACACAAGCTTATTATAAAATTTATATGGGAAGGTGAAGGACCTAGAATAGCCAAAACAATTTTGAAAAAGGTGAATAAAGTGTGAGGAGTCATTCTAGTTGATATGAGGCCTACTATATAGCTACAATAATCATGTCAGTGTGGTATTGATGGCGGAAAAGACATAGGGAACAGAATAGAGAATCTAGAAATAGACCCGCACAAATGTGCCCAACTGATTTTTGACAAATGTGCCAAAGCGGTTTGATGGAGGAAGGATAGCGTTTTCAACAAATGGTGCTGGAGCCATTGGATATTCACAGGCAAAACAAACAGACAAAACAACCTTTCCCTAAATCTCACATCTTACATACAATTAACTCAAATTGTGTTATGGAATTAAATGTAGAATGTAAAAATGAAAAAACATTGGGAAAAACATAGGAGAATCTTCAGGACCTAGGGCTAGGCAAGGAGTTCTTAAATTTGACACCTAACTATGATCCATAAAAAGAAAAATTGGTAAGTTGGATCTTTTCAAAGTAAAAAAGCTTTAGTTCTGTGAAAGATCCTGTTAGGAAGCTGAAAAGACAGGCAACATACTGGGAGACAATGTTCGAAAGCCACATACATGACAAAGGACTTGTATGTAGAATATATAAAGGACTCTCAGAAGTCAACAGTAAAAAAACCCAAATAAAAAATTGACCAAAGACATGAACAGACATTCTGTTGAATAGGTTATGCAGATGGCACATAAGCACATGAAAAAATTTTCATTTTTAGCCATTAGGGAAATGCAAATTAAAACCACAACGAGAAATCACTACCCAGAACGGCTTAACAAAACGAAAACCAACTGATATCATTAAATGCTAGTAGGATGCAGGGAAACTAGATCACTTACTACATAGCTGGTGGGAATGTAAAAATGGTACAGCCAGTCTGTAACAGTATGGCAGTTTCTTATGAAAACTAAACATATAGTTGTATTACGTCCCAGCAATTGCACTTTGGGGCATTTATTTCAGAGAAATGAAAACGTAAGTTCACACAAAAATGTGTATACAAATGTTCATAGAAGCTTTATTTGTAATAGCCAAAAACTGGAAACAACCAAGGGTCTTTCAAAGGGTGAATCATTAAACTATGGTGCATCCATACCATGGAATACTACTGAGCAATCAAGAGAAAGAAACTGTTGATACATGCAACAAGTTGGATGGATCTTAAGAGAATAATGCTAAGTGAAAAAAGCCAACGTTGAAAGATTTCATTCTTTATGATTCCACTTACATAACATTTTTGAAATGACAAAATTATAGAGATGGAAAACAGATGAGTGGTTGTGAGGATTTTGGCAGGAAGTGAGATAGGTTGGCCATAAAAGGGTAGTATGATGGAATTTGTGATGGAACTGTTCTGTATGTTGACTGTGGTCGTGGTTACAAAAATCTACAGATGTGAGAAAATTCATAGAACTAAATACACACACATATCTTCATATCTACACATAAGTGAGACCATGTAAAACCGGTGAAATCTGAATGTGGTTGGTAGATTATATCAACATTAATTTCCTGATTGTGATATTGTACTATAGTTATGTAAGATGCTACCATTGGGGGAGACTGGGTGAAGTGTATATATGATCAGTGTGTTTTTTTTTTACATGTGAGTCTTCAATTATCTCTAAATAAAAATAAAAAAATAACTTTGTCATGTCTTTTTCTAGCTTAAAAATTCTGTAAGTCTTTCCCATTCACTTTTTTTTTTTAAAAGATTGGCACCTGAGCTAACATCGGTTGCCAGTCTTCTTTTTTTTTCTTCTTTTCCCCAAAGCTCCCCAGTACATAGTTGTATATTCTAGTTGTAGGTCCTTCTGGTTGTGCTATGTGGGACACTGCATCAGCATGGCTTGATGAGCGATGCCATATCCACACCCAGGAACCAAACCGGCAAAACCTTGGGCCGCCGAAGCTGAGCACGTGAACCCAATCAGTCGGCCATCGGGCTGGCCCCTCCATTCCCTTTTATTAACCTCTTCTTTAAGGCTCTACACAGTTTCTCTGAATTCTACATGTTTAACTTTGTTACTCACTGTCTGCTTCAGACAGACTAATAAACTCACCATTTCTAAAATAAAAACATGTTTTACAAAAAACAGTGTTGTATTACCTCCGTGTCTTTCATTAAGCAGTAGTAGTTCTTTGCCTAGAATGCCCTAAACAGCTTATTCTTTGTCAATCCAAATTCTATGTAAAATGTAGGGCTAGAATCAAGGTTCTCAGTTAATTATTTTTTGAGAGTATTTTAGTTAATAGTGTGGTCTGTCTCCTCTTAATTTCTGTAACTCGTGCCACTCATTTGACGTTTAGTTATACGTATTTTTGTATTGCTTAACTTTTTTTCTGCCTAATTAGAATGTAAGCTATTTGAATACAGAGACCATGTCTGTAAGCTCATGTGATGAAAGAAGATGGAAGGAGATTGAAAAATGTCTTATTTATTGTTTGCTACAAATGCCTTGTATGAAGGGCTGATGGAAATAATTACTTGATGAAAACAAACTTTTATGGTACTGCTACCTATTTTATGTATTATCTTGATTCACATACCTATGCTTTTCATTTTTTAGTGGTACTATCCTTTTAAGCCACTCAGAAATGAAACGTTTAAGTCTTCTTTTAAAAAATTAAGCTATTTATATCTAATTGTAAAACTAAAAAGCCACAAATGTTTAAATTCAAACATTATAAGAGGCTATTCAATTGAATGAAAAGTAAAAATTTTCTTTCCAGTGGCCTTTATTCTCACTTCCTAAAAGCAGCCACAGTTAATTTGTGTGTGTGTGTGTGTGTATGTGTATAAGATTAAGACTTTTAGAAAATTTCTGGATAAATACAAATATTTATGTACATATAACTTTATACACGTAGGCTTGAAATATATACTAGTTTATATCTTACTTTGGACATGAATCTATGTAAGCATAGATAGATCAGTGTAGTTCTTTACTGAAAGCATTATCTTTCTGTATAGTAATTTATTATGTCAATCCCCTATTAATAGACATTTAGGGCTTTTCCTGTTTTAGTTATTACAAACAGCGTTGCTTATATCTTTGGGCACTAATATGAGTCTGTATGAAGGGTAAATTGTTAGAAATGGAGCTGCTCTATGAAGGGTTTGTGTATTTAAAATTTTTGGCAGTGTTGCCATATTGCCCTTCAGAAAGGTGGTACTAGTTCATCCAGTCACCTGTTTCCCCACACCCTGGCCAATACCATGCATTATCAAACTTAAATCTTTGCCAATATGGTATATGGAAAAGAATAACCTTATTTTAATTTGCATTTCTGTAATTATGAGTGGAAGTTGAGTATTTGATCATATACATATTGGCTATTTGCATTTTTTCCCTGTGGGCTGATTATATGTCATATCTTTGGTCATCTTTTGTTTATTTATAAAATCTTTGTATTTTAAAGAAATTGGGCCTTTCCTGTCATATGAGTTGCAACTGTTTTTTTCTAGTTTGTCAATTGTCTGTTGACTTTAGGAGTTTTTAATGCAGAAGTTTTAAAATTTCATTGATATCAGATTTAACAATCTTTTCCTTTCTGACTTCTAGGCTGCAATTTATTTTGACTCTTTAGTTTCCATATAGTTATATGAATATATAAATATATATATCATTTGTCTTTCTTGAACAACTGCTTATGATCGTTTATTTTTCTTTCCTTTCGCTATGACCTCCCTAGTCTAGGGTTTCATTTAATTTCTGTAATAGCCTCTGATTAGTTCCTGGTACATCTACATTAAGTCTCTCATTCCCTTAATCTGTCTTCCAAACTACTGCCAAAGTAACTTTCCTAAAACTTATGTGCTGTCTTACTGCCACTTCAGATCCATTCTTTACCCTTCTGTATACCCTGTTTTTCACACTGGGAATCTGGTCTATGGGGACTCTGTCTGTGGGCTTTCAAGCCCTTTGTTTTCAGTTGGATTCTGCCCATGGAGAACACTGGCCAGATATTAGAGAGAGAGAGAGGGAGGAAAGTAAGGGTAGGATGTTTCTTCTTTAGGGTCTCTCCCTGTGGGGTTGCCAAGGGCTGGGTACCATGGCAAGGCCATAGCTCCTACCATGGAAAGCTGTAGTTCTGATCAGCAGCCCTTCTCCACAGCTTTCTCTAGGTTTCTGTCATTGCTCCCTCTCCTGGCCACTTCTGGCCTATGGGAAGTAATGGTTTCGTTGATGTTAATAGCCTCTGGAGACTGGACTATTTTTGTGGTTTTGCTATATCGTGCCCATGTCTTTGCAAACAGTCCCTTTATTAAAGTCTTCTTAAGTTATCCAGTCTGACTATACATTTATTTCTTGCCAAATCGTGACTGATAAATCATTTAACTTTTTACAAAAACCTGCTATGAATGACAGATAGAAGGTACCCTGTTTTAATTGGTGTTCATTTCTGCTGTCATCATCAGTGAAGTTTTGAGGAGTAGGGGTGGGTGTGATTATTAAGATTCAAACTATATCCCTTCATTAATTAAAAAAATATTTATGTTCTGTGATGTTAATTTTACATGTTAACCTGGCTGGGCTGTGGTGCCTAGATAATTGGTCAAACGATACTATAGATGTTTCTATTTTGGATGAGATTAACATTTAAACTGGTGGATGTTGAGTAAAGCAGATTACCCTCCATAGTGTGAGTGGGCCTTATCCAATCAGTTGAAAGCCTTAATAAAACAAAGACTGTCCTCCTTTGAGAAAGAAAGAATTCTCCCAGCAGACTGCTTTTGCACTTGGACTGCAACTCCTCCTTGGGTCTTCAGCCTACTGGCCTACCCTGTAGATTTTGGATTTACTAGGCTTCAACAATCATTTGAACCAATTCCTTAAAATAAATTTCATTGTCTCTCCCTCTCTCTATATGTATACACATATATGCATATGTATGTACACACACAAACACAGACACACGTCCTATTGATTCTGTTTCTCTGGGGAAGTCTGACTAATATATGTACCCCAAACACCTAATATGTGCCAAGAGCTGTCATTCACATTCAGAATATGTCAGAGAACAAACAAAGCAAAGAAACATCACTGCTTTGATGGAATGTATATTCTAGTAAATGGGGGAGGCAGGCAATAAATAAAATGAGCATAATAAAAAAGTAATTTATGTAATGTGCTAATAGGTGATAAATGTATGGAAACAAGAAAAAGAGCAGTGAAAATGGGGATTGGGATACCAAGGGTGGGGGTAGCGATTGGGTTTTATATACAGTAAGTTGTTTAGACCTTACTGAGAAATTAGCATTTAAGCAAATGCTTGAAGATAAGAGAATTAGCCATATTAATATTTTGGGAAAGAGCATTCTAGGCAAAGGGAACAGCCAGGACAAAGGCCCAAAAGGCAGAGCATGTTGAAGAAAAATCAAGCAGACCAGTGTGGCTGGAGCAGAAAGAGTGAGGAGAGAGTAGAAGGAGATGAAGTCAGAAAGTAACGGGGCCAGATCATATAAGAACAAATAAATGGAAGACCCTTTATGCCTTTAAAAAAAATGTGGTTTTTATTCTGATTATCCCTAAGGAGATACTGGGTTTTGATCAGAGAAGTAACATGATCTGACTTAATGTTTTAAAACGATTGCTCTGACTGCTGTATTGAAAATTGACTATAGAGGGTCAAGATTAGAAGCAGGGAGTCCAATTAGGAGACTTTTGCAAGAAGCCATGCAAGAGATGATGGTGGTTCACATCAGGGTAGTGGGTGCAGTAGAGTTGGTAAGTGCTGAGATTCTGGATATGTTTTGAAGGTAAAGCCAGTCAGCTTTCTTGAATGGATTGGATGTAGGGTATGAGAAAAAGAGAAGAGTCAAGAATAAGTTCAAAGCTTTTGGCCCAAGCAGCCAGAAGGATGAAATTGCTGTGACTTCACTCGGGTAGGCTGGTGAAGCCGGTTTTGAGGAGGAAGACCAAGGATTCTGTTTTGAAGATACTGATTTTGAGCTGTCAGGAATGTTGTAGGCATATTTGAGTAGGCTGTTACATATATATTTTGGTGTTTTCGAGAGAGGTGTGTGCTGGAAATAGGAATTGGGATGTTGTTTGTGTATAGATGGAACTTAAGAGTAGATAGATCATGAAAAGAGTGAGTGTAAATCGAGAAGAGAGGATAGGGACTGATCTCTGAGGTCTTTCCAGCATTAAGAAATCTGAGACAAGATGAGGGCTAGCAAAGGGGAATGAGGAGGAGTGACCTAGTGAGGTAGAAAGAAAACTACTGGACTGTAGTGTCCTAGGAGACAAGTGAAAAAAGTGTGACTATGAGAAGGGACTGATCAGTGATGTCAAATGCTCTGGATAGGTCAAGAAGGTGAGGTCTGAGAATTCACCAATGGATTCAGAAAGAAATGTCATTGTTGACCTTGAGAAAAGCAGTTGTTATGAGATGTCTCTGGTCAGAGAGCAATTGGAGACAACAACCAAAGACAACTCTTTGCAGTGATTTTGCTGCAAAAGGGAGAAAAAAATAGCATAGTAGCTAGGGAAGAAGCTGGGGACAAAATAAGGATTTTATAAATTAGGAAAAATAATAGAATGTTTATATGCTAGTAGGAATGATCCAATAAATAGGAAAAGATTTATGATATAAAGAAACAAAGGAGACTTGCTGGGACAATATCCTTGAATAAGTGAGAGAAGATGGCATAGGAGCTTGGATAATTCATTTATGAAACTAGGTAGGAAGGCAGAGTATCAGGGTGCAGATGCTGATAGAGGGCAGATGTGGTGTAGGAGCCTGTGGAAATCATCCTTTGATTGGTTGAGTCTTCTCAGGGAAGTAGAAAGATCATCAGCTGAGAATGAGGATAGGATAGGAGAGGCGAGGAGAGAGATGAGGATTTTCAATAGTCATTAAGTGGAGGAGTGAATGGATTAGGGTATCTTTTAATTACCTGGTGATATTTAAAGCCTACTTGAAATCATGAATTTAAAATAAGATGTCTCTGTAGTACTTAGTTGTCTCTCTCCAGTTTAGCTCCACAGTTATTTTTAGTACTCCATCTATTGTAATGAATCATTCATAAAATCACCCCTAGCCAGCCATATAGAGTACAAGAAACTATTTTATTACAGTGTCAGATATTTTAGGAAAACATGTATAATTCAGTTTTACTTGGTTTAATAGGAATACTTAGTATAGCTTTATTTCCTTGGCTTGCTATACTTTTTTGTCCATTGCTTTGATGTCAGCCCTTCTTAGTCTATTCACTTTTTATTCAATGGTCTTAGTTCCACTCTGCTTTTATTTTCCATCCAAGTTATAATTTTCCTTTTGTAAGTTTCTTTTGTACTAGAGAAAAAAAGGTGTGTTGTGTGTGTGTGTGTTTTAAATCTATATTCTTGATGCATGCACCGTCTTGTTCCTGGTGAAAATACCAAAAATATGAAGAACCAAGATAATATGAGCACCAACTAATTAGAATAGATATTAGCACGGGAGCAGGGTGCTGCATACTGTTTGTTGTGCCAAAGATTACTTCTTTAGGTGCTGGATCCTGGGAAGATTGAGGTGCCAGGGCAGTTGGGATACACTTGAAGGGCTCAGGGTAGTGCTACTTACCAACTGGATCAGGAGAATTTCAATGATACTGTCATACCACTGTTTGAATATCTGTATGAATATCAGCCCTTTTTCTCCCAGGGAGAGGTCTGCATGAACAAAATTTATTTTTTAGTATATCTGATTTGTAATCTTCATAAACTTCATAATCTGCCCAACTCTTTCCCAATTCATTCAACTAAATTTCCTTGGTATTTTCTATCTCCTTTCATTGTTATATCTGAGAAACTCTTTTGTTAAGCAGTACTTTTATTTACGTGATTGTCAAGCAGTGATGCAGTCCAAAAGAGCAGCACAGTAGTAGCCATGAGATTGGCTTGTCATACTTCCATATATTAGGCCGGTAAGGAGACAGTGGGCACAAATAGTGCTGGATGCTTTATTACTCACAGACAGCAAGAGCAAGATCAGCATGGTGTCAGCTTCTGATGTTCCTAGTTCCATAGGATTACACGAAGCAGCAGGGACCAGATGACAGACCAGACAAATGATTTGTTGCTCTGCCATGTAGGAACAAAATCTAAACTACGGCTGTGCAGCTTTATAGACTTATGCAGGAGCCTTCAACTGTGCTCTAAGGAAAAGAGGGATAGAAAGTTCTATAGTCAACTGAAATTGGGGAGATAGATGAGAAATGGGCTGTGTCAGTCTTCCACAAGAAAGCAATGAGAAACTGCCTCATGGAGACTTACCACCAGGCTTCTCTTCTCTTTCTCCAGGAGAAATTGCAGGGCATTCTGCTAAGATTTCGGTCTGACCGCTGTCAAACCTTGCCTATGTAGCTTATGTGGACCTGTATAATGTTGACCGAGTGCCATGGTAGAGCTATTTCCTTATAGCAGTGAGTCTCAAATGAGGGCTATTTTGAGCCCTACAGGATATTTGTCTGTAGACATTTTGGTTGTCACAACTCAAGAGTAGGGGGATGCTGCTGGCACTTTCTTGGTACATGTCAGTTCTGCCCACAATAAGGAAATTATTTAAAAGGTCAGTAGTGCTGAGGTTGAGAAACCCTGTTTTACAGTTATTTCTTCCTTTGTTACTTCTTTTTTGTTCTCCATTGTTTGGCAGTGAATCATACATTTAGTAATTTTTATTATGAATTAATTAATGATTCATTACAAATTTATTAATAATAGTCTATTTTATCATTAATGAAGTCTTCCCTGAAAGACTGTTATTTCAAGATCAGAAGCAGTCACACATCTATGTATTTCCTATCACATGTAATAAACAGTAAATAAATATGTAATTTTTGTGACTATCTGAGTTAAATCAACTCCAACTGATTTGTTCTGTTATTCTGTTATCCTGAGCCATATCTGGTACAGTAACCTATCGAAGTAAAATTTTGCATTTATAAACAGCCATATTTTGCATTAAACATATACAAAACGCTTTTATTTTATAGTGTTAAAATAGGAAGTACTCATAATTAGGAGGGACTGCTATTTACTATGCAATTACTTTATTGATATCTCCATCTGTCAATGACTAGACTGAAAGGAATGAAAGAAGTGGTACTTGCCTTGGCTCCAATGGGTGCTGCATAACTAGGTCTTGGTCCAGAGGTTCAGCTACATTCACTTGAGCTACATATTGTGAGGCACAAAAGTAGATTTAGATTATATATTAATATTAATAACTGAAATTTAAGTGTCTGATGTATGCTAGGTATTTTCCTAGTAACTTTACATGTATTCTTTGATCTTTACAACTACTTTATGAGATAGGTGCTCTAAGTCGCCAATTTTAATAGATGAAGAAAATTAAGTTCAGAGAAGTTAAGTAACTTACCCAAGGTCACATAATTAGTAAGTGAGTAGAGCAGGTTTTGAGCCAAGCAGTTTGACTCTAGAACTTGTGCTCTTAATGATTACACCACTAATAATACATTGGTAAAAAGAAATCTCATACTTTTACCCAATTTACTTTTGCTATTTTTGTTGTTAATGTTGTTGGTATACCTAATTATGTTCATGCAATATATAAAATTCATAGAATTACATAGTTTTATTTTTATATTTATTTACTTGTTACTAATTAACTTACCTTAATGTCTGTGAATAAAATTTAAGAATATGTTACATTTTGTTTTACAAACTGCCTATCTCTAGAGCATGTGTTCTAGTTCTTAAGTGTAATTTAAATTCTTATTCTTTGATAATAAATAAATGTTTTATTTATTGAAATTTTAACAGAGATAGTGAAAAGCCATCAGATGCAGTACAACGTCACGAACGTGTAAAGCAGAAAATTGAAGGTGATAATATTTTATACATGTTTAGCATTTAGCATTAGGGTTTCCTAAATACATTACCACTTTGAGACTTATAGTTTAAAATTTATAGCCATAAAAGTTATACAATAGTAAATTTTAAAAGATATTCAATAGTGAGTTTTATATTTTCAATAAAGTTATGTTTTGGGTTCTGGGAGTGTACAAAATGAATAAAACTTGGTTGTGACCCCCATAAAATCCACAACTTAGTAAGGACAAAAGCACATGTTGTGTAATTTTGATATAGTGTAATGCATGCTAAAAGTATGTGTAATTTGCAGAGTCCACAGAAAGAAGCCAATTTGTTCAACCTGAGGGAGTTAGGTAGATTTTATGCAACATAAAAGGATAAGTAGGATTCAGTCAAACAAAGAATGCAGATATTTGTAAGAAGAGAATATAGCATGAACAAATAGCATGACTAGAGAATTACAACTGGAATGGTGTTAGAGTATGAAGCAATAGGTAGGGATAAGGTAGGAGAGAGCCTTGTCAGAGAGATTGGATGCTGTGCTAAGGAATTTGGTTTTTCATATACAATAGGGAATTGAAGATTTTTTGTAGGAAAGAGATGTTATTGGACTTAATTTTAAAGAGATTTTTCTGGCCGCATTGTAGGAGCTAGATTTGGGTACTGAGAGTAAGAAGGGAAAGTTATTGCTATATCTTAGATGTGTGATAAGTGCTTATATTAGACCACAGGTAAATGAGAAGAAAGGGGCAGATTTGAGAAATATTTACTGGTAAAACTGGCAAAACTTGGTGATTGGATATGAAAGGAACTGAGATTAGGTGATGGTAGCATTAACTAAGAGAATATAAGAGGAAAAACAAGTTTTGTTGAGAAAATGATGAGTTCACGTGACTCAGTTGTTACACACATTCTTACAGATATTACCACTTGTTGCCTGAGTGGGAGGATCTACAGTGTTTGCAGCTCTATTGTTTTTTTTGAGTCTTCTTTCTCTTCAATGAGTTCTTAAGATAAAAACTCTGAAATTTAAACTCAATACATATAATTGATACTTGAAACTTATGACAAATTCACTATTAATTATTTCAGAATTCATAAAAACCCACTCAAGTGAAGAAGTTGTAGATGTTTCTGCAAGTGAGCCACGTAAGTTTCCACTCATTTAAGTATTGTGTTAATAACCTCTGTTGAGTGCATTGATTTCCATAATTTTCTATAAAGTAATAAGTACTAAGGTAACAACATAGATTCCCTGGAGTTTGGAGCCATATAATTGAGCTGGCTATCAAGGAAGTATTGAAATTCCAAGTTAAGGGTACATGCTACCAAAAATAGACTGATTTTTGAGGAGTACTATGATATCACTCGAAACAGAGGACTTTTAGTTGTGATTCGAATATTCTACTGAAATGTTGCAGGGGTGGCAAGGCTTGAGGTGGAGCAGTTGTAAACTTAAGATATCATTTGTTGATTTTGTTACTATGACTTAATGCTCTGTCTGCAACTGAGTATGTAACAGTTCATGAATATAAAGAGCTGCTAGAACTAGTATGTCAAATTTCTGACTACTTGTCAACAGAAAGGAGAAATTACCTTGCTTCTGTCTTAACACTGGAGAAAATTTTAAAACAATCATGTAATATATGCTATGGAGTACAGTTTGAAAGTGGAAAATAAGATTTGCTTGGCAAAAGTTGATGGGAATCCTGCCCTCTTTCAACTTCAGCTTTTACCCCTAATGTTGCTGTGCTTAAACCAGGGACAGCTATACATTCTACAGTACTCTCATGTTCCAAAGTGTCTTCTGATCCAGGAGAGCCCTAACTGACTTGGTGGGGTAGTATCTAGAGCTTTGGAGTGAATGTTGGAAGCCTCTCTCTACATCAATGGGAACCCTCTGTACATCTCTCTCAATCTCTGCTGCTGTCTTCTCTCTAGTACTGTGCCCTGTGAATTCTAGCTGCTTTGGCCTCTCCAAACTCTAAACTTTGTCTCTGAACTTAAGGAGACCAGTAGACTCTGTTTGTGTTCCCCTTCCTTATGCTGTGGCCTGGAGACTCTTCTTGTTTTCTTCTTGTTTCTTCTTGTTTTCTTTCTGTCATGGATTACTGCCTTGCACTTTCTGTTTTCTGATGTTTGAATATTGCTGTTTCATATATTTCTTGTGTAGATTTTAACTGGTTTAAGGTGAAGAGGTAATTCTGATACCTGATGTTCCATCGTGGACAAAAATAGAAGTCTCTGTGCCCACATATAGGCCAATGGAACACATCTTCCAACCATAAAACCAAGTTCCAAAAGGATAAAATATAATAATAGAAATTTTTCTCATGAATTTAACAAATTTATTTATTTATATAATTGAGGTATATTTGATAGACAACATTACATTAATTTCAAGTATACAACATAATGATTTGATATTTGTATGTATTACAAAATGATCATGTCTAGTTAACATCTGTCGCCATACATAGTTAAAGAATTATTTTTTCTGGGGATGAGAACTTTTAGGATCTACTTTCTTAACAACTTTCAAATATGCAATACGGTATTATTAACTATAATCACCATGCTGTACATTATATCCCCATTACTTATTTATTTTATAACTGGAGATTTGTACCTTTTGACTCCCTTCACCCATTTTGTCCACTCCCCAACCCCCACCTCTGGCAACCACCAATGTGTTCTCTGTATCTATGAGCTTGATTTTTGTTTTCTTGGGTTGTATTTGTTTGTTTGTTTTGGATTCCATATATAAGTGAGATCATATGGTATTTTTATTTCTCTGACTTATTTCACTTAGCAAAATGGCCTCAAGATCTATCTATATTGTCGCAAATGGCAAGATTTCATTCTTTTTTATGCCTAAATAATATTCCATTGTAATATATATACCGTATTTTTTTAATCCATTCATCCATTAATGGACATTTAGGTTGTTTCCATATTTTGGGTATTGTAAATAATGCTGCAGTCAACATGTGGGTTCATCATGATTTTTAAGGGAAGCAGAGGACAGGGTTACATTGCACAATATGGAGAAAACCCTTTTACAAATTCCTAAGTATCTTTTCCCATGGCAGCTGCCTCAGTCCCTGGACCCCACTGGTATAGATCTACTCTCTCTCAATATTGCTCTTTCACTGGTATACTCTCTTTTTCTCTTTAAAGTATCCCCTTTCATCTTTTCCAGCCAAACTTTATTTTCTTCTTCCCTCCTCATTCTCTAAATTCCATTAGATTCTACAGCCTAATCAATAAGACAAAAGCTACCTTTGTATTCCATTCTTGTTTCTTGTTCTTTTTAAACTACCATTTAATCTTGATGTTGCTTCATTTAGTAATTAATGGACTTTATTTTTTTAGAGAAGTTTTAGGTTTATAGAAAAGATGAGCAGAAAGTACAGAGAGTTCCCATATACCCATTCTTCCCACTATCCCCACACAAAATTTGTTCTATTATTAACATTTTGCATTAGTGTGGTATATTTGTTGAAATTGATGAACCAATATTCATACTTATTATTAACTAAAGTCCGTAGTTTACACAAGATTCAGTCTTTGTGTCGTGCAGTTCTATGGGTTTTAACAAATGTATAATGTCATGTATCCACCATTACAGTATTATATTGTAGGAGAGTTTTACTGCCATGAAAATCACATGTTCCATGTATTCATCTTTCCTTCCATCCACCTGAATCTCTGGCAACCACTAACCTTTTTGTTGTATCTATAGTATTGCCTTTTTAAGAATGTCATATATTTGGAATCATGCAGTCTTTCTTTTACTTAGCAGTATGCATTTAAGTTTCCTCTGTGTCGTTCCATGTTTTATACCTCATTTCTTTTTATTACTCAGTACTAATCTATTGTATGGATGTACCATAGTTTGTTTATCTGTTCATCTATTGAAGGCTATCTTGGTTGTTTCTAAGTTTTTACAATTACAAAAAACTGCTATAAATTTAGGTTTTTGTGTGAACGTAAGTTTTTCAACTAATTTGAGTACATACCAAGGAGTGTAACTGCTGGATTGTATAGTAAAAGTATGTTTAGTTTTGTAAGAAACTGCCAAACTGTCTTGCAGAGGGGCTGTATCATTTTGCATTCCCACCAGCAATGAGAATTTGAAGGTTCTTTCTTGTAGACAATATATATTTGGTCTTGTTTTTTGATTCACTCTGACAATCTCTGTTTTTAAATTGGTGCATTTAGACCTTGATTTTAAGTGATTACTGAAATAGTTGGATTAATGTCTACCATATTTGTTACTGTTTTCTATTTGTTGCCTTTGTTCTTTGTTCCTATTTTTGTCTTCTCTCTTTGGCTGCCTTTTGAGGATTTAATTGAGCATTCTATTTTTTCTTCAGTTTTATTGAGATATAATTGACATATAATAATGTGTAAGTTTAAAGTGTACAATGTGTTGATTTAATGCACTTATATATTACAATATGATTACCACCCTAATGTTAGCTAACACCTCCATCATGTCACATAATTACTATTTCTTTTTGTGGTGAGGACTTTTAAGATTTGCTGTCTTAGCAACTTTCAAATATATAGTATGATATTGTTATCTGTAATAATAATGACGTGTATTAGATTCCCATAACTTATTCATCTTCTAATTGGAAGTTTGTACCCCAGATGTTGACCAACATCTCCCCGTTGTCCCCACCCCCAGCTTCTAGTAACCACCATTCTACTCTCTGTTTCTATGAGTTCAGCTTTTTTATATTCCACATGTAAATGATATCATACGGTATCTTTCTTTCTCAGACTTATTTCACTTAGCATAGTGCTCTCAAGGTCCATCTGTTGTCACAAATGGAAGCATTTCTCTCTGTTTTATGACCGAACAATATTCCATTGTATATGTATATACCTCATTATCTTTATTCATTCAACCATTGATGGACACTTAGGTTGTTTCAGTATATTGGCTATAGTGAATAATGCTGCAATAAGCATGCAAGTGCAGATATCTCATTGATATCCTGTTTTCATTCCCTTTGGATATATACCCAGAGGTGAGATTGCTGGATCATATGGTAGTTCTATTTTTAAATTTTTGAAGAACTTCCTTACTGTTTTCCATAGTGGCTGCACCAATTTACATTCTCACCAACAGTGCACAGCATTCCCTTTTCTCCACATCCTTGCCAATATTTGTTATCTCTTGTCTTTTGGCTAACAACCATTCTAACAGGTGTGAGGTGATATCTCATTGTGGTTTTGATTTGCATTTCCCTAATGATGAGTGTTGTTAAGCACTTTTTCATGTACATATTGGCAATCTGTATGTCTTCTATGGAAAAATGTCTATTCAGATCCTCTGCCCATTTTTTAACTGGGTTGTATATTTATTTATTATTGAGTTGTGTGAGTTCTTTATTTATTTTGGGTATTAACACCTTACCAGATACATGGCTTGCAAATATTCTCTCCCATTTGATAGGTTGCTTGTTCATTTTGTTGACGGTTTCCTTTGCTGTGCAGAACCTTTTAGTTTGGTGTAGTCCCACTTGTTTATTTTTGGTTACTAAAAGATTATTGTGATCCTTTGCTGCTGTCATGTTTCCGTGATTTCACATTCTTTGGAGTTGCTGTCTTCACATTTAAAGTAGCAGTCACCTCCTCCAATCTTTACTGTTGTCTTCAGGCAAGAAATACTTTCTGTCAGCCCTGCTAGAGATTTGAGACTTCCTCAGACCTTATATGGATACATTTCCTCCATGCTTCTTGCTTCCTCTTGTGGCAGAGTTCTTAATCTTGTATGCCTTCTCTTGATCCTACAACACAGGAGACTGAATGCTGATTGCGTCTCTTTTGTTTTCCGGAGAGTGGCGTTACAGCTCAGGTTTGTGCTCTCTCCTTGGCCTGCAGACTGTGGCCTGCTTTCTGTGCATGCTCCCTGTCTACCAGCGCTTGTTCTTGCTGACACCCTATGCAGTGCACAGTGAGCTGGCTTCAGAGTGGAGGAGGTATGGGTGGCAGGTAGTGTGCTGGACAGGCCTGAGTGTCATTGGGGGAATCTGTGGGTGGGGTTTTCCCCTGGCTCATGGCAGGCTTCCTGATGGAATTCAGAAGACACTCAGCAGAAACTGAGGGTCCCTTTAATGCCCTATGGGGATCTTGTGTGATGATTTCCTGATCTGCTTCCTCCCCCTAGTCATGGATATCGTGTTTAAATACTCAAGATGCTGTGAGAGAAATGATTTGCCTTGGCAGTGTCCTGCATAGCTGGGGAAGCTGGGTGTTCGTCCACTAGCTCTACCTTTCTCCAGTGAGAAAAATCACAGACCATTTCATTTAGCTCCAAACTCTCCTGCCTTGGGGGAGGAGTGATGCCAACAAGTCAAGCTGATCCTCTGACCCCTTCCAATGCATACAAACACGTACTTTTTTTCTCCAGGAGAGTGCTGGAACTTCTCCTCTGGAATACTGTACTTTCACAAAAGCTTTCTTGTCTGTAGTTGACTCTCCAAATCACCATTCCTGCAGCGGTTCACAGTCTCCTTAGGTTCCACAGCTAATACCAAGGTCTGTCTGCCTGTTACCCAGTGAACATGGGGATAAGACTCCTCCTGGGTCCCTTGGCATATGCACTGGGTCTCACAACTCCCACAGAGGCACCTTTCGTTAATGGTACTGAAGTTTTGTTATTGAAGAGGGGGAAAAAAATGAGGGACGTTCTGTGCCACCATGATACTGATGTTATATGCTGAGCATTTTATGATTCCATTTTTTCTCCTTCCTTATCATATATCAGTTATACTTCCTTTTTTTTTAACTTTTTTAGTGATTGCCCTAGAGTTTGCAATAGTCATTTACAACTAATTCAAGTCCACTTTCAAATAACACTGTAACAGTTCACAGGTAGTGTGAGTACCTGATAATAACAAAATAGTACTAATTCCTTACTCTTGCCCCTTATGTTATTGTTGTTATTCATTAACTTATACATATGCATACATAAGGATAAATATGCATATGTATATATACATACATAAGCATACATAATAAAATACATTGTTGCTATTATTATTTTGGACAAACTGTTATCTGTTAAATCAATTAAAAATAAGAAAATAGTTTTTCTTCTCCCAGGTCAGTCTGCCTCTGATAAAACCCCAGAAGGTTAGACTTTGGTTAAATAGTTTCTCCTCAGGTAGACCTTGTTAAAAAGAACAGGATACTCTGACGTATTTCAAAATGGTTCTTTTTCCCTTCCCCATGCTGGAAGTCCAAAGTGAGTTTTCTTTGACATTCACTGTGAGAACCTGTTAGAGCTTCAGGAGGTAAAACTTGGAAAAGTGTGCCCCTCCCCGCCATGACTGGGACCCCATGTAGTTTTTCTCTCTCTCAGACTTGCCCACACTGATTCTTTAGCAATTTGTCAATTATAATTCAGATTTTCCTACAAGGGTTCCCACAAAGTTTGCAGTTAATTGGCTACTGCTCTGCTGTTTTGTGATTCTCTGTATTCACCTGTCAGTCTCTCTAGTTCTGGGGACAGCAGTTTGCCCTGTGACTTTACTTCTCTTATGGATTCATGAACAGTTATTGATTTTTTAGTTTGTTCAGCTTTTTCCTTGTTATAACTGAGTGGCGACTTCCAAGCTTTTTATATGCCTGACCAGAAACAAAAGCCCATGTATTTATTTTTAAAAATTTATTTAAAAAATTTTAATAGTGGTAAAAACACATAATCTGAAATTTACCATCTTAAGTATGTTTAAGTGTACAGTGCAGCAGTATTGACTATATTCGTATTGTTGTGCAACAGATTTCTAGAACTTTTTTCATCTTGCAAAATAGAAACTCTGTACAGATTGAATAAACAACACCCCATTTTCCCATTCCCCCATCCCCTGACAACTACCATTCTACTTTCTGTTCTGAGTTTGACTACTTTAGATACTGCCTGTAAGTGGAATCACCGCTATTTGTCTTTTTGTGACTGGCTTATTTCACTTAGCCTTATGTACTCAAGGTTCATCCATGTTGTACCATGAAACAGGATTTCCTTTTTTTTTAGATTGAATAACATTCTGTTGTCTGTATGTACCACATTTTCTTTGTCCTTTCACCCATCAATGGACATTTGGATTACTTACACCTCTTGGCTATTGTGAATAATGCTGCAATGAACATGAATGTGCAAATATCTCTTCTAGATCCTGCTTTGAATACTTTTGGATTTATTCCCAGAAGTAGATTGCTGATTTTCTTTTTGAGGAAGATTAGCCCTGAGCTAACATCTGCTGCCAATCCTCATCTTTTTGCTGAGGAAGACTGGCCCTGAGCTAACATCTGTGCCCAACTTCCTCTACTTTATATGTGGGATGCCCACCACAGCATGGCTTGACAAGCAGTGCCATGTCTGCACCCGGCATCCGAGCCAGCGGACCCTGGGCCACCAAAGTGGAACATGCACACTTAACCGCTATGCCACTGGGCCGGCCCCATAGATTGCTGATTAATATGGTAATTCTTTAATTTTTTGAGGAAAAAGCGTACTGTTTTACATAGTCACCACACTATTTTGTATTCCCATCAACAGTGAAGAACATTTCCAGTTTCTTCAAGTCCTTTCCAACTTGTTAGTTTCTGCTTTTTAACAGTGGCCATCCTAATGGGTGTGAGGTAATATCTTACTGTGGTTTTGATTTGCATTTCTCTAATGATTAGAGAAATCATGTTGAATGCTGAATGTTGAATATTGTTTCATATGCTCTTTGGCCATTTGTATATCTTCTTTGGAGAAATATCTATTCAAGACTTTGCCCATTTTTTAATAAAGTTGTTTTTTGTTGTTAAATTATAGTAGTTCTTTATATTTTCTGGATATTAGCCCCTTAGCAGATACATGATTTGCAAATATCTTTTCCCATCCAATAAGTTATCTTTTTACTCTGTTCCCTTGATCCACAGACGTTTTTAATTTTGATGTAGTCCCTTTGTTTATTTTTGCTTTTGTTGACTGTGCTTTTGGTGTCATATCCAAGAAATTACCGCCAAATCCAGTGTTAAGAAGGTTTTCCCCTTTGTTTTCTTTTAGGAGTTTTATAGTTTTAAGTTTTATGTTTGGGTCTTTAACCTATTCTGAGTTAAATTTTGTGAATTGTGTAAAGTAAGAGTCCAATGTCGTTCTTTTGCATGTGGATGTCCAGTTTTCCCAATACCATTTGTTGAAGATACTGTCCTTTCCTCATTGTGTTGTCTTGGCACCCTTGTCAAAGATCATTTGATCATTTATGTGAGGGTTCATTTCTGTGCTTTCTGTTATGTTCCATTGAAATATTTTTCTATCTTTATGCCAGTACCACACTGTTTTGATTACTATAGCTTTGCAATATGTTTTGAAATCAAGAAGTATGAGGCTTCCAACTTGGTTTTTTTTCCCCTAGATTATTTTGGCTATTCAGGGTCCCTTGAGATTCCAGATGAATTTTAGAAATTTTTTCCTATTTCTGCAAGAAATGCCTTTGGATTTTTCATAGAGATTGTGTTTAATGTGTAGATCACTTTGGATACTATCTGTAGTTTAACAATATTAAATATTCCAATCTATAAACATGATGTTTTTTCATTTATTTGTGTCTTCTTTAGTTTCTTTCAGCAATATTTTATAGTTTTTCAGTGTGCTAGTGTTGCCTCTTTGGTTAAGTTTATTCTGAGATTCTTATTCTTTTTAATACTATTGAAAATGGGATTGTTTCCTTAATTTTGTTTTCAAATTGTTAAAAAGTTCATTCTTTTACATCCTTGGGTAAAGTTATTTTATTGTTTTTGATGCTATCGTAAATGAGATTATTTTCTTAATTTCTCTTTAGGTATTTTGTTGTTAGTGTATAGAAATGCAACTGATTTTTCTATGTTGATTTCATATCCTGGAACTCTACTAAATTTATTTATTAGTTTTAACTGATTTTTGGTGAAGTATTTGGAGTTTTCTGTCTATAAGATTGTGTCTAGCAGACAAAGACAGTTTTACTTTTTCCTTTCTGATTTGGGTTTCTTTGATTTCTTTTTCTTGCCTAATTGCTGTGGCTAGGACTTCTAGTACTATGTTAAATAGGAGTGGTTAGAGTGGGCACCCTTGTGTTGTTCCTGATTTTAGAGGAAAAACATTCAGGTTTTCACTCTTGATTATGAAATTAACTCTGGGTTTATCATATATGTCATTTATTATGTTGAGATATGTTCCTTCTATTCTTAATATGTCAAGAGCTTTTATGTTGAAAGGGTGTTCAGTTTTGTCAAACACTTTTTCTTGCATCCGTTGAGAGGATCATTTGATTTCTACCATTCATTCTATTAATATGGTGTGTCACATTTATTGATTTATTTATGTTGATCCTTCTTTGCATCTCAGAGATAAATTCCACTTGATTATGGTGTATGATTTTTTAAAATATCCTGTTGAATTAGAGTTGCAATATTCTATTGAGAATTTTTGCATTTATATTTATCAGGAGTATGAGCTATAGTTTTCTTTTCTCATAGCATCCTTATCTGGCTTTGGTATCAGGGTAATGCTGGCCTCATAAAATGAGTCTGGAAGTGGTCTTTCCTCTTCTTTTTTTTTCGGAAGAATTTGAGAAAGATTTGCATTAATTCTTCTTTAAGTCTTTGGTGGAATTCACCAGTGAAACCATCTGGTCTTGGCCTTTTCTTTGTTGGGATATTTTTAGTTACAGATACAATCTTTTTAGTCATTATTGGTCTGTTCATATTTTCTATTTCTTCATGTTTCGATTTTGATAGGTTGTACATTTCTAGGAATTTATACATACATTTCTTCTAGGTTATCCATTTTGTTGGAAAATCCTTTGTATTTCTGTTGTCAGTTGTAATGTCTCCTCTTTTATTTTAATTTTGTCCATTTGATTCCTTTCTCTGTTTTTCTTAGTGTAGCTAAAGGTTTGTGAATTTTATCTTTTCAAAAAACCAACACTTAGTTTCCTTGCTTTTTTCTATTGTCTTTCTGGTTTCTTTTTCATTTATTCCTGCTCTATATTTATTATTTCCTTCCTTCTGCTAACTTTGGTGTCTTTTTCTAATTACTTGATGTTTATATTTAGGTCATTTATTTGACATCTTTATTTTTCTTATTGTAGGTGTTATCGCTATGAACTTCCCTCTTACCACTGCTTTCCCTGAATCTTAAAAGTTTTGGTATGTTGTGTTTTTTTTGGTCTCAAGATGCTTTCTGATATCCTTTTTGATTTATTCTTTAACCCAGTGTTTTTTAGGAGTGTGTTGTTTAATTTCCACATATTTGTGAGTTATTTAGTGTTCCTCCTGTTACTCATTTCAATTTTCATCAGAAAAGATACTAGATATGATTTCAATATTCTTAAAAATTTTAAGACTTCCTTTGTTGCCCATCATATGATCTATCTTGGAGAATATCCATGTGTACTTGAGAAGAATGTATATACTGCTGCTGTTAGATAGAATGGTCTGTGTATGTGGTTTATTTGGTCTATAGTGTTTCAAGTCTACTGTTTCCTTGTTAATTTTCTGCATGCATGATCTATCCAGTGTAGAAAATGGGGTTTGAAGTCCCCTACTGTTATTGTATTTCTGTCTATTTCTCCCTTCAGTTCTGTTAATATTTATGTTAAATGTAAAGTGCTCAATGTTGAGCATATACTCATTTACAATTGTTATATCTTCTTGATAAAATAATCTCTTTACACTATGTAATGACCTTCTTTTTCTCTTGTGACAGTTCTTGAGTGTAATTCTGTTTATCTGATATAGGTATAGCCACTTCTGCTCTCTTTTGGTTACCATTTGCATGGAGTATCTTTTCCACTCCTTTACTTTCAACGCATGTGTGTCCTTAAGCTGGAATGAGACTCTTGTAGACTCTTGTAATATGTATTTATTCTATGGAGATGAAAGAAGAAAAAAAATCAAATCAGGTTTGGATGGGTAGAGCCACTTAAGTGAATAAATTATTGCCTGAGAGGTAATTTTCTTCACGTTGTCCCAAATTTTCTGCTAAGATTTAAAACTCACAAAAAATGTCTCTAGGCTTCATACTTAGATTGATTTGGGAAGTTACTTAAGCAGCATGTGTGGGCTCAGAAATATGGAGGCAGAAGCATGGGGAAGTAAGGCTATAGAGCCCCTGAAAATTGTAGTGAAGTAATGGGACTCCCTCACGGCCACAGAATTAGGGTTGTGTGAAAGTTTAACTAGATATTCAAGGAGTTAGATGACAGATGATAATATTAAAAAATAAGTAGGCCTTAGAAATTAATGTTATAATTTTTAGGTTGTATTTCTAACAATCATTCTCTATTTACAGCACTAGAAATTCTGTAAAGATAATAATGTGTTTAGTAAAAATCCTACTTCTTCTAAAGGTTATAATTTGGCAATATTTTATGACTTTAAAATTGTTCATCAGAGTACTTACTGAATATTTATTAACCGTTATATTGGCTATGTAGAGGCATCTCATTAGGCTTTTTCTCTGGTGACTAATTATGTTAAGCATCTTTTCATGTGGCTATTGACCATTCAGATATCTTCTTTTGTGAAGTGTCTGTCCCAAACTTTGGCTCATTTTTAATAGGGTTGATTGTCTTTATTATTCACTTATAGGAATTCTATGTATATACTAGAGATAGCCCATTTATTAGATAACAGTATTGTTAATATTTTTCCCAGTTTGCAACTTGCTTTTTAATTTCTTAATGGAGTCCTTTGACGTGAAAGAATTTTTAATTTTTATGAAGTCTAATTTAATGATTTTTTCCTATAGTACATGCTGTTCATGTTCTATTTAAGAAATCTTTGCCATCCCAATGTCATGAAGACATTTTTTTACCATAAGTTTTATACTTTTAGTTTTTACTTTTAAGTCAGTGATCTATTTTAGATTATTTCTTGTGAATAGTTTGAAGTAAAAGCCAAGATTAATTTTCTTTTTCCATTTGTTTCAGCACCATACATTTAATGATTATCCTTTTCCCATTGAGTTATCTTGGAAGTCTTGTTGAAAATCAATTGAATATATGTGTGTGGCTCTGTTTCTGCACTCTCTATTATGTTCATTTAACTCTATGTATATCTCAATGCCATTACCATATTGTCTTCATTTCATTTAGCTCCATAGTAAGTCTTGAAATAAAATAGTGTAAATCTTGCAACTTCGTTCCTTTTAAAAGTTGTTTGGACTATTCTAAGTCCTTTGCATTTCCATATAAATTTTAGAGGCACATGTCAATTTGTACAAAATAGGCTGTTGGGATTTTGTTGGAAATATAGATCAATTTGGGGAGAGGTGATGTCTCAATATCATTGTGGTTTTCATTACATGAAAATACTTTATATCTCCATTTTTAGATCTTCATTATTTTGTTTTTACAAGGTTTTGAAACTTTTAGAGAAAAGGTCTTGTAATGTTTTGTTAAATTTATCTCTAGGAGGTTCATCTTTTTGGATACTAGTGAATGACATTTTTAAAAATTTTATTTTCCAAGATGGGAGACTTATTATAAGGCTATAATTATTATAAAGATATAGTATAAGTAAAGTATATAAAGTATAGTATAAAGATAGACAAGTAGACCAGCTGAATAGCAATGAGGCCACAAATTGGACCTGAGCCTTTGTTTTATTTTTTAATTGAAATACAGTTGACATACAGTATTATGTCAGTTTCAGGTGTGCGACATAGTGATTTGACACTTACGTACATTACAAAATGATCACCATAGCAAGTCTAGTAACCACCTGTCACCATACAAAGTTATTGCAATCTTATTGACTATATTTCCTATGCTGTATATCACAACCCGTGATTTATTTATTTTATGACGGGAAGTTTGCACCTCTTAATCCCCTCCACCTATTTTGCCCAACCCTCTACCCTCCTCCCCTCTGGCAACTACTGGTTCATTTTCTGTATCGGTGGAGTTATTTCTGTTTTCTTTGTTTAATTGTTTTGTTTTTATATTCCACATATAAGTGAAATAATGTGGTATTTATTTTTCTCTGTTGACTTATTTCACTTAGCACAATACCTTCCAGGTCCATCTGTATTGTCACAAATGGCAAGATTTCATTATTTTTTATGGCTGAGTAATAGTCTATTAAGTATATATACCACATCTTCTTTATCCATTTGTCTATTGATGGACACTTTCATATCTTGGCTATTGTAAATAATGCTGTAATGAACATAGGGGTGCATATATTTTTTCAAATTAGTGTTTTTTTTTTCTTTGGGTAAATACTCAGAAGTGGAATTGCTGGATCATGTGGTGGTTCTGTTTTTAATTTTTTGAGGAACCTCCATACAATTTTTGATAGTGGCTGCACCAATTTACATTCCCACTAAGAGTGCATGAGGGTTCCCTTTTCTCCACACCCTCACTAATGATTATCTGTTGTCTTTTTCTTTTTTCCAGGAAGATTAGCCCCGAGCTAACATTCGCCACCAATCCTCCTGTTTTTGCTGAGGAAGATTGGCCCTGAGCTAACATCTGTGCCCATCTTCCTCTACTTTATATGTAGGATGCCTGTCACAGCATGACTTGAGGAGCAGTGTATAGGTCCCTACCCTCGATCTGAACCGGCAAACCCCAGGCAGCCAAAGTGGAGTGCACAAACTTAACCGCTGTGCCACAGGGCCAGCCCCTCTGTTGTCTTTTTGATAACAGCTATTCTGACAGGTGTAAAGGTATATCTCATTGTGGTTTTGATTTGCATCTCCCTGATGAGTAGTAATGTTGGGCATATTTTCATGTGTCTCTTGGCCATCTGTATGTCTTCTTTTGGAAAATGTCTATTCAGACATATTCTTTACCCATTTTTAATTTAATTGTTTTTTTAATATTGAATTTGTATCAGTTAAATATATATTTTGGATCTTAACCCCTTACCAGAAGCATCATTTACAAATATCTTTTCCCATTCAGTAGGGTGCCTTTTCATTTTGTTGATGGTTTCCTTTGCTGTCAAAAGCTTTTTAGTTTGATATAGTCCCATTTGTTTATTTTTACTTTTGTTACCCTTGCCTAAGGAGACAGACCCAAAAAAATTATTGCTAAGATGATGTCAAAGAGTTTACTGCCTATGTTTTCTTCTACAAGTTTTATGGTTTCAGGTCTTACATTTAAGTCTTTAATTCATTTTGAGATTGTTTTTGTATATTGTGTAATAAAGTGGTCCAGTTTCATTCTTTTGCATGTAGCTGTCCAGTTTTCCTAACATTATTTATTGAAGGGACTGCCTTTTCTCCATTTTTCATTCTTGCCTCCTTTGTTGTAGATTAATTGACCATATAAGTGTGGGTTTATTTTTGGGCTCTCTATTCTCTTCCATTAATTTATGTGTCTGTTTTTGTGCCAGTACCATCTGTTTTGGTTACTATAGTTTTGTAGTATAGTTTCAAATCAGGGAGTGTGATACCTCTAGCTTTGTTCTTCTTTCTCAAGATTGCTTTGGCTATTCAGGATCTTTTGTGGTTCCATACAAATTTTAGGATTATTTGTTCTAGTTCTGTGAAAAATGCCATTGGTGTTTTGATAGGGATTGCATTGAATCTGTAAATTGCTTTGGATAGTACGGACATTTTAACAATATTAATTCTTTTCATCCATGAGCACAGTATATCTTTCCATTTATTTGTGTCATATTCAATTTCTTTCATCAATGTCTTAAGTTTTCAGAGTATAACCTTTTCACCTTCTTAGTTAAATTAATTTCTAGATATTTTAATCTTTTTGATGCAATTGTAAATAGCAATTTTCTTAGTTTCTCTTTCTGATAGATTGTTATTATTGTATAGAAATGCAAAAGATTTCTGTATATTAATTTTGTATCCTGCAACTTTACTGAATCCATTTATTGGTTCTGACAGTTTTTTTGGTGTAGTCTTGAGGGTTTTCCATATATAGTATCATGTGAGCTGCCAACAGTCACAATTTTACTTCTTCTGTTCTAATTTGGATGCCTTTATTTCCTTTTTTTGTCTGATTTCATGAGTGGTGTAGGTCTGCTCCTAGGGTCTGAACCCACAAACCCAGGCTTCTGAAGCGCAGTGCTTGAACTTAACCAATACGCCACTGGGGCAGCCCCACTATGGAGCTTTAAAAAGAATAAGATAATTTTACATCAAATGGTTAGGTACGTTTTCATTGACATTTAAGTAATAAAGCAAGATAAAAGCACTTTGTGTACATTTCTCTCCCAGTTTTGTAATCCATCTATGCATATGCATCCTAGATGCTGGCTGTTTCTTAGACCTTTTCCAAAGAGGAAAAAACTGTCCATTGATAAATAGTATGCATTCATTATTAATAATTTTTATTAGTTCATTATTAAAATACTGCAGCTTTTATAAGAGAGAGAAAAGAGGTTCTCCTCCCCCCACAATACACAGCAAACAACTAAATCTCCTTTTACCATTTCAGCTACTTCAAAATTACATTGTAGGCCACCTTGCCAACCAGGAGTATGCTTCTCTGGAAGAGGATCTGTAATAATAGATATCCTAACCTCTTTTCTTCTGCTTTTAAATTATTCATAATGAGAACTTGAGAAAGAACATTTCGATTATTCTCTAAGCTGTTATGCCTAATAATGAAAGTGTAATGTTCCCATCTGTACATTCTATGATACTGAGTTAAAATTCCTAAATTAGTACAGTCATAGGTAGGGGCCTGTCCTGGTCAGTTCGGGCTGCTATAACAAATTACCATAGACTGGGTGGC
Organism: Equus caballus; assembly: GCF_041296265.1. Lineage (NCBI taxonomy): Eukaryota > Metazoa > Chordata > Mammalia > Perissodactyla > Equidae > Equus > Equus caballus. The sequence goes on along the minus strand of NC_091712.1, from coordinate 16,844,292 downwards.
TTAAACAGCAGAAATTAATTTTTCACAGTTCTGGAGACTGGGAAGTCCTAAGATCAGGATTCCTACATGGTCAGGTCTGGGTGAGAGCCTTCCTGCTTTGCAGTTGCCCATCTTTTTGCTGTGTCCTCCAATGATGGAGAGCAGAGAGAAAGGGAGCAAACTCATGTGCCTCGTGATCCAGTTACCTCTCAAAGTCCTCATCACCAAATACCATTATATGGTAGATTAGGGTTTCAATGTATGAATTTTAGGAGACTAAAAACATTTAGTCCAGAGCAAGACCTTTTCTCCTCCTGGGAACTGTATTTTCAAATTGTGACAGGAATAACTGTTGATGTTCTTTGTAATCATTTACTATATTCAGGGCATAATTTTAAATCGTGTCCTAAGCTATTATCAGATTAATTTTAAAATATTGTTTACTACACTATATTGCTTTTTTATGCAAGCACCTTACTCTCTCTTGCCTATAAAAAATTCTAAATTTGATTCTTCCAAAGCTGGCTTCTCCCAGCATACTCTTTGATTCTTTAAGGAGTGTTGACCCTCCCAAAGCAAATTCGCTGGTGTACTTGGTTTCTTGATATACTTGATTTATTTGGTCCCCTTGATATATGTTGCACATTTCCACTTTTCTTGTCTTTGCTTAATGATGTTTGTCTTTCCTCTTTTCTTTCCAATGACAGTCTATCCATTCTTTAAGGCTTAGTTTATCTCTATCTTCCTCCTTTCTCTTCTCAGCTCCTAAACGTTTATTATATTTTCCATACCACTCTTTTGGCATGTGGAATAGAAAAAATATAATTGATATTTAGGGACTGTGGTATGCTTCCATGTTATTTAACATTTTCTTTGTACATATCATGTTTTGTTTGTTTAGCACCAAACTTAGTGCAGAGACTGTCTTCTCTCATATGCTTTTTGTGTACAAGATTGAAGAGTCTTGTGTTATTACCTTGAAACTTTATTGATTATTATGTATCCTCATTCTGATGGTTCTCTTTTAAGTAGCATCTTAGGTAACCTTTAGAGTTATTTGATTCAGTTGGAAAACTTACAAGGGTTGTCATATTCTTCCCATAGACATTGTTGACTTAGGAGCAGCAACCCAATCGTTCTCTCTTAGCATCCCAGAGTCCTCTTATGTGCTATAGCATAAGGAGGTCACACATCCTGGAGCTCAGTCCGGTTTTGTCACTTATTAGATGCATAGTTTTTATCAAGTTATATCATCTCTCTTAGCCTCAAATTCTCTATTTGAAAATGGTGACAATATCTTCATTTCTGGGTTGAGGATTAAGAGAATGTAAAGTAGCATAGTGACTTGCACATAATTGGTATTTTAATAACATGGTAACTATTCTTATAAGCATTTTGTTCCTTCACTGTTCATGTGACCCTGCTGTCTCTTCTTTATGCTTGTCTAGTTCTCACACATATAGCAGTGAGTTATATCAGCATAGAGGTGTAGCTTCAGTCATTAATAATACCTTTAAATGTTTTCCTTTTTTTCAATAGAAACTTCTTATTCACTGCCTAATCGATTGAATGCCATGTTGAAAATATTTGAAAAACAGTCAAATATGTTGACGAGGTAAGCTTTTAAAATGACTTTTTTCCAATTATAAAAATAAGTACACATTTATTTTAGAAAAATTAGAAACATAGAGAAGAAAATAAGACCACTGTTAAAAATATTTAATGTTCTTACGTCAATTTTTATGATGTGTATAGCTCTAAAATTTAAAATTTTAATCATTCAGAATGTAAAATAGTATAGCTACAATGGAAAACAGTATGTCAGTTTCCCAAAAAATTAAAAATGCAATTCCTATATGATACAGAAATTCCATTTCTGGGTATATACTCCCCAAAATTGAAATCAGGAGCTTGAATACCTATGTTCACTATAGCATTATACACAGTAGCAAAGAGATGGAAGCAACCCAAGTGTCCAAGAAAGGATGAATGGATAAAGAAAATGCGATATATACATATAATTGAACATTATTCAGTCTTAAAAAGGAAGGAAATTCTGACATATGCTACAAGAATGAACCTTGTGGACACTATGCTGAGTGAAATAAGCCAGTCAAAAAAGACAAAATTGTATGATTTCACTTATATGAGGTAGCTAGAGTAATCAAATTCATAGGGACAGAAAGTAGAACGGTGGTTGCCAGGGCCTTGGGGGAGGGGAAATGGGGAGTTGTTTAATGGGTATAGAGTTTCAGTTTTAAAAGATGAAAAGAGTTCTGGTGATTGGTTGTATAATAATGTGAATGTACTTAACAGTATTGAACTGTACACTTAGAAATGTAGATGGTAAATTTTATGTTATTTTACCACAATTTTTAAAAATTAAAAAAAATTACAATTCAAAATGTAGTTTGTGTATATACTTTTCATTTAGTTATAATTCTTTGCAAACTCATATAATTCTTATTTTAAATATTTTAAGTTAAAATAAAACATATATTAATAAAAGTTCATATAACAGTGTTTTCAAAAAATTTTATTTAGAGTCAACATTGAAAATTAGGAAATTTTTCATGATCAGAATGTCTAATTATCAAATCCAGTGATTAAGAATGAATAGAAGAGAGTAGCAGATCAAATGTGAAATAAAGGATATCCTGGGCAGCTGCTAAAAACAGAAATAAAGGACTTATGGCTTGCATTAATTGGTGGTCAGGTATTGGGACGTAACTGAGTTAGGCCCTGTTTCACTTTTTTCCCTTCTATCTCATTAGAATCCTCCTTATCGGAAGGGTAGGGTCAGAACTTGCACAGCTTTGTCAGATGAAAGCTTTAACATGTTCTAAGAGCATTCTTAAAGTAGGAGGCTGGTTTCCATGAGTATTCTTTCCACTGGACCAGAGTATTAAAGCAGACATCTAGACTATTATTTATTCTAGCTTCTTATATTAGACTGTTGGTGCTAGTTATAAGTGGTTTTAGAACTCCTGGGCATAACAGAAAGCAGTGGACTAGCTGAAGTGGTTACTATAAAGGAGAGGATTTCCAAATTGAATTGTCTTATATCCAGAATAAACTTTCTACAATTCTCTGGTTGGAATATGCTTTGTATGTTTCTTTGTGTAGCAAGAAGTATCCTGAATGCCACTGTGGATGATCTACCAGTCTTTCAGGTGGTTAGGTTATATTAGTTACACAACTGGTATGTTGAAAAAGCGTGTCTTATAGAATGAAATCACACAGCAGCTTTCTTTTGGATACCTTGCGTTCATTTATTTTTGCTAATTGGGGCTAATTTTTCCCCCACCCCTGGTTAAAACTAGGGCAGTACAATGACTTTTCTGATCATTCTTAGATAATAATTAATTTACATTTACTGTATAAGCACTCTCCTAAATGGAAAATTACAATTCCATGTCAAATATTACAATCAATATTTTAATTTTCATTTGAAGTTAAGACTTTTCTTCCCCTCGTCCCACCCTATTACTCCAGCTGAGCATGCTGGGGCTGTGGTTAACTTTTCTCTTTCATTACCTCTTTTCCCACTAACTAGTTGTAGTTTTTGTTTTCCATGTGTTTGGGAACGGAGGGAAGAAAGCTAAGGTATACAGGAAAGGTCCACTGTCACTGCCTTCCTTCGCCATAACTGCAGATAACACACACCAGGTTTTCTGAGGATTCTTTTTACAGTGCCTCGCACTGGGGCTTGAGATAAGGGCAAGCATATCTATCCCTCCCTTAATGGTTTGGATAGGACTCAAGCCACCCAATAGCTCTTTGCAAAGAAATGCTCTTTAAGTCTTCTTTCCTGACCTTTTTATAATGTCCATGTCAGTGAAAGGTTTTAGTGCTCTGTCTTGACTGCCTACTTTTTTTTTCAAGTGCTAATGGTCATATGTCTCACCTATTACTTTGATATGTGATACTGGGGGCTTAGAGTCTCAGTTGATCCCTCCATTTAACAACTTGTTACAGTTACATCCTTTAACATTCTGTTAAAATAAATACAGGGTTTGGCAAAAGTCTTAGTGGGTTTTAAGCTTTAATAACTTCAGAACTATACAGATACAACTTTTCAGAAAACACTATTTCAAAATTTGATTATGGATATTTCTTTTGCACTTACTTAAAAATTTTTGGATAATAATTTAAAAGGTTTTTTTCAGTTAAAATTTTTTGTTTGGGTCAGCATTTTCCATATTCAATCAGATTTACTAAAACAAAATTAATTTACAGTCATGCATTGACGACAGGGATATGTTCTGAGAAATGCATGGTTAGGAGATTTAGTTATTGTGTGAACAACATAGAATGTACTTACACAAACCTAGATGGTATAGCCTACTACACACTTAGGCTATATGGCACTAATCTTGTGGGATCATCATCTTATATGCGATCCATTGTTGACTGAAACATCATTATGAGGTGCATGACTATATTGTTCAAAATTCACAAAACTATGTAAAGGAAATGGAATTAATTAAACTTTCAAATGTTTAATTTTTTAAGTTTGTAGCTTTCTACTTCTGAAGTCAGTGGAGCTTAGAACTACACTAAAGCTTTTAGGACGTCCTGTATTTATTAAACTTCCACCATGTGACTGAGTTTTTGGGACAAAATCCCAACTAAAATTAGTCTGAGCAAAAGACAGATTTTATTATAAAGAGTCTGAGCCTCTCACTGAATGTATTGAAGCAGTATGGCTCAATCTCAGAAACAAGTATAAATTAGAACTTGAGCATCATCAAGATATTGTTTTTCTCTGTGTGAGCTTCATTTTCTCCTATCGCAGACCTCTTCATTCCTTCTGTTTTCTTCTTCATTTATTTTTTGCCCATGGGTGGGAAGCCATGACTGCTGACAATTCCTAAGCTTTAATCTTCAGTTTTAGTCATTCTGAGGGATAGTATTTGAATTTCCCAAGTCTAATAGTCCTAGGTGAGAAAATCATTATTACAGATAGAGAAAAGTGCCCATTTATGGACCAGTCAATTCTAGTCAAAGGCTTATGGTTATGTAAGCTCTCTCAGGAACTATATTGATTCAGAGGGGTGCAGGAAGGGGAGTTCCCAGAAATAGCAGTGGGATCTACTTCTGAGCTGCCCAGTGGTGAGCAGATGTAATGGGATGAAATCCACATTAATATAGGATAACATATAGGAAAAAATGATTGTATTTTATTATTATGCGTGAATTATAGAGCAGCAGGATAGGGCAATCATGCTGGTCTTTGGGGGACCTAATAGACCTGTTCTTCAGGATCTGGTCAATAACATTGTCTAGCTGTTGGTCCGTGGGTAGTGGGAAATGGGCTAGTAAGCATAGACCCAGAGGACCTTGAAAATTTATTTCTTCAATTATGGGACAAATTGGGACTGTAATTAAAGATTGAATTGTAGGATGGTTTGTGAAGGCATAAGACCTCTTTGGTGAACAGAGTGCTGAGAGCTGGTGTCCAGTCTTGGGGATGGCAACATTGGTGACGACATTGTACATCACCAGAATCATGTGTGCTCCTGACAGGAAAGCAGGCCTATTAAGAAATCCATTATGATGTTTATAAGGAGGCATAGGAGTCAGAAGGAAGGATAGTAGGCTGTCTTGTCTTCCAAACTGTTTTTTAGCCCAGGAACATGTATCACAGGTAGTTAGATTATGTCAAAGGTGAAGTCACCATAGCTCCAACATGGTAAATTCAAAGTCTTGAATGAATTTAATTGGCGAACTAGGGCACTGGCAAGGGCATTTGGCTAAAGAATAATGACAAAGTCTTACTTCACATCATTCAAAAAACTAAATTTAATGTTGATTACAGACCAAAATGTAAGAAAACAAAATTATAAATATATGGAAGGCATCTGGCTCTATCAAAATTAAAAACACCTTGTTCAAAAATGAACCAAGTTAAATGATAAACACTGGACTGGGAGAAAATATTTGTGCATATACAATAGAAAGAAGGAATGACAATAATATATAATTCCATAAAAAAGGCAAATAGCCCTCAAAAAATAGTCAAAGTATATATATATATATATAACTTAAGGAAGAGACAAAACAGTGGCCAATAAACATGTTAGGCGATGCTCGATCAGGGAAGTGGCAAAGCAAAACAGCAACAATATATTTTTTCCCCTATCAGTTTAACAAAAAGTAAAAGTTTTCTAATATCAAGTCTTGACAGAGATGTAGTATAATCACTAATCTTAAAATGCTAGTAAATAGGAGTTGCCTACTTTCAAGTACAATTTAGCAGAGTTTATTTAATAATAACAACAAAAATGTATACCTTATTATACCTCTTTTATATTTCCCTAAAAAAGCAAACCTCTTTTAATCTACCCCAGAGAAAGGAATATACTCAAGGAGGCTTATATCAAAAGAAATTTATCGCATCACTGTGATAACAGCAGAAACGAGAAAGAATTTCAACTCCTGTTAGTAGGAGTATGGCTCAATAATCTATGGTAAAAGGATCTTATGGTAATACTATGAACGACTGTATGACAACAAATTAGATAACTTACATGATATAGACAAATTCCTAGAAAAATACAAACTGAACTGATTCAAGAAGAACTAGAAAATCTGAGTGAAACTGTAACAAGTAAAGAGATTTAATTTGTAATTAAAATATTTTCCACTAGGAAATGCTCGGGCCAGATGGCTTCACTGGTGAATTCTATCAAATATTTAAAGAGGAATTAATACCATCTCTTCACAAACTTTTCCAAAAAGTGGAAGGAGTCAACACTTCTCACCTCATTCTGTGAGACTAGTATTATTCTGCTACTAAAACCAGACCATATCACAAGAAAACTGCAGACCAATATGTTACAAATATAAATGCAGAAATTCTCAGCATAGCACTAGCAAATAAAATCCAGCAACATATAAAGTGAGTTGTACACCACAAACAAGTGGGATTTATCCCAGGAATGCAAGGTTGGCTTAAAATGCAAATATCAATTAATATAATACATGATGTTGATTGAATAAAGGAGAAATAAAGTCACATGAACATTTGACAAAATATAATACAATTTCATGGTAAAAAATACTCCACAAACTATGAATAGAAGGGAACTTCCTTAATTTGATGGAGGCTATCTATGAAAACTCATAGCTAACATCATACTTAATGGTGAAAAGAATTAATACATTGTCTCTAAGATCAGGAACAAAAGAGGACATTCTTACTGCTTCTAGTAGAGGTTCTAGCCAGGGAAATTAAAGAAGAAAAGGAAATGAAAGATGTTCAGACTGGAAAGGAAGAGATAAAACTACCACTTTTTGCAGATGTCATGATCTTGTGTATAGAAAATCCTCAGGCATCCACTGAAAACTATTAGAAGAAATGAATGAATTCATCAAGGTTGCAATATACAAGATACATAAATAAAAATCAATTGTACTTTTACACACTAGCTATTATGGGTAGAATTGTGTCCCCCAAACTGTATGTTGAAGCTCTAACTCCAGTGCCTCAGAATGAACTTATTTAGAAACAGGGTCATTGTAGATGTAATTAGTTAAGATGAGGTCATACTGGGGTGGGATGGGCCCTTAGTATAATGACTGGTATCCTTAAAATAATTGGATAAGAGAGATACACACAGAGGGAAGACAGCCCTAGAGGCCGAGATTGGAATTATGCTGCCACAGTCCAAAGAATGCCAGGGACTACTAGAAGCTGGAAGAGGCAAAGAAGGATCTTCCCCCAGAGATTTCAGAGGGATCATGGAGTTACCAAGACCTTAAGTTTAGATTTATAGTCTCCAGAACTGTGAGAGGATAAACTGTTGTTTTAAGTCGCCCAGATTGTGATACTTTGTTACAGCAGCCCTAGGAAACTAATACACTAGCAATGAACATTCCAAAAATGAAATAAAGATAACAATTCCATTTACAGTGACAGCAAAGAGAATGAGAATGAAGTTAACAAAAGAAGTGTAAGATTTTTGCACTGAAAACTACAAAACATCATTGAAAGAACTTAAAGAAGACCTAAATAAACAAGTAGACATCCCATTTTCATGGACTGTTAGATTTAAGAATCTTAAAATGGCAGTACTCCCCAAGTTGATTTACAGATTCAATGTACTCTATATCAAAATTCCAACTTTGTTTTTGCATGAAGTGACACGCTGATCCTAAAATTCATGTGGAAATACAAGGAATCCAAAATAGCCAAAGAAATCTTAGGAAGAAGAACAAAGTTGGAGGACTCACACTTAATTGATTTTAAAACAAAACAAAGCTATAGTAATCAAGACAATGTGGTATTGGCATAAGGATAGACCTATATATATAGATCAATGTAGTAGAAGTGAATGTCCAGAAATAAACCCTTACATTTATAGTCAATTGATTTTAAACAAGGAGATCGATACAATTCAATGGGGGAAAGAATAGTCTTTTTAACAGCTGGTACTTGGATAACTGGATATGCACATGCAAAAGAATAAAGTTGGATCTTTTCTTCATGCCATGCACTAAATTTAACTCAAAATTATCAAAGACATAAATTTAAGAGCTAAAACTATAAACCTCTTAGAAGAAACATAGGAGAAAATCTTTATGAGCTTGAGTTAGGCAATGGTTTCTTAAATAGGACACCAAAAGCACTACCAGCAAAAGAAAAAAATAGACAAATTGAACTTCATAAAGATTAAAGACTTTTCTGCTGCAAATGAGGGTCAAGAGGGTGAAAAGACAACCCATAGAATATGAAAACTATTCAAAAATTATATATTTGATGAGACTTGTATCCAGAATATATAAAGAACTCTTATAACTCAATAATAAAAAGATAAATAACCCAATTAAAAATGGGCAAATAATATGAATAGACATTTTCCAAAACAGTCTGTACACATGGTCAATAAATACATGAAAAAATGCTCAACATCATTAATCATTAGGGAATTACAAATCAAAACTACAGTGATATACCACTTCACACCCATGAGGATGGCTATAATAAGAAAAGACAGATAATAACAGTTGTTGGCAAGGATTTGGAGGAATTGGGACCTTGTACATTGCTTGTGAGAATTTAAGTGGTACATCTGCTATGGAAATCAGTTTGTCAGTTTCTCAAAGTGTTAAATATAGAGTTAACATATGATCCAGAAATTCTATTTCTAGGTTTATACCTGAGAGAAATGAAAACATATGTTTACACAAAAACTTGTAAATGGATGTTCAGAGTAACAGTATGCGTAATAACCAAAAAGTAGAAACAACCCAAATGTTCATAAACTGATGAATGGGTAAGTAAAACGTGTATATCCATACAATGGAATATTACTTGGCGATGAAAAGGAACAAAGTGCTGAAACATGCTACAACCTGGATGAACCTTGAAAACGTTATGCTAAGTGTAACAAACCAGTCGCAAAAGACCACATATTGTATAATTCTATTTATCTGGACTATCTGGAGTGGGCAAATCTATAGAGACAGAAAGTAGATTAGTGGCTACCAGGGCTGGGGCAGTGCTGGGAAGAATGGGGAGTGACTGCTTATGGGTACAGAGTTTCTGTTTGAGGTAATTAAAATATACTGAAATTAGAAGTGGTAATAGTTGCCAACTTGGTGAATATTTTAAAAGCCATTGAAATGTACACTTTAAATGAGTGAATTGTATGGTATTTAATTATATCTTAAAGCTTTAAAAATTTTTTATTATAATAAATAAACAACTCATTTGTCAAGAAAAAATCTATAGTTTATCCATACTATGGAACAGTTGTCAGCAAACTGCAGCCCTTGAGTTAAATCTAGCCACACCCGTTCTTGTTACCTGTCATCCATAGCTGCTTTTGCAGGATTGGGTAGTAGTAACAGAGATCATCTGGCTTGCAAAGTCTGAAATATTTACTATCTTGCTCTTTACAGAAAAAGTTTTCCAAATCCTGCTATGGAATAAGAAGTGGTATTTTATTTAAAAGGGTGAGATAGAACTACATTTATCAATATAAATAGATCTCAGACATTGTATTAAGTGAAAAAATAAGTTAAGAACAATATATACAGTGATATCATTTATGTGAAAAAGAAAACAAAACAGACATACAACCCGCTAACAAAAATTATACAATCAAATAGGTACATGCAATATTGTATAAATGCATGGAATAAATTTTGGAAAGATACGCAGCAATCTAATGATATGTCTGGGGAAAGCATTGGATTTTTTGAATGGTGGTCAGAGTGTACTCTAACTTTATTTGTTTTATTTTAAATTTTTTATAAAGAAAGGTATAAGTATGTAAATAAAAATATAAATGTAAAGTTATAATACATTATAGATATTTTTGTTTTGTTTTTCAGAGCTATGAATGATCAAAGTTTGTTAGAGGCTGTAAGTATAGTACAGCACTCTCAGTTTGAAATTACACCTTGCCCTTGACAATGTTGGTAGATTCTAGAAATTGTCAGGATGCATGATCTTAAATAAAGATTCAATGCTTACTCATTTTACTGGAGAGATTTCTATGCATATGTGAGCTAGAAAGCTTTGTCTATTCTTTTGATTTTACTAGACTTTATTATCACTCAGAAACACTCCACTTCTGAAATATTGAACTATAATGTCACACAGTCTTCTAAACTTCCATTCATTCTCACTTCCAGTTCCTTTGCCTCTTTCAGCCCCAATTATAGCTTCGCTATCCAGATTAATACCAAAGATATTATTTTCATGAGTTAATGAAGACTTTCTTACTTTAATAATTAAGTACCCAAATAACTTGTCTACATTGAGACGTTTGTTTTTCATTGTTATTAAAATTATAATATTTGTTTTTAGAAATATAAACAGATGCAAAGTGATTTCCAAGTGTTATCAGAAGAGAAATTGTTGCTGGAAAATGAACTACAAAAGTTGAAGGATACGGAGGTAAGTTAAAATCTGAAAATGGCACACAGCCTTATTATTTTAGCATAGGAATAAAAGATATATTTAAATGTTTTACAATACATTATCTATATTAATAATTGGTAGCAGCTATGCTTTAAAAAATAAAATAATGCTATATTCTAAATTATGGTATTAACTGTGAAAACCAAAAGAATGCTATAAAAAACAGACTTAGAATTTAAACATTACAAAAGACATTTCTAGGTCAAATATTTAACTTTATTAAAATATCAATGAATTAGGGTTTTCAAATATATTTTAAATAAATGTTATTATATTCTTTGAAATTATGTAATGTGTGTGTCCCAGTTCACTATACCAAGTAGAGTGTGTATAAATACCAAGAATAAAGTGTTTTCTTTTTTCTTTCTCTTTTGCCATTTTTATATAGCTAATACATTTCAAACTATAGACAACAAAGTCAAATGAATTAGAAGTGAATTTTTATTAACCATGTAAAAACATAGGATGTATGTTTCAACCTAAGATCAACATAAAATGAAGGAAAATACTCTCAAATCCACTAATGTTGATTACTTGATATTTCTTCCTTCCTAGAGGAGGAAGCAGAAGTATTACTAGGAACTTTGTCACTTACTCAGTTAGAGAAGCAGTGATCCTACACAGACATTAAATATAAGATCAGGGCTATCACATATGTTCAATTAGGAATAGTTCCAACTAGTATCTACACTAGGGTAGTGGCCAAGAGGTCTGAGAGAGAGTCTGTTTTCAGAGAAGGGAATCGGTGTAATAGGATGGTGGGAAGAGAATAAATGGCTATAGAATTATGCCAAAGTCAGGATTTCTAATAACAAATAAAACAATTTTCTTCCAAAGTAGTCTTCCTTTCCTAACTTATCTCTCTTAATAATTTTATTTTTGTAGACAACCAATTTTAGCGATCAAAAGCCACATTTGATTGCTGTCCTTGACTGCCAAATGATGATTGGTAGTTGTCTGTGTGTCAGTCAGTTAAGGATTTTATTTTCTTTTACTGTAAGCAGGAGAAACTGCAAGTTTCTTGCAACTAAAGGAAGAAATTTATTGGATGGGTATTAGGGTAATGCAAAGAATTCAAGGAAAATTGAACAGTGTGTTTGGTGAAGGATAGAACTAGGGCCACTCCTGGAGTCAAAATAACAAAAGTTCTTGGATAGCAATTACTCCTGTCCTTTCAGGGAGCTTTTAGAGAGGGAGCTCGGTCTACTATTTTCCCCATCCCTTTGGATACTGGCTCTGGAATTACTCAGCTCCAAGTGCTTCCTTTCCATAAAAGTCAGTTCTTAGTGATTGGATCTGATTGGCTTTGCTTAGGTCAAATGTTACTGGGACAATTTGAGATGAGGGAGTTGCAGAACCCTACTACAGTGTGGTGCTATTTCTTAACAAAAGGGAAAAGGATACTGGACACAAATATCTGGTGTCCACTGTACTTGCTACTATTTCCATAATTACTGTCATATCTATTTAATTATTCCAGATATCAGGAAACTTTTACTATAAAGGGTTAGATAAGTATTTTAGGTTTTGCAGGCTGTACAGTACACATTGCAGCTACTCATCCGCTTCTGTAGAGTGAAAATTGTCATAGATAATACATAAATGAATGAGCATGGCTGCATTGCAATAGATCTCTGTTTACAAAAACAGGCAGCAGGGCAGATATGGTCTGCAGTTTCCGGACTCTGTATGTCACTTCTGCTATCACTTGGCTTTCTGTTATAGCTTCCTAAGTAGGATGTCCTAGATATGTGTGTATTTTGGTATGCTATTGCTGGAAGATATCACTGCTTAAAGATTTGTTTCTGCTCTTTCTATTCTGTCCCATTGGTCTTGTGTTTTTCTACGCCAATGCCTGAGATACTTAATGATTACAGATTTAGACTAAGTCCTGATATTTTGTAGGGCAAGTCAACCCTTGTCATTTATAAGAATTTATTTATTTTTGGCCTTTGCACTTTCATATAAATTTTAGAGTTAACTTGTCAAATTCTACGATTGCACTGAATCTGTACATCAAGTTGGAGAGATTTACATCTAGGATATCAGATATATCTTTTTGTTTATAAACATTAAATGTCTCCATTTTTGAAATTTTTCTTTAATGTAACATTTCTTACAATAAATGTTTATGGTTTTCTTCATAAAGCTCTTATTCATTTTATTAATCTTAGGTGCTTTATATTTTTATGCTATTTTATTTGCTATATTTTAAAAGATATTTTTTAACTATTGCTAGAGAAGTGTAATAAATTTTTATCTATTGAATTATGCATCTGGAAACCTAGCTACACCGTATAATGATTAGATTTTTATTTCCTACTTGCATAATAGAAGTATCAATGAATAGTGATAGCCTAAGTTTTCTTGCTTTCCAATTTGTAATACTTTCTATTTCTTTTTCTGGCAAAGACTTTTAGGATAATATTGAATAGGCATGATGAGAGTGGACATTTTTCATTTATTCCTGATTTTAAAGGGAATGTTTTCTTGTTTCTTTGGGTCAGTCAGCCTGCCTCTCTCTCCCTCTCCCTGCTCCTCTCTTGATACCATTTATCAAGTTAAAGGGTTTTTCTTCTTTTCATAATTTGCTAACTATTTTTTTCATGCTTCATAAAATTCTTCCAGCCTCTGCCCACTGCCCAATTCAGAAGCCACTTGCACAGTTTTAGTTATATGTTACAACAGCACCCACTTCTAGGTATCAAAATCTGTATTACCTTTGTGTTTGCCGCTCAATTGGTTACTTTACAATAAAGGGTTTACATTCTTGTCTTTAACTTGTTACAGTCTATATTAAGTGATGTTAAATCACTTCACATCTAAGAACCTTAAAATAATATTCTTTCCTTTGCCCCTTTCCAGCTGTTGTTTTCAGATGTTTTATTATATCTGATATAAACTGCACAACATATTGTTATTAGTTTTCCCGTAAACTATTACCTTTTAAAGAGATTTAAATAACAAGACCAACAGTCTTTATATTTACACATGTAATTATCACTGCTGGCGCTCTTTTTTAATTTGTGTGTTTCCTTATTTCCATCTGGTATCAATTTTCTTCTGTTTGAAGGATTCTTTACTATTTTTGTTGTGCAGGTCTGCTGCTGATATATTCTTTTAACTCTTTGATTTCTGAAAAAAAATTTTTTTCCTTCAGTTTTGAAAAATATTTTTTTCTGGATAAAGAACTCTAGGTTGACTGGTTATTTTCCCTTCCAGTACTTTAAAGATATTGCTCCTTTGTCATCTGTCTTACATTGTTTCTGACAAGAAATCAGCTGTCCTTCTTATTCTTGTATGTAATCTTTTCTCTTTTGTCTGCTTTTAAGATTTTCATTTTATCACTGCTTTTAATAATTTGATTTTGATGTACCTTGGGGTAGTTTTCTTTATGTTGTTGTGGATTTGTGGGTATCTAGTTTTCATCAAATTTGAAAAAAAATTGGCCATTATTTCTTCAAATATTTATCCTTTTTCACCACCCCTTCTCTTCATGATGGACTCCAATTATAAGCATGAGTTGACTTGTAGTTGTCCCACAGCTCACTGATGATCTGTTCATTATTTTTTAGTCTTTTTTCCTCTTTCAATATTGTAGTATTTTTAATTTTTTTTCTGCTTTTTCTCCCCAAATCCCCCCAGTACATAGTTGTATATTTTAGTTGTGGGTCCTTCTAGTTGTGGCATGTGGGATGCCACCTCAGCACTGCCTGATGAGCGGTGCCATGTCCGTGACCAGGATCAGAACGGGTGAAATCCTGGGCTGCCGAAGTGGAGTGTGCGAACTTAACCACTCAGCCATGGGGCTGGCCCCATCATTATTTAGTATTTTTTGATTGCCAGTAGACATCTGATTTTTCTATATAGGAAATATATCCAAAAACTCACATTTAAACAAGAAAATTATTTGGGGACCATAACAATTCTCATAAAAAATCCATTATTGTACTTATTTTCCATATTTTGTGAGGAATTATCAACTTGTGAGATTTTGTCACTGCAGTGAATTTGGTATCTGTTGGAAGTTGTGGTCTGACACAGTAAATAACCATCTAATGCCTTAATAGGTCTCTATTATTAAGCTCGTTTTAAAATGGCAATAATCTATTTGTTAATTTTTTCTCTACTTTCTTGTATAAAATAATCTGGTATTACATAGTAGTTCAAGAATACCTTAAAACATGTGGTTAGTTCTGCTATAATATTTGTTTTTGTTTTTATTGAGTTAATGATAGGTTACAATCTTGTGAAATTTCAGTTGTACATTAATGTTTGTCAGTCATGTTGTAGGTGCACCACTTCACCCTTTGTGCCCACCCCCCACCCCACCTTTCCCCTGGTATCCACTAAACTGTTCTTGGTCCATAGTTTTAAATTCCTCATATGAGTGGAGTCATACACAGATTGTCCTTCTCTCTCTGGCTTATTTCACTTAACATAATTCCCTCAAGGTCCATCCATGTTATTGCAAATGGAATGATTTTGTTCTGTTTTGCAGCTGAGTAGTATTCCATTGTATATATGTACCACATCTTCTTTATCCATTCGTCTGTTGCTGGACGCTTAGGTTGCTTCCATGTCTTGGCTATTGTAAACAGTGCTGCAATAAACATTGTGGTGCATAGGACTTTTGGGATTGCTGACTTCAAGCTCTTTGGATAAATACCCAGTAGTGGGATGGCTGGATCGTATGGTAGTTCTATTTTTAATTTTTTGAGGAATCTCCATACCGTTTTCCATAGTGGCTGCACCAGTTTGCATTCCCACCAGCAGTGTATGAGGGTTCCTTTTTCTCCGCAACCTCTCCAACATTTGTTGCTGTTAGTTTTAGATATTTTTGTCATTCTAACAGGTGTAAGGTGATATCTTAGTGTAGTTTTGATTTGCATTTCCCTGATGATCAGTGATGATGAGCATCTTTTCGTGTGCCTATTGGCCATCAGTATATCTTCTTTGGAGAAATGTCTGTTCATGTCTCCAGCCCATTTTTTGATTGGGTTGTTTGATGTTTTGTGGTTGAGTTGCAAGAGTTCTTTATATATTATGGATATTAAGCCTTTGTCAGATATATGTCAGATATATTTTTTCCCAGTTAGTGGGTTGTTTTTTTGTTTCAATCCTGTTTTCATTTGCCTTGAAGAAGCCTTTAATCTGATGAAGTCCCATTTGTTTATTCTTTCTATTGTTTCCCTTCTCTGAGAAGGCATGGTGTCTGAAAAGATCCTTTTAATACTGATGTCAAAGAGTGTACTGCCTACGTTTTCTTCCAGAAGCCTTATGGTTTCAGGTCTCACCTTTAGGTCTTTGATCCATTTTGAGTTTATTTTGGTGAATAGTGAAAAAGAATGGTCAATTTTCATTCTTTTACATGTGGCTTTCCAGTTTTCCCAGCACCATTGTTGAAAAGACTTTCTTTTCTCCATTGTATGCCCTCAGCTCCTTTGTCAAAGATAAGCTGTCCATAGATGTGTGGTTTTATTTCTGGGCTTTCAATTCTGTTCCATTGATCTGTGCACCTGTTTTTGTACCAGTACCATGCTGTTTTGATTACTGTAGCTTTGTAGTATGTTTTGAAGTCAGGGATTGTGATGCCTCCAGTTTTGTTCTTTTTTCTCAGGATTGCTTTAGCAATTCGGGGTCTTTTGTTGCCCCATATGAATTTTAGGATTCTTTGTTCTAATTCTGTAAAGAATGTCATTGGGATTCTGATTGGGATGGCGTTGAATCTGTAGATTACTTTAGGTAGAACGGAAATTTTAACTATGTTTATTCTTCCAATCCATGTACATGGAATGTCTTTCCATCTCCTTATGTCATCATCCAATTCTCTCAGAAAGGCCTTGTAATTTTCATTATATAGGTCCTTCACTTCCTTGGTTAAAATTTACCCCAAGGTATTTTATTCTTTTTGTTACGATTGTGAATGGTATTGTATTCTTGAGTTCTTTTTCTGTTGGATCATTACTGGAGTATAGCAATGCTACTGATTTATGCAAATTGATTTTATACCCTGCAACTTTGCTGTAGTTGTTGATTACTTCTAACAGTTTTCCAATGGATTCTTTGGGGTTTTCTATATATAAGATCATGTCGTCTGCAAACAGCGAGAGTTTCACTTCTTCCCTCCCTATTTGGATTCCTTTTATTCCTTTTTCTTGCCTGATTGCTCTGGCCAGGACCTCCAGTACTATGTTAAATAAGAGTGGTGATAGAGGGCATCCTTGTCTCGTTCCTGTTTTCAGGGGGATGGGGTTCAGTTTTTGCCCATTGAGTATGATGCTGGCTATGGGTTTGTCGTATATGGCCTTTATTATGTTGAGGTAGTTTCCTTCTATGCCCATTTTGTTCAGAGTTTTTATCATAAATGGCTGTTGGATCTTGTCAAATGCCTTCTCTGCATCTATTGAGATGATCATGTGGTTTTTATTCCTCAGTTTGTTGATGTGGTGTATCACGTTGATTGATTTGCAGGTGTTGAACCATCCCTGTGTCCCTGGTATGAATCCCACCTGATCCTGATGTATGATTCTTTTGATGAATTGCTGAATTCTGGTTGCCAAAATTTTGTTTAGAACTTTTGCGTCTATGTTCATCAGTGATATTGGCCTGTAGTTCTCTTTTTTCGTGGTGTCCTTGTCAGGTTTTGGTATCAGCGTGATGTTGGCCTCATAGAATGTGTTAGGAAGTGTTCCATCTTCCCTAATTTTTTGGAATAGCTTGAAAAGGATAGGTATTAAATCCTCTCTGAAAGTTTGGTAGAATTCCCCAGGAAAGCCATCTGGTCCTGGGGTTTTATTCTTTGGGATGTTTTTGATTGCTGTTTCAATCTCTTTCTTTGTGATTGGTCTGTTCAAATTGTCTGCCTCTTCTTGAGTGAGCTTTGGGAGATTGTAGGAGTCCAAGAATTTATCCATTTCCTCTAGGTTATCCATTCTGTTGGCATATAGTTTTTTGTAGTATTCTCTTATAATCTGTTGTATTTCTGCAGAGTCTGTTGTTATTTCTCCTTGCTCATTTCTGATTTTGTTTATTTGAGCTTTCTCCCTTTTTTTCTTTGTAAGTCTGGCTAGTGGTTTGTCAATTTTATTTATCTTCTCAAAAAACCAGCTCTTTGTCTCATTGATCCTTTCTACTGCCTTTTTTGTTTCAATAGTATTTATTTCTGCTCTGATTTTTATTATTTCTCTCCTTCTGCTGACTTTGGGCTTCATTTGTTCTTTTTTCTCTAGTTCAGTTAAGTGTGCTTTAAGGTTGCTTATTTGGGATTTTTCTTGTTTGTTAAGATGTGCCTGTATTGTGATGAATTTTCCTCTTAATACAGCTTTTGCAGTATCCCATATGAGTTGGTATGGCATGCTATCATTTTCATTTATTTCCAGGTATTTTTTTATTTCTTCTTTAATTTCTTCAATGATCCATTGCTTGTTCAGTAGTGTGTTGTTTAGTCTCCACATCTTTGTGCCTTTCTCAGCTTTTTTCTTGTAATTAATTTCTAGCCTTATAGCACTATGATCTGAGAAGATGCTTGTTATTATTTCAATTTTTTTAAATTTGTAGAGGCTTGCCTTGTTTCCCAACATATGGTCTATCCTAGAGAATGTTCCATGTGCACTTGAGAAGAATGTGTATTCAGCTCTTTCAGGGTGAAGTGATCTATATATGTCTATTAAGTCCAATTGTTTTAGTTTTTCATTCAGCTCCACTATTTCCTTGTTGATTTTCTGTCTGGATGATGTGTCCATTGATGTGAGTGGGGTGTTGAGGTCCCCTACTATTATTGTGTTGTTTTTAACATCTTCCTTTAGGTCTGTTAATAGTTGCTTTATGAATCTTGGTGCTCCTGTGTTGGATGCATAGATATTTATGAGCGTTATTTCTTCCTGATGAAGTGTCCCTTTGATCATTATATATTGTCCCTCTGTGTCTCTCTTTACCTGTCTTATTTTGAAATCCACTTGGTCTGATATGAGAATTGCAACACCTGCCTTTTTTTCCTTGCTATTTGCTTGAAGTATTGTCCTCCACCCCTTCACCCTGAGTCTGTGTTTGTCCTTGGGGCTGAGGTGTGTTTCCTGGAGGCAACAAATTGTTGGATCGTGTTCTTTAATCCATTTTGCCACTCTGTGTCTTTCTATTGGAGAGTTCAATCCATTCACATTGAGAGTGATTATTGATGCATGCGGGCTTAATGCTGTTAATCTGTCGCTCATTATCTTGTTTTCCTGCATTTCTTTTCCTGTTTGCTTTAGACTACCCATTTAATACTGCAATTTCTTATGCTGGGTTTCTTAGATTTTTCCTTATTTATGATTTGTGACTCTGTTCTGTACTTTATTTTAGTGTCTACCTTGAAGTTTGTATTTAGAATCTCGTGTATAATATAGTCTATTCTCTGGTGGTCTCTTACTTACTTGACCAATACTGATTTGGACCCTTGGTTCTTACCCTCCTAAATAATTATTTTCATTTTTTTATTCCAACTCGTCTTATTAATTGGTAGTTAGAGTGCTAAGATCATCCTTGTTTTGGTAGTTTCCTTACCTTTACCCTAATGCTATAATTGAATATTTGCTATCCTGTTCTGGTTCTATCCATCGGTCTCCCTAGTCTGTGGATTGTGTCCCCTTTCTCCCTTTTTTCTTTTTTCAGGTATGAGAGCCTTCTTGAGGATTTCTTGTAATGGAGGGCTTTTAGTTACAAATTCCCTTAACTTTTGTTTGTCTGGAAAAGATTTAATTTCTCCCTCATATCTGAAGGAAATTCTTGCTGGATAGAGTATTCTTGGCTGAAGATTTTTATCCTTTAAAGCTTTGAATATGTCACTCCATTCTCTCCTAGCTTGTAGGGTTTCTGTAGAGAAATCCGCTGACAGTCTGATAGGGGCTCCTTTATAGGTTATTCTCTTTTTTTTTCTTACTTCCCTGAGTATTCTCTCCTTATCATTCCTATTTGCCAACTTTACTACTGTGTGCCGTGGGGTAGCTCTTTTTACATTGACAAATCTAGGAGATCTAAAACCCTCCTCTACACACATTTCTCCGTCAATCCCTAGATTTGGGAAGTTCTCTTCAATAATTTCGTTAAGCACACTTTCTGCTCCATTTTCCTTTTCCATATTCTTGGGAATTCCTATGATCCTTATATTCTTACTCCTCATTGAATCCATTATCTCTTGGAGATTTTCCTCATTTTTTTAAATTCTTAGTTCTCTTTCTTTCTGTGTCTGGCGCCATTCAGCCTGTCTATCTTCGATTATGCTAATTTTCTCCTCTATGTTGTGTACAGAGGCATTCAGGGAATCCGTATTCTGTTTTATCTGGTCCATTGTGTTTTTCATCTCAAGTAATTCTGTTTGATTCTTCTTTATGATTTCAATCTCTTTTGTGAAGTAACTCCAGAACTCAGCTTGTTTCTCTATCTTTGTCTCTACCTCATTGAGTTTTTTGATTATAGCTGCTCTGAACTCATTATCACTTAGTTTACCTAATTCCAAGTCCTCAGGACCTAATTCTATGTTTTTATTGTTTTCCTTCTGGTCTGGGGCTTTTATAAATTGCTGGATGGTAGAGGAGCGTTTTTTTCTCATGGTGGTAGAATTCAGTTGCAGTTACAGCCTGTCGCCACTAGATGGGGGTCAAGAGCTGCGTGTTATGAGCTCTCCGCCTTGGGGCAAGATGGCTGCGCCCCCGGCTTTGCTGGGGGGGAGGGGCTGTTACTCACAGGCCAGTCTGGGTTCAGATCAGTTCTGTTCTCTGGTCTCCCAAGGCCCTTCATTTATGGGGTCCCTGGGGACGGAAGCTTTCCCCCTGTCAGCGGGTCTCCACTGAATCAGCGGCAGGAGTCCTGGATGATCCCCCGGTTGCGCGGCCCCTCCCCCGCTCCTTCCCGACCTGCACCGCAGCGATAGCAGACTCTAGGGGAGGGAGCGATGTTCTCTCCTACCGTTCCAGCGCCTCTGAGGATGTAAGCAAGGTTTATGATCTCTGCCTTCTTGGTACTGTAGGTCTCTAAGGAGCTGGCATTATGTTTATTCTCTGTAATTCAGTTCTTCCAATCTTTTGTTGTATTTTAGAGGGGAGAGAATCCCGGGTCAGCTCACCCCACCATTTTGCCTATAATATTTGTTTTGAAGTGCACACTTGTTCCAACGTGATCACACAATTTGAGCATAATGTGAACTTTACATTTACATTTGCTTATGCACAATTTCGTCTGCAAAAAGTACTAGGTGAAGGCAGAAAATAGTTTCTACAAGCTGCCTTGATTCACCATGTGTATAGTGTACTGTGCCAGTCCACATCTGGTGTTACAGCTTTTCATCCAAGTTCAGATAATTGTCCTTCCAGTACTGCACAATAATTTATAACTTGCAGCCTATTCATTGCCCACTTTCACAAGCAAGCTTCGTGTCTTTTTCAAGATAAAGAGCTGTATTTCTCTTAGTATATATTTCTTAATCATTTAACTTTGTAAAACTGGACTGATGTTTTTATTGAGCTTCTATGTTTTTAATGTATCATCGACAATGTTTTTGCATGCTGTGCACCTAATTCCATTTTCCCCACATGTCTTTCAAGTTTTTTTGCATGATTTCTATAGTGAGGTGATTTTTCAAGAAGACATATACAGAACTGGATGTAATTTGTCAGGGGTGTTTAATTGTTTTGATATGTATTAGCTTATATACAGCTTACATTCAGTAAAGCATGATAACAAATGTTCTGGCTGTATCATTAATTTCGTTTTGATTCTATTCAGATAAGTTTTCTTTGAAACGTAGTATAGTGATTCTCAAAGTAAAATGGAAATCTTGGTAATGTATATTATATATTTACCTATAATTTATTGTCTCCTTAACTATTTATCTTTGGCTTATATAAAATTACACAGAAAACAAAGCCTACACATGATCGAATAAAGAAAACTGGTAAAATGGAGAAGAAGAAAGACAGAGGAAAACCTGAGAATTCAGAAGAGTAAGACATAAAAATACGTGTCAATATTTTTTTTCCTTTTTCCTTTATATTTTCACTTTATGCAAACAATTTGAGGTCATATAAAAATAACAGGTTTCTAAAAGAGATAACACTAGCTAATATATAGTTTTATAAACAGACTAGGATATGATTGTGGGAGAAAGCTGAGAAGGGAAGAACAAAGAACTTTGAATTAGAGGAAGAGAATGAACCACAAGATATTCAGGAATAGGTAAACAGAATCACATCTGTAAATAGTTTTAGGGAAAAAAGGATTTACATGGTTTCCTTGATGGTCTAGCTAATGATTTGTAATGTTTATGTTAACTTCTTAGACTGGGTGGTTCTCTTTTTACTTTACTTC
The DNA here is from genome assembly GCF_041296265.1 of Equus caballus. Classification (NCBI taxonomy): domain Eukaryota; kingdom Metazoa; phylum Chordata; class Mammalia; order Perissodactyla; family Equidae; genus Equus; species Equus caballus. The sequence goes on along the minus strand of NC_091712.1, from coordinate 16,822,034 downwards.
TTGATTGTACTTATTTTATAAAAACAATTATCTATGTTTATATCTGGTGGATTATCATACAGTGGCCTTATTAAGTGAATATTTTCTTTAGTAATATAATTTTTATATTTTGAATTTGCTTGGTCAAATCCTAATGTAAATATATAATTTAAAAAAGAAACTATGATTTCAATTTTTATAGACTTCCACAAATTCTGAAAAGAAATTCACTGGACAAGTGGTCTTGACCTTTGACTTAGAGAAGAAAAGATGTCCAGAATAGAAAAAAATACTAATGTACTTTGAAAATTCTTGCTCCAGCTCATCTTTCCATATTTTAATAATATCAATGAGAAGTTAACTTGAGAAATGTTATTCAGTTATCTATCATTTAACCTATATGGATTTTATGGCTTTAAAAAATTATGAATTTCTTTTGAAAAATTTTATTTCTTTAAAATGGTTTTAGTACTCCTCAAGAAAGAAAAGTAGTCATGTAATTTAAAGTATCATGATATATTTTAAAACAATTTTAATTACAGGGACAAGCCTGTAGTTCAAGAGCTTAAAACAAAAGAAAAGTTGCTTCAAGTTCAGGTAACATACACTCTCTGTGCATCTAAATTTGATTAATAAGTGCTCTGGGGAATTATATGTATAGATAATATTAGTGTGTATGTGACTATAGGGTGGGTGTGTGTGTGTGTACTAAAGTTCTTCCTAAGATATTTCTTTTTTGTTGGTTGACTTTTCTCAGCAAATTTCAGAAAATAAAATGGTAAATCCAGGCATATTTTCTGTCAAGGTTATCAAAATGACCATCGTTTACTCAACTACAGGCAATATCATGGAGAAAACAACATCACATTGGCAGTCAGAACAGGGACTTACTAGTTATGTGACATTGGCCAAGTCACTTTAACCTGCGTGAACTTCCTATTTTCTGTCACTAAAATGGGTAAAATAATAGCTGCCGTATCTATCTCAAAAAGATGTAAGAGGTATAAAAAGCAAGTAAGAAAAAGTTCTTCAGAAATTGTAAACTGTAGAGCCCACTCTTTTTTATGTGATCCAATGAAAGGAATACAAGTGACCCCTTTATTTCATCTTGGCTTTGGAATGCTTTCTTTTGCTACAAGTTAACTTCTTATTAACCATCAGAGTTCATCACCCATTTCAGTGAGCGGCTGGAGTTGTGTCCTACAAGTATGCACCTGAATGATTCAAGAATCCAATAATATAAATTTGGGAAGGAAATGAGAGTACCACTGGAGATACTGAATATAAAATGTACAGCTTTATGGTATTAGTTTTCTATTCCTGGGCAACAAGTTTCCACAAATTTGGCAGCTTTAAACAATTTATGTTGTTTCACAGTTTGAGTGGGTTGGGGGTCTGAACATGGCTTAACTGTGTCCTATGCTCAAGGTCTCACCAAGCTGCAGTCAAGGCGTTGGCTGGGCTTTATTCCCGTTCTGTAACTTGGAGTCCTCTTCTAAGCATGAGTGGATGTGGCAAACTTCAGTTCCTCTCAGCCATATGGTCTTCTCTGTATAATGCAACATGATCGTGGGATTGACATCTCCTCACTTTAGATAAATACTGCAATTTAATAAAAGGAGTGGCATCTCATCACTTTGCTCTATTTTATTGGCTAGAAGCAAGTCACAGGTCCCACCCACACTCAAAGGGAGTAGATTATATCTCCCAGGGATGAGATCATGGAGGCCATCAATTCTGCCTACCACACTTACCAGCTTATTTTATATAAAACAGCATTTTGTATATTTTAAAATTTTCTTGTACCATTATATTATTAATGTTATGTCTTTAAGCTAGTGTTTTAGTTTATTTGGGCTGTATCTTAGTCCATTCAGATTCTTCTGATAAAATATCAGGGACTGGGTAGCTTATACAGAACAGAAATTTATTTCTCATAGTTCTGGGGGCTTGAAGTTCAAAATCAGGGTGCCAGCACGATGGGGTGAGGGCCTCTTCTGTGTTATAGACTTCTTGTTGTATTCTCACATGGCATAGAAGGCAAAGGAGCTCTCTGGAGTCTTTTTTTATAAGAGCACTAATCCCATTCATAGGGGTACCACCCTCATGAACTAATCACCTCCCAAAGGCCCCACCTCCAAACACCGTTACATTGGGGATGAGGTTTCAATATAAGTTTCTGAGGGACACAAACCTTTAGTTTGTAGCAGCTAGTATCATTTCAAATTATTTTTTCTGAATTTAAAGTCAAAATTTTCTTGTAGGGATAATTTTTTCTGGAGAAGATCAATGGATTTAATGAGAATTTTAAAGGAATTTATCTCCCTCTTTCAAAACTCTGTTATGAACCATCACTGATTTAGGCCATTTTACAGAGATCAATAGAAGCTAAAAAGTGACTTGCTTAGGGTTAGAGAACAAACTGGTAGCGAAATCTGAGCTGCAAACATGGCTTTCTGAATCCTGCTCAGCATTTGCAATTAGTGAAAATATGTTCAGTTTTGCTTCCTCAGGCAGGCATGGATAATAGAATCAGTTGGAATCATTATCTATCTGTTCAAGTAATTATATGCTTATAAAATGTTTTACTAAGTCATAAAAACTTTTAGTTTTTGAAAATGACTAGTTTTTAAAAATTAGCTGTTTAGTTTTTAGAGGATCGTTATTCCGGTAATTATTCTAACATTCATTGAAAGTATGTAGATAAAATGATCAGTTTGATCCCAAGCCTGCCCTTATGTGGTGTAGATTGTTCCTTGAACAAGAGTGGCTAAGGAAAAGCAGATGTTGAAGTCTAGCCCATGGTTTACTTGGCAGCTGTTCACCCTGGCATATGGCTGCATTTGCCTAAATGAAGGGTTCTTTTTCTTATTCATCAAAGACACTGTATGAACTAGCAGTCAGTAGCCAGAATTGTACTTAACAAAATCATGCTGAGGTAAAATGATATAAAGTATTTTTTTATTCTATTAAATTTGATTTTCAGATTATTAGAAAAATAGAGTGCATTTACTCTAGGCAAATATCTACTAAGTGGGTGATTGGCAGCTTAATCATATGGATATAAGAAAGGACAAATGTATTTTTTGTAACCTAACATTATAGAAAATGAAAATATTTTACATATTTGAATGCTTTGTGAGTCAAATCATCTACACCATATTTTTGTACATTGGTGGTAATTACGGGTTATTCCATTTTTAGAAGGGGAAACTCAGAGATGTTAAATAACTTGACCAGATTTGCAGATGCACTCTGGTGGGACTGGATAGCCCAAGAATCCGATTTTGGCTGGAGTATTCTATATATATTAAGTCCATCTGGTCTAGTTTTTCGTTTCTTCCACAATTTCCTTGTTGCCCTCTGTTTGGATGATCTATCCATTGATATAAGTGGGGTGTTGAGGTCCCTTGCTATTATTGTGTTGCTTTTAATTTCTCCCTTTAGATCTGTTAATAGTTGCTTTATGTGCTTTGGTGCTCGTGTGTTAGGTGCATATATATTCATAAGTGTTATGTCCTCTTGGTGGAATGTTCCTTTTATCATTATATGCTGAGCCTCTTTGTCTCTCATTGCCTTTTTTATCTTGAAGTCTGCTTTGGCTGATTATCAGTATGGCAACACCTGCTTTTGTTTGTTTGCCATTTGCTTGGAGTATCATCTTCCATCCCTTCACTCTGAGCCTGTGTTTGTCTTTAGAGCTGAGATGTGTTTCCTGGGGGCCGCATGTTATTGGGTCTTGTTTGTTAATCCATCCAGCTACTCTGTGTCTTTTTTTTTTAAGGAAGATTAGCCCTGAGCTAATATCTGCTGCCAATCCTCCTTTTTTTTTTTTTTTTTTTTTTGCTGAAGAAGATTGGCTCTGAGCTAACATCCATACCCATCTTCCTCTACTTTATATGTTGGACGCCTGCCGCAGCATGGCTTGATAAGCAGTGTGTAGGTCCACACCTGGGATCCAAACCGGAAACCCTGGGCCGCTGAAGTGGAGCATGCGAAGTTAACTGCTGCACCACCAGGCCAGCCCCTGACTCTGTGTCTTTTGATTGAGGAATTCAATCCATTTACATTTAGAGTGATTATTGATATATGAGGGCTTAATAGGGCCATTTTATCTCTTGTTTTCCGGTTATTCTGTATTTCCCTTGTTCCTCTTCCTGTGTGTTTCTGACTGACATTTTAATTGGGTGACTTTCTATGATGGCTTTCTCGTTATTTATCATTTGGTCTCTGTTCTGATTTTTTGTTTAGTGGTTACCATCAGGTTTGTAGAAAAGATCTCATAGATGAGCTAGTCCATTTTTTGATAGGTTCTTATCTCCTTAGTCTGAGCAGTTTCCATCCCTTTCCTCTTCCCTGTCTAAGTTATTGTTGTCAAAACTTAGTCTGTTTTGTTGTGAGTTTGTGATTAAAGTGAAGTGATTATACTTATTTTTGGTGCTTTCTTCAAAAAGCTCTTTTTTAAAAGAAAGATATAGTTTGAAAATTATGTAGAACTTACCTATAAAATCATCTAGCAGACTTTTTAAAAACCGGTAGCTCTTTGACCACTTTTTCAATTCTTTTTGAGATTATTGGGGCATCTATTTTGGTGGTTTATATTTTGATAAAAACTCATCCATTTATAATGGTTTTTCAAGTTTATTGCTTAGAATTTTACATTATGTTATCTTTGAGTTCTTTTTATTCTTTTCTTTTTCTTGTATCTATTTTTCTACCTCTTTTCCCATTTCTTTTCCACTTACAGAATTATTGGTTTGTTCATTGTTTGTATCTTTTCCTTTTAATCAGGTTTGTCAGGGCATTATATATTATAGATGTTTTCAACTAAGTGGTTTTGGGTTTCCTTTAGCTCTTCTATTGTTTTATTTCTTGTTGCTTTTATTGTTTGCTTTCTATTTAGTTAGTTTAACCTTACTTTTATTAATTTCTTTTACCTTTTTTTCTTTAGTTTATTTTTAGTTCCTTTTCAAATCCATATTAGTTGTATATGTAACTTATTTATTATTATGTTTGTTTAATAAAAACACTCTACAGGCTATGCGGTTTTCACTGAATATAATTTTATTTGTATTTTATAGATGTTTGAGTTTCTCTGTTTCAAAAAATGTTTTTAGTTCACCTTTTCATTGTTGGCTTACTTGTTTATATAATTAACATCAGAAAATATGATGAAACATCTCCACTTTTTGGAAGTTTTAAAAGATTTTCTCTGTGGTCAAGTGCATGTTTTTGTTTCAGTTTTCTGTTACTCTATAACAAACTACATCAACATTTAGAGCTTTAATACATCAATAATTAATTATTTCTTATTGATTTTGGGGTTCACTTGATTCAGAGGAAGGATTCTTCTGCTCCATGTTGTGTCAACTGAGGTCACTCATGTTTCTTCACTCAGCTGTGGAATCTTTATGATGGCTTCCTCATATGTCTGGTGGTGGGTGGGATGGCTAAGGGCTGAATCCTTCTCTCTCATGTGGTTGCTCATCATTCAGTAGTCAAGCCCAAGCATCCTTGCATGGCAGCTAGAATCCAATAGGTCAAAAGTAGAATCTGCAAGACCTCTTAAGACTTGGGCTCAGAAGCTTTATGAATTTAGAATGTAATTTCCACCACATTTTACTGGTTAGGGGCCAGCTCAGACTCAAGGGGAGGGAAAATAGACTCTACCTCTTGCTGGGAGAAGTGACATATGTATATAGGGATGGGACAAATTATAGATGGTCATTTTGGGAAAAATCTATGATAGTTTTCGCTCTGGCCACCTGTTAATATTTCTCCCACATGGAAAATGTACTCTTCCCTTCCTTCTAAAGTCTCATTGCATTCTAGTTTTATCTTAAGTCTAGGATCTATCATCCGTACCAGGTCTAGATATGGATGAGGTTTCTTGGCACAGCTCCTCTTGATCCGAAGATCTTTTATCTTTTTAAAAAGGCAAATTATCTGTATCCCACCCCTCCAAAACATACCTAACATATACTACTGAGAAAAGGATAGGGTAACTGCAATAGATACTATTATTCAAAAGGGGGGAAACAGAAGGCACATGATCCAGAGCAATTTTGATACCCAACTAGATACATATCACCAGTTCTCCTTACTCTCTGGGTGGGGAATATACCTTGAGTAATGTCTAGTTTTGCTCCCTGGCAATGGTTCCCTAATCTGTTGTTCTAAGTAGCACTTTATTTTGCAGTTTGGTACATTGGTTCCACTCTCTGAATCATCATTCCTTTTTCATAACAAATGGCCCATGTTTGCAGCTGAATAGCTCTGTCAGCCTTCTTCCTACTCATAAAAAATTGGGGACCTAGAGATCTCTTTTCATTTTGAAATGTCTCTCTCGTTTTTAGTCTAATATGGTGATATTTTTCTTAAAAACTTTGTTTTCCATATATGTCATTGTGGTTCTTTCTTTGACCCCAAATCCACATCCATAATTCTTTCTCTTTTTACTTAAGATATGTCAGGCTTTTGTAAGATAATACCCTCAAGATTATTAAAATCCTGTTGTCTAATTAGGAGGATACATGAAGAATAATTAAATCTTTCAGAGGTCTTAACAAACGGTCTTATAGCCACACCCTAGATTTGACTTTTACTCCGAAGCTGTGTTTTATTATCAGTACCACAGCTTTGATCTTTGCCCTAAAGTAATTTCTTACTTTGAGAATTTTTTTTCAGGCTGAGATACTGTCCTGGATGCTCTATATGTTTGCTAATTTCTGTTTTAAAATTTAACAGTTCTTTCTTTAACTCATCTCTCTTCTTGAAGTACCTTATTTTATGTTACTAATATAAACCAAATAATACTTTTAGCAGTCCTACTGGAAATTTCCTTAGCTAGATCCACAAGTTTATTAGGTATGTTTTTAACCTCGCAAGTTACTCGTGGCCTGAGTTTTGTTAATTGTTCTGTCACTACATAACAGAGTGCCTCCCACCTTTTCTAGCCTCCAGTATACATTTTTTAGTCTCACTGCCTTTTATAGCCTCCGTCATAGATTTTTTGACATTCTTCCTGTCTTCAGCTATAGACTTCTTGCTACTCTTCTGGTCTCCACCAATAGTCTCTTTTTTTTTTTTTTTTTTTTTTCATTTTTTTTTTAAAGATTTTATTTTTTTCCTTTTTCTCCCCAAAGCCCCCCGGTACATAGTTGTGTATTCTTCGTTGTGGGTTCCTCTAGTTGTGGCATGTGGGACGCTGCCTCAGCGTGGTCTGACGAGCAGTGCCATGTCCGCGCCCAGGATTCGAACCGACGAAACACTGGGCCGCCTGCAGCGGAGCGCGCGAACTTAACCACTCGGCCACGGGGCCAGCCCCACCACCAATAGTCTCTTTACCACTCTTCCAGCTTCTCCTCACCTGCTGGACCCAAAGCCAATGCCTGATGTTTTAAGTTTTTCTTGTTGTGCCAACCCTGCATCTAGATATTTCTATTGCTTCATATCAAACTTCCCCAAAGTTTAGTGTCTTAAAACAATAATGATTTAGTATTTCTCACAATTCATGGGTTTGCTGCACTCAGCTAGGCAGTGTCTCTGTTTCATGTCATGTTGACTAAGATTATTCACACGGTACATTCAGCTGGGAGCTTAGCTAGAGCCAGAAATGTCCAAGATAGTTTCTCTCACATGTCTGGTGTCCTGTCATTCACTAGTCTAGCCCAAGCTTCTTTACCTGATGGTTGGGACCCAAGCAGGCAAAAGCAAAAACAAAAAAGCTTGTTATAGACTGGAATTGGAAGTCCTTAAAGTTTTTTCACCACGTTCTGTAAGAAGGTCATGAGGCTAGCCCATGTTTAAGGGGAGGAGTGGCATAGATTGGAATAAATTATCAGTGGCCATTTATGGAAATAATCCAACACAATATTCATTTTTTTGTAAATATTCTAATGACATAAAATAATGCACATTTTCTATTGTTAGGTATACCAGTTAACTTTTCCTAAATAACAAATTAATCCAAAACTTAGTGATTTAAAACAGCAGATACTCATTATTTTTCATAGTGACTGGATAGGTTTTCTCTCTGGGGAGGCTTGGGTTGGGTTGGATGGTCTAAGATAGCTTTATTCACATATATGAGGTCCCACTGGAACATCTAAGACAGATGAAACCTCTTTTTAGTCTCTCGTCCTCCAGGAGGCTAGCCCTGGGTAGTTTATAGAAGGATTCTCAGTAGCAAGAGAGCAAAACGAAAGTGGAAGTCTTCTTGAGGCCTAATTTCAGACCTCAGATAGTGCATTGCACAGTAGTTCTCTCTTATCTGTGGCTTTGCTTTCCACAGTTTCAGTTACCCATGGTCAACTGTGGTCTGAAAATATTAAATGGAAAATTCCAGAAATAAACAATTTATGAGTTTTAAACTGTGTGCTGTTCTGAGTAGAGTGATGAAATCTTGAGCCATCCTGCTCCATCCTGCCTGTGACATGTATCATCCCTTTGTCCAGTGTATCCTCATTCTATATGCTGCCTGCCTGTTAGTCACTTAGTAGTTGTCTTGGTTATCAGATCAACTGTCACAATATTGCAGTGCTTGTGTTCAGGTAACCCTTGTTTTACTTAATCATGCCCCCAAGGCACAAGAGTAGCAATGCTGGCAAATCAGATATGCCAAAGAGAAGCTGTAAAGTGCTTCCTTTAAGTGAAAAGGTAAAAGTTCTCAACTTAATAAGGAAAGAAAAAAATTGTATGCCGAAGTCGCTAAGGTCTATGGTAACTTTTATTACAGTATATTGTTATAATTGTTCTATTTTATTATTTGTTGTTAATCTCTTACTGTGCCTAATTTATAAATTAAAGATTATCATAGGTATGTATGTATGTAAAAAACATAGTATATATAGGGTTAGGTACTATCTGCAATTTCAGGCATCCACTGGGGGTCTTAGAATGTATCCTCAGAGCTTAAGGGGGGTCTACTGTATTCTGTTGGCCAAAGCAAGTCACAAGCCAACCCAGTTTCAAGGAATGAGGAAATAGACTCCACCTTTTGATGGGAGCTGCTACAAAGAATTTATGGCCATTTGTAGTCTATCACAGTGGAGTATATTCTCTTTTCTTTTCTTTCTCTCCCCCTCTCACTTTCTCTCTTTATAAAATTCAATTAAATGTGGATTCATTTTATTGTTTTAATTCTGTATATCCTTATTAATTAGAAAATAGGCTAGGATGCTATTTAAAGAGACCTCATATAATTCAATGACTTAAGATAGAATGTTATTTTTCTCTCATGGAAAGTTTGAGTAGATGGTTTCAGGTGGGTATGGTAATTTGATGTTGTCTGGGACTCAGTCTTAACTTCTTGCTCTCATTTCTCACTGAAGTTTAGAGATTTTACCAGGCCTTATTATTATTATTTTTTTTAAATTTAGCTCAAGGAAGTTTTGTTTTGTATTTCTTTCATTATTATTTCTCTTTCTTCTTCCTTTTATGCCTCTGAAACTAATATTTGTATATTATGAGTCCTAGATTTATTCTTTACATCTTGTATATTTTCATCTTGGCTTCTACTTGTAAGTTTGTTCTATGCTATGAGGTATTTCTTCCATTTACAGTATTCCTAAATGTGTTCTCAGAAGGAGCCTTTCAGCTAGACTTTTGGTGGTGAACACGATGCAGTCTATACAGAAGTTGAAATATAATTATGTCCTCCTGAAATTTATATAATGTTATAAACCATTGTTACCTGAATAAAAAAGAGAAAAAACTAAAGGAACCTTTCTCAATCTCACTTCCTCTTGAAGTTTTAAGTTAAAAAATCATGTTTTAAAAACAGATCTCAGGAGACCCTAATTGATGGCTCTGGTGACATTGATCAGAGATTTCCATCAGAGTTCTCATTCTTTCTTTCTAATTATTTTCTGTTTGTCCCTTTAGTTCTGCTTTATAGGGATACCTCTTTGGATTGTTCAAGTTGCTTAGTTCCATGAGATGGTTTATTATATTTCTGTGCCTGTGTATGGAAGTGAGTTTCCTGAGTACCTCACAGGCCGTATATAGAAACCTCTTGAGCAGTGGATGGAAGGTTTATTTTTATTGCATTGCCTGCTTCTGTTTTTATAGATGCTATGTCCTCTCAAATTTCAATGAGAATAAAAATGTAGATTTAAAGCTTTCTTTTGTTTTTTAAAATAACTCTGTTTCAGAAGAGGACATTTACTATACACTTTAAAGACTTTCTTCTATTTTTGTTTGGCTTTCATTTTTTTCTGATGAGAAGCAAATAGCCATTCACATCATCGTTTCCCTATCTGTAATTTGTCATTTTTCTTTGTCTGCTTTGAAGATTTTCTCTTTTTACGTGGTTTTTAACAGTTTGACTCTGATGTGTGTGGGCATGGTTTTCTTTGTATACAACAACTTGGGATTTTCTGAACATCTCGAGTATGTAAATTTCACCAAGTTTGGGAAATTTTCAACTATTATTTTTCAAACACTTTTTCTACCACTTCTCTCTCTTTTCCTTATAGGAACATAATTGTATGTTAGATATTTGATATTATCACAGATGTTCCTCAGTCTCTATTCATTTAAAAAATTATTTAAAAAAAACATTTAAAAAAGATTAAAAAAATCTTTGTTCTCTCTGTCTTTAGATAGAAATTTTTTATTGATGTATCCTCAAATGGTCTGACTTTTCACTGTCATATTCAATCCACTCCTATGTTCATCCATTAAATTTTTATGTTCAGATATTGTATTCTTCTGTTCTAAAATTTCCATTTGGCTGTTTTTTATAGTTTGTATTTCTCTGCTGAGATTTTCATAATTTTATTTAGTATGAGCATATTTTTTCTTACTTTGGGTATTGTTATAATAGTTTCTTTAAAAGCTTATATGCTAATTCTAAAATCTGGACTATCTTGGGATCACTCCCTGTAGATTGTTTTTTATTTTAATAATAAGTCTCATTTTCATTTTTCTTCAAATGTCAAGTAATACTAAATTGTATCTTGGATATTGAGAATGTCATTTTGTTGAAACTCTGTATTTTGCCATATTCTTGTGATGATTGGTACTATATTTCTTTGTTTTGCTTTAATTTATAATTAACATGATGGAATGCAAAATAAAGATTCTGTATTTAGGCAGCATTCTAATTGCATTTCACTTCTTTTAGCTTTTGCTAGGCTACCTAGAGTCTTCCCTATGCATATGTGATTCAGTGGTTAGAGGGGGACTTGGGCAGAGTTTATACAAACAGTTTGAGGCTCCTTCTCTCTGGCTCTCTTCTTTGTGTGACTTCTCTCTAACCTTTGCAGTGGCTGTGACTGCTGTAAACTCTGTCCTCTGGTTGGTAAGGCCTAAAAACTCAGGTTTTCTATCAGCTATTAGGTGCTCTGCCTGGCTCAGATTGTGCTTGCCCTCAGACTAGAAACCAGGAAACAAGAATCTTACCTAAGACTCTTCCTTTCTTTCAAGTCTCACCTTCTCTCAAGAATCTACCTACTCTTGGTTGCTCTCCAGTGCTGATATTTGTATTTCTTTCAGAGTTTGTGGTTATGTGTGGCAGGGTTTCTCCAGTAGAAACTTGCTCTGCTATACCATAAACAGAACTGAGGACTTTGGGTATGGCTCCTTAAACTGTCTTCCATCTGATGGAGAATTCTTGAGACTTTTCCTGTGTAATAGAATCCACTCATTCTCACAAAGCCAGAACTATGTTTATTTTGTGTTAAGGGTAGAGTTGCTTCTTTTCATAAAATTGGAAATGTTTGTATGTAAATATTTCAGGCCTAGAGAAAAGGAAAAATGAAATGTTTCATTTACTGTAGTTATAATTTGCCAGACTCAAGGTCACTTTGCCTGTGGAAAATCAATGGGAAGCTACAGGTATAGATATTATCCACCCATATGCCTGAGAAGCATACAGTAACTGTGTGCGCTCAAATTATCATCTTAGCTATCTTTGGAATTTAGAAAAGTAATAATTGTAACAGTAAATTAATAAAAACAAAAATACCAGAATGAATAATTTTTTTCCTTATATTATATTGTAGAAAGTAGCACATGCTCTGGAAAGTGAGAACAAAATCCTTCAGGAAAAACTGAAACAAGCTTTACAGGTAAAGGATATCATGTTCTTTTAAAATTGTTAACAAATAAAGGAAATATCTTCAAAGAACTTGTTAAATGAATAATTTTGACCTTGTAAACTAAGTCGTCTGTATATTTTACTGTTTTGCCAGGTTTTAAGTATATTCATTTTATGCAATAGCAATATGCTAATAAAATTAAATATTTGCTCTTATTTAACACAATCAGCTAGAAAGAGGAGTAAACTTGTTTAGTCAAGCAAAAAGAATCTATTTCAAACTGAGACAATATTAGATATAAAAGTAAAATCTTGCAGGCATTCCAGTTAAACTCAGTTAAACTAGGACTTTGGCTCTTACTGTTCTTTCTCAAATTGTTGCTAAACAATAAAATTAGAAATGAAAGAATCTACAAATATTTTCATAAGTGGATAGATAAAAGTATAATTATTTGTGTAGTACATAATTTTAATTCCAAAAAATACAAGATAACACACACATTTATTAATGATATAGTTTAAAAAGGTGGCTGGAGATAAAATAGATATAAAAAAAGAATGTTTCCTTTTTATCAGAAACAATCATTTAGAAAACATAATAGAAAAAATTGTATTCATAATGTTAGGATATCATATTTAACAAAAGATACACAGTTTTGTCTACTTAGAGTGTCCCTTTTATCATTATATACTGCCTCTCTTTGTTGCTCGTTGCTTTTTTTATCTTGAAGTCTACTTTTTCTGATGTAAGTATGGCAGCATCTGTTTCTTTTGTTTGTCATTAGCCTGGAGTATTGTCTTCCATCCCTGCACTCTCAGCCTGTGTTTATGTTTGGAGCTGAGATGTGTTTCCTGGAGGCAGCATATTGTTGGATCTTGTTTTTTCATTCATCCCACTACTCTGTGTCTTTTGATTGAAGAATTCAATCCATTTACCTTTAGAGTGATTATTGATAAATGAGGGCTTAATGCTGCCATTTTATCACTTGTCTTCCAGTTCTTCTGCATTTCCTTAGTTTCTTGCCCCATGTATTTTGGACTACCAATTGAGTTAGGTAGTTTCTATGATGGTTTTTTTTAGTTTTCTCTTTATTTATTATTTGTGTCTTGTTCTGATTGTTTGTTTAGTGGCTACCATGAGGTTTGCATAAAAAAATCTTGTAAGTTAGTCTATTTTCTGATAACCTCTTATTTCCTTAGACTAAACTGATTCAATCCCTATCCTATTCCCCTTCTAAGTTGTTATTGTCACAACTTATTCCATTTTGTGTTGTGAGTTTGTGGTTAAAATGACATGATTATAATTCTTTTTGGTGTTTTCCTTCCCTTTATCTTTAATGTTATAATTTTTTGCTAACCTGTTATGATAGACAGCTGCAATTTTATGATTTTGTCTACCTATTTATCTTCTTATTCAAGGCTTTGTAACCCCTTTCATTTTTTTTCAGGTATGAGGGCCTTCTTGAGCATTTCTTGTAGGGGAGATCTTGTGGCAATGAACTCCCTTAGCTTTTGTTTATCTGGGAAAGTTTTTATTTCTCCATCATATCTGGAGGATATTTTCACTGGATAGAGTATCTTGCTGAAAGTTTTCATCTTTCAGAAGTTTGAATATATCATTCCACTCTCTCCTAGCCTGTAAGGTTTCTGCTGAGAAATCCACTGAAAGCCTGATAAGGGTTCCTTTGTAAGTTATTTTCTTCTGTCTTTCTGCCTTTAGTACTTTTTCATTGTCACTGACTTTTGCCAGCTTTGCTACTATATGTCTTGGAGAAGGTCTTTTTACATTGATATAGTTAGGAGAGCGATTGACTTGTTTCACTTGTATTTCCAGCTCCTTCCCCGGGTTTTGGAAGTTCTCAACCATTATTTCTTTGAACAAACTTTCTTTTCTTTTCTCCCCAAAGCCCCAGTACATAGTTGTATATCCTAGTTGTAAGTCATTCTAGTTCTTCCATGTGGGATGCCACCACAGCATGGCCAGATGAGCAGCATGTAGGTCAGCACCCAGGATCCAAACTGGTGAACCCCTGGGCTGCTGAAGCAGAGCACACAAACTTAACCATTCAGCCTTGGGGCCAGGCCCTGAACAAGCTTTCTGCTCCATTCTCATTCTTTTCTCCCTCTGGAATACCTATAATCCTTATGTTGCATTTCCTAATTGAGTTGGATGTTTCTCAGGGAGTTTCATCATCTCTTTTTTGTCTTAGTTCTCTCTCCTCCATCTGGAGCATTTCTATATTTCTGTCCTCCAGACTCTTGACTCGTTGCTCCATTATATTAGTTTTATTATTTAGGGAGTCCAGATTTTTCTTTATCTCATTTGTTGTGTTTTCCATCTCCAACATTTCTGATTTCATAGAACTATCTGTGTTTTCTTGTAACTCATTGAGTTATTTTATGATAGCTATTTTGAATTCTCTGTCATTTAGACTATATGTTTCTGTGCCTGCAGGATTGATTTCTGAGTGCTTGTCATTTTCCTTATGGTCTGGAGATGTAATATATTTCTTCATACTGTTTGACAGCATGTATTTGTGCCTCTGCCTAGTGATGGTCTCTGGTCATGGCTTCCACCTGCTGCCCCTGGGTAGGGGTCAAGAGCTGTGTATTCTGAGCCCACCAATATCTGCTACTTGCTTGCTCCAGCCACTGCTTTTCTAACTGCACAGGTGCTCTGGGTGACTGGCTGGGCTGGAGTGCAGGGCTAGCAGAAGGGCACTTTCTTTTGCCTGCACAATCCCAGGGGCATTCTCACACTGCCCTCAATATCTGCTCTCGTGGGGTGCTAGCTTGATGATGATACAACTGACATACCTTAGTTCCACTCTATGGGGCTTTCCCATGGGCTGTGAAGGGACTTGGATGGCAAAGGTGCTCCCATAGACAGCCACCCCTATGCCCTCTCCTCTTAGAGCTGCATGGTCCAGAGCCCTGGGTCACTGCCATTGGGAGAGGGAGAGGTGATTCCCCTTACTCCCTTCTACTTCCTCTGGGATGTCCAGGACCTCCACTTTTAGGCATATGGCTGTGTGGGTCTCTCAGATGTCTCAGATTCATATACCAATGTCGTCTGTTGGCATATGAATGTCCCTTTTGTTGTACCTTAGGGGGAGACTCTAAGGGGAGACATCACTCTGCTATATAATGCTGACATCACTCCAAAAATACATAGAGTTTTATATGAAGAAAAATATACTTTACTGAGAGATATAGATGAACGGTGAATAAATAGAAATTTATATTTTTGGTTTTGAAGCCTCAATATTATAAATATTCCAGTTTTCCATTTTCTCCAAATTGATATACAAACTTAAAGAATTTTACTTCTAGATACAAGTGGAATTATTTTTGAAGTTAGAATTATTACAGGATGTATTGGGATAAGAAACTGGTGATTATACAAAAAAAATTAAGGAGGATTTGCTCATCCAAAAATCAATATATAATGTAAAAGTATAATAACTAAAGCAACGTGGTTCTAAATTTGGTACTGAATGAAAAGTCCAGAAACAGATTCAAATGAATATAGTAATTTAGTATTTTATAGTTTTAGTTATTAAATTTTTTCCATAGAAGGATAGAATAGTCACAAAAGTAAAACTACTATGAAAAAAGTAAACTACTATGAAAAAAATGGTTAGGTCTCTAGTTCATGTAATGCACCCAGATAAATTACAAATTTACTTAGGATCCAAAAGTCATAAATGAACTATGATGATATTACAAGAAACACTGAGTAACAGTTATATGGTCTTGGCTAGAGCAAGGCCTTCTAAGCATTATACCACAAAGGAACATATTAGTATATTTGTCTATATATAAATTTAAAACTTTTTTATGGTAAAAAAAATCATGAAGTATAAAAATAAAGGGAAAACTCTTTACAGAATGTTTTAGATGAAGATCTTTTACAGATCTACGAAAAATGTGGATAGCCCTCCCCCTAAATAGACAAAAGACACAAGCAAGCAAGTCGTAATTTAGAAACACACATGGCCAATAAATGCATACAAACATATTCAATCTTACTGGTTATCAAATAAATTCAATTTAAGGTAACAGTGGGACAGAGTGTTTTTTACCTGCCACTTGGTAAAAATTTAAAGAACAGAAATATTTAATTGTGGATGTATGCTGAAATGAGCAATCTTTCACCTACTTCTGTTATCAGTACAAACTGATACTTTTCTGGAAGAAAATATGTAGTCAAAGACTTGGAAAAATATAGCCTTTTAATTGAACCATTGTACTTCTAAACATTTATTGTAAAGAAGAAAAAGTGTATAGAGATTTTTGTGCAAGTATGTATAATATAAAATTTTTAATAGCAAAAATGTTTAAATTATCAATATATCCATTGATAAGAAATTTGCTAAGTAGATTAAAGTATATTATTAAATGTACTTCTGTTACTTATTCTGATTTAGATATATATTTATTGTCATGGAATCATATATATGACATTTTTTGATGAATAGAGCATTTTATGTGAGTATAGTATAGTATGATCCAACTTAGTAAAAATTTAATAATACATATACATGTATGCACTAATTATATTTAGAAATAATTGAAAAGGGTGTACATCAAAATGTTAGTGAGTTTTCTGTGAAATTTATTTTTGTAAATTTATATATTTTTTTATAAAAATAACTTTTACTTGAAAACTAAATAAAAGTTATTAAAAGTGACATTTTAAAGAAAAATTTCATTCAAGAAGAAATAAATTGTCACATTTTCTTCTATTATTTGATATTAATTATCCTGGTTACAGTCTATCACTTTTTATAATGTGCACCTTTTATTAACATCATTGCACCTGTATAATAATTAGAGTCTTAAAAAAAGATAACCAGGAGAACCTCCTGGGTATAAAAATAGCTGTCAATGTGGAAAAGTTTTATTCATAGTTTTTAATTTTGATTTTGGGTCTGTTAAACTATGGGTTATGCCAGTGGTTTAACTTACCTTCCTCTAACTCAGTAAAAATAAAGTTGAGAAGTAATATGGGCATGGATGTATGAGGATTCCTGAAAGTTTTAATATTGGTAGGAAAATGTCACAAAAATTATGCTTGATAAATGGTTACCTTTTTAAAAACAGGAAGCTGAAAGAGCTAAGCATCAAGTGGACTATTTCCTAAATCAAGGGAAGAAGTTAGTTACAAGTGAGGGGAAGACCAAGACAACAATGGAAATGGATAATAGTAAAATAAAAGTTAAAGGTGAAAATTCATTGGAGAAAGAAACAGGAAAAGCACTGGTTGCAGATGCAAATAGACAAAGGACAAGTGATAAAATCCAAGAACATCAACAGGTAAGGAAGTAACTAAAATAGAGACAGTAATGTATGCTGTAAGAAGGTTATCTTTTTATATTATTATTAACTTCATTTGTATATATTACTTTTAAAAATTTTGTATGCCTTTTTCTCACTTGGACTTTTGCCTTTTATCTTCTGGGTATAGCGGTTAATTATTATCTTGAATACGACTCAATAAAAATATAAACATAAACATAAATATAAACATATTTGATTTTGAATGATCATTTAAGCATCTGAAATTTGAGAGCCAGAAAAAAATAAAATTTCAAAGGCTAAAGATATTTTGCTATAAAGCAATAAAATTAAATATAAATGCAAAACTATGGGGAAAAACCTCTTGAAAAAGAATTTATTTTTCTTTCTGTTGTGCACTGGGTTCAGAAGCTCTCTTGTGAACTTTGTTCAGATTTGTTAATTTATTTATGTCTTAGGAGAGAAAAACAGTCCACAAACAGGCAACTAAATTGATGAGTAATGAAAAGAATTCAAGAAGTAAAGCAGTCATCGAGACCATAATTATGCGTGTCCTCCTTGTTCTAGCACTATAGCTATTGTCAGGTCCCTCATTTCTTTAACAGTATTTTATATTCTTTAGTATCCCTCCTTCTTGTTTTCAGACCAAAAGTATATGTGTTTTAGAGAGAGCAGAGCAAAACTAGCAAATGGTAAAGTAATAGAGTAAAATTGAACTAAAGGCCCAAGACTCTACCTTTTTAAAGAGAGTATGAACCTGTCACACAGTACTTTTATGCTTATTTTTATCTTTTCTTTTTGTATATAATTTTAATTGTGAAGTACCCTAGTTTATTCTTGGAAATATAAATAATGAAGAAAATTGTTCCGAGGGAAAGAGAAATTATTAAAATTATTAGGTTTTTTTGTACTGAATTGAATATAAAAGCAAATATTTCTAGAAATGCAGGTTTCTGTGAGCTGATTTAAGACAAATGGAAGCAGTACAATTTAAAATGTGCTAGTCATTTTATATCTATCTATATATATGTTAGTCATTTACACAATATTGTAAGGTAGCTATTATTATCACCCCCATTTTGAAGATGAAACTGAAGTTTAAAAATATTAAGTAAACTATGCAACGTCACAGTTAGTATTGTTGAGTTGGATTTCAAATTCAGTTTTTTCTGGCTCCAAAATTGTGTCTGAGGATGGCTTCTTTTCTTGTCTATATGGCTTCATTCAAACAGTCACTTTGTTTATAGCTTAGTGTTTTTTAATTTCCTAATATTTTTTCCCTTAATCCAAAATAAAAGTTGTCATGTATGGTAGGTTAATTATAGAAAATGTTAGATTAAATGGTAAGATGAATTTAAAAGTATAACTCCATTACCTAAAGTATTATTACCAGGTAACTTCTTTACCTTTAACATGGGCAAGTCATTTTTACTTTTAGTGGTTTTATAAATAGATTAACACACACTTGTCTTCTTGTGTATTCAGTTTAACATTCATTATTAAACATCTACCGTATGCTAGGTTGTTTGCATGGATGATGTATATAATGTCATTTATTCAGACTGGACTGCTCTGGTAATAATGAAACAAGAAGAGTCATTACTGGAGATTTTAGTGGAACGGAAGTTGTTGATACTATCACCATTTTCTTTTTTTTTTTTACATTTTTTTATTGTGGTCTAAATAGTTTATAACATTGTGACATTTCAGTTGTACGTTAATCTTTGTCAAACACCATATAATGTGCCCCTGAAGCCCTTGTGCCCACCCTCCTCCCTGTAACACTAAATTGTTCTCTTTGTCCGTAAGTTTGTTTATATTCCGCTCCATTTTCTTATTATAGTAATCCTTCAGTTAACTGTAATCTTACTTCTTTCCCAACCACTGTATTAAAACTAAATTTGTCAAGGTCACAACAAGTCTACTTGGTGCTGTTCTGAAGGATACTTTATAGTTTTATCTCACTTATCCTCTTAGCAGCATTTGATCATGTTTGCTCATTTATTTCTTTTTAATATAATCTGCATTTTGTTTTAGAGACAGCAAAATTTTTGGTTTCCCTTATATTTTTCTGGTGCTCTGTTTTTGGTCTCCTCTTGCTCTGTCCATCCTTTAACTGTTGGTATTTTTATGGTTCTGTCCTGCATTCTCTTTTTATTCTGCATACTCTTTCTGAGCATACTCATATACCTTCAACTTCAAGTGCCAAATAATCCCTTATTTCTAACCCAGATATCACCTAATTTCCAGACCTATTATTTATAAAAATACTGAATTTATCTGCTTGAGTGGGCTACAAGCATCTAGAATTCACCATGTCCCAAAATGAACTAATCGCTTTCTTCTTAGACCTATTTCTTCTCCCAATATTCACAATTTCCTGGTACCCTCATCTGCCTAATTGCTGAAAATAGAAACTTGAGAATAATTGTTGTCTCTTCCTTTTTCTTAATCCAATTATTAACCGTCAAATTCTGTCCATTTTCCCCAGTTTCACTGACAGTCCTCAAGCTTCCACCAGGATTCTAACGGGTCTCCCTCTCTCCAGAATTAACTATCTTCAGTCCAGTCTCCATGTTAGAGTCTAGTCATCTTTTCAAAAATTGGAATCTATTCATGTTACCTTCTTACCTAAAAATTTTAATGGTTCTCATTGTTCTTAGGTTGAAGTGCGAATTCCTAATTATGGGTTAAGGCTTTGTCAGATCTGGTCCTTTCCTGAGACATTAGCTTCATTTTAAATTAGCCCTCCAGCCCCATTGCACATACCTTAATATGCACATGCACATGAACATATATTATGCTTCAGCTGCAGTGAAATTCTATAAGTTCATGGAATACACCATGTTTTTGCCACCTTCATGGTTTTGCATATTTTGTTGTCTTTGCTTTTAACATTGTTTCTCTATCCCTCATTTCCTAAAATTCACCTGGTTAAAAAAAATGAATGTGGAACAAAACGTACTGTATTAGTTATTCTTTGCTGTATAATAAATTATCTCAAAACTTAGTGGCTTAGACAACAAAAATGTATTATCTTATAGTATCTGTAACTCAGAAATCCAGGTATGGCTTAGCTGGGTCCCCTGGCTCAGGGTCTCTCAGGAGGATGTAATCAAATTGTTGTCAAAGAAAAAACAGAGCTAGGCAGTAGTCCAAGTGGTAAAAACAGATTTTATTCAAGGCCATTGCAATAGGGGAAAAGAGACCTCAGCATAGAATCAGGTTCAATTCCTAATATACCCTGGACGAGTAAGAATTTATACCAGAGAGTAGGATGGGGGTGGGGGGTGTTAATGGAAAATTACTAAGAGGATACATCAGGGTTAAGGAAGATTTTGGCTAAACCAACCTAACAGGATCTTTCCTAAAGACAGGCCAGAATGATTGGACATCACCAGGGGGGAGTAGAGCATGAGGAATCTGATTAGGTATTGAGGACGATCAGATATGGAAGATGATGGACTGTTGCTAAATTGACTTATCAGGGTTCTTGCTAAAACTGGATTTTATAAGGAAGTACACAGATGGGCCTAGGAGAAGGTTCAGGAGTTTGACTAAAGTTTGGTCAAGTAAAGAATCTTTGTTAGTCCTACCTCATGTTCAAGGAAAGAAGAATGTCTCTTCTTTCCTTTGAACAATATGAGTCTGTTTCTTGTTTGGTCACCTTTTGTTCATTAACAACCAGCTGAATCATCCCTTGGGACTTCGTAGTAGAGGGTATTTGCTGAATGGTGCTACCATTTAATGAGAGGAGTTTCTATGAAAATAAAATAAAAATAAAGATTAATAGTTAAAAAACCCAGTTTCTGAGTCCGGAAAGAAGCCAGTCAAGAAGCTTTCTAGATGTTGGACTCAAAATATCTTTAGATGATGGAGTGAGGCAATTCCATTTTTTTTTAAAGATTGGCACCAGAGCTAACATCCATTGCCAATCTTTTCTTTTTTCTTTTTCTTCTTCTTCTCCCCAAAGGCCCCCAGTACATAGTTGTGTACTCTAGTTGTAGGTCCTTCTGGTTGTGCTATGTGGGACACTGCCTCAGCATGGCTTGATGAGTGATGCCATGTCCGCACCCAGGATCTGAACCTATGAAACCCTGGGCTGCTGAAGTGGGGCTCACAAACTTAACCACTCAGCCACGGACTGGCCTCACAGTGACAATTCTGCAGTGAATTTCTTGATGTAATTTGAATGTCTGTGGTGTTGGCATTGGGTGTTCCAGTGAACTTTCTGAGTGACAGCAGGCATGAAGGCTGCGCATACATAATCTGTCATGGTGATTTCCTTGAAGTTTATATCACGTCACCCAGCTTCAGCTTGGAAGTCTTTGGGAAAAGGACAGTTTTAATTCTAAATGATTCCAAGTCAGAAGGGAGAAAAATTAGAAACATTAAATTGGAGCGTTGTAGTCAGATACTGGAGAAGACTAGAATTCAGGGTTCAGTCCAGTTTAAGATAAATACCAAAACCTTAGAGACAATGAGCAAGACTAGAATTAAATACCCAAAGAGTGTGCTGTAGTTTTCTATCGAAACATAATTTCTCTCTCTATGATCACCCCCATTTCTATCAAAGATAAGATAAGACTAATTCTTTTGCAAAATAAGTCTAGTCTCATTAAAATTTGCCTGATTATTTACATAAGTGCAACAAGAATAGTGTATGACCACATAGGTCTTTTGAGTTTGCTTTGCTGGAACTTTTCATAAGGAATTTCAGATTGGACTTTTAAAAGCCCCTTGAGGCTAGGAAGCCAAGCCAAGGACGCTCAGTCAAACTTCACCTGAATTTATGTACAGATTTGGGTGAGTTTCTTTCTTCCTGAGGTCCTCAAGATATCCTGAGGTTCCTGGGCCTGCTGGGAAGTGATCTTCCTTACTCACCTGTAAGGTCAGAAACCCTGTTAGCAAGATACAAGGCAACTTTTTGAAGGGAGTTGTACTGACTCAGTAAAGTCAGACTTAGTTGCTTAAAACTGTCTGGTCATATCTGATTTTATGCATCATTCTCAAATAGGACATTTCAGTCAAAGCTCTAGTAATAAAACCAATGTTTTCAAGTGTGTCCTGTTTTAGGGAGAACAGATTCTTATTTTACTTATACAAATAATTATATTGCCATGAAAATAAGAATACTCACTAAGAGTTTCCAAATGCCAGAGGGAGCAGGTAGGAAGAAAAAGTTATTGTTTCATCTTTGTTCACAAAAGTATACTTTACCAAATTGCTATAAGTTATAGATAGTTTAAGAGAAAAGAGAAAAAGATTTCTTTAAATATGGAAAAAAATATTAAAGATCCAGCAATATTGCAAAGGGTCATGAAAAAAATTAATTATCATCATCAGTTCATTCAGTCCCATGTTATTAATTCAATTGTTCTTCTTGGTCTTGGGTTAGCACTTTTATGAATCCATCAGCTTCTTAATTAGTTCTGGAAATTCTTATCAGTCCAGTGGCATGGTCTCAAAGCTGTTCAAGTGATGCTGTGGAGCATTCTCACCTGTAGCTGATTGTAAACACTTTCAGAGAAGAAGCAAAGTAAAACAGTCTCTCTCTGAGTGACAAGTGACAAAAATGGTCAAAATTAAAGATCTTATGAGAGTTAATTACAATGTAGTTGACAAGGAAATTTGGTTATTTCTGTGACATAAACATTTTAATATAAGACCAGACAATGAGGGTACTGACAAATTTCTATTAATTTCAGACAATTTCTGTAATACTTATATTAGTAAGATATATCCAGACATCTATAACCTATGAAACTTTATCATCACTTATATAATTTTTAATGTTTTCTTAATTTACTTTTTTAATTGCGGTAACATTGGTTTACAACATTATATAAATTTCAGGTGTACATCATTATATTTTGATTTCTGTGTAGATTTCATCATGTTCACCACCCCAAGACTAATTACAATCCATCACCACACCCATCTGCCAAATACCCCTTTGGCCCTCATCCCCCTCCCTTTCACTTCTGATAACCAACACTCAAATCTCTGTCTCTATGTAATTTTTTGTTGCTTTTATCTCCTACTTATGAGTGAGATCATACGGTATTTGACTTTCTCCCTCTGACTTATTTCACTTCGCATAATACCATCCATGTTGTCAAAAATGGCCAGATTTCACCTTTTTTATGGCTTAGTAGTATTCCATTGTGTATATATACACCACATTTTCTTTATCCATTTGTCCCTTGATGGGCACCTAGGTTGCTTCTAAGTCTTGGCTACTATGAATAATGCTTTGATGAACATAGGGGTGCATGTATCTTTATGCATTCATATTTTCAAGTTCTGGATAAATACTCAGCAGTGGAATAGCTGGATCATATAGTAGTTCTATTCATAATTTTTTGAGGAATCTCCATACTGTTTTCCATAGTGGCTGCACCAGTTTACACTCCTACTGGCAGTGTATGAGAGTTCTCTTTTCCTCCACATCCTCTCCAACACTTATTTCCTGTCTTGTTAATTACAGCCATTCTGAGAGGCATGCGATGATATCTCATTGTAGTTTTGGTTTCCATTACCCTGATAGTTAGTGATGTTGAACATCTTTTCATGTGCCTGTTGGCCATCTGTATATCTTCTTTGGAGAAATGTCTGTTCAGATCCTTTGCCCATTTTTTAATTGGGTTGTTAGGTTTTTTGTTGTTGAGTTCTTTACATATTTTGGATATTAACCCCTTATCAGATAAATGGTTTGCAAATATGTTCTCCCACTTGTTAGACTGTCTTTTCATTTTGTTGATGATTGCCTTTGCTTTGCAGAAGCTTTTTAGTTTGATGTAGTACCATTTGTTTATTTTTTTCTATTGTTTCCCTTGCCTGGTCAGACATGGTACTTGAAAATATGCTGCTAAGACTGATGTCGAAGAGCATACTGCCTGTGTTTTTTTCTAGAAGGTTCATGGTTTCAGGTCTTACATTCAAGGCTTTAATCCATTTTGAGTTATTTTGTGTGAATGGTGTAAGATAATGGTCTGCTTACATTCTTTTACATGTGGCTGTCCAGTTTTCCAAACACCATTTATTGAAGAGGCTTTCCTTTCTCTATTGTATGTTCTTGGCTCCCGTGTTGAATATTAGCTGCCCTTAGATGTGTGGGTTTATTTCTGGGCTCTTGATTCTGTTCTATTGATCTGTGTGTCTCTTTTTGTGCCAGCACCATGCTGTTTTGATTACTATAGCTTTGTATTATATTTTGAAATCAGGGAGCCTGATACCTCCAGCTTTGTTCTTTTTCTCAGAATTCCTTTGGCTATTCGGGGTCTTTTGCTGTTCCATATAAATTTTAGGATTCTTTGTTCTACTTCTGTGAAAAGTGTCATTGGAATTTTGATAGGGATTGTATTGAATCTATAGATTGCTTTAGGAAGTATGGACATTTTAATGACGTTAATTCTTCCAATCCAAGGGCATGGGATATCTTTCCATTTCTTTGCATCTTCTAGTTTTTTTTCAACAATGTTATATAGTTTTCAGTGTACAGGTCTTTCACCTCTTTGGTTAAGTTTATTCCTATTTTCTTCTTTTTGTTGCAATTGTAGATGGGATTGTATTCTAAAATTCTCTTTCTTCTACTTGGTTGTTAGTGTATAGAAACACAACTGATTTTTGTATGTTGATTTTGTATCTTGCAACTTTAGCATATTTTTTAAAAAAGTTTCTTGGTGGATTCTTTAGTATTTTTTATGTATAAAATCATGCCATCTGCAAATAGTGACAGCTTCACTTCTTCCTTTCCAATTTGGATCCCTTATATTTCTTTTTCTTGCCTGATTGCTCTGGCTAACACTTCCAACATGATATTAATTAAGAGTGGTGAAAGTGGGCATCCTTGTCTGGTTCCTGTTCTTAAAGGGATAGCTTTCATTTTTTTGACATTGAGAATGACATTAGTGAGAGTTTGTCATATACAGCCTTTACTATGTTGAGATACTTTCCTTATATACCCATTTTATTCAGAGTTTTTATCGTAAACGGATGCTGTATCTTGTCAAATGCTTTCCCTACATCTATTGAGATGATCCTGTGAGTTTTCATTTTCATTTTGTTAATGTGGTGTATCACGATTGATTTGTAGATGTTGAACCATTCCTGCATCCCTGGAATAAATCCCACTTGATCATGGTGGATGATCTTTTTAATGTATTGTTGTATTCAATTTGCTGGTATTTTGTTGAGGATTTTTGCATTGATGTTCATCAGTGATATTGGCCTGTAATTTTCTTTTTTTATGTTGTCCTTGTCTGGTTTTGGTATCAAGGTAATGTTGCTACGTAGAATGAATTAGGAACTTTCCCCTTCTCTTCAATTTTTTGGAAAAGTTTGAGAAGGGTAGATGTTAAGTCTCCTTTGAATGTTTGGTAGAATTCACCAGAGAAGCCATCTGCTCCTTGACTTTTATTTTTGGGGAGGTTTTTGATTACTGATTTGATCTTCTTACTGGTGATTGGTCAATTCAAATTCTCTATTTCTTCTTGATTCAGTTTTAGAAGGTTATATCATTCTAAGAATTTATCCATTTCTTCTAGAGTATCTAATCTGTTGGCATATAGCTTTTCATAGTATTCTTTTAATCTTTTGTATTTCTCAGGTGTCCATTGTAATTTCTCCTCTTTCATTTTTGATTTTATTTGTTTGAGTATTCTTTCTTTTTTTATTGGTGAGTCTAGCTAAAGGTTTGTCAATTTTGTTTATCTTTTCAAAGAGCCACCTCTTCGATTCATGAATTTTTTCTATTTTGTTAGTCTCTATTTCATTTATTTCTGCTCTGATTTTTATTATTTCCTTACTTCTACTCATTTTAGGCTTTGTTTGTTCTTCTTTTTCTGGTTCCTTTAGGAACACTGTTAGATTGTTTATTTACAAGTTTTCTTGTTTGTTGAGGTAGACCTGTATTGCTATAAACTTCCCTCTTAGAGTTGCTTTTGCTGTATCCCATAAATTTTGGCATTTTCATTTTCGTTTGTTGAATTTCCTTGTCATTTGTCTCCAGGTATTTTTTGATTTCTTCCTTGAACCAATCATTGTTCAGTAGCATTTTGTTTAATCTCCACGTATTTGTGGCTTTTCTGATTTTTTTTCCTGTAGTTGCTTTCTAGTTTCATACTGTTGTGGTTGGAAAAGATGGTTGGAATTATTTCAGTCTTCTTAAATTTATTGAGACATGTTTTGTGGCCTAATATGCTATCACTCCTGGAGAATGTTCCATGAGCATTTAAAAAGAATGTGTATTCTGCGGTTTTTGGACGGAATGTTCTGTATATATTTACTAGGATCACCTGGTCTAATGTGTCACTTTAGGTCAGTGTTTCCTTGTTGATCTTCTGTTTGGATGATCTATCCATTGGTGTAAGTGAAGTGTTAAAGTCCCCTACTGTTATTGTGTTGCTGTCAATTTCTCCTTTTATGTCTGTTAATCATTGCTTTATATATTTGTGTGCTCCTATATTGGGTGCATAGATATTTACAAGTGTTATATACTCTTGTTGGATTGTTGTCTTTATCATTATATAGAGACCTTCTTTGTCTCTTGTTACAGTTTTTGTTTTAAAGTCTATTTTGCCTAATATAAGTATTGTTCCCCTGCTTTCTTTTCTTTGCCATTTGTGGGGAATACCTTTTTCTATCCCTTCATTTTCAGTTTGTGAATATCTTTAGGTCTGAAGTGTGTCTCTTGTGTGCTGCATATATGTGGGTCTTGTTTTATTCATCCAGTCAGCCACCCTGTGCCTTTTGCTTGGAGCATTTTGTCCGTTGAGATTTAAGGTAGCTATTGATAAGTATGTACTTATTGCTATTGTGTAACTTTTTTCCTGGGTGTTTTAATGGTGCTTCTCTGTTCCTTTCTTCTTCTCTTTCTCTCTCCCCTTGTGGTTTGATGGTTTTGTTTAGCATTATATTTGGGGCCCTTTCTCTTAGTTTTTTGTGTATTTATTATAGGTTTCTGGTTTGTGATTACCATGAGGTTCATGTATAATAACCTATGTATACAGCAATCTGTGTTAAGCTGATGGTCTCTTTAGTTTGACCTCTTGATAAAAAGCCCTACTCTTTTACTCCCCTCATCCTACATCTTATGTTTTTGATAGCATATCTAACCTCTTTCTTTTTGTGCATCTGTGTTACCCTCTTATCATGGAAATAGGTAATTATAGTACTTTTGTCTTTTGATCTTTATATTATTTCATAGGTGGTTGACCTGCTACTTTTACTGTATGTTTTCCTTTATCAGTGACTTTATTGCTTTTTCTGGATAACTTTATCACTCCTATTTGTGGTCTTTTGTTTCCCACTTAAATAAGTCCCTTTAGCATTTCTTGTAATGCTGGTTTCTTGGTGAGAAACTCCTTTTGTTTTTGCTTGTCTGGGAAACTCTTTATCTCTCCATCCATTCTGAATGATAACCTCGCCAGGTAGAGTATTCTTGGCTGTAGGTTTTTCCTTTCAGCTCTTTCAATATATCGTGCCACTCTCTTCTAGCCTGTAAGGTTTCTACTGAGAAGTCAGCTCATAGCCTAATGATGTTTCCTTTGTGTGTAAGTTGTTACCTTTCTCTTGTGGCTTTTAGAAAATTCTCTCTTTATATTTACTCGTTGACATTTTAATTACCATATGTCTTGGTGTGGGCGTCTTTGGGTTTATCTGTTTGGTGCTCTCTGTTCTTTCTGTCCCTGGATGTCCATTTTCTTCCTTAGTTTAGGCAAATTTTCCTCTATTATTTCTTCAAATAGATTCTCTACCCCTTTGTCTCTCTCTTCTTCTGGGACACCTATAAGACAGTTATTAGTGCACTTGATATTGTCTCCGAGGTCCCTCAGACTGTCTTCATGCTTTTTAATTCTTTTTTCTTTTATCTGTTCAGCTTGGGTGATTTCCTCTAGTCTTTCATCCAGCTTGCTGATCTGTTCTGTATCATCTACTTTGGTATTGAATCCCCCTAGTGAATTTTTCATTTCCAGTATTGTATTATTCATTTCTGATTGGTTATTTTTTATATTTTCCAATTCTTTCTTGAAGTTCTCACTGAGTTTATCCATTCTTCCAAGATCAGTGAGCATCCTTATGGCTTTTTGTGTTAACTCAGGTAGATTGTTTACTTCTGTTTCATTTAGTTCTTTTTCTGAGATTTTATCCTGTTCCCTTACTTACAATGTATTCCTTTATCTCCTAATTTTCCCTCTTTCCCTGTGCTTGTATCTATGTATTAGTAGGTCAGCTACATCTCCAAATCTTGGAGAGGTGCCTTATGTAAGAGATGCCTTATCAGGCCCAGCAGTGTACTTCCCACTTCTCACCAGTTCCAAGTCTTCCAGGAGTGTCCCCTCTTTGGATACGTGTGTCCTTCTGTTGTGGCAGGGTTGCTGCTACAGCAGGTGCCCAGGGAGGCTAGGCTGTCCCCCTGGTTGGCTGGTTGTGATGCTCAGCTCTGTGTGGCTGCTGTAGACCCTTCAGTCACTTTATTGGGCATGGGAGCCACAGCACAGTTGGCTGCAATGTCTAATAGCACATTTTTGTTGTAGTTTTTCTGTTAAGTGAGTGTTCCCCCAGTGTGGCTGGTTGCTAGGCTCCAGGGCCTTACAGTTGCTGTAGGCCTCTGGCCTGCAAGGCTATTGTCAGCTCTCTCAGATTTGCAGCTGAGTGGGGCTGGCCCGAGGCATGGGAGCACCAAGTTGTTTCAGGCTTTGGAAGGTGGGGCAAGTACTCTACAGGGCAGTTTGAGAAGCTCAAGTCTGCTGCAGCTGACAAGCCCCACTGCCCCTACGGCCACATACCCTGTTAACATGGTTCTGCTCCTTGTGTGCACCCCTACCCACTGAGGCACACCCTTCCTCCCACTGCTTAGGCCACACACACTCCATCAACCTAGGCCTGCCTCTTTTGTATGTCTTGCCCCACAGAGGTGGACCCACTCACCCAGCTGCTGAGGTTCCATGCACCCTGCATGTGCGTGCCTACAAGTTGCCTGAGAGCTTGCTATGCAATTATGCTAGTCTCTAGGGTGGGCTGCCTGCCTTGACTGAGCTGGATTGATATAGTAGTGGGTGGGGCAGACCCCCAGGCTAATAGGCCAGGGGAAGTACTCCAATGGTGTGTGCACTGTCTGTGTCAGCATACCTGTACTACATCACAATAATGGCTGCCGCCAATGTCTCATTCCTTGAGGAGGTCTCACCTCTCACTGAGATGCACCTGGAGCCTATCAGTTGAGTCTCTTTTTACCAAAGGACCATGCACCTTTCTGGTGATTTTAGGTTGCTTCCCCAAACAAGTGAATTTGTGTGTGGGCCCTTTAAGTGCAGGCTTTTCTTTCCTTTATGTCCAATAGCTTTTCTGGGGGTGTCCCCCATTGTTTTTAGTTGCCAGCAAAGACAGATATTATGACACTCCTCTTGGTTGTCCTGAGTCCAAAAGCTGTTTGTAGTGGTAATGCTCCCTCACTCAGATCCTCCGCTCCTCCAGGGAAGACTGTGTACCTTAGGATTGCTCTCAGCTGGCTCTGAAGGGCCATGGCTTGTGAAAGTCACTTTTTTTCTCTCCAGAAAGGAATTTCTGCCTCTTACACCTTAGTCAGCACAATCCTTTGTTGTGGCAGTTCTTTTTATCCAGTTTTCAGTTCTCTCTTAGTGGTAATTGTTCCAAGAGTAGTTGTAAATTTGTTGTGTCCATGGGAGGAGGTGAGTTCAGAGTCTTCTTATGCCACCATCTTGACACCATCTCTATATCACTTTTTTGACAGTACTGCCCACTGCCCATGTTATTTAACATACAATATCAACCCAATTAGTTTAATATCTCTCTTTTATAAGGTCAAGGACAAATCCTTTGTGAATCTTCCAAGGGCCCTCTGGGAAATCTCAAAAGTAGTTCAAGATCAAAAAGATTTCATTTAGCATTTGATTTGGGGGAGTTGTTAAAAATTTCAAAAGGTTTGAAAACTTGACAAAATAGGATCACAGTTCACTGTGAAACAATACTTAATTATCCACTTAACAAAAATGATAATGAGATTTCAAAGATAAATATAGAAGTTTACATGATTGTAAAAAAAAAAAAAGCAAACCAGGAGGTGATGTCAGCAACATGGCAGAGTGAGCTGTTCCCTTTGTCTTACCTCCTTCAAACTACAACTAAATGGACATTCATTGATCAGTGGAGGATACCCACACAGCACATCAGGACACCTAAGTGCCTTGCACAGCTATACATCTGATGGTGGATGACCAATCCCTGAGGAGGTGGTCAAGATAGGTGAGCACTCTCTAGCCCCTAGGCAGCCCAGTACACACATTCAACTGCTCTCCCAGCTTGAGTGCTCATAGCAATGCTGTGGCCCCAAGGGTGGGTGCACATTCAACACAACTGCGGAAACAGGTGACAGCAGGCCAGAGCCTATGTGTGATCACTTCCCTGTCTGGTGGGAGAGTCCAAAGTGCCATGTGATCCACAGGAAGCAGCTCAGGCTTGGACCCAGTGGGGAGGCCCTGTCCACCATGCACAATGGCTGGTGTGTCCTATGAGCAGATGGTGGTGGATCTGTGTGCCTGGGCAAATGAGCTCCTGGCTGCTGAGACAGACCATAGTACTGCTGTGGCCATGAATGGGGGAGTGCAACACTACAGAACTGTGGGAGCAGGTGGCAGCATCCCTGAACCCCTGTGAAATTGCTCTCTCATCCAGTGGGAGAGCCCACAGTCCTGCACAGTCCCAGGGAGTGGCTCTGGCTAGGACCCAGTGGGGAGGGCCTGCCCACCAAGCACAACAGCTGGTGTGGCCTAGGAGGAGACAGCTGCAGATCTGCATGATGAGGTGAGTTTCTGACAGCTGTGAATGCCCATAATACCACTGTGGCCTGCAGGGAGGAGGGCATCTTGGCTGGACTGTGGGAGCAGGCAGTGGCAGCCCTGAGCCCCTATGTGATTGCTTTCCCATTTTGTTGGAGAGATCACAGGGCCACTGTAGTCCCAAGGAGTGGCCCAGGCTCGGACAGGAACAGCTGAAAGGGGTTGTGGTGAGCTCAGAATACACTCTCCTTTCCCCACCAGTGGCAGCAGGTGGAACATGTGACCAGATACTCTCACTATGCAGCAGCACAAATCCACTTCATCAAGTAGTATGAAGAAATATATTGCTACTCCAGACAAGAAGGCAAAAAACAAACACCTAGACAAAAATCCTGAAGCTACAGAAATCTACAATCTAAATGACAGAGAATTCAAAGTATCTATCATAGAGAAACTCAATGAGTTACAAGAGAACTCAGACAGTTCAATGAAATAAAGAACAAAATTAATGAACAGTAGCAATTCTTCACAAAAGAGATTTAAACTACAAATAAAAACAAATGAGAAATGTTGGAGAGGAAAAACATAATGGGAGATAAGGAAAAATCTGGACTTCCTAAATAATAGAGCTTATATTATGGAGGAATGAGTCAGCAGTCTGGAGGACAGAAATATAGAAATGCTTCAGAACTAAAACTAAAAAGAAATGGAGAAATTCTCTGTGAAATATCCGACTCAATTAGGAAATACAACATGAGGGTTATAGATATTCCCAAGGAAGAAGAGAAGGAGAAAGAAGCAGAGAGCTTATTCAAAGAAATAATAGTTGAGAATTTCCAAAACCTGGGGAAGGAGCTGGAATTACATGTAAATGAAGCCAATTGAACTCCTAATTACAGCAATGTAAAAAGACCTGCTACAAGGCATATATTAGTCAAACTGGCAAAAGTCAATGACAATGAAGAAATCTTAAGGGCAGCAAGGCAGAAGAAAATAACCTAACAAGGAAGGCCTTTAGGCTATCAGTAGGTTTCTCAGCAGAAAACTTACAGGCTAAGAGAGAGTGGAATGACATATTAAAAATTCTGAAAGATGAAAACTTTCAGCAAGAATACTCTATCCAGTGAAAATATCCTTCAGATATGATGGCGAAATAAAAACTTTCCCGGATAACCAAAAGTTGAGGGAGTTTATTGCCACAAGACACTCTTTACAAAAAATGATCAAGAAGGCCCTCATACCTGAAAAAAAAAGGGCTTACACAGCCTTGAGCAAGGAGATAAATAGACAAAATCAGAAAATTTCAGCTCTCTATCAGAACAAATTAGCAACACTTCATTATAGCTCTAAAGATAAAGGGAAGGAAAACACTAAAAATAAATATAATGACTTCATTTTAATCACAAACTTACAACACAAAATAGAATAAGTTGTGACAACAGTAACTGAGAAAGGGAAGAGTTAAGGAATGGAAACTGCTTAGAATAAGGGAATGAGAGGCTATCAGAAAAATGGACTATCTCATCTGTGAGATTTTTTATACCAATCTAATGGTAAGCACTAAACAAAAAATCAAAAAAGAGACACAAATGATAAATAAAGAGAAAATTAAGAAAACCATCATAGAAAATCACCAAACTGAAACAGCAGTCAAAAATACACAGGAAGAGAAACAATGGAAATACAGAACAACTGTAAAATGAGTGATAAAATGGAAGCATTAAGCCCTCATAGATCAATAATCCCTTTGAATGCAAATATTGAATTCCCTGACAAAAGACACAGAGTTGTTGAATGGATTAAAAAACAAGGCCCAGGGGCAGGCCTGGTTGCACAGTGGTTAAGTTCGCACGTTCTGCTTTGCCAGCCCAGGGTTCACCAGTTCGGATCCTGGGTCCTGACTTATGCACCACTTGTCAAACCATGCTGTGTCAGGTGTCCCACATATAAAATAGAGGAAGATAGGCACAGATGTTGCTCAAGGCCAGTCTTCCTCAGCAAAACGTGGAGGATCAGTGGCAGATCTTAGCTCAGGGCTAATCTTCCTCAAGAAAAATAAAACAACCAAGACCCAATAAAATGCTACCTCCAGGAACACATCTCAGCTCTAAAGACAACCACAGCTTCCGAGTGAAGGGATGGAAGACAATACTCCAAGTTAATGGCAAACAAAGGGAAAGCAGGTGTTGCCATACTTATATCACACAAAGTAGCCTTCAAGATAAAACAGGTAGTGAGAGATAAAGAGGGGCAGTATGTAATGATAAAAGGAACATTCCACCAAGAGGACATAGCACTTATAAATACATGTGCACCTAACACAGGAGCACCAAATTACATAAAGCAACTATTAATTGACCTAAAAGGAAACTTTAACAGCAACACACTAATAATATGGAACCTAACACCGCACTTTCACTAATGGATAGATCAACCAGACAGAAAGTCAACAAGGAAATAATGGAAGAAATGAAAAGCTAGACTAGATGGACTTAATAGATGTATATAGAAGACTCCATCCAAAATCAGCAGAATAAACATTCTTCTCAAGTGCACATGCAACATTCTCAAAGATAGACCATAAGCTGGGAAATAATGCAAGCATCAGTAAATTTAAGAAGATTGAAAGCATACCAAGCATCTTTTTTGACCATAATGCTGTGAAACCTGAAATCAACTACAAGGAAAAAACTGGGAAAGTGACAAATATGTGGAGACTAAACAACATGCTACTGAACAACCAGTGAATCATTGAATAAATTAAATAAGAAATCAAAGAATATCTGGAGACAAATTAAAATGAAAACATACCATACCAACTCATATGGGATGCAGTAAAAGTGGTCCTAAGAGGGAAATTCATAGCAATACAGGCTCACATTAACAAACAAGTAAAATCTCTATAGCAATCTTAAACTACACCTGACAGAACTAGAAAAAGAACAAATAAATCCCAAGGTCAGAAAATGAGGGAAATAATAAAAATTAAAGCAGAAATAATGAAATTGAAGCAAACAAACAAAAATAATAGAAAGGATCAATGAAACCAAGAACTAATTCTTGAGAAGATAAACAAAATTGACAAACCCTTACCTAGATTCACAAGAAAAAAAGAGAAGAAATTAGAAATGAAAGAGGAGAAATTACAAGATACCACAAAATACAAAGAATTATAAGAGAATACTATGAAAAACTATATGCCAACAAATTAGACAACCTAGAACAAATGGAGAAATTCTTTGACTCATACAACTTCCCAAAACTGAATCAAGAAGAAATATAGAATCTGAATACACCAATCATAAGTAAAGAGTTTGAAGCAGTAATCAAAAACCTCACAAGAAATAAAAGTCCAGGACCAGATCACTTCTCTGGAGAATTCTACCAAACATTCAAAGAAGATTTAATGCCTATCCTTTTCAAACTATTCCAAAAAATTGAAAAGGATGGAGCACTTCCTAACACATTTTACAAGGCCAACATCACCCTGATCCCAAAGCCAGACAAGGACAACACAAAGAAGAAAAATTACAGGTCAATATCGCTAATGACCGTAGATGCAAAAATCCTCAACAAAATATTGGGAAACTGATTACAGCAATACATTAAAAGGATTATACACCATCATCATATGGGCTTTATAGCAAGGACACAGGGATGGTTCAGAATCTGCAAATCAATCAGTGTGCTACACCATGTTAACAAAATCAGGAATAAAAACCACATGATCATCTCAATAGACACTGAGAAAGCTATTGACAAGATCCAACATCGTTTTATGTTAAAAACTCTCAATAAAATGGGTATAGAAGTTTCCTTTCCTATCTCAACATAATAAAGGCCATATATGACAAACCCACATACTCAACAGGGAAAAACTGAAAGTCATCCCTCTGAGAACCGGAACAAGACAAGGATGCTCACTCTCACCACTCTTATTCTACATAGTACTGGAGGTTTTGGCCAGAGCAATTAGGCAAGAAAAAGAAATAAAAAGTATCCAAATTGGCAAGGAAGAAGTAAAACTCTCGCTGTTTGCAGATGACTTGATCCTATATATAGAAAACTCTAAAGAATCCATCTGAAAAGTATTAGAAATAATCAACAACTACAGCAGAATTGCAGGGTACAACATCCACTTAGAAAAATTGGTTGCATTTCTGTATTCTAATAATGAACTAACAAAAAGAGAACTCAAGAATACAATCCCATTTACAATCACAACAAAAATAATAAAATATCTAGGAATAAACTTAACCAAGGAGGTGAAAGACCTATACAATGAAAACTATAAGACATTATTGAAAGAAATAAATGATGACATAAAGTAATGGAAAGTCATTCCACACACATGGATTGCAAGAATAATCATAGTTCAAATGTCCATACTACCTAAAGCAATATACAGATTCATTGCAATCCTAATCATAATCCCGATGACATTCTTGACAGAAATACAACAAAGAATCCTAAAATTAATATGGGGCAACAAAAGACCCTGAGTAGCTAAAGCGGTCCTGGGAAAAAAGAAAAAACTGGAGGCATCACAATTCCTGACTTCAAAATATATTACAAAGCTATAGTAAAAAAAAAAAAAACAGCATGGTACTGGCACAAAAACAGACACACAGATCAATGGAACAGAATTGAAAGACCAGAAATAAAACCACACATCTAAGGACAGCTGATATTCAACAAAGGATCCAAGAACATACAATGGAGAAAGGAAAATCTCTTCAATAAATGGTGTTGGGAAAACTAAACAGCCACATGCAAAAGAATGAAAGTAGACCGGAATCTTTTGCCATGCACAAAAATTAACTCAAAATGCACTAAAGACTTGAAGGTAAGATGTGAAACCATAAAACTCCTAGAAGAAAATATAGGCAGTACACTCTTAGACATCAGTCTTTGAAGGATCTTTTCAAATACTACATCTCTCAGGCAAGGGAAACAAAAGCAAAAATAAACAAATGGGACTACATCAGATTAAAGAGCTTTTGCAAGGCAAAGGAAACTAGGAACAAAACAAAAAGACAACCCACCAACTGAGAGAAAATATTTGCAAATCATATATCCAACAAGTGATTAATCTCCAAAATGTATAGAGAACTCATGCAATGCAACAACAAAAAACAACCCAATCAAGAAATGGGCAGAGGATATGAACAGACATTTTTCTCAAAAAGATATATAGATGGCCAATAGGCCAAAGAAGAGATGTTCAGCATCACTAATCATCATGGAAATGCAAATCAAAACTACATTGAGACATCACCTTATACCTTTTAGAATAGCTATAATCAACAAGATGAAAAATAACAAATGTTGGACAAGATGTGGAGAAAAGGGAACCCTCATACACTGCTGATGGGAATGCAAACTGGTGCAGCTACTGTGGAAAACAGTAGGGAGATTTCTCAAAAAATTAAAAATTGAGATACCATATGACCCAGCTATTTCACTACTTAGTTTTTCTCCAAAGAACTTGAAGTCAACAATCCAAAGAGAGTTATGCACCCCTATGTTCATTGCAGCATTATTCACAATAGCCAAGAGGTGGAAGCAACCCAAGTGCCCATTGACTTATGATTGGATAAAGAAGATGTGTTAAATATATACAATGGAATACTACTCAGCCATAAAAAGGACAAAACTGTCCCATTTGCAACAACATGGATGGAACTTGAGGGTATTATGTTAAGCAAGATAAGCCAGACAGAGAAAGACAAATACCCTATGATTTCACTTATATGTGTCAGATAAACAAATACATGGATAAAGATATCAGATTAGTGGTTACCAGAGGGGAAAGGGATCGGGCAGTGGGCATAAGGGGTAAAAGGGCACATATGTATGGTGATGGACAAATAATGTACAACTGAAATTTCACAATGTTATAAACTATTGTGACCTCAATTAAAAAAATGAATGGGAAAAACAAAAAAACAACCATCTCAGCTCTTTAATATTGAGAAGATTTGGTTGTTTTAACTAAGTAAATATTTGATAAAGACAACATGAAGCACAGGAAATTATTTTGATAAAGCACAGAATCTTTGTTTTTTATGCAGATTACTTAAGAGATAAAGAAAAGCTTTTCATAATCTCTTATCAAGAGAAGACCAGGGGTCGGCCCTGTGGCTGAGTGGTTAAGTTCACGTGCCCCACTTCGGTGGCCTAGGGTTTCCCTGGTTCGGATCCTGGGTGGGACTTGGCACTGCTCATTAGGCCATGCTGAGGTGGCATCCCACATGCCACAACTAGAAGGACCCACAACTAAAATATACAACTATGTACTGGGGGGTTTTGGGGAGCAAAAGCAGAAAAAAGAGAGAAGATTGGCAACAGTTGTTAGCTCAGGTGCCAATCTTTAAAAAAAAAAAAAAAAAAGAGAGGACCAATAGTCCAAGAAAACTTTGTCCTTTTAACAGAGAGAAAATCAAATCCTAGTTTTACACGAGAATACTTTTGATATTGTTTCATTTTTAGAGAACTTATGAATAAATCCATTCCAATCTTATCTAGCTTTACCCACATAAAATTCCTTTTCCAAAAATCTTCTACAAGTTTTTGTTTTTTATATTCATTCAGTTTTTGTTCTACTCTTTCCTATTTCTCCTTCTGTAACAACCAGACATTCTATTTTAGGACAAAATTACTTTGTCAACCAAAAAAAATGTCATTTCCTTATCAAAAACACATCTTACTTGCCTTTCATATGGAGTTTTTTTCTTTTACCTTTATTATTCCTAGTATTTTTATTTTATATACATTGATTAGTATTTTTAACCATTAGCAACCTTTCTTTTACAGAGAAAACCAGGTAGTAAGCAAATGTGAACCGTCAGCCATATACTATCATTTTGCAGCAAATTTATGAACACATCATTTCCTTTTATAGAGACATATGTCCTTTTCATATTTGTTATTTCTCATGTTTATTAAAAGACAAAAATATATTTAGCTTCTCTATACTGTATTAAAGGAAGAGGCCAAAAGTAGATAAACTTATGTTCAACAATTAATGTTTCAGTGTTTTATCTTATTTGGAAGTCATCTACATAGTCAACTAATATCCATCATTTAACTTAATTTATTATAGATTTAAGGTTTCAAGTTACTAAAAATATTTTTGAAACTATTTTTAAGTAGATATATTATAAAACATAATTGTTGTTGAAAAGTTAATTTACAAACTTTAATTCCACTTACATCTAGTTAATTTACTTGTTCTTAACAATTATCCTTGAATTACTCATGAAAATTTCATGAGCTATTTTACAAAGCTAGTACTCATGTTGTTATTTTTCTTCTTAACACATCAGGTAAGTATCAACAATATCACACAATCGAAGAACCTAAAAGTTAAACATATGGTCCTTCCCTGTTTTTCTTTTAACTGCTGTGCTTGTCATGTGTCAAGCAATTCATTTTTATTGTACGTTTTGTCCTTAGGTTCGATTTATAGTTCTATAATTGTAAACATTTAGTACGTATAACCTAAGCTTGTTTGACTAGTAAACTTAGGTAGAAAAAAATTCTATGTCTGCATTATATTTAATGCTGACAACTCTGAAGACATGCCTGTTTTTATTTTAACAACAATTTGAAAACTAGCTTTATTCACCAAAGATTATTCTAGACCATATGAACTTAAAAAACATTTAGGTTAGTTTCTGTATTTCTGAGAGTTTTAGGAATACTTAATTTATATAAGCACTCATTTGTCTCTAAGCCTATGTGAATAAAACTCCTTTAAGAGATTTTTATAAATTAATTTGGTAATATCATCTAGAGGTAAAAAAGGTCACACATATATAACATACATACATGTACATATAAATAAACATACATACAGATGCAAACAGAGATCTTATAGCTTTCATTCTAAAATTTTAGCCATGAGTCAGTAACACATAGTAATACAAACTCACTGGTTTATGTAAAAAAGTTAGCTCTCATCTTTTTTCCACTGTATATTTTTATTTAAATTATGTTTCTGACAAATGGGACAAGTTAAGATTACCTGTTCACCAATATTTGTGGAGGAGACGTTTAAGATTTTTCTTTTGCCTTGATATGTAATCTTCTGGAGGCTGTGGACTAATTTTTGGGAAGTGACTGAGGAAATATCTAGCAGCTATCTGGTTGTCTTCATAGCTCATGTGAGTGGACAAAACATCCAATTCTGTTTCCACATAGCCTCTGTCTCTCTTTTTAGCCTCAGATAGTTGCTTTTGGAGGTCCTTGAGTCTCTTGAGAGCCCTTGATTGAGGATAGGAGACCTAAATTTCAAGTGGCTGTAGGGAAATGAGGGGCTGAAGTGGGAAGGGAAAAGTCTGGCAGGGTGGATAGAGGGATGGAGGAGGTAGGAGGTTGAAGGGGGACATATCAAAGGATTCAAGAGAACTGGAATGAGGATTGAAGGTGGTAAAAGGAGGAAGGAGGAGCAGAGGTGATGGGAAGGGAGGGGTATTAGAGCAGGCAGTTTGGGAGAGATCTTAAGTTTCCCAAAGAAGCCATTGAAGTTCCATATTATCCTTAGTGAAATAATGCCAACAAGAAAGGAAGCAGACATAGTTGGTGGGCATAATGTCAGCAGGAGTTCAACAAGAGAGTTTCAGTCAGTTGAGAACCTCCCATGTTCTTAACTAGTGGTACCTTTACACTTAAACATAAAACTTGGGACTCTATCATAGCTTCTGTTCTTTATAGAGACTAGCCTCTTATAAACAAAGCAGTCTGGGACTCCAATCTAGCCTGTTTGCTAGGGACTCTGACCCAGCTTCTTACAAACAGAGAAACCTAGGACTCTAACCCAGCTTCTGTTTATCTGAGTCTCCAATCAGATTCTAGAGTATACTCAGAATCTTAAGAATCAAAATCTGTCCCTACTAGCTTCAGTGGAGCAATGGTTTAGGAGTGGATTCACCAAGGAAGGCCCGATCAGTCAGTCAGGAGTGAAGACACAGGCTTCAAAGGTGTGTACTTAGAGTTGTGGGTGAGTGGTCTGAGGATCCAAATGTGAATCTGATCCTATCCAAGTTGCTGCACCATAACTGTCAAAGAAAAAACAGAGCTGGGCGATACTTAAAGTGGTAAAATTCTATTTTCAAAGAATCTTTGTCAGTGTTGGCCTTGGCTGCATTTATCTCAAGACCCAACTGGAGGAGAACCTACTTCCAAGCTCACTTATATACTCATGTAACTATTTTTAGGTGCTTGCTGGCTGTTGGTTGGAGACATCAGTTCCTTGTCATGCGGTCTATCCATAAGGCTACTTACAACATGGAAGCAAGGGCAGAAACAGGGAGAGAGGGAGGGAGGGAGGCTGGGAGGTAGAACCTAATCTCAGAAGTGGCATCTCATCACTTTTGTCATAACCTATTTATTGGAAGTGGAAGTAGTCACTAGAGCCAGCCCACACACAAGGGAAGGAGATACTACAGGCACGAATACCATAAGACGGGGATCACCAGGAGCCATTTTAGAGACTGCCTACTACAAGTAGATTGGTATGAGATTGTGAAAACTCCTAAAGTGAATGCTAAATTAAGAAGTTTGTTCTTCAAGTTTCAGAAAAGGAAAAACTGCTGTGAGTTTTTAGGTAAAGGAGTAACATGTAAGATCTGTGTTTTTAAAAAAATAGTTGTGCATCAGCGAGGCAGATGGATTCTTCACTTTTATTGATTCCATAATTAATAAGGTCTTATATATTCTAACTATAAATTATTTCATTTCTTTCACTGATATAGCTCTTGTAGGTATTATAGTGACCTAATTTGGCTGTGGAGCGGTGATATTGCTAACATCAAGAGGGGGCTTTCTCAAATGAGGCGGGAAGCTCTCTGTGCTCTTGGGTCTGCCCTTCACAGGGAAGCCAACCTAAAATCTAAAAGGAGTAAAGGAAAAATATTTGGAACTGCTACTACTAGACCCAGGTTACATTACACAAAAGGGCTGTCATATATACATCTTAACAACATGTTTAAGAAGTAGTTCCTTTTAGTTTTTGAACCTGTTTTTA
Organism: Equus caballus; assembly: GCF_041296265.1. Taxonomy (NCBI): domain Eukaryota; kingdom Metazoa; phylum Chordata; class Mammalia; order Perissodactyla; family Equidae; genus Equus; species Equus caballus. The sequence continues at coordinate 16,780,879 of NC_091712.1, read as the reverse complement.
AAGTGGTTTATTAGAGTAATAGATTTTTTTAAATTAAGGGGAGGGGTAAGACCTATTATTATTTCTATGTGTCAGGAACTAAGCATCATTTTCTATAACCCTTTAATTAATGGAAGTTGATAATACATTATAAAAATGCTCCTTGGGTAGAATGAATGTTTATGAACTGCTTTTGTATGTAGTAAAGCACTATGTGAATGTTAGGTTTCAGCATCATTTAGCTCTGTCCTAGTTGTCTGCGTAGGCCATATGAAAACCCTTGGTGGTATATTAGTTAATATATAGGCTAACTCTTGTGCCGTATGGGCCCAAAATGTATAATGGCTCACACCATTATACCAGAAGCTTATTTCTTCGTGTAAATGATCCCAGGAAGTTCAGGGTCAGTGTTTGTGTTAGGGCATCCTGCTCCACAATGTCACTCAGGAATCCTGGCATATGGAGGCTTTGTCATCTTACATTTGGCTTCCTGAGACACACTGGGCATAAACATGAAAGACCAAATATGAGTTATTTTCATTGACCAGGCTGGAAACGGTGCATGTCATTTTCTCTTGTATTTCATTTGCCACATATGACTGCAGGAGGGACTTAGAAATATAGATTGTAATGTGCCTAAGACGAAAAGAAAATTAGTTTGGTAAACCTCTGGAAGTCTTTGCCATAGGTAGGTATGGATAAAGCCAGCTAATCTGTGAATTAAAAAAACTGAGTTAATAAAATTCAGGCCTGGGATAAAATCTAAATTCAACATTTGTGCTATAGGAAAGTATCTGTTATCTTCCCAAGAGGTAAGCTATTAATAAAATCACACTCTTGAGGTCACTGGTTTCCTGGTATTTTCCATCACACACCTCACTAAATGTATATGGAACAGGCAATCTCAGTATACTTTTAAAAAATTTGTAAATTAAGAAAAAAGTACTACCATATTAGTATACTGTGTTAGTACTGCCATATTAGTATATGGCATACTATTGGCATTTGAAGTAGAAATGCTTCAAAAAGAGAATTAAAAAGATTAAATAATTGTGTAATAGATAAGTTTAAAATAATTTTTATTTACTAAGAAGTGTAAAACCCTCCTTGCTCTCATTTAGAAATATAATTTTGGAGTTGACCTACCTTCTACTATGGTTCAATTTTGATATGAATGGTGATCTTTTTATCTCAAAGAATAGTGATGTCTTTCTCTGGAAAATATACTACTATGTAGTATCCTGCCTTCCAAAGCTGGTATGTAGGTTTTATTTTCCAGAAAAAACCTGATCGTTTCTTAAAAACAAAGATGAACAAAATAATAAATAAAACAATGAATTCGATGTTCTCTAACCAAAATGTAAACGTTAATTAATATCTACCAGTAAATATCTATTTACTAATAAAAAAGAAATGTAATTTTGCTAGCATTTCCTCTTCTACAATGTCTCTTCCAATGCTAAAGATGGTAATTTCTTAGCTTTTTTGATACCTTAATCTTACAAAATTATCATATTTTAAAAAACTGCTTTGAAGGATATTTTTCTAAATGATTTTATGTAATCATTTTGTGTGCATATTTGTTATACTTAAATTTTGTTTTATCTTTATCACAGATCTCAGTTGTCCAAAATGGAAGTCCTACTGAAAAAAGGTAAAACATTTTTAAAAAATTTATTCTTTATCAGCTCGCACACCTAAATGGTAAAAATAACCACTCTAAATTCAGTATCATAAAACTCCTTTATTTGTATCTTTGCTTACAATATTGCATTCTTATCTTTGAAACTAATTTTAAATAGAAAATGTTTGAAACTTTAGATGTTGTCAAAGATCAACGTTTTAGATGCTGTCAAACAAAATTTTTAAATGGAAAGTTTAAATTAAGGGCAAGGTCTAGTGTACAAACCCACATTTTTCTCCTGACAACAGCAATTAAACTTCCAGATAGTGAGGAACTGACCCTTACTTTGAAGTTCGTTATCATCATTCAGAGGCATGACCTTAATAAATAAAATCACTTAAAAATTTATTTTGCCTTTCATTTTTGCTCAGTCACTTTATATATATATATGCATATATGTGCACATAAATAATTGAGTTGATCTATTCATCCAATTAAATCTCATCATTTTCACTAGTGAGTGTGTTTGATTAATATATTATGATTGATTCACAGACCCATTCACAGAACAGCCAGGCAACAGAAAGCCTGAACCAGATATCTTATTGGAGCAGCAAGTTCTGTCAGTAAGACTTAGGTTGCTATCCAATGAGAATAAACTGTGTCAGTGTTTCCTATCAATCATAACTTGAATTATTGAGAACTCAAATTAAATGTCCATGAGGCATTTATTCCTTAATTATATGCAGCTTAAGATGTAAAATTTTGACTTTGATTGCCATACAGAAAAGAGGAAAGAATGGCCTAGAACTATGCATTTCTCTGCTTCATTACTATTTTTAATATTTTTAGATTATTGACCCAGATAAATTAGCAATAATTATGTAATATATGTAATGATAAATGGCCAGAAGTTTTGAAAAGGTCCATTTTTAATGTCTGCAATGATTACTTATATTTTTAAAAGTATATGTTTTTAATATCGTAGGAGAAAATTAGACCTTGTTTTATGTATTTGCTGCTTTGCAAACTGATTGTCGGTAGATTTCTTGTCATTTATTCTGTTACCTTATGAATATGTCTGGTCATATGGTCAATATTATGAATATTTGGGAAGGTATAAGAAAAAGTATTAATATTTATCTTCAACTTTAATGGAAATTTAACTAGCTTATGAACTGTGTAGAAACAGATAAAGAATGATACTCATATTGATATTAAGATTATGGTAGAGAATGACATACTACCATAGTTTTTCTATGGAAACATAGTGAAGTATAGGCCTTAAAAATCCGGAAAGCCAATAATTTATCATCCTGAAGAACATGAAGTGATAATTTTTCATATAAGTTTTTTTAATGTTGAACGTTTAGTTGCTGCTGATGAATTTGATAGGCTGTTCGTATATTTTGTGACCTCATAAAGTAGAAACATTGGCTGAAACAAAGTATTTTAAAGAGAATCTCTAGTCTCTATGACAACATAGTAAGGCAGTCTTAGTTACTTTCTATGAACTTTAGGAAAGATTTTGAGGAGGGGTTGTGATAGTGTTACTGTGAGTTGTTGCTCCTGCCAGACCCCATTCTACTTCGCTGATGTCACATTTAAGAGTGCTAAGAGGAAGTGGAAGAACGGAAAGAGAGTTGGATGGGAACAGCAGACTGAGGATGAAAGGGAATATGTGACATCAAGAGCAGGAAAAGATCATAGAATTAATATCAAGTAATTCCTCTTAAATGGCTTTTTTCTAGAACTGTTAATTGATGTAATGTTCCCTAACTTCAAGAGAAAGATTATTTCAATTCATGTCAATTCAATTTAGTTCAATAAGGAAACATGGACTGAGTGTCCATGCCATGCAAGGCACTTTACTAGGTATTATGAGAAGTAGAAAGATGACAGCTGTGTGGTCCTTGCCCTCAATGCATTAACATTCTAGTAAGGCAGACAAGATGTGCAAAAATAAGTAAAGTGTAATGTGGAAGAGGCATTCTCTAAAAAGGTACCAAGAAGCTGCATCAAAAAGGAGGAAAAGTTGTTTCTGGTTGGATTGAGAATAACATAGCATTTAATTTAAGAAAGATAGTTGGGTTGCATTTTAACAGGGGAATGTGAGGAAAAGGTGTTACAGGTGGACTGAACTGTTGAAGTAAAGATGAGAGTGTTTAGAATCTACACAGTGTGCCAGGGAAAGGCCAGTAGTTCTTTTTTTGGGGGGAGTCTAGACTGAGGAGAATGATGGGATGGGATCTTGAGGAGAATGATGTTGTTTCAGCTTTCTAGGTTTTATAGAATTGCCCTTAACAGCTTTAGGTTGAATATTGCTAAATATAATAAAAAATTCAAACTATTAAGCACATGGCACAATATTATTCATCAAACTTCATTTTGGGTTACTTCTTAGATCCTAATAGAATTTCTGAGATACTTTGGAAAAGTCTCCCAAACCTTCAGAGAGTGGATGGGAGCGAAGTAAGGAGATCCCACCTGAGCAGACACATGGTATTGCTTACAATAAAGTACATTTTTTTTCTGCGCTTTACAACATTTACCAATTTATTTTGGCTTAGGGAATTACTGGCAAATATTTAATCAAACACAATAGATATTAATAATTTAGTGTTTCACATCATACGCTTTGTTAGCTTTTCTTAAATGTTTTACAGCATTGAAACACACATTTTAGAAATGAATATGTAAGCTGTTTCTTGGTGTTTTATTTTTAAGAGTTACACATCCAACCTACTTCTTTCTAAATCCTTTTTTTTTTGGACTTTTCCCCCTAACACTAATTAAGTTTGCTATAAAGCACAAAGACATCTGTACAAAACAGAAAGTGTATTAATATGTGTGCATATTTTCTCCGTAGATTAGGTGATTGATTATTAAATTTGCTAATTTATTTATTCACCAAATTCATTCATTCCATAAATATTTTTACTACCTTCATATGCCAGATACTGTTCTGGGCATTGAGTTTTACTAATAAATAACACAAATGAGATCTCTTCTTTTGTGATGTTCACATTATAGTGGGACAGACAGGCAATAAACAAGTGAAAATATATAAACAAGGCAATTTTAGAGAATAATAATTGAAGCTAATAATATGTGACTGATAGGGAGTCACAAGGAACGATAATTTAGATTGGGTGGTCAAAGAAGGTATTATCTATCAAGAAAAGGGATTATCTAATTATGAAATAAAAAGCTATTAAAATATTTTGTCTCTTTTCAGTTTTTACGAGAATAAACTTCTACAAATGGACATCATTAGAAACTCTAGAGGAGATTTCATAATTTCCTGTTAACTGTTGTGCAAGGAACATATTAATAGTGATCCAAATTGTAAGCATAAGGTAGATTTTATAGAGGAAACTTTAAAAACTAAGAAACAGTAGAGGGTACAATAACCCCCGAGCTATCATTATTCCATGGAGTGGTGTGCTTGGAGTGAGTACAGTTGGATTTACCATGAAAAGTGCCCCTGAGAGGGACTTTCTCCTCACATAACACTTGTCAAAATTATAGGAAAGTTGGGAGGGGATAGAGAACACCTAGTCAACCATGTAACACTGAGAGATTCCTGGTTGAGGCAATGGCCTTGTTAGAAAAAAGGAGCACCTGAAAGAGTAGGTACTTTGTATACTAACATAGCTGGTATAAATGAGAGCTGCTTTTCCATTGAACAGTCCTGGTGAGCCAGCTCTTCCAAACTACCAAAAGGGAGAAGGATGGAGCCACAAGGGCCATCCAAAAACAAAGATTTGTTTCTTCTCTATTTACATCTTGTTCTTGGACTCTCATTAATATGTCTCTTCATTAGCTCTGGCTGACACCTGGTCCTGATCATAACAGTGTTGCCTGGGAGAAGGATATCAGTAATGTTCCCAGCTAGGTTAGATGAGGGTGAAGAAACAGCATTTTAATAAATTCACATTATAAGCTCTGCTTCCTGGACAGCCAAAAAGTGCTGTTTTGGAATGTCTGTTCAGTATCTTCAATAAGAAAGAGAAATTTATTTGTCATCTCCCTTGCTATCCCCCCTCCAACCATTTCCCAGGGTCAGACATGTTCACATTTGACAAACTGAGATCTGTTATTCTTTCGTGGAGAGGATCCAGATTGTCATTTCTCTGGAGTGATAAGTACATCAGGGACCCCAAAGTTACTATGTTGCCGTTAAAATTACCTGTAGGATCATAAAAGGATGTTTGCAGAACCATCTGATGCAAAGACAGTGTCCATCTTTTAAATGAGCCAAATGTTGTGTCCACCAATTCACTGAGGTCAAAACAGGGGGCGAAAAAAGAAGGGAAATATGTTATTTCTTTTGAAATGATCTTTCAATTGATTTGAAATAAAAATGGTTCCAAGATGCTTTGGAGTTCAACCAATACAGAGGGGCCCTTGCAGGATAGGGCAGCCTATAACTTGTAAACAACCAGGGACCCAAGACTATAATGGAGATGATGGTGAAACATTCTTGATTGGCTTTTCCGTATGACGTATTTTCCTTTAGATTTAGTTCGTTCTTGTGGGCATATACATGTGAAAAATAAGGATTGAGTTTGTTAGTAAGTTGTCATACCTATTTCCTTGGGCAGGGGGTGTCTCAGAAAAGTGTGTGTATTTAATAGTTCTGTCTTGGGTGGCCCAATAGCCTGATCATGTAAATAGACCACTAGCAATGGCTCATGAGTATTTTTAAAAGTATAATTCAATCTAAGGAGAGTGTGCGCTGTGGCCACGAAAAATGACCTAAATTCACTCAGTTTTGAAGAATCCCCAATTCCGTGGGATCTTAACAATTTACCATCATTCTGTTGGATGAATGCAGCACTCCGCTAGATTTTGTGACCTCTGAGAGAGGCTGTTCCGTCAGTGAGTCATATTTTCTTGTCAGGTGGTGGATCTTGTAGGCAAGGGCCCTACTAAGTCAATGGTTTATTTAAAACAGCAGAGGAGTATCGCTGTGTTCAGTGAGTGTGCAGCTGTGTTTTCTGAATTTGGCTAACATCGTAAGGGCCAGGATTGGCCCTTGATTGGGTGTGCTATCTCCCATTTACAGTAGAATTTTCCTAGGGTTGGCCACCTTATAGGATTTTGGTTTAGAGAAGACCTATCATAGGGTAGGAATGTTAAATTGAAAAGTGAGAAAATATGCCCCATTAGGGCCCAATCATAAACTAGCAGTGACTGCCCAAAGGGCATGTGTCATTCAACAGTAGGAGGAAGTCATTGAGTTCAAAGATCCAGGAGCTGACAAATAGCTTGAAATATTGTTGCCAAAAGCTCCAGTCAACAAAAGTTTGCTTACAGGTACCCGTAATCCCATGAGTCGGAAGAATATGGCAGAAACAAAGTTAAAACTTGTTTTTGTAATGCCTGGAACTCTTCCAAGGCTTCTAAATGTAGGAGCTTCCACTTAAAATTAGTTGCATTGGCACAGATGCTTTGAAGAATCATCAGGTGTAGCATGTGATGTCATGGGTACCTAAAAAAGAAACTCCTTTGTGGTTGGGGGCTGCAGGGCCAATAAATTTTCCTTTCAAGGATATAGAATGCGTCTTTTGGTACTGTCCATATGATGACCCCTCCCCCTAATTCATTTGAATGACAAGGCCCTGGGTTATGTTTTCATTTAAAGCTATTTTTAAACGGGGGACCTTAGAAAGCAAGTGGGACTTCAGTGTTGACCCCTGTCCACGAGGTAATAGAATGTCTAGAAATTGCTAGCAGTTCACATTGTGCTATGTTTTGTGCTACCCATTGAAAATAAATGACAGGATTTCAAATATTCTGAAGAAAGATTACTAAATGTATGTTGCATGTCTTGCTAAGACCTTGGCTGCATACATGTATCAGTAGTGGCAGCAATTTATTCAGTAGGTGATGTAATTACAGAGACTGAGGAAGGGAGGCACAATTGGTTTTTGCTTGTTTGAGCTTCAGTTCCACTGTGGTGCCCAGTGGGTTTTTAACTAGACTTACTAGCATTGCATGGCATCCCTGCATGCATCACATTTTTTGGGGAGATTATTTTATCTTTACCCTTCTTGTATACAATATTTTTGAATGACCCTGGCAGTTCAGACAGTTCTTCACAAGTTCATGTACTTCGCCAACAGGGTAGTTCTCTAACTAGCATGGCTTAGTACCTTTTCTGGGTTTAATAACCCAGAGCTTCCATATCAATTATGTAATAAAGAAGCAGAAAACTCAGTTGTAATATAAAGTACAAAAATAATACCACTGTGTGTCAGGTGTCCCTAAGACTGCTCCCATCACTAGGAGAGCTCACAGGACTCACCATATAGTTATTATTGTGACTATGATGTGTCATGTCAAAAGGATACAAAATAAAATCAGCAAAGGGAAAAGATGCATGGGGAAAAAATCCAGAAGAAACCAGATGCAAACTTCCAAGAGTCCTCTTCCAGTGGAGTCACAGAGATGCTCTTAATTCCTCCAGCAATGAATTATGATAACACATGTAAAATGTCAAGCTCATTAGAGAATTAGTGACTCAGTGCCCAGAGTTTTTATTGAGGCTGGTCACGTAGTGCCTTCTGCCTACCATAGACCAAAATTCCAGACTCCCAGAAGAAAAGCAGGTATTCTGCATAAACTACATTATTTGTACTAATGATTTGGGCACAGTGAGCCACTCTTATCAGTTCTGGGAATTCTAGGAACCTTCCCAAAATGCAAGTTCCCAGATGCCAGCCAAGACTCAATCTTGCAAACAGGTCTTTCTAAGGATAGCAGTCTCAGTCCTGCTGATGTTCACTCTTTTCTGTGCAATCCACCCTCTTGGCCCTTGGTCAAGGCATTTTTACAGTAAAATGATTGTAAGTGGGACCCCATGCTCCAGGGTGAGACCAACTTATAGTATTGATCTCAGTTATTCCCTTTAGGAGTCCTGGACTTAGCTAGTTAAAAGAAATCCCATTAACCATATCCTAGAAATCCAAGTGGCTTCCTTCTTAATTTTTTGTATAGGTCTTTTTACCTTGCCCAAGGCACAAATTCACGTGCTGCACAACTCTGGCCAATAAGTTGAAATTGACCTGAAGGCCTTCCAGGGTTGACACAGTGTCGTGACAGTCAGGGCACCCATGCAAGAAATACAATCCTAGAGAGCACACGTGGTACCCCTGGAAACAAATACTTTACAGTTGTTAGAGCATCCCAAGAGAACGTACATTAGTCAGGCAGTACAGATTTACAGGTCCGCCAGGTGCCCTCCCACCAATGGACCTCCCACCTCAGGGCTGTCAGTCTGGTCCAATTTATTTAGTTGAGTCCTTTGTTTTAGAAGGACTGCTTGAAGACAGTCAGTTCCAAACAGTTTATCTTGTGAATGACACCAGTTAATCTACCTGGCAAGTCTAGAGAACATCTGAAATTGTTCTGTGTGGAAAATGCAGGATCTGGGCCACCATCTGCTATCTCAGAATCAGCACTGTCATGTGTGATCTTAGGCTCAGCAGTCAGTTTGAATTCAAAGTGCTCTCAGAAGTTTAGAAAGGCAGCACAGGGAGTTTTCCTGCAGGAGGAGGGGAAGACTTCCTGGAATAGTTCTGAAAACATAGTGCCCTCCCTCTCCCCAGTGCTTTCCAAGGTACTGGCATTTTGTTTTTAGTCAGGTGTTAGAAAACCAGTGTTCCCATTCAGTAATCAAAAATTTACATTTCTTTCCAAATCATATTCTATATTCATCCAGACATTTTGACTAGAAGAGTTGTATGCAAGAAGGACGAAAACATTTTTGCAGAAAAGCATTTCTTTACAACTTAACCAGAAAGACACATCATGTTCAGGAACTGGTCAGGACAAATCCTAAATTTTCAAAAATTTCAAAAAGGGTTTACATAACCTTTCACCCTTTTATTCTGGTCATTTATTCAGTGAGCAGCCTAAAGATAAAAATCAATTATTTCTGGAGACAGCTGTATTTAATAGTCAAACTGCCTTAACTAAGGTATGTGCACCAGGAGAAAGGTGAGGGAAGTAGAGATGGCTATCAGTTTCTTGTTGCAAACTGCAACTAATCTAGCAAGACAAACACAATAATCAACATCAGTGAGATATCCAGAAAGAGAGTTGACAGTCTGATCTGTTAAGAATGGGCAAAGTGGCCACAGTCCTGGAGATGTACTCTCCCTGAACTTGAAACTTTCATCAGGGATCACAAGTTAGGAATGCAATCAGTATCTATATACGGCGTAGATCAGCAGCTGGATATAAGATGGTTCCATCAGAGAACAAGCTCTTTTCTGTGGGCATTTGTTATGTGACCCAGACAGTCCAGCCTATGTCCATGATGTTCTTAGATTTTAGTGCTCCAAAAAGAAGTGTCTTAATTCTGGAACAATCTCAGAGTCTGATTGAGCCTATGCCTGCTTTCTATTCTTCATGCTGAGGCTGAAACAACCCATAGCAGACAGTATTAGTTACAGCTCAGTGTCAGGTCCAGGAAATTAGGATCTGTGAATTAGCCTTTTTTCTTTTATCAGTAGCAAAACTGAGATGCTATAGAGACAGACAGCCCTATTCCAAGTCCAAGTGAAAATCAAGGCTCTCCCAAACCTTCTTTGTTTTGTCAGTCTTAGAGCTCAAATTGACTCACTCAAAAATATGCACATCAGGCTAGAAAAATCATCCTTTAAGGGTCAAACATCTGAATTTACAAGTACCTATGAGCAATTAAAAACTGCTTTTGTAAACTCCAAAGGTGTATCTTCATTTAGTGATTGCCTCTCTTGTCCCTTTTGCCTTTCTTTTTAAAGAGGCTCCAATAGGCAAAAGTCATAAATTATCAAATCTTTTCCTATTTTCAATACTCAAAGAATTTAAATTCCAGACCACCCTTTGCAGTAGAGTGCCAGGAAGTTGTGTCCCAATAACACTTTTTCTTTGCAGCTTTCCCTGATCAGGATGATCTTTCTAGCATTTATGAAATTAAAACATGTAAACATTTCACATCAATTTTTATTATATATCCAGATGCAGTAGCTACAAAATGCAAAGCCATTAAAAAAAAATTCCCCATTTAGGTCAATACAACAGGAAGATATAACATTTGGAAATATTTAGGCACCCAACATAAGAGCAACTAAATATATAAAGCAAATATTAACATACCCAAAGGGAGAAATAGACAGCAATACAATAATAGTAGAGGAATTTAATACCCTACTTCCATCAATGGATAGATCACCCTGACAGAAAATAAAAAACTATTGGCTTTAAACAACGTGTTAGACCCCATGGACTTAGCAGATATGTACAGAACATTCCATCCAAAAGAAACAGAGCACAAATTCTTCTCAAGTGCACATGGAACATTCTCCAGGATAGATCATATGTTAGGCCACAAAATAAGTCTTAACAAATTTAATAAGATTAAAATCATATCAAGCATGTTTTTTGACCACAATGTTAAGAAACTAGAAATCAATCACTAGAAGAAAACTAGAAAATTCACAAGTGTGTGTCGGCTAAACAACATGCTACTGAATAACCAATAGGTCAATGAAGAAATAAAAATTTTAAAAAACTTGAGACAAGTGAAAATGGAAATACAACATACCAAAACTTATGGGATGCAGCAAAAGCAGTCCTAAGACGGAATTTAAGAGAGATAAATACCTACCTCAAGAACAAGAAAAATCTCAAATAAGCAACTTAACTCTATACCTCAAGGAACTGAAAAAAAAGAAATGAAGACCAAGGTTGGTAGAAGGAAGGAAATAAAGATTAGAGCAGAAATAAATGAAATAGAGACTAAAAAGACAATAGAAAAGATCAAAGAAACTAAGAGCTGGTTCTTTGGAAAGATAAATAAAACTGACAAACTTTTAGCTAGACTCACCAATAAAAAAGAGAGAGAGTTAAAAGTTAAAATATAAAATCAAAAATGGAAAAGGAGTGGTATCAATTACAGTTGATTCCAGAGAAATATGAAAGATCATAAGAGACTACTGCAAACAATTATATGCCAACAAATTGGACAACCTAGAAGAAGTGAATAAATTCCTAGAAACATACAACCTTCAGAGACTGAATCATGAAGAAGTAGAAAATCTGAACAGACCAATTACTAGTAAGGAGATTCAATCAGTAATTTAAAAACTCCCTATAAAAAAAAAGTGTAGGACCGGATGGCTTCACCAGTGAATTCTACCAAATGTTCAAAGAATTAATACCAATCCTTCTCAAACTCTTTCAAAAATTGAAGAGGAGAGAACACTTCCAAACTCATTTTATGAGGCCAGCATTACCCTGATACCAAAATCAAACAAGGATACCACAAGAAAAGAAAATTACGGGCCAATATCCCCGATGAACATAAATGCAAAAACCCTCCGCAAAATATTAGCATACCTAATTTAACAATACATTAAAAGGATCATACACCACAATCAAGTGGGATTTATCCCAGGGTTGCAAAGTTGGTTCAACATCTGCAAATTAATCCATGTGATACACCACATTAACAAAATTAAGGTAAAAATCATATGATCATCTCAATAGATGCAGAAAATGCATTTTACCAAATTCAACATCTATTTATGATAAAAACTCTCAACAAACTGTGTATAGGGAGAACCTCAGCATAATAAAGGCCATATATGACAAGCCCACCTCTAACATCAACAATGGTGAAAAACTGAAAGCTTTTTCTCTAAGATCATGAACAAAACACACATGCCCACTTTTGCCACTTTTATTCAACATAGCACTGGAAGTGCTAGTTAGAGCAATTAGGCAAGGAAAAGAAATAAAATGCATCCAAATTGGAAAGGAAGAAGTAAACCTGTCACTATTTGCAGATGACATGATACTGTATATAAAAATCCCTAAAGACTCCACAAAAAAACTGTCAGAACTAATAAATGAATTCAGTAAAGTTACAGGAAACAATCAATATACAGAAATCTATTGCATTTCTATACAGTGATAATGAACTAGCAGAAAGAGAAGTTAAGAAAACAATTTCTTTTAAAATTGCCTCCGAAAGAATAATATACCTAGGAATAAATTTAACCAAGAAGAGGAAAGAACTATACACTGAAGACTGTACAACATTGATGGAAGAAATTGGAATAAATAAATGGAAAGATATCCCATGCTCATGGATTGGAAGAATTAATACTGTTAAAATGTACATACTACCCAAAGCAATCTACAGATTCAATGCAATCCCTAACAAAATTCCAGTAGCATTTTTCATGGATATAGAACAAACAATTCTAAAATTTGTATGGAACCACAAAAGACCCCAAATAGCCAGAGCAATCTTGAGAAAGAAGAATAAAGTTGGAGACATCATGCTTCCTGATTTCAAAATCCCTTATAAAGCTATAGTAATGAAAACAGTGTGGTGTTGAAATAAAAATAGATACATAGATAAATGGAACAGAGGAGAGCCCAGAAATAAACTCATAGTATATGATCAATTAATTTATGACAAAGGAACCAAGAATATAATGGGGAGAGGACAGTTTCTTCAATAAATGATGTGGGGAAAACTGTACAGCCATATGCAAAAGAATGAAGGTGGACCACTATCTTACACCATATACAAAAATTAATTCAAATGGATTAAAGACTTGAATGTAAGACCTGAAACCATAAAACTCCTAGAAGAAAACATAGACATCATGTTCCTTGACGTTGGTCTTGGCAATGATGCTTTTTAGATTTGACACCACAAGCCAAGGCAGCAAAAGCAAAAATAAATAAGTGGGACTACATCAAACTAAAAAGCTTCTGCACAGCAGAGGAACCATCAACAAAATGAAAAGGCAATCTACTGAATGGGGTAAAATATTTGCAAACCACATCCAGTAAGGAGTTAATATCCAAAATATAAAGAACTTGTACAACTTAATAGCCAAAAAATAAAAACCCTGGTCTCATTGAAAAATGGGCAGAGGATCTGAATAGACTTTTTTTTAAAGAAAACATACAGATGACCAACAAGTACATGAAAAGATGCTCAACATCACTGATCATCAAGGAAATGTAAATCAAAACCACAATGAGATATCACCTCACATCTATTAGAATGGTTATTATCAAAAAGACAGGAAATAGCAAGTGTTGGCAAGGATGTAGAGAAAGAGAACCCTTGTGCACTGTTGGTGGGAATGTAAATTGGTGCAGCCACTAGGGAAAACCTCAATTTATTGAGGTTCCTCAGAAAGTTAAAAATAGAACTACTGTATAATTTGGCAATTCCTCTTCTGGGTATTTATCTACAGAAAATGAAAACACTAACTCAAAAAGGTATCTGTACCCCTTTGTTCATTGCAGCATTATTTACCATAGCCATAGCCAAGATAAGAAAATAGCCAAAGTGTCCATCGCCAGATGAATGGATTAAGAAAATGTTGTGTGTGTGTGTGTGTGTGTGTGTGTATAATGGTATATTATTCAGCCATAAAAAAGAAGGAAATCTTGCCATTTGTGACAACATAGATGGACCTTCAGGCCATTTTGCTAAGTGAAATGAGTTAAACAGAGAAAGAAAAATACCGTGTGATCTTACTTATATAAGGAATCTAAAACAACAACAACAAATCCCCCCAAAAGCCCTAAAACCAAAGTCATAGATTCAGAGAGCAGAGTGATGGTTGCCAGCAGTGGGGAAGTGGGAGATGGGTGAAATGGATATAGGGTGTTAAAAGGTACAAACTTCCAGTTATAAATAAATAAGTCATGGGGATGTAATGTACAGCATGGCAACTGTAGTTAGTAATACTGTATTGCATATTTGAAAGTTGCTAGGAGAGTAAATCTTAAAAGTTCTCAACACAACAAAAAAAATTCTGTAATCATTTGTGGTGATGAACGTTAACTAGACTTATTGTGGTGAGCATTTTGCAGTACATACAAATATTGAATCATTATGTTGTACACCTGAAACTCATATAACATTATATGTCAACTATACATCAATAAAAAATTCCCTTTTTTTCTCATTAAGAATTTGTACTTGCAGTAAATTAATCATTTACAGGGTTAGCATTACAGGTGCAGGGATATCCCAGCTGGAATGCAAGGGAAAGGGGTGATGCTTCAGCAGTAGCAGAGCCAGGCTGAAGAAAAGGAAGCTAGAGTCGCCCTCCTTACCCTCCACCCCTCAATTTTTCCTCTGGTTTATTTAAAGCTTTGCTCCTGCCCCAGGAGCTGATTTAACCTTTCCCCCTTCCACCTGAAGGAGATTGTAAGTACAAACTAATTTTTATTGCCTTTGGCCCATGCAAAGCCCACGTTTCGGAATTTTTAGGTCCTTTCTCCTCCCACTTGGTAGAGAGCACAAAAACCAAGGACATCACCCAGGCTGCACCTTTTTCTCTTGCTTTACTCAGCACCAGAATTGCAGCCAGGGGATCTAGAAGCCAGTTCTCCTGGAGTTGAATGTATCATTTTCAAATCCCACAGGTAACTTTACCTCGCCGAACAGAAAGCAATCCAGCTGCCATTTTGTACCATAGATGAGTCCATAGCCACCCAAAATTAATCATCTCCCATCCCAACCTTTCATAATTCCTTTTTCCAAGCAATGCTTTCTCCATATTTCAGTAAGTCAGAGATCATTCTAGTGAATCCCGCTGCTGACACCAACTGTGTTGGGGGTTTCCAAGACCATCTCTAGGTACAGTGATTTGCTAGGAGGACTCACAGGACTCAACGCATAATCATTATCATGATATTATAGCAAAATGATAAAAACAAAAATCAGTAAAAGGAAAAGGCACATGAGGCAAAGTTTGGAAGAAACCAGGTACAAGCATCCAAGAGTCCTCTCTCAGTGGAGTCAAACAGAATATGCTTAATTACTCCAGCAGTGAATTGTGACAACACATGTGACATGTTGTCTACCAGGGAAACTCATTAGAGACTCAGGTTTTTACTGGTGGCTGGTTGTATAGACACACTGTGCCTATCATGTACCAAAAATCCACACTCCCAGAAGGAAAGCAGTTGTTCAGCATAAACCACATTGTTTGTACAGTGGGCACAGAGAGCCATCCTTAGTTCTGGGAATTGTGGGAACCCTGTCAAGTTCCAAGATACCAGCCAAGGGCCAACCTTGTAAGCAGGGCTTTCCAAGGATAGAAGTCTAAGCCCTGCTGTGTTAACTCCTTTCCCCATACCATGTAGGAGTCAGTGTATAGTAAGTTTAGAAATGCTTGAGATCTCACCCCCTGGAAAGCTGAAGAGGACAAGGCTCTAGCTCAAGCCTTTGTCTCTTTTTGTGCTATCTGTGTAACTCTGTTCAGATCATTCCAAATTTTGTATCAGCCCAGTAGTTTTCCTCCCTTCTGTTGCAAGAGAGGCCAACCATAGAGCTGCACAGTCAGGCGATTTTTTAAATCTCTTTCAGGCTTTAGTATCGACCTGTTAACTTTTAGTCATACTTATGCCAATTTTTCTAGGCTTTTCTGAGCCTGGCCTCTTTCTCCTTCCTTTAAGTAGAGTGCTGTAGCCACCTACTTACAACCTTATTGCTCTGGATTTTTCTTTTATAGCAAATCTACTGTTCTAGGATTTCTAAGAAACCTTCCCATTTCTCGTCTTCAGTGGTCTATGGGCTATGTAGCTATCCCCCCACGTGGAGATTATTTTATCCCATATCTCTGAGCCACCTGGTCTCTAGCCATTCTAGTTTGGCCAAGTAATTTGCCCTCTCAGCTTTTGTGACTATAAACAATATGGCCACTGAGATATTGGCCATTCCAACTCAGTAGTTTTTCTGGTGTAAAGCTTCCAGTGGGTTTATTTACCACCTCAGTGGTGGCCCAATCAAACTATTTCTGTTTTCAAAAGCTATGGTATCTGTACGAGTCACATACAACTAGTTACAAATGGCAATATTTTCTGAGAAAAACTTATAGGCAGAGTAGCAGCAGAACACATGTAATATTCCAAGCTCTCATCTTGCACAGTGAACGTTTGGGCTAGAGACAGCTCAATAGATGATGGAAAGTGCTCTAGGGGAAGGAGCCTGTCATATACTAGTTTGTATATCTATAGAGCAGTGGGGAGGGGTGCAGGAAAAATAGTTATTCTGGAACTATGAAACTCCCTGATGAGGGGAAAATAGATGTATTGGAAAAAGAGCATGTGGAGGGAGTTTGCTTTCCAGTATTTCAGGTATCAGTGAAAGATTTTGTTTGAAAGTCTCTGCCTAGCTACAGAGCAGGGAAATGATATCCACTGAGGCCATTCAGGAGAAAACATGTTTATCATCCTCATTAACCAATAATTTTGTTTTTCTACTGTTAGAATAGTTTTCCTTTTGTTCCATATAATTTCCATATAGTTTAAATCCTATTTCTAATTATTTCAGTAATAACAATAGCTGTTATTTGTAACTAGTCAATGTTGTCAGTGTAAGATTTATTTACACATTTAAAAACTATTTCTAAGTAGTCCACTAGCCTTATTTTTACTAGCTGAAATAATTCCAAATATTTTAACATTTCATTTGTTCAGGGTCTTTTGTTTTTTTTTCGTGAGGAAGATTTGCCCCGAACATCCATTGCCAACATTCTTCTTTTTGTATGTGGGCTACAACCACAGCATGGCCTCTGGCAGAGAGTGGTATAGGTCTGCGCCCAGGAACTGAACTTGGGCTACTGAAGTGGAGCATGCGAAACTTAACCACTAAGCCACTGGGGCCAGCTCTCATTTTTCCAGGCTCTTAATCATCTTGTTTTTTACTGAAACTTTTCAAATTTTTTGAGTTTCTTTTTAATTGAGGAGCCTAAAACTGGTCAGTATGAAGAATTTGACCAGTGATAATTATAGTTTTCAAAACTATCAAAATATTTATGATAGGTTTTTGCTTTTATTTTTGCATTATCTATATTGAAAATTTTCTGTAAAATTAATTTTTAGAATCATTTTAGATTGTACTATATTGCACACTTTGAATTCTAGACCTTTTTGTTTTCTTGTATATATAAATGCATTCCACATCTTATATTATTGTAGATATTGTATTGTATTATATTATATTATTGTAGATAAGAATATCAAATCCATTCTCCTCTATATTTTCATTGATAATTAAAATTTCAGTATGTACATCAATACTTGCAAGAGACTTTTTTTTTTTCCTAAGGGGGAAGGGGAATGGATTAGGCATTGTGTTGAGAGTTTAGAAAATGGATGGAGTTCATAAGGAAAGCTCCTGCAAAAGAAGATCTTGGAACAGAAAAACAACAGGACAGGTTGGACAGTAATCCAAAAGCAATCTTCCGTTTTGCCTGAGTGACAGTGTATTAAGAGGGATTATGAGGTGTCTGTGGTGATATGTGTAACAGATTATGGTCTTGTACGTCTATTTGCAAACAGAAGAAGATTTATTCTTTATACCACTTCAGTGCTGTTGAAGACTGTCATTGGAATGCTGTCAGCATGCTTATATCAAAGCTGTTAAAATACACACTCATAATTATACTATATACTATGTTGTAGCGTTTTAACATGGAGGGGTGGCTAGAAAGAATCTAACATGGACAACGAATTTAGCAAGACATAAATATGTTTAGGTTGTTCATCATTTACCAAAGAATGGGAATAGGGCAAGCCATTTGCTTTATTGTTATTTTCTGTGTGAATTTAGGATGCCTTCCATAGCCTTTCCATCGTCTTTCTCCCTCCTCCTTCTAACCCTCCTCCTCATGTTCTTCTTTTCTTTTATCATCCAAACAAACAGCAGGGCTTGGAAGTATACTATCCCACTTCTTAGAGATATCACTTTGGCTAAGGTGAGCTTGAATACAGTACTGCTTGCATACCTTTCGAATATTTTTCTTTATTATCCCCCCTCAGCAGAAGTATCACCGTGTTATACAATGGTCATTTATGATTGTGGGAGATAATAGAAGTGGGATTGCTTGAGTGTGGGAGTATGGTTACAAATTAACTTTGTATTAGTATTTAAGGAACTGTTCTTGAGATTGCCACACATTTTCTCTATTGTTATAATTTAGGATCATTTGCCTGTGTAGAATCAAGTGGTTAATGATATCCCCTAATAAACATTTCAAAATCTTTAGAAGTATTTTGCTTTCTACTTGTAGCTCTGTGGTAATATTAGTGGCAGGAGTGATGATTTGTGTGTGGTTGTAGGTATGATTGTAAAAAACCATCAATTTATATCATGCGCTTAACCTATTTTTATGCTTCAATGGCCTAATGACAACAATCCTCTAGGATATGTCTTCAAAAATGGTCTCCAGAAGAGTGTTAGACTATTTCGTAACTAGTCATCTTAAATTCAAATACCTAAGAAAACTATTAAATCATGTTTGAGGATGAGATGCCATTCTTAATTTAGCACAGGCTATTAATTCACAGGCACCTATTCTCTTTAATATTGGAACCCATTTTATAAGGCCACTACAAAAGTTTTTTGTCATAAGTTATGTCTTTTTTTTTTTTTGGTGAGGAAGAATGACCCTGATCTAACATCTGTTGCCAATCTTCCTATTTTCGCTTGAGGAAGATTGTCCCTGAGCTAACATCTGTGCCAATCCAGCTCTGTGCCAGTCCTCCTCTATTGTATATGTGGGATGCCTCCACAGCATGGTTTGATGAGTGGTGTGTAGGTCTGTGCCCAGGCTCAGAACCCACGTATGCCAGGCTGCCAAAGCAGAGCATGCAAACAACCACTAAGCCACCAGGTCAGCCCCAGTTACATGTCTTTTTAGCCATCAACTATCTTACACTTTTATTCTCAGAATTGACCTCCCTCCCATCCCCATTTTTTTAATAGTCCAAAGTCTGGTGTTTGAAATTCATCCTAAACTAACAAATGCAGGATTGGTGGCAATGGTTACATTTTAAAATTTTGCATCTGTGAGACAAAAATTCAAATTATTTTATATACTTTGCAATGAGCCTTGGGCAAATTATATTAACTTGAGTAATAGTTGTTTAAAATGAAGAACCATCAAACTCTGTTGCATTTGATAGGCCTAGGAGAGCTTTGTTAAATTCTACAGAAGATGGGTAGTTTGACCATTAGATTGTCTAAACTGGAATGCTAGGACAACAAGCATAAACTGAGACTATGCAGGCAACCGTGACATATGATTACCTCAGTTCTGGAACCCTGAAAGCTGACCCTTTGCCAATTGGTGGAGAATAAATACCTCTTACCCTGAGGAAAAGTAACTCAGAGCTTGGGAATTGATTCTAGTGGAAGACAGTGATTTTTAATGTCAAAACGTCTATAAAGAGATTTTAATTTTCATTCTGAAATGAAATTGTGAAAAAATAACTTTGGGATAAATGTGACTAAAGGGCAACCTCCAAACCATCTTGCGCTCTACTTTGGCCGAGAAGACTTTCTTGTTCTGTGGCTGGTTATGACCTTGAATAACTCTTATGTTAAGTATTTCAAATGTTACTTAATTCTGTGTATATTATCTTCAACTTGTTATGTAGCATCAATTTCATATTTGTGTCACCATTAATTAATGAATAATTATAATTGTTTATTTAATATTCTTGTAGATTATGAAAATCATTCTTCAGTTACAAATAAAAAATGTTCTTCACATAATCTAATACCAGATATTTTGTAATTCTAAAGCTCAGAGAAGAAAAGGGCTAGCCCTGCTATTTCAGATCTTTCACAGATCCTCAAATCTCAAGATGGATCAGCTTTTTCAAAGAATGCCAATGAAGTTTTTGCTGATGAAGACCCATCCCATATACTTTCATCAAAGACCCATGATAAATCATTTGCAAGAGTATTATCAAGCAGCGAAACTCAAGATTCACTGCCTTCCAGAACATCAATCAAAGAAATTCAAAATTCACCTTCTGCCAGAACATTGCTTCAAGGGAGTGAAACAGTGACAGCACCGTTTATTTCACCCACTGTTGTTATTAAAAGAAAGCCAATGGGTAGTGATATCTCAAAGGTAATATATAGAACAATAACATAAAGCTATTTACTTTAAATTGCTAGACTCCTTCAATATTTTGAATAATTTTAATTAAAAATTCATCAACATTGTCTTATTTAAAGGGAGTAAAAAGTTTGCATTTTAATACCTGTTTTTATTTAGGATGTTTAAAGTAGTATTTGGGAATCAAAGTAATATTTTAACATAAAAAAATTTTCATCTATATCGACAAAGAAGCTGTGGCTTAGATTAGAGTTTTAATGATAAATTAAAAGATACACAATTCCAACTGAGACAGGGAAATTTTCATTTCATGTTCATCTACAAAAAATATTTTTATACAATAAGGTACTTATGAAAGCATAGCCATTTTGAAATAATTTTGTTTAAACAAGATCTTGAAAATTATCAGAATTGCTTTTGTTAAAATGGTATTTAATTAGGAAATTCTTAGGGCAAAAATGCTAGGAAAAAGGGAAATGATAAAAAGGCTACATAGTTGACATATATTCACAATATATAGAAGTTGTTAAAGTAGCCTTATAAAAGTGATTTTGTAAGCCATTTGAATTTGTCTAGAGATTGAATCAGACTAAAATATAAATCTAAACTAGAATCATAATGAATAATTCTTAACATGATTTATTTGGAATTATTTGTGAGGGAGAATTACAATATTGCTTGAGTTCCCTCCACACTATTAAGTGTTACCAAATGCCTCTCAAATCCATTAATTGTTCTGATTTTTTTTATAAACGCAGGAAATAATGAAAAGTAAAATGTTTCTGCAATGACATTGTAGATATGAATAAAAAATTGTTCTCTCCCTAAAAGAAGGTAGAGTTCCATGATATATAGTTTGTAATTACTTATTATAATTTTGTTATTAAGGCTGATGTTTTAGAAGAGAAATTACAAAGTAATATTGAAAAGCAAACTTCCCAAGAAGCAACAGAATTTCAAGGTAAAAATGTTTTCTGTTTCGTAAAATAAAAATGTAAATGATTGTGTGTTCCTGTGGTGTAATTATAAATAACTGAAGAGAGAACATTATTATAGAAATAATTCCTTAGACAGTCATCAGATAATATAGAAATATATTGACCAATATGTAAAAATTAATTTGGTGAGTTAATATTATATTACGTAGGGAGTCTATTTCAACTAAGATCTGTGTAAAAAGGGAAGTGATAGCTTTGCCTTGACCAAGTAACAGTGTTTGGCGTTATGAATTCTTAGCATAATATTATACCAAAAATTCATCAAGATATGTCAGGAAAAAATATGTTTTGTGATATAAATAATATTTTAGCTAGATTCTTTAGGTGTTTGATGTATGTTTTAAAATGATGATGAATTTGTTCTTCATTTCCAATGTAGATAGCTTTTATAACCAACCGTATCTTATTGCATTGGGCTGAACTTTCAAAATAAAATTAAATGGTTGTGATATAGAGTGCAGGAGCATCACTCTTCTATTGTGCTTTGAAAGGAGAGTGCACAAACTGTTTCACCTATGATGATTGGTTGTCTGAGATAGATATTCCTTATTAAGGCCAGGACATTTTCTGTTGTTCAAACTTTATTATGAATTTTTAACGAGCACTTGAGCTGAATTTAATCAACTGACTAAAAAAATTTTTTATTGTGGTAAAATATATATATAACATAAAATTTGCCATTTTAATAACCTTTAAGTGTACAATTCAGTGGCGTTCATTACATTCACAATGTTGTACATCTATTTCTACAACATTTCATCATCCCCAAAAGAAACTCATTAAACAAATGACTCCCATTTCTGCCTTCATCCAGCCACTGGTAACCTCTAATTTACTTTCTGTCTCTATGAATTTGCCTATTGTATTTCATAGATATGAAATCATACAATATTTATCCTTTTATGTCTGGCTTATTTCACTTAGCATAGTGTTTTCAAAGTTCATCCACATTGTAGCATGTATCAGAATTTCATTCCTTTTAATGGCTGGATAATATTTCATTACATGTGTATACCACATTTTGTTTATCCATTCATCTGCTAAAGGACATTTGGGTTGTTTCCACCTTTTGGCTGTTGTAAATAATGCTACAATGAACATGGTGTTCATATCTGTTTAAATCATATCATGTCTGTTTAAATACCTGTTGTCAGTTGTTTTGGGCAGGAGTGTAATTGCTGGATCATATGATAATTCTAAGTTTATCTTTTTTCAGGAACTGCCCAACTGTTTTCCACAGTTGGCTGCATCATTTTATATTCCTACCAGCAATGTACAAGGTTACACATCCTTGCCAACACCTGTTTTCATTTTTTAAAAAATTATGGTCATTCTAGTAGGTATGAACTATAGTGCCTTGTAATTTAGATTTGCATTTCCCTATTTGCTAAAGATGTTAAGCATCATTTTGTGTACTTATTGGTCATCTGTATATCTTCTTTTTGAAAAAATATATATTCAATTCCTGGGGCTGGCCCCGTGGCCGAGTGGTTAAGTTCGCGCGCTCCGCTGCAGGCGGCCCAGTGTTTCGTCCGTTCGAATCCTGGGCGCGGACATGGCACTGCTCGTCAGACCACGCTGAGGCAGCGTCCCACATGCCACAACTAGAGGAACGCACAACGAAGAATACACAACTATATACTGGGGGGCTTTGGGGAG
Organism: Equus caballus; assembly: GCF_041296265.1. Lineage (NCBI taxonomy): Eukaryota > Metazoa > Chordata > Mammalia > Perissodactyla > Equidae > Equus > Equus caballus. Next base: position 16,757,669 of record NC_091712.1, on the reverse strand, counting down.
AAAAAGGAAAAAATAAAATCTAATAAAAAAAAAAAAAAAAAAAAAAAAAAAAAAAAAAAAAAAATATATATTCAATTCCTTTACCCATTTTTTAATTGGGATGTTTGTCCTTTTATTGCTGAGTTGTAGAGGCTATTCTGGATATTCTTGATATTACAGCTTTATCAGATAAATGGTTTAAAAATATTTTCTCTCATTCTATAGGTTGTATTTTCACTTTCTTGATAATGTCCTTTGATGCATAAGGTTTTTAATTTTATGAAGCCCAATTTATTTATTTCTTCTTTTGTTACTTGTGCTTTTGGTGTTATATCTGAGAATCCATTGCCAAATCCAAGGTAACAGAGATTTACCCTTATGTTTCCTTTTAAGAGCTTTATGGTTTTAGCTCTTATATTTAGGTGATTGATCTGCTTTGAGTTAATTTTTGTATGTGGTGTGAGGTAGGGCTATAACTTCATTCTTTTGCTTGTGGAAAGTGAGTTATCCTCACACCATTTGTTGAAGAGCCTCTTCTTTTCCCACTGCATTGTATTGGTCAAAAATCAGTTGACCATATGTATGGGTTTATTTCTTTGCTCTCAGTTGTATTCCATTGGTATATATGTCTATGCATATGTCAATATGACACTGTTGGGATTTACTGTAACTTTGTAGAAAGTTTTGAAATGGGGAAGTATGAGATCTCAAACTTTGTTCTTTTCAATATTTCTTTGCTATTTGAGACCCCTTGCAATTACATATGAATTTTAGGATCAACTTTTTCCATTTTTGCAAATAGGCCTTTGGGATTTTGATAGAGAATGCACTGAATCTGTAGATTGCCTTGAGAAGTATTGCCATCTTAACAATAATAAGTCTTCCAGTCTCTGAACCCAGGATGCCTTTCCATTTATTTAGGCCTTATTTAGTTTATTTTAACAATGTTTGATAGTTTCCAGTGTACAATTATTGTAACTCCTTGGTCAATATTATTCTTAAGTATTTTATTCTTTCTGATGCTGTTGTAAGTAGAAATTTTTCTTAATTTCATTTTCAAATTACCCATTGCTGGTGTTTAGGAATGCAACTAATTTTTCATGCTGATCTTGTATCCTGAAACTTTACTGAATTTATTAACTTTAATATTTCTGTGTGAGATCTTTGGGATTTTCTGTAGTATACAGGATCATGTCATCTGTGAATAGAGATACTTTACTTCTTCCTTTCCAAATTGGATACCTTTTATTTCTTTTTATTTTCTAATTTCTCTGGTACAGTGTTGAATAGGAGTGGTAAAAGTGGGCATCTTTGTCTTGTTCCTGAAATTTGGGGAAAGCTTTCACTCTTTCACCATTGAATGAGATGTTAGCTGTGGGTCCACAAATGCCATTTATCATGTTGAACAAGTTCCCTTCTGTTCCTAGTGTTCTGAGAGCTTTTTCTTTCTTTTCTTTTCTTTGTTTGATGAGGAAGATTAGCCCTGAGCTAACATCTGTGCCAATCTTCCCCCATTTTACATGTGAGATGCCACCACAGCAAGGCCTGATGAGCGGTGTGTAGGTCCACACCTGGGATCTGAACCCACGAACCCTGGGCAGCCAAAGTGAAGAACATGAACTTAACCACTATGCCTCCGGGCCGGCCCCAAGTTTTTTTTTCCTCATGAAAGGGTGTCAGATTTTGTCAAATGTGTTTTCTGTACCAATTGAGATGGTTATGTAGCTTTTCATTTTTGCTCTATTAATGTAGCATATTACATTGATTTTCTTACGTTGAAGCACATTTGAATTCCTAGGATAAATCTCATCTGGTCTTGGTATATAATCCATTTGATATGTTGTTGGATTTGATTTTCTAGTATTTTGAAGATTCTTGCATCTATATTCATAAGGGATATTGGTCTGTAATTTTCATTTTTTATAATATCTTTATCTGGCTTTGATATCAGGATAATGTTGGCCTTAGGAAGTTTTTCCTACTATTTTATCTTTTGGAAGAATTTGAGAAGAATTGGCATTAGTTCTTTTTTAAATCTTTGGTGGAATTTACCAGTGAAGCGGTCTGGTCCTGGACTTTCCTTTGTTAGGAGTTTTTTGATTACTGATTCAATCTCCTTACTAGGTATAAGTCTGTTCAGATTTTCTCTGTCTTCATAATGGTAGGTTTGCATTTCTAGGATTTTGTCTATTTCATCTGGGTTATCCAATATTTTGGTGTACAGTTATTCATAGTATTCTCTTACAATCCTTTTTATTTTGCAAAATCAACAGTAATGTTCCATCTTTCATTTCCTCTTTTAGTTATTTGAGTTTTCTCTTTTTTTCTTAGCTAATCTAGCTAAATGATTGTCAATTTTATATTTTAAAAGAGCCTACTCTTGGTTTCATTGATTTTCTCTACTGTTTTTCTAGTCTCTATTTCATTTATCTCTAATCTTTATTATTTTCTTCCTTCTGCTAGATTTGGGTTTAGTTTGTTCTTCTTTTTCTAGTTCCTTACAGCGTAAAGTTAAGTTGTTGATTTCAGATTTTTCTTCTTTTTTAATGTAAGTGTTGACAGCTATAGATTTTCCTTTTAGCATTGATTTTATGGTACCTCATAAGTTTTAGTATGTTGCATTTTCATTTGTCAAGATGTTTTCTAATTTCCCTTGTGATTTTTTGTTTGACTTTTTGACTATTTAAGAGGGTGTTGTTTAAATTCCACATACTTGTGGATTTTTCAGTTTTCCTTCTGATATTAATTTCTAGTTTGCTTCCATTAAGACTTGTTTTGTGGCCTAATATATAGTCTATCTGGGAGTATGTTCCACATGCACTAGAGGTCCAACAGAACCCACTAGGGGTTCTGTTTCTTTTGTGTGCATATGTTTATAGTTGTTATATATTCTTGATGAGTGACTCTTTTATCAGTATATAATGTCACTTTTTGTCTCTTGCAATAGTTTTTGACTTAAAGTCCGTCTTGTTTGATATTAGTAAAGCCACCTGTATTAGGATTCTTGAGATAAAACGGAGCAAATAGGATATATTTATTTATAGATAGATAGATAGAGATAGATATAAAGAGGAGAGTCATTGTAAGAATTGACTCATGCAGTTATGGAGGCTGAGAATTCCCATGACTTGCCATCTGCAAGCTGGAGAAGCAGGAAAGCCAGTGGTATAATTCAGTCTGAGTCCAAAGGCCTGAGAATTGGGGGGCTGATGGTATAAGTTTTAGTCTGAGTCTGAACTCCCTACAACCAGGAGTGCCAATGCCAAGAGGAGGAAAAGGTGGATGTCTCAGTTCAAGCAGAGAGAGAAAATTCACCCTCCCTCTGTCTTTTTATTCTGTTCAGGCTCTCAGTGGATGGAGGATGCCCACTCACATTGATGAGTGACATTTTTTACTCAGTCTACTTATTCAAATGCTAATCTCTTCTGGAGACACCCTCACAGACCCACCTAGAATGTTTTACCAGTTATCTGGGTATCCGTTAGCCAAGTCAAGCTGACACATAAAATTAACCATCACACTTTTTGCTTACTGTTTACATAGAATATCTTTTCTCATCCCTTCACTTTCAATTTATTTATGTCTTTTCAATTAAAATGAGTCTTTTGTACACAGCATATAGGTAGATTGTATTTTTTTAACCTTTTCTGTCTTTTGATTGGACAATTTAATTCATTTACATTTAAAGTAATTACTACTAAGGGAAGAATACTTGTCATGTTTGTATTTGTTTTCTGTATATCTTGAGTCATTTTTCCCTCATTTCTTCCATTACTCCCTTATGTTTGGGGACCCAAATCAGGCAAGACTGCACAGTGAATTCCCTGGCCGGACGGGGCCATCTGTTTTGCTCTGCAACTGGGGAAAACCGCGGGCAGTGCTCTCTGTTCAAGTGCCACGGTATGCATGGCTGTTGGATGGGCTACATAGCTTCCCATGTGATCTGGTTAGATTCCCTGGCTGGTCAGGCTGAAGGCTGTAATCAGTGATAGCAGTGCTGTGAATTAGTTTCCCTGCACGTGTGCAGCGGGGAAACCAGCTCCAGGGCTGGAAAGGCTCTGTGTGTGGTCTTGACTGATGCTGACCCACACCCCAAGTTCCCTGGCTGAATAAAATCACTGGCTTTTCTCTGCAAACTATTGGCTCTGCTTGCTGGACTCTTCACTTGAGTGTTTCTTGGCTGTGCAGCTTTGAGGTGTTCCCAATTAGGCTTTTGGTTGGGAGGGGCTGGAAGCTACACTCAACAGTGAGCAGGGCTATGAATTAACTTCCCAGTCTGGTCAGAGCAGGATAGTTGGCTCCAAGTCTAGCAAGGCTCCTTGTGTTCTTGACCCAAGCTAACCTGTGTCCCAAGTTCCCTAGCCTAATGGTGCCACTGGCTTTGCTCTTTGGATGCTCAGCTCTTCCTACTGGACTCTCTACTCAAGCTTTTCTGGGCTACCCAGCTTCCAGGTGTTCTGGCAAGGCTGTCTGGTTGGGCAGGGCTAGGAGTTCACGCAGCAGTGGGTGGGGCTGTGACTCATCTCCTCTGCCTGCAGGGGCGGTGTTGGGGTGGTATGAGCTGGACAGACCAGACTCCTGGGCAGGCAAAACTGCTTGTTTGAGGTCCCAAATCAGGCAGACCTACACCTGCCAAGTTCCCTTGTCAGATTGTGCAGCCATCTTGGCTTTGCAGATTAGCAAAACTGCTGGTTGGGGCTACTACTTGGGCACTGCACTTAAGAAACTGGCTTGCCAAGATTCAAGTGCTGGTTGTTGCAAGCACCCACCCCCTCTTCTTTATCACAATCAGATTTGCAGTGGTCAAGCCTTGTAGATTCCCCTGGAATCCCGGTGGAGTGAGGACTCCCAGTAAGCGACTCACAATGCTGAAGGAGCTGGATGTCCACCCTGAGCACCCCTTTCCCACTGGAAGAACCATGGGCTCCTGGGAGATGTCTTGGCATGGTGCTGTGCTGGCCTGGAGGAGGGATAATGCAGTCAGGGTGTAGCCTCTACTTACACCCTTCTAAGGTGATATGTCTTGGTGTCTGTGGTACAGGGGATGCTTCAGTCTCAGCTCTCTCATTCTAAGATTTTTTCAGTTGTGTCTTTCCTGTGACTAGTAGTTAGTTGTTCTTCTTGTGAGGGGGAGTGAGGTCAGTAATGGCCTATGTTGCCATCTTGATGATGTCACTCTTGTTTCTTTTGCAGTGCAAAATCTTTTAAGTTTGATGTAGTCCCACTTGTTGATTTTTTTTCTTTTGCTTTTTGTGCTTTTGGCATCATATCCAAAAAACCGTTGCCAAGACCAATGTGGAGGAACTTCTTCTCTATGTTTTCTTATAGGAATTTTAAGGTATCAGGTCTTATGTTTAAGTCTTTGATCCATTTTGAGTTAATTTTTGTGATAGGTATAAGATGAGATCCAATTTCATTTTTCTGCATGTGGTTATCCAGTTTTCCCACCACCATTTGTTGAAGAGCTGATCCTTCCTCCATTGGATGTTCTTGGCTCCTTTACAAATATTTGTTGATTGTATATGTGGGTGTTTAATTCTAGGTTCTCTATTCCAGTTGTCTATTTTTATGCCAGTACCATACTGTTTTATTTACTATAAAGCTTTGTAGTATAGCTTGAAATCAGGGAAGTGTGATGATTCTGGTTTCTTCTTTCTCATGATTGCTTTGGCTTTGGGATCTTTTGTATATAAAAGTCTTTTAATACAAATTATAGGATTGCTTTTTCTGTTTCTGTGAAAAATGCCAGTGGAATTTTGATAAAGATTGTGTTTACTCTATAGATGGCTTTGGATAGCATGGACATTTAACAATATTAATTCTTCCAATCCATGAACATAGGATGTTCTTCCATTTGTTTGTGTTGTCTTCAATTTATTTCAACAAAGTCCTGTAGTTTTCATTCTACAGATCTTTCACTTTCTTGATTAAATTTATTCCTAGATATTTTGTTGGTTTTGATGCATTTTAAATGGAATAGTTTTCTTTATTTCTTTTTCAGATGTTTCATTGTTAGTGTATAAAAATGCAATTGCCTTCTATGTATTGATTTTATATCCTGAAACTTTACTGAATTCATTGATTATATGCCACAGTTTTTAGTTGAGTCTTTGGGATTTTTAGTATAAAAGATTATATCATCTGCAAATAATGAAAATTTTAATTTTTCCTTTCCAATTTGGATGGCTTTTGTTTCTTTGTCTTGCCTGATTGCTCTAGATAGGACTTCTAGTACTGTGTTGAATGAAAGGGGTGACAGTGGGTACACTTGTCTTGTGCCTGATCTTAGAGGAAAAGTTTTTAATTTTTCTCCATTGAATATAATGTTAGTTGAGAGTTTGTCCTATGGCCTTTATTATGGTGAATTATATTTCTTCTACACCCAATCTGTTGAGGATTTTCATCATGACAGGTTATTGTATTCTGTCAAATGCTTTTTCTGCATCTATTGAGATGATCATGTGATTTTTATTTTTCAGTCTATTAATGTGGTGTATAACAATTATTGATTTGTGTATGTTAAACCATCCCTGCATCAAAGGGATAAATCTCACTTGATCATGGTGTTTGATCTTTTTAATGAGTTCTTAAATTCAGTTTGCTAGTATTTCATTGTCAATTTTTGCATCTCTATTAATCAGGGAAATTGGTTTATAGTTTTCTTTTCTTGTGGTGTCCATATCTGGTGTTTCTATCAGGGTAATAGTGGACTCATACAATGAGTTGGGAAGTTTTCCTTCCTCTTCAATTTTTTGGAAGAGTTTGAGAGGGATTGGTGTTAATCCTTTAAATGTTTGATAGAATTCGCTGGTTAAGCCATCTGGTCCTGGACTTTTCTGTGTTGGGAGTTTTTGATTACTATTTTAATATGCTTATTCATAATTTTTTAATTAGATTTTCTGTTTCTTCATGACTCAGTCTTGGTAGGTTGTATGTTTCTAGGAATGTATCCATTTCTTCTAGGTTGTCCAATTTGTGGGTATATAATTGTTCATAGTATTCTCTTATGATCTTTTGCATTTGTATGGTATCAGTTGTAATGTCTCCCTTGTTATTTTTAATTTTATTTATTTGAGTTCTTAAATGAATGGCAAATGGATTAAAAAAAACACGATTCAAGTATGTGCTACCTACAAGAGACTCACTTCAGCTTTCAGGAAACAAATGGACTGAAATAGAAGCAATGGAAAAAGATATTCCATGGAAATGGAAACCAAAAATAAACCAAATAAAACAGACTTTGTCAAAGACTGTAATAAGAGACAAAGCAGGTTATTATATAGTAATAAAGGTATCAGTTCATCAAGATGGTATAATATTTATAAATACTTATACACCTAACATAGGAACAACTAAATATATAAAGCAAATATGAACAGATAAGAAGGGAGAAGTAGGCAAAGATATAATAATAGTAGGAGATTTCAATACCCATCTTAAAAACAGGATAGATCATCCAGATAGAAAATCAGTGAGGAAATAGTGAACTTAAAATATGCATTAGACCAAATGGACCTAACCAACATATATAGGGCATTCCATCCAACAGCAGGAAAATACACATCTTTCTCAAGTGCATATGGAGCATTCTCCAGGATAGATCATATTCTAGCGCACAAAGTGATTCTTTTTTTTTTTTTTAAAGATTTTACTTTTTCCTTTTTCTCCCCAAAGCCCCCGGTACATAGTTGTATATTCTTCGTTGTGGGTCCTTCCAGTTGTGGCACGTGGGATGCTGCCTCAGCGTGGTTTGATGAGCAGTGCCATGTCCGCGCCCAGGATTCGAACCAACGAAACACTGGGCTGCCTGCAGCGGAGTGCGCAAACTTAACCACTCGGCCACGGGGCCAGCCCCGTGATTCTTTTTTTTTTAAGGAAAGGAACTAATTCTTTGTTTTAAAGATTGGCGCCTGAGCTAACAACTGTTGCCAATCTTTTTCTTTTCTTCTTCTTCTTCTCCCCAAAGTCCCCCAGTACAGCTTTTCATATTCTAGTTGTGAGTGCCTCTGGTTGTGCTATGTGGGACACTGCCTCAACATGGCCTGACGAGTGGTGCCATGTCCACACCCAGGATGTGGAGCAGAGAAACCATGGGGAACCAAAGCAGATGGTGTGAACTTAACCACTCGGCCACAGGGCTGGCCCCAAAGTGATTCTTAATAGATTTAAGATTATTGATATTATATCAGACATCTTTTCTGGCCACAGTGCTTTGAAGTTATAAATCAATTACAGGAAGAAACTGGAAAATTCACAAATATGTGGAGATTAACAACATACTCCTGAAAAACCAAACTAATATCTTGAGACAAATGAAAAGGAAAGCACAACATACCAAAACATATGGTATGTGGCAGAGCAGTTGTAAGAGGAAAGTTTATAGTGATAAACACTTATATTAAGAAAAAAGAAATAAAAGTCCAGGACCAGATGGCTTCCCTGGTGAATTCTACCAAACATTCAAAGAAGACTTAATACCCATCCTTCTCAAACTCTTCCAAAAAATTGAAGAGGAGGGGAGGCCTCCTAACTCCTTCTACAAAGCAAACATCCTAATACCAAAACCAGACAAGGACAACACAAAAAAAGAAAATTACAGGCCAATATCACTGATGAACATCGATGCAAAAATCCTCAACAAAATACTAGCAAATCGAATACAACAATACATTAAAAAGATCATACATTATGATCAAGTGGGTTTCATTCCAGGAATGCAGGGATGGTTCAACATCCACAAATCTATCAATGTGATACACCACATTAACAAAATGAAGAATAAAAATCACATGATCACTCAATAGATGCAGAGAAAGCATTTGACAAGATACAGCATCCATTTATGATAAAAACTCTAAATAAAATGGGTATAGAAGGAAAATACCTCAACATAATAAAGGCCATATATGACAAACCCACAGCAAATATCATTCTCAATGGAGAAAAACTGAAAGCTATCCCTCTAAGAATAGGAACCAGACAAAGATGCCCACTGTCACCACTGTTACTTAACATAGTATTGGAAGTCCTAGCCAGAGCAATCAGGCAAGAAAAAGAAATAAAAGGGATCCACATTGGAAAAGAAGAAGTGAAACTGTCACTCTTTGCAGACGGCATGATTTTATATCTAGAAAACCCTAAAGAGTCCACTAAAAAACTTTTAGAAATAATAAAGGAATACAGTCAAGTTGTGGGATACAAAATCAATGTACAAAAATTGGTTGTGTTTCTATACACTAACAACGAAGTAGCAGAAAGAGAAATTAAGAATACAATCCCATTTACAATTGCAACAAAAAGCACAAAATACCTAGGAATAAACTTAACAAAAGAGGTGAAAGGTCTGTACACCGAAAACTATAAAATATTGTTGAAAGAAATCGAAGAAGACACAAAGAAATGGAAAGATATTCCGTGCTCTTGGATTGGAAGAATTAACCTTGTTAAAATGTCCATATTTCCTAAAGCAATCTATAGATTCAATGCAATCCCTATCAAAGTTCCAACAACATTTTTTACAGAAATAGAACAAAGAATCCTAAAATTTATATGGAACAACAAAAGACCCCGAATAGCCAAAGGATTCCTGAGAAAAAAGAACAAAGCCGGAGGTATCACACTCCCCAATTTCAAATTATACTACAAAGCCATAGTAACCAAAACAGCATGGTACTGGCACAAAAACAGACACACAGATCAATGGAACAAAATTGAGAGCCTAGAAGTAAACCCACACGTTTATGGACAGCTAATATTCGACAAGGGAGGCAAGAGCATACGATGGAGAAAGGAGAGTCTCTTCAATAAATGGTGTTGGGAAAACTGGACAGCCACATGCAAAAGAATGAAAGTAGACCATTCCCTTACACCATGCACAAAAAAATCAACTCAAAATGGATTAAAGACTTGAATGTAAGACCCGAAACCGTGAGACTTCTAGAAGAAAACATAGGCAGTACGCTCTATGACGTTGGTCTGAGTAGCATATTTTCAAGTCCCGTGTCTGACCGGGAAAGGGAAACAAAAGAAAAAATGAACAAATGGGACTACATCAAACTAAAAAGTTTCTGCACAGCAAAGGAAACCATCAACAAAACGAAAAGACAACCTAACAATTGGGAGAAGACATTTGCAAACCACATATCAGATAAGGGGTTAATATCCAAAATATACAAAGAGCTCATACAGTTCAACAACAAAAAAACCAACAATCCAATTAGAAAATGGGCAAAAGATCTGAACACAGATTTCTCCAAAGAAGATATACAGATGGCCAACAGGCATATGAAAAGATGCTCAACATCATTAGCTATCAGGGAAATGCAAATCAAAACTACAATGAGGTATCACCTCACTCCAGTCAGAATGGCTATAATTAGCAAGACAGGAAACAACAAATGTTGGAGAGGGTGTGGAGAGAAGGGAACCCTTGTTCACTGCTGGTGGCAGTGCAAACTGGTGCAGCCACTATGGAAAGCAGTTTGGAGTATCCTCGGAAAATTAAGAATAGATCTACCATATGATCCAGCTATTCCACTGCTAGGTATTTATCCAAAAACTCGAAAACACAAAGGCATAAAGATACTTGCACCCCTATGTTCATTGCGGCGTTATACACAATAGCCAAGACTTGGAAGCAACCTAGATGCCCATCAAGGGATGAATGGATAAAGAAGATGTGGTATTTATACACGATGGACTACTACTCAGCCATTAGAAATGACGAAATCTGGCCATTTGTGACAAAATGGATGGAACTTGAGGGTATTATGCTGAGTGAAATAAGTCAGAGAGAGAAAGTCAAATACCATATGATCTCACTCATAAGTAGAAGATAAAAACGACAAAAAAACCCCCACATAGCATTGGAGATTGGACTGGTGGTTACCATTGGGGAGCGGGGCAGGGGAGAGGGCAAAAGGGATGATTAGGGTCACATGTGAGGGGATGCACTATAATTAGTGTTCGGGTGGTGAACATGATGTAATGTAATGTGTGCAGAATTCGAAATACGATGTACATCCGAAAAAAATAAAAATTAAAGAAAGAAAGATATAAAATAAGCCAACTTTCCACCTCAAGGAACTAGAAAAAGAAGAAACATGCAACCTTCCTAGACTGAATCCTAAGGAAATAAAAATCCGAACAGACAAGTAATGAGTAAGGAGATTGACGCAGTAATCAAAAATCCCCCAAGTAAGAAAAGCCCAGGAACAGATGGCTTCACTAGTGAATTCCACCAAACATTTAAGGAAAAATCAACGCAAATCCTTCCCAACCTCTTGCCAAAAACTGAAGTGTAGAGAAGACCTCTAAACTCATTTTAGGAGGCCAACATTACTCTGATATCAAAGACAGACAAGGGCACTGCAAGGAAAGAAACATACAGACCAGCATCCTGATGAATATAGATGCAAAATTTCTCAAGAAATATTAACAAATTGCATTCAACAGGACATTAAAGGGATCATTCACCGTGATCAAGTGGGCTTTATCCCTGGGACACAAGGATGGGTCAACATATGCAAACCAATAAATATGATACACTACATAAATAGAATGAAACATAAGTCATATGATCATCTCAATAGATGCAGAAAAAGCATTTGACAAAATAAAACATTCTTTCATGATAAAAACACTCAAAAAATTAGGTATAGAAGGAACATTCCTCAGCATAATAAAGGCCAGATATGACAAGCCCACAGCTAACATCATAATCAATGGTGAAAAGTTAAAAGCCTTTCCTCTAAGATAAGCAATAAGACAAAAATGCCCACTCTCACTTGAATTTCTATTCAATATAGTACTGGAAGTCCTAGCCATAGCAACTAGTAAGAAAATGAATTTAAAGGCATCCATGTAGGAAATGAGGAAGTAAAGTTATCTCTGTTTACAGATGACATGATTTTATATATAGAAAACCCTAAAGACTCCACCAAAAATTTTTAGAACTAATAAATGAGTTTGCTAGTGTTAGAAAGATATGAAATCAAAATACAGGGAACAGTTGCATTTCTATACAGTAACAAGGAACTATTTGAAAGAGAAATTAAGAAAGCAATCCCACTTATAATAGCATCAAAAAGAATAAAATACTCAGGAATAAATTTAACGAAGGAGGTGAAAGACTTATACACTAAAAACTCTAAGACATTGATGAAAGGGATTGAAGAAGGCACAGATAAATGGAAAGATATCTCATGTTCTTGGATTTTAAGAATTAATATTGTGAAAATGTCCATACTACCCAAAGTGACCTACAGATTCAGTGTAATCCCAAACAAAATTCCAATGGCATTTTTCACAGAAATAGAAAAACTATCCTAAAATTTGTATGGAACCACAAAAGACCCCAAAGAGCCAAAGAAATCCTGAGAAAGAACAAGCAAAAGGCATCACACTACCTAATTTCAAGCTCTGTTACAAAGCTGTAGTAATCAAAACAGTATGGTACTTACTGGCATAAAAATAGGTGCATAGACCAGTTGAATAGAATGGAGAGGCCAGACATAAACCCATGCATATATGGATAACTAATTTTTGATAAAGGTGCCAAGAACTCATGATGATGAAAGGATAATCTCTTTAATAAATGGTGTTTGTGAAACTAGATATCCACATGCAAAAGAATGAAACTGGACCCTATCTTTCACTACTCATAAAAATTAACTCAGAGTGGATCAAAGACTTAAACATGAGGCCTGACCATAAAACTCCTAGATAATAATTTAGGGAAAAGACCCTTGTCATAGCCTTGGTAATAATTTCTTGGATAAGACTTCAAAAGCACATGCAATGAAAAGTAAAATAAACAAATGGGACTACATTAAATTAAAGTGCTTCTGCACAGCAAAGGAAACAATAAATTGATGAGGAACTTACAGAATGGGAGAAAATATTCACAAACCATGTAACTGATAAAGCGTTAATATCCAAAATACATAAACCCATACAAGTCAATAGCAAAAAGGAAAGTAATCTGATTAAAGAATGGGCAAAGAACCTGAATAGACATTTTCCCCAAGAGATATATGAATGTCGAAAATGTGTATGAAAAGGTGCTCAACATCACTAATCATCAGGGAAATGCAAATGTAAACCACGATGAGATATCACCTCACAACTGTTACAATGTGTATGATCAAAAAGAAGAGGGGCCGGCCCGGTGGCACAGTGGTTAAGTTTGCACGTTCTGCTTCTCGGCGGCCCAGGGTTCACCGGTTTGGATCCTTGGTGTGGACATGGCACCGCCTGGCACACCATGCTGTGGTAGGCATCCCACGTATAAAGTAGGGGAAGATGGGCACGGATGTTAGCTCAGGGCCAGGCTTCCTCAGCAAAAAGGAGGAGGACTGGCAGTAGTTGGCTCAGGGCTAATCTTCCTCAAAAAAAAAAAAAAAAAAACCAAACAAAAAGAAGAGAGAGGGGCCAGCCCTGTGGCCTAGTGGTTAAGTTTGCTCACTCTGCTTCGGCTGCCCAGGGTTCCGCCGGTTCAGACCCTGGGCGCAGACATGGCACTGCTCATCAGGCCATGCTGAGGTGATGTCCCACATAGCACGACCAGAAGAACCAACTAGAATATACAACTGTGTACTGGGGGGGCTTTGGGGAGAAGAAAGAAAAATAAAAATTAAAAAAAAAAAGAAGAGAGACAAGTGTTGGCAAGGATATGGAGAAAAGGGAACCCTTATACACTGTTGGTGGGAATATCAAATGGTACAGCTATTATAGAAAACTGTATGGTAGCTGCTCAAAAATTGAAAATTGAACTACAATGTGATCTGGCAATCCTACTTCTGGGTAAACACCTGAAGAAATTGAAATTAGTATCTCACACCCATGTTACTGCACATCTATGTTCATTGTAGCATTATTCACAATAGCCAAGATATGGAAATAACCTAAATGTCCTTCTATGGATGAATGGATAAAGAAAATATGGTGTATATATATATACAATGAAATATCATTCAGCCATAACAAAAGAAGGGAATCCTGTCATTTACGACTACATGGATGAATCTGGAGAGCATTATGCTAAGGAAATAACCCAGAAAGAGAAAGACAAATACTGTATGGTACCATTTACACATGGAATCTAAAACAACAACAACAACAACAGAAAAAAACCCAACCTCAGAGAAGAGAACAGAATGATTTCCGTGAGTTTGGGGAAGGGGAAAATGGGCTGATGTAGGTCAAAGGGCACAGTTTTTCAGTTCTGACGATCTAACGTACAGATGGTGCATATAGGCAGTAATGTGATAGTGCATACTGAAAGGTGTTAAGAATAGATCTTGAGCATTCTCACCAAAAATAAAAAAAAGAAAACAGTTAAAGTGAGGTCATGGACATGTTATTTATCCTGATCTTGGTAATTATTCTTCAACATATATGTATATCAAATGATCACATGGCACACTTTAAATATACACAATTAAATTTGTCAGAAACATGATTGGAAAAAAAGAGGTCTGAGATGGTATATACTAGAGAGAAAATTTTCTTGCTTAGATGTAGCCAAAGAGGTCTATAGTCATTGTTACTACTTTCAGCAGTGCAACTTAAATAAGACACTGTGTCATTTTCAAAATTATAAACGTGGTCTGCAGAGTTATGTTGTCTTAATATTTAAAATAATAACATATATCACAGAAAAACCTGAGCTGTGTTGAACCATGATATTGGGAGTTTTTGTGAATTACTCAATCTAATCCTATCGCCAACCTATTATGGACTATTCCTATGATTAGGAAGCCATACATTCTGGTTTTCCTGAGGCAGAGCTGGTTTATTGCTGTTGTCTCAGTGTAATTATTAATAGCAGCCCTTTTACTCTAAAGATTATCAACATTTAGAAAATAAATTATATGGTCACTTTACTTTGAGGAACTTTATTTCTCATTTTCCCCTTTTACAATTATATTGTCCATGTGATGTAGATTGTTGCATGAAGGAAATAAAATACTTCCTCACCTCACTGCTTCCATTCCCATCCATTGAAAATACTGCCACCTCATCCTCATACTACAGGGAAAGCTTATGTATTCACAGATTTTTTTCTTAGGATTCCCAAATCATGTCCCAGATTTTGAGGACGTTATCCAAAACCTTACACATTCTCATTATTTGTCTACTACCACCGTTGGACTGATAGATCTTATAAATCTAACGTTTTGTGAATTCTCTCAATTCACATGTACTTTCTTTCTCACCTTTCCCTCCTGAATTTAGGTTGCTAAGATACTGTTTTATGTTTATACCTCATTCCTATTCTGAGATTCTATCTGACTCTTGGCACTGACATTCTGTTGATTTCAGTTTTGTTCACAGCCTTATATAAAAGAGAGTGTTCTAGTTAGCCTTGAGCCATAAAATCCTTTCTACCCTCTCTGGCTTTTTAAGCTATTATTTCTGGCTTTCTTGCTCAGAGCGGTAAATTCAAACAACGGGCAAATGAGATTTAATGGAGGCGTGATATAGACAGACTTGTGTTTTAATAAAACCTAACCCGACCCAACTTAACCCATCTCAAACCTAACCTTACTTGGACAGTAACTTAGACAATGGACTGAAGAGGCAAATCTGTAGTCAGAGACAAGATACAAAATATTTGCAGTAATGGTGAAAATGCACTATGGGGATGGGCATAGTTCAGATTTGAATATTTTTAAGATGGAGAATTGACAAGTCATGGTGATTTGTTAAATTAATGTTTCTCAACCTCTGCACTATTGACATGTTGAGCCAAGTAATTCCTTGTTGTGGGAGACTGTCCTGTGCATTGCATGATGTTTGGTAGCATGTCTGGCCACCACCCACTAGAAGCCAGTAGCACCCCTTAGTTGTGAGAACCAAAAATGTCGCCAGGCATCGCGAAATGTCTCTTGAGGAGAAATCACCCCCAGTTGAGAACTGCTATTTTGGATAAATGGCATATGATCTATCTTAAAACAGTTATAGGGTTAATAATAATAATTATCCCTATAATAATAAAGTAAAAACTAAATAACCATAAATGATATTAATAAAATTAAAAAATAAATAGTAATAAACTATTATTTGTCCAAGGATTGCAAGTAGTTTAACATTTGACATTTAATTAGTGTAATAAAATAGAAATTGGCATGCTTTCAAATGTTTGTTAACTGTTTCTGTTCCCTCTTCTGGATTTCTGTGTCAAATATATTATAGTTCTTCTGTTTTATTTTTCTCATCAAGTTTTAGCATTCTCTGTATAATAGAGATATTAACCTTAGTAACTTTCTGCCTGCCATATGGGTTGCAAATATATTTTCTAGACTCATGTTATGTGATGTTTTGAGACACAACTTGAGATATTATATTATTAAATATACTTAACACTTCTTCTATAACTTCAGGAATTCTATTCTTATTAGAGAGTCTTGTCTTTCTAAATGTTATACAAAAATTCTCCAATATATTCTTCTAAAAATTTGTCTTACTTTATATTTAGATATTGCATCTAGATTCTATTTTTGTATTTGTATTTTGTATTTGATTTGTGTTGTGTGATAGGGTGTATAACTTGATTATGTGAGCTTTGTTTAATAAAACATATATAATGAATATAAATGCCACCTTTGTCATATATTTTCATTTTTACTTGTTTCTGTTTAAGAATTATATTCTGTTCTATTGATATAGTTGTCTATCATTGTACCAATACTTTGCTTTCAACACTACAGTGAGTTTTAATGTCTTCATTTTCCCTCTTTTACAGCCTCGTCCTCCCTCAGTTTGCCTCATGTCAATAAATACTGACTCATCTATCAATGGCTTAGGTCAAAAATGTTTTTTCCTTGACCTCTTACTTTTACAACCCTCATTCAATACACTAGAACATCCTTTTGTTGCTTCTTTCAAATTACATCCCAAAGTCTACCACTTTGCACCACCTCCACCACATTCACAATTACCATCTTAATTTTTTCGATTATCCTTTCCCCCTGGACTATTACATTAGCTGCTTAATTGGTCTCCTCATTTCTAATCCTGTTTACTTGTAGAATCTTCTTCAAATATCAGCCAGGGTGATCCTTTCAAAATATAAATTAGCTCACATCACTCCTCTGGTCAAAACCCTTCATTGATTTCCTATCTCACTCAGAGTAAAATCAAAGTTATTTTTACTTAGAAGTCCTGTATGAGTTTGTGTGCATTACCTCTCTGTCCTCACTGTAATAATCTCAACCCTGCTACTCTTCTTCCCTTCATGACTGATGAAGTCCCTTATGACTGCTTAACAGTGACAGATCACCTCCCAACTCCTTGTGACGATCTGCAGGAAACTCCTTTGGGTAAAGCCTACTTCTCATGGTTCATTGATGGTTCTTATTTAAAAGATGACAATGACAAATAAGGTGCTGAGTATGCTATTGCAACTTCCTTTGATATCATCGAGACAGCACCTTTACCTATGGCTACTTCAGCCCAACAGGCTGAATTATATGTCCTTGCACAGGCTTGTACTTTAGCCAAGGGCAAAACTGCCAACATTTATACTGATAGTAGATACTTTTCAGAGTAGCTCATGATTTTGGAATGTTGTGGAAGCAACATAGATTCCTTACTTCCAGTGGAAATAAAATTGAAGATGGCCCCTTTGTTCAGAAATTATTGGATGCTATACTTTTACCTGCTTCTTTAGCTATTTTTAAGATCCTAGGGCATCCTAAACTTGACTCCCCGAAAGCTAAGGGAAATCACCTTGCTGACACTTTTGCATGGAATGCTGTCCTTGAAAGAATCAATAGCAGTCAAACCTCTGTCATGGTCCAAAGGGGTATTTCCCTAAATGACAGCTTGGAAAAACTGACTAGTGAAGCCCAACAATTGGCCTAAGTAAAGGAAAAACAGGAGGGGAAACTCAACCATTCTTGGTTTCATACAAAGAGGAAACTCTGGTTTGCACCAAACAACAAGCCTGTCCTACTGCTCTAAAATTCCCACTTCTTACTATTATACATGCATTTAACCATTGGCCTACTGACAAAATGATGGCATTTATGAATCAATATTGGTGGGGAAATGTTAAGACCACAGAATTTCCTACCTCACTTTTCCCGCTGTCCAAAATACAATTCAGGGAAGCCTGTTTATATTGCTCCCAGACATTTTAAACTGTCCAATGGACAGTTTAAATGGATTTGGCAATGGATATTTGGCAAATGGATTTCATACAACTTCCCCCATCTCGTGGATGTAAATAGGTTTTAGTCCTGGTTTGCATGTTTTCTCACTGGACTGAAGCCTTCCCTTGCAGACAGGCTGCTGCCTCTTCTGTAGCTGAAGTCCTTTTGGAAAAAATTATCCCTGCTGGGAAACTCATTTCAAACTTCACAGTGATCGAAGAACCAATTTTACTGGTCAGGTACTTTGACAAATCTGCATGTTTGGGCTGCTTTTATGACACTGTTATTGCACTTGTTACTCTAAATCCTCTGATCTAGTGAAACACACTAATAACGTCATTGAGACTCAAATGGCAAAATTTGTAGAAACCCTGTGAATACCTTGGCCAAAAGCATTGTCATTGGTCCTTGTAAATCTCAGATCCACCCCTTTTGGAACTCATAAACTTTCACCATTTGAGATAGCCACTGGACAATGCACGTGGCTTCTACCCCTTTTGACCCACAGCTGATAAAAGGAAATATACTCTAATATTGCAAAGACCTAATTGCTTCTATTAAAAATAACCATGTTTTGGTAGAACAGTCCTTTCATGGTGCACTCCAGGAAGACAAAGACCTTAAGCATCATACCTTGCAACCTGGAGACTTCATCTACTGGCAAAGAAACCTGCAGAAGAACTTTCTTCAACCTTGCTGGAAAGGCCCCTATCAGGTACTGCTAACTAACCCTTGTGCCACAAAACTCCAGGGAATAGACTCTTGGATTCACGTGACACACCGAAAGACAGCAGCAAACTCTGTAAGGACCTGCTCTTGATCTGGTAACCTGAAAGTAAATATTCCCCAGAATTGAAACAGATGACATCTGATGAGACAGCTTTCCCAAAATGCCTGAACCAGGCCTGTTGGAAGTTTGTCTGCTAAAGCTTTAATGATGACATAATGCTTCAGATGATCTCTAAAGTCTATGATATTGATAACATATGAGCTTGAGAAAAGAAATATACCTGAGAGTTCTCCCTCCTACCCCTCCTTGTTACTTGAATGTGACCTCTAATCTAATCTGTGCACCTTCCCTCCGATGTCGGATGTGACACCCAGGAAAAGTCCTTTCTGGCATCAAGGGCCAAAAGACTGATGAAACTGGAAAAACCCAACCCTTGATCAGTGATTCTTCCAGAGAAAGATCTCAATCAAAAGGGGAAAATGTGAAAATTAATAAACAGAAGCCTCATTTAAAATGGAGTCAAGAGGCCAGATGGGGGAGCACTTACTCCCTATGATGATTGCAGTCTCCAATGGGAGACTGTCACCACTCAGCCAATGAAAAGCCGTTACAGTTGGAACTCCCAGTCTCTTCTGATGGACTCTAATCACAATAGCCCTACCAACTTGCTCTCTCCCTCCATAAAAGAATTTCTCCTCCCCTTGTTGCTTGGGCCTTGCACGTGACTTGCCATGGTTGTAGAGCCTGAATTGCAATTCTTTGCTGATCCCAAATAAACCCATTTTTTCTAGAGAAATAACTAGCTGTCTTTTTGTTTAAGGTCAACAATAGTTACTTCTAAAGATGACAAGTGAGATTTCCCTTTTGAGTATCATTGTGCATTCATGGATTTTTCTATGTCAATGTACTTAATAAATTAGTTTTTCTTATGTAAAAATTGTCCCCAAATTGGCCTTTAGGAGCCTCTTTAATCTGGTTCTTGTTTCTTTTGATAAAACCTAATTTTTCTTCGAAGATTTCCTTGCTTTCTAGAAGACCACAGAATGTCCCAGGATCACCATTAACTTTTCCTGACACAAATGTAGAATCGACTGTTACCTCAGGCAGTTCAAATAAATGGTACTGTAGACCAAAATCTGGGTACTAGAGATTCTTAATTGCTTTTAGGCCTAGTGGATAGAAATAGTAAATACGTTTTTAAAAGTCATTAGTTTACATTGATATTTCCAATTCAAATTTAATATTACAGAATTTTAACATTGTT
Source organism: Equus caballus (assembly GCF_041296265.1). NCBI lineage: Eukaryota > Metazoa > Chordata > Mammalia > Perissodactyla > Equidae > Equus > Equus caballus. The sequence continues at coordinate 16,737,538 of NC_091712.1, read as the reverse complement.
GATTATATGTTTGTATCTCTTTACTGTTACACTGAAATCTGAGTACCTATTTCCATAGACATATTTCTAGTATTATCCTATAGTTTTCATTAAACAGTTTCTGAAATAACAAAAATAATATTACTAATAACAATGAAATTACTGAACGAATTTAAAATCCTCTGCATTTAGTTTATCTCATCCTACTAAGATTGTCCAGAATATTATTTTTTAATGTGACTTGAAATGATGTGTTTCTCTGTGTGGTTAGGTTTAGTAGAGTCAGGGTTACTTATTCCAATTTGTTTTCAATTTTAGGGTTTGATTTTTTTCTTTTTAATATATTTTGTTAGTTCAAAATTAAAAACTATGAAAAAGAATAATTCTGATAGAAGTTTTACTATTCCTGTCTTGTCGATCATATACCTCTCTGACACCTAAAAATAACCTGTTTTAATAATATTCTAATGTTTTTTTCCCCCTACAAATATAAGCAAATACATTTGTTATATATATATATGTATTATCTATGTCTTCTACTTTTCTATCTATACATACACACATTTGAATATACATACTAATTTCCCATTCTTTTAGAATAACATATGTATGTATCTCCTTGTACCTTATCTATAATTGTTCTATTTATTTATCTACCTATCATCTATGTACTTTATATAAGAGATTATTATTTTTTAAGGTTACATGGTGTTCTTTATGGATGTCATAGTTTATTCAATCACTTTCTTGTTTGATGAACATTTGAATTGTTTCTAATCTTTTTCTATAATAAATAATGCTACAGTAAATAATTTTCTGCATCTGTTATTTTGTTCCTGTTCAGAGGTGTCTTTAGGATCTATTTTGTAGAAGAGAGGGTACCAAATCAAAAGGTGAATTCATATGTAATTTTCTTAGATGTTGTCAGATTCCCCTCCGTAGAAGGGAATTTTGCCTTTCCACCAGCAATGTGTAAGAGGATCTGTCTCTTCACAGCCTTGTTGAAAGACTGTGTTGCCACATTTTTGTATCTTTTCTATTCTGATAAGTGAGAAATGGCAATCTCTGTGTAGTTTTATTTTTCATCTCCCCTGTTACTAGTGAGGTTGAGTATCTTTCCATGTATATGTTTGACCATTTGTATTTATTTTTCTGTGAACTACTTATTCATGTTTTTTGAGTACTTTTCTATCAGTTTAAAATTTTTTTTAAATGTTAAGAACTCTTTCTATTTCTTTGTGTCTTCTTTAATTTCTTTCATCAATGTTTTGTAGTTTTCAGTAAACAAGTCATTCACATCCTCAGTTAAGCTAACTTCCAAGTATTTTATTGTTTTTGATGCTACTGTAAATGGAATTGCTTTCATTAATATCTTTTCAGATAATTCATTTTTAGTATATAGAAACACAACTGATTTTTGTATGTTGATTTTGAATCCTGCAGCTTTACAGAATGTATTTATTAGTTCTAACATTTTTTTAAAGTTTTTTTTGTGAGGAAGATTGTCCCTGAGCTAACATCTGTGCCAGTCTTCCTCTATTTTGTATGTGGAACGCTGTTACAACGTGACTTGATGAGCAGTGTATAGATTCATGCCTGGGATCTGAACCTTCGAACCCCAGACTGCCAAAGCAGAGCATGCAAACTTAACCACTGTGGCATTGGGCCAGCCCCTGAAAGTATTTTATTGAGGTCATATTGGCTTATAACATTGTGTAAATTTCAGGTGTGCATTATTATATTTCAGTTTCTGTACAGAATGCATCGTGTTCACCTCCAATAGTCTAGTTTTTATGTGTCACCATACATATGTTCTCCTTTACCTCTTTCACCCTCCCCCCACTCCCTTCCCCTCTGGTAACTACCAGTCTGTTCTACTTATCTAGGTGTTTATTTAACTTCCACATATGAGTGAAATCATATGGTATTTGTCTGTCTCTGTCTTATTTTTCCTAGCATAATACCCTCAATGTCCATTCATGTTGTTGCAAATGGCATGATTTTGTCTTTTTTATGGCTGAGTAGTATTCCATTGTGTATGTGTGTATATATATATATATACACACACACACACACACACACACCACATCTTCTTTATCCGTTCATCCATTGATGGGCACTTGGGTTGCTTTCAAGTCTTGGGTATTGTGAATAATGCTGCAATGAACATAGGGGTGCATATATCTTTTTCAATTAGTGATTTCATGTTCTTTGGATAAATACCCAGTAGTGGAATAGTTGGACCATATGGTACTCCTAGTCTTAATTTCTTGAGAAATCTCCATACTGTTTTCCACAGTGGCTGCACCAGTTTGCATTCCCAGCAGCAACAGTGTATGAGGGTTCCCTTTTCTCCACATGCTTTCCAGCACTTTTTATGTCTTGTCTAACAATTTTTTTGTGAGGGGTCTTTAGGTCTTCTATATATAAGATCATGTCATTTACAGACAGAAGCAATTTTACTACTTCCTTTTGAATTTGGATGCCATTTTTTTTTCTTGCCTAGCAATTGCACTGCTGGGACTTCCAGTACCATGTTGTAAAGAAGTGGCGAGAGTGGAACATCCTTGCCTTGTTCCAGACCTTAGAGAAAAAGCTTTCAGTTTGTCTCTGTTGACTATGATGTTGCCTGTGGGCTTTTCATATATGGCCTTTATTATATGGAAGTAGTTTCCTTCTATTCCTAGTTTGTTGAGAACTTTTTAGTCATGGAAGGATGTTTAATTTTGTAAAATGCATTTTCTGCATCTATTAAGATGATCATGTAATTTTTATCCTTCGTTCTGTTAATGTGCTTTATCTTATTTATTGATTTTCATACGCTGAACTGTCCTTGCACTCTAGGGATAAATCCTACTTGGTCAGGGTGTATCATCCTGTTACTGTGCTGTTGAATTCAGTTTGCTAGTGTTTTGTTGAATATTTTTTGCATCTATATTCATCGGGGATATTGGCCTGTAGTGTTCTTTTCTTGTGGTATTCTTTGTGGCATTGGTATTAAGGTAATGCTGACCTCCTAAAATGAGTTTAGAAGTGTTCATTTTTTAGAAGAGTTTGAGAAGGATTGGTGTTAATTCATTAAATATTTGATAGACTTCACTAGTTATGCCATCTTGTCCTGGGCTTGGGAGGTTTTTAATCGCTGATTCAATCTCCTCACTAGTTGCAAGTCTGTTCAGACTTTCTATTTGTTATTCAGTCTTTGTAGGTTGTATATTTCTAGGAATTTATCCGTTTCTTCTAGATTATCCAATTTGTTGGTATATAATTGTTCACAGTAGTTACTTATGATCGCTTTAATTTCTTGACATTCATAGTAATGTCTACACTTTCTGATTTTATTTATTTGAGTCATCTCTTTTATTCTTAGTGTGAGTAAAGATTTGTAAATTTAGTTGATCTTTTTAGAAAAACCAACTCATTGTATGTTTTATATTTTCTATTTGATTTCTGCTTTCATCTTTATTATCTTTATTGTTTCCTTTGGTCTGCTAACTTCAGGCTTAGTTTGTTCTTCATTTTCTGGTTCCTGAGATATAAAGTTAGGTTGTTGATTTGATATCTTTCTTCTTTTTTAATATTGGCATTTATCATGATGAGCCTCCCTCTTAGCACTGATTTCCTTTGCCGTGCATAAGATTTTTAGTTTGATGTAGTACCACTTGTTTATTTTACTTTTGGTGTGAAGTCCAAATAATCTTCACTGAGACTATCATCAAGGAGCTTACTGCCTGTTTTCTCCTTGATTTTTTATGGTTTCAGGTGTTATGTTCAAGTCTTTAATACATTTTGAGTTAATTTTTGTGTATGGTGTAAGATTGTGGTCCAGTTTCATTCTTTTGCATGTGGCTGTCCAGTTTCCCAGCACCATTTATTGAAGAGACTGTCCTTTCCCCATTGTATATTCTTGGCTCCTTTGTTCTATTTCTGTGAAAAATACCGTTAGAATACTGATGGGGATTGCATTGAATTTGTAGATTCCTTTGGGTAGTATGGATATTTTAACAATATTAATTCTTCCAATCCATGAGCATGAAATATCTTTCATTTATTGGTGTCTTCTTCAATTTCATTCATCAATGTCTTATAGTTTTCAGTGTACAGGTCTTTCATCTTCTTGGTTAAATTTATTACCAGGTACTTCATTCTTTTTAAAATTTTTAAATTTTAAAAAATTTAGATAAATTGCTACATAACATTATACTAGTTTTGGGTATACAACATAATGATTTAATATTTGTGTATATTGCAAAATGATCACCACAATAAGTCTAGTGTTAACTATCTATCACCATACATAGTCACAAAACTTTCTTTTGTGATGAGAACTTTTAAGATTTACTCTCTCAGCAACTTTCAATTATGCAATACAGTATTATTAACTACAGTCATCATACTGTACATTACATCCCCACGACTTAGTTTTTTTTATAACAGGACATTTGTACCTTTTGACGAGCTTCACCCATTTCATCCACCCCTCACTCCCCACAACTGGCAATGCACCAATCTAGTCTCTGTATCTAGAGCTTGGTTTTTATTTTTTTAGATTCCACATATAAGAGAGATTATATGGTATTTGTCTTTCTCTGACTGACTTATTTCACTTAACCTAATTCCCTCGAGATGTATCTGTGTTGTTGCAAATGGCAAATTTTTCTTCTTTTTTATGGCTGAATAATATTCCACTGTAAATATATACTACATTTAAAAATTTATTCATCTACCAATGCACACTTAGGTTACTTCCAAGTTTTGGCTATTGTAAATAATGCTACAATGAATGTGGAGGTGCCTATATCTTTTTGAGTTACTGTTTTCATTTTCTTCAGAGAAATACCCAGAAGTAGAATTGCTGGATCATATGGTAACTCTATTTTTAATTTTTTGAGGGACCTCCATACTATTTTACTCAGTGGTTGTCTACATTAGTTTGAAATCTCTTATTCCTGTTACTCTTCTCCTCATACTTCCAATTTTAGCTAACAGCATTCTTTCTTAGGGTTGATTTTTTTCCACTTAATATATTTAGCATTTTATTTTTGGTTAGTCAGTTTTAATTAATATCTGTTTATTTTCTATGAGGCAGTTAATAAACTTAATACATTTCCCTCTCTTAAATTTATTTACATTTTGTTAGCATATATACCATTTACATATTATACTTTCGTTAGTATATTTATGTATGTTTTAGTCTTAGTTATATGTTTAAACGTATTCAATACTCATCATGAGGGTTTTTTCCCCCTCTAAGTTTTCATCATTTGTCTCTTATTTGTATACAGCTTGTTTATCTTAGATTCCTCAGTTTGGGATCATGTGTACAATAGTCCCTATTATCTTCTGTGTTCAAAAATGCTTCTCTGAAACTTGATATGTAGGAGAGAAATTGCCTGAGTATTAAATTCTTCTTTTACTTTCTTTTCCTTTGAGAATCTTGTAAATTTTGCTCCCCTGTTGCCCGCATTTAAAGTTTCTCTTAACAAATCTGATATCAGCCCAAACTGATTCTGTTTCTTTTGTGAGTACTTTGTCTTCTTGCTTGGGGGCCTAGAAGATTTTTACTTTATTTTAAATAAAAAAAATTAATCAAGATATACCTCAGGGTTTACCAAAATAGGTTAGTATTCCAAAGTACAGGATGGCTTTTATAATACAAAGGTTAAAGTTTTATTTCAAGATAGTTTATTTTGTATTTTATTTTTATGCTATAGTTTTAAATATTGGCTCTCTTCATTATTTTTTTTAATTTAGATACTCCAATTGTACATATATTGAATATTCTTGTTCTATATTTTATTACTATCACTTTCTCTGTAATCTTTTTTAATCCATTTCTTCATTTATGTCTCTGTTTCTTAAATTTTTATATATCACATTTCTCTATTGTTGATCCTATCTATTCTGCCCTGTACATATTATAATTTAATGTTAATTTCTCAGTTGATTTGTCCTTTTTTTTCAAATTTTTTCCTGAATTATGTCATCTTCACTTCATACATTCCTGTTATTTTCTCAATTTTATTATAAGTTTTTGAATTTCTCTCTCATTGTATTCTTTCATATCTGTAATTGCATGCTTAATTGTTTAAATACAATTTATTTAGGTCAAACTTCCACACAATAACATACATCCATTTTAATGTAGAGTTTGAATAAGTTTTGACAAATGTATACAGTCTTGATCCTATAAATTCAAGGTATAGAATTTTTCCATCACCACCAAAAATTCTTTCAATCCCCTGTGCAATTCTCTTATTCCCAGAACAACTGACTTGCTTTATATTATATGGATTAGTTTTGCCTTTTCTAGAATTTTATATAAAGGGAATCATGTAGTATGTTCTCTTTGAAAGTTTTGGTCTGGCTTTTTAGTGAACATGTTTCTGGGGTTCACCCATGTTTTTCAACATACCAATTCTTCATTCCTTTATATTGCTGCAAAATATTCTATTTTATGGAGCTATCATGATTTGTTTGTTTCTTCATTTGTTGATGGGTTTTATTCCTGGGTTTATATTTTTCATTTTCATATCTACTTTTCATTGGATCTCCTGACTGTCAATTGTAGATCCTATGCAGTGAGAATATAACTTTCTTAGTTTCTCATTGTAAGGATTTCCTCTTGATTGTTACTGTGAAAGAGTTTATTTAATATGTAGCACCCTTTTTACTTTGATATGATATCTTTTGATTCTTAAAATTTTTGTTTGTTTGGACTCTATCTTCATATCGTCATGTACTGCTTTGTTTTTCTTCATCACTTAAGGCTGGTATAATTCTGCCTTATAAGGTGCCTACCAAAGATAGCCACTTTTAGTTCCATGCACATTCTTAGCCTTTTCTTTCTCTTGCAACACCCGAAGTCACTCTTCATTAATGCTCTGACTTTCCAGTCTTTGAAACTTGTAATGGAGACCTCTCTTTGTGGAGAGAAATACCTTAATTGATTTATATGTTCCAACACTAGACATCAAGTATATATCAAATATATATAGCCATTTATACCCTCTTGTGACCATACTCATCTCTATTAATCCTTAATATTAATTTGGTTCTGTTTTGAATGCTTTTAGTTAGCTTTTGAACTAAAACAAAAGAACAAATAATTTGTTGAGGAGCTGGCCCCATGGCCTGGTGGTTAAAGTTATGCATGCTCCGCTTCAGTAGCCTGGCTTTGCTGGCTTGGATCCTGGGTGCAGACCTACTCCACTCATCAGCCATGCTGTGGAGGCATCCCACATACAAAGTAGAGGAAAAACTGGCACAGATATTACTCAGGGCTAATCTTCTTCAAGAAAAAAAGAAAAGATGAGGATTGGCAATGGATGTTAGCTCAGGGTGAATCTTCCTCACTAAAAAAAAAAGGAATTGAATAAAATATAAATAACAGAATAAATTATTGTCCAAAGTTTATAACATTGGATAAGCTGGACGTGTTGCCAGCTTGTCATTTTATTTCAATTTTTCCCTGTCTAGAAATGTCATATTCTCCTTATAAAATTTTGAATTATTCAAGTTAGTTATTTAACTTTTTGTTTGAATCATCTTGAGACAACTTCACTTCAATACTTAAGTATGTATATAAAAGCCTATTAAGATTGGAGTTCAGCAATGTTTTCTCAGATGGTTTATCAATATATATATAGTACATTAAAATAAGTGTGGAAAGAATAAATGAGCCCTCATTAGAATGAGGAATAAAGATAACATAGAGGAAAACTATAAACTTCAATACGAATTCATGCTCTTTAGAAGAAGAAAGTAACTTTTCTGCTATGCTATAAAGTAGCTAGTAATCCAAGTACACTCTTTAATTCTAAGTACTTATATAAAACATTTTATGTGTACACTTAATTTTACTGGCTACTGCAATATTATTCTGTATTCTGGTGATAAATCCATCCAGTAAATTTTATTTCAGATATTTTTTTTTAGCTCTGGAAACTTCCTTTAATGTTTCCCCCCCAACTTTATTGAAGAATAATTGACAATTATAATTGTATATATTTGAAGTGTACAATGTGATGATTTGATATACATATACATTATGGAGTTATTACTAATATCAAGATAATTAACACATCTATCACCTCACAAGGTTAAATCTTTGTGTGTGTGTGTATAGTGAGAATGCTTAACCACTCAACCACTTTCAAGTATATATCTCTGTAATATTAAATGCAGTCTCATGCTGTACATTATATCTTCAGAACTTATTCTTCTTAGACTGAAAGTTTCTACTGTTTGACACTCATCTCTCCATTTCCTCCTCCCCCAGCTCCTGGCAACCACTCATTCTATTATCTGTTTCTATGAAATCAGCTTTTTTTTTTATTCCATATATAAGTGACATAATACAGTATTTTCCTTCTCTGACTTATTTCACTTAGCATAATGTCCTCCAAGTCTATCCATGCAAATTTCAGGGTTTTATTTTTTATGGATGAATAATATAGATACACACCACATTTTCTTTATCCATTCATCGATCAAAGGACATAAGGTTTTTTCCATATCTTGGCTATTAACAGGTGTGAGATGATATCTCTTTGTGGTTTTGGTTTGCATTTCCCTGCTGATTAGTGTAGTTGAGCACCGTTTAATGCACCTATTGTTCAGTTGTATGTCTTTTTTTGAAAAATGTCTATTCAGGCCCATTTGTTAAGTTGGATTATTTGCTTTTTTGTTATTGAGTTGTATAAGTTTTTAAAATCTTTTTAATGTTAACCCTTTTTCCGATATGTGGTTTTCAAATATATTGTCTTATTCTGTATGTTGCCTTTTCAATTTATCGGTTGTTTCCTTTGCTGTGCAGAAGCTCTTTAGTTTAATATAGTTTGGTATAGTTTGCTTTAGCTTTTATTGTCTGTACTTTTGGTGTCTTGTTCAAGAAATCATTGGTGAGACTAATGTCAAGAAGCTGTTTCTCTATGTTTTATTCTAGGAGTTTTACAGTTTCAGGTCTTGCATTTAAATATTTAATCCATTTCAAGTTAATTTTTGTAAGTGGTATGAGATAGAGGTCCAGTTTCTTTTTTTCTTTCTTTTTTTTCCATATGGATATCAATTTTCCCAGCATCACTTATTGAAGAGACTGTCCTTTCCTCATTGTGAGCTGTTGGTATCCTTGTCAAAAATTCGTTGACCAGAGGCTGGCCTGGTAGTATAGTGGTTAAGTTTACGTTCTCCACTTTGACAGCCCAGGGTTCATGGATTCAGATCCCAGGCGCGGACCTACACACCACTCGTCAAGCTATGCTGTGGCAGTGCCTCACATCCAAAATAGAGGAAGATTGGCACAGATGTTAGCTCAGGGACAAATCTTCCTCAAGCAAAAAGAGGAAGATTGGCAACAGATGGTAGCTCAGGGACAAATCTTCCTCACACACACACAAAAATTAGTTGACCATATGTCCATTGGGTGAATATTTCTGGGCTCTCTATTCTATTTCACTGGCCTATGTGTCTGTTTTTATACCAGTATCATACTGTCTTTATTACTATAGCTTTATAGTGTAGTTTGAAATCAATAAATGTAATATCTATATCTTTGTCCTTTTGTCTCAAGATTGCTTTGGTTATTTGGGGTATTTTGTGGTTCCATATGTATATTTTAGGATAGTTTTTTTTTATTTCTATGAAAAATGCCATTGGAATTTTGGTCAGGATTGCGTTGAAACTATAGATTACTGTGGGTGGCAGGAACATTTTCACAATATTAAGTCTTCCAATCCAAGAACATGGGATATGTTTTTATTTATTTGTATCTTCCTCAGTCTCTTTTATTAGTATCTTACAGTTTTCAGTGTACAGGTTTTTCACCTTCATGGTTAAATTTATTCCTAAGTATTTTATTGTTATTGATGCTATTGTAAATGGAATTGCTGCTTTCTTAATTTCTCTTTTAGATAGTTCATTGTTAATATTTAGAAAAACAACTGATTTTTGTAGGTTGATTTTGTACCATGCAAATTTACTAAATGTGTTTATTGGTTCTAAGAGCTTTTTAGTGTAGTCTTCAGGATTTTCTATATGTAAGATCATGTCATGTGCAGAGTTAGTTATCTTCTTCCTTTCTGATTTGAGTGACTTTTCTTTCTTTTTCTTGCCTAATTGCTCTGGCTAGGACTCCAGTCCTATGTTGAATAGAAGTGGCAAGATTGGGTATCCTTGTCTTCTTAATCTTAGAGGAAAAGCTTTTAAGTTTCACTGTTGAGTACGATGTTACCTTTGGGCTTGTCATATGTGACCTTTATTATATTGAGGTATATTCTCTGTACTGAATTAGTTGAGAATTTTTATCATGAAAGGATGTTGAATTTTGTCAAATACACTTTATTGCATCTAGTGAGGTGGTCATATAATTTTTATCCTTTGTTTTGTTAATGTGGTGTGTCACATTTATTGATTTGCATATCCTGGAGCATCCTCGATCCTGGGGATAAATCCCACATGATCATGGTGCACATCTTTTTAATAAGCTCTTGAATTAAGTTTGCTAGTACTTTTGTTGAGGATTTTTGTATCTGTATTCATCAGGGATATTGGCCTGCAATTTTCTTTTCTTGCAGTGTCCTTGTCTGGTTTCAGTATGAGGGTAATGCTGGCTTTTGAAATGAATTTCAAGAGTTCTTTCTTCTTCAATTTTAGGAAAAATTTAGAAGGATTGGTATTAATTATTCTTTAAATGTTTGATAGAGTTCATCAGTTAAGCCATCTAGTCCTGGCATTTTATTTGTTGGGAGATTTTTGATACTGATTCAATCTTCTTTCTTGTTATTTGTTCAGAGTTTCTATTACTTTATAATTCAGTCTTTATAGCTGTATGTGTCTGGGAATTTATCCATTTATTCTAAGTTGTCTAATTTGTTGGAATAAAAGTGTTCATATTAGTCTCTTATGATCCTTGTATTTCTGTGGTATCAGTTATAATGTCCTCTTTGTTTATAACTTAATTTGAGTCATCTATCTTTTTTCTCAGTCTAGCTAAAAGGTTTGTCAGTTTTGTTTATCTTTGCAAAAACCTAACTCTTTAACTTTTGTTGGTTTTGTCTGTTGTCCTTTTTGATTTATTCCTGCTTTACTCTTTATTTCCTTCTGCTAACTTTGGGTTTAGCTTGCTCTTATTTTTATAGTTTCTTGAGGTATAAAATGAGGTTGTTTGTTTAAGATCTTTCTTGCTTCTTAATGTAGGCATTTATTGCTATAAACTTCCTCCTTCAAACTACTTTTGCTCTATCCTATAAGTTTTGTTGTGTTGTTTCCATTTTTAGTTTTAAACATATTTTTGATATCCCTTTCCATTTTTTCTTAGATCCAATGGTTGCTCATAAGTGTGTTGTTTAATTTTTACATATTTATGAACTTTTGAGCTTTCCTCTGTTGTTGAGTTTTAGTTTCATACAATACTGGTCAGATAAGATACATGATATGATTTTAATCTTCTTAAATTTGTTAAGATTTTTTTGTAGTCTAACATATTATATATCCTGGACCATACACTGTGTGTGCTTGAGAAGATATGTACTCTGCTGCTATTGGATGCAATGTTCTATATATATGTGTCAGGTCCATTTGGTATAAAGCATCATCAGGTTCATTATTTCTGCGCTGATTTTCTTTCTGGATGATTTATCCATTGTTGAACGTCAGGTATTGAATTCTCTTGCTATTATTGCATTACTCTCTATTTCTGCCATCAGATCTATTAATTTTTATTGAACATAATTAGGTGCTCTGATATTGGATGTGTTTACATTTAAAATTGTTATATCACATAATGAATTGATCCCTCTATCATTGTATAATTACCTTCTTTCTTTCTTGTTACAGCTTTTGAATAAAAGTCTTTTTTGTATAAATATAGCTATCCCTGCTCTCTTTTGATCACTATTTGCATAGAATATCTTTTTCCATTCTTTTACTTTAGGCTATGAGTGTCCTTAAAGCTTAAATGAATCTCTTGTATGTAGTGTGTACTTGGTTCTTATTTTCCTGTCCATTCAGTCACTCCATGTCTCTTAATTGTAGAATTTAAACCTTTACATTTAGAGTAATTTTTGATAGATAAGGACTTACTATCACCATTTGGATAATTACCTTCTGGTTGTTTTGTAGTTACCTTGTTCCTCAATTTCTTTCTTCATGAAATGATGATTTTTTTTGGTAATGATATGCTTTGAGTCTTTTCTCTTTATTATTTGTGTATCTGTTGTGGGCTTTTACATTGTGATAACTATGAAGCTTTTGTAATACATCTTATAGTTATGAAAGTTCATTTTAAGCTGATAGCACTTAAGTTCAATTGCAATTAAAAGTGTTACAAATTTATTTGCCAACACCTACATTTTATGTTTTTGTTGTCACAATTTACATCTTTTTTTGTTGTGTCCATTAAAAAAATATTGTGGTATGCTTATTTTTGACTCTTTTGCCTTTTAACCTAAATACTTGAGTTCAAAGTGATTTATACATCACCATCGCAGTATTAGAGTATTTTGTATTTGACTATTTACCTCTAACACTGAATTTTATACTTTCATGTTACTTACTAGTGTTCTTTTATTTCAGCTTGAAGAACATTCTGTCAGTATTTTTTGTAAGAGATATCTAGTGTTGATAAATTTTCTCAACTTTTGTTTCTCTGAGATGTTTTTATCTCTCCTTTTCTGAAGGACAAAAGTTACTGGCTAAAGTGTTCTTGGTTGGGGTTTTCTTTGAACTCTTTGAATAATAATCCCACTGTCTCCTGGTCTGCAAAATTTCTGCTGAGAAACCTGCTGATAGCTTTAATGGTGTTCCCTTGTATGTGTCGAGTTGTTTTCTTTTGCTGCTATGAAGGTTTTCTCTTTTGAGAGTTTGACTGTAATGTGTCCCATTGAAGATACCTTTGTATGGAATCTGTTTGGGGATCTTTGGGCTTCATGTACCTGGATGGCTATATCTCTCTCCAGATTTGGGAAGTTTTTAGCAATTATTTCTTTAGGTTTTGTGTCCCTTTCTTTCTCTGTTCTCCTTGCGGCACTCCCATAATGCCAATATTGTTTCACTTGCTTATATCCCATAATTCATGCAGGCGTTTTCTATTCTTTTTCATTCATATTTCTTTTTTCTCATCTGACTGGAAAATATCGAGGGATCTGTGTCAAGTTTATCAATTCTTTCTTCTCCTTAATTGAGCCTGCTTTTTAAGCTCTCCATTGAATTTTTCATTTCACTCATTGTGTTCTTCAGCTCCAGAATCTTTATTCTTATGGTTTCTATCTCTTTTCACATTTTTGTTCATGCATTGTTTCTCTGAGTTCATTGAGTTGAATATCTGCATTCTCTTGGATCTCCCTGAGCTTTCTTAAAATAATTATTTTGAATTCTTTTTCAGGTAACTCATAGATCATTTCTTTGGGGTCAGTTACTGGAAATTATTGTGTTCCTTTGGTGGTGTCATGTTCCTTTGCTTTTTCATGTTTCTAATGGCTTTGCATTGATGCCTGTGCATTTGAGCCTTTTTGGACTGGCTTTGGTGGGGAAAAATTTTCAACTGAAGTTGGTTGTAAGGTGTAAGTGCTGACTGGGTAGAGTGCAGTATCTCTGGTTACTGGAAGGGCACAGTGATGTTGTCTCCATGTCAGTTGAAGTCAATGTTGGTGTAGACTATGGGGCTCTTCTGTGGTCAAGACTGTGGAGGTTCTGTTGGTAGGAGTGGTGGGTAGAACTATTAAGATTCTTCAGAGGCAAAGGTTGCTGGGGTTCTCCTCTTTTCCTTTTATTGCCCTTGGGTGGAAGTTCTAGCTGAAGGGATCCTCTTTGTTCCAGGTCTGGTGCACTGGCACTCAGAGAAGCAGCAGAGCTGGCCTCATAGGATCAGGTGTGCATGGAACTGCCAGAACACCTTGGTCCTGGAGCACAGATGCTCTTTCTTGGTGGTGGCACCAGCATCTGAGATGTGGGCATGTGAAGATCTCTCATTGAACTGGGGTCTGGGTCTTTGGGGATCACCAAAGTGACTGTTCCTAGGGAAGGGGGAAGAGGACACAGCAGTGGCACAGGCCCTGGAATCACAGAGTGCAACAGTGACTTGGGTCCAAGGGGTTGGGTCCAGTAGCAGCCTGTTCTGGGATGGAGGGTCAAAGCCATGACTTAGAACCCTGGGGGCAGGGCACAGAGCAGCAGCAGTGCAGTCTGTTAATGGCAGGTCAAGTTGCAACTTATAACCCAGGGGGTTTTAGCAGAACAGTAGCATCTTGGCCCCAATGACTTTGGGTCACATCCCTGCTTGGGACCCAGATGGTGGGGTGCAGAGTGGCAGCTGTGCAATCCTGGTTATTGCAGGTCAAAACCCTGACCTAGGATCTGGGGGCAGGCTGTAGAGCAGTGGCAACTTATCTCCATTAATGGTGGGTCAAAGCTGTGACTTGGGACCCAAGGGCAGGGTGCAGAGCAGCAGTAGCTCCAGTCACAGACAATGAACTGCTGTGGCCTCTTGTTTCCAGACAGCAGGGCACATCAGCAACTAGGTCCCTTGGGGACAGGTCTCATTGCAGCAGCAGCTCTAGCCCCAGGGAGGAGTTGCAGTGGTGGGGACTGTAGGCAGCTCTGTTAGCTAGCTTTGGTGTTGTTGAAGGCTATGGAATTCTTCAGTAATAAAGTCTGCAAACATCCATGGTGGTAAGACTTGCCAGGGTTCCCTGGCTTTCCTTTTCCCTGTGGGGTGAAAACCCTCTGAGGGAATCCCTCTAGGCAACAAGCTGCTATAGGGGATGTGGTGATGCAGGTAAAATGCTTTCTGTGCTTTTCTGTGCAGCCATCCTTGGCTTTTGAGCTCCACAGGGTTTCTGCTGCTTTGTTGTAGTCCAGAGCTATTTTTGTCAGTATATAGTTGTTTGTTTATTGTTTTTGTTGGGGAGACAGGGTTGGGACCTCTTAACCCTCCATCTTGCTGATGTCACCTCCTCATTTAATGTTTTTTTAATAGTTTTTTTCTGTGTTGAGAGTTACCATCAGTTCGATCATAATGTCTATTTTTTCCTTTAAATCCATGAACATATTTATAATAGCTCTTCTAAAGGTCCTTATTGGCCAATCCTGATATTTGTGTAATCTCTGGATGCATTCCTATTAACTGTTTTTTTCCCCTGGTTTGGGGTCATATTTTCCTATGTGCATGTCTAGTATTTTTTTTATTATATACTACTTACTATAGATTCTATGGTTTTGAATCTTGATTGTGTTTTCTTATTTTGAAAAGTACTGCTTTTTGTTTTTGAAGGTGTTTACTTTATTTTTGCCTCAGCTTTGTCCTGTTGAAGTTTGGTTGGGGCTTTGTTAGTCCACACCTAGATTAGTCCTTTCTTTAGAGCTAGAGGATCCCTACTCCTAAAGTGTGGCCTTTTTGAGCTCTCAGCTAACCATTCTGGATATTAGCAAGTTTTCTCCACTGTGGAGGATTGGGAGCCCCGTGTCTCCCATCACCTTGCACTATCTGTAGTCTCCACTCAGCTCACAGCTCCAAAATAATTTTTTTCCCAGACTTCATTCTGTTTTGTACTGTTTATTGACAATTTAGTATTTTTTCAAAGACTTAAAGGACTTTATGCAAATTTCAAGTGCCCTGTCTATGCTGATACCTTAGATAGTTTCTGTGCCACAATTTCTACTCACCCTATTAGACCCAAACCTTAATCTCTGTCTCTGAAAAGAGATTCTTTGTCTATACTTGAACTGTACTTCTCTTTACTACCAGGAAGTCACTCTGAAGAAGAAGACCAAGGTGAATAATGTGTTTCTCTTCTCTAAGGGATCACAGTCATATGCTGTTTCCATTGCCCAAAAGTATGTGCTTCCTGTGTTTTGTCTAGTTTTAATTTTTATTTATTATCACAGTTTGTATACTTAGCCTTTATAGTTCCTAGTACACATGCTAAAAAAGGAATATATCAGAAACTCAGATATATATTTTTATAACAAGGAGATATAACAATTTTATGTAACCTGGAGGAAGGGTCATATGCTTGTTCAAAGTTTCCAAGGTATCTAGGTTACCTTTGGGCTAAAACCATATCCTTTTGCAGGACAGAAAATGGATAACAGAAGAGATAAAAGTTTTCCTGTGCATCAGGAGTCAGGCTCAAATGTCCAATCTCAAATTTAAAAACATGGAATTGTTCATTCTCACAGACATAGTGGTAAATAGATTCCTTCATTATTTTATAAAATTATACTTAAGATAATTCTTTAGTTATAAGTATGTATCATCATTTTCTTTTTATAATTTAAACTTTATTGTCATCTATAACTGCTGCAGAAACTTGCAACTAGAGTTAAAAGCATTTGTATTGCCTATATTAAACAATAAATTAAGAATTCCAAACCAATAAGCCAATGATAATAATCCTTATTTTTATTGTCACACCAAATTTATTTTATCATTATAGTTTATTGTTCATTTTACCAGATTTTAAGCTTACAACATTAACATAATTTGAGGAAACATTGAAGACTATTGAAATATATATGAAAAGTAAATAAGTTTATGTAATGAGGTAAGAAATGTCTCATCATTTTTCAGAGATTTCACAGTTCATATATTTCTCAACTTAGTTTGTTCAAGCATTTCTTGTATATGTGAGAAGAAAGATACGGCAGTCAATAGTAGGTTGATGTCTGTATACTAAGACCAGAAAGACCAAACACCTTAGAAAAACTGGACTTGATTAAATTTAAAAACATGGCAGTAAGTATAAAAATAACACATACTACCAAGTATTTTAAAATTATATTCAGCATACATTTATTAATGGAATTTATTAATATGCATTGATTTTAACTTTTACATTTTAAAATTTGGCAGCTAGTGTAAATGACTTTGAAAACTTTTAAAAGTGGCAAGTGTAGTTGTTCAAAAGTCATTCAGAAACTTTTGATGTTAAATGAGTTGTTATTTTTTGTTGCTCATGCAAAAAAAAGACGGAAATAATGACAATAACAGAAATGATCAAAGGTATAATTCTTGAGTAAAAAGACCAAGTTGTCAAAGCAAATAAAGACACATCTCATCATTTCCTACAAGTTCTTAAGAACATGTTTCTCTGTTGTTGATTTAGGCATCTATTTTTTCAGGTCAGGGAACAAATGAGTTGCTTATTAAAGTGTGGCCAACCATGGCTTTGGGCTTAAGGTCCAGGATCTGATGATCTCCAAAGGTCTATATTTGATTTATCTTGAACCAGAAACCTATTAACAAAAAAGACAACTTATCTTCTCCCACACACTCAACATATATTGCTAAAACACAGACAGAATAAATGCAGTAAACTCTTACAATCCATTAAGGGAATAATGGAAACACATGGGAGTCTCACTGGTCTATAGCAATTCTAATATTCCACTGGAAATTTTGGAAGATGCCCCTAATATAAGATTAGGAAATTTGGCACCTGTCACCATTTGAAATGTTCCTTGATTAAGTCCTTGTTCTACTCTCTGGAAGTAGTTCCTTAGACAATTGCTCCACCTTCTGCGATGATCATTTTCTGAGATCATCCTCCATAACCACAGCTGAAGAAAGCTGTGTAGAACATGTCTTCCCTGGAAACTGAATAGCTTTGAGCCTGCCTGCTGTCTGTAGAAACTTTGGGATGCAGAGGTCTTCTTGCATGTTAATCAATTATAATCTCTTAAATCTAGACTGGCAGTGATTTTGCCAATAAAGCTCTCACAAAAACTTTGTGAGTTTTCTGTAAGTTTTATTTTAGTCAACTTCATTTGTCAAAATCTGTGCACACTCAAAATTATTTTCAAACCAGGCCTCTCTCTAGACTTAACTAGCATACTTTGGGCATATCCTTTTTTTGTGACTATGCCTTTATTAATTTTTCTGTGAGACATCTTTTACAGCTTGAGGAACTTACTAGGAATCCCTAAAGTCTTTTAGAAGAATTAACAAATGATGTAAAAAAAAAAAGACACATCATGATTTGTTCTTAGCCTGAAAGTAGTTTCTTTATGGAAGTTTCTGGATTTGATGTTTGTCTTGAAGTGTGTTTTAATGTCCACTTATTTGATCTGAGAACAAACAGTCTCATTTTCAATCTTATAAGTCCTAGAATATCTGGGCTCTTTATGCTCCTTTTTACTTTGATTGCAAACTAGCCAGTACTTTACTAAACTATTTCTTTTACTGTTTGAATTTCTTTTTATTTTTAATTGTGGTAAAACACATAATATATAATTTACCATTTAACCAGTTTTATGTGTACAGTTCAGTAGTGTTGACTATATATACCTTGTTGGACAACAGATCTCCAGAACTTTTTCATCTTGCAAAACTGAAGCTCTAAACCCATTAAACAACTCCCTATTTCCCCTCCCCACAGCCCACAGTAACCACCATTTTACTTTTTGTTTCTATAAATTTGACTATGTTAGATACCTCATATAAATGGAATTATACAGTATTTGTTTTCCTGTGACTGGTTTATTTCACTTAGTATAATGTTCTCAAGGTTCATCTATATTGTACCATATGACAGTATTTCCTTCCTTTTTAAGGCTATTATTTCATTGTATGTATATATCACATATTGTTTATCTATTCATTCATTGATGGACATTTGTGTTGCTTCCAACTCTTGACTTCTGGGAATAATGCTGCAGTGAACATGAGTGTGCAAATATCTCTCTGAGTCCCTGCTTTCAATTCTTTTGGATAAATACCCAGAAGTGGGATTGCTGGATCATATGGTAGTTATATTTTTAATACTTTGAGCAACATCTATCCTGTTTCCCAGCAGTTGTGCCATTTTACATTCCCACCAACAGTGCACAAGGGTTTCAGTTTCTCCACATCCTCATCAATACTTGTTATTTTTTATTTTTGTTTTTTATAGCAGTCATCCCAAAGGTTGTGAGGTGATATCTCATTGTGGTATTGATTTGAATTTCCCTAATGATTATTGATGTTGAATATCTTTTCATATGCTTCTTGTCCATCTGTATATCATTTCTGAAGAAATGCATAATGCTAAATAATAGCAGTTATGGAAGCATCTTTTATTTATTCCTGACTTTAATGAGAATGCTCCTATTGTTTTATATTAAGTATATTTCCTTTAAGGTTGCCTTTTTCAAGTTTCTTTATATTCCTTACCAATTAATATTGAAAAAATCATTCTCAATCAATCATAAAAACTGAGATTTTTATATGGTTCTTCTCTTCAGTCAATGTAGTGAGTTAAATATAGAGCCGTCTTTGCATCTGGACTAAATCCTATTTGAACATGCTGCATTTTGAAATATACAACTTCATTTAATTTACTATATTTATTTTGGATTTTTGCGTTTATATTAATTTAATAGTCATTACTGCTATTCTCCAAATATTTGTCTCTCCACCTTTGGACATATGGAAGTGAACTTAACTGACTTTTTTATTGTGGTTTAAAAAAACATGTAACATAAGATTTACCCTCTTAGCAAACTAAGTGTACAGTTACAGTATTGTTAACTATAAGTGTACAGTTACAGTATTGTTAACTATAAGTACAATATTGTACTACAGATCTCTAGAACTTTTCTATGTTGTAAAGTTGAAACTTTATACCTATTGAACAGAAACTCACCTTTTCTCCCAACCCCAGTCACGGCACCCACCATTCTACTTTCTGCTCGTATGAACTTGACTACTTTAGGTACTTCATATAAGTAGAATCATGGAATGTTTGTCCTTCTGTGACTGGCTTATTTCACTTAGCATAAAGCCCTCAAATTTTTTCCATATTGTTTCATATGATAAGATTCCTACTTTTTAAAGACTGAATAATATTTCACTGTGTGTATCACATTTTCTTTATCCATTCACCGTTGATGAACATTAAGATTGGTTCTATATCTAGTGGTGCCTTTGTCTAGCCTTGTTATTAGGGTGGTGTTGGCCTCATAAAATGAGTTTTGAAATGTACCCTCTTCTTTTTTGGGGGAAGAGTTTAAGAAGTATTGGTATTAATTCTTTGAATTTGGTAGAATTCATTGGTGAAGCCATCTGATTCTGGACTTTTCTTTCTTGGGAGATTTTTGATTACTGTTTCAAACTTCTTATTTGTTATTGATCCGTTCAGGCTTTCTATTTCTTCTTAATTAAGTTTTGGTAGGCTATCTGTTACTGGGCATTTCCCCTACTGCTTTTAATTTTCTCTTTGACTTTGACAATTTAATTTTATAATGTGCCTCAGTGTAGAACTCATATGTTCTACCTATTTGGAGTCCTGTAGGCTTCATAAGTCTGGATGTCTATTTCCTGTCTCAGATTTGGATATTATTTCTTTGAATAAGCTTTCTGTCTTTTTCTCTCTCTCTCCTTGTGGAATATCATAATGCATATATTGTTGCACTTGATGATATCCCCTAAATCTCATAGGCTTTCTTCACTATTTTTCATTCGTTTTAATTTTTTTAAAAGATTTTAAAATTGTTTTTTCCTTTTTCTCCCCAAAGCCCCCAGGTACATAGTTGTATATTCTTCGTTGTGGGTCCTTCTAGTCGTGGCATGTGGGACGCTGCCTCAGCGTGGTTTGATGAGCAGTGCCATGTCTGTGCCCAGGATTCGAACCAACGAAACACTGGGCCACCTGCAGCGGAGCGCGCAAACTTAACCACTCGGCCACGGGGCCAGCCCCCATTCTTTTTAATTTTTTATCTTCTTGCTGCATAGTTTCAAATGACTTATCTTTGAATTAGCTGATTTTCTTTGGATTGATCAGGTCTGTTGTTGAAACTCTCTATTGAATTTTTCATTTCATTCATTGTATTCTTCAAGTTGAGAATTTGGTTTTTTTTTTTTAATGGTTTCTACCTCTTTGCTGAACTTCTTGTTTTGTTCATATATTATTTTCCTGTTTTTGTTCAGCTGTCTATCTGTGTTCTCTTGTAGCTTGTGCTGAGCTTCTTTAAAATAACTATTTTGAATTCTTTGTCAGACAATTCATGGATCTCCATTCTTTGAGATCAGTTCCTAGAAATTTGTTGTGTGCTTTGGTAGTACCATGTTTTTCTGATTTTCCATGTTCCTTGTGGCCTTGCATTGATGTCTGCACATTTGAAAGAGCAGTCACCTTTTCCTGACTTTAAAGGGAAACAACTTCATCTGTGGGTGAGCATGAAGGTGCTGGCTGGATGGGGTGCATGGCAGCACAGAGTCTGATGCCAGATTGTGTAATGAAGATTTAGGGTGTGCAGGGCTTTTGGGTCTAGAAGCATGTGGCAACACTTGGTCTAGGGCGACTTATAGTGGTGCTGGCCTGGGTACTGCACAGTGATGTTTGGTCTGGAGGGGTGCACAGGCTATAGGGAAGCTCAGCAGCTTGAGCTCCATGCAGCTCCATCACCTTGGGTCTACATCAGTGAAGGCTGTGGGGGGTCCATGGTAGTAGCAAGTGCTGCTGCGGTCCTCAGTGGTCCATTCTTCTGGGGTTCTCCTGTTCTTTATTCCCCAATGGGGAGAAGTAACAGCTGAGGACCTTCCTCTTGACACTAAGCTATGCCAGCCTGGGAATGGAATGATGAAGGTAAAATGCTTCCTACACTTTTTTATGTGGCCATCCTTGGTATTTGTCATCCACTGGGTTGCTGCAACTTCTTATTTGTATTCCAGAGTACTCCCAGTGCTGTTTTGTCCATGGATACTTGTTAAATCATTGTTTTTGTGGGACACAAGGACTGGGACCTCCTGGTCCACCATCTTGCTGATGTCACTTCTCTATTATTCAGTTTCAAATGGCTTTTATTCTCAGTTGTATATAATTGTATTTATATGCTTAGTGTATCTTTCAGTTAAATGCAAGAAGAATTAGAAATACTGTTATTAAATAAGCTATGTGGAGCATAAAATGATAATTCTGCTGATTTGCGTGTTGTAAATTTACTTAGCACATAAATATCAATGTTTGAATGGAAAAGCAATGATATTTATATCCAGTTGAGCTTTACACTTAATGAGAATAACACTATTATAAATTTTGAATGTTAAAGAGAAATGCTTGCAAATAGCAATATAAAATGTACTCTCTTATCTCATTGTTTACAAATGAAAAATAAATGTTGAAAATAACCTGGTGTTTGTTTTTATGTCAACTTAAAAGACTTCAAAATATCAGCACATAAAGCAGAATTTAGCTTTTTTATGCAACTTTATATTGTTAAATTTCAATTTACAGTAATATATATTTGAATCAAAACAAAAAATAACATACATCTTGAAAATTTTGTTCATAAATTGTGCTTCTTCCTATATAATTGATGTAAAATAAATAGAGGACTTTACTTTTAATAAGGAAAATGTAACTTTTGTCATTGCACGTGTAATGAATATTATCACGGATTATGTTTAAATCTGAATTGTATAATATTCAATGGTGATCCAAAATTACTTTAAATTAAACTTTTGTAATTTATATACCTTGACAGTATAAAAATATAGCCCCAAATTCTTTGAAACTTCCAGTCAAGAAGTGTAGTCTCTGTACCCTCCTGTTGAGTTTGACTAGCTTGTAACCATTTCCCTGAATAGAATACGGTGTAAGTGATGCTCCATGGCTTCTGCCTGGCTCATTTGGAATGCTCAGTCTTGAGAAGCTCAAGCCCCAGGGAGCCCACATATAAGATCCTCTGATCAACAGCCTTAGCTGGGGCAGACATGTGAGTGATGAAGACTCTAGCTTACTTTCTCCTTTGAGTCACAAAACTTTTTAGTTTGATGAAGTCCAATTTATCTGCATTTTCGCTTGTCACTTGTACTTTTGGTGCCATATTCAAGAAACTATTGCCTAAGCTAAGGTCATAAAAATTTACTCCTATATTTTATTCTAAGACTTCTATAATTTTAACTCATATTTATGTCCACAATCCCCTTTGAGTTGTATATAGTGTGACACTGAGGTCCAACTTCATTCTTTTGCACGTGGCTATTCAGTTGTTCACAGCACATTTGTTGAAAAGACAATTATTTTCTCCCTACTGATTTTTTTAATGTCCTTTTAGAAAATCAATTGATCATAAGAGTTTATTTTTGAACTCTTGTTTCTATTTCATTGATCTCTATACCTGTGATTATTCCCAGTATCACATTATCTTGATTATTGTAGTAAGTTTTTATATCAGGAGGTAGGAGTTCTCTGACTTTTTTTTTTACATTCAAGATTGTTGTGGGTATTCTAGGTCTCTTAAATTTCTATATGAATTTTAGTATCACCTTATCAATTTCTGCAAAATAGCCACCTAGGATTTTTATAGGAATTAAATTAAATCTGTAGATCATTCGAAGTGTATTGTGATCCTAACAATATTAAGTCTAACAATCCATAACCAGGGCATGTTCTACCATTTATTATATCTTGTTTAATTATTTTCAATGATGTTTCTTAGTTTTAAGCATACAAGTCTTACACTTATTTTGTTAAATTCATTCTTAAGTATTCTATTGCCTTTGATGCTGTTGTAAATAGAATTGTTTTCTTAATTTTATTTTCTGATTGCTCATTGCTAATGTATTGAAATACAATTGAGTTTTGTAACCTCAAACTTTGCTGAATTCATTTATTCTAATAGGTTTGGGCTTTCTTGGGGTATGTGTACTCCTTAGGATTTTCTATATACAAAACCTGCAAGTACAGATAGTTGTATTTCATTCTTTCTAATATTGACATCTTTTATTTTTCTTGCCCAATTGCCCTAGCTAGAAACTCCATTACATTTTGTCTTTTATTATGTTAATATGGTTCAGTCCTTATTAAACCAACCAAGTATTTCTGGGGTTGTTGATTTTCTCTGTTGTTTTTCCCTACTCTATTTTACTTATTTTTGCTCTAGTCTTTATTATTTGCTTCCTTCTGCTTTCTTTGGGTTTACTTTGTTAATTGACTGTGGCCTCTCTTCTTTTTCAAAATAGATGTCTGTATGGGTCGCCTGGTGGCACAGCAATTAAGTGCACACATTCCACTTTGGCGGCCAGGGGTTCACTGTTTTGAATCCTGGGTGCGGACCTATGCACTGCTTGTCGGGTCATGCTGTAGCAGTCATCCCACAAAAATAGAGAAAGATAGGCACAGATGTTAGCTCAGGGCCAGTTTTCCTCAGCAAATGGATGAGGATTGGTGGCAGATGTTAGTTCAGGGCTAATCCTCCTCAAAAATAAAATAGGTGTTTGTAGCTATAAATTCTCCTCTAAGCATCACTTTAGCTATATCCCATAAATTTTGGTATGGTGTGATTTTGTTTTCCTTCGTCTCATAGTATTTTCTATTTCCCTGTGATTTCTTATTTGAACCATTGGTCATTTAGGAGTAGGTCGTTTAACTTTTACTTGGTTGTGATATGTATTCATACTCATATATACCTTCATACACATAAATAGACATACTTAGAAATCATGAGTTCTCATGGGCAACTTTAATTTCAGTCCATCCCCTCAGGTCTTGTTCTTTCCTCCCTTTGTTTTGTATGTGTATGTCCTTTCTTCCACAGTATAAACTTGACTCTGAAGAACATCAACACGTTTACTCACTTGATATATCCTATAATGCTTTTAAATGTGTTTCATAATTGCTTAGCACATAGCACTAGGGTTAAAACGTACTAAAAAGAGTTCAGGATTTTGTTTGCACCTTAGTCTCTTGACTAAGAATGAAGATATATGTTAGATTTGTATTCTTAGGTTACTTGGATTAGTGCTTTGTTTTTCCTTTTAGAAGGTTCATTTGTTTGTTCATTTATTTTCACTTTTACTTCTCTTTTCTTATCCTGTTGATTTAATGTGATTTTTTTGAATATGCACAACATTACCCTACTTCTCGAAGTATAAATATGCAAAAGGTGTACTTAGAGAAGTACCATTCCCTCTGTATTGCTTCTCTTTGCACTCCACAGTCTCCTGCCAGCCCCTTGAAGATAACTAAGTATACTGTTTTCTGATTTATCTTTCTTGTGTATCATTTTGTAAAGGTAAGTGTCTTTCTACTTTTTTTCTTATTTTGCTTTCTTCTTACCCAAAGGCTGGCATAATAGATATCCTCTTTTTCATTTTTTTCCACTTAATGTTATGTTCTAGAAATAATGAAACAGCTTAAAATACAAACCCATTAAAACTTTTCTCACAATTTTCATGTCAGATCTAGAATTATGATAATTTACTTATAACTTTATAAAAGTGCGAGAAAGTGGTACTGTACACTTGTTCTAAATTTGAAATCTAGAAATTTCACAATAGATCTGTTTTTCTGTTTAGTAGACTAAATGCATCTTTTCATGTAGCTCATGATGGAGAATCAACTGAAAATCTTATTCTTGAGAATGAAGCAGTGTCAAATACCGACATGCAAATGTTGAAAGCAGCTGCTAGAATGAAGAGACGCAATGGTAAGTATAATAATTATAGATATCTTTTAAGTTATTTTAAGTTAAGCTCATCGAAAGATCTTTTTTGTTTGGTTTATGAATATGTGTTTGAGCATACATTTTGTAGGAATTTTACCCTTTGATGTGAGTGTAAATACCCTAAGATAACTAGAGAACTAAAGTGAAAGCTTTGATACTTTTTGTTTGGTATTTGCATGGTCTGTGACTACCATGTAACAAGATTGCTTCCACAAGCACTCATGAAAACTATTCACACAAATTTCCCACTTCAATTACATGATCTATTTAAATAAATATTTTCACTGCTGTAACTTTACAGTTCTCTTTCTCTAATTTTACACAAATTAGAAAAAATTTTTCAGATTACTTGGCATACCCAGAAGTTTTATAATCGATCTGTTTTTCTATTTAGCATTTCTTATAATACAGGAAAAGGATAGTATAGCTGTTGAAGATCAATTACCTGAAGACATAGCTTTAGTTTTAAGAAGCCAATTTCAAGCTAAGAATTTTGAAGCTACCGGAAATGAAAGTTCTGATAGTAAGTAATTAATTAAAAACCTCAAAAATTGTTTTAAATTAAAATTTAAGAGAGCTTTGTTCCATAGTTCATGAATATGTCTACAATTATTGTGTTCAGACTTTTAGATCTTTATTGGTGATTTATCTGTGCATTCTATAATTCCTGAGTTAGATGTGCTAAATTTCCCACTATGATTATGGATTTCTCTATATCTTATGTCAGGTTTTGCTTTATGTCGTATGACACTTTATTATTAACATACATATAAATTTAAAATTAATAATTTTCTTAGAGGACAGTCCTAATGAAGGAAACTACTTTATCATTTTTATAGTTTTGTTTGTTCATTTGCCTTAACCACCTGCTGTTACTGTAGCTCCACCCATTTTCAGATTGGTATTTGCATGATAGATGTTTTTTCTATCTTGCTGCTTTAGCTTTCCTATATCTTTATGATTTTTTTCTGTATCTCTTGTATGAAGCTCACAGTTGTGTATTTTCCAAGTTCAGTCTGATATCTTTGTCTTTTAATTAGCACTGATAATTCACATTTCACCCAATTTTGTTATTTTGAGGTTTAAGTAACACCATTTTCTTGTTCTTCCTGTTTTTCCTGCCTGATCAGCTTCTTTTACTCTCTTTTCTGCTCTATATTTTAATATTATTACACATTTTTTCTTAGACATATTTATACCCCAAATTTTAACTTTATTCTAAACTATGAATATGGTAAGAAAGCTAGAGAATATTTTAATTAACATTAACCAATATTAAATTATTATTAATTTTAATTTATTGATATCTCTATCTAAAAAGTAACAAGACTGATTCTATGTGCACAAGTGAAAATGTAGTCACATATATTTATACTTCAATAGACAGTCTCTTTTAATTGTTTATTACCACAAAGTATGATTTGCTTATATCATTAAGAAATGAGATGAAATATTGTTGGTTAATTACCATATATTGCAAATCTAGTACTTAAACTACAGATCTGCTTCTCTATTTAGTGCATTTAAAAGTCTTTCTTCTTCTAACTCAGAGCATGGATGAAGTATTATATAAAAATGTTTTGCTTAACACTAGGAGCTGCTGGAAAGAATAGACTCAGTAGTAAATATGATAATTATGAAAACTATTAAATTATTTTAATTATGTTAATTTTTAATTAAATTAAGCATAATTTGGCTCATAGATATGTGTCCTGATACAACCTTACATGCATCCACTGTCAAATTTTCAAAAATTCTATTATTTAAATTTCTTACTTCTTGATTTCCTTGAGTTTTTTGTTCATTCTGCCCTTTACTGTCAGATGCATATTGGATTCTCCTATTTTGATTTTGAATTTATCTTTTCTTGTAGTTCTGTCCTCTTGTTCTTGTACTGCCTATGTTATTAGATGCACACAAATTTTAAAAATTACATATTTTCTGGTGAACTCAACTTATTATTTTTTATTAGAGACCATCTTAATTTCTGGTAAGGTCCTCTGACTTATATCCTATTTTGTCTGACATTGACATAACTGTAACAGATTTATTTTGATTAGTATTTTCATGACATATCTTTTTTCATTTATTTAATTTCTACCTTTTTGTATTAAAATTTAGTGATGTATCTTATAGTTTATAGTTAGATTATTTATAAATCCAGTGTGATTGTCTTTATCTGTTCCTAGAACATGTAATGTATTTATAATTATTATAATAATTAATATATTTGGATTTAAATATTTTGAGATACTTTCTGTTTTTCCCATCTAATCCATCTTTCTATTTTTTTAATTTATGTTGGAATTATGATTATTATTCCAATTTTTAAATCAATCATATGTTTAAAATTTAAAAGCCATTAAAAATGTGAATACCTTAGGAAAATGAAGTCCACTTTCAACTTTCTAAGTGTATATATGAAGTAACAGAGTGCCTCCACATACTTTCAGTAAAAACGCTCATGATTTCTACACTTAACTTCATAGTTCATTTTGAAAATTCACCAGCCTTCTTTTTTGATCATTTAAAAAATTGTGGTTATTTGTTTGTTATAAAAATGAGAGGAAACTTTGGATGTTTCTTGGTATATTTAAATAATTCAGAGGCTTCACAATAAAGCAGTTTTAGGCTTTGGTGGATTAAAAGCCTCTCTTCCTCTAGCTGAGAAAATGCATAAGATACCAGATGAAAATATTTTACCTGAAGATAAAGTTTTAATTTCAAAATTTAGAATCTCAAATTAAGAATCTTGGAACTTCCAGAGTGACATCAGCACCATGGTGGAGTGAACTCTTCCCTTAGTCTCTCCCCACTAAGTTACGATGAAAATGACATTCATAAACCAACAAAAGATTCCACACAGCACAATAGACATCTGAAAGATCCATGCAGCCATATGTCTGAAGGTGGGGATGCTGGACCCCTCAGGAAGCAGTGGTGGAGGTAAGCAGATCTCCTCTCCCTCCTGAGCAGCAGCAATCTAGGGTGTGGGACCTCACATAGTAGCAGCGTGCAACTCTGAGAGGAGAAGGGGGACAAAGTAGCCTTCCATGGGAACATTCTCACTCTCAGAATTGCCTCCAAACCCATGGGAACACTCCACACCCAGGCAGCTAAGCAACCATGGTGGCACCCTCACCAAGTTGAGCAGCCCAGGTGGGAAGACAGTGAGTACAGAGCTGGAGCATGCAGGATTGTGTGCACTAAAGAAAACACCCCTCTCCTGCTCCCGCCTGGCACACCAGCTTGGCCAGTCAGCCAAAGCAGGGAATCCCCACCAAAGTGTCTGTGACTACATGTGTAAAGCATCAGTGGCCAACAGGCAAATGCAGATGGGCCCTGCCTGCACAGCTTCTAATGGACAGGCACAACTGCAAGGGATTGCAGCCAGCTCAGAAAACACAGCTCCTGCTCCCCATGGTGGTGGCAGGTGGAATCTGTGACTAGATACTACCACTATGCAATGACATAAGTCCAACCCATCAAATAGCATGAAGAGGTATATTAACACTCCAGACAAGAAGGAAAAAACAAGTACCCAGAAATCAATCCTGAAGTCACAGAAATTTGTAACCTAAATGGCAGAGAATTCAAATAGTTATCATAAAGAAACTCAGCAAATTACAAGAAAACTCAGAAAGACTGTTCAGTGAACTCAGGAATAAAATTAATGAACAGAATCACAATCACAAAAATGACTGAAACTATTAAAAAAAATCAGAAATGTTGGAGATGAAGAACACAATGAATGACATAAAGAAAAACCTGGAATCCTTACAAACCAGAACTGATATTATGGAGGACAGAATTAGTAATTTAGAAGACAAAAATATAGAAATGCTGCAGATGGAGGAGGAGAGAGACTAAGACTAAAAAGAAATAAAGAAATTGTCCAAGAAATATCCGACTCAATTAGGAAATGAAACATGAGGATTACAGGTATTCCAGGGGAAGAAGAGAGGGAGAAGGGAGCAGAGAGCTTGTTCAAAGAAAGAATAGCTGAGAATTTCCCAAACTTGTGGAAGGAGGTGGAACTACATGTAAATTAAGCTAATAGAACTCCTAATTACATAAATGTAAAAAATCCTTCTCCAAGGTATATATCAGTAAAACTGGCAAAAGTCAATGACAAAGAAAAAATATTAAGGGCAGCAAGGCAGAAGAAAATAACCTAGAAAGGAAGCCCTATTAGGCTTTCAGCAGATTTCTCAAGAGAAAGCTTACAGGCTTAGAGAGAGTGGAATGATATATTCAAAATTCTTAAAGACAAGAGCTTTCAGCCAAGAATACTCTATCCAGTGAAACTATTCCTCAGATACAATGGAGAAATAACAACTTTCCCAAATAAACAAAAGCTAAGGGAGTTCATCACCAAAAGACAACTCCCATAAGAAAGGCTTAAGAAGGCCCTCATACCTGAAAAATAAAAGAATTTACAAAGCCTTGAGCAAGGAGATAAATAGACAAATTCAGAAAATTGCAGCTCTCTATCAGAACAGGTTAGCAAACGCCTAATTTTAACATTAAAGATAAGGGAAGGAAAGCATCAAAAGTAACTATAATCACTTCATTTTAATCACAAACTCACAACACAAGATGGAATAAATTGTGATAATAACTTAGGGAAGAGGAAAGGGATGAAACCTGCTTAGACTAAGGAAATATGAGTGGATCAGAAAAGGGACTATCTTGTCTATGAGATTTTCCATAAAAACCTCATAGTAACCACTAAACAAAAAATCAGAACAGAGACACAAATGATAAAGAAAGAAAAAACTGAGAAAACCGTCACAGAGAAACACCAAATTGAATTGGCAGTCAGAAATACATGGGATGAGAAACAAGAGAAATCCAGAACAACCAGAAAAGAAGTGACACAGTGGCACTATTAAGCCTTCATATATAAATAATCATTTAAATGTAAATGGATTGAATTCTCCAATCAAAAGACACAGAGTGGCTGGGTGGATTAAAAAACAAGATCCAGAAATATGCTACCTCCAGCAAACGCATCTCAGCTTTAAAGACAAACAGGCTCAGAGTGAAGGGGTGGAAGACAATACTCCAAACTAATGGCAAACAAAAGAAAGCAGGTTTTGCCATACTTAGACAAAGCAGACTTCAAGATAAAAAAGGCAATGAGAGACAAAGAGAGGCAATATATAATGATAAAAGGGACCCTCCATTTATGAAGTGGCTATAACACTTATAAAAGTATATGCACCTCACACAGGAACCCCAAAGTACATAGAGCAACTATTAATTGACCTAAAAGGAGACATTAATAGCAACACAAAAATAGTAGGGGGCCTCAACACCCCACATACATCAGTGGATAGAACATCCAGACAGAAAGTCAACAAGGAAATAGTGGAATTAAATGAAAAACTAGACCAGATACACTTAATAGATATATATAGAGCACTGCAACCAAAGAGAGTAGAATACACATTATTCTCAAGTGCACTTGGAACATTCTCAGAGATAGACCATATGTTGGGAAACAAGGCAAGCCTCAGTAAACTTAAGAAGAAGACTGAAATCATATCAAGCATCTTTTCTGACTATAATGCTAGGAAACTAGAAATCAACTACAAGGAAAAAGCTAGGAAAGTGACAAGTATGTGAAGACTAAACAATGTGCTACTGAACAGCGAATGTATCAAAGAATAAAATAAAGGAGAAAGCAAAAAATACCTGGAGACAAATGAAAATGAAAATGCAGCATATCAAGTCATATGGGATTCAGCAAAAGTAGTCCTAAGAGGGAAATTCATAGCAATACAGGGCCACCTTAACAAATAAGAAAAATAACTCTTGCTGTTTGCAGATGACATGATTTTTTATGTAGAAAACCCTAAAGAATCCATCAGAAAACTATTAGAAATAATCAACGACTACAGCAAAAGTGTCAGGGTACAAAATCAATTTAGAAATATCAGTTGCATTTCTGTACTCTAATAGTGAACAAACAAAAAGAGAACTCAAGAATACAATCCTATTTACAATTGCAACAAAAAGAATAAAATATCTAGGGATAAATTTAACCAAGAAGGTGAAAGAGCTATACAATGAAGACTATAAGACATTATTGAAATAAATTCATGATGACATAAAGAAATGGAAAGGTATTCCTTGCACATGGATTGAAAGAATAAATATGGTTAAAATGTCCATACTACCTAAAGCAAGCTACAGATTCAATGCAATCTCAATCAGAATCCCAATGACATTCTTCATGGAAATAGAACAAAGAATTCTAAAATTCATATGGGACAACAAAAGACCTGGAAATAGCTAAAACAGTCCTGAGAAAAAAGAACAAAGCTGGAGGCATCACAATCCCTGACTTCAAAATATAGTACAAAGCTATAGTAATCAAAACAGCATGGTACTGGCACAAAAACACACATACAGATCAATGGAACATAATTGAAAGCCCAGAAATAAAACCACACATCTACAGACAGCTAATCTTCAACAAGGGAACCAAGAAGATACAATGGTGAAAGGAAAGTCTCTTCAGTAAATGATGCTGGGAAAACTGGACAGCCACATGCAAAAGAAGGAAAGTAGACCATTATCTTTTGCCATTCACAAAAATTAACTCAGGACCAGCCTTGTGCCCTAGTGGTTAAGTTTGGCATACTCTGCTTCAGCAGCTCGGGTTTGGTTCCTGGATGTGGACCTACACCCACTCATCAGCAGTCATGCTGTGGTGGTGACTCACATGCAAAATAGAGGAAGATTGGCACAGATGTTAGCTTACAGTGAATCTTCTTCAAGCAAAAAAACAAAAAATAAAAAGGAAGATTGGCAACAGATGTTGGCACAGGGAAATTCTTCCTCAGCAAAAGAAAAAAAATTAACTCAAAAAGGATTAAAGACCTGAAGATAAGACGTGAAACCATAAAACTCCTACAAGAAAATATAGGCAATACACCCTTTGACATCGGTCTTAGCAGCATCGTTTTGAATAGCATGTCTACTCAGGCAAGGGAAACAAAAGAAAAAATAAACAAATGGGACAACATCAGACTCAAGAAATTTTGCAAGGCCAAGGAAACCAGGAACAAAATGAAAAGACAACCCACCAACTGGGAGAAAATATTTTCAGATCATATATCTAACAAGGAGTTAATCTCCAAGATATACAAAGAACTCGTAAAACTAAACAACAAAAAAGCAAGCAACCCAATCAAAAAATGGGCAGAAGATATGAACGGAAATTTCTCCACAGAAGGTGTACAGATTGCCACAGGGCACATGAAAAGATCTTCAACATCACCAATCATTAGGGAAATGCAAATCAAAACTACAATGAAATACCACCTTACTCCTGTTAGGATGGCTACAATTACCAGACAAAAAATAACAAATGTTGGAAAGGATGTGGAAAAAAGGGAACCCCCATACACTGCTGGTGGGAATGCAAATTGGTGTAGCCACTATGGAGAACAGTATGGAGATTTCTCAAAAAAACTAAAAATAGAAATATCATATAACCCAGCTATCCCATTACTGGGTATTTATCCAAAGAACTTGAAATCAACAAGTCAAAGACATGCACCCATATCTTCATTGCAGCATTATTCACAATAGCCAAGTTGTGGAAGCAACCCAAGTGCTCATCAACTGATGAATGGATAAAGAAGATGTGGTATACATATACAATGGAATTCTACTCAGCCATAAAAAAAGACAAAATCATCCCATTTGCAACAACATGGATGGACCTTGAGGGTATTGTGTTAAGTGAAATAAGCCAGACAGAGAAAGACAAACAGCACATGATTTCACTCATATGCGGAAGGTAAACACATGAAGAAAGAGAACAGATTAGTGGTTACCAGAGGGGAAGGGGGTTGGGGAGTGGGCATAAAGAGTAAAGGGGCACATATATATTTGATGATTGACAAATAATAACGTATAACTGAAATTTCACAATGTTATAAACTATTACTACCTCAATAAAATAATGAAAAAAAAATCTTGGGACTTCTAGAAAATAGTTTTTGACAATTTGACTATGATATGTGTATGTGTGGATCTCTGAGTCTATTTTAGTTTGAGTTTGTTGAGCTTCTTTATGTGAAGATTAATGTTTTTCATAATATTTGGGAAGTTAATGACCATTATCTCTTCACAAATTATTTCTTCTTTCTCTCTCTTCTTCCCCTCTGGGATGCCCATTATGCATATGTTGATACTCTTGAGGGTTTTTCCACAAATCTCTGAGGCTCTGTTAATTTTCTTCATTCTTTTTTCTCTTTGACCTTTAGACTGGATAATCTCAATTTACCTCTCTTCATTTTTACTGATTCTTTCTTTGCCTTTTTAACCCTACCTTTGATTCCATCTCTTTCACTTACTGTGCTTTCAACTCCAGAATTTCTATTTGATTATTTTAAAAAAATTCTACCATGTTGCTGATATTCTTTCATGGTAACAAGTTGTTATAATTTCCTTTAATTCTTTAGACATAGTTTCCTTTAGTTATTTGAACATATTTGTAAAAGCTCATTTAAAATCTTTGTCCAGTAAGTTTGATGTCTGGGCTTCCTCATAGGCAGTTTCTATTGACTGCTTCTTTTTCCTTCTGTGTATTGGCCACTTTCTTGTTTCTTTGCATGTCTCATTTTTTCTTTTGATTGAAGACTGGCCATTTTAAATATAATGTGCAAGTATGGAAATATATTCCTCCCCTTCCCCAGGGTTTGTTGTTTTTATTTATTTGATTGTTTACTGAATTTATTGACCAGTCTGTAAAGTCTGTATTCTTTGTTCCTTGTGGCCACTGAAGTCTCTGCTCAGTTAGCTTAGTGGTTTGCTAATGATTGGACAGAGATTTCCTCAAATGTGTTGAAGTCTCTCAGCCCCTGCTGAGGGGCGCTGTGTTTGTGTTGGGGCATGCCTTCAGTGCTCAGGCAGGAAGTTTATAAATCTGCTCTAGCTTTCACTTCATGCTTACTCAAAGCCTCAAGGTTATCCACAGGTGAGAGGTTAGGAAATTTTCGTGTCTTTCCTGGATATGTACATAGTCCCATATAAGTTCTTTGCCTTTTAGATTCCCAGGAATATATCAGAGCTTTATAAAGCCACCTTTTATGGACATCCAGTTCCCAGTATTTCTTAAGACTTTTTAGTTGGACTCTTCTTAGCCCCAACTGGTAATGCTGCATCACACAGCTACTGTGGTAAACAATTACCACTGATAGATTTTGACAAATGTCCTGGGGATATGGTTGCTCTGTACAGAGCAGGCAGCTCTAGGTCTGGTCAAATAAGTACATGCCCTGACAGTGCAGCTTTTCAGCAAGCTACCAGATGTGTCAAATAGTTACTATTCTCTAGGAATGGTGTTTTGGGGAATCTCCAAACGTATTTTGTCCTCTCTAGTGGCTGCTAAGCTGCTGGTTTTCACAGCTACTATGTTTGTAGTGCTGTTAGTTTACAAGGCAACAATGGACCTGGGGAGAGAGGAATGGAAGGACAAGTTAACATGCTAGAAACCTCATTGGTGTTACCCAAAATCAGCCATTTAAGTAAATGCTTCTCATATTGCTGCAAGCCTTTATTTAAAACCTAGAGTTCTCAAAGTGTTGACTCTGATGATTATCG
Organism: Equus caballus; assembly: GCF_041296265.1. Taxonomy (NCBI): domain Eukaryota; kingdom Metazoa; phylum Chordata; class Mammalia; order Perissodactyla; family Equidae; genus Equus; species Equus caballus. The sequence continues at coordinate 16,702,513 of NC_091712.1, read as the reverse complement.
GCCAGCATTCTCATTGCTTTTAGGGAGGAATAGGTTTTTGGCTGTCCTTACCCTGCCATTGCACAAGTGCTATGTTGAGTATTACTTTGGATGGTATGAATATTATCCTCATGTTTTTGTTTGTGGTTACTTTTTAAATATTTTTCTATATGTGTTTTTAAATCTCTTCAATCATTTTGTTGAAGTTTATTTCTCTTAAGCAGAATGTAGTTTGAGTTTCTTTTTGATACAAATATACAAATCTTTGCTCATTTTGTCTATTAACAGGGACTTTAAGTTATTTGCTTGTCAAAACAAATACGGTTAATATTCTTTTCTCTTGTTTCTACTTTCTGTTCAAATATTTCCTTGTGGTTTTCCCTGTTTATGGTTATATGGGTAATGCTTCGCTTCCTCAGCATTACCCATATAATCATATAATTCATTCTAGGAATTACAAAGATGCATACTTTTAAGTAAAAATCTTTATATTTAAATTCAAAGGTAATATGCATTCACTGTAATAAATTCAAGCAGTACGAAAAAGTATAAAGAAAATGTCTTTCTTCCCTTTACTCTTCCTTCCCCAATTCACTCCAAAGTGATTAACATTATTGATAATTGAATGTATATCCTATCAGAAAATGTTTTAAGCATATATAAGCTCCACTCATTTATAGAGTATTTCATATACAAAAAATGGGACCATTTTTTTCTTACGTTTAATAAAATATTGTGCCTATCGTTTCATCATAACAGATTAGGTTTTCAATGGCATTTATTTATCAAGTTAATGTTTTTTGTTATTTAGATAGGTTTTACTTCTTTCTTATTACAGCCAATGATGTAATATGTGTTCTTTGCACATATGTCCTTGTATTTTGGTCATAGCATTATTGTAGGGCTTTGTAGGATTGTTAAGTTTAATACATGCATATTAAAAAGTGATAGAGATTGCCAAATTGTCCTCTGAAAAGTTTTAACAATTTATCTTCTCCTCCAATGTGAATTGTGTTCCTTTCCTATCACCCTCCTCAATGCTGAATAATATAAACCTCTAATATTTTTGTCAAATTGGGTCCCAGATAGAACTTTGTTGCTTTAATTATCCCTTAAAAACATGAATGAATTTTATTTATTTAACAAACAACAAATAATTTATTTAACAAATATTTAAATACTTGACAAATATTATATTTATTTAACAAATACAGCTTTGTGCCAGGTCCTGAGTTTGGGCTTAATACTATATACTTATCAATTTTATCTACTTATTTTTCTGGGTCTTGTTTGTTCATATCTTTTGAGTATTTGTATATTCTCACTTTATTTTTCAAAAGCTCTTTATTGTATATATTGACCCTTGTGCTTTTTTATATATGTTGTTAATAAATATCCTCAATCTATTATTTATATTTTCATTTTTATTTTTGGTGTCTTTTTCAGTAATAAAATTAAAAATCTTCTTGTGTATTAATTTTTCCTTTATGTCTTCTGGGTTTCATGACAGGCTTAGGAATGCCATTTCAAACTCAAGATTATTTATGCATATCCTAAAATTGCTCTGTTGCCTTAATAGCCTTTTTCTTTACAACATTTATTTTCTGTTACTCCATTTGGAGTTCATTTTGTGTGTGTCTCAGGGTTGGTTTTGATTGCATTTAACAGGAAACTTTAACAGTAGTTTTAACAATGTGGAAGTTTCTATCCCACATAAATAATTCTGAAACTAGGTAGTCAAAGGGTCTGGTGGTTTCACAGTAACAAGGAACCAAGATCTATTTGTTGCTCTTTCTTCCTTACAAAGCTGCCTCACATTTGTATTCTAACAAGGGGAAGAAGGTGACTTAAAGAGAATGCCGTCTCTCTTTAAGGAGAGTTCGTGAAATTTCCACATACACTTTCACTTACATTTCATTGTCTAAATTAGAACTCAGTCGTATGGCTATCCCTGAGCGCAAGGGAGGCTGAGAAATGTGTTTTATCTGGGCTGTAATACACTCCTGCTAAAAATTGGGATTTCGTTACTGAAAGAGAGGATGATAATGGACTATGCATATATTCATATATAATGTAAGATAGGAACTTACCATTAATTTCTTCTACATAGTGAGCTGATTGTTTCAATACCCTTTATTGAATAATAGTATCTGAACTGAATTAAAAGAAACTGTATCAATAATTAGATTTTGTAGGTTTATGAATTTATTTCAGGATTCACTATTCAATTACATTGACCTACTTGTATCTTCTTGTCCTGGTTCACTAAGGACAAATTTGATAATTCCTATAAATTTGGTGTCTGATAGACTACTTTGATCTTCATTATATCTAGTTTTCAAAATTTTCTTGACTATTGTGCATTTATTCTTTTGTAAATTAGCCGATTAAGTGCCACCAAACAATTCATTGAGCTTTTAGCTACTTTAATTGATTTATCATTCTAGTTTATAGTTTTCAAAATTTTTGCCAAAACTTTTAAAATTTTATTACTAATTGCTAGTTTTTTAAAAAACTATTGTGATTAGAAGGTAATATTTTCTATTACATTTTCTAAATGGATATCACAGATCTGCAGAATTATTGACATTTGAATGTTTGCCTTTATTCTGCTACTTTATTGAGCTCTATTAATTTTCATTATTGATTATCTTGGAAGTTTTAGATGGAAAATTATATTAATTGTATATAATGATCATTAGTGCCTTTACATTTTTCCTCATTTCTTTTTTGTCATTTTGCATTAGTTAAGATCTCTTGCATAATGCTAAATAATTAGCAGTTGTGAGAAGCATCTACTATTTATTCCTGACTTTAATAAGAATGCTTATAATGTTTCATATTAAGTTTAGTATTTGCTTTAGATTGACTTTGTTCAAGTTTTTCTTTATTCCTCACTCATTAGGAATGGCAAAAATTAAATTCTCATTGAGAATCAACTGAGATTTTTATATGATTTTTCCTTTAGTCAATTAATATAGTGAATTAAATATAGACCCATATTTGCATCTGGGCTAAGTCCTATTTGGTCATGGTGATTTTCAAAATACATTAGTTCATTTTATTTACTATATTTATTATAGATTTTTGCATTTATATTAATGAAGTAGTTATTAGAGTTCTTACAATACTTATGTTCTCCTTATTCTGGACATATGGAACTAAACACAACTAACTTTTTTTTGTATTGTGGTAAAAAAAACCACTACATAATATGAAATTGACTCTCTAAGCAAATTCTTAGGTGTATAGTACAATATGGTTAACTATAAGCATAGTGTTCAACAACAGATATCTAGAACTTTTTCATCTTGCTTAACTGAAACTTTATACTTATTGACGAGTAATTCATTATTTTCCCCTTCTTCCAGCCCATGGCAACCACCATTTTACTTTCTGCTTCTAGATGTTTGACTACTTTACATACTTCACATAAATGGAATCATGCAGTACTTGTCCTCCTGTGACAGGCTATTTAACTTAGTCTAATGTGCTTGAGGTTCACCTATATTGTCACAAACAATAGAATTTCCTTTTTTTAAAGGCTGAATAATGTTCCATTTATGTATATATTACTTTTTCTTATTCATTCACCGTTCACAGTTTTGTTATTTATTCAGCCATTGATGGACACTTAGGTTGCTTCCAAGTCTTGGTTATTGCACAATGAATAATAAGCAGGGGTGCATATATCTTTTCAAGTTAGTGTTTTGGTTTCCTTTGGATAAATACCTGGAAGTGGAATTGCTGGATCATATGGTAGTTCTATTTTTAATTTTTTGAGGAACTTCCATACTGTTTTCCATAGTGGCTGCACCAATTTACATTTTCACCAACAGTGCACAAAGATTCACTTTTCTCCATATCCTCACTTACACTTACCGTTTTTTGATAATTGTCATTCTAACAGGTCTGAGGTGATATCTCATGGTAGTTTTGATTTGTGTTTCCCTACTGATTACTGATGTTGAGCATTTTTCATGTGCCTGTTGGCCATCTGTATATCTTTGGAAAAACGTCTATTCAGATCATTCCGCCCATTTTTAAATAAGATTTAGGTGGGTTTTTTTTCTTTTGTTATTGAGTTATATGAGTTCTTTATATATTTTGGATATTAATCCCTTATCAGATATATGATTTGCAAATATTTTCTCCCATTCTGTAGGTTGCCTTTCCATTTTGTTATTGTTTCCTTTGCTGCACAGAAGCTTTTTCGTTTGAAGTAGTCTCATTTGTTTATTTTTGTTTTTGCCTTTGCTTTTGTTTTTGGTGTCAAATTTAAAAAGTCATTTCCAAGACCAATGTCAAGAAGCTTACCACTTGTGTTTTCTTCTAGGAGTTTTATGGTTTCAGATCTTACATTGAAACCTCTACTCCATTTTGAGTTAATTTTAGTGTACAGTATAAGACAGTAGTCCAATTTTATTCTTTTGCATATGGCTGTCCAGTTTTTCCAGCATCATTTATTGAAGAAACTGTCCATTTTTCATTGCATATTCTTGGCTCTTTTGTCCTAAATTAATTGACAATATACATGTGGATTTATTCTAGTTTACCATTTGATTTGTTCTTTGTCTCATTAGTTGTTCAAAAGTGTGTTCATGGGGCTGGCCTGATGGTGTAGTGGTTAAATTCACATGCTCCACTTCACCATCCCAGGGTTCACAGGTTTGGATCCTGAACACAGACCTACACACTGTACATCAAGCCATGATGTGGTGACATCCCACATACAAAATAGAAGAAGATTGGCACAGATGTTAGTTCAGTAACAATCTTCCTCAAGCTCAAAGAGAAAGTTGGCAACAAGTGTTAACTCAGGACCAATCTTCCTCACCAAAAAACTCCCAAAAGTGTGTTTTATAAATTCTACATCTTTGTGAATTTTCCAGTTTTTCTGCTGTTAATTTCTAGTGTCATTCCATAGTGGTAGAAAAATATACTTGGTATGATTTGAATCTTAAATTTGTTAAGACTTGTTTTGTAACCTCACATGTAATCTATCCTGGACAAGGTTAGGTGTGCACTTGAGAACAATGTGTATTCTTCTGCTATTGGGTGGCATGTTTGTATACATTTGTTGTTCTATAGTAGTGTTGAAATCCTCAGCAACATTATAAGGTCAGTTTCTGGAGACATTTTTCTATCTTTCTTTATGCCATATTTCCATGGTTCTTCTTGTTCCTTGGCAGTTGTTTCAGTGTCTGTGCATTTGAAAAATGATCTCCTCTCCTTGTCTTTACAGACTGGCTTTCTTTTACTTATTTTCTGTACTGATTTTCTTTTATTAATTTTTTGAGGTTTTTTTCCAGCTATGATTGACAAATAAGTTTTCCGTTTTCTTTTTTGAGATATAATTATTGAGATATAATTGATATATAACATTGTATAAGTTTAAGGTGTAAAACATGATGATTATATACAAATAGATTGCAAAATAATTACCACAATAAGGTTAGTTAACACATCCATCACCTGACATAATTACCTTTTTTGTGTGGTAAGAACATTTAAGGCCTACTCTCTTAGCAACTTTTAAGTATATAATACCCTATTGTTAACTGTAGTCACCGTGTTGTACATTAGATCCCCAGAATTTATTTATCTTACAACTAGAAATGTGTACCCTTTGGCCAACATCTCCCTGTTTTTCCCATCCACCAACCCATTGTAACCACTATTTTATTCTTGGTTTCTGTGAGTTGGGTTTCTATGATGTCAGTGTGGGTTTGTCATATGGCCTTTATTATGTTGAGGTAAGTTTGTTTTATGCTCAATTTGTTGAGAGCTTTTATCATGAAAGGATGTTGAATTTTGTCAAAAGCTTTTTCTGCATCTATTGAGATGATCATATGATTTTTATCTTTCATTCTATTAATGTGATAATCACATTTATTGACTTTTGTATGTTGAAACATTCTTACATTCCACAAGTAAATCCTAATTGATCATGATGTGTGATGCTTTTAATGTGCTGTCGAATTCTATCTGCTGGGATTTTGTTGAGAATTTTCGCATCTATATTCATCAAAGATACTGGCCTGTGGTTTTATTTTCTTGTAATGTCCTCATCTGGCTTTGATATGAGGGTAATGCTGGCCTCGTAAAATGAATTTGAGAGTATTCCCTCCTCTTCAAGTTTTGGAAGACTTTGTGGAAGATTGGTATTATTTCTTCTTTAAATGTTTGGTAGAATTCCCCAATAAACCATCTGATCCTGGGCTTTTCTTTGATGGGAGGTTTTGATTATGGATTCAATCTCCTTATTGTTATTGTTTGTTCAGATTTTCTATTTATTCATAATTCAGTCTTAGTAGGTTGTATGTTTTAGGAATTTATCTATTTCTTTTAGGTTATCCAATTTTTTGGTGTACAATTTTTATAGTAGTCTCTTATCCTTATTTCTGTGATACCAGTTATAATTTCTCCTTTTTCATTTCTTATTTTATTTATTTGAGTCTTTATTTTTTCTTAGTTTAGATAAATGTTTCTCAATTTTGTTTCTGAATTTTGTTTAACTTTTCAAAAAATAGCTCTTAGTTTATTGATTTTTCTGTTGTTTTTCTAGTCCCTGTTTCATTTATCTCTGCTCCAATCTTTGTTATTTCCTTTCTTCTGATTACTTTGGTCTTGGTTTTTTATTCTTTTTCTAATACTTAGTTGTAAAGTTAGGTTGTTTATTTGAGATATTTTTTCTTAATATAGGCATTTATTGCTATAAACTTCCCTCTTAGAATCACTTTTGATCCATCCCCTAAGTTTTGGTATGCTGTGTTTCCATTTTCATTTGTTTGAAGATAATTTTTTATTTCCCTGTGCATTTGTTCCTTGTCTCACTGGTTGTCCAGGAGTGTATTGTTTAATTTCCACTTATATGTGAATTTTCCAGTTTTTCTTCTGTTACTGATTTCTGGTTTCAAGCGACTGGGGTCAGAAAACATACTTTGTATGATTTCGATCTTCCTGAGTTTCCTGAGATTTGTTTTGTTACGTATCATATGATCTACTCTAGATAATGTTCTGTGGGTACTTGCTCTTTTTGTAACTCTGCTCTTTTACTCCCCTTCTTTGTTATTCATGTTACAAATTACGTCTTTTTATATTTTGTATTTATTGATATATTTTTATAATTATAGTTTTTAAAATACTTTTTGTCTTTTAACCTGTATACCAGAATTAACAGTGATTTATGCACTACCGTTACAATATAACAGTATTTTGTCTTTGTCTATGTGTTTACCTTACTAGCGAGCTTTACACTTTTGTATACTTTTGTGTTTCTGTTTAGCTTCCATTCATTTCAACTTGAATGATTCTCTTTGGTTTAAGGTATGTCTAGTGGTGATAAAATCCCTTAGCTTTTGTTTATCTGGGAAAGTCTTTATTTCTGCTTCATTTTTGAAGGATTCTTTTGCTGGATATAGTATTCTTCGTTGGCAGTTTTTCCCCCCAGCACTTTGAATATATCATCCCAGTCTTTTCTGGCCTGCAAGTTTTCTGCTGAGAAATCTGACGCTAGTATTGTAAGTGTTTCTTGTATGTAAGAAGTCACTTTTCTCTTGCTGCTTTCAAAATTCTCTTTGCTTTTGACTTTTACTACTTAGATCATAATGTGTCTTGGTGTGGACAATATCTTGGTTTTTCCTTTTTGAAAACTTTTGGGCTTCTCGAATCTGAATGTCAATTTGCTTCCCCAGATTTGAGGAGTTTTGGGCCATTATTTCTTTAAGTGAACTTTCTGCCTCTTTCTGTCTCTCTTCTCCTCTGGGACTCCTGTAATGTGTATATTGGTCTGCTTTATTATATCTCTTTAGTCCCTTAAATTCTTTACATTTCTATTTTTTTCTTTTGTTTCTCTGGTTATCTGATTGGATAATTTCAAATGACCTTCACTGAGTCTGCTGATTCTTTCCTCTGCTTCACCAAATCTGTTGAACCCCTCTCATGAATTTTTCATTTTAGTTATTGTTCTCTTTAGCTCCAAAATTTCCATTTTTGTGCTGTTTTTTAAAAAGTATTTTGTCTCTTTTTTGAAATATTCATTTCATTCATGCAACATTTTACTGAGGTAGCTGAGCATTTTTATGATGAATATTTTGAAATCTTTGTCAGGTGACTCATATATCTCCATTTTTTTAAGGTTGGTTTCTGGAGATTTGTTTTTGTTCCTTTTATTGGGTCAAGTTTCCCTCTTTCTTCTTGTTCCTTGACACTTTGTGGTGGTGTCTGCACATTGGAAAAACTACCCCTCCCCCAGTCCTTATAGGCTGGATTCATACAGGGGAAGATCTTCACCATTCAGCCTGGCTAGAGATTATGGAGACCTCTTAGACTTGTTCTGTGGATGTTTCTTCTCTAGACTTGTGTATATAAATTCTTAAATAGAGATATTTGCCCTTTTTTCTCAGGAGTTCATGATCTCTTGCCCCTTCTGGTGTCTGTCTGAGCTTCTACAGGTCCTCAGGAGTGGCAGCACACCACCAAATCTTTTTTGTTTGTTTTGTTTTCAGCAGTCCCCAGGCATATTCTATATGTGGAGTCTTGGCAATGCTCTGAGACAAGACAAGACAGAAACTAGTCTCTTGGATGGTTCTCTGAAAAGTATGAACATTGAACGTATATTTGAGTCTTCTCCTTTCCTCTCCAGGGAGAAGCTGGGACTGATTTCCCAATTGTGCTGTACTGAACTGGAGAGAGGGGCTTTGGCATTGTGTGCATATGAATCCAAACTGTTGTCTTTGTTCTCAGTGGTCCCTAGGCAACTGGAGTATGCTGAGTCCCATCAGCACTTCAAGACAGACAATACAGAAGCTAGTGCCTCAGTCATCCCCCTGAAAAGCTGATATGTGGAAGAATATTCTATTTTTTCCCTCCCCAGAAAGAAGCTGGGATTTGGGTTTTTGGCCTCCTTGTTCTGCACTGAGCTGGAGGGAGGGTCTATGACCAGTGAGTGTGTACTACTTCATAACATCACTTTTGCTTCTCAGAAGCTCCCAACCTTGGACCCTTTTCTGTCAGTGCTGAGATCAGGCCAGACAGAAAACAGTCCCTCAGGCAGCCCCCAAAAGTCAGAACTTTGGACGTATGTTTCAATCTTTTCCTTCCCTCCCCAGGGAGAAGCTGGGAGCTGGCAGTATTTTCTGACTGGTGCTTTGTTGGGAGGAGAGATTATTGCTAGAGGGTGTCACAAATTTCCCTCTGGCTTCAATGTGACTGATTCATCTTCACCCAGTGTGCAAAAGCCTCTCACTGATCTCTGCATTTCTCACAAAGGGAGTCAGTCCTGGTATTGTATTGGTGTCTCCATGGGGAGAAAGAGGATCTAGGGCTTCCTATTCTTCCATCTTGCTGATGTCACCTTCCTGACTTAACTTAGATGTGGCCATGTGATTTTCTTAGGTCAATGAAGTATGAATCAATCATGTGTGGAAGCTTTAGGGGCCACTGTGTACTTCCCCTTATTCTCTCTTTTCCTTTGCTGCTATCATCAGGAATGTTGCAGATAGCAGAATTTATATCAGGCCTACTTTCAGAGTGAAAATGTGGAACAGAACCTCTAGGTAATCTTCAGTTGACATGTAGTAGGGGCAGGAAATAGATCTTTGTGTTTAAGCCACTGGAATTTTACAATTATTTGATACTTCAGCATAGTCTAACCTATCTCAATTTATACAATTAGTAAATGATACTCTTCTATTTTTATGTTCTATCCTTCTGTAGTTTTGGCATCAGAATACTATATTATAAAGTGAAATGGATAAAATCCACGTTTTCCTAGAAATTTTATGGCTTATATAACATGGATATTCAGTAATCTTTGATGGTTTCATAGAAATTTCGCTTAAAACTCTTTGATCTTGTGACATTTCTCATGGTAGATTTTCAATATTTTCCTGTAAATGTTACCAAACCTGAAGTGAGTTCACTCACCCGTTGCGCAGCAAGCCAATCTCTGACACCAGGTGTGGTGGAAGAAAGTAGGAATTTTATTTTTGCACAGCACTGAGCAAGGAGAGAGGGCAGCTAACGCTCAAATCCCAAACTCCCCAAAAAGCTAAAAGGAAGGGTTTTTGTTTGGGGCTTTAGGTAGGGGAGGGGGAGCATATGGCCTTGCTGGTCGGAGCTTTCCCACCAGCCTGTCTTTGGCCTTGAGACACTTGCAGAGAGGAGGGAGCTCATGACCTTGCTGGTCAGCAGCTTTCCCACCAGCCCGTATCTCTTTGTGGGAGGAGATAGTTCAAGTGCTTGTCCTTGGCGGTGTCTGTCTCCATGGAGGATAGTGGATTCTGGAGCCAGGAAGCCAGACAGTAAGCAAGGAATGAGTGTTTTGGTTTTAACCCCATATATGCTGGGTTTAATGTGGGGAAACTGATATCAGGGTCGATATCATAAAGACATTAGTTTGTTCAAGTTTTCTACATTTCATTGAGTTTATTTTGATAATTTATATTTTGTTAGAATGTTATCTACTTCATTAGATTTGTTTATCATTTATGGTACAAAGATATATAAGATATCATCTTATAATTTTAAAATATCCTCTATTTATTATCTATGCTTATATTCCTTTTGTATTTCTTTTATTCATTGGAGGAAGTGAATATAGTGATTTAGAGCTCAGTCTCTGAAGCTAAACTTCTTGGGTATGAATTCAGGCTCAGCCAATGATTAATCGTGTGACTGGTTAAACGAATTACCTTCTCTGTGCCTCAGTTTTCTCATGTACAAATGAGGGAATAATATTATGTACAACAAATAATTATTTTGATAATCAACGGAGACAGTACAACTTGAGAATTAGTTTAAAGTGTTCCAGGACAAGCATTTTCACAAGTTCCTGATGGAATCCAATGCAACTCCCTCCCTCTATGAAATTTAGCTTTTTAAAACTGAAAATAAAGCAGATAGAGAAAACCACACAAAATAAATGTGAAATTTAGTGAAGTGTTTAAGGGGAAAACCTTCAAACTATTACCCAGATCAAGAAATAAAACTTTACCAGTCATTCCAGAATCTCCTTCACGCCCTGTCTAATCATAGCCCTCCCGTCTCCACAACAGTTACTGCTCTTCTGATTTTTACCTTAAATCACTTCTTTGCACATCTTTATAGTTTGACCACCCAAATGTGCCTTTGTAGACACTATAGTGTGTGACTCATATTTTAAATTTTATATATCTTTTAAGTCTCTTATCGTTTCTCCTCTCTCTATTTTCCTTATAATTTATGAACTGCATAACTCAGAGCATTTGCCCCATAGAATTTTTAACAATCAGGATTTTCCTGATTGCATAATTATGGTGCAGTTTTTCCCTGTGTTCCTTTGCCGTCTGGCAGCTGGATCCAGAGGTTTGATTGGATTCAGGTTTGCTTTCTTTGTCAATATTATAGGTTGTGTTGTTCCTTTCATAGAGAGACTTAAGGAGTCTGCTTGTCTCTCTTGTTGTGACATTAGCAGCCCTTGAAACTTAATACCTATATCTCTTAATTTATTGGAAGTTACCAAAAGATGATAATCTAATTTTATTATGTTTTTTAATTTATTAATTGGAATACTATTATAAGGAGGCACTTCCTGTCATCTACTAATTTGTTACTCAGTGGTACTGATTATATGGTATAAACAGGGTAAATACTTGGCTCTTTTTCTTTATATACCTGTGTTCATTATAATGAATTTTCTGAAAGTGATCAATTATTATTTTAAAAATATCATCATGAACTTATGCATTTAAACATGGATTTCAATCAGTTATAGTTATTATCTTTTGGGAAGGTCAAATTGTGGCATCTTTGCCTGGTGGGATCTTCAGTTTGTACCTGAGACCTTTGCCATGACCTGAGTCATCTTTGATAGCTTCCTTGCTATTTGGTATGACAAACTATTCCAAGCTTATCTTGTACATATTTTGCTTCCAAATGGAATCAGCCGTTTCTCTGAGAATTCTCATTTCTTTTGTGGGAAATGGTATTTTATTTTTTTTGCTACAGGGTTTGTCACTGTTTATATGCCATTTCATTGGATGGAAATAGAAAACACACACATTCACACATTTTAAGAATAAGGCAACTCATGAGTTCTTACAGAAAATTTCAAGTCAAATAATGTACTACAGAGATTTTTTTAACTTCTTTTTTATTGGTTCTTTATTTCCTTTCTTCCATACTGAGAATCTTGCATTTTAAGTGTACAGAGAATAATAGGATTAGAAAATTTCATAATTATTCATTTGCTTTATTAAAAAATACATATACAACACTCTCAGAATAACAATATTAATACTTTCACTCCATATAATTATTGAGAATAGTCAAATATTTTTGAATATGACTTCTTCATTCTCTCCTACAATTTTTAATAGTTGTGCTGTATATGTATTGACATGTCATAAAACTCTTACGTACTATACTCTTTCTCTTTTAACCTTCATTTAGTCTTACTTTTACAAGTATGTATTTAATGTTTATCACCAGTCCTTATTTGCTGTCTCTCTAGATTTGGGTTGTATGAAGCTCATTCTAGGGTAGATATTTTTCAGGACAGACTCATGGGAACTATATTTTTGAGTTTTTTCATGTTAATAACAGTTTCCCTGTCCTTTTTGTCCTTGAACGTCAAGCTTTGCTTTATACCTTTGCTTTAGTTTTCTTTATTGGAGACTCTTATTATCCACATGTTGAATCTCATTTGCCTAGTTTCAGTATTTGTTACTTTCTCTCACATCCATTTTATCTCTTTTTTCATTTAAAAAAAATGCCTTTTTCAAGACTTTATTTAGAAATAATTTTAAATTTACAGAAAAGTGAAAAAAAGTACAAATAACACCTATATACCCTTCATCTAGATTAATCTATTGTTAAATTTTTTTCCCATTTGCTTTTTTGTCTTTATCTTTTGCTCTCTCTTATATAGTATGTTATATATGTATGCATAACATAGATATGTATATTTTTTCTGAACTATTTCAGAGGAAGCTGAGTACATCATAGCCCTAATACTAAAGCATATATTTCCTATTCTTTGCATAGTCACAATACAGTTTTCAACTTCAGTAGATAAGATCAATATTTTTTTCTAATCTACCATTCATCCAATGTTTGTTTTTTAACCCAATATTATCCTTTATAACCTTTTTTCCTTTCCAATACAGAATCCAGTTTAGTCTCAGGTATTACATGTAGTTGTTATGTTTTTAGGCTTCTTTAATCTAGAATATTCCCTAGCTTTTCTTTGTCTTTTATGACAGTAAAATTTTTAAAGTCTACTGTCTCTTTAGAGAAGTTTCCTCATTTTGGATTTGTCTGATGTTGTTCTTAGGGTGTCACTTCCAGAACTACACTGTGTACATCTGTCATTAATTTGTGACTTTAATAATGATCACCTGGTCAGAGTGTTTTCTGATTTCTCTATCTTATTATTTTTTCCTTAGCTACTAATAAGCAATCTATAGGAAGAGTCTTTAAGATCATGCAAATGACTTGTTCTCTATCAAAATTTTCTTGATTTAGGATGTATTCATAATTCTTTCCTGAACTAGTCTCTACTTTGAAGGTTCCAAAATGATGCTTTTCCAACTCTAGTACCATTTCTACGTTCATCCAATTGGTATGTGGCATTCTATTGAAAGCAAGAGTTCTACCTTCGCTCCCATTTCTTTTCTTTCATTCGTCATTCACTAGTGGTACGAAATCATGTATTCTTATTTTTCCAGGGTTTTATAGCTCACGCTCTTCTCTATTTTTTAGCTGTAAATTGTCCTAGCATTGGCAAGTAGGAGTTTATTGAAGATAATCACTATGTCCTTATGACATGACCCTAGTAGTCATTGAGATGACAATGTCTGCTATTTAGTATGGCAAGATGTCCCAAGCTAATCTTGTACATTTCCTGCTTTGTAGCTGAAATCAGCCAATTTTCCTAGAAGGCCTGATTGTTTTAAATGGGAAATGTTATTGGAAACCAAGATCTGAAACGTAGTGGTATTGGGGTGTCTTTTCTTCTAAGTGCATTGAGCAGACAGACTAGAAAATGTACACAAATATATATATATATATATATATATATATATATATATATATACACACATACACATATATACATATTCATACACACATATACTTACATACATGTGCATATATGCATGCATATACACATAGATATGTTTAGAAATCATACATTCTTACAGATCCTTTCAATTCCAGTCAATCCTCTCAGGGCTTGTTCTTGCCTTCCCGCACTTCATATGTATGCATCCTTTCATTCATAGTGTGAATCCTGACTTTGCACAACATCAACATATTTGCTAATTTTATCAATTCTGTAGGACTCTAAAATTGTTTTAGAATTTATTATCTCATACCACTAGAAAAACAAACCAAGTAAAAGATTTCATGGGGTCAGCCTGGTGGTATAGTGGTTAAGTTCGTGTTCTCCGCTTCGGCAGCCCAGAGTTTGCAGGTTCAGATCCTGGGCATGGACCTACACACGACTCCTCAAGCCATGCTGTGGCAGCATCCCATGTACAAAATAAAGGAAGATGGGCACAGATGTTAGTTCAGGGCTAATCTTCCTCAGCCAAAAGAGGAAGTTTGGCCATGGATGTTAGCTCAGGGCCAATCTTCCAACCAAAAAAAATCATGATTTTATTTTTCTTACTGAAGACTGAGGAAATAATACTGTATTCATGAGTTACTTGGATTAGTTCCCCCCCCCCCCTTTTTTTCCCTGGTTGGTTGATTTCTTAAGTTGCTTTCATTGTTAGTGCCCTCTTCTTATCCTTGTTAATATAATTTGTTTTTTGGAATATGTAGAGTATTATTAACCGGTTTCTAAAAATAAAAATATGAGAGAGAGAGAGAAAGAGAGATGGTCTTTTCATGAATCCTTTCCCCTACATTCCCCAGTTTACCCCTTCCGTGTAAGTAACCATCTGCATTGTTTTCTGGTTTATTATTCCTGTTTTATTTTGTAAAGGCAAGTGTCTCTCTATTTTTCTCCTTATTTCCCTTTCTTTCTTACCTCAAAGGTAACATACTAGATCTCTACTTTTTCACTTTTATTTTTTGCTTAACATTTTCTACTGGAAATTATTTCAAGTCAGTTTCTGGAGAACTTTTCCATTCATTTTACAGCTGTATGTACAACTGTTTGTATCACATTATATATTATTAT
The DNA here is from genome assembly GCF_041296265.1 of Equus caballus. Taxonomy (NCBI): domain Eukaryota; kingdom Metazoa; phylum Chordata; class Mammalia; order Perissodactyla; family Equidae; genus Equus; species Equus caballus. Next base: position 16,687,362 of record NC_091712.1, on the reverse strand, counting down.
TTATATCATACCATAGTTTATAGTATGTATCTTAGGTTATTCAAACAATAACATATGCTTGAACATTTAGGTGGTTTTGAATATTATGCAATTAAAAATTATGCTATAATAAGTAACCCTGTATATATGTATTTTCATTGTTTGATTTATGCTTATATATTAACCTAAAATATAAATAACCCAAGGAAACTAGAGACTATTACAAATATATTTAATTCCTAGAACTGTTTATTAAATAATGAGAGAGCTTCAAAAACACTCATTAAAACTTTTCTTACCATTTTTGTATCAGATCTAGCATTATGGTAATTTATTTTTAACTTTGTCAACATGAGAGAAAATTTTGCTGTACACTTGCATAAATTTGAAGTCTAGGTAATACACGATAGATCTATTTTATTCTGTTTAGTAGACTAAATTCATTTCTTTATGTAGCCCATGATGAAGTACCAGATGAAAAGCTTATGCTTGCACATCAAGATTCAGTTTCAAAAACCCAAATGCAAATAAAGAAACAAGGAACTCCCACAGAGGAAAGATTCAATAGTAAGTATAATAATTATAAATAAGGTCATATTATTTTAAATTAAACTCATCAGAAATCCCTTTTCTTTGGTTCATGAAGATGTATCTCAGCATATATTTTGTAGAAATTTTCCTTGTTGATTTAAAGTGTGAATCTTCTAAGATAACTAGAGAGCAAGAGCAAAATTATTGATACATGTTGGTTGGAATTTCTGACCATATGATTATTTCATACCTATGGGTAATGTGATCACTGTCCACCAAGGGCAATAACAGGCCAATAATTGGCTTACAAAGGGTGTGAACCTTTTAGCCAACCCCAGGAGATTACTGGTCCAAAAATCAATGGGTGCCTCTTACCTATTTCAGTGTCTTTTTGCAATAGGCTCCAATGGCTGAACAGAGATACTCGGTTTGAGATCAGAGGGGTAACTGATGAGATCAGTAACTCAAAAAGCAATTGAGGATCACAGGGGTATAGAAGGCAGCTTGGGTGGCCTCCAGAGCATCTTGTTGAATGGGTCTCCACTCAACGGTAATAGCCTTTATGCTAACTCCTTAGATATGTGCCATCAAATACCTGTGGGTAGAATGTGAATATGTTGGTAATAGGAGTCCCACCACTGTTTTATAACTTGAGGAAGAGAGGGCCAAAAGATTTGCAGATATCTCCTCTGGACTATGATGTTACGTCCCTTTTAGATGACACCCTGGAATTTCACTTGGATAATAGGTCCTTGTACCTTGTCTTTATTAATGGCACAACCATGTTGCCTCATATGGACCAACAGGATGTCCAATCCTTGTTGGATGGTGCACTTGTCTGCGCCCAACAAAAAATGTCATCAAAATAGTAGAAAGCTAATATTCGCTCTGTGAGCTGGACTTTTCCCAGGTCTTGCCTTACCCATTGATGAAAGACAGATGGGGAATTTAGGGAGCCTTGTGAAAGGACATTAGTGGCATTTTTCAACCAATTCTACATAAGAGTAAATTGATCCTGGTCATTTGCATGAAGAGAGATGCTGAAGAGAGTTCAAGTTGTTGGTTGCTGTACACCAATTTCCTTCATCTTGGACAATAGCTTCTATGACAGTCATAATGTCAGTGCCAAGTTGGCACTAACACTTTGTGCAGTCTTAATCAACTTAGTCCCTAGGCACTCAAAGTTTTGTGCACAGGCCAGGTGGGGCTATTGAATGGAGAAATAGTCTACAGAGTTGGCTTCCTTAAACTCAGCAATAAGGATAGTTATTTCTTTTTTATACCAAGGCAGTCAGTATTGTTTTGGGTAGATATTGATACTAGGTTCTGGTAGTTAGGTGGCTCAAGATCTTCCACATGACCCTTTAAAATACCCTAACTGCAGCAAATCCCGTCAGAACTTGGAAGTGAATGTGAGTGGTGGGTCACATAGTTAATACATCTATACCAATAACACATTCAGTAGTAGAGGCAATAACAATAGAATCTTCTGTAGTCTGGCCTGGAAAAGGTTTCTATTGATGGTGGTGCCCCCAAACCTGAGCATGTTATCTGTTTCCCCCTCATCCTGGTGCCGGGGCTTGTGGGGATCACAGTTACCAGTACATCAATATCCAAAAGGCCCAGCTTGTTTATTTTCGAAAGCTGAGATGGGAGTAAATGTATATGGGGTTCTCTGATTTGTCTCAAGATTCATTGGTTGAGGGAGAGGAAATAGCACTTGTATTATCCATACTGGTCACAACCATGTGAACCCTAGTGGGGCTTCATGTTGTGTCCTCCATGGACCATAGTCTAACCATGAATACCTTGGTGGAGATTCCATCAAGCTACTCCTTTGAGATCCCATTGTATAGTCGTCAGAGCCATAGATCTTAAGTCAGGCCATTGCCCGAATAATCCAGTAGAAGGTGCATTATTATCATTTTTACATCCCTCCTTTTCTGTCTGGACAGCAGCTAATTTTTGCATGTCCAAAAATTTGTTGATTAAGGTCTGATTGTGTCACAACTGATTGACACACCTTGTGAAGAAGTTTTATTGAGCTTGATAACCAATAGGATTGACAAAAGTGAACCTAAAAATTTGAGTGTCGACAATCTTGTCATCTATTGTTCTCACTCCCAGTTGTGCCCAAGAGGCCACCGGGAGGACTAGCCAGGATACTATACTCTCTGGAAAGGTAGCCATCCATGTTTTTCAGTATGGAAACTCATGTCATGTGGGCCAAAACTATTGGAGCCCAAAAAGGGCCAACCAAGGATGGAGATAGTCTCAGTTTTTGTATCTTTTTGTATTCCTTCCCATTTTCCTCCCGGTCTTTAGGCAAAGTGGCCACTGTCAGCACACTCTGAAATAGGGAATCTGTACCAATGCACCTCACAAGATGCCATTCTCATTCACTAAGTTTAGCAAGATTGCCTTCTTCGTCATGCAGGTGAACTACCCAAGTCTCTAAAGTCTCTTCAAGTCACTGGGTAAAGTGATTCCAAGGGCCTTTACATTCTTTTTCATGAAAGACCTGAGTCTCAAAAACTTGCAGCAATACGTGCTGTCCATCAGTGTCATGACTTAGGGTTAACAATGGTCATAGAGTACGACTCAGCTTGCAGGGTCTCTGATGGCTTTTGGTCTCATCTCTGGTGAACTATAACCATTAGCTAGGGAATTTCTTCCCTAGCTTTCTGATAGTTCCTCTGTTAGATCTCTAATTTGACCCACAAAAGGAACTCCACCAGAGTTTGGAGGTTAAAGTGAAGGACTAATCTTCCCTCAAATTGGAAGTCTTATTTAACAATCTATTAGAACTTTCGAAGAGTGCTCCATGGCATCCACCAGCACTTTCTAAGACTCATTGGCATGACTGGCAAAGTGCCCCACTGGATCCTCAGATGCTTGCAGTGATCTACTTGCACAGTCCAAGAGTGACACAAGTCTTCATTAACACCTCCCAAAAGTGCCTTGTAGGATCTCAGGGATTTTGCTTTTCCAGAAGGGCATTATATTTCATTGACCACTTTGCTCGCTGTGCCAATTTGTCAGCAAGAGTACTGCCAGTTGTCAAGTTGGTCAATTAAGATAAGAAACCAAAAAAGTAAAATTAGGCATTTATTCACTTACTGTGATAGTATAAGCAAGAGTCTAGACAGAAAAGGGCTGAAGCCCCACCAGATTTCCATTTTTTCCACAGAACAGTACTGGGCAAGCGTCAGGTGTCTCATCATAGACCTGAGAGTGTAGGGGCAACGTCTCACTGCTCCACCAAAAGGCTCCTGCTGTCTTAAGGACCCTGGGCCCAGGGGAAGATAGAGGGGGCAGAATTTGGAGTGGATAAGTGCTTTACACGGAGTCAGACCGAGAAAGATGTCTTCCAGGTCCTCCTGATAAGGTGGTCTGATAGAGGCGTATGAATAGTGCAGTGTCTCAGCTGAGCCTCCCTCCCTCATAAGGAGGCTTCTGAAAGGAGGTGCCTGGGCTAGAATGCGGATGCATGGAAGATCATGGTCAGCTAGAAGTGGAGGTTAAGGGTCAGCCTGAGTCCTTGACTGCAACTACCTCTCATGCCTGCAGTGCACTGGCTGTACATCAAGTCACTGGGGTCTGGGAAGCTTTCCCCTATAAGGACTGCCTGGTAAAGTTTTTGTAATTGCCTATGATCACATATAGGATTTTACTTGGAACATCTATCTATCTATCTATCTATCTATCTATCTATATGCATATACACATATTTAGAAATTATGGTCCTTACAGATACCTTCGATTCCAGTTCATCTCCTCAGGGCTTGTTCTTACTTTCCTTGATTTCATGTGGGTATGTCCTTCCACAGTGTGAGTCTTGACTTTGAACAACATCAACATATTTATGCATTTGCTCAATCCCATAATACTTCTAAAATTGTTTCATAATTGCTTAGCTGATACCACTAGGACAAGAACCTACTAAAAATTTCTGTGAATGTTTTTTGCAGCCCACTCTTGCCTAAGACTGAGGGTGTATGTCAAATACTGTTGATGAGTTACTTGGGTTCGTGCTTATTTTTTCCTTCAGTAGGTTCATTAAGTTTGCTTTCAGTTTTAGTCTTCTTTCTTGTCTTTAATTTTATTTTTGGAATGTATAAACATGAACCTTCTCCAAAAAGTAATAAGTATACAAAAAAGTATTTATAAAGTGTCATTCTTTCCCTTACATTCCCCATTCCTCACCTTCCTCTTACAGGTCTCCAACTAAAATGTTTTCTGGTTTATGTTTTCTATGTTTCATTTAAAAAATCGTTTTCTCTCTTTTTTTCCTCTTTATGTATTTCTTTCTTATGTCTCCTTTCTTTCACAAAAAGTAGGATGCTAGATATTCTCTATTTCAGGTTTTTTTCACTTAGCATTAACTCCTAGAAATCCAATTTATGTTACAGAGATGTTTTGCACTCTTTTTGCAGTAGTAGGTATAGCTGTTTATACTCTACCATAGTTTATAGTATATACCTTATTCAACCAATTCTCCATGCTTGTATATTTAGGTAGTTTTAAATATTTTGCAATTACAAATAATACCGTAATGAAAAACTTGTACATATACATTTTCATTGTTTGATCTATGAATATTTATTTACTTAAAGTGTAAACAACCCAAGAAAACTAGAGACTAATATAAAACATTTTTTATGCCTAGGAATATTTATGAAATAATGAGACCACTGTAACACACGTCCATTAAAATTGATCTCACACTTTTTGTGTTAGTCTAGCATTGTGGCAATTTACTTAAAACTTTATAAAAATGAGAGAAAATGCTGCTGCACAATTATTATAAACTTGAAATCCAGCGATTTCACAATAAATCTGTTTTTCCATTTAGTGGACTAAATGTATCTCTTTATGTAGCTGATGGTAAAGTACCAGATGAAAAGCTTATGCAGGAGAATCAAAATTTGGTGCCAAAAACACAACTGCAAGTACAGAAACAAAGAACTCTCAGAAGAGAAGAACTCACTAGTAAGTATAATAATTATAGATAACTAAAATATCTTAAAACTCATCAGATGGTCTTTTTGTTTGGTTTATGAATATGTATTTAGGCATATGTTTTATAGAAATTTTACACTTTGACCTAAAGTATTAATACCCTAAGATAATTAGAGAACAGAAATAAAAGTATTGGTACATTTTGGTTGGGATTTATGGTACTCAGATTATTTTATGGTCATGGGTCATGTACTCAGTCTGACTCAAAAACAGGCCATCAACTGACCTTCAAAGGGTGTGTGCTTATCAGCTCACTCCAGGAAATTATGGGTCCATAAGTCCAGCAGTTGCCTCTGGTCAGTTGCGGTGTCTTTCAGTCATTGCCTACATTTGGTGAACAGAGAGATGCTGTGACCTGTAACTCAAATGGAAAATGTGGATTGTAGGCACCAAGGGCAAGGATGACTAAGAGGTCTGTCAAAGGACCTCTAGGGCATCCATTTGTCAGGTCCCACTGAAATGCAGAGATCTTTCTGGTAACCTGATATTTGGGTGAGATACCTACATGAGGAGTGTGGATCACCAGTAGACAAATAGTACCACCAAATTGCTGAGGCTCCTTCTATGTCTTGGTCCAGAGAGGGCCAAAAGGCTTAGCAATTGTCTACTCTCCAGTGAGATATTGTGCCCCTTCCATAGATGCTCTGGAATTTCACTTGGGTTTCAGGTTCTTGTGCCTTGTCTATATTAATGTGGGTTAACAGGATGTTCAGTCCTTGTTTGCTGTTACCCTTCTCTGGGCCCACTTGGATGATGGTCGTCAATAGAGTGGAAGGCTAGTGGCCCCTCTGGCAATGGGACTTTTTCCAGGTCATGACCTTGATGATCTTTATGTCAGGTAGTCAGGGAATTTAAAGAGTCTTGTGGAAGAATAGTAATAATGCATTACAACCCATTCTATGTAAGGATAAACTGAGCCTAATCATCTTGGTGGACAGCGATGCTGTAAAGGGCATTTGTGATGTCAGTTGCTGCATACAAAGTTCCTCCATCTTGGGAAATAACCTCTGTGACAGTCACAGTGTCAGGTACTGCTGGTGTCAAGGCCTGCACTGTAGCATTGAACTGAACTGCCTATAATTAATTGAGACTCTGGAAACCCAAAATCTTGTGCACATACCAGTTGGGGAACTTTCTTAAACACAGCATTGAGGTCAGGTTTTTTTTTTCTCCCTCAGGCAGTTGTTTTGGGGAGACAAAGGCACTAGGTGCTGATAGATGGGTAGGTATACCGTTTTCCAAAGGTCCCATTGAAATCACCTTAACTATAGCAATTCCCCTCAAGTGAAGGTTCACATAGACAGTACGTTTATATCAATAATGCATTCAGTAGTGAGCACCATAACAATGGAAGTTTGTGTTGGCCTGATGGTCCCAGCAGTAGTCGTCTGGGTAATCCTCTTGATAGTGGCCTCATACCCCAAACCAGAGAGGATTATCTGGTTTCCCCCCATTCTGGTGTCATAGATTGTGTGGATCATAGACGCCTTTGTACCAGTATCCAAAAGGCCCCAAAATGCAATTCTTCCTCATGTTTTCATTGGACTCTGATGTTGGTATAGGGCCTTCTTTCCCTACTGGGGACATGGAACCCTTGACCTGATCCATAGTCTTATATGTTTAAAAGCTGAGAGTTCTGTTTAAAAATTGGCAGGGTTTTCCATTCATCTCAAGATTTACTGAGACATGTAAAGGGAATAACACTTTATTATAGGGACTTCACTCTGTGGACTCTAGGGGGCTTCCTACGGCACTCTCAATGGCACACTACCTAGTCATGAGCTCCTTGGTACAGAGCCTATCAATCTTCTTACTGGAGAAAACATTGTTTAGTAACAAGACTCAGAGATCGCTTCAGGAAGACCATTGCCTGGGTTTTCTGAGAATATGTGACTGATTACCATTTTTATGTCACTCTCTCTGATGCTCTATCTTTGTTATTTTGGCAGTAGTTGTTTTTTTCCATGCCAAGGAATTTGTTAGTTATGATCCAAATTGTGTCATGGACCAATTTTTGTGACCTTACAGGGAAGTTTTATTGAGTTCAGTAATCAAGAGTAGTGGCATGAATGAACCTAGAGATCTGAGTCTGGTTAACAATCTTATCACTGATTCTTTTCACTCTCTCATTGTAGAACCAAGGAACTACCAGTGTGGTTTGCAGGGCTGCTATAGCCTCTGTAAGAGTGGTCCAAACATGTATTTTAGCCATAGGGGACTCATCAGAAGTGAGCTAAACCTTTCAGGGCCTGAATAATTCTTGGTTGAGGAAGGAGAGGGTCTTGGGTGTTTGCCTCTCATTCATCTTTCCTCCACTTCCTTGGGCAAAGTGGCCCCTTTCAGGGCACTCTGAAGGAGGGATTCCATAGTTATGTACCCCACGAGACGCCACTCTCCCTCACTTCATTTAACAAGACTATCTCCTTATTGTGGAGGTGAGCTACCCAAGTCTCTAAGGTCTTTTCAGACAGCTGAGAAAAGCAATCCTGAAGGGCTCTACATTTTTCTTTATTAAAGAACCAGTCTCTATAGCTAACTGCATCATGGGTGTCCATTGGTGCCGGGAACCTGCTTGGAGTGAACAAGTCATTGAGTACAACTGCACTCATGGCTCTCTGATAACTTTTAATCTCACTACTGGAGGACCATAAGCAATAGCCCAGAAATTGCTTCCCTAGATTTCTCAGAGACAATCTATTGAATTTCTAATTTGACCACTAGGCATTTTGGCCATGTAGACAGAGCAAAGGGAAGGGCCATTGGTACCCCTCAGAACTAAAAAGCTTACATAAGCCATCTGCTAATACTTTCCAAGACCAAACTGCATAGTCCATGGGGCACCCCCTAAGACCCATTGGCATGGCTAGTAAAGTGCCCTATGGTACATTCAAACTCCTGCAAATGATCCACTGCCAGCCCCCAAAAGGCCCCGTGGGTTTCTCTATTGTCTCCCAAAAGTGCCTCCATGGAATCTTCAGGATTTTTGCTTTTTCCAGACTGACATTTTGCTTAATTGACTACCCTGCTTGCTGTGCCAATTGGTCACAGAGTTTGTTCCCAGGTGTCTATGTGGTTACATAATACAATGAGCCAAATTCAATATAACAAGTAAGCCTTTATTCACTAACGGTGATTATATAAACAAAAGCTTAAACAGGAAAGAACACTGGCTCACTAATGTTCATTTGTTTCCATGGAATGGCCCCAAGTAAGGATAATTATATCAGGGAATCCTTTCACTTCTCTTTTATGGAACTAGGGACCTGGAAAAGGAGGTTGGAAGTCTAAGAGGGAAAAATGCCAAATACTGAATTAGAATGGATAGATATGTCTTTAATGTCCCCTAATAAGATAGTCTTGGAAGAGATACTTGAAGGCCATTTACTCTCCTAAGTAGCCCTCTAAATGTAGTTGCCTAGGGTAGGAATGCAGTTATGTGTAAGAACATGGACAAGCTGGAGGAACGTCAATCCTTGGCAACAACTCCTTCCAGAGACTGCAATGCACTGGCTGTCAACCCAGTCTGGTGTGGAGAAGGAAGCTTTCTCCCATGAAAAGCCTTTGTAATTGTCTATGATCAGATTTTGGCCTGGAGCTGGACTCTTCATATATACATATATACTTATACACCAAACACATATATATGTATTCACACACATACATACACATACATGTGCACATATACATGCAAATACACATAAACAGACATATTTAGAAATCATGAGTTCTCACAGACACCTTTCATCCCTATCCATCTGTTCAGGGCTTGTTCTTGCCTTCCTCCATTTCATATGTGTTATATCCTTTCTTTAATAGTGTGGATCTTGATTTTGAATAACATCAACACATTTATGCATTTGCTCAATCCTATAATGCATCTAAATTTGTTTCAGAATTGCTTAGCACATAGTAGAAAAATTAACCTACTAAAAAGATTTTGTGATTTTATTTGTATCCCACTCTCTTGTCTAAGGCTACAAGTATATGCAAATACCACCAGTTTTCAAATGGCCCCCAAACTCAAATCTCTCCCATGTCTCTATTAAACTCTGACCTTAGCATAGATCCTCAGGTCCCTTCCTGGCCAAACTCCTAAAATTGTTTATTTCTGAAGCCAAGAAGTCTGGGTAAAACCAGGCAGATTCTCTGATTCATCTCAAGATTCACTGGGAGGTGGAGAGAGAAAAGCACTTGTGTTTGTCACAGATGTTGTCACCATCTGACTATAGTAGGGCTGTCTTTTGGGTGTCCTATGAACTGCCACTTGGCCAAGAGATCATTGGTGGACAGCCCATAAATCTACATCTTGAGACCCGTTGGTAAGTAACTGGACCAAGAAATCTGTTTGGAAAAGCCCTTAACCAGATCCCCTAGGAGTGGATGCCCATTTACCATTTTTAGGTCATTCTTTCTGCTCGTCAAATTTTGCTATCTCACAATAGCCACTTTTTCGTGGCCAGAAATTTGTCAGTTAAGATCTGGATTGTATGATAGACCAATAATTGATCTGGACCTTGTGAGGAGTTTTAATTGAAGTAGGTACTAGCAAATGTGGCACGAAGGAACCTAGAAATCTGAGTCTGGTTAACAATCTCATTATCCACTGTTCTCATTCCTCATTGTTGAACCAGGGGACCATCAGGATGGTACATCTTGTGCTTTGCAGATGGTGTTAGATGTGGTCCAAACAAGTTTTTTTTTTTTTTTAAAGATTTTATTTTTCCTTTTTCTCCCCAAAGCCCTCTGGTACATAGTTGTGTATTTTTAGTTGTGGGTCCTAGTTGTGGCATGTGGGATGCTGCCTCAGCGTGGCCTGATGAGTAGTGCCATGTCCGTGCCCAGGATTCGAACCAGCGAAGCCCTGGGCCACTGAAGTGGAGCACGTGAACTTAACTACTCAGCCATGGGGCCGGCCCCCAAGTTTTTTTTTTTTAAAGGCAATTTTTTTAGGGAAGTTTTAGGGTCACAGAAAAATTGAGAGGAAGACACAGAGGTTTCCCATATACGCTCTGACCCCACACATGCAAAGCTTCCCTCATTATCAACATTACTCACCAGAGTGGTACATTTGTTATAATTGGTGAGCCTACATTGACATATCATAATCACTCAGAGTCCATGGTTTATATTAAGAGTTCACCAAACAAGTTTTTCAGTGGTGGGAAACTCATCACAAGTGGGCCACACAACTTATAAACCAAATACTAGCCAGCTGAAGAAGAAAATCTCAGGTGATCATATCCTTCTTTCTTCCTGGCCCTCTTCACCATCCTCCTTGGGCAAAGTCATCACTGTCAGGACACTCAAAATGAGAGGGTCTGTCATGATGCACCAACAAGGTACCACTATCCCTCACTCAGTTTAACAATATTACTTCCTTCGTGGTGGAGGAGCTACCTAATTTTTTAAGGTCTCCTCAGATGTTGGGCAAAGTGATCCTGAGGACTCTGCATTTTTTTCATTAAATATGAGTTTCAGAACCCAATGTGTGAGGTGTCAAGATGGCAGCATAGGTGGACTGTGAAGTCACCTCCTCCCATGAACACAATCAAGTTACAACTAATCTTGGAACAATTACCCCTGAGAGAGAACTGAAATCTGGATAAAAAGAACCCCTGCAACAAGGAACAGTCATGACTGAGGTGACTGAGGCAGAAATTCCTTCTGGAGAGAAAAAAAGCTGGCTTCACAAGCTGTGGCACTTCACAGCTGGTGAGGAGCAACCTAAGTTATGCGGCCTTCCCTGGAGGAATGGGGGACCTGAACAGGGGAGCATTACCCCTATAAGCATCCTTCAGACTCAGCACAAATGAGATGAGTGTCATAATATCTGACTTTGCTGTCTATTAACTATAACAGGGAATATCCCTAGAAAAGCTATTGGAAATAAGTGGAAAAAAGCCGGCCCTTAAAGGGCCCACACACAAATTCACCCATTTTTGGAAAGCAACCTAAAATCACCAGAAAGAAAAGTGCACAATAATTTGTTGAAGAGAGACTCACCTGATAGGCTCTGGGTGCATCTTGGTGAGAGGTGAGACCTCTTCAGGGACTGAGACATTGATGGCAGCCATTATTTGTGACCTAGTACAGGTGTGCTGACTCAGATGCTGGCAGATGCCATTGGAGTTCTTCCCCTGACCTGTTAGCTGAGGGTCTGCCCCCAGATACTAGAGCACCAACTTAATCCAGCTCATCCAGGGCAAGCAACCTGCCCTAAGGACTGGCCCCACCCAAAATAAGCCCTTGGGCAACTTTCCAACCTCCATAGACTGGGTGTCTGGATCCTCAGCAGGTAGGTGAGTTGGGCCACCTCTGAGGGGCAGAGAGTGTGTGAGGAGCAGTGGAATGGGTGGGGCATTGATAGAGGGTGTGACGACCTCTGAAGTGGGGTGACTGGGTATGCTCCAGGTGTCCAGGATGTAGGCAAGGGCCAGGAATGTGTTGACAGTGTGTGTGGACCTTTGGGCCATAGGGCTTATCAGCAACAGAAGACCTGTACTTCACAAAGAGCCACATGGGGGATTGGCCCCACCTTCCAAAAGCCTGAAACAATTGGGTGCTCCAGTGCCTGGGGCCAGCCCCACTCAGCTGCAACAGGCTTGTAGGCCAGAAGCCTACAGCAATTATAAGCCCCTGAGCCTAGCAATCAGCCACACTTGGTCCTACTCAATTAACATAAAAAATGAAACAGGACTGTACTATCAGACCTTGAGGCAAACTATGAAGGGGCTACCCAAACCCAGTAAAGCGACTGAAGGGTCCAGAGCAGCTACACACAGCTGAGAATTACAAGCAGCCAGCCAGGGAGACAGCCTAGACTCCCTGGGCACCTGCAGCAAGAGAAACCTTGCCACAACATAAAGACAAACGTAGTCCAGCCAAGGGTCATTCCTGGAACATTTGGAACTGGTGATGAGATGGAAGCACACTGCTGGCCTCAAAAGGCATCTCTTACATAAGGCCACTTCTGCAAGATCAGGTGACATAGCTGACCCACCTAATACATAGATAAGCACAGAGAAAGAGGCAAAATGAAGAGGCAAAGGAAAACATTCCAAGCAAAGGAAAGGACAAAACTCCAGAAAAAGAACTAAATGAAACAGAAATAATCTACCTGACAAAGAGTTTAAACAAGAAATCATAAGGATGCTCACTGAGCTTCGGAGAAGAATAGACGAACTCAGTGAGAATATCAACAAAGAACTGGAAACTATAAAAAAGAGCCAATCAGAAATGAAGAATACAATACTGGAAATGAAAAACTCACCAGAGGGGCTCAATAGCAGAGTAGATGATATAGAAGAATGGATCAGTGAGGTGGACAAAAGACTAGAGGAAATCAACCAAGCAGAACAGATAAAAGGAAAAAGAATTTTTAAAAAATGAGAACAGTTGAAGGAAACTCTAGGACAACATCAAGCACACTACCATTTGTATTACAGGTATCCCAGAAGGAGAAGAGAAAGACAAAGGGGCAGAGAATCTGTGTGAAGAAATAATAGTTTAAAACTTTCCTAACCTAACGAAGGAAACAGACATCCAAGTACAGGAAGCACAGAGAGCACAAAACAAGATAAAGAGGCCCACACCAAGACACATTATAATTAACACATCCAAAATTAAAGATAAAGAGAGAATCTTAAAAGCCACAAGAGAAGGACAGCAAGTGACATACAAGGAATCCCCATAAGGATATCAGCTGTATCCTCAGTAGAAACCTTACAGCCTAGATGTGAGTGGCACAATATATTTAAAGTGCTGAAAGGAAAAAACCTATAGCCAAGAATACACTACCCAGCAAGGTTATCAATTAGAATGAAGGAGAGAACAAGAGTTTCCCATACAAGGAAGAATTAAAGGAGTTTATCACCAAGAAACCAGTTTTACAGGAAATGCTAAAGGGACTTATTTAAGTGGGAAAGAAAAGACCACAAATAAGAACAGGAAATTAAAAAAAAAAAAGGCAATAAAATCACTGGTAAAGGCAAAAATACAGTGAAAGTATGAGATCAACCACCTATGAAGATAATATGAAGGTCAACAGACAAAAGTACTAAAATTACCTATTTCAGTGATAAGAAGGTAATGGATACACACACACAAAATAAGGGGTTAGATGTGATAGCAAAAACATAAAATGTGGGAGGAGGGGAGCAAAAGAGTAGAGCTCCTAGGAAGAGATCAAACTAAAGACACCATCAACTCAATATAGATTGCCATATACATAGATTATTATATATGAACCTCATGGTAATCACAAACCAGAAACCTATAATAAATACACAAATAATTAAGAAAAAGGAAACCAAATATAATACTAAAGAAAGCCATAAAAGCGGAAGGGAAGAGAGCAAGGGAAGAAGAAAGGAACAGAGAAGAACTACTAAAACACCCAGAAAAAAAGTAACAAAATGGCAAGAAGTACATATTTATCAATACCTACTTCTAATGTCAATGGACTAAATGCCCCAATCATAGGGTGGCCAATTGGATGGAAAAACAAGACCCATATATATGCTGCATATGAGAGACACATTTCAGACCTCAAGACACTCACAAACTGAAAGTCAAAGGAGGGAAAAAGATACTCCATGCAAATGGCAATGAAAAGACAGCTGGGGTAGCAATATTTATATCAGACAAAATAGACTTTAAAACAAAAACTGTAACAAGAGACAAGGAAGGGCACTACATAATGATAAAGGAAACAATCCAACAAGAAGATATAACACTTGTAAGTGGCTTTACCCAGCATAGGAGCACCTAAATATATAAAGAAATTATTAACAAGCATGAAAGAAGAAATAGACAGTAACGCAATAATAGTAGGAAAGTTTAACCCTCCAATTACACCAATAGATAGATCACTCAAACAGAAAATCAGTAAGGAAACATTGGCCTTAGATGACACATTAGACCAGATGGACATAGTGGATATATATAGAACATTCAATCCAAAAACCACAGAATACACATTCTTTTCAAATGCACATGGAACATTCTCCAAGATAGATCACATATTAAGCCACAAAACAAGTTTCAATAAATTTAAGAAGATTGAAATAATACCAAGCATCTTTTCTGACCACAATGCTATGAAACTAGAAATCAACTACAGGAAGAAAATCAGAAAAGCCACAAATATGTGGAGATGAAACAAAATTCTACTGAATAACGATTGGGTCAATGAAGAAATCAAAGGAGAAATCAAAAAATACCGGGAGACAAATGAAAATGAAAATATGACATGCCAAAATCTATGTGATACAGCAAAAGTGGTTCTAAGAGGGAAGTTTATAGCAAAACAGGCCTATGTCAACAAACAAGAAAAATCTCAAATAAACAATCTAATGGTGCACCTAAAGGAACTGGAAAAAGAAGAACAAGCAAACCCCCAAGTCAGTAGAAGGAAGGAAATAATAAAAATCAAAGCAGAAATAAATGTGATAGTGACTATAAAAAACAATAGAAAAAAGCAATGAAACCAAAAGCTGGTTCTTTGAAAAGATAAACACAATTGACAAACCTTTAGCTGGACTCACAAAGAAAACAGAGAGAAGGCTCAAACAAATAAAATCAGAAATGAAAGAGGAGAAATTACAGTGGACACCTCAGAAATAGAAAAGATTATAAGAGAATACTATGAAAAACTATACACCAACAAACTGGATAGTCTAGAAGAAGTGGATAATGTCTTAGAATCATATAACCTTCCAAAATGGAATCAAGAAGAAATAGAGAATTTGAATGGACCAGTCACCCGGAAGGAGATCAAAACAGTAATCAAAAACATCACCAGAAATAAAAGTCCAGGACCAGAAGGCTTCCCTGGTGAATTCTACCAAACATTCAAAGAAGATTTAATACCTATCCTTCTCAAACTCTTCCAAAAAATTGAAGAGGAGGGGAAGCTTCCTAACTCATTCTATGAGGCCAACGTTACCCTGATACCAAAACCAGACAAGGACAACACAAAAAAAGAAAATTACAGGCCAATATCACTGATGAACATAGATGCAGAAATCCTCAACAAAATACTAGCAAATCAAATACAACAATACATTAAAAAGATCATACATCATGATCAAGTGGGTTTCATTCCAGGAATGCAGGGATGGTTCAACATCTGCAAATCTATCAACGTGATACAGCACATTAACGAAATGAAGAATAAAAATCACACGATCATCTCAATAGATGCAGAGAAAGCATTTGACAAGATACAGCATCCATTTATGATAAAAACTCTAAATAAAATGGGTATAGCAGGAAAATACCTCAACATGATAAAAGCAGTATATGAGAAACCCACAGCAAATATCATTCTCAATGGAGAAAACCTGAAAGCTATCCCCCTAAGAACAGGAACTGGAGAAGCATGTCCACTTTCACCACTCTTATTTAACATAGTATTGGAAGTCCTAGCCAGAGCAATCAGGCAAGAAAAAGAAATAAAAGAGATCCAAACTGGAAAAGAAGTAGTAAAACTGTCACTATTTGCAGGTGACATGATTTTAGATCTTGAAAACCCTAAAGATTCCACCAGAAGTCTTTTAGAAATAATAACTGAATACAGTCAAGTTTCAGGATTCAAATCAACATACAAAAATCGGTTGCATTTCTATACATGAACAATGAACTAGCAGAAAGAGAAATTAAGAATACAATCCCATTTACAATTGCAACAAAAGGAATAAAGGAATAAAATACCTAGGAATAAATTTAACCAAAGAGGTGAAAGGCCTGTACACTGAAAACTGTAAAACATTATTGAACTAAATTGAAGAGGACTCGGAGAAATGGAAAGATATTCCATGCTCTTGGATTGGAAGAATTAACATAGTTAAAGTGTCCATACTTCCTAAAGCAATCTATAGGTTCAATGTAATCCCTATCAAACTTCCAACATTTTTCACAGAAATGGAACAAAGAATCTTAAAATTTATCTGGAACAAGAAAAGACCCCAAATAGCCAAAGGAATCCTGAAAAAAAAGAACAAAGCTGGAGGTATCACACTCCCTGATTTCAAAATACACCACAAAACCATAGTAACCAAAGCAGCATGATACTGGCACAAAAACAGACACACAGATCAATGGCACCCAATGCAAAGCCCAGAAATAACCCCACACATATATAGACAACTAATTTTTGACAAGGGAGCCAAGAACAAGCAATGGAGAAAGGAAAGTCTCTTCAATAAATGGTGTTGGGAAAACTGGACAGCCACATGCAGAAAAATGAAAGTAGACCATTATCTTACACATATACAAAAATTACCTCAAAATGGATTAAAGACTTAAATGCAAGACCTGAAACCACGAAACTTCTTGAAGAAAACATAGGCAATACATTCTTCAACATCAGTCTGAGCAGCATATTTTCAAGTACCATGTCTGACCGGGCAGGGGAAACAATAGAAAAAATAAATAAGTGGGACTACATCAAACTAAAAAGCTTCTGCACAGCAAAGGAAACCATCAACAAGATGAAAAGTCAACCTATCAATTGGAAGAAGATGTTTTCAAACCACTTAGCACATAAGGAGTCAATACCCAAAATTTACAAAGAACACATACCTCTCAACAACAAAAACCTAACAACCCAATTACAAAATGGGCAAAAGATCTGAACAGAAATTTCTCCAAAGAAGATATACAGATGGCCAACAGGCACATGAAAAGATGTTCAACATCATTAACTATCAGGGAAAGGCAAATCAAAACTCCAATGAGATATCACCTCATTCCCATCAGAATGGTTATAATTAAGAATAAAAGAAATAAGTATTGGAGAGGATGTGGAGAAAAGGCATCTCTCATACACTACTGGTGGGAGTGCAAACTAGTGCAGCCACTATGGAAAGAAGTATGGAGATTCCTCAAAAAATTAAGAATAGATCTACCATATGATCCAGCTACTCTACTGCTGGATATCTTTCCAAAGAACATGAAAAGATATATGCACCCTTTTGTTCATTGCAGCATTATCCACAATAGCCAAGACTTGGAAGCAACCTAGGTGCCCATCAAGGGATGAATTGTTAAAGATGTGGTATATATACACAATGCAATACTACTCAGCCATTAGAAATGATGAAATCCAGCCATTTGTAACAACATGGATGGACCTTGAGGGTATTATGCAAAGTGAAATAAGTCAGAGGGAGAAAGTCAAATACTGTGTGATCTTTCTCATAAGTAGAAGATAAAAACGATAAACACAAGTATAGATACAGAGATTAGATTGGTGCTTACAGGAGGGGAAGGGGGGAGGGAGGAGAGCGAAAGGGCTGATTAAGCACATGTGTGTGGTGATGGATGGTAATTAGTCTTTGGGTGGTGAACATGATGCAATCTACACAAAGATTGAAATATATGACGATGTACACCTGAAATTTATATAATGTTACCACAATAAAAAAAGAATTTAAAAAACATCCCAATGTGTCATAGGTTTACCTATTGTGCTAAGAACATGTTTAAAGCTAGCAATAATCATTTAGTGGAACTCAGCAAGAGGGGTCTGCATGACTTTTTTATGACCAGCTACTTTATTTATAGTTTATCCTTCCTGTGTTTCATTTTGTAAAGGTAACTATCTATTTTTCTTGTGTCCCTTTCTTTATTTCCCAGAAAATAGCATACTAGATATTCTTTCAAGGTTTTTTCCCCATTTAACATTATCTCCTAAAATTTCTCCAAGTCAATTTATCAAGATTGTTTCATTTCTTTTATATTTGTATGAAGAATAGTTTATACCACAGTGTATACCATAGTTGATATTACCATAATTTATAGTATATATCATAGTTTATCCAATCAGTCTCTCCTATGCTTGTAAATTTAGTAGTGTTTAGTATTTTGCAATTGAAAATATGCTGTAATGAATAACATTGTGAATATGCATTTTGATTGATCAATTTTTAAGTTGTTTTTCTTTGAATTGTGATATAAAACATATGCATGAAAGTTGCCATCTTAACAATTTTTGTATACAGTCCAGTAGTATTAAGTATATTCACATCATTGTGCAACAGGTCTCCAGAAGTATGTCAGCCCACAATATTAAACCTCTATACCCGTTAAACAACTGCCCATTTCCTCCTCCTCCCAGTCTCTGGCAACCACCATTCTACTTCCTATTTACATGAAATTTCTATATAGTGTCCTCAAGATTTATCCATGTAGCAGCACGTGACAAAATTTCTTGCCTTATTAAGGCTGAATTATATTCCATTATATGTATGTATTACATTTTTAAAAATCCAATCATCTGTCTGTGGACATGGTTGCTTCCACCTCTTGGCTATTGTGAAAATGGATATACAAATATCTCTTCTAGATCCTGCTTTAAATTACTTTGGATATATATACACAGAAGCGGGATTGCTAGGTCATATCGTAATTCTATTTTTAATTTTTTGAGGAATGTTTTGCCATACTATTTTCCTATTTGCTGCAGTATTTTACATTCCTGCCACAAGCAGTGCACTAGGGTTCCAATTTCTCCACATCCTCACCAACACTTGTTATTTTGTTTTCTTTTAGGTAGTAGCCATCATAATTGGTGTGAGATGATACCTCGTGATTTTGATTTGCATTGCCCTAATGATTTGTGATATTGAACAACTTTTCATATGCTTATTGGCCATTTGTATATATTCTTTGGACACGTTATTAAAATCCCTTGCCCATTTTATAATTGAGTTATTTGTTTTTTGTTGTTGAGATGTAGGAGTTATTTATGTATTTTTGATATTATTCCCTTACCAGATATATGATTTACAAATATTTTTCCCATTCCATAGGTTGCCTTTTTACTCTGTTGATTGTGTTCTTTGATGCACATGAGTTTTTAAGTTTGATGTCCTGTTTATCTGTTTTTGCTTTTGCTTTCTGTACTTTAGGTTTCATATCCATGAAATCATTGCCAAATCCAATGTCATAAAGGTTTTCCATATATTATCTTCTAGGAATTTTATAGGTTTGGGTCTTCAGTCTATCTTGAGTTAATTTTTGTGTATGGTGTAAGGTAAGCATCCAACTTTATCGTTTTGCATGTAGACATGAGTTTATTCAACTATTTCTTGGAGAGGCTGTCTTTTCCCTATTGAATGGTCTTGACACTCTTATTAAGGGTCATTGACTAGATATGTGAGGGTCTATTTCTGGGCTCTTTATTCCATTGGTCTATGTGTCTGTCTTTATGCCACTACGACACTATTTTGATTACTTTTCCTTTGTAATAAGTTTTAAAATTAGGAAAGGTTAGATCTCTCACTTTGTTATTCTTTTTAAACATCATTTGACTATGTGGGGCTTCTTGAGATTTTGTAATTTTAGGATGAATTTTTCTATTTCTATTTCTGAAAAAAAATGAGACTTGGAGTTTTACAGGGATTACACTGAATCTGTAGACTGCTTTGGTTAGTACTCATGTCTTAGCAATATTAAATTTTCCAATCCATGAACATGGTGTGTCTTTCTATTTATTTGTGTTTTATTTAAGCTTAGCAATGTTTTATAGTTTTCGGCATACACATCTTTTTTCTTCTTGGTTAAATTTATTTCTACATATTTAATATTTTTGATGAAATTTTCTTAGTTTCCTTTTCGTTTTGTACATGGGTAGTATATAGAAATGTAACTGATTTTTGGATATTGATTTTGTATTCTGAAACTTCACTGAATTCATTTCTTAATTTTAATCGGTTTTTCTGTGTGAATCTTTATAGTTTTCTACATATAAGATCGTGTTATCTATGAACAGAGATAATTTTACTTCTTCCTTTTCATTGTTGATATCTTTTATCTCTTTTTCTGCCCATTTGCTCTGGTTAGAACTTGTAGTACTTTGTTGAATAGAAGTGGAAAGAGTAGGCATCCTTGCCTTTTTTCTGACCTCAGAAGAAAAGTTTTTAGTCTTTCCCCATTGAGTATGATATTAACTGTGGGCTTTGCGTATATGGTATTTATTATATTTAGGTATTTGCCTTTTATTCTTGGTTTATTGAGTGTTTTTAAAATTATGAATGGATATTGAATTTTTTCAAATGCCTTTTCTCTATCAGTTGAGATGACCATCTGTTTTTTTTCCACTCATGCTTTTAATGCAGTGTATCACATTAATTTATTTCATAAATTGAATAATCTTTGCATTCTAGGAATAAATCCCACTTGGTTGTGCTGTTTAATCCTTTTAATGGGCTCTTGAATTCTGTTTGCTGGTATGTTGTTGAGGAGTTTTGCATCTATGTTCAGTAGACATACTTGCCTGCAATTTTCTTTTCATGTAGCACCTTTGTCTGACTTTGGTATCAAGGTAATGCTGGCCTCATAGGACAAATTTGGAAGTGTTCTCTCTCATTCAATTTTTTGGATGAGTTTGAAGAGGATTGGTATTAATTTTTCTTTAAATTATTCTTAGAATTCTTCAGTGAAACTATCTGGTCTTGGGCTTTTATCTGTTGGGAGATTTTCATTACTAGTTTTTGTTCTTTTAGATTTTCTATCTATTCATGATTCAGTAGGTAGGTTGTGTTTTTATAAGAATTCATCCATTTCTTCTAGGTAATCCAATTAGTTGGCATACAATTGTTCGTAATGTTCTCTTATAATCCCTTTTATTCCTGTGTCATTGGTTGTGATACCCTTTCTTTCATTTTTAAATTTAATTATTTGAGTCTTTTTCCTTAGCTAATCTAGCTAAATGTTTTCAATTTTGTTGATCATTTCAAAGGACTGAATCCTGGTTTCATTGATTTTCTTTATTGTTTTTCTACTCTCTATTTATCTCTTCTCTGATTTTTATTATTTCCTTCCTTCTGCTTTTTTGAGTAGTTTTTTCTTCTTTTTCTAGTTCCTTGAGGTGTAAAGTTAGGTTGTTTATGTGCAATCTTTCTTATTCTTTAATGTAAGTGTTCACAGCTATAAATTTCCCTCTTATCACTGCTTTCCCAGCATTGCATAAGTTTTGGCATGTTTCATTTTCATTTTCATTTGTCTCAAGATATGTTCTAATGTCCCTTGTAATTTCTGCTTTGACCCATTTGTTTTTTTGAGAATGTATTTCTAAATCTCCCATATATTTCTGTTTTTCCCACTGTTTCTGCTGCTGTCGGTTTCTAGTTTCTTTTAGTTGCAATCACACAAGTTTCTTTGCATGGTTTCAATCTTTTAAATTTTATTAAGACTTATTTTGTGGCCAGCATGTAGTCTATCCCGGAGAAGGTTTCATGTGCACTTGAAAAAAATATGTTTCCTGCTGTTGTTAAGTGGAATTTTCTGTGTCTATCTATAATGTCCAATTGTTTTACAGTAGTTTTCAAGTCCTCTGATTTCTTTATTGATCTCTCTGTTCTTTTCATTATTGAAAGTTGGGTATTGAAGTCCCCCACAATTTTTATTTTATCTGTTTTTCCATTACTTGCTTAATGTTTGCTTCATAAATATTTAGGAGTTCTCATGTTTAGGGCGCATATATTTAAAATTATTAAATATTTCTGGAGAATTGGCCTTTTTATTATTATATAATGTCTTACTTTGTCTCTTGTAGCAGTTTTTGACTTAACGTCTCTTTTGTCTAATATTACTATGGCCACCTCTGCTCTCTTTTGATTACAATTTGCATGAAATATCTGTTTCCCTTCTTTCACCTTCATCTATATGTGTCCTTAGATCTAAAGTGAGTCTCTTGTAGACAGCATATACGTGAGTCCTGTTTTACATACATTCAGCTACTCTGTGTCTTTTGGTTGGGAAGTTTAATCCATTTACTTTGGTAGGTTGTGAGTTTATAAGAATTTATCCATTTTTACTAGGTTATACAATTATACACTGATTAGTTGGAATATAATTGGACAGGGAGGGACTTACTGTTGCTGTTTTGTTAGTTGTTTTCTGTATGTCTTGTATGGTTTTTGCTCCTCCTTTTCTGTCTTACTGTCTTCCTTTCTGTCTTTCATTGATTTTTTTGTTTTTTGTAGTGACATGCTTTGATTCCCTTCTCATTTTATTTTGTGTGTTTTATTAGTCTTCTCAGGCTGCCATAACTGAACACCATATGCAGGGCCACTTTAAAAAATGAACTTTATTTCTTACAGTTCCGGAAGTGAGAATTCAAAGATTAAGGTGCTGGTAAGGTAGATTCTATTCTGAGATCTTTTCCCTTGGCTCATGTGTGTCCATCATCTGTTGTGTGCCCACATAACCTCTTCTTTGTGCACACATGGAGAGGGAGAGAGAGTGAGAACAAGAAAGAACTCTCTCGTGTCTGTTCTTATTTGGACACTAACCCCATGAGATCAGGGTCCCACCATTATGATGTAATTTAACCTTAAACACTTTCTTAAGCCCTATATCCAAAACCATCACATTGGGGAGTTAGAGCTTCAACATGAATTTCGGGGGATACAAACGTTCATTCCATAGCATGTATATTCTATAAATGTTTTCTTCATGGTTACCATGGGGATTACATTAAACTTCTTAAAGTTAGTAACCATCTATTTTAAACTGATAACAACTTAGCTTTAATCAAATGCATACTTCAATTATAAAACTGTACTCCTTTAACTTTCTTCTCCCTCACTTTATTTATTAATGTCATAAATTACATTTTTATATATTGTGTACCCATTAACATCGATTTATAGTTATTTTTATGCTTTTTTCCTCTAAATTCTATATAATTGAGTTATGCATCAAGATTTTGATACTACAGGTTTCTACATTTGCCCATATATTTACCTTAACCAAAAGCTTTATATTATCACATAGCTTCATGAGGCTGTCTAAAGTCCTTTTGTTTCAGCTTGAAAGACTTCCTTTAGCATTTCTGGTAGGATAGGTCTAGTGGTATGAACGCCCTCAACTTGTTTATCTGGGAAATCTTAATTTCCCCTTCATTTTTGAAGGACAGTTTTGCCAAATATAGCATACTTGATTGACAGTTTTTTCTTTTGGTACTTTGAATATATCATGCCATTGTCTTCTGGTCTGCAAAGTTTCTGCTGAGAAATCCAATGATAATCTTATACAGGCTCTCTTGTATGTGACAAGTGGCTTTTCTCTCCTTGTCTTTTGACAGTTTGACTATAATATGTTTCAGTGTTGGTCTCTTTGGGTTTTTCCTAGTTAGAGTTCATTCAGCTCGTTGAATTTGTACATTCATTTCTTTTTCAAATTTGGGAAATTTTTGTCATTATTTCTTCAAATAAGCTTTCTGCTCCCATTTCCCTCTCTTCACTTTTGAGACTTCCATAATGCGTATCTTGATACTGTCCCAAAGTCCTTTATGATCTCATCACTTAATTCTTTTTGCTCCTCAGACTCCATGATGTCAAATGACCTGTCTTCCAGTTTGCTGATTTATTTTTTTTGGCCTGATCAAGTGTGCTATTAAACACTTCTACTGAATTTTTCAATTCAGTACTTGTATTACTCAATTCCAGAATTTGTCTTTTTAACAAAAATTTTAAAATTTTATTGAGGTCATCATAGTTTATACAGGGTGAAGTTTCAGTTGTACATTATTATTTCTCTGTCACCATACAAATGTGCCCCTTTACTTCTTATGCCCACCCACTAATCCTCATCCCCTCTGGTAACCTCTAAACTGTTCTCTTTGCCCATGTGTTAGTTTATCTTCCACTTATGAGTGAAATCACATGTTGTTTATCTCTCTCTGTCTGGATTATTTTCCTTAACATAATACCCTCAAGGTCCATCCATCTTGTTGCAAATGGGGCAATTTTGTCTCTTTTTATGGCTGGTAGTATTCCATTGTATATATAAACCATGTCTTCTTTATCCAGTAATCACTAGATGGGCACTTGAGTTGCTTCCACTCCTTAGCTATTGTGAATAATGCTGCAAATAATGTAAGGGTGCATAAGTCTCTTTGAATTGTTGATTTTGAGTTCTTTGGATAAATACCTGGTAGTGGGATAGCTGGGTCATATGGTATTTCTATTTTTAGTTTTTTGAGAAATATTCCTACTGTTTTCCATAGTAGCTGCACCAGTTTGCATTCCCTCCAGCAGTGTATGAGGGTTCTCTTTTCTCTTCATCCTTTTCAACATTTTTTGTTCTTTGTATTGGTAATTATAGCCAATCTTACGGGTTTAAGGTGGTATCTTAATGTGGTTTTGATTTGCATTTCCTTGATGATTAGTAATGTTGAACATCTTTTCATGTGTACTTTGGCCATCTGTATATCTTCTTTGGAAAAATGTCTGTTCATATCCTCTGCCCATTTTTTGATTGAGTTGTTTAGTTTTTTGTTGTTGAGTTGTGTGAGTTCTTTATGTATTTTGGAAATTAACCCCTTGTCAGATATATGATTTGTAAATATTTTCTCCCCATTGATAGATTGTCTTTTTGGTTTCTTCCTGGTTTCCTTTGCCTTGCAGAAGCTCTTTAGTCTGATGAAGTCCTACTTGTTTATTTTTTCTTTTGTTTCCCTTATCCGAGAAAACACAGTATTCCAAAAGATCCTTCTAAGACTAATGTCAAGGAGTGTACTGCCTGTATTTTCTTCCAGAAGTTTTATGGTTTCAGATCTTACATTCAAATATTTAATCCATTTAGAGTTAATTTTTGTGTATGGCAAAAGATAATGGTCTACTTTCATTCTTTTGCCTGCAGCTGTCCAGTTTTCCCAACACCATTTATTGAAGAGACTTTCCTTTCTCCATTGTATCTTCTTGGCTCCTTTGTCAAAGATTAACTGTCCATAGATGTTTGGTTTTATTTTTGGGCTTTCAGTTCTGATCCATTGATCAGTGTGTCTGTTTTTGTGCCAGTACCATGCTGTTTTGATTACTATAGATTTGTAGTATGTTTTTAAGTCAGGGATTGTGATGCCTCCAGTTTTGTTCTTTATTCTCAGGATTGCTTTGACTATTCCAGGTCTTTTGTTGTTCCATATAAATTTTTGGATTCTTTGTTCTATTTCTGTGAAGAATGTCATTGGGATTTTCATTGGAATTACATTGAATCTGTATATTGCTTTAGATAGCATGGGCATTTTAACTATGTTTATTCTTCTGACCCATGAACATGGAATATCTTTCCATTTCTTTGTCTTCTTCAATTTCTTTCAATAATGTCATAGTTTTCACTGTACAGGTCTTTCACCTCTTTGGTTAAGTTTGTTCCTAGGTATTTTATTCTTTTTTGTGTGTGATCGTAAATGGGATTGTATTCTTGATTTTTGTTTCTGCTAGTTCATTGTTAGTGTATAGGAATGCAACTGATTTTTTAAAATTAATTTTGTACCCTGCAACTTCGCTGTAGTTGTTGATTATTTCTAATAGTTTTCTGGTGGATTCTTTAGGATTTTCTATATATGGAATCATGTCATCTGCAAATAGCAAAATTTCCACTTCTTCCTTTCCAATTTGCATTCCTTTTATTTCTTTTTCTTGCCTAATTGCTCTGGCCAATACCTCCAGTACTATGCTAAATAGGAATGATGAGAGTGGGAACACTTGTCTTCTTCCTGTTCTCAGAGGGATGGCTTTCAGTTTTTCACCATTAAGTATGATGTTTGCTGTGGGTTTGTCATAGATAGCCTTCATTATGTTGAGGTACTTTCCTTCAATACCATTTAATTGAGAGTTTTTATCATAAATGGTTGTTGGATCTTGTCAAATCTTTCTCTGCATATATTGAGATGATCATGTGACTCTTATTCCTCACTTTGTTAACATGGTGTATCACATTGATTGATTTGTGAATCTTGAACCATTCCTGTGTCCCTGGAATAAATCTCACTTGATCATGGTGTATGACCTTTTAAATATATTCCTGTATTTGGTTTTCCCACATTTTGTTGAGGACTTTTGCATCTAAGTTCATCAGTGATATTGGCCTGTAGTTTTCCTTCCTTGTGTTCTCCTTGTCTGGTTTTGGTATCAGGGTAATGTTGGCATCATAGAATGTGTTAGGAAGTGTTCCATCTTCTTCAATTTTTCAGAATAGTTTGAGAAGGGTAGATACTAAATCTTCTTTGGATGTTTGGTAGCTTTCTCCAGAGAAGCCGTCTGGTCCTGGGCTTTTGTTTTTGGGGAGATTTTTGATTACTGTTCCAATCTCTGTACTTGTGATTGGTCTATTCAGTTTCTCTATTTCTTCTTAATTCAGTTTTGGCGGGTTCTATGCGTCTAGGAATTCATCCATTTCTTCTAGGTTATTGAATTTCTGGGCATATAGTTTTTTCTAGCATAGTCTTATAACCCTTTGTATTTCTGCAGTATCTGTTGTCATTTCACCTCTTTCATTTCTAATTTTATTTGTTTGAGTCTTCTCTCTTTTTTTATTGGTGAGTCTGCCTAAGTGTTTGTCAATTTTGTTTATCCTCTCAAAGAACCAGCTCTTAGTTTCATTATTCCTTTCTACTGTTTTTAAAATCTCTATTTCATTTATTTTATTTCTGTTCTGATTTTTATTATTTCCTTCCTTATACTGACTTTGTGCTTTGTCTGTTCTTCTTTTTCTAGCTTTGTTAGGTGCATTTTAACATTACTTATTTGAGACTTTTCTTCCTTGTTGAAGTGGGACTGTGTTACTATGAATTTCCCTCTTATGACTGCTTTCACTGCATCCTGTAAGAGTTGGTATGTTGTATATTCATTTTCGTTTGTCTCCAGGTATTTTTTAATTTCCACTTTGATTTCTTCAATGATCTAACGGTTGTTCAACAGCATGTTGTTTAGTCTCCACATATTTCTTCCTTTCCCAGTTTTTTTCTTGTGGTTCATTTATAGCTTCATAGCATTGTGGTCAGAAAAGATGGGTGGGATGATTTAAATCTTCTTAAGTTTATTGAGGCTTCCCTTGTTTCCAAAAATATGGTCTATCTTTGAGAGTGACGCATCTGCACTTGAGAAGAAGGTATATTCTGCTGTTTTTGGATGGAATGCTCTCTGTATATCTGTTAAGTTCATCTGATCAAGTGTTTCACTTAAATCTACTATTTCCTTGTTGAGTTTTTGTCTGGATGATTTGTCCACTGATGTAAGTGTGGTGTTGGGGTCCCCTACTATTATTGTGCTGCTGTTAATTTCTCCCTTTAAGTCTGTTAATAATTGTTTTATGTACTTTGGGGCCCCTGTGTTAGGTGCGTATTTATTAATAAGTCTTATGTCCTCTTGGTGCAATGTCCCTTTTATCATTAAATACTGCCCCCCTTTGTCTCTCATTGTATTTTTTAACTTGAAGCCTGCTTTGTCTGATAAAAGTATAGCAACACCTGATTTCTTTTCTTGGCCATTAGCTTGGAGTATTGCTTTCCATCCCTTCACTCTAAACCTATCTCAGGTCTTTGGCCCTGAGGTGCGTTTCCTGGAGGCAGCATATTGTTGGGTCTTGTTTTTTAATCCATCCAGTTACTCTGTGTCTTTTGATTGGAGAATTCAATCCATTTACGTTTAGAGTAATTATTGATATATGAGGGCTTAATGCTGGCATTTTATCTCTTGTTTTCTGGTTGTTCTATGTTTCCATTGTTCTCTTGCTTTGTATTTCTGACTGCCATTTCATTTTGGTGGTTTTCTGAGGGGAATTTCTCAGTTTTCTCTTATTTTTTGTGAATTATGACTCTGATCTGATTTTTTGTTTGGTGGTTACTTTGAGGATTGTATGAAAGATATTAGAGAAAATATATTGGAGATAAGATTGTAGACAGAACTTTGCCTTTTTGTTGCCAATGTGAGGGCATCTTTAATTATTTCTTGTAGGGGAGGTCTAGTGGTGATGAACTCCCTCAGCTTTTTCCATCGAATCTGAAGGTAAGTTTTCATGGATAGAGAATTCTTGGCTGAAAGGTTTTTCCTTTCAGTATTTTGAATGTATCATTCCATTCTCCCCTAGCCTGTAAGGTTTCTGCCAAGAAACCTACTGGATGCCTGATAGGGTTTCCTTTGTAAGATATTCTCTTCAGGCTTGCTTCACCTAATATTTTTTCTTTATCATTAGCTTATGCCATTTTTGCTATTATATGCCTTGGAGAAGGCCTTTTAGCATTGATGAAGTTGGATGTTCTGTTAGCTTCATTTGTCTGTAAATCTGGAACCATCCCCAGGTTGGGGTAGTTCTCAGCAATTATTTATTTGAATAAGCTCTCTGCTCCTCTCTCCCTCTCTTCTCCTTCTTGAATACCCATAATCCTTATGTTGCTTTTCCTAACTGAGTTGGATATTTCTCAAAGAATTCCTTCATTTTTTAAAAATCTTAGTTCTGTCTCCTCCTTTACCTGTAGAATTTCTACATTTTCATCTTTTAGAGGACTAATTCTTTCCTCCATAAGATCAGTTGTATTTCTTAATGATTCTAGATTTTTTTTTCTGAGGAAGATTAGCCCTCAGCTAACATCCACCACCAGTCCTCTTTTTGCTGAGGAAGATTGGTTCTGAGCTAACATCTGTGCCCATCCTCCTCTACTTTGTATGTGAGATGCCTGCCACAGCATGGCCTGATGAACAGTGCTAGATTCATGCCCAGGATCCAGACTGGTGAAACTTAGGCCACCGAAGCAGTGTGTGAACTTGATCACCAGGTCAGCCCCTCTAGATTATTTTTTATTTCCTTAATTCTCTTTTTCATATACAGAATTTCTGCTTGATTTTTTTCATAGTTTCAATCTCTTTGGTGAAGAGATTCACTTTATTGTTGAGTTTCTTGAATTGTCTTTCCATGTTTTCTTGTAAGTTGTTGAGTTTCATTATGACAGCTATTTTGAATTCTCTGTCATTAGGGTTGTAAATTTCTGTGTCTTCAGTGTTGGTTTCTGGAGAATTGTCATTTTCCTTCTGGTCTGAATTGTTGCTGCAGTTTTTCATGATGTTGGACAAACTAATCCTTTGTTGGGGCATTTGTGGTATTCTTAGGATGCAGATTCCCCTTGTTACCATTGGGGGGAGCAGGAGCAGAGTTTCTGGACCCACCGTGTCTTCTGGAAGCTGTGGGGTTATTATGGGTGCTTCCCCCAGCCTGAGGTGTCTTCAGGCACTTGTGTGGACTGTCCTTGGCAGGGGCAGGGCTTCCTTTCCGTTCTGAGCTAGGGCCACTCTTTGGTGCCTCAGGGCACTCTGAACTCCCTCCCCCCACCAGAAAGTAATCACCAGTCAGCTAAAAGCTGCTGCTGCCTCTTCCCACAGCTGCCCAGGACACGTTCCCTCTTTTGGGGCTCAGCAGCACTATGAGCACTTGTGTGTGGGCCTGGGCTGTGTTTCTCCCAGCCATAGATCTCCTGCAGTCTCTGTTTGAGGTCTGTAGGATCACTGTGTTTGGTGGGCGGGGCTTCCTCACTGCGACCTGAGCTAGGGCTGCTCCTTGGCAGCACAGTGGCACAGTGGGCTCCCCCTCCCTGCTGGGAGAGAGATCACAAGTTTGGGCTAATGGTTGCCACCACCTCCTCCTGTGGTTGACCTGGTGCCTGTTCCCAAGTTCCAATTGCTTTCACCAGGCTGGAAAATGTTTGTGTGTGTGCACAGGGCTACCAGGCAACAGCAGGGCATGCTCACCTATCTCTGCCACTTCCCAGGGGACCAGTCCATCCACCCTCAGATGTATAGCTGCATGTGTCTCTCAGGCATCCTGTGGTGCTGTATGGTCTTCCTCCATCGGTCAGTGAATGTCCATTTAGTTGTAGTTCAAAAGGGGAAGAGACAACTCCATCCCTCTCCACTTCTCCGTCTAAGTTTTTGCTGTCACAACTTATTCCAACTTGTGTTGTGAGTTTGTGGTTAAAATGATATTGTATGGTTTCCTTCCCATTATCTTTAATATTATAATTAGGTGTTTGCTAACCTATTCCGATAGACAGCTGAAATTTTGTCTGCCTATTTATCTCCTTGATCAAAGCTTTGTAAGAGCTGTCTTTTCTTTTTCAGTTATGAGAGACTTTTTGATCATTTTGTGTGTGTGTGTCTGTGTGTGTGTGTGTGTGTGTGTGTGTGTGTGTGTCTTGTGCCGATGAACTCACTCAGCTTTTTATTTTTATTGCAGCAACATTGGATTATAACATTAGATAGCTTTCAGATGTACATCATAATATATTTCGAATTCTGTGTAGATTACATCATGTTCACCACCCAAAAACTAATTATAGTCCATCCCCTGACATGGGACCCTAATCACCCCTTTTGCCTTCCCCCCTTCCGCCATGGTACCCCCCAATCCATTCTCCGTTACTATGTGTTTGTTTGTCGTTGTTTTTATCTGCTACTTATGAGTGAGATCATACAGTACTTGACTTTCTCCCTCTGACTTATTTCACTTAGCATAATAACCTCAAGTTCCATCCTTGTTGTCACAAATGGCCAGATGTCATCATTTCTTATGGCTGAGTAGTATTCCATTGTGTATATATACCACATCTTCTTTATCCATTCGTCCCTTTATGGGCAGCTAGGTTGCCTTCAAGTCTTGGCTATTGTGAATACAGATGCAATGAACATAGGGGTGCATGTATCTTTATGCATTTGTGTTTTCAAGGTCTTTGGATACGTACCAGCAGTGGGATAGCTGGATCATATGGTAGATCTATCCTTAATTTTCTGAGGATACTCCATACTGCTTTCCTTAGTGGCTGCACCACTTTGCACTCCCACCAGCAGTGTACAAGGGTTCCCTTCTCTCCACACCCTCTCCAACATTTGTTGTTTCCTGTCTTGTTGACTATAGCCATTCTGACCAGAGTGCGGTGATACCTCATTGTAGTTTTTATTTGCATTTCCCTGATAGCTAATGATGTTGAGCATCTTTTCATTTGCCTGTTGGCAATCCATATATCTTCTTTGGAGAAATCTCTGTTCAGATCTTTTGCCCATTTTTTAATTGGGCTGTTGGTTTTTATGTTGTTGAGCCATATGAGTTCTTTGTATATTTTGGATGTTAACCCCTTATCTGATATATGGCTTGCAAATATCTTCTCCCAATTGTCAGGTTGTTTTTTCATTCTGTGGATGGTTTCCTTTGCTGTGCAGAGGCTTTTTAGTTTGATGTAGTCCCATTTGTTCATTTATTCTTTTGTTTCACTTGCTCAGTCAGACGGGGGACTTGAAAATATGCTGCTAAGAGCAATGTCAAAGAGTGTACTACCTATGTTTTCTTCCAGAACTTAAATGGTTTCAGGTCTTACATTCAAGTCTCTAATCCATTTTGAGTTGATTTTTGTGTATGGTGTAAGAGAATGGTCTACTTTCATTCTTCTGCATGTGGCTGTCCAGTTTTCCCAACACTATTTATTGAAGAGACTCTCCTTTCTCCATCATATGCTCTTGGCTCCCTTGTCGAATATTAGCTGTCCATAAATGTGTGGGTTTATTTTCTGGGCTTTCGATTCTGTTCCATTGATCTATGTGTCTCTTTTTGTAACAGTACGATGCTGTTTTGGTTACTGTGGCTTTTTAGTTTATTTTTAATTCAAGGAGTGTGATACCTCCAGCTCTGTTCTGTTTTCTCAGGAATCCTTTGGCTATTCAGGGTCTTTTGTGGTTCCATATAAATTTTAGGATTCTGTCTTCTATTTCTGTGAAAGATGTGGTTGGCACTTTGATAGGCATTGCATTGAACCTATAGATTGCTTCAGGAAGTATGGATATTTTAACTATGTTAATTCTTCCAATCCAAGAGCATGGAATATCTTTCAATTTCTCTGTGTCTTCTTCGATTTCTGTCAACAATGTTTTATAGTTTTCAGTGTACAGATCTTTCACCTCTTTTGTTAAGTTTATTCCTAGGTATTCTACTCTTTTTGTTGCAATTGTAAATGGGATTCTAGTCTTAATTTCTCTTTCTGCTACTTCCTTGTTAGTATATAGAAACACAACCGATTTTTGTATGTTGATTTTGTATCCTGTGGCTTGACTGTATTCATTTGTTATTTCTAAAAGGTTTTTAGTGGATTCTGGAGGATTTTATATATATAAAATCATGTCCTCTGCTAAGAGTGAGAGTTTCACTTCTTCACTTTCGATGTGGGTCCCTTTTAATTCTTTTTCTTGCCTGATTGCTCTGGCTAGGACTTCCAATACTATGTTAAATAAGAGTGGTGACAGTGGGCATCCTTGTCTGGTTCCTGTTCTTAGAGGGATAGCTTTCAGGTTTTCTCCATTGAGAATGATATTTGCTGTGGGTTTGTTATATATGCCCTTTATTATGTTGAGGTGTTCTCCTTCTATACCCATTTTATTTAGAGTTATTTTTTTATCATAAATGGATGCTGTATCTTTTCAAATGCTTTCTCTGCATCTATTGAGATGATCATGTGATTTTTATTCTTCATTTTGTTAATGTGATGTGTCACATTGATAGATTTGCGGATGTTAAACTATCCCTGCATCCCTGGAATGAAACCCACTTGATCATGATGTATGACCTTTTTAATGTATTGTTGTATTCGATTTGATAGTATTTTGTTGAGAATTTTTGCATCGATGTTCATCAGTGATATTGGCCTGTAATTTTCTTTTTTTGTGTTCTCCTTGTCTGGTTTTGGTATCAGGATAAGATTGGTTTTGTAGAATGAGTTAGGAAGCCTGCCCTCCTCTTCAAATTTTGGGCGAGTTTGAGAAGAATAGGTATTGTCTTCTTTGAATGTTTGGTAAAATTCACCAGGGAAACCATCTGGTCCTGGACTTTTATTTTTTGGGAGGTTTTTGATTGCTGTTTCAATCTCCTTCCTGGTGATGAGTCTATTCAAATTCTATAGATCTTCTTGGTCCAGTTTTTGAAGGTGATATGTTTCTAAGAATTTATCCATTTCTTCTAGATTATCCAATTTGTTGACGTATAGCTTTTCATACAATTCTGTTATCACCTTGTGTATTTCTAAGGTGTCCATTGTAATATCTCTTCTTTCATTTCTGATTTTACTTATTTGAGCTTTCTCTCTTTTTTTCTTGTTGAGTCTAGCTAAGGGTTTGTCAATTTTGTTTATCTTTTCAAAGAACCACCTCTTGGTTTCATTAATTTTTCCTTTTTTTTAGTCTCTGTTTCATTTATTTCTGCTTTGATTTTTATTATTTCCTTCCTCTGCTGATTTTGGACTCTTTTTGTTCTTCTTTTCCAGTACCTTTAGATGCGCTGCTATATTGTTTATTTAGGATTTTTCTTCTTTGTTGAGGTAGGCCTGAATTGCTATACACTTCCCTTTTAGAACCGCTTTTGCTGTATCCCATGGATTTTGGCATGTCATATTTTCATTTTCACTTGTCTCCAGGTATTTTTTTGATTTCTCCTTTGATTTCTTTATTGACCCAATCATTGTTCAGTAGCATGTTGTTTCATCTCCACATATTTGTGGCTTTTCTGATTTTCTTCCTGTAGTTGATTTCTAGTTTCATAGCATTGTGGTCTGAAAAGATGCTTGGTATTATTTCAGTCTTCTTAAATTTATTGAGACTTGTTTTGTGGCCTAATATGTGATTAATCCTGGAGAATGTTCCATGTACATTTGAAAAGAATGTGTGTTCTGTGGTTTTTGGATTGAATGTTCTATATATATCCACTATGTCCATCTGGTCGAATCTGTTGTTTAAGACCAGTGTTTCCTTATTGATCTTCTGTGTGGATGATCTATCCACTGCTGTATGTGAAGTGTTAAAGTCCCCTACTATTATTGTGTTACTATTTCTCCTTTTATGTCCATTGATAATTGCTTTATATATTTAGGTGCTCCTATGTTGGGTGCATAGATATTTGCAAGTGTTATGTCTTCTTGTTGGATTGTTCCCTTTATCATTATATAGTGCCCTTCTTTGTCTCTTGTTAGAGTTTTTGTTTTAAAGTCTATTTTGTGTGATATAAGTATTCTACTCTCACTTTCTTTCCTTTGTAATTTGCATGGAGTATCTTTTTCCATCCTTTAACTTTCAGTTTGTAAGTGTGTTTAGGTCTGAAATGTGTCTCTTGTATGTGGCATATATATGGGTCTTGTTTTTTATCCAATTGTCCTCCCTGTTGCATTTGATTGGAGCATTTAGTCCATTGACATATAAAGTAGCTATTGATAAATATGTATTTGTTGCCATTTTGTTACTTTTTTGGGTGTTTTAGTAGTTCTGCTCTGTTACTTTCTTTTTCTCTTGCTCTCTTCCCTTGTGGTTTTATGGCTTTCTTTAATGGTATGTTTCATTTCTTTTGTCTTACTTATTTTCTTGCTTGTTATAGGTTTCTGGTTTGTGATTACCATGAGGATGCTATTTAATATTCTATGTATATAGAAGTCTATATTGAGTTGATAGACTCTTTAGCTTGATCTCTTTCTAAGTGCTCTACTGTTTCACTCTCATCCTCCCAAATTTTACATTTTTGAATCATATCTAATCTCTTGTTTTTGTGTGTCTATCCATTGCCCTCTTATCTTTGAAATAGGTAGTTTTAGTACTTTTGTCTTTTAACCTTCATATTATCTTCACAGATAGTCGATCTGCTACCTTTACTATATTTTTACCTGTACCAGTGATTTTACTGCATGGTTTTTTGGTAATTTTTTTTATCCCTATTTGTGGTCATCACTTTCCCACTTAAATAAGTCCCTTCAGCATTTCTGGTAGAACTGACTTCTTGGTGATGAACTCCTTTAATTTTTCCTTGTCTGGGAAGCTCTTTATCTCTCCTTCCATTCTGAATGACAACCTTGATGGATAGAGTATTCTTGGCTGTAGGTTTTTCCTTTTAGCGCTTTAAATATGTCATGCCATTCTCTTCTCATCTATAGGGTTTCAGCTGAGAAGTCCACTGATAGCCTTATGGGGTTTCCTTTGTATATCACTTATTGACTTTCTCTCATCTCTTTTAGGATTCTCTCCTTATCTTTAATTTTGGACATTTTAATTATAATGTGTCTTGATGTGGACTTGTTTGGGTTGTCTTGTTTGGAGCTCTCTGTGCTTTCTGTACTTGGATGTCTGTTTCCTTCCTTAGGTTAGGAAAATTTTCAGCTATTATTTCTTCAAATACATTTTCTACCCCTTAGTCTCTCTCTTCTCCTTCCAGGACACCTATAATACGAATGTTAGTGTGCTTGATACTGTCCCAGAGTTCCCTTACACTGTTCTCATTCTGTCTAATTCTTTTTTCTGTTTTCTGTTCAGCTTGGGTGATTTCCTATAGTCTTTTGTCTAGCTCGCTGATCTGTTCTTCTGTATCATCTACTCTGCTATTGAGTCCCTCTAGTGAATTTTTCATTTCCAGTATTGTATTCTTCATTTCTGTTTGGTTCTTTTTTATATTTTCCGGTTCTTTGTTGATTAGCTAACTGTGCTCATCCAGTGTTCTCCCACTATCTGTGAGCATCCTTATGAGTTTTTGTTTGAACTCTTTGTCAGGTAGGTTGCTTATTTCTATTTCATTTAGCTCTTTTTCTGGGCTTTTGTCCTGTTCCCTTTGTCTCCTCATTATGCCGTTTTCTCTGTGCTTATATCTATGTATTAGGTGAGTCAGCTGTGTCTCCTGATCTTGGAGAAGTGGCCTTATGTAAGAGATGCCTTTTGAGGCCCAGCAGTCTGCTTCCCTCTTCTCACCAGTCCAAATGATCCAGGACTAACCCCCTTGTGGGCTACTTCTGTCCTTCTACTCTGGCAGGGTTGCTTTTAATGCAGGTACCCAGGGAGTCTAGTCTTTACTTCCCTGGCCAGCTGTTTGTAAATCTGGTTTGGGGAGTCTCAGCACCATTGGCTACAAGGTCTACCAGCACACTCCTCTTGCAATTTTCCTGTTAATTGGGTTGGTACCCAGTGTACCTGGTTGCTAGGCTCAGGGGCTTACAGTTGCTATAGGCCTCAGGCCTACAAGGCTGTTATCAGTTCTCTTAGGAGTGCAGCTGAGTGGGGCTGGCCCTAGGCACAGGAGCACTCAATTGTTTCAGGTTGTGGAAGGTGGGGCTGATCCTTTTTATGGCTATTTGTGAAGCACAGGTCTTCTGCCGCTGATAAGCCTCACCCCCCATGGGACCACACATTCTGTCAACACAGTCCTGGTCTGTGCACACTTTCCAACCCCTGCAGCATACCCCAATGCCCCACTTCAGAGGCCCCCACCTCTCCACCAATGCCCCCCACAGTTCACCTGGTCCTCACACAGGCCCTGCTCCACAGAGGCAGACACACTCAACCAGCCTGTAGAGGATCAATACACCCAGTCAATGCAGGCTGAAAAGTAACCTAAGGGCTTGCTGTTGGGTGGGGTGGGTCCCTAGGGTTAGCTGCCTGCCCTGACTGAACTAGATTATATCTGCACTCTAGTGGTGTGGCAGACTCCTGGGCTAACAGGCCAGGGAAAGACTTTCAATGGGGTCTGCCATGGTCTGTGTCAGCATGCCTGGACTAGGTTACAACAATGGCCACCATCAATGTCTCAGTCTCCAGAGAGGTCTTTCCTCTCACTGAGATGCCCCAAGAGCTTACCAGGTGAGTCTCTTTTCACCAAAGGACTGTCAGCCTTCTCTCTGGTGATTTTAGGTTGCTGAGATGGGTGATTTTGTGCGTGGGCCCTTTAAGACCCAGGCCTTTTTGGCTTTCATCCAATAGCTTTTCTGGGGGTATCCCTGCTGCAGTTAATAGCCAGAAAAGCCAGATTGTAAGACCCTCGTCACAGTTGTGCTGAGCCTGAAGGATGCTTATAGCAGTATCGGGGCCCAGCTCAGGACCTCACTCCTCCAGGGATGGCTGTGTACCTTAGGGTGGCTCCTCCCTGGCTGGCTGAGAAGCTCCACTCCTCCTGAAGGTGGCTTTTTTTCTCTCCAGAAGGAATTTCTCCCTCTTCCACCTTAGTCAGGACTGTCCCTTGTTGTGGGGGTTCTTTTTATCCAGTTTTCAGTTTTCTATCCAGGGTAATTTTTCCAAAAATCGTTGTAACCTGGTTGTGTTTGTGGGAAGAGATGAGTTCAGAGTCTGCCTATGCCACCATCTTGACAAGATCTCTGGATAGAGTATTCATAGCTGAAACTTTTTGTCTTTGAGAATTTTTAATATATCATTCTACTCTTTCCTAGTTTGTGAGCTTTTTGCTGAGAAAACTGCTGAAAATCTGATAGGAGTTCCATTGTAAGTTATTTTCTTCTTCCTTGCTGCCCTTAATATTTTTTCTTTGTCATTGACTTTGCTGGTTTTACTAATATGTGCCTTTGAGAAGGTGTTTTTACATTGATGTAATTAGGAGTTTTATTAGCTTCTTTTACTTGTAAGTCCAGTTTCTTTCCCAGGTTTAGGAAATTCTCATCTATTGTTTCTTTGAACAAGCTCTCTGCTCCATTCTTCTTCTCCTCTCCCTCTTGAATACCTTTAGTCCTTATGTTGCAATTCCTGATTGAGTCAGATACTTCTCAGAGAGTTTCTTCATTTCTTTTTAGTCTTAGTTCTCTCTCCTCCTCCATCTGAAGCACTTCTATATCTCTAGCCTCTAGATTACTAATTCTGTCCTCCATAATATCAGCTCTGTTATTCAAGGGATCCAGATTTTTCTTTATCTCATTCATTGTGTTTTTCATCTCCAACATTTATGATTGGTTTTCTTTCTAGTTTCAATGTCTCTTGTGAAGAATTCTCTCTGTTCGTTAATTTTGTCCCTGATTTCATTGAACTATCTGTATTTTCTTGTAACTCAAGTTTTTTTTTATGACAACTCTTGAATTCTCTGTCATTTAGATTGTAAATTTCTGTGCCTTCAGTGTTGATTTCTGGGTGCTTGTCATTTTCCTTCTCTTCTGGAATATTAATATGTTTATTTGTACTGTTTGATGGCATAGATTTGTACCTTCACATAGTGATAGTATCTGGTCACAGATTCCACTTTCCACCACTTGGGGGGCTGGTCAGGATCTGTGTATTCTGAGCCCACCATGATCCCTGGCATCTATGTCTGTCCTTAGAATCTACTCTGACATGGCCTGTCTGCAATTTCTGGCTAACTCACTCACAGCTGCTGCTTTTCTAACATATGTGCAGATGCTTTGGCTGACAGGCTGAGCTGGAGTGCTGGTCACAGAGAAAGGCACTTTCTTGTGTGATCCTGGGGGCATTCTCACTCTGCCCTCACTATGTGCTCTCCTAGGGTGCTGGCTTGATGGAGACACCTCTGCAGTAGCTTAGCCACGGCTCTGTGGGGCTTTCCCACGGGCTGTGAGGGAATTTGTAGAGCAAAGTCATCCCTATGGAGATCTTCCCCTCCTCCCTCTTTTCTCAGATCTGCACATGGTCCCACACCCTGGGCCACTGCTATTCTGGGAGAGAGAGGAGATCCAGATCCCCTTCACTGCTTCCACTTCCTTGGTGTGGTCCAGCACCTCCACCTTCACATGTATGGCTGTGTGAGTCTCTCAGATGTCTTTTGTGTTGTATGGATGTCCTCTGTTCGTTTAAGAATGCCCTTTTTCATTGTATCTTATGGGAGGGAGTCTAAGGGGAGAGCTCACTCTGCCATGATGCTGATGCCACTCCCACAGAATTTATCTTTTTAATATAGTTTCCATATCTTTGTCAGTACTTTAATTTTGTTCATGCATTATTTTCCTCATTTCATTTACTTGGTGTATTCTCTTTCAGCTCATTGAGAATCTTTAAGACAGTTGTTAAAATTCTTTTTCAGTTAATTCAAAGACCTGTGGTTTTAGGGTTGGTTTCTGGAGCTTTATTTTGTCTCTTATTGAGACATGTTTCCCTGCTTCTTGGTATGCCTTGTCATCTTTTGTTGCTATCTAATTTGAAAACACATCTACCTCTCTCAGTCTTTACAAACTGGCTTTGTTCAGGGGAATACCTTGACTAATCAGCCTAGCATAGAGGTTCTGAGACCTCTCAAACCTTCTCTG
Source organism: Equus caballus (assembly GCF_041296265.1). Taxonomy (NCBI): domain Eukaryota; kingdom Metazoa; phylum Chordata; class Mammalia; order Perissodactyla; family Equidae; genus Equus; species Equus caballus. The sequence goes on along the minus strand of NC_091712.1, from coordinate 16,648,007 downwards.
GGATGTATCTTCGCAGGGCTTGTATGTGCTCTTTTATTCCAGTATATATGGCTCTTTTAACTATCCTAATTTCCCTACAAGGCTCTCCCCTTCTCAGGGACTCAGGGAGTCAAGTGTCTTCTCAGGAACACTTGGTTTTGAAATCTATTGCATTCCTCTGCCTATAATCTCTTGCTTCTCCATCATTTGCAGAACTTCATACTCCTGAAAGCTCTTATCTGCTATGGCACTTGACTATGTAGTCAGCAGCCTCCAACATGGTATCCAAACATGCAGCTGTTCCCATCAGTTTTCCAATCAGGCAAGACAGAAACCAGACACTCAGGCAGCTCCCAGACATGTCAGAAAGATGAATGCAAGTTCCGCACCTTTCTTTTATTCCTGATGGAGGAGGAAATTGGGAAGCTTCCTTGTGATTGTGGCACACTGCACCAGGGAGGTGGTGGGGCTAAAGTGAGCAACATGCCAAGGTTTTTCCTACCTTTTTTGGTGCAGTTTTTTCTTGGTAAGTAGTTCCTTTAGTTGATTCAGCTTTTTAACTGGTTTCTAGAGTTCTCTTAAAGGTATTTTGGTCAGTATGTCGTTGTTAACTCATTGTCTCCATTGGATGAGGGCCTGGAGCTTCCTAGTACTCCATCTTGCTGATGTCTTATCCTATGATTAATTTTGAGTATAAAAAGCCTGGGGAAAATAGTGATATAAAGTACATTTGATGCCTACAATTATTGATGAAATGTTGAGACAATTTTAACATATACCCATTAACATTCTTCTATTTTCTTATGAAATCTAGCATTGTAGTAATTTACTTATAACTTTATAAAAATGAGAAGAAATTCTGCTCTACACTTGTTATAAATTTGAAAATTAGGGGATTCAAAGTAGATCTGCTTTTCTATTTGCTCTACTAAATACTTCTCTTCATGTAGCTCAGGATGGAGTACCAGATGAAAATCTCATGCTTGAGCATCAAGACTCGATATCAGAAACACAAATAGGGGCCAGCCCCATGGCCGAGTGGCTAAGTTCACACACTCCACTTTGGCAGCCCAGGGTTTCATCAGCTTGGATCCTAGGCACATACCTAGCACCACTCATCAAGCCATGCAGAGGTGGTGTCCCACATAGCAGAACTACAAGGATTTACAACCAGAATATACAGCTATGTACTGGGGAGCTTTGGAGAGAAGAAGAAGAAAAAAATGATTGGCAACAGATGTTAGCTCAGGGACAATCTTTAAAAAAAAACAGAAAAAAATCACAAATAAAAAGAAAGAAAGAAAGAACATCCAAAGGGGAAAGACACATTAGTATCATCATTAAAGATAACTAAGTTATTTTAATTAAACTCAGTAGAACATATTTTTTCTTTGGCTCATAAATATGTGTTTGAAATTATATTTCATGAAACATTTATAGTTTCTTTGTCCTTAGTTGTAAATACCTTGAGATAGAGAACAAAAGTCAAAGTATTCATAACTTTCATTGGTATTTCTGCTTGTAATATTATTTCATAGCCATAGGTCATACACTGAGACACAAAGGCTCAATTATAGGCCAATAATTTTCTTGCAAAGGGATGCATACCTTTCAGTGGAGTCTGGCATATTATGGGTCCAAAATCCCAATGGATGTGTCTGACCTGTGGCAGTGGCCTTCTGCCACAGACTAATGGGTGGATGAAAATGTTGCTGAGAACTGTAACTCCAACAACAAATGAAGATCAGAGGGGCCCAGGCAAGGGACAGCCTGAAAGGCCTTCTGGAGGGTCTCAAGTGCATCCTCTTGGTTGTAGCCTCACTGAAAGGAATGGCTTTTGAGGTAAGCTAATAGATGGATGCCATCAAGAACACTACATGGGGAATATGAGAGTGCAAGCTGCCAAACAGTCCCACCAATAGCTGGGCCTCATTTTCATTTTTTGAAGCAGAGTAGGCCAAAGTAGCCAAGGATTGCTTCCCCAGCTTTCTCAAAACCCCTCTGTTGGATGTTTAATTTGACCCACCCACTGGGCGTCTTGGCCAGCAAAACAGGAACTAAATAGAAGGAACTTTGTTCACTCTGAGAAATTAAAAGATCATGTAAACAATAAAATAGCGCTCTCCTAAATCATGCCACAGATTCTGCTAGCAATTCCTATGATGCATTGGCCTAAATGGTCCTATGCCCTGTGGGACCCTCTGACTCTTGCAAATTATCCTGTAGTAGCACCCTTAGAAAGCCCTGAGGACTCACTAGTGCTCCTTCCAGAAATAAATTTTGCTTCGCTGACCACATTACTCACTGCACTAATTTGTCAGGAGACAGCTACCAGTTTTTGAGTTGGTCAATTAAGATAGTAAGTCAAATTGAAGTAAAATTAAACATGTATTCACTTACTGTAAGAGTATAAGCAAGAATCTAAATAGGAAAGGTCCCCAAAGTTCCATTTTCTCCCATGGAACAGCACTGGGTGAGAATCAGATATGTCAGTGCTGACAGGTATGAGGGGAGGGGGAAGATAGTCTCACAACCAAAGGAGCCCCAAACAAAAGGTTCTTGCTGTTGTATAGACTTGGAGGTGAGGTGAGGTAGCAGTGTGAGGACTAGGAGTATAAAAGTACTGAAAACTGAGTCAGAACTGATAAAAATGTCTACAAGGTCCAATGAAAAGGTGGTCTATGCAGAGGCACATGAACAGTACAGTATCTCAGCTGAATCCTTCCCACATAAGAATGCCTCAAAATTGAGACACCTGGACTAAGAATGCAAACATTACCAGCCCAGATGGGCCATAGTCTATGACTGAAACTACCTCCAGTATCTGCAGTCCGCTGGCTGTGCATCAAGTCTCATGTGAAGTCTGCAGATTTCTCCATGACAACTTCCAGATAAAGCCTTTGCAGTTGTCTAGGGTTGGGCCTGGAAGGTCACACATGGGATTTTGGCCATTGTCAATGCCTCAGTGTAAACACACATACCTACCCATATACATGTACATATAATATACATATAATTATAGTCATACTCACATATACTTACATGAATATACATGTACACATATACATGCATGTGCACATTCATAGACATATTTAGAAATCATTATTTCTCACAGACACCTTCAATTTCTATCTATCCCTTCAGGGCTTATTGTTGTCTTCCTCTGTCTCATGTGTGTATGTCCTTCCTTCCACAGTGTGAACCTGTCTCTGAACAGTATCAATGTGTTTATTCATTTGCTCTATCTCACAATACTTCTTAAATTGTTTCAGAATGCAAAGCACTATAAAAACCACTACAGAAACAAGTTGAAAAACATTTTGTGATTTGTTTACACTTCATCCCTCCACTCTGTCATCCAAGAGTGAGGGTATATGTCAAATTCTGTGCTGATGACTTACTTGCATTACTGCTTTCTTATTTCCTTCAGTAGCTTCATTTCTTTAAACTTGGTATCAGTTTTAGTTCCCATTCTTATCCTTTGTGATTTAATTTTTTATTGAGATATAATTGACTTATGACATTATATTAGTTTTGAGTGTATGACATAATGATTAGATACATGTATATACTGTAAAATGATCATCACACTAACATCTATCACTACATATAGGTATAATTTTTTCTATCACAAATGGCAGGATTTCCTTCTTTTTTATGGCTGGATAATATTCTATTGTATATGTATACCACATTTCCTTTATTCATTTATCTGTCTATGGACACTTAGGTTGTTTCTATGCTTTGGCTTTTGTAAATAATGCTACAGTGAACATGGGGATTCAGATAACTTTTCAAGTTAGTGTCTTCATTTCCTTTGGATAAATACCCGGAAGTGAAATTGCTGGATCATATGGTAGTTCTATTTTTAATTTTTTGAGGAACCTCATAGTGGCTGCACAAAATTACATTTCCACCAAGAGTGCACAAGGCTTCCCTTTTCTTCACATCCTCACCAACACTTATTTCTTCTCTTTTTTATAATAGCCATTCTAACAAGTATGAGGTGATATGTCATGGTGGTTTTAATTTGCATTTTCCTGATGATTAAAGATGTTGACAACCTTTTCATGTACCTGTTGGCCATTTGTATGTCTTCTATGAAAAAAATGTCCATTCAGATCTTCTGCCCATTTCCTAATTGGATTATTTGTTTTTTGCTATTGAGTTGTATGAGTTCTTTATATATTTTAAATGCTAACCCCTTATCAGATATATGATTTGCAAATATTTTCTCCCATTCTATAGGTTGCCTTTTCATTTTGCTGATGGTTTCTTTTGCTGTATAGAAGCTTTTTTAGTTTGATGTTGTCCCACCTGTTTATTTTTTCTTTTGTTGTCTTTGGTGTCAAATCCAAAAAATCATCACCAAAACCTATGTCAAAGAGCTTACCACCTATGTTTTCTTCTGGGAGTTTTATGGTTCTTGGTCTTATGTTCAAGTTTTTTATCCATTTTGAATTGATTTTTGTGTGTGGCATAAGATAGAGGTCAAGTTTCATTCTTTTGCGTGTGGCTCTGCAGTTTTCCCAGCACCATTTATTGATCAGACTGTACTTTCCCCATTGTATATTCTTTTTTTTTTTTTTTTAAGATTTTATTTTTTTTCCTTTTTCTCCCCAAAGCCCCCTGGTACATAGTTGTGTATTCTTCGTTGTGGGTCCTTCTAGTTGTGGCCCCATTGTATATTCTTGACTCCTTTGTTGTAAGTTAATTAACTCTGTATGTGTGGGTTTATTTCTGGGCTCTCTATTCTGTTCCATTGATCAATGTGTCTATTTTATACCAATACCATATTGTTTTGATTACTTTAGCTTTGTAATACAATTTGAAATAGGAAATGTGATGCATCCAGCTTTGTTCTTATTTCTTAAGATTGCTTTGGCTATTTGGGGGTCTTCTGTGGTTCCATACAAATTTTAGGATTGTTTGTTCTATTTCTGTGAAAATGGATTGAAAATTTGATAAGGATTGCATTGAGTCTGTAGATTTCTTTGGGTAGTATGGACATTTTAATAATATTAATTCTTCAAATCCTTGAGCATGGAATATCTTTCCATTTATATGTGTCTTCTATTTCTTTCATCAATGTTTTATAGTTTTCAGTCTTCAGATCTTTCACTGCCTTCATTAAATTTTTATAGGTATTTTATTCTTTTTGATGCAAGTGTAAATGGGGTTGTCTTCTTAATTTCTCTTTCTGATGGTTTGTTATTAGTGTAAAGAAACATAATTGATTTTTGTATTTTGATTTTGTATCTTGCAACTTTACTGAATCATTTATTAGTTCTAACAGTTTTTGGTGGAGTCTTTAGAGTTTTCTACATATAATACCATGTCATCTGCAAATAAAGACAGTTTTACTTCTTCCTTTCCAATTTGGATGCCTTTTATTTCTTTTTCTTGCCTAATTGCTCTGGTTAAGCCTTCTAATACTATATTGAATTAAAGTGGTGAGAGTGGGCATCCTTGTCGTGTTCCTGATCTTAGAGAAAAATCTTTCAGCTTTTCACCATTGAGTGTGATGTTGGCTTCAGCTTTTCACCATTGAATATGAAGTTATCTGTGGACTTTTCATACATAGCCTTTATTATGTTGAGTTACATTCCCTCTCTACCCACTTTGTTGAGAGTTTTTATTAGGAATAGGTGTTGAATTTTGTCAAATGCTTTTTCTAGATCTATTGAGACGATCATATGACTTTTATCCTTCATTTTTCTATTGTAGTGTATAACAGTGATTGATTTGCAGATGTTAAACCATATTTGCATCCTTGGAATAAATCCCACTTGATCATGGTTTATGATCCATTTAAAGTATCATTGAATTTGGTGTCCTAATATTTTGTGGAATATTTTTGCATCTATCATGGTTATTGGCCTGTAATTTTCTTTTCTTGTAGTGTCCCTGTCTGGTTTTGGTATCAGGGTAATGCTGGTCTTGTGACTGTGTTTGGAAGTGTTTCTTATTTTTTTTTTTTTTTTGAGAGTTTGAGAAGCATTGGTAGTAAGTATTCTTTATATGTTTGGTAGAATTCACCAGTGAAGCCGTCTGGTCTTGGACATTTCTCTGTTGAGGGGTTTTGATTACTGATTCAATTCTTAGTAGTAATTGGTCTGTTCAGATTTCTATTTCTTCATGATTCTGTCCTGTCAGATTGTATGTTTCTAGGAGTTTATTTACTTCTTCTAAGTTATCTAACTTTTGATGTATAATTGTCCATAACAATTTGTATTTAGTAGTATGAAATAGTAGTAAGTAGTAGATCCATAGTAGTATATAGTAGATACTTTGTATTTCTGTGGTATCAGTTGTAATATCTCCTCTTTCATATCTGATTTTTTTGAGACTTCTTTCTATTTTTCTTGGTGAATGTAGCTAAAGGTTTGTCTATTTTGTTTATCATTTAAAAAAACTCCAGCTCTTAGTTTCATTGATCTTTTCAGTCTCTATTTTGTTTATTTCCATGCCAATCTTTGTTATTTCCTTTCTTCTACTAACTTTGGGCTTAATTTATTCTTCCTTGTCTGATTCTTTGAGGCATAAAGTTAGGTTGTTTCTTTTAGAACTTTCTTGTTTCTTAATGTAGGCATGTACTGCTATGAACATTCCTCTTAAAGCTTATTTTGCTATCTACTGTAAGTTTTAGTATGTTATATTTCCACTTTCGTTTGTCTCAGGTATTTTATACTTCTCCTTTGATTCATTCTTTGATCTGTTGGTTTTTTGGTAGCATGTTTTTTAATATACACATATTTGTGAATTTTCCAGTTTTTTTTCTTGTCATTGATTTCTAGTTTCATAATGTTGTGGTTGGAAAAGATGCTTGACACAAATCCAATCTTCTTAAATTTATTAACTTCTTTTGTGGGCTAACATATGATCTATCCTGGAGCATGTTCCACGTATGCTTAAGAAGAATATGTATTCTCTAACTTTTGGATGAAGTATTCTGCATATGACTGCTAAGTCCATCTGTTCTAATATGTTGTTTATCTTCAATGTTTCCTAATTTATTTTCTGTCTAGTTGATCTACTCATTGATGAAAGTGGGGTATTTAAATCCCCTACTATAAATGTATTGCTGTCTATTTCTTCTTTTATGTCTGTTAATGTCTGTTTTATATATTTAGATGCTCCTCTGTTGGGTGCATAAATATTTAGCAACGTTATATCCTCTTGTTGGATTGACCTCTTTATCATTATATAATCACCTTCTTTAGCTCTTATTACAGTCTTTGTCTTAAACTCTATTTTGTCTGAGATAAGTATAATTATGCCAACTTTCTTTTGGTTTCCATTTAACTTTATTTTTGTAATATGTGGAACCTGAACCTCTTTCCAAAAACAAAAAAAATTATATTTGGAAGAATATCATTCTTTCTTGAGTCCTTCCTGCCATTCCTCACTCCTCCCCCTCATTGTAGGTAACCAACTACATTTCTTTATGATATCTTAATGTAAATATTCCTTATTTTGTCTTTCTATCTATATATTTTTCTTTATTTGGTATTCCTACTGTTCAAAGGGTAACATACTATTAAGCCCTTTTTAAACTTTTTTTTCACCTAACATTATCTCCTAGAGATCCTTCCATGTGAGTCTGTACAGATCTTTTTCATTCCTTTAAGCTGTATGTACAACTGTTTATGCCACAGTATTTACCAAAATTTGTACTATGCCATAGTTTATAGTATTTACCTCAGTTTACTCAGCCAATCTCCTATGCTCAAACATTTAAGTAGTTTTGAATATTTTGTAATTAAGAAAAAAGGTGTAATTATAACCTTTTAAATATGTATTTTCATTTTCTGGTCTATGAATTTGTATTAACCTCAAGTTAAATACCTCAAGAAAGCAAGAGACTAATATAATCTATTTAATGCCTTTGCCCATTTTTTAATAAGGTTATTTGTTTTTTATTTTGCTATTGAGTTGTAGGAGTTCCTTATATACTTTGGATACTAAATCACCTATCAGAGTGGGTTTGCAAATATTTTCTCCAATTCTGTAGGTTGCCTTTTCACTCTTTTGATTTCTTTTTTGCTGTGCAGAAGCTTTTTACTTTGATGAAATCCCATTTGTCTATTCTTGCTTTTGTTGCCTGTGCTTTTGTTGCCATATCTAAGAAATTATTGCCAAGACCAATGACAAGAAGCTTTTTCACCCTTTTCTTCAAGAACTTTTAGTTTCAAATGTTACGTTTAGATCTTTAATCCATTTTGAGTTGATTTTTGTGTTTGATGTAAGATAGTGCAATTTCATTCTTTTGCGTGTGTTTGTCCAATTTTCCCAACACCATTTACTGAAGGGACTATCTTTTGCCCATTGTATGTTCTTGGCTTCTTTGTCATAAATTAATTTATATTAATGCATGGGTTTATTTCTGGGTTCTTTATTCTGTTCCATTGATTTATGCATCTGTTTTTATGCTGATACCAAACTGTTTTGATTACTATAGCTTTGTAATATGGTTTGAATTTAGGAAATGTGGTGTCTCCACCTTTATTCTTCCTCAAGATGGCTTTGATTATTTGGGGTCTTTTGTGATTGTGTACAAATTTTAACATTGTTTGTTCTATTTCTGTGAAAAATGCCATTGAAATTTTGGAAAGGCTTCCATTGAATCTATAGATTACTTTGGGTAGTATGGACATTTTAACAATATTAATTCTTCAAATCCATGAGCATGGACTATCTTTCCATTATTTTTGTCTTCTTCAATTTCTTTCATAAATATTTATAGTTACAGTGTGCAGATATTTCACCTCTTTGGTCAAATTTATTCTTAGGTACTTTTTTCATGCAATTGTAAGTGGGATTGTTTTCTTAAGTTCTCTTTCTGATAGTTCATTATTAGTGTATAGAAATTCAACTGATTTTTTTTTGATGAGTATTAACCCTGAGCTAACATCTGCCACTAATCCTCCTCTTTTTGCTGAGGAAGACTGGCCCTGAGCTAACATCCATGTCCATCTTCCTCTACTTTATATGTGGGATGCCTGCCACAGCATGGCTTGCCATGCAGTGAGTAGGTCCACACCCAGGATCTGAACCGGCAAACCCCAGGCCACTGAAGCAGAATGTGCAAATTTAACTGTTGCTCCACCAGGCTGGCCCCAAAATGCAACTTATTTTTGTACATTGATTTTGTATCAGGTAACCTTAATAAATTTGTTTATTAGTTCTAACAGTTTTTTGGTGGAATCTTTAGGGTATTATATAGAATACCATGTCATCTGCAAATAGAGACAATTGTACTTTCTCCTTTCCAAGTTGGAGGCCTTTTATTTCTTTTTCTTGCCTAGTTGCTCTTGCTAAGACTTCCAATACTACGTTGAATAAAAGTGGTGAGAGTGGGCATCCTTGTCTTGTTCCTGATCTTAAAGAAAAAACTTTCAGCTTTTTACCATTGGGTATGATGTTAGCTGTGGACTTATCATATTTAGCCATTATTATGTGGAGGTACATTCCCTTTGTACCCACTTTTTTGAGAGTTTGTATCTTGAATGGATGTTGAGTTTTGACACATGCTTTTCCTGCATATATTAAGATGATTATATGATCTCACTTTAAATCAAAAGCTAGAGGTGATTAAGCTTAGTGAGCATGGCATGTTAAAAGCTAAGATAAGCTGAAATGTAGGCCTCTGGCACCAAACAGTTAGCCAAGTTCTGAGTGCAAAGGAAAAGTTCTTGAAGGAAAATAACGTGCTACTTCAGTGAACACATGAATGATAAGAAATCAAAACAGCTTTACTGCTGTTATGGAGAAAGTTTTAGTGGTCTGGATAGTAGATCAAGCCAGCTACAACATTCCCTTAAACCAAAGCCTAATTCAGAGGAAATCCCTAAATCTCCTCAATTCTATGAAGGCTGAGAGACATGAGGCAGCTGCAGAAGAAAAGATGAAGCTAGCAGAGGTTGGTTCATCAGGTTTAAGGAAAGAAATCATCTCCTTAACATAAAAGTTCAAGGTGAAGCAGCAAGTACTTATGTAGAAGCTGCAGCAAATTATCCACTCCCAGTTAAGATAACTAATGAAGTGCCTACACTAAACAACAGATTTTCAATGTAAACAAAAGTCTTATATTGGAAGAAGATGTCATCTAAGACTTTCATAGCTAGCAAGGAGAAATCAATGCCTGGCTTTGCAGTTTCAAAGGACAGACTGATTCTCTCGTTAGGGGCTAATGTAACTGGCAACTTTAGGTTGAAGCCAATGCTTATTTACCATTCCAAAAATTCCAGGACCCTCAACAATTATCCTAAATCTACTCTGCCTGTGCCCCATAAATGCAAAAACAAAGCCTGCATGACAACACATCTGTTTACAACATGGTTTACTGAATTTTTAAACCCACTATTGAGAGACCTAGTGCTCAGGCAAAAAGATTCCTTTCAAAATATTACTGCTCATTGGCAATGCATCTGGTCCCCAAAGAGCTCTGAGAGTGGGGTACAATGAGATTCATGTTGTTTTCATGCCTGTTAACACAACATCCATTCTGCAGCCCATGGATCAAGGAGCAATTTCAGCTTTCAAGTCTTATTATTTAAGATATATATTTTGTAAAGCTATAGCTGCCAAAGACAGTGATTCCTCTGATAGATCTGAGCAAGGTAAATTGAAAGCCGTCTGAAAAGGATTCACTTTTCTGGATGGCATTAAGAGCATTTGTGATTCATAGGAAAAGGTCAAAATATTAATATTAACAGGAGTTTGGAAGAAGTTGTTCCAGCCCTCATGGATGACTTTGTGGGGTTCAAGACTTAAGTGGAGGGAGTAACTGCAGATGTGAAAATAGCAAGAAAACTTGAATTGGAAGTGGAGCCTGAGGATGTGATTGAATTGCTGCAATCTTATAATAAAACTTTTTAACACAGAAGGAGTTGCTTCTTATGGATGAGCAAAGAAAGTGGTTTCTTGAGATGGAATCTACTCCTGGTGAAGATGCTGTGAAGATTGTTGAAATGACAACAAAGGATTTAAAATATTACATAAACTTAGTTGATAAAGCAGCAGCAGGTTTTGAGAGGATTGACTCCAAGTTTGAGAGAAGTTCTGTAGGTAAAATGCTATCAAACAGCATCACATGCTACTGAGGAATCATTCATGAAAGGAAGAGTCAAACAATGCAACAAACTTCATTGTTGTCTTATTTTAAGAAATAGCCACAAACATCCTAACCTGCAGCAACCAACACTCTGATCAGTCAGCAGCCATCAACATCGAGGCAAGACCCTCCACCAGCAAAAAGATTGCAACTTTCTGAAGGCTCAGATGATGATTAGCATTTTTTAACAATAAAGTATTTTTTAAGTAAAGTATGTACATTGTTTTTTGGACATAATGCTATTGCACACTCAATAGACCACAATATAGTGTAAACATAACTTATATATGCACTGGGAAACTAAAATTTCATGTGACTCACTTTATTGCAATATTTGTTTTATTGTGGTGGTCAGAAACTGAAACTGCAGTATCTCTGAGGTGTGCCTGTACAGTGTATTAGCTGACTCCTTTCCCTTTCACAAGGAGGCCTCTGATGAACGGCCCGTGGTATAGGAATGCAGAATGCGTAAAAGCATAGTGTGGATGGACCTTATTCCTTGACTGCATCTACCTCCAGTGTCTGAAGCTCACTGGCTATGCATCAGATTTGGTGTGGGGTGAGAAGTTTTTCCCTCATGAGAACTTCCAGGTAGAGATTTTGTAATTGTCTATGTTTGGGCCTAAAATATCAAACACAGGATTTTGGCCTGAAGTTGGATTCCTATATATATGTACATATACTCATACATGCACATATACATATTTTTACACACGCATACATATACATGTGCATGTATACATGAATATACACATACACAAACATTTAGAAATCATGAGTTCTCATGAGCACCTTCAATTTCAGTCCATCCCCTCAGGGCCTTTTCTTGCCTTCCTCCCTTTCACATCTGTATGTCCTTTCTTCCACTGTGTGAATCCTAACTCTGAATAACAATATATTTACTCATTTGCTCCACCTTGTTATGCTTCTAAAATTATTTTGGAACTGCTTAGCACATAAATCTAGAAAAACAAGCCTACTGAAAATATCTTTCCATATGTTTACAGTCTCTTCTCCACACTCTTGCCCATGAATGAGGGTCTCTGTCAAATACTGTGTTGATGAGTTACTTGCATTGGTGCTTTTTTTTTTCTTTCAGGGGGTTCATTTCTTTAAGTCTGCTTCCAATTTTAGTTCCTCTTTTGTGATTTAGTTTTGTTTTTGAAGTATGTGGAAGCTGAACATGCTTCTGAAAGTAAAAAATATCCCAAAAAGGGTGCTTAGAAGAGTGCTATTTCTTCCCCAGTTCTCTCTCTTTTGTTTTGTAGGTAACCAACTACATTTGTTGATATCTCATTTGTGTTTCATCTTGTACAGCCAATTCATTTTCCCTCTCTTTCTTTTTTTCTTATTTCTTATTTCCCCTTCTTCCATATATACATGGTACCATACAACTTTTCCCCTTTGGATTTTCTTTTTTCACTTAATATTGTCTACTGGAAATCCATCCAAGTCAGCTTATAGAGATTCTTTTCATTCCCTTTACATCTCTATGTATAGCTCTTTGTACCACATTGCTTACTATAATTTACGTAGTTTATAGTATATATCTTAGCTTATTCATCCAATCTTCCATGCTTGAATGTTTACGTAAAATTACAAATAATGCTATAATTGATAAATTGTACATATGCATTTTCATTGGTTAGTCTATGAAGTCTATATGATCTAAAAAGAATAAATAACAGAAATGGAGACTAATATAAACTATATATATGTTTGTAATATATATATATAGTTTTTGTAATAATGAGAAAGTTTCAACACACGTATATTAAAACTCTTCTCACAATAACCATGTTAGATCTAGCATTATGATAATGTAGTTATAACTTCATAAAAATGAGACTGTTGCTGTACACATTAATTTGAATTATAGAGATTTCAAAATAGATCTATTTTCCTTTTTAGTGGACTAAATATATCTCTTATGCAGCTCATGATAAAGTACTAGATGAAAAGCTTATGCTTGAACATAAAGAATCAATGTCAAAAACCCAAATGCAAGTAAAGAAAGAACTTCTATAGAGAAAAGACTCCCTAATAAGTACGATAATTATAGACAACTCTAAATTATTTTAAATTAATTACATCTAAAGATCTTTTTCTTTGGTTCATGAATCTGTATTTTATTATATATTTTATAGAAATTTTACATTTTGACCTAAAGTATAAATATCCTGAGATAACTAGAGAACAAAAGCTAAAGTATTCATAACTTTGGTTAATATTTCTGGTTGTAATACTATTTCACAGCCATGGGTCATGCAATCAGTATCCACCAAGGCCAAGAATGGACCAATAATTGTCTTTCACGGGATGTGTACCTTTCAGCCAACTCCAAGATGTTAGGAGTCCAGAAGGCCAATTCAATCCACTGTCCTGTGCAGTTGCCTTCTTCCAAAGACTCCAATTGGTGAAGAGAAGTTGCTGAGACCTATAACTTAAATGCAGATCAGAGGGACCAAGGGGAAAAGTGACCTGGGAGGCCTATTGGATGTACTCCAGAACATTCTGTTTTTTGAAATCCACTCATATGTAGAGGCCTTTTTGGTAACTTAATAGATAGTTTAAATTAGGATCCTATTGAGGGGAGTGTGAGAGTGCAAGTATCAGAATAGTGCCACAGATTTCCCAGCCTTGTTTGGATTTGTTGGCACTGGGAGGGACAAATATTTGGCAGTTGTCTCTTCTAGAATAAGTCATATTGCCCCTTCCCAAGGATTTCACTTGAACACAAGGTCCTGTACTATCTCTGTTTTAATAACCCAGCTGTGTTGCTGAATGTGGCTCAACACAGCATCTAGTCCTTGTTGGGTAGTGCCCTTGCTCGGGCCCACCAGGAGGATGTCATCAATATAGTGGAAGGCTAGTGCTCCATCTGGGAGTTGGGCTTTTTCCAGTTCATGGCCTTGTGGAAGGACATTAAATGTGTAATGCAACCCATTACACATAGGGCAAACTTATCCTGATCATTTGAGTGGACAGGGAGGCCATAACCGGCATTTGCAATATGAATTGTTTCATACCTACTTCCCTTAGCTTGTGAAATAGCCTTTATGGCAGTCACAATGTCAGGAGCACCAGTTTCTTGGGCTGTACCACAACATTAAGCCACCTATAATGAGTTGAGTTTATAGGCACCAGAGGCCATATGGACAGGTTGACTTAGTTATTGAATGGAGAAATAGTCTCATGGAGATCTGTGGCTTAGCTAAACTCAGCAATGAGGACAATAATTTCTTTTCTCCTCCAGGTAGTTGTTTTTGGAGACAAATCTCTAGGCTCTGGTATTCTGGTAGGTTTATAGCTGCACACGCTCCATTAAAAATGACCCTAACTGCAGCAGGGCTCGGCTTGGGGCTGATGTGAGTTGGAGTTTACATCTTTACTAACAATGCATTTGGTAGTGAGGGCTATAAAAATGGAAGTTTATAGTCCCCCAAAGCAACCCACCCACAATCAGGTCTAGGTAAGGGTCAGACAGCATTAACTGTTTCCTTTTCATCGTGGTATCAGTGTTGTGGAGATCACACTCACTAGTAAACTAATATCCAGATAGCCCAAGTTATGCAATTTCTCTCCACTGCCTCTTTGAACTCTGACTTGGCATTCATCCTCAGATGCCACTGGGGGCATAGAGACATTGGCCTACCCCTAATCTTGTTTATTTCTTTCTCTCTTTTTTTGAGATAACATTGTGTACATTTCAGGTGTCTAACATTATAATTCGACTTCTGTATATACTACCGTGTGCTCGCCACCAAAAATGTAGTTTCCGTCCATCACCATGTAATGGACCCCTTTATCATTTTCACCCTCCCTCCACCCGCCTTCCCTCTGGTAACTACTAATCTGTTGTCTGCTTCTATGAGTTTGTTTTTATTTGTTTCTTTTGTTTTTTATATTCCACCTAGAGCTCTAAGTAAATGTAGGCAGAGTTCTCTGATTCATTTTAAGATTACTGGGAGAGGCAGAGGGAATAGCACTTATATTAGTAATAAGTATCATCACTGCTTTGATTCTTGTGTGGCTGTGTGTTTGCCCCCGATGGCTCAGTACCTAGCCAGAAGATTCTTGGTGGAGAGTCCATCCATCTCCTCCTTGAGACTCCACTGTTGAATAACTAGACAATGTTTGCAGTGGTGGGGAACATGTCGTGCGTGGGCCAACTTATCAGAAATCAAATGGCATACAGTAGAGGAAGGAGAGTGTCTCAGGTGTTTGTATCTTTTCTTCTCCCTGTACCCTTCTTTGTCCCTCTTGGGCAAAATGGCTGGTGTTGGGGAATTCAGAACCAGGGGATCTGTCGTGACTCACTCAACAAGGTACCACTGTCCCTCACTAAGTTAACAAGATTAAACATAAGTATCTCTATTCACTTTTTCCCCCTTATTTCCCTTTCTTTCTTACTTAAAAGGTAGAGTACTAAATATAAGCTCTTTTAGATTTTTTCCACTAAACATTATTTCATAGAAATACCTCCAAGTCAGTTTGTAGAGATCTTTTTCATTCTTTTTATATCTGTATGTACAGCTGTTTGTACCACATTATATCCCATAGTTTATATTATCATAGTTTACATACATTACTTTAGTCTACAAATCTCCTATGCTTGTACGTTAAGGTGGTTTTGAGTATTTTACAATTACAAATATTCTGTAATGAATAACCTTGTGCGTATGTATTTTTATTGTTTGGTTTATGAATATGTATTAATTTAAAATATTAAAAAAACAGGAAAACTAGACACTAATATAAAACATATTTGAAGCCCAGGAATATTAATGGTATGATAAAATACCTTCCACACACACCCGTTAAAACTCTTCTCACAGTTTTCAGATCTAACATTGTGGTAATTTATTTATGACTTTATAAAAATGACGGAAAATTATGCTATACACTTGTTATAAATTTGAAATCTAGGGATTTCACAACGAATCTCTTTTTAATTTAGTGGATTAAAGGACTTAATTTAGTGGACTACATTCTTTTTATGTAGCTCAGGATGAAGTGCCAGATGAAAATCGTATGCTTGAGCACCAGGACTCAATGTCAGAATCAGAAATTCAAATGAAGAAACAAAGAACTCACAAAATGGAAAGTCTTACTAGTAAGTATAAAAATTATAGATAACTTTAAATTATTTTAAATTAAGCTCATTAAAAGATCTTTTTATTTTGGGTCATAAATACGTATTTAAGCGTATATTTCATAGAAATTTTACACTTTGACTAAAATGTGAATACCCTAAGATAACTAGAGAAAAAAAAGCAAAAATCTTAGTACTCTTTGGTTGGAATTTCTGGTCTTCAGATCTTTTCTTGACCATAGAACGTGCACTCAGTATACCCCAAAGCCCAAGAGCACTCGAGTAATTGTCTCTCCGTGCCTTTCAGCCGGCTCCAGGTAATTATGGATACAAAAGCCCAATGGACACCTCTGACCCATGGCAGTGGCCTTCTGTCATAGGCTGCAGTTGATAAACAGATGTTTCTGAGATCTATAACTCAAAGATCAAATGGAGATAAGAAGAGCCTAGGTGAAGGGCAGCCTAGGAGGCCCTTAAGGGCATCTTCTTGGTTATGTTCTCACTGGAAAGAAGCAGCCTTTCTGGTAACCCACAGATGGGTGTCATCAAGGACCCCAAGTGAGGAAAATGAGAGTGCAAGTAGTCAAAGAGTTCCACTAATTACTGGGCCTCTTTTTATTTATTGGAGTTGAATGGGCCAAAGCTTAGCCATCTTCTCCTCTGGAATGAGATGTTATGCCTCTTAGAGATCATGCTTACCTCTGGGAGCAGGCCATTTAGGGGTCATGACCTATGCCTTGATGACAAATATTTGAGCAATTCAGTAGCCATGTGAAAGACCTTAATAGTGTATTGCAACCCATTTCACAGAAGGTTAAATTGACCCTGATCATCTCTGTGGAAAAGGATGCAGCAAAATATGTTTATGTCAGTTGTTGCATATCAAGTTCCTTCAGTTTGACAAATAGCCTGTATGACAGTTACAATGTTAGGTGCCACCAGTGCCCAGGTCTGTACTATAGCATTGACCTATCAAAATTAGTTGAGTCACTGTGTACCTAAAGCCGTATACAAAGGTCAACTTAGGTATTAAAATGGGAAATCAAGTCTCATGGAGGATTTTCACTTCATTAAAGTCAGCAATGAGAGCAGTTATTTCTTTTGCTGCACAGGAATTTGTTTTGGGAGACACAGGTGCTAGGCACTGTTTAGTCTGGAGGTTTTCAGTCTTCCACATGCCCTATGAAAATGGCCCTAAATACAGCAGTTCCCATCAGGACTTGGGGCTGAATGTGAGTGAGGTGCACATAGAAAATACATCTATCCCAATGTACATTCAGTAGTAGGGGCTATGAAATGGAGTTTTTTTGGTGGCCTGAAAGGATACACTAATAGTAGTGTTTGACTAAGGGTCACCTTGATGATGCCCTCAGATGAAAAACCAGAGAGCATTGTCTCTTTCCTCCACTACTTGATGTCAGAGGTTACGGAGATCACAGTCACCTGTGCACCAGTATCCTAACGGCCTTAGCAATGCTATTTCCTCCCTTCCTCCTTTGAAATCTGACCTTGGTGTACATCCTCAGATCACCGCCAGTGACAGGAATCTTGACCTAACCCCTAATTTTGTTTATTTTTGAAAGCTGGGAGGTCTGGGTGAAAGTAGTGGAGGGTTCTCTGATTTATCTCAATATCACTTGGAGGAACAGAGGGAAGAGCATTTATATTAGTCATAGGGGTCATCACAATTTGGACTTTAGTGGGGATATGTGTTGGGATCCATGACCCACTAGCTGGCCAGGAGATCTTTGGTGGAGAGTCAATCCATATCCTCCTTGAGACCCCATTGTTGAGTATCTAGTCTTACAGATTTCTTCGGGAAAACCCTTAACCAGATCATCCAAGAGTGGTGCCTCATTACCATTTTTAGTTGCTCTGTTCACTGGTCAAACAGTACTATCTTGTGGGTAGCTACTTTTTCCATGCCTGGAAGTTTCAGTTAAGATCTGTATTGTGCCTCAAATCAGTTGACGTCACCTTAAAAGGAAGTTTAACTGAATTAGGTAACCAGTGAAGTTGGCCTGAATGAAATTAGAAATCTTGAGTCTGGTAAAAATCTTTCCATTAGTGTTCTCACTCCATCTGTGATCCTAGGGACCACTAGGGAGGATCATAGAGCCATTAGAGGCTCTTCAAGAGCTGATACAAACATATTTTTCAGTGGGAGGGAACTCATAATGGGTGGGCCATACTGTCAGCACCAAAATAGTACCCAGCTAAGGAAGGGAAGAGTCTCACATATTCATGACTTTCATCCCCCTTTCCCTCTACCTCCTTGGGCAATATGTGTACTGCCGAGTCTTACAATGGGGTTCGACAGTGACAAGTCCTACAGTGTGCCCCTCTCCCTCACTAAAGTTTAACAAGATTATCTCCTTCTTTGTGGAGGCAAACTACCTAAGTCTCCAAGGTCTTTTTGAGTCTCAGGGCACAACAATCCTCAGGACTCTACATTCTTTTCCATTAAAGGTAAGTCTCAGTAACTCACAGCATCGGAGGTTGTCCATTAGTGCCAAGGGTATGCTAGAACTAACAGTTGTCATTGGGTGCAACTCAGCATGCAGAGTCTCCATCTTTTTTGGACCCATCAATAACCACAAAATTACTTCTCTAGTTTTCTTAGAGTCCTTCTGTTGAGCTCCCATTTGACTCATTGGGCATCTTGAGGAGCTGGCCTGGTGGCATAGTGGTTAAGTTCACACGCTTGGTTTTAGCAGTATGTGGTTCGCTGGTTCGGATCCCAGGCATGGACTGCTCATCAAGCTGTGCTGTGTTGGCATCCCACACACAGAATAGAGGAAGATTGGCAACAGATGTTAGCTCAGCAACAATATTCCTCAAGCAAAAAGAGGAAGATTGGCAACAGATGTTAGCTCAGGGCCAATCTTCCTCATCAAAAAAGAAAAAGAAATGCTGTGATTCATTGGGCATCTTGGTAGGTGAATCATAGGCTAAAGAGAAAGACAGTTGTTCCCCATCAAAACTGATAAACGTATGTAAATAATACAGTAGCACTCTAGAGGACCCCATGGCATCCTCTGGTACTTTCTAAGACTCATTTGCATGACTGGCAAAGTACTGTATGGGTCTCTGGCAAGTAACCAGTAGTACCCCTCTCCTAACCATGACCTGCACAGTCACTAACACCTCCCAAAGTGTTCCTTCCAGAAAGACATTTTGCTTCATTGACCACACTGCTCTTTGTGCTAATTTGCTAGACAGATGCCAATTTTTGAGTTGGTCTATTTAGATAACAAGCCAAACTCAAAGTGGCAACGTGTATTCACTTACTGCCATAGCATAGGCTATAGTCTAGATAGAGGAAGGCACCAGCTCCGCTAGTGTTCCATTTTACCCCATGGAGCAGCACCTGACAAGGGTCAGATATATCATTGCAGACTGAGGCGGGGGATGGTCTCAGAGCTGAAGGAACCTCAAACAAAGGGTTCTTGATGTTTTTTGGACCCCAGGGCTGAGGCAGCTAGAGGTCTGAACAATATTAGCACATTTACTTATTTGCTCTATCCTATAATGTTTCTCAAAGCATTTCAGAATTGGTTAGCACAAGGCACTAGAAAAACAAACCAACTAAAAAGATTTCATGATTTGTTTGTGGTCCACCTCCCCCGCCCCACCCCAAGTCTCATGTCCAAGAGTGAGAGTTCATGTTAAATACTGTATTAATGAGTCACTGCTTTTAAGTTTCCTTTAGCAGTTTCTTTCAAGTTTGCTTTTTGCTTATATTCCATCTTCTTATCCTTATTGATATAATTTATTTTGAAATATGTAGAACATGAACGTACTTCCAAAAGCAGAAAGTATACAAAAAGGCATACTTAGAGGAGCCTCATTCCTTCCTCAATCTTCCCCCCTCATTTTGTGGGTAACCAATTACATTGTTTTGTGATATCCTTCCTAGGTTTCCTCTATTTCTTTCTGGTTTTTTTCTCATTTCTTCTTCTTCCTTACCCAAAGGTAGCATAAAAGTTTTCCCCTTTTCAGTTTTAACTTAAAATTTTCTTAGAAATCCCTCCATATCAGTGTATAGAGATCTGTTTCATTCATATTACAGCTCTATGTACCACACTGTTTACCATAATTTGTATTATACCATAGTATATAGTATATACCTCAGTTTATTTAACCAATCTCCTATGCTTGAAAATTTATGTGGTTTTGAATATTTTGCAATTGAAAATACGCTGTAATGAATAACCTTGTACATATGCATTTTTCTTTTTAGTTCTATGAAGATGTATTAACTTAAAGTGTAAATAACCCAAGGAAACTAGAATATATATATAAAATATTATATATGTAAAATATATTTATAATATATGTAGAATATAGATGTAAAATATTATATATATATTGGATGCCTAGAAATGTTAGTGATACAGCTTCAACACACACCTATTAAAAATATTCTCACAATTTTCATGCCACATCTTGCATTATGGTAATTTACTTATAAATTTATCAAAATGAAAGAAAATTTTGCTGTATATTTTTCATAAATTTGAAATCTAGAGATTTTCAGTAGATCTCTTTTTCTATTACGAGACTAAATGCATCTCTTTATGTAGCTCATGATGACATACCAGACAGAAATCTTATGCTTGAGCATCAAGATTCAGTGTCAAAACTCCAAATGCAAGTAAAGAAACAAATGACTTCCACAGGGGAAGAACACAACAGTAAGTGTAATAATTATAGATAAAGACGTTTTTAAAAATTAATCTCATCAGATCTTTTTTCTTTAGTTCATGAGTATATTTTTGAGCATATAATTTATAGAAATTTTACACTTTGAACTAAAATGTGAATACCATAAAACAACCAGAGAACAAAACCATTTAACATTTAGTTGGAGTTTCCAGTCATAAGACTACTTCATGTCATGGCTCTTGCACTCAGTGTCCAGCAAGGCCTAATAACTGGTCAGGAGTCTCTCAAAGGGTGTTTACTTTCAGCCAACTACAGGAGATTCTATGTCCAAAAGCCCAGTGGGCACCTCTGACATGTGGCAGTTGTCCTTTTGCAACACGCTCCAATTGGCAGGCAGAGAATTTGCTGAGACCTGTAACTTAAAATGCAAAATAGATTAGAGGAGGTAAGGAGAAGGGTGGCCTGTGTGGCCAGTTGGAGGTCCTCCAGGGCATCTTGGTGTCAGGCCCCACTCAGGGTAGAATTCTTTTTGGTAACTTGATTGATAGGTGCCGTCATCAAAATGGCCATGTAGGGAATGTGTGAGCACCAGTAGCTAAATAGTCCCGCCAGTTGCTGGGCATCCTTTGTATTTGTTGGAGCTGAGAGCCTGGGTGTGACTAAAACTCGGCGATTGTTTTCTCTGGAGTGAGACATACCATCCCTTCCCAGTTTTTTCCCAGGAATTTCACATGGGTCATGGGTCGTTGTGCCTTGTTGGTATTAATGGTGCAGCCATGTTGTTGCACGTGGGTCAACACAGCGTGCAGTCTTCGTTGGATAGTACCCTTGCCTGGGCCCACCAGGAGGATGTCATCAATATAGCGGAAGGCTAGTGCTTCATCTGGGAGTGGGACTTATTCCAGCTCATGGCCTTGTGGAAGGACACTGAAGGTATATTGCAACCCATTACACATAAGGGAAACTGATCCTGATCATCTGAGTGGACAGGGATCCTAAAAAGGGCATTTGAAATATGAATTACTTCGTACCTACTTCCCTCAGCTTGGGCAATAACCTCTGTGGCAGTCACAATGTTAGGTAATGCCAGTGCCAAAGGCTCTACTATACTGTTGAGCCACTGATAGTCAATTGAGTTTCCAGGCACCCAAGGCCTTGTGAAAAGATCAGATAGCGAACTTTGACAATGAGAGCAGTTATTTCTTTTTATCCCTGAGGCAATTGCTACTGTTTTTGAGAGACAAAAGCACTAGCTACTGGTAGTCTGGTAGGTTTACAGTCTTCTCCATACCCCACTAACATGGTCCTAATTGCAGCAATTCCCTTCAGGGCTTGGAAAATGCAATCAGGGATGCAGATAGACAATATATCTACAACAATAATCCCTTCAGTGGTGGACGCCATAACAATGGTGATATGCTATACCTTTAGTCGGGTCTGGGTGAGGGTCTTTGTAGTGATGGCTTTAGACAGAAAACCGGAAAGTGTCGTCAATTTCCCCCTCATTCTCATGCCAGGAGTTTTGGGGGTCACAGTCACCTGTGAACCATTAACCAAAAGGCCCAAGAAATGCAGTTCTCCCCCATGTCTACTTTGAGCTTAGACCTTGGCATAGGGCCTCCGTTCCTCACTATAGACATAGAGAGGTTGGGGATTTCAAGCTCTTGTTTTCTTTAAAGCAAAAAACTTTGGGTCAAAGTTGGCAGGGCTCTCTGATTCATTTCAAAATTCACTGGGAGAAGGAGGAACATTACTTGTAACAGTCATAGGGACCATCACCAGGCAGACCGTAGGGGGCCTGCCCTTTGTTCCCTAGTGGCACACCACATGTCCATGGGTTCCTTGATGAAGAGCCCATTAATCTCTTCTTTTGAGCTCCCATTGCTTAGTAACCAGACCCAGAGAGCTCTTTGGGAAAGCCCTTACCCAGACCTTCCAGGAATGTGTGCCCAATTACCATTTTTATGTCACTCTCTCTAATGGTCCCTGTTTGTTATTTTGGCAGTAGTTGCTTTTCCCTTGCCAAAGAACTTATCAGTTATGATTTGGATTATGTCACTGGCCTTACAAGGAGATTTAATTAATAATCAGCAGGAGTGGCACTAATAAACCTAGAGTCTTGTTAACAATCTTATCATCCACCACTCTCTTTCAGTGTAGAACCAAGGGGACCACTGGTGTTGTTTGCAGAGCTGCTATTATGTCTACAAGCTTGGTCCAAACATGTATTTTGGTTATAGGGAACCCATCACGGGTAGGCCAAAACTGTCAGAGCCCAAATAGTACCCAGCTGAGAAAGAAGAAGGACTTAGGTGTTCCCCTCAGACTCCTTGAACAAACTTTCTGCTGTCAGGACATTCTGAAGGATGGGTACCATAGTGATGCACCCCACAAAGTACCATTGTCCCTCACCAAGTTTAAGAAGACTACCTCTTTCATCATGCAAGTGAACAACTCAAGCCTTTAAGGTCTCTTTAGGTCACTGGGAAAAGCAATTCCAAAGAATTCTATATTCATTTAATTAAACCACAAGTCTCATTAACTTGCTATGTCATAGGCTGTTTATCATTGTCTGGGACCTCATTAGAGCTAACAACGATCATTGGCTGCAGCTTAGCTTGCAGAGTATGTGGGAATTTTAGTCCTATCATCACAGGACAATAGCAGTGGCCAAGGAATTGCTTCCTTAGATATTTTTAGAGCCCCTCTGTTGGATCTCTAATTTGACCCACCAGGCATTTTGGCCAGTGAGTCTGGGGCTAAAGGAAAGGACGATTAAACCAAAGAGAAGGACCTTAAAACCAAAAAGCTTACATAAACAATCTGCTGGCACTCTCCAAGAGTGTTCCGTGGCATTCCTGAGATAGCACTTCCTGAGACTCATTGATATGGCTAGCAAAGTGCATCGTTGGACCCTCAGACTCTTGCAAATGACCAACTAGTACCCCCACCCCCAAGAAGCCCTGTAGACTTCTCTAGCATCCCCCAAAAATGATCTGGGGGATCATCACACTTTTTACTTTTCCAGAAAGAAAGACATTATGCTTAATTGGGCCACCTACTTGCCACCATTTGCCACTGAGAGAGAGTTGCCATTTGGGAAGGTGATCAATTAAGACAATGAGCCAAACTGAAAGTAACAATTAAGTCTCTATTTACTTATTGCAATAATATAACCAAGAGTCTAAACGTGGAAAGGGTACTGGCTCCACCAATGTTTCAACTAATGTTTCATTTTCCTGTGAAGTGATTATGGGCAAGGGTTGGATGAATTAGCACAGATGGGAGGAGACTATCTCACTGTATGTATAGTTATTTTTACCAAATTATATCCCTTCTATACCATATATAATATGTATTTATACACACACACACATGCACCATCATATACCATAACTGGTACTATGCTCTTTTTTCCAGTCTTATTGAGATATAATTGGCATACATCACTGTATAAGTTTAAAGTGTACAGCATAATGTTTCACCTTACATGTATTATGGAAGGTAGTATGCTATCGTTTATGATATATATATCAGTTTATTCAACCAATCTCCTATTCTTGAACATTTGGATGATTTTAAATATTTTGCGATTATAATTGATGCTAAAATAACCAACACTGTGCATATGCATTTTCATTGATTGGTTTATAAATATGTATTAACCTAAAGTTTAAATAATCTAAGAAAACTAGAGTCTAATATAAGCATATTTGATGCCTAAGAATATTTATAAAATAAAAAACAGCTTCAACACATACCCATTAAAAATGTTCTCTTAATTTTCATATCAGATCTAGTATTATGAAAATTTCCTGGGACCAGCCCCGTGGCCGAGTGGTTAAGTTCGCATGCTCCACTGTGGTGGCCCAGGGTTTTGCCGGTTTGGATCTTGGGCGTGGACGTGGCACTGCTTGGGCCACATTAAGGCAGTGTCCCACATGCCATAACTAGAAGGACCTGTAACTAAGATATACAACTATGTACCGGGGGGATTTGGGAAGATAAAGCAAAAAAAAAAAAAAAAAAAGAAAGAAAATTTACTTATGACTTTATAAAAATGAGAGAAAATGTTTCTATTCACTTGTTATAAATTTGAAATCTAGAGATTTTACAGTGGATCTATTTTCCCATTAAGTGACTTAATTTATCTCTTTATGTAGCTCTTGATGAAGTATCAGATGAGACTCTTATGCCCAAACATCAAGATTCAGTGTCAACCCAAGTTCAATTAAAGAAACAAAAAACTTCCATAGGGGAACTACTCAATAGTAAGTATTATAATTATAAATAATTTTGTATCATTTTAAGTTAAATGCCTCAGAAGAACTTTGTTTTGTGAATATGTATTTGAGCATATATTTTATAGAAATTATAAACTTTGACCTAAATGTGAATACCCTAACATAGCCAGAGAACAAAAGCAAAAACTGCTAATATGTTTTGGTTAGAATTTCTTGTAGTAAGATTATTACATGGCCAAAGTCATGCTCTCAGTGTCCACCAAGGCCCATAGTGGACCAATAATTGTCTCATAAAGGATAGGCACTTTTTAGCCAACTCTGGCAAACTGTGGATCCAAAGCCCAGTGGTGTCTCTGACCCATGGTAGTGGCCTTATGCCATAGGCTCCAGTAGGTAAAGAGAGATGTTGCTGAGACCCATAACTGAAACAGCAAATGAAAATCAGAAGGGTCAGTAGAAGGGCCTTCAAGGGATCCTGTCCATCAGGACCCCAAAGGTAGCGATCTTTATGGTAACCTGATAGATGGATGCTATCTGATCCCTGTGAGAGTGTAGTGGTATCTGAATAGTCCTACCAATTGCATTCACTTTGTGGGACAGAGAAGGCCAAAAGCATAACAATCGTCTTCTCTGGAATGATATACTATGCTCCTTACAGATCGTGCCCAAGAATTTTACTTCAGTTTTAGTAATAATGGCCCAGCCATGTGCTGCATCTAGGTAAACAGGCCACCCAATTCTTTTTGGGTCGTGCCCTTGGGTCGAGCCCACTAATACGATTTCATCAATAGAATGGAAGGCCAGTACTCCCTCCATGAGTGGGACTTTTCTCAGGTCTTGACCTATGCATTGATTACAGATAGTCAGAGAATTTAGGGAGTCTTCTGGAAGGACATCAGTGGTGTGATGCAACCCACCCTACATACAGCAAATGAATTCTGATCGTCTGCTTGGAGAGAGATGCTGAAAAGAGCATTTGTGATGTCAGTTGCAGCATATCAAGTTCCTTTATCTTAGGCAATAACCTCTGTAACTGTCACAAAGTCAGGTGCCACTGGTCCCAAAGACTGCACTAATGCCTTGTGCAGCCCTGATCAATTTAGAATCTAGGTACCAAAGGTCTTGCGCACAGGCCAGGTGGAGTTATTGAATGGAGAAATGGTTTACAGACGTTGTTGACTTTTTAAAGCTCAACGATGAGGGCAGTTGCTCCTTTTTTATTCCCTAGGCTGTTGATATTATTTTTGGCAGAAAATGTGCTAGGTGCGAATAGTTTGGTAGGTCATGAACTTCCATATATCCCACTAAAATACTTTAACTTCAGCAAATCTCACCAAGGGTTAGGAGTAAGTGCAAGTGCTGCTTGATATAGAAAATATACTTCTACCAATATATATTCAGCAGTAGAAGCCACAATAATGGGAGTTTGTAGTGGCCCAAAGGGATTCACCCATAGCTGAGTCTGGAAAAGAGTCCTGGTGGTGATGGCTTCAAACCTAAAACTACAGAGAATTATTTGTTTGTTCCTCATCCTCATGTCAGGGATTGTGGGGATCATAGGTATTCATTAACTAGTATCCAAAAGGCCCAAGAAATGTAGTTACCTCCCTCCACTTTGAACTCTGACGTTAGCATATGTCCTCAGATCCCCAGTGGAGACATAGGGACCATGGCTAACTCTAGTCAAGTTCATTTATGAAAGCTTAGAGGTCTGAGTAAAAGTAGGAAGAGTCTGTATTGATGGGCCCCACAAGATACCACTCTCACTCACTAAGTTTAACAATATTACCTTCTTAATCAATGAAGCAAACTACCCAAGTCTCTAGATTCACTGAGATATTACCGTGGGAGATAGCTGGAGGAAATAGTACTTGTATTAGTCATAGTAGTCATCACTATATGGAACCCTAGTGCCTTCTGGGACCCTCATGGCTTACAACTTGGCCACAAGTCCTTGGTGAAGAGCCCATCAATTTATTCCTTTGAGAGACCCCAGTTTTGATAACCAGATCCACGTTTCTCCTCTGTAAGACCATTGCCTAGATCGTTCAGCAAAGGGCACATGATTGCCATTTTTATGTCACTCTCTCCATTGGTCAGCGTTTGCTATCTAGGCAACAGCTACTTTTACCATGTCCAAAAATTAGTCAGTTAAGATCTGGATTGTGTCGTGGATCGATTGACATGATCTTATGAGGAGGTTTGATTGAGTTTCATAATAAACAGGATTGACACACATGAACCTAGAAATCTGAGTCTGGTCAATCATCTTGTCATCAATTCTCACTGCATTACTGTACACCCAAAGGTCACCAACATGGCTTTCCAGGATACTATTATCTCTAAAAAGATAGTCATATATGTTTTTCCATGCGAGAACTCATCATGTGTGGGCCAAATGGTGCCCAGCTGAGGATGGAGGTGGTCTGTTTTAGCATCCTTTTATATTCCTTCCTATTTCCTGCCCTCTCTTTAGGTAAAGTGGCCACTGTTAGCACATTCTGAAATAGGGGTCTGTAGTAATACATCTCACAAGTTGTCCCTCTCAGACATTGAGTTTAACAAGATTACCCCTTTCATCAAGGAGGCAAACTACCCAGGTCCCTAAGGTCTCTTCAGGTCACTTGGCAAAGCGATTCTAAAGACCTTTACATTTTTTTCATTAAAGGCACAAGTTTCAATAACTTGCTGTGTTGTGGGCTGTCTTTTGGTATCAGGGACATGCTTGGAGATAACAATAGTCAACTCAACTCATAGGGTCTTTGATGATTGTTGGACCCATTATCAGAGAACTGTAACCAGTAGCTAGGGAATTGCTTCTCTAGCTTTCTTAGAGTCCCCCTGTTGGTTCTCTAATTGGACTCACCATGGAAACTTGGCCAGGGAGTTAGGAGCTAAAGGGAAGGATGAATTATTCCCCTGAGAACTGAAAATCTTATGTAAACAATCCATTAGAATTCTTCCAGATTACTTTGTGGCATCCACTAGCACTTCCTGGGAATTGTGGCATGGCTGGTGAAGTGCCCTCTTGGACCCTCAGACTCATGCAAATTATCCACTAGCATTACCTGAGAGTGCCCCAAAGACTTTTTTTTAGCGTCTCTCAAAAGTGCCCCATAAGAGCATCGGATATTTTGCTTTTCCACAAAGGTATTGTGCTTCAATGACCACCCTGCTTGCTGCGTCAATTTGTCAGAGGCAGAGCTGCCATTTTTGAGTCAGTCAATTAAGATAACAATCCTAACTGAAAATAGTAATGAAGTGTTTATTGATTTACTGAGAATAGTATAAGCAAGAGCCTAAACAAGGAAGGGCCCTAGCTCCACCAATGTGTCATTTTCCCCACAGAATGGCACCAGAGGAAGGTCACGTGCATCAGAGCAGATGTGGTGGCAGGAAGGGGGGACGTCTCACTGTGTTGAAAGAGTCCTCCTAAAAAGGCTACTGGTGTTTTATGGACCCAGGTGCCATGAGGAAGTAGAGGGGGAGGGCTTAGAGTGGAAAAGTACTGAACCAGAATGGAGAAAGGGTTTTCAAGGTCCATCCCACAAGGTAGTCTAGGCAGAACTGACTGAACAATATATTGCCTCAGCTGAGATTTTCTCCAGCTCATAAGGTTTCCCGATGGATGCACCTGAGCGAGAATGCAGATATGACCAGCCCCGATGGGCTTTAGTCCATGACCTCCTATGTCTGCAGTACACTGTCTGAGCATCAAGTATAGTATGGGGTGTGAAGTTTCCCCCCATGACAAATGCCAGATAAAGCCTTTGTAGTTGTCTATGATTGGGCCTAAAAGATCACACATAGAATTTTGGCATGGAGTCAGACTTTCCTAGTATTTATACATATACAAATATACACATATGCATGTGTGTGTACATATACAGACGTATGTGCACATATAGATGCATATACACATGCACAGTCATATTTAGAACTCATATGCTCTCACACCTTCAGTTCCCCTCAGGGCTTGTTCTTGCCTTCTTCCATTTCATACATGTATATCCTTTCTTCCACAGTGTGAATCCTGACTCTGCACAATGTCAACGCACGGACTCATTTGTTTAATCCTATAATGCTTCTAAAATTGTTTCAGAATTGTTTAGCTCATACCACCAGAAAAACAAATCTACTAAAAAGATTTTGTGATTTGTTTAAAGTCATCCTCCGCTCTCTTGTCCAAGAATAAGAGTTTATATCAAGTATTATATTGATTAGTTACTTGAATTGGTATTTTATTTATTCCTTCAGTAGGTTCATTTCTTTAAGTTTGCTTTTGGTTTTAGTCCTTTAAAAATTTTTTTTGATTTAATTTTATTTTTGGACTTTATTGAAATTAACCTACTTCCATATTAATAAATATGCAAAAATGTATACTTAAAGAAGTATCATTCCTTTTCCAGTCCTCCTCTCTCCTCTGATTGGTAACCAACTACAATGCTTCTGATACCTTTCTTGTGCTTCATTTTGCATATATAAGTATCTCTCTCATAGTTTTTTCTTTTTCTTTTTTTCTTTTTTTGAAGAAGATTAGCCCTGAGCTAACTACTGCCAATCCTCCTCTTTTTGCTGAGGAAGACTGGCCCTGAGCTAACATCCGTGCCCATCTTCCTCTACTTTATATGTGGGATGCCTACCACAGCATGGCTTTTGCCAAACAGTGCCATGTCCGCACCCGGGATCCAGACCGGCAAACCCCGGGCTGCCGAGAAGCAGAACGTGCGAACTTAACCGCTGCGCCACCAGGCCGGCCCCAGTTTTTTTCTTAATTCCCCTTCTTTCTTTCCCAAGTTAGAGTACTTGATATTCTTTGTTTTGCTTAACATCATCTCCTGGAAATATCTTAATGTGAGTTTATTGAGATCTTTTTTATACTATAGAAGATATATCGAAATTTGTACTATACCATAGTATAAATATACCTTAATTTATTCAACTAATAATATAGTATAATAATATAGCATAAATAGACCTTAATTTATTCAACTGCCTACACTAATACATTCAGTTGGTTTTGAATATTTTGCGACAACAAATAATGGGATAATCAATAACCGTGTACACATGCATTTTCATTATTTGATCTATGAATATGTATTAACCTAAAATGTAAATAACCCAAGAAAACTAGAGACAAATATAAAACATATTTTATACCTAGGAATATTTATGAAATAATTAGACATCTTTACACACATATATGTTAAAAATGTTCTCATAATTTTCATCTCAGATCTAGCTTTATGGTTATTTATCACTTTATCAAAATGGGAGAAAATGATATTGTATACTTATTATATATTTGAAATCTAGAGATTTCACAATAGGTCTATTTTTCCATTTAGTGGACTAAATGCATTTGTTTATGTGGCTCATGGTGAAGTACCAGAAGAAAATGTTATGCTTTAGCATCAAGTTTCAGTGTTGAAAACCTAAGAGTAATTTGAGAAACAAAGAACTTCTATAGGGGAAAGACTCACTAGGTCTAATAATTGTAGATAACTTTAAATTATTTTAAATTAAACTAACATCTCAAACTCCCTTTTTAGTATCCCTGTCCATGCTGACGGTCAAGATCAATTTACTCTTATGTGGAATCAATTGGAATATACCACTAATGTCCCTCCACCTCCCTAAATTCCCTGACTCATCAGAAGACCTTTTTTCTTTTCTATTTTAGTGTATATTGTATGGAAATTTTACACTCTGAACTAGAGTGTAAATACACTACAATAAATAGAGAACAATAGCCAAATTAAGGAGGGCGTTTGGTTGGACTTCCTGTTTAAAACACTTCACAGCCATGAGTCATGATAGTTGAGTATCCACGAAGGCCCAATAACAGACCAATATTTGTCTCTCTACGGGTGTGTAACTTTTAGCTGATGCTGGGAGATTACAGATTTCAAAGCCCAATGGGCACCCCTGACCTGTGGCAGTGTCCTTCTGCCTTAGGCTCCTCCAATTGGTGAAGAGAGAAGTTGCTGAGACCTCTAACTCAAAGGCAAATGTGTATCAGAGGGACTCAGGGGAAGGGTAGCCAGGGTAGCCCCTAGTCAAAAATAGGCGCCACTCAAAAATAGCAGCCTTACTGGTAACCCAAGAGGGATACCATATAGATCCCTGCTTAGGGAATGTGAATATACCAGTAGCTGAACATTTCTAATATCACTGGGACTCTGTATTCGTTGGGAAAGAGTGGACCAAAGGCTTGACACGAACTTAACCACTACACCACCAGGCTGGTCCCAGCCTCTCTTCATTTTATCCAGTCTCTGGACCCTTCAGTCCAAGCTGGCAGTGTTTCTGCTGAAATGATTGATTAGATTCACAACTCACACACCTAGCAAACAGTTGTCTAGCCACAATCTTCGTGTTCTCTCCAGAGCTTGCTTTCTCAATTTTTTCAATGTAGATGGGCTGAGAATTTTCTAAGTCTTCATGTTCTGTTTCCTTTTCGCTTAACAGCTTCTTCAATTTATCTCTTTCCTCTGGCATTTTACTGTAACAGCAAGGAGAAACCAAGCTGTGCCTTAAACACTTTGCTTAGAAATCTTAGCTAAGTATCCAAGTTCATTGCTTACAAGTTCTACTTTCCACCCAACAGAACACAATTCAGTCAAACTCTCTGCCACTTTATAACAAGAATCACCTTTCCTTCAGTTTCCAATAACATGTTCTTCATTTTCATCTGAGACCTCCCCAGAAGCACCTTTTTCCCCCCACAACACTGTTTATTGAAGACTCCTTTGTCATAAATTAATTCACTTTATATGCATCAGTTTATTTCTGGGTTTTCTATTCTATCCCATTGATCTACATGTCTGTTCTTATGTCAGTACCATACTGTTTTGATTACTATAGTTTTGGAATTTAGTTTAAAATCAGGGAGCATGATGTTTCCAACTTTTTTTCTTTCTAAAGATTGTGTTAGCTATTTGGGGTCTTTTGTGGTTCAATACAAATTTTAGGAATGTTTGTTCTATGTCTGTGAAAATGCCATTGGAATTTTGATAGCGATTGCATTGAATCTTTAGATTGCTTTGGGTAGTATGGACATTTTAACAATATTAACTCATCAATCCATGAGCATGGAATATCTTTCCATTTATTTGTGTCTTCTTCAGTTTTTTTCATCAGGGTCTCACAGTTTTCAGTGTACAGGTCTTTCACTTCTTTAGTCAAATTTATTCCTAGGGATTTTATTCTTTTTGATGCTATTATAAATGGAACTGTTTTCTTAATTTCTCTTTCTGATAGTTTGTTATTAGCATATAGAAATGCAACTGATTTTTGTATTTTGATTTTGCATCCCACGACTTCACTGAATTTGTTTACCAGTTCTAACAATTTTTTGGTAGAATCTTTATGGTTTTCTACATAGAATATCATGTCATCTGCAAATAGCGACAATTTTACTTCTTCCTTTCCAACTTGGATGCCTTTTATTTCTTTTTCTTTCATAATTTCTCTGGCTAAGACTTCCAATACTGTGTTGAATAAAAGTGATGAGAGTGGGCATCCTTGCCTTGTTCCTGATCTTAGAGAAAAAGCTTTCAGCTATTCACTGTTGAGTAAGACATTAGCTGTAGGCTTGTCATATATGATCTTTATTATGTTGAGGTACATTCTCTCTGTACTCTTTGTTGAGAGTTTTTATTATGAATGGATGTTGAATTTTGTCAAATGCTTTTTCTGCATCTATTGAAATGATCATGATTTTTATCCTTCATTTTTTTAATGTCGTGTATCACATTGATCGATTTGCAGATGTTTAACCATCATTGCATCCTGATATAAATCCTACTTGAGTATGCTGTATGATCTTTTTTTTCTTTTGCTGAGGACAGTTAGCCCTGAGCTAACATCTGTGCCAGTCTTCCTCTATTTTGTATGTGGGTCTCTGCCACAGTATGGCTGACAAGTGGTGTAGGTCCGCACCCAGGATCTGAACCCGTGAACCCAGGCTGCCAAAGCAGAGTCTTCGGAACTTAACCACTATTCCACAGGGCCAGCCCCAGTGTATGATCCTTTTAATGTATTATTACAAGAAGCACCTTTAACATTCATATTTCTAGCAAGATCCTGTTCATGGTGATGTATGTGTTTTCTAAGACAATAAAAGCTTCCTCTACAGCTCTCCCCTTTTCCTTCCGAGCTCTCACCAGGATCACCTTTAATGTCCCTTTTTCTACTAACAATCTTTTCAAGGCAATCTAGGGTTTTCTTCTATCATGTACTTCAAAACTCTTGTAGCTTCTACCCATTACCCAATTCTGAAGCCATTTCAACATTTTTAGGTATTTGTTACAGCAGTAGCCCACTTCCCAGTACCAAAAATCTGTATTAGGTTTCTTGGGCTGCCATAACAAAGTACCACAAACTGAGTGGCTTAAAGAACAAAAAATTATTGTCTTATAGTCAGCAGACTAGAAGTCTTGGATCAGATGTTGGCAGTGCTGTTTTCTCCTGAGGGCTTGAGAGAAAATATGTTTCATGCCTCTGTACTACCTTTTGGTGGTTTGGGGGCAATATTGATCGTTCTTGTAGATGCATCACCGTGTCTCTGCCTGCATCTTTATATAATCTTCTTCCCGTATGTGTGTCTGCCTCTGGGCTCAAATTTCCTGTTTTTATAAGAATACTGTTCTTCCCAGGTTAGGGCCTACTCTAATGACTTTATTTTAACTGGATTACCTCTGTAAAGACCCTATATCCAAATACGGTCACATTGTGATAACAATGTGAGGTATTCTATATTTTAGGGGGAGGGTTACATTTCAATGAAATTCTGTGTTTTGGAGGGGTTACAATTCAATCCATAACCCCCTCATTGTAGGGTCAGGGATTTTGGAGATCACAGTTAACTGTGCACCAGTATCCAAAGGGCCCAACAAATGCAATTCTCTCTTACCTCCCCACTGAACTCTGAAAGTGATATAGGACTGCTGTTCTCCACTACAGACATAGGGACCTCAGCCCATTTCCTAGTCTTGTTTATTTTTGAAAGCTTAGACATCTGGGTAAAAGTTGACAGGGCTCTCCAACTCACCTCCAGATTCACTGGGAGGAGCAGAGGGAATAGCACTTATATTAATCATTAGGGCCATCACCTTGAAGACCTTAGTGAGGCAGCCTACTTACTCACTATCTGACCATGAGTTCCTTGGTGGGAGAGCCCATTAGTCTCCTCTTTGGGAAACTTTGTTGAGTAACCAAACCCAGAGATCTCTTTGGGAAGGCCTTAATCCAAATGCTCTGGCAGAGGACACAGGCTTATTATTTTTACATCACTCTTTCTGCTGGTCAGCCTTTGCTACCTGGCAGCAGCCACATTTTCCAAACTTGATGATTTGTCGGTGTACATCTGGATTATGTCACAGACTGAACAACATGGCCTATGAGGAGATTTAATTGAGCTTAGTAACCAGTGGGAGTTGCATGAATAAACCTAGAAATCTGAGTCTTATTAACGGTCACAT
Source organism: Equus caballus (assembly GCF_041296265.1). NCBI lineage: Eukaryota > Metazoa > Chordata > Mammalia > Perissodactyla > Equidae > Equus > Equus caballus. The sequence goes on along the minus strand of NC_091712.1, from coordinate 16,613,417 downwards.
CATCTATTGTTCTCACTCCTCATTTGTACATATAAGAGACCACTAGGGTGGCTCACAGGGAAACTGGACGGATGGATCCTATCCACTGGAAGGATGATCCAACCATATTATTCAGTGGCAAGGAACTCATCATGTGTGGGCCAAGTCTCTCAAAGCGCAAATAATACCCAGCTGAGGATACTGATGGTCAACATCAGAGGGTCTTGAGTGCTTGTACCCTTTCATCCCAATGCCATCTTCCTCCTCTTCCTTAGGCAAAGTGGCTGCTGTTACTGTACTCTGAAAGTGGGAGTCTATAGTGACACATTGCTGAGGTGCCACTGTCACTCAACAAGTTTAACAAGATTACTTCCTTCATCATGGAGGCAAACTACTCAAGTGTCTAAGATTCCGTGGTGCAGTGATCCAAAAGCACTCTATTCTTTTCCATTTTAGGCATGAGTCTCAACAAAAATTCCCTGTATCATGGGCTGTCTTTTAGTGCCAGGGACATGCTTACAGCAAACAGTAGTAATTGGGTGCAACTCAGCACTCAGGGTCTCTGATGAATTTTGTTCCTACTGTCGGAGGACTGTATCAGTAATTGGGGAATTGCTTCCCTAGCTTTCCTAGAGTCTTTCTTTTGGATCTGTGATTTGACCCACCAGGAGAATTTGGCCAGGGAGTTGGAGGCTAATGGGAAGGACTGGTGGTCCCCCTTATACCTGAAAAGCTTATGTAAACAGTCACTAGCACTCCCCAAAGTACCCCCAGGGTCCACTAGTACTTCCTGAGACACATTGACATGGCTGATGAAGTGCCCATGGAATTCTCAGACTCTTGCAGATGATCCACTTGGTCACTCAAAAGTGTCTGATGGACTTCTCTAAAACTTCCCCAAAGTGCCCCATGGGATTTTCAGGGTGTTTGCTTTTCTAGAAAGGCAATGTGCTTTATTAACCACCATGCTCATTGCACCAATTTATCAGAGAAAACACTGCTAATTGTTGAGTTGGTCAATTAAGATGACAAGCCAAACTGAAAGTAACAAACATTTATTCAATTACTGTGATAGTATAAGCAACAGTCTAAATGGGAAAGGGCCCAATTTAATCAATGTTCCATTTTTCCCCACTGAAGGCACCAGGTTAGATGTTTCATCACAAATGGCGGGGATGGGGAGGATTGTCTCAGTGCCCCCAACAAAAGGCTCTTGCCATTTTATGGACCTGGGATGTGAGGGGAGGCAGGGAGAGCTAGGAGTGGAAAAGTACTGAAAACTGAGTCAGAAAGTAGAAAATTGTCTTCAAGGCTCCCCCCTAAGATAGTCTAAGCAAAGTCACCTGAAAAGTACAGTGATTCTGTTGAGCCCCTCTGAATGGAGACACAGGGGCTAGAAATGCAGATACGTGTGTATGTAAGAGCATGGTTTGTCTAGAAGGGCCTGAACTCTGATTGAACATCCTTCCAGAGACCAGTGCACTGGCTGTGCATTACATCTAGTGTGAGGTAGGAAGCTTTTTCCCATGGTAACTGCCTTATAAAGCCGTTCTAATTTTCTATGGTTGAACCCAAAAGATCATACATAGGATTTTAACTTGGATCCACACTCCTTGGTTTATACATATATACTTATATGTGTCATACACACATACGTGTGTGTGTGCACATATACATGCATATGTCATGTATATACATATTTTAATAATCATGAGAACTCTCAGACACTTTGAATTCTAGTTCCTCTGGTCTCATTCTTGCCTTCCTCCATTTCGTATGCATATGTCCTTTCTTCCACAGTGTTAATCCTGAGTCTTAAAAAAATCAAAAGATTTATGTATTTGCTCAATCCTACAATGCTTCAAATCTTGTTACAGAATTGCTTGGCACATACCACTACAGAAACAAACCTGCCAAAAAGATTTAGTGATTTGCTTGTAGACTGCCTCCCACACTCTTGCCCAAGACTGAGGGTATGTTTCAAACACTGTATTTATAACTTATTTGGATTAGTGCCAGCGTTTTTTTTATCCCATCAGTAGGTTCATTTCATTGTTTGCTTTCAGCTTTAGTTGCTTCTTCTTGTCCTTGATGATCTAATTTTATTTTTGGAATGTGTAGAACATCAGCCTACTTCCAAAAGTAAATATTATATAAAAGGTATACTTAAGAGTGTGATTTCTTCCCCAGTCCTTCTCCTTGCATTTCCCAGTCCTCTTTCCCACCCTTGTCTTCTTTAGGTAACCAACTATGTTATTTTCCTGCATATCTTTCCTGTGCTTCCTTTTGTAAACTTAATATCTGTCTATTTCTCTATTTTTTCTGACTACTTTTTTCTAACCCAAAAGTCAGCATACTAGAAACTCTTTTTTTAGATATTTTAGACTTAACATTATCTCTTAGAAATCCTTGCATATCAGTTTATAGAAATCCTCTTCATTATTTTTACATAAATGTGAAAAGCATTTTGTACCACATTATATTCCATGGTTTATAGTACACCATAATTTGTAGTATGCACCTTATCTATTAAATCAATATCCTCTTCTTAAACATTTAGGTGGTTTGAAATATTTTGCAATTACAAATAATACTGTAATGAATAACATGTGCATATACATTTTCATTGTTTGGTCTATTATGTATGAACCTAATGTATAAATAACCCCAAAGTATATTTGATGCCTCAGAATATTTTTTTAGATTGTGAGACAGTTTCAATAGCACCCATTAAAATTTTTCTTATCATTTTTGTATCAGATCTAAATGGAAATTTATTTATAACTATAAAAATAAGAGAAAATGCTGCTGTCCACTTGCTACAAATTTGAAATCTAGAGTTTTCACAGTAGATCTGTTTTCCCATTTGGTAGACTAAATGCATCTTTTTATGTAGCTCATTTTGGAGTACCAGACGAAAACCTTATGATTGAGCCTCAAGATTCAGTGTCAAAACTCCAAAAGCCAGTAGAGAAACAAATAACTTCCAGAAGGGGAAGGCGCCACAGTAAGTATAATAATTTTGAATAACTTTAAATTATTTTAAACTCATCAGAAGATCTTTTTTCTTTGGTTTATGAATATATATTTAACCATATATTTTATAGAAATTTTACACTCTGGCCTAAAGTACAAATACCCTGAGATAACGAGAGAACAAAAGCAAAAGTGTTAATACCTTCTGGTTGGAATTTATAGTTATAAGATTATTTCACAGCCATAGAATATGTACTCGGTATCCACCAAGGCCCCATAATTGGCCAATAGAATCTGAAGGGATGTGTACTTTTCAGCTAACTCTGGAAGATTACAGGTTCCAGGAGATTATGCCCAGTGGGCACTTTTGATCTGTAGCAGTGTCTTTCTGCCGTAGGCTCCAATGATAAACTGAGAAGTTATTGAGATCTGTAACTTGAACAGATAGAAATCAGAGAGGCTTAGGGGAAGGGAAGCCTGAAAGCCTTGTCAGAGGGTCCCCTCCCAGGATATTCTGTTAATTTGGTGCCACACTAAGGTGAGGTCTTCTTGGTAACCTCATAGATGGGTGCCATCAAGTTCCCTGTATGGAAAGTGCCAGTACCAGAAAAGTCTCACCAATTGCTGGGTCTCTTTTTTATTTGGGGGGATTGAGAAAACCAAATATTGGCAATCATCTCCTCTAGAATGAGATGTTTGCAGAATTCCTTTGCAGATCATGCTCAGGAACTTTACTTGGGTGATAGGTCCTTATACCCATTCTGTGTTAATGGCTCAGTCATTTTGCTCCATGTGTGTCTGCAGAGTGACTAATCCTTGTTGGGTAGTGTTCTTGTCTGGGGCCACCAGGAAGATGTTTTCAATATAGTGGGAAGCTAGTGTTCCCTCCAGCAGCAGGACTTTTTCTAGGTCTTACCCTACCAAATGATGACAAATAGAGAGTTTAGGTGGACTTGTGGAAGGACATTAATGGTATATTGCAACCCATTTCATATAAGAGTAAACTGATCCTAATTATCTGCATGGACAGTGATGCTGAAAAGAGAGTTTGAGATGTCAGTTGTTGTACACCAAGTTCCTTTACCTTGAGCAACAGCCTCTGTGACAGTCACTAAGTCAGATACTGCCAGTGCCCAGGGCTGTACTACAGCATTGAGCTGCCAATAATCCATTGAGACTCTGTGATTCTGAGGCCACATGTCAGATAGGGCTATTGAGTGGAGAATTAGTCTCATGGAGAACTTTGTTATCTTCAAACTTGGCAATGAAGGCAGTTCTTTCTTTTTCAACTCCAGGCAGTTGCTATTGTTTTTGAGAAATAACAGCACTAGGAGCTGCTAGTCTGGTAGGTTTATGGTCTTCTACACAGCCCACTAAAATGGCCCTAACTGGAGCAGTTTTTTTCAGGGCTTGTGGGCAAAGGTGAGCAGGTGTTCACCTAAATAATACATCTATACCAATAATACATTCAGTAGTGGATGCCTTAAGAATGGAATTTGTACTTGGCCAAAGAGACCCATCTATAGTTGGGTCTAGGAAAGGGTCCCATTGGTAGTAACCTCAGACCCAAAACCAGAAAGCATTATTTGTTTTCCCATCATTTTAGTGCTGGGGTATGTGGGTCACGGTCACATCTGCACTAGTATCCAAAAGGCCTGGAAATGTAATTCTCTCCCACCTCCCCGTTGAACGCTGACCCTGGAATACAACTTTTGGTTCCTACTGGGGATATAAGAACCTGATCTAACTCCTGGTCTTGTTAGTCATTGAAAGCTGAGCGTTCTCAGTAAAAGTTGGAGGTGGTCATCTATTCATCTCCAAATTCATAGCGAGGGGCAGAGGGAATAACAGTTTTATAAATCATAGGGGTCATTAACATGCAGACCTTACTACCTTTTGTAGCCCCCATGGCCCAATACTTGGTCATCAACCTCTTCTTTGAGAACCACTGTTGAATAACCAGACTCACAGAGACTCTAAGAGCATCTCTAGAAGCATCATCCAGAAGAGAGAGCATGATTACACTTTATATCGCTCTCTCTGCCAGTCAGTCTTTACTGTCTGGGCAGTAACTGTTTTTTTCCATGTCCCAAAATATGTCTGTTACATTCTGGATTTTGTTGCAGAATATTATCACCTGACCTTATGAAGAAGTTTGATTGTGTTTGATAACCAGCAAGAGTAACATGAAAAAACCTAGACATCTGAGCTGGTTAACTTTTATCTACTGTTCTTACTCATTATTGTAGAACCAAGGGACCACCAGCATGGTTCACAGGGCTGCTATGGCCTCTGCACTGGTGATCCAAATACGATGTTAATGGTAGGTTCATGCCAAAGCTATCAGAGTACGAATAGTACACAGCTGAGGAAGGAGGGGATCTCAGGGTTTGCCTCTCATCTCCCCTCTTCCTTCTTTCTCCTTGATCAAACTTTCTTCTGTCGAGACATTCTGAAGGAGGGGTACCATAGTGATGCACCCCACAAAGTGCCGTTGTCCCTCACTAAGTTTAAGAAGACTACCTCCTTCATCATGCAAGTGAACAACTCAAGCCTTTAAGGTCTCTTTAGGTCACTGGGAAAAGCAATTCCAAAGAGTTCTATATTCATTTAATTAAACCACAAGTCTCATTAACTTGCTATGTCATAGGCTGTTTATCATTGTCTGGGACCTCATTAGAGCTAACAACAATCATTGGGTGTAATGTAGCTTGCAAAGTATGTGGCAATTTTTATTTTTATCATCAGAGGACAATAGCAGTGGCCAAGGAATTGCTTCCCTAGAGTTTCTAGAGCCCCTCTGTTGGATCTCTAATTTGACCCACCAGGTATTTTGGCCAGAGAGTCTGGGGCTAGAGGAAAGGACCATTAAACGAAAGAGAAGGACCTTAAAACCAAAAAGCTTACATAAACAATCTGCTGGCACTTTCCAAGAGTGTTCCATGGCATTCCTGAGATAGCACTTCCTGAGACTCATTGATATGGCTAGCAGAGTACATTGCTGAACCCTCAGACTCTTGCAAATGACCAGTTAGTATTCCTCCAAGAAGCCCTGTAGACTTCTCTAGCATCTCCCAACAATGATCTGGGGGATCTTCATGCTTTCTGCTTTTCCAGAAAGACAGTGTGCTTAATTGAGCCACCTTGCCTGCCACCCTTTGCCACCGAGAGGAAACCACCAGGTGTAAAAGTGGTCAATTAAGGGAACAAACTAAACTGAAAGTAACAATTAAGTCTTTATTCACTTAGTGCAATAAAATAAGAAAGAGTCTAAACATGAAAGGGCATTGACTCCACCAATGTTTCAACCAATGTTTCATTTTCCAACGAAATGACATCAGGCAAGCATCAGATGTATCAATGCAAGTGGGAGAGGAATGTCTCACCATTTGTACAGTATTTCTGTGTATATATATACATACATGTATATATGTGTGTATATATATATACATCATTATCTATCATTATAGCATCACTGACACTATACCAATACCATAGCTGTGGTATATGTCAGTTTATTTAACCAATCTCCTATGATTGAACATTTAGATGGTTTTCCATATTTTGCAATTACAAATAAGGCTGCAATGACTAATCTTGTGGATATGCATTTTCATTGCTTGATCTATTATTATGTATTAATCTAAAGTATAACTAATTGATGAAACCTGAAGACCAATATAAAATATATTTGTTGCTTAGGAATATTTATTAAATAATGAGAGAGCTTCGATATCACCCATTTCAAAGACAGATCTGGCAGTATAATAAATTAGTTATGATTTTATAAAAATGAGAGAAAATGCTACTGTACACTTGTTATAAATTTAAAATCTAGGGATTTCACAATAGATCTGTTTTTCCATTTAGTGGACTAAATACATCTCTTTATATAGCTTATATGGGAGAACAAGATGAAAATCTTATATTTTTGAAGCAAGATTCAGTGTCAAATCTCCAAATGCAAGTAAAGAAACAAATAATTTCCAGAGGAGAAAGACGCAATAGTAAGTATAGTAATTATAGGAAACTTTAAATTAAACTCATTAGAAGATCTTTTTTTTTGGTTCATGAATATGTATTTGAGCATATATTTTATAGAAATTCTACACTATGACCTAAAGTGTAAATATCCTAAGATAATTAGAGAACAAAAGCAAAATTAATGATTATTTTTGGTTGTTATTTGAGTGGTCAATAATTAGTAAGTAGCAAGACTGTTTCCACACACACTCATGAAAACTATTCACAAGATTTTTCTCATTTCACTTGTGTGGGAAGAAAATTTGATGATTATGTGGCATATCAAGAAGTTACATTATACTTATGCTTTTCTACTTATCATTTCCTCCTGAAAACCAAAAAAATAATATGATATCAGTTGAAAATCTGTTTCCTGAGGAGGAAGTTTTATTTTCAAGAAACCAATCTCAAACTAAGAAATTTGGAGCTACCAGAGAGAAGAATCTCCATGGTAAGTAATTAAGTATAAATCTTATAAATTACTTTTGATTAAATTCAGAACATTGTTTTTGGTTTGTGAATATTTCTTCAATCATATGCTTCTTTGGTAATTTTTCCCATCACACTTTAGATTTTTATTGATGATTTATCTGTTTGTTTTATAATTACTGAGTTAGATATGTTAAATCTCATATTTTGATCTATATCTTATGATTTATTATTTATATGCACATAAATTTAAAATTGATAATATTCTTGGGGGCAGAACATTTTGTCCTAAGGAAGAGACCCACTTCATCATTTTTATAGTTTTTATTTGTTTATTTTCCTTTAAAACTACCTTATCTGCTATTACTGTAGCTCCACAAACTTTCTTCTGGTTGATGTTTGCATGATGCATTCTTTTCTATCCTGGACTTTAATTTTCCCGTATCTTTACGGTTTTGCTGTATCTCTTGTAAGAAACTTACAGTTGTACATATTTTGAAATTTAGCTTGATCTTTGTCTTTTAATTAGCTCCCGTAATCACATATAATCTAATTATTGATATTTTTAGGTGTATTAACACCATTTTCTGGCTCTTTCTATTTTTCCCTTGTGGTATGTTTCTTTTACTCTTTTTTCTTTATATTTTTTATATTACGTATATTTTCCTTAGCCATATTTGATACTAAAAATTTTAAACTTTATTCTAAAGTGTAAATACTCTAAGGAAACTAAAGAATAATTTTAAATATATGAGTATTTATAATGTCAGTAACAATAATATTTCTAAATTAAATATATTTAATACTTCTGTATATCTGAAAAGTAACAAGACTGCGTATATATACAAGTGAAAAATCTATTCACATGATGTTTGTATTTCAACTAGACAGCAATTTGCTTATATCATTAAAAAATGATGTAAGATGTTGTTGGATAATTAACGTACATTGTAAACCTGGAGGTTCTCCTCAGATCTAGTTCTCTATTTAGTGCTTTTAGGAGACTTTCTTCCTGAAGCCCAGAGAGTGGATGAGGCTTTAGATGAAAATCTTTTGTCTGACACTAGGAATTGCTAGAAAGAAAAGACTCAGCAGTAAATATAATTATGAATAATAAATTATTTAGAATTTTAATTGATTTAAGCAAAACTTTTTATTTTGTTCATGAATGTGTATTCTACTACCAGCTTACAGACATCTAAGTCAAATTTTTGTATTATTTAAATTTCCTAACTCTTGAGTTCCTAGAATTTTATTTGTTTTATCAATTATGGAGAGATGTATTTTGAATTCTCCCACATGATTGCAGATTTATCTATTTCTTCTTGTATATTCCTTATACTGTCCATTTTCCTTATACTGTCTATGTTGTTACGTGCATAAAAAATAAAAATGTTAGATATTCTTTATAAACTCAAAATTTTCTTTTTATGAAAAGTACCATCTTATTCTGTCTCCAGTAAGGTCTTTTGACTAAAATCCTATTTGTCTGACATTGACACACTACTGCATATTTATTTTGGTTAGTATTTGCATGGCAGATTTTTCATCACCTATTTACTTTTGAATTTTCTGTATTCTTATAATTTGGTGGTGTCTCTTATAAATAGGTTACAGTTAAATTGTTGATAAATCCAGTGTGACTGTCTTTGTCGAGCCCTATAACATGTAATCCATTTACAATTATTATACATATTGATATGTTTGGATTTAAATATTTCTTTTTTTATATGCTTTCTATTGTTCCTACTTGATCCAGGTTTCTTTCTATTTCCTTTCTTTATTTTGGAATTATTACTTTTTAATCAGTCTAACTTTTAAATCAATCATATATGTTAGAAAACGTTTTGAAATATTTTTAAAATGTAAATACCGTGGTACAGTAAAGTCTAGTCACCACTTTCTAAATGGATGCACGAGGTAATAGGAGTGTCTCCACGTACTTTTAGGAAAGCATCTCGATCATTTTTACACTTAATTTCATTGACTGTTTTGAAAATGCACTAGAATTTTTTCAGACTTTTTTGGGGAAAGGGAGTTGTTTGATCATTTGTTTAAATTGTGTTTATTTATTTAAACTGTTAGAATACTGGAAGGAAACCTTGAGTGGTTCTCGGTATATATTAATAGTCCAGAGGATCCATAATCCAGCTGTTTTACTTTTTATTGGATTAAAAGCCTCTATTCTTGTAGCTGAGAAAATAGATGAGATATCAGATGAAAATCTTTTACCTGAAGATAAAGTTTTTATCTAAAAAAAAAATCTCAAATTAAGACACTTGAAACTGCCAGAAAATTGGGGCTTAGTAGTAAGTATAATGACTGAAACTATTGTATAATAATTTTTAATTAAATTTCTTTAGTTCAATCATATAAATAAATGCTATATACTGTATCATATACATATAAGTACATATGTGCATAATATATATAACATGTATGTGTGTGTATTTATGTTCTCCATTATATCACGTTGATGAATTATGTTGTTTATGCCTTCTTAATTTCATTGAAATTCTGTTTATTCTGTCATTTGTGAGAAAGTTATGTTAAATTCAACTACTGATTGTTTATTTCTATATATTGAATTTAGTCGTAAAATATGAATAATTTATAAAACTATTCTCTTGAAAATACTCCCATTATTTCCACACTTCATGTACTCACTGTATAATTAAGTATCTTAACAATGTGGCATTTGATTATATTGTTTCAAAGTATAAGAGAAAATATTCCTGGATAATTGACATTTGACATAATTGAGTTACAAAATTTTTTCAGTAAATCCAGTTCTCTATTTAATGGATTAGAAACATCTTTCTTGTAGTGGAAGAGGTATTAGATGAAAATCTTTTACCGGAGGATAAAGTAGCATTGTCAAAAAGCCAATCTCAAACTAAGAAGCTTGGAGCTGTCAAAATGGAAACACTAAGTAGTAAGTATGATAATTTCAATATCATTGATTTACTTTTAATTAAAGTGAGCAGAAAACTTTGTTCTTAGATTTTTGAATGTTCAATCATGTCTTTTGTATACGTTAGATGAAATGTATTTATTGTGTTATTCAATTATTTAATTTCATTGAAGTTCTGTCTGTTTATTCTGTGTTACTAAGAAGTGTATCTTAAATTCTTTCACTGTGATTATAGATTTCTCTCAGCTTCCTGGTAGTTTTGCCAGATCAGTTTATGTATTTGTAAACTATATTATTAAATGTATACAAATTTATACTTGTTATATTCACCTGGTAAACTAAGACTTTGTCTTTGTGAAAGTACACTCTTTATCTCTAAAAATGCTTTTTTGCCTTAATGTTTATTTTGTCTGATAATAATACAGCTAGCTTGCTTTCTTCTCATATTTGCACAGTCTTTTGTAAATAATTCAGAGAGAAGTTCATGATGCCTGTATGGTCTCAGTAATTTTTTCATAATAATCCTAAACCACAAGAAAAGCCCAACAGTTTCTTTATTATTTAGCAATTAGCTAGAAGCACGACTTGTAAGAAACTGCCAAACCATCTTCCAATAGCTGTAGCATTTTGCATTCCCACCAGCAGTGAATCAGAGTTCCCATTGCTCCACATGCCTGATAGAATTTGTTTTCAGTGTTTGGGGTTTGACCCATTCTAATAAGTATTTAGTGGTATCTTATTCTTGTTTTAATTCACAACTTCCTGATGACCTATATGTTGAACATCTTTTCATGTGCTTGTTTGCCCTCTGTATGACTTCTTTGGTAAAGTATCTGTTCAGATTTTTGCCCATGTTGTAATTGGGTTATGTGTTTTCTAACTGTTAAGTTTTAAGTGTTCTTTGTATATTTGGGATAACAGTTCACTATCAGATATATGTTCTGCAAATATTTTCTTCCAGCCTGTGGCTTATATTATCATTCTCTTAATGGTATCTTTCTGAGAGCAGTTTTTTAAAAAAAAATTTAATGAAGTCAAACGTCAATTTCTTTTCGAGGATTATGCTTTTGGTGTTTTATCTAATAAGTCATCACCAAACTTAGAGTCACGTATGTTGTCTTCTAAGAGAGTCATAGTTTTGCGTTTTACATGTAGGTCTATGATTCATTCTGAGTTAATTTTTGGTGTAATGTTTGTGTCTAGATTCTTTTTATTTTTTTGCAAGTGGCGGTCCGGTTGTTCCAGTACCATTTGTTGAAAAGACTATTGTCTCTTGAATTGCCTTTGCTTTTTTGTCAAAGATCATTGACTGTATTTGTGTGGGGCTATATCTCTCTATTCTGTTACAGTTGATCTACTCTTTCATCAATAGCACATTGCCTTGATTTCTTTAGGTTTATAAGAAGTCTTGAAGTTGAGTAGCATCAGTTTTCTGGCCTTGTTTTCTCTTCAACATTGTGTTGGTTAATCTGAGTGTTTTGCCTTTTCATATGAACTTTAGAATTGATTTGTTAATATCCACGAAACAGTTTGTTGTAATTTTGATTGGGATTGCGTTGAATCAAGTTGGAAAGAACTGACATCTTAACAATATTTAGTCTTCCTACCCATATACATAGAATATCCCTCCATTAGATCTTAGATTTGTTTAGATCTTTGATTTTCTTTAGATCTTAGATTTGTTTAGATCTTTAGATTTTTTTAGATCCTTACAGCAGAGTATTTGTTTTCCTCATGTATCTTTTGTATTTATTTTGTTAGATTTATACTTAATTATTTCATTTTTTGGTGCTAATATAAATGGTATTGTGCTTAATTTCAAATTCCACTTGTTAATTGTTGATATATAGGAAAGCAATTGACTTTTGTATATTAACCTGTATCTGGCAACCTTGCTTTAATAGCTTAGAGTTTCAGGAATTTTGTTGTTGTTCAACAAAAATAGTTTTATTTACATTTCTCAATGTATGCACCTTTTATTTCCTTTTTCGTCTTATTACATTAGCTAGGACTTCCAGTGTGATGTTGGGTAGGAGTGGTGAGAAGGAATATCCTTGACTTATTCCTGATCTTAGAGAGAAAGCATTTCATTTCTTACCATTAAGTGTGATGTTATCTGTTGGTTTCTTTGTAGATGTTCTTTATCAAATTGAGGAAGTTCCCCACTATTCTTAGTTTACTGAGAGTTTTATCATGAATGGGTTTTGGATTTTTTCAGATGATTTTCCTACATTTCTGATTGATCATATGATTTTTTTCCAGTCTGTTGATGTGATGGATTACATTAATTGATTTTTGAATAATGAACCAGCATTGCATATCTGGAACAAATCCCATTTGGTCATGGTTTATAATTATTTTTATACATCGTGGGATTCAATTTGATAATATTTTGTTGAGGATTTTTGCATCTTATTCGTGAAAGATATTGATCTGTAGTTTTCCTTTCTTATATTTTTGTCTAGTTTTTGAATTAGAGTAATAAAGTTCAAATATATTGTGATTTGAGAGAGTATTTCATATGATTTCTATTCTTTTAAATTTTTTAAGGTATGTTTGATGGGCCAGAATATGGTATATCTTGGTGAATGTTCCTTGTAAACTTGAGAAGAATGTATATTCTGCTGTTGTTGGGTGGAGTAAGCTATAAACGTCAATTGGACCCAGTTGGTTGATGGTGCTACTCAGTTCAACTATATTATTATGGATTTTCAGTCTGCTGGATCTGTCAATTACTGATAGATGGTATTGAAAACTGCAAATATAATAGATTTGTCTGTTTCTCCTTGCAGTTCTATCAGGTTTTGCCTCATGTATTTTGTTGCTCTGTTGTTAGGTGCATACTTATTAAGAATTATTATGTTTTCTGGGATATTGACCCCTTTATCATTATGTAATGCTCTTTTTATCCCTGATAATTTTCCTTGGTCTGAAGTTTGCTTTGTCTCCAATTAATATAGCTTCTCCAGCTTTACTTTGATTAGTGTTAGCATGCTATATCTTTCTCCATCCCTTTATTTTTAGTCTTTCTTATCTTTCTGTTTAAAGTGAGCTACTTATAGACAACACATGGGCTAGTTTATTTATTAACTCTGACAGTCTCTGTCTTTTAACTAATGTACTTAGGCCATTCACATTTAAAATGATTATCGATATATTTATTTTATTTTATTTTATTTTTTTAATTGCAGTAACATTGAGTTATAACATTATATAGCTTTTGGATGTGCATCATAATATATTTCGAATTATGTGTAGATTACATCATGTTCACCACCCAAAAACTAGTTATAGTCCATCCCCTCACATGTGAGCCTAATCACCCCTTTTCCCTCTCCCCTTCTTCCCCCAGGGTAACCACCAATCCGTTCTCCAAGGCTGTGTGTTTGTTTGTCGTTGTTTTTGTCTTCTACTTATGAGTGAGATCATACGGTATTTGACTTTCTCCCTCTGACTTATTTCTCTCATTGCAATACCCTCAAGGTCCATCTATGTTGTCACAAATGGCCAGATTTCATAATTTCTTATGGCTGAGTAGTATTCCATTGTGTATGTATACCACATCTTCTTTATCCATTCATCCCTTGATGGGCACCTAGGTTGCTTCTAAGTCTTGGCTATTGTGTATAATGCTGCAATGAACATAGGGGTGCAAGTATCTTTATGCCTTTGCATTTTCAAGTTCTTTGGATAAATACCCAGCAGTAGGATAGCTGGATCATATGGTAGATCTATTCTTAATTTTCTGAGGATACTCCATACTGCTTTCCATAGTGGCTGCACCAGTTTGCACTCCCAACAGCAGTGTGCAAGGGTTCCCTTCTCTCCACATCCTCTCCAACACTTGTTGTTTCCTGTCTTGTTAATTATGGCCCTTCTGACCAGAGTGAGTTGATGTCTCGTTGTAGTTTTGATTTGCATTTCCCTGATAGCTAATGATGTTGAACATCTTTTCATATGCCTGATGGCCAGCTGTATATCTTCTTTGGACAAATCTCTGTTCAGATCTTTTGCCCATTTTTTAATTGGCTTGTTGGGTCTTTTTTGTTGAGCTGTATGAGTTCTTTGTATATTTTGGATATTAACACCTTATCTGATATATGGTTTGCAAATATCTTCTCCCAATTGTTAGGTTGTCTTTTGGTTTTGTTGATGATTTCCTTTGCTGTACAGAAGCTTTTTAGTTTGATATAGTCCCATTTGTTCATTTTTTCTTTTGTTTCCCTTGCCTGGTCAGACATGGGACTTGAAAGTATGCTGCTAAGACCAATGTCAAAGAGTGTACTGCCTATGTTTTCTTCTAGAATTTTCATGGTTTCGAGTCTTACATTCAAGTCTTTAATCCATTTTGAGTTGATTTTTGTGTGTGGTGTAAGGAAATGGTCTACTTTCATTCTTTTGCATGTGGCTGTCCAGTTTTCCCAACACCATTTATTGAAGAGACTCTCCTTTCTCCATCGTATGCTCTTGGCTCCCTTGTCGAATATTAGCTGTCTGTAAATGTGTGGGTTTATTTCTGGGCTCTTGGTTCTGTTCCACTTATCTGTGTGTCTGTTTTTGTGCCAGTATCATGCTGTTTTGGTTACTATGGCTTTGTAGTTTATTTTGAAATCAGGGAGTGTGATACCACCTGCTTTGTTCTTTTTCTCAGGAATCCTTTGGCTATTTGGGGTCTTTTCTTGTTCCATATAAATTTTAGGATTCTTTGTTCTATTTCTGTGAAAAATGTTGGAAGATTGATAGGGATTGCATTGAATCTATATATTGCTTTAGGAAGTATGGAATTTAACAATGTTAATTCTTCCAATCCAAGAGCACGGAATATCTTTTCATTTCTTTGTGTCTTCTTCGATTTCTTTCAACAATGTTTTATAGTTTTCAGTGTACAGATCTTTCACCTCTTTGGTTAAGTATATTTCTAGCTATGTTATTCTTTTTGTTGCAATTGTAAATGGGATTGTATTCTTAATTTCTCTTTCTGCGACTTTGTTGTTGGTGTATAGAAACGCAACCAATTTTTGTACATTGATTTGGTATCCCGCAACTTGACTGTATTCCTTATTGTTTCTAAAAGATTTTTAGTGGAATCTTTAGGGTTTTCTAGATATAAAATCATGTCGTTTGCAAGGAGTTACACTTTCACTTCTTCTTTTCCAATGTGGAACCCTTTTATTTCTTTTTCTTGCCTGATTCCTCTGGCTAGGACTTCCAATACTATGTTAAGTAACAGTGGTGACAGTGAGCATCCTTGTCTGGTTCCTGTTCTTAAAGGGATAGCTTTCAGTTTTTCTCCATTGAGAATGATATTTGCTGCGGTTTTGTCATATATGGCCTTTATTATGTTGAGGTTTTATCATAAATGGATGCTGTATCTTTTCAAATGCTTTCTCTGCATCTATTGAGATGATCATGTGATTTTTATTCTTCATTTTGTTAATGTGGTGTATGACATTGATAGATTTGCGGATGTTGAACCATCCCTGCATCCGTGGAATGAAACCCACTTGATCATGATGTATGATCTTTTTAATGTATTGTTGTATTAGATTTGCTAGTATTTTGTTGATAATTTTTGCATCGATGTTCATCAGTGATATTGGCATGTAATTTTCTTTTTTTGTGTTGTCCTTGTCTTGTCTTGGTATCAGGATAATGTTGGCTTCGTAGATGTTAGGAAGCCTCCCCTCCTCTTCAATTTTTTGGAAGAGTTTGAGAAGGATAGGTATTAAGTCTTCTTTGAATGTTTGGTAGAATTCACCAGGGAAGCCATCTGGTCCTGGACTTTTATTTTTTGGGAGGTTTTTGATTGCTGTTTCGATCTCCTTACTGGTGATCGGTCTATTCAAATTTTCTACTTCTCCGTGGTCCAGTTATGGAGGGTTGTATGTTTCTAAGATTTATCCATTTCTTCCAGATTATCCAATTTGTTGGCATATAGGTTTTCATAGTATTCTCTTGTTATCTTTTGTATTTCTGAGGTGTCCGTTGTAATCTCTCCTCTTTCATTTCTGATTTTGCTTATTTGAGCATTCTCTCTTTTTTTCTTGGTGAGTCTAGCTGAGGGTTTGTCAATTTTGTTTATCTTTTCAAAGAACCAGCTCTTGGTTTCGTTAATTTTTTCTTTTTTTTTTTTTTTAGTCTCTATATCCTTTATTTCTGCTCTGATTTTTATTATTTCCTTCTTTCTGCTGATTTTGGGCTTTGTTTGTTGTTCTTTGTCCAGTACCTTTAGATGTGCTTTTAGAATGTCTATTTGGGATTTTTCTTCTTTGTTGAGGTAGGGTAGGCCTGAATTGCTATAAACTTCCCTCGTAGAACCGCTTTTGCTGTATCCCACAGATTTTGGCATGTCGTGTTTTCATTTTCATTTGTCTCCAGGAATTTTTTTATTTCTCCTTTGATTTCTTCATTGACCCAATCACTGTTCAGTAGTATTTTTTTTAATATCCACATTTTTGTGGCTTTTCTGGTTTTCTTCCTGTAGTTGATTTCTAGTTTCATTCCTTTGTGGTCAGAAAAGATGATCCATTGGTGTAAGTGGAGTGTTAAAGTCCCCTACTATTATTGTGTTACTGTCTATTTCTCCTTTTATGTCTGTTAATAATTGCTTTATATATTTAAGTGCTCCTATGTTGGGTGCATAGATACTTACAAGTGTTATATCTTCTTGTTGGATTGTTCCCTTTATCATTATGTAGTACCCGTCTTTGTCTCTTGTTACAGTTTTTGTTTTAATGTCTGTTTTGTCTGATATAAGTATTGCTACCCCCACTTTCTTTTCTTTGCCATTTGCATGGAATATCTTTTTCCATTCTTTCACTTTCAGTTTGTGAGTGTCTTTAGGTCTAAAGTGTGTCTCTTGTATGCAGCATATACATGGGTCTTGTTTTTGTATCTAGTTGGCCACCCCTATAGCATTTGATTGGAGCATTTGGTCCATTGATGTTTATAGTAGCTATTGATAAATATGTGTTTAGTGCCATTTTGTTACTGTTTTTTCTGGGTGTTTTAGTAGTTCTCCTCTGTTCCTTTCTTCTTCTCTTGCTCTCTTCCCTTGTGGTCTGATGGCTATCTTTAGTAATGTGTTTGATTTCTTTTGTCTTACTTTTTTGCTTGCTTATTATAGGTTTCTGATTTGTGATTACCATGAGGATCCTATTTAATATTCTATGTATATAACAGTCTATATCGAGTTGATAGACTCTTTAGCTTGACCTCTTTCTAAATGCTCTACTTTTTCACTCCCCTCCTCCCACATTTTATGTTTTTCAAATCATATATAGTCTCTTGTTTAGTGTGTGTCTATCCATTACCCTCTTATCATTGAAATAGGTGCTTTTCGTACCTTTGTCTTTTAACCTTCATATTATCTTCACAGGTAGTTGATCTGCTACCTTTACTATATTTTTACCTTACAAGTGATTTTATTGCGTGTTTTTTTGTTGTTGTTTTGTTTTTTTGATAATAATTTTTTTATCTCTATTTGTGGTCATTACTTTCCCACTTAAATAAGTACCTTTAGCATTTCTTGTAGAACTTATTTCTTGGTGATAAACTCCTTAACTTTTGCTTGTCTTGGAAGCTCTTTATCTCTCCTTCCAATCTGAATGACAACCTTGATGGGTAGAGTATTCTTGGTTTTTTCCTTTTAGCACTTTAAATACATTGTGCCATTCTCTTCTCACCTGTAGGGTCTCGGCTGAGAAGTCCGCTGACAGCCTGATGGGCTTCCCTTTATATGTCACTTGTGGCCTTTCTCTTGCTGCTTTTAGGATTCTCTCTTTATCTTTAATTTTGGACACTTTAATTATAATATGTCTTGGTGTGGGCCTCTTTGGGCTTATCGTGTTTAGAGCTTTCTGTGCTTCCTGAACTTGGATGTCTGTTTCTTTCCTCAGGTTAGGAAATTTTTCATCTATTATTTCTACAAATAAATTTTGTGCCCCTTTGTCTCTCTCTTTTCCTTCTGGGACACCTATAATCCAAATGTTAGCACACTTGATATTGTCCCAGAGTTCCCTTAGACTGTTCTCATTCTGTCTAATTCTTTTTTCTTTCTTCTGTTCTGCTTGGGTGATTCCCTCTAGTCTTTCATCTAGCTCACTGATCCATTCTTCTGCCTCCTCTACTCTGCTGTTGCGTCTCTCTAGTGAATTTCTCATTTCCAGTATTGTATTCTTCATTTCTGATTGGTCCTTTTTCATATCTTCCAGTTCTTTGCTGAAGTGCTCACTGTGTTCATCTAGTCTTCTCCAATATCTGTGAGCATCCTCATGATATTTTGTTTGAATTCTTTTTCGAGTGGGTCACTTGTTTCTGTTTCATTTAGTCCTTTTTCTGGGATTTTGTCCTGTTCCTTTGCTTGGAAAGTATTCCTTTGTCTCCTTATTATGCCTCTTTCTCTGTGCTTATTTCTATGTATTAGGTAAGTCGTCTATGTCTCCTGATCTTGGAGAAGTGGCCTTATGTATGAGGTGCCATATAAGGCCCAGCAGTGGGCTTCCCTCTCATGACCTGTCCAGAAGATCCCGGAGTGACCCCTTGTGGGCTACTTGTGTCCTGCTGTGGCAGGATTGCTCCTACTGCAGGAACCCAAGGACTATAGTCTTTCCTTCCCTGGCCAGCTGTTGTAAATCCAGTTTGGGGAGCCTCAGCACTGTTGGCTCCAAAGTCTATCAGCACACTCCTATTGCAGTTTTCCTTTTAATTAGGTTGGTACCCTGTGTAGCTTGTTGCTAGGCCCAGGGGCTTACAGTTGTGATAGATCTCAGGCCACAAGCCTATTGTCAGTTCTCTTAGGAGTGCAACTGAGTGCGGCTGGCCCCTGGCATGGGAGCACTCAATTGTTTCAGGCTTTCGAAGGTGGGGCTGATCCTTTTTATGGCTATTTGTGAAGCACAGGTCTTCTCCCACTGATAAACCTTACCCCACCCAGGACCACACATGCTGTCAAGATGGTCCTGGTCCATGCACACTTCTCAACCCCCTGGAGCATACTCTGATATCACACTGCAGAAGCCCCACCTCTCCACCAATGCTCCCCACAGTTCACCTGGTCCTCACATAGGCTCTGCCCCACAGAGGCAGACACCCTTGCCTGCCTGTAGAGGATCAAGGCACCCAGTCAATGCAGGCTGAAAAGTAGCCTGAGGGCTTGCTGATAAGTGGGGCCAGTCCCTAGGGTTGCCTGCCCTGGCTGAACTAGATTAAATATGTGCTCTAGTGGCCGTGGCAGACCCCTGGGCTAACAGGCCAAGGGATGAACCTCAATTCGATATATTTATTTTATTTTAATATCAACCATGTTTATACCTATTTTCTCTCTAACACCCTAGTACTATGTTTCCTTTTTGTCTTCCACTTTTTTCCTGCCTTCTCAGGCTTTAACTGGATATTCAATATGATTCCATTCTTAGCATATCCTCTCCTTTATTAGTATGTCTGTTATTTTTCTTTAAAAAATTTTTTAGTGGTTATCCTAGAATTTGCAGTATACATTTACAACTAATCTAAGTCCACTTCTGAATAACACCATACCACTTTGTGGGGAGTGTAGGTATCTGATAACAGTGTATTTCTAATTCCTTTCTCCTGTCCCTTATAACATTGCTGTCATTCATTTCACTTACCTATAAGCTATAATCTCTGAATATATTATTTCTATTATTATTATGAACAAACTGTTATCTGTTCTATCAATTAAGAGTAAGAAAAATAAGATTTTTTTTACCTTTATTTATTCCTTCTCTAATGTCATTCCTCTCTTTGTGTGGATCTAGTTTTCTGATCTGTATCATATTCCTTCTCTCTGAAAAACTTCTTTTAACGTTTTCTCACAGTGCTGGTCAAATGGAAACAAATTCCCTCACTTCTTTTTTTTTTTTTAATCTGACAAAATCATTGTTTCTCTTTCAGTTTTGAAGGATAATTTTTCTGGATACAGAATTCTAGGTTGCTTGTTTTGTTTAACACTTTAAATATTTCTCTCCATTCTCTTCTTGCTTACATGGTTTGATGAGAAGTATGACATAATTCTTATCCTTGTCCCTCTGTAAATAAGGTGTTTTTGTTTTCGTTTTGCTCAAGAGTCTTTCAAGATTTTCTCTTTGTCTTTGATTTTATGAAGTTTGAATATGATATGATTAGATGTATATTTTTTGGTATTGATCCTTTTTGGTGTTCTCTGAGCTTCTATGATCTATGGTTTGATGTCTGTCATTAATTTTGGAAAACTTTTGATCATTACTACTTCAACCATTTCTTCTGTCTCATTGTTTTTTCTCCTTCTGGTATTCCCATTGTGTGTACGTTACACCTTTTGTAATTGTCTCAAAGATCTCAGATATTCTGTACCTTTTTTTTCCCATTTATTTTCTGTTTTCTTTTCAATTTAGGAAGTTTCTCATGACATACCTTCAAGCTCACTTATTCTTTGCTTGACTATGTCCAATCTACTGATAAGCATATCAAAAGCATCCTTCATTTCTGTTGCAGTGTTTTTTATTTCTATTATTTCCATTTGATTTTTTTCTTATTCTAGATCTCTGCTTACATTAACTATCTTTCTTGCATGTTTTCTTCTTTTTCCATGAGAACTCTTAGCATATTAGTCATAATTATTTTAAATACCCAGTATGATAATTCCACAATCTCTGTCATCTCTGAATCTGCTGCTCATAGTTAATATATATCTCTTCAGACTGTTTTTTGACTTTCAGCATGCCTTGCATTTTTGTCATGGCTGTTGACATGTAGACATGATGTATTGGTTAAAAGGAACTGATGTATATAGGCCTTTAATGTGAGGCTTTGTGTTTATCTGACTAGGGATGAGGCTGTGTTTCCTATTTGCTGTAGCTGTAGGTATCAGATGCTAAAATTTCCTATATTGTCCCTTTTTGGTCTCCCCTGATATCTTTGCATTTCCCTCCAGATTCCTTTTTAAATAGCGTCTGAGGCTTGATGTTCTTTTAGCTGTAATCTGCTATTATTATAGAGGAGCTCTATTAATGTAAAGTGTCAGGGAAGGGGAGACATTCTATAACCTTCTGATTAGGTCTCAGTCTCTTAGCAAGCCTGTGCCTCTGGCCCCAAATTTCACAAGTGTTTCTCATCTCTCTCCTTCCTCATTGGTAAGATAGGAGGGCTAGAAGAGGCTGGAATTGTGTATCTGCTGACTCCTATGTTGAATATTTTCCTCCTTCAAGATCTGTTAGATTCTGGTAAACCCTGTGTTAGTTAAGCGCTGGGAAAATAGTTTCCCTTGCAGGAAATCTTTTGTTAAGGACAACAGAAAGCTTTAGACATGTCTAAAAGTACTTTCCCTCCTGTTGGAAACATGTGGGGCTTCTTCTATGATCTGCACTCTGAGAACCTGGTTGGTTTCCTAGAGGTGAACTCACGCTAATGTGGGGCACTGCTAAGACTCAAGCTAGTACATACTAGACTTTCAGCTTCTCCTCAGTTGCAGTGTAAGTGTTCCTACCAGCATGGCTCTGGCAGCAGGCTTCTACTCCTGAGCTTCTGCTGCCAGTAAACTGTGCTTCTTCTATCTACCTCTCACTCCAGTTTTGGAGGCAGCATTTTGCCTTATGACCTCAATTCTCTGACAAACGTGAGAAAATATTTTTTCTTTTTTTAAAATTTTTTCTTTTTTTAATTGCAGTAACATTGGATTATATAGCTTTCAGATGTACATCGTAATATACTTTGAATTCTGTGTAGATGACATCATGTTCACCACCCAAAAACTAGTTATAGTCCATCCCCTCACATGTGAGCCTAATCATCCCTTTTGCCCTCCGCTCCTTCCCCCATGGTAACCACCAATGCAATCTGCATTGCTATGTGTTTGTTTGTCATTGTTTTTATCTTCTACTTATGAGTGAGATCATATGGTATTTGACTTTCTCCCTCTGACTTATTTCATTCAGCATAATACCCTCAAGGACCATCCATGTTGTCACAAATGGCCAGATTTCATCATTTCTTATGGCTGAGTAGTATTCCATTGTGTATAAGTACCACATCTTCTTTATCCATTCGTCCCTTGATGGGCACCTAGGTTGCTTCCAAGTCTTGGCTATTGTGTATAATGCTGCAATGAACATAGGAATGCATAAATGTCTTTGTATTGTTGATTTCATGTTCTTTGCATAAATACCTGGTAGTGGTATAGCTGGATTGTATGGTGTTTCTATTTTTAACTTTTTGAGAAATCTCCCTACTGTTTTCCATAGTGGCTGTACTATTTTGCATTCCCACCACCAGTGTATGAGGGTTTCCTTTTCTGCACATCCTCTCCAACATTTGTTGTTTTTTGTCTAGTTAATTACAGCCATTCTAACAGGTGTAAGGTGATATCTCATTGTGGTTATGATTTGCATTTCCCTAATAATTACTGATGTTGAATATCTTTTCATGTGCCTGTTAGCCATCTGTATATCTTCTCTGGAAAAATGTCTGTTCATATGCTCTGCCCATTTTTTAATTGTGGTGTTTGTTTTTTTGACTTGTATGAGCTCTTGATATATTTTGGAAATTAACCCTTTGTCAGATATATGATTTGAAAATATGTTCTCCCATTTACTGGGTTGTGTTCATTTTGTTCATGGTTTCCTTGGCCTTGCAGAAGCTCTTTAGTCTAATGTAGACACATTTGTTTATTTTTTTTCTTTTGTTTCCCTTGCCTGAGTAAACATGTTATTTAAAAAGATGCTGCTGAAACCGATGTCAAAGAGTGCACTGCCTATATTTTCTTCTAGGAATTTTATGGTTTCAGGTCTTACATTCAAGTCTTTAATCCATTTTTGAATTAATTTTTGTGTATGGTGTAAGATAATGATCTACTTTCATTCTTTTGCGTGTGGCTGCCCAGTTTTCCCAGCCCATTTATTCAAGAGACTTGCCTTTCTCCATTATAGGTTCTTGGCTCCCTTGTTGAAGATTAGCTGTCCATAGATATGTGGTTTTATTTGTGGGCTTTCAGTTCTGTTCCATTGATCCATTGTGTCTGTTTTTCTTCCAGTATCATGCTGTTTTGATTAATATAACCTTGCAGTATATTTTGAAGTCAGGGATTGTCATGCCTCCAGCTTTGTTCTTTTTTCTGACAATTGCTTTGGCTACTCAGAGTCTTCTGTTGTTCCATTTAAATTTTAGGATTCTTTGTTCCATTTCTGTGAAGAATGTCACTGGGATTCTGATTAGGATTGCATTGAATCTGTAGACTGCTTTAGGTAATATGGACGTTTTAAACTATGTTTATCTTCTAATCCATGAGCATGGAATATCTTTCCATTTCTTTATGTCTTCTTCAATTTCTTTTAATAATCTCTTATAATTTTCAGCATATAGGTCTTTCACCGCCTTGGTTAAATTTATTCCTAGATAGCTTATTCTTTTTGTTGTGATTGTAAATGGGATTGTATTCTTGAATTCTCTTTCTGCTAGTCTGTTATTAGTGTATAGAAATTAAACTGATTTTTATAGTTTGATTTTGTACCCTATAACTTTGCTGTAGTTGTTGATTATTTCTAAAAGTTTTCTGGTGGTTTCTTTAGGGTTTCCTATATATAGAATCATGTCGTCTGCAAACAGCAAGAGTTTTACTTCTTCCTTTCCAATTTGGATAACTTTTGTTTCTTTTTCTTGCCTAATTGGTCTGGCCAAAACCTTGAGTATCATGTTGAATAAGAGTGCCAAGAGTGGGTGCCCTTGTCTTGTTTGTGTTCTCAGAGGAATGCCTTTCACCATTGAGTATGATGTTGGCTGTGGGTTTGTCATATATGGCCTTTATTATGTTGAGATACTTTCCTTCTATGCTAATTTTATTGAGAGTTTTTATCCTAAATGGATGTTGGATCTTGTCAAATGCTTTCTCTGCATCTATTGAACTGATCTTGTAATTTTTATTCTGCATTTTCTTAGAGTAGTGTATCATATTGATTGGCGGATGTTGAATCATCCCTGTGTCCCTGATATAAATCCTGCTTGATCATGATGTATGATCCTTTTAATGTATTACTGTTTTGATTTGCCAATATATTGTTGAGGATTTTTACATCTATGTTCATCAGGGATATTGGCTTATAATTTTCCTTCTTTGTTTTGTCCTTGTCTGCTTTTGGTATCAGGGTAATGCTGGCCTTGTTGAATGAGTTTCAAAGTGTTCCATCTTCTTCAGGTTTTTGGAATAGTTTGAGAAGGAGAGATATTAGATCTTCCTTGAATGTTTAGTAGAATTCTCCAGAAAAGCCATCTAGTCCTGGGCTTTTGTTTTTTGGGAGGTTTTTATTGCTGTTTCTCTCTCTTTAGTTTCGATTGGTCTATTCAGATTCTCTATTTCTTTTTGATTCAGTTTTGGGAGGTTGTATGAATCTAGCAATTTATCCATTTTTTTCTAGGGTATCCAGTTTGTTGGCATATAGTTTTTCATAGTATTCTCTTATTATCTTTTGTATTTCTGTGGTATCTGTTGTAATTTCTCCTCTTTCATTTTTAATTTTATTTATTTGCACCTTCTCTTTTTTTCTTACTGAGTCTGGCTAAGGGTTTGTCAATTTTGTTTCTCTTCTCAAAGAAGCAGCTCTTAGTTTCATTGATCCTTTCTACTGTTCTTTTGGTTTCAATTTCATTTATTTCTGCTCTAATTTTTATTATTTCCCTCCTGCTGCCGACTTTGAGCTTTGTTTTTCCTTCTTTTTCTAGTTCTGTCAGGTGTACTTTAGGATTATTTATTTGAAATTTTTCTTGTTTGTTAAGGTAGGCTTTTATTGCTATAAATTTCCCTCTTAGCACCACTTTTGCTGCATCCTGTAAAGTTGATATGTTGTGTTTTCATTTTCATTTGTCTTCAGCTATTTTTTTTAAAGATTTTATTTTTTCCTTTTTCTCCCCAAAGGCCCCTGGTACATAGTTGTATATTCTTCGTTGTGGGTCCTTCTAGTTGTGGTATGTGGGACGCTGCCTCAGCATGGTTTGATGAGCAGTGCCATGTCTGCACCCAGGATTCGAACCAACGAAACACTGGGCCACCTGCAGCAGAGCGCGTGAACTTAACCATTCGGCCATGGGGCCAGCCCTGTCTTCAGCTATTTTTTAATTTCTCCTTTGATGTCTTCATTGATCCAGTGGTTGTTCAGTAGCACATAGTTTAATCTGCACATATTTGTGCTTTTGCCAGCCTTTTTCTTGTACATTGATTTCTATTTTCATAGCATTGTGGTCAGAAAAGATGCTTGATATGATTTTAATCTTCTTAAATTTATTGAGACTTGCCTTGTTTCCCAACATGAGGTCTGTCTTTGGGAATGTTCCATGTGCACTTGAGAAGAATGTGTATTCTGCTGTTTTTGCATGGAATGTTGTGTATATATCTATTAAATCCATCTGGTCTTGTGTTTCATTTAAGGCCTCTGTTTCCTTTATGTCTCAATAATCTATCCATTGATGTGAGTAGGGTGTTAAGGTCCCCTACTGTTATTGTGTTGCTCTCAATATCTTCCGTTAGATCTGCTAATAGTTGCTTCATATACTTTGGTGCTCTTTTGTTAGGTGCATAAATATTCATAAGTGTTATGTCCTCTTGGTGGAACATCCTTTTTAGCATTATATACTTCCCCTCTTCATCTCTCATTGTCTTTTCTGTCTTGAAGTCTGCTTTGTCCGATATAAGTATGGCAACACCTACTTTCTTTTGCTTGTCATTTGCTTGGCATATCATCTTCCGTCCCTTCACTCTGAGTCTATGTTTGTTTTTAGAGTCTATGTTTGTTTTGAGATGCGTTTCCTGGAGGCAGCATATTGTTGGGTTTGTACATATCGCTTAGGTCCATTTGGTCTTTAGAGTAATTTAAGCCTTCTCTTTCCTTACTGGTTTTCTGTCTGATGATCTGTTCATTATTGTAAGTGGGATATTGAAATCTCCTTCTGTTATTGGTTTGCTGTTTATTTCTCCCTTTAGTTCTGTCAGTTTGCTTTATATATTTAGGTGATCCATTGTTGGATGCATATTTATTTATAATTGTTATATCCTCCTGTTGAATTGACCTTTTATGATTATGTCATGGCCTTCTTTGTGTCTTCAGACAGGTTTACATTAGTCTTTTTTAACTTTTAACTTTATATAGGTATAGCCATCTCTGCTCTCTTTTGGTTACCATTTGCATAAAATGTCTTTTTCCATTCCTTCACCTTCAGCCTATGTATGTCCTTAAATCTAAAGTGGATCTTTTGTTGACAGCATGTAATTAGATCTTGTTTTTTTATCTATTCTCCAATCTATGTTTTTTGATTGGTGAATTTAATCTGCTTATATTTAAATTATTAATTGATAAATTATATATAAATTAATGATTGATAGTTAAGTCTTAGTATTGATATTTTGTTAATTATTTTTAATCTGTATTACAGTTCTTTTGTTCCTCTCTTCCTCACTTGCTGTCTTCTCTTATGATTGGATAATATTTTTGTAGTGATATACTTTAATTCTTTTCTCTTTATCTACTTTATATCTGCTATAGTTTTTTCTTTGTGGCTAAAATAAGGCTTGTATAAAACTTCCTATTGTTATAATAGTCTATTTTGATTGGATAACAACTTAACTTGAGTTGCATACAAAAACTCTACTCTGTTACTCCCCCCAACTTTATGTTACTGAAGTGAGATTAACAAATTTTTGTGGTTATAGTTTTTCTTAATACTTTTATCCTTTAATTTTTATGCTAGAGTTAAAAGTGACTTATGGGGCCAACCCTGTGGCTGATGGGTTAAAGTTCCATATGCTCTGCTTTGGCAGTCCAGGTTTGCAGGTTCAGATAGCTGGGTGTGGACCTGCTCCACTCATCAGCCATGCTCTAGAGCCATGCCACATACAAAATAGAGGAAGACTGGCCACAGATGTTAGCTCAGGGCTAATCTTCCTCAAGCAAAAACAGGAAAATTGGCAACAAATGTTAGCCAGGGTGAATCTTACTCACCAAAAGAAAAAAAAATGATTTGTGTATCATTCTTACAGTATTACTTTTCATTGTATTTATGTATATATTTACATGTGCCTGTGAGATTTATACTTTCAGATGTTTTCATGTTGCTGTTTAACATCCTTTCCTTCCACTTAAGAAACTCCCTTTTGTACTTCTTGTAAGGCAGGTCTAGAGGTGACAAACTCCCTCAGTTTTTGTCTGTCTGGGACAGTTTCATCTTTCCTCAGCTTTAAAGGACAGTTTTGCCAGGTATAGTATGGTTGGGGGGCGGGGGGTTTCTTTCAACACTTCTAATGTGTTACCTCACTCTGTGGAGTACAAGGTTTCTTCTTAGAAATCCAGCAGTAGTTTTATGCAGCTTCTCTTTTTTCTTGCTCCTTTCAAAATTCAGTCTTTGTCTTTGATTTTTACAAATTTAATTATAATATGTCTCAGTGTAGACCTCTATAGGTTTAATATATTTGGAATCTTTTTGGACCCATAAATTTGGATGTCCATTTCCCTCCACAGATTTGGGAAGTTTTTAGCCATTATTTTTTTAAATATGCTTTCTGTCCTTTTCTCTTTCTCTTCTCCTTCTGGAATACCTCTCATGCATATATGTGTTCAATTAATGGTATCCCACAAGTTTTGTAGACTTTCTTCACTCTTTTTTATTCTTTTTTTCTTTTTCTTGTTCTGACTGTCTGATTTCAAATTACTTGTCTTTGAGCTCACTGATTTTTTTCTTCCACTCGATTGAGTCTGCTATTAAAGCTTTCTATTGAATTTTCAGTTCAGTCATTGTGTTCTTCAGCTCCAGAGTTTCTGTTGGGTTCTTTTATATAGTTTTTTATCTCTTGTTGAACTTCTCACTTTGTTTATATATTGTTTTCTTGATTTCATTTAGTTGTCTATTTGTGTTCTCATGTAGCTTATTGAACTTCTTTAAGACAATTATTTTTATTCTTTGTCAGGCAGTTTATAAATCTCCATTTATTCTGTGTCAGTTATTGGTACTTTATTTTGTTCCTTTGGTGGTGCCATGTTTGCTGATTCTTTATGATTCTTATAGCCTTGTATTGGTATCTGTGAACTTGAAGAACTAGTTACATCTTCCAGTCTTTACATAGTGGTTTCAGCAGGAAAGCCCTTTGCCAGTCACCCAGCCAGAGATTCTGGATGAGCCAGCTGTTGAGGTCTGTGGGAGAGTGGAGCTGGTGCCTGTGCCCATGGGGGCTGACTTATTTCTTGGATCCATTGGTGTGGGCCTGGTGCCTGGGTCCATGGAGGCTAGCCTGGCTTTGAGGTCTACTGGGGCATGCCTGGAGACTTGGTACATTTTGTGCTGGTCTGGAACCTGGTTCCATGGGGACTAGCCTGTGCTGAGGTCCACAGAAATGGACCAGGAGCATGGGTCCATGAGCACTGGCCTGAAGTCTGGTTCCATGGAGTCTGGCCTACAGCCTGGGTACTCAGGGTGGGCCTTGAGCCTGGATCTATGAAGGCTGACCTGCCACCAGGGTCTACTGGGGTGAGCCTGGAGCTGCAGTCTATGGGAGTGAGCCTAGAGCCCAGGTCTGCAAGGGTGGACTGCAGCATGGGTTCACTGGGACCAGTTTGACCCCAGGAACCACTGTAGCCTGGGTCTATGGATCTGGCTTAGTGCTTGGGTCCACAGGAGCAGTCCTAGAGCCTAGCCCCATGAGACCAGACTGGCATGTGGGTCTGCAAAGGCTCTCTTGGTGGTGGGGTAGGACTGAACCCACTGAGTCCACAGAAGCTGGCTTAGCACGAGGGCCCACTGTAGTTGGCCTTGCACCTGGATTGCAGGGGTGGACCTTGATCCTGGTACCTGGATATGTGAGGGCAAGCCCAGAGACTGGGTCCGTGGGTGCAAGCCTGGCACCAGCGTCCAATGAAGCAGTCTTTGAGCCTAGGTCCAAGGCCTGAAGCTTGTGTCTGTGGGGACCATCTTGGTGCCAGGGGCCACTGGGGTGATCCTGGAGTCCAGGTCTGCAAGAGAAGACCTAGACCTTGGATCTGCTGAGGTTGACCTGGTGCTGGGGCTGTGGGGGCTGACCTGGATCCTGGATCCACAGGGGCCAGCCTGGTGCCAGGTTTCCTTTTAGTGGGCCTAGTGCCAGGGGTCACAGTGAAGTCAGATGCTCACTTCTCTTTCTTTTCCCCATGGGAGAGTTCTTGAATACAGGGGGATCTCTCTCAGCATGGCACTGCATAGGCTTGGGGGAAGTGTGACATGGATAGAGTGGAACTATACATCCTACTCTCTCTGATGTGTCTTTTCTCATTTCTGTGCTCCATCCAGGTGCTGTAATCTCTCACCTGAATTCCAGAGACCTTTTGAAGGTATTTTCATGTGTGGATGGTTGTCAACTTGGTGTTTCTGTGAGGGGGCAAGGGCTAGGACCTCCTATTCTGCCATCTTGCCAACATCACTCTCTCTCTAGCATTTCTTTTTGATTCTTTCTTACAATTTCCATCTCTCTGCTTAATTGCTCATCTGTTCTTGCATGTTGTCTACTTTTTCTATTAGAGTCCTTAGCATATTAATTATGGTTATTTTCAATTCCCAGTCTAATTCCAGTATCACTGCCATGTCTAAGTCTGGTTCTGATGCTTTTTTGGTCTCTTCAAACTATTTTTTGTCATTTAGTGTGTCTTGTAATTTTTTGTTGAAAGCTATACATGATATACCAGGAAAAGGAACTCCAGTAAATAGGCCTTTAGTGATGTAGTGGTAAGGTATGGGAGAAGGAGAAGTGACTAAGATGACTATTTTTGTGAACCTGTGCCCCTGTACTGTGAACTTCATCAGTGCTTCTCAGTTGCCCCCCACTTAGGTGGGACTAGATGACTAGAGAGGGCTGGAGTTGGATATTTCCCATCACCCAAGTTGGTTAGGCTCTGATAAAAGCCCAGAAACTTTGGCTCTGATAAAATAGTTTTTCCTGAGAGCAGGACTTTTAAGCATAGACTTCTCTGGTGTATTTAAAAATGGTTATTTTCCCCTCCCTTTTTTGGAAGCACAGGTAGGTTTTCTTCAACTTCCACTGTGAAAATCTGGTAGAGTTCCTGGAGGCAAAATTCACAAAAGTATAGGAGACCCAATATGACTTGGCTTCCCTGGAATTTTTATTTCTAGATGTGTCCTCCAGTAAGCCTTGCAGCTCAAATTTTCTTACCCCAGCACTGGTTCCCACAGAGATTTCTGCTCATAATCTCTGCTCTGTTAAGTTTTGATTTTCTGTGTCTGCTTGTCTGTCTCTTCAATTTTGGGGACAGAAGTTTTCCCTGTGACTTCACTTCTCTAAGGGATCTAAGAAGAGTAGTTGATTTTTCAGTTTGTTTCACTTTTTACTTGTTAAATGGAGTGATAACTTCCAAGCCTCTTACATGTCAGCCTGGAGATTGAAATTTTCATTTTCTTTTTAATTTTCTATTTTCCCCGCATTTGGTAGCTTTTTCTATCTTCTTTCCCGTGTTAGTTGAATTGATAACTTTTTCATCTTTCCATTTTTGCAAACATTTACTTTATTTTAAGAATCTAAACATTTTCCTAAATATGTATACCACAAGAAAAGTGAATAGTAAATTCAAATGTATTTAATAACTAGGTATATCTATGAAATAAGATTTTTACACATGCACTCAGAAAGAGTACTGTCTATATTTTATGTTTTAACTGCATAGTCTATTTTAATAATTCACTGCCATTCTACTGTGGTCATTTGCTCATTACATTACAAAACTGAGCGGAAATATTACTGTATAGTTTCAATATACAGGGTTTTTTTTAGTGAACTAAAAATATCTCTTGTAGCTAAGAAGTTAAAGGAGGTATTGAATGAGATGTCAGAACAAAGATATTCAAGAGCAAGTAATTTAAAAAATATTTTTAATTTACTTTTTAAATAACTTTTATTGTGAAATATAATATAGAAAATTTCATAAGACTTATATGTAAATTTTAACAATTAATTATATAAGCAAAACTAGAGTAACCACCACTGAGGTCAAGAAATAAAGTACTGCTCTCATGTAAATTCTCCAGTGTATCTCTCACAATTCCCTTCCTTCCCACAGTGGCAATCACTGTTTAGATTTTTTGGTAAAATTTCCCTATTTTCCTTTATTTTAGATCAAACCATATGCACTTGCCAATATTCAGTCATTTCTGACCTATAAAAATGTCAATTTCATATAGTTTAATCTAACAATTTTACCATTTCACTATGTATCCATAAACAATATAGTTTTTGAACATTTTATAAATAATTCTCTAGTATGCTTTCATATCTTGCTTTTTAAAATTTAATGTCATGCTTTCATGTTTAGCTGTATTTTCTTTATTTTCATTGTTACATAATCTGTTGTATGAATGCCCTACTGTTTATTTATTGTTGTTTATTTATCAGTCTTCTACTGAAGTGCATATAAGTGAAAGCCTCTTTTGAGAAGAGAGGGCACAAATTGGGTAATTTGAGGAGATTTTAATAAAAGGAATGTTTACAAAAGAGGAGGAAATATCTAAGGAAATCATAAGGAATGCTGTAGCAACTCAGAGGTAGAAAAAATAGGACGCTTGTTACTATCTCTTGCCTTGAAGAGGAAAGGAGAAGGAATAGTTACCAGAGACTGAGGTAAAAGAGAGTCACATGGAGAAGTTAGCCTGACAAGGGTTAAGATGTTTGGGAAAGGTACATGCCAGGCTACTGTAACTATGCAGGGAGGAACCCATGGAAATAAATTCCTTGAGCTCATTGTCCTTCCTCTCTCTGATCTCCTGCTATGATTCCATTGGCTGAATTCAACTTGAAGCCAAAGGGCAAGATATCCCATTGATGCACTCCATGTAGGTTAGCTTTTTGGGACATAGAGCTAACTCGAAAAAGTTGGAGAGTGAATCTGAAGGATGAAATGAAAGATGTCATCTCACTCTACCTCTTTTGCCCCTTAGCATCCCCACCTTATTCTTTATCCAGGTGATGAATTTGTGTCTTCAACTCAAGGAAAATTAGATCCTATTAGAGTCCATATAATTACAGGGTAGCATCAGTATGGTCTTACTCCCATCTCTAATCTAAAACATTGTTCACTATCAATGAATGTTCTTTGTATAAAGTGGCAGAGAACAAGATGGGTGTGGTGTTATAAGAAATAATTAATGAAAATAAATCATTGCTTACTACAGTTGCCACTTCTATAACTAGTTGTGAAGCCAGTTAGTTATCATAGCTGTCTTCCTACATCACTCTTCCATGTTATTAACCTTTGCCACCACCTTGGCCATACTTTTATTCCTATAATAGCTGATATCTGGTGGTTTTATCTTTATTAGGTGTTGCATTTTTCTATTTATCATAACTTTTGACCGAGGGAGTATTATGAGGTGATCCAGTGAACCCCGTGGGTTCCAAATATAGTTCTTCCTGCTTCCACTAATTCGGAGCAAATCAATTCCCCTCTGATTACTGGAATCAGCCCTGTGGCCAGTATAGTAATCTCTTTGTCTGCAGTTGATTTAATGACAAGGGAGCCCCAAATGGCAAGAGAGACATCTCAGCTTCCAGTTTATTGGACACATGACTGTTTCTTCAGTGGGAGGTTTCTTCCCTTGGGCACAAGGAGCTCTGTAATCCACTTAATGAAGGTCATTGGGAAATGAAGTAAAAATGATTTAAGTGGGTTACTAGGTGTATGTGATATGGAGCTGTTAGGATTTGGGGAAGATAGGGCCATATATTGGCATCTGGTTTAAGGCATATATTGCATCCTGTATATCAGCACTGTAGTCTCTCAGGGAGACTGTTGTCATAGTGACTGTTGTCATAGTAACTGTTGCCTATCAGTTATCATAGTAACTGAGAATCCACTCAGCAATTTCACTTTTCCATAAAACTTGCTGCTTCTGGGTGAAAGACCTTGTACTAACACGAATTAATTTCATAGGTCTGAGCCCGTTGTGACACATCATTTGCCATAAAACATGTCCCTTTTTAGAGATGATGTTGTATATGACACTATGGCAGTAGAAAAGATATTCTTCAAGTTAATTATCAATTATACTGGTAGAAATTCTTATAGAGAGGGTAAGCAAATTAGTACCTTGAATAAATATCTAACCCATTGAGGGCAAATCATTGTCCTCTCTTATGACAGAAAGTTCAGTGTAACCCATCTGCCACCTGGTGGTTTCCTAATCCCCCTGGAAAATGATATCATATTGGGGAGCTCAGTTTTGGCCAATGCTCTTGACAAATTGAGCACTCAGCACTGGCAGAATCCAGACATTCTCAGTGAGAAAGACTCTGTATTATTAAGTGTCCGCAGATGCTTCATCACTGCCTCCCTGGCCTCTTGGTACTTTAGGTCCATGAAATTAGCACCAGTGTAGCAGAGGCGTGAGGCGGACTGACATCCATAGGACAAGCCATCTAGTTGAGAGCTTACACGATAGTAAATACATTCTTGTGCACATTTACATGGAGCGTAATTATTTTTATGCACTCTCATTCTATTCTAGGAAGTCATAGACATAAATCTCCCCACAGCATCGTCATCATTTTTTGTCTTCATTTTTCCAAGTCCCTGACCATCTGGATAAATTCATTAGTTCCTGCCCCAAAATAAGTGTATATCTAATTCTTAGACAATCTCTAGTTCTACCTATAGTGGAGCTCTAGATGTACTGCCCGAAGTTCTGCCCACGAAAAGGATTGCTCTTTACTACTGTCTTTCAGGACCTACCATTAGTGTGAGTATAATACAGTGTCAAAGGGTCAATGCATAAACTATATAAAAAGAATAGCAATCTAATACAAAAATGGGCAAAAGATAGGAGTAGGTTGTAAAGCTGTGTTGTTCTCAATGTTATTAGTAGGAATATATAATAGTTAAAAAACTCTAGTATTTCAAAATGTGTATCAATGGCATTAAATATTTATACCCGTAAGATTCTGAAGTATTTTCATATCTAGATGTTTTCCTTAGGAATTAGCACCTTTTTACCTACCTTAGTCTCAGCCCCTTGTTCTTAACTTCCCATGTTTGTTATTATATAACTTTTTTATTCCTGAGGTTTTTGAGTTGGGAGAAGGAGAAGGATGACAGCTTGTGTTTAGTTCACTGACTTGTTCACATGTGATAACTTTCTCACAACTTGCAAGAGTTTGATTGATGGTTATTCAGCTATCCAACTTAATATGGAAAATTACTAGCTTAACGAGATGAGAAAAGAAATATGCCATTATTTTCAATATGCTCTTAGAATAAATGTATGTAGATGTACGTTTCTCTTCAATGTACTTCAGACATCTATTTTGTGGATGAGAAGGTGGTTCAGATGGCAGATAAAAATCTTTTGCCAGTAGACTGAAAACCAAAAGATTATCCTCAAATTAAGAAACACAAAATTGCCCAAGCAGATACAATATTAGCAAATGACTTTAAATCCTATAAATATTCATATTCAGAAGAATAAATTTGGAATGTAGTCACAAATGGATATTAAACTAACCAATTTTGATTTTTATATCTGGACCTTTACAATAAGAAGAAGGACAAACATTTTGTTATTTATTGAACATTTAATACCAAACACTTAAGTAATCCACAGAAATCCTATGAAGAAAGTATGATTATTATCACCATTTGAGAGAGGAAGAGACTGAGACATAGTGTAACTTGCCTAAAATCTCATAATTAGAGGTGGATTTCAACCAGATATTCTGGCTATTTACTCTGCTATGACTCCAGGAAAACTAGAGAAAATCTTGGAAGTATCTGATTGTATTCTACCTTGCAGTAAACTGTTTCCTTTAACCTCCCATGTAAACCCTTCTTTGCTCTTGCTCTCTCTTTAGCTACCATCCCTCTGTTGCTACCAGAATTTCTTACAGTCGATTACTCATACAGCATGTACTTGTTACTGTGACAGTTGTAGAGGAGACAGTATGTTTCTCAATTTCAGATCTTTAAGTGACATGAATTGTTGATAAAAAAGACATGTTGTTTGTGTGTTTTCTTGATTGTTTATTTTTAGATAATTTTCATTTATTCTGTATATATATATATATATATATATATATATATATATATCTGTTCCTGGTTAAAAAAAAAAACTATGAAACAAATGATCCTTTCTTAATATGATGAAGAAAATCTGTCTCTAATGCCCAGTGCCATATTTAATAGTGAAATTAAATATCCAATCAAGTTGGAAACAAGATAAAATTGCTGTCTATTGCTATCAAAGAAAACAATGTTGTAGATGTCTAACCAATATAATAAGAAAAAATCCAATCTGTTACAAATATTAGAAGAGATGCTGCAACGTGATTATTACTTACAGATTATTACGTTTCTACCTTTAAAACCTAAAATAATCAGATTAAAGCCTGTATAATTTCAATATGAAAGTTTAGAAAAGTAGCTAACACAAATTTGCCAGAGGAAAACAACATTTCTATATACCCCAGTGTTGGCAAGAGCAAAAACATGATAAAGTAACTGATAATAAACATCAGGAAATATGCTGATCTCATACATTGGAAACAACAAACTTTAATGACAAAAAAGAAATGTTGACTTCGCAGTGAGATGTTCCAGGCTTCTGAGTGAAAGATTCTTCAAACTACGTAAATAACTTATTTCCAGTCAAAATGCCAGCGGTTGCTTGTTGGTTTTGTTGCTGATGGAATTTTATGAAAATGATTCTAAAAGTTATCTTTAAAAAATAATGTATTTCAATAGCAAAATAATTAAATTAAAAAAAGAAGACACTGCTGGGGCAGTGTCACCTGACCTAATTACATATTAAAAAGCCTCCATGGGGCCGGCCAGGTGGTACAGCGGTTAAGTTCGGGCACTCTGCTTCCCTGGCCTGGGGTTCTCAGTTTCAGATCTAGGTGCAGACCTACACACGGCTCATCAAGCCATGCTGTGGCGGCATCCCACATATAAAATAGAGGAAGATGGGCACAGATGTTAGCTCAGGGCTAATTTTCCTCAAAAAAAAAAAAAAAAGAAAGAAAGAAAGAAAGCTTCCATAATGGTAATAAATATTTAGATCAATGGAGGAGACTAGAAATTCCAGAAACTAATCAAAGAATATCATATGATAGTTGTTAGAACCAGTGATTTAAAAAAAGATCAATTTAACAGACAAATGGAAAAAAACAAAGTGAGATCTTTATCTTCCCCTATTGAACAAATTGACCTTCAGCTTTACAAATGACTTCCATGGAGAATGAAACATTAAAACAAAACAAAACAAATCCTTATTAAAGTTAATAAAGATTAATTTATTTAATCTTGTTTTGAGGAAAACTACCCTAAGCATGACTTCTTAGCCAGAAACTTAAGGGAAAGATCATTAAAAATTAACTGAATAATAATTTAAAATTTCTGTACACAGAAACACCAAAATCAAAATTAAAAAGCAAACAATAAACCAGAAAAAATATTTGTGACAGTCAATAGGTTATATCCTTTATATGAAATATAGTCTTTCTATAAAATTATTTAATAACATATTTAGATTATTTCTTTAATAAAAAAGTATATTAAAAGAAGTTAGGAAAAATTAATTTCTCCAACAGAAAAACATATAGCAGATATTTTTCATACTTATTAATCAAATAGATTTATATTAATAATACAATAAGTTGTTATTTATAAAATAACAAATACCAAAAGTATATAATATCAGTTGGGAAGAGTGTAAGAAAACAGATCTTAATATTACAGGGAAATGTGTATAGTGATTAAACATTTTCAGGAAAGCTATATGAAAATATAAATGAGTTATAATAAAAAAACCTATGGATATCACTGACATTGAAAATGTGCAGTCCCTTTGCCCAAGATATATATTTTATCTCTTTTAATTTAATTTTTTATAATAAAAAGTCTATATGAAAGATCTATATATTTAGATTTGACAAGAAATGTTAGCTGAAAATCATCATAATTTCTACTTCATATGTTACCAATTTTATTAGAACTAGGAAATTGTTAAAATGATAATGATCCACGTTCTTGTTTTGTTCATAATTATAATAGGAATATCTTATGGTGCTTCACTATAAATCAAGGTGTTAGCTGCTGAATTCAGATAGAAATATAATCTATATTAAGAAAGTAAATGTCTAGGAGTATATATAATTCTAACTTTTCAAAGGAATAGACGTTGAAATTTGTCAAATGAACTTCCGGCGTTTATTGAGTAATAATATTTCTCCTCTTACTTCATGTAATATGTAAGAATGTTTTCTTAACCTTCAGACATTATAATCTTTTTGGAATTAGGCCACAGTAGATAGGTTTCAGTAGTATTTCTGTATTTAATTTACTAAAAGTTTTTTCATCTTGGTAGATCAGGACGTAGATGAACTCTCAGGTGGGAATTTTGCACTTAAAGATCTAGAACTGGCTACAGGATATAAGGATCAAATTCAAACAAATGGGGTTTCCCAATCTCAAAGATTAAGAGGTATGTATGATACTGATAAACATATTTAAAAATGGTAGTCATAAAACATTTAACAATTTAAAATACATTTTAAATGTAGATCAGCTTTATTTATGATTTTAGAGTTGAATTTTTCTTTAGGTTGTATGTTTTAGAACATAATTTACAAAAAAATTGGAGTTCTGCAGAACTAGTACAAATGTTGTAATGCTGTTAGTACCACTTGCTACTTCTCACAGTCTTTAGCGTCTTAATTATTACACTGTATTTCTTAAATGTATTGACCAAGAAACCTTGCCTTCTTCTTTCTCTTTGAATAGTGTTTCATGGAGCACCAGTTTAGGAAACACTTTTCTAGCAATGTTATAGAGCTATTACAATTATTTCATTTTTAAAGTATGACATTCACCCAGTATTCACATTTCAATTCTTACCAGGTACCATTATCTGCTACAACATATTGGTTATTATCCAGCAGACCTTATGCTTGATATTTTTATATCAAGTTTCAGGAAGTTTATTTTTATATATAGTTTCAAGAAGGGAAAAGGAATATTTGGCTTTTATCTCTGGAACTTACTCTTGATATTGTTATATATTTTCTACTACTATCTAGATATTGGTGTATATTTTAAAGATGTTTATTTATTTTCTCTGCTTCAAAAATGGATTTGGAAAAAAATATGACATTACCAGAAGGATGGAAAAAATATATTTCGATTTTTGACTTAGTATAATAGAATATTTAATTTTTCTTTGAGCTTCTTATGAACCAAATAAAACCTGGTATTTTAGGTTATTTCTGTCATTTTTAGTTTATTTTGAAATATAGAAAGATGGAAGAATCAATATAATGAACACTCGTGTGTCTGTGTCCCAGCTTAACAAATATGTCTTAAATATTGAAGTCTCCTCTCTATCCCTCTCAGATTATTGCCTCCTTCTATTCTGAATTTAGTGTTTATCATTCCCATATATTTCTTTATACTTTTACTAGCTATATTTGCATCTGTAAATGGTTTATGCTGTTGTTTTGTATGATTAAATGGTAGTATGCCATATGCTTTTTTTTGGCAACTTGCTTTTTTGGTTCAATATTTATGAGATTAATCACTGTTGATAATTTCAGCTCTTGCTCATTTATTTTTATTGTTGTATAATTATCTGGTTTAGGAATATATCACAGTTAATTTGCCTACTCTCCAGTGGATGGATATTTGGGTTATTTTCGTTAGGAGATGCCTGTCTTTTTAAGAGATGCAATGTAGGGGTAGTGTTTAAAAGTACAGATGCTGGAGATGGACTACGTGTCTTTTGTGTCCACTTCTGTCTCTTACTAACTGTGTAAATTATCTAATCTCTCCAGGCCTCAGTTTCTTCATCTGAAAAAGTAGGGCTGGTAATAGTATCTACCTCATAAGTCATTGTGGGAATTCTGTGAAATGCTTAAAACAGTGCTTGGATAGTAATAAGCCCCATAAAACTATTTACTATTATTATTATTTGCTATAGCTGGTGAGCATTTTTCTACTTTATATATTGACTATGTTGTATAGATAATAAATATATTTTGTGTCATAATTTTGATATGGTAAAAAGAATGGACCTTTTAAAATAACGCTATAATGTCCCAGAGTCTAAGAGCAGAAAGTTTATAAAATGTCAGAAAGATGATAGATTATAAAACATAATAGTACATATACTAGTTATATGATTCTCATTGCTTAACTAAATAATTTAGTTATTATAATTAATGATAATGATGTAATATAATTAATATAATAATGATAATAGTTTTATTTTTATTGACATAGAACTAAAAATAAAAATTCAATATATGTCATCCAACAGATTATCCCCCTCTGCTTTTATTTTGGAACTCAGTTAATTTTATTTCAGTCCCATCTAGCTTTATCTTTTTATTCAACACATTCTCCTTTCTAAAAGTAGCAATGACAATAGTTACAATTTATTGAGATGTTTAATATGTACCAGGCACTATGGGATCCCATTTTACAGATAGATGATTAAAGAACTTGAAACTTTAAGTGGTTAAATGACTTTACCAATATCAACACATAGTTTCTAAGTAGAAGAGCCAAAATTTCAATGTGAATTTCTTTTTTCTAGGTTTTTGGTTTTTCGTTTGGTTTTGGTTTTGGTTTTTTGGTTTTGCTTTTACTTTAACGTCCTTATTCATTAACACTATTCTATACTACCTTTAGTGACTATTATTTCACTTTATAACCTTCAATTCTAAAAGCCTGTTTTCTTTTCCTCACACCTGACTATTCTTATTCTGTCAGGAAAGCATTTGGGGAAAAAAACCTCTTAATTATAGAAATTGACGCCATTTACAAAACTTTTTGGTAAATCTCAGCTGTTTGTACAAAGCTGGCTGGCCATCTTTTTCGATATACTCGTACTTGACTTTGCAATAGATAGTTTGGAATCTACCAGCTGCTAGAACTCCCTATGTTAAAAAAAACTCTCATCTTGACCCCAGACCTGCTCATCTTCATGTGTTTCCTTTTATTATTATGGCAAATTTGAACAATACAGAAAGTACAAAGAAGAAAATAACAATCACTGATATGCCTACCACCTAGACCCAGAACTAACCTCTGTTATTTGTCATATTGGCTTCTAGGCTTTTATCTGTCTTTCTCTATCTAACTATCTATTTATCTCTCTATCTCTATATCTATCTATCTTTCTTTCTTTCTTTGTGAGTACACTAATATTATATGCTATGTCCTGCTTTATCTTAATGTTAGAATATTACACATAAAACTAAAGATCCCCACACCGTATCATTTGACTACCACCCTCATTCCCTGTTATCTTTCTTCCCTTCAGAGGTAAATGGTAATCTTATTTTCATAGGCATCCTTTATTCCA
Source organism: Equus caballus (assembly GCF_041296265.1). Taxonomy (NCBI): domain Eukaryota; kingdom Metazoa; phylum Chordata; class Mammalia; order Perissodactyla; family Equidae; genus Equus; species Equus caballus. The sequence continues at coordinate 16,572,736 of NC_091712.1, read as the reverse complement.
TTAAAATGTATTGTATGTTTTTGTGAAGTTTTAAAGTGTACGCAAATAGTATATTAAATGTTATTATTGGTAGAATTGAATTTAACTGCCAAGATTGTGGATTGTTTTTTGAGAATACTTATTTGTTTCTATTTATTCACTTGTGGCTGTATGTTATATTGTTTGAGTTTTCTTTGTTCCATTTTTTCTCCTCTATCACTTTGAAGTTTGCCCTTAATTTTTTGTCTTAATACACACATACTTAAGCTTATATTTTTCCTGCTAAGTCTTTGCACCAAAGAAGAGAACCTTAGTAGTGTTTTACTTTCACTTAGATACTTGCTCTTAAGTCACTTTCTCACTCTAACTCATTGAAATCATAAAATATTAAAATCTTAGTGAGTTTGAGTAGGTGTGTTTAGTCATCAATACTGAGCTGTGTGTGTCTTGTATTTTCTATACCAGTGAATAGTATCGTTGTTCATATGAAGGGTAGAAAATCACCTCTTTGTCCTTTTGCCCTTCTTGTATTTTCATGATTGCTAGTGAGGTAGAATATCTTTTATTATTTTATCTCTTTTCATTTTCTTTTCTGTTTTACCTTTCACACATTTTTATTAGGTTATTTGCTTTTTCTTACAATTTTAGATGCTCTTTGAATATTAGCCAAAAATATGAAATAGCATTACAAATATTTTTATCAATTTATAGTTTTATCTTTTACATTTTATTTTGACACTTTTTTTTCAATTTGCATGTAGTCATATATGTCTATATTTTACTTTATAATTTCTAGGTTTTTGTTTTCATTTTTTGATGTCTTCTTAACCCTATGGTTATATAAATATTTTTCTATGTTTTCTTTTAATATTATTTTATTTTTACATATGGATCTTTAATCTATAAAGAATATATACTTAGTAGATTATGTGATTATTGTAACAACTTTGCTTACTTTCCAAGGTTTAATTTTTGATATTAACAGAGAAATAAGTTCAAACATGCTTGCCAGTTATTTAATGGTAATCAACTCATAAAGCTGAAACACAATATGCAAATGCTCAACATTATATGAATAAAAATATCAAAAAAAACATAAAAATCTACAGAAGTCTGGGGTCAAAAATAAAAACAATAATAAAGCATCATAATGAAAAACATATAAGATGTCAGATATAACAGGAAATATAATTTATTAAAATAAATATGAATGAATTAAAGTCAACTTTTAAATAACAAGCTTACTCAAATTTTATCAAAAATGCCTAATGCAGTTACTATATTTAATTATAAGATGGTTGATTATAATATATGTCATTTTTAGGTATTATAAGGAAGCAGAAATGTTACCAATTAAATTATGACACAGTGCTTTATTTCCATTTATTGTAACATATCCCAATTTTAAGGATGTTAAATGTGAAAAAATATGCATTATAAAATTGACAAAATATGGTGAATAAAGTTTTTAAGATATAGCTACCTACAAGATGGCTCAGAAAGGCTCAAAATGAAAGGATTACCAAAAAGCACAAGACAAACTGAAATAGAAAGTAAATAGTAGATAGCAGTATGCCTTTAGCTTAACCCTCAGAGTTCCCCCAAATCTATTTTCAACTAAATTATCAGAGAAAGACCCAAAATTTTGTGTTATTCATGGTGATATTCAGTATATTTAAGCAAGTAGTATGGTAATATAAATTAATATTAATATTAATAATAAAATAATATATAATATTCATTAATTAACAAATTAATATATGAATCCAAAAATTAAAATAATTTTCTTTTATTCTCTAAAAATTATTATAAGACTCCCAATGGTAGGCACAATTTCAGACTATAATAAAATTTAAAAGAGAAAATAGGCTTTGAACTAATATTACATTCATTTGGCATTATAAAAGAATACTGTAGAAGAGGAAATACAAAAAACACATTGAGATGCCCAGCAGCTACAACGTACTTATTTTTTGTGTCCCCCTAACCCACATTCAGCATCCACCTTGAGCTACAGCAGACAAGAATCAAGGAGTCTGTTGGACTTGATACAGAAAAGCCACATTTCCCATAAACATCTTGCCATAATTTAAGTTGTCTCTAGAGTTTGCACTGGTGCACTCCTGTGGCTTGAGCTTCTAAAACACCTGGTGGTTGATCTTTAACAATATTAGTCTCCATTGTAATGAGCATGGCAGAAACCGCTTAGTGATGGTGTTTTTCTTTCTTAGAGTTGTGGCAGGGTGTAATCTTCTATCAGATTAATAATATGTGTGTTTTCCTGAATGTCCTTCTCAAGGCTGATAGCCAACTGTTATGATTAATTATGTGTCAATTTGGTTAGGCTCTAGTACTCAGTTGCTTGGTCAAACATGAGCGTAGAAGTTGCTATGAAGGTATTTTTTAGATGAAGTTAAAATTTAAATCAGTAGACTTTGAGTAAAGCAGATTACCCTCCATAATGTGGGGGGTCCTATCCACTAGTGGAAAGCCTTAAGAGGAAACACTAAGGTTCTCTAGAGAGGAAGGAATTCTGCCTCCAGACTGTCTTTGACTCAAGACTGAAACATTGACTCTTGCTGGAAATTCCAGCTTTCTCACCAGCCCTACACATTTTGGACTTGCCAGGCCCCACAATCCATGAACCAATTCCTTAAAATCAATCTCTCTGTTTACTTTTCTGGAGATCCCTAACATATTTTGGTACTAGGAATGGTTCTAAAGGGACAGAATCTTAGAGAGGTGGTGGCATAGGTGGTCTCTGAACTCATGTCCTCCCATGGACACAACAAATTTACAACTACTCTTGGACCAATTACCCCTGAGAGAGAACTGAAAACTGGATAAAAAGAACCCCTGTAAAAACAGACAGTGCTGACTGAGGTGGAAGAGGCAGAAATTCCTTCCTGGAGAGGAAAAAGCCACCTTCCAGCCATGGTGCTTCATGGCAGTCAGGAGCAATCTTAAGGGAGGATAAAGTGCCTAGGAATAAACTTGAGCAAAGAGGTGAAGGACTTGTACACTGAAAACTATAAAACATTATTAGGAGAAATAGAAGAAGACACAAATAAATGGAGCGATATTCCATGCTCTTGGATTGGAAAAATTAACATAGTTAAAATGTCCATACTTCCTGAGGCAGTCTGCAGATTCACTGCAGTCCCTATCTGAGTACCGGTGACATTTTTTTTACAGGGATAGAACAAAGGATCCTGAAAGTTAGATGGAACAATGGGGGACCCCAAGTGGCTGAAGGACTCCTGAGAAAGGAGAGCAGAGCTAAAAGTGTCGTGCTCTCTGATTTCAGGGTATACTGCAGGGCTATAGGTGTCAGGGCAGCACAGTACTGGCACAGAAACAGACACACAGATCAACAGAGTGGAAGTGAGAGCCCAGAAGTAAGCCCACACATCTGCGGACAGCTAATTTTTGACAGGGGAGCTGGGAACATACGATAGGGAAAGGAAAGTCTCCTCAATAAATAGTGTTGGGAAAACTGGACAGCCACGTGTAAAGGGGTGAGAGTGGACCATATCTTGTACCATACAGAGGGATTAGCTAAAAGTGTATTAAAGATTTGAATGTAAGACCTGAAGATGTGAAACTTCTAGAAGAAAACATAGGCAGTACACTCTTTGACATCAGTCTTAGCAGCATACTTTCAAGTACCATGTCTAACTGGCCAAGGGAAACAATATAAAAAATAAACAAATGGGACTATATCAAGCTAAAAAGCTTCTGCATAGAAGAGAAAACTGTCAACAGGATGAAAAGGCGACCTAACAATTGGGAGAAGAAGTTTCTCAGACCATGTGTCTGATAGGGGGTTAGTGTCCAGGATGTATAAGGAACTCATACATTTCAACAACAAAAAAGCTAACAACCCAATTAAAGGATGGGAAAAGGATCTGAGTGGGTATTTCTCTGGGGAGGATATACAGATGGCAATCAGGCACATGAAAAGATGTTCAGTTTTGCTAATTCAGATGCACTTCAGAGAAATGCAAATCAAAAATACAATGAGATATCACCTCACACCCATCAGAATGGCTATAATTATCAAGACAGGAAATAGCATGTGTTGAAGAGGATATGGAGAAGAGGGAACTCTCATGTACTATTGGTGGGGGTGCAGACTGGTACAACCACTGTGGAAAATAGTGCGGAAACTCCTCAAAAAATTAAGAATAGAGCTACCATATTATCCAGCCATTCTACTGCTGGGTATTTATCTAAAGAACAGGAAAACATGAATGCGTAAAGATACATGCACCCATGTTCATTGCAGCATTAATCACAATAGCCAGGACTTGGGGGCAACCTAGATGCTCATTGGGAGATGAATGGATGAAAGACATGTGGTGTTTATATGTGGTGGAGTACTACTCAGCTATAAAAAAGGATGAAATCTGGCCATTTGTGACAACATAGATGGACCTTGAGGGTATTATGCTAAGTTAAATAAGTCGGAAGGAGAAAACTCAAATACCATATGATCTCACTCACAAATAGAAGATAAAAACAACAACAAACAAACACATAGAGAAAGAGATTGGATTGGTGGTTACCAGAGGGGAAGGGGGAAGGGAGGAGGACAAAGCAGTGACTAGGGATATGTGTATGGTGATGGATTGTAATTAGTCTTTGGGTGGTGAACATGTTTTAATCTACACATAAATTGAAATATAATGATGTACACCTGAAATTTATATAATGTTATAAACCAACATTACCACAATAATAATTTAAAAAAAAGAATTGTAGAACCAAAAAACAAAATTCATTCCTTTTTGGGGCTGAGTAATATTCCATTGTGTGTATGTGCCTCACGTTGTTTGTCCATTCATCAATCAATGGACATTTGGGTTGTTTATACCTTCTGGATTATGAGTGCTGTTATGCACATAAATGTACAAATGTCTGTTCAAGTCCCTGTTTTCAATTCTTTTGGGCATGTACTTGGAGGTAGAATTGTTGGATCTTATGATAATTCTGTGTGCAATTTTTTTGAGGACCACCATGCTTTTTCCATGGTAGCTGTACCATTTTTCATTCCTACTGGTAGGGCACAGCGATTCCTATTTCTCCACATCCTCACTAACATTTGTTATTATCAGTCTTTTTTGGTTGCATTTCCCTGGTGATTTGTAATGTTGAGCATTGTTACATGTGTATTAAGTAATATTTATATGTTACATGTGCAGTGAGCATTGTGTTTATTGGCCCTTTGTGTATCTTCTTTGAGGAGGCATCCATTCAGACCATTTGCCCATTTTTTTTTTTTTAATTATTTTATCACCCTTCAATGAGTTGTTTTTTGTTTTTTTTTTTTTTTTAAAGATTTTTTTATTTTTCCCTTTTTCTCCCCAAAGCCCCCCGGTACATAGTTGTGTATTCTTCGTTGTGGGTTCTTCTAGTTGTGGCATGTGGGACGCCGCCTCAGCGTGGTCCGATGAGCAGTGCCATGTCCGCGCCCAGGATTCGAACTAACGAAACACTGGGCCGCCTGCTGCGGAGCGCGCGAACTTAACCACTCGGCCACGGGGCCAGCCCCCCATTTGCCCATTTTTTAACGGGACTTTTTCTTATTGTTTTTCTCAGTTTGGGGAGTTCTGTATGCCTTCTATAGATTAATCCTTTGTCGGATGCATGATTTGTGAATATTACGCCCATTATATTGGTTGCTTTTTCTGTCTGTTGATGGTGTCCTTTCATGCAGAGGGGTTTTTAGTTTTTTTGGAGGAAGATTAGCCCTGAGCTAACATTTTCAGCCAATCCTCCTCTCTTTGATGAGGAAGATTGGCCCTGAGCTAACATCCATGCCCATTTTCCTCTACTTTATATGTGGGACGCCTGCCAAGGCATGGCTTGCCAAGTGGTGTCATGTCGGCACCTGGGATCCGAACCAGCAAACCCTGGTCCACAGAAGGGGAATGTGTGAACTTAACTGCTGCATCGCTGGGCCAGCCCCGGGGTTTTAAATTTTGATGTAGTACAATTAACATATATTTTTCTTTTGTTTCCTATGCTTTCTGTGTCATGTCCAAGAAATTATTGACAAATCCAATATCATGAAGATTTTCCTTTTGTTTTCTTCTAAGAGTTTTATGGTTTTAGGTCTTACATTTGGGTATTTGATCCGTTTTTTAGTTGATTTTTGTGTTTGGTGTAATTTGAGGGTCTAACTTCATTATTTTGAATAATGATACTCAGTTTCCCCAGCAACATTTGACTGCCTTTTCCCCTTTGAGTTATCTTGTCACCTTGTCAAAAATCATTTAACCATATATGTTAAGATTTATTTCTGGGTTTTCTATTCCATTCCATTCTGTTCCATTCCATTAATCAGCAAGTTTGTCTTAATGCCAGTACCATGCTGTTTTGATTGCTTTAGATTTGTGGTGGTTTTGAAGTCAGAAAGTGTGATTGATTTCTCCAACTCTATTCCTTTTCAGGGTTGTTTTGGCTATTCAGGGTCCTTTGAGATTCCAGATGAATTTGGGGATGTATTTTTCTGTGTCTGTGAGGGATGTCATTGGGGATTGCATTGAATCTGTAGATTGCTTTGGGTAATATTGACATCTTAACAATATTCTTCCAATAATGTATTTGCTGATTCATGAGCATGGCATGTCTATCCATTTATTTATTGTGTACATTTAATTACCTTCAACAATGTTTTGTAGTTTTCAGTGTACAGGTCATTCACTTTCTTGATTAAATTTAGCCCTAAGTATTTTACCCTTTTTGATGTTCTTGTGGGAGGGATTGTTTATTTTATTTTCTTTTTGTAATTTTCATTGTTTGTTCAGAGGTGCAGCTGATTTTTGTGTGTTGATTTTGTGTCCTGAAACTTTGATGAATATATTTATTAGATAAAAAGAAAGAAAAAAAGGAACAGAGTCTTAAGGATGAGTTTTCTGAATTGGTCCTGGGGTTTTTAGAATTAGTTCTCTAATATCATTAGTTTTAAAGGCACAGATGACTCTATTTCCAGTGGTAAAGAGAACACCACTAGTCTATATTATAATGTGGCAATAGAGATCTATATTAAAAAAAATCACCATAGGATACTTGTAATCAGATAATTATAAGATGCAAGATTCCAGGTAATTATATATTCGATACCTTAGAAGATTTTTTGTCAAAATAAAGAGTATAGTGAGATTGGCTGGTGGCTCCTGATTGTGCTGAATAAAATGGGGAAAGTAAATAATGAGCTCAGGGATTCAAATTTGAGCTCAGGGATCCCAGCTCAAGAGCCACATAAATGACCAAAAATTTCTATATCTACCCTGAAAGAAACCCTTATCTCCTGTAGCTGCAGATTTGAGATTGCTGAAAACAAAATCCAGCCTCATCCTGCAAGTGACTGAATTATAACACAAATTGAATTGCCAACCTTGCAGGATTTCTGCTATTAAAATGAGAGCATTGATTGGGAAAGATGGGATGTTAAAAATTGGAATGGGGACATATCAGAAGATCCTAATGAAGCCAGGGACATGGATGTCTAAATTCTGCTGAGTCTTTCTTGTCATTAGAAGCAGGCTTTCCACTCCTGTCTGAAGAGTTTAACCCTACTTTGAGAAAACTGTAATGTCCTCCCCTGAGGTATTCACCTTGCAAGACATTCTTGCTTTTCCTCAAGACCCACTCACCACTCCCCTTTGCTTCTGGATCTACAAATAGATTCAAGTTTCAGCAGGCCTATAAAGATGAAGTACAAAATGTGACCCCTAAGAAGATGTGCTGTACTCCAAAAGAATTACATTATTTTTCCAATGAATACAGATAGAAATCTGGGACTTATATGTGGGATTTGATATTAAAAGTGTAGGATAATGGTGGAAAGAACATAAAGTTGAATCAGGTTGAATTTATTGATATGGGCCCACTAAGCAGAGATTCTCTATTCCATGTTGCAGCTTGGAGGATCAGAATGGGCTTTAACAGTTTGTTTGGTTGGCTGAAACATGAACCAAAAGGTGGCCCACAGTAAATAAAGTTGAAATGCAGAAGTACTGAATTTGCCAATAAACCAAGGCACTTAATTTTATCTCTAGCATGAAAGTTAAAAAACAACAAGAATTATGCTAAATCTACTCTGCCTGTGCTCTATAAATGGAAAAACAAAGCCTGGATGACAGCACATCTGTTTACAACAAATGGTTTATCAAATATTTTAAGCCCGCTGTTGAGACATAGTACCCAGAAAAAAAGATTCCTTTAAAAATATTAGGGCTCATTGACGATACACCTGGTCACCCAAGAGCTCTGATGGAGGTGTACAATGACGTTAAGGTTGTTTTCATGCCTGCTAACACAACAACCATTCTGCAGCCCATGGATCAAGGACTAATTTTGACTTTCAAGTCTTATTACTTAAGAAATATATTTTGCTGCCATAGATAGTGATTCCTCTGATGGATCTGGGCAAAGTAACTTGAAAACCTTCTGGAAAGGATTCATCATTTTAGATGCTATTAAGAACATTTGTGATTCATGGTAGAAGGTCAAAATATCAACATTAATGGGAGTTCTCATCAAGATGGCGCTGTGAGCAGACGTTGAACGTGCCTCCTCCCACAAACGCAACCAGGTTACAACAATTTTAGGAAGAATCACCCTGGATTGAAAACTGAAAACTGGATAAAAAGAACCCCCACAACAAGGGACAGTCCTGATTAAAGCAGAAGAGGCAGTAACTCCAGCCAGAGAGGAAAAAGCCACCTTTGGGAGCAGCGGAGCTTCTCAGCTGGCAGGTGGGAGCCAACCTAAGGCTATCCAGATAGTATCTCAAGATGCCTCAGAGTCTCATACTACTATACATTGGAAGGCGGACGGACTTCCCCCCTGGAGGAGGTGGAAATAGGTGAAAACTCTCCGACCCCCGACCCCCGACCCCTGGACAGCCTAGTTCCTGCAGGAGGCTCTCTTCCAGCGGACTCCCCCATTGCATCGCCACACACCAAGGGTGGGAGTGTGCACTCACCAGTGGAGCGACGGTGGAAACAGGTGACAACAGCCCTACTCAAGCCCCCTGTGATTATACCTAAGCCCAGGGGGAATCCCCAGGGTCCCACACCCACTGGCAGGGAAGGCCTCCACTTGCCATTAGCAGGGAGGCCCCGCCCAGAATCCAGAACAAAGGGAAGCTCCCGGCGGGTGGATTCCCTGGCACACCTCCCTGGCAGGGAAAGCCTCTGCTCGCCATTAGCAGGGAGGCCCTGCCCAGAATCCAGAACAAAGGGAAGCTCCCAGTGGGCGGATTCCCCGGCACGGCACCAGACTGCCAGCTGCTGCTGAGCCCACAGTCTCCAGCGCATGGGTCAGTGCAGGGGGTGCCCGGACTTCCCGTAGTCATGCTTTGGGACACGGTTGGAGCTCCAGCGCCTGGCTCTGCAGCCCAGGGGGAGGCTCTGGGGTCCCACACCTCCCTGGCAGGGAAAGCCTCTGCTCGCCATTAGCAGGGAGGCCCCGTCCAGAATACAGAACAAAGGGAAGCTCCCAGTGGGCAGATTTCCTGGCATGGCACCAGACCACAAGCTGCTGCTGGGCCCATGGTCTCCGGTGCACGGGTCAGTGCAGGGGGCGCCCTGACTTCCCGTGGACATGCTTGGGGACAGGGTCGGAGCTCCAGTGCCCGACTCTGTGGCTCGAGGGGAGGCTCCGGGGTCCTGCACCCCCCCCCCCCAAGTAGGGAAAGCCTCTGCTCGCCATTAGCTGGGAGGCCCCACCCAGAATCCAGAGCAAAGGGAAGCTCCCGGCGGGTGGATTCCCTGGCACTGCACCAGACCACCAGCTGCTGCTGGGCCCATGGTCTCTGGCACACAGGTTGGTGCAGGGGGTGCCCGGACTTCCCGTGGACATGCTTGGGGACTGGTTGGAGCTCCAACACCTGGCTCTGTGGCCCAAGGGGACACTCCAGGGTCCCGCACACTCCCAGCAGGGAGGGCCTCTGCTCGCCATTGGCAGGGAGGCCCCGCCCAGCATTCAGAACACCAGGAAGCTCCCTAGAGCAGAATTCCCCACAAGGCAGCAGCTTACAAGCCACCGTCAGGCCCACGGACTCTGGCTGTGTCCCAGACGAGGCAAGGGGCTCCCAGAGATCCCATGAGAATGGAGTGGGGCAGAGTGGAGCTCTGGTGAAACGGCTATGTAGCCCAGGGGGAACTCCAGGTTCCTACAGCAGCCTCAGCGAAAGCCTCTGCACAGCACTAGTGGAGAGGTCCCAACTGGCAATCGCAAGGCAGGAAGGCCCTGAGGCAAAAGTAGCACAGCTAGGTGAGCTAATGACACACTGCAGAAGATACCCATAGCTCTGCTGGGACCTATAGTGGACAAGTGTGATCTTGTGGGCTCTGTTAGGGACAAAGTGGCGATTATAGGTGATCCTGCTCCTGGCTGCTGGGAAAGCCCACAACACCACTGCAGACCACAAGGAGGGAGTGCATCTAAGTGGGCTGCAACAGTAGGCATCAGCAGCCTGAGGCCCCCTTGCAATTGCCCCCACAACCTACGAGGGACCCCACAGGGGGAAGAAGGCCTGTTCAAAGAAATAATAGCTGAGAACTTGCCAAACTTGGGAAGAGAGATGGAACTTCATGTGACAGAAGCCAATAGATCTCCAAACTTTATTAACGCAAGAAGACCAACCCCAAGGCATATAGTGGTGGAACTACCAAAAGTCAATGACAAAGAGAAAATACTAAGGGCAGCCAGGCAGAAGAAAATAACTTACAAAGGAAACCCCATAAGGCTATCAGCAGATTTCTCAGGAGAGACCTTACAGGCTAGTAGAGATTGGAATGAAATATTCAAAACTCTGAAGGACAAAAACCTGCAGCCAAGAATACTCTACCCAGTGAAAATATCCTTCAAATACGATGGAGAAATAAAAACTTTCCCAGATAAACAAAAGTTAAGGGAGTTCATTGCCACACAACCTCCTCTTCAAGAAATGCTCAGGAAGAACCTCATTCCTGAAAAATCAAAAAAAGGAAAGGGGTTACAAAATCCAGAAGGACAATAACACAAAGTAACAGCTCTCCATCAGGACAAAATGCAAAAGAACCAGAAAACAAGTGATAAAATGGCAACACTAGGCCCCCACGTTTCAATAATCACTCTAAACGTGAATGGATTGAACTCTCCAATCAAAAGGCACAGAGTGGCAGGATGGATCAAAGAACAAGATCCAACAATATGCTGCCTCCAGGAAACACACCTCAGCCCCAAAGACAAACACAGACTCAAAGTGAAGGGATGGAAGACAATACTCCAAGCTAATAATGAACAAAAGAAAGCAGGTGTTGCCATACTTATATCAGACAAAGTAGACTTCAAAGCAAAACAGATAAAGAAAGACAAAGAGGGGCAGTATATAATGATAAAAGGGATGCTCCACCAAGATGACATAACACTTATAAGTATATACGCACCTAACACAGGAGCACCAAAATTCGTAAAGAAACTATTAGCAAAACTAAAAGGAGACATCAACAGCAATACAATAATAGTAGGGGACCTCAACACCCCATTAACACCAATGGACAGATCATCCAGACAGAAAATCAACAAGGAAATTATAGAATTAAATGAAAAATTAGATCAGATGGACCTAATACATATATATAAGACACTTCATCCAAAAACAGCAGGTTACACATTCTTCTCAAGTGTGCATGGAACATTCTCAAGGATAGACCATATCTTGGGAAACAAAGCAAACATCAATAAGTTCAAGAGGGTTGAAATAATACCAAGCATCTTTTCTGATCATAATGCTGTGAAACTAGAAATTAACTACAAGAATAAAGCTGGGAAAGGGCCAAAAATCTGGAGACTAAACAACATGCTACTGAACAAACAATGGATTATTGAAGAAATTAAAGAAGAAATCAAATATTATCTGGAGACAAATGCAAATGAAAACACACTGTACGAAATTATTTGGGACGCAGCAAAGGCAGTCCTAAGAGGGAAATTCATTGCAATACAGGCTCACCTCAATAAGCAAGAAAAATCTTACATAAACGACATCTAACAGAATTAGAAAAAGAAGAACAAACAAAGCCCAAAGACAGTAGAAGGAGGGAAATAATAAAAATTAGAGCAGAAATAAAGGATATTGAATCAAAAAAGACAGTAGAAAGGATCAATGAAACAAAGAGTTGGTTCTTTGAAAAAATTAACAAAATCGACAAAACCTTAGCCAGACTCACTAAAAAAAAAGAGAGAAGTCTCAAATAAATAAAATTAGAAACGAGAGAGGAGAAATCACAACAGATACCGAAAAAAATACAAAGGATCATGAGAGAATACTATGAAAAACTATATGCCAACAAATTGAACAACCTAGAAGAAACGGATAAATTCCTAGACTCATACAACCTACCCAAACTGAATCAGGAAGAAATAGAGAATCTGAATAGACCAATCACAAGTAAAGAAATAGAAACAGTAATGAAAAAACTCCCCAAAAATAAGAGTCCAGGACCAGACGGCTTCTGTGGAGAATTCTACCAAACATTCAAAGAAGATTTAATACCTATCCTTCTCAAACTATTCCAGAAAATAGAGGAAGATGGAGCACTCCCTAATACATTCTATGAAGCCAACATCACCCTGATCCCCAAACCTGACAAGGACAACACAAAGAAGGAAAACTACAGGCCAATATCACTGATGAACATAGATGCAAAAATCCTCAACAAAATTTTGGCAAACTGAATACAGCAATATATCAAAAAGATTATACACCATGATCAATTGGGATTTATACCAGGGACACAGGGATGGTTCAACATCCGCAAGTCAATCAACGTGATTCACTACATTAACAAAATGAGAAACAAAAACCACATGATCATCTCAATAGATGCAGAGAAAGCATTTGACAAGATCCAACATCCATTTATGATAAAAACCCTCAATAAAATAGATGTAGAAGGAAAGTACCTCAACATAATAAAGGCCATATATGACAAACCCACAGCCAACATCATACTCAATGGACAAAAACTGAAACCCATCCCTCTCAGAACAGGAACAAGACAAGGGTGCCCACTTTCACCACTCTTATTCAACATAGTACTGGAGGTTTTGGCCAGAGCAATTTGGCAGGAAAAAGAAATAAAAGGAATCCAAATAGGCAACGAAGAAGTAAAACTCTTGCTGTTTGCAGACGACATGATCTTATATATAGAAAACCCCAAAGAATCCATAGAAAAACTATTAGAAACAATCAACAACTACAGCAAAGTTGCAGGGTATAAAATCAACATACATAAATCAGTAGCATTTCTATATGCTAACAATGAACTAACAGAAAAAGATCTCAAGAACTCAATCCCATTCATGATCACAACAAAAAGAATAAAATACCTTGGGATAAATTTAACCAAGGAAGCGAAAGATCTATACAATGAAAACTACAAGACCTTCCTGAAAGAAATCGATGACAACATAAAGAGATGGAAAGACATTCCATGCACATGGGTTGGAAGAATAAACATAGTTAAAATGTCCATACTACCTAAAGCAATCTACAGATTCAATGATATCCCAATCAGAATTCCAATGTCATTCTTTAGAGAAATTGAACAAAGAATCCTAAAATTCATATGGGGCAACAAAAGACCCCGAATTGCTAAAACAATCCTGAGAAAGAAGAACAAAGCTGGAGGCATCACAATCCCTGACTTCAAAACATACTACAAAGCTACAGTAATCAAAACAGCATGGTACTGGTACAAAAACAGATGCACAGATCAATGGAACAGAATTGAAAGCCCAGAAATAAAACCACACATCTATGGACAGCTAATCTTTGACAAAGGAGCTGAGGGCCTACAATGGAGGAAAGAAAGTCTCTTCAACAAATGGTGCTGGGAAAACTGGACAGCCACATGTAAAAGAATGAAAATCAACCATTCTTTTTCACCATTTACTAAAATAAACTCAAAATGGATCAAAGACCTAAAGATTAGGCCTGAAACAATAAGTCTTCTAGAAGAGAATATCGGCTGTACACTCTTTGACATCAGCTTCAAAAGAATCTTTTTGGACACCATAGCCCCTCACATGAGGGAAACAATAGAAAGAATAAACAAATGGGACTTCATCAGACTAAAGAGCTTCTTCAAGGCAAGGGAAAACAGGATTGAAACAAAAAAACAGCCCACTAATTGGGAAAAAATATTCACAAGTTATTTATCCAACAAAGGGTTAATCTCCATAATATACAAAGAACTCACACAACTCAACAATAAAAAATCAAACAACCCAATTACAAAATGGGCAGGGAACATGAACAGACATTTCTCCAAAGAAGATATACGGATGGCCAATAGACATATGAAAAGATGCTCATCATCACTAATCATCAGGGAAATGCAAATCAAAACTACACTAAGATATCACCTTACACCTGTTAGAATGGCAAAAATATCCAAAACCAAGAGTGACAAATGTTGGAGAGGCTGTGGAGAAAAGGGAACCGTCATACACTGTTGGTGGGAATGCAAACTGGTGCAGCCACTATGGAAAACAGTATGGAGATTCCACAAAAAGTTAAGAATAGAAATACCTTATGACCCAGCCATCCCACTACTGGGTATCTATCCTAAGAACCTGAAATCAGCAATTCCAAAAGTTCCATGCACCACTATGTTCATTGCAGCATTATTCACAATAGCCAAGTCATGGAACCAACCTAAGTGCCCAGCAACTGATGATTGGATAAAGATGTGGTATATATATATATACAATGGAATACTACTCAGCCATAAAAAAGGACAAAGTCGTCCCATTCATAACAACATGGATAGACCTTGAGGGTATTATGTTGAGTGAAATAAGCCAGACAGAGAAAGACGAACTCTGTATGATTCCACTCATAGGTGGTAGTTAACATATGGACAAAGAGAACTGATCGGTGGTTGCCAGGGGAAAGGGGGATGGAGTGAGGGCACTAGGGGTGAAGTGGTGTACCTACAACATGACTAATAATGATGTACAACTGTAATTTCACAAGGATGTTAACTTTCATAACCTTAATTTTAAAAAAGGAAAAAATATAATAATAATTCATAACCTAAATGTTCATTTCCTTTTCCTATGGGAACTAAAGAACAGTTGAATAAGCGTCACATTCCCTTACCCTGAAGTCATTCTCACCTCAACCTCTTCTTTTTTCAAAGTACTCAGGGTTAATAGTACTTTTTGGGTTGTGAGCGGCTATTTACTCCTGCAAAGCCTTGTTTCATTTATTTGCATATTCCCTTTTAGTCCCGTTTCTTTCTCCCTGTCTTATCCCTGCCCAGGCAATTGCCCGAATGTGTTTTCTATGTATACTTGAGTTTGTAGGTCCCTTGCAAAAGAAGGAGTTTGGTTTTGAATGTGTTTGTATTCACATAAATAATTGTGCTCATTCTGTGTGCTGGCCGATAACCTTTGACTCCCAAATTGGTTTCTTGTTCTTTCTTTGCTCTGCTTTGCACAGGGCAGTGCAGGTAGAGTGGGGTGGGGAGTGGGCAGGACCTATATAAACATAGAGTTACCATATGACCCCACACGTCCACTCCTAGGTCCATACCCAACAGAAATAAAAACATGTCCACATAAATACTTGTACACTAATGCTCATAGCAGCATTTTTCATAGTAGCCATAAAGTGGAAACCACCCAAATTTCTATCAACTGATGAATGAATAAATAAAATGTGATATATTCATACAGTGGAATATTATTTGGCAATAAAAAGAAATACTGAAAACAAAACATCAACATTAACAAGAGTTTGGAAGAAGTTGATTCCAATACTCATGGAGGACTTTGGGGGATTCAAGACTTCAGTGGAAGAAGTAACTGAAGATGTAGTGGAAATAGCAAGAGAACTAGGATTATTAGAAGCGGACCCTGATGATGTGACTTAATTGCTGATACTTCATGATAAAACTTTAATGATGAGGGGTTGATTCTTATGGATGAGCAAAGAAAATGGTTTCTTGAGATGATATCACTCCTGGTGAAGATTGTTGAAATGATGACAAAGTACTTAGAATATTATATGAACTTAATTGATAAAGCAACAGTAGGGTTTGAAAGAAGTTCTACTATGGATAAAATGCTGTCAAGCACCATCGCATGCTACAGAGAAATTGTTCATGAAAAGAAGAGTCAATTGATGCAGCAAACTTCAATATTGTCTTATTTTAAGAAATAGCTACAACCACCCAACCTTCAGCAACCACTGTCCTGATCAGTCAGCAGCTATCAACATCGAGGCAAGACCCTCCACTAGCAGAAAGATTACACCTTGCTAAAGGCCGAGATGATAGCATTTTTTGGCAATCAAATATTTTTTGATTAAGTATGTACATTGCTTCTTTAGACATAATGCTAGTGAACGCTTGACTATAATGTAAACATAACTTTTATATACGCTGGGAAACCAAAATATTTGTGTGACTCATTTTATTGTGATATTCCCTTTATTGTGGTAGTCCAGAACAAAACCCACAGTATCTCTGAGGTATGCCTGTACACTGAAAACTATAAGATTTTGATGAAAGAAATTGAAGAAGACACAGATAAATGGAAAGATATCTTGTGTTCATGGATAAGAAAAATTAATGTTGTTAAAATGTGCGTACTACCCAATTGTATCTACAGATTTAATGCAATCATCATCAAAATTCCAATGGAATTTTCACAGAAATAGAAAAACTATCCTAAAATTTTTGTGGAACCAAAAAAGACCCCAAATAGCTAAAGCAATCTTGAGAAAGAAGAGCAAATCTGGAGGCATCACACTTTCAGAGATTTCAAAGTATAAACTACAAAGCTGTTGTAATCAAAACTGTATAGTGTTGGCATAAAAATAGGCACATAGACAAATGAATCAGAATTGAGAGTCCAGAGGACCTATGCATAAACAGTCAACTAATATCACACAAGGGAGCCAAGAATATTCAACGGGAAAAGGATAGTCTCTTTAATAAACAGTGTTGGGAAAAGTGGATATCCACATGCAAAAGAATGAAATTGATCTTCTATCTTACACTATACACAAAAAGCAACTTGAAATGGATTAAAGACTTAAATGTAAAACCTCTGAAACCATAAATCTTCTAGAAGAAAACAGGGAAAATGATCCTTCACATCGGTCTTGGCAACAATTTTTTGGATATGACACTAAAATCACAAGCAACAAAAGCAAAAATGAGCAAGAACTACATCAAACTAAAATGCTTCTGCACGGCAAAAGAAATAATCACTTCACATAAATGTTAATTTTTTTTATAGTGAGAACATTTAATATCTATTCTCTTAGGAAATTTCAGGTATACAGTACACTACTGTTAACTATAGTCACCATGCTAGATATTATATCCCCAGAACTTATCAATCTCATAATCAGAAGTTTGCACCCTTTGACCAACATATCCCCATTTCCTCCACCTTCAGGCCCCAGGCAACCACTTTTATACTCTATGTTTTCATGAATTTGGCAGGTTTTGGGGTTTTTTTGGTGAGGAACATTGTCCCTGACCTCTCATCTGTGCCAATCTTCCTCTATTTTGTATGTAGGATGCCACCACAGCATGGCTTGATGAGCAGTGTGTAGGTCTGTGACTGAGATCCAAACCCACAAACACCGGGCCACCAAAGTGGAGCATGCAAACTTAACCACTATGCCACTGCGCCACCCTGTGTTTGGCACTTTTTAGATTCCACATATAAGTGAGATCATATAGTACTTGTCTTTCTCTGTCTTACTTATTTCACTTATCACAATGCCCTCAAGGTCCATCTATGTTGTTGCAAAGGGCAGCATTTCCTTATTTTTTATGGCTGAATAATATTTCATTGTGTGTGTATGTGTGTGTATATATATATAGATAGGTAGATAGATATAGATATATGACATTTCCTTTATCCATTCATCTGCAGAACGACATCTAGATTGTTTCTATATCTTGACTATTGGAAATAATGCTGCAATGAACATGGGAGTGCAGATATCTCTTTGAGATCCTAATTTCATTTCCTTCAGATATATACCCAGAAGTGGGAATGCTGAATCTTAAGGCAGTTCTATTATTAATTTTTTGAGGAACTTCCATACAGTTTTCCATAGTGGCTGTATCAATTTACATTCCCACCAACAGTACACAAGGGTTTCCTTTTCTCCACATCCTCACCAACACTTGTTATCTCTCTCTCTCTCTATTTTTTTTTGCCTGAGGAAGATTAGCCCTGAGTTAACATCTGTGCCAGTCTTTCTCTATTTTGTATGTGGGTCACTGCCACAGCATGGCTTGATGAGTGGTGTAGGTCCACGCCTGGGATGTGAACCCATGAACCAAGGCCACCAAAGTGGAGCATGCTGGACTTAACCACTATGCCATGGGGCTGACCACGCTTGTCTTTTTGATAATAATCATTCTAACAGTGTGAGATAATATCTCATTGTGGTTTTGATTTGCATTTCCTTGATGATCAGTGATGCTGAACATCTTTTACGTACCTCCTGGCCATCTGTATGTTTTCTTTGGGAAAATGTCTATTCAGATCCTCTGCCCATTTTTAATTGGGTTATTAGTGTTTTTGCTATTGAGTTGTATGAATCCTTTATATATTTTGAATATTGACCTCTTATCTGATATGTAGTTTGCAAATATTTTCTCCTATTCTATAGGTTGCTTTTATTGTGTTAACTTTATTGTGGTATTCATTTTGCAATATATATGCATATCAAATCATCATATTGTAAACTTTCAACCTACACAATATTTATGTCAATTATATCTCATTAAAACTGGGAAAAATTTAAAAAGAATTTATAAGTTTTTTAAATGAATTTTTACCTTAAGATAATCTGACATGATTTCTCTTTAGAACCATTAATATGGTAACTATATTAATAGATAAACCTACCTTGTATTCTGCGAATGAAATTTTATTTCCTTGCTTTTTATTTAAGATTTTTGCTTTTATATTTTAAAGCTGTAATGTGTAATGTGGCAACCCTAGCCACATATGGATATTGAGCATTTGACATGCAGCTAGTTCAAATTGAGATGTACTCTAAGTTTATAATACACATTTGAGTTTGAAGACCTACTATGAACATAATTACGTAAAATATCTCATTGATTTTATTTTGAATATATGTAAAAATTATGTTTTGTATATATTTGGTTAAATAAAACATTACTAAAATTGATTTTACTTGTTTCTTGAATTTTTAATGGAGCCATTATTACTTTTAATTACATATGTGACTTGCATTATTATATTTCTATCTGCAGTATTTTTATGTCAGTTATGCCAATTATGTCTATATCAATGTCAATATCATTGTAATGACTATTTTGACTTTGTAAAAGAAATGGAGAGGGCCAACCACATGGCTGAGTGATTAAGTTCACGTGTTCCCCTTTAGTGGCCTGGGGTTTACCAGTTTAAATCCTCAGCATCACTCATCAAGCCATGCTGTGGCAGCATCCCACGTAGAGGAACCAGAATGACTTGCAACTAGGACATACAACTATGTACTGGGCTTTGGGGAGAAAAAAAAAGAATATTGGCAACAGATGTTAGCTCAAGGCCAATCTTCCTTAAAAAAAATTCTTGATTTACATTTTAAAAAAAGAAATGGAAAAATTCCATTTTTATGTGCTATAGCATAATATTCAATCCTTGAAGAATTATAAAGAATTCCACTCATGAAAATATCTGGGCTTGGCACTCTTGAAAGGTTATTAGTTTAATTGAAAATTTTAATTTTTAATTATTCTTTCCATTTTTTCCTGGCATATTTTGCTTATTTTTTTTTATTTTGAAAGTGCCAATTTTATCCAGATTTTAATGTAGAGAGATATATTGGTAGGTAAATCATGATATTTTCCAAAGAAACATAAACTAGTAATTGGCTCTCAAATTCCAACCATGTGATAGAATTAATCCTTTCCTAAATTTAGGTAATTCTCTTGTGGCAATAGCTGATGATTTGTTTTGTCCTACAAATATGCTTAAAACTTCTAAATTACTTGCAAATATTCCAAAATCTTAGAATTCCTTGTAAATATCTACATTTCTAGCTTCTCTTGAGAATTTAGATGATCCAGGAACGTAGGCCTGCATTTGTAACAGTCAGTGAGAGCAATAGCCTTATATAAAATATTTACTCTTCACTTCTTCTATTCTTCACTTCTGCTGTTCATGCCACTTTGAACATCACCAGGTTCATTTCACTCACATTACATGCTCAGTCCCAGTAGACATTTGAGTTTACTAGCTAGAGAATAGGTTTTAGAGTCTAAAAGAGCAAAATTTATTTGAAGCTTTTGCACTTAATAACTGTGTGACCTTCCAAAATATGCATAATCCCACTAAGCTCTACTTCCCTCATCTGTTAAATGGGAGTAAAATACCTACTGCCTAGTATTCTTGTGAGGATTAAATGAGATAATATCTGAAAAGTACGTAGTATAATATCTGGCACATAGTAGCTATTTAGTAAGCTTTTAAAAATTATTAGACATATTTGTATTTAATTGAATAATCAGTATGTTAAATTGTTAAGTAAATAAGGTTAAATAATTCTAAGGTGAAATATCTCTAATTTTATGTACTATAATTTTACCTCAAACAAAATGTTAGTTTTAAATTAATTAATCTGGCAATCTATTATTATTCCAGTTAAAAATGAAGTGGCTTCAGAACTTCCAGATACTGCAGAAAATCTTCCAGCAATAAATCCATCAACTAGTGACCTAATATTGCAATTAGATTTAAACAAAGTTTTAGGTAAGTAGAGATTTATAATGTTTGGACACAGTAGAACATAATTAAGAGTTACAGTATTTCAACTGTATAGTCTGTTGTTAAAAGAGAATAAGAAATTCAAACATAGGGCAGTCTGTCTTAACTTAATAATAATTTCATTGTAATCAATCAATCTATCAATTAATATGTATATTTAAAATATTATTGTGTGACTCATTATTCTACCAAAAATTAATTAGGTAATGCTTAATAATTTCCCTTTACCTGCTCATGAAACAAAAATATATAGGCTTTCCCTTATATTGTGAATTTTCGTAACATAAACTAGATGCTATATGACCACTTTCTTAGAGAACACAATTTTGATTACTTATATCATCTTTTGTAATAACAAGATGGAATAAAAATCTAGATAGGCAATATGGCTGCTTTGTGATCTGCCTATCACAAAGTTGGGAAATTTCTAATGGTAAAAAAACCATGTAAGAAATAGAATATGTGCTAAAGCTAGTGTGGCCAAGTGACTGAGTACTTTGCAATAAAATACAAACTTAAGTGTTCTGCGGCAACTTCCAAACAACCACTTTAAGGCAGACATCAGCAAGTGGTAGACTACAAGGCACCAAGCTCTTGCTCCCTGACAGAAACATTGAAAAAAATAAGCAGAAACTGTCAGAACCAACTTTAGCAGAGCAGTGGGAAACAATCATATGTTATAGTAACCAAGAAAATATCCACTTAAGGAAAAGCCATCTTCAAAATGGTAAGAAAGTCTTGTGGACTTGTGAAGCACAAAGATGAACTACAAAGAATAAGAGAGCTCCTAACATTCAAGGCATTACCACTAGACTTGCCCTAATTAGCTAAAGGGCAGACAGTTAGTAGTCATCCAAGAACATGAATGGGTGTGTGGGCATTTCCAAGGAATTTGGGGCACTGACTAGTCTCCTGGAAGCCACTAAGAACAAAGAACAAAGGTGGTGCTTTGTGGAATTGCAAAGGTTTGAGAGGCACCTGGAAGATCGAGCCAGGCTTATTGGCAAGGTTCACTCCTACACAAGGCCAATCTGTCATGACTGAAAGAGGTGGCTGTTTTATCTAATGCACAGAAACCAACAAAGGGAGTCAAGGAAAATGAAGACAAAGGGACTATATTCTGAATCAAAGAACAAGATAAATTTCAGAAACTGACTGTAAGGATGGAGAGAAAGTAGTTCTGAGAGGCGAAGTTTATAGTGACAAATGCTTATATTAGAAAAAAGAGAGTTGAACAATATGACTTTATACCCCCAGGAAGCAGAAAAAGAAGAACAAACTAAGCCCAAAATTAATAGAAGGAAGTAAATAACATAGATCAGAAAAGAAACAAATAAGGTATAGACTAGAAAGACAATACAAAAGATTAACAAAAGTAAGAGTTGGTTCTTTGAAAAGATACACAAATTGACACATCTTTAGCTACACTAAGAAAAAAGAGAGAATATGGAAATAAATAAAATCAGAGATACAAGAGAGCACATTACAACTGATACCACAGAAATACAGAGGATCACAAGAAACCACTATGAATAATTGTATGCCAACAAAACAGATAACTGAGGAAAAAAGGATAAATTCCAAGAAAGATAAAACCTATCAAGACTGAATAATGAAGAAATGCAAAATCTGAACAGACTAATAATGTGTAAGGGGATTGAATCAGTAATCAATAATCTCCAAACAAAGAACAATTCAGGACCAGGTGGCCTCACTGGTTTATCCTACCAAATAAATAAAGAAGAATTAATCTGAATCCTTCTCAAAATCTTTCCAAATTGAAGAGGAGAGAACACACACAAACTCATTTTGTGTGACTGGGACACCCTTATACCAAATTCAGAGAATTACACTAAAATAAAAAAACATGACAGGCCAATATCCCTGATGAACATAGATGCAGAAATCCTCAACAAAATAATAGGAAACTAAATTCAACAGCACATGAAAAGGATCATATACCATGATCAAGTGAGATATCTCTGGAATGCAAGGATAGTTCAACCTTCACAAATTAGTAAATGTGATATACCACATTAACAAACTGAAGGATAAAAATCATATCATCCCAATAGATGCAGAGAAAACATTTGCATTTTCAACATCTTTCATGATAAAAACTCTCAAAAAATTATGTATAGTTGGGATGTATGTAAACATAATAAAGGCATGTATGACAAGCCCACAGCTAACATCATACTCAATGGTGAAAAGCTAAAAGCTTTTCCTCTAAGATCAAGAATAAGACAACAATGTCCAGTCTTGCCACTTTTACTGCATATAGTACTGGAAATCCTAGCCAGAACAAATAGGCAAGAAAAAGAAATAAAAGAGATCCAGACTAAAAAGGAAGGAGTAAAAGATTTCTCCTCTCTAGCTATAAAAGTCCTGGATGGCATCTTCTTCCAATATAAGGCTATTTTATCTACATTGAATATCTGTTATTTAGTGTTGCCACCTTCATGAATTATCTTGACGATTTTCTGGATAACTTGCTGCAACTAGCACATCAGCAGTTGCTGCTTCACTTTGTACTTTTATGTTGTGGAGATGGCTTTTTTTCAAAAACTGATGAACTGACCTCTGCTGGCTTCAAACTTTTCTTTTGCATCTTCCTCACCTCTCTGAAACTTAACACAATTGAAGAGAGTTAGGGCCTTGCTCTGTATTAGGTTTCGTCTTGGCTGGTTTGATCTTCTATCCAGACCACTAAAACTTTCTCCATATCATCAATAAGGCTGTTTCACTTTCTTATCATTCATGTGTTCACTGGATTAGTACTTTTTAATTTCCTTCAAGAACTTTTCCTTTGCATTCACAACTTGCCTGTTTCATGCAAGAGGCATAACTTTCAGTTTATCTCAGCTTTCAACATGCCTCCCTCACTAAGCTTCAGCATTTCTAGCTTTTGATTTAAAGTGAGAAATGTGCAACTCTTCCTTTCACTTCAACACTTAGAGGCCATTGTAGTGTTATTAATCAACCTAATTTCCGTATTGTTATATCTCAGGGAATAGGACAGCCTGAGGAGAGGGAGAGAGATGGAGAAACAGCCAGTTGGTGGAGCTGTCAGAACACACAACATTTATCGATTAAGTTCTTATCTTATATGGACATGGTTCATGGAGCACCAAAACAATTACAATAGTAACATCAAAGATCACTGATCACAGATCACCATAACAAATATAATAATAAGGAAAAAGTTTGAAATACTATGAGAATTACCAAAATGTGACACAGAGACATGAAGTGAGCAAATGCTTTTGGAAAAATGGTGCCCATAGATCTGCTCAATGTGTGATTGCCACAAATATTTTATTGGTGAAAAATGATATATCTGCAATAAAGCAAAGTGCAATAAAAATGAGATATGCCTGTAGTTGACCTTAAGTGGCTATTCGAAATCATTCTTTTTTGGGGGAAGAATTCCTCTTTAATAATGTCCATGTATTTTTCCTGCAATTGGACCTAGTTTCAGTTTCTGAAGCAAGCAAAAATTTCAAATCACATAAAAACTCAAATAGAAAGAGACCCAACCTCAATTCAAGTACTTTTGCAAAGTTAACCATTTCCTCTTCGCAAGCTACATGATCTATATGCTAAAGGGGCCTGGAGAGGCAGTCTGCAAACTATCCCATCATTCATTTCCATCACCATGTCTACTTTGTTTACAGTTAATTAACATAAAAGGGTATGAAAATATTCCTAGATGAGTCAAAGAATTTCTGTCCCATGATAATTTTCTGTGACGATGGAGACCATGTTTTGCAACATAACCTGTGAAAGAAAATGCTGTCTCCCACCTGTATCATTAGGTAATCCCTACAGTATGATTATGATTTTAATGTAAACTTAAAAGTTATAATATTATCATAAACTCTCCAGGATACTTTACTTTAGTGTAAGAGGGAGCATTGTATAGAAAAAGCACTGGTTAAAGAATTATGAGGTAAGTTTGTGGGTCAATTTTGTCATTATCTGGATACACAATCTTGGTCAAATCATAAACATCTCTTAGCCCCAATATATGGAGGCTTAATGATTGCTAACAGCCCTTTCAATTCCAAGGTTTACTGATTCTGCAATCCAGACATTTCATTATAACACATTCATTAATAACAAGGCTAATTAATGTAGTACTACATACATACACTTGTATGTTAGGGTTATCTTACAAAGTGTTTTGATATCTACTTTTTTCTATAGAGACTGATGTAGAATACTTGAAAGATGTTATTGGAAGACGGATGTTAATGGGGGAAATGCAGATGCAAGCAAAGAGTCTCCCTGGTAAGCACATGAATGTTGCACGTCTAATATTTCTGGTTTATTTACCTTGTTTGGTACCTTCCTTCAAACTGCAGAAGGAAATGACTTCAGTACAATAATTCAGCTAAATAACTAAAAAATAAACAAGAAAACAATAATAATATTCCCGGAAAGAGGAAGACGAAATCAATATGCAGAAATGCTACATTATATGTCTAAAAGCTCCAATTTTCAGCGTAAATTATGGGTCATGCAAAGAAACAGTAAAGTGTGAGACATAAGTAAAAAGACATGCAATAAAAACTGCTCGTAAGAATCTAAGATGTTGGACTTAAAGAACAAAACTAAAAAGCAGTTACAAATATATTCAAATAACTAAAGGTAACCATTCTTAAGAAGAAAAGGAAGGTATGATGATAATGTCTCATCAAATAGGAAATATCTACAGAGAGAAAGATACTTTTTTGAAAAAGACTACATGGAAATCTAGGAGTTGAAAAGTACAATAACTGAAATTTAAAAATTGACTAGAGGTGCTCAGTAGATTTACACTATTAGAAGAAAGAATCAGCAAAGTATTGAAACACTAGGAGAGCAGAGAGATTAAAGATCAAAAATATAATTTAAAATAATGGCTGAAAAGAAAATCAGATATTATAAATAAATTAGTTAATATAGCAAACACTATACATACTTAGTTGCTCTTCTTCTTCTCTCAGTTTCTTTAATGGGCACAAAGTTATGCAAAGAAATAATTAAAATAAAAATTGTAATTTATTTATAGGTGCAATGTGTATAACAAGAGTGAAAACAAAAAAAACAAAATAGGAATTTAGAGTTATACATGGGACTATATATGTATAATATGAGAGTAACATTTCTAAATGTCACTGAAATTTAATTAGTGTAAATCCAAAGTAGATCCTAAAATTGTGGTGATTGTTATACAATGCTATGATTATATTAACAACCATTAATTAGACATTTAAAACAAGCAAATTGTATAGTATATGGCTTTTAAAAAATAGCTCAGGGAACTCCAAGCAGGATAGGATTTTTTAAAAAGTCTTACAAGTGTTTTGAAACTGTTTTATAGAGACTGATACAACACACTTCCCAGATGTCACTGGAAGAGGTACAATAAAGGAAGAAATCAAGACACAATCAAAGAGTCGTTCTGGTAAGAACAAGAAAATTTCACGTCTATTTCTGGTTTATTTTTATTCTGGAGTTTACTTAAGTTTGGATCTTTAACAACTACAGTACCTATGTGCTATTATTACATGATAAAATGTCTCATAAATTCCCTCCTGTAATTACTGGAGCTCTAGCAGTTGCTATCAATGGAAGATTAACTACATATTATAAGTTTTAGTGCTCATCAATTAAAAAAAGTGATCTGTAAAATCCAATGCTAGAGTGACTTTGGAATATGCTTGATGGGAGCATTTCAAATGGTATTATACTCACTGTTTTTTTTTCAGGCTAGATAGGATAGTTGCTTTGTATTTGCAAAAGCAGAAATGTTAGCTTATGAATGTGATACAAAGAGGAATTTAGCAGATAGTTATTTCGTTGGTTACTAATTCCCTCTAGATAACCAAAAAATCAGGCAAATTTATAATATCTCAGGTGAAGTAGAGATCTGTAGTTTTGTTATATAGTTCACAGTTTACACTACTGTCTCTTGTTCTGGTATAACAATGTTTGACATACTTCTTCCTGATATTTGGTGTGATACCAAAAGAGGCAGAGAGCTTCACAGAGAAATAAGGGAAAGAACAAAGTGAGCTCTTTCAAAACAACTGTCATCCTAAGGTGATTGTGTGCATGTCCAAGTCTGTGCCCTCAGAGGAAGAACATTAGAAGCTTCACGCTACAGTGAAGGAGACTTCAGTAAAATAGAAAATAGTCCAGCCTAATCACTAAACAAATAAGCAGGCAAACAACAACAACAAGCCTCCAAAGGGGAGAGGAACTCACCATCCAGATTTGCTACAATATATTATGTAAAATTCCTAGCTTTTGTTAAAAACTTATGGGACATGCAAATAAATACTAAAGTGTGAACTATACCCTGCAAAAACTTCTTCTGATTATCCTAAATGTAGGATACTATAAAATAGTTATAAATATTTTTAAAGAGTTAGAGAAAGCCATGCTTAAAAAGGAAAGGAAGATTGATGACATATCTCATCAAATATAGAATATCAAAAAAGAGAAATTATTTTGTGAGAAAACACAATGAAAATTGTGCAGTTGAAAGTACAAGAAGTATAAGGAAAAATTCACTAGAGGGGTTCAAGTGTAGATTTGAATGGTCCAAACAATAGGAGTAGAACACAGAAAAAGAAGCAGAAAAAATATCTGAAGAAATAATGGCTGAAAATTTTAAAACATATTTGATGGTAAATATGAATCTTCACAACCAAGCTTAATGAAATCTGAGTAGAATAAGCACAAAGAAATTCACAACCAGCCACATCATAGTAAAAGTGATGAAAGACAGACAGAGATAATACTGAATGCTGCAACAAGACAACTCATCACGTAAAATGATGCAAGATAAATAGCTGAGTTAGTATCAGAAACTATGGAGGCCAGAAGGCAGTGGGATGGAATATTCAAAGTGCTGAATGAAAAAAAAAGTCACCAAAATCTTATATCCAGCCAAACTATCTTTCAAAAGTGAAGATGAGATAAAGATATTTCCAAGTAAATAAAAACTGAGAGAACTGGTTGTTAGCAGACCCAGCTTATAAGAAATACTAAAGAAAGTTGTTCATACTTAAAGTAGTTTACCTTGGACACTAATTTAAAGTCTGCTCCAGGGATAGCCCTGGTGGCTTAGTGGTTAAGTTTGGCATGCTCCACTCTGGCAGCCTGGGTTTGGTTCCCAGGCGTGGACCTATGCCACTCTGTTAGCAGCCATGCTATGCTGGTGGCCCACATACTAGAAGACAGAGGAAGACTGGCACAGATGTTAGTGCAGGGTGAGTCTTCCTCAGCAAAAATAAATAAATCCCTCTCCAAGGATTGTGGATTAAAGGTATTCTATAGTTCCAAAAGACAGTATAAATGCATATTTTGCCTCCTTTTTTCTCTTAGTTGATTCAAAAGGCAATTGTATAAAACAGTGTGCATGTCATTGTTTTGTTGGGCCTATAAAATAAGGGAAAGTAATATACCCTCAGTAACAGCACAAAGGAGATGTATGGGAGCAGCTATGTATTTGAACCAGAAGATGATACTAGATGTTAACTCATATCTGCAGGAACAAATGAAGAGAACCATAAATTACAAATAAGAGAGTTAATGTAACACACTGTAAATATATACTATCTTTTCTCAGCTTCTTTAAAGGGTGTAAAGTTATATAAAGAAATAATTATGACAATGATTTTATATTTGTAGGTGTAATATATATAACAATAGCACAAAAATGGGGCAGAGATAACAGAGCTATATAGAAGTAATATTTCTAAATCTCACTGGAATTTTATTAGTATAATTCTGAAGTAGATTCTAAAATTGACTGTGATGATGGTTATACAACTCTGAATATAATTTTTAAAGAAGCCGTTGAATTGGATACTTTGGGAAAATTGTATATGTTTTATATTTTATAAAAATAGCTTAGTGAACTACAAGTAGTAAGAGATTTTTAAAAGATTTAAAGCAATGGGAGGATACTGTAAGAAGGAAAATTGTGTCTCTTACTAGATTATAAGTTTCTTCAGTGCATACCTTTTAATTCCTAGTACTTAACCCAGTCTTTCTTCAAATGCTATTTTGATTGCTTCCCTGCTTATCTGAGAACGTTTTGCTTTCTTTATTCAAATGACTGTCTTCTTCTTACTTATATCCATTGAAGACCAGAAGAGCTAAAAATCTGCTACTGTTTCCCAGTTTCATGTTGTTGTAGATATTACTTTCACAATAAGTTAAATAATTTTTGAAAATTCGTCTGCTTAACCTGATGCGTTTTTGTTTATTTTGTTAATGATACCCCAGCTGGTACCCTCTCTGTAAAGAATGTAGTATGGTACATTTGGGCTGCCAAAATCATAGTGTGACCTTTTACGTTTATTCATGGGCCCAGCTGTTTCGTGAAAGCGAGACTTCTACTGTATAGTGTCAAGGTCGTGACACTATACGACTACAACAACATTTACATGCTCTACTAGAATCAACTTCCACTTGCAAAACTTTTGGCCCAGGAGTTGACTTAGATCACCAATCCTAGTTTTCCCTTTCTCAATATGAATTCCTTTTTAATAATTTTTATATATTGTTCATGTCATTGAACCTTGTTAATAGTTGTTAACTATAACAAAAGTTTGAATCACATGAAAACTCAAATGGAAGTGGATCCAATCAGAGTCCTGGTACTGCTGCAAATTTAACCATTTCCTCCTTGCAACCACAAGCTCTACATGCTAAAGGAACCTCAGAGGGCACTTTTTCTCAGTCTAATGAATATCTTATTATTCTTTTCATCACTGATGCCTACATGATTTATAGTTATGTAACCTAAAAGGGAGTTAAAATTTTCATAGGATAGTCAAAGAATTTCAGGCTCAACTTAAGTTTCCGGAACTATGAAGACTAGTTCTCAACTAGTGGAAAAATATTGTTAAGTTCTACCTCACCAGGTACATCCCTACAGAATGAATGTGTTTTTACATAAACCAGGGAATTATATTATTATCATAAATTCTCTGAGATGATTTCAATTTGCATAAGAGAGAGCATTGTATAGTAAAAGGATTGGTTAAGGAATTATGCAGCATAAAGTTGTACATCAATTTCATCATTCCCTGGATATTTTGTTTTGGTCAAATCATTAAATGTCTTTAAACTTCAATATAATGTATCTTATATAATTTCTCCATCTGTTCCAATTTAAGGTTTTGTGATTCTCCAATCCAAACATTTCAGTATAACTTTTTCTAAAATAACAAATGCTAGTTAAGTTAGTCCTACACACACGCACACACACACACATTTGTATGTAAATGCTTACCATACAAGTGTTTTGAAATCTGTTTCTCTAGGGAATAACATGGAACACTCAAAAGATACAATTCGGAGAGGTATAACAAAGGGAGAACTCAAGACACAACCAACAAATCTCCCTGGTAAGAACAAGAATTTTACAAATGTACTATTTCAAGTTTATTTATCTTTTCTGGGGTTTAATTAAATATGGATCTTTAATAACAATAGTAACTATAGTTCATTATTACATGGGCAAAACTTTTCATGAATTCCCTCTTTTAATTAGTTGAATTTTTATATTAAATATCATATAAAACTGGCTAGATATTATTGGTCTTAGAACTCATTCATTTAGAATGTCGTCCATAAAAACCAATGCTATAATAATCTTAGAATATTCTTAGTACAAATATATCCAATATATTTTACTCTCTATTTCTGGCTTAGATAGAAATTTTTTTTGAAATTGCAAATGCAGAAAGCCTAGCTGATGAATGTGATAAGAAGAATATAACAGATAGTTATTTCATTTGTCATCAGTTCCCTCTATGATGAAAATGTCAGGCCCACTTATAATATCTCAGCTGCAGTAAGTAGTGTTCTTTAGTTATGCAATGTAGTTCAGAGATTATATGATAGAATTTAGGCCTGGAGTAACAGTGTTAGACACACTTCTCTTTGATCTTTGCTATAATACCAGAAGAGGAAGACATCTTAACAGAGTAAAAAGGGAAAGAGACATTCAAACAGAGTCCTGTTAAAAGCACTGACATCAAAAGAGGACTATGTGCACGCCCACGTATGGGCCCTCTGAGGAGCAACATCAGAGGCTTCACACATGAGGAGAAAGAGAACTTAGTAAAATACTCCTGCTAAATCACTATAAGTAACTAACTAACCAACTAAATATATAAACAAGCCCTCTAAACAACACATACCAGAAAGGAGAAGCATAAATCAGAATCCAAATTTCCTATGAAATATTGTCTAAAATGTCTAGTTATTACCCAAAAAAATCAAGACATTCAAAGAAGTGGTAAATTATGACTTAAGCATAGGAAATAGCAGGCAACAAAAAACACTTATGAGAGTTCTAGATATTGGACTTAGCAGACAATGACTACAAAATAGTTATTATAAATATGTTTAAAGAATTAAAGGAAACTATACTTAAAGAAGAAAATGAAGATATGGTGAAACTATTGCATCAAATAAACAATATTGACAAATAGATAAAAATTAATATAAAAGAACCAAATGCAAATTCTGAATTTGAAAGTTACAGCAAATGAAATGAAAAAATCACTGGAGGGGTTGAAGAGAAGTTTAGACTTTTCTTAAGAAAAAAATCAGCAAACTTAAGGTTATGAGGATACTCAAGGGAGAGCAGAGATAGAAAAAGGAGCAGTAAAAATGTTTAAAGAAAGATAGCTGAAAAATTTTAAAACTAATGAAAATTATTAATCTACAAATCTAAGCCCAATGAAATCTAAGTAGAATAAGGACAAAGAAATCCACAACCAGACTCATCATGGTAAAAATATTGAAAGACAAAGAGAAAACCTTGAAAGCAGCAAGAGAAAAAGAATGGGTCATGTAAATAGAACCACAGTAAGATTGACAGCTGGCTCAGCATCAGAAACTGTGGGGCCAGAAGGCAGTGGGATGGAATAGTCAAAGTGCTAAAAGAAAAATCTGTCAATCAAGAGTCATATATCAGGCAAAACTATCTTTCAAAAATGAAGTTTAAATAAAGAGATTTCCAAATAAAAAATGAGAGAACTTGGGGCTGGCCCCGTGGCCGAGTGGTTAAGTTCGCGCGCTCCGCTGCAGGCGGCCCAGTGTTTCGTTAGTTCGAATCCTGGGTGCGGACATGGCACTGCTCATCAGACCACGCTGAGGCAGCGTCCCACATGCCACAACTAGAAGAACTCACAACGAAGAATACACAACTATGTACCGGGGGAGCTTTGGGGAGAAAAAGGAAAAAATAAAATCTTAAAAAAAAAAAAAAAAAAAAAAAAAAAAAAAAAATGAGAGAACTCAATGCTAGCATACTCACCTTACAAGAAATACTAAAGAAAGTTCTTGCTGCTAAAAGTAAGTGAGCTCACAAAGTAATCTAAATTGACAAAAGAGAAATAAAAAATAAAACAAAACAACAAAAAAAGGCTTAAAGTAATTTTAGAATTATAAAATACCATATAAATGCATATTTTTCTTATTTCTTCTCTTAATTGATTTAAAAGGCAATTGTACAAAACAATAGGTATAAAATGTATTGTTGGGGCTCTAATGTACAAACATAATATATTTCACAAGAGCAGCACAAAGAAGATGGTGAGAGCAAGGATGAATTGGAGTAAGAAAATTACTTGAATCCACAGGAACCAATGAAAAGAACCAAAGATTGTAAATAAGAAGGTTAATATAACAAACACTATAAATATGTGGTTGCTCTAGTTTCTTCTCTCAGCTTCTTTAAAAGTTATGAAATTTCATAAAAAATAATTTTAACAATGTCTTTAATATTTATATATGTACCATGTAATACAATATCATGAAAATGGGGAAGAGGGACCAAAACTATGTGAGTCATATTTCTCTATCTCCCTGGAATTTAATTCGTACAAATCTGAAATAGATTCTAAAACTGACTATGGTAATAGTTACACAATTCCATGATTATATTAATACCATTAATTAGACATTTAAAACAAGCAAGTTGTATAGTATATGTTTTTTAAAAAATAGCTCAGGGAACTCTAAGCAGGGTAGGATTTTTTAAAAAGACTTAAAAGCAATGGGAGGATATTGTGAAGGAGGAAAATTATGACTCAATAGATTATAAGTTTCTCCACCACATACCTTTTATGCTTCTAGTGTTTAACACAATCTTCCCTCAAAGGCTGTTCTCATTGTCTCCCTGCTTATCTAAGCATCCTCTGTTTTCTCAATTCAAATGAGTCAGTTCTTCTAACTATACCTGTTGCAGGAAGACCGGAGGGCTAAAATATGCTGATGTTCTCCAGTTATGTGTCGCTATAGCTCCTATCACTTTCACAAATAGCATTACATAATTATTGAAAACTTGTTCTGCCCAATCCAATGTGTCTTTGGTTTTAGTAATGATGCCCTATCTGGTCTCCACCTCTGTTTAGATTACAGTGGTGGTATATTTGTGCTACCATGGTGACAGTGAAACCTTAAATATTCATGGGCTCAGTCATTTCTCTAAAGCAAGACTCCCAACCTATGATGTCTAGATCATGACAGGTTTCCAACTTCAGTTACATGCTCTGTCAGAACAAATTTTTACCCACAAAACTTTACCTAATAGGTGACCCAGAGTCAGCAATTCTAATTATTCCTTTTGAAATATCAAATTCATTTAAATAAATTTAATTTTGTTTTTCTGTTATCAGACCTAGATAGTAGTTTCTAAATCTAGCAAAAAGTAAAAATCATATAAAGACTCAAATGGAAAGGGATGCAATACCAACGCTCACATTACTGCAAATTACCCATTTTCTCCTCCCTAGCTAGAAGGTCCACTGCTGAGAGGACCTGAGAAGGCGCTGTAGCTCAGTCCACAAATTACTTGTTATTCTTTTCCATCACTGATGCCTACTTGACTTACAGTTACATAACCTTAAAAATGGGCATTAAAATATTCCTGAACCCAAGTCAAAGGATTTCTTCCTCACAGTAACATTCTGTGAGTATGATATGTCCATAGTTTGCAACTTGATCTGGGAAAAAATATTATGTTTTGCCTCACCGGGTATATCCCTACCATACATAAGTGTTGTTAATATACACATGACAGTTGTATTTTTTTTTATTAAGGTAAACTCTATAGGATGATTTAAATTTGAAAAAGAGTTTTTATTTTATGGAGAGAGCACTAGTTAAAAACTAGGAAGCATCAGTTTGTGCATCAATTTTGTCATGACCTGGATATGTCACTTTGGTTAAATCACTAAACATCTTTAAGATAATGAGGCTTGCATGATTGCTACTGGCTCTTCTGATTCTAGGGTATTATGTTTCTGAAATCCAGACATTTTATTATAAATCTTCTCCTATAATTAAAAAAAATGCTATTTAGAAGAGTACTAGACACACACACACACACACACACACACACACAAACACACATATGTTAATATTTACTTTACAAAAGTGTTTTGAAACTGTTTTATAGAGACTGATACAAAATGGTTCTCAGATATTATTGGAAGAGGTATAATAAAAGGAGAAATCAAGACACAATCAAAGAGTCATCTTGGTAAGAACAAGAATATTTCATGTCCATTTGTGGCTTATTTTTCTTCTGGAGTTTATTTAAGTTTGGATCTTTAATGACTACAGTACCTGTGTGCTATTATTACATGATAAGATGTCTTCATAAATTCCCTCCTATAATTACTGGAGCTCTAGCAGTTGCTATCAATGGAAAATTAGCTACATATTGTAAGTTTTAGTACTCATCAATTAAAAACGTGATCCATAGGGGCCAGCCCGGTGGTGCAGCAGTTAAGTTAGCATGTTCCACTTTGGGGGCCCAGGGTTCAGATCCTGGGTGCAGATCTATGCACCACTTATCAAGGCACGCTGTGGCAGGTGTGTTACATATAAAAAATAGAGGAAGATGGGCATGAATGTTAGCTCAGGGCCAATCTTCCTCAGCAAAAAAGAGAAGGATTGGCGGTAGATGTTAGCTCAAAGCTAATCTTCCTCAAAAAAAAAAAGTGATCCATAAATTCCAATGCTATAGTGAGTTTGGAATATGCTTGATGGAAGCATTTCAAATGCTATTATACTCACTGTTTTTCTCAGGCTAGATAGGATAGTTGCTTTGTATTTGCAAAAGCAGAAATGTTAACTTATGAATATGATACAAAGAGGAATTTAGCAGATAGTTATTTCATTGGTTACCAATTCCCTCTAGATAACCAGAAAATCAGGCAAATTTATAATATCTCAGGTGAAGTAGAGATCTGTAGTTTTGTTATATAGTTCACAGTTTACACTACTGTCTCTTGTTCTGGCATAACAACGTTTGACACACTTCCTCCTGATCTTTGGTGTGATACCAAAAGAGGCAGAGAGCTTCACAGAGAAATAAGGGAAAGAACAAAGAGAGCCCTTTCAAAACAACTGTCATCCTAAGGTGATTGTGTGCATGTCCAAGTCTGTGCCCTCAGAGGAAGAACATTAGAAGCTTCATGCTACAGTGAAGGAGACTTCAGTAAAATAGAAAATAGTCCAGCCTAATCACTAAACAAATAAGCAGGCAAACAACAACAACAAGCCTCCAAAGGGGAGAGGAACTCACGATCCTTATTTGTTACAATTTATTATCTAAAACCCCCAGTTTCTATCCAAAAAAAAAGAGACATGCAAACAAACACTAAAGCGTGAACCATACACTACGAACTTCAGGATGGGTAGATTTTAAAAAGAATTAAAGCAGCTGGGGAATATTGTGAAGGAGAGAAGCTGTAATTCTTAATTGGATTATAAGTTTCTCTAGCACATACATTTTTTTCCTAGTCCTTAGATCTATCTGCCTGTCACATGCTCTTCTTAATACCTCCTAGCTTATTTAAGCATCTTTCTTGTTTGCTTCAAATGGACCAGTCATTCTTACTTATTCTAGTTGGAGAAAGATCAAGAGAGCCTCAAATATGTCTACTGATATTCCCTGTTTTGCATTGCTGTAGCTGAAATACTTTCACAAAATGTGGTTTTGTACTCATTGAAACTTGTTCTATCAGATATTATGTGTTTTGATTCATTTTGGTAATGATACCCAAGCTGGTCTCCACCTCTTCTTAGATTGCAATGGATATGTATTTGGGCTCCAAAGGTCATAGTGCAATGTTTAACATTTATTCTTGGTCAGCTATTACAAGAAAACAAGATCCACCTTATGATGTCGGGTTCATGATAGGTTTCTAACCTCTAGTACATGCTCTCCTATAACCAAATTTCATTCACAAGACGTTAAGCATATTATTTGACCCAAGTCACCAATCCTAATTATCCCTTTTTCAATATGAATTCCTCTTTAATAACTTTTATGTATGTTTTTCTCATTTGACCTAGTTAGTAGTTTCTAAACTCAGCCAAATGTTCAAATCACAGAAAAACGCAAATGAATGGGATACCATCCCAAGGCTGGTACTACTGCAAATTTACCCATTTCCCCCTCCCCAGCTACTGAATGATAAGCATCTTTTCTTAGACCACAGAATATCTTGTTATTCTTTTCTGTCATTGATGCCTGCCTGATTTACAATAATTTTAAAAATGGTATAAAATATTCTTGAAAGAGTCAAAGAATTTCTGACTCATAGTAACTTTCTATGATGTGCGACCATAGTTTGTAACTTGACTTGTATCCATGTTCTACCTCAAGTATATTCATACGGTATGAATGCCCTCTTAGAGTAAACTTGGAAGTTACATTATTAACATAAACTCTCCATGATTATGTAAATTTGTACAAGAGATAGCATTGCGTAGAAAAAGCACTAGTTAAGGAATTATGGGGTGTTAGTTTGTGCATCATTTTTATCATTAGCTTGACATGTATTCTTGATCAAAATTTGAAACATCCCTAAGCTTCAAAATAGTGAGGCTTGTATGATGGCTAAGAGCTCTTCAAATTCTAGGGGTTTATGATTGTGCAACACAGATGTATTATTTCTCTTCTTCTAGAATAACAGATTCTAATTAAGTTAGTACTACATACACACAAACATAAAGACATTAATGGTTACCCTACAAAGTGTTTGAAATCTGTTTTATGTCTATAGAGACTGATAGAGAACGCTTGACAGATACTGTTGGAAGAGAAAAACTAATTGGTGAAATGACACAACTTAAGAGTCGCCCTGGTGAGAACAAGAAATTTTTTAAGTCTAATATTTATGGTTTATATCTTCTCTGGGATTTAATTAAGTATGGATCTTTAATGACAACAGTAACTATATGTTATTATATGTGTAAAAATCTCCATGAATTCCCTCTTATAATTAAACTCTAGTATTTATTATCAATAGAAAATTAGCTAGATATTATTAGTTTTAAAACTCATCTATTTAGAAAGTAATCCATAAAATCCAAAGCTCTTGTGACCTTAAAATCTGCTTGGTGTAAACATCTCCAACTGCTAATCTGCTCACTTTCTGTTGCTGGCTTAGAAAGGAAAGTTGCTTTGAATTTGGAAAAAGCAAAAAGGCTAGTTGATGACTTATAAGAAGAGCAATATAACAGATAGATTTCATTGGTTACCAATTCCCTCTACATAATCAAGCTGGCATGTAAATTTATATCTCTTCTAGAGTAGAGTTCTCTAACTGTGTTCTATAATTCACAGATTATACTACTGCTTTTAGTCCTGGAGTAACAGTGTTAGATATATTTCTCTTTGATACAAGAAATACTATAATTATGAAATTTTTATAGAATCAATGCTAAAGGCTAGAATTTGGAAGTAGATGAATCCTTAGATACAGGCACCATAATATGCGTTCCCACTGAAATTAAAGATTAAGGCCTGTTTTCTGAAATTTTGCTTTTGAATTATTTATTTATTTCATTATATTCACATTTTTATTCCTGAAAAAAGTATTACTAAAAATGAATCAAAAAAATTATTTACTCAAACAGGTTATAACTGGGGAAAAGCTGGTGGTGTAAAAATGAAATTGTTTGAACCAAACAGTTAAATTTGTTTTGTGTTTTACTTTAACAAATTTGCTAAATTATGATGAGCCATTTTCTATGTATTTAATTTTTAGATTATTTTCTTTTAGGTAATTTTGATTACTTTTTGCTTCTGTGTTGCTTATTAATAGAGGTCTTTGTCAATTTTGAATAATAACCTTAGACTCAGCAGTAAAGCACTATTATTTATGTCCAGTCAATTTAAAATACCACACCTTTTAAAAACTAAATTAATTTATATTTATTTATTAATGGTGAATTTATAATTAAATATTCTAAATAAAATTTAAGAGATAGAAATTGCTAAGAAGAAAAGAGTTGAAAGGAGACTGCAGATCAAATATAGAAACGAATATTCTTGTTTAAGATAAAATGTGGCTGGATTAAAGGTCAAAGTTAAGGAAGATGCCTTCTAAGAACACAGAACAAAGAAAATGAAGAGAAAATGAATAAATAGTTTATAGAAATTGGAGTGATAGACAAGTGGTCACTCAAATGTGGGAAGAAAAATTTACAATTGCATAAATACATGGTGATTGTAGTAGTGGGCAATGGTCATAGTGTCTGTGAAATTTTTCTTAATTTTTATTTTAGATATGAATTTACTTAAAACAAGATACTTGTCCACAGAAGATCAAGATGTTTTTACCAAGTACATTGGACAAAGTAAATTCTCAACAAATGCAGTTAATTTTTCACCCTTAGACAATCAAGGTAAGAAATAATATAGAAGAATATAAAATAAGTATCTAATTACCTAGAATACATTTTGCAGTATGCTTTTTCATTTTCCTCTTTGTGAAATCTTTTAAACATTTGGAAAACATATAACACTAATATAAAAAAATGCAACATTCTAATGATTCCCTTTCTATGCTGTTATAATCTCATTCCCTCCTTACTCAGCTTTTATTATATGCAGTCATAAATTATATATATATTGTTCTACACAAGTATTTTAAAAAATATCTTATTGTGTTCTCTTTATTTTTTATTTTCCTTTATTGTGGAATTTTCTACCTTGTCCTCTCCCCCACTACCCACATTACCCCAGGTCAACTAATTTTATAAAAAATGTGTACACACACACACACACACACCTTTTTATTAGGTATCCCTACATTAAATGCTTTCAGTTCCTTTTTGATCTCTAGAGTATATTTTTATGCCATCTAAGCATAAAGCTTTTTAAAGTAAATTTTTTAATCTAGCATTTTAGTTGTTTGAATCAGAAGGGAAATTTGAGATAGCTAGTCTTCTATACCACTGCATCCAAAATTATATTCAATTTTTAATACCAAGATGTACCAAAGTATCATCATACAAACAATCTATCTTTGATACTTTAATAAAAATAAGATCAAGAGTAAACCTAAATTTGACAGTATGGTGCCATTACCCTACGAGGCATTAAAGTTTTTATTTTTAGTGACCTAAAAATCCTCTCCAGCTTTTTCTCTTGACAAATGTGAATGGCCATCTTGGAGTAATGGCTTTTGAAGTAAATTGTGTCAAATATATTTCTCAATTACAACTTCTTACTAAATTTCTTGGCCTGTGGCTTCAGTTTAACCTCTAGCCAATGATTAAATAATATGAAGTTTATAATTCTTTGTTAAATGGAAGTATTCTACAATAACACACATTCCTTTTATAATAAGTAGGATTTATTAAAAATAAATCTAATAAACATTTGTTGAAAGGGGAAGAGAAAGCTGGTGGTTTGTTCATAGAGCTCTGATCTCCAAAATGATCCTTACAAAGGGATCTTTGTAAATATGGTGTACAGATGAAATACGCAAATGAATATGCAGTTTAAAGTAAAACAGGATTGGGATAAAGGTCAAAATTAAGAAAGATGCTGAGAATAGAAACTGTGTCCATCAGACCAAAAATATGTATGCTGCCCTCCATATCAGATAAAAAGAAAAAAAAACAATGAGGGCTTTGCTGCTAATTATTTTAATTTACCTAGGAAGAGGAGGAAGAGCTTTCGTACATCTACATTTGCAAATACTAAAAATACTATTCCTTTAAAATGCTACAAAAGAAGAAACTTTATCAACAAAAAGGGAGAAAGCTCTCTAAATAATTTTGAAAAAATTGGAGATATTGGAGAATTAAAGCAAGAAGTGACATTTCCTATAGAGTATTTGGCAAAAGAGAAGGAAGATTACAGTGATGACATCCATATGGTAGAGTAGGAATTTTCTACCATCTTCCCCCTAGACAAAACCAATTTGACGATCAACCACAGATGAGAGAACCTTTGTTTAAGCCCAGGAGTTCAGCAGAGAAGTTCTAGCACACTGTTGGAGCAAAAAGTAATCCAAGATTGGATGCATTGAAGAGGGTAAGAGGAACAGTTTGACTTTACCTGCATCACTCCCCCACCACAGGCAGCATACTTCAGTGGCAAGGAAACCCTTCTCATAATTTCTCCCATTTGAGAAAATGAAAACATGTTAGTGAGCACCCATCTTCTCTGGCTGTGCAGAACACTGCCAAAAAGGCCCTTTTCTCTCTTGTCCCATGCAGAGGAATGAGTCACGTGTTTCGTGACATGTTGGCAGGGTGGGGTGGGGGGGGGACGGTTGGTGAGTGACTGAGACAGCAGCCAGGGCTCAGAACAGAACATACAAAAGGGATCTAGATACTACAAACCATGCCAAGGACTCCACCAGGAGGCTCACACAGCTGCTGCTGAGAACACCTCAACTGTGCATCCTCCAAAACTGGCCCACAGGACCCCCAATGCTTCACCCACACAAACCACCAGCCTATGACTGGCTCCCTAAGGGTGCTCCTGAAGCAGTAAGTGTGAGCTTTTACTGACAGCTAGAGAGCACTCACAGAAAGCAAGCCTGAATCTACAGGCCTTGGAGAATCCACCAACTTGGGCACTCAGCACTGCCCTCGGGAAAGCAAAAGGGAGATTGTCAGCAACAAGCCTGGCTTTAAAGGATAGAGAGAAAGCTTAATAATTCTGCCACAAAAGGGAGAAAGAATTGTGGAGCAGAAATACCATAGAAAAGGTCTGAGAAAGCCTCACAATTCCTAGCAGGGCTGACAGAATGGATTTCTTTCTGGAAGCTAGTCAGTAAAGCCTGGAGGAGGTGACTGTTTCTTCAAATGCAATGACAGCAGTGCAGGACATCAAGGAACATGACAAATCAAGAAAGTATACCATGAAAGAGATACAATAATTTTCCAACAACCCCAAAGAAATGGAGATTTTCAATTTAACTGATGAAGAATTCAAAATAGCTGTTTTAAGGAAGCTTAGTAAATTATGGGAAAACAAGAAAGGCAGCTCGATGAAAGCAGGAAAACAATGCACAAACAAAATGAAAACTTTAACAGAGAGATACAATCATAAAAAAGAATCGAAAAGAAATTCTAGACCTGAAGAATACAACAAATGAAATGAAAAATATAATGGAGAACAT
Source organism: Equus caballus (assembly GCF_041296265.1). Taxonomy (NCBI): domain Eukaryota; kingdom Metazoa; phylum Chordata; class Mammalia; order Perissodactyla; family Equidae; genus Equus; species Equus caballus. The sequence goes on along the minus strand of NC_091712.1, from coordinate 16,531,457 downwards.
TAACAGCATAATGGACAAAGCAGAAGAAATAATTTGTGAAGTAGAAGACAGTACTGTTGAAATAATACAGTCAAAAAAGAGCAAAGAAAACAGAATTTAAAAAAATGAAAAAAGTCTGTATGAACTCTGGGACACCAATCAGTTAAATAATATATGAATAATTGGAGTCTCAGAAGGAGAAGAGAGGGAGAACGGAGCAGAAAACCTTTAAAGAAATAGTGGCTGAGAACTTCCCAAACCTGGAGAAGAAACTGGATATACAAGTACATGAGGTTAATAGAATACCTAATTATCTTAACACAAAAAGAGTTTCTCCAAGGCATATTGTAGTAAAACTGTCAAAAGTCAATGAGAGAGAAAGAATATTAAGGGTGGCAAGAGAGAAGAAAATAATTTACAAAGGAGTTCCTATTAGGCTATCAGCAGATTTCTCAGCAGAAACTCTGCAGGCTAGGAGAGAGTGGAGTGCTACATTCAAAATATTGAAAGATAAAAACTATCAGCCAAGAATACTCTATCCAGTGAAGTTATCCTTCAAATATGAAGGGGAAATAAAGGCTTTGCCAGACAAACAAAAGCTGCGGGAGTTTATCACCACTAGACATCATTTACAAGAAATGTTAAAAAGATCCCTCCTATCTGAAACAAAAAGGCAAAGGTAGGCATGCAAAGCTTTGAGCAAGGTGATAAACAGACAGACAGAATCAGAAAATTGCAACTCTGTATCAGAATAGGTTAGTAAACAATTATAACATAAAGGCTAAATGGAAAGAAAGCATCAAAAATAACTATAATCAATTCAATTTGGTAATAAACTCACTATACAAAAAGGGGTAATTTGTGACAACAAAAACACAAAAAAGGAAGAGGAAAAGGATAGAACCTGCATAGGCAAATAAAGATCAGATGCTATCAGCAGAAAAAGGACTATCTCCTCTATGAGACCTTTTATACAAACCTCCTGGTAACCACAAAACAAAAGTTCAGAGCAGATTTGTGAAATACAAAAAAAAGAGGAAACTGAGAAATACATCACAGAAAACCACCAAACTGAAATGGCAGACAGAAACACAAGGGAAAAGAAACAATGGAAATATAGGGAAGAAAACAAAAGATTCAATGGCAGTATTAAGTGTTCATGTATCAATAATCACCCTAAATGTAAATGAATTGAATTCACCAGTCAAAAGACAGAGAATGGCTGGATGGATTAAAAAAAAAAGACCTAACAATATGCTGCCTTCAGAAGGCCCATCTCAGCTCTAAATACAACCATAGGCTCAAATGAAGGGATAGATGATACTCCAAGCAAATGACAAACAAAAGAAAGCAAGAATAGCCACACTTGTATTATACCTCAAGGAAAGAAAAACACAAAAGACAAAGATGGACATTATATACTGGTAAAGGGGACAATACATCAAAAAGACATAGCATTTACTAATAGGATGTAGGGGCACCTAATTATATAGAGCAATTATTAACAGATATAAAGGGAGAAATTGACAGCAACACAATAATAGCAGAGGACTTTAATACCCCACTTCCATCAATGGGTAGATCATTCAGAGAGTCAACAAGGAAACATTGGCCTTAATGAAACACTAGACCAGATAGACTTAATAGATATACATGGAGAGAGAACATTCCATCCAAAAGCAGCAGAATATACATTCTTCTCAAGTGCACATGGAATATTCTCAAAAGATAGACCATATTTTGGGAAGCAAAACAAGACTCAATAAATTTAAGAAGATTGAAATCATATCAAGTCTCTTTTTCAACCACAATGGTATGAAACTAGAAATCAACTACAAGAAGAAAACTGGAAAGGTCACAAATATGTGGAGACTAAACAACATGTTCCTGAACAACTATTGGATCAATGAAGAAATCAAAGGAGAAATTAAAAAAATACCTGGAGACGAATGAAAATGAAACACACAACATACCAAAACCAAAGGGATGCAGCAAAAGTGGTATGAAGAGGCACGTATATAACAATAAAGGCCTACACCAAGAAACAAGAAAAATCCCAATCTAACACACTTAAAAGAACTAGAAAAGAAAAATAAAGGCCTAAGTCAGTAGAAAGAAGGAAATAATAAAAATCAGAGAGAAAACAAATGAAATAGAGAGTAGAAAGACAACAGAAAAGATCAATGAAACTAAGAACTGGTTCTTTGAATAGATAAATAAAAATGACAAACCCTTAGCTAGATTCACTAAGAAAAAAGACAGAAGGCTCAAATAAGTCAGAAACAAAAGAGGAGAAATTACAATAGATGCCACAGAAATACAAAGGATTATAAAAGAATACCATGATAAACTATATGCCAATAAATGGGATAACCTAGAAGTGATGGATAAATTCTTAAAATCATACAACCTCCCAAAGCTGAATCAAAAAGAAATAGAGAATCTGAATAGATGAATCACAAGTAAAGACATTAAAATAGTAATCAAAAACCTCCCCAAAACCAAAAGTCTAGGACCAGATGTCTTCTCTGGAGAATTCTACTAAACATTCAAAGAAGATTTAATACTTCTCCTTCTCAAACTATTCAAGAAAATATTAGCAAATCAGGGGCAGGTCTGGTGGCACAGCCATTAAGTTCATGCATTCCATTTCAGCAGTCTGGGGTTCACTGGTTCAGATCCTGGGCGTGGACCTACACACTGCTTATCAAGCCATGCTGTGGCAGGAGTCTCATATATAAAATAGAGGAAGATGAGCACAGATGTTAGCTCAGGGCCAATCTTCCTCAGCAGAAAGAGGAGGATTGGCAGCAGATGTTAGCTCAGGGCTAATCTTCCTCAAAAAAAAAAATAAGAAATTAGCAAATCAAACACAATAATATATTAAAAGAATTATACACCATGATTAAATGGGACTTACTCCAAGGATGCAGGGATGGTTCAACATCTACAAATCAATCAATGTGATACACCATATAAACAAAATAAAGAATAAAAAAATCACATGATCATCTCCACAGTGCAGAGAAAGCATTTGGCAAAATTCAACATCCATTTATAATAAAAACTCTCAATAAAATTGGTGTAGAAGGAAAGTAACTCAACATAATAAAGGGCATGTACAATAAATCCACAACCAACATCATACTCAATGGGAAAAAACCAAGGAGGTGAACCGAGAAGGTGAAAGATCTCTACACAGAAAACTATAAGACATTGTCAAAAGAAACTGAGGAAGACCAAAAGAAATGGAAAGATATTCTGTGCTCATGGATTTGAAGAATTATCATAGTTAAAATGTCCATATTGAGCCAGCCCTGATGGTCTAGTGATTAAAGTTCAGTGCTTACCACTTTGGCAGCCGTGTTCACTTCCCAGTCGTGGGACCACACCATCCATCTGTCAGTTGCCATGCTGTGGTGGTGTCTCACATGGAAGAACAAGAATGACTTACAACTAGGATATACAACTATCACGGGGGCTTTGGGGAGAAAAAAAAAGGAGGAACATTGACAACAGATGTTAGCTCAGGGCGAATCTTTCCCTGAAAAAGAAAAAAGTCATGTAAAAAATGTCCATATTACCTAAAGCAGTCTACAGACTCAATGCAATCCCAATCAGAATCCCAATGACATTTTCACAGAAATAGAACAAATAACCCTAAAATTTGTATGGAACAACAAAAGAACCTGAATAGCCAGGGCAATATTGAGAAAATGGAACAAAGCTGGAGGTATCACACTCCCTGATTTCAAAATATAGTACAAAGCTATAGTAATCAAAACATCATGGTACTGTCACAAAAACAGATAAATAGAACAGAACTGAGAACTCAGAAATAAACCCACACATCTCCAAACAGCTAATTTTCAATAAAGGAGACAAGAACATACAATGGAGAGAGAAAAGTCTCTTCAATAAATGGTGGTAAAAAACTGGACAGCCATACACAAAAGAATGAGAGTAGACCATTATTTTATACCATACACAAAAGTTAACTCAAAATAGATTAAAGACTTGACTGTAAGACCTGAAACCATAAAGCTTCTAGATGAAATTGTAGGCAGTACACTCTTTGACATTGGTCTTAGCAGTATCTTTTTGAATATCATGTCTCCTCAGGTAAGGGAAACAAAAGAAAAAATAAACAAATGGGACTACATCAAACTAAAAAGTTTCTTCGTGGCAAAGGAAACCAGCAACAAAACAAAAAGACAACCCACCAACTGGGAGAGAATATTTTCAAATCATATATCTGATAAGGGGTTAATATCTAAAACATACAAAGAACTCATAGGACTCAACAACAACAATGAAATAATCTCATCAAAAAATGGACAGAGCATATGGACAGACATTTTTCCAAAGAAGATATACAGATGGCCAACAGACACATGAAAAGATGTTCAACATCACTAATTATTAGGGAAATACAAATCAAAACTACAATGAGATATCACCTCATGCCCACCAGAATACTTATTACTAAAAAGACAAGAAATAACAAATTTTGGAGAAGATGTAGAGAAAAGGGAACCCTCCTACACTTCTGGTAGGAATGTAAATTGGTGCAGCCACTATGGAAAACATTATGAGATTTCTCAAAAAATTTAAAATAGAACTAACATATGATCCAGCTCTTTTACTTCTGAGTATTTATCCCCAAAACATGAAAACACATTCAAAAAGATTTATGCCTCCCTATGTTCATTGCAGAATTATGCATAATAGCCAAGACTTAGAAGTAACCTAAGTGCCCATCACTGGATGAATGGATAAAGAAGATGGAAGATATATATATAATGGAATACTACTCAGCCATAAAAAAAGATAAAATCTTGCCATTTGTGACAACATGGATGGACCTTGAGGACATTATGCTAAGTGAAATAGGTCATACAAAGACAATTACCATAAGATTTTGCTCATATGTGGAAGATAAAACAACAGCAAACATAGACACAGAGAATAGATTGATGGTTACCAGAGAGGAAGAGGGGAGGAAGGGTGAAAGGGGTAAAAGGGCACGTGTGTACAGTGACAGATGGCAGCTAGACTTTTGGTGGCGAACATGATGCAGTCTATAGTTGAAATATAATGATGTACACCTGAAATTTATATAATCTTATAAACCAGTGTGACCTCAATAAAAAAAGAAATAATACCTGAAAACTTCCCAAATCTAGGAAGAGATTTGAACATCAAGTTTATGAAGCTAACAGATTACCCCAAAATTTCAATCCAAAACAATATTTGCCAAGACACATTATAAGAAAACTGTCTAAAGTCAAGGACAAAGAATTTTAATATCTGCAAGAGGACAACATTTCTCTCATACAAGGCAATCCTCATCAGGCTGTTAGGAGCTTTCTCTGCAAAAACATTGCAGGCCAGAAGAGAGAGGGATGATATGCTCAAAATGTTGGGGGGAAAAAAACTTCCGAAATAGAATTCTTTCTAGGCAAAATTGTTCTCCAGAAATGAAGGTGAAGTAAGACTCGAAAACAAAGAAAAGCTGAATGAGTTCATCACCATTTGAACTCTTTTACAAGAAATGATGAAAGGAGTTCTTCAAGCTAAAGTGAAAGGACACTAATTAGTGACCTGAAAACATACAATACACTGGGTAAAGATAAGTATATAGTCAAAATCAGTATACTCTAATACTGCAGTATGGTGGCCTGTTAACCACTTAACTCTATCATAAAGGTTAAAGAACAAAAGTATTAAAAATAACTATAGCTACAATAATTTGTTAATGGATACACAATACAAACAAGGATAAATTATGACATCAAAAACTTAACACGTAGGGGCTGGCCTAGTGGTTCCTAGTGGCAGGTATGTATGATTTGGGTCCTCAAATGAAGAGCTTTGCCAGCCCTGGACTCTGATCTACCATCACTCAAGCATGAAAGCAGAGTCATACCATGGTCTCTTGCTGAGTGTAACTTCTTGCCCCACCTGACCAAGAAGACTGTCCGGAACTCCTGGAAACTATATAGCCCAGCACCGCTTGAGCAGACAGTAAAGCAGAGCAAAGCCACAACACTGTTTGGCCTGGGAACTTGAGGAGTGGGTCAGCTTGAGTCAAGACCACAAAGAGCCTTGTTGGGTTTGGAGTCAGTTCCCCTGCTCCACCCAAGCAGGGGAGCTAATTAATAGCCCCACTCATTGCTGCATGTAGCTCCTGGCCACTCTTGACCAGAAAGCCTGATCAGGAACACTGAGGAAGCTGCTTGGAACTGGCCCTCCCATTCTGCCCAGAAAGGGGAGTTCATTCATAGTCCCACTGACTGCTGAGTATAGCTTCTGGCCTCACCTGACCAGATCCCAGCCAGAACATCTGGGGCTCTGTAGCCCAGCAACACTCAAACAGAGAGTACAGCAGGCAGAGCTGATCTTCAGCAGAACAAAGCCAGTGGCACCGTTTGGCCAGAGAATCTGAGACTTAGGTCTTTTGAGTCAAGACCACAAAAAAAGAGCCTTGCCAGCTATGGAGCTGGTTCTCCTGCTCTGCCTTGGCAGGGATATTAATTCACAGCCCTGCCCATTGCTGAATACAGCCATCAGCCTAACTGTCCTGGAAACAGAACCAGATCACACGGGAAGATGTGTAGTTCATCCAACAGACCAGCTTATGGTAGCAATTGAACAAAGAGCAAGCCCTTTGGCTTTCTCCACCTGCAGAGGAAAACTGGTGGCCTTGTCTGGCTGGGGAATTCAGTGCATAGTCTTGCCTGGTTTTGGTCCCCAAAAATGAGTTAGGCAGGCCCTGGTGCCTGTTCAGCTGCCTCACCTGGGCAGGGAAGATAATCCATAGTCCTGCCTTCTACTAAATATAGTACCTAGTTATGGTTGTCTAGCAAGGTTTACCAGGGAACCAGGCAACCACAGATCCCATCCTACAGCCTTGCTTGGGCAGGAAACAAAGCCAGAAGTCTTATCCAACTGTTCTCAGCCAGTGCCACCTCCCATCCCTGGCTTCAGAGGCCTCATCCAAAAATAAATATTGATAGCAAGCCCCACCTGCCCAAGGGCGTTACCACTGGACACATTAAGAAACCCAAGCTGAGCTGACTTGTGAAGAACTATCTCTGCCAAAGTTAACCTGTAAAGTCTGGAAGAGGAGGCTGCTTACTCAAATGCACAGATGCTAATATAAAGAATCAAGGATCACAAAGAATTAGGTAAGCATGACATTACCAAAGGAAACTAATAATGATCCAATAACTGATCCTAAAGAAATGAAGATCTATGAACTGTCAGAAACAATTCAGAATAATACTCTTAAATAAGTTAGTAAACTATAAGAATACAACTAAGAGAGACAACTAAACAAAATTAGGAAAACAATGCATAAACAAAAGGAGTTCAACAAAGAAATAGAAACCATCAAACAGAAATCTTAGAGCTGAAAAGTATAATGACTGAAAAACTCAATAGAGAGCTCCCAAATCAGACTCAACTATGCAGAAGAATGACTCAGTGTCCTAGAAAACAGGATATTTGACATTATCCAGTCAGAGGAGAAAAAAGAAAAAAGAATGAAAAAGTAAAGAAATCCTTAGGACTTATGGGACACAATCAATAGAAACAGTATCCACATTGTCGGAATTTCAGAAGGAAGAAAGAAAGAGAAAGAAACAGAAAGTGTATTTATAGCAATAGTGGACATCCAGTTCCATGATCCTAAAGGTTCCCAAATAGACTGAACTCACATAGGGCTACATTGAGACACACTACAATTAAATTGTCAAGAGTCAAAGACAAATAATTTTGAAAGCAGAAAGAGAAAAGAAGAAAGTTGCACACAAGGGAAACCCCATAAGAATATAGATAGATTTCTCAACAGAAACTTTTCAGGCCAAGAGAGAATGGGATGATATATTCAAAATAGTGGTGGGGGGGGGGGAGGGAATCCATCAACCAAGTATTCTATGCCTGGCAAAGCTGTCCTTCAGAAAAGAGAGACAAGGATTTTTCCAAACAAACTAAAGCTTAGGGAATACGTCACCACTAGACGCCCCCTACAAGAAATGCTAAACAGAGTTCTTTGTGTGGACATAAAAGGACACTAATGAACATCATAAAAACATAAGAAGGTAGTGTAAAATCACTGGTAATGTAAATATATTGTCAGTTAGATTCTGTAATATGGTGCTGGTGCATAATTTATTTACAATCCTAGTTTAAAAGTTAAAAACAAATGTAGTAAATAACCATAACTATAGTAATCTGTTATTGGATGCACAATATAAAAAATTTGTAAACTGTAACATCAATAGACTAAAATGTAAGGTGAAGGAGAAGTAAATGTGTAAAATGTGTAAAGTTTAGGAATTCTATTGAAGTTAAGTTGTTATCAGTTTTAAATAGAGTGTTATAATTTTAAGATATTTTTTGTAAGCTTCATGGAAACACCTGTAGTAATTGCACAAAAGAACATGATAAAGAAGTTAAAGCATACTGATACCAAAAGACTTCATAACACAAAGAAAGACAGAAGGATAAGAAACAAGGAACAATAGATCCACAAAACAGCCATAAAACAATTAAGAAAATAGCAATAATAAGAACTTACCTATCAATAATTACTTTAAATGTAATTAGATTAATTTTCCAATCAAAAGCCATGGAATGATTGAATAGATGAAAAAAAGAGATCCAACAATGTACTGCCTTAAAGAGACACACCGTAGCTTTAAAAACACACATAGACTGAGAATGAAGGGATAGAAAAAGATATTTCAGACAAATGGTAACCAAAAAAGAAAAAAAAGCAGAGGTACTGATACTTATATTAGACAAAATAGACTGTAATCTAAATATGATTTAAAAATAAAAAAGGTCATTATATTATGATAAAGGGGCAATCTATTAAGAAGATATAATAATTGTAAATATTTATGTACAACATTGAATCACCTAAATATATAAAGTTAAATGTGTAACAGAGCTACAAGGAGAAATAAACAACAATGCAATAAAAGTTGGGGCCTCTAATAACTCACTCTCAACAATCGATAGATTATCTAGACAGAGAATCAATAAGGAAACTGGATTTGAACACTAGATACCAAATGAACATAAAAGACATATACAGAACATTCTATTTGACAACAATACCATACACATTCTTCTCAACAGCTCATAGAACATTTTCTAGGATAGACCATGCATTAGGCCACAAAACAAGTCTTAGAAAATTCGAAAAGATAGAATCATACTAAGTATCTTCTCTGACTACAGTGTTATGAAACAAAAAATATCAATTACAAGAGGAGAACTGGAAAACTCATGAATGTATGAATATTAACACTCCTAAACAACCAATGGACCAAAGAAGAAATTAAAGAGAAAATAAAAAAAATCTTGAGACAAATGAAAATGGAAATACAACATACCAAAACTTACGGGATGCAACAAAAGCAGTTCTAAGAGGGAAGTTCATAGCAATAAACACCTACATTAGAAGCAAGTAAGAACTCAAATAAACAACCTAACTCTATACTTCAAGGAACTAGCAAAAGCAGAATAATCAAAGCCCAAATTTAGCATAAGAAAAGAACTAATAAAGATAAGAGCAGAAATAAATGAAATAGAGAACAGAAAAGCAATAGAAAAGATTAACAAAATTAAGAATTCATTCTTTAAAAAGATAAAGACAGTTGATAAACTAGCCTAGTCTAACCCAGGAAAAAAGAGAGAGGATCCAAATGAACAAAATTATAAATAAAAAAGAAAACATTACTACTGACGTCACAGAAAAACAAATAGAAAATGTGAACAAAACAATTACTAGTAAGAAGATTGAATCACTAATCACACATCTCCCAATGAAAAAAAGTCAAGGACCAGATGGATTCACTGGTGAGTTTCACCAAATATTTACAGAAGAATTAACACCAATCCTTCTCAAACACTTCCCCAAAACTGAAGATGGGGGAACACACCTGTGTTTGGCCCTGAGCTAACATCTGTTGCCAATCTTACTCTTTTTGCTTGAGGAAGATTGTTTCTGAGCTAACATCTGCGCCAATCTTCCTCTATGTGGGATGCCACCACAAGATGGCTTGATGAACGGTGTGTAGGTCCGTACCTGAGATCCAAACCTGCAAACCCCTGGCCGCTGAAGTGGAGTGTATGAACTTAACCACTACACCACTGGGCTGGCCCCAAGGTGTATTTTGAAAAGGTAAACAAAATTGACAAACTTGTAGCTAAACTAACAAGCGGGAAAAAAAGGAAGACAAATAAAGTCAGAAATGAAAAAAAGAGATATTAAACTGATGCCACAGAAATACAAAGATTATAAGAGATACTATGAATAATTATAAGCCTACAAATTGGATAACCTAGAAGAAATGGATAAATTCGTAGAAACATACCACCTACCAAGACTGAATCATGAAGAAATAGAAAATATGAATAGACCAATAACAAGGAGGAGATTGAATCAGTAATAAAAAGCCACCATCAAAGAAAAGTCCAGACCTAGATGGTTTCACTGGTGAATTCTACCAAACATTTAAAGAATAATTAATGCCAATCCTTTTCAAACTCTTCCAAAAGACTCAAGAGGAGGGAACTCTCAGAAGCTCGTTTTACAAGGCTAGCATTACTCTGATACCAAAGCCAGATACGGATGCAATAAGAAAAGAAAACTACAAGCCTGATGAATAAAATCCCTGATGAATATTGATGCAAATATTTTCAACAAAATACTGGCAAACCAAATTCAGCAGCACATTAAAAGATCATATTCCATGATCAATTGGGATTTATCCATGGGATGGGAGAATGGTTCTGCATAAGTAAATCAATAAATGTGATAAATCACATTAACAAAATGAAGTATTGAAATTGCATGATCATCTTAACAGATAGAGAAAGGGAATCTGACAGTTAAAACACCTTTTCATGAGAAAAATGCTCAATAAATTTGGTACAGAAGGAACATACCTCCACATAATAAAGACCGTATGTGATAAGCCCATAGCTAACATCACATTCATTGGTGAAAGTTTGAAATGTTTTCCTCTAAGATTAGGACCATGGTACCAGTCTCACCACTCCTATTCGGCTTAGTACTGGAATTCCTAGCTGGAACAATCAGGTAAGAAAAAGAAATAGAAGGCATCCAAATTGGAAAGGCAAAAGTAAAATATTCTCTGTTTGCAGATGATGATTTTATATACAGAAAACCCTAAAGAGTCCACCATCAAACTGTTTGAACTAATAAATGCATGTAGCAACGTTGAAGGATACAAAGTCAACATACAAAATTAGTTGCATTTCTATACATTAACAATGAAATATCTGAAAAAGAAATTTAAAAAACAGTCATTCACAGTAGCATCAAAAACAGTAGAATACTTTGGAAAATTTAAGCAAGGTTGAGAATGGCCTAAACGCTAAAAACCACATCACTTTGGTGAAAGAAATTGAAGAAGCACAAATAAATGGAATGTTATCCTGGGTTCATGGGTTGGAAGAGTTCATGTTTTTAAAATGTTGATACTACCTAAAGCCATGTATAGATTCAATGCAATCTCTATCAATATTCCCATGGCGTTTTTCCAAAAAGTAGAAAAAAAAATCCTAAAATTTGTTTGGTACCACAAAAGACCCTGAATAGACAAAGCAATCCTGAGAGAGAAGAACAAAGCTGAAAGCATCACACTTCCTGATTTCAAAATATAATGCAAAGCTATAGTAATCAAAACAGGATGGGACTGACATTAAAACAGACAGTATACGAATGGAACAGAATCAAAAGCCTGGATAAACCCTCATATATATTGACAACTAATATGTGACAAAGGGGCCAAGAATACTCAATGGGGAAATGATAGTCTCTTCAACAAATGGTGTTGAAAAATTGGATATCCATGTGCAAGAATGAAATTGTTCTCATACGTTATATCATTAACAAAATTAACTTGAAATGAATTAAAGACTTAAATGTGAGATCTGAAACCTCATACTCCTACAAGAAAATACAGGGAAAAAGCTTCTTGACATTGGTCTTGGCAACAATATTTTGACAGTACCCCAAAAGGACAAGCAACAAAAGCAAAAATCAACAGATGGGACAACATTAAACTAAAAAGCTTCTGCACAGCCAAAGAAACCATCAACAAAATGAAAAAGCAACATACAGAATGGCAGAAAATATTTGCAAATCATTTATCTGATAATGAGTTAATTTCCAAAGAATATAAGGGAGTCATACAACCAAATAGCAAAAGAACCCAAACAATGCAATTATAAATGGGTAGAGGACCTGCATGGAGATTTTTCAAAGAAGACCTACAAATGGATAACAGGTACATGAAAAGGTGCTCAACATCACTAATCAGGGAAATGCAAATCAAAACCACAATGAGATATTGTCTCACACCTGTTAGAATGGCTATCATTAAAAAGACAAGAGATGAATGTTGGCGAGGACATGGGGAAAAGGGAACCCTAGTACACTTTTGGTGAGATTGTAAATTGATATAACCTCTATGGAAAATAGTATAGATGTTCCTCCAAAAATTAAAAATAGAACTACCATTTGATCCAGCAGTCCCACTTTTGGGTGCCTATCAGAAAGAGATGAAATCACTATTTCAAATAGATATCTGCACTACTGTGTCCACTGCAGCATTATTTAAAATAGCCAAGACATGGAGACAACCTAAGTGTCTGTAGACACATGAAGAGATAAAGAAAATTTGGTATAACATACACAATGGAACATCATTCAGCCATTAAAAAGAAGGAAATCTTGTCATTTGTGACATGGATGGAGCTTCAGGTCCTCATATAAGTGAAATAAGTGAGACAGAGAAGACATTCATATAATCACACTTATATGTGGAATCTAAAAAAGCTGAACTCGTAGAAACATAGAGTCGAATGGTGGTTACCAGGGGCTGTGGAATGGAGGAAATAAGGAGATGTCGGTCAAAGGGTACAAACTTCCAGTAAGAAGATGAAGTTCTGAGATCTAACGTACAGTGTGATGACTATAGTTAACAATACTGTCATATATTAAATAATTGAAAGTTGTTAGGAGAATAGATCTTCAATGTTCTTACCACAAAATTAAAAAAGGTAACTACATGAGGAAATGGAGGGTTTAACTCATCGTATTGCAGTAATCCTTCCATAACATATGCATATATCAAAGCATCACATTGTAAACTTTAGACTTATGCAAGGTTATATGTCAATTATATATCAACAAAGCTGGGGAAAAAAGAAATGAAAATGTGGTATAGACATACAATGGAATATTATTCTGTCTTGAAAAAGAAGGAAATTCTTCCATATGGACCTGGCTATGGATGAACCTGGAAGACATTAATGCTAAGTGAAATAAGCCAGTCACAGAAGGACAAATACTGCATAACTCCACTTATTTGGGATGTAAGATAGTCACAGAAGCAGAGAATAAAATGGTGTTTTCCAAGGGCTGGGGGTAGAGAGAAATGGGTAGTTGTTCAATGGGTATAAAGTTACAAGTGTACTAGATGAAGAAGTTCTAGAGACCTTCTGTACAACATTGTGCTTATAGTTAACAATACAGTGTTGTGCACTTAAAAATTGTTAGGAGAGGAGGGGAGTACTTGTCCTAAGTATTCTTACCATACACACACACAAAAGCAAGGACACACGGGAAGTCTTTTGGAGGTGATGGATATGTTATTACCTTGATTGTGGTGATGGGAACACAGGTATGCATATGTTCAAGTGCATCAAAATGTTTAAATTGAATGTGTCAAGCTTTTGTATACTAAGTGTACCCCAATGAAGCTGAAAAAAAGGGAAGATATGATCAAGGAAAACCGAATAAATACAAGGAAGGGAAAATGATGAAATAGTTTATAGAAACTAGAGTAATACACAAGTGGCCATTAAATAAAATGTGGGAAGAAAATATTACAAATGCATAAAGAAAGACTAATAATACATGGAGTTTGGGGAATAGTGTGTGAATATTTAGAGTCTTCATGTAATTTTTCTTTTTAAACTTTATTTTAGGTATTAATTTATTTAAAAACAAAAATATACTCTCACCTCAACAAGAAGATTTCTCTACCAGGCACATCACAGCAAATAAATTCCCAACAAACGTGATCAATTTGTCACCCTTTGCCCAAAAAGGTAAAACTTACATGTAAAAATATAAGTATATAATTATTTAGAATAGTTTTTATAGTACAGTTTTTTATTTTACTAGTTTTGCATCTTACCTTTTATTCAGAAATTTCTTTGGTAAATCCTTGTAAGCCTGAATGAAATGGCTTTAATTTGTCCTTTTTACTGGCAGTATAATATTTCATTGTACAGAATTCTTAATTCAATCATTCTTCTCTTAAAGGGCATGGACTTTTTTAGCTTTTCACCACTACTAAATGTGTCCATGAACATATAGTTTTAGATATGGGTACTTTGATCTCCTTGGGGGAGAGTCCCAGGATTGAGATTGTTAAAGCAAACCTGGATTTTTAATGTTAAAAGATACTTCCGTATTGCTTTCCTAAAAGGCTATTAAAATTTACATTTTCACCAGCAACCTTGGGAAAAAATTATTTTTCTCTGCATAACCATCAGGCATACCACTTTGTGGGTCTTTTTCTTTGTTTGTTTCTTCATTTATGCCTATCTGTGAGTTACTGTCATATTTTATTTTAATTTTTTCCATATTTGTTAGTGTTCTTTTACTGCATAACCATCTCAAAACTATTTGGCTTAAAATAGTAACTATATAGTTCGTGATTTGGGAGTTAGCAATGTAGACTGGTTTTGGCTGGGCTACCTTATGCATCTTTGGTCAGCTTGTGGTCAATGGCTTCACTCACATGTCTGGCAACTGGCTTCCTGTTGTTTGGGACAATGAGGGTATATAGCTGGGGTCCATTGAAAGATAGAAACCTCACTAGTTGCTTGGAAAGAGAGCAAGAATTAAAAAACTAGTTAACTAAGTATAAAGTTTTTAACTAGATAACTGAAAGTGTAACGAGAACTCTAAGGTGACATGGAGGAAGAAATTTCAGGAAGCAGTTGCCACTCCTGAGGCTGAAGGAGACCTCTGAGTAGAGGAGGCAGCGTGGCTGGTGCTCGTGTCTCTGATTCTTCAGGAGGGGTCTCAGACACACTTCTAAAGAGGGAGCAATGCTACTGTCTCACTGGTGAGAATTTAAATAGAACTGGTTCTGCAAGTGTTGGAGAAAAACAAACCATTTATGTCAGGGAAGGAACTTCTGCTCCTGGGATAAAGAAGCATTGCTGGGTGATGGTCACAGGAACTGAATAGAGACCTGAAGCTCTCAGGAAACCCACTGTTAACCAAATAGGAGAAACAAATTCTTGTTTCTCCTTCAAACTTGTGGTCTCCCTCTGGTGTCCCCTATTTCCACAGCCGAACATGGGGTGACCCGGCAAAGCAGAAATGTGGTTTTCAGAGTCCCAGGGTTTAGAAGGGTGGTTTGGGAGCCAAGTGGCACAGGAGGTGACCTGGCTCCGTGTCTCTCCTCATCCAGCAGATTAGATGAGGAGTCGCCATGTTGTAACCTCAGGTTCTGGAGCAGCATGTGGGTGAGCCTCCATATACAATGAAGTGTAAAGTCTCTGCTGGCATTTGTTTGCTTTTGTCCCATTCACTAAAGTCATATAGCCAAGACCAAAGTTGTGTAGAAGGACATGGATACAAGTAGTCAAGAACACACTGAGGCCATGGTTGAAACAAGTCCACCACAGTGTTCCTCCTGGTTGCAAGCATTCACGACTCCAACACATATGCAAAATACATGTGCTCTTCCCAGAACCCAATACATTCTAATTAAAATTTGGGATCAAGGCCAAAGACCACAATCTTGTCATCTATAATCATTTTCAGACACAGCTTCTATGATGTGACTTCCCACAAAACAAGCACAAAATACAACGGCAAGACAGGGATAGGCTCTACAGTAGGCACTCTTCTACAAAAAGGCAGGAAAAAACAGGGGCACATAGCAGTCAATAATCCATGCATTTAGATAGTCTTTTCCATTATCCAATTACATTATATTTTAACTACATTATAATTTTCTCAATAAAAATATGCGTGCAAAAACAAATGAACCAGGATGTTGGGAGATCCCAGGATGGAATGCAGACTGGGACATTTGGAACTGACTGTATTATAAATGTATGACAAGTGACGTCAGCATCCTGATGGCATAAAGTACCCCTAGTTTTTGTCCCCTCCCAACAATAAAAATCTGGTGTCCATTCATGAACAAAAATGCCTTTGTGGGAGTTGTG
This sequence comes from Equus caballus, assembly GCF_041296265.1. Lineage (NCBI taxonomy): Eukaryota > Metazoa > Chordata > Mammalia > Perissodactyla > Equidae > Equus > Equus caballus. The sequence goes on along the minus strand of NC_091712.1, from coordinate 16,515,173 downwards.
GGATCCAGCATCACATGCCAAGGGACCGGAGGAGTCTCGCTCACCCGTGCATCAGGCAGACAGACTTCCATCCTGGCTGTGGACCCTGCAATAGCTTGTGAACTGGATTCAGTCCCTCTCAGCTGCAGTGTGGAAGCACCTGGAGAACACTGACTTGGGCAATCACCCACAGACAAGAGACCTTTTGTGTAAGTCCAGGTTTCCAGAGGAGAAGTTACAGCACTACAGTGTAGTAAAAAATAAGAGTTTGGACACATTGGCATGGATAAAAGGAACAGTTTGACTTTGCCCACATCACACTTCCCCCAAGGTGGCACAGCTAGGGCCAATGGAGACCTTCTCATCCCATGATTTCTCCTATGGAGGGAAGGGAGAACAAGTGAGTGAGAACCAGACTTCCCCAGCTGTGCAGGACACCATGAAAGACACCCATTTTTCTCTTGTAGCATCCAGAGTACTAAATTGTAGGGTGAGAGGAGATCAGGAGAGTGGCAGGTAAGATTCTCAGAGAGCATCAAAGGGATGAGCTTCCTGCTGACTGTGTTGTAGATTCCATCAGGAAACCTTCCCATGAACTGCTGGGAAAGCCTCACCTGCAGATCCCCCCAACTGGCCATGAGCACCTCCAGTGACAGACATGCCTTACCCACACCTTGCCCCACTCTGCAGCCAGCTTCCTGTGCTCACTCTGAGGCGGGCAGCAAGAGAAAGCTTTGGTGGACAACTAGGGACGACTTGCGGAAAGCAAGCCAGGGTCTGTGGGCCAGAAAGAAACCACAAACTTGAGCTGCAGTGGCATCCAAGGGATAACAAAGGGAGGTGATAGTTCTTTGTGGTTTTGATTTGCATGTCCCTAATAATTAGTGATGTTGAACATCTTTTCATGTTCCTATTGGCCATCTGTATATCTTCTTTGGAAAAATGTCTGTTCATATCCTCCGCCCGTTTCTTGACTGGGTTGTTTGGTTTTTTAGTCTTTGAGTTGTATGAATTCTTTTTATATTTTGGAAGTTAACCCCTTGTCAGATAAATGATTTGAAAATATTTTCTCCCAGTTAGCGGGTTGTCTTTTCATTTTGTTGATGGTTTCCTTTGCCTTGCAGAAGGTTTTCAGTCTGACATAGTCCCACTTGTTTATTTTTTTCTCTTGTTTCTCTTCCCTGAGTAGAAACGGCATTCAAAAAGATACTGCTAAGAGCAATGTCAAAGACTGTACTGCCTATATTTTCTTCTAGGAGTTTTATGGTTTTAGGTCTTACATTCAGGATACCACCTTACACCTGTCAGGATGGCTATAATTAACAAGACAAAAATAACAAGTATTAGAGAGGATATGGAATAAAGGGAACCCTCATACACTGCTGGTGGGAATGGATACTGGTGCAGCCACTATGGAAAACAGTATGGAGATTTCTCAAAAAATTAAACCTGGAAATACCAATGATCCAGCTATCCCACTACTGGGTATTTAGCCAAAGAACGTGAAATCAACAATTCAAAGAGATTTATGCACCCCTATGTTCATCGCAGCATTGCTCACAATAGCCAAGATGTGGAAGCAACCCAAGTGCCAATCAATAGATGAATGGATAAAGGAGATGAATGGAAAACAGCACAGATGAACCTTGAGGGTACGATGTTAAGCGAAATAAGCCAGATAGAGAAAGACAAACACTGTATGATTTCACTCATATGTGGAAGATAAACAGACACATGGATAAGGAGAACAGATTAGTGGTTACCAGAGGGGAAGAGGCTGGAGGGAGGGCGAGAGGGGTAAAGAGGCACATATGTATGGTGATGGATTAAAAACTAGACTATTGGTAGTGAACACAATGCAGTCTATGCAGAAACTGATATATAATAATGTACACCTGAAGTTACACAACGTTATAAGCCAATATGACCTCAATAAAATAATTAAATAAAAATAAATAAATAAGTAAATTTTAGAAAAAGGTGGCTGTCAGCCCTCAGCCTATTGTGTTGCAGGATACAGAGAAGATACACAAGCTTATGAATCTACCACAAGAGGGAGCAAGAAGCATGAAGCAAGTGCATCCATTCAAGGTCTGAGAAAGCCTCAGAATCTCCAGCAGGGCTGATGGAAGGTATTTCTTCCCTGAAGGCAGTTAGTCAAGATTGGAGGTGGTGACTGCTACCACAAATACGAAGACAGCAACACAAAATTCCAAGGAACGTGAGAAATCAAGGAAACACGATACCACCAGAGGATCAAAATAATCTTCCAGTAACCAAACCCAAAGACATGGAGACCTACAATTTAGCCAATAAAGAATTCAAAATAGCGGTTTTATTTTATATATGTTAATAATAACTATATAGCATTATTAATATATATAAATAATATAATTCTATCTATAATAGAATACTATTCAGCTATTAAAAAAGAAGGAAATCCTGCCATTTCCAACAACATGGATGAATCTTAAGGGCATTATGCTAAGTGGAATGTCAGACAGAGAAAGACAAATACTCTATGATCTCACTTCTGTGTGGGATCTCAAAAAGCTGAACTCATAGAAACAGAGAGTGGCATGGTGGTTTTCAGGGGCTGGTAGGGGGGGAGTGGAGGAAGTGGGGAGATGTTGTTCAAAGGATACAAACTTCCAGTTATAAGATGAATAAGTTCTGGACATCTAATGTACAGCATGGTGATTATGGTTAACAATACTGTATTATGTACTTGAAAGTTGCTCCGAGAGTAAGTGTTAAATGTTCTTGCTACAAAACAAGATATGGTAATTATGTGACATGATGGAGGTGTAAACTAACACTGTGGTGCAAATCATTTTTTAATATGTAAGTGTATCAAATCGACACATTGTACACCTTAAACTTACACAATGTTATGTCATATATATCTCAATAAAGCTGGAAAAAAACCAAAGAATAAATGTATGATATAACTTTACTGATGGGGTAGACAAAAATGAGAAGCTCAAAGTAACTGGAAAAGAGTGCTTTGAGTGGATACTGTAGGGCTAAAGACACAAACAACTGTACATAAACATTGTACTCAAGTTGGTACATTTGTTCCTCATAGAGGTAAAGATTAGCAATTATATATTATTTTATTAATTAATTTATTTTTGGATGTACATCATAATATATTTCGAATTCTGTGTAGATTACATCATGTTCACCACCCAAAAACTAGTTATAGTCCATCCCCTCACACGTGAGCCCAATCACCTCTTTTGCCCTCCCCCCTACCCCCTTCCCCATGGTAACCAGCAATCCAATCTCCAATGCTATGTGTTTGTCTGTTGTTGTTTTTATCTTCTACTTATCAGTGAGATCATATGATATTTGACTTTCTCCCTCTGACTTATTTCTCTCACCATAATACCCTCAAGATTCATCCATGTTGTCACAAATGACCGGATTTCATCATTTCTTATGGCTGAGTAGTAGTCCATTGTGTATAAATACCACATCTTCTTTATCCATTCGTCCCTTGATGGGCACCTAGGTGGCTTCCAAGTCTTGGCTATTGTGTATAATGCTGCAATGAACATAGGGGTGCAGGTATCTTTATGCATTTGTGTTTTCATGTTCTTTGGATAAATACCCAGCAGTGGGATAGCTGGATCATATGATAGATCTATTCTTAATTTTCTGAGGATACTCCATGCTGCTTTCCATAGTGGCTGCACCAGTTTGCACTCCCACCAGGAGTGAACAAGGGTTCCCTTCTCTCCACATCCTCTCCAACATTTGTTGTTTCCTGTCTTGTTGATTATAGCTATTCTGACCGGAGTGAGGTGATGTCTCATTGTAGTTTTGATTTGCATTTCCCTGATAGCTAATGATGTTGAGCATCTTTTCATATGCCTGTTGGCCATCTGTATATCTTCTTTGGAGAAATCTCTGTTCAGATCTATTGCCCAGTTTTTAATTGGATTGTTGGGTTTTTTGTTGTTGAGCTGTATGAGTTCTTTGTATATTTTGGATATTAACCCCTTATCTGATATATGGTTTGCAAATATCTTCTCCCAATTCTTAGGTTGTCTTTTCATTTTGTTGATGGTTTCCTTTGCTGTGCAGAAGCTTTTTAGTTTGATGTAGTCCTATTTGTTCATTTTTTTCTTTTGTTTCCCTTGCCCGGTCAGACATGGGACTTGAAAATATGCTACTCAGACCGATGTCATAGAGCGTACTGCCTATGTTTTCTTCTAGAAGTTCCATGGTTTTGGGTCTTACATTAAAGTCTTTAATCCATTTTGAGTTGAGTTTTGTGCATGGTGTAAGGGAATGGTTTACTTTCATTCTTTTGCATGTGGCTGTCCAGTTTTCCCAACACTAGCCAGAGCAATCAGGCAAGAAAAAGAAATAAAAGGGATCCACATCAGAAAAGAAGTGAAACTGTCACTCTTTGCGGATGGCATGATTGTATGTCTAGAAAACCCTAAAGATTCCACTAAAAAACTTTTAGAAACAATAAAGGAATACAGTCAAGTCGTGAAGAGACTCCTTTCTCCATCGTATGCTCTCGGCTCCCTTGTCCAATATTAGCTGTCCATAAACGTGTGGGTTTACTTCTGGGCTCTCAATTCTGTTCCATTGATCTGTGTGTCTGTTTATATGCCAGTACCATGCTGCTTTGGTTACTATGGTTTTGTGGTGTATTTTGAAATCAGGGAGTGTGATACCTCCAGCTTTGTTCTTTTTTCTCAGGAATCCTTTGGCTATTCGAGGTCTTTTGTTCTTCCATATAAATTTTAGGATTCTTTGTTCTATTTCTGTGAAAAATGTTGTTGGAACTTTGATAGGGATTGCGTTGAATCTATAGATTGCTTTAGGAAGTATGGACATTTTAACGAGGTTAATTCTTCCAATCCAAGAGCACAGAATATCTTTCCATTTCTTTGTGTCTTCGATTTCTTTCAACAATGTTTTATAGTTTTCGGTGTACAGATCTTTCACCTCTTTGGTTAAGTTTATTCCTAGGTATTTTGTGCTTTTTGTTGCAATTGTAAATGGGATTGTATTCTTAATTTCTCATCTGCAACTTCATTGTTGGTGTATAGAAGCGCAACTGATTTTTGTGTGTTGATTTTGTATCCCACGACTTGACTGTATTCCTTTATTGTTTCTAAAAGTTTTTTAGTGGAATCTTTAGGGTTTTCTAGACATACAATCATGCCATCCACAAAGAGCGACAGTTTCACTTCTTTTCCGATGTGGATCCCTTTTATTTCTTTTTCTTGCCTGATTGCTCTGGCTAGGACTTCCAATACTATGTTAAATAAGGGTGGTGACAGTGGGCATCTTTGTCTGGTTCCTGTTGTTAGAGGGATAGCTTTCAGTTTTTCTCCATTGAGAGTGATATTTGCTGTGGGCTTGTCATATATGACCTTTATTATGTTGAGGTATTTTCCTTCTATACCCATTTTATTTAGAGCTTTTATCATAAATGGATGCTGTATCTCGTCAAATGCTTTCTCTGCATCTATTGAGATGATCATGTGATTTTTATTCTTCATTTTGTTAACGTGGTGTATCCTGTTGATAGATTTGTAGATGTTGAACCATCCCTGCATCCGTGGAATGAAACCCACTTGATTATGATGTATGATCTTTTTAATGTATTGTTGTATTCAATTTGCTAGTATTTTGTTGAGGATTTTTGCATCGATGTTCATCAGTGATATTGGCATGTAATTTTCTTTTTTTATGTTGTCCTTGTCTGGTTTTGGTATTAAGATAATGTTGGCCTCTTGGAATGAGTTAGGAAGCCTCCCCTCCTCTTCAAATTTTTGTAAGAGTTTTAGAAGGATAGGTGTTAATTCTTCTTTGAATGTTTGGTAGAATTCACCAGGGGAGCCATCTTGTCCTGGACGTTTATTTTTTGGGAGGTTTTTGATTACTGTTTCGATCTCCTTACTGGTGATTGCTCTATTCAAATTTTCTACTTCTTCTTGGTCCAGTTTTGGAAGGTTGTATGTTTCTAAGAATTTATCCATTTCTTCCAGATTATCCAATTTGTTGGTGTATATCTTTTCATAGTATTCTCTTATTATCTTTTGTATTTCTGAGGTGTCTGTTGTAATCTCTCCTCTTTCATTTCTGATTTTATTTATTTGAGCATTCTCTCTTTTTTTCTTGGTGAGTCTAGCTAAGGGTTTGTCCATTTTGTTTATCTTTTCAAAGAACCAGCTCTTGGTTTCATTAATTTTTTCTATTTTTCTTTTAGTCTCTATGTTGTTTATTTCTGCTTTGATTTTTATTATTTCCTTCCTTCTGTTGATTTTGGGCTTTGTTTGTTGTTCTTTGTTCAGTATCTTTAGATGCATTTTTAGATTGTCTGTTTGGGATTTTTCTTCTTTGTTGACGTAAGCCTGAATTGCTATACACTTCCCTGTTAGAACTGCTTTTGCTGTATCCCACAGATTTTGGCATGTCGTGTTTTCATTTTCATTTGTCTCCAGGAATTTTTTTTATTTCTCCTTTGATTTCTTCATTGACCAAATCATTGTTCAGTAGCAGCTTGTTTAATCTCCACATTTTTGTGGCTTTTCTGGTTTTCTTCCTGTAGTTGATTTCTAGTTTCATACCTCTGTGGTCAGAAAAGATGCATGGTATTATTTCGATCTTCTTAAATTTATTGAGACTTGTTTTGTGGCCTAATATGTGATCAATCCTGGAGGATGTTCCATGGGCATTTGAGAAGAATGTGTATTCTGTATTTTTTGGATGGAATGTTCTGTTTATATCTGCTAAGTCCATCTGGTCTAATGTGTCCTTTAAGGCCAGTGTTTCCTTATTGATCTTCTGTTTGGATGTAAGTGGAGTGCTAAAGTCCCCTACTATTATTGTGTTACTGTCTATTTGTCCTTTTATGTCTGTTAATAATTGCTTTATAATATTCAGGTGCTCCTATGTTGGGTGCATAGATATTTACAAGTGTTATATTTTCTTGTTGGATTGTTCCCTTTATCATTATGTAGAGCACGTCTCTGTCTCTTGTTACAGTTTTTGTTTTAAAGTCTATTTTGTCTGATGTAAGTATTGCTACCCCCACTTTCTTTACTTTGCCATTTGCATGGAATATCTTTTTCCATCCTTTCACTTTCAGTTTGTGAGTGTCTTTAGGACTGAAGTGTGTCTCTTGTATGCAGCATATACATGGGTCTTGTTTTTTTATCCAGTTGGCCACCCTATGGCATTTGATTGGAGCATTTAGTCCATTGACATTTAAAGTGGCTATTGATAAATATGTGTTTAGTGCCATTTTGTCCCTTTTATTTCTGGGTGTTTTAGTAGTTCTTCTCTGTTCCTTTCTTCTTCTCTTGCTCTCTTCCCTTGTGGTCTGATGGCTATCTTTAGTAATATGTTTAATTTCTTTTGTCTTACTTTTTTCTTGCTTGTTATAGGTTTCTGATTTGTGATTACCATGAGGATCCTATTTAATATGCTATGCATATAACAGTCTATATTGAGTTGATAGACTCTTTAGCTTGACCTCTTTCTGAAAGCTCTACTTTGTCACTCCCCTCCTCCCACATTTTATGTTTTTCAAATCATATATAGTCTCTTGTTTAGTGTGTGTCCATCCATTACCCTCTTATCGTTGAAATAGGTGATTTTAGTACATTTGTCTTTTAACCTTCATATTATCTTCACAGGTAGTTGATCTGTACCTTTAGTATATTTTTACCTTTTCAAGAGATTTTATTGCCTGGTTTTTTGTTGTTGTTGTTTTGTTTTTTGGTAATTTTTTAAATCTCTATTTGTGGTCATTACTTTCCCACTTAAATAAGTCCCTTCAGCATTTCTTGCAGATCTGGTTTCTTGGTGATAAACTCCTTTAATTTTTCTTGTCTGGGAAGCTCTTTATCTCTCCTTCCATTCTGAATGACAACCTTGATGGATAGAGTATTCTTGGCTGTAGGTTTTTTCCTTTTAGCACTTTAAATATGTTGTGCCATTCTCCTCTCACCTGTAGGCTCTCGGTTGAGAAGTCCGCTGTTAGCCTGATGGGCTTCCCTTTATATGTCACTTGTGGCCTTTCTCTTGCTGCTTTTAGGATTCTCTCTTTGTCTTTAATTTTGGACATTTTAATTATAAAATGTCTTGGTGTGGGCCTCTTTGGGCTTCTCTTGTTTGGAGCTTTCTGTGCTTCCTGAACTTGGATGTCTGTTTCTTCCCTCAAGTTAGGAAAATTTTCATCTGTTATTTCTTCAGATAAATTTTCTGCCCCTTTCTCTCTTTTCCTTCTGGGACACCTATAATCCAAATGTTAGCACACTTCATCTTGTCCCAGAGCTCCCTTAGACTAATTCTTTTTTCTCTTTTCTGTTCTGCTTGGGTGGTTTCCTCTAGTCTTTCCTCTAGCTCACTGATCGATTCTTCTGCCTCCTCTACTCTGCTATTGAGTCCCTCTAGTGAATTCTCATTTCCAGTATTGTCTTCTTCATTTCTGATTGGGTTTTTTAAATATCTTCCAGTTCTTTGCTGATGTGCTCACTGTGTTCATCCATTCTTCTCCCCATATCTGTGAGCATCCTCATGATAGTTTGTTTGAACTCTTTGTCAAGGAGGTCACTTGTTTCTGTTTCATTTAGGCCTTTTTCTGGGGTTTTGTACTGTTCCCTTGCTTGGAAATTATTCCTCTGTCTCCTATGTCTCTTTCTCTGTGCTTATGTCTATGTATTAGGTGAGTCGGCTATGTCTCCCCTGATCTTGGAGAAGTGGCCTTATTCATGAGATGCCTTATGAGGCCCAGCAGTGTGCTTCCCTCTCGTCACCAGTTGAAAAGATCCAGGAGTGACCCCTTTGTGAGCTACTTGTGTCCTTCTGCTGTTGCAGGGTTGCTCCCACTGCAGGTACCCAGAGAGTCTAATCTTTCCTTCCCTGGCCAGCTGTTTGTAAATCCGGTTTGGGGAGCTTCAGCATTGTTGGCTCCAAAGTCTATCAGCACACTCCTATTGCAGTTTTCCTCTTAATTGGGTTGGCACCCAGTATAGCTGGTTGCTAGGCTCAGGGGCCTACAGTGTGATAGGCCTCAGGCCTTCAAGGCTGTTGTCAGTTCTCTTAGGAAGCAATTATTTTTAAAAAACAGTGCACTGAGGTACAATTTGCATACCATAAAATTCATCCATCTTAATTTTATGAGTCAAGGATTTTAGTAAATTTCCTGGTGTGCAATCATCGTCTTAATTCAGTTTTAGAATATTTTCAGCATTCCAATAAGATCCCTCATGACGGTTTAGCTAAGTTAGTTCCCACCTCCAGTCCCAGGCGATCACTGATCTCCTTTTTGTCTCTATAGCTTTGCCTTTTCTGGACATTTCATATGAATGGAATCATAAATATATGGTCTTTTGTGTGTAGTTTCTTTTAATAAGCATGTTTTTGAGCTTCATCCATATTGTAATATGTATCACATTTCATTCCTTTTTATTCTCTTGTATGGCTGTAGCACATATTCTTTATCCATTCACAGGTTGATGACATCTGGGTTTGCTCCACTTTTTGGCTATAATGAAGAATGTGCCTCTGAACATTCACATGTTGGTCTTTGTGAAGACTTAAAAGTTTTCATTTCTCTTAGGTGGATGCCTAGGAGTAGAGTTGCTGTGTTTTATGGTAAACTTATGTTTAACTATTTTTTTAAATGCCACTGTTTTCCAAGGTGGCTATACAGTTTCACATACACACCAGCAAAGTATGAAGCTTTCCAGTTCTCCCCATCCTTGCCAACATTTGGCAATTGTCTGTCCTTTTTGATTATAGACATTCTGTTGGATATGAAGTGACACTTTACTGTGATTTTAATTTACACTTTTCTGATGACAAATGATGATTTTAATTTACATTTTCCTGATGACAAATGATGTTGAGCATCTTTACATGTGCTTATTAGTCATTCATGTATTTCTTTGGTGAAATGTGTTTTAAAATTTCTTGCCCATTTGTGAATTTGTGTTTTTTAAGTTCTTAAAATGTTAAGAGTTATTTATATATTCTGGACAGAACTCCTTTATTTGATACAGGATTTGCAAATATTTTCTCCCAGTCTGTGGCTTGTCTTAATTTTCTTAGTTGCAGTCAAAATTTTTTAATTTTGATGAAGCCTAATTTATTAATTTTTCTTTTATGGGTCATGCTTTTAAGCTTACATCTAAAAAATCATTTTTTTCTAAGAGTTTTATAGTATAGCTATTACACTTAGGTATATAATTTATTTTGAGTTAAATTTTGTGTATGGTTGGAAGTAAAGTTTCAGGTTCATCTTTTGCAAGTGGGTATGCAATTGTCCCAGCACCATTTGTGAAAAAGAATCCTGTTTCCATGGAATTGCCTTGGCAATTAGTTGAAAATCAATTAGCTATAATTTCAAGGGTTTACTACTGGAGTCTAAATTCTCTTCCTTGGATCTATCTGTCTATTGTTATGCCGTTACTATTTTGTTTTGATAACTCAAAGTTTATGGTAAATTTTATAATTGGGAAGTGAATGCCCTACAGTTTTATTCATCTTTTACAAATGGTTTTGGCTATTCTAAGTCTTTTGCATTTCCATATAAATTTTAGTTTCAAGTTGTTAATTTCATTTTTTAAAAAAGCCTTCTGGAGTATTGATAAGGATTAAAGTGAATGCATATACCAGTTTGAGGAGAATTGCCATCTTAAAAATAGGAGTGTTCTGAGAGTTCTGGTTCAAAATGATGACACAGAAGACTCCTGAACACCTCCTCCCATTGACACACCCAATTTATAGCTGCATACAAGACAACTCCCTCTGAAAGAAATCCAGAAACCAGCCGAGCAACTCCTATACATCAAGTGAAAAAACCCACATTGAAATAAATAGGAGAGGCTGAGGCACAATCTTACCATAAACTCCACCCCTGGCACGGAGATGCACAACAGGGAAGGAACTCAAAAATCCCAGCTTCTCCCTGAGGAATGAAGGGTTTGGATCCCACATCTGGCATCCAGATTTTTAAGACTTCCACCTGAGATAGACCTCCAAAACATCCAGCTCTAAAAGCCAATGGGGCTTGGATCTGCAAGATCCATGAGGAAATAGTGAACTAAGAACTAGTTTTTGGAAGCAGCCCAAGTGCCTATCAATGGATGAATGGTTAAAGAAGACATGGTGAATATATATATATATATATATATAATGAATTACTACATTATATACATAATTACTGTATTATATATGTAATGAAATACTACTCAGCCATAAAGAAAAATATGAAATTGTGCCATTTGTGACAACAGGGATGGACCTTGAGGGTACTGTGCTGAGAAAAATAAGTCACACAGAGAAAGACAAACATCATATGATTTCACTCATATGTGGAAGATAAACAAACACATGGATATAGAGAACAGATTGGTGGTTATCAGAGGGGAAGGGTGGGAGGACTGCAAAAGCAGTAAAAAGGCACATGTGTATGGTGATGGATGGAAACTAGAATTTTAAAGGTGAACAGGATGCGGTCTATACAGGAGTCTAAATATAGTTATGTACATGTGAAATTTACACAATGTTATAGACCAATGTGACCTCGATAAAACAATTTTTTTAAAAAAAGAAATGTTTCTTGGGGCTGGCCCCGTGGCCGAGTGGTTAAGTTCGCGCACTCCGCTGCAGGTGGCCCAGTGTTTAGTTGGTTCAAATTCTGGGCGTGGACATGGCACTGCTCATCAAACCACGCTGAGGCAGCGTCCCACATGCCACAACTAGAAGGACCCACAACGAAGAATATACAACTATGTACCGGGGGACTTTGGGGAGAAAAAGGAAAAAAATAAAATCTATTAAAAAAAAATGGTTCTTTAATGGTAACCCTTCTTAACTCATCGTGGCTATTCCCCCAAGGCCCAGTGCAGAGGCAGCAGACTGAAAACAATCTTTCTATAAAAAAAAGCCTATTTGCTTATCTTAAAAGATGTGGCCTGAGGAGCAGGCTTCTAGTTTAACAGACATCTAGGAGCTGACTACAATAATCTCCAGAGACTGGAGACCAGAGGGTACCATCTTCACACTCTCCCTTGGCCTCACTCCAGGTCACCACCATCTCCTAGAAAGCAGCTTGTGCACACATCTGGAGCCTGGCTTTTGCAGCTGCTGTCCAGCCGATGCAGCCCTTGATCACCTGGCTTTTGCAGCTGCTGTCCAGCCGATGCACCCCTTGATCACCTGGCTTTTGCAGCTGCTGTCCAGCCGATGCACCCCTTGATCACCTGGCTCTGGTGGCCAGCAGGGCCTATGTTAATGAAGTCTACAGGACTATAACAAACAGAAACGGTTCCTAACCAGCTGTCCTCTCAAAGCCTGACCCAGGGGCAGCAGACTGTAACCAGTCTTTTAATTAAGGAGACCTATTTGCAGATGTTAAAAGGAACAGTTGAGGGTCAGGCTTGGATTTTAACACACATTTAGGGGCTGACTGTAATTCTCTCCAGAGACTGGGGAGGCCAGTGCGGATGTAATGTACAGCATGGTGACTATAGTTACCAATCCTGTACTGCATATTTGAAAGTTGCTAAGAGAGCAGATCTTAAAAGTTCTCATCACAAGAAAAAGAATTAACTATGTGTGGTGATGGATGTTAACTAAACTTATTGTGGTGATCGTTTTGCCATATATACTAATATCAAATGATTAAGTTGTACACTAAAACTAATAACAATGTTATGTCAATTATATTTCAATAAAATAAAGTGTTTTAATTTGTGAATATTGAATTTATTTATTTAGCTCTTCTTTAATTTCACTCAACGTTTTGTAACTTTCAGCACAAGGCTTGCCCCTCTGTTAAATTTATTATTATTTTATTCTTTTTAATGCTATTGCAAATAAAGCTGTTCCCCTGGGGCCAGCCCCGTGGCCGAGTGGTAAGTTCACACACTCCACTTCGGTGGCCCAGGGTTTCGCTGGTTCTGATCCTGGGCGCGCACATGGCACTGCTTGTCAGGCCATGCTGAGATGGTGTCCCACATAGCACAACCAGAGGGACCCACAACTAAAATATACAACTATGTACTGGGAGGATTTGGGGAGGGAAAGCAGGAAAATAAAAAGATTGGCAGCAGTTGTTAGCTCAGGTGCCAATCTTTAAAAACAAAAATAAAACCAAAAACTGTTCCCTTAATTTAATTTTTGGATTATTCAATGCTCATATAAAGAAATAAAATTGAGTTTCATTTTACATGCCCAGCAATACAGTTTATGCAGTTGTTTTTTTAATCAGTTAACTGAAGAATATAATAAAAAATGTATACTGTCCTTTATATTTACCTATATAATTATATTTAGGGTGCTTTTTACTTCTTCCAGTGGATTGGAGTTACTGCCTGATGTCATTTTGTTTCAGCCTCAAGTATTCTCTTTAGAATTTCTTTTAAGACATGTCTGCTAATATAACAACAAAATTTCTTAGTTGTTTTTGTTCAGGAAGGTCTTTGTTTCATCTTTACTTTTTAGTGATAGTTTGCTGGGTATAAAATTCTTGGCTGTGATTTTTTGCTGTCAGCACTTTGCTTTCACAATTGCCTTCTCCATTGTTTGTGATGAAAAGTCAAATATTAATCTTCTTAATAGCTTTATTGAGATATAATTTACATATGATACAATTCATTCAAAGTGTGCAATTCAAAGGATTTTAGTACATTCACAGAGTTGTGCTTCCATCACTACATTCAACTTTAGAACATTTCCACTACATGAAAAAGAAACCTCCACCTTCCACAGCCATCATCCTCCAGCCCTCTTGTGGCCCCAGCCCTCAGTAAACACTAATCTAATTTCTGTTTCTAAAATTTGCCTATACTGGACATTTCATAGAAATGGAATCTTATAATATGTGGCCTTTTCAGACTTACCTCTTTTACTTAGCTCTGATCTCCAAAATTATCATTCTAAATGCATATAACTTTATCATCTTAATTAAATTAATGATCTCAAAACAATTATTAGTTATTTCAATTCCTTTAATTTTATTTTTATTGGCAACTAACTTACTGTGTAAGTATTAAAAAATAGTTATAAATGTGATCCATCTTATAGCTAACATATTTTCTAAATATTTCTAGAGGAAACTTCTAAGTCCTTTGCACCCTACATGAGCGAACTTCCAAAAGCAGTTCATAGAAGATCTAGGGCTGAGTCAAGAATTTATAAAGCCATCCCGCTTCCTTCGCCGGAAACTTCAGGTAATTTTTAATATTCTTAGTGTATAGTGTGAGTCTTTAAATTAATAAAGCTTTAGTTATATGGAAATAACCAGACTGCACTAGCCTTAGTCATATAACCAGTTTAGCAAAACACACATGAAAGTAAATGCTGAATCAAGCTCATCTAACATGTGCATTCTCGGTGGGTGAGCAGTGTCCCTGGCATGGCTCTTCCTTCCCGACTACCACTCAGTTGAACTCCATTTCTTTTCTCAGCCTTTCCTTCTTGCTCACTATTATAGATCCTGCAGATGACTAAGATAAACCCATCTTATAGTCCTCTTCCTTACATTTATATGTCTCTCTTTTGTCCAGTCCCAGGAAGGATCTGCAATAGAAAGACTTAACATGAGGGTAGGTGGGAAGGAAAATTAATATTATGTTCATTTTTCCCTTTTCCTTCATTACCATCTCCCCAGCCATCCAATCCATTAATAACTAAGAACTAATTTACTGACCCTGTTTCTTATACATTCCTCCAGAGGCATTATATAATCATCACCCTAGTACGTTTCTTATAGATAGTGATTTTCAACTTTAAAAAAAAGTAGATAATTTTTCTTTGGTCTGTTATGTTCTCTAAAACTCAAAATAATTATATACGCTCTGAAAATGTTTGCCAGTTTTTCATTCTAACTCTGCATCTTTATTCTTTATCTCTTACCATCATATCCATTGATGCGTCTTGCCATTCTGTGGATATATAACTCAAAGATAAAATAAATTTGACTGTTAACTGAAGTAAGACATAATTAGGCAAGGAAGTCTTCTGGAAAATTAAAAATTAATTATAATATATCCTTTATGTTCAGATAGGCTAGCCCCTTATGTCTAACTACCAGTGAAATCAGTAATCTTTTAGTATGTTTTAGGCAAATGTTATTGATTTTAGATTTACCTGCTACTTTATATCACCCACAATCCTGCTTTCCATTTATGTAGCTCCTACTTTTTTTTCTTTTTTCTTTTATGCTGAGGAAGATTCACCCTGAGCTAACACCTATACCAATCCTCCTCTATTTTGTATGTGGGTCACCACCACAGCATGGCCGCTGATGAGTAGTGTAGGTCCATACCCAGGATCTGAACCTGGGCTGCTGAAGTGGAGTGTGCCAAACTTAACCACAAGGCCATGGGAATGGCCCCTATGTAGCTTCTACTTTTAATGCCTAGAAAATTATTTCTAAATATTTTAATTTGATTTTCCTCTCCTAGGCCAAAGCATTCTCTTTGATAAAGGTACTAATTATAAGCAGTAATATTGCCAAAAGAAACAAGAAAGAGGAGAACAAGAACTAACAAATAGTCTGAATAATCCACTATCTAAAGTTTTACTCCATGATTAGACAGCAACAATAATGGTCTTCTTTTGTGGATTGAATGGAAATGATGCTGCCATAAATGTTTTTATTTTCCAAGAAAACGTCAAGCCTTTTAATCTAAAAATAATAGCATATAAACATTTTTTTAGGCAAACGTTTGCTTTGAGGAATGTAAGAGTTGAATGTGTCATTTCTCTTCAAGACATATTGTGAAAATTCAACACATTAATGTAAATTTCCACCATTAACTTTGAGAAAGTACCATCTATATGCCCCACATTCTGCTTTTTATTTTAGTGTATTTTTTTCCAAATGAGCATATTTAAATTATTTTATCACATAATTTTGTTCTTCACAGTGCTTAAAATATGTATTTTCACAATAACATTTCTGAGTACCACTCCTTCCATTCTGGCTCTAGATTTTTCACTGTGGGAATGCAAACTTCTTTTTTTAAATGAAGATACACTGTTTCAAATAGAGATAAAAACATTAAGAATATATCTATTTAATTGCTTAAGTATTTTTTTGCTGTATTATTGTAAAAAAAAAGCTCTTTCTCTGACATTTTCATATATTATATTTCTATTACTTCTTTTTCTTGATTTGCACTCTTACTGGTTATGTTTATAAATATCAAGTATTCTGCAAGGAAAAACGGGAGAGAAAATATTTGTGTTGGTAAAGCTGCTTTATCTAAATTATTGAAAAAATATAAGGAAGCTATGCTTTAGAAGTGGAATAAGACTTATTTTAACTTTTTAAAAGTTGAAATCAGGTCATTTCTAGGATAATTTAACACTATTCTCATTTTTTTAGGGCATCCAAAAGATTCAATCTTAAACAAAATAAATGTTAAACATACAAATGCTCTGCCTGCTGTGACCTCTATAGCTAGAAAATCTATCTATAAAGGTAAATGAATTACTGCTAAACAAATACACATGATATAAAACCTTAATCCATGTTTCCATTGTCTCTATTTACCAATCAGTCAAACCTATGGGCTCCCTCCTCTAGTCAACCAATGGTATGATCCAAGTATGTTTTTCCAAACCTTTTTTTTCTGGTTCTGTACTATAATAGGATTGGATGCATGGATCCTCCTCACCTCTGATCCAGATAAATTGATATAGATTTCTTTTATGTCTCATACCTTTAAGTTGCTGCATATTATTCTGTAATGTGGCTGTGCTATAACGTATTTAATGATTTCTCTATGGAATGACATTTACATTTTTATGAATTTTTTTTGCTCCTACAAGCAATGGTGCAATAAATATCATTGTGCATATATACTTATACTATGGTGATTATATTTCTATAAAATAGAGCATGGAAACTGGGACTGTTGCATTAAACGGTATGCATGTTTTTTATTTTAATAGATATTGCCAAATTACTTTTGAAATGACTGTAGTTAATAATTCTGCTAGGAAATTCATGAAGGGATTGTTTCTCAGCATCTTTTCCAGCACTAGACTTCTCATAGATTGGAAAACTTAATATTGTTAAGATACCAATACCACTCAAAGCAATCTACATATTAAGTACAATCCCTATCAAAATCCCAATGATTTTTTTGAAGAAGTAGAAAAGTCCATCCCCAAAATTCATATGGAATCCTAAAGGACCCTAAATAGTCAAAATAATCTTGAAAAAGAACAAAGTTTGAGGACTCACTCTTCATAATTTCAAAGCTCACTACAAAGCTACGGTAATAAAAATGGTGTGGTTCTTGCATAAAGATAGACATATAGACCAAGTCAACAAAATACAGAACCCAGAAATGAACCCTCACATATATGGCCAATTGTTTTTTACAAGAATGCCAAGACCATTCAAAGGGAAAAGGACTGTTATTACAACATATAGTGCTGGGAAAACATATAGTACTGGATGCCCACATGCAAAAGAGTGAAACTAGATCCTTACCTTACACCATGTACAAAAATTAGCTCAAAAGAGATCAAAGACCTAAAGATAAGTGCTAAACTATAAAACTCAGAAGAAAACACAGGGGGAAAATTTTATGACATAGGATTTGGCAACGATTTCTTGGATTTGGCACCAAAGGCACAGTCAAACAAAGTGAAAATAGACAAATATTATCAAAATTTAAGATTTGTTCATCAAAGGACAATATTAATAAAATAAAAAGGCAGTCCCCAGAATAGGAGAAAATATTTGCAAAAAATATGCACACTGTACTGAAACTGTTATAGCTATATATTTATATATATAATTATATTCATTGAAAAGATATATATGTAATGTGAATGTAGTTAAATAGAAAAATTTATATTTATTATTACTTTTTTCCAAGTTTATTGACGAATAATTGTATATATAAATTTTACAATGTGAAGATTTGATATGCATATACATTGTGCAGGAATTACCAAGATCAAGATAATAAACACATCCAAGATTCCAGTTCAAGACGGCAACATAGGAAGATCCTGAACTCACCTCCTCCCATGGACACAATGAATCTACAGCTATATATGAAACAACTTCCTCTGAAACAAAACCCCGAAAACTAGTTGAGCAAATCCAACACATTGGGTGAAGGAGAAATAATTCACATCAAAATGGATAGACAGGCTGAGATACAACATTACCATAAACCACATGACTGGCACAGCAACTCACAATCGGGAGGGAATTCATAACCTCCAGCTTCTCCATGATGAGCAAAGGGTTTGAGCCCCATATCAGGCACCCCAACTTCCCAGACCTACATCTGAGAGGTGAGCCCCCAAAACATCTAGCTTGAAAGCCAATGAGCCTTGCATCCACAAGACCCACAGGGCTGTATAAACAGTTTTTAAAGGTCTGTCATGAGTGGATAAATTCTTAGAATCATGCAACCCTTATAAAATGGAATCAAGAAGAAATAGAGAATTTACATAGACCAATCACCAGGAAGGAGATCCAAACAGTAATCAAAAACCTCCCAAAAAATAAGAGTCCAGGATGAGGTGCCTTCCCTGGTGAATTCTACTAAACATTCCAACAAGACTTAATACCTATACTTCTCAAACTCTTCCAAAAAATTAAAGAGGAAGGGAAGCTTGCTAACTCATTCTACAAAGCCAACATTACCCTGATACCAAAACCAGACAAGGACAACACAACAAAAGAAAATTATAGGCCAATATCACTGATGAACATCAATTCAACAACCCTCAACAAAATACTAGCAAATTGCATGCAACAATACATTAAAAAGATCATCCACCATGATCAAGTGTCATTTACTCCCAGGATGCAGGGATGGTTCAACATGCTCAAATGAATCAACGTGATACACCACATTAACAAAATGAAGACTAAAAATCATATGATCATCACAATGGATGCAGAGAAAGGATCTGACAAGATACAGTATCCTTTTATGGTAGAAATTCTGAATAAAATGGGTATAGAAGGAAAGCCTCTCAACATAAGAAAGGCCATGTATGACAAACCCACAGCAAAGATCATTCTCAATGGAGAAAAACTGAAGGCTATCCCTCTAAGAACAGGAACCAGAAAAAGATGCACACTTTCACCTCTTTTATTTAACATGATATTGGAAGTCCTAGCCAGAGCAATCAGGCAGGAAAAAGAAATAAAAGGGACCCAAATTGGAAAGTAAGAAGTGAAACTGTCACTATTTGTAGATGACATGATGTTATATATAGAAAACCCTAAAGAATCCACTAAAAAACTTTTAGAAATAATAAATGAATATGGTCAAGTTGCAAGATACAAAATCAACATACAAAAATCAGTTGTGTTTCTATATACCTACAACAAAGTAGGAGAAAGAGAAATTACGAATACAATCCCATTTATAATTGCAACAAAAAGAATAAGATATCTAGGAATAAACTTAACTAAAGAGGTTAAAGATCTGTACACTGAAAACTATAAAATATTGTTGAAAGAAATTGAAGACAACACAAAGAAATGGAAAGATATTCCATGCTCTTGGATTGGAAGAATTAACATAGTTAAAACCTCCATACTCCCTAAAGCAATCTACGGATTCAATGGAATCCCTATCAAAATTCTGATGACATTTTTCACGGAAATAGAACAAAGAATCCTAAAATTTATATGGAACAATAAAAGACCCAAATAGCCAAAGGAATCCTGAGAAAAAAGAATAAAGCTGGAGATATCACACTCCTTGATGTCAAAATATAGTACAAAGCTTTAGTAATCAAAACAGCATGGTACTGGCACAAAACAGAGATGTAGATCAATGGAACAGAACTGAGAGACCAGAAATAAACCCACACATCTATGGACAGCTAATTTTTGACAAGGGAGCCAAGACTATACAATGGAGAAAAGAAAGTCTCTTCAATAAATGATGTTGGGAAAACTGGACAGCCATATGCAAAAGAATGAAACTAAACCACTGTCTTACACCATATACAAAACTTGACTCAAAATTGATTAAAGACTTGAATGTAAAACCTGAAACAATGAAACTTCTAGAAGAAAACATAGGCAGTATGCTCTTCAGTCTCAGCAGCATATTTTCAAGTACCAAGTCTGACTGGGCAAGGGAAACAATAGAAAAAATAAATAAATGGGACTACATCAAATGAAAAATCTTCTGTACAGCAAAGGAAACCATCAACAAAATGAAAAGACAACCCAACAACTGGGAGAAGATATTTGCAAACCATATATCTGATAAGGGGTTAATATCCAAAATATATAAAGAACTCATACATCTCAACAATGATAAAATGAATAACCCAATTAAAAAATGGGCAAAAGATCTGAACAGATATTTCTCCAAAGAAGATATACAGATGGTCAACACACACACACACACACACATACACGACAGGATGTTTAACATCACTATCAAGGAAATGCAAATCAAAACTACAATGAGATATTACCTCACTCCCATCAGAATGGCTTTAATTAACATAACAAGTGTTGGAGAGGTTGTGGAAAGAAGGGGACCCTCATACACTGCTAGTGGGAGTGCAAACTGGTGCAGCCGCTATGGAAAACATTATGGAGATTCCCCAAAAAATTAAGAATGTAACTTCCATACGATCCAGCTATTCCACTGCTGGGTATTTATCCGAAGAACATGAAAACACAAATGCATAAAGATACATGCACTCCTGTGTTCATCGCAGCATTATTCACAATAGCCAAGACTTGGAAGCAACCTAGGTGCCCATCAAGGGACGAGTGGATAAAGAAGATGTGGTACTTATACACAATGGAATACTACTCAGCCATTAGAAATGATGAAATCTGGGCATTTGTGACAACATGGATGGACCTTGAGGGTATTATGCTAAGTGATAAGTCAGAGGGAGAAAGTCAAATACCGTGTGATCGCACTCAAAATTAGAAGATAAACACAACAACAAACCATCACATAGAGACAGACATTGGATTGGTTCTTACCGGAGGGGAAGGGGGAAGGGAGAAGGATGAAAGGGATGATTAGTCACATGTGTGTGATGATGGGTTGTAATTAGCCTTTGGGTGCTGAACATGTAATCTACACAGGAATCAAAATATAATGATGTACACCTGAAATGTATGTAATGTTATAAAAGGCTCTCATGAACAGACTTGCCCAGTGACTCTCAGAGCCCAGTGCAGAAGAGCTGAGTGAAAAGTACCCAGATTTTCTGTGAAGAGGCTTGTTTACTTATCTTAAAGCCTTGGCCTGAGGGGCAGGCATCTAATTTAACAGACATCTAGGAGCCTACCGAAATACTCTCTGGTGATAGAGCTAGTGGGGGCAATCTTTGTGCTCTTCCTCCACCTCACTCCAGCTCACCAGTATATCCCAGAGAGGAACTTGAAACCTTGTCTGGTGCCATGATTTTTGTGACCGCCACCGAGGGGACACCTGTAGATTGCCTGGCTTTAGTGGACAGGTGCTGTACATCCCACAGGACTATAACAAAGGGAGAAAGAGTTCTCAATCAGCTACCACCCCCAGGGCAAAGCAGAGAGCTAACAGACTGAGGAGCCCAGTGTTTCCATAAAAGAGGCCTATTTGCTCATCTTCATAGCTGTGGCCTGAGGGGCAGTTTTCTAATAAACAGACATCTAAGGGCCAACCATAATCCTCTGCATAGACCTCAGAGGACAGGTGCTATCTTCACACTCGCCTTCTGCCAAACTGCAGAGCACCAATATCTCCCAGAGAAGAACTTGTACACACTTCCAATGTCCCGGTTTTTACATCTGGTGCCCTGGTTTTTGTAACTGCCACTCGTTGCTGCCCCTTCATCACCTGGCTTTGGTGGCAAGTAGGACTTGTGTTCCATGGAATTATAACAAGTAGAGAGACAGTTGATAAATAAATGAAAAGCAAGGGGCTGGCCTGGTGGCACAGTGGTTAAGTGTGCACATTCCACTTCGGTGGCCCAGAGTTCACTGTTTCAGATCCCAGTGCTGACATGGCACTGCTTGACACGCCATGCTGTGGTAGGCATCCCACATATAAAGTAGAGGAAGAGGGGCATGAATGTTAGCTCAGGGCCAGTCTTCCTCAGCAAAAAGAGGAGGATTGGCAGCAGATGTTAGCTCAGGGCTAATATTCTTCAAAAAAAACCCCCCAAAAAACACAATAAATAAATAAATAAATGAAAAGCAATAGGATTTATTGGAGTATTTGAGGAAGCCATTTGGTAAAAAACTAATTCAGCCTGACCTTGTTTTTCCACAAAGGCCTGACATGGCCTGTTGAGCATGTATTGTACATTTGCTTTAAACATTTACTATGTCCCAAAGATAAGAATTATGCCTTTAAAGATCAGGATGTGTCTTCCCCCCAGATCGGCATTTCAAGGATAATCATCTCTTCCTGGAAACTGAGGATTAATTGCCAACATACTGTGCTCACATTGTGAGCACTGACCTGCTGACCACTGACCTGCTGTGCCAGCTAAGCACCACATGACAGTAGTATAAGAGATATTCCTGTCATATGTGATGTATGCTCTTTGTTCCAAGAGAGTATATAACCACTCTGCACACTCTACTTCTTCAGTTCCCTTCCTTCTTTGGGGAGTGAAAGCTCCAGGCTATAGTTCTTAAACTTGGCCCATATAGTTCTCAAATTACTCCAGATTTGATTTATAGATTGACTATGGATTATTTGCATCAACACAATTCTTGGCTGGCTACCACCCCCAGTGCACAGCGCAGACAGCAGACTGAAACACATCCCAAGTCTTTCTGTGAAAGAGATCTATTTGCTTGTCCTGGAGCTTCAGCCTGATGGGCAGGCTTCTGTTTTGGCACACACATAGGAAGCTGCTTTGGTTCTCTCCAGGATGAAAACTGGTGGATGCCAAATTGTGCTCTCTCTCTGCCTCAGTCCAGATCATTGATATCTCCAAGATAGGAGCTGGCACCCTAATTTTAGCAGCTTCCATTCAGGGTACACCTTAGGCTGCCTGGGTCTGGTGGCCAGCAGGTTTATGTTTGCAGTCCCATAGGACTGTATATATTTGAACACTTTAAAAACTGCTTCCTGAGGGCCTGGAATCCAATCAGTCTGAATCTAGGTGCTGATTGAGATCCTCCACTTTGGGACACTGACAAGTCTTGGCACACCTCAACTACTGGGACTCACTAAAAAAGTAGGCTGATAGACAATCACAAAGGTTTGAGAGACAACCAAGAGCTAGTGCAAGGTTGGATTGTATGGTTCATCTCCTATACAAGGCCAATCCTTCAAGGCTTGGAGAGGTGGCTGTTTTATGAAATGCATCAAAACCAAGAAAAAGAGTTAAAAAAGAAGAAGAAACAAAAGAATCTATTCCAAACAAAAAACAAGATAAAACCTCAGAAAGAGATCTTAATAAAATGGAGATAAGAGATTTACCTTTGAATGAGTGCAAAACAATGGTCATAAAGATACTCACTGAGCTTGGGAGAAGAATGGATGAACAAAATGAAAATTTCAACAGATAGATAGAAAATATAGAAAAGTACCAAACAGAAGTCACAGAACAGAAGAATACAATAGCTTAACTGAAAAATATAATAGAGGGGTCCAACAGCAGACCAGATGAAACAAAAGAAAGGACCAGTGAATTCGAACACAGGTCAGTGGAACCCATCCAATTAGAGCAGAAAAATAAATAATGATAGAGTGAAGATAGCTTAAGGGAATTATGGGTCAACAGCAATGAGATCAACATTCACATTATAGGAGTCCCAAAAGGAAAAGAGAGAGAAAGGGGCACAAAACTTATTTGAAGAAATAAAGACTGAAAACTTCCCTAACCTGGGGAAGGAAACAGATATCTAGATTTAGGAAGCCTAGAAAGTGCCAAAGAAGATGAACCCAAAAGACCCACACCAAGACACATTATAAAGAGTCAAAAGTTAAAGACAAGGAGATAATCTTAAAAGCAGTAAAACAACCTTTTACATGCGAAGGAACCCCCATAAGACTATCATCAGGTCTTTCAGCAGAAACTTTGCAGGTCAGAAGGGAGTGGCACTATATATTCAAAGTGCTGAAAGAAAAAAATTTCCAAACCTGAATAGTCTACATGGCAAAGTTATCTTTCAGAATTGAAGGAGACAGAAAGAGTTTTTCAGAATAGCAAAAGCTAAAGGAGTTCATCACTACTAAACTAGTCTTACAAGAAATGTTAAAGGGACCTCTTTAAGCAAAAATGACAGAGATCTAATTAGTAATGGGTAAACATATGCAATATAAATATCACTGGTAAAACTAGATATATAGTAAATTCAGAATAATCTAATGTTGTAAAGGTGGTGGGTTAATCACTTATAAAGCTAGCAAGAAGGTTAAAGACAAGAGTAGTAAAAATAACTATAACTCCAATAATTTGTTAAGGGATACATAAGGTAAAAATATGTAAATTTTGACATCAATAATGTAAAACATGAGGTGACAGTAAAAATGTAGGGCTTTAAAATGCATTAAAATTTATCTTTTTTTTTTTTTTAAAGATTGGCACCTGAGTTAAGAACTGTAGTCAATCTTCTTCTTTTTTTAATTCTTCTCCCCAAAGGCCCCCAGTACATAGTTGTAGATTCTAGTTGTGAGTGCCTCTGGTTGTACCTTGTGGGATGCCACCTCAGCATGGCCTGATGAGCAGTACCATGTCCATGCCCAGGATCCAAACTGGCAAAACCCTGGGCCACTGAAGCAGAGTGAGTGAACTTAAGCACTCGGCCACAGGGCTGACCCCTGTTATCAACTTAAAATAGATTTTATAAATATGTTGTTTTATGTAAGCTTCACAGTAACCACAAAGCAAAAAACTATAGTAGATACATGAAAGATAAAGAGAACAGAATCTAAGCATACCAATCCAGAAAATCATCAAATCATGAAGGAAGGGAGCAAGAAAAGAAGAAATGAACAGAGGACCTATAAAACATCCAGAAAATAGTTATCAAAATGGCAATAAGTACATACATATCAATAATTACTTTAAATATAAGTGGACTAAATTCTCCAATCAAAAGATGTAGAGTGGCTAAATGGATTAAAAAAACAAGACCCATCAACATTTTGCTTACAAGAGACTCACTTAAGCTTTAAGAACTCTCATAGGCTGAAAATGAAGGGATAGAAAAAGATATTCCATGCAAATGGAAACCAAAAGAAAACTGAGGTAGCTATACTTGTGCCAGATGAAATAACTTTAAAACAAAGATTGTAATAAGAGACAAAAAAGGTCATTACCTAATTATAAAGGGGTCAACCCAACAAGAAGATATAACATTTGTAAATATTTATGCACCCAGCATAGGAGTACCTAAATATATAAAGAAAATATTAACAGGCCTAAATGGGTTAATAGACAGAAATACAATAATAGTAGGGAATTTTAATACCCCACTTTCACCAATGGATATATCATCCTGACAGATTATCAATAAGAAAACCTTTGCCTTAAATAACACGCTAGACCAGATAAAATTAACAGACATCCCAAACATTCTGTACAAAAGCAACAGAATACACATTCTTCTTAAGTGTACATGAAACATTGCCCAGAATAAATCATATGTTAGACCACCAAACAAGTCAATAAATTTAAGAGGATTTAAAACTAACCAAGCCTACTCCCACCACATTGGTGTGAAACTAGAAGTAAATTACAAAAAACTGGAAAATCTACAAACATGAAGATTAAACAACATGCTACTGAAAACCAACAGGTCAAAGAAAAAATCTAAACAATACCTTCAGACAAACGAAAATGGAAATACAGCATACCAAAACTTATGGGATGTAGCAAAAGCAGTTCTAAGAGGGAAATTCATAATGATAAATGCCTACATCGAGAAACAAGAGGGGCCAGCCCCGTGGCCTAGTGGTTAAGTTAGGGCATTCTGCTTTGGGGCCGGGATTTGGCTCCAAGGCACAGACCTACACCACTCATCAATGGCCATGTTGTGGCAGCGACCCACATACAAAATAGAGGAAGATTGGCAATAGATGTTATCTTACTGTGAATCTTCTTCATAAAAAAAAAAAGAAACAAGAAAAATCTCCAATAACCTAACTTTACACCTTAAGAAACTAGAAAAAGTAGAATAAGTGAAGCCCAAAGTTAGTAGAAGGAAGAAAATAACAAAGATCAGAGTTTAAATAAATAAGACAAAAACTAAATAGACAATATAAAATATGAATGAAACTTTAAGAACTGGCTTTTTGAAAAGATAAAAAAATGCAAACCTTTACTTAGACACATCAAAGAAGAAGGAGAAGACTCAAATAAATAAAATCAGAAATGAAAGAGGAGATGTTACAAATGATACCACCAAAATATGAAGGATTATGAGTGACTACTAAGAACAATTAAATGCCAACAAATTGGACAACCTAGAAGCAATGGATAAATTCCTAGAAACATACAACTGAACAAGAGGGACTCATGAAGAAATAGAAAATCTGAGCAGATTATTACTACTAACCAGATTGAATCAGTAATCAAAAACCTCCCAAGAAACAAAAGTCCAGGACCAGGAGGCTTCACTGATAAATTCTACCAAACATTTAAGGTAGAACTAATACCAGTATTCTCAAACTAATCCAAAAAAATAGAAGATAAAGGAACACTTCCAAACACAATTTTATGCAGCCACTGTCATCCTGGTACCAAAATCAAAGACACCACAAGAAAATAAAATTTATGATAAAAACTCTCAACAAGCTGAATATAGAGGGAATGTAACTCCGCATAATAAAGGCCATATATTACAAGCTTACAGCTAGCATCATACTCAATGGTGAAAACTGAAAGTTTTTCCTCTAAGATAAGGAACAAGACAGGGACAACCACTTTCATTCAACATAGTATTGGAAGTCCTAGCCAGAGAAATTAGGCAAGAAAAATAAATAAAAGACATCCAAATTGGAAAGGAAGAAGTAAAATTGTCACTATTTACACATGACATGATATTACATATAGAAAACCCTAAAGGATTGTTTACTCTATTTCTGTGAAAAATACTATTGGAATCTTGATAAGGATTGCATTGAATCTGTAGATTCGTTTCAGTAGAATGAGCATTTTAACAGTATTAATTCTTCCAATCCATGAGCACAGAATATCTTTCCATTTATCTGTGTCTTCTTCAATTCCTTTCATCAATGTCTTATAATTTGGAAGGTACAGATCTTTTTGTTTAAATTTATTCCTAAGTATTTTATTGTTTTTCATGCTGTTGTATTCATGCTTTCTCAATTTCTCTTCCAGATCTTTTGTTATTAGTATATAGAAATTTAACTGATTTCTGTATGTTGGTTTTGTATCCTGCAACTTTACTGAATTCATTTGTTAGTTCTAATGCTTTTGGTGGAGTCTTTTGGATTTTCTATATGTAAGATCATGTCATCTGAAAACAATGATATTTTACTTTTTCCTTTCTGAATTGAATGCCTTTTATTTCTTTTTCTTTTCTAATTGATATGGCTAGAACATCCTCTACTATTTTGAGCAGAAATGATGAGAGTGGGCATTCTTGTCTTGTTCCTGGTCTTAGATGAAAGATTTCTAACCTTCCATCATTAAGTATGTTAGCTGTAGGATTTTCATACATGGCCCTTATTATGTTGAGGTACATACCGAATTTGTTGAGAGTTTTTATCATAAATTGGTGTTGAATTTTGTTAAATGCCTTTTCTTCATCTATTGAGATGATTATGACTTTTATCCTTTATTTTGTTAATGTGGTATATCACATTTATTGATTTGCTATGTTGAATCCTTACATCCCAGAATGAATCCTACTCAGTCATGATGTATGATCTTTTTAATATGCTCGTGAATTCTATTTGCTAGTATCTGTTGAAGACTCTTGTGTGTAGGTTCATCAGGGATATTGGTCTGTAATTTTATTTTCCTACAGTGTTCTTTACTGGCTTTGGAATTTTTCCTTCCCTTTCTACTTTTTGGAAGAGTTTGAGAAGGATTGGAATTAATTCTTCTTTAAATGGTATAATTCACCTGTGAAGCCATCTGATCCTGGGATTTTATTTGTTGGGAGATCTTTGCTTCCTAATTCAAATTCCTTGCTTGTTATTGGTCTGTTCAGATTTTCTGTTTCTTCATGATTCAGGCTTGTTAGGTTGTATGTTCCTAGGAATTTATCCATTTCTTCCAATTTATCTAATTTGTTGGCATATAATTGTTGATAATAGAGTCTTATGATCCTTTGTATTTCTGGAGTATCAGTTGTATTGTCTCCTCTTTCGTTTATAATTTTATTAATTTAAGTCATCTCTCCTTTCTTCTTAGTATAATTAAATGTTGGTCAATTTTGTTTATCTATTAAAAAACTGACTCAGTTTTGTTGATCTTTTCTATTATCTTTCTAGTATCTATTTCTTTCATTCTGCTCTAATCTTTATTATTTACTTTCCTTCTGTTAACTTTAGGCTTAGTTTGTTCTTCCTTTTCTAGTCACTTGAGGTGTAAGTTTAAGTCATTTATTTGAGATCTTTCTTGTTTCTTAATGTAGTCATTTATCACTATAACCTTACCTCTTAGCACTGCTTTTGCTGCATCCCATAAGTTTTGGTATGTTGTGTTTCCATTTTTGTTTGTCACTAGATTTTTAAAATTTATTTTTTGATTTTTTCTTTGACTCATTGGTTATTCAGAAGTGTGTCACTTAATTTCCACATATTTGTGAATTTTCCAGCTTTCCTCCTATTATTCATTTCTAGTTTTATACTTTTGTGGTCATAAAAAATACTTGATATGATTTCAATCTTCTTAAATTTTTAAGACTTGTTTTGTGACCTAGTATATGATCTAATCCATAGAATGTTCCATGTGCACTTGAGAAGAATGTGTAATAAAATAATCTTTACCAGTAGATTTTATACTTGTATATGTTTTCATATTACTAATCAGCATCCTTTCATTTCAGCTTGAAGAACTCCCTTTAACATTTCTTGTAAGGTAAGTATGGTGGTGATAAATTCCCTCACTTGGAGGTGGCTATGATGTCACTGGCTAGGTGGGGTATAGCATCTCTGATTCCTGGGAGGGCACAGCAGTGTATTCTCTGTGCAGCTTCATCAGCTGAGGTCAATGTTGGGGAAAACTCTGGAGGTCTCCTGTGTCAAAGACTGTGGAAGTCCTGTGGGTAGCAATGACAGCTAGGGCTATTAAAGTCCTCAAAGGTGAATACTGCTGAGGTCTTCTTGTTCTCCTCTTTTGCCCATGCGAGGAAGTTCTAGCTGAGCAGATCCCTCTTGGTGCCAGGTCTGGTGCCCTGGCACTCTGATCAATAGCAGGGCCAGTCCTGGAATCACATGCATGTGGAACAATCACAGCGCTTGGGTCCTGGGGCACAGGAGCACTTGCTGTGGCAGTGGAGCTAGTGTCTGAGGTGAAGGTATGTGCAGATCTCCTGTGGGACCAAAGTCTAGGTCTCAGGAGTTCACTGCAATGACTAGGGGGTAAGGGGATGGAATAGTGTCATGGGCTCTGGGATGACAGGGTGCAGTAGTAGCCTGGGCCCAGGGAGCAGGGTGCAGTAGCAGCATGGCTTTGGATGGTGAGTCAAAGTCCCAACTCTGGCCCCAGGGGGAAGTTACAGAACAGCAGCATTACATCCGGGTGATGGCCATTGAAGCCAAGTGTCAAGATCCAGAGGGTGGAGTACAGAGAAGCAGCATCTTGGCCTGCTAATGGAGAGTCAAAACCACAACCTAGGGCCCACGCAGGGCTCAGAGCAGTGGCAGCTCCTCTGGTTCTATAGGGGGTGAGGTGCTGTGGCTTTCCAGTCTTGGAGAATGGGGCACAGCAGCAACTGGGGCCCTGGGCACAGGTCTCACCACAGTGACAGCTCCAGCCCTAGTCCTGGAAAGGACATGGGGGGTGCTTGGGGGAGGTTGGAATATATAGATATTTTATAATCCAGCCTTGGTTTCCATCAGCTCAAAGATGAGTCTACTACTTAAAAGGAATTGCTGCTTTTTCCTCCCTGATGATAATTTTTTTTGATCCTTTTCTTTTGCAGTTCAAAAATTGGCCTCTCATTTAAAACTGACTGATTTTTTGAAGAACCATAGATGTATTAAGCATACACATTTTATGTATTCCAAATAATATTCCAGTGAACTTGAAGTTTTTAAATTCGTCTGTTAATACTTCTCAAAGTGTGGTCTCTGGACTAGCAGCCTTGGCATCAACTGGGAACTTATTAGAAATACAAATTCTTGAACCCCACCCCAGATCTACTGAATCAGAAGCTGTGGGGTTCGAGTCCAGAAATCTGTTTTAACAAGTCCTTTGGGTGATTCTGATGCAGGCTAAAAGTGGAGAACCATTGTACTACATTTATACTGCTCTCAGTTAAAGATATCCCAGTATCATTACTATAGAAACATAAGTAGTTAGATTTATGTACTGCTTTTCTATTTCCATTGTCACTATTACTCATATATAATAATATTCTGTTTTCTATGATGTCACATGTAATAAAAATTACATCAACTCTAATGAAATTAACAAAACTATTTTTTAAAATCACACAATAGCTTTTCTTTAAAGTGTCATATACTGCTGCCCGAAAATCTTCTCCCCACCCATACTTTTGAAAATGAATGAATTCTGGACAACGTAAACAACATGAGCAAATTCGTGGAGACAGCAATGAAAATTGCAAGTGTGTAAGGCTTATGAAAATAACACTGACATGAGTAGATGGTGCTCATTGAACAACAGTGGGAAGTAACCTGGATACACAGGGTGGGCCCAGATCATGGAGGGCCTTAAACAGCAGCACGTGAGTTTGAATGTTTGAATTGCTTTCCCTTTTTTCTAATCTTAAAAAAGTTGCAGTTATCTTTTAAATCATAAATGAAAATGTTCGCTCTATTAAAAATGTTAATTTTTGAACACTGCACAACCAATTTCAAAAAGGAAAGAAAGTAAACATAAATGCCTCATGACAAAAACCTGACTGATATGTGTTAGAGCATATTCTGTAGAATTTGTAATGGCACAAAATACAAATGCTAAGAATTTTAAAGACATGATTCTCACCAATCAATGTTAATAACATTAAAATATTATTTACTTATTTATTTTTTTGGTGAGGAAGACTGGCCCTGAGCTAACATCTATGCTAATCTTCCTCTATTTCGTATGTGGGACACCACCACAGCATGGCTTGATGAGTGGTGTGTGGTCTGTGCCTGGGATCCAAACCCATGAACCATGGGTTGCCAAAGTAGAGCATGCAAACTTAACCATTATGCCACTGGGCCAGTCCCTAAAATATTATTTTTAATCACATTTTTACTGTACCCTGGAGAGCATAAATATTATTGGATGAGATTATATTAAATCTAATATGAATTATCATTGACATAGGTATTTAAACTTATATGTTTTGGTACCTTGAATGTTACTATTCAATACTATTCAATATATAAATACTATATATTTCTCCAGCAAGAATTAGAACAATGAACAATAACATTAATCTAATTTTGGAGTTCTGTTTTGTGTCAAAAATTAATAAGGAAAATTAGATTTCTACAGAAACAATTTAAAGTGGAATAAAGTTAATGGAATAGTAGCTATCCTCTACAATCTCTCATTGTAAATATATTATTTACATTTTGTACAGTAGTAGAAAATGCATAACCTATGTGGTAAGAAGAAATCATGAATTGAGCATAAAGTATCAATTAAGAGAAAATAAATGGAGTAATTCTTCACTAGTGACTGATTATCTATTCCCTGAAACTGTGAAAGATTCCAAAGGTGATATAAGGATGAAATGTATTGATAACTCCTGTGAGGGTTTTGGAGAGAATATACATAGAAATTAATAGGAGAATGTTATCGTAAGTTGCCAATGATTGGGTTGTGAGCAATATGAATTTTATGCTTCTCCCTAGAATTATTTTTCCAACACAAGCTTTAGTTCAACATAGCAGCCTGCCCATGAACAGTAATTGCTGAGATTATCTAAATCAGATCCAATCCAGCTTTTCAGTTTGCTCCTATGGACTACCCAGATAACGGTGTCATTTATATATTAATTATGTGATAATTTGATTAATTGAGCTAATATTTGTGCCAAATATGTGTGCTTCTCAAGCCTGTCTACAAAATAGGATTCACCTGGAGTGCTTTTAGAAAAACATTAATTCTCTGCCCCTATCCCCAGACCAATGAAACCATATTGTCTGTAGGTGATTCAAATGTGCAGCCAGAGTCGAGAACTATGGTACTTATTATTTCATGATATAAGGGAAATCAACTAATACCCAAGTTCATATACAAATGACTTCAGCTGATTTTTGTTTACCTAGATCTTGTAGCTACTGGCAGAGGGGGTCCAGTGAACAGATTCAGTTTATATTGGCTCCATTTAAATGTTTCTCCTCCAAAACCACTTCTTTCATGGCAATTACAACTTCCTATCCACAGCACTCCCCCATAGAATTTCCTGTGATAATGGAAATATTCTATATCTGTGCCCTCCAATATGGGAGCTATGAGCCATATGCAGCTATCAAGCTCTTGAAATGTGGCTAGTGTGACTTGAGAATCTAGATTTTTAATTTTATTTAATTTTAATTAGTTTAGCCATATGTGGTTTGTGGCTCCCATGTTGGACAGCACAACTCAAGAATTATCAGTGATCCAACAGTTAATCAGAACCTGCGAAGGTAATGAACTATTCAGAGGGATATTTAGGAAATCTTGCTGATGAATGACTAGTAGAACTAAAAATGGCTTGCTGGAGAGGTATTCCTTCTTCTATAGTAGTAATGGAACTAATAGTATCCCTATTAGTAGTAATAATAGTACTAATAAAAGTATTAGTACTTTTTTACTATTTACATTTACTATTAGTAATAGTAAATGCAATAGTATAACTAATATTAGTAATAGTATTCCAACAGAGGAACAGTATTTCAACAGAGCTGTTGGATAAGATGTAATGCTTCTTAGGATAGCAGGATGACGTATTGAGCAGGCGATGTCAGTTTCAACCAAGAACTCTGACTAGCTTAAATTAGACCAGGATTAGGGCAAAAATGAGTAGGGTCTACACCCTTTGGAAAGCATTGGCTACCATCAAAGATAAGACAAGTCCCTTCCCTTCTTGAATAGGTCAGATAATGAGATAGTCATGGCATAGATATGAGAATGATCATCTAATGAACCCTGGAAACTCAAAGATTCCTTTGGTTCTCTTGTGAGTCAATCAAAAGCAGAAAACTTGTGTAAATCATATGAATGCTTTAAGTAAACTGAAAAAAGCCCAGAGAGTATTTCTCTAGTCTTTTGAATACATTTTTACTACAGTTGTTCGAAATATGGTGCTGCTGAAGACAGATCTGGCCTACCTAAGCCAAAGGTTTGTGTCAGTCTGCTTTGGAATGTAAATTAGAATGTCATCTTCATAAACAAGCTCTATCCAGAAGGTAGTGGAAGGATAATTTTTTGTTCATAAAAATTATGGGATCATTCATGCTCTTGAGGCTTACTCAATTGGCAAGGATGCCTCTAACATTCCATTTTCCACTTGTCACTATCTCTCATTGAAATCAAATTGTTGATGTCTTAAACATTCAGTTCCAAACTTCTCATAAAGCTGGTCCAGGAGATTAGAGATCAACAAAAGCAGATAGCAATCTAAATGTAACCATTTGATACCTTAGTGGTTTGAGAGGCAAAATGTTTTACTTTTCTTCTTCAAGAGGAACACATGATTACTTTTGGGGGGAGGTTAGAGGAATTTATTTTCTCCCTTTATATGTTGGTGGTTAACTTTTTGCATGGGAACAATGATTTCAGGAGCAGAGAGAGAGAGTATATTCATTTGGAGGTTCCTAGGTACCAGTTGACTACACAGCTACATTCATGATGCAGGGGCGACATTCAATTGTTTTCTCATTTAGAAAACAACTCTCAGCATGTTGTGCTCTTATCTAGGTCAATGAACACTGGGGTGGCAAATAAAACAAAATTTTTAACAGGCTGTGGACAGTAAATTGTACCTTAGAGAATATGAATTTCCAACAGAAATGGCTGAATCATTGGGCCAAAGAATAAGGCATGTCAGTCACTAGGATCCGGGGTACTGATAGCTTCTAACTGAGTGAGATCCTGGTTCTTGGAGCTACCTTGACACTTTGAAGTCTATCATTGCTTTAATCTAATGGGAGGAACCTACACCGCAGAGTTTCACTGAGACAGAGACTGCTGTCTCTGCATCTACAGACTGGAAAGGCAAAAAGCATTGTGATTGTTTTCTCTCTCATGCCTCTTCCACTGCCCTATCACCTGCCAGGACAGCCAATCAAATGCTCAAGTTGCAGATGGTAAGCTCGCAGGCTGAGTGCTCATGGTTAACATGCACTGATCCCCCAAAATACAAGTATAATTTCTATCTTAGGAGCACGGAATTTCAGACTCTTCAATATGGGCAGAGGCCGTAGTGGTAGAAACTATGTGTGGACAGGTTCTTACATGTGACCATATGTTCATCATCTGAGGATCAAGGACACAAGTTCATCTAAATTGCTCAAGGACATATAGCACATAAGCAGCAGATAAAGTTGGGAAACCATACAGTTGAGCTTTAAAGTCCAGGATTTTCGTCTCTAATATATATCCTACCACAAGGCCAATCTCACGGCCAATTCCTACCGTAAGAGCCAATCTCACAATGTTATTAAAAAATTATCCTGATATTTGTTAAAAATGGTAATAAAGACTTTATTCAAGACTATTGCAATAAGGGAGGGAGATTGAGCTCAACTCCAAATACAGCAAAGACAACTGGGGGTTTATAGCCAATGAGCAGAGTGAGGGGGTCAGCAGATGTAAAATTACTAAGAGACGGCATCAAGGGTAGTGGGATTCCTACTAAATTAACCTAACAATATTCTTGCTAAAGGCAGGCCAACGACAGGGCCAAGCATGAGGCCTAAGTCAAAAAGAGAGCTTAACTAAAGTTTGGTTAAGGAGGGAGTCTTTGTCAATGTTCAGCGAAAATGAACCTTTTAGCATTGAGAGAAAGATCATTGATTTTGAAACCCAAAAAGCCTAGATAATATTCGAAAACTGCCATGCAATTAGTGTGAAATATACTCATAACAAGAAATGCACAAAACTGAAAGTCTCAGAAATGCTTGTGTGTTAGAGGTTGAATTAAATGAAATTTACAATTACAATTTAAAATGAAATTTACAAAAAAATAAATTTACAATTTATTTTCAGAACTCTTCTTTACTATCTGGAACAAATTTGAAACTCTAAGATCAAAGCCTCTTTGGTGCCGATATTAAGAAAGGAGCTCTATATTGAAGTTCCAGCTTGCTTCTGTCCAGTAATGTCCCTGTAATGCCTTCTGCTGTGGTGTGAAAGCGATTAAAAGAAACTTGTGCTCTGCATGTTTTGACAATGTCATGATTATTTAAGTGTCATAGTGTTTGCAAATATATTCTATAGGATACTATAGAGAAAAGTCACCTTCATACATTTCTTACACGTCCAGGTAAAGGAACTGAATTTAGAAAAGAAAATATCTTGCTTTAGGCTTTTTCTATTAAAACTGGAAATTCATTGAAAAGATCAAAACAAAGTTTTTATTATTTGTATAATATTTATTAAACCCAGTGAGACTACAAATCATACTACTAGCTCTAGCTGAACTGTGAAAGATACTCATAAACTCAAAGAACTTATTGTGTGTTGGAATGTTATTAATGAATATCAAGTTTAATTGACACTAGTGTTAAAAGCGACATTGGAAAGAGTAAGAGGAAAAAAAAGAATAAGAGAAAAAGCTTCTAAATATTGAATGAGTTAGTAATCCAGTATCTTTATGTTGTCATTCTTTCTCTTTTGGCCCTGAGATTGATGGATTTTCTTTATTATTATCATCTAATCACATGTCTCTTTTTATGTGAAGATTTGTCGAAATATTTTCTCAGCTTCTAATATTTCTAAATCTTATTAATTAATATTTTGGTATCTTATCTACTTGAAAACCCAAATGAAATAATACTGATGTATTTAATTAGATTTTTTCAAGAATTCAAAATTACTGTACTCACCATTTTAAAAAGTGCTTATAATATTGCTAGACTACTGCTTTAGTGAAAAAAATCAATAGGCATTTAAATTTCCATATTTAAGAATTTAATCTTTCACATATAGGAGCTTTTAATATGATATACAGTCGCTGTCGATCCCAGAGATAGATTCAAAGTCATTTCTCTGTCACATCTTTGGTGCCCCTCAGTGAAACACAGACAAATTTTAAAGCAAAATACATTTTTGCTCCATCACCGTAGCAATTTGTTTTGAAAACTTTGAGACCTAGGTGGAGGATAACATTTGATCCCACTTTATTTACCTTCATTCTATAGAATATATTTCTTTAAACAACCCTAGAGTGCAGAGCATGTGTTGTAATAAATCATGTACAACATCTAATTCTAGTCCATGTAGAATTCCTTTTACAACTTGATGTCTGGCCTCTGCTTAGGTCCATCTATTTACAGTGATCTCACGCTCTCCATTTTGGAAGTCTCTCACTGTCAGAAATGGTTCTTAACATTGAGTCAAACTCTACCTTCATATAAATTATTCCTCTTGGTGAGGCTAAAATGAAACTGAAAAAATATTTTAAAAGAGATTAAATGAGATGGTAAAAGTAGAGTTCCGGAACGGTGACTGGCACCAAAAACATTACCTAATTATTATCATCAAAACCACTGAAAATGCTTTACAAGAATTATCTCCATGGGTGTGAAGATTAAGTAGGATGATATATTTAATATATTTGAAAGTAATATTACTCAGTGGGATTATTAGGGAAAGTTTTACTTAGAATCAAGAGAGAACTCGATATATCTATAATATTTTATCAATATTATTTTCTTAATAATAACCTTTAAATGTTTCAAGAACATAATATTGATTGAAAAAACCAAACACACTAGAAACTATGATATTCAAGACAAAATGATGTATATAGATACTGAACTGTAGTCAAATTTGTTTCTTGCAGGAGCACAGATTAACAATTCTAAACATATGTTACATGTATTCTGAGGTTGAACAAATAAATATAGGCATGATGGAGAGAAGGAGCTAGGTTTCTCACCATTGGAGGGAGATGTTATAGACAAGAAAGATGGAAAGCCTAGAATGAACTCCATGGTAATGGGTATATGGAAAGTCTTTGTATTATTTTTGCAACTTGTCTATAGGTCTAAAATTATTTTAAAATAAAAACATTTTTTAAATAATCACCCAGAGAGCATTTGTATAATGAAATCTGAAGATGAATAGGAAACCCTAAATTTAAGATTTGGATCTGAAAAACAGGTTCTGTTTTGATACTTGCCCTTGTCTCACCCCCTTCCCAGCATGGCACAGTGTGGTTGGAGTGAGCAGCACAGTTCCCAGTTCCCTCCTTCAAGCCAGAAAAAGCAGAATAGAAAATATTAGCAACATTCTAACCTGTCAATCATCTCCCAAAGGGACTGGTTTCTGTCTTGCTGGAGTCATAGCTCATAGTTTGGATCTCAGTTGGCAGGAGCTGTGGGAGGCAGTGGCAGGCACGTTGGCACATGGAAACTGCAGGGGAAATGTACACCTGTGCTCATCTGGGAGCAAGAGATTATGGGCAGAGAAATACAGTAAAACATCTAAAACCCTGAGAAAAAGCTGGGATGAGACTCTTTGGGAAATTAAGACTTAAGCAGAGAGAAATTAGGGGGAAAAAAGGTACACACAAAGGCCCAGGAAGGACACATGCCCAGAAAAGAACTGAGAATACCTTAAACTTTCACTCTGGGCTAATTATAAGGCTCAAGGGCCTACTAATTAGCAAAGGTCTTCCAGGCCAGTCTGCAAACACTGGGGGAGGTATTTGCTCTTTCAAGTGGCAACTGTCAACAGGAAATCACAAAGCATGCAGAGAAACAAAAATATAGTCTATTAAAAGTAGCAAAATAAATATCTAGAAACTGTCCCTGAAAAAACACAGGCATCAGCTTTACTAGATAAAGCCTTTAAAGCAACTGTCTTAAATATGTTCAGAGAGAAAGTAAAATATGATCAAAGAACTAAAGGAAATCAGGGAAATGAGATACAAACAAAATGAGAATATCAACAAAGAGAAATTATAAAAAATAACAAAACAAGGAGGATTTGGAGAAGATGAAGAAGTAAGAAGTACCAGAAATCCATCTCCCCACCTGGACAAAAACCGTACTGGCATATCTGTCTGATATAACAATTTTGGAAATATGGAGTCTGAAGTCTTGCAATTTTCAAAGGAAGATTTGGATGGTAAGTTACAATTAATTTCTGTCAATTTCAGCATTAAGCATGGTAGCAGCTACCCAGCCCCCAGCCCCTAGCCCAATGGGAGGCATCAGTATTCCTGGAGCACCCAGCACACAGCTTATGGGAGCCAAAGTGGGCAATAAGGAACCTGTCTAAGTATTTGGGATCTGTGCTCTGATCACAATTGCTGCTTCTGCCCACTGAGGTGCAGAGCTTAAGTCTACACCTCAGGCTGATCCCCAGTACAGAGACAGCCACAAGAATCAATCAAAACAACACAGCAAACTCCGGGGAAGGGAGAGAATCTCCAATGTTATAAAATTATAAGATTCAAACGTCCAGTTTTGCAAAAAAAAAAAAAAAAAAATCACAAGGCATACAAAGAAATAAAAATATGGCCCATTCAAGGTTAAAATAAATGAGCAGAAACTGTCCCTGAGGAAAACTAGTCGGCAGACTTACTAGATGAAGACTCTAAAGCAACTGTCTTGAAGATGCTCAGAGAGCTGCGAGAAGAAGCGGAGAATGCCGAGAACACACGGAATGAACAGAGTGGAGATATCCAATGAAGAGAAAATACTTTAAAAGAAGAGAAAATTTGAATTGAAAAAATACAATAACTAAAGTGAAAAGTTCACTAGAGGGATCTAAAAGCAGATTTGAGAAGGTGGAGCAAAGGATCAGTGAACTTGATAAGACAATTGAAATTATCAAGTCTGAGGAACAGAAAGAAAAAAGATTGAATTAAAGTGAACAGGGCCTAAGGGACACCATCAAGCAGATGAAAATATGCGTTGTGAAATTCCCAGAAGGAAAAGAGACAGAGAAAGGGGAAGATAGATTATTTGAAGAAATAATGGCTGAAAACAAAACAAACAAAAGTTGAGAGAGTTTAGCACATCTAGACCTGCCTTAGAAGAAATGCTAAAAGGAATTCTTGGAGTGGACATAAAGGGTGGAATTGACATCATAAAACTTAGGAAGGTAGCATAAACTCACGGGTAAATGTAAACATATGGTAAAAGTAGGATCTGTAATATGATAAAGATGGTGCATATTCACTTACAACTCTAGCTTAACGTTAAAAAACAAGTATAGTAAAAATAACCACAACTACAATAAGCGGTTATTGGATACATAATGTAAAAAATGTGCAAACTGTAACATCAATAACCTAAAGTGTGATAGGGGCAGAAGTAAACAGATAAAGTTTAGGAATGCTACCAAATTTAAGTTGTTATCAGTTTAAAATAGGGTGTTATAACTTTAAGATATTTTATATAAGCCTCATGCTAACCACAAAGGAAAAACCTGTAGTAATTACACAAAAGGACATGATAAAGCCAAAGCATATAGATACCAAAAGACATCAAACCACACACACACACACAAAGGATAAGAAGCAAGACCAAATTTACAATGGGATCAAAGTAAGTTAATAAAATAGACTATTAAAGATATAAGTTGTTAAATGTAAGCCTCTTGGTAATAACAAAGCAAAAACTTACAGTAAATACACAAAGTGTAAAGAGAAAGGAATATAAGCATACCACTAAATAAAGTCATCAAACCATAAAGCAAGAGAGCTAGAGAAGAAGAGAGGAACTACAAAAACAGCCAAAGAACAATTCACAAAATGGCAATAAGCACATACCTATCAATAATTACTTTAAATATAAATAAACTAAGTTCTCCAATCAAAAGACATAGAGTGACTGAATAGATTAAAAAAAATTGATGTATATGCTGCCTACCAGAGACTCACTTTAGATGTAAGGACACACAGACTAAAAGTGAAGGAATGGAAAAAGATATTCCACGCAAATGGAAACAAAAAGAAAACTAGAGTAGTTATACTTATATCAGACAAAATAGACTTTAAAACAAAGACTGTAATAAAAGACAAAAGATATAACATTTGTAAATATTTATGCACCCAACATAGAAGCACCTAAATATATAAGGCAAATAGTAACAGGTGTAAAAGGAGAAATACATAGCAATACAATAATAATAGGGCACTTTAATACCCCTCTTATGTCGATGGATAGATCATCAAGAGAGAAAATCCATAAGGAATTATCAGCTTTAAACAATATGTTTAACCAGATGGACTTAACAAACATTTGCAGAACATTCCATCCAAAAGCAACAGAATACACTTTCTTGTCAAGTGCACATGGAACATTTTCAAGATAGATTATATGCTAGGCCACAAAACAAGTCTTAAGAAATTTAAGAGGATTGAAATGATACCAAACATCTCTCCCAGTCACAATGGTATAAAACTAAAAATTAATTACATGAAGAAAACAGGAAAATTCACAATTATGAGATTAAACAACATGCTACAGAACAATCAAATGGTCAAAGAATAAATCAAAAGAGAAATAAAAAAAACCTGAGACAAATGAAAATACAAACGTGACATACTCAAATTTATGGGATGCAGCAAAATTAGTTCTTAGAGGGAAGTTCATAGAGATAAATATCTACCTCAAGAAACAAGAAAAGTCTCAAGCAACCTAATTTTTGCACCTCAAGAAATTAGAAAAGAACAAATAAAACCCAAAGTTAGTACAAGGAAGAAAATAACAAAGCAGAAATGAAGGAAACTGAGACTAAAAAGACAATATAAACGATCAATGAAACTAAGAGCTGGTTCTTTGCAAAGAAAAACAGAATTGACAAACCTTTAGCAAGAAACACCAAGAAAAAGAGAGGACTCAAATAAAATCAGAAATGAAAGAGGAGATGTTACAACTGATACCACAGAAATACAAAGTATCATAAAAGACTATTATGAGCAATTATATGCTAACAAATTGGACAACCCAGAAGAAATGTGCCAGACGCCGTCCTGCAACTGCTGCAGCCCAGTGATACAGTCGGGGCACACGAAGCACGGGAGTTGCAAAGCCACCCCTACAGGAACGGCCGAGGGTCCTCCTTGCTCAAACCCCTGTTACCAGTTGCTGTGTTGGCTCTCTTCATGACGCTTGTGCTTACCCAGGGGAATCTGCTAGGAAAGGGGAATCCCACTGTAATAGACAAGAAAGACCCTCTTCTGACTAACACTCCTTCAACATCCCCAGGGCCCTGCCGAAGAAAGAGGGTTAAAGGGTCAGATGTCTCAGTGTGGGAGTTATATAAGAGGATGTGGGGACCTGTATGTGCCTGGTCTAGACGTACCTTGGCTTACCTTTGCCCCAAGGCTTGTTCCGTCCTCCAGCATAACCCGAGTCTCACCCCCTGCAAAAAATACTGTAGGGATCTGTAAATATTAACTGCACTTACCCAGAAAATGAAAAGAACAGCTCTGTCCCAAGACTGAATAAGGGAAGTAACCTTACTAGAAACTGCTGATGACCCAAATAAATTAAGGAAGTAAAATGATATCATGGGGAAAAATCAAGCTACTTCAGGGGAGAAAATAGATGTACCCCAGATGCTTATGTAATCCTCAAAATATATATAAACTCACGCTTGACAATAAAGACTTCAGACTTGCTTCCACCAACTTGGTGTGCAGTCTCAATCTCTTTGCCAACGCCATTCATCCCTCAGGAACCTGGACTCTGTTGGAGCTGGACTCCGACAGAAATGGATATATTCCTAGAGATATACAGCCCACCAAGACTGAATCATGATGAAATAGAAAATTTGAACAGACCGATTACTACTAAGGAGATTAAATCAATAATCAAAAACCTACCAACAAATGTAAGTTCAAAACTAGATGAATTCTAGCAAACATCCACAGAATAATTAATACCAAACCTTCAGAAACCCTTCCAAAAAATAGAAGAGTAGAGAACTCTTCCAAACTCATTTTATGAAGCCAGAATTACCAGTACTAGTACAAAAGCCAGATAAGGACACTACAAAAAAAGAAAATTACAGGATAATATCCCTGATGAATATAGATGCAAAAATATGAAATGAAAACATAGGTAAACTGTTTTTTATTTTTTTTAGCTTAAATAAATTGAATTTTTTTAAAAAAAAAGAAGCAAGGGGCTGGCCTGGTTGTGCAGTGGTTAAGTTTGCATGCTCTGCTTTGGTAGCCCAGGGTTCACTGGTTCAGATCTCAGGTGCAGACCTATGCACCACTTATCAAGCCATGCTGTGGCAGGTGTCCCACGTATAAAGTAGAGGAAGACGGTCATGGATGTAGGCTCATGCCCAATCTTCCTCAGTAAAAAAGGAGGTGGATTGGTGGTGAATGTTAGCTCTGGGCTAATCTTCCTCAAAAATGAAAAAACAAGAAGCAAGAAATAATTGATCTACAAAACAGCTAAAAAAACAATTAACAAAATTGCAACACTAAGTCCTTATGTATCGATGATTACTTTAAATGTAAGTGGATTAAATTTTGCTATGAAAGACATAGACAGTCTAAATGGATTTAAAAAAATGGAATACAATGATATTATGCTTGCAAGAGACTCACTTTAGCCTAAAGACACACACAGACTGAGAGTGAAAGATGAAAAAAGATAGTTCAAATAAATGGTAGCCAAAAAACCAGGGGTATCTACATTTATATAAGACCAAAATAGACTTTACATTAAAAATGATACGAAGAGACAAAGAAGGTTATTATATAATGATAAAGGGGTCAATCCATCAAAAAGATATAACAACTGTACATATACATGCACCCAAGATAGGAGCATCTAAATATATAAAGCAAATATTAACAGACACAAAGGGAAAAATTGACAGTAATACAATAATAGTAGGGGATGTTAACATTCCACTTACATCAATGGATAGCTCATCCAGACAGAAAATCAATAAGGAAACATTGGCCTTAAATGATGCATTAGGCCAGATGCATTTAAAAGATGTATACAGAAAATTCTATCAAAAAACAGGAGAATACACATTCTTTTCAAGTGCACATAGAACATTCTCTAGGAGAGATCACATCTTAGGCCACAAAACAAGTCTCAATACATTTAAAAAGACTGAAAACACATCAAACATCTTTTCTGACCACAATGGCATGAGACTAGAAGTCAACTACAAGAAGAAAACTGGAAAAAACACAAACACATGGAGTATAAACACATACTACTAAACAATGAATGGGTCATTGAAGAAATCAAAGAGGAAATAAAAAATACCTTGAGACAAATGAAAATGAAAACACAAAATTCCAAAATCTATGGGATGCAGCAAAAGCAGTTCTAAGAAAGAAGTTTATAGCAATACAGGCCTACTTCAGGAAATAAGAAAAATCTCAAACAATCTAACCTTACACATAAAGCAATCAGAGAAAGAAGAATAAACAAAACCCAAAGTTAGCAGAAGGAAGGAAATAATAAAGATCAGAGTGCAAAAAAATGAAATAGAGACTAAAAAAAAAAAAAGGAAAAGACCAATCAAACTATAAGCAGATTCTTTTAAAACAAAGAAAATTGATAAACCTTCAGCCAGATTCATTAAGAAAAAAAGAGGGCCTAAATAAATAAAATCAGAAGTGAAAGGGGAGAAGAAATACAAAGGATCAGAAGACATTACTAAGAACAATTATATGCCAACAAATTGGACAACCTAGAAGAAATGGATAAATTCCTAGAAATATACAATCTTCCAGGAGTGAATCAGGATGAAATAGAAAATACGAAGAGATCAATTACTAGTAATGAAATTGAATCAGTAATCAAAAAACTCACAACAAGCCCAGGATCAGAAAGCTTCATAGGTTAATTCTACCAAATATTTAAACAAGAGTTAATAATTATCTTTCTCAAACTATTCCAAAAAATAGAAAAGGAAGGAATGCTTCCAAATGCATTCTACAAGGCCAGCATTACCATGATACCAAAACCAGAAAAAAAAGCACAAAAAAATAAAATTACAGGCTAATATCGCTGATGAACATAGATGCAAAAATCCTCAACAAAATATTAGCAAACCAAATTCAACAATACATTAAAAGGATCATACACCATAATCAAGTGGGATTTATTTTAGAAATGCAAGAATGATTCAATATCTTCCAGTCAATCAACATGATACACCAAATTAAGAAAACAAAGAATAAAAATCATATAATCATCTCAAGAGATGCAGAAAAAGCTTTTGACAAAATTCAACATCACCTATGGTAAAAAAAAAAAAAAAAAAAAAACTCTCAACCAAGTATGTATAGAAGAAACATACCACAATGTAATAAAGCCCATATAAGACAAATCTACAACTAACATCATATTCAAAGGTGAAAGGCTAAAAGCATTTCCTCTAAGATCAGAAACAAGACAAGGATGCCTACACTTACCACTTTTATTCAACATAGTATTGGAACTCTTAGCCACAGCAATCAGACAAGAAAAAGAAAAAAATACATCCGAATTGGAAAGAAAGAAGTAAAACTGTCACTGTTTGCTGATCACATGATAACATATAGAGAAAACAGATACATAGATCAATGCAACAGGATATAGAGTCCATAAACAAACCCACACATATATGGTCAATTAATCTGCAACAAAGGAGGCAAGAATATACAACA
Organism: Equus caballus; assembly: GCF_041296265.1. Taxonomy (NCBI): domain Eukaryota; kingdom Metazoa; phylum Chordata; class Mammalia; order Perissodactyla; family Equidae; genus Equus; species Equus caballus. The sequence goes on along the minus strand of NC_091712.1, from coordinate 16,470,271 downwards.
GGGAAAAGACAGTCCTTTCAATAAATGGTTTTGGGAAAATTCAACAGCTACATGCAAAACAATAAAACTGGACCACTTTCTTACACCATATAAGAAAAATTAACTCAAAATGAATTAAAGACTTAAAGGTAAAACCTGAAACCATAAAACTCCTGGAAGAAAACATAGGTAGTAAACTCTTTGACATTAGTCTTAGCAATATTTTTTTGGACCTGTCTCCTCAGGCAAGGGCACAAAAGCAAAAATAAATAAATAGGACATCAAACTCAAAAGCTTTTGCATAGTGAAGGAAATAACCAACAAAATGAAAAGGCAACCTACTGAAGGAGAGAAGATATTTGCAAATGATGTATCCAATAAGAAGTTAATATCCAAAATATATTTAAAAACTCATACAACTCAATACCAAAAAAAAAAAAAAAAAAATCTGATTAAAAACTGGGCAGAGGACCTGAATAGACATTTTTCCAAAGAAGACATACAGATGGCTAACAGACACATGAAAAGATGCTCAAAATCACTAATCATCAAGGAAATGCAAATCAAAATTATGAGATATCACCTCACACCTGTCAGAATGACCATCATCAAAAAGACAACAAACAAGAAGTGTTGGAAAGGATGTGAAGAAAGTGAAACCCTCGTGCAGTGTTGGTGGGAATGTAAATTGATGCAGCCGCTATGGAAAACAGTGTGAAGTTTCCTCAAAAAATTAAAAATTGAAGCATCATACAATCCAGCAGTTCCACTTCTGAGTATTGATTCAAAGAAAACAGAAACTCTAATTCAAAAAGATATATGCACCCTACGTTCATTGCAGCATTATTTACAATAGCCAAGATACGGAAGCAAACTAAGTGCCCATCAACAAATTAATGGATAAAGAAGAGGTGATATACACATATGTATACAATGGAATATTACTCAGCCATAAAAACATCAAGTCTTGCCATTTGCAACAACATGGATGAACCCAGAGGATATTATGCTGAGTGAAGTAAGTCAGATAGAGAAAGACAAATACCGTATGATTTCACTTATACGTTGGAATCTAAAAAACAAAACAGACTGATGAATGCAGAGAACAAACTGGTGGTTGCCAGAGGAGAGGTGGGTTTGGGGTTGGGCAAAATAGGTGAAGAGTATTAAGAGGTACAAACTTCCAGTTATAAAATAAATACATCACAAGGATGTAATATACAGCATAGAGAATATAGTCAATAATGTTGTATAACTTTGCATGCTGACAGATGGCTACTAGACTTATTATGGTGATCATTTTTTTAAAGTATATAAAGGCCAAATCACTATTTTTGACACTTGAAAGTAACATAATATTGTATGTAAACTATACTTGCATAGAAAATTAAACATAAAAGCTAATACAATAAAATTCTTTGAAGAAAGCATACAGGAAAAATTTGTAATATTGGATTTGGTAATAACTTCTTAGATATGCAACCAAAAGCACAGGGAACAAAAGAAAAATACATATTGAACTTCATCAGAGTTAAAAACCTTTGTGCATCAAGAACACTATCAACAAACAGAAAAGAAACCCATGGAGTGGGAGAAAACTTTGAAAATAATATATCTGATAAGGGATTAATATCCAAAAAATATATAAAAAATCTTACGATTAAACAATAACAAAACTTAATTTTAAAATGGGCAAAGGACTTAGACGTTTCTTCAAAGAAGATATACAAATGGCCAACAAGCACATGAAAAGATGCTTAACATCACTAAAGACTACAGAAATGCAAAACAAAAACACTATGAGATATCACCTCACACTCATTAGGATGGCCATTGTTAAGAAAACAGAAAACAAAAACTGCGGGCAAGAATATGAAGAAATTGGAACACTTGTGCATTGCTAGTGGGAATGTAAAATGGTATAGCCACCATGGAAAACACGATGGTAGCTCCTCAAAAAATCAAACATAGAGTTACTATATGAACCAATCATTCTACTTCTGGATATATACCCCAAAATATTGAAAGCAAGGACTCAAACAGATATTTAAACACGCATGTTTATAGCAGCACTATTTGCAATAACTAAAGGCGGAAGAAATCCAAATATACATGAATGGATGAATGGATAAACAAAATGTGGTATCTACATACAATGGAGTATTGTGCAGCTGTAAAAGGGCAAATCTTATAGATGCCATAACATGGATGACCCTCAACACATCATGCTAAGTGAAATAAGTTGGTCATAAAAGGACAAATCTTGTATGATTCTACTTGTGTAGAGTACCTAGTACTCATAGAGATGACAGGGGAATGGTAGTTGCCAGAGACTAGGGTTAGGGGGAAATGGGAAGTTATTGTTTAAAGGGTATGAAATTTTAGTTTGGGCAGCTGAAAAATTTCCGGAGATAGATGGTGGTGATGTTGCACAACAATATGAGTATATTTAAAGCCACAGAATTCTACAACGAAAAATGGTTAAATCTTTTAGAAAACAAATAACAAAAACCAAAATTCCTTCCACTTGTTGAGGAGAGACAGAAACACTAGAGGCAACCTTACACACATATTTGCTGCCCTGCCCCATTTTCTAGAGCTATTCTTGTATGAGTCTGGTTGATGGGCATAAAAGGAGGTAGGAAAAGACGAGCCCTTTAGGAAAATTTGAGAGTCTCCTTGGGACAGTAGGGATCAAAAACTTTTCCTGGAGACTCAACTTCAGTAAATGTCTCCTCCTGAGGCTAGAGGTCAGCCCAGAGTTGCGATGGTGTCATTGGCATTTCTGTCACTGTCATCAACATTTGGACAGAAGCTGTCATCTGGACAGAAGCTATCAAGGTCCCTGGAAGAGACACTGCTGATCAGATCCTCTACACCTGTCTCACACTCCCCCTCATTTCTGTGAAAGTCACAGAGTTCTGGGCCTCTCTAGGTCTGGCCTGTGCAAGTGATATCGTTGGAAGTTAACTCCCAAAACTGTCACAAGAAAGGCCCTAAAATAAACAGAGCATAGTAAAGGGTTAAAAAAAAAATTATGATTCAAGAATGAGTGACAATATGAAATTTTTTTTTTTTTTTTTTTTTGGTGAGGAAGATTAGCCCAGAGCTAACATCCACCACCAATCTTCCTCTATTTGCTGAGGAACATTGGCCCTGAGCTAACATCTGTGCCTGTCTTCCTCTATTTTATATGTGGGACACCTGCCACAGTATGGCTTGACAAGCAGTGCATATGTCTGCACCCAGGATCTGAACTGGTGAATCCCGGGCCATCAAAGCAGAGCACATGAACTCAACTGCTACGCCACTCGGCCAGGCCCTGAAGTACATTTTCAAAGCAGAGAAATTCTTCATGTCATTTTATCAAACATTAAAATTTGATAAATTGATGGCAAATTTTATTTGTGATAAATATTGCACAAAATGTTTTAATCTTTTAGTTATGCACACAGACATTCATCAAGAATCTGCATCAAAAGCTGTTCTAGAAGAAATGCCAAAGAACAAAGACATCCAGCTTGGAGATGCTCAAGTTAATCAGATTTCCAAAAGAGATTTACAACAAAAGGTGACCACTGGTAGGAGTAGAGCAGAATTTTAACCTGACTACTATAGTCTGATATAGTAAAACAGTTGTGGAAACATAATGATATTTCCTACAAGCAGCTACTAGTAGGTAAAACTGGTTTTATATTCTCTACCTGTATTGTTTTTAATTATACATTAAAACATATTGATTTGGCAGAAATGGTTAAATTTCATATCATGCAGGACTCTAATGGAGAATAGTTCGCTTGTGTTTGGCATGGACTCGCATTACTGGTATTAATTTGGATAGTCTTATTACAGCAAAAAGTTTACATAGAGAGTTTCAGTTTGGAAAGATGAAAAAAGTCCTGCAGTTTGCTTGCACAACAATGTTAATGTACTTAAAAATACTGAATTGTACACTGAAAAAGGTTAAGATGGTAAATTGTATGTATATTTTACCACAGTCAAAATTTTTAAGAAAAAAATAAAATGAGTCATAGATCTAAATATAAAAGTTGAACAACTACAACACTTCTAAAAGAAAATCTTTATGATCTTGGGGTAGGGAAAATATTTCTTACAACTCAAAAAACAATAACTATAAAATTTTAAAAATATGCTAAACTAGACTCATCAAAATTTGACTTCTGATCTTTGAAAGACACTTAAAAAAGAGACAACTCAGAGACTAAAGAAAATGTACAATACACATATCTGACACAGAATTTGTATCCAGAATAAATAAAGAAATTTTATAACTCATAATAAGCAGCAAAAAACTCAATTGAAAAATAGGGAAAGATTTGTAAAAAGAATAGAAGATCAATAAAGACATTTTCAAGCAAGCAAAAGCTGAAAGATTTTATTACCAAGACTCACACTATAAGAAAAGTTAAAGGAATTTATTCAGGAAAAAGGAATATGATACCAGACACAAATTTTTATTTCCACAAAAAAATTCAAAGAACTTAAATAGTAACAGAGGTCAAGATAGTGGTGTAGGTGGACTCTGAACTCATCTGCTCTCAAGAACACAACCAAGTTACAACGATTTTTGGAACAACTACCCCTGAGAGAGAACTGAAAACGGGATAAAAAGACCCCCTGCAACAAAGGACAGTCATGACTGAGGTGTAAGAAGAAGAAATTCCTGTCCAGAGAGAAAAAAGCCACCATTGTAACCTGCAGAGCTTTGGGTGGGAGCAACCCTAAGGTATGCAGCCTTCCCTGGAATAGTGGGGGACCTGAGTGAAGGAATGAGACCCCTACAAGCATCCTTCAGACTAAGCACAACTGAGACAGTGTCATAATATCTGGCTTTGCTAGCTATTAACTACTATGGGGAATACCCTTAGAAAAGCTATCAGACATAAGCAGCAAAAACCAGCTGTTAAAGGGCCAATGCACAAACTCACCCATTTCAGAAAGCAAACTAAAATTACCAGAAAGAAAGGTGCAAAGTACTTTGATGAAAACAGTCAGGTTTGATGAACCAGACAAACTCTGGGTGCATCTCAGTGAGAGGGGAGATCTCTCCACGGACTGAGACATTGGTGGCAGCCATTATTATGACCTAGTACAGCTGTGCAGAAACAGATGCTAGCAGATGCCATTGGAGTTCTTCCTCTGGCCTGTTAGCCCACGGTCAGCCCCGCCCACTAGAGTACTGATTTAATCCAGCTCAGAAAGTGCAGGCAGCCCTCCCTAGGGACTGGCCTCACCTAACAGCAAGCCCTTGGTCAACTTTTCAGCCTGCATAGACTGGGTGCCTGGATCTTCTGCAGGCAGGTGAGTGGGTACACCTCAGTGGGGTAGGGCATGCATGACAAATGGGTGGAGTGTGTGGAGCATTGGTGGAGTCTATGAGGGCCTCTGCAGAGGGGAAACTGGGTCCTCTCCAAGGGGCCAGGACGTGTGCACAGGCCAGGACTGTGTTGATGTTGGGCATGGGCCTGTGGAGGGTGGGGCTTATCAGAGGCAGAAGACCTGTGTTTCTCAAACAGCCACATAGGGGATCGGCCTCACCATCCAAAGCCTGAAACAACTAGGGACTTCTGGGCCTGGGGCCAGCCCCATTCAGCTGCAATCCTGAGAGAGCTGACAACAACCTTGAAGGCTGGAGGCCTACATCAACTGTAAGCTCCTGAGTCTCAGAACCAGCCACACTGGGAGCCTACTCACTTAACAGAAGAAATGCAACAGGAATGTGCTATTAGACTTTGCAGCCAACTGTGTTGCAAGCCCAGAAAACTGACTGAAGGGTCCATAGAAGCTACACACAGCTGAGCAGTACAACCAGCCGGTCAGGGGGACAGCCTAGACTCCCTGGGCACCAGTAGTAAGAACAACCCTGCCACAACAGAAGGACATGAGCAGCCCACACAGGGATCACTCCCGGAACATTTGGAACTGGTGATGAGAGGGAACCACACTGTTGGGCCTCAAAAGGTGTGTCCTACATAAGGCAACTTCTGCAAGATTGGGAGAAGTAGTTGAAACACTGAATACAGAGATATAAGCACAGAGAAAGTGGCAAAATGAGGAGGCAAAAGAATACATTCCAAGCAAGAGAACAGGACAAAACCTCAGAAAAATAACTAAATTAAACAAAAATAAACAATATACCTGATAAAGAGTTCAAGCAAAAAGTCATAAGGATGCTTACTGACCTTGGGAGAAGAACGAATGAACACAATGTGAACATCAACAAAGAATTGGCAAATATAAAAAAGAGCCAATCAGAAATGAAGAATACAATACTGGAAATGAAAAAAGTAACTAGAGGGACTCAAGAGCAGAGTAGAAGATACAGAAGAATGGATTGGCGAGGTGGACAAAAGACTAGAAGAAATCACTCAAGCTGAACAGATAAAAGAAAAAAGAATTAAAAACAACAAGAACAGTCTAAGAGAACTCTGGGACAATATCATGTGCAGTAACATTCATATTATAGGTATCCCAGACGGAGAAGACAAAGACAAAGGAGTAGAGAATCTATTTCAAGAAATAATAGCTGAAAACTTTCCTAAGCTAAGGAAGGAAACAGACATCCAAGTTCAGGAAGCACAGAGAGCACATAAACCCAAAGAGGCCCACACCAAGATATATTGTAAGGAAAATGTCCAAAATTAAAGATGAAGAGAGAATCGTAAAAGCCACAAGAGAAAGGCAACAACTTACATACAAAGGAAACCCATAAAGTTATGAGCTGACTTCTCAGCAGAAACCTTACAGGTTAGAAGGGAGTGGCACAATGTATTTAAAGTGCTGAAAGGAAAAAACCTACAAGCAAGAATCTCTACCCAGCATGGTTATCATTCAGAAGGGAAGGAGAGATGAAGTTTCCTAGATAAGCAAAAATTAAAGGAGTTTATAACCAAGAAACCAGTTTTACAAGAAATGCTAAAGGGACTTATTTAAGTGAGAAAGAGAGGATCACAAATAGGAATAAGAAAATTATCCAAAAAATGGCAATAAAATCACTGATAAAGACAAAAGGTACAGTAAAGGTAGCAGAATAACCACCTATGAAGATCATATGAAGAACTATATGCCAACAAATCGGACAACTTTGAAGAAATGGATAACTTCTTAGACTCTTACAACATCCCAAAAGTGAATCAGGAAGAAATAGAGAATCTGAATAGACCAATCATAAGTAAAGAGATTGAGACAGTAATCAAAAACTTCCCCCAAAATAAAAGTCCAGGACCAGACAGCTTCTCTGGAGAATTCTACCAAACGTTCAAAGAAGATTTAATATCTATCCTTCTCAAACTATTCCAGAAAATTGAGGAAGATGTAGCACTTCCCAACACATTCTACAAGGCCAACATCACCCTGATTCCCAAACCAGACAAGGACAACACAAAGGGAAACTAAAGGCCAACATCGCTGATGAACATAGACACAAAAACCTCCAACAAAATACTGGCAAATCGACTACAACAATGCATTAAAAAGATCACACACTATGATGAAGTGCGATTTATACCAGGGACACAGGGATGATGCAACATCTGCAAATCAGTCAACATGATACACCACATTAACAAAAGGAGGAACAAAAAACACGTGATCATCTCAATAGATGCAGAGAAAGCATTTGACAAGATCCAACAACTATTTACGATAAAAACTCTCAATAAAATGGGTATAGAAGGAAAGTACCTCAACATAATAAAGGCCATATATGACAAACCCACAGCCAGCATCACAATCAATGGGGAAAAACTGAATGCCATCCCTCTGAGAACAGGAACAAGACAAGGGTGCCCACTCTCACCACTCTTATTCAACACAGTACTGGAGGCTTTGGCCAGAGCAATTAGGCAGAAAAAAGAAATAAAAGGAATCCAAATAGGCAATGAAGAAGTGAAACTCTCACTATTTGCAGACATGATCTTATATATAGAAAACCCTAAAAAAATCCATTGGAAAGCTACTAGAAGTAATCAACAATTATGGCAAAGTTGCAGGGTACAAAATCAACTTACATAAAACGGTAGCATTTCTATACTCTAATAATGAACTAACAGAAAGAGAACTCAAGAACACAATGCCATTCACAATCACAACAAAAAGAATAAAATATCTTGGAATAAATTTAACCAAGGAAGTGAAAGACCTATACAATGAAAACTAAAAGACTTTCCTGAAAGAAATTTATGAAGACATAAAGAGAGGGAAAGACATTCTGTGCACAAGGATTAGAAGAATTAACATAATTAAAATGTCCATACTACCTAAAGCCATCTACAGATTCAACACAATCCCAAACGGAATTCCAATGACATTTTTTTTTTTTTTAAAGATTGGCACCTGGGCTAACAACTGTTGCCAATCTTTTTTTTCCCCACATATAAAGTAGAAGAAATGGGCATGGATGTTAGCTCAGGCCCAGTCTTCCTCAGCAAAAAACAAAAAAAGGTGGGAGGCAGATGTTAGCTCAGGGCTAATCTTCCTCAAAAAAAGAAAAAGAAAAAAATAGAAACAGATCAATAGAACAGAATGGAAAATCAATAAATACATCTTCACACACTTATTTAATTAATTTTCTACAAAGATGAAGAGGCAATTAAATGGAGAGTTAATAGCATTTTCAGCAAATAGTGCTGAAAAAATGGAATATCCATATGCAAAAAGAAAAAATTAAAAATTTAAATCCCAATGGATGCAAAGCTCAAATAGAAAAGGTAAAACCAAAAATTAAAAAAATAGGATAAAACATAGAAAGAAGCCTTTGTTTTACTTTATTTTTATTTTGTTTTTGGTTAAGCATAGATTTCTTGAATTCAATCACAAATTTTCTAAGTTGATAAATTGGACTTCATAAAATTGATAACATCATAAAAATTGATCATTTAAACTTCAAAAATTTTAAAATTTCATCTTTTCAAGAATTCTGTTTCAAGCCAAGATGGAATGCTAGATTTGTTCTTTTGTGAACCAAAAACTAAACAAAATGAATGAAACAGTTTTCAACACTTGGAGCATTCCTGAGAGATGGAAAACAAAGGAAGTGATCTCTATAACTGTCCCAAGTTACAGTCTTTAAAGACTTCCCAGGACATGAATCAGGGAAAGGGCACAAAGACAGAGCTTGGCCTTCTCCCTGGAGCTGAGAATCCAAGAACATCAATGAGGTTAGAGTATGCAAGACAGTAAAAGAGAGAAAAGAGCTACGCACAGAGAGAACACTATAGATATGCCGAGCGTCCCCTTAAGAATTTAGTAAAGTGCTGACTAGTGTATTCATGTGAGGAAACTATGCAAGGTTGAGAAAACACATTCCCAAAGGATTAGAGGTTTGAAAAGGGCCAGGATTAATGATTATTCATGTCAGTCAGATTGAAAAACCTCATAATTCCAAAAGCATTGTGTGGAGTGGTCAGAAGATCTTGCTTTGATGATGAGAAATAGCCCTGGCTTAAACATTGCTCTGGTCCCTTGTTGTGTTGACAGTGATGCTACCAGCTAGGAATGCCTGAGATGTTCACCCAGGCCCATATAACTCATAGTGAGCCTCAAATACTTCCCCATCAGGGCCAGTGTTTTTGCTGGACTGGCCCTTTTGGTTCTTATTATGATCGCAGAATGCACTTAATCAAGAAACCATCAGGGAATTTTGAGGAACAAGATTTATTACTCTCACTCCCCACAGTATGCCTAAGGACCACACAGCGAGGTCAGGGTTATAGATAGACCCAGCACACAGACCTGGGGCTCTGCCTTTATTAGGGTCTAAGGGTGGAGTGTCTAAGGTTTCCCATGTTCACTCTTTATTGGTTAATTTAAAGCACACAAGCTGAAATTTGGGCTGAGAAAGGAGAAGTGGGGTCACTCAAGCTGTCAGTTATCTAGGTTACCCAGGACTTTCTGAAAGAGGGGCCTTCATGGGTGGGGGCAGGCTAACTCCTTATCTGGTTATTTTGCTAGTAGCTGTGTCATACAGCTGGAAGAGGTTTATTCAAGATGAATGCCTTGTGAAATGGATGTCTTAGCAATTAAAAGCTTAATGTCAGGCACTTACATTACATCCCTCCTAACAAATCTAAGAACAAGACTTAAAAGTATCAAACTGTTTACAAGGAACTAAACTGCAACCCTTTAGCTCAAGAATACTTCAAGATTAAAAAAATCCAGCACCCAAAACGGTAAAATTCACAAACTCCAGCATCCAAAAATAGACCCACACAAATATGCCCAACTGGCATTTAACAAAGGTGCAAAAGCAATTCCACAGAGGAAAGTTACCTTTTCAAAAATGGCATGGAGCAACTGGAAATCTATAGGCACAAATACAACACTTCATTTAAACATCATGTTATACATAAATTAGCTCAAAATGAATCACAGCTTTAAATGCAAAATGTAAAACTGTAGGAGAAAATCTTTAGGACTTAGAACAAGGCAAAGTGTTCTGAGGTTTGACATCAGAAGCATGTTTGTAAGTGGAAAAAATTGTTAAACTTGGCCTCATCAAAATTAAAAACTTTTGTTCTTCAAAAGACTCTATATGAAGAGAATGAAAAGATAAGCTACAAGCTGAGGGAACATATTTGCCAACCACATATTCGAAAAAGGACTTGTATCTAGAATATATACAGAACTCTGAAAACTCAAGAATGATAAAAAATCTGATTAGAATGTGGGAAAAAGACAGGAAAACATGTTTCATCAAGAACACACAGATGGCGGGCCGGCCCAGTGGCGCAGTGGTTAAGTTCGCACGTTCCGTTTCTCGGCAGCCTGGGGTTGGCTGGTTCAGATCCCAGGTGCAGACATGGCACCGCCTGGCAAAAGCCATGTTGTGGTAGGCGTCCCACGTATAAAGTAGAGGAAGATGGGCATGGATGTTAGCTCAGGGCCAGTCTTCCTCAGCAAAAAGAGGAGGATTGGCAGTAGTTAGCTCAGGGTTAATCTTCCTCAAAAAAAAGAACACATAGATGGCAAATAAGCATGTGAAAAGGTGTTCAACATCATTTCTACTAGGGGAATACAAATAAAAACCACAATGAGATATCAATATACATGTATGAGAATGGCTAAATGAAAATAATAATAACATCAAATGCTGGGGAGGGGAAGAAACAATCACTCATATTTTGCTGGTTGGTATGCAAAAGAGCACAGCCACTATGAAAAGTACTGTCACAGCTTCTGACACAAATTAAACGTGGATTTCCCATATGACCAGCAATTGGAGTCTTGGGCATGTCTTCCAGAGGAATGAAAACTTACATCTTCATAAAAATCTGTACATTAATATTAATAGCAATTGTGTTTATAATATCCCCAAACTGGAAACAATCAATATGTCCTTTAATATGAGTGCTTAAACAAACTACACCATACCCTACCATGGAATACTAGTCAGCAATAAAAAATAATAAACGATTGATAAACACAACTTATATGGAACTCAAGAGAATGATGATAAGAGAAAGGGCAAATATCAAAAGGTTATATACTGTATGATTCTATTTGTAAACATCATGAAATAAGACTATAGAGATCAAGAACAGATTAGTGGTTGGCAGGGTACAGGGGAAAGTGTGGTCAGTGTGGCTATAAATGGGCAGCATAAGAGCACCTCATGGTGATGAATTATTTCTGTATCTTGACTGGGGTTGTGATTGCACAAATCTACACACATGATAAAACTGCACAGAACCATTCACAGACACACACACAAATAAGTACACACAAAACTGGTGAAATCTGAATAAGCTCTATGGTTGTACTAAGTTCAACTCCTTGATTTTTGGTATTGTACCAGTTATATAAGAGGTCATCTTTAGGGGAAACTGGATGAAGAGTGCATGGGACCTCCCTGAATACATGTTTGCAACTTTCAATGAATCTATAACTATTTCAAAATAAAAAGCATTTTTAAAATGTAAACTGTATGACAAAAATAACATAAAGGCAGGGAGGGCAGAAATGGAAATATGTTTTTAAAGAATACACAGAGATCTAATATCTTTTGAAAACAGATTGTGTCCAGATGCATATTTATAAATCTTTAAGCAACCAAAAAACTGAAAACCAAGTTAGAGCTAATAATCCATTAAAGAGATAAAATGGAATAAAAAATATTCAATTAATCAAGACAATGCAGAAAAAAGGAAAAAGGATAAGATGGGACACATACAAAATAAATACAAAATGAAAGGCTAAAACCTACCTTACCAATAATCACATTAAGTATGACACTTGTCCTCCCAATCTGTTTATTTTTTTCAAGAATGTCTTGGCTATTTGGGGACCTTTGCAATTTCATATTAATTTGAGGATTGACTTTTCCATTCCTGCAAAAAACATCAGTGGGATTTTGATAGGAGTTGCATTGAATCTGCAGATCACTTTGGGTGGTACTGATGTTGTAACACCATTAAACCTTACAATCCATGAACACAGATGTCTTTCCATTTACTGGTGTGTTCTTTAATTCCTTTCGGCAATGTTTTGTGATTTTCAGTGTACAAGTCTCCTTGATTAAGTTTATTCTTAAGTACTTTATCATTTTTGATGCTATTGTAAATGGAATTGCTATCTTAATTTCCTTTTCAGATTGCTCATTGCTGGTGTTTATAAACACTGCTTAGTTTTGAGTGATCTTGAAACACAACTTCACTGAATTAATTTATTAGCTCTTGTAGTTTTCTAGTGGGTTCTTCGGGATTTTCTATATATATAGAATCAGGTCATCTATGAGCAGATAGTTTATTATTCCTTTCCCATTTAGATACCTTTTCTTTTTTTTTTTTTTTTTGTACACTTTTATCTGGCTGAAACTTCCAATACACAGTTGAATAGCAGTGGTTAAAACGAGCATTCTTGTCTTGTTACTGATCTTAGGAGAAAACTTTGTCTTTCATCATTGAGGATGATGTTAGCTGTGATTTATTGATAAATATTCTTTATTATGTTGAGAATTTTCCCTCCTATTCCGTTTTCTGAGTGTTTTTATCATGAAAGGGTGTTGCATCTTGTCAAATACCCTTTCTACTTCAATTTACCTAATCTTGTGGTAATTTTACTAATCATGTTTTTCCCCTTGATTCTACTAAAATGGGTTATTACATTAATTTTTGTGTGTGTGGAACCACTTTTGCCTTCTTGGGATAAATCACATTTGATCATGGAAACAATCCTTTTAATAGGCTTTTGGTTCTGGTTTGCTAGTATTTTGTTGAGGATTTTTATATCTATATTCATAAGGGTTATGGGTCTACAATATTTTTTCTTGTGATGACGTTACCAGACTTTGGTACCAGGGTAATGCCGGACTCTAAGAATGAGTTAGAAAGTGTTCCTTCCACTTCTATTTTTTGGAAGATTTTGAGAAAGATCAGTGTTAATTTTTCTATAAATATTTGGTAGAATTCACCAGTGATGCATCTGGTCCTGGACTTTTCTTTGTTGGAAAGTTTTGATTACTGATTCAATCTCTTAACTGGTTATGGGTCTGTTCAAATTCTCTATTTCTTCTTGAATCTGTTTAATTAATGTTTCTAAGAATTTATCCATTTCATTAAGGTTACCTAATTTGTTGGTATATAATTGTTCAAAGTATCTTCTTACAATAATTTTTATTTCTGTAAAGTTGATACTAATATCTCCCCTTGTGTCATTTCTTTTTTTCTTTGTCATTCTATCTAAAGTTTTTGTTGACCTTGTTCAAAGAATGAACTTTTTATTTCATTGATTCTGTTTTTCTGTTCTTATTTATCTCTGCTCTAATCTTTACTATATCCTTCCTTCTGCTAGATTTGAGTTCAGTTTGCTCTTCTTTTTCTAGTTTTTCAAGGTATAAAGTTAGGTGATTGATTTGAGATTACTCTTTTTTGATATAGGTGTTTATAGGTATAAACTTATCTCTGTGTACTGCCTAGCTGCATCCCATAAGTTTTGGTATGTGGGTTTTTCATTTTCATCAATGCCTAAGTACTTTCTAATTTCCCTTATTTCTTCTTTGACCCCTTGGTGTTTAAAAGTGTGCTGTTTCACAGGTATAAGAAAGTGCCCCTTGCCCTGCCCGGCACCCCAGTCCTGTGACCGCTCAGAGCTCTATACAGATAGAGAAGCAGAGGCTGGGGGAAGCACAGGTGAAGGAGAGCACTCTTCCTGCTGGTGCTCCAGATCGGCCGCCAGCCAGAGCGGCACACAGAGAGAAAAGCAGTCAGTGGTCGGAGCTGGGGTGCCCCTAACCATGCTGGGCCAAGAATAAACAGTCCCTGATCGCCACTCAGCTGCAGCACGTAGCAGCTATGACCAGATAACACCACCATGCGGAGGCAAAAACCCACACCACCAAGCAGTATGAGAAAGTATGTTAAATCTCCAGACCAGAAGGAAAATGACAAGTACCCAGAAACCAACCCTGAAGACACATAAATCCATAAGCTAAATGAAAAAGAATTCAAAATAGCTATCATTAAAAAACTCAATGAGTTACAAGAAAACATAGAAAGACAAATTAACGAGTTCAGGAGTTTCTTCGCAAAAGAGATTGAAACTATAAAGAAGAAACAATCAGAATCGTTGGAGATGAAAAACACAATGGATGAGATAAGGACAAATCTGGACTCACTAAACAGCAGAACTGACAGTATGGAGGACAAATTAGCAATTTAGAGGGCAATACCATAGAAATGCTTCAGAGGGAAAAGAGAGAACTAAGACTAAAAAGAAATGAAGAAGCTCTCAGAAAAGTATCTGACTTAATTAGGAAATACAACATAAGGATTATAGGTATTCCAGAGAGGGGAAGAGGAGAATGGAGGAGAAAGCTTGTTCAAAGGAATAACAGTGGAGAACTTCCCAAACCTGGGGAGAAGATGGAAATCCACATGGAAGAGGCTATCAGATCTCCTAACTATGTCAATATAAAACGACCTACTTCAAGGCATATCGTAGTAAAGCTGGCAAAAGTCAATGACAAAGAAAAAATATTAAGGGCACCAAGGCAGAAGAAATTAACTTATGAAGGAACCCTTCTCAGGCTTTCACCAGATTTCTCAGCAGAAAGCTTACAGGCTAGGAGATAGTGGAATGATATATTCAAAATCCTGAAAGACAAAAACTTTCAGCCAAGAATACTTTATCCAGCAAAATCTCCTTCAGATATGATGGAGAAATAAAAACTTTCCCAAATAAACAAAAGCTAAAGGAGTTCATCACCACAAGACCCCCCCACTACAAGAAATCCTCAAGAAGGGCCTGCATACCTGAAAAGAAAAAAAAATAGGAAAGGGGCTACAAAGCCCTGAGCAAGGTGATGAACAGGTAGGCAATAATCAGAAAATGGCAGCTCTCTATCAGATCAAGTTGGTAAACACTTAACTTTTACATCAAGGATGAAGAAAAGGAGAACACTAAAATGAAAATAATCTCATCATTTTAATCACAAACTGACAACACAAGAAGGAACAAGATGTGATAAAAATAACATAGAGGGGGAAGAGGAAAGGGATGAAATCAGTACATTATAAGGAAATAAGAGGCTATCAGAAACTGGACTATCTCATCTATCAGGTTTTTTATACAAACCTAATGGTAACTACTAAACAAATCATTAGAACAGAGATATATATAAACAAGGAGAAAATGAAGAAAACCAACATAGAAAACTACCTAATCAAATTGGTATTTCGAAATACACAGGACAGTAAACAAAGGAAATGCAGAAGAACCAGAAAATGTGCAATAAGATGGCAGTATTAAGCCCTCATATATCAATAATCACTCTAAATGTAAATGGGTTGAATTCTACAATCAAAAAACAGAGAGTGGCAAGATGGACTAAAGAACAAGATCCAACAATATGCTGCCTCCAGGAAACATATATCAGCTCTAAAGACAAGCATAGGCTCAGAGTGAAGACAATACTCCAAGCTAATGGCAAACAAAAGAAAGCAGGTGTTGCCATACTTATATCAGACAAAGTAGACTTCAAGATAAAACGGGTAAAGAGAGACATAGAGGGGCAGTATATAATGATACAAGGGACTCTCCACCAAGAAGACATAACACTTATAAACATATATGCACCCAACACAGGGGCACCAAAGGACATAAAGTAACTATTAACAAACCTAAAAGGGGATATTATCAATAACACGATAAGAGTAGGGGACCTCAACACACCACTTACATCAATGGACAGATCATCCAGAGAAAAAGCCAACAAGGAAATAGTGGATTTAAGTGAAACACTTGATAAGATGGACTTAATAGATATATAGAGAGCATTCCATCCAAAAAAAGCAGAATATACATTCTTCTCAAGCACACATGGAACATTCTCAAGGATAAACCATATATTGGAAAACAAGGCAAACCTCAATATATTTAAGAAGATTGAAATCATATCTACTATCTTTTCCGACCATAATGCTATGAAACTAGAAATCAATTAGAAGAAAAAAGCTGGGAAGAGAACAAGTACATGGAGACTAAACAACATGCTGCTGAAAACCAATGGGTCATGGAAGAAATAAAGGGAGGAAAAAAAAATTTTGGGAGACAAATGAGAACGAAAACACACCATACCAACTCATATGGGATGCAGCAAAAGCGGTCCTAAGAAGGAAATGTATACCATTACAGGCACATGTTAACAAACAAGAGAAAGCTCAAATAAACAATCTTAAACTACACCTAACAGAATTAGAAAAAGAAGAACAAACAAAGCCCAAACTCAGCGGGAGGGAAATAAAAAAATTAGAGCAGAAATAAATGAAATTGAAACAAAAAAAGAGTGTAGAAAGGATCAATGAAACAAGGAGCTGGTTCTTTGAGAAGATAAACAAAACTGACAAACTCTTAGCCAGGTTCATTAAGAAAAAAAGCAAGAGGGCTCAATAAAATTAGAAATGAAAGAGGAGAAATTAGAATAGATACCACAGAAATACAAAAGATTATAAGAGAATATTATAATCAGACTTCAGAATCAGAATCAGAATTCTCTTATATATAAGAGAATATTATAATCAGAAAGCAGATGGGATCTCTGGAGAATTATAACAAACATTCAAAGATTTATTACCTATGCTTCCCAAACCATTCCAAAAAAATTGAGGAAGACAGAAATATTCCTAACACATTCTATAAGGCCAACATCACCCTGATACCAAGCTAGACAAGGACAACACCATAAAGGAAAATTACAGGCCAATACTGCTGATGAACATAGATGCAAAAATCCTCAACAAAACATTGGCAACCTGATTAAACGTATTAAAAAGATCATAAACCATGATCAAGTGGGATTCATACCAGGGACACAGGAATGGTTCAACATCCGCAAATCAATCAGTGTGATACACCACATTAACAAAATCCAAGTGATAATCTCAATAGACTCAGAGAAAGCATTTGACAAGATCCAACATCCATTCATGATAAAAAAAAAAAAACTCTCAATAAAATGGGTATAGAAGGAAAGTACCTCAACATAATAAAGGCCATATATGACAAACCCACAGCCAACATCATACTCAATGGGGAAAAACTGAAAGTCATCCTTGAGAACAGGAACAAAATAAAGGTACCCATTCTCACCACTTTTATTCGACATACTACAGGAGGCTTTAGCTAGAGCAATTAGGCAAGAAAAAGAAATAAAAGAAATCCAAATAGGCAATTAAGAAATGAAACTCTCGCTGTTTGCAGACGACATGATTTTATATACAGAAAACCCTAAAGAATCCATCAGAAAGCTATTAGAAGAAATCAACAACCACAGCAAAGTTGCAGGGTACAAAGTCAACTTACAAAAATCAGTGGCATTTCTATACTCTAATAACGAAATAATTGAACAAGCACTCAAGAATACAATCCCATTTACAATTGCAACAAGAAGAATAAAATATCTAGGAATAAATTTAACCAAGGAGGTGAAAGACCTATACAAGGAAAACTATAAGACATTAGGGAAAGAAATCGTTAATGCATAAAGACATGGAAAGATATTCCACGAACATGGAACAGAAGAATAAACATAGATAAAACATCCACACTACCTAAAGTAATCTACAGATTAAATGCAATCCCTATCAGAATCCCAATGACATTCTTCACAGAAATAAAACAAAGAATCTTAAAATTCATATGGGGCAACAAAACCCCCAAATACCCAAAGCAATCCTGAGAAACAAGAACAAAGCTGGTGGCATCGCAATCCCTGACTTCAAAATATATCACAAAGCTCTAGTAATCAAAACAGCATGGTACTGGTACAAAAATAGGCACATAGATCAAGGGAACAGAATTGAAAGCCCAGAAATAAAACCACACATCTACGGACAGCTAATCATTGACAAAGAAGCCAAGAACATACAACGGAGAAAGGAAAGCCTCTTCAATAAATGGTACTGGGAAAACTGGATAGCCACATGTAACAGAATGAAAGTAGACCATTATCTTTCTCCACATACAAAAATAGACCCAAAATGGACCAAAGAATTGAAGGTAAGACCTGAAGCCATAAATCTTCTGGAAGAAAATATAGGCAGTACACTCTTTGACATCAGACTTAAAAGGATCTTTTTGAATACCATGTCTACTCAGACAAGGGAAACAAAAGAAAAAATAAAGAAGTGGGACTTCATCAGACTAAACAGCGTCTGAAAGGCAAAGGAAACCAAGATCAAAATGAAAAAACAACCCAGCAAGTGGGGGAAAATATATGCAAATCTTATATCCAACAAGGGATTAATCTTCGTAATATATAAAGAACTCACACAAATGAACTACAAAAAAAAAAAAAAAAACCCACCCAATCAGAAAGTAGGCAAAGGATATGAGCAGACATTTTTCCAAAGATGATATACAGATGGCCAATAGGCACATGAAAAGATACTCAACATCTCTAATCATCAGGGCAATGCAAATCAAAACTACACTTAGATATCATCTTACACCCATTAGAATGTCTATAATCACCAAGACAAAAATCAGCCAATGTTGGAAAGGGTGAGGAGAAAAGGGAACCCTCATACACTGCTGGTGGGAATGCAAACTGGTGCAGCCACTGTGGAAACTATTATGGAGATTTCTGAAAAAATTAAAAATAGAAATACCATATGACCCAGCTATCCCACTACTGGGTATTTATCCAAAGAAACTGAAATCAACAATACATAGAAACTTATGCACCCCCATGTTCATTGCAGCATTATTCATGATAGCCAAGACATGGAAGCAACCCAAATGCTCATCAACTGATGACTGGATAAAGAGGACGTGGTGTGTGTGTGTGTGTATATATATAACACACACACACACAATGGAATACTACTCAACCATAAAAAGACAAAATTGCCCCATTTGCAACCACATGGATGGACCCTGAAGGCATTATGTTAAGAGAAATAAGCCAGACAAAGACCAACACTGTATGATTTCCACTCGTGGAATATAAACAAACTTATGGACAAAGAGAACAATTTAGTGGTTACCATGGGGAAGGGAGGTGAAGGATAGGCAGAAGGGGTAAAGGAGCACACAACAGTATCTGACAAGCATTAACATACAACTGAAATTTCAGTGTTATAAACTATTGACACGCCCCCCCCCAAAAATGAATGGAAAAAAAGTGTGCTGTTTAATTTCCACATATTTGCGAATTTTCCAGTTTTCCTTTTATTATTTTTAGCTTCATTCCATTGTGGTCAGAGAAAATACTTTGCATGATTTCATTCATTTTGCATAATATTAAGATTTGTTTTGTGATGTCACATACAGTGTATCCTGGATAATGTTTCACGTGCACTTGAAAAGAATATATATTCTGCTGTTATTGGGTAGAATGTTCTATATATATGACGTCTACTGGGTGTATAGTGTCATTTAAGTTCTCCATTTCTTTACTGGTCTTCTGTCTAGATGTTCTATTCATTATTCAAATTGGGATATTATTGTACAACTGTCCATTTCTCCCTTCAATTCTGTCAATGTTTGCTCCATATATTTTGGGGATCCGTTACTGGTATACATATGTTTATAACTGTTATGTCTTCTTGATTAATGGACACTTTTTTCAATATATAATGTCCTTCTTTGTCCCCTGTAACAGTTTTTGAATTAAAGCCTATTTTGTCTGGTATTAGTGGTCACCTGTGCTCCCTTTTGGTTACTGTTTGATTGGAATATCTTTTCTCATCCTTTCACTTTCACCTATTTCTTTCTCTGGATTTAAAGTAACTTCTTTTGTAGAGAGCATATAGTTGGTTATGGATTATGTTTTTTGTTTTATTTTTATCCATTCTGCCAATCTCTGCATTTTGATTCATAGTTTAATACACTGACATTTAAAGTAATTAATGACAAGGAAGGACTTACTTTTGCCATTTAGCTATTTTTCTCTGCATGTCTTAGAATTATTTGTCACTCATTTTCTCCATTACTGCCTTCTTTTGTGTTTAGTTGACCTTTTTGTATTGAACCATTTTGATTCCCTTCTCATTTCCACTTGAGCATTTAAAATACAGAAAGAGGGGCTGGCCCAATGGCCAAGCGGTTAAGTTCACACGCTCCACTTTGGCGGCCAAGGGTTTCACCAGTTTGGATCCTGGGTGTGGACATGGCACAGCTTATCAGGCCATGCTGAAGTGGCGTCCCACATGCCACTAGAAGGACCCACAACTAGAATACACAACTATGTACTGGGGGACTTTGGGGAGAAGGAAAAAGTTTTTAAATTTAAAATAAAATATAAAGAAAGAGAGGTTATCATGGATATTACATCTAATATCTTAAATTTATAACAATCTAATTTGAATTGATGTAACTTCAACAGCATACAAAAACTGCTTCTACACAGCTCTACCCTCCACCTTTATTGTCACAGATTATATCTTTATATATTGTGTGCTCAATAACATATATAATTATTTGTATGCATGTCTTTTAATCTAGATAACAAAAAGTGGAGTTACCACCCCAAAATACAGTAATACTGATATTTATATTTTGCCCATGTTTACCTTTACCAGAGATCTTTATCTCTTCATACACTCTTCCTCATCAACTAAATAAAAAAACATTTTAGTGACAAAGTTCTATGTGGCTTCGATCAAAACTAATTATCAGTCTCTCAGACTGTAGTTTGAAACAGCCAGCTTCAAATCTAAAATTATTCAAATGTCAATGCCCCTAAAGTCAGCATGAGAAATGAACTCTATACAATTCCTCTACCTTCTAAAAAAAGAATTTCTATTGTCAGAAAATCTGTTTATAAGTTGTAATATAAAATCTAAAAATTCACTATACTTCAGCCTCAAGGACATATGTCAGGAAAAAAAAGTCATATATACATAGAAAGTAGACTTCATTCCTATAGTATTTTTAGAAAACCTCATTATAAAAGCAAACTTGTAGAGCAGAAATACGTAATTCAATTCAACTGATTATGCCTAAGGCACAAGGAAACGAGCTGAAGCAGGAACATGGGTGGTGGGTGATGGAAAATGAAGCGGATGAAATGGGGTAATAAATGAACAAGATAATTTTTCTCATGGAGCTCACAAATTAGTAAAAATGTATCATTCTCAACTGAAAAATGATTTAGTCTAAGCTAGGAAATACGTTTAAGTGGAATAAAAAGGATACTAATATTTTTAAATGGGAGGAGCACTGTAAATGTGAAAGGCTGGTAAAGTTGAAACTTTTTTTTTTGTTTTTTTTTAAAGATTTTATTTTTTCCTTTTTCTCCCCAAAGCCCCCCAGTACATAGTTGTATATTCTTCGTTGTGGGTCCCTCTAGTTGTGGCATGTGGGACGCCGCCTCAGCGTGGTCTGATGAGCAGTGCCATGTCTGCGCCCAGGATTCGAACCAACGAAACACTGGGCCGCCTGCAGCGGAGCGCGCGAACTTAACCACTCGGCCACGGGGCCAGCCCCTAAAGTTGAAACTTTTAACACAGTCCTCTCCCCGACATCATTCTGATATTTGTTGTATGCTCTAGGAAGGAATATATTTCTTTTAATAAGCTTTACACAAGTATTTTTATCAATATATATACTTTCTAACATAAATAAATCAAAAACCTAAGGAAAATCTTATTTTCCTTATCAAAAAAGTAACAATGCCCTATCTGTACCTTGAGTAAAATGATACAATTCCAGCTTCTAACGAACAGCTCTAAGATGATATTCACAAAGAGTTAACTCTGCTCAATGCAGGGATGAGACCCATCTCCTAGTCTGGGGGAGGGGAGGTGCGTGGAATGAGGATTTATACAACATTATTTAGAGAGTCCAAAGATAGTCTGAAAGTCTGCTTTACCATATAACTTTCCTTATTGGCCCTAGCACATCTTTTCTTCTTCTTTTTTCTTTTTTTAAGAAATACATTTTAGCTTCTTAAGTGAAATACCCATCAACCAGAATGTTTTTTGTCAACCTCTTTAAGCTATAAAAATTTCATGCACACAAATTGACAAAAGATATCAATACAGAGCAAAAACATCCAATTTAAATATTTTAGGCAGTTTTATTTAATAAATAACTTCAGTAAACAGCATTGTAAAAAGTGAACTGTTAAAATTAAAAGGCACTTAAAACAAGGATGTGACTGGTATGAAACAAAATGGGCAGCTCTGACAGTGAGAAGTAACTATACAGCGGTCTATTACGGCACTGCCTGAAAGTAAGAGTCGCTTAAGTGAGAGCTGTTGCGTAAGCCACAGTACAACTTCACACGTTCACTAAGAGGCGAATTTACAGAAAAAACATCAAAGGAAAAAAGTGATTAAAAAAAGCCTTACCCCCAAATTGCAAACAAATACATTAAATGATTAGAAGAGGTGGTAAAAAGCACCAGGCTTCAAACAAAATAAAATGAATAAAACAAATTCACCCAAAGGTCCCCAATTCAGCAAGTACTATGGAAATTAAGGCCTTTATGTAAATAATGCTAAATCAAGGACTTTTTTGCAGAAAATTTCCCAATACTTTTCCTGAAGGCTTGAATTTATAAAAAGAAGGCATAAAAGTTACCAAGATTAAGTAACTCTCAAAATGGCACACAGGTTTTAAAGCTATGGTTTCCCTTTCTAACTCTCTGACTTTGTCCCATGGCCTCTGTAGATCAAATATTTCAAAACTATTTTACACCAGTAACTCCCGACACTTGTCTTTCAGATATGTCATCAGTCATGTCTACTAGGCAAATAGCAAAGTAATAAATTTAAAACAATTCTAAACTAGCTAGCAGAAATTTACTGTGGATTCTGTATAACTGAAAACTGACATATCTGTAAAGCTAAAGATCAGTTTTAATACATGATTAATAGAAACTCTCATCATACTCATTATTTTAACTACTGCCCTTCCATCACTGTAGACACACCACTCGATCCAATAAGAACTTGATTTCAACAGCCCAGGAGTAAAAGGTCAAAAAGGCACCACGTGACCTTATGATGAGGACAACCATCCTGTCTCAAGTCTCTGGTCAGTCCCTGGCATTGATGATAACATTATTTTCAAAATAATAACAAATTTTTAAAATTATACATATTGTACACTTTCAAAACCGGCACATGAGTAACCCCATGGCGGTACAGCCCTACAGCTACCTTACTGTGACTAGGAAAAGTACTGCTTTGCATTCAGTGTTGTGAAATTTGCATAGCGAGTGCTCATTTTCCCTCGTACTTCGGATTGACAACAGTTGTCACAGCACTCTTATAAATAGGATTTTCACCCTAAAAAAAAAGTGAGAAAAATGCCCAGTTACTCTACTAAAATCATGTAATATTATTTCATAAAACAATCCTGAAAGTTAGTCATTTTCATAAGTCATTTCCATTTTATCTGTCCAGATATCACACTCAATTTTTTTAAAGGCATTAATATAAGTTTACACAAAAATGAAAGCTTTGCTCTACAAACAATCTAAAGGTGCCCCTGTAGTCTGGCGTTATTCATTCTTGAGCCCTTTCTTCATTGGATTTAAGAAAGTCCTCCACAGCAGAGAATGTGCTGTTACGGTTTCTCTCCTTTGAACTAGTTTTGAATGCCTGTTTTAAGGAAGAATACCTCTCCTGAAGAATTAGCTTTTCTGCCATCAACTGCCTGATTCTTAAGCCTTTATTGCACACAGAAGGTGCTTGATAATTACTGGGAACCCTTGGCTTTCATCTCTGTGAGGCAGGTGTTCTCTTGAGGCTCTTCCACAAAAGTTAGTGACTTAGAGAGTTCTTGGGTAAGGCTGTCAGCGTCACTGAAGGCACTGTGGAGTCCGCCAAGTCATCACATGGCCAAATTTGCTTAGCATGTTAACAAAAATAATTACCATTCTTCATGAAATAATTGTTATCCTTCAATATCATATTGGTGAAATGTTTAATTTTTATTGGGATACTATATTTTAGTAAAGAGTACTGAAATCAAACCTAGTAAATGACTCCAAAACATAACCACAGAGATCTTTCAAGATCCACAAATATACTGACAGGGATGTTTTCAAGTAGAAAAATAACACACAACCCCACACTACCAGTTTCTTAAAAAATTCTCTTATGCTAGGTGCTACATTTAAATATCTGCTACAGCTTTCTTTTGTCTCCTGTTTTTATAAACTGAAAATAGACCAGGGCCAAATAATCCTGTATCAGAGGAAATTACAGTGAGTACAAATCAAATAAATATTAAATAAAAACTTAAATCATTAAGTTTTTAGGCAAAAATTAAGATTTTGAAATGCTGTTTAGGTTTATATCTCACTATAGAACCATTTGCAGTGATTTTTAAAAATATACAAAGCATATAAACTAATTTTTGCTTTTAAATTTTATTCACACTTCATCGCAGATTCTGTTTGGATCTGGCTTTCACTGCCACAATTTCTGCTCTCTAGAAGGGTACCGTTTGGTGGATGACAAATATTAACATAAATTTAGGCACTTGGATATAGTACAATATAGAATTATGTACATAATATGGAAACAGTGTAAGAAAAAAGGAAGTGACTCTGGGATGATTAGAAATATTTTCATAGACTATAGATAAAATATTGAAAGGTTAATAGAAACATATGCAAAGTCAAAGTTCATACGCAAAGTCAAGGTGTAGGGAAAAGAATGGCACATTTATGTAGAAATATATACAGTTCAGAAGTCTTCTAGGGGGCACGTGTGAGTGCGTGTTTTGAGGTGTGGGGAAGGAAGAGGAGAGAAGAAAGAGGCCAGTGCCAAGTCACCAACCGTCCTGTGTGCCATGCTAAAAAGACTGGAAATCACTGAGGGGAAGCATAGTACATGAGGGCTGGGTCCTGAAGACACAAAATAAACCACTGTGACTTCACCTCAGCAGGTAGTCTGAATACCAATGAAAACATGACAACATGCCTTAGTGCTCCCTCACTCCACCCCACCCCACAAAATACAACTTGACCAGTCATTTCAGAAACATGGAAGAACTCAGGATCCCTCAGACACAAACATTATATAATCTGGATGATAAAAATCATATATGATATCAACTTCTGAGTTCTAACCCCAAATGGAGCTAATACATTATTATACGGACATTACAGCAGACATTTTATAATGGACAAAGGAAACTGGATCCTAGCAATTCATTCTTGACCAGTTATATAGTACACATAAGTTACACTCTTTATTTCCATCTTCCTATCTGCATATGAGGCTAGTACTGCCCATTCTTTCAAATATGCCTGGAAAACAAATTACCGTTTAAATTAAGCTTCTTTAAAATAATGTATTAAATACATCTAATATTTAAGACTTAAGAAGTGTAAGGGAAGTACAAAAAAACTCAGAAGACAAAAAACAAAAGAGAAAAACACCTAAGTCACTGATGAGTCCAAAGTACAATTTTCATGGCAGAACTTACCTTTGGAGAAAAGTTTGCCTTTTCATATACACAAACATTTACACTTATTATTTCAAAGTCCATCCAAACAAAAGCTGAACATGCAAGGTTAGAGGTAAAATTAAACTATCCATGTTAGGCACCATTTTAAACGGAGGTAAACTACAGTAACCCATATTAGTTTCCATCGTTCAGAGTGCAACCCCACCCAATCCCAAAAAAAAGCAAAGCCTATTTAAAGGAAGAGAACAGGGTTATATTCAGAAATGAAGTCCTCAGTACTCAGTAAAATGTCATCCCTGTGCTCACAGTGGAATGGCTGACAGTAGTGGCTACAGAATCATCTCTCTAATGTAATATAAATAGATACACAATGCACAACTGTGGAAGACCAGGGATTCACATTTAAATTTGCCTAACAGCAGGGGAGGATAAACTAGACAATTTTTTCAATCGACTTTAACAACCATAAAGTCGATAATTTGATTTTTTTAAATGTAACCACATGGTAGTCTTATGTGCTGAAAGAATTAACAGTGCTTGCCCATTATCTGAAATATGTTAATGACATAATTAATTGATGGGCAAACCTTGGTCCCATATCAGAAAAGTCCTCTACTGGCCATGATTTGTTTTAATTTCCTGATGGTCGTTCATTAATTTCTATTGTTTATTTCTACTTTAATTTTTCTTGAGAAAACATCTAATAACCTGTAGCCATTACTTTGCCTGGATTTCACTAAGGAATAAAGAAATTTTTACTAAACTTTTTCTTCTTGAATTATCCAAAATTTTTATTTTAGCTAAAGAAGTAACATTTTATCCAAAAATTAAGTTAACAATGTAAACATTGTTTCACGATTAATTATTGATAATTCCCTTCAAAGTATAATTTAAAGTACAGCAAAGGTGAAAATTTCACCTTTTCGTAGGACGCAGAAATTTCTCTCATATGAGAAGTAACCATATGGAATTATCAATTTTGACTGTTTTTGACCTACCAAAAAAAGAAAGAAAAAAATCCCAGCAAATCACTTTCTTTCTAAAAGTGATATTCTGGACAGTACTAGGTGAGAAAGAGAAGATGCGTCCAGTCTGAGACCAACACAAAGTGTAGCAGCCTGCCCATTACGGAGCTGACTAGGATTTTCTGCCATCAAATATAACTTTGCCATTTCGAAAGTCTTAAAATCTTAGAAACAAAAGAAAAATCTGACAAGTAATGGTTTCTAATGTTATGGGTACTTCCTATATCTCTTAAAAATATTAAACATTCCTGTATTTTAAGATCTCATTAGTTATTATTTTATAAGTACACTCCCATTGGAATCAATAAGCAAAACTGTGGGGCTGGTTTCCACGCAATAAAGTGATTTCCCTGTTACAGTGCTTGCCCAGAGCAGCAGGGTCACTCTAAGTTACTACAAACGTCAAAAAGCTGTAATTCTCAGGAGGAGTGAGCCACTCTCCCCGACGGAGTCTCCTGAAGGCATGTGGTAGCTACGGCAAATGGCAGGTAAGACGCGGATCCCAGCCCAGCTGCTGGGTCTGAATCCCAGCTCCTCCACCGACCAGCCATGTGAACTGGTCAAGTCACCGAACCTTCTGGGCCTCACTCCTCTCACGTGAGAAATAAGGATAAAAGTAGCTGGGAAAGGAAAGACAAGTTCTGGATCCACCAGTCAGGAGGATGTGCTCTAATCATGACCTTTTTATCAGTGAGTTTTAGGGGCTTACATGATTATATTAAAATATGCTAGAAGCACATCATGACAATTCAGACATAAGGAAGAATCCTGTCCACTACTGATAAGAGAGAAAATAATAAGTTTGTCATGTAGGTAAAACATACATTCTCCAAAATAACTTATCCTAGCTTAAAGAATATGATAAGTAAGCCTTATTACAACTATGAAATTTTCAACTAAGTTTTTATTTAAAACTGTAATAGCATTTTTCTTTTTAAAGTCTTTCTTATCTTTAAAAAAGTTCAATGTTAGCTTTGAACATGAGAACCACTCAATAACTAAAAAGAAAAAAACATGTATAAATAAAAGGCCTTCTGGTTTTTAACGGTATTTCAAGTTACAATCAACAAACTAAGGATCTCAAAATATGTCTAGAACTAATAACAATAATATTGTTGTTATATATTGTATACTATATAAATGTTACATCAAGTTACATTTTTCTATTTTGCAATTTAGATTTGACATTCACTTTCCACTATTTAACCCTAAAATTTACATATAGAAATTATTATATAAGGATAATACCACCTAAGGCATAAGGCTGTAGTGAGGGTGATAGCTGACAGGGTGATGTCATACACTGCAGTTCATTAGCCAAAGCAACCACGGCACACGACAGATAGAGGGCTATGGACGGCCTGTGAAAGAGGAAACGCTGACGTGCTGGGCGTGACGGCCTCACGACGTGGCAGAGCTGGGATTTGACCGGGGGCCTGTCTGACCACAAAGCACATTCTCTTTTCCCTACAGCACAGCTGCTGCTTCTGTATCATAAAGCTTATTTTAAAGCACTTCTTAAACACTAACTAACACACAAAAAGAAAAGCTGTAATACAGCCATATAAATAAAGCCAGACTTTTAAAAGAACAGCAACAGTGGTAGAGGACACACAGTGCAGTAAAAAGGGATAACAGCTCACATGCAAAGACGGAAATGAAAGGAAATACGAACGGCTACTTAGAGACCAGCTTTACGTCCATAGTTTGGATTCTTGAAATTATTAATAGGACTCTTGTAAATCGGATTTTCTTGCTAAAGTAAAAGAAATAGTTTCTAATGATTTCATCAGAAAAAAAATTGACATGTATAGTGTTTAAACACTGTAAAAGAATTTTTACTATTTCTACAGTTCAGAAATTTACTAATTTTTTAAAAAACCCGAGTAAAATGCAAATGATTACAATTCATTTACAACTTAAAAATACTGAAGACTGTCACTGCCTTCTTGTGTCAAAAGATGAATACACGAGGGCCAATACTCGCCCGTCTGACTCTTTTCAAAGCATTTCAAAGCAGTAAATGCTAGCACAAATTTTCAGTAATTTATAGCTTTAAAATTTTTTATAAAGCAAGGTTTATTGAGTTATAATTTGCAGAAAGTAAATTATACCCTTTTTAAGTATAGAGTTCCATGAATTCTCAAATGTATAAACACGCCCACAATTAAGATCATCCCAAGAAGACCCCTCGTGCCCCTTCCCCGACTCCAGCCCCCAGAAACCACTGATCTGACTTCTGCCCCTACAGTTTTGCCTTTTCCAAAATGTCACATAAATGGAATCATACAGCATGTAGCCTTTTAAGTCTGGCTGCTTTCCACTCAAGGTTCTTTGTTGGGGAAAAAAAAGAAGCTTTCCATTGACCAGTCTGCTACACAGATAATGCTATTTGGGATTCTATTTTACATGAGATGAAAAGGCAAAAGAGTAGATTTAAGATAAAAATTATTAAAGAAATAAAAACAGTGACCACAGTAACCAAAAGACACATTCTTATAATGTTTTGTTTTAATGGGATGTATTTAAGATGTTTTCAGTTTTTCACTAAATCCAAGTTCTCTGAATAATGAACTTTAAAATATTTAAAGAGGACTGTAACAATCGGTTTTAGAGTTAACAAATCTTAGAAGTATTACATTTACTTTACGAACCACCTTACTTTTTAGATGTTTTGCAACTTACCGTGTCCCATTTGGCATTCATTTTTTCCTTCTCAAATTTGGCAAATTCCCTTCTGTCATGAATTATCATTAAAAGCTTCCAAATCAGCAGCAATGCAAGGCCAATAAGAACAATTCCAGCAACCACACCAGCTACAATTGGAATGATGTCTGGACCAGTGGGGCACTCTGTCAATAAGGAGGAAAGAATGAGCACACAAGGGATTAATATGTGCAAATTACAGCCCAAACTACAGAGAGCTGGGCAGTCTCATAAAACCATATCGGAAAAAAAATACAAGACAAGTGAATGTACACTCTCAAAGACGCTAGAACTAACAAGTGAGTTTATAAGAGCACAGGATTACAGTCAATAAACAAAAAGCATATGTATCTCCATATGTTATATGGAAATTTATTTTTACATAATGGAAATTTAAATTTAGAAAATAGCATCTTCTACTATAGCATCAAAAATCAGGAATACTTATGCATAATCTAACAAAACATGTGCAATACTAAACACTGATGAAAGAAATCAAAGAAGATCTGAGTAAATGGAGAGAGATTTCATGTTCATGTATTGGAAGACTCAATATTGTTAAGCTGTCAAATTCTCCCCCAGTTTGATAGATAAACTCAATGCAATCTCCATCAAAATCCTAGCAGGAGTTTTGTAGATATCAGCAAGTTAATTTTAAAATTTACAAGGAAGGAAGAGAACCAGAAAAGTGTTTCAAAAACACTCTTAGAAAAGAACAAAGTTGCACAACTCACATTACCAGATTTCAAGACCAGCTATAAAGCGACAGTAATTGAGAAGAGTGGTACTGGCTAGAGGACAGACGCGCAGATTAAGGGAACAGGATAAAGAGTCAGAAATAGGTCCACACACATCAGGTCATCTGATGTTCAACAAAGGTGGAGAAAGTTCAGTCTTTCAACAAATGGTACTAGAACTACTGGACATCCACAAGCAAAGAACTGCACCTCACTCCATATGCTACCATTAACTCAAAATGGGTTATAGACCTAAATGAAAAATCAGAAACTATAAAACTTCTAGAAGAAAACACAGGAGAAAAATTCTTATGAGTCTGTGTTAGGCAAAGCATTCTTAAATACAATAGTAAAAGCAAGATCCATAAAAGAAAAACTTGGTAAAGTGTAGTTCATCAAAATTAAAGCTTATGGTCCTCAAAAAATACTATTAAGAAAATGAAAGACAAGGAAGCACAGACTATGAGATAATATTTGCAAAACACTTATCTGAAAATGCAAAACAGGACAGAGATTTTGAAAACGTTTGGCTGTCTCTTAGAAAGCTAAATATATGCTTACTATATGTCCCCCAAATCCACTCCAAATATCTATCCAAAAGAAAAGAAAACGTACATTCTCACAAAAACCTATATACAAATGTAGAAAATTTCAAAGAATATACAAAAAAGCACCTCAAAAAACCAAGATAAAAATATTGTCTCTTCTGAGAGGCTGAACAATTCACATTTTATAATATATTTTAACCAATTACCTTTCTCAGAGTCCACACCTAACTCATGCTCAGATTTAAATACCGCCAACAATGCCCTGGTTCATACGGGAACCTGCTGAGTGCAGACACGTTCTGAGAGCTTTTCTGTGAATTACCGCACTCAGTCTTCAAACTCTCCAATGATAACACCTAACACTTGCTTTCTCTTTTCATTTCTTACTTAGTTAGTTAAATACTATTTTACGCTTTGAGAGATCAAAAATATCCCAACTTGGACCTAAAGTAACCAAGCTGGATATTAGGGAAACTGCCAATAGGCCCAAGTAGTAGAAACAAGACATAAAATGAAAAACATTTTGAAATGATCAAACCTGGAGTCTCCACAACGTGAACAATGGCCTCATTGTTCCCATTCACTGAATACGTGAAATAGAACCAGCAGTCATCCACATCCTTCTCCTTACAGTGAGACAGGGGATCAACCTGGCCTGGCTGAGGTAACTTGTCCCGATTTTCAACCTTGGTAATGTTGAAATGTGAACATTCCTGGGCGCATGTGTCTTTCTTTTCTCCTTTATTAAAGGCTCTGCACTGAACACATTCTCTGTTAAAACAAAAATTATTACACTTCAAATTTATTACCTAAAATAAATATATGCTTAAAGGTTATTGCATGTGCTACACTCAAAATGTGACCAAATGAAACCAAGAGCTATGAAAGATCTGAATAAATGGAGAGGAGAAGTACACTACATTTCTAGATGGGAAAACTAAATATAAAGATACTAGTTTCCCAAGTGAAATAATAGGTTTATTACACTTTAAACTAAAATTACAAAAAAGAAAGAAATGAGTAGTAAAATAAAATAGTCAGCCCTGGTGGTCAAGATCTGGCACTCTCGTGGCCACGGCCTGGGTTCTTGTCCCAGTCAGAGAGCCACACCACCCGTCAGTTGGGTGTCATACTGTGGTGGCTGCATGTGGCTGGGATACTGAAAGCTCTGCCACCAGGATTTCAAACACCGGCAGGGTCCCCCATGGTGGACAGGTTTCAGTGGAGCTTCCAGACTGAGACAGACTAGGAAGAAGGACCTGGCCACCCACTTCCAAAAACCACAGCCATGAAAACCCCGTGAATAGCAGTGGAGCACGTATCATAGACAGCCCGGAAGGTGAGAGGATGATGCAGAAAGGAGGGCAGGGTTCTGCTCTGCTGTCCACACAGTGCTAGGAGTCAGAATCCACTCTATGGCGCTAACAACAAATAAAACTACCCCTATCAGATATTACATACACAGAACATCAAACCAAAATAACGTAAACAATGTGTTGCTGGTACAATAACAGTCCTTTCAAGGTGCAGACCTTCAATTTTTCTTAGTTTAGTCAAAAGATAGTAATTAAGCAATTGGTAATGCTAATTTAACAAAGGTTACCACATGGATTCAATTATATAGCAAATTCAGATCAAAATAATGGTACCAGTCTCATATAACACATTTCAATATCATGCGACAGATGGTAACTACTGAGACAGAGTTTTAAGGTGCAGGCTTCAGTGTGGCAGATATCTGGTTTACAGTGTAACCAAATGTCAGCACTGCTCCAGTGGTAGCGATAATACATTGTTAGGTGAACAGCCAGCAAATACCAACTATTGCAAGCAATTAGAAAATACTTACTTATGCTCAGCACAGACACCAAGGCACGTCTGACACATCTCACAGGTTGGCCCCTGAAACTTGGGATCTGTGCACTTGCAGGCCCCACACTCACAGATGCCCCGGCCATTGCAGATCTGGCCGTTGGTGGCCATGCATGAAGTAGTGTCCAGAGAACAGTCACACGCACTGCCAGTGTAGTTGGGGTTGCATTCGCACACACGACACTTGCAAACACCATTTCCTGCAATTAAAAATATCATTTCTCATAACAGTGGTAAAAATAGAAAATCACAGTACTGATTTAGAAGTAAAAATAAGCAATAACGTGGAAGAAAGTGTATCAAAGGGATGGACTGATCCTCAGCGCTGCCCTTTTTCTACGTATTCTCCAAGCAAACAACATTTTTTATGGTATTAGATGGGATCATATTTTATAACCATTTTCAGACCCCTTTCTCACCTCCGCAAATTAAGCCATTGGATCTATCACAGTTGAAATTATCACACTCGCAGAATTTGCCAGAATAAATTTCATTTGTATTATCCCTCTTCCTACAAACACACTGTCCACAGACACACTCTCCATTGTTACTGCAGATTTCTGAACTGTTTTCCTTCCGGCAGTAAGCATCCATATCCTCACTGTTCACTTCGTCTGTGCTACATTCACAGTGTCTGCCAACACGCCCCTCGTTGCACCTAAAGAAAGAGTCCAAAATTTCAATCACATAAAATAAAAATAATTTAAAACAAGTCATGCTGTGAGAAAGACTGGGAGAGAAAATAAGACTATGAACAATCCCTTCAAACGACAATTATATTACATGGAGTGTTCATGCCACACGTCACAGACGTACAAAAGTGTACACACACACACCAGTCATTCAAGTTCATGTGGAATATATGCAAGGGGCTTGGAAAACAATCTTCTGATCAAGATGAAAATATAATCTGGCAATGAACAGGTGGACAAAACATTGGAAACATAGGCTAAACTTATTTTTAGAGTACGTTAATTACATGCAATTGTACTGGAGATGATTTCACTTAAAAAGAAAAAAAGAGTATGGTAGCTATGTTTTCAAATAATATGCTATTATATTTGCTATTATAGGTGAAGTATCTCTAAATTTAAAGGAACGGTCCAACTGTTAGTCTAAAAAAGTGTACAATAAATATACCCCAAAAAGTGTATAGAAGTTGAAGAAAAACATAGTGAGCATTAACATTTGAAAATATAATTAACACACTGTTTAAAAATAAATTTATCCGATGAGTCCAGACTTTTCAGACACACTGTCTATTTTTATAACACCTCACGCTCACAGACACTGGCTCACTAATTCTGGTAAATACACAGCAGGAATGAAGGCAAAACACTTTCAAGACAATCATTTTGGTTAAAAGATGTTTTACTAAAAATGGATCTAAATGACTCAGTCAAGATACGTACAACATAGAGAGTAAAAATGTAACATTTTAATTGTTATTTGGAATAGACAGCTAATAACCGATGGCAAAATGTAGTCATTTATTTTTCTCATGATTAAAGACCCTTCAAAGTCTAGTCATTTGGGGCTAACATTTAGATCAAAATACTCTCCCCTCCTCCTATCCCTTTAAGGAGAAAGCTGTATTCAGAGTATCTTTAGTTTTACTTTTTAATTGACAGTAACCAGAACGTGAAAATAAAATTTAAAATAATTTGATTAAAGTTTTGTGAGTAGTAGATTCTATGTTCTGAAAATAGTTTTCTTTTTAATTTTACAAAATAACTTATTTTTAAAAAATTATTACAATGTACATGTGGTATAAGGTGAACATCCTTTATTACTTCCTAATCCATTTCCCAGATAAAATCACCATTATAAATTTGATATATCTTTCCAAAACATCTTTCTACAGACATATTTTACATAAGCTCATTTAGCTCTAGAGAATTCAGATTGCTATTATATGAGAGAAAATCTCAAATGCTACCTCAACAGTTAGTTAAATATACGTCTTGGATGGCTACAAAAGTTTTTGAGTAAACAGCAGTTTTCTTAGGGAAAAAAGGCAGGGAAGAACTTTCTATAAATATCACACACAAGATCATCAAATTGATTTTGTGGTGAGCCACAACTGCTGGAACAAATGATTTATTTGTTCCAAATAGAAAGATTTTCTCTGGATGTCCCAAAAGATGGCCTGCCCGTCAGTGTCCAAGCCCACGCGCCCCTCCGTGCTCCTGCAGCCTCACGCACCTGCAGGCCCCACACTCGAACGTGCCGTTGCCCTCGTGACACCGGGGGCTGCTGGGGACGCCCTCGCTCTGGCACTCACACTCACAGATGAACTGAAGCACAACCTCCACCTCTTCAGTGAAGCCCAGAGGCTTGATTTTAATGGTTTCAGAATTCTTATTTGGACATTTATTTGAAGTTATGCTGATTTCAAACTGAACCTTGAAGGAAAAAACCAAGAAAGTATGCAATTTAAATGTACTAAAAAGTATTCTGAAAAGCTATTCATTTCTTCTACTGTTTCCCAAATTACAAACTAAGTCGCTTAAAACAAGTCATTTTTTTCCTTCAGAAAATGTTTATACAACATACCTCATCTCCAATGGAAATATTGGAGCATTTCCTTCCATTTTCCCCTGTTCCATTTACCCCATTCTTGCAGTAAGATTTGTAATTTATTGTTACTCCTTCTGGCAATTTACTGTTTTCCAAAATGACTTCTGAGGAAAGGGACTAAAAGAAAGACTAATTATACAAAACAAGGCAAGCAAAGTACTACTACAAAATAAGCTGAATGCATAAAACCAGTGGGTAAAATGAAGTGTTAAGAAAACAATATGATTTACATAATATTTGAAGCCAAATCCTGAGTGACAAGAAAACACAGAACCCAGAGAAACAGGCTCTAATTAACAAGGATCAATTCTTCAAAATAATGTACATGATTGAAAAAGTTAAGAGCATTTGTGTTTTAATTACTGGGCTAAAACATTACTGATCACACAGCGGAGGCCATATGAGGAATCCTGAGAACTCAGAACAAACATGCTCCCTGCGCTCTGGAGACCTGGCTCTGCTCCCACCATGTCCAGCTGACGAGCTGAGGTCAACAATCCACCACACAATCTGGGAACAACATGCTTCGGAGCCACTGTAGCCCCGGGCAAAAAACAAATCCCAAATCCCAAGTAGGAAGGATTGAGGCGAGTGCTTTTTCAGGATGAGACCACTGCGGACACATGGAGAAAGCTGCAGCAGCGAGCTCTCTCTGTCCACTAATCTCGTGGATGGGAGTTAGGAAAACATTAAGATATTCTGTTAAGAGGGAGAACAGCTATGGGGAAGACATGGAACAACTGGAATCTTGAAAATCTCTGTAAAAACCTCTCTCTTTCAAGTATGATCTTTCTAAAACATTTTGGGAACCCCTGACATGAGGTAAAAAATATCTAAAATTCAACCTGTCAAAGGGTTGAGGGGTGGAGGCAGTGTACGCAGCATAAAATGGTTACCACAATATTACAAATGCTACAGATTACTTGAAATGATTATTAACCAATGCTTAATGAGTATCACTAAAGGTACTCTGAATTAAGCTCCAGATGGAGAACACAATTCCTCTTTAATTTCAATTCAACTTCCTTCCATGTGCGGGGAGAAAAAATCTTACAAATCTTTTTAAAATACATAAGTCATAGATATATATATATATATATATATACACATTTGCATATATTTTATGGTACATGTACACGAGCATGTGTGTACCTCTTGAGAATAGAAAACCATATCCTCTACATATATGGCAAGAGAATTGGCAAGAAACCTTTTCCAGCACAATTCATCAAAATAGATGAATCTATAAGACACTTTGGACAGGAAAAAAAAGATTGAGGTAATCCTTAATCTAAACGTAAGTTATGTTTCACACTTGCTTTCCAACAAGGAGACCTATTGCTTAGTGACATTCAAACAGATATTTAGAAATTTTCTCCATATGCCTTTATCTCATTTTTGCTTTGTTTAGGCTATGCAAATAATTATGCTTTTGTAAGAAAAGATAAGAGTTTTTCCTCCAGATATATAGGATTTAAGTTTCATGTTGTCCTCTGGGCTTGCGTATCAATGGAGTTTTACTTTTTCAACAGGTTGTTGTCCAGAACAGATCTTATTTAAAATGTACTCACATTGTATGCATCAATGATCAACTGAATTACATTGCTGGAATTAGCAGATAATGTTCCTACTGCTGACTTAGGGATCAAATTTTTCAGTTCCTGCAATTAAAAGATAAAACATACAAAATACAAATATATTCATTCAACCAATTAGCATCTACCAAGTATCTAATATTTATTTAAGTACCAGTTCCCTATACGTTTCCTAAATAACTTAAGGAATCAGATCTAAGAAAGACTAGTTTTATAATATGTGATTAAAATGTAACATAAATCACTTTCATAAAATCCAGTCTGTCTAACTGATGCCATTGTCCCATATTTCAATTCAAACATGATTCTGCCTCTAATGACTAAACAAAAGGGTCTAGAAATTTATTCCTCTTTTTATCTCACCATATATATTTACCTTGTAAACAGGCTGAAATTCTTCAGTAACTGCAAAAATCGTCTGTATGTTATTTTCACTTAGTTTCTGGACAAGGTGAGCAATAGAAGGATAATCCTACGAAATTAAGTAGTCAAATTTAGTTATGTAAGTACATCCAATCCATTCCAGTTTTTCAGTATGTGCTACAGGCTGTCAGGTTGGCTCCGACTCCTGGCCACCCTATGAATGAGGGATGTCCACAATGTCCTGTCCTCAACAGCCCTGCTCAGCTTCTGTAGACTCAGGTCTATGGCTTCCTTTACGGGCTCATCCATCTCATATTTGCTCTTCCTCTTTTCCTGCTGCATCTGCTTTTCCCAGCATCACTGTCATTTCCAAAGACTCCTGCCTTCTCATGATGTGCCCCAAGTAGGACAGCCTCCGTTTTATCATTTTTACCTCCAGTGATGGTTCAAGTTTAACTTTCTCTAGGACCCACTCGTTCATCTTTCTGGCAGTCCAGGGTATCCACAGAGCTCTCCTCCATCACCATATTCCCAATGAGTCCATTTTTTTTCCTGTCAGCCTTCCTTACTGCCCAGCTTTCACACCCATACACAGTAATTGAGAATAAAAGGGTGTGGACCATCTTGGCCTTGGTCTCTAATTACCCTTGATGATCTTTCCTAATTCTTTCATTGCTGCCCTTCCAAGTCCCCGTCTTCTCGATTTCTTGGCTGCAGTCTCCATTTAAATTGTTGACTGAACCAAGGTAAACAAAATCTCTAACAATTTCAGTGTCTTCATTGTCTACATTAAAGTTATGTGGTCCTTCTGTAGTCATGTTTTTTGTCTTTTCAATACTTTTCGAAAATAATGATTTGCATATATAACTGGATTACTTATACAAGACTGCTTTAAATAACACAAATAATTGCTGAAATGGATGGTGTGTACATGTGGGTTTATAATCCTCTTCTATCTTTATGTGTATAAAAATTTCCATAATAAAACAGTTCCAAGAAACAAGATTATCTATGTATATGTCAGAACAATGAAATTAAAGAATTGCCAGTAATTACAGGTTGTATTATCTATCACTTAAGAAAAAGACCAAGATTCATCAAGGTTTATTTCCTCTAGAACTTGAATAATTTGCCAACCTTTATTTTCAGTAGAGACAGGGTATAGACTTTTAAAAACCATCTATAAATAAAGAGTGTAAGACTATACAAATTACTTGTTTACAAATAATATCAAATTTGCTAACCAAATGACACACGCAAGCGAGAGGAAACACAGCTCTGGGTCGAGGCAGGGAGGAAAGGCATCTGAGAAGCTCCTTTCACCTAACTGGGGCCTTTGTCGAAGCGGAAGGAAGCAAGCACAAAGCCACATCTTCAGAAACAGCAACACCAGCTTTCCTGCACAGTGGGTTAGGGCCCATACTTACCAAAATAACAAAACCCCAAACCCTGAAAAATCCACAAGCCAGGCACCGACAACACTCTTAGTATTAAACACTAAAATTCAGCACAAATCCATTTAACATGTAAGAAATTAAGCACTTACATAATAATGGCTCATTGTGTACACATCATTTTCCAAGTGACACTGTCCATCATTTGGTAAAACAATGCCACCAAGTTTCCCATCTCCAGCAAAGTGAAACCCAGCATCCGTGGAAAATACCAGCAGCCGAGTAACATTCCTCCAGCCAATCAATGACTTGAAAAGAAAAGGATTTCAATTTCAAAATACTACTCACAATAACTCAACATAAATCTCTTATCTTCACATAGGCTACCACTGTACTTTTACCCTAATTCTGTCTCTTTTCTTTATCTTCTCTTTTCACACAGCTAATAATCTTGCTGATAATGCTAATAACCCTGCATACAGCCTACTGAATAAAGCTCCTCCATCCCATGGTAAAAGTGTATCTTGCCTGGTTGCCCATTTCTTTCAGCTCCTTTAAAAAATGGACTCTTTTAAAATCAATGTCTCTCTCCCCACTAGACAGTAAGCTAACTCCCTCCCTGTGGGGCAGGGACCACACCTGGTTTTGCTCATCATCGAATCTCCAGTAGCTGGCACAGCGCTACACAGTAGGCGCTTGCTGAGTATGTGCTGAGCACATAAAAATGCCTCAGCCCGTCCCCTCCTTTACCCGACTACTGCTGTCTTGTTCGTATCCCTTCTTCCATCCTTGTTCTATCTTCTATAGCATATACCTCCTTTATCGACCCTTCACATTAGGCCTTCCTTTTTAACTACGGAAAAAATTATCTTCTCCAAAGACCTGACCTACTTAATTCCACCCATTCTAACTCATCAGTACTTTTTATTTGTTCATTTATTTTATTCTGCACCTTATTAAACAAAGAATTTAAAGCAGCAGTAAAATTCTCTTCTCTCAATGGTAAATTTATAATTATATTTGTCTAAATTTACTCAATACATCTGTGTATCTCCTCATAAGACTGCAAACTCCTTGAAGGCAGGAATGAAGTTTAGTAATGCTGGCAATCCAAGTTGAACGTCTCTCTTTTTTGCATCTAGAGAAGTAGGCGGAACAGGTCCTCTCAGTCAGCCTGATGAACAGAGAAGGACGGGAGTGGCCAGGATGCTCCAGCCCACTGGAATCCACAGGTGGAGGTGTGGAAGGCAGCCCCGAGAACACTCTCCACATGAGCTGCTAAGAGGATCAGACGAATGGCTGGACAGAAGCGGGTCAGGCTGGGCTCCACCTGGAATATTACTCTTTCTTCAGCTTTAAAAGCAGAGACTGTCCTTAAACTGCAACTACCCCAGTGAGATGTCAGAAGTAACGAGAACGTAGCAGCTAACGTTTGCTGAGGGCTATGGGCACTTTATGTGGATTACTGCGTTTAAGCTTCACAACAGCTCTGTGAGGTCGACCTATTATCATCCCTTCTGGAGGAGAAGGAAGAGCCCCTAGAGTGGCTAAGGAAGCTGCCTAGGATTAGTGCTGGCGGGAAAATTTGAAGCCAGGTCATAACAATCTAAAGACTGTTCTCTTCACCACTGTACCAGATCACTATACCCTATTATTATCTTGGATATCGGTTAGCACCTTAGCAAAGACTGGTGGAAAAATAACTATTAAGAAGCATCTGGGGGCCAGCCATGTGGCATAGTGGTTAAGTTTGGCATGCTCCGCTTCACTGGCCCACGTTTGCAGGTTCAGATCCCAGGTGCAGACCTGCACCACTTAGCCACACTGTGGGGGTGTCCCACATACAAAATAGAGGAAGACAGGCAGCAGATGTTAACTCAGGGCCAATCTTCCTCAGGGAAAAAAAAAAAGCATCTGGAATCAAGGAAGGTCTTCTAGGAATAGGGGTACTATAAGGGAAAAAGGGTGGCGGGGAATGGGACAGCAGTAGGTAATTAAGAGAAACTTTATCTACCTCACAACGTTTTCTAGTTTCAGCTCCAGCTATATTATTAAAAGGTCATTTCAAAATCCTCAACTGGTAAACAGGTCATAAAATTCTAATCACTAGTCCAATGGAGACAAGCTTACCACTGAAAATCCTGCAATTAAAATTATGAATATTATATGACTCCTAAATGTTCTCATATAGTTTACAAACTAGCACTTAAAAAGTTCTTTCTTTTTGAATTACTAAGACACAGGGAAAGACATCTTTCAAAGACAATGAGCAGAAGAAAACTGACCAAAGGAAAATGGTGAGACACTGTTTCATCTGAGCACTTTTAACGTTCCCGGTGATAACCTGGGATAACCTCACCTCTGGCACAAAGCCAGAGAGCCAGGCCACCTGGGCCTCTCCTAAAAACCCAGAACACCAGCTAAAGTACAGCTAAATTGCCCTGCTCTTTCAAATGGTGAGCATTCTTGGCTTTTAAAGCTCCATATAAATGAACTAACTAACTGCCTTGGCTTATATAGGGACAAAATGATTAAATATACTTTTATAAAACACTAATTGGGGCTAGCTCCATGGCGTTGTGGTTGAGTTTGGTGCACTCTGCTTTGGTGGCCCAGGTTTGTAGGTTTGGATCCCGGGTGTGGACCTACACTTGTCCACATCTTGTTGGCCACTTGTTGGCCATCTTGTGGTGGCGTCCCACATACAAAATATAGGAGGACTGGCACAGATGCTAGCTCAGGACTAATCTTCCTCAAGCAAAAAAAGAGGAAAACAGGCAACAGATATTATCTCAGGGTGAACGTTCCACACCAAAAAGAAAAAAATAAACAAAAACAAAACACTTGTAGTTGGAGGGAATTTAAGGGATTAAATTCTGTATTTCTCTAGAATAATCAAATATGACATGGTAATTAAGGCAATTTTTTCTATTAACTGATAGTACAGTCATACTTAAAATTTACACAAATAATATCCCTTTATAGAAAATGAATGCACTTACTCCACAAACTGCAACTTGCATGATTGCATCAAAGCCACCTTCTGGAGAATCCAAATTTCCAGATATGCGCTGTTTACCAACCAGCTCATTAAATACTTCCCCTTTATCAGTAAGACTGAGCACATTTTTGTAGCTAAATGGGCTGGTGCAGTTCTGTTCACTTGTGCAAGGGTTTCTGAGCTTGGCTGGTGTTGTACTAATGTAAGGCATCACAGTTTTCTCCACAAATGAGCCAAACCCTGTGAAGGAAAAATGCATAGAGAGATGGATAGATGGATGGTGGATGGATAGACAGACTTGCATTAAAAAAAAAAAATCAAGTATGATACCCCATGTAAGTCAATCTTTATCTTTAATAATAAGGTTTGGAAAGGAAATCATTATAATATGAAAAATTCAGGTCTAAAGTGAGAACAGGCTATACAGGCAAATGTGGTCATATTAATGAGTAATAAAATAGAATCTGAGTACTCAACATGTTTATAAAATAAATCCACAAGTGAATGAATAAATTCCTGTGAAAACAAGCATGCATTTCCCTATATCTGTGTGGTATAATCTGTGTCAAGTAACCTAGTAGCATACAGTACCAGAGGAACAAGGAGGCAGAAACATTATTAGACATGTGACAGGAGTATCATTCCCTTCAAGAAAGAAAAGGCTAAAAAACAGGCCTATTTATCTTGCAAGTATGTGGTGAAGAACAAAACTGTCATGGCTCCTACAAAGGAAAATCATTAATTTTCTCAATATTCCTACCAATTCGGAAGTCTGAAGTAATCCTCCTCATTTCATTCATCAGATCGGTTCCAAGACTTTTTACATTCTCCAAATCATCTTTCATAGAGTAAGAGAGGTCCATAAGGTAGTAGAGATCAATGGGATAGTCTTCAGCTCTCTTGAATTTTAATGCAAATGTTTGTGGCTCCCCTAATTAAAGAGAGATTAGAAAACAAAATTAGCTTGCCAGCAATTAAAAGTAAACGAGAAAAAACAAGTACATCAGATTTACAAGGTAAACACTATAAAATAAAATGTACTATTGCCATAATTTTTACAAAAGCTTGGACATTCCATAGGTAACTCAACGGTTCTGTGTACTCAATTTCAGTCACAAATACTTAAAATGCCAGGCCCTGGGGATGCAACACGAAAAGACAACAGTCCCAGTCCACAGGGGGCAAGACAGACAAAAGTCGATTTATAACTATGACAGAGGAAAACAAATAGACGGAACGACATATATTAGACTGGCGAGGGTAGGTCAG
The DNA here is from genome assembly GCF_041296265.1 of Equus caballus. Taxonomy (NCBI): domain Eukaryota; kingdom Metazoa; phylum Chordata; class Mammalia; order Perissodactyla; family Equidae; genus Equus; species Equus caballus. The sequence goes on along the minus strand of NC_091712.1, from coordinate 16,427,315 downwards.
GGCCCGCTGCAGGGTACACCCAACTGCTTAGAGACTGAGGTTTTACGGGAAGATTGTTCTCTATTTAATGGGAAACCACTATATGCAAGTGAATAACATAATCATATCTTTACTCTAGAGCCTGGCAAAAAGTTTTAAAAATGAATTATAGAGACAAAGAAACTTGTTAAGAAACTATAGCAAGAATCTAAGAGGGAGATGATGAAGATTGAAACAATGAGGAAGGAGAAGAGGAGAGATGCACAAGAGGTGTTAGGTGTAACTCACTGAGGAAATACAGGATAAAGAGAAGGTTTGGGTGAAAAATCATGAAATTTTTAACTTGCAGATTTTCTAAAGACTTCTAAAAGGCAGTTGGATAAATGGGTTTGGAGCTTAAAAGTCTGTTACAGCATACAGATGGTTTTAAATCCACAAGAGAACGACCAGCAATTAAGTGGACTGCAAAGAAGAAGGAAGAAAAGACACAAAAAGAACACTGGAAAGCAACGTTAAGAGAGATGGAGAAAAACCAGGAGTGATATTGTAGAAGCCAAGAGGAAAGCCTTCCAAGAAGTTCAAAGGTGTCACTTGGTACAGAAAGGCTAAAGAAAAAAAGGCCCTGAGAAGGGTCCACGAGGCTTTGTGGTTCAAGGGGAAGGCAGAGCTGTGCCAGCACAGGTTTAGAGCAGGAGCCTGGCCGCGGGTGAAGGAGGACGGGAGGGCAGCCACGGAGGCAAGGAGCCTGGCCACGGGTGAAGGAGGACGGGAGGGCAGGCATGGAGGCGAGGAGGCTAGGAGCCTGGCCGCGGGGTGAAGGAGGACGGGAGGGCAGACATGGAGGCGAGGAGGCTAGGAGCCTGGCCGCGGGGTGAAGGAGGACGGGAGGGCAGACATGGAGGCGAGGAGGCTAGGAGCCTGGCCGCGGGGTGAAGGAGGACGGGAGGACAGGCACGGAGGCGAGGAGGCTGGCCGTGGGTGAAGGAGGACGGGAGGGCAGGCACGGAGGCGAGGAGGCTGGCCGTGGGTGAAGGAGGACGGCAGGGCAGCCATGGAGGCGGGAGTCTGCACCCCTCCTCTGAGAGAAAGGGGATGGAAACTGGAAAGACTAGGAAGAGGGCTTGTGTTTTCTTCTTTTTCTTTTTGTTTGCAGATGTGGGACTGTCATAGATTATCACAAAAACCTTAATATTTTAACAATACTAAACAAGTACAAACGAAAAAATAGGTTAAAATGTTTTCTTTATATGATGTAATCATAAGAGAGGATGGACTTATTTTCAAAGTTCACTAAATCTAAAACTTTCTGAATCTTTAACAGAATTTACTTTGGACATTAGGCAACATTTATTATCATTTCAAATATATGCGACTTACAAATATCTGCAAAAAATTTCTAAACTTTAACGTATTTCACATTTGTTTGGCAGCCGGTCCAGTGTGAGAACGAGCTGTCAGCAGAAACTGGCAAGAGGCTCATATCAAGTTGTTGTGGAAAAGCTCAGGTAGAAACAAAGGCTTCCACAGGATTGGATTTTTGTACCTGATCGTAACTGCAAAACCAACTGCTGGGGCTGGATCTGGGTGATGTCTTCTGGCTGGAGCTTCTCTGCCGTCCCTTTGCTCCGGTTGGTTACATTTTTATTTTTCTTTATATCTTTGGAGCCTCTGGGATTTTCTATGTCATCTGGATGGCAACCCTTCTTTTTTAAGGCTTCTAAATCATCACATCGTGCAGAGGTAGGCATCCCTTCTTGTAAAAATGTCTAAATGACATATAAAATACACGGAGAAATAAAAAGTATAGTGCTCAAACCTTTACATAATCATAATTGCAAATACGCAAGTAAATTGCAAAAATCAAGCGACACATCTAATGGGCTTCATTTCTCATTTTTAAGCAAAATACTACCTTTCTCCAAACCATAATAAGTGCTCTTGTTTAAAAACAAAATTTTTTCCTTGAAAGTAATACCTTTATTACTAATATATTGCTAGTAATTTATTACTTTAGTAATACTTAGGACTGACCTAGGTATACATTTCAAATGTCCCACCTTCAAATTCATAGGATCTAATCAAAGAAATTTCTTCCATGAAATCACTTATTCAGCATGGTTAACAGCCACTAATAACATACACACCCAAATATCGGACAAATATTTTTTCCCAAAATTTCCCTTAGAAATATCCTTAAAAGTCTCTCACATTATGTAGCATTCTACATCACAAGATTTTCAACAACTCAATGTTTAAGCAAAACATTTTAGCCTAAAAGCATCTCAATTAACTATGCTATTTTTAAAAAGGGGACCAAGAAATTTAGCACAAATTTAGTAAGTATTCAGGGAGGTTCGAAAAAATTCCAAGTCTTGGCTATTATTGTAAACGAAACTTTGAAAATTTATTTTAAAAAACAATACAGGGGCCAGCACGGTGGCCGAGTGGTTAAGTTCCTGTGCTCCACTTCGGCGGCCCAGGGTTTCGCCGGTTTGGATCCTGGGCGAGGACACGGCACCGCTCATCAAGCCACACTGCGGACCCACAACTAAAAATACACAACTATGTACGGGGGGCGGGGCGCTTTGGGGAGAAAAAGGAAAAATAAAAAAATTAAATCTTTAAAAAAAACAACAATACAGTGATTATACAACAATGGTCATATTTCCACAGCGTGATTTAAAAAAATAAAGTAAAAAAGGCCCTAATGGTATGTAAACAGTACTTGTGGCTTAGGGTAAAATTTCCGGTAGTAACATGATTTCAAAATGTGTTATACCTCAAACAACTTAGATGGAAATAAAAAGTTTATCAGAGGACTGAAGAAGTACCTTAGTGAAAGCAAAAACACTGCTGGTAAGATGTATGTAAAGATTCTGAATGAAAGTTTTTCACAAAATGTGAGAGTGGGGGGAAAAACAACGACTGTGTGTGTGTGTATCATTTTGAAATGTGTATACGTAACTAATCAAGTAACTAACTTGACTACTCCACGTATAGCACTAAAAGTTTTGTATTTAGTTGGCCAAAAATCTTTTTATTTTTTAATGTTGACATTGGGAAAACGAGGGAATGCCTTTTACTTGGGGTCACTTCCTTTTCAGTTTTATATGGTATTTATTATCTACCCATTTCATAGTGCTGGATAAAGTGAGGATATTTAAAAACAAAGAATACACAATGATCCAGAGTAGTTATTCTTTAAGGCAAAGAGAACACTAAATGAGAGCATTTGCGTAATTAGACAAACAATGGGACGTGAATACCGGGCGTCAGATGGTTCAGAGCTGCACCACTTTTATGTATTATCAACCCTAAAATATCACCAAAGCACAGGAGCCTAGAACATCACACACTTCCCAACAGCCAAGCCAGGAAATCCTAGTATCGTGACACTCAAGTAAAATTTCACTAAACATATTCCAAAATAGCCTTTAATAATTTAGGAATTATGCCACAAAGATCAAAGGCTAAATTATTTAAAGGATAGTTTGGCTATGTAACCCTCAACTGCAGATAAACTATAACCTTCATAAAATGGATGCTCCTGTTGGTAATAGCAGCTACCACTTACTTAGGACCTTCTAACTGAAACTGCTTTAGGTTCCATCAATTCTAATTCTTGTAGCAACAGAGATAAAGCAGGCATTTCCACACTCATGTTCCAGCTAAGACAACGGACAGCCGTGGGGAAGTGAGCCTTGCTGAGACAAACTCACAGCAATCCCTATTTCCTCCACTGTCTCCAGTTTAATTCCAGAATACCACTTTTAGGAGAACAGAAAGTGCTATTAGAAAAAACTTGATATAATAAAACAACAACTTATTTTGTCTTTCATATGGTCAAACTATATGAAATATCTGATATTTGACCAGTTACGCCTACAAACAGGCACTGGAAATGTGGAGTCAAATGCCTGAGTAAAAACAGACAGTAAGCCTTTGACCTCCTGACATTATTCACTCTGTGAATACATGAGATATCCTCAAAATGACTTCCCTTTATCTCCTGTTCTGACTTACTCACTCCTTCCTTCCTTCATTCATTCACCCATTCAACATTTAGTAAGCTTTGTGGAAGGCACCAACCAGGTTAAGCAATGTATACAGATGACAAAAGTGAATAAAATGTAAACCCTAACCTCAATGGGCTTTTATTAGGATGCAAACCAATTCTAGACAACTTTAACTCAAATAAAATTCGGAAGATTAATTTATACTTCTCCCATTAAAAGAGGGGGGAAATCTAAAACAGTCAAATTAAACGGTTAGAGTTTTTTGGGAAGATGTCCAATAGAAATATAATGCATGTCACAAAAGTGAGCTAAAATATGTACTTTTAAATTGTCTAGTAGTCACACTAAAAGAAAAAAAATTGAAACTAGGGAAATTAATTCTAACAATACATACAAAATATTAGCATTTCAACATTATTAATAACTTTTTTCATCATTAAATGTTCAAACTTTAGTATGTATCTGAGGCTTGCAACAATTCTCAATGTGGACCACCCATATTTCAAGTGCTCAAAAGCCACATGTGCCAGCAGCTACTGTGTTGAACAGCATGGCTCTAGACCATCACACGGTACCATACATAGAGTTGATGCTTATTCAGTATTCATATCCAGTACTTCCCAAGGATATAACACTAAATGACTAGGGAATAAATGGAAAGGACTTGAGCAATCTTACCGAGTTTGTGCACCATCCACAATTTGGCCCTGCTTGTATACATTCTCCACATGATTTGGCATTTGCTTTTAAACATCTATTTTCATCTGTCAGGAGAAAGAAAGAATAGATCACTTTAAGTTTTACGAGAGAAAATAATGAAAAATCAGGATCAAAATGACAAATAAGGCAATACATTTAAATGTTAAATATGAATACTACGAACCTAGTTACTAAGCTGACCCAAACCTATCCCCAGAGGTGTTTGAGGATCACCCTGGCACAGACAGCCATAAAAAGACAGTTATCTTTCTCGTCTTCTATAGCAAAGACTAGGCACTATTAACCTATACAGTTATCCTTCTTTTCAACGGCATAATTTCAGGATCTATCATGTTGGATGGTCATAACTGTCAGGAGTTTTCTTAGAACTGGGTGAAGTATGATTTCTTTTCATTTAACTCATATGACCACACTCATACCACCTCAAGCATCTTGAGCGGCTTTCCCTTCATTTTCAGTAAGTTAAACACCTAAAAAGTCCGTATCACCCAATCCATAATCCCATGATTTTTCAGGCTCTGTGTTCACAATGTCTTACGTTTCTTGAATTCACCTCAGGGTAAGCGTGCCTTTCATGTGGTAGGCACTAATACAGGCTGTCTCCAATGCATCTCTTCTGATTGTAAACCTAACGCATGCTCATCACAGGAAATTTGGAAAATACATACAAGCATAAAAAAACAAACTAAAAATCACCCATAACCCACTAAGAGATAACTACTGCTAACATTTCTGTATATTTCTTTCCAGTCTCTTTTCTATGCAGATAGATAAAAAATAGCAAGGAAGCATGCAAATATAGACATTATTTAAATGAAATTGAGGATATACATTTTGTATACTACTTTTTATACTTTATCCTAAGTGTTTTACTACAAATTCTTCAAAAATATGGCTTTTACTGACTACATATTTCATTATCGTACCTTATTTAAAGTTGCACAAATGTAGATGGTTTCCAATTGCATGTGTGCCTAGTTCACACGTGCTTGCTCACATGCACACACAAACCCTCCAAACACATATACATACACACGCACATATATTCTGAGGAACAGTCTTATAATGTAAAACTATTTCTTTATCACAAATTCAAAGAAATGAAAATACTGAGTTGAAGAGTATTCATGTTTTTAAGATTCTCAATACACACTAATTCCTATCCAGAAATAATATTCAAATTTATACTCCCACAAGCTGTACGCAAATACCATTTCACCACACCTTCAACCATGCTAACTACTTTTTCAATATAAAAAACCTTTTACTCATTTAACAGGAATAAATTAGAATATCAATTCAACTGTCAGTTACTTAAGGTTTCATTTTTTTCGTATTTTTACTGGCCATTTCTTTTGTAAATTTTCTGTTATGTCTTCTGCAAATTTTTCTGTCATCATGTTCATCTGTTTTTACCAGATCTCTACACATGTTAATGAAATTAAACCGCTTTTCAGTTTCTCATCTTGTTGATGGTGTTTCGACATATAGATAATTTTGGGTTTTATATGTTGCTGTTGGCTTTATGTAATTCAAACTTATGAATAATGTCTTTTATGGTTTCTTTCTTCATGTTTCCATGTAGTAAGTCTGTCCTATCCTGATATCAAATAACTATTCTATGCAGTGTCTTTTTTGAGATCTGGAGAACAGAACTGCATATCCTTCCAGATGCGGATGCACCATGGTTTCTAAGAGGATTAAATACATTTTCAGCTTTATTTTTCATTCCTCTTCTAGATGATGCCAACAATTTGTAAGAATTTTTGATTAAAGAGCAAGAACATCTAGAAAGTCAATGGTTCCTGGTTTCATTTTTTTATATAGGGAAGGACAGTTTATAATCCACCATCTACACATTTACTTTATTTTCTTCTAAATATATTACATGCTTTTGCTTTCTCTATGCTCACTTAGACACTCTAAAAAGATCTTTCTGTAGCATACTCTTTTTTGCCCTATCATTTTAGCATTTTACTAGCCAAACTGCTGGTCATCACTCTTGGTGGCAGAGGAGAGGGGAGCCTGAGGAAGGACCCTGCAGGCCACTGTAAGGACGCTGACCTTTATCTGAGTGACACGGGGCCACTGCAGGGCTTCAAAGGAGCAGCAAGAGCGAACTGAGGTTTTCCCAGGAGTCTAACTGGTCAAAAGCAATACAAGAGACTGAAATGAAAAGACAACTAAAGCAGTTTTTTTTTTTTTACCTGCTTGGCCAAACACATAACAAATTGAACTGATCAGTCCAATCCAGAAAACCAGTTGTAAATTCATCTGAAACATAAAATGTATATCATATTAAGAAAATGAAAAACAAGAAAACACATTAAACATAAAACATTCCCACTCACCTTATCTTCTGTCGATTTTATAAAAATCATACATCTCAAGCCATTTCTTCTCCAGCCCTCTCCACAACCCTGTCGCCCCCTCTCCGCCCTGGTTACCTCGCCCTTCACCCGACAGCACTAAAGCAGCTTCTGTACCAGACCCCCGAATCCATTCTCGCTTCTCCAGATCAAATACAGTTTAACACTGAATTACAGTCCTCAAAAAAGAACAACAGTGTCAAGTATTCTCTGACGCCATAAAAGCGATGAGCATCTTCATCGCAGGGACTCTCTCTCAGTATCTCCTGTGGCTCCAGGCTCCAAACATGCGGAGCCAGAGGCCTCCGCGACCTAAACACGGGAGCGTTCACGTTCAGCCGGGGCGAACCTGTCCAAGTCCTGATGGCGCCATCCCTTTGCTGACAACTTTTCAATAGCTTTTATTTCTCCACAGGCTAAGATCAACATCCTACACAAGACCCCAACTCAGTTTTTGAGTTTGAGCTCTTGTAATTATTTCTAAGGTAATCACCTTCTATGCATGGATAGTAAAATATTCAGTTCAATTCCTACAATTTCTAGATATACAAACTAAACCAAAAGAAAGTGGGGGAGGGGGACATAAGAAGATCCAAAAGAGGGCTGAGTGTCTTCTAGAATCTCTAAAGAAAAATTAAGTAATATTCTGTATATTAAGCAGAATACTTCATACTCCAACCATTAGGTATATAACTATTTTCTGTGAATCAAAATTTTAACAATATTAATCTATACCTTACCAGAGTTGGTCGAAGATGGCTACAGCCACAGGTCACTGACCCTGTCCCTTAACTACCTACTGCTCTTGACTAGTAGCCAGTCTAGTAAATATGCATAAATATCTGCCCCTCCCACAAGAGTACAATACAAAACAAATATCAACCAAAAAGAGGTTAGCCTTACTAGTTATCAAACAAATATAAATTAAAGCCATATAAGGTAAATTAGCAAGCCAAAAAAATGGGGGGGGGGGGGTAATTTAATCCCCAACAAACCTTACTGCAGATGGCTGAAAGAAATCAGAGATGGCTCTGTAAACTGGTATAATTAATGGAGGGAAATAATAATCTATATCAAAAACCACAAAAAATGTTTCTACCCTCTGACTTAGTAATCTAGGTACTGGAAATTCATCATAAGAAAATAACTAAAAATATAAAAGGTGATACACACACACATGCACATTCAGTATAGAACTCTAGTATATTTACAACAGGCAAAAATGCAAACATTCTCTACCCAATAATAGGGAAACGGCTAGCTGCATCAACTTGATGGACTATTAGAGTCATAACAGTAATAAAATGTAGCAACATCATAAGGTTTATAGAATAATTTTGGATAGAAAGAAGACATCAAGATGTAAAAATAACAGTGTATGAATATATAAAGTAACCAAAGTGACCTAAAGATGAGAAAGAGTTACAAGCCTAACATAAAGACAATGTTTTGTTTGTTTTAAATTGTTATAATGCTTTCTTTTCGTTTTCTTAATAACAATTATGGCAGGGTAACTGTGTGGGATTTTTTTTCTTTCTTGATAAATTTCCTTTCATAAGAAAAGAAACAATTCTTTTAAAACCCTCTGTGTCTTCCAGAGTTTGCATCCTGGGATGCTAGTCCCACAGCTGCGAGAGGGTGCTTTCACCCAGGGACAGGTGCTCAGAGCACCCTGGGACACTTGCGTTTCCCCTGCTATTAAATGCTGTTTGCATTTTCTCTGTTGACTTCCCAGAGAAAAGCAGTAAGAATAATTTGCATACTCATCCACTTTGCAACTGTGCTCAGACCAGCAAGTTCTGTTATGCCACAAGCGCACAATTTTGCTTACATGTCACTTATGACCGCATCCAAAAGACCAACAAAAGCTGAGTGTCACAGAAGTGTCAAATGCCTGACAGTTCACCTTTTAAGGCCTTCCTCAAAGGTTTAATGTGTAATAAATCCAGACAGACTATAATTCTAAGCCATTCAAATAATGTTATCAATTCCAAAGCTATGACTAAAAAGGACCTGGAATGTTAAGGCTTCCGAGGAAATGCATGACTGTGATGAATGGAGCATCTGGGCAGTTTCTACACAAAGTGAAGAGAACAAATATTTGTTCCATATATGGACTGATATGTGTTTCTTCAAGATACTACTCAGACTACTTTAGGGACCACTAGGCTACCTTGAGAAACCTTTTAAAAGACACAATTCAGAGACTCATCACTACGATAAGGTTATTGGATAGAAATGTTCCCTAACATTCTTAGGCTACGTAGCTTTAAACTATGACTTAAATGCTACTGTCCTTTTCCTTCTACAAACTTGACAAGCCAAAGATCAGCCTTCTGAAACCCTCATGCCTCTGGAAGAGCTCCAAACCCAGAAGGAGGCAAAACAAGGCTCTCGTGTTGAAGAACAGCTGAGAGAACAAGGACAACCGCTGAGAACTGCTCAAGGACAGATGTCAGCTTTCCTGTGACTGGTCAGTGCACCGGCAAGAAAGAGAGAGACACTCATTGGCTAGTGATGTTGATAACAGGCCAAGCTTTCTCTCAGGGAAACAGAGAAGCCACAGGAGACAGAAGAGGACAGCAAGTAAAAATAAAGAAGAGCCATGAGGACAATGAGGCTTAGAAGATACAGTTAGAAGTGTCCTTGGGGAAAGCAAGCAGCAGAGAGCTGGATAGTAAAGAGGAAGTGGCAGAGAGGACTCAACAGCCTCCCCTATTGATCCTGACGGCCTCTGAATGTCCTGGATCCTCCTGCATGCGTGTGGGGAAGGACACACCAAGAGCTTCCTGTATTTCAAAACCTCCTAAGGCAGCACTTCTCAAAGTTGGTCTAGGTGACAACTGCACCAGATTTACCTGGCTGCCCACCCCAGGCCTAAGAACCAGTCTCAGGGAGTGGGGCCTGTATTCCAGGTGATTCTATGGCTGAGAAAAGGGGCCCTAAGGAGCTTCCTACCAAGAGCATTCCACATACAACGGTTCACTATGAGGGGCCAGCAGAGAGGGACGCCTTCAGGTACTGTCTTACTCCTATCTTGTGTCTCCTCTTCAGAATCAAAGGTCAAGGAATAGTTGTCCACACTGGTCTCCATTTCATAACCTCCTATTCCCTCCTCAACCGCTGTCATTGGCATCCACCTCCTACCATGCATGTGAAAGCACTCTTGCAAAAGCAACTTTCCAGGCATTATCTTACTCTCTGTGTTCATTCATTCATTCAAAAGTTTCTTAACTGCCTACAACATGCACTTGGGGAATACATCAGTTTACTCCAAAAAATGAACACAAAGCAGCACTTAACACATTTCACCATCTTTCTCGACACACTCCACTCCCTGGGACCTCACTGGTTTCTCCAGACCTCTCTGCAAGTTCCCCTCAGCTGACCATGGCATGTTTTGTGCCCTATCTGGAGACAGAAAGGTCACTGTTTCGAGGAATTTTCAGTTCAAAGACAGAAATACAAATAGTTACAATACGATGTGATGGTTTCTACAATGTAGACAAGGACAAAGTGCAATGAGGACATCAAACTCTGCCTGGGCAAGTTCAGAGACTTCATGGAGATGGCCACATTGCCCCTAGAAATGCAGACAAATAGGAACTGGGCAGGCAAATGGAGAGGAATATTCCAGGCAAAAGGTTTGCACATGCAAAGCCACGGAGTCCTGAGAACAATTACAGTAACTTCTTTTCAACCTTATTTCTAAATGTATACATCTGGGTGACTCCTCTCCCTCCTCCTCCAACTGGAATTGTCTCGTTCTTTCTATCTTTACAGAAAAAAGACTAGAAAAAATATATTTATATGTTATCTGTAGTTAAATCTGGTCGGTGGGATGAGTGATTATTTTATCCTTCTAATTTTCTACAATAAGTATAAATTATATTATGTTAAAATCTTAAAATATCATAAAGGCCAAAAAGAATCTTAAAGTACTTAGGAATTTCTGAGACTTAAATTCTAAGTTGGAAAATAACAGAAACCGAGACCAGCAGGCCAGGAGGAGTTAGGTTACAGAGCCTTAAATGCCATCCACACTGAAAGAGTTCAGATTCTATTCTATACATAGTAGGGAAATTGAAAAAATTGGGGCATAGTAGTAACATGACAACATACATATGGCAGAAAACTAATGAGGTAGAGGATGAGTGGCAAGACAGGAGCTACAAGAAGTAGAAAATTTACTGCCAAGGTTCAAGTAAGAGGCAACAAACGTCTGAATTCAGACAGTAGCAATGGAGAAGTGAACACACAACTGAGTGACCAGGAGGCAGCAACGCAGCGTCTGACGTTGCTGAGATAAGGAGACTGAGAGAGGGAAAGGAAGCATCGCTAAAGAAGACAGAAGGAAAAGGAAGCTGGGGGAAAATAATGACTTTTGGTTCAGAAATGTGGAATGTGAAATGCCTGTGTGAAATCTAAGGAAGATACCTACTGAGAAGTGAAGACATACGCATCTGGATCTCAGGAGGTAAGTCAGGGTTAGAGATAACATTACGTAGGTGGCAAGTGAAATTATGAAAATGGATGAGACTGTGAAGAAAAGACAACTTAGAAGAGAGAAGAGCTGAGGGCAGATTTGAAGAGGTGAAGACAGAGGAGAGAAAGAGCACTGGATGGAGCCAGGCCTCCAGAGCTCAGGGAGTGTACTTCCCTGAAGAGAGGGGCAGCGTCTTTTCTCTAAGTCAGGCAGGGGTAAGAAGCTGAGAGTTCACGCCTGACAGCCCATGGTTTTTTTCTGAAACAGGAAGTAAGGACAAGTGCTGGGAGAAAAGGAGGTGGGAATGGGGGTTGAAGAAAATATGGAAGATGCAATAGGATTACAGAGCACTGCCAAGGGCCCTGCAGGTGAGGGATACCCTAGTTTATAAAGGCACGTTCAAAACACTCACCTTACCTGAAACTCCCTGTTAGCCATCTGTTAACCACAGACCAGGTCTTGGTGTGTCTTACTCAGCTACAGCATCTAGAAGTGCTTGGTACAAAGTCAATACTCAAAAATTTTTGCTGAACGACGTTAATTTGTATGACATTTCTCTCCCACATTACTCAGAAGCCCAGGAAAGAAGAGGTTCTCAGAATTAGTTAATATGCAGATCCTCTTTAAATAGAAAACAGTCACTGTAGATACCCTAGTGGTAACAATTTTCAATTCATTTTAAGTATATACAAGCCGCCTTAAAGCTAGATTTAAAATGCCTCATGCTCCTGGCTCTAAAACAGTATGAACTGAAATTAATTTACACATACAAACAAATACGATCATAGGCACTGAAATAATTATTACTCAGTTATAAGGTGGTCAATCAGATAATCCAGTTGGTTGTTTATTATTACAATTATTAGCACAAAAACACAAAATTAAAAAAAATTTCTTGTAGAACTGCTCAAATCGCTGAGACTACCTCGCATGGTCCTTCGACTCAAACTTGAAATTGCTGCATTAATCCCTGTTCACAGAGCAAGTGCAGAAGGAAAAAGGCGGGGCAAAGAAGTGGTGGTGCTGACAAGAGTTAACAACAAAGGGGACAAAGTCCAGGCCTCGAGAGGACGTGGTGAGCGGAAAGGGGCTTGTGCGAACCAGGGAGGGAAAGAGCTGGGAGGTAAAACAGTCGGGTTGAAACTTCAGAGCCTGGCAGCCTTGGGTAAAAAGGTCTCAGTGAGGATGTAGCTATGGTAACTGTTTTAGCCAGGGTTCTTCCCCAAAGCAGAGCCCAAGACAAGAACAGGTGTGCAGGCAGGTTATTCGGAAGGTGACCCAGGGAAAGAGAGAGGTACTGAAGACACTGAACCAAGAAAAAGGGAAAAAGCCAGTATCAGGGTACTCCGCTTACCACAGGGGGCGGCTGGGGGTGTGACCTTTCTGAGAAGGTTTGACAAGTGTACAGAAAGTCTGTTCACAGGAGGGTCAGCGGGGAGAAGCAGGTTTACCAATTCCAGTCCCGGCAGGTAAAAGTTTGCCCCAGGGGCATTAACTCCGGCACACTTCCAGGAACTACAGTGCGTCCGCCCAGAGGCTGCCACCAGCCTCCGCACCCCAGGGACAGAAAAGAGGGCCTGCTGGAGAAGCCCCGGGGTGAAAAGAGGAGGCACTCGGGGCAAGATGCCGTCAGCCAGAAGTGAGTCAGGCTGGAATCAAGGGGAGGCCAAGAGAACGTGAGCGGGACGGAAGAGGTCCAATCAGTGCTCTCAACGGCCACTGGGGCTGGAAAGAGTCGAGGAAACCGCTGGAGCAGAGCGTGAAAAATATCATCTGCACGGATGCTCGAGGCCCCCGAATGAAGGCAAGAATTGGGGAGGTGATATAAGCCAGGTGACTCACATAAAGACACATACACATATTTTAAAACAAATGTAAAGAACCCTTATTTCAAAGATTTAGTATTTAAGACCCATGTAGCTCTTACTCATCTACCACAGATGTGTACAGTTGACTTGCCATATGGTCATCTTCTAGAAGTCATTTCTTCACGTCCTCTGTATCTAGCACAGTCACAGTATCTCAATATTTAATACAAAATAAAGAAACTAAAGATAAAGATAACTGGAGATATTCTGAGGTATCCAAAAAAACAGTAAGCCTAACAATGGGTCGTCCCACCACTGTACCATAACACGGACCACAGAGGTAGAGCCTGGACCATGGAGTTGGAGTCCTGCATTCCACCCTCTGATCAACCACTAACCAGGCAGGTGACCCTGGCAAGTTATGTAATCTGTGCCTCAATTTCCTTATCTTTAAAATGGAGACAGTAGTACTTACCTTATAGGGGTTATGTGAAGATTAAACAAGCTGGTAAATATAGAACACTTAAAAGGACATCTGGCACATTGACGGCACTCCCTAAGTGCTGCTTGTTACCATTATTAAGACACATTATAGCTGGAGCTCAATAACGACTTGACTGAATAAAGAGGTAACTATATTTGAAAGTTTCATTTTCCATAAGAAAATTTTGGACTGATCTGCCTGAGGGAGACACAAGATATGGAAGAAAGGATAAGGTGTAAGGGTTAGAAATAACATGCCTACAAACACTAGGTTAATGCAGATTATGACAGCCATTCAGATACAGCAAAACCCTATTTTACTGTATAGTAAGGTTTAATCAGATACTATCATATTAATAACATAAGTATAATTAGGTACTTATTTTAGGTTCCGCAACTGGGTAGGATTATTCTATTTAATGTGCTTTCTATCAATGAGATTCCTAGTAATTTGTATGTAAAATAATAAAAGCAGCAAAACCTCAGTGTTTTGTATTACCACATTAGACAAAATACAGATATTTCTGAAGGCTAATACCACAGAGCACCTCAAAAAAAGATCAGGGTGTGGACAGCATATCTAATACAAACAGAAATAAGGAAGAATGACTTGAGGCTTCTCTCAGGGGGAAGCAAACCTAGGAAAGGCTAAAAGAAACTGCCCTGAAAAGACATCTTACTAGTGGAAACTTGAATCAAAATGCCGCGTACAGTCTAAGTTCATCCAGGGACTGCTGCCCAATGAGGACCACCAAAAAGAGGCGGACCCACTTCTTCAATTACAGGGCCAGACTAGGCACACACGAGGCACAGACAAGAATAATACAATACACTGCATTTTGATGATTTAAGATAACTTGTAACAAAGTTATCTTGCTTTTATCTCAATACCTTCAAATGACTATAATACTGATAACAGCTAGCTATCTCCTCCAAGCAACTCTAAGAGGTTGGGAATACTATCTTTGCTTTACAGATGAGGAAACCAAACCACAGAGAGGTTAAATAACTCACAGATGGAAAATGAAACCAGGCCATCTGATCCAGAAGCTGTGATCTGATTCTGTCCTTCTTTAAACTGTAACCTTTGGAAGCGTACTTAGTCACTATTTTGAAAGAAAGAACATCTTCCAGTGTTAGAAATGACTCAGAGCATAGATATGGAAAGGACCTAGAATGTTCTGTGAGTTTATTTCTTAGGCCTTCAAAGCGAATGGAGGCCAAGAAAAGTTATGTCAATTGTCAGATTTCATGAGCATACCTACAGGTTTTGTGTGTCATTCCCACAAAAGCATTTCACCCTAATACCATTTTTTACCATGTTCAATTTTATCTAAGAGGTCATAATTCATTCCTTGAACAACAAATAACCTTAAACACCGCCCCCCCGCAAACAATCTCATTTTAGTGATTAAAATCCCAATATGTGCAATTGTTCCCACTGACAAAAAGTGTACATAATTGTTTTAATCTCCACTGTAATCTCATCTTTATTCATCAAGGCTAAGTGTGGTTTTATGTTCTGTTCAAACTTAAACATACACTCATTATTTTTTTTTTTTTTTTTGGAGGAAGACTAGCCCTGAGCTAACATCTGCCACCAACACTCCTCTTTTTGCTGAGGAAGATTGGTCCTGAGCTAACATCTGTGCCCATCTTCCTCTACTTTATATGCGGGATGCCTGCTACAGCATGGCTTGATAAGCAGTGCGTAGGTCCGCATCTGGGATCTGAACCAGTAAACCTCGGCCCACAGAAGCAGAACACACAAACTTAACCACTATGCCACCAGGCCGGCTCCCATTTATTAATGTTTTTAACAATGTCACAACTCATTTGGCATTTCCTTTGACATTTATAGACAAAAATCTTTAAAAACTTTATATGTACTATATTTATAGAAATTAAACAATTACACTTTAGAGAAAAATTACTGGAAAAAAAAGAGGTGAGTTACATTTACTTCAAGTTTTAAAATAAGCTGCCCAAAAGCTAAGTAGTACAAAAAGAAGTCATCCACAAGAGATTTCTTCCTATAAAATCTTTGCAGAAGGGCATATTTTTATTCAAGACAACTAATTCAATTAAAGTCAGCAGATATTTATTGCATATCTATCATGTGCCAGCCAACGAGTGACAAAGCTGGGATGTGAACCCACAGCCCAATTCAAAAGCCCAAGCTTTCAATAGAAGTAGGTTTCTAATAAGAAAGGCTAAGGGTTCTCACCTTCAGATACTCTCTTCAGGAGAAGAGAATCTGATTCCTTCCCTTTCTATGTCCTAACCTTTTAAAATCTTTTCAGCCTAATGGTGAAAAAGATTTGGATACCCACAACTGAGGAATAACATAATACTCCCCTAAAAATATAGTAAAGTTGGATTCACCCCAAGTCTGTCCCACCATCATTATTTTCTGTACCTGCTTTTGAAAGGGTAAAAATAAACAGGCCATTAACAAATCAGTATTTTAAAATTAATGTAGCGGCCGGCCCCGCGGTCGAGTGCTTGAGTTCGCGCGCTCTGCTTCGGTGGCCCAGGGTTTCACCGGTTCGGATCCTCAGCGCGGACGTGGCACCGCTCATCAGGCCACGCTGAGGTGGCATCCCACATGCCACAACTAGAAGGAGCCACAGCTAAAAATATACAACTATGTACTGGGGGGCTTTGGGGAGAAAAAGGAAAAATAAAATCTTAAAAAATAATAAAATAAAATAAAATTAATGTAGTCCAGAAAAAGAACCAGAGCCAGACAGAAAGCCTCAGTGATGAACACGCAGTTCACCCCAGCTGAGAGCAACCAGAAGGGAGCGCATAAACGGAAGGAGCTCGGAGAAGCGCTCCTCCCCTCTACTCCATCAAGTCTGAGGGTGAGTTAGGCATGGTTCAGCCAGGACAACAGCACCTTCCCCCTCACAAGAACAACAAGTAACACTCAACATTTTTTTCTCTGTCTGGCAGGAAGAGGTGTGTGGTGGTGATCACGGAGGTGTTTAATGGCCCAAATAATAAGCTAGAATGAATGATTAACAAAAACTTAGAACACAGATATGGAAAGATGAAGATAAGAAAAGATGAAGGGAAAAAGAAAAATGGAGGTAACGGGAAAAAGAAGAGGCTAAGAACTCCAAGGCAGAGACACAGCTAACGCCTCCTTTGAAGTCCTTTCCACCCACTGCGCACGCACACAGAACAGTGGTCTCCACTGGAAAATCTCCTAAAATTCACTACTCCCACCCAGGAGAAAAAAAGGCTTTTCACGAGCACCGCCTCTTCTTGCCCAGTTGCATATCAGCCTGGGGCTAACAGGCTCCAACAACAAAGGTCTGGATGCTCCAAAGCTATAGGCTCACCAATCTGAAACCTGAGAACAGCTCACAACAGGGCTAGGTACTTTAAGAAAATGACAGAACAACAGACCGAAGACAAACTTCATCATTAGTGACTACTCCATCCTCCTTCTCCAGGAAAATGAGAGTACGGACGATCAATCGTGATGACCCACCACCCAGTCCACAAATGCGAGGGAAAGATAAAGAATGGATGCACCGCATGCTGTCACCAGAAAGCCCTGAAGATAAACAAGCTGGAAGTGGGAGGAGGCAAGGGTGTGGAACTGAACAACTAGGAAAACCTCTACAGGACAAAAAGTGAAAGGAGGGGAAGAATCTTCTCTGGAAATAGCAGAAAATCTAGAAAAAGTCATTATGCTCTTCAAGGAATTTAGAAAAATATCAAATAGAGCTTATCTTAGAGCAATCACAAACAGCAAGACCACAAAACTACAGGAAAAGTGTGCAGAACAAAGGAAGGAAATTTAAGTCGAAATCCTCTGCAGAACTCACAAACACAAGGAACAGAATCAACAGGACAGGAAGAGCAGGCTTAAGAAAAACCACATAGGATTCAAAATAATAAGTCAAGCCAATCAGAAACATGATGACACAGCCAACAGTGATCCATTAAGTAGATAACTGGTGTATCACCCCCATCCCCCAAAAAAGGTTGGCCTTATGTGAGAATTAAGAAAAAAATGAATAATGCATTAAATTCAAAAAATTGGGGAGGGAGCACAAAATAAACTTAAAGACTGCAGAAGAACGGACTTAAAATACAAGCAGAAGAATAAACACTTTAAAGAAAGCTATTAAGCGATAATATTAAGGGCTGATCCACGATGAGCACGAAACGTTGCCTGGACTTGATCCTTCCCAGCTCCTCCTGCCACTCAAAACATAAGACGTTACCTAACAATTAACAGTTTTCAAACCAGCCTAGTGAGCTGTGTCACAGATTTTGCCTTTCCCTGCGAGGGGAAAAGAAGAAATTAGCAACTGTTTTAGTTGAGAAATTTTACTTTGGGGCAAGTTTACAAAGATAACTGTGAATGGAGCTGGCAAAGAAAAGTAACTATCTTGTTTAATGGTATCGATAAGCTCTTGAAAGCAAGATTTGTTCCATGTAATTCCAATTAAGGAGAACTGTAAGCTATGTTCCTAAACTGTGCAAGTTTATCTACTTTTTAGGTGAATCACTCCAAAATTCTTACTTGATCAAAACTTTAACAAATTTCAACCATATCTTTTGTCTCATCTCCTCTCGGCCCTGTAGTGCAGTCAAACACACACAGTGCTGGGTATATTAATTTCTCATTTCACTAGCAGTAAGCTGGGAATAACATCTACCTCAGAATTGTTGCAAGGATAAAATATGACCATGAATATGAATGCTCTTAGCAACAAATATCCTTATAGTAATCCACAGATCAGTTCACTTGATCATGGCATTCTCTTCTCCCTCTCCAACACATTCACTGGTCGTAGGCTTCTAAACATAAGAACCTGAGTGACTACTTAATAAATGGGTCTCCATCCTTTTACATCCATGTTTCTTTAATAAGCACAAATCCATTCCCTATTGTGTTTTTTGTTGTGTTTTCCTAACATAACATAATACTAAATGTGCTTTTTCAACCTATAACCTCCTCCTCCAATAATCAAATATAAGCTACCATCACCCCTTTAGAGAAGGACTGAAATCACAATATGAAATAAATCATAACATATAAGATATTGGGGAACTAATAAATTACTATTCCTAATTTCATAAAGAGTATGAAAGTTATTTACATATTCATTCAATGAACATTTATACACTGAAATGTGACAACCATAATTCAAATGGTACTTTCCCCATAAATTTTTCATGTAAATACTTTCTTCATCACTCCACTGAAACTACATTCATTACGACAAAATAAAATACTAATTTATCTTTTAGTTTTCTGACTTTTTTTTGGGCCTTCATTGGCTCTTCATCTCTTCGCCAACCATAATAAAGAATTAACTACTCCTTTCATTGTGGTCCCATAACATATTCTTGATAGTGTCCAGCAAAGTAAATGACAACCTCAGTTATGGTCAAAATATGGTGCCCATCTCTCATCCACATCTTTGCTCATACCATTCCAAGCTCCTCTAGAAGGCCTTCCAAAACCACTTAAGCCAATGCTGATTATTTCCTAAAAACCTATCAGAGAATATTATCTGGAATGGTACATTCTGTAAAAATAGTCTCTGGTATTTGTTGTTTCCCTAGATTGAAGGCAACTCGTCCCAACCAGGCAATACACTCAACAGCAAGGTCCACATCAACCTCTTGATCTACACCCACTCAGCACAGCACTTCTCAGGTCACGGGCACTCAACACACTGAAGGATTAAACGTCACTACAACAGAACTACTTCCTGACAAGGAGATAACAGTAATAGTTGTGTCTGGTTAGCACTGGCAGGTTTTCGTAAAGCAATAATTTCACACAGCACTGATCCTCTTTGGCAATGATATAAGAAAACGGTTGCTCATGAGAGAAAGAGAAGAGCTGCACTCGACAGTTTGGGTCAAGCAGCGGCTATCCTTCAGCTCAGACTGAGAGCATGAGGGACGCTTCTTGATGGTGCAGATGCAGAAACCAAAGCCCTGGAAGGTGAAATATTCCAACAGGGACCACAGAGAGATTCAGGGGCAGAGCTCACACTGAAACCCAGGTTTCCCACCTCCAAATCCAGAAGCCGTAACTACATCAAACCGCTTCTCTAATAATGCATTTAAAAAGACTGAAGTGTTTTTGTCTTTACCTCAAACATGCCAATCACAGGAAGAACCCGCAAATATCCAAGTCACTCACTAAACTGTCACAAAAGGAATCAGAAATTCAGAGCAGAAATTGGGGAAGGGAAATGCTTTTCTAGATTCTTTTTCGTCCACCCAGCCCCTGACTGTTAAGTGTTCCCAGATTCTCTCTCTGGCCCCTTTTCACTCCACACACTCTCCTTTGGGATTTCCGTCTGCAGCCTATAGCTTCAACTAGCACTTAGAGACGAAGGATTCCCAAATCTAAATCTCCCAACCAACCTTCTTGTTTTGAGCTCCCAATCGTATCCAACTGCACTCGTAGACATCTCCACCTGTGTCCATGGTCACCTTAAAAACTCAGCATTATAAATGCATCCTCTCCTCTCCCTCCAGTCAACCAGCACCACCCCTTCCGGTCATATTACCCACCCGGGCAAATGGCACCACCTAACCAGAATCCTGGTCACTTTGAGTTTCTTTCATCTCTCTTACCTCAGACACCAAGTTTTAGCAACCTCTCCCTCCTAAATATACAGCAGTTCTTTTACCACCAACCCAAATCATCCCTGAAACCACTGATCATCAAATATTTTTGATCACTCACCTTTATTACTAAAAAAAATTGGGGGCATACATGGACCCAAAATATATGCATATTTATTTATAAATTAAAATATATGTACTTCTACAGCAATATAGTAAGACATAATAAATCATAATAAAAATTTTAAACTTTAGAGCCAGCCCTGGTGGCCTAGTGGTTAAGTTTGGAGTGGTCTGCTTTGGTGGCCCGGGTTCAGTTCCTGCGTGCAGACCTACACCACTAGTCTGTCAGTGGTCATGCTATGGTGGCAGCTCACACACAAAAAGAGGAAGACTGGCAAAAGATGTTAGCTCAGGGTGAATCTTCCTCAGCCAAAAAAAAAAAAAATTTAAACTTTAAAACAATGAGATTAAAAAATATGTATCATATTAAGTCATACTTTCTTTCTACACTCCAGTGAGTCATTTTATACAACCCTGGGGGCCAGGAACTTGCACTTTGGAGACTGTGTAATGAGGCTGGTCCTGTAAGTAAGAAACAGATGTACACGCAAGTGCTTGTGTGTGTCTACACACGTCCTACGGATATTTGAAGCAGTTTCTTTTTACTCACACACACAGCTCATGATGAGATAATATATACATGTTTTAGCATATTACTAAATAGTTAACCTTCTCATCTAAAGCCACAAACCGAAAATACAGTTTTAAGGTACCTGACTTCTAAAAATCCACATTATATTATCTTATAAATAAAACTTAACTCTGTGAGTCTTATAACTAGTCATCTTTTAAAAAAGAAGAGAAATTTACAAGTATAGTTTGGCTCCTTTTGCACACAGCTCCTAAAAAAGAGAGACTTTTTTTCAACTAAGACTGAACTATTCCAAGGCTGCTAATGTCAGTTCCACAGACGCAGCTCCTTTCACCTAGGTACATACTGTAACTTTTTTCAGTTTTCTACAGCTATAGACACTGCCACCATTTCAGGACCCTGAAGACTAATGTGCTCTTCCCTACCCTTATTCCTGTCAACCCATCCTCCCTACTCCAACACTCCCACTTCCGCAACATAAAAGGACAGCAAGCCTATAACATATAATCAAAGTCAGAACAGACCTGCTAACACGACAAGAGAGACTGACATATTGGCACAGGATAATCCTCTAGGATTCTACCCAAAACCTGACAGATCCTAACTCTCCATGCAGACTGCAGAAATCTAAAATTTAACAGGCCATAGGAAGCCTCTCAGAAAATTTAGCTTGTCATACGTTTAGAAATTTAAATTCTCAGAACTCAAAAGTTCTGAAATTTTTACCAGTTACAAGATGTTTCATCTCATCACTCTAGAGGGTAGGTAAGAGCAAAACAGTGCACTTACAGGATATTAAAGAAAAATATTTTCTTCAGATAGAATATTATGCTATACTCCCCCTGTGCTGAGAGTCAGTTTATCTGGCAAGAAGCCAAACAATAAAGCTATTGAGTGGCAAGCATTTCACAAAAACTAGCACCACATTCAACTGTTGGATTAATTTCCACTATTTTATAAAGTGACCAGATGTCCCCAGAGTTCCTCCTGGGGTGAAGAATTTATCAACACCAATATAGAATTGCATTTTCACTCAGTGATGGTAATTTGGGGCAGATTTTAATTATACTGATCAGAAAGCTAAGAAAGCCACCTGAATGTTAAAATTACTAAATCCAGTGATTTTCAATATCGTTGCTGCTATACTTTTCATGTGCACCATGGTGAGGGCATTAGAAAATAATCAATATATAACTTAACATTCTTTTTAAAAGAATCAACATTACAAAAACAAAAGTTTAGGTCCGTGAAGTCAAGAGAGATGACTTAAGTTGGAGTTTATTCGCTTTCTATTTACAGAAGTAAAGTATTAACCATATCCCCTGTCTTTTTTTTTTTTTTTTAAAGATTTTATTTTTTCCTTTTTCTCCCCAAAGCCCCCCGGTACATAGTTGTATGTTCTTCGTTGTGGGTCCTTCTAGTTGTGGCATGTGGGACGCTGCCTCAGCGTGGTTTGATGAGCAGTGCCATGTCCGCGCCCAGGATTCGAACTAACGAAACACTGGGCCGCCTGCAGCGGAGCGCGCGAACTTAACCACTCGGCCGCGGGGCCAGCCCCTCCCCTGTCTTTTTTTTTAATAATTTATTTTTAATTGTAGCAAAATACACATAACGTAAAATTCACCATCTTAACTGTTTCTAAGTGTACAATTCATCGATATGAAGTACATTCACACTGCTGTGCAACCATCACCAGCATCCATCTCCAGACTCTCCATCTTGCAAAGCTGAGTCTGTACTCACCAACAGCAACTTCCATACCCCTTTCCTCCAGCCCCTGGCAACCACCCTTGCCCTTTGTCTTTCTGACTCTGGCTGCTCAGGAGCCTCACATGAGTGGAGGGGTACAGTACTCACCTCCTGGGCCCAGCTCCTCTCACTCAGCATAGTGCACTCCCCTTACTTTTACACAGCAGAAAAGTGGGAGCAATGGAGTCGGGCTTCTTTTTAAAAAGCCCTTTCTTGAAATGTGGTGTCCTCTAACTCAAGTTGAGCTCACCATCGCAGACAAAAGCTTTGGACTTCATCCTCAAGCATCCCATCTTTTTAACTAGCATTCTAATAACATCTTCCATTTTATACTGAATTTTAGGAGAAGTAAAATGGGTTTTCCTCAAATGCCTGTAACCAAAATATCGATTTGTTTCAACTTTTTTCTATTTATCACTTCATCATCTTCAGTCCCTCACTTAATATTGATCGTGGAACCAAAATTACTTAAAAATATGAACATTATAGTGGGACTCTTAAGTCAGTCCTATCCCCCGGGCCTTGATGTCCACAAATGTAGAATGAATAACTTCCAACTAAAATTCCTTAATCATTTCTAAAAGCAGTCTATTACACAACCTCTTGCAAAAGCTTATTTAGTTTAAGAAAGATATCTAATCAAAGTTCATTTTGCATTTGCTATTTTTGTACCATCAAAACAAGAAAAAATAACAACCCAGTAATTCCACCCACCTAAGTAGCTATGTGGATGCAACCCAAAGAAACTTTACTAATGATGTTATCAATTACATGCGACTTTTTTTATTTTTTTCGCTTTTTGGTGAGGAAGATTGGCCCTGAACTAACATCTGTTGCCAATCTTTCTCTCTTTTTTTTTTCTCCCCAAAGTCCCAGCACATAGTTGTATATCCTACTTGTAAATCATTCTAGTTCTTCTATGTGGGACATAGCACGGCTTGATGAGCGGTGCTAGGTGGGCCCCAAGAATGCAAACTGGCAAACCCAGGTGGCCAATGCAGAGCGGGAGAAGTTAACCGTTCACGCACGGGGCGGGTCCCAAATTTTTCTAAACCATTTTAATATACCAAGAAGGAATGAAAAGGAGTCAGTATTTATTGAGCATCTACTCTAAACTGTTTGATATTTTGCATTTGCTTTTCACAAGTATACTGTAGCAAAGGAGGGTTACCTGTGTTCAAACACAGGCTCGACCCTAGCTCTCCACTTACCAGCTGGATGGCCACAGGCAGATTACTTATGCTCCCTTTGCCCCAGTTTCTTCACAAACAGCACCTACCTCATGGATCGGTTCCAGGATTAAATGACAAAACAATACATGTAAAGTGCCTAGAGCTACGCAGAGCCCTCATTGTCACTCCTATAATAATTATTACTTTTACTATTAGTGTAGGTATTCTTGTTCCCATTTTACAGGATGAGGAAATGGGAGGTTAAAGAGTGTACTGTACTAGTGATCGGAAGAGCCAGTACTAGGTTTTGACTCAAAAGCACAAAATTAACAAAATAAAAATTGCTTAGGCATTACATACTGGTATTCTTAAAAAAACTTGTTATGAAGCGTGAAGAAATGGCCCGCGGTGAAGCCGCGTCAGGAACAGGTCGGGCACTAGCTGCGGGGACGCCGGGAGCCGGGCCTGCGTGCCCAGGGCGCCGGCGCGCCAGTGCGGCTCTTAGAAATATTAAGTGAAACAAATAAAACACGGGATGCCAACCCTGCGCCTTCTTCTCGAAGCGGCTCTCCGACGCCCCCTCTCGTTCGGGCCCACCCCGCGGCCCCGGCGCCGAGAGCCAGCCCCTGCCTTCTGCAAGTTGGAAGCATGAACAGTTTTCCTTATGTGGAAGCTAATGACTAAGCTCAGCGCTGCTCAGGGCAAAGGCAGCCCGCGCTCGAGACGGAGACAAAGAGCACCGTCCAGGCCGGTCCCCAGGGCCGAGACGGCGCGTCCTGGGAGGCCTGCGTCCGCTCCCTCCCCGCTCGCCGGCGGGGGGCACCCCGGGCGCGGCGCGGGCCGAGCGCCTGTCCCGTCTCCGTCCCCGTCCCCGGCCCCACAGCCGGCCAGGGCGCTCCGAATGGCAGGTGTCTGAGCGGCCGGTCGCGGCGGGTCCTCCGCACGCCCCCGCCCCCAACGTGACAGCGCCCAGGCCGGCGAGCCTCCGCTCGGCGCGCGGGGCGGGCTCTGGGCGCTGCGGCCGCGCGTGCGGCGAGGGAGAGGGCGGCGGCAGGGGGACGAGGTCCGGCAGAGAGGCCTGGCCGCGGGCGCGGGCCCGGACTTCCTCTCCTGCCCGAAGGCTGGAGGCCGCCTCCCCCACCCGCCCCAACGCCCGCCGAGGTCCCGGCCTGGCCGCGCCGGGCGGCCCGAGGTCCAGCCGCGCCCCGGAGCCCGGAGGCCGCCGCCCGCCCCGCCCGAGCCCCGAGCCCTAAGCCCTGAGCCCCGACCTTCTCCAGGCGGCGTCCGGGCCCCGCCGGTCGCTCGGGCCTGCTGCTCCGCGGCTCCCGCTCGGCCTCTCCCGGGGGCTGGCGCGGCGTCCCGGCTCTCGGGCGCGGCGGGCGGTGGCGGCTCCTCCTCCTGGGGGCGGGGGAGGAGACTCGGCGGCCGGGGCCACCTCCCCGCAGGAAACGACCCCCGGCACCGCCTCCTCGGCGCTGCCCAGCCCGCTCCTCCGGCCGCCGCCGCCCTCTCCCCCCGGAAACGCATTCCTGGCCCGCCGCGTCAGCCGCGCCCCGGGCGAGGAGGCGGCGGCGGCGGAGGGAAGGCCCAGGCCCGGACAAAGGAGCGGGCCCGCGGGGCGCGGAGGGCGGGGCGCGCGACTCGGCCGGGGCCTTCGCGGTGCCTCAGTTTCCTTTTCTGCTAAGGGAGAGAGGTGTAAGGCCCTGGCGAGCTGTCATAGTATCCTCCCGTAAGAGAGGACCGGACGGGCCATAGGGAACCTGGGGTGGACTCTCCTTGTCCGCCTGTCTGAGCTTCTGCTCCCCCAAAGCCGTACGTCTGTTTGCCTGACCAACCGCCCCGTGTGTCCGAGACTGTCCCGGAGCCCCTGCAGTCCCAGGCACATCGAGACAGTCACCCACCCGCAGGGCTTCATGGCGGCCAAAAACGTTTTCCTTTTGGAAGGGAGCTGGCTAAAGCCAATACTGCTTTTCGGTAGTGATAGTTTGCTTGGCTTGTATCTAGGACGAAGGTGAAGACTTAGGAAGAAGGTGGATGCCAACAAAGATGGGGACGAGGAAAATTGGAGAGAAAAACTGATGAGATGGGGAACTGCTTTTGTTAGATTAATCTGGAGGTCAATTTATGGGAACAGGGATGAGAAGGAAAAGTTTCATGCTTAAGAATACAACTTCTGTTGGTCCTCACTTTTTTTAGTAGGTGGAGATGGGGGCTGGAAAAGGAACATTTAAAAAAGAAGAGAAACATTCATTATGAGAATGGCTAGCCACATTTTGATAAGAGAATCGAAACCTGTGCCAACCAACATCATACTGAAACCCAGTGATTCAGAATATGCTGCTGACAAGCTGCCATTCTGTTAGCAGAAAAAGTTCTGCATTGCCACCTGGCGAGCTGCAACTCTGTGGGGAATAGAGCTCAAATTATAAGATTTGTGAAACTGAGAAGTGTTTCACTTGAAGATTAGAAGCTGGGATGCCTATTGAGTGCCAGTCTTAAATAAGAGAAAATAAAATAATCCAATCTATGGAAAATTTGCACATTGCTCACCAGCAAAAGCAAATCTGTTGATTAGGTAATCTGAAAACCTGTAAAGAAATGAGCATGGTTTTTCCTTCTTAATGGTTAACAGGCTAAATGATGTTTCTGTATTAGTAACCCGATTGTAAAGCTGCCACTAGCCCTTAACATTCTTGAATTTAAAGATACTGGTCATACTACTATTCAAAATTAATCAGAATTGGCCTGGTGTCACCTAGGAGATTATAGTTCTAAAGGGAAAGCAGAATTGATCCAGGCTTGATTTGCGCCACATTTCCCAGAATTTTCTTCCGTGTATAAGATTTGAGGAGGCAATCTTTGCCACAAGAATGTTAGGAAGTTTACATTTGCACAGACGTAAACTAAATTAGGTCAATGGCGTTTTAATCATCTTTTTAATCCCAGTGTCAAACACTGTTCCAGGACACATAATTGGGGCTCAGCTAATATTTGATAAATGAATAAAGAGGTCGTTTTGCTCCACCTCGGGCAGGCCAGAGCATTTGGCTAAACTGAAGTGTAAGAGTTTACGTGTGGAAGTCATGAGCTCTGAGGAAAAGAGAAATTAAAGAAATATGTTCTTTAAGATAAGCAGTGATTGGTCAGCAGTATGACTCTACTTGCAATTTCATATTACATATTAATCGATGGACAGTTCGCTAATTATGAAATTTATGAGCTCTCCAAACAAGGGTTGGTCAGTCTTACCATGCGAAACAGGAAATCCTAGTAAGTGGGAATAGTGCAAACCACATCGCTAAATCATATCATGATAGAACAGCTATTAATATTTCGAATTTAAGACAAATCATACTTTACCTACACTGTCTCCCGATTATTATAAATTGTCTTCTGACATCTCATCATAAGTCCTTATGTCAAATAATTAAAAGTGGGCCTTTCCTTTAGTTTTGGCACCGTAGTACTATGTGCTCTTCAAAATGGGTCTATTCACCTACTGTTTTCTAAAGTAGTTTCAGAGTTGCTCACCAACAAAGACTTGATTGGATGCCCAAGTTCATTTCAATCAGTGTTTAATCTTTATTTCTATTTATAATTAAAGGCTAGGCTTACATAAATGAAAGGAGCCATTAATATTAAGTCAGGTACAAAAGAGCCTAAAGGGTTCTTGAGAAACCTGATTATTTTTTCCGAACAGTGGGATCAGTTTGATTATTGCCCTTTAGACCTAGTAGGTTGTATTTAATCACGTGATTATGGAATACAGGATTGGGAATACGAATGAGTCAATGTTGGCTTCAGGAGTGGAGAGCTGTCTTTTTCTTGTAGTTGAGCACTCTCGGGAATATTACTTAGCCTTTCAAATATTACTCCATCCAGTAAGTCACAAACCATCCCGTGCTAACTCTTCAATCTTTGAGAGTGGAAACAACCCTAAACGGTATAAACTTTTATGGACAAATAGTTCAGTATGCATTGATTTATAAATCATTTACCAAGTGCAATAATCATCAGAGGGTAAGATCCCATGGGGTTTGAACAAAGGATGAACACCTGCATTGTGAGAATAGAAGTACACCCAAGGCCAAATTTTTTTTTCGTGTTGGGCATTGACTGAAACATTCTGGCATAATCCATACCAGATCATTTTTAAATAAGCAAGGTGACTTTGTGTCCCAGTAAGCCCAAGATAGCCCCAGTTTGTCTGTTGTCCAAGCATAATTATTAATAGCACCCCTCTTCATTCTCAAAAGTACGTACATCCTGATATGGGTGATAGATTGTGTGGTCGGTCACCCTATAAATTAGACTGTCCAGACAATGAGGAGTGAGAAGAGTAGTTTTCGAAATTCAAAGGGGGTGCACAGGACACACTGCAAATCAGATTCCAGGTTGATAGGTGAAGACTAATGCTAACGTCGATGATAAGGAAAAAAGTTGTGTGGGGAGAAGTGTGCTGAATTACACAGTTCCTATGTGATGAAAATGCCCTACTAGGACATTTAATTAAGGAAAATCCTTGGAAGTAGCCTGGCTGATCAATTAGACTTAGGTTTTAAGTACCATTGTAAATGTGTGTGGTGGCTTCCAGAGCAAATTGGTTGACAGTAGCTAGGTGAGTCTTCAGCTACTTGGCTAAGAACTGTTTCTGCAGAGTGACCAAGATATTTTTTTCTCATCTGCCACCTCCAGCTACTTAGAGTGTAACTCCTTTAAAACATTAGAAAAAGAAAAAGATGAGTGAATGGGGATAGAAGGAATAGAAGTCTGATAATGCCCTATAATACCAATGTGGAAGTGCTTCTGAATCATAAATAACCTCATTCCTTTTTCTAAGAAACTAAACTCCCTCTATTAACAAGTGAATCTGTGTGCATTGGTTAAAAATAAAGCAGCCCTGGGAATTACTGGCATCTTGAAAAACAAGAAAAGGCGAGACAGTCCTTCTAGTGCTCCTTTTTCTGTCTCCAAATATATAAATAATATGCAAATAATCACATAGTATAGAAAAACTGAAAGTTTATTTATTTTGCAACTTTTTGGTTTTGGCTTGAAGGTTTTGATTTAGAGAACATTCCTCAATACCCTGCTGTAATTGCTGGAGGAAGCATGAAAAATTCAGTTTGCTGCAAGGCAGCCACCAACCATGTATGTATGGTATGTGTCAGTGTGTTTGACTAGCCTGTCCTGAGGCCTTAGTTAGTGCTTTATTCCTTTGCTTATTTAAAAAGAAGGTAGAAAATGTCAGAACAGTCTGGCCTGAATTGCAATGTGTCCCTTATAGCTTAGGCTAGCCATGAAGTCTTTTCCTTTTCTAAATAGTTAACAGTTGCTGGATATGGGTCACGGATGAATAAGGCTGCCTCAACTGGTTCTGCTTCCTGTTTTCCATATATAGCATCCTCGTTTTTTCTCTTGCTCAGTCCATAGAGTATTGCCTCCACTGGGTGTGAGCATTCCCTGCCAGCATTTAGATGCTGAACATTTTTAAGAGCCCAGAGGGGAACAGTGTTTTTAGGCAGCTCTTTTCAAACACTGGGTTTCTTCAGCTGGGGAAGGGAATGTGCCTTCCCAAATAAGAATGAAGAATATGCCAAATATAAGCAGTTGAATAGCACTGGAGTTATTTTTAGGAACCAGGGTCACTCAGAACAGGAAATGATGGTGCTACTAACAAGTTATGGCTAGTGACTATAAAACAACATTAATCTCTTTCCTCTTTTAACTACTTTTGAGTATCTTGAGAAAATTTCGCAATGTGAATTAGGAGCAGCTTGATTTTAGGCCAGATTCATTAGGGAGTCCGAAGGCTAAGTTAGTTAAAATATATATTTGTTTGGTAAGTAAAAGCACCATCTTTCCCCAAATTAATCCCCATAATATTAATTTGGGGATTAATAGAGTTCTTGCTGTGTACCAATGTATCAGAAATCATGAGTCCATGAACCCCCTGTAATTGTAAACAAAATTTAATTTGTATATATAGATCTGCATTTCTGCAGATATTTCTGATTTCAATGGTATATTAACCCCAAAACATTAAGAATCACTATTTGAAGCCCAGATATGATCAGTCCCTTTTATAGACCAAGAGCCTAAACAAATTTTTGTTCTTGTCCTGGAATTTTGAGTTATACATTAATTAATCTTATCTAAAACAATTTTTTAAACATCAGATAAACATGTAAATATTTTGTTATAGGAAGATTTTCACTGCAGTGTTGTTTAACCTGTAGGAGGTAGAATAGAAAAAGTACAATCATTTGTGATCAAACTTCATAACTAAAGAGTGTGCTGTTTGTGTTTGCTTTGCAAGGTAAAATAAATTTCAAAGGGAAATAGAACTTCTTCTTTCAAATTTCCAACTTACATATTAGGGTTTCAATGCCTTCAAATTATATCTAAAAATCACTCCTGGGGCCGGCGCCGTGGCCAAGTGGTTAAGTTCTCACGCTCCACTTCAGTGGCCCAGGGTTTCGCCGGTTCGGATCCTGGGCGCAGACACGACACCGCTCATCAAGCCATGCTGAGGCGGCATCCCACGTGCCACAACTAGGGGGACCCACAACTAAAAATATACAGCTTTGTACAGAGGGGCTTTGAGGAGAAAAAGGAGAAAATAAAATCTTAAAAATCACTCCTGTTAAAAACTCTTGTAAATTTTTAATTACGTTGAGAACAATTCTACATAAATTTTAAGTATTATTTCCTATGAAGATTTTACGTATAGCATTTGGAAGAACAAGTCCAGTGGCTCTTCTAGTTTTGGATTTCTGCATTGTTGTTGGCTGATGTCATAGGCTTTTTGCTCTATGATCACAAGAATTCTCTATTTAGAACTACTATGGCTGCCACATGCCTAAAATGTCAACTAAACGGTTCTTCTCTATAGTCAGAACACTGGCTTGAAACACTTCAATTAAAATCTCACCAATAGGGAAAAAATATTTGCAAAAAACATATCTGATAAAGGACTATGATCCAAAATATATAAAGAACTCTTAAAGCTTAAGAAAACAACCTGATTAAAAAATGGACCAAAGACCTTAACAGATACCTCCGCAAAGGAGATATACAGAGGGCAAATAAGCATAGGAAAAGGTGCTCCACGTCATATGTCACTAGGGAACTGCAAATTAAAAAGACAATGAGGCACCGCTCTACACCTGTTAGAATGGCCAAAATCCAGAACACTGACAACACCAAATGCTGGTTGAGGATATGGAGCAATGGGAACACTCATTCATTGCTGGTGGGAATGCAAAATGGTCTAGCCACTTTGGAAAACAGTTTGGCAATTTCTTACAAAACTAAATATAACTTTACCACATGACCTAGCAATCGCTCCTTGGTATC
Organism: Equus caballus; assembly: GCF_041296265.1. NCBI lineage: Eukaryota > Metazoa > Chordata > Mammalia > Perissodactyla > Equidae > Equus > Equus caballus. The sequence continues at coordinate 16,395,904 of NC_091712.1, read as the reverse complement.
TACCCGAAAGAGTCGAAAACTTATGTACACACAGAAACCTGCACATGGATGTGTACAGTAGTTTTATTTATAATTGCCAAAACCTAGATGCAACCAAGAAGTCCTTCAGTAGGTGAATGGGTAAATAAACTGTGATACATCCAGACATGGAATGTTATTCAGTGCTGGAAAGAAATGAGCTATCAAGCCATGAAAAGACATAGAAGAAGCTTAAATGCATATTAGTAAGTGAAAGAAGCCAATCTGAAAAGGTGACATCCTATACAATTAGAACTATATGACATTCAGGAAAAGGCAAAATTGATTAATTTAATTCTAATACACCTATGGAATATAATAATCAGCAGCTTTAAAAAAGAATGAGTTACACCTGACTGCACTTATATGAAAAGATATTTAATATATATTAAGTGTGCATAATGAACAAGATGCAGAACACATTATGGTATAATACCTTACATGAAGTAGTATTAATATTATCCGTATTTTATAGGTAAGGAAACAGCAATGAGAGATTGCATTGAAAAACTAGTAAGTTACAGAGCCCAGATGGAACCCAGGTGGTCTGGCTCTAGAGTCCAGATGTTTATTCTTTGCATTTTACTGTCTCTGATTCCTTGTGTAGTTTTACAGAGACATCATCTGCCCTATGCCACCTCTACTGTGACTAGGCAGGTAAGTCTGTCATTCTGATGTTCAAGAAGAAATCAATCTGTCTGTAGCTCTAAGCCCTGTTCTTCAATACAACTATTTTCAATAATAATAAGGTGACATTTTCATCTCCATCTACTTACTCCTTGTCTATCACTTAATTTATGTATATTTAAATATATAAAATATATAATTTAATGAATATATATATAATTTATACATATATTCGTATATATCTCTCTCAAAAAAGAAAGGATGACGTGAAATTATAATTGTTGTATATCAATGTAAACAAGCATACAAGTATGGCTAAGGTTGTTCAAACAAATCATTCTAAAGTTGGTCAGCTACATATTTTTTATTAGACACTTCATAAGATTCTATCTTTCTACAGGGCAGTGACCATATCTTATGTGTTTATATGTCTAACACAATGCTTTAGATAAATGATTATATTGCTTCTCCTTACATTTAAAATAAAATCACCACCCCTCTTCTTTGACTTCATCTTAAACCATCTTCCCTTTGCCCAGTATACTTTAGCCACATTGACCTTCTCTCTGTTCCATAACTTCATCAAGCATGTTCCTATCTTGGAGTTTTTGTCCTTGTCCTTCCCTCTGCCTGTAATGCTCTTCGCATGTCTACTTCCTTCTTGTCAATCAGATCTCAGCTTAACTATCACCTCTGTAGAAGGCTTTCTCTACCGCCAATCTGCTATAGTACCTCGAGCCTCTCCATCACATTGCCATATTTTAATTCTCTGGATGGCACCAGTCACTTTCTGATATTTTTCTATTTATTTTATCTTTGATTATTTTCTGTCTTTTTCCACTAAAGTGTAAACTCCATGAGAGCAGCTACTTTGTCTTCCTAACCCAGCTTCCAGAAGTGCCTGGCATATACAGAGAGCAAAGAAAGTTATTGAATGAATGAGTAAGCATGTGTTCATGATTTGTTACAAAGCTGTAGTAATCAAGACAGTGTATTACTGGCATAAAGACAGGCGTGTAGACCAATGGAACATAATTAGAGAGCCTATAAATCTTCATATATATGGTCAAATGATTTTTGACCAGGTTGCCAACACTATTCAATGGGGAAAGAACAATGTCTTCAACAAATGCTAGTATTTGGAAAACTGGATATCCACATGCAAAAGAATGAAATTGGATTCTTACCTTACCCTATATAAAAAATTAACCCAAAGTGGATCAAAGACCTAAATGTAAGATCAAAAACTATAAAAACTCTTAGAACGAAAAAATAGAGAAAAGCTTCATGACACTGGATTTGGCAAGGACTTTTTGAATATGGCAAGAAAAACAAAAATAAATAAATTGGGCTACATCAATTTTAAAGACTTCTGTGCATCAAAGGACACCATCAACAGAGTGAAAAGGCAACCTATGGATTGAGAGGAAACATTTGCAAATCATATATCTGATAAGGGGGTAATATCTAGAATATTTAAAGAACTTCTACAACTCAACAACAACAAAAAACTCAATAAAAAATGGGCAAAGAACTTGAATAGACATTTCTCCAAAGAAGATATTCAAATGACCAAGAAGCATGTGAAAAGACGCTCAACATCGCTAATGATTAGATAAATGCAAATCAAAACCACAATGAGATACCATCTTATGTCCATTAGAATGGCTACTATTTAAAAGAAAGAAAAGAAGAAGTGTCGGTGAGGATGTAGAGAAATTAGAAACTTTGTGACTGTTGACAGGGCTATATAATGGTGCAGCTACTATGGAAAAAGTATGATGGGTCCTAAAAAAGTTGAAAATAGAATTACCATATCCGGTAATTCCACTGCTGGGTATATACCTAAAAAGATTGAAATCAGGGTCTCCAAAAGGTGTTTGTACACCCATGTTCATAGCAGCATTATTTATAATAGCCAAATGATGGAAGCAACCTGTGTTCATCAGTGGATGAATGGATAAACAAAATGTGGTATATATATACAATAGGAATGTTATTCAGTCTCAAAAAGGAAGTAATTTCTGACACATGGTACAACATGGATGAATCTGAGGATATTATGCTAAGTGAAATAAGCCAGTCACAAATAAAATATTGTATGATTCCACTTATATGAGGTACCTAGAATAGTCAAATTCACAGAGACAGAAAGTGGAAATATGGTTGTCAGAGGCTAGGGGGCTGGGAGAATGGGGAATTGTAAACAAAGACAAATATGTATAGAGTTTCAGTTTTGCAAGAAAGAGAGTGTTCTGGAGATTGGTTGCATAACAATTGAATGTACTTAATACCACTGAACTGTACACTTAAAAATAGTTAAGATGGGGGCTGACCCGGCAGCATAGTGGTTAAATTGGTGCACTCTCCTTTGGCATCCCAGGATTCGCAGGTTCAGATCCCAGGCACAGACCCACACACCACTCATCAAGCCATGCTGTGGCTGCATCCCACATACAAAAAGTAGAGGAAGATTGGCATAGATGTTAGCTCAGGGACAGTCTTTCTCAAGAAAAAAGAGGAAGATTGGCAACAGATGTTAGCTCAGGAACAATCTTCCTCACCAAAAAGAGTTAAGATGGTAAATTCTTGTTATGTGTCTTTTACCACACACAAATGCAAACACTGAAAGTTCCAATCTTTCAGTTCCGAACTAGTTCCAAACACTGAAAAGACTTAGAAACAATGGTAACCTAGAAGCAATGAGCACCCCTGGTGTCTCAATTGTGGTTTACTGGAAATTGCCCACCAATTAGGTGCTTGGGAAATGATTGATTCCAAACCTGAAATAAGAAATATGCAGGATGGATTGAGACTGTGTGTATGTGTGCCAGAAACCAAGGAAACCATCAAGGATTACCTGGATTATATCAAAAAGACATAGGAGCCAACTTGAAAAGACTCTTCCAACTATCCAAGATGGGACAATTTGAGCAGCAAAGAGGAAAAATGACTGCAATTGATGCAAACACATTGAATTTATAAAATTTCATGAGTTCATTATTTTTAAGAAAGGAAAATCAGAAAAGCTTTAAAAAAAAAAAAAGAACAAACAATGATTTAAAAAGAAAGAAAGAAAGAAAACCCTCTTTGGTCACCATTGGACGTGGCCAGAGCACTAACTTCTTAGTCTGGAAACTGGTGATTAGAACAAAAGAATTAAGCATTTATCCTGCCTTTCTTGTATAAATTGATTGGCAAAGTATCTAAATTGATGTATCTGATTAAGCAAAGCTCTACTTTACAGAAGAATTATAGTTAATAACTATAGAAGGAATGATGAAAGTAGAAAAATTACTATTTGGCAATCTCTGTTGAAATCATTGGTTCTTCTAAAAACCATTAAGGTAATTTGATGATTAAGGTAATTTGATGGAGAGCTATACAACAGGAAGATTGCACTGCTCCCATCTGAACTCATCGATTCATCTTTGCATCACTGAAAGTCTATCAGCCAGATATGTCCTTCTTGATGGATGCTTTGTGAAGTACCAAGCAATACCTGTGAACTATCTGTGCAAAAAATATGAAGCAGAATCTAATCAAGCATTTAGATCTTACTTTAAGTTAATAGGAAATACAGGGGATAGAGGAACAGTTTAAATGACACCACAAGAAAGCATCAAAAAAACCCAGACTGCGGGATACTCTACAGGACTACTGACCTGGTTTATACAACAAGCAAAAATCGTAGAGAGAAAACCTGAAGAGAAGGGATTTAAGAGACATAACTGTTAAATGCAAAGAGTGGAACTTATTTGGATCCTGATTTGAACAAACCAAGTATAAAAAGACGTTTATGAGAAAATTGGGGGACACTTGAAGATAGATGGAGTTTTAGATTATATTAAGGAATTAATACTTCTTTTGATGGCATGACAGTGGTATTGTGATTATATAAGAAAACATCCTTATTTTTTAGAAAAATATTTAAGGGTGAAATGACATGAAAAAACGGTGAAATAACAAATCTCAGGAATTTGTTTTAAAATGCTATGAGGAAAAAAAAGATGGATGAAGTAAGCAAACAAAAGATTGGGGCCAGCCCAGTGGCAGAGTGGTTAAGTTCGCGCACTCTGCTTTGGCAGCCCAGGCTTTTGCCGGTTGGGATCCTGGGCACGGATATGGCACTGCTCCTCAGGTCGTGTTGAAGTGGTGTCCCACATGCCACAACTAGAAGAACCCACAACTAAAATATACAACTATGTACGAGGTCCAGGGGGACTTTGGGGAGCAGAAGGAGGAGGGGGAGGGGGAGAGGAAGAAAAAGATTGGCAACAGATGTTAGCGCAGGTGCCAATCTTTAGAGAAAAAAAGGTTAATAATTATTGAAACTAGGTGGTAGACATATCACAGTTCATAATAATAGTCTCTGCTTTTGTGTGTGTTTATAAATTTTCATAAGATAGACTAAAAATTATTATATATTACAAATGCTGCTTCGTAAAATATACAGAAATTAAAACACGCTCTACAACTTCACCATTTCAACAAATAAAATTCCCTTTATATTCCTGGATTTACTTCTAATCTTACTCTAATTTTATGCCTTGAGTAGATTTGTCCACTGCACTTAATCTTTTCTATGTTTTTCTTTAAATTGATGGAAATACTAAAGAGTTCTAATCATAATTTAACCATAATACGAGTAAATAAATATTAATGAAAATAATAAGAAAGGCAATTTTCATACCTTAAATTTAGTCGTTAAAATTACACATTTGTAAAAATATAAATTGATTGCTTCAACTTGTTTTTTTCCCCTAAAAAACATAGCCTTTAATACCAGGAAAAAAATTGAAGGCTATTTCTGAAAGTAAGTACCTATCTCAAAATAAATCCCCTTTTCCGAGTGAGTAAACTCTGATGTTTCTGGGAAAAGACTTACTCTCCCAAATGCCCTGGCTTTTAGTATGCAGCAAATCTAGTTAAGCACTAATCGCAGTCTTATGGATATTAAGCAATATTTGGTGATTATAATTACATCCTTATAAAATACATTTTTTTGACAAAAGAGAAGATATTGTGTGGTGTACAGACTATGAAGCATGTTCATAACTTACTTAAAAATTGCTGAATTTTCTTCTTTAGGGGGTGGTTGTAAGTCAACCAGAGAGATGTAAATGTTTTTTACAAGAGTCAGTTCTAGGCAGTATGGAAGAGACTAACTAATTTATAGGTCATCAGTGTGGATAGCTAACATTGTGGAAAACAGGATTAATAAAATCATACTGGTGTATTGGAAAGTGAGTCAGGAAAAATAAAATAATGAAAATCCCAGAAAGAGTAAAAGACAATATTAACATAAGATAATTTGCATAAAGTCAAGATGGAGACCATTTGTCTACAGTTTTGACAGAAATGGATGAACAGAGACAGGGTAGAGCCATTGACAAATGCCACTCTGAAAATGGCATGTCTGTAGGCTCTGTCAATATAGAAATTGCAGGTAAAGCTTTCTATAATAATCAAGAAGATTCCTGGGACCAGCCCGGTGGCACAATGGTTAAGTTTGCATGCCCTGCTTTTGTGACCCCGGGTTCCCCAGTTGAGATCCTGGGCATAGACCTACACACCACTCATCAAGCCATGCTGTGGTAGGCTTCCCACATATAAAGTAGAGGAAGATGGGGCATGGATGGTAGCTCAGGGCCAATCTTCCTCAGCAAAAAGGGGAGGAGTGGCAGTGGATGTTAGCCCAGGGCTAATCTTCCTCAAAAAAAAAAAAAAAAAAGATTCCTAACTTTTAAAACTGCATAGATAAGTTATCATTAACTTGAATCTAGCCTCCTGGAAATCCCATTGATGCTTCTCAAAATCTATTTTCAAAAATAATTCTACATTATATCTTTGGCACCATATCAATTTTCTGTCTGCCTTTTCTTACATTTCCACCTCCTTCTCCCACCCTCCAGAATGGTATTAAACTGGGGAAGGAGAGGTAAAATAGAAGCTGCTGCTTTCTGCAAAGTTATGGGGGTTAATATACCATTACGATAATTTGAGTAGTACCCCAAAGCACACTGGGGGGCTGTTTCTGGGGCAGCAAAATCTTTCCTTGCCCACTGTATTTTGCAAAACAGCATGATTTAGTATAAAAGCTTACACTCTGAAGTCAGAGTGGATCTCTCTCTCATTTTTATTTTTATTTATTTTTTTGAGGAAGATTAGCCCTGAGCTAACATCTGCTGCCAATCCTCCTCTTTTTGCAGAGGAAGACTGGCCCTGAGCTAACATCTGTGCCCATCTTCCTCTACTTTGTACGTAGGACGCCTACCACAGCATGGCTTGCCCAGTGGTGCCATGTCCACACCGGGATCCGAATCCGGGAACCCCGGGCCGCGAAAGCAGAACGTGTGCACTTAACGGCGGCGCCACCGGGCCGGCCCCCTCTCTTATTTTTAAATCTTGTTCTGATTTTTAACACCTTTCTGAACTTTAGCTTTTTCATCTGTTAAATAGAGATAGTAATGACCTCCTTCTCAAGATTCTTATGGACAATAAATTAAATGAGACAATATATGTAATGTAAAAATTAAATGAAATACTATATGTAATGAAAATATTAGTTCTGGTATATATCTGAACCTCCTTCCTTTAAAACATCTTGTAATACCACACACAAATGTGAGACTTGGTTCCAGTCTCTCTGGCCTGGTTGGGCAGTGGCAACTATCCTGGGGCATTGCTTAGTACTCGTAACCCTCAAGAGGTCTTTATTTTCTTTGTCATGTAATTATGCGAATGGGCTGGTTAGATCCTTCTAAGAATGTCTGTATAGCACATTTGATTGCTTCAAAGTAATGGGATCCATTTAACGTGATAAAAGTTTAGAGAGGAGCCACAAGGAAGATTAAAAGACAGGAGACTAAAAACTAAGAGAAAAATTCAGAGCAAGTGGGATTATTGAACCAGGAGTGAAGGCTGGTTACTAACAATAGACTTCAAATGCCACTGGGCTCATATGTAAAGTAGAGCCACTCAACCATTTTCACTTTGGCACTCTGAAAAATGTTAACTATGTTACGGTGCACCTGGGACCCACACCCCACTGACCAAAACTGGCACAGGAGGAGAAGGTCTTTAAAGAGATTATGCTTGAGTATAATCAAGAAGCAAAAATTAGGAGAGAGGAGAGGAAAAGAAGAGGGGGATACATTAAATTGGGGTCTAATAGTAGGCTTTGCTATTTAGAGCTGGCCTCATCGTGAGGGGAATTGGACTCCAGAGGCACAGAAGTCACTGGTTCAGGTTTGCCGTTTACCGTTTACAGTTTTCACTAGTTTTAAGCAACCTGAGTAGAAATTGGAGTAACTGGCAGCTATGCTGAGGTGTGATCAGGATTCCTGCAGGCACACGTTCAGGACTGAGTCAGCAGCCGCAGCTCAGCAGAGCCTGAGTGTTCTCTTTGTCATTGAAAACAGGAACTTGAATAAAAGGCAAAAGACCTTATTTTTATGTGAAAAAAATCTCCCACCTCTCGGGGAAAAAAAGTTGACTTTCGATGCCTGTGATGAGAATGAAGAGATCTCAGAAGCGATAGCTCTGAGACAGAAAATGGAAGTTTACAATAAATCGAACATCCGGATGTAAAATTGTTGGAGAGGAGGAGGTAGTTGTGTGGGGAGGCGAGGAGAAGTGAGTGCTCCAGCCAGTGTAGGAGTGCTCAAGTGAGAGGGACAGCTTCAGGGATGGTTGAGCACCTGGTGATTTTGTGTGTCTGTGCACAGAAAACATCTGACACTTGACAAAAATTAAATGCTCAAGTGCTGCTGGACTGTCCAGACCATTTCGGACACACACCCTGTGAATGTCGAGTCTGCTACAGTGACGTTGAGAATGATGCCCCAGCTCCTCTGCTTCTCAGTGGACTTAGTACACACTCAGCCCTCGGATTCTAGTTAAGGAAAACAAAGGACTGTTGAGTAGGAGTTAGTCACTGAAGTTGTGGAATACTGTCTCTGGAGATCTTTGCAAACAGGCTGTATTTTAATTTGCCACTTAATAGTTTAGTTAATTCATACTTTAAGCATGAGGAACATGCTCATCCCTCCCTAGGCATTTTGATTTTCAGAACTATGGATGATCTTTTCCTTGGGCTATTAAAGAGAGATATTTTGGCCAGCACTAGGCTAGCAAAGCAGAGAGCAGCTTTTTTCAGATGTTACAAGAAATACGTATGATATTATTGTCATAAAAGATTACATTACATATATTCGAGGCGACAGCTTTTTCAACAGGATGACTAATCAGAGACGAGACAGGCCTTGATGTAAATTAGAACTGCCATCTCAAGCATGTTAAAAGTCTTGCAGCTGGTAATCAGGATGTTATGCAGAAATAGGTGGGAAGGAAATAGCTTTTGTTGCTATTCCATTTTGATTAGGTTTTGATGTTACCAGCGTCGAGTTGAATATCTGTACTTATATTTGAAATTTTGAACTTCCCATAACTCATTGAAAATAAATTCCTTTTTCTCTTTTTTCTGTAATTACAATGTTATTTGTAAAATAAGACAATATTGCCTCTGTTTACAAGTAGATTTTCAGTTGAGTTTTGAGCTTGATACTTTGCCAGTGTAGCATTTAAAAAATTTTCAACTCCAAATTTCATTATGAAATCTTTTATTGTGGGTAGTATTTTCCAATTAAATATTGGTGTACAATTTCAAACTGTTCAGTCTATTAGTCCACAGCAATTCTAGTTATTTATAAAATTATTAAAAGTCTTTTATGGATATTATTGTATGCTCACTTGGAAAGTGGAATCTTTAGTAACATTCTCGTTTTCTTCCCCTTAGAGGACTTTTAATGTTTTCTTTCACAGAGTAGAAATGTGTACTGATAACTCTTTTCTTTCTCAATATATGAAACTTGGAAGATTTGAAAGCCAAATACGAGGGGTCCTTAAGGTGAGGCTAGAGACGGGGAAATGAGTATGTGAGCGCTCCGGAAGAGAGGAAATGGAAGTCACAGGAAAACCCACAGCAGAAAAGATGGACGGGATGGCTCATAAGTGGAACAGCTGGAGGGTGAAAGGAGATATTTCTACAGAGGGAACCAAGGAAAAAACAATGAGCTTTTAAAGAACCCGTTGACTTGAGGTCTGTGTTTATGATTTCAGAACTACCCAAGGCCTTATCATTTGGAGGGGCTGAGAGAAAGGGCTGGGCTGGATTCAGGTTAGAAACAAATACACACACACACACACACACACACCCTATACAACAAACCGAAAGGCAGAATCTAGCACATTTCTAAGATATTGTTGATGATTTCTTTCTATGAAGGGACACTGGAATTAATTAAAAGTGTTGAGGAGTTTGTTCCCAGGCCCGGGAGAGGCCTGTCCACCAAATTTGAAAATCAGAAGTGACTTTTAGGATCTCGGCTTTTAATTTCTTCTTGGTATTTTTTTTTACATGAGTGCACAAAATAAACTTAACCCAAAAGAACTGATCAGATAGTGTGATTTAGTCTACTTGAAACAAAACAATACGTTTTACCAGTCGTCTGGGTCATCATGAAGTAAATATCTTTAAAATCTTGGTAGAACTTCTGAGAGTACATAACTTCTTTAGTAATTAGCCAAATTTCCTGATAATAACAGAGCTTCCGTAAAGTAGATTAAAAAAATGTAGAGGTTCTGATATTGTAAGTAATGTAAATTCCAAATCATTCCATCATCTTCCTACTGATATAATGTAGAGAAACTGTATAATCTATCTTCTTGACAAAAAAATAAAAGTAAATATGAATAAATTGTTTTCATTTCCAAGAATTACTTTTTAAAAATAGTGACAGTATATTAACTGCCTGTTGTTTTAAGAGCTTTTCATTTAGTTAGTTGATCGTTTAAAATTTGAAGCCTAAAGTAAAGAACAGAGCAAAGCTTCATGTTCTCATCACCAGAGCTAACAGTCACCCGGCTTTTGTTTCCCCTGCTTCACCCGTCTCTGGTCTTCCCTTTTTGAAAGTATTTGGAAGCAAAACGCAACCACTGAGAACCTATTTCACACTTATGTTCTTCAGTGCAAATTTTTGAAAATATGAGTGTTTTCTTGCACACTCACAATGTCATTATCACACTCAAAGTAAATTTTTTTTCCTTAATATTATCTCATACCAAAATCGTAATCAAATTTCCCTGGTTGTCTCAAAAAACATATATTTTTACAGTTGGTTTGGTCAAATCAGAGCCCGAAATACCCTAAATTACCTGTGGTTCCAATGTCCTGTAGGTCTTTACCATCGATAGCGGTAATTCCTCTCCATTTTTTCCTTCAAGCTGCCAGCTTGTTGAAAAAGTTAGATCAGTTATCCTGTAGAAATATTTGCTTTTTAAGTATATAGTTTAAAGGCTAAGTAGTAATCTAGTATCACATAAACTACTTGGTACCTTACTAAATAAATAATTGAAGTCCTGAAGGATTAATCCACCTCACGTGAAATTAACCCTTAGAGTATTTATTTCACTTCAATTTGGAAATGAAATGAAATAAAATAGACCCTTTGTGAATTTGCCAAATTCATCTCTGCTTTCCCTGATAGGATTTTCCCTTTGAGAGAGCTATACAGATTTAGAAATAAGATATAAATGATACTTTATTATTATCATTAGGTTTTAGAAAATGTTCATGTTTTGGTGGACTGGAAGATTAAACAGTGGGTGAATTACCCCTAATCACCATTCTTACTGTACTACTATTGTTACTCTGGACAATAGCTCTCATTTCTTTAACCAGTATATGTTAGAAACTTGCTAAGCACTTTTCATATAGCATCTCATTAAATCTGCAAGGGAGATATTGTCAAGTCAATTTTATAGAAAGATTTCAACCCGGATTTGTGTGACTGAAAGTTCCTACTCTTAACCACTTCAGGTCGCTTACCTGCACGCTGCTTCATTGTTCTTGCCTTGTACTATGTTTACATGTTGTTCCACTAGTGTTTCCTTTCTCTGTCCCAAGTGTTTTAGAAGTTAGAACTTTTCCTCTTTCCATCTCTATGCCGCTACTCTTATGTACTCTTTGACAATGAAGCTGACATTGAGACCCTATAGACAATGCCAACTCGACTACAGATCTTCCTTGACTTACGATGGCTCTACATCTTGATAAACCCATTGTAAACTGAAAGTATTGTAAGTCAAAAATGGATTTAATGCCTCTAATCTATCAAACATTATAGTTTAGCCTAGCCTGCCTTAAACGTGCTCAGAACACTTACAGTAGCCTACATTTGGGCAAAATCATCTAACACAAAGCCCATTTTATAATAAAGTGTTGGCCGTCTCATGTAATTTATCAAATACTGTACTGAAAGTGAAAAACAGGATGGTTGGATGGGTATGGAACGGTTATCGGTGGTTCACCTTGTGCTCCTGGGGCTGACTGGGAGCTGCGCTCACTGCCGATGCCCAGCATCGTTGGGGAGGATGGGACCGCACAGCGCTGGCCCAGGAAATGGTCACAATTGAAAACTGTAAGCATGGTTTCTACTGATTGCTATCACTTTTGCACAATCGTTAAAGTCAAAAAGTCGTAAGTCAAACCATGGTAAGTCAGGGACATCTGTAGTGGGAAGTGATCAATTTCACGATATTTTTATTGTCTTAAACCACACAAGTGTCAATGTATTGATTTTTCTCCTCACTGAATTGACTAATTTTGGCTTTCTGTTTGACTTTCGCATCTTTTTTTCCCATCGGTTTATTTCTGTCTGAGACTTCACATGGAAGTTTTGTAGGTGTGTCTTATTTGACAGAGATACCTTTTCAGTATTGTAGCTTACCATGTCACAGCTGAAAGGCAAAATAATATTCATGTTAGGATTTCTTATCTGATAAATAATCCTTGTAAAGCATTTTAAATGTTTATCATTATAAAAACATTATATTGAATAATATGTAATATTTATTATTGGATATAGTTTGATATAAACTTAAATTTGATATAATTCTGGTTTCTGAGAGCTTACTTTTACTCTGATATTTTATGCATGCCTCAACTGCTGTTTTCATGAGGCCAGTTTTCTTATAATTCTGAGGATATTACTCACGCTAGAGTCATCAGACTAATCTTAGCAATATTAATCATCTTCCTTTTTTATATCTTTTGGTGCTTTGATTGCAGCTTGTGCCAGGTTCAGTTAAATATCATGACCAAGGAGACCTCATCCTGTTTCATGTTAGCACCACAATTTAAACTCTTAGATACTCACTGAGCCTTCGATTGTTGCCTGATGGTTACTGACAACCTTCATTGGGATTCTGCTGCACTTCTGATCTCCCTATTATTGTATATTATATGAATTGTTCCAATGGGTAGCATTCCCGGGCAGCACCAGCTCCTTCCACAGCCCCTTTGGGACCTCTATTCATCTCACTCCTAAAGTCAAATGGATAATACCACCAAGGGAGTAATTACACCGTTATTATTAAATAGGTTACTTTAACAGTGTTTTCTCAATTTAATTTAATGACAGGGAGAGCTGTGGAACTTCTGAGCCACAATGGAAATCCTCATCATTATGCATTCACTTCTGTTAGACAGGCATATTGATGTCCATACTGCTTATTTTTAGTGATGTTCTAGGGTTATGCTTATACTGAGCAAAATGGAGCAGCTGACTGAGAGTTCAGAATGTACAGGCCTTTGGCATGACTTGGCTTAGCCCAGGCTAGTCACTTACCCCTTTTAAAACAGCACCAAAAACACCTGGAGTTGTGGGATATACCTCCCAAGGAACAATTCAGCTGCCCAAAGAGAGGGAGAAAATTAACTCCTGTGGGACTCAGCTATGAATGCTTGAGGTGTCTACTCTTTACAACTCTGTCTTATATCTCTCTCTCCGTTTCTGGCATAAGCCAAGAATAGGAGCTCCTAATTATTCAGTCCTCACCATATACTAGGCACATAGTATGCTAAGCACTTTATCTACATTATTTCACTTGATTTTTATTATTTATTTTTTATTATTTTATTTTATTTTTCCTTCTCAAAAATCCTTTCTTTTTACGTCTTTTTTTTTTTTAAGATTTTATTTTTTCCTTTTTCTCCCCAAAGCCCCCCAGTACATAGTTGTATACTCTTCGTTGTGGGTCCTTCTAGTTGTGGTATGTGGGACGCTGCCTCAGGGTGGTTTGATGAGCAGTGTCATGTCCGCGCCCAGGATTCGAACCAACGAAACACTGGGCCGCCTGCAGCGGAGCGCGCGAACTTAACCGCTCGGCCACGGGGCCAGCCCTTTTTACGTCTTTTTTTATTGCAGTAACGGTGGTTTATAACATTTAAATTTCAGGTGTACATCATTATATATTTCTATTTCTGTGTAGATTACAAGTTCACACCCCAAAGAGTAATTGCAATCTGTCACCATGCACATATTCCTAATCACCCTTTTTGCCCTCCTCCTTCCCTCCTTCCCTTCTGGTAACTACCAATCAATCTGTTTCTATGTGTTTGTTTGTCGTAATTTTTATTTCCACTTATGCATGAGATCGTATGGTATTTGACTTTCTCCCTCTGACTTATTTCACTCAACATAATGCCCTCAAGGTCCATCCATGTTGTCGCAAATGGCCAGATTTCATCATCTCTTATGGCTGAGTAGTATTCCATTGTGTATATATACCATATCTTCTTTATCCATTTGTGCTTTGATGGGCACCTACATTGCTTCCAAGTGCTGGCTATTGTGTATAATGCTGTGATGAACATAGGGATGCATATATCTTTATGCATTTGTATTTTCATGTTCTTTGGATAAATACCCAGCAGTGGAATAGCTGGATGATATGGTAGATCTATTCTTAATTTTTTGAGGAATCTCCATACTGTTTTCCATAGTGGCTGCACCAGTTTCCACTCCCACCAGCAGTATATGAGGGTTCCCTTCTCTCCATGTCCTCTCCAACACTTATTGTTTTCTGTCTTGTTAATTACAGCCATTCTGATGGGAGTGAGGTGATATCTCATTGTAGTTTTGATTTGCATTTCTCTGATGGTTAGTCATGTTGAACATCTTTTCATGTGCGTCTTAGCCATCTGTATATCTTCTTTGAAGAAATGTTCAGATGTTTTACTCATTTTTTAACTGGATGTTAGTTTTTTTTGTCATTGAGATATATGAGTTCTTTATACATTTTGGATATTAACTCCTTATCAGATATACGGTTTGCAAATATCTTCTCCCAGTTGTTGGTGTGTCTTTCTCATTTTGTTGATGGTTTCCTTTGCTGTGCAGAAGGTTTTTAGTTTGATGTAGTCCCGTTTGTTTATTTTTTCTATTGTTTCGCTTGCCTGGTCAGACATGGTACTGAAAATATGCTGCTAAGACCAGCGTCGAAGAATGTACTGCTTATGTTTTCTTCTAGAAGTTTAATGGTTCCAGGTCTTACATTCAAGTCTTTAATCCATTTTGAGTTAATTTTCGTGTATGGTCTAAGATAGTGGTCTCATTTCACTCTTGCGTGTGGATGTCCAGTTTTCCCAACACCATTTATTGAAGAGACGTTCCTTGCTCCATTGTGTGTTCTTGTCTCTCTTGTCGAAAATTAGCTGTCCATAGATGTGTGGGTTTATTTCTGGGCTCTCGATTCTGTCCCATTGATCTGTGTGTCTGTTTTTGTGCCAAAACCATGCTGTTTTGGTTACTATAGCTTTGTAGTATATTTTGAAATCAGGGAGTGTGATACCTCCAGCTTTGTTCTTTTTTCTCAGGATTCCTGTGGCTATTCTGGATCTTCTGTTGTTCCATATAAATTTTAGGACTTTTTGTTCTATTTCTGTGAAAAATGTTGGAACTTTGATAGGGATTGTATTGAATCTGTAGATTGCTTAGGAAGTATGAACATTTTAACTATGTTTATTCTTCCAATCTAAGAGCACGGAATATCTTTCCATTTCTTTGTGTCCTCTTCTATTTCTTTCAGCAATATTTTATGGTTTTCAGCATACAAATCTTTCTCCTCTTTGGTTAAGTTTATTGCTGCATATTTTATTCTTTTTGTTGCTATTGTAAATGGGATTGCATTCTTAATTTCTCTTTCTACTACTTCATTGTTAGTGTATAGAAACGCAACTGATTTTTGTATGTGGATTTTGTATCTTACAACTTGACCATATTCATTTATTATTTCTAAAAGTTTTTTGATGGATTCTTTAGGTTTTTCTATATATGAAATCATGTCATCTGAAAATAGTGACAATTTCACTTCTTCCTTTCTAATTTATATCCCTTTTGTTTCTTTTTCTTGCCTGATTGCCCTGACTAAGTCTTCCAATACTATGTTAAATAAGAGTGCTGACAGTGGGCATCCTTGTCTGGTTCCTGTTCTTAGAGGGATAGCTTTCAGTTTTTCTCCATTGAGAATGATGTTAGCTGTGAGTTGTCATATATGGCCTTTATTGTGTTGAGGTATTTTCCTTCTATACCCATTTTTTTTTAGAGTTTTTACCATAAATGGATGCTGTATCTTGTCAAATGCTCTCTCTGCAACTATTGAGATGATCATGTGATTTTTATTCTTCATTTTGTTAATGTGTTGAATCACATTGATTGAGTTGCAGACATTGAACCATCCCTACATCCCTGGAATAAATCCCAAATGATCATGATATATGCTCTTTTTAGTGTATTGCTGTATTTGATTTGCTAGTATTTTGTTGAGGATTTTTACATTGATGTTCATCAGTGATATTGGCCTATAATTTTCTTTTTTTGTATTATCATTGTCTCATTTTGGTGTCAGGGTAATGTTGGCTTCATAGAATGAAGTAGGCAGCTTCCCATCCTCTTCAATTCTTTGGAAGAGTTGGAGCATAGGTATTAGGTCTCCTTCGAATGTTTGGTAGAATTCACCAGGGAAGCCGTGTGGTTTTATTTTTGGGGAGGATTTTCATTACTGTTTTGATCTCCTTCCTGGTGATTGGTCTGTTCAAATTCTCTATTTCTTCTTGATTCAGTTTTGGAAAGTTGTATGATTCTAAGAATTTATCCATTTCTTGTAGGTTGTTCAATTTGTTGGCATATAGCGTTTTGTAGTATTCTCTTATAATCTTTTGTGTTTCTGAGGTGTCTGTTGTAATTTCTCCTGTTTCATTTCAGATTTTATTTATTTGAGTCATCTCTTTTTTTCTTGGTCAGTCTAGCTAAAGGTTTGTCAATTTTGTTTATCTTTCAAAGAACCAGCTCTTGGTTTCATTGATTTTTTTCTATGGTTTTTTCATCTCTATTTCATTTATTTCTGTTGCAATTGTTATTATATCCTTCCTTCTACTGATTTTGTGCTTTGTTTGTTCTTCTTTGTCCAGTTCCTTTAGATGCACTGTTAGAGTGTTTATTTGGGATTTTTCTTGTTTATTGAAGTTGGCCTGTATTGCTATAAACTTCTGTCTTCGAACTGCTGTTGATGTATCCCATAGATTTTGGCATGCTGTATTTTCATTTTCATTTGTCTCCAGGTATTTTTCGACTTCTCCTTTGATTTCTTCATTGACCCAATCATCGTTCAGTAGCATTTTCTTTAATCTCCACATATTTGTGGCTTTTCTGATTTTCGTCCTGTAGTTGATTTCTAGTTTCATACCTTTGTGGTTGGAAAATAAGCTTAATATTATTTCAGTCTTCTTAAATTTATTGAGACTTGTTTTGTGGCCTAATGTGTGAACAGTCCCAGAGAATGTTCCCTGTCCATTTGAAAAGAATGCGTATTCTGTGGTTTTTGGACAGAGTGTTCTATATATATCTACTGAGTCCATCTGGTCTACTGTGTCGTTTAAGGACAATGTTTCCTTATTGAGCTTCTGTTTGGATGATCTATCCATTGGTGTAAGTGGAGTGTTAAAGCCCCCTGCTATTACTGTGTTACTGTCTATTTCTCCTCTTATGTCTGTTAATAGTTGCTTTATATATTTAAGTGCTCCTATGTTGGGTGCATGGATATTTACAAGTGTTATGTCCTTTTGTTGGATTGTTTCCTTTATCATTGTGTAGTGCCCTTCTTGTCCCTTGTTACAGTTTTTGTTTTAAAGTCTATTTTGTGTGATATAAGTATTGCTACCCCAGCTTTCTTTTCTTTGCCATTTGCATGGAGTATCTTCTTCCATCCTTTTACTTTCAGTTTGTGAGTGTCTTCAGGTCTGAAGTGTGTCTCTGATAGGCAGCATATATATGGGTCTTATTTTTTATCCAATTGGCCACCCTATGCCTTTTGATTGGAGCATTTAGTCCATTGACATTTAAAGTAGGTGTTGAGAAATATGTACTTATTGCCATTTTGTTACTTTTTTCCTGGGTGTTTTAGTAGTTCTTCTCTGTTCCTTTCTTCTTCTCTTGCTCTCTTCCCTTCTGGTTTGATGGCTTTCTTTAGTATTATGTTTGGATTCCTTTCTCTTCATTATTTGTGTATTTATTATAGGCTTCTCAGTTGTGATTACCATGAGGTTCATATATAATAATCTACATATATAGCAATCTATAGTGAGTTGATGGTCTGTTTAGTTTGACCTTTTTATAAAAGCTCTACTCCTTTGCTCCCCTCCTCCCACATTTTATGTTTTAGAAATCATATCTAACCTCTTAGTTTGGTTGTGTGTATCCATTACCCACTTATCATTGAAATAGGTAATTTTTAGTACTTTTGTCTGTTGACCTTCATAGGAGGTTGATATGCTACCTTTTCTGTATTTATTGCCTTTACCATTGAGTTTATTGCCTTTTTTTCTAGAGGAATATTAGCCCTCAGCTATCATCTGCTGCCAATCTTCCTCTTTTTGCTGAGGAAGATTGGCCTTGAGCTGAAATCAATGCCCGCCTTTCTCTACTTTATTTGAGGGATGCCTGCCACTGCCTGAGTTGATAAGCAGTGCATAGGTTGGTGCCTGGGATCCAAGTCAGCAAACTCTGGGCCACCGAAGCAGAACATGTGAACTTTAACTGCTGCACCACTGGGCTGGCTCCTTAATGCCTCTTTTTTTTTTGGATAATTTTCCTATTCCTATGTGTGGTCTTCTCTTTCCTACTTAAATAAGTCTCTGTAGCATTTCTTGTAAAACTGGTTTCTTCTTGATAAATTCCTCTGATTTTTGCTGCTCTGGGAAACACTTTATCTCTCCTTACATTCTGAATGATAACCTTGTGAGGTAGAGTATTATTGGCTTGAAAGCAAAGGTTTTTTCCTTTCAGCACTTTAAATATATTGTGCCACTGACTACTATCCTGTAAGGTTTCTGCTGAGAAGTCAATTGATAGCTTTATGGGGTTTCCTTTGTATGTAAGTTGTTGCCTTTCTCTTGCAGCTTTTAGGATTCTGTCTTTATCTTTAATTTTGGATATTTTAATTATAATATGTCTTGGTGTGGGCCTCTTTTGGTTTATCTTGTTTGGTGCTCTCTGTGCTCCCTGTACTTGGATGTCTGTTTCCTTCCTTAGGTTAGGAAGTTTTCAGCTATTATTTCTTCAAATAGATTCTCTGCCCCTTTGTTTCTCTCTTCTCCTTCTAGGACACCTATAATATGAATGTTAGTGTGCTTGATTTTGTCCCAGAGTTCCCTTAGCCTATTTTTCTTTTTAATTCTTTTTTCTTGTATCTGTTCAGCTTGGGTGATTTCCTCTAGTCTTTTGTGCAGCTCGCTGAACCATTCTTCTGTATCATCTACTCTGCCATTCAGTCCCTCTAGTGAGCTCTTCATTTCCAGTATTGTATTTTTATGATTGGTTCTTTTTTATATTTTCCAATTCTTTGTTCACATTCTCACTGTGTTCATCCATTCTTCTCTCAAGATCAGTGAGCATCCCTATGACTTTTTGCTTGAATTCATTGTCAGGGAGATTGTTTATTTCTATTTCATTTAGTTCTTTTTCTGGGGTTTTGTCCTGTTCCTTTGCTTGGAACGTATTCCTTTGCCTCTTCATTTTGCCACTTTCTCTGTGCTTATATCTACATATTAGGTGGGTCAGCTACCTCTCCTGATCTTGGAGAAGTGGCCTTGTATAGGAGATGTCTTTTGAGGTCCAACAGTGTGCTTCCCTCTTCTCACCAGTCCAAAATGTTCCAGGAGTGACCCCTGTGTGGGATACATGTATCCTTCTGTTGAGGCAAGGCTGCTCTTGCTGCAGGTGCTCAAGGAGTCTAGATGTCCCCCTGACTAGTTGGTTGTAGTCCTCAGCGGCATGTGACTGCTATGGGCCCTTCAGTCACTTTGTCCAGCATGGAGAACCCCTGAACAGTTGGCTGCAATGTCTAATAGCACACTCCTGTTGCAGTTTTTCTGTTAAGTGAGTAGGTTCCCAGCATGGCTGGTTGCTATGCTCAGGGGCTTATAATTGCTGTAGGTCTCTGGCCTGCAAGGCTGTTGTCAGCTCTCTCAGGGTTGTAGCTGAGTGGGGCTAGCCCCAGGCATGGGAGCACCTAATTGTTTCAGGCTTTGGAAGGAGGGGCCAATCCCCTGTGTGGCTGTTTGAGAAGCACATGTCTTCTGCCTTTGAGGAAGCTCTTGGTCCAGAGGTCCACACTCACCATCAACACAGTCCTGGCCTGTGCACACACCCTGACCCCCTGGAGCTGGCCCTGTCATCCCACTGCAGAGGCCGTCACATGCTCCACCAACACCCCACACAGTTCACCTGCTCCTCACACACACCCTGCCCCACAGAGGCAGACCCACTTGCCTGCCTGCAGAGGATCCTGGCACCCAATCCCTGCAGGCAAAAAAGTTGCCCGAGGGCTTGGTATTGGGTGGGGCCAGTCCCTAGGGTGGGCTGTCTGCCCTAGCTCAGCTGGATTACATCAGTGCTCTAGTTGGAGGGGCTGATGCTGAGCTAACAGGCCAGGGGAAGAACTCCAATGGCATCTGCCAGTGTCTGTGTCAGCACATCTGTACTAGGTCACATTAATGGCTGCCACCAATGTTGTAGTCCCTGGAAAGTTCTCACCTCTCACTGAGAGGCACTCAGACACTATCAGGTGAGTCTCTTTTCACCAAAGGACTGTGCACCTTTCTTTCTGGTGATTTTAGTTTTTTTCCAAAAGGAGTGAATTTGTGCACCAGCCCTTTAAGAACTGGCTTTTTTCTGCTTATGTCTGACAACTTTTCTGGGGGTATTCCCTGTTGTAGTTAATAGCCAGCAAATCCAGATACTATGTCACTCATCTCAGTTGTGCCGAGTCTGAAGGATGCTTATAGCAGCAACACTTCCAGGAAAGGCTGCATACCTTAGGGCTCCTCCCAGCTGGCCGGCCATGAAGCTCTGTGGCTAGTGAAGGTGGCTTTGTTCTCTCCAGACAGGAATTTCTGCCTCTTCCGCCTCAATTGAGGACTGTGCCTTGTTGTGGGGATTCTTTTTATCCAGTTTGAAGTTCTCTTTCAGGGGTAATTTTTCCAAAAATAATTGTAACTTGGTTGTGTTTGTGGGAGTCTGCCTATGCTGCCATGTTGACCTCTTGTTCACTTGATTTTTCACAACAACCACATGACATAAGTATTTGGGTCCCGTTTTTACAGATTATGAAACAAAAGCTTGGAGTGGTATGACTCAAAGTGAGGTCCACACACTGTTAATGGTCCTCAAGGAAGTTAGAACAGAAACTGAGAGTTAGCATTTAGGAATGTCTGTAGCAATTTGACATTGCTAAGATATTTCTATTGTGTTTTGAAAAGAATCAGTCCACAATAGACAGGAAATAACAAGAAAGGAAGGAAAGGAGGAAGGAGGGAAGAAGAGAGGAAAGAAAGAAAAAAAGAGAGAGAAAGAAAAAATTGATTCTTCACTATAACCAGCTTGAGAAATACAGGCTTAGACATTTAATGATTAGTCTATAGTTGCACATCAGTTACGTGTAGAACCAAGATTTATACCCTATCCTAGCTTCAAAGCCCTTGCTCTTTAACATGCCACCCTACTATTGTCCAATTCAATCATGGTGATGATGAGTCAAGAAAGAAGCAAACCAGCAATCTGATGACAATTTGTCACTATTCTTGGGAGATTCAGAAACTCAAACTTCAGAATTTGAGAGATTGAAATAAGAAGAGGAGATTTCATACCAAAGCCAAGGTTTTGGCTCCTGTATAGCCACCACCACCATCATCTTTTTGACCATAGTTATCATGGTTTATATTAATTAACAGCTAAGAGCCAAGAATTGTTCCATTTGCTGAACATGAATTACCTTGTAATCCCCAGGACAACTCATTGAGGAAGGAACTATTTGGCCATGCAGCAGCAGAGCCAGGATGCAAAACAGATGTGCCTGACACCAAAGCCTGGGCCTTTAGCCACTATGCTATATTTTCCCACCTATAACATTTAACAGTCTCACAAGGAGTCTGGGAGTCACTAGAGCTTACTTCTCAATGATGGGGACTTGGGGATCAGACTAATTGCATCTGAATTTGTTTCTAGAGCTGTGTAAACTTACACATGTTTCTTAACCTCTCTTTGCTTCAATTATCACGTCTCTAAAATGGGGATAATGACACCTGCCTCAAAAGTCTATGGTAAGGATTGAATTTTTAAAAATGCATATCAACACAATGCTTGTCACAAAGTATTCAATAGATTGTAACTATTGGTCATATTATTAAAATTATATATCAGTATTTTTTAGTTTAACACAAGAGTGAAAAAACATGGAGTCCTATAGCTTGTGGATTTTGACTCTCAGTCAGACTTCACTAAATTTTGCTTTACACAATAATGTGTGCCTTTAAGGAGTTCCATCTAACATGCTACGCAATAGTGAAATTAACCTAATACATCCTTCCTATTTTCTAGTGTGGGGGATGGAATTGGCCACCCCAAGATATGTCTCTTTGGCATGAGGATTATTTTGGGCTGGTTACTTTTAAAAACTGCAGACAGGAAAGAAACTCTGAAAAGTAGAATTTACTTACCCTTTGTTAAGAGACATTTACATTTGTAAGTGAAGTCTCCATCTGTAAATTTTCTCCCTGTCTGTACCAGGAAAAAGGAGGGATGACCTTACCTCTAGAAACTCTTATCAATGTGGAAGGCAATGAATTAAATCTGCTTAATAACCTTACCCTTGTTTACTGTACTTTTTGGTAACCTCCCATGATTGACTCCCCCTTCCTTTGTCTTTAGCTGAGGGTGGTATTAAGGGGAGAACTTCCACCATTTTGGCGAGTTGCTCAGTTTGCCTAAGCCTCTCCTATGTATTCATTTTATAAAGCTTTGTTTAATTTTCTCCTGCTATTCTGTCTCATGTGAATTTAATTCCTTCTCCGGCCAGAAGGACCCAGAGCAAGTAGAGGAAATGTCTTCTTCCTCTACACTAGTATGCCACAATCTTTATTTCAGGTATTTTCATTTGATTAAATTGCTGCTCTTCTAAATGTTGAAATAAGTAGACCTCAAGAAACATCAGGAAGCTCTTGCCCCAGGAAAAGGAAACCATCATTTATGCACTTGTTCATTAATTACCAAGATATTTGTGATTTCCATTCTAAGAATGTAAGCTCCAGAAACCAACGCCTAGAACAATGCCTGGCGCATAGTGGGTACCCAGTGAATATCTGTAGAATAAATGCATCTTATTGGAGAACTCAGTCACAGCAACCCATCCTCCTTTCAACGGTATTTAAGGTGACCTTTTAAAAAATGCGTCATTAAAATAAGTTTAACTTTTGCTATTTTTCTACTAAAACAGCTGGATCACACTGGAGGTGGGGTGGGGGAACGCTTCAACCACTTTCTGTATTTATCTGCATTAAGTGGAAAACAGCAGCCCGAGGCTACCGGCCTGAGCTTCAGCTGTAGGTGTGTCTCCTGGGCACGCAGTGTCTCCACCAGGTGTGGTGGCTTCCTTGAGCCAACATTCCTGTTACTGCCTTCAGGGTGTGCTGGGGCTGTGAGCTCTGCATGGGATAGCATCCAGCTACTGAGTCACTGTTACAGAGCTTGAGTCAGATTACCTTGGCACTAGACTGATTTGTCAGATCCTGCTGATTCATCACGACTTGAGAGTGCTCTTACAGTGAACCCCTGCAGCATTGGCCCGATCTCTTCAGTGCCCAGCTAGTTCTACAGGGCTGTGTAGGAAAGGAGGAGCGTGGGGCCTCAGGGCAGGGCCTCTTCCTGGAGCAGGACTTGGCAATGCTGCTGCCCAGATAACCCCTTGCCCTCTGCTGATGGCTTCTTCAGCAACTCTGCGAACTCCCTGTCTCTCCTGCCTTTTCTGCCTTTGCTGTTCATTTACTGACTTCTCTTCATCTCCTTACAAGGACTCAAGAGTCTCAGCAGTGCCTCTTCTCCAGCTTCACTGACCTTTTCTGGGTAATAAACTAAAGAAAGAAGTTGATATTTGGGTGAATAAAATGTTTTATCCCTGTTCACATAATCTGACTGTGTGACTCTAGGCAAATCTTTGGCCCATAATTTCCTCACATGTGAAATCAAAGATTTGGACCAATGTTTCTAGCACCGGGATCCTGAGAATCTGCTTCAGTTGGTCCAGGTGGGGGCTGGGAATCTACATTCTTAAAAACTCCCAAAGTCCTTTGGATGAGCAGCCAGGTTTCCCCATCATCAGACTACATGATTTCCAAGGACCCTTCTAACTAAAATTCTATGAATCATCATCTTTTTTTCTAACCCAGTCTGTTTGAGCCAAAAAGAAATATATTCATTGTATAGGTTTAAACGGGCTATAAAAAAAAAGAAAGATTCTTATAATTTTACCTTAGTAGAAATGAAATGTTTGTAACTGTTTTTTAACCAGATTCACCTGGGCAACTGCAGAACTCTTTGCATTTAAACTCCCATTTGTAAGAATGAAATTCTATCCCGAAAAATTCCACTGAACAGAAGTCCCAAGTCAGAGCCCAGTTCTCTGTGGCCTCTCACGACCCGGTAGGTCCAGGGTCCCCAGAGAGAACACGGTGGCTGGGTCAGCAATATTCGAGCGCTCCTGCTTCATGCACAGCCCCAGCCAGCAAAGGTCTTTGTGAGCTGTACTTCCTGCCTTGTTTGTGAGCTACAAACTGCATCAGGAAATAATACTTGTCAAATTATATTTTCTGGCTGAGCCCTTTGTTGAAACAGACCCATTATCTATAACGTCAGTGATGAGGCCAAAGGTGAGAAAAAAGACATGAATTTATTCCCTCAAAAGGATTCCAAAAAAGGCGGGGAGGCCAGATGTTTCCTTTCTGAGTGACAAACGGCCTGGGAACAAAAGGTAGGCAGAACCATTTTGAAAGATCCACTTGGACTTTTTCTTATTACCTAAGAATATTACTAAGTTCCAAGAGGGCATTGCACCCCTGGATAATAAACACTCAATAAATATTAAACAAATATATGAATGAGACAGTTCTGATAACCTAACGATCGTTATCTGCTGAGAGTTAACTCAGAAAAACCCTACCAAATTATAAGCTCAAAAAGACAGAGATTGGGTCTCATTCATGTTATGGGGCTTGGCAAAATCATCAATAAATATTTGTTGAAATGAGTTGGCCAAGAAGTCTTCTAGTTAGGAGGAAGAGTTGAGGCAACACAGAAGCTGGTAATGAAGGTTAAAAAAAGTCCAAATGTGTATTAAAAATCCAGCATTTCTTGAACAATCATTTCCTGATTCACTGATGACTGATTCATTGACTCATTGATGTCAGCAAACAGAATGGCATCTTTAAGTGTTGATGATAATACTTATTTCAGTAAGAGAAACAGCATCATTCAAGACAATGAGTTTATGGGCATTAATTTGACAGTTTTAAGACAAAACTCTGGGTGATCTATAATAGTGAAAAATTGAATTGCCCCAAATATCTAACAACAGGGAACTTGTTAAATAAACTGTGATGCTTTCTTGCAATTATGTTTTCAGTTAAAATAATGTTTTCAAAAAACATTTATTGTCATGGGAAGATTTATATATGTTAAATCAAAAAGACATGGTAGTAGAAACGATTGGTTTCCTACCCATCCCATTTCCCTTCTTGTTCCTGACAGCACAATTTTGCTGAGGTTTCTATTCTCCTCTGCATGGCTTTAGGGGAGGCAGGCACCAGCCCTGCCCTAGAGCGAATCATCCATGGTCACCATGAATTCCCCTTGCCAGTGATAGGTTGAGGCGTGGCTAGTATGTGGCTCATTTCAGGCCAACGAGAGGACAAGGAGAAGTTTTCCTCCATCTTGAAAAGAGACACAGGAAACCAAGATTCTGCTTCTATTAAATGCTGGTGAGTCTGTATGTGATGTTTAGAACCGTGGTAGCCACCGTGCAACCAGGCTGGGGCTGAGCCGGCGTGCCAGGAGAGTGAAGAAAGATGGAAAGGCCCTCACGGCTGGCACTGCTGATTGCTGATCAGTCAATGTTGGAGGCCTTTGCTGTAGGTCAGTGGCAAAAGTCAATTTACCAAATGCCTACCCACTGTAATCAATTCCCCATATGGCCAGTTTGCTGAATTTGCTCACTTATTTTAGCTATTTAGATATAATTGACTGATTTTCATTTTGTCTTCATAATAGCACTTAAGGAATATTAAATTTGTCTCAGTTCCAGTTCTTTGTTGCCATAATTGAGGCTGACCTTTTTTTTTTAAAAGATTTTTACTTTTCCTTTTTCTCTCCAAAGCCCCCTGGTACATAGTTGTGTATTTTTAGTTGTGGGTCCTTCTAGTTGTGGCATGTGGGACACCACCTCAGCATGGCTTGATGAGCCATGCCATGTCCACTCCCAGGATCCGAACTGGTGAAACCCCAAGCCGCTGAAGTGGAGCGCGTGAACTTAACCACTCGGCCACGGGCTGGCCCAAGACTGACTTTTGATGAATTGTCCTACTTAAAAAGTCACCTTATCTCTGGATTTACATGAGCCAATTATTTCTTATTGTTTGAGCCAAATGAATATTGAGTCCAGATTTTCTCTTACTTGCAACTAAAAGCATATTAATACTTGTAGGTTGAGAGAGAGAATAGGAGAGAGAGAGAGAAAGGGAATTCTCTCTCACTTATTTCTGGGTTGTAGGAGTGAGAACATGGCTGTTTGTGCAATTATTATATTCATCTTTGTACTTTTTTATATTTTCCAATTTTTAATAATGAATATGTATTGTTATGAATAAAGTAGAGAGTTATTCTTAAAAATTGGGTTAAGTGCTATAAATGGTGCTAATCTCAAAAGGTTGTAAGATCATTGAGAATTGGCTTCCAGGTAAGCTTAGTACAGTGGTGGGCAGGTAAGGAAGGCTTCCCGAAGGAGAAACAATTGAATTAACTCTAGAAGAATGAGTATGTATAGGATGAGTCGTAGGAGGTGAGAGTGGGACCTCCAATCCATCGACCCTGATTTGGTTGAGGAGGATGGAGGGAGGAACACTTTCATAATATACATTATCTCCTCTATGCCTTATGCTTTTCAAATATGTAATCTCCTTTCATCATTGCAACAATCTTGAAAGCAAGTATCATCCCCATTTTATAGAAGTAGGAACTGAAGCTCAAGCACCCACACAACGAACAAGTGTTGGAGCGTCGATTTTCATGCAGGTCTGACGTTAAGCACCACGTACGGCGGCCCTCACAGATGACTTACTGGGGGTGAAAACCCATAGACTATGAGAGGTGAGCAGACCACTCAGACAAAGAACTGTTGTGATGGTAAGTGATAGCAACTCAACCCAAAGATCTCAAGCGAAAAAGAAGAATTTATTGCCTTATGTAGCTAGGAAGGATTAGAGTGGAACCATATCAGGTTTGGCTGGTCCCAGGGGTTAAGGTTGTGGCTTGTACAGAAAGTATTAAAACATTTCTCCTACAAAAGGAGAGAGTATCCCGAGACTGCAAAGAGGAGCGCAGGAAATATGCTTCTATGATACTGCTGCACACCTCCTGTAGTCTTAAAACATGAGGTCCCAGAGAGGCAGCTCCTCAAAGTAAAAGTTGGTCAAAAACCTGTCTGAAAACTTGTGAAAAGGATCTGCATCATTTTGTTACTGGTTGTTTGTATATCATTGTTGTTTGCATATTATTGCTTTCTGTCCCTAAAAAATGCATATTGCCTAAGAAATATGGACACAGCTAGTTGCTCTTTGTTCCCACAGGCAGAGGAAACTAACTCACTCTTCCTGTCATCCAGCTGTAAAGAACACTGACCACAGGGTGACCTTTCAATGTAAGGCTTTAATCAGCATTAGGCTGAAGGCCTGTTTCCAGCTCAGCACAGAACATTTTTACTTTGGAACCTTCTGATTATACAATTACAGCAAGAAAGGGGAGTATCTATTTTCTCTTTCCTCTACTTGTTCCCTAGATCAGGAGTGGGCAAATTTTTCTACAAAGGATCAAATAGGATATATTTTTGGCTGTGCAAACCATACGGTCTCTGTAAGCAGCCATGGATGATATGTAAACAAATGCGCATGGCTCTGTTCCAAGAAAATTTTATTTTCAAAAACAGGAAGCAGGCTAGATTTACTTTGCAGGCCTTGGTTTGCCAATCCCTGACTTAAATCACAGAATTTTCTTTAAATTGTTGATTAAAAGCACCATTTCTTTTACCCGTGACAGAGCAAAAGAATTTCACATTTTATATGGGTGTTTTCTGTTTTAGTTGTTTTGATGATTATCTAAAGGAATTGGTCTGAAATAAGAATTATTGTTACCTGTTTGTGCTTCTGTTTATTCCAGAGAGGAGTAACCTTATCAAGGCATATAGCTTAAAAGTTTTAAGTTAATAAAACTATTTCAATAGAAAAATCAATTTAATATTTTAAAACCTTGCATTTCAAATGTAAATTTGATTAAGAACAAAACTATGCAAGCTGAACCATGAGTAGATGGAGGGATCATAAATTTGAGGGACCAATAAGTTATATTTTTCTTACTGTCGAAGGGAAATAGATGAAATAATAGATTAGCTACTATTTTAAATCTCTAGGAATTTCTGCCCAGTGACAGATGTAGAATTCAAAACTCGGTTACACAGATTATACTTGACTATTTTTGGGGGGGGAAGGGAGAGCAATAACACTTTAATTCTATAAATTAAAAATATATGAGTAACATAAAATTTTAACATTTATTAATATACAGCTTTAAATGCACCATCTTATTCAGATTTAAAAGAACTCAGTTTTGGTGATAGCTATTATCATTGTCTTAAACTGTGGCAAAAACATTCTCAAAAATACAAGCTTAACTCACATGTACATGGTAACCTTGCAAACTAGATGTGTTGGGCACTATTACCCTCACTCTCAGGCCTAACTCAACACAGAGATCAAGGAGGTTACCTGATTCTTCCCAAGTCACATATCTAGTGACCAGCTGAGCTAGAACCAGAATCTAGATTTTTGGACTCTGAGTCCATAGTCTTGTACTATACCGTATTTACCAAACTGCCCTCGTAGACACGTAGACTTTTCCAATTCTCAATTGCTTTACAGATTTAAAACATTGTGAATAAAGGAAAAAAGTATTTCAACTTTCAGTTGCAACTTAGATCTATTTTTTGAAAATCGGAATAAAAAAGTGTACGTTTTGGGCAGATCACTTAAATCTGTAGAATGAAGGAGTAGAACTGAATACGGGTTTTCCATGGATTCCCAAAAGCTCAGGTGAACCTCAGAAGTCAGGAGTCCTTGAATATGCTTAAGTCTGCCACAATGGATGTCTTGTTATTGGCTTGATAATGAAAATTTAGACTGCCCGAGAAGGCTATGTACCAGTTTTAATATTCTATTTTGTTGTATTAGTGATCTTGTAGAATTTTATTTGAAAAATATTACTTTGCTAAATAATTTACTAGGCAAGATCCTTTTTCTTCTAGCGTTCATATTTTGTGACACTCTGATTTGAAAATCAAATCTATATCTGAATGTGAAAAATCTGCATTGAGGATAGCAAACAATTATGCTGTTTGAACAGGAAAATGATTTTGATTATTTCCATTCATTGAGGATTTTAATAAAATCTATGCTGCATCTGACTCACAATCAATAGTCTCCAAGCTATTCCGCAGTTTTAGAGTAACTTAAACACGTGGATGTGCTTAATGAACATTAAACATCAGTTGAATGAATGAATGAGTGAGTGAATGACTAGCGACTTGAAGATTCTGGAAGGGAAGTACAAAGCCCCAAAGCTAAGTGTCATGCATG
Organism: Equus caballus; assembly: GCF_041296265.1. Classification (NCBI taxonomy): domain Eukaryota; kingdom Metazoa; phylum Chordata; class Mammalia; order Perissodactyla; family Equidae; genus Equus; species Equus caballus. The sequence continues at coordinate 16,366,128 of NC_091712.1, read as the reverse complement.
AACACAGCCAGATCCAGCTCTGGAATCCAGGTGTTCATTCCCACTGCCCAGTGTTCTTTCCTTTCATAATTTTTTTTATTGTGACAAAATATACATAACATAAAATTTACCATTAACTATTTTTAAGTGTACAGTTCAGTAGCATTAAGTACATACACAATTTGTGCACCCACAGCCACTATCTCTCACCAGAACTTTTTCTTCTTCCCAAACTGAACCTTTGTACCCATTTCCCCTCCCCCCAGTCCCTGGAAACTACCATTCTACTTTCATTGTCTATGAATTTGACTTCTCTAGGTAGCGCATACAACTGGAATGATACAATATTTGTTCTTTTACGTCTGGCTTATTTCACTTAGCGTATCGTCTTCAAGGTTCTTCTATACGTAGTGTGTGTGAGAATTTCATTCTTTTTTAGACCTGAATAATATTCCACCATAGGCCATTATATGTACATACCACATTTTGTTTATCCATTCATCCATCAATGGACATTGGATTGTTTCCACCTTTTGGCCATTGTGAATAATAGTGCTATGAACTTGGGCATACAAATATATATTTGAGTGCTTGCTTTCAATTTCTTTGGGTATATACCAGAAGTGGAATTGTTGGATCATATAGTAATTCCATTTAATTTGGTGAGGAACGGCTATACTGTTTTTCACGGCACTGTACCATTTTACATTCCCACCAGCAATGCACAAAGTTTCCAATTCCTCCACATCCTCACCAGCACTTGTTATTTTCTTTCTTCCTTTTCTTTTCTTTTTTTTTTTTGATAGGCACTCCCTTGGGCTTCAATGTCCCTCAAAGGACCATTCTAATGGGCGTGGCCTGACTGGTTTTTAATTGGGTGAAAAGCTGAAGAAAAAAGGGAACAAATGAGCTTGAGAATCCGGTAATGTTAAAGCAAAACCAAAGCAACTCAGAGACTTTGACTAAGCAGCCATTGTAGTATTGTTACGTCTTGTTACAGATGTTCTCAAGGCAGTGGGATCTCAATATACTAATAAGAAGGCAGAAGCACACAGATTATATGTTATATGTCAAATATGTTATAACTTCAATCTATTGCTCTCTGAACTCATATTTGGGACATTTGGGTGAAATGACCTTATAAAAAATCCTATTAATCAAACTATTTTTTGTGTAGACTCCAAGATGAATGGATCACTCCCCAAATCCCTCTGTTTCACAAAGTATACTCTTGAGTTCCAGATATACATACAGAAACTTAAGAACATAAAACAAGATCAAAGAATTCAGAAAAAAATAAATTACACATTCGTAGATCAGGAATATCATGTGCGAGTTGGTTACTTTACCCTACTACTCCAAAGTAAACAGAAACCCTCCAATTCCAAGATCAGCTAGCACTCCTGTGTCTAACTATTCCTTGAATGCTCCTCTCCGTAGCCTTCCCTGAATCACCTAAGCATTCTCTTGAGTTTCAATGTCCCGCAAAGGGCCACTTGCCTGATTCCTATACCTATGAGAGGACAGTACTTACCTCTGAACAATGTAACATTGCCATTGTTTCTCATTGCCAAATGGAATTTCATTGCCTATTTGTTATCCTTAGGCAACAGATATGGCTATGGCTCGTCTGCTTCACAGCAATACTGCACTGTCCTGATCCCTATGGCCATCCTCCTAGAGACAATAAGCTTTACTGCATATGCTCTATGCTCTTCAGTGAACACAGCCATGCACAGCCATTGCTCCCAGGGCACAGGCACTGTGCCAGCCAGAGTGGCTGGGTTTGGAGGAACTTTTAACATCAGCTACATATGTGGCCAAACCAGCCTCCTCCACAAATCGTGTGGGCTTGGCTTTAGTCTTGTTTACCAGTTTGGGCACCCATTTTCTGCAAGATAATTTTTTTAATAGACTTTATTTTTTAGAGGAGTTTTAGGTTCGCAACAAAATTGACCAGGAAGTACAGAGAGTTGCCATGTAGTAGTATCATACAGAATAGTTTCACTGCTCTAAAAACCCTCTGAGCTCTGCCTGTTCATCCCACCCCCTCCAACTTCTTGCAACCACTCTTTTTAGGTCTCCGTAGTTTTGCCTGTCCCAGAATGTCATGTAGTTGGAATCATACAGCATGTAGCCTTTCTCAACTAGCTTCTTTCACTTAGTAATATGCATTTAAGCTTCTGCCATGTTTTTTCATGGCCTAATAGCTCATTTCTTTTTGTGTAGACATAAGTGTTCAACTCATTTGGTAAATACCAAAGGGTGTGATTCCTGGATCCTATGGTAAGAGTATGCTTAGTTTTTCAAGAAACTGCCAGAATGTCTTCTAAAGTGGCTGTACCATTTTGCATTCCCACCAGCAATGAGTGAGCATTCCTGTTGCTCCACATCTTTGTCAGCATTTGGTGGTTTCAGTGTTCTGGGTTTTGGCCATTCTAATGGGTGAGTAGTGGTATCTTGTTATTTTAATTTGCAATTCCTTAATGACACATATGTAGGGCATCTTGTCATATGCTTATCTGCTTTCTGTATATCTTCTTTGGTGAAGTGTCTGTTCAAGTCTTTTGACTATTTTTTAATCAGCTTGATTGTTTTCTTATTGTTGAATATTACGAGTTCTTTGAGGGCTGGCCCCGTGGGCAAGTGGTTAAGTTTGTGTGCTGTGCTTTGGTGGCCCAGGGTTTCACCTGTTTGGATCCTGGTGCAGACATGGCCCCGCTCGTCAGGCCATGCTGGGGTGGTGTCCCGCATGCCACAACTAGAAGGACCCACAACTAAAAATACACAACTACATATTGGGGGGCTTTGAGGAGAAAAAGGAAAAATAAAAAAATCTTAAAAAAGAGTTCTTTGTATATTTTGGGTAACAGTCCTTTATCAGATATGTCTTATGAAATATTTTCTCCCAGTCTTCTCATTTTCTTGACAGTATCTTTAACAGAGCATCCTAAAGATACTTTTATTTCTGGAAACTCATTGTCCCTCTGTGCCACTGGATTTTGGTCTCGACTGTGCTATGGGTATCATTACCAAAACTACTCTCTCTGTCTTCAAATTCCTTCCTCAGAGACTGTGCTCTTCTTAAACAGATTGAACCACATCATCCCTAATAATCAGTTTTGAACATCAGGGATTTCAGGCTAGCCTCTATTCAGTTGCGGGAGGCTCTGTTACAGCCTAGCCCAGGGCATGGCTGTCTAGACACCTCACAGTTGCCTGAAAGGGTCACATAGATGTTCCATGACAGGACAAAGAGCTGACTTGAAAAGTTCTTGGTTAAAAAACATAGTACTGAAACTATTTTGTATGATACTGTAATCATAGATACATGTCATGTATGATATGTACATGTATACATGTCAAGTATCAATTATGCATTTGGCAAAACCCATAGAATGTATAACACCAAGAGTGAATCTTAATGTAAACTGTGGACTTTAGTGAATAATAACTTATCAATATTGGCTCATCAATTGTAGCAAATGTACCACACTAATTTGAGATGATAATAACAGGGGAAATTATGTGTGTGTGTGTGTTGGGGGGCAGTGCAGGGGTATATGGGAACTCTCTGTACTTTACACTCAATTTTCTGTAAACCTAAAATTGCTTTAAAAAGTAAAGTCTATTAATAAAGAAATACACTGCCTTAAATTTATAAAGCAGTTTTATTTAAATTTCAGATTCATTGATTTGTTTGAAGAACATTTTTTAAAAGGTAAAATAAAAAAAATTAAAACATCAATTTATTACGGTAGAAAGCTGAGATAATTATTTGAATAATTTAATGTAGTGTCTTAATAAACACACATCTTTGACACCCTGCTTTCCCCACCCCCTCCCTCCCAGTTCTTTACTAAAGTGACTGAACTAACACTGAAGGAGAAATTTGACCCTACCGTTGGAAACTGGAATATATTCTTACATATCTGAGATTGTGGAAGGAAGAATTCTAAGAGGATTACCCAAAAATCCTGCTCCAGGTGTGGCTTGGTGAATCCCCTCCTTTTGATCGCTTGGCAAATGATGGTGAGACAGTCACTCCCCTGATTGCATTGTGTTTTATAAGACACTCTTGCGACAACAGGAAGGAGATCAGAAGTCAGAGAAATGTGCTTCTGCTGGCCTGGAAAAATGCAAATCACACAGCTATATTGTGAACTGCCTTTGCAGGCCATGTGACAAGAGACTGCAAGTGGCCTTAGGAACTGAGAGTTGTTCCCAGCAAGAAAACAGGTATCTCAGTCATCCACTGTAAGGACCTGAATTCTGCCAAAAACTTAATGAGCTTGGGAGAGGACCCCGAGCCCCATATGAGAACTGCAGCTGTGGCCCAGCAGTGAGGCCTGAGCAGAGGATCCAGCTAAGCCATGCCTGGCCCCCCAACCCATGGAAACTACTACGAGATAATGAACTTGTTATTTTAAGTCATTAAGTTTGTGGTAATTTGTTATGCAGCAATAAAAAACTAATACAGAGGTTGCATAGGGGAGAGCCAGGTTACAAGAAAGACCATCAGGTCTTGCTCACCTCTCCTAAGGGAAGCCCTTGGACTCCATGGCCAGAAGCCTGATTTGAGGGAGTCCTCTTGCTGGCCTAAATCTGGCCAGTTGGCAGGAGGAGTAGCTCCAGTTCCAGTTGTCACCTTGACCCCACTGCTGCCTCCTTGACAGAGAGGAATCAACATGCCAGACAACTTTCCTTGGGCACACCTGGGAAAGAAACCAACTGCTCTATGCCCTCCCCACCCACCACCCACCACCCACCACCCACCTCGCACCACCCACCACCCACCTCCCACCCATCTAAGAAGAGGCTCAGTCATTCTTTGTTTGTTTTTTTTGTTTTTGAGGAAGATTAGCCCTGAGCTAACTGCTGCCAATCCTCTTTTTGCTGAGGAAGACTGGCCTTGAGCTAACATCCGTGCCCATCTTCCTCTACTTTATATGTGGGACACCTACCACAGCATGGCTTGCCAAATGGTGCCATGTCCACAACCCGGGATCCGAACCGGTGAACCCCGGGCCCCTGAAATGGAACGTGCGAACTTAACCGCTGTGCCACCGGGTGGGCCCCCTCAGTCACTCTTACTTGTCAGTTCTAAGACCATTTCTTCCTGGGAAATCCCAGAGCCAGAGTTACGTAAGTACTGAAGAGTCTCACTTCAGCTAATACCAGTAACAACATTATTACTAAATCACTAACTACATACGTAGAATCTTCTAGTTGAAAGGAGAGCACCAAGCTGAGCTTTTAGAACAAATGAACTTCTATGAAACAGGACCCAGGAGAGAGTTTGAAAGAAACACTCTAATACATATTCACAATGAGATGTGAGAGGATCTAGGCTACTGCATCATTAAGAAACAAACTAGGCTGTTGTGAAAAAGAAACACTCTGAACACAAGGAACATTTCCTTGGAAAAATGTAAACCATAATTGCCCAAACAAAAGCTAAATAATGCCATTGAATGATATAATAGATAATTCCCAAAACCGAATGATATGGAGAGAGTGCACCCACAAGTGAGCGAGATCCTGGGAAAAGATAAGTATCTTGGAGAACAGATTTGGAAGTCTAATCTAAAAATAATCAGAGTTCTAAAATGCAAGAAAAGGAAGCAAGTGGGAATGAACAATCGATGAAATAATAGAAGATAATTCTTCAGAAATGGAGAAAAGATTGTGTCCACAGATTGAAAATGTCTAATATCAAAACCGGGAGGGTGTGAGGTTTTACCAAAGTTAAAAGTTAACAAGGAAAAGAATTATACCTCAGAATACTAGATATTCAGAGATTCAGAATGTAATAGTATAACAACCATGTACACTTTTTGGATACTGTGAAGACACTTTAGTTAAATACAAATTGAATTAGAGTAAAGATCACAAGAAAGGAAAAGACACAAATACAAGAAAGTGCAGCAGTAAGTAGTAAAAATTCAATAAAACTTAGAGTGAAATCTAAATAAATTTTGATAAATAAAGTGTGCTGCAATTAAAGGTAATCTTGAAAAAAATCGAATGGTAAGAAACTAATTGTTAAAGCATCTGGAAAACGGGGCAGATTATTCAGGAAAACCTGGGGAAAGGAGAGAGGGAGGGAGGTAAAGTTAAGGCTTGCAAAAGTTTCCAGTTGGGGTAGGGAGGAGAGGACATGGTTATAACTTGGTGTTAGATTCTGGTAGTGAAATGTGGGCTCACAGTTTTTTGGTAAATTATAATAATGGCTGCTAGTAGAATTAAAATTATACGTAGAACTGGGGCTGGCCCCGTGGCCGAGTGGTTAAGTTCGCGCGCTCCGCTGCAGGCGGCCCAGTGTTTCGTTGGTTCGAATCCTGGGCGCGGACATGGCACTGCTCATCAGACCACGCTGAGGCAGCGTCCCACATGCCACAACTAGAAGAACCCACAACGAAGAATACACAACTATGTAGCGGGGGGCTTTGGCGAGAAAAAGGAAAGAATAAAATCTTAAAAAAAAAAAAAATTATACGTAGAACTGCCTAGCCAATAAAAAAATATGAAAACAGGTCTAATGAAGGATAAATGAAGACAGGAGGATAAGAGCAGACTTAAAAGTTCTCATTACAAGAAAAAGAACTTTCGTAACTATGTGTGCTGATGGATGTTAACTAGATTTATTGTGGTGATCATTTTGCAATACACACAAATATCAAACCATTATGTTGCACACCTGAAACTAGTATAATTTTATATGTCAATTATACCTCAAAATAACAAAATAGAGAGGAGGTAACAGCAGTGGGGAAGGGAGAATTTCTACAAGGTTCCCGGTTGACCTGCTTTCCTCATGCCCTTCCTCCTTCCCCTCTGGAGGAGTCATCTGCACCAAAAGTACTTGTGGACAGAAGCACTGGCTGTTAAAAGAGATGAACTCGTGGTTGACTCCATCTCATCCACCTTGTCTTTTTCCTGCATCTGGTGGGTGAACTGATCAGACGAGGCCCTCCCTTTTCTTTCTCTTACTGAGCATGCGCTTCAGTGCTTGGGGCAGTCGGAAAGCAAGCGAGAGCCTCACATTCAGATTTGGTCTGAGGGGAACGGGGACACCTCCTATCCCTCGCGTTACACCGCGTGCAGCTTGCCAGCCTTTCCAGAGCTCTGTATTTAGGTACTTGGGCAGCTGATGGTAAAGTGGGCACTGTTTCCCATTTACCTGTTGTGGAAAGCCCAAGGGAATGGGCACTGATTGGCTAGATCAAATGACACATTTGAGGAGGGGTCTTTGATCATAATTACATAGTGGTTAAACTGTTAAACTTTAATACTATCTGAACAGGAAAGGCTTCAGCAGCAGAAACAACAGCAACAGAAAGTGGACGCTCGTACAATGGAGTAGGCCGGTGCGCGAAGTGCTTTTGAGGGGAGGCAGAGCAATTTAAAACCACGCTTTTAAAGTGTATGGACTTTGCCCCAGAAATTCCTCTTATATAATTTACCTTTGGGGGAATACTTGGTCATGAGTATGCAAAAATTCAAAGATATTCTCTGCAGTGTTTTCTGTAATAGGGAACAATTCTAGGGGGATCCTAAGACTTCATCAAGAGGAGTTGAGGAGAATAAATTGTGGTATAGTCAGTCAATGCTGCAGCCAGGAAAAAGAATAGGGTCCATCTACATCTACATATATGCATCTGTACAGTTATATAAAATTCATTAAGGGAAGAAACTACACTGCAGAACATGATCTATATTATGATCATGCGGATGTGTGTGCGCCTGTGGATGGGTGTGTGTGTGTGTATGTGTTTATTGGTAGAAAGTCTGGCAGGATGTTATCTCTCTGGTCTCTGGGGAACGTGAGACTATAAGCGGTATTCACATTTTTCTTTTTGAATTTCTGTGTTGTTTGAATTTTCCATGATGAGAATGTTAACTTCTGTTAAAAAAAATTAAAGATAGTATATTTGGTGGAAAATATTATTTTTCTGAAGGAAAAAATGGTTTTTCGTTCCCTATTTTATGAAAGGAAATGCCCACTGCGTAATTATTTGGTTCCTGTGTCACCTTGCTTATTTAGCCTGAGCAATGTTGTAGACGCATTTTCCTAGTTGATTTGTACAGAATAGATAGTCTTTTGTGTCATTTTTATGGAATCCAGGAATAAGCCCATGGGGATTTTTAGTAATGCTTAAACTTCTTATGTTACAGACATTATTTGTTATCATCTGATAATCAATAGAACTATATATATACACATATATTTAAAACAGATTTATTATTATGTGGTAATCAATGTAACTATATATATAGAAATATAAAACCATATATTTATTATAATCTGATAATATAACTACATATATATAAAACTATATATTGATTATCAGATGATAGGCTGTGACAGAAAAGTTTAAACAATGAGAATATATTGCTTTCAAGATGCTCAAAAAGCTTTATGGGCATAATCACAGAAAAGTTTTATAGAGTACTAAAAACTAGAGACAGAGCTTTGACCATTTTACAACTGGAAAAGTGAGGCAGTGTGAGCTCTGCCCACGCGGGCAAAAAGGAAGAGTCAGGAATAGATGTCAAAGCTTTCTGCTCTTTTCCAGACATTCATCCAAAAGTCTTCTTCCTCGTCTTGAAGCCACTACGGTGCACGTTTTTGGTTCTTCGGTCTGCCAGTAACTGTTATGTCACAAACATCAAGCAATTCCTACACACACAATAACCGTTGTGACTTGTCCCCAGGGTTGCCTAATGTCTGTATTTGCATTATGTTTTTAAAGATTTTATTTTTTTCCATTTTTCTCCCCAAAGCCCCCGGGGAACATAGCTGTATATTTTTAGTTGTGGGTCTTTCTAGGTCTGCTATGTGGGACGCCTCCTCAGCATGGCCTGATGAGAGGTGCCATGTCCACGCCCAGCAGCGAACTGGCAAAATCCTGGGCCACCCAAGCAGAGCAGGCGAACTTAACCACTCGGCCCCGGGGCAGCCCCTGCATTATTTTTTAACATACAGCAATGCTTCAAAGCCAGAGAGATTTTGTCCTAGATCATAACCTGGACTGTTTCTATTTACAGTATTTTTTGTTTTCTTTAAATAATAAATAAGCAAACGTAGAAATACAGGTAGTAACTACTACTATTATTATTATTATTTATTTTTTAAGGAAGCTTAGTCCTGAGCTAACATCCACCACGAATCCTCCTCATTTTTGCTGAGGAAAATTGGCCCTGAGTTAACATCCGTGCCCATCTTCCTCTACTTTATACGTGGGACACCTAACAATTATTATTTTTAAGAATCAAGGTTGGGAAGTCTGTCTTTCATCGGTTCTCCAGAGTTTTAGTGACTGTGCAGTGGCCTCTCATGCGGGGAGACTTGGTGCCAGAGCCCAACATCCGCAACACTTCCCTTTTCTGATGTGTCTTTTGAATCATCGGCAGACTGAGCACTGTTAATAATGTAATAATGTCTGCAGGAGGGAGATTTCTCCTCACCCTCCCATCAGTCCCTCCTACCCAAGCCTACTGACTCAGGCTGCTCTTGGGTTTTTTCACCAGGCAGTTTTCTCTCTATATATGGTAATAATGCTCACACAGATCAGCTCTCGCGTCCCTAACTGGAAAAGTGAAATCACAAGAACCGAACTTCACACTACTGCTGGCCAGGGTAGTTCCTCAGCCTGTTAAGATGAGAGTCAATTATGAAAGCAGTTACGTCTTCATGGAGCGATTTCACTCATCACGTACCCTTTGAAGCAGTGAGGTCCACAGCGCAGTCTGCAGCACGCTCTCCCGTGCGGATCCCCGCCGCTGTCCCGTGGCCCAGCCCGCGGTTCCCAGCGGGAGGCCCGGCGGCAGGGACGGGCAGGAACCGGCCGACCGCCCGCCTTCTCCGCCCGGCCTCCTCCCCGGCATCCGCGCTGCTGCCGCTGCTGCATCTGCGAAGCGTTTCACGTTACTCAAAGCCCTGTGACTCCGGCTCCTGTGACTCTCGCCAAAGCGGCGCAGCGGGTAGGACAGTTACGTTCGCTGTTTTACACACCAGGAAAGTGAGGCTCAGGTTAAGGACACTACGTCCCGGGCTAAGGTGTGAGTGTAGGGCTCCGGAGGCAGCGTGCTTTTTCCCTCTCCATGCTGCCGGGTAGAGCTCCTTTCCTCAGGCCACCCTCCCTCTGCCTTCGCGTAAGAAACAGTCTTTCGACTTTAAAGAGATAGCAGCAAGGAGGACGTTCCAGGGCGGGGAGAGGGCATGGATGCGTCCTGTCTGTGGAAACAGAACTCGAAAGAAGCTATGAGTTGCTTCCTGGTAACGTTGGTCTTGAAAAAGCCCAGGTTATTCAGAATGACCAGAGATTTAAGGAAATGTGTAGAAATCAGAAGTCTTTTGATTATGATCTCATGAGCTTTAAATTGCTGTCTCTTCGTTGTTTTTTGGAGGAAAAATACATGTCTTCAAACTAGATGTCAAGAAATACTAGACTTCACCAAGGGAATTATAAATAGAATTTTCACCCAAATTTCATGTTCAAATAAAGTATTTCCTTTACTTTCTAGATATAATTAGAAAACATGTAGGAGGACATTGAATGTTGTTAAGATATTAAAAAAAATATGCAGAAGTTTCACAAGCTTCAGTAGGTTTAAGATCCCCTGAGATAGTTATGACAGCTAAGACCCGACGTAAGGGTGCTTCACAAGAACAGAGGCTCAGAGGATGTGGACGCAAACCATCTGAATCCCCTTTTCAAAGCAGTTCAGTATTTAGAGTTAGGCGTGGAGTCCACTGTCAGCTTTTTTGCTCAGTTAAGTACCTTCCACCCAGAAGCAGAAGATAAACCAGATGTCTCCTTAAAATAACTCTTGGTCGTGTTTCTCGGCCCTGGGGTGTCAGGCAGTTCTGAAAGGTGGCAGAGGCTCTTTGGTGGTGGTGCTCAGTGGCTTTGGGAACAGTCTCATTGGTGTCCATCCTGATCATACTTTCCGTCTACGTCTTCCCCCCCGGCCCTTCCCACCCCATCTCCCCCAACCTTGCCCTGCGAAAATAAAGAAGAAACGCGTTATAATCAGGATAGTCTCACTTCATAATGTCAGCATTACCACTTCCATTCTGTGCCCTCCACCATTTCCTTCCTGGGTGAAACAAAATAGTCAATCAAACAAAAAATTTCAAAAAAACGCAAAAAAGGCAAAGTAGGTGTAGCTAGGTCTCAATAGTCTGAGAATCCTTCCCTCACTTTTTCAGTGGAAGGCAGATGGATGTTAGGCACAAAAGTTCGTGTGTACTTATATGAGGTTAGAGAATGAACAGAAACGTGTGAGCCCCCTGCTTGGTTTGTCCATACTGGGATTTTTTTTTTGGAATGGGATGGAGAGAAAGTAGTGATTGTCTGCCATCTAGTGTGCTGAGTTGGAATTGTATCTTGCCAGTAAGATCTGGTAGCTAAAATTCATAAAAATAGTGTACTGATTCAAATAAGGATTGATGGATTCTACAAAAAATTCTACTTCCAAGCTTCAGAGATCCACAGGTTAAAAAAACAATGAAAATAACACAATGCTGAATATTTATTGCAAAACTGGAGAGCAGGGGTTGATGTTAAACCAAGATGGGAAGAATCAAGAAGACCCCACTTACAGAACCACAGAATGAATAGCTGTTCATGGAGCAATGACTTGAAATGATCCCCCAGAACAGTAAAGCAAACAAAATAGTATCCGTGTATACAGTCTTTTTTTTCCTGAGGAAGATTGGCACTCATGTTAGCTCAGGGCAATCTTACCAATCTTCCTCTGTTTTCTAGCGCGCAGGCCACCAGCGCAGCACAGCTTCTAACAGAGGGGTGTATGTCTGCACCTGGGAACCAAATCCGGGATGCTGACGTGGAGCATGCTTAACTTAACCACTAGGCCACTGGGGCTGCCATACATTGTCTTTCAAACAGGGCAGACGTTCCTGCAGTCAGGAGGGCTCAAAAACTTGAATGAACTTTTAACTCATCTCTGTCCCCTGTATCCAGTCACCTAGGCTTTTCAGTTTTTTCCTTTATGATGCTTCATCATCTCTCCGTTTTTTTCTATTACTTCTACTAAGAGTGGGTAATAGACGCTTTTCCATATCGCTTTCCATCTAGCTCTGACCAGCCTACACACTAATTGCTAGACTAATCTTCCTTGAGCACTGGGTCACCATTGCTTCAAAGCCTGTGGAACTCTATTTCTCTTTCTTCCTGACTACCTCTTCCACCTGGTTTCATTGTTGCTTGACTTTGGTCTCATCCTACTTATACAGTTTTATTTCTCTACTCTTCTTGAACTTTTTGCCAGTCACTTCATGGCCCCTTGAATAACCCTGCTCCTTGATCCCTTCAGGTCTCTATTGATGCAGTGCCTCTCAGGAGGAACGCCTGTCCTTCCTTTGCCCAGCCAAATTTTCTTCATCCTTCACTGTCCAGGCCAGCTCTTGCCTCTCCATGGACACCCTCCCTTGCTTGTGAAGTCTGATAGGTTATATCCTGTAACTGAGTACTTGTGCAAATACTGCCCAAGGGTTTACTATTATTTCACAGGTTTTAGTCCTATCTCCTCCAAAACCTTTTGTGAAATACTCCAGGCCAGGTACTATATCTCACCTCTTTGCAAGCCCCATTCAGGGTCTACGCCTGGGAGCACGAGGAGCTCATGGGTGCTTTTTGGTTGGTTGTTTTCGTCCTCAGCACAATTCTGCAAGGAATATGGAGCTGGTGTTGTTATTTCCATTTTTTGAATGAGGATGTCGAGGCCCAGAGCATTGGAAAGACTTGCTCTCATCAGTGACCGCGCAGGACAGGGGCCCTGGGGTCTCTTCCTTGTCTAAAGCTCCTTTCAGGCAGCCATCGGACTGGTAGTGATAAATGAAGCAATGCATTAAGCCCTTCTTTATTTTTGGACGGATAACTTTATTTTCTTATGGGTAACTGACATGAACTCATATTGTAGGAAGCAGCCAGACAACAGATTATAATCAGGGCGTGTGGTTATGCCTCCTGCTTGGCAATTTCAGTTCTTTCTGGGTGGTTATGCCACACTTTCAGCCCACACCCATTTGTCCCGTTTGAAAACCACAAACTGGTGCTCTGGCAGATGTGACATTCTTCAGTACAGTACTCTGAGTACTCTGGCTAAATGACTTGTTGAAACCTTTAAATGACTGTGGATCTGTCCCCTGCCTTTTCTCACCTGCTAAAAGGTGTCCTAGGGTGCCAAGGCTCACATCGAGTGCTGAGCAGTTAAAAACAACTACTACCTGGCTGTCTTAACCCGAGTCATTAGGGACGCAGGGAGGATTTCCAGGTAGTTCCAGCTCTGGCCACAGGATGGATTCTTTTTCCATACTGCATGCGTCTTGGGTGACTGCCAGCACAGCAGTAGGGTGATTTTTGCTTCATTCATTTGCAGACTCGTCCTGTGGCATCCCTGCACTGATGCGCTGGCTCCCCCAGGCCTGGCTCAGGCCCTGAGGCTTTGGTTTGCTTGGTCTGAGGACTTGGTAGCAAAATGGAAATATATCCACATGCAGTCAAGCAGTTCAGAGGGATGGCCCTGCTGAAATTTGTCCTATTACATATCTGGAAAATAAATGCTAACAGGAGTGTTAAGCAATTCTACTGATTTAGAATAATTATGTATATTAATCGGAAAAAAGCAGTAGAGAGAGGAGTAGATTGTTTAAAGAAAATCTAAATGCGTAGTTGTAACAAGTGACTTTTATAATTGCATGTCTGATGAAATGATCAGTACTAATCTAAAAGTGTCATGAAATACAATATTATTACCTTTATTTTATGAAAACACTGTTAATGTTTAAGCCATAAAAAGTTTTATGATAATAGTGGCAGGAAATTTTAAATTAAGAATTAGATCAAGAAGTTTCAGTTACACGAGATGAACGAGTCCTAGGGTTCTACTGAACAGCACAGGCCCCACAGTTAGCAATACTGTATTGTGTACTTAAAAATTTGCTAAGTGTTCTTATCACACAAATAAATAAATAATGAGGGCAGCGGGAAAGTTTTGGAGGGGATAGATATGTTTATGGCCTAGATCGTGGCGATGGTTTCATGGGTGTATACTTATCTCTGAACTCATCAAGTTCAGTACGTTAAATATGTACAGCTTTTTGTATGTCAATCATACCAATAAAGCGGGTTTTTTTAAAGATTTAGATCCGACTAGGAACTTGTCGTATAACATACCAGAAGCAGAGTACTCATGAAGAGCCCAGAATTGTTACCGTTGAGAACTGCCCGAATAGTAATAACATCACTTGTAACATGCAAAACATGATCACAAACTCCACTTCCTTCCCTCCTCCCAGCCCACCCAAGGCAGGGCAGACCAGCTTTGCTGATCCCTGTTTTGCAGGCTTAGAAAGTCAAATGGCTTCCAACCCTCACACGCCTCTTACTGAGGTGGTGGGGTGGGGGGTGCTGCGCCTTGAAGCCAGGCCTTGTGACTTCGTATCCGTTAACTATCCATACACCAGTGTGTTAGGATACAAGCTCCATCATGATATAATATTGACTATTCATCCCTTGGAATGTATTTGCATAACGTATTATTTTTCTAGTCTTTTGGAAAATTGATTTCATTGAAATTCATTGAATTCAATTGAAATTTTGCTTTGTTGAAATTTGAGTCACCCAGATTTTATGAATCTTCCTGTCACTTTACACAAAGCTTAGCTAATGGAAAAAACAGAGGACTAGAATCATGTCCATGGTTTCTGAGCCTTTTATTGGTCAACGACGTCTGCAAAGCTACTTGCTATCATAAGTAACTAGGGTCAGAACCACCGTGGCCGAGAATATCTAGTCAACCTTGGACACAACTGTCACAAAACCATATAACCCACAGTGAGAGGTTGGAAAACATACTGGAGGCTATTGCTTATCTCTGATTCTTCTCAAATTTTTCAGAAACTCTATTCCTTAAGTCCCAGGTGCAAACTACATCTTTCCATTTGTTGTGACAGATTTGTGCTAATAGATGGTGTTGGCATCTCATGATATATTGGACCATCAGATTTCCTGCTGACAAAATCTTGGATAGGTTTGTAAGCCCAAATCAACCTGGTAGAAAATACCATATTGTCTCTTCAGGGACAAGGCTCTAGTTTCTGATTTCCTGAGTGCCTCGGGAAGGTTATTGCCATTGGAAATGAAAGCTTGATTGATTAGAACAGAGATGTGCCTTTTAAAAGATTGAATTGCTGCCCTTCCAGGATCAAATTCAACTCTCAAGAGAGAGGCTGCCCTTATAATTCTTTTTTCTCCCCAGGCGTTGTGATTCTTTTTCTCATGAAATAGCAAATTGTGGAAGATCATGCTGTGTGACTAGTCTTGTGTAAACTGTCCCCAGACCTGGGTCTAGAGATTGTAATCTATTCGTAGAAAGCTGAGAAAATCCACAAAGTGCAGGCAAAGCACGAACTGTTTTCTCACTTCAAATGACGTATGCGGGAGGGTGCTCGTAATGGGAGTGGACATTCAGAGAGAAAGTTAAAAACTGAAGAGCACTTGGTGATGTCCTTGCAGGCTGTCCTGGCATGCCCGTGGACACCCATACCTCCGTACCATTGTAACTGTAACTTCCATCTGATTGCACTCAGTTGCCTGTGTCTCATTGCCCTGCCACAAATGGCGGGCAGTCTCTACCCTTCTCTTGAAGCAGTACTTTTCTGTCTAGTTCAGATGATGATTGTGCTCAAGTCCCGTCGAAGTCAAGCTCTAAGTGGCTCCAAGGCAAATTGAAACCTTGTCTCTTAATGGGACACACAAGCGAAGTAGATACTCAGAGACGTTCTAGGCGGGGAATTATTCTGAGTCAAACCACCTCTCGTCCCCAACCCACGATAAACTGGCACTTGCACAACAGCATCAACCAACTGGTAAAGTTGTTTTTGCCTTTTATAAATTAATTTATATGGTTTTGACTAGAAAGAATATATATACATGCACAATTCAGGAATTATAGAGGGGTCTATGGGGAAAAATGACTCTTCTTGCCTTCATCCCCCACAGACCCAATTTCCCTGTCTGGTGACGTCTGTTTTTACCCATGTCTCTGTCCTTCCAGAGACAGTCTATGCCTGCATCCACACATACACTGATTCATGTGTTCTATGTGCATGTGGTCTTTCATACAAATGGTTGTGTACTCTTTACCTTATTTTTAAACCTAATGATATGATTTTGAAGCCGCCTCTATCTTTTTGACTGCTCATAGTATTCCATTTTACGGATGTGTTATAATTTATTCAATCAATTGCTATTAATAGACTTTTAAATTGTTCCCAGTCTTCTGATATTAGAAACAACTCTGCAGTAGACATCTTTGGACATACATCATTCACATATATGTGAATATATTTGTAGGGTAAATTTTTTGAAGTGGATATGACAGGTCTTATTTTTGTTGTAATTAATGATATATTTCTGGTTTTTATTGATGCTTTAATTTCTATCTTTCACTATGTGGTCTGTGTTTTCTTTTTCCTAATAATATGAGAGATTTTAATTGTTTCTCTAGTAGTTTGTTTTTATAAGAATATAGAATACATTTTTAAGATCTCTATTTCTTTGATCAGCATTCTTTGACTCCTTACTGTATTAATGTTGAAATTGGTAATTCCCGCTTCCTCTCCCCAATATTTCTTCTACTAGCTGATTTGGATTGATTTGTATTATTTTTGTCAATGTTAATATTTATATATTTACATAAATTTACATAAGCCGGTTTATCAGCTTTGATGCCTGGCTATGGAAGATAAGGAACTCTCTCGACCTACGCTACCTTCCTCTTTATCGCCTCCCTTTCCTCTGAATTTTGTTAGGAGTATAATGTTTCTATTGTTAGGAAATCCACAGTGAAGTATCACCTCACTCCTGTCAGAAGGGCTTTTACCAAAGAGACAAGAAATAACAAGTGTTGGCGAGGATGTCGAGAAAAGGGAACACTCATGCACTGTTGGTGGGAATGTAAACTGCTGCAGCCACTATGGAAAAGAGTGGGAGTGTTCTTCAAAAAATTAAAAATAGAATTACCATATGATCCAGCAATTCCACTTCTGGGCATTTATCTGAAGAAAATGAAAACATTAATTCAAAAAGGTATATACTCCTATGTTCATTGTAGCATTATATACAACAGCCAACATATGGAAACAACCTAAGCATCCATCAATGGATGGGTGGATAAAGAAGATGTGGTATATATATATATATATATATATGATTGAATGTTATTCAGCCTTAAAAAGAATCAAATCATTCCATTTGTGACAATATGGATGGACCTAGAGGGTGTTATGCTAAGTGAAATAAGTTAGACAGAGAAAGACAAATACCATATGATTTCATTTATATGTGAAATCTAAAAAACAAAACAAATGAACAAACAATACAAAACAGAAGCAAATTCATAGATACAGGAAACAAACTGGTGGTTGTCAGAGAGAAGGGGGTAGGGGGATGGGCAAAATAAGTGAAAGGGATTAAGAGATACAAACTTCCAGTTATAAAATAAATAAGTCATGGGGATGTAATGTACAGCATGGGGAATATAGTCAATGATATCGTAATAATGTTGTATGGTGACAGATGGTCATGGTGATCATTTCACAATGTATATAAATGTCGAATCACTATGTCGTACACCCGAAACTAATATTGTATGTGAACTGTACTTCAAAAAAAAAGAAGGCGGGGCCAGCCTGGTGGTGCAGCGGTTAAGTGCAGACGTTCTGCTTCGGCAGCCCGGGGTTCACCGGTTCGACCCCGGTTGCAGACGTGGCACCGCTTGACAGGCCATGCTGTGGCAGGTGTCCCACAAATAAAGTAGAGGAAGATGGACACAGATGTAGGCTCACGGCCAGTCTTCCACAGCAGAAAGAGGAGGATTGGCAGCAGTTAGCTCAGGGCTAATCTTCCTCAAAAAAAAAAAAAGAAAAATTTTTTTTATCTTTGATACTTGGTAGCTTTACTAGGGTATGTCTCAGTGTTGATAATTTAATGTGAGTTTTTTTCCTAGAATAAGATGTGCGGTTTAAAATTTAGATTCAAGTCTCCTATTAACTCTGAATCTTATCAATATGTCTTCCATATTTATCATTTATCTCTAATCTTTCCCAGCTCTTATTTATTTCCATTTCACTTTCTCATTTCTCACTCTTGTCGTCCACATTCCTTACTGTTCTCAGCACTGTCTATTCTCCTTTTGCTGCTTCCAAAGTTACCTTCATATTTCTGAGGGTTTGTTTCATCTCTGATTATATCATTTTATCTTCTCTTGGCACTTATAACCCAATTTTAAACTCTTGTCTCATAAATCAATAGCTTCATTTCCTTTTATGAATTCATAGTGATGTACTTGATGCCAATCTTTGCCTGGTCTGTGGTGTCATGTTTCTGGTCATGCTTTTTAATTTGTCACCATCCCCACTCCCAACCTCTGTTTCCTTGCATCTTTTATCTTGTAGTATCTTTGTGTACTACATCCTGTGATGATTCCATCTGGCTGTCACTCATCCTCATTAGCATGGGCACCCTGGACCAGCAATTGCAGGTGGTACCTGTGAGGCAGGAGATAGATCCTTGTAAGTCTTTTGGAAGTTCCCCTGATAAAGTCATGCATAGGAGTGAGCTCTTTCAGACTTCTTCTCCTTGCCCAGCGGAGACCGACAGCTGTACCACTGTTCACCATGCGTAGTCGCTCGCCTCCATTTTGCTCCTTGGATGGAAGGAATAACCATAATTCATCACTCAGCTCTGCTGGTCATGTTTCTGGATGACAGAGGGAAGGGGCAGTTACATCCTAATTCTGCCATTTAAATACTGGAAGTCAATTGGTATGTTTTTATTGAGGTTTGATAATAGAGAAAGAGCAATGGTCCTGAGGCAAAATGAGCCACCTCTGCCCTTACTAGCTATGCAACTTTGGGCAAGTCTTTAAACCTCTCTGAGCCTATATTTTGTTATCTGTTAAATAGAGATAATAATAAAGCCTGGGTAGCCTGAGTCGTGGGGTTGTTGTGAAGTATAATGGCAAAATGAATGTGAAAGTATTTTAAATTAAATCCCCTATATAAATGTTAGCTGATACAATTATTAATAATTTTTTAAAAAGAAAAATCATCAATACTTAATGCCCATCTTAGTGCTGGTTTAAAACCTTGCAGGCCTCAGAATGAGGGAGGTTCAGGAAAGCATCTCACTCACTCTTGGGCTTCCTTTGATTCCCAAGGGGACATTTCAAAGTTTAAAAGCATTGCCTTTCCAAGTAGTCATCTTCATTTTTAAAGAGCCTGAAATAAATCCCCTATAATTTTTATTATTCACTTTTATCACCTTCCTTTCTTGTTGCTACAGCTTTAAAATGAGCTGTCCATTATTTGCAGGCAGCTTTTAAAGTCCAAAAACAAATTACCTTAGAACTCAACAACAATGTCCCAAAGTTAGCCCAGGAAAACAGGCTAAAAATCTAGAAAAAAAATTGCTATGTCTTTTCTCTAGAATTGAGTTCTCATCGAGCCGCTTTAATAAGCATTTGAGTCTCATTCAGGTTTACTCAGTATTTGCCACCAAAACAACTGATGAAGAGTTTTTTACAGTCCCAGAACCCTTTCATACTAGATAACTTGCCTCTCCTATTTTGGAAGAGCAAAAAATATTGGCTAAACTATCATTTAGTATCTGCTTCCTCAGTCCAGGTATTTTAAATATAGATCAAACAAATGTGTCCTTTACAATTTATAAGTTGTCTCACTAGATTTTGTAGGGATTGGTGAAGTGATTCTCTATTTCTGTCACCTTCTAAGTTTGTAAAAGGGATAAATTTCATTAATTCATCTTCAATCATGCAATAAATATTTAAGAATGCTAATTCTGCTCCTACAGCTGTGATAGGTGAATGGGGAAATAGAGATCACTAAGGACAGAATTTAACATTTATTTTAAACTTAGGATGTGCCAGGCCTTGCATATTAAGCATTATTATCACATCAAATCCTCAAAACATTCTCATATATTAACTTTTGTCATTGTAACAAACAACTTCAATATCACTGTGGATTACAACAACAAATACTGATTTCAGTCTCCTGTTACCTTAGGTCTGAGGGTCAGCTGCAGCTCTGCTGGCCTGTGCTGGGCTCTACATGTCTTCTCATTCTGAAAACCAAGTTGAAGCTGATCTCTGGGACAGCAAAAGGGCCAGTGGAAACTTGCAATGCTTCTGAAATAATCTGTTCAGTCATGACAAACATTCCATCCATTCTTGTTCCATTTGCCAAAGCAAGTCACATAGCCAAGTCCAAAGCCAGTGGGGTGAGTATGTATACTCCACCTACCGAGAAGATTGGCAGTGGAAGGGAGAGGACAAATAACTGTGAACAAAGAATGGAGTCTTCTCCAATTTGCTCTTCTGCCCACAAGATACTTTTACTTCTCCCAAGATACTCAAAACTACCAGACGCTAGGCTCAGAAGTCCAGAATCTGGCGCTACACATCATGTCTGCTTACTACTCTTCTCGATTCAGAAACCTACGAATGAAAATGACAAGTTGTCTGTCTTCTTCTTCCTAAACACTCAATATAATACAATGGTGGAGCAGGGACACCTTATTAAAAAAATAGAAAGAATGGGAGGTAGATACCTGTCACTGTTTCCTAGGGATTCTGATATTCTGCTGAGCAAAAGTTGCAACCTCCCCACTCTGACGGTAAGGAATGTTCCTTGTTTTGTTCCAGTTACATTTCCTGGGAGTCACTTTACTGTCTATCGTTCTCCGTGCTGTTTGATTGCACCTTCTGGGTAGCTCTTTTTCCTTTATCCTCCTTGGCCTCTTCCGAAGTGATTATTGGAAGATATGCCATTTGTGGCTGAGAAGCCATCTCAGACTACGTCACAGCCATAGAAAATTGGGGACTCAAAGTGTTATTTTATGATTTGAATAGTTATAGTCTCTTCTAATCCAGGTTGGTGGTGTTTTGGGTTATATATCTCTCTACATAACTGTTTTAGTTTTTAATCAATTTGATCCCAGTAAGCTCCATGTAAGTCAATAGCCATATCCATAACTTTTCAAGAAATGCCTCCGTAAGTACTTTGATCTTATCAAGTTTCAGGTGGACTGCAACTTTTGTCTCATTTTCCCAAGCCATTTTGTCTAATTGAGACAATTTACTAGGGCCATATTAATCTAATCAGTAGACTTAACAATGGGTATGTTGGATCTGTGCTCAATCTTTGTTCTAATTTGAGACTCTTTTACTTGTTTAAAATGAGAAACAGTTTCAAATTTCCACCCTAAAAGTTCTGGAGTTTCTGGGCATTTGCAGCTCTGCTGGGCTCATCTTGACTCTGCTCCAGGTGTCTTCTCACTCCAGAACCTAAGCTGAAGAAGTAGCCGCTACATGAGACTTGCTGGTCTCAGGGTGGGGGGCATAACAGGAGGGCTGATGAGAGCATGCAATGCCTCCACAGACCTCTGTTCAGATGAGGCAAATGGCTCATCTGCTTATGGCCCATCTTGGCAAGTCATGTGGCCAAGCCGTAATCAATGGGATGAGGATGTCTACAGGAAAAACTGGATATGAGGAGAAGGAAATGGGCAATTGTGAACAAATAATAAAATCTCCATGCCTCATGAGGTACATACTTCTATAGCTCTCTTGATAGAGAAGGAAATGGAGGCACAGAGAGTCGCAGTACCTTGTCCAAGGTCCTACAGCTACTTAGTGGTAGAGCTAAGATTTGATCCTAGGGAGTTTGACGCCATGATGCTGAATCATTTTCTAGATTCCTCCTCTGGGTACTCTCATTTTCGTGGAATTACCTGCACCATCTTGTCTAAATTTTCAGCAGGCTTTAATGAAAACAATTTTAATAGAAGACTCAAATATGGCAGTAATAAAGCTTTGCAAGATGATGTTATGGGTTTCTTCAAGAAATAATTCATTAAATTGATGCCAGTTGTAACTGGTGAGACCATAAAGCTCAATGCAGGAATATTGAAAACATGAAGGTAATCCAATCACA
The DNA here is from genome assembly GCF_041296265.1 of Equus caballus. Lineage (NCBI taxonomy): Eukaryota > Metazoa > Chordata > Mammalia > Perissodactyla > Equidae > Equus > Equus caballus. The sequence continues at coordinate 16,344,098 of NC_091712.1, read as the reverse complement.
GTGTGTTCAATAATTGGATCCCTTCAGAGGAGCTCTCAGCTTTCTTGCTCAATTGCTATGCTACACTTTTCCCCAGAACCCGAGAATATAAAAACTCAAAGTATCAGATCGTGAAAGGAATTCAAATTTCTGAATCTTGTACCCAGATAAGCATCTATCCTAAAAGATTTGTCATTATCAGCCCAAGTCTCTGGATTCAAAAGGAATCCAGCTCTTGTTGAATAACGTGGTCAGGAAAACAGTGATTAAAACCACATGTTGCAGCCTGTCACAGGCAGGCGTTAGAATCCCAAATGAGGCCTCCTCCTCATCCTTGGCGCTCCGGCCTTTTACTACGTTCATTTCCTCAGATGGCTCAGATTTGCCTGGCAGAAGATTTTTCTGTAAATTGCATTCAGGCTTGTCTCCAGAGAGTCATGTAGCTTAGACCTATGATAGGCTGCAGCTCCCAAACACTCTCTAAATAAATGTATTTATATACAGATTAAATCAAGTTAAAATAAAGTCAAGAGTGGCCTTGAGGAAAAGAGTCATAAAAACACAACGAACACCCTGAATGATGTGTATGGGGTGGGAGGAGCAAGGGGAGAGGTGACAGTGTTATGGAGCTGGTTTTGCACTGCCTTGTGGAGGTGGTCAACCAGGGCTGGAAGAATGAGGAAGCAGTGCACGCTTATTGCTGATAAGTTAGAGTCAGAGAGATCCAGTGCTATGGCACCTGCACTGGGAGTCCTTCTGGAGTAAAGGGAACAGGTACCATTGGTATTTATCCATACACTAGGATATGCCATCTGTGCAAGCAGCTACTTTTCCCTTGAGAATTTCCTCACCCGTTGAATTAGTGAGGGTAGGTTGACTACTATAAGGGAAAATGCCCTATACTTAGTAGCTTAATGACATAGAAAGTTTATTTCTCATTCAAGTCACAATCTGAGTGGGTATTTGGCAGATGGAAGTGATTCTGAGACCCACTGTCCTTCCATCTAGTGACTCCACCATCTTTTGGAGTCTCTGTGTTCTCCACCAGAGTGTTCTGGAAGTGGTGGCTTTTGCATTTGCCTACATTTCATTGGCCAGAACTCAGTCACTTGGCTCCATATAACTATATGGGAAGCTGTGAAATGTAGTCTTCCTGGGTGCCTAAGAGGAAAATGAATGGGTTTAAAGAACACGTTACCAAGACTTGTAGAGGTGAAACCCCCCTTTAGGTAAGATTCAAGTGATGTCTGCAAGTGTGAAGAAGAATGCAGCTGTTAAGTCAAGGGGTTCTCTGCTCTTACCTAAGAGCTAAGTCCTTGGCATCTGGTACCGAGCCGTTTGCAGTTCAGCTCCAACGTACCTTTCTGGTTTCAGATGTTGCTGCTCACTGCCCAGCCCCCACTTTTCCAGCTCCATGCCCTTAACACTCTGGCCAGATTAGACTACTGGCTATTCTTTGAATGTGTCATGTATCTTCACACCTTGGGGCCTTTGCAAATGTTGCTTCCTGTGTGAAACACCCACTCTCCCCCTCCACCACAAGAGCCAGCTCAGACATCTCTTTTCTGTGAGACCTTCCTTTTTCTTTTTTGAGGCAGATTAGCCCTGAGCTAACTACTGCCAGTCCTCCTTTTTGCTGAGGAAGCCTGTCCCTGAGCTAACATCTATACCCATCGTCCTCTACTTTATGTGTGGGACGCCTACCACAGCATGGCATGCCAAGCAGTGCCGTGTCCGCACCCAGGATCCGAACCGGCGAACCCCGGGCCGCCGAGAAGCGGAACGTGCAAACTTAACCTCTGTGCCACCAGACCGGCCCCTGTGAGACCTTCCTTGAACTTCCTCCCTCAGCCAAATTAATTACCAAATTAATGCTCCTCATGCTCCCACAACTTCCTATATATTATTTTATTATAACTTACTACGTTGCATCTTTATTTGCTTGCCTGCATGTCTCTCCCCCTGTACTATAAAATTAGGAGGAAATAACTGAGCAAGATACACAATTGGGAGTCGTGAAGGATATCAGGGTCTAACTGAAGAAACTCTTAGCAAGCATAAGTTAAGAATCAGCCAGAAATTTGGAATACAGTAAAAAGAGAGAGTTTTATTTAAGAAAAGTTGTATGCTATTTGGAAATGTGTTCTAGATGCATCATTCATCCTTGGATAAATATGAAAGCTAAAAGAATGCATTAGTAATACATTTCTGAGGCCAAGATAATCGTGATTTTGTGTTCTTTGCACTGCTTGCCACAGTGCTGGTTCAGGTGCATGGAAAAGAACAAAACTGAGCTCAGTCAGAATCTCTGATGAAATGCAGTCCCCACAAATGTTCATGGAGGAAGCCTATAGCTTTGGATAAATGCAGAAAAGAAATAAGCTTGTGTTAACATTTCATTGCATGGCCCCGCAAAGGGTGCCCTCCTTGGGGGAACATGCGGAGCTCCGAGCTGAGCCCTGCTGAGGTTCACTCTGAATCTTTCTTTGCCAATAAATGAGCCTGAATTTCCACCTTACCAAAGTCAATATAGACAGCTACAGTTGAAAAGAAATTTTTCTATTGCCGTAATGGATTGCAATAAAAAGCACTGGCTGAGCCTCTTGCTCTTCAGCTTGGCATTTATGACTCTAGGCCTAATAATTTTCAGGGTAAAATGAGTTCACCTTTTATTCAGAATTTTTATTTTCTGAACTCCATTTCATGTGATTGTGCTTATACGAGCTCACGATCTCTCTCATTCTCTCTCTTCTGGCTCTGATTTCCCAATGCCTCAGGCCAGACCTTCTAAGACGAACTTTCCTAGCAGTCCATACCATGGTTATTGCTCCTAGTACTGTTAAAAATAGACCCTGTTCCGCTACTTCAATCCTAAGAATAAGAGATGAAGTCATTTTCTGCTTGGAGAGTGGATGCAGACTGTGAGTGATTGGCACTAGCTCATTCAGTTGGGCAAGAAACAGGTGTTAAAGTGACTTCTCCCATCCTAGTAAATATCCTTTTCATACATTGATTCACAGACATGTTTCCATTCTCATGGCTGAATAGGCAACCCTGTAATTTGTCTGCTACGTCCTTTCTTTCCCAGCCCCTGGCAACAGTTTCTCTTCAGTTTCTGTCAAGATTGTCTATCGTCTCCGTAAATTTCTACCCAAGGTGAGTGAAAGAGGGATGATCTTATGAAATCAAGCAGCAAAAAGCAAGAGGCATGTAATTTAACAGGACTAGCAGACAGTGGGTAATGGGATTCCTCGTACTGCTTTTCATATGCTTTCTGACAATAGCTTAAAGTTACTAAAGCTTCAAGCTCCAGAAATGACTCCTTGATAAAATTTGGGGCATTGTAGGGGATATATAGAAAGAGAGAGAATTCTAAAATGAAAGACTGAATACTAGAAATAAGAAAAGTATCAATTAAGTGTGTTTCAAATCTTTCAGCCACTGTGTTACATATTAAACACAGGAGGTGTGGAAACCACAAAACACATTTTCACCTTGGCAGCCTAGCTGTTTACAAATACCCTAGTACAAACACCCGGCTAAGAAGACAATCTCAGTTGTAAGCCCCAAACTGGGCAAATGAGGACAGCTTTTCAGAGTGAAAGGAAAGGTAGACTTTAGAGAGAAGTGGGCCCTAATTCCAGCTTTAACATTGAACCTCTCCCTGTCTGAGAACAAATTACTTCACTTCCTGAGACTTCAGTTTCTTCATCTGCAAATTGAGGAAACTGAATTAGATGACCTGCAAGGTCACTCGTGGTTCTACTGTTCCATGGGTGCCGTATCTTAGTCCTCGTAGATCATATCAGCTGGAAAATCAATTTCATAGAGTTACTGCCTCCAACTTATGTTGCCGGAAAATGGCAACAACTGTGAAATGGATCCCTTGTTGGTTTGTCTTAATATTTTCAATTCTGGAAGAGTCTATGTGAATATCTGGATGTGCATCTGTCTGGGGGATATGTTCATGTAGGGTATCATATTCAGATCTGAAAACCTTTAAGTAACCACATAAACCCACTGCGTTTAGGAGACTAAAAACCAGAGGATCAGTCATAGAGAAACATACTTTTCTTTCTCTCTTTATTCTTAATTTTATTCAAACTCCCCCTCCCCTTCTCTCACTTCTCTTTCAGAATCTGGGGAGGACTCCTGCAAATCAGGGCACGGCTGCATAACAAAATGGCCTCTAGCTCGAAATTCACTGATGCCTATAGGATCACCTTGGTCTTCTCTGGGAAGGTTAGGGATAGTTAGCAGAAGAGTGGGAGGTGTACCAGATGGAGATGAGGCTATCCTGGAGCAGGCGCAGCTAGTGATGACACCAAAATGGGGAGTGAGCAGTTTTGAATCCTTAGGCCAGTAGACTTTTTGTAGCTTCAGAAGTATCCTAAGAAAGAATCTTTAATGCTGCCTCCTCATTCTAGGATTTGGAAGTATTTTGGTGCTTGCTATTTACAAGTGCATGAAGCAAAGTCAGTTTTTCTTTGAACATATGCTTTAGCAAAGTTTAGTCTTCCTCCACCTGGTTATTTGAAGTTAATTGTGAAGTTAATTCCCCTAAATGCATGTTTCAAATTACTGACATTATTTTCCTTTAGTTTTACTTTTATAAAAAAGAGACAAACAATAGGAAAACAATTCCAAGACAGGAAATAAAAAATAAAATTCTATGGTGCAGATTCAACCTAATGTCGAGGATTCCTTTTGTTTATACCGCTGGACTAGGGTAATTGGTCTACTGGCCTTTAGCCGAGTGTTCTGTGTGTCCAGCAGAGTGCTGTTAGAGGACGTGAGGCAGAGACCCTGCTTGCTGCTCTGGTGCCAGTGCTGGCCGTGAGACTTGGCTGGTGAACTGGTAGGGGGCTCATTAGAAGTCCACTTGCTTGAGGTACTGAGGGCTCCTGGAAGCAAACCTAGCCTAAGGGAAGAGGCAACCGGATCTACAGACTTAACCCAGTAATAAAGCCTTTCTTAGAAATTGGATAAGGGGATGCTGAATCTGTCACTCTGCTTTTTTCCTGGCTGCTTTCCAATAAACTCGTGTCCCAGGAAAAAGGGTTCCCTAAATAAGGACTGTTTCCCTAAAAACTCTCATAAGACATTGGGGGTACAAGGAACAGGACCCAGGGGCCGTGAGATGATGATCAGTGGACATGACAACCTTCAGGGAGGGCAGCAAGTGCGCTAGGCAGATGTGATGGTGATGACTGCGGTGACAGCAGAGGCAGCAGAGCCTGTTGGAAGCGCTGTGGAGGCAGCGTGGAAACCTGCGGATGAGGCTGTCTTGGATGAGCATCATGGTGCTCAGCTGAGGCTGATTACCACACAGGTAAACATTAATGAGCCCTCTAACACATCCTAAAGGCCCCCAGAAATAGTGGGGGCAGGGGCACTGAATGCAGGGAGCAGGCGAGGCCAAGAAGCAGAAGAATATTAGTGACAGAAGCTAGGATTTTCATTCGCCCTCCTGTGTTTATAATCTACATGGGAAGTCAAGACTGTCACATTTAAAAACCAGGAAGTGATAAGAAATAGGATAGGATCAAGCACTGCTGCCTTGTGAGATTATATTTGGCGTAATTGCAGCGGTCTTTGTGAAGGAGGAGGCATCTGACATGGCCTTAATGAGTGAGTGGGAATTGAGTAGAGTCTCCTTGAAGTGGTAAGAGCTGGAGGCCAGTAAAAACCTTCTTACAAGCACACTGAGCCCTTGCCATACGCCATGGAGCATATTCGGAATTTTCCGCAATGTGTGGCTAACTCTCACACAACCTTGTCAGGAAGGTTTTATTTTCACCATATATAGAAGTGAAAAATGGAGGCTCGGCTGGATTAAGTGGCCTGCCCAAGGTCACACAGTCAGTGAAGGGAGGGCTGAATCAAAGGGCAGATAGCAGGTCTATCCGTTCCCTAAGAACAGTGGGAATGACGGCAAGAGAAGGAACAGAAACGTAGTACAACAGGCAGGAAACCTCGAGAGCCAGGCCAAGGGGTTTGGGGGCAGTTCTGCAGGTAAGGGGAAGTCCCTGGTGATGTTTTGGGGGGAGACTAACAGAATATTTTTTGTGGTTGGGCTAATTAATCTGGAAGTAAAACAGGAAGACTGAAAACAAAGATGATCTAGCTAGAGGGTGCAGTTAGTAATCTAGGCATCACAGAATGAAGAGGAGTGACGAGTTGAACAACATCTGAAAGGAGGAAACTACAGGCCTTGGTAACTTGTTCCTAATAAGGACCCAAAGGCTTAAGAAGACCCAGAAGACTCTCCAAGGGAGTGCTGCCTTCTATTTGGTGGGCCAGTTTCTGGCAAAGCCGGCTCAAACTCTAAGTCCAGGCCGGCACCAGAGGCCAGGGATCCCCAAACTTGCCAAACTGGAATTGAAATTCAAGCTCAGAAATTGGTTGCAGGAGTGGGCCCAGAGGAAGGCAATGGGCAGGATCAGACAGGCTGGTGGTAAAGATTTTCTCTTGGATTCTAGAGTCCTCATCAAGTTTAATCAAGGGCCTGGGCAAAACAGGAGACTTCCGTAGACCAGAACCAGGGCCCCACAAAGTGTAGGGAGCATAGAACTAAGGTGAGATCAGGAACTTCATTTGCTCCAAGGAAGGAGACCAAAGGAGGCAACCAGAAACCAGCCTCTTAGAGTTATAGTTTTAATTGAACTGTGTTTTAGTGCAGTCTCGCTCTTTGAAAGAGTCTAGGCTCCATTTCACATATGTGACGTTCCCCAGCTGGAATAGTCTAAGTTATAATGCCCTAATTCTCATCCTGGGGTGTGTGTGTGTGTGTGTGTGTGTGTAAAATTGTCTAATGTTAAAATGTATCATTAATTTATTTTCCAGGGTCTAGGTTAGAATATAACTATGTGATATATTCCCAATGAATTTCATGGCTACAGTCCAAATGTAACAAATGAATCATTTAAAACTATCCACATATTGGTGATGCCAAATTTTTCATTTTCTTCCATTTTATAAATGCATCATATCTCAGCTCAAGATCAATCTATTAACCTTGAAAACATTTCGAGCTGGAATGAAGGCTAGCAGTGAACTTTGCAACCTTCCATGTGACATTAGTCATATTTAGCCATTATTATTGGCTTTGAGTAATGAGGAGCCAGTTGAGACAGGAACAGTAACATGGTGGTTACCAATAAACCAGACTTTAGAGACCACAGGGAAAATGAAGAGCATGCAAAATCAAGCCTTTTAAACCTCAAGCTTGTCTGCCACAAAGCTCCTGCCTTTTTAAAACAAATTTGAACATCTTGGCAGCTATTCTGATAAATTACACATAAAATACTGTACTAAAATCTTTGTTATGAGATAAGGAATTCTGTTCAGTGGATTTAAAAGGCAACTGAAGACTAAAAAAATGATGTGTCTGCCCTCTAACCCTCCAGTGGGATGAGTGTGATGGATTTCCCAGGTGCTAGGACTGTTGACTCTGCCATGAGCCTGGAGGAACAATGTAGGTAGAAACTTAGCAGCATTATTTTTTAAATTAAAGTCCAAATAAATGTCGCAACTAAAAATGCCTTAGGCATACATAAATATATTATCCTCCGGATGAATTTTATATTACATTATATTGATTTTAACACAATATAAAGCATAATATAGATACTTTTGGATTCATGACATAAAAGAACGGATAATGATTTGCCCATATGAGACATATGAAAATACTTCTCTTAAATTCTTCCTACCAAGGGGCTGGCCTGGTTGCACAGTGGTTAAGTTCGCACGTTATGCTTCTTGGCTGCCTGGGGTTTGCCGGTTCGGATCCCAGGTGTGGACATGGCACTGCTTGGCACGCCATGTTGTGGTAGGCGTCCCACATATAAAGTAGAGGAAGATGGGCACGGATGTTAGCTCAGGGCCAGTCTTCCTCAGCAAAAAAGAGGAGGACTGGCAGTAGTTAGCTCAGCGCTAATCTTCCTCAAAAAAGAAAAAAAATTCTCCTACCAAGTTTTATGGATATTCCATTTCCATATCACTAACAGTATGCAAACTTGTTATCATAAATGGAATATTTTTCTTCTCGATTATTTGTTAGACATCAAATAAAATAGTGCCATCTCTACCATAAAAGAGCCTAACCACGGAATTCGAAAGTATTTTTAGTTGTATTATTTTCTTAATTTGAAAACATTTCACATACTATCTTATTTCATCCGCAATCCTTAAAATATATGTAATTTTATAATATTATTCACAGAAGAAAAGAAACATTAGATTTACCTCTAATGCTGAGTAGAATATCTTCTACTTCCAAATTGAGTTTTTATCAAGTTAGTTTCCTAGACTCTTAGCTTGTGTTAACTTAAAAGAGAAATACATTAATTTACAGTAGTTAAAAAATGAATATAAAAAGATAGTCAAACCACTACAATAAGTTGTGAAATGTAGAAACTTGGGACTGACGATTAACCATCTCTGTTAGGACAATGGGTAACAGAAAGTACTTTCGGTAAATATACTCAGTGACATTTCCAGAGAAAGAAAGAAATTAGCAATGGCCTGGTGACCTTCCAAATTCTTCCAAGCAACCTAGAATCAAGAGACTTTGTTCAGCTGAGTTGGGAGAGAGAGTCCAATTTTAACGGAAACCAGAAACGTTGCAACCAGTTGTTTGGGAGATTTTAACCAAGTTGTTCTCTTTTCCTATCTTTTGGTTTTCCTGACTACCACCTCTCACCTGGAAAATGTTCTGAGTAGCTATAGCAAAGGAATGCAGAAGCCCAGCTGACGTGCTTTCGTGTATCCCACTGAGCATTTCCTACATCTCTAGGTTCCTTGGTGCTCAGTTCCTCTTGAATTAAAAATGCTAAGTCCAGGGGAGGCCCGGTGGTGCAGCGGTTAAGTTCACATGTTCTGCTTCGGCAGCCTGGGGTTCACTGGTTTGGATCCCTGGTGTGGACCTACACACCACTTGGCAAGCCCTGCTGTGGCAGGCATCCCACATATAAAGTAGAGGAAGATGGGCATGGATGTTAGCTTAGGGCCAGTCTTCCTCAGCAAAAAAGAAGAGGATTGGTGGCAGATGTTAGCTCAGGGCTAATCTTCCTCAAAAAAAAAAAAAAAAAAACCAGTTAAGTCCAGCAGAACACCTCAGAAAATGGAAAGAGCCTCCACTTCCAGAAAAGAGCCAAATAAAAACCTCTGGGTGTGATTACAGGAATGAGCAGTGGATGGAAGTTATTCAGGCCACAAAACAGATTGGCTCTTGTCTAGGAAAAGGATCCAGACGCCAGGCAACTGTAAGAATTTGCAAACAGCTTTGAGTCTTGTTATAAAAGAGGGTAATCCTGGGGTACTCTAGCGGAAGACTTGGGCTTCCAGGGGTTTCACCCTCACAGTTCTCAGAGACAGCAATGGAGGATTGAATCACAAACTTGTCTTGGGGTTAGTGTCTTATCAGGGACATGTTTATACAGAAATATTAGAATTTACTTTTAGCTTTCCTTTGTGGCCAGTAACAATGTGAGTGCTTTGTTTAACCTCTGTGGATGTTTTGAAATGTTTTGTTTAACCAGCGAGGACTTTATGAATGGCCGTTCGTCTCACAGATCTCTTAATGACTTGGCCTAGGAACAAAATTAAACTTCCAGAATTTGATTTCTCTAAAACACAGCCACCAAACGCAATTGCCCTTTCTGTCAAATAAGCCCTTACTGGTTTGTAAGTCTGAAGTGATTTTTTTCCTTCTCTCATTATGGGTGTTCCAAGACTCTTGACATTCTCTAAATCATCTTTCGCTGAGTACAAGAGGTCCACGAGGGAGTCAAGATCGATGATAGACTTCATCTCTCTTGAATTTTAATGCAAATGTCTGTTCCCCTAATCAAACAAAGGTTAAAAAAGGAAATCAGATTAGCTTATTACAAAAGCCAGCATAACTGAACCGACAAGAAAAATGCTTTCTGCATGAAAAGCCTTTAAGCAATACTTTAAATAAGAATGTCACTGGAAAGAAGGGTTCATATGTGGTCAGTTATAATCGGCAAATCAATATGTTCTTTTTAATAAATATTTGACCACAGGAGCTAAATAGTCATTGCCCGTAAAGAGTTTCTTTCTTTAAACCAAAATGAAACAAAATTACAGCATAAATGTAATATTCAGGGCATGACCTAAACTGGTGAGAGAATTCAAGGTTAGGGCTATTTCGCCTTTTAATCATTGGATATTAAATGTCGGAGAGAATCTCCTTAGGAACTTGTCTCAGATACCAGTCCCTGTGTGATTTAGGTATTTGAAAGTAAAATGATGTCAGAAAATAGACGCCTCATTAGAGATAGATCGAGGTGCAATTTTCCTATTCTAGATGTAGTTTGGCTATCTGAGGCTATTTAATCAAATATTATACATGCAATACAGCTTCAACTTGGGCAGGTTTCTAACTCAAGCCCACAAAAATACAATCATGTGACAGATGACTTTTTTATGAATAAGTATGCTTTCATTGTATTCCATCAAACCATAATCAACTAACATCTAATAAGTGCTTTCTGCATGCATAGTAGCACCCACAAACGTTGACAGGTAGTTTGCATTGCTACCAACATGACCTGGAATCTTCCACTTATTAGATGTGTACCCTTAGACATGTCACTTAATTTTCTCTACCAGAAAGTGTGACTATGAATGGTGTCTACTTCAATGGCCATTGTGGGGATTTAAGGACATAATACATGTAAAGAAGTTAACATAGGGCATGGCTCATTGTAAATAATAAATGAAAAGACCTCATAATAGCTTATTAGAGAAGTCCAAATAATAAAATATGCAAAGGTAATAGAAATTGTTTCTAAGTTTCTGCATATAAAGTTTCTCTAAACAACTGAATACACAGCTTTCCTTCCTTTATCCCCCTCCTTTGAGATATAATTTCTTTTTATTTTTTCATAGGAATTTCTTTCTTAAAGAAGTTTTACAAAACAGTTTCCTTAAAAAACCTTGGATTGCTTAGCCTTGATATGGACGATCAATGAAGACGGCAAATTTATTTCCTCCTACACTTGAAAAAATACATACTATTCTTGTCTTTCTGAGATAATTTTGAAGTGGTTTCTGCATAAAGCGAGAGGTCTTTCCCTAAGTCTCAATAAGCCAGATAAGGAAAGCTCAGGGTAAATTTCCCATCAACAACCTGCCACTTGGCAGCTTTAGGAAGCCTCTTGCTGCTGCCACTGCTCATTCACTGAATTATTCTTAGGTGACTCTCTCAAGTTTTCTAGACAGTATTCTTGGGAGCTAAGTGCTTTGAATGTTTGAACTATATTAGTTAATGTAAAACCAGTGTCCTTCAGTATTAGAGATAGTGCTCCAATGAGTTATAAAATACGTTAATTAAAATACAATGTTTTTTAATGGGACTCTTTCCTGATGTATGAGGGTACCTAATTTAGGACCATGCATACATTAGCATTATCACTTTTTAAATGAAGAAAAGTGATGATGGTGACCAACATATGGGCAATAATTTCTGGTTTACAAAGTACTCTATTTAATCATTTCCACATCTATTTGTTTTAGCTCTCACCACTACTCTGTGAGATACGTATTATTAATCATGTTTTACAAAAAGGGAAAATGGGTCTATGAGAGTTCAAATACATTTCCCAAGCTCTGTAGTTAGAAAATTATCAGAACAAGATTTTAACCTTTAACCTTTAGCTAACTATTTAGCTCCAAATGTTTCGTTCTTTTCCTTTACATAACATTGATGAAAACTTCCCAATTTTTCCTCCTTTCTATTTGAGAAGGCTGAAGATAACAGAGATCAAGATATAAATGGTTGATGCAATTGTGTTATGATTTTTCAAGTAACAATATTTTTAACTTTCATGTGTATGATTTTGAGGTCAAATTCGTAGTTCAAAGTATTGGCATTTGAGGCCCATATCGCTCCAGATGTTTTATTCCTATTTTGAAACTGTAGGGATCAGGACTGTAAATAGAAAAGTTCAAGTTGCTCAGGTGTAAACTTCCTATAATAAAGTATTTGTGAGTAATCATGATGTTCAAGACTTCAGCATTTACAACTGTCCTGTACATTTAAGATGCTCCCAAGTAATGAAGGGTGACCTATTGAGGCTGGCAGATTAGATATCAAGTAATGGGATTTGTTCAAGAGCTTATCTACTACTGAGGAACAATTGCAAGCTTAGTCCCATCTGGGATGTGTCTTCTTGTCTTCTTCACTTTCTGGCTGCTAATTTGGATAAGTCAAGGTCACTTCACTCAGCCTAGCTTCTTTAAGACACGTACAACTTCCAGACGGGCATTGCTTCTTTTTAGCACAGGGCACAACAAATCAATTACTACTATTTGGGGTTCTCATAATGAGAAGCCAGAAGAGGCATGCACCTATTCATAGATTTGGCTGTAGAAATGAAGCTGTTCTGAAGTCAAGGATAGAATTACACAGTGCTTCAAATATCTTGGTGCTAGGCATAATGCTGAGAGAGCAGAAAGAAAATAAATGAGCTAACCTCTATCTGGCCTAGGGGCTTCCAAGTAATGTGACTTGTGGAATGAGTTGAAGGCCTTCATCAAGCAATAAACAATAAATAACTATTGATTCCCTTGTATGTGCATAATATCATATTCAAAACTATGAGAGATATACAAGAAAATACGACAAAAACTCCTACTCTCAAGGAATCTGTAATCTAAGATATGTCCCAAATTGATGGTGTTCAAATCCATGCTTTAAGAACTCAAGGGAGAGAAAGAGCAATTCCAGCACGGGAGACTCAGGCAACCACTTATTGAACTAGGCTGAGTGGCATGTGGGTAAGAAGTAGAGAAATAAAGGATAGTTCTGAGGAGGAAATCCACAATGGAAGGGAAATTATATGAGTTTATTTTGGAGGAGAAGGTTCATACGGAGAAATGAAAGACTGAGACATCAGGATGAAACCCATTTGTGGAGGGCCTGAAATGATAGGCTAAAAAATCTGCAGTTCATGAGACAGACAACAAAGTGCCACCAGCTATTTTTGAGGGCAGATGCCCGGCCAAGGGTGATGTATCAGAATGGCTAAGCTGGTGGTATCTAGCGTGAAAAGGGGGGCGAGTGAGGCCCCAGACTGGAGGTAAGAAGACTTGCCAGGAGGTGCAAAACAATTCAAGGCCATTTTTGCATCATTCACGTTAATGAAACTAAAGACTTTATGTGTATCCATGGTATCTGAGCACAAATTTTGTCATGGGCAAGTGACCCAACAATCCAGAGACTTGCGGAGACAAATAGTGGTTGAGCCCTGTGTGGGAAGAACAGCAGTTGGGTGAAGGGTGGTCTGGAGCGGGAGAGGGCCATGGGCTGTGAAAGGGAAAGGAGCTGGGAACAACTTCCTAGCTGTGCCCTCTTCCCTTCCCTGGTGGAATAACTATCAACCCCTTTGCTACCATGTGGCAAGAAGGCCAGCCTGAAGCTGCACTGTTAGGCTACCCCAGGGCGGCACAGCAGCCCAGCTGGGATGGGAAGTCAACAGTACAGGAGGTTGGCAGGCTTGGGAATTTCCCCACATCTTCCAAGGGCAAGGCCATTGTCACAGAGACAGAAGATGGCACACCACAAATCAGTGCCGCACGAAGCTGGCCCTTGGTTGAATAACTATGAGGTTCCCCTGGGGGTGAGAGGATGCCTGGGGAGAAAAGGGAATGTTGGAACCCATCTTACAATTCTAGAGGCTCTCTGACCTGAGCCTGTTCCCCATGGGACAGAAACTAGATCTTAGGTTTTCATCTCCTTCTTTAGGTAGACATTACTAGCTAAAGCAGTTGTTAGAGGATAAAGGGAAAGACATAGGGGAAATTGTCAGAGCCTGAGGGGTGCTAGCATAATATAATGAAAGAAAGGCAACAAATGGGCAGAACTCTCCCAGAGGAAGCAGAATTAAAAATGACACAGATCAAGGATGTAAAATAAGTAATTAACATCACTGGAGAGATACAGGAACCTGCTGAAAAATGCACGGGAACAAGCAGTTATAAAGAAGAATCAATTTGAAATACTGAGTCTGAAAATATAACTGTAGAAATAAGGGATTTAGTGGATGGTTGAATAACAGAATTGATACAGCAGAAGAATAAATAAGATGAAAATTTGGATCAAAAAACTCTCCTAAGAGTGTCAGCAAGGAATAAAAAGAAAGACTGAGAGACAAGCTAAGTAGAAACAGAAGTATCAACATCCAGGTAAAGGGAGGCCGGAAGTAGTGAAAAGGCAAACGGGGGAGGTGAAATATTTGAAGGCATATTGACAGATATTTTCCAAAATTAAAATGGTTAGTCTAGGATTAAAACTCAGGAAGCCTAGCGCCAGTATCTGAGCTCTTGTCTACTCATTTTCTGCTTTGACAATCAATGGGCGAACTTCGAACTAGAAGAGAATTCAGCAAAGTTCTGGATAGAAGACAGTTGCACCATACCAGCCATAATGAACTACAGCACGTAGTAGAAAATAAGATACTATTTATGATACCAACACACACTATCTCAGAATTAACCATAAAGGAGAAAGTCAGCCATTAAAGGACATCAAATAAAAGCTACTTCTTAAAAGGCTTGGCCTGGAAATGGTGCACATGATTTCCATGGGCCTTAGTCTTCAAAGAGGTTGGAAAATATTTGCCAAAATACTGTGAAAAATCCAGCCAATTATGGTTATCTAAAAAACCAGACATCCAGCTGTTTCCAAATATCTGTCTGAACTGTGATATTGGGTGATCAATTCCATCACTGTCTCTCTTCATCTGAAATATGGGCATTCATGCGGGTGTGTTTCAACAGTGTTTGTTAAGGCATGGAAATCAGAACTGGTGGGCTCACCTTAGGCCCCTTCCAGTAATGTTTACTCACTGAAAACCCCAAAAGCAGCTCTCCTTTAAGGCAGTCACTGGTGAAGTCTTAGTGTATTAATTTACTGCATAAGAGTATGTGGGGGAAATATTGCCAAGTATCTAATGCAAAATACACAACTATGTGTGTGCAGGCATATGATGTGCAGACATACCTGGAACTGAAAAAAAAAGGTGCTGGAGCTGACATACAATTGACTAGAGGTTCTTGAATGTAGAACAGCTGGAAGGATGCCCTTGATCGCCCTTGCTTCTTTTTTGTGTTGTATTATGGACTATGTGTCCATGGAAATGTCTGACACTTGGCTAGTGATTAATAAAGCATATTTATGTTCATTGCCTCTTTTATCTTCTTAGCAGTCCTGGAAATGCTTTCTTTTACGTTAAAACTTAGAGATGTGGCTTTCAAAGTTGGAAGGAGCCTCAGAACAGTTCTCTTGTTTTACAAGTGAGAAAAGAGGCCCAGAAACGATAAATCACTTGTCCGAGTTCACATTTGAAGGTGGTAGCTGAGACAGAATTTAAGCCTAGATAATCTGAACCCACATTCCGGCAATGTCCTCTCAAAAGTACCCCTTTGTGTTCTTAGGGACATTGCTGCCAGGGCGTGTGTGGAGAGGAGGTGGGTAGTGCTGGAGGAAAGTGGCAGTGTTTGGGCAGAGGGGAAATTCCCAGTCAGTTCAGTGTAACAACTATGCGGCATGTGTGGTGCTCAGGGCCCTGTCATAGGCATTAGAATATCACCCCCATCCTGGAGGAGCTCTCACTTCCTACCCTCTCTTCCTGGTGTGGCGCTCTTCCTTTGTTTCCCTATAATAGCTGGTGATGCTGCTAGCACTACACTAATTTATACTGTAATCCGTGAGCTTCTTCAGGGCAGAGTTTCAGTCTTCTTCTCTTGGGTTCACCAGTGTTGAGGAAATTGCCCGACTGTGGTAGGTAGCCAGTATCAAATGCAGCAGGGAGGCCCAGGGCAAGGGACTGCAAGTGCCAGTGATGGTCCTGGGTGACTCAGAGCACACGTTGTCCCCAAAGCCTCCTTCTGGTTGGCAGATGTCCTTACCTTTCCCCAAGTAGGGGATTATTTGCAACTACAGGGATTCTTCAACTCTGTCTAGAAGGGATGGGAAACCGTAGCTATTGCCCCATGGTACAGAGCTCCGACAAGCCCTGCAGAGCTGTGGGAAGAAAGCAAAGGGATTTTCCCTGTGAAATTTCAGAGGCTCCTGTCCCAGGCGAACCTCTGTTAAAGGACAGGAATTCCTGCTTGAAGCTCCAAAGGGGACGAGACCAGAGCCAGTGGGTTGACTTCCAGTTTCCTGAGTGGTGGGCGCGAGCTCAAGGTCACACATGAACTGCACCTCCCCCCTCTGGCCCTCACTCCCATTCCCAAGAAAGCTTTGTGAAGAACTCCAGGCCAAGCTCTCTGGAAACAAGGTTTAAGGCCAATTGGAGCATCTCTTTCCCAGTCTCAAGGACCCCTGCTTAAGGTGAGTCTGAAGGCACTTAGGCTCGTTATGCTGGTCCTCCCCCTCAGAGTCTTGCATGAGGCCTCAGAACATGGTTTGTGGGAGGCCTGATTTCCATGCCTCAGGCTGTTTCCTCCAGTCTTGCCCTGGGACAAGCAAGAATCCTCTTTGCGTGATGTTTTATAAAGTGTCACGCGTAACAATGAAGATATTTTTATGGCAGTTGGAGAAAGTACAAATGGTGGTTGTGCTACTTCATTCAGCAGAGAGAACTAAATAAATATGTTTAATATTTTTTTCAGTGAACTATTCCCATGATCCATTTTTCTGCCTGCAAAACATCAAACATTGTTAAGGAATTACAAATGGCATGCGAGTCCATCTGTGGCATCGCCTACTTATATAGGCTCTTGAAATCCCAGCAATGATTTAATACGCAGACATGCCCAGTGCACCTGCCTCAGGGAAATGCCGTGCTCTTCCTCTGCTGAGTGCTGTGCGATTCCTTCTCCCTGTTCCATCCGGGCTGTGCTTGCTTTCTTTTTTTGTCTCCTCATTCCTGATCCTACACGTCTTTCCAGTAGCTTGTTTATCTTGTGCATTAGATACGCCTCCAAGTGATTTTCTCTTCTGCTTTATTTTGCTGGGGTGGTGTCTGGAAATGCGATCAGGCAAAGGGTGAACAGCCTCCCAGAAGTGTCCTTCCTTCCAACTGAATTAAGGGTTGGGAGATCTTTCGGGCTTCCTCTATGAATAAAACAGAGCCAGTTTTGCTACTAACGCATGATTCAGGACTAAATTTATAATGGGGAAACAATTTCTATCTGGTGAATAAGTATCATGACTAGACTGGACTCTACACATCTTTTCCCCCCTATAGTCTTTGTGTTAAAAGGCAGAATGCAAGAAAAAAATCTTTTAAAAGCAAGCACAAAACCCCGGGTTTGCTCACTGGGTGGGCTGATATGGGGTGCCTGGTTTGGTGATTAGTAGCGGAAGGTTTCCAATCTATTCAGGTTCTGCTCTTTAGAATTGGTTTGGAAACTATTTTAACCAAGTGAATTGAGATGAGCCTGGCTGGGGAAATGATTCATGCGTAAACAAAATATCAAAGCCTCGGTAGTCTGTGAATATATGATGTGGTTAGATTTTCTTTCATACTCCAGGAATGTTGACTTGAACCTCCACTTCTGCATGAAGAAACTTCACCCCTCCGAAGACCAAGTTGGTCCCCTGGTGCTGTCTAGGTTCTTGTGTTCTTAGGCAGCACCTTCTCTCAGAGCTACTGTCCCTCCGCCTCCATGGCCCCTGGACATTGCTCTGAGCACAGTAATTCTTCATTGCTCTCACCTGTGCTAGCTCCACTGTGGCTCCAGAAGAGATCCTCTTTCACGAATTACCCGTAGGACAGATGGCGCCAGGCCATTATGAGGCACAGAGAGAAGAAAGATTTTGCTTACAGCACAGTCTAAGTTCCACTCCAAAGTCCTTGGTTCCTGTCCCAGAATTTACTTCTTCTTTCAATAATTTACAAGAGAAATATCCACTTCCCTCAGAGAGATCCCACTCTTGCACGCAGGATGTGTAATAGCTTGATATCAGTATATTCTGATTATTCATTAATAACATCATTTATGAGAGTTGATACTCAAGCCCAAATTGCACTGTGCCAAGCCCAGGCCAGGTGTTTTCCACGGACTTTGTTCTGGTAGGAAGAATGTTCTGGTAAGAAACAGTTCCTTTCTATCTTCTGCTAGGGCTCCAATCCAGATTTTCCACAATTTCCAGAGCACAAGCAGCAATATGCACAACGCCTTCTGTAGTTACACAGAGCTAGAGACATTCCTGGCATCCTTCCCTTAGCGCCCCCACCCACCAAAAGGCAAAAGATTATTAAATGGCTTCAGCTCAATTAATTCTAGCAATGTTTCAATTCTTCAAACAAGCTATCGTCTCGATGTTAAACACTGCCTTCAGGTCAATGGTCACCTCTAAGTACTAGGAACAATAAGAGAGTGCCTACTTTCAGATCCACACAATTAAAGGGCCACTTACAGATGTTCCCCAAACAAAGGTCAGTCTTTAAAAAGGTGAACGCACATCTAAAAAACTCTTTATAGATAGAAACTCTTTGTAGTTCAGAATGGTTCCTTTTTCCAGATTCTAACCATCGAGCTGCAAAAACAAAGGATAGCACAAACTTTGATTAATAAATCGCTAAGCAATGAACTTAACAAGAGAAAAAAATTTTGTGTGGGTTGTTAAACATTTTTTTTCTACTTAGGTTACTTGAGGAATCCGAATTAAAATAAAAGGAATCAGAGGCAAGGGGTGAATGTATAGGGATGAGTTGGGAGGAAAATCTACACATGGATTGAGCATCTGCTGTGTTCAGTGCTGTGCTGGGTAGTTCACATATGCTATTTTATTCTACTCTCCAACTATCCTGTGAATTAGCCGTTATTATAGCTACCTGATGGATGAGAATAAAATATAGACTCAGGAATATTAAATATCTTGTGTAAGATCATATTGCTGGTTTGTAAGTTTGGAGCTTGGATTTCAACCAGGTCTGTAAAATCCCAAATCTGTTCTTCTGTCCGTGACCATCATAAATGTAGAGGGGTGTTTGTTAAGCTGTGGAAACCTAGAGGGATCCCCTTCTCATCCTAGACCTTTGCATACCCTTTGTTGGACAAAGCAAAAGTGACCCTGTACGTTGGCTAATCAAGATAAGTAATTCATTCCTTTGAGTCCTTACCATGTGCCAGGCACTGTGGGAATCACAGGCACAGAAGCCAGCGTCGGTGGGGCAGGTCGTTTCAGCACAATGCACTTCCCGCTCTCCTCACACTTCATTACTGGCTGCTGATCCCACCTCCACACAAAATCGACCTGAGAAAAGGATTGCAGCCTTGGATCATTTCAGGCATTAAGAGAACTTGAACAGTCAGAAGACTCACTCCCATGATTCTTTGCTGTTTCCACATTCTCATCATGTTTCTGTAACTCTACGTAATTGACTGTGGAGTTTTAATTGTAGGATGGTGAATTTTTAATCAGGAGAAAATAATTATGCATAAAAGCAGGAGAAAGGGGGGCTGGCCCAGTGGTGCAGTGGTTAAGTTAGCATGCTCTGCTTCAGCAGCCCAGGGTTTGCAGGTTCAGATCCCAGGCGTGGACCTACACACCGCCCATCAAGCCATGCTGTGGTGGTGTCCCACATACAAAATAGAGGAAGATTGGCATAGATGTTAGCTAATCAACAATCTTCCTCAAGCAGAAAAAGGAAGATTGGCAACAGATGTTAGCTTAGGGCCAATCTTCCTCCCCCCACAAAAAGAAAGTAGACGAAGGAAGAGATTTATGAGGCTTTCAAGGAAACTTCCAGGAAAATCCCCTAAAAAGTCATCATTTGTTATTCTTAGTATTGACTTGCTAAAAGTGAATCTCATTACCTTTGTTTTATCTGGCATATTTATGGAATATGCTTATTTATTAATGAATTTTTCTAAAGCAAATGTAACAGAAACATAGCGGCATTCTCATAATCACTTAGCTATATGG
This sequence comes from Equus caballus, assembly GCF_041296265.1. Classification (NCBI taxonomy): domain Eukaryota; kingdom Metazoa; phylum Chordata; class Mammalia; order Perissodactyla; family Equidae; genus Equus; species Equus caballus. The sequence goes on along the minus strand of NC_091712.1, from coordinate 16,324,204 downwards.
CTGTGTATATTTATTACTGGTCTTCAGAGACTGTTCAGAAATGGACAGTTCCAGGAAAACAACCAAAAAGCATTCAATTCCTTAAAATGCATGTTTTCCATGAATCATTTATTCAAAAGAGTAAGAAGAAAGTATATTTCTGAGTTCGTCTGTGATCAAAAATAATCCTCCTCAGCATCCTTCCCAGAATTGTTTAGAAGAGTTTTCTTTTTCTTGAAATGGTCAGATGTAGCTAAGTGGCCATGGTACAAATAGGTAGGTGCGCCTGTCAGGGGTTTGCCACCAAAGTTGCTCTTCATAAGACGTGGTCCAGGGAGAATGTGGAGGAAGTCAATTCTCTTATCTCCATCCTTGGGCCTTTGTACCTCCGTTACTTCCACTTTTGCAGATGCTGGCGAGCCTCGCTGAAGTCCACAGGCAGCACCTGAGGGAACAGGCGGGAAGACCTGTGAGGCAGGTCGTGTAATCAGAGACTGCAGCCTTTCCATAATCAGCTCCCTTATTCTACAGATTTGGAAACTGCGGCCCAGAAAGGGTCAGTGATTTGTGCATGGGCACCTGATAGTTACCAGAAAAGTCGAGCTCAACCTGGGGCTTTTCACCATTCCACACTGAAGTGTGAGATTTCAGAGAGGGCATCTAATGTAAATGTCTCTTCTTAAGTCTACACATCTGCAAAAGCAGCAACCACACACCGGGCCTGAAGATCTGTGACTACGCCAGGCACCCAGAGGGGCGGGTCAGTCACACTGTGTCGTCAGAAATCCCGGGAAGTGAAGAATACGTGTTTGAATAAAATATCTCCATAAGCAGTAACAAGGATATGCACGTCAATTATGAAGAGAGTATGCTGCAGCCAGCTCGAAGCAGTGTTTCTGACCTTAACATTGCAGGTCGAGGACTTATGTAGAGTTCTGGTATCCGCGGTCATCCTTGGGCGACGCTTTGAAGCGAGGGCTGCATTTTCCCAGCACTCGGGTCGGATTGTAGGCCCAGTCTGCACCAAGCTGTGATGTTTCTGCTCTCATTTTTTTTTTTTTAGCATGGGGCCAACATGGATATCCTCATTAAGCTGTGTGTTTTACATGTGTGTGTGTTCCTGAAACTGCATTTGACTTCTTCCCTTTTTAAATTCTGATGATTGGGCAGTTCAAGTTTATTCTATTATCCACCTCTTCATGCCCTGGAAACCAAGGGAGGCTGAAGAGAAAACAGCAAAATGGGAGCCTTGGGCTGAATTTGACTGGCAGATAAATTTGATTGGCTAGAACACTATTTAAAATAATTGGAGACAATATCTAAAAACTGGAGGCCTCATATGAAAACTTGGGTTTTGGGTGTGTCTCTTTAAGTAAAAACTCAGAAAATCTGGCTACATTGGGCCCAAATTCCCTGTGGCAACATCGTCAGGGTCTGATGGGCCTCTGTGCCCTCTACCCCAGCCATGCGTTCTCTTACTGCGCCTCCTGGCACTGCGGGCATCCGGGTTTGCCACCCGTATTGAAGAGGAAATAATAAAGCCAGTAAGTCACATCCCCAACAGAATTCATTTATTCTTCTATTCAGCACTCACACACATTCACTGAGCCCAACTCTGTGCCAGGGTCTGTTCTGCTATCGGGGGATCCAGCATAGCGAGTCAGGTAGGATTTGCAGCCCAGTGAGGAGATGTGCATTTTACTCTAAGTTGGACACAAACCACGGCAGGATTTTATACAGGGGAGTAATGTGATCTGCTCCAAATAAGGTTTCTGCAGTGGAACTTAGAAGCTAGGAGTGGAAACCATGAAACACAGTCATGACACAGAAACAGAAGGCACTGAACTGTGCTGTGCAGAGAGTTAGAACAGGGCGAGGGGATGGCGACGTTAGACAGGGAACCCAGGCGGACTTCTCTGAGGAGCCGTGTCTGAGCTGAGATCTGAGTGTAAGGAAGGTTGGGAGAAGAGGGTTCCGGGCTGAGGACAGAGCGAGCGCAGCGGCTCTGCGGGTTGTTCAAGGATGGGAAAGAAGGCCCATGTCGCCAGAGTGTGGACAAGAGGAGGTGGGGAGAGGCTGGCGGAGCCACGTGGTGCTTTGAAGTCCAGTGAGGAGAAGCTGTGTTTTTTCTAAGTTGGATGCAAACCATAGGGGGATTTTATACAGGGGAGCAATGTTATCCACTTCAAATAACTACTGTGAACGTGTACATTTTCATTTCAGAACAGAGAAATTAAATCTTAGAAGTCTAAAAGAGGTAAACACTTCTCAGGAGGCTTCAGGTTTTTTTTTTTTTTTGAGGAAGACTAGCCCTGAGCTAACATCCACTGCCAATCCTCATCTTTTTGCTGAGGAAGATTGTTGCCGAGCTAACATCCATGCCCATCTTCCTCTATTTTATATGTGGCATGCCACCACAGCATGGCTTGAGCCGTGGTGCCTATGTCTGCACCGGGGATCTGAACCAGGGAACCCCAGGTTGCCAAAATGGAGCTTGCAAACTTTACCACTGGGCCACTGGGTCAGCCCCAAGATGCTTCAGTTTTATTAAAAGGAATGACTTATCCTGTGTAAACGTGTATTAGTCTCCTGGGGCCACCATAACAAATTACCACAAATTTGGTGGCTTTAAACAACAGAAATGAATTCTCTCACAGTTCTGGTGGCTGGAAGTTCAAGATCTACTTCATTGGGCTTAAGTCAAGGTGTCAGCCGGCAGGGCTGCGGTCCCTCCTGAGAGTCTGGGGGAGAGTCCCTTCCTTGCTTCTTCCAGCTTCCGGTGGCTGCAGGTGTGCCTTGACTTGTGGCCACAGAAGCAGACCCCAAGGCAAAGAACGGATGCAGGTAGTTTACTTGGAAGGTGATTCCAGAAAGCACTGGTAGGTGAGTGGGGAAGTGAGACATGGGAAGGAAGGCAGCAAAAATGTGTTGTTGAACCCAAGAGCCCTTCAACAGATGAATGGATAAAGAAGGTGTGGTGTACACACACACACACACACACACACACACACACACACACACACAGTGGAATACTACTTAGCCATAAAAAGGACAAAATTGTCCTGTTTGTGACAACATGGACGGACCTTGAGAGTATTATGTCAAGTGAAATAAGCCAGACAGAGAAAGACAAACACCAGATGATTTCACTCATATGTGGAAGATAAACAAACACGTGGACAAAGAGAACAGATTAGTGGTTACCAGAGGGGCAGGGGGTAGGGGGAGCGCAAAAAGGGTAAAGAGGCACATATGTATGGTGACACATAAAAACTAGACTATTGGTGGTGAACACGATGCAGTCTATACGGAAACTGATATATAATAATGTACACCTGAAATTACACAATGTAAAAAAAAAAAAGAAGTGTTGTTGAGCAGATTGCCGCTCTGGGCAACTGAGGCTTCATCCCACTGCGGAGCTTGGGGAGACCATGCAGAACATACCTTGGTGTTATCTCATCCGAGAGGTGAGAGGGCTTAGGTATTCATCCTAATTCCCATCAGTCACTGGCAGGGCTGCTCTGGGAGGTGTTAACTTCCTGGCACGTCTGCACTGCCCTGGGCCAGTCGGTGGCCAGAGAAGCCTTCAGCAAAGAGTGGAAACAGCTTGCAGTTGGGAGCCATGGGGTTGCACACACGGGAGTGGGCATTGATGTGCTGTGGGCAGGGCACTGACTTCTGCTGTAGTCCACAGCGTTTTTAAGAGTTCTCTTGTCTGTTTCATTTTCTATTTAAAACTAATGAATATATTCCTAAAAAGATTTCCTAAAAAGACGTGTGAGAAAGTTTATAAATATGCTACTAAATAAATGATTCCTTTTTTTTAATCCTTAGGATTTATTCCTGGAAATAGAATTATTCCACAAGAACAGTTGCCAGCCAAATACTTCATCTTTTTCCAAAATATTTTTTCACTTTTTTTTATTGCTGTAACATTGGATCATAACGTTATATAACTTTCAGGTGTACATTGTACTATACTTCTAATTCTGTGTAGATTACATCATGTTCACCACCCAAAGACTAATTACAATCCATCACCACACACATGTGCCTAGTCACCCCTTTCGCCCTGCTGCCTCCCCTCTTTCCCTCTGGTAACCACTAATCCAATCTCTGTTGCTATGTATTTGATTTTCATTGTTTTTATCTTCTACTTATGAGTGAGATCATACGGTATTTGACTTTCTACCTCTGACTTATTTCACTTAGCACGATACCCTCCAAGTCCAATTATGTTGTCACAAATGGCTGGATGTCATCGTTTCGCATGGTTGAGTAGTATTCCATTGTGTATATATACCACATCTTCTTTATCCATTCATCCCTTGATGGGCACCTAGGTTGCTTCCAAATCTTGGCTATTGTGAATAATGCTGCAGTGAACATAGAGGTGCATGTATCTTTATGCATTTGTGTTTTCAAGTTCTTTGGATAAATACCCAGCAGTGGAATAGCTGGATCATATGGTAGATCTATACTTAATTTTCAACTTAAGATCTATACTTAAATTTCTGAGAAAACTTCATACTGTTTTCCATAGTGACTATACCAGTTTGCACTCCCACCAGCAGGATATGAAAGTTCCCTTCTCTCCACATCCTCTCCAACACTTATTGTTTCTTGTCTTGTTAATTATAGCCATTCTGATGGGAGTGAGATAATATCTCATTGTAATTTTGATTTGCATTTCCTGATACTTAACGATGTTGAATATCTTTTTATGTGCCTGTTGGCCATCTGTAAGTCTTCTCTGGAGAAATGTCTGTTCAGATCTTTTGCCCATTTTTTAAGTGAGTTGTTAGTTTTTTTGTTGTTGAAAAGTATGAGTTCTTTGTATATTTTGAATATTAACCCCTTATCTGATACATGGTTTGCAAATATCTTCTTCCAATTGTTAGCTTGTATTTTCATTTTGTTGATGGTTTCCTTTGCCTTGCAGGAGCTTTTTAGTTTGATGTAGTCCCATTTGTTTATTTTTCCTGTTGTTTCCTTTGCCCGGTCAGACATGGTATTTGAAAAAACGCTGCTAAAACCAATGTTGAAGGGTGTACTGCCTGTTTTCTTCTAGAAGTTTCATGGTTTCAGATCTCACATTCAAGTCTTTTATCCATTTTGAGTTAACTTTTGTGTATGGTGTAAGATAATGGTCTACTTTCATTCTTTTGCATGTGGCTGTCCTGTTTGCCCAACACCATTTATTGAAGAGACTCTCCTTTCTCCGTTGTTTGTTCTTGACTCCCTCATCGAAAATTAGCTGTCCATAAACGTGTGGGTTTATTTCTGGGCTCTTGATTATCTTCCATTGATCTGTGTGACTGTTTTTGTGCCAGTACCATGTTGTTTTGGTTACTATAGCTTTGTAGTATATTTTGAAATCAGGGAGTGTGGTACCTCCAGCTTTGTTCTTTTTCCTCAGGATTCCTTTGGCTATTCGAGGTCTTTTGTTCTTCTATATAAATTTTATATTTGTTTTATATTTGCTCTATTTCTGTGAAAAGTGTTGTTGAAACTTTGATAGGGATTGCATTGAATCTATATATTGCTTCAGGAAGTATGTACATTTTAGCTATGTTAATTCTTCCAATCCAAGAGCACAGAGTATCTTTCCATTTCTTTGTGTCTTCTTCCATTTCTTTCAACAATGTTTTATAGTTTTCGGTGTATACATCTTTCACCTCTTTGGTTAAGTTTATTCCTAGGTATTTTATTCTTTTTGTTGTAATTATAAATGGGATTGTATTCTTAATTTCCCTTTCTGCTATTTTGTTTTTTTTTAAAGATTTTATTTTTCCTTTTTCTCCCAAAGCTCCCCAGTACATAGTTGTGTACCTTTAGTTGTGGGTCCTTCCAGCTGTGGCATGTGGGATGCCACCTCAGCATGGCCTGATGAGTGGTGCCATGTCTGCGCCCAGGATTTGAAGTAGCGAAACCCTGGGCAGCCAAAGCAGAGTGCATGAACTTAACCACTGGGCCATGGGGCTAGCCCCAGCTGTTTTGTTTTATTATATAGAAATGCAACTGATTTTTGTATGTTGATTTTGTATCCTGCAATTTGACTGTATTCATTTATTATTTCTGAAAGTTTTTTTAGTGGATTCTTTAGGATTTGCTATATATAAAATCATGTCATCTGCAAATAGTGACAGTTTGACTTCTTTCCAATTTGGATCCCTTTTATTTCTTTTTCTTGCCTGATTGCTCTGACTAAGCCTTTCAATACTGTGTTAAATAAGAGTGGTGAATGTGGGCATCCTTGTCTAGTTCCTGTTCTTAGAGGGATAACTTTCAGTTTTTCTCCATTGAGAATGATATTAGCTGCGGGTTTGTCACATACGGCCTTTATTATGTTGACGGTATTTTCCTTCTATACCCATTTTAGTTAGAGTTTTTATATAAATGGATGCTATATCTTGTCAAATGCTTTCTCTGCATCCATTGAGATGATCATGTGATTTTTATTCTTCATTTTGTTAATGTGGTGTCATGTTGATTGATTTGTGGATATTGAACTATCCCTGCACCCCTGGAATAAATCCTACTCTATTGCGGTCTATGATCTTTTTAATGTATTGTTGTATTTGATTTGCTAGTATTTTGTTGAGTATTTTTGCACTGATGTCCCTCAGTGATATTGGCCTGTAATTTTCTTTTTTTGTGTTATCATTGTCTGGTTTTGCTCTCAGGATAATGTCGCCTTCATAAAACAAGTTAGGAAGCTTCCCCTCCTCTTCAATTTTTTTGAAAAGTTTGAGAAGGATAGGTATTAAGTCTTCTTTGAATGTTTGGTAGAATTCATCAGGGAAGCCATCTCGTCCTGGACTTTTGTATTTTGGGAGGTTTTTGATTAGTGTTTCAGTCTCCTTTCTGATGACTGGTCTATTCAAATTCTCTACTTCTTCTTGATTCAATTTTGGAAGGTTTTATAATTATAAGAATTTATCTATTTCTTCTAGATTATCCCATTTGTTGGTGTATAGCTTTTCATAGTATGCTCTTACAATCTTTTTTATTTTTGAGGTGTCTGTTGTAATTTCTCCTCTTTCATTTCTGATTTTATTTATTTGAATCTTCTCTCTGTTTTTCTTGGTGAGTCTTGCTAAAGGTTTGTCAATTTTGTTTATCTTTTCGAAGAACCAGCTCTTGGTTTCACTGATTTTTTCTATTGTTTTTTCAGTCTCTATTTCATTTATTTCTGGTCTGATTTTTATTATTTCCTTCCTTCTGCTGATTTTGGGCTTTGTTTGTCTTCTTCTTTGTCTAATTCCTTTAGGTGAATTGTTAGATTGTTTATTTGGTATTTTTCTTGTTTGTTGAGGTAGGCCTGAATTGCTGTAAACTTCCCTCTTAGAATTGCTTTTGCTGTATCCCATAGATTTTAGCATGTTTATTTTCATTTTCATTTGTCTCTAGGTATTTTTTGATTTCTCCTTTGATTTCTTCATTAATCTAATAGTTGTTCAGTAGCATTTTGTTTAATCTCCACATATTTGTGGCTTTTCTGATTTTCTTCCTGTAGTTGATTTCTAGTTTCATACCTTTGTGGTCAGAAAAGATGCTTTGTATTATTTCAATTTTAAATTTATTGAGACTAGTTTTGTGGCCTAATGTGTGGTCAATCCTGGAGAATGTTCCACGTGCATTTGAAAAGAACGTGTATTCTGTGGTTTTTGGATGGAATGTTCTCTATGTATCTACTAAGTCCATCTGGTCTAACATGTTATTTAAGGCCAATGTTTCCCTATTGATCTTCTGTTTGGAAGATCTATCCGTTGGTGCAAGTGGAGTGTTAATATCCCCTACTATTATTGTGTTACTGTCTATTTCTCCTTTTATTTCTGTTAATAATTGCTTTATACATTTAGGTGCTCCTATGTTGGGTGCATAGATAATTATAAGTGTTATATCCTTTTGTTGCATTGTTCCCTTTATCACTGTGTAGTGCCCCTGTGTGTCTTTTGCTACAGTTTTTGTTTTAAAGTCTGTTTTCTCTGATATAAGTATTGCTACCCCTGCTTTCTTTTCTTTGCCATTTGCATGGAGTGTCTTTTTCTATCCTTCACTTTCAGTTTGTGAGTGTCTCGAGGTTTGAAGTGTGTCTCTTCTATGCAGCATATATATGGGTCTTTTTTTTTTTTTTTTCCAATTGGTCACCCTTGCCTTTTCATTGGAGCATTTAGTCCATTGAATTCAAAGTAGCTATTGATAAATATGTACTTATTGCTATTTTGTTGCTTTTTTCTGGGTGTTTTAGTAGTTCTTCTCTGTTTCTTTCTTCTTTTATTGCTCTCTTCCCTTGTGGTTTGATGGCTTTCTTTAGTCACATGTTTGATTTTCTTTCTCTCCATTATTTGTGTGTTTATCATAGGTTTCTGGTTTGTGATTACCATGAGATTCATATGTATTATTCTATGTATATAGCAATTTATATTGAGTTGATAGTCTCTTTAATTTGACCTCTTTCTAAAAGCACTAGTCTTTTACTCCCTTCCTCCCACATTTTATGTTTTTGAAATCATATCTAACCTCTTATTTTGTGTGTGTGTATACATTACTCTATTTTCATTGAAATTGGTAATTTTTGTACTTTTGTTCTTTAACCTTCATATTATCTTCATAGGTGGTTGATCTGCTAACTTTACTGTATTTTTTGCCTTTACCAGTGATTTTATGGCCTTTTTTTTGATAATTTTCATATTCCTATGTGTGGTCTTCTCTTTTCCACTTAAATAATTCCCTTAAGCCTTTCTTGTAAAGCTTGTTTCTTGGTGATAAACTTCTTTAGTTTTTGCTTGTCTTGGAAACTCTTTATCTCTCCTTCCATTCTGAATGAGAACCTTGCCAGATAGAGTATTCTTTTTTTTTTTTTTAAAGATTTTATTTTTTCCTTTTTCTCCCCAAAGCCCCCCAGTACATAGTTGTGTATTCTTCGTTGTGGGTTCTTCTAGTTGTGGCATGTGGGACGCTTCCTCAGCGTGGTCTGACGAGCAGTGCCATGTCCGCGCCCAGGATTCGAACTAACGAAACACTGGGCCGCCTGCAGCGGAGTGCGCGAACTTAACCACTCGGCTACGGGGCCAGCCCCCAGATAGAGTATTCTTGTCTGTACTTTTTTTCCTTTCAGCACTTTAAATGTGTCTTGCCACTCTCTTCTAGTCTGTAGAGTTTCAGCTGAGAAGTCAGCTGATGGCCTCAAGGGCTTTCCTTTGTATGTCACTTGTTGTCTTTCTCTTGCAGCTTTTAGGATTCTCTCTTTATCTTTAATTTTGGACATTTTAATTATAATGTGTCTTGGTCTGGGTGTCTTTGGATTCATCTTGTTTGATGCTCTCCGTGCTTCCTGTACTTGGATATCTATTTCCTTCCTTAGGTTAGGAAAGTTTTCAGCTATTATATCTTGAAATAGATTCTCTACCCTTTTGTTTCTCTCTTCTCCTTCTGGGACACCTGTAATATGATTGTTAGTGTGCTTGATATTGTCCCAGAGTTCCCTTAGATTGTTGTCATTCTCTCTAATTCTTTTTTCTTGTATCTCTTCAGCTTGGGTGATTTCCTCTAGTCTTTTGTCCACCTCACTGATCCATTCTTCTGTATCATCTGCTCTGCTATTGAGTCCCTCTAGTGAATTTTTCATTTCCGGTATTGTAGTCTTCATTTCTGATTGGTTCTTTTTTATATTTTCCAATTCTTTATTGATGTACTCACTGTGTTCATCCATTCTTCTCTCAAGGTCAGTGAACATCCTTATGAGTTTTTGTTTGAATTCTTTGTCAGGTAGATTGCTTATTTCTGTTTCATTTAGTTCTTTTTCTGGGGTTTTGTCCTGTTCCCTTGCTTGGAACATATTCCTTTGCCTCCTCATTATGCCTCTTTCTCTGTGCTTATATCTGTGAATTAGGTGAGTCAGCTGTGTGTCCTGATCTTGTAGAAGTGGTCTTATATAAGAGATGCCTTCTGAGGCCCAGCAGTGTGCTTCCCTCTCATCACCAGTCCAAATATTCCTGGAGTGACCCCCATGTGGGCTACGTTTGTCCTTCTGCTGCAGCAGGGTTGCTCTTACTGCAGGTAACCAGGGAGTCTAGGCTTTCCGTCCTCAGCTGGCTGTTTGTAAATCAGATCTGGGGAGCCCCAGCACTGCTGGCTGCAAGGTCTAATAGCACACTGCTGTTGCAGTTTTTCTGTTAAGTGAGCAGGCACCCAGTGTAGCTGGTTACTAGGCTCAGGGGCTTACAATTGCTGTAGGCCTCAGGCCTGCAAGGCTGTTGTCAGCTCTCTTAGGATTGCAGCTGAGTGGGACTGGCCCCAGGCATGATTGGGTAATTGTTCCAGGCTTTGGAAGGAGGGTCGGATCCCCTATGTGGCTGTTTGTGAAGCACAGGTCTTCCGCCACTGATAAGCCTCACCCCCCACAGCTTCACACACCACACTGGCAACACAGTCCTGGCTCATGCACATTTCCTGACCCCCTGGAACATACCCAGTTGCCCCACTGCAGAGGCCTCCATGATCTCCACCAATGTCCCCCACAGTTCACCTGCTCTTTGCACAGGCCCTGCCCCACAGAGGCAGATACTCTTGTGTACCTGTAGAGGATAGAGGCACCCAGTCTATGCAGGCTGACAAGTAGCCTGAGGGCTTGCTGTTGGGTGGGGCCAGTCCCTAGGGTGGGTTGCCTGTCTTGGCTGAACTGTACTAAATCCCTACTCTAGTTGGTGGGGCAGACCCCTGGGCTAACAGGCCAGGGGAAGAACTCCAATGGTATCTGCCAGTGTCTGTGTCAGCACACTTGTACTTGGTCATAACAATGGCTGCTGCCAATGTCTCAGTCTCTGGAGAGGTCTCACCTCTCACTGAGAAGCATCCAGAGCCCACCAGGTGAGTCTCTTTTCACCGAAGGGCTGTTCACCTTTCTTTCTAGTGATTTTAGGTTGCTCTCTGAGACAGGTGAATTTGTGCATGGGTCCTTTATGAGTCGGCTTTTTTCAGCTTACATCTGATAGCTTTTCTGGAGGTATTTCTGGTTGTAGTTAATAGCCAGTGAAGCTAGATATTATGAGCCTCGTCTCAGTTGTACTGAGTCTGAAGGATGCTTATAGCTATAATGTGCCCCTGCTCAGGTGCCCATATCTTCAGGGAATGCTATGTACCTTAGAGTGGCTCCTGCTCAGCTGTGAAGGTCCACGGCTTGCAAAGGTGGCTTTTCTTCTCTCCAGAAGGAATTTATGCCTCTTCCACCTCAGTCAGGACTGTCTCTTGTTGTGGGAGTTCCTTTTATCCAGTTTTCAATTCTCTCTCCAGGGTAATTTTTCCAAGAATAGTTGTAACCTTGTTATGTTCATGGGAGGAGGTGTGTCCAGAGCCTGCCTATGCTGCAATTTTGACGAGATCTCATAAATGATTTCTTTCAAATTTACACTTATCTGTGGGAACAGAACATTTAATTTAAAATCTATGAGTAGTTTGACTATTAGGTGCATGGGAGCATGCATCTAGTAGGTTCTTTCATATTAAGAGCATCTAAGCATGTACCTATTAGGTGTAGTGAGTATGTAAATTAGAACAAGATTTGGTCCCTTGCTCAAGAAGCTTAGAATCTAGTGGGCAACAAAGAGATGCAGAAATCATTTTCATGATAGTCGTCATAGTACAGGTTAATGAAATAGAACACTCATCCTTGCATTCATCAAATGTTCATGCGGAAGGGCTCTTCTAGGTACTGGTGATGCAGGTGTGAACAGAGCAGAAGAGATCTCCGCTTTCATGCAACTCACACTTTTGCACGGAATTCCTCAGCATGACATTTCAGTTCTCTCACCCTCTGTCTCAGCTGCTTCATTTCCTGCCTCTTCTTTCAAGGTTTTGATGCTTAAGCAGCATGTGCAATTCATGAATTATTTGGTCCAAGCTTACAGAGCTTGTGAATGGCAAAGCCAGGTCACGTGGAGCCTGTGTCATCTCTGCGCCCACGCTCTGCGCTTTCACCGCACAATCTCGGAGATTGACAAGATACCGGAGCCTCCATCAATGGAGGCTGAAAAGAAATGTTCTCAGTAGTTTGCTTATGACATTTCCTCTTTTGACATCATAGTAGGCTGAATAATGACCACTCCTCCCAAAGATGCCTATGATCGGATCCCTGGGCCCTGGGAATATGTTACCTTATATGGCAAAAGGAATTTTGCAAATATGACTAAATTAAAGGTTTTTAAATGGGAAGATTATCCTAGATTATGTGAGTAAGCCCCATATAATCACAAGAGTCCTTATGAGTGGGAGGCAGGAGGTCAGAGGGGAGAGAATATGCTGTGCTGTTGACTTTAAAGATGAAGGAGGCAGACAACAGCCAAAGAATGCAGGCAGCATTTAGAAGCTGGAAAGGGAAAGGGAAGGAATTCTCCCCTGGAACTTCTGGAAGGAACCCAGCCCTGTGGACCTATTTTAGACTTCTGATCTCCAGAACTGTAAGATAATAAAATTGTGTTGTTTTAAGTTGCTAAGTTTATGTGATTTGTTACAGCAGCAATAGGAAATTGATACAGATGGCAAAGCAGAAAGATGTCCTCATCTTTAAAGTGGGAGCTTTGGACCAGTTTACCCCCAAGGCCCTTTCTGGTCTGTGATCTCAGCCCACAGGGTGTGGGTCCTCAGCAGCAGGCAGACAGGACCAATCAAGGCCCCCAGTACCTATTGGGTATGTTTGGAGTTTCTGAGCCCTCTGTCCTAGGATCCCAGGAGTTAACTTAGGGAATGAAAGCTTTCAGTGATCAGTGTAAAACTCAAGCAGCATTTTACTGGCAGCCTCTTAAAAGCACATGACTCATTCAGAAATATAGCATTTGGTCGATGAATATGTCAGACTTTCAGGTAAATTTAATCAATGGACAACCACTATTTTATTTTTCTCCAAACCAGAATTTCATATTACATTTCATTCCATTAGCCTTGATATAAAGTGGCAGTTGATTGCAAGCCATATTGACAGGCCCTCCTGGGCATAATCTAGTAGTCACCTTAAATCACTTGTTCACTGCGTGATTCATGGCACACAGAGGAGCAGGTAGTCACTGAGTATTTCAATATAAAGCTAAAATCATAGAACACTCAGAATCTTTTCTTTCGGTTATTTAATCCACCTTAATTAATTAGAAGGCATTTGACTGCCCCTCAGCATCTCGAATCGTAACGCATGTAGTATTTGTTCTTACCACAATAAAGGGCAACAGGCAGGTGATTCCTGGGTGTGGAGGTGGATGGGGTGACGGTGTCTGAGTTTGGAAGTCACTGTCCCCAGAGGCAAGCCCCTGCAGTGGGTCCCCAGTTGGGACAGCTGTCTTCCTTTGGTGCAGGAGATGATGCAAATCATTTTAGATCCACAAATATTTCTTGATCACTTGGTAAATGTCAGGGTGGTCATTCGAGCTATAAAGATTCATAAGGCTCAGACCCTGCCCTGGAGGGGCCTGGTCTCAGAAGGAGGAGCAGAAGTTCTAACTCAGAGATTGTCTCTGATGTGTTTGAGTTATTTCCCACTCATGAGTTATATTGGTTTAGAAATATTGGTGATGAGAAAACTAATAGTGACTTAAGAAGCTGGTTTCTAGTGGTTCTTTCCTTATAGGAAGCTAACAAAATAGGTTTTGAGGTTGGAGAAGGAAGCAGTCCTGAAGGTTTTTCCTGGTCACTGGAAGGCACTGTGAGCAGAGTTGTAAAGGAGGCAGAACCCAGTCACCTGAGTCCAGGAGAATAGTTCTGGGTGGTCTTTGCCTGGTATTAGATTACTGTTGGGCACTATTTAGCTCATGGCAATGTGCAGTTTGAGAATCTTAGAAGGATTTAAATCAGAACAATAGAAAATCCAGCCATGAATGAAAAACTCCATGTGGGCACACACTGAGAGTGAAACATGAGTATGTCACAAAGGAAAACAAAGCAGACCTCTGTCAGCAACACAGTGAAGGGGGGGCAGGGTAGAGTTCCCCCAGGTTCTGCTTTACCAAAGCAGACAATACTGCAGCCATTTAACCCATACTTAATCTTACAGTATGTGAACTCTTTGCATTGGTCACATGAGTCTTCTTCCCATGAGACAGATGCCAGTATTTGTGAGAAGACCAAGATATGAAAAGATTAAACACCCCCATTGCCTCTCTTCCCCTGACAGAGTGTGTTAGAGCCACAGAGCAGAGGCCAGTCAACAACCTGCATCAGAGAGAGCAACGCTCCTCCTAAGCAGCGTTCTGTGTGTGCAGCGTAGGACCTGAAAGTGGGGGTTGACGAGGTATGAGGTAGGCTTTGCCGTGGAAGAGTTTACTGACCATTCAGGGAGACCGGCTATACCCGTATAAAGATAACCGTGTAAGAGTTAGAAAGCAAAATATCCGTCAAGACTACAGTCAGTCCTGCAAGAACTGAGGGCAAGGGATTTAGCCTTTCTGGAAGAGGTGGGCCTTGGGTTGGATTTTGAAAGGACAAATCATAAGTTTTTGGACTGATAGCTAGGAGAACCTGTACCCCTCTTTTTGCACGTGATTGTACACTGGCTGCTTAGTAGTGAGGTAGCACAGTATGTTCAAAGAGTCTGGAGTCTTGAAGTAAGATAGACCCAGATTCAAATCACAAGTCCCAGCTCTGATATTTCCCACCTTTGGGGGCATGACACTAAGTGTTTCTGAGCCTCCGTATCACTATTTATAAAACAATCAGAACAATACTTATCTCAAGATGTTTTTATAAAGATTAAATAAAAAATAGATAAGGTGCCTAACTCAGTCTGGAAATGAAGGTCTGTTAGGGTGATGGTTAAGTGGCTATAACAAAGACTTCCAAAGCTACACTGTCTAAAGAATAGAGACATTCATGTCTTTCTCATATTAATCAGGCCCCGGTCATGGTTCAAATTGGCGGGGTGGCTTACTCCAGGAAGCCCATTGGGGACCCATATTTCTTTCATCTTGTTCCTTTGTCCTCTCCTAGGGCAGGGATCTGCAAATTATGGCCCCCAGGCTGTCTTTGTAAATAAGTTTTATTGGAGCACAGCCGTGCCCATCTGTTAAAATACTGTCTATAGCTGCTTTCATGGGTAGAGTTGAGTAGCTGCAACAAAGACCAAATGGACCACCAAGATGAAAATATTTGCCATCTGGATCTTTAAGAAAGAATTTAGTTACCCCTGCTCTAGAGCACTGTCCTCATGGTTGGGTTGTGACCGTGCCTGTGTTTCAGCTCACTAAAAAAAAGAAGAAAAACAAATTTGATGGCTACAACTTCCTGTTAAGGTGGAAGTTGTGCACATCGCTTCAGCTTACACTCCAGCCAGGAGAACTTGGTCACATGATCATATCTAACTGCAAGGGTAGCTGGGATGCGCAGTGCTTAGTTGGGCAGTTATATGCCCAGCTTAAACCATATTACTTTGGAACAAGGGATGAATGAACTTTGGTGGAAAACCAACAGAATCTGTTGCACTATGAACTCCCTTTCCCTCTTTCCAGGTGTCAAAATACCTAAAAAATCCCCAGTTCTTGTTCCTCAACTACAATGTCTTTAGCTTCTACTTCTTGCTTTCCAGAGCTTCTCTACTTATTTCTTATCTCTAATGTCACCCAGTTCTCATATAACCTTAGAATATCTGGTTGACCTCTTCTAAAACTGTCCTATGTTTTCCTTCAGGGTTTCTCAAACTTGGTCCTTGAAATTTGGGAATGGATGGTTCCTCATTGTGAAGCTGTCCTGGACACAGTAGGATCTTAAGCAGCACCCTTGTCCTCTACCGAGTGGATGCCAGTAGCCCCTCCCATTGTGACAACCCAAAATGTCTCCAGATGTTGTCAAATATCCCTTGAGGGGAAAGTTTTCTCCAGTTGAGAACAGCTGATTTATAGGATGGTTTGGAAAAAGAAGCCAAGACATGTGGCTTAAGACCGAGGCTTCCACCATGTGCCTTGCATGTGTTTAATAGTCACCAATCTTTTGGCTCAATGAGGATTTCTCCTTTATAATGATGATCTTTTCTTGGTTTTACAACGCAATGTTATTTGACTAAATTTAACTTCTTATGTACCGAACACTTAAGTCTCTGTCTCTATGTGTGAAGCCTTTTAACTCTGAGGAGCTCTAGGTAATTATTCTACCCAAGTAATCTCATGAATGCTAGGATCTGTTCTAGAATATCTGACATGATCAGATCCAGGCCCTGGGTTAAGAGAGACTCTGAGGCAGAGAGAAGAGAAACCATTTAAGTTAGTCATCAAAAAGTAGGGCTGGGAGGAAGAGACACTCACTGAGAAACAGCCAAAGAGGACTTACTAACATTCTTGTACTTATGGTGAGGAAACATCTAACTATATTATTGTGGGCTACATATGTTCTAGACCTTGAACATCAGGATACATAAAAATCACCTGGGGAGCTTGTTTAAAATTCAGATTTGTGTACCTCAGGAGATTCTGATGCCAATGATCCACGGACCTCAATTTAAGAAGCACTGCCTTGGATTAACTTTTCAGAAAACTTTAAAATATTTCTATTTTCCTTTAAATAATAGCTGGCAATTGTGAGTGAAGGATTACACTTAGTGTTGACGGTCTATTTTGTCACTTAGTCCAGGTTCTAATGGATGTCATACATGCTGGAGGATCAAGGGCCAATGAGGAAAGAAGTATAACTTTGTTAACTGTGTGACAGCCCTCACACCCAAGCACAGACCTCTCGTAGAAGCTGGACTGGACAATGTGCTTTAGGCTGGAGCCAAACTCTAGCCTTTAATTTCTTTCTCTCTGAATTTCTGCCTATTTTATCTCTTGTTCTTCCCTGGAGAATAAACGAGAGGCAGGCCCCTGCTATGGCAATACGACGCGAAGGCTACTGGTTACACATACTAGTGTCCTAGGAAAGGGAGCAAGAAAGCAAGAGACCAATCTGTGTTGTAAAATTGTGACCAAAGGAAGCAAGTTTCAAACAGTTCCTGATGAGGAACCTTAGAATGATGAGAATGATGTTTTTTGCAAGCAAAATAAGTGACTGTAATGGCTTAACCTTAACATATGAGGCGTAATTTCATTTTTGAATAGTGTCAATGACCGAACTGATCAGTCTAGACCCCTTAGTTTTTGGTGAGGCCAGTAATTTGGGCCATGCAGTCTCCTCTGGACACCAGAGAGGACATAGTCAGTCCTCCAGTCCCAAGGCAGAGAATGATACTATTTCTCTTATTGCGCCAGCTGCCGGAATCCAGAAACGGCAAGAGAAGATAAAAGTCATGCTTTGCAAGTGGACTGATCTTTAACACAGCAGTCCTGGCCCATGAGTATCAGGCCTCTTCCAGAAAGAGAAAATGAGAGGATGGTCAAAGTGTCTAAAACGTGGATGAGAATTGGCTCCTCTGTAGACCAAATCTGAAATAAGATGCTGGGGATAAAACCAGTGACCTTCAACTCTTTGACCTTGCTTCCCTTCCTTCCCTTCATTTCTCCATCCTTTTCCTTCCTTCCTCCCTCCCTTCCTGTTACTTTCTCTTCAAAAATCAACACATATTCTTGAAGACCAACCTTAAGACAAGGTCAAGGAAGTTGCATTGTTCATATCTCTCCTTTTCCATATGTTCTGATACGACTGACTCCTTCTGACACTTGCTCGCTCTTTCTGTTACAGAAACTGGTACTGACCTAAACACACAGTAGGAGCTTCGTTAAGCCACAAGGTCAGATGGAGGGCTCAAACATGCTCTTCCCAGATGGGTAAAGGCTCTCCTAAGATGAAGAAGTTGTTGTCTGAGGGGACACTCAGCATGCCTTCCCTGCCTGATGCCTCCCCTTGCTTTGACCACAGACCTGCCCTCAGAGGGTTTCTTTCTTCTGACCTCTCTGGCTCTGGCGTTTGTTTAGGGTTACCATGTTCTGACCATAATTACAGCCGTAATTCCAAATCTGCCTCATTCTCCCTACAATGAGCCAGATTTTACCTCCCATCCCTAACCCCTTAGTGTCAGGATTTGGCTTGGTATTTGCATCTCTGTGCTGAGAGCTGATATGGTCTTCCCTGGCTACAAGATTGCAATGGGTCACTTCTGACTGACTGATGTGGGGGTGCTGTCTCTCCTTAAGGCCAAGGATAGTGTATTAGTTTGCTAGAGCTGTAACAAAGCACCACAGACTGGGTGGCTTAACCAGCAGGAATTTATCATCTCATGGCTCTGGAGACCAAATGTCTAAGATCCAGGTGTCAGCAGGTTGGTTCCTTCTCAGGACTACAAAGGAGACCCTCTTCCATACCTCGCTCCCAGCTTCTGGTGGTTTGCTGGTGATCTTTCTTACAGGTGAACCACCCGATCTCTGCCTTCATATTCACATGGTATTCTCCCTGTGTGTGGGTGTCTGTCTGAGTTTCCTCTTTGTTTTGTTTTTTTTGTGATGAATATTGGCCCTGAGCTAACATCTGTTACCAATCTTCCTCTATTTTGTATGTGGGACGCCACCATAGCATGGCTTGATGAGTGGCGTGTATGTCTGCACCCAGCATCTGAACTCACAAACCCCAGGCACCGAAGTGGAGCACATGAACCGAACCACCACACCCCCGGGCTGGCCTCAGGTTTCTCCTTTGTATAAGGACACCAGTCATATTAGATTAGGGGCCCACTCTACTCCAGTATGATCTCATCTTAGCTAATTACATCTGTAATGACTCTATTTCCACATAAGATCACATTCTGAGGTGCTAGGAGTTGCGTTGGGACTTCATCTTTTCTGGGGACACAATTCAACCCATAAGAGGTGGTGACTCTTCTGTTAATTGTATCTATTAGAGTGAAGCGAGCGAGATGCTTAGATGGAGCACTAAATTTAGGGGGGTATAAAATAGCTCAGCAATCAAGATAAATAATATTTTAATGACATAGTTTTAAAAAATCAAAATGAATGAACAAGTTGAAGGTGGACAAAATATCAAAATTTTAAATACAGGCAGCATCTGACCCCACACTCGCCTGCCCCTGACACTCGCTCAGTGCCATACTGCCCTCTGCATAGAGCCTGTGCCTCTCTTTACCCTTGAATATAATCTTGCTAGATTAAGAACACAACTGAAGACATGTTTTTAGATTTTGGAATTCAGAAGGCTCATTTAACACCAGGATTGAAATTTATTAATTTCCAACTCCAGTAATTCTCTGCCAAGTACTTAACACTTCTCTCAAACTATGTGTTTAATTAGAATCCCTTGATTTCTCAGACTCACTTACACACTCCCTGGAGGGGGTCTCTCTGCTTCAGTTTGATGTCGTGTGGCCCTGTCACTGTTCCTTAGTCTTTGGTGTTTTGTTTTGTTCCCTTTAAGTACCAAAAGCTGGTACACTTCATTGAGCCGGGCAGGTCCACGACTCTTTCGGAGCTGCGCTCCCTCCCTGGCCACCTCTGGGGTGGACTAGATCTCTCTAGATGTTTATTCCTCTTCACGCCTAGGGAAAGGGCAAATCTGGGGCAGGATGATGAAGCAGCAATTTCCCTGAGACTTGTCAAACTCACCCACACACATGCAAGTTGGCAACTAGAGAAACCGCCTCAATTCCAGAATGAGAAGATTAGCATTAAGCTTTTGTCAGGGGCAGACTGGGTTGAGCTGTTTTGCCCAAACAACAGAGAGAAAAAGGTAACAACAGCAGGTAGGTAAGTTTTATGCTAAGAGCAAGACAACTCTATTGCAGACTGCATCGTTTGTGGCTTACTTTCCCTACGGCGAATTGGGCAGATGAAGTGGGTTATGTGGGCCATTCATTATCTCTGTTCCTCGTCTCTTCCAGCCTCCTCTGGAACCCTGCTTTTCCTTCCATCTTCTGTCTGACCCTCAACTTCATTCTGACTTAGATTTTCATAACATACATTCCCAGCACACACATTTACATACCTGCACCAAGTTCACTTGCCAGCCCCTAATTCAGTAGCTGAGAATATTTCTTTATTTTTCCTGTGAACTGAAAATATTGACCGGGCTAGTCTCTGTGGTTATATAGAGGGGGAAGATGTTCTGTGCAGTGGGTTTCTTTTATCAGAGTTCTGATATTTTTTCTACGCCATTCACTAATACGCTGCATTTTATAGCTCCCAGGAGAATGATACCTCTCTCAGCTTGCATGGAGCAGCACAGTCGAACTGACTTGGGGGTTAAGAAGTCATACTTCTAAATTACATATCCATAAAGAAAGTCTAGGAATCATTTTGCTCAAAGTAAGGAAGTTTCACAGGGCCAACATTTGGGCAATGTGCTCTATTTCAATAGTAAGAAGACCAACATCCAGAAGGCCACGCAGAGCAGGGACAAAAGCCTTACACAGGGGTCAGAATTGCTAAGAGCTGATTACAGCTCTGCCGCCGGGTGACTAGTTAACAAGTAACTTAACTTCTCCAGGTCTCAGTTCCCTCATGTGTAAAATGAGAGGATTGGAACAAAAGGCGGCCGAGAACCCATCCCGCTCTAAGCCTGTGACCCTTTGATCGCTCATGTTCCTGGATGAAGGGACACACTGGGAGAAATTGCTTCCTCTGTAAGTCAGTGGATTGGAATGAAAGCCTGTGATTCTCCGTAAAGGTCGGTGCGGCCTACGGTCACAATTCTCGTGAACTCAATAAACTGGGCAATATTCTGGAAACAGCTGCCTCTCGGGAATGGTGTTTAAGTCATCCAATGGGGAAAACAGAGAGCAAGAAATAATCGTAAAATGCTTTCGGGGAGACATAAGATGACGGAAATAGAAGCCGTGCTCTTTATAGAATCATACGCTGTTGCACAACTATTTGTGCGAATTGAGCCTAAAATGAGTGTCTTTACTTTTGAGGCTCTGCTTTTTTTTTTTTCTTAAAGAGAAAGGGAAATAGGGAAGGAATAGATTTCTTCAGAAATCAAAGAGAAAGATGTGCTATTTGCAAGACAGGGAAAGACAAAGGAAAAAATTAAATGGAGATGGCGTCACGTCTGTGCCGTTCCCTTCAGCACCGCGCACACTGTGACCCAGTTTGCAAGCTCTCCCAGGTTTGTGAGGAAGACGCGCTGCTGTCTCTTCCCATTAGTTTCCTTGGAAGCAGGACTGGCTGGGAGAAATTGGCTCAGTAGTGCATCCGTGGTTATATTACACAACAGCTGTGGAAAATTATTAAACTAACGGAGAGACAAATGGCTTGGGAGCGAATAAAGTTGGCAACTCTGGAAACCTCAATAACACTTCATCATGTTGGTTCTTCTCCCTCAGTTAAGATCCCACTCCCTAAATGAGAATCCAAATTGAAGTAAATTTTGTACTTTACTCACCTCCCTGTTTTTAAACTCTTATTTTTATTTAGTCAGTTAGAGCTCATAGTACATTACCTCATCGTATTCCGTTTCTTTCTCTGTGCTTGAATCGTCCTGCCTTTTGTACCACCACCCCACAAACATGCACATTCACCCTTGTGTAGCCCTCACACACACAGACACACACCACACACTCATGTGCATTCCCTCACACGCACTCTCCACTTGTACGCACATTCCTCACACTCACGCACACACACTCATGGATGAACACACACACTCATGTATGCACACATTTACACACTCTTGCACACATTCATGAGACTCCCAGTTTGTTACCGTGCATGTCTGGGCTCTGGTGAGAAGGCGATTCTCTGAATTTCTTCCCACTTTTTGAGGTAAGTGGAACTGAGTATGTCCACTCCCGAAAGCAGCGAGTTCACAGTGTTTGTAAGTGTAGCTGGCTGATTAAGTGGCATGACTTTGGTGAGGAACACACATGAAGTGGTTTACTTTTTCTCCAAATATGACCTTCTAATCTGCTTTGTTGAATCTTTGTTTCCTTTTCTTCATAATGGATCCCTTAGCTTCTCAGTCATGGTCAGGTATCCACAAATGCAGTCCGGTCCAGATTAAAATGTGGTACAGTACATTCTCAGACTTAGGGCTCCTGCCAGTCCCTCCCCTTCCCCAACAGCATCCGGGCACTGAGTGTCTAGGGAGAGGAGGGCGGAGCGGTTGGCTTTTTCATTTCTTTCACCTTTTCCTTCTAGCCTCTGTGTAGTTGAGATGAAGGGGGAGGTGTGATTAGAGAAAAAGCACAAAAGCTTTCATCTAGCTGTTGCTGTTGGAGCTCCCCGCTGGCTGTCGATGGCCCCAGTGTGGAGGCAGCAGAGGGCTAAGTCTGGAAGGGGCAGGTGGGTGTTTGGAGGGCGATGGGCTGCCTCCTCTGGCACAGTGTCCGGACGCGGGATACTCATCCAGCCTGATGTCCTCTGACTGTAACCCGCAGCTCCCACTGCCCGCGGCACGCCCACAGCAAGCGGCCTCCTGGATGCTGTACTGGGAAGCCTGTTCAAAACTGACTGCATTCTGCAATGTTCCCGGGCAGCTGGCACATTCTGGCCATGCCAAACGGTGGGCCGCAAACCTCGCTATTGCTTCCCCCGGCAATCTTGCTGTCTCTCTGAAAGGCAGTAAGGGCAGATCAGCAAGTCTGCTGCACTCTGAGGAGTATCCTCCAGTGTCTTCTTGTGTTCAGTCTTAATCTTCACAAATGAGCCTTTTGGGGTATCCCTGTGCTTGGCTTCTTGGAGGGAGTATCTGTGTAGGGCAGTATTGCCAGACAGCCCCAAGAGCCCCGCCCCTGGTGTGTGCATTCTGCATCATCCCCGAGATTGTGAATATGATGGGTTTTACTCCATCATTGGGTTGCATCATAAGGCACAGCTAACTTTAAGAAAGGGAGATTATTGGGATGGGCCTAACCTAATCAGGAGAGCACTTAAAAGGGATGGTTCTTCCCAGAGAGAGACTCTAAGTGTGAGAGAGATTCGATGCGGGAGCTCTGTTTCTGGCTTTGACAATGGAGGAGGCATGTGGCAAGGAATGCGGCTGGCCTCTAAGAGCAGCCCCTCGCTGACGGTGAGGAAACAGGGACCCCAGTCCAACAGCTGCAAGGAACTGAGTTCTGCCATAACCAGGTGAACTGGAAGAGAACCCGGAGCGTGAGGCGAGAACACAGCCAGCCGACACCTGACAGCTGATTTCAGCCTGTGAGACCCTGAGCAGAGAACTCAGCTACACTCCGCCCGGTCTTCTGACCTACAGAACCGTGAGCTAATGCACTTATGTGGTTTTAAGCCACTAAGTTTGCGGTGATCTCTTACAGAGTGATAGACAGCTGAGATGCTGATGCTTCACCTGCCAGCAGAGAAGAGGGGAAAAGATTCCAGGACTCTTCATTTAAGTCAACAACCCCCAAATACAGGTTGGAGACAGGTGGTAGATCGGTGGTTGCAGGGTCAAATAGCCCTGGAGAATTGGCTGCCATTGGGCTCAGCGTTCTTTAGAACGTGGGGGCACCTAGTACTACTATTTGCAACTTCAGATTTTAGCTGCGATTCCCGGACAACGGAAAAAGTCCTGTTCAATAGCCTGCTACCTCAGGGAAGGGCAGTGGTCCCAGGAGCTTCATCCTTTTGTAACCATTATTGATGCAGGCTTGGCTAGCTGAGGAGTCGAAAGAAAGACTTCTCGGACTCTCAAGGTCTGGTAGTAGTGCTCCTTTATTCAGCTAGAATAGCATGGGGACAGGACTCATGGGCAGTGAAGAGCTACAGGCGTGGGGACAGGACCCATGGGCGGTGATGGGCTGCAATGTGTTGAGGGTTAGGGCTAAATTTCTAAGGCGTGGGTATGTGCCTTATTTTTATTAGACAAAGGAAAGATGATGTAAAAAGTCATTAAAATGGTCTCAGTGCAGGTGGGGTCTGGTTATCGGGTGGTTGTATAACTTTAGATATGAATCGGGTCATATAGATCGGCATGTAGGCCAGAAAGCCTTGGGCTTCTCTCCCTGGGGCAGCGTTGATCCACATCAATTATGGTGAGCAAGTCCCACTCCAGGGTGTAATTATTAAGCAAGTTGATTTTTGTTTCCCTGTGTTTTGTGGAGCTAATTAGTCTCTAGCTCCTCGATGACCATGACTTTTATGGTCACCTTCAGGTAATAAAAGGTCTTCTAATCAGTAATTAATACTTTTAATTCAGAGTAAGAACCAAAACTTTCAACTTCCTTCAAGGTTATAGCTGCACCGCTTTCCCGGCTGCTGTCGCCAGTTACGTGCAGTGGGAGGGAGGGGAGGAGCTGATTTCTTAGTTTTTCTCCAACTTATGCTTTCACCCATCAGTTCCTCTCCCCCACACTCTGATTTCTTACCTCTGTGAGGTTAGAGGAGAGAAGAGAGGAAAAGGAAAGGAATGTTCCAGGCTTGTCTTTTTATTTTTTTAAATTATTTTATTGATGTATATTATTATATATGAGTTTCTGTATAGACTGCATTATACTGACCTCCAATAATCTAGATTTTATCTGTCACCATACATGTGTGCCCCATTACCGCTTTCGCCCTCCACTCACCCCCTTTCTCTCTGGTAATCACAGTTCTGTTCTTATCCATGTGTTTGTTTATCTTCCACATACGAGTGAAAACATGGTGTTTATCTTTGTCTGGCTTATTTCACTTAGCATAATACCATCAAAGTCCATCCATGTTGTCACAAGTGGCATGATTTTGTCTTTTTCAATGGCTGAGTGGTATTCCATTCTATATATGTATACTAAATCTTCTTTATCCATACATCTGTTGATGGGCACTTGGGTTGCTTCCATGTCTCGGCTATTGTGAATAATGCTGCAATGAACATAGGAATGCATAAATGTCTTTGAATTGCTGATTTCATGTTCTTTGGATAAATACTCAGTAGTGGGATGGCTGGATCATATGGTATTTCTACTTTTACTTTTTTGAGAACTCTCCATACTGTTTTCCATAATGGCTGTACCAGTTTGCATTCCCACCAGCAGTGCATGAGGGTTCCCTTTTCTCTGCATTCCAACATTTGTTATTTTTTGTCTTGTTAATTATAGTCATTCTGATGGGTGTAAGGTGATATCTCATTGTCATTTTGTTTTGCATTTCCCTAATAATTAGTATGTTGAACATCTTTTCATGTGCCTATTGGCCATCTGTGTATCTTCTCTGGAAAAATGTCTTCTTCATATCCTCTGCCCATTTTTTGATCAGTTGTCTGTTTTTTTGTTGTTGAGTTGTTTGAGTTCTTTATATATTTTGGAGATTAACCCCTTGTCAGATATATGATTTGCAAATATTTTCTCCCGGTTAGTGGGTTGTCTTTTCATTTTGTTCATGGTTTCCTTTGCTTTGCAGAAAGTTTTAGTCTGATATAGTCCTAATTGTTTATTTTTTTCTTTTCTTTCCCTTGCCTGAGTAGACATGGTATTTGAAAAAAATACTGCTAAGACCAATGTCAGAGTGTACTGCCTATATTTTCCTCTAGGAGTTTTATGGTTTCAGGTCTTACATTCAAGTCCTTAATCCATTTTGAGTTAATTTTCATGTACGGTGTAAGATAATGGTCTACTTTCATTCTTTTGCACATGACTGTCCAGTTTTCCCAACACCCTTTATTGAAGAGTCTTTCCTTTCTCCATTGTATGGTCTTGGCTCCTTTGTCGAAGATTAGCTGTCCATAGATGTGTGGCTTTATTTCTGGGCTTTCAATTTTCAGCCTTGTCTTTACTGCAGATAAAAGATCTGTAGTATAAGAGGATGTCTCGAAAGAACCCACAAAGAATAAAGCACCCCCATAAGAGAATCTGCTGTAAACTCTGCCAACCCCAGAGAGCGAGAGGTCCGGCAAAGACTGACTTGGAACTTTCCTTTCCCTTCCTGCCTTGTCCTCCCTTTCTCTCTTTTACCCTGATTTCCCCAGCTTCCCCAGCTTCTCCACGCTCCTGTCCTACATGTTGCCTAATTTCTGCCTCCTCTTCCCCCTCAAGTGTGGGTGTTTCTTAACCTTGTGTCTTTGACCTTCTTCTCATGTTTTTCTGTACTCTGGCTATTGTTTTTCATGTGCTCCCGAGGCTTCAACTCTTACTGTGGATGGCTGCCAATCTGCATTCCCAGCCCTCTCCGTCCTCTGAGTCCTGGTTCTGAGTTCCTGCTGGGAATCTTGAACTGAAGGTCCATAGTCTTCTGAAGTTTCCCATGTCTCAAAGTCAAGTCATCCCTCCTTTGTCTCTCCTCCACCTTCCTCTCACTTCCCAGTTTTTCTTGCCTGCACCACTGTTCTCTCTCTATCCAGGCTGCCTATCACCGTCTGCTTCTCCTTCTTCCTGACTCTCTGCTTCAAATCCGCCACCAGCTCCTTACATTCTGCCTTTATAATAGCTTTTGAATACATCTCCTCCTCTGCGTCACAGCTGCTCCTCCCCTAGCACCGCCATTCAGAGGCAATAACTGTTAACATTTTGATGCGTATTTTTCCAGCTTTTTTTCCCTGTCGATATAAGTAAATAAGTAAATAAATAAATAAATAAATATTATACATGTACTTTTACAAACTATTATCATAGTGTTCACATTATTGTATAAACTCATTTTTTTCGCTTAATAATGTATTGTGAAACTCTTTCTAAATAATTTCATATTCGTCCACAATAATTTTCAAATATAGTGGCAGTTGAGGACTTGGGGTTTTGTCTTCTGTGTCTCAAACAGAGTCCTCATGGCCTTTTTCTCCTCTTCAGTTAATGGTGACCTAAACTCCCATGGAAGAAAGAGGAAAAGAAAATTATGCTTAACGTATGGCATATCCTGTCCCGGTGCACCGAACTTATTAGGAACTGGGTATGGCATGAGGTGGACCCAGACGTCAGACTTAGGATGAGTGTGTAACAGATGTGTGTTGAATAGGGGAAAGGTGACATAGGAGGTGGGACTCGAAGCAGAGTCTGGTCAGGTTGACAAAAGCCATCACCTGGCCTGGCCCTGGACAGGTCAGAGGGCCACTCCCCAAAGGGCTTGTGCAACATCGATGAAGACACCCCAGCAGACTTGTCTTCTTGCTTTCACAGTGGAGAGGCACTCGGTGATCAGGGACAAGCAGTCCCAGCCTGGGGTTTTCCTGGGGACTTTGAATGCTAAAATGAGACAGTCTGGGTAAACCAGGACAGTTGACCACCCTACTCAGTGAGTCCCACCCGAGGTTCAAATTCTCCTCGTAAAGGATGTGGGTTGATTCCAGAACCTTTGAAACCATCATCTCACCTCTACAGGAACCTTGAGTGTGGTGTCTGAGAGGAGAGTTATAGCTTCCAGCCAGAATCCTTTTATATGTGAGAGAAATAAATGTGAATCATTTTTATATCGCTGTTATTCTGGATTCTCTGTCACTAACAGTCAAACCAAATTCCTACTGATAAGACTGTATAAAAGTAATACTAATTAAATTCATTTACATAAGCCCACCAATTTCACTCTTAATTACTGTGATGCGCAATAATGAAGTACACACCCCAACATACCATTGTAAGTTTTATTTGATTTCAGCACTAAACTTAGTTTATAGATATGCTTGGCTTCTTTCAACAGTTTGTTGATTACATAGTATAATCATCCACTGACAACTTAAAAAACATGGGAGGAGACATATTTCTTCCAGTGTGTGAATGGAGGCCCAGGGCACCACGCCCCACTGTTGAATTGGAATAAATGGATCAATCCTTTTTGAACAGAGTCTGAGAGACAGCATTAACACACACCTCATGGCCAAAGTACATTTTATTCAGCCTTTGCCGCATGCAGTTGTTTTTGGGGACATGGTGTGACCCTTGGCATATCTGCATCTGTGAAATAATAAGCCATTCTTTAAATCAAGATTTTGCAGCATTACGAATGCTTGGAGAGGGTTTTCAAAATTATTATTCTAGTGCTAGTCTGCTTCCCTTCTTTCTCTTAAATAATCTGCATTAGGCATTCAAAAGGTCCACTCATCCCAGGACATGACTAGAGCTAATTTGCTGAGAGCCTCTGAGCACCGCCCAGCCCTGCTCAGGACATCTGCTGGGAACTTAAATCATTTTAAGTGGAGGAATTAGCCTCCTGTTTTCTGCTGGGAAAGAAACGTGACTCTGGGTATTCCGCACCAGGCTTTTAATGGTGGAAATGAACTATGCTGCAGATATACAAAAGAAAAATAAATCCATCTTCTTTTACTAGGAGCTTGACACTTTTATTTAGAAAATTTACATTTCTGAATGCTTCCTTCGTACATTACAGATGCATTTCAAATGTGACTCTGTTAGGTTAATAGTCTACGCCTTAAAAACAGATCAGGATGAAAGTGGGATTTGAGGCCACTTTGAAGGAAGAAAGAAAGAAGAGAGAGGATTTAGCTAATGATAAGATGAATCAAAGAGCATAACAAATTCTTTTCTTGCAAAAGCAGAGAAATTCTGATAAGCCTGAAAGACTCTGAATAGAGAAACATGCTCTTGTAAATTACTTTTGCATCAGCACTTACCTCCCCAAGACTTTAACATGGAAAATCTAAATGGGAATTCTATATAATGGACCATCATCCACAATATATCAGTTATGGATGTACATACTGTGTGTGTTTTTAATATGCTTTTCTATCTGTGGTTTCAGTGTTGAATGCTGTTTTCTCCGCACATAGAACAAACTGGTGAGTTGTGGTTATTTGCTGGAGGCAACGTGGGGATTCTAGCTAAGGGAATAAAAGGTAGCTGTAGGTAAATTCTGACTGGTTTTCAAATAAATGCTATAATGGGGCTCATGATGCTGAGAGAGATTGTTTAGGAACTAAGTAGGCAGAGTTATCCATCACCATTTACTTCTGGACCCTCATGAAATCCATGTTCTCCATACATAATCATGTGTGATTTTCCCAGGAAATATCTGGGGAACCCGGGAGCACTGTCCACCTCTGGCTCCAGACAGCCTACCTTGTTCTGAGGAATTAAAATGTCTTTGAACAAAACGAAACCTGTCCTTGCTAGTCTAATTGCCTTTGTTCTCTTCTATACAAGCCCTTGCTCTGAATCTCAGTCTCTGACATGGAATACCGTAAACTGAGACATTTAAGTAAAATATTCACAAAGTGTGTGTTCTCAAAGCTGCATGTTCTTT
The DNA here is from genome assembly GCF_041296265.1 of Equus caballus. Lineage (NCBI taxonomy): Eukaryota > Metazoa > Chordata > Mammalia > Perissodactyla > Equidae > Equus > Equus caballus. Next base: position 16,295,204 of record NC_091712.1, on the reverse strand, counting down.
TTTTCCAGAAAGACAGCTTGGAATTGACTTCTGCACATTGCCACACCACTACGACAACGGGTGGGTGAGCGCTCCACTAGTTGCTCCTGGCTTTACTAGGCTGTAAGATCTGATTAACCTCCTAAATGTATGCGTGGCCAGGAGGCCAGGTCACGGATAAGACTCCAGTCCTGCTGTGTCAGACACTGGGACTGCTTAGGGTAACTGTGAGCTCATCTACAAAATAATGATTCAGAAAGATCATGAATCACTAGCTGAGTCCTTTGTCACTGTGAATAAGCATCATATTATCCCTCCATGCCAGGTAGCATTGTTATTTTTCTTAATGTCTAGCTGGAGAAGGATGGTGCCAAGAAAGTTTCAATCTTGTTCTCACAGAGGGCACCCCAGTGGGACCATGAGCTCATTCTTCCAGGGATGGCCTATCTTAGCATGTGTTTCTTGATCGTGATTCATGGTCCTGAATCCCTGTGACCCTGTAGTACTCCTTCTGGCTTCTGGATTTCTCTACTCAGCTAATCTAGAATGCAGAATTTCATCTTGAGACAAAATTCAACATTTATTGTCCTTTACTCACCCTCCTCAGGGTGACTGCAGTGGGCAGGCCAGCAGGCTTCAGTGCTTTGTTTGCATGACTACTATATTTATCCAAAGAAGAATATAAAATACGCAACATTCTCCAACCCACACACTCCCCCACCAAAGAGCTCTCAGAAAAAGTAAACTTCATATTACCCTTAGAAAGATCTTAAGCTGTTTTGTTTTGTTTGTGGTTTCTCATTTCCTGAGACTTTGAGAAAGTTTGACCTAGGTTTTTTTGCCTTTTTAATATATTTTATTGGAAAGAGAGAAGGTGGTACTCTTGTTGCTAAGCAACATGAATAGGGAAGAGCACCCCTGGTTGTTTGTTGTATAAACAGTGCAATAATAAAGATAAAGAACTAAAATCCTGACCTTTTTCTGTTCCTTCATAAACCAGCCCGAAATGTCAGCGCAGTGTCTGAACACGTTAATACAATGGGAGCGACACCATTCCCACCCGGAGCCCTGACCTTCACAAACAGAGGGGAGGAGCTGGTACACTAGTTGTTTTACGAGAGTGGCCAACATCCTTTTTATCAGTAGGTTGGAGGCACAATATTCATGTCATCTCTACTTCAGATATTTATTCCAGGGTTTTATTCTCTGGCTCAACTTCAAAGGCTACTTGACCAACTACTTTGTGCCTGTAATTTAAAATTTTGTCTGCTGTTGTTTTTCTGTATAGCAAGGCGCTTAAGAACTGAGTTATGTGGATCTGTTTTCTTATTTAACAGATGAAGAAAGAGAGAGATTAATTGGTTTGCTCAATGTCACCACATGGAACAAGCTCCAGGGCTGTCACTAGAATTTAGTTCTATTAACATGCAAAATTGGAGTGCCTAAATACCAATATTCCCACAGTAAAGTTTCTTCTCTAAAATGGATGGTAGACATGGACATAAGAGAAAGAAAAGGCCTTAATCTGATACTTATTCTATAAACTTTTATGGAGTGGTCTTCATATGCTATCTGGTAACTAGTAGAAATAAGATCTTTTGAGTTCTTAGCATGGTCTTTGGGGAGAGGATTTCCCTCCTTTGCATTAATGCATGTCATTTTCCTTCACCCATTCATTAAGTCAGTCATTCATTCACCCAAAAGACATTTATTGAGCACATACTATGTGCTAGGTACTGAGCTGGGACCTGAGAATACAAAGATTCTGAATAGGTTAGTCTCTGTGCAGGGAGCTCACAACAAAATGAGGGAGGGACAGATTGTTTCCATTTGATATGCAACATTAGAACAATGTGCAGGGTGTTCTGGAAGCACAAAACCCTGTGTTTCTAATGCATTCCCAGGGTGGGATGGTGATTTGGGAATACTTTCTGGGAGAGATGATCTGAGTTTGGTCTTAGCAGAAGGAGTTATCTATGTGGATATTGAAGGATGGAAGAGGAAAAGGCATTCCAGGCTGAGAGTTTGGTGTATACAAAGCCTGCCAAAGAAGCAATGGTATGCTGTGTGAATACGCAGCCCAGTGTCGGTGAGACAGAGGCAGAATAGCGTAGCTGTTGAAAGCATACCTTACGAGGACTCATACAGAGATCCTGGAGAAGAAGGCTCTGTCTCTCTATTTCAGTGATTGCCAAGGAGGGAAAGGGATAGTGGAGAATTGTACACTGGCTCTTAAATCTTCCACTTGAGAGTGATGATTGTTTTTGCTTATATCTTATTGGCCAAAGCAAGTCACATGGCCATGCGTAAATTCCAAGGGGACTGGGAAGTGCAATCCGATTCGCACAGAAGGAGGAGAAATAGGAGAGCTGCGATTATCACAGCAACTGAGCTACTAGCTATATACTACCAGGAAAACTCAAAATTTAAGCTATTGTATTTCATGGGTGTTGCCTACTTTTTATCTGGTCCATAAGAACTCCCCCACAAAAAGTAAGCCCATTTTGTTCCTTGGGTCATATTTTCAAGCAATTCATTTTGGAGGGCACACAGGGAGCAGTCCTGCTCAGAATGAATCATTCTTTTGATCTGACTAGTTTGCCTGAAGTGATCATCTGGTTCTACCTATTTTATAAACCGTGTTCATACTCCTTCACTAGAGTATTGAAATGGGAACCGTGATCTCCCATTTCTAGTACATCTACAAAAAGATATCAGTGAAACTCCCATCTCATCCATAATGGAGGATGGAAATACATTGATGACCACACATTTTCCAGGGAGTATTTATTACTGCCCAATATTTGTGCAAAACTCAGTGGATCAAAGTATGCCAAGCCCATCACTTTCCTCAAATATTTTCAAATTCACACCCTGGATCAAGCAGGATTAGTTGGAACCTGAAGGCTTGCCTTACACTGTAATGGTCTCCTAAAGATTGCTTCTTCTGAAGGATGTTGTGGTGTAATGCCATAAGCATGGCAGATGGGGGGTACTGGAAAAAGCAGGCTATTGTAAGATGTAGCCCATGTAACTTATTATGAGCCTGCTGTCAGAATGTTGTCCTACTTAGAAGGACCCCTCCCACTTCCTGGGGAGAAAATTTACTTCCCCTAAGCAGTGGTTTGTTTTTAATGTCATGGACACTGTGAGTTACCCTTTTGTTTTTAACTACTGGAGAACATAGCATCTAGATTGTAGCCCAACAGTTGTTAGTGAAGAATTCATTATAGAACGTACATTGTCATCATCCCTGGTTCCATTGATATTACTCTCTTTGTTTTCTTTTTTCTATTCTTCCCTCTTTTAATTTCTGTTACTTTGTATTTAATATTTTTTCTTTAAATACTTTCTGGAAAAAAGAGGACCATAAATATGTAACGGAGGGGAAACATCTTTATATTTCTTGTAATTAACCTCTTCTCTCTTGGTTCCCCCATTCTTGCTGATGGTGAAATAACTCAATTAAAGGTAACTCAGCGTCTTTTAGCTAAAAATAATCTTCCTCTGGTAGATATCTTGTATTTCAAAGTACAGATTAACTCTGAGGGATATTTCTCTCATCTCGAGTGATCTTTCTCTCTCCCATCTTTCCTCAAATGGTGTCTAGGAGCAAGGAGAAGCTGTGGGAGGTGGGTGGGAGAAATAGGTGTTTACCTTTGGTTTAATGCATGTGTCTATGTGTGTGTTGGGGGGTGGGTGGTGTGTAGACAATGAAATCAGATAGGGGTGTATTGAGTTGGACTTGCCTGTGAATTTATTGAGCACATACTATGTGCTAGGTACTGAGCTGGGACCTGAGAATACAAAGATGCTGAATAGGTTAGTCTCTGTGCAGGGAGCTCACAACAAAATGAGGGAGGGACAGATTGTCCTCCATCAGAAGGCAGATGGCTGTCTGAGCCTGAGGTTCAGCAAGTTCTCATGAGGCCTATTATCTTGGCTTGTCAACTAGTATGATTTTGATTATCTGGGGTTTGACTAGTGGAAGAAAGAGACAGCCATCTTTGAAGTCCTATACTTCATCTTGAAGAGTACCAGGGGTTCTCCAACTTCCAGATGGGCCCCCTGCTCTACCTGTGTAGCTTTCAGTTTCAGGTCACTGATTCATATCTCAAAGCTTTGGAAGAAACTTGCCTATGAAAGATGTTTTTAAAATAGAAATACTTGAGGTTAACACATATGAACAAGTCAGCACAGCAAGGTATTAATTCCTGGAGAAAACTGACCAAAGTTAATGACATTCAGTGTAGCTAGGGTTATAGTGGGGACATGAGTGTTTAGGGGGAGTTTAGACACAGGCTTTGTTGGTGAGGGGCTGTGGCAGGGGCTCCTCCACATCCAGAGGTCAGAATTACTTGGTTGGAAAGGGAGAGTTTGAGAAAAGGAGGAAGAATGTTGAAGGGAAAGGCAAGAGTTGCCAATTTTGTTGAGGCCCTGAGGATGGTGACTGACCCTATGGGTTGCTTTCTGGGTGAAACTGGAAGGCTTTTTGGCAAGAAGATGTATGCCCTCTGAGACAAAGAGAAGAGGGAATGTTATACCTGAGAGATGTATCACTGTGTGAATGTCAACTCTTGGAACATCCAAACTCCATCATTTTCTTGAAGGAACCATATCTGCTTTCACTTTCAGCTCCAATCTGAGTAAGATTCAGGAGTGAAATCGATGCAAGGAGCTCCATGGAAGTAGGATTGAATGCCTCTGGTCTTTTGGCAAGCTGTTTTCATCAAGTCATAGCAAGTATCACGTCTCAAGCCATCATATGACAAGACATTCTGTAAGGAGTTTACTCATTATTTAGTGAGCATGTCAAAGTGTTGGCTGCCTCCAGGGCTCTCAGGGGAGCACATATTTGCCAGAGTATTTCTGTGAGAAATACAAGCAAGAGATAAATTTGCCACTCCTTTTCAGGACTGCCACTAAGAACACATAGTCTGTTTGCTCCCTCTCCTGCAGAGGTTTCTGGGTACAGAGAAAATACCATTAAGAAATAGATGTAACATCAAGGTATCCTAGGCTGGGTGACTGCTATGAACTGTCCCCATACCCACAGTGTAAATATGATCTCTTTTCTTTTGTGTCTTTCAACTAATGACTTAAATTCCATGTACTGTATCAACAGGAAAGCTAATATCTTCTTCTTGAATTTTATGCCCCCTTAGCCTGAATTATGAAAAATCTCTGGAAGTTTTGTACAGATTATCTTTGATTTTCACTGCCACACAGAGTTGCTGTCAAAAGCTTGTTCTCTGGAGGATGACCAATGATGTTGGTCCATTTTGCAGTGATGTCTGGGTGGCCCAGATCCCTGTACAGGATGCTCTGGACTTTCCAGGACCATGATCCCCTTGCTGTCAAAGCTGGGCCAAGGCTACCCTGCGCTTCGGCTCTCCAGGTTGTAACTCTTTCTGTTTGGTTTATTTAGTCACCAACTTCCAGAGTGTCAGCTGCCCTAGGAGCATAGGTCAGGACTGAGTTGAGTATCTGCCCTTTGCACACATGAACCCATAGTCCTCTTTGCCTCTACTAGGAGTCACCCACAGGGCCTCCACTAAACAAGAAGCTCCAGGTTCTGAGGATGTAACAGTGCCTGAGGCAGACATATCGCTGCTTCTTGAGGCAATCTAGTGAGTAGACAGGATTACAGAGGAGAGAGGAGAAGAGAAATGGGTCAGCATGGAAGGGATGGGCAAAAGAAGTTGAACCTACAAATAAAACTGAAGTGAAGTGTAGGAGAAAATCTAAAAGGTAAGAGGAGATAGGAAAAAAATTAAGAGAATATGATCAATAAAAAGAGAATATTTCCCTTTAGAAAGAAGAGATGGGCAACATTTGATAAATACTGCAGAGGGCTTAAGCTAAGGACAGGTAAACACCTGTTGTATTTAGCAATAAGGAGGCCAAACCATAGTGAGAATGTTTTCAAGAAGCAGTGGAAGTGGCAGCTACTTGAGGAATAAGTGGGAGGTGAGGAAGTAGACACAATAAGTAATGATAATTCTTCAGGTTTTCTGTGGAAGGGAGAACAGAAATACAATGACAACGGAAGAGGATATAATGTTAAGAAGAGTTTTTGTTGGTTCTTTAGGAGCGTTGGCAGCATTTTCAACGCTGTTGGAAGAGACTCAGTCAAAGGTGAGTGATACAGACGCAGGAAGAGAATAATCAATAAAGAGGGTCCTAGACCCTGAGAAGGCAGATGTGATTGGGAATGGTGGGCAAGTTGGAGATTCATTTATGGAGGAGGAAGTAAGTCTTTCTTTGTAACAGGAATGAAGAAGAAGAACGTGGATGCTGATGCAGGTGCTGATGCAGGTGAGGCTGCGCATTTGGCATGTGAACGTTGAGGCGGTTTAAATACTTCAGCAAATAGGAGACAAAGTTACGTGCTGAGAATGAGGGGTGGGACCAGGCAGGGTAGTGGACTGGGCTTCATTTATGACACTAATGTGGTTAATTCAGGCCCAAACGCAGAAGCTCTGTTGGTGATCCTTGTCCATCGAGTTCAAGTCTCCTTGGAATGTGAGATGGTTTATTCTGGGACTTATCTTCGGATCCAAGAGACAAATTCCGAATCTCATGTTTGTTCTCTGACTATCCCATGTCATACACACACCTGACAAGAAATACTTTGGGCTTTTTACTTAGTAAATTCAGCTCAAAAGCTGTTTATAGGACATCTACAATAGGCCAGGATTTGAGGATATGAAAAGGAATAATTAATGTTTCTACCTTCAAGGATCTGTCCTTCAGTGACATAAAATGCAATTCGAAGAAGAGCTGACTTTTCAGAACTGACTTTTGGATTACCTGCTTTCTTTGAATATCCAGTCTATGATTCTTTTCAATAAATATAAATGTTAAGTAATAGCTTCTTTGGGAATACTGTGCTCTACTAAGATGAGCAAATTAGGACAAAATTTAATGAATGTGTATAATAATTAATAATGAAACGTCCCTGCTTTATGTAGTTTTTTAGCTTTCAAAAAGCTTTATATTTAATGTTGCTCTTTACATTATACAAGACTTTCAGATACGTTATTTTAATACTTTATACATCTTTTAATAACCACATTAATTCTTAAAGTTAAGTCTTAATACTTCCCTTTGGAAGACAAGGAAAATGTTAGAAAGCTAACATTTTGCACCCCTAATGTGCCAGGCATCTTACATATATTACTTTATTTGATCTGCTCAAAACTCCATGATGCTGATGTTATCCTTATTCCACAGACAGAAATGTAGAGGCTCAGATCTTGACTGAGGCCCTTTAGCTGGGAGATGTGTGGGATTGAGAGTCAGGTCTGCTGATGCTATAGCTCTTGTATTTTGCACTGTGCACTATTTTCTTAGGGTGGTAATAAGCTAATCTCCTACATCTTTGTAGCCACTCTTTGAAATGGGCAAAAACACTGAAAGGTTAACAGTCTCATCCTAGGCAGTGGGCAGGCAGGCTTCTAGCTTCCAGCTCAGTGCCCTTCCCACTACCCCTCACCCCCAGCCCCCACCCCACATTGTGACTCTGTGTTAAACCCAATGGTCATCCCACCTAACATTACCTAGTGACCTGCTAGAGTCTACAGCACTTCTGGGAAGTCATCGCCAGTCTGACCTTAGGGAACAAGTCAGTTCTTAGGAGAATCTAGCTCACTGGCTTGTTCTGTTTATAGCACCCGGATCTTGCTGCATTTCTGTGCTTGACAGGCACTAATATTCAAGCTTCCTTCTTTCTTACAAAACAGACAGGTGAGTCAAGGAAAAAAACAAATGAGAGGGGTTTGTTAAGGGCTGGGAAATATTGACAGATTTGTGGCAAATTTCAGGAAGAGGCACAGAAGTAATAAATGATCTGAAGAACAGATTCATGAGGGGAAAATGTAAAAACAACAACAATAATAGCAATAAACAAAAACAAGCCAAATCTTAATGACATATTTCTTGACCAGTACAGGGAGTGAAAATGGTCCCTTCTGAGGCAAAGTGCCAGCAGATTTGAAACACAGTTTAGAGGCCTAAGCGGTAAAACAAATAATCATAACAGAATATTTAGATTGAGCATTAAAAGAGGCTCATCTGAAACTCTCAGGGCATAGACTGATCTTCTAATGAATGGATCTTTAAATGCAAAATGGCTTATACCCCTCATATGTGGCTTTTCACTCTAGAGCAAATTATTACTAATTGGAGTTACACTACTTTAAAATGGGTAACAATTCTGACGTCAACTGACCTGCCCTGTGCTGGCCCTGGGCAAAATAGTGAAGGAGGTTGAGTTAGCTTTTTGCTTCTACCCACCTGAAGATCTTTCTTTTCCTCCCCCTTTCCTCTCCCATCTCTCCTCATGTGTCCAGGGTCTTTACTCTTTCCCCCTGGGGCCCCCAGGCTGGGACCGTCCCTTGGATATTTCTAGCATTCTTCTTTCAAACATGACTTCCTTCTGCCCCATTTCCTCTAACTTTCATAATGAACAGCAATCAAATTCCTTACCATTATAAGAATACATCAGTTATCCAGGAATATTTACTCCTCTCTACTTCCCCTCTCCTTTGCAAAGGAATCAAAACTGTAACCCAGAAAAATAGTTTGAAAGGGGAGACTAGCTTGATTTCTCTCACACTGTTTTTCTTAAAGAGAAATCCCAGCCTCTGAGGTTCTGTTTACTGAATTAGCATCACAAACAAAATAGGCTGTAGGATATTTATAATTTCCCAAGATACCAAACTTTCAAGATATTCTTAAAACCCTAAGAGTGGCTCGCTGTCAACAGGTAATTTATTTGTTAAACAGAGCTTATTTTTAATGTAATTTTTTTGCATCACGTTCCTCTAGGAACTGGAATAAGCTCATTCCAATCATTTTATGCATTTAAGAGGAATAATGCTGCATTTAGAAAAAAACACATAGCTCAGTATTTTTATTAGTTCAGATATTGTCCCACCTCTGAGTTATGATTTACTCTACATAGAATAAATGTTACTATGGAAACAAATGGTGCATTGGGACAAAACACAAATTTGAGAAAAGATGTATCTACAGTATGCTTTCAGGGCTTTTGATTTTATGTAAGAGAAACAAATTCTGCTTGACTTAAGCCAGAGTGAAATTGATTAGATGATGTTGGAGAGTTTTCACAATCCATGCAAAGACTCAGAAACTGAATGACTGATCACAACCAAGGCCACACCCCGGCAGAGCTGTGTAGGCTCCTAGATGCTATTGCTGCCCCAGCACTGCCATCCTGGACACTGGCACCACCCTGGAACCCCACCAGAACCATGCTGGTCGGCCCTGCGCCTGCGTGAGTTGGTGGTTCTGGGCTCCGCTCTGATCACTGACTTCAGTTTAAAAACCCCATTGGCTGAGCCCAGGCCACATGCTTGTATCCTGGCTAGGAGGTGGGAAGCAGAAAACTTGTCCCTTCCAGTTTCAATAGTGGGAGCTGGGCCCGCTTCCCACCAACACCTAACCGGGGAATTCCCCAAACACACAAAAGGGTCTTAATGCTGCATATCTAAAAATACACAGAAACTTAAATCTCACTCAAGCCACTCAGCACGCTTGAAACGGAAATTCTCAAGCAAGTGCAACCAAAAGTGAGCTTGTTTTAATAATTAACCCAGATTTCAGCTTCCTTTACTATTTGGAGATAAACTTGAATATCTCCACCTTATGTACCTTGGTGGCATTCTTGCTCTTTTCCCAAAGAAGGCAGTTCCACACTCTACAGGGCACATGTGCAATGGGATACATGGTAGGGAGAGAGCCAGCAGGCTTTCCTAAAGCCTAAGATCGAAGTCTTGCGTTTAAAATCTTTCCTCTGGGCCGGCCCCGAGGCCAAGTGGTTGAGTTCACACGCTCCGCTGTGGCGGCCCAGGGTGTCACTGGTTCGGATCCTGGGTGTGGACATGGCACCACTCATCAGGTCACGCTGAGGCGGCATCCCACGTGCCACAACTAGAAGGACCCACCTCTAAAATATACAACTATGTACTGGGGGGATTTGGGGAGAAAAAGCAGAAAGAAAAAACAATCTTTCCTCTGGAAAATTGGGAGAAACATCAAATAATGTTACACAAGGTGAAGTAAAGATTTGGACTGAAATATATGCACAGCACAATTCCTTTATGATAATAGGAATTTTTTCTGTTACATCGATAGAGAAGCACTTCGGAGCATATTTAGTTGGATTCGTGATGTTAACAAATCAATGAAATTCACTAAGGGTCTTTGCGATGGAGTTTTGCTCTTTAAACTAAATTATAGAAATAAATATCACACACATTCAAATCATAATTCAATTTATTCTATAGCATAATATATGTTACATATTAATATATAACACATAAATCATAACCCTCTGGAATATATAGCACATAATTAAATATTAAACATGACATACAATTACGTAATGTATATAACATAATATAGTACAGCATATAGTTTGTCTTATTTCTCCTGTTGCTTAATTTTTCTCTTTACCTCTTATTATTTGTTTGCCCATTTTGAAACTCAGTAAGTGACAGTCTAATAGAATATGTATTATTAATTGTTAAACAGGTGGTTAAGAGAGAGGGTTAAAGTAATATTTGTAATGATTTATTTCGAGTCTTTTTTTGTAATTAGTCTCTGTTTTTGCCAGCATAATAGGGAAATTGAAAGTTGGCTGGATATCATTTTAAGCTACTATTCATTCTCATTTCCCCATTTTATTTTTATGACTATTTATTGGCTAGTTCAAGATACTAGATACATTTAATTAAATCATCAATGAGCAGTCAGTGTAAGAAGAATATGAAGCAGAAGAGGAGAGTTGGAAAAGTTTTCAAAAAAGCAGAATATAGGAGAATGAGTAGGAAAATGAATGGGTGAATGAAACAGAAATGCCTCCATAAGGGACCTGATAAACAAAGCCAGGTGTTCCAGAAGTAAACCCGCTTCCTGTTTCTTCCCCTCCATCCAGCTGTGCTCCATGGGAGGCCACTCTTTCATCTGGGTGCCCTCCTTTTGATAGTTAAAATGGCTACTATGGATTTAGGAATAAACATGCACACAGTATTACTTTTTCACAAGAATGGCACCATTCTCTATTCTGTTAGCGGAGATGGTCTCCACCTACCTGTTTGTCTAGGGAGGGGATTTGAAGACCCACTTTATACCAGATCTACTCTACATGGGAGCACTTTGTAATAAGTTCTAGCCAGCATCACATTCCACAGAGCTTGGAAAAGCCAATGCAGTGGGGAATCCGGCCTCCTAAGGTGTGGATGCACCTACTTATGCATCCTCTCATGCATACATCACAGGAGAAGGCACTCTTATGCAATGCTCACAAGTAAGGGCTGTGGAGTCTGAGAAATGTGGTGAAAACCACAGCCCCACAACATGCCAGATATATGCCCGTGAGGAGATTACCTAACGTCACTAATCCCCGCTATGCGCATCCACAGTGTGGGCGAAATCACAAGACTTACCTCACAGGCTGTTGGAAAGAGTACATGAGGAAAAAGCTCTCAGGATGCTGCCTGGCACGCAGTAATTGTTATACTCAGAATATGGTTACTTACTTACATGCCTTATAGTTTTATAAAAAATTTCATGTTTTTTCCCATTTGACCTTACTACATACTATGTTGTAGACATTTTTAGTATTACTATTTTATATATTTTATAAAAATTCTTTAGGCTCACAGATGTTGAAATAATTGATTACAATCCTTCAGAACAGTAATTGTTGGGACTGGAGTTTTAACTCAGGCATTCATATTTTAGGACATTTTCCTGGACTGTTGTCAACTAATGATTTTGTCTTCTGCTCCATCATAATACTCCTTTCATCTAACTCATCCTTTAAATATAAATGGACTCAGGTATGCTTCCAGTTTTTGTGGTATAGTAGGTTAATGTCACTATTTTTTGATGTCTCAATTATGATTTCACATTTCATGTGGGTACACACTGGAATTTTGAATTAAAGTAGAAATTTAGATCTTGTTGTAATTTAATAGTGGAGACTTTGGAGATATGGTCATTTCTTTTTTAGAATGCTATCTTAATATACAATATAAGCACAACAAACTGTACGTGCATAAAGTGTCTAACTTGATGAATTTGGCATATGTGTACTCTCATGAATCCATCAGCACAGCCAAGATAAGGAACATTTTCATCACCCCCAAAAGTTTCCTGTTACCCCCAGTAACCCTCTGCTTTCTCGCCTCTCACCCCTTCCTCACCTTCAGGCAACCACTGATCTGCTTTATAGCCCTCTAGATAGGTTTGTAGTTTCTAGAATTTTATATAAGTGAATCATACAATATTACTCTTTTTTGTCTGGTTTGTTTCACTCAGCACGATTATTTCAAGATTCATCCATGTTGTCACATGAATTGATAGTCCATTCCTTCTTTTTGTTGCATAGTATACCACAGTAAGAATATACTACAATTGTTTATCCATTGATCTAGTGACGGACATTTGAAGTGTTTCTGTTTGGGATATTACAAAGAAAGCAACTCTGAACATTGGTCTACAAGTCTTTGGGTGGTTATATGATCACATCTCTCTACCCAGGAGTCGAATGGCTAGGTTATATGGTTGGGAAGGTGTATGTTTAACTATGTATGAAACTTCTGACTTGTTTTCCAAAGTGTTTTTACCATTTTACATTCCTACCAGCAGTGCATGACAATTTCAATTTCTCCACATTTTTGCCAACACTTTGTAGGTCAGTCTTTTTAATTTTAGCCATGCTACTGGGTAGTAGTAATATCTCCTTGTGGTTTTAAATTTTCCTTTCCCTGATGACTAGTGAGTATCCTTTCATGTACCTAAATGCCATCTGTATATCTTCCTTTTCAATTGGTCATTTGTCTTCTTCTTATCGAATTATAAGAATTTTTTCTATATCCAGATAGAAGTCTTTTACTGGATATGTTTTGCACATATTTTTCTCCCAGTCCACGGCTCACTTTTCATTTTCACGACAGTAAAGCAGAGGAATTTCCACCCTGAATATTTTCCCTCCCGGGACTTCCTCTTCTTTGTCTTGAATCTCGTTGTCAACTTCTTGTCCAGACATGGCTTGTTGCTGAGCCCCCGGCACACCAGCTCTGCTTCTTAGACGGGACCTTCTTGCTGTCCTTCACAGTGGTCATTCTTCCGATTCTATGTGTTTAGTCCCCTTGGTGCCCTGCATCCATCTGTAAGAAGAGAGACCCTGCCTGACTGGGTACTGAGGTAAGTGACACACCCTTGGAGTTTTAGCTCCCAGAATCACGGACTTCAGTGGAGTAACTGCATTTGTTAGAACCCTCACACACTCAAACAAAATGCAGCCATCTGGGACAAAACCAAATATTGACTAGTTAATGATGTTAATGAAGAATCTCATCATTTCTGCTTACTTATCAAACAGCCACTAAGTGTGAGGGCCTTCTCTATGAGTCTAATGGTCAAGAAAGAGGCTCCATACAGCTGACTACAGATTTCTGGAAGACTGACCCTGCATGTTAATTCCATGACATAGACAGAGGTTGCGTGAGTGTGGTTATAAAAGACATAAGTGATGCTCTAGATATGGAAGCCCTACTATTTCGTTCAGGAGACTTTCCAAGATGGATGAGCTATTTCTCACCAATCCGGGGCTTTTCGCTCCTCCACTGTGAATACATGTGAATTTCTTTCTATGACTTATACACCTTCCAGTGCTCTATTTCCTTCTGAATTCACACAATTATTAAAGGGAAATTGTTTGTAAAGGTTAAAGAATATCAACCTACTGATTATTTTGTGTCAAATTTTCAGGTGTCCTGATTATAGACATTGAATCCCCATTGATGAGAGTGTATCTCAGTTCTAGGTAAGTGTGACTGAAGATTCAGTTAGTACTTAGACCCATCCACTTTCCCCATGTTCAGGAATTTCTCAGAATTCACTTCTGAGGCTTGTCCCCTCACCCCTGGCCTTTCTGAAAGTTAATTCTAGAATGCTGCTTCTAAATGCAGCAATTGCCTCCTCAGCATGGATCCTTGGCCCATTTTCTCAGTGGTGGGAAAATTCGAAAAGAATAACTGAGAAGGATCAGCTCCCTTTTTGTTGCCCCTGCAGCCTGTCCTGTCAATCACCACTCTTGGAAGGCGCTTGGTGGGTCCTGATAAGGACAAGTTCCTCCTTGTTTCCCACATGGCCTCTAGCTGGGGACAGTCATCTACGGCCTTTCCTTGAGTCATGGGCTGACATGCTCACACTTGGCTGTCTTTTTGTACAGAGTTAAATAGTCAATTGTTCCTTGCCATCTGGACACTGCTCACTAGCAAATCATTGAAGAGACAAAATTTCTATTTTTAGTTTCTTATTTGGAAAAAAACCCCACATAAGACACCATTATAATCAAGTGTAGTTTCTTTTTTAAAACAGAAACTCTGTTCTTTTTGCTTTCAACTCTCCTTCATAGATGTCTATCCCATGATTGAGTCAAGGTGAACACTGTCATTTCATCCCATAGAAATTAGCTGGTTTTCGTCACAACTTCAACTGTGCATTTTATGGTGAATTCAGGTTTTAATACAGGTCTTTCTAAGAATTAAGTAACTGAATAGAGAGAAACTTAAAGAAAAAGCTAGTATTTGGCTTCCTGAAGGGAGAAAGCTTTAACTTGAGAGGGTGTGAATCACAGGAAAGGCTGGTAATAAAATGGGGCGTCTGCAGGAAGGAGTCTTGGAAGGTTTTGAAGGTAAATTCCAATTAGAAGATAAAAGAAAAAGAGACCAATTGCTAAAACAAGGTTGTGTGATGATATTTGCAGCTGGGAACATGATTAGAATGCAGAGGTGATAATAAAACCCAAGTGGGGAAGGGAAACTTTAAAGAACTAGATGAACAAAGAGGTAAGGTAAAATATTTTAAATCATGTTTAATGAGCTTGTGATAGAACAAGCCAAAAAGCAGAACTGAAATGTGCTGAAAAAAATGAAAAAGAACTTAAATACACCTCTGCCCTGTAATGAGGTGGGGGATGGAAAGAGACGGAGGATCCTTCTCACAAAGGGCTGCCCGGAGGGGAAGTCAAGGCACAAGCGTCCTGTGAGTGGAAGGTGGTGAGGAGTAGGAGTCCCCCTCCTCTTACCTTGCCTCCCCGCCCTGTTTTACCTGCTTTTCTGGGTTGATTATACACATCTAAATGCCTCGAGTCATTTTTAGCCACAGTCTCCTGGCATCCTGACTCATGTCATTGTGCACTGAGCTGTAGCTGGCAGACCAGTGTGCAGATTAACAACCTGACACACCATTGATTGATCACCTACTCATCCGGTACTTAATCATACACTGCAGCACATGCACTTCATTTTTAAGGTGAATGTGTTTTATCAGCCGGATTATAAGCACTGTGAGGACAAGGACTGTAGTCTATTTGTCTTTGCTTTTCTCATGGCACCCAATTGATTGCTGTTGGAAATAGAAAGCAGCCAAGAAATCCATGCAGGATGGAGAGCTCTGTCCCCTACCTGTTGGGTTTTCTAAAAGGTCTTCAGGAAAAAGACCATCTAGATGTGGGGGCCATCTCCAGCAATTCTGAAGTTCTCAGACGAATCCCGATGGTTTTATGTGTCCAGGAGCTGAAGAGCAGTCAACAGACTTCTGAGCTGCCGTCCTTGCTCCTAATCAGCAGTTGAGTTGTTGCTATTTCTCTTGGTGATAGAGGAACTGAGAGGCTATCTTGTTTATTTCCTTCTAATTGTGTATGGTCAGTTGTGCCTCAACATTAATGGATTCACATTGCAGAGGACCTGATAGAGGAAGGTGAGAATCAGTGTTTGATGGGGGTACAGTTGGACAGCTCACGTCTCTGCACCTGGACCCCTGTTAGATGAGTTTCACCATACTCAGTGTTTTGGATTCAACAGGGATTTTTCACTTAGCAATTTAGAAAACAAGTGTGCTAAGAAAAGCCAAACGTTTATCTGGTTAAACTATCTAGAAACATGTGGTTTATTACATATGTAACGTTCAGATATGTGTTCTTTTGTAACCAGAAATTCTTCTTCATTATGACTCTCTCCCATTGATCAACATCTTACTCCAGGTCTTCATCTTGGTCTTAGCCCTGAATATTTGTTCTCGGATTTTCGCTTTCCTAATTCTTGAGTCTCATTCAGCCTTTCCTGGTTTTTCATACGAGGGCCTCTCAGGCCCTTTATTAGCCCCAGGCCCCTTCAAAGTGGTGTTGGGCATGCTGCCATTGTTACATAAATGGCACTTGTTGATATAGATGTTACTGTTTCTCTTTATGTTATCGTATTCCCTGTCTTGATTCTTACTCTTTCAGTTGTCTCAATTCTGGAGTCCTCTGACCATAGCACAGCTCAAATGATTGCTGGGACAGTGGTAGGGATTGTCAGAGAGGAAGGAAGAAGGTTTGTCTTAATTTGGGCTGAATGTAAGAAGGATGAATCGGACTCAGATGGGTGGAAAGGAAGGGAACACAGAGGCACTTTTCCAGGGTTGCAAATGGCCCAGAGAGACTGTGTAGTGAAGAGATTGGAAAAGTGGCTGGGTTTGAGCTAAATGGTAGGCTGAGGAATCTGGCTGTTCTCCCATCACTGTGACAGCCTGATGAAGACATGAGCTGGGGCCTGGGGTGATAAGTGCTTTGTTCAGGAAGAAGATGAAAGTAAATTGGTGTAGAATTTGCCTCTTTAGATCCAACACTGCCCTGACAAAATGTCCACAAATTAGCCACTTTTTCAGGTGATTTTTCTGCCTCAAATTCTGAGCTGATTTGAAAAATTTGCCATGACAACCTTTGCTTGTTTTAATTCAATGTTTGAAACATAGAGTCTTAAAAGCTTCAATTGGTCATTCCCTCTAAGATATTTTTAAAAGATTTCCCCAAATTAATAAGTATTTGAACCGTGTATGCTCGTGTGTGTTCCTGAATGTCCACGGTGGTAGTCATTCTAGGATGGTCCTAAAGGATCTCTGTCTTGTGAATTCACATTTTTGTGTGATACCACCTGAGTGTGGGCTAGATATAGTAACTAAGTTCTAGTATATAGAATATGGTAAAAATCATGGTACATCATTTGCTAGATTTGGGTATAAAAAGACTGTGCCTTCCATTTGGGTGCCCTCTCTCACATTCTCTCTTTGGAGCTCTTGCTCTGGAAGCCAGTTACTAGATTGTGAGCAGCCTTATGGAGAGGCCCACATGGCAAGGAACTGATGTTTCCAGCCAAAAGTTAGTGAGGACTTGAAGCCTGTCAACAGCCACCTGAGTGAACCTGGAAGCATATTGTCCCGTTTGAGCCTTGAGATGACTGCAGCCCCAGCCCGGACTCAGACTGTAGTCTTGCCAGAGACCCTGAGCCCGAGGACCCAGCTAAGCTGTGCCTGGATTTCTGACCCACAGAAACTGTGAGATAATAAATGCTTGCTATTTTAAGCCACTAAGTTTTGGATAATTTATTATACAGCAATAGATAACTAACATATCAATTAATTGTGAACTTGTGGAATAAAGTTATGCTATGTCTATGTGATAAGATATAGTTGAGTCATTAAAATGATGAAGATTATTTAGTAATATGGGAAAATATTCACAGTATACTCTTATTTGTCAAAAGCAGATTATTATTAAACAACTTGTACTATGTGGTCCAAGATATATGTGAAAAATAATGGAATTATATTTTCCAACATATGTGTAAAATATGGATTATGGAATTTATGGCAGGTATATTTGTTATTTTACAAATTTCCTGCAGTGAATGTGCATACTTTTAGAACCAACTATGTTTTAAGAATGTACTCTTTAACATACTCTTAAACTCTTAAACTTAAAATACTCACAGGGTGGACCTGAAGCATGGTCCTAGTGGAAGTGTACTTGAAGGCACCGGGACATTTGGGAGTGGATTTCTAACAAACAAACTGATGGCTAACATTGTTGTAAGCTCAAGTTCAACATTACAAATGAGCAGTTTATTTAAAATAAACTTTCATTATTTATTAGGATCGAGGAATGCCTTCTTCCATAGGCAACATTCAGCACATCAGATATGTCCTTGATGCTTTGGTTGCACCAGTTATTGCCCCAAGATTCAGGCACCTACACTGGCACCCTGCTAGAAAGCTTATGTGGCTCAGGAGGAGGGCACTCAGACCACAGCTGGTCAGCGAACTAGAACCAGAGTTCTATGAAGATTAAGTGCTTAGGAGTTTGGGAATTGGTTTTGAGACTGCTTCTTGTAGTTGATAGAAACTTAACATTTTCTATACAATTCCTGTGCTAGCTTTCTCAAAGAAGAAAGACACTGGAACCCATCTGTTCTAGACGGAGATGAAACCTGTGCACCACAATTAAATATCTGCCATGGCAAAGGGAGATAATTTCTGTGGTTTGCTCATAATAATGGTTTTAAGTTCCTGTAGGACCCATTCAACTCTGGGGAAGACCTATTAGCTTTTGGAAGCAGACACAATGGTAATTTGGCTCAAACAGAAAAAACCTTCTTTCTGAGAATTCTAGAATTTTCTTCAGTTTTGCATCCGTTCTAATTAAATATAGGTGTAACTTAGAAGTGAAGTAATCTCATACTCATCCTTTGGAAAAAAAGCAACCAAAACAGTATTTTTTATGGTTTGTTTTAGTTTCTCTGAAACAACAATGCAGAGCCCACCCCAGCAGCAGTAATTGCTGGGGAGGATGGCAGAGGGAGTTCAGGCTTTGATATTAGATGCCCTGAGTTTGTTCTGCATCCTACTATTAGGTGCCTCTATGATCTTCCAGTCCTCAGTTTCCCTTATCTGCATCAAAAGTACTTATTTTATACGAATGTTAGGAGGATTAATTGAGATGACACTCTTAGAACCACGTCTGATATAAAGTATGTTTTCAATAAAAATACTAATTACTTTGGAGACCTATCAATAAATTCTTAGGAGAGCCCTTCCTGAAAAAGGACTTGGTTTTAATGAGCAATTTAATCAATGGGAAATATTTTGTAGAAATAGAGGATTTAACAGATTCTCAGATTATCAAAAAGTGTATAATAAATTGACGGAGCTGAACAGCAAAGTGCAGGGAGGGTAATGCAGCCTTGCTGGATATTTGGTAAAGCTCAAATTCCACAGTCCTTTGGAAATGGGAAGTAGGGCCATTAAAGCTCATTTCCATGGATCAGGGAGGTTTTTAAAATTCCCAGGAAGGTTCAGAGGAAGGAATGGATATTATTGTACCTGACCCCAGGCGACCCTGGCCCAGGAAGTTAACAACAGTCTTCCAGTTGTATCAGGTCAGAAGGTCATGTTTTTTTAGGAGAATAGAAAAGGCACTAATGTGGGAACCGGTTAGGAGAGGATGTGGTCATTGCCATTCTGAATTCTTCGGGAAAGAGCGAGCTGAACAATTGAATCACTTTAATCAGGGTTGCAAGTTTCAGAAGTTAAACCAGTTTCTGCATCTGGGAGCGCATGCAGAGGGCCCAGGAGGTAAGGAAAGAGGTCAGGAAGGTAGATGGGAAAATAGACTCACTGTTTGGGTATTCATGTAGTCTGTTATGTTAATGTTAGGATCTAGCCTTCCCTTTGTATGCTTGTGAGCCTTCTTTCCAATTTTCTTCTAGGAGTCTTCATATAAGTTTGAGATGTGGGGGATCAGAATTGGCCAGCCCAAAATGTGTCTCTTTGGCTTCATTATTTTTAAAGACAAAAGACTCTGGAAGAAACTTTGACCTTCCCCTCAACTGCCTAAAAGAATTTAAGATAGAAGGCCAGTCCCCAGACAGACCATCACCATAGATAACTCTGGGTTTGATAGACTGGGAGGATCCTTGCTAAACCCATTTTTATCAAAATTCTCTCTCTTGCGTTGCATTGCCTATAGATGGCCCAGCAAGCATTTGTTTACCAAGCATCTGCTTTGCCATCTCCATGTAAATTGTCTTCTTCCTCTCTGAAGTCTCAAACCTCTACCCCCGACATCCTCCTTTGTGCTTGGCTTAAAATGGTATTTAAGGTGGTGGCTTCTGCCATTTTGGTGTGTTACTCAGTTTTCCTGGGTTTCTCCCATGTATAAATATTATTAAACTTTGTTTGATTTTCTCCTGTTATTCTGTCTCATGACAATTTAATTCCTAGACCAGCCAGAAGGACCTAGAGGGTAGAATAATAGTTTTTCCTCTCTACAGAGGCTAGGGCATGTCCTTACCAATGAACCAAAAAACCAACAATAGTACCAGGTGCCGCTCTGCACCACGTGCCTCGTATATATCATCTCAATTGATCTTCACAGCAACCTTGTAAGGAATAGACTAGAACACTTATTTTTACAGATGAGGAATCTGAGGCTCAGAGATGGTGACAATTTGTTTAAAGTCAGACAGCTCAGACACGGGAGGTTGAAATTCAAACACAGAGTATGATGGCTAGACACTTTTCTCTACTTATTCCAGGGTCTCAGAGGAGAAAGGGGGAGCAATTTATGTCAGAGGAACTCATTTGTCCCAAAAGTGTCTAAGAATTTGTTTTAGTGCTCTCATTCCTAAAGCCTGGGCCGTTCTCAGATAGCTGGGTGCTATCTTCCTGCCTGACAGATAATTAGAGTAACTCTTCAAAACCACCTGAAATGTAAGGGACTTGTAGAGATGGAACCTTGAAATGGTTTGTGGTTACCAGTAAGTGTAATAAATAAAACAGTGAAGCTCATTAGTAGAGAGAAATGAGAGAGCTTCTAAAACACAACTTGTGAGAGTGAGAAAGGCCTAGAAAGGCAGTGTAACTAGTTCCTTAGAGATTTCATCAGTCCATTCTCAGCCACAACGTAGTCAGTTGTATTGATGGTTCAGATGTGTATGCCTGCACACTTTTGAAAAAGCTCAATTGATTTATTTGCGGAAAGGTCTCCCAATCTACAAATGTGCCAATTTCCATTTGGGGCTGAAACAGTTATATAGAAATTGCCTTCATTTACTCCATTTGCTACGTAGCCAGAGCCTGTCTATGTCAAATTTGGTGTTCAATTTTCTTCTCTATTTTTAGTTCTATATTTAGTTTATCCCCTTCCAAAGATGCATAACCAAAAGGAAAGAAAGATAGATAGGAAGAAAGAAAGGAAGAAAGAAAGTAAGAAAGAGAAACAGCAGAGAGAAATTTTGTCTTCTCTGTGTGCATTTTATCAACACAGCCTCAGCTTGAGATCCCTTGGGAGAAGCCTTTCAAGACAGGCAGAATGATGTCCTTCCTGCCACAACATAATTTTCCAGCTGCCAGGGGAAAACTACATATTGTGCCCCAAACAACAACCAAGAGAGGATAGATAATAATCCTTCCCTAAGGACGCTTGCTTCAGCTTCCCTTGGAAAGGGCTGTAGAAATGATCTGGAAGTTACTATTAACTGTATTTTAAAAGAGACAAAATGGATTCTTTTATTGGAATGGCTGTACTGCTTTTGGCAGGCAGGTCTCCATTTTTATTTAGCAAGCTATAGCACAACTGGTCTAAGGCATGGGAACAGCAAGAGTGGGCAGAGCACATCTGGGCTAAGATTAATTTTAATGGGGAAAAAAGTCTGCAGAGGGGTTCAAATTTCTTTCTTGGTCCTCCTCCCGAGATCTTCTTGTAAGCGCAAAAATCCTGTGATGTCACAGCAATATGTGTGAAAACCACATGTTTGATGCAATACAGCTCTACACAGACCTTATCCGGAAGCTTATAAGAAGCATGTGCAACTTTTTTAGAAGCCCCCGATTGAAAGCAAGTGTGGCCTGGGGAGGCTCCTCACTCAGAATGCTGTGGATCAGCAGTTACCAAAACGCTCAAGGTGCTGCCATGTGAAAACTCAGGTTTCCTTTTCAAGAACTGCACACACCAACGTCCTAAGGGTGTCTGCCAATGGTGCAGAGCGGCCCTGAGCTCTCAGGTCTCCTCTAATGAAAACATTTTCGGAGGACTCACCATTGAGCTGTTGCAGGCCCTGCCAAAGCCTTCCACCATCCCTGCCAGTGGGTTCTGCTATAAAACCAGAAGTGGTTAGCAGTACTTTTATCAAAAGCAAATAGCAAATAATAATTTCCTCAGGATATACATCCTCTCAGAAAAGAAAAAAAAATCTTGTTTTGACGGAAAAAGGAAATGTATAAACAGAGTCAATTGAGAGCCCTCCTCGTTTTCACATTATCTGCTTTCCTCCAACCATAGCAGTGGGGAGATTCTTATGCTTGAAAAAGGTCCCTTGAGGTGGTTCAGTTCTGTCCCTGTAGCTTCAATTCCAGCAGCTAAGAGTCTCTCTAATCTCTAAACCTGCCAAGAATGGAGATTGCCCACCCTCCCTCGGCACTTTGTTCCAGTGTGTAACAGTGCTCACTGTCAGGAAATGCTTCCTGGTGCCCAACACGTGCAGGTGGTGCAGTTTGCATCTGCTTTCTCCTCACATATCCTCCCACTATCGCCTGCGTGTCAACGTCCTTCACAAACTTGAAGACTCAGAGTCAATCACACCTCACTCTTCCCTTTTCCAGGCCAAACCCACAAAATTTCTTTCTTTACCTTTTCCTTTGGGGTCCTACTTTCGAACCCGTGTCTTTGGCTTGCCTCTGAAGCGTCCCTATCCCGAAGAGAGTTTGCCATAGTGGGAAGATCATCCCAAGGTCCCCCGGGCTGCAATGTTCAGATTTATATTTTGGGTCCAGAAATAGTTCAGTGAACTTAGGGTCACAGTGAAATTTTTTGACTTGTTCCTAAAAATAGTACTGGGAAAAAATGTTTCTCAATTTTGTGTACCTATGGGAAATTAACTAAAAAAATCCCCCATAGGATGTGCTAAAAACAAACAGAAGGCCTGAAGCATCTATATTCTGATCTAAATTATGGCTGGGTTTTCAAAGGTGAAAAACAGTTATGGTAGAATTAACATCAAATGAAAAAAATCATCAGTAGCTTCATATCTTGTTCTGGTGACATTAATATGAGAGACATAATTTATTATCCTGAAATAATTTGACATAAATGGGTCCCCACAAAGATTGATGAGTCAAGTCAAACAGAAGGAAAGAAACCAAACAGTTGCTGAAGAGTCTTGTGAAGTTCCACGGAACCGTTCGTGCTTTTCATTAGTCACCAGTTAAGGACCAGAGGTCAGCCACCAACAAGCTACGGTGGAGATGCGCCAGTCCTTCACCCAGCCCTGAAATACATTGGGGTGTTCCTGACTCAGGAGATTATATTCTATGAAATTTGGTCTTGCATGTGTTGAACAACTGCGTGGCATTAACTTTTCATACTTGAAATATAAATTACTGCCATGCAAAGAGACCCTTCAGGCATCAGGTCAGTTTGGGCTCTTGGCTGGATACTCCTACTCCAGAAGTGAACCAGCAAGACCATTCCAGATTTTTTAAGCATCTTAAATAAAGGAAATTCCAGCTCACCACATGAAATCCTTTGGCAGAGAGAAGGAAATATGGCCCAAGCTGCTGACTTATTCTGATAAATACTTGTAAATTCAGAAAAAAATCAGAAGGATCATGATTGTAAAGAAAAGTGGTAATTGACTCCCGAGTCATAGTGCACTCAAAATATTCTTTTGGGGGGTTTTACGTATATATGACAGCAAAATAGATTGTTTACATGTTGTTTTAAAAAATAAATATTAGTTACGTTTTTAGAAGATTTACTTCCATGGAATAAAAAATGTAAGATATCATCTAACTAGCTTTTATAAATGAGACCTAGTTGGGTCGGGGGGGGTTGGTCAGACAGGTTATCACCACTTACAAAGGGATGAAAGTGAAAGGAATTTGAGTCTCTCTCAGGTCACAAGTGGCTCAGGGGTGGGATGCTTAATTCACACCCACATGGGAGTAAGGAGACTAACATCCTATTCCTCTTCTGAAACATGCCGTCCAGGAGCCCTCCAACGGGATCAAAGTCTCATGAGGGATTTTTGATGTCTTTTGGTCCCTACTGTGAGGTGGTGAAGTTATTCATCCAAGACAAAATCACGGAATATAAGAATTCAGTGAATCTTGGAGATAGTTTAATCCAGCTTTCCTCTTTCTACAGATGAGGCAAACCAGGCCTCTGCAAGTTTATCCAAAATCAAGCATGCGTGCTTGACTCGAGACCACAGCACAAGTCTTTTGGCTCATGGAAGAGCCAGAACCAACTGAAAGCCACAGGGAACTCGATTTCGTTTATGGAGCAATAAAACAAATTCAAAGTCCATTTAGGCCAGAATGTTCTTTTCTTCGCATATTTGACACTTCAGTACCTATTCTGGGGCTTAGCATTATGTGCTCATAGACTATACATAAGGTACCATGTGTTTCTTCTGGTAAATCAAAAGTAGTTTTTATGTTATATTGGGAGGAAGGTTTCATCTACTAGCATAAAACATTATAATAAACTTCCAGTGCACCCTTCCCCCTGCAAAGGCATTCCATTCTGCATGTCATAGGCAACCGCTCGCAAGGAACACGCGCCATGTGAAAAAGCAATTACTGCCTTGCCTAAGGAATGAAGCTGATTCTATCAGCATGTCTAGGCTTTTGCAGATAAGAAGAGAGTGAAGCCATGGATTACTAAGACTACTGCAGTTTTTTACGTTTTGAAAATTCATTCTTTGCTAATGATTAGTGACGGAAAAAAGTAAGTTAAGTACTGCTTGACAGTTTGCTCAATAGGAGCTCTGTAATATCACCTCTCCTAGTCTTCTTTGGTATAGAACCAGCCATCCATATTGACAGCTTCTTTCCCTTTTTAATAAGTTGTAAATTGAGCAACATAATTCTTCCCGTGTCCAAGACTAGTCAGCCAAAGTACTCAGAAATTGGCTGGCTGTACATTCTAACTTGTCTGTCATCACTTTCTTTCATTACAGTCCTGTGGTTGGCTTTTGTACACTTTAAGAACCTATTCACTAGTGGTTCACTTAATTTGGGTATATGCTACATGTTATTCTGTGCTTGTGTTAGACCAAAATGCCACATGGCACAACTGTATCCAGATGATCACTGTGCAGATAAAAGGGTTGCTTTGGGGTTTGCCAAGCTTCCCTCTATAAGACTTCTCTTTTCACCATTGATAAAATTGATGAAGTCTATCAAATTTTGTCCATTGTGCTGTTATTTCACAGAAATGGCCTATTCGTGAGTCTCGTAATTCCCTCTCCTCTTACTTGTGAACATATCTGAAAGGAACACTGATAAGATATTAGGTCCCGTGAAAGAGAGGCCCTTCCTTTTGATTATCCTCTGGTAGAGCTCTTCAGAATGGAATGGACAAGCTTTTAAGGAGAAGGCTCTTTGTCAGGGGAAGTATTTATACAGAGAATGGGATCCTATGTGAACTGGAAGCTTGGGATGGATATTTTCTAACACTCCTTCTGGAGTTGAGATTTGTTGACATGGTCCTCAAACAGCTCAATGTAGGGGAGCCAAGGGAAGCTGAATAAATATAAATGGAAGGTTTTTGTTTTATTATTCTTAGTAGTTTTACTCGAAAAAGGAAAAACGTTCTTTATTGTTTCTTTGTTGTTGAAAGAGTCGTGGGGGATGAGGGTTTTGTTTCGCAACAAGAGAAGAGCAGTTGAGTGTGTTTGGAGTGTGGGAAATTATCCTAAACTGTGACGCACGTTGTAGATTCTTTTGCAGGAGCAGCCAGAGACTGGTTTCGCCTCTCCTTAAGGAAGGAGGTACCACTGTACAAGCTAAGGCAGAGGGAAGATGTGCTAGTTATACAGATCGTCTCCCCGCATATTTATGAGGCAACCTTTTTCTAAAGCCAGCGAAAGTAGGTAATCATTACATCTCCTGGGTGAGGTGGTAAACAACTCACGCTCCGACCGGCAGAGCATATCTGTGGGCTCACAGTTCAAGTCAACCGTGCAGGGAGGAGGGAACTAGAGGAAATGCAGTTTCGTTTCCCAGTAACTCCCCCCACCTGAATTAAGGTGGGAAAGGAGGAGAACATCTGTAAAAATAACAGCATGCAAACTTCAGAAGGACGGGACCATGCCCGCTTAACAGCAGTTTGAGTCCTACATGCTTAAAAAATCCGCAGGGATGAATCACCGTTCTAGAATTCTGGATAATCTCTGCATATGGCAAAGAACGACACCAGCTGAATAAAGCCAAGGGACATCTGCCTGCCTGGACACCAAAGACATTAGCAACTGGATGGAAAGAAAGAAATCCAAATGTTCATTCTCAGAGAATCATCGTTTCATTGACTTGATCACTGACAGACATCTTCAGCATGATTACAAGAGAATTTTGAACATATCAAAGACTCTCAGGTTACCGCTGAGATTTTCTTCTAAGCCTTTGTAAATATAGTGATTAATAAAGAAATTTCAAGGCCCCACAATCATGGGCTGTGATCACACGAATGTGAATTATTAACACCAAATAACCAAAATGATTTCTATCTGTCATGTGGTCACATAGAAAGTGGTGGGAGCACAGCTGAGCCACTAGGGAAGACCCAAGATTTCATTGTTTTCCTGTGAGTGTCTGAGTGTTAATGTGAATTCCGAGGATGCTTTTATGTGCAGCACTGTAGGCAGAGCTGCCACTTGCTGTCCTGTGAGTCCCAGAACTCCCCTGACTTGGCAGCCCACAGGGTGCCCCATGTCCACTGAGCCCTGCCAGCCCTGCGGTGAGCAGGCCTATCAAATACAGACATTGCCGGTTTCTGACTCTCAAGTGTCTTACAGAAAATAGAGCCAGGAGCTCCATCTGGCATTCTGTTTGCTAAATGTCCCATTGATGTCAAATACCAGGAAATGTGGCTGTTTAAAATCCCAGGGAAGAAGATTTCCACTCAGCAGCTTCCTAATGGACACACACACTCGGTGAAGCAGAAGCCCTCAGCTGTAGTCTAGTCACAGGCTCTTGCACACCAGCTCTCGGGGCCTCCACTGTGAGGTCGGAAGACACATGGCTGAGGGAAATGGACTCTTCAGCTTCGGCGGCTTATTCTATGCTAGAAGCCGATAGAGGGCAGTGTTGCAAAAGCCTGCAAAAGGCCACACTCCACAGCCTACCAGGACCACCACAGCGCTTACCTCCGGCCTTCTTCCACACTCCTGTACCAGTTTAATGATGAACAGGAGCAATTAAAGCAGCTATTCCACAAAACATACGGCTTCTGGTCAAAGCTTGTTATTGCTTCATCACCTCTTTGATATTACAAATGGCCTCATAATAATTTTTAATCATTATTCCTCACCAGTGCTTTTCTGCAGAAGGCCACATCCATTAGCCTCACTTTTCAGAAGACTGAGATCCAGAAAGGTGACCTGGATGGCTTGAGTTACGCAGTCCAGAACCAGAAAGGGCTAGAAAGAACACTCAGGGTTTCTGCACTATATGCTGGGGAGTTCTCAAAATATGCATACTTTGCTATCTTTGAGTGAAAACCATTAACAGCCTTCATTTGCTCCTGATTAATTAGGGATGGTTGTCTGGTTTGGCAGTTAATAGACAGGACCCCTGTCCCCACCGTCCCCTAATTGCCCTTTATCTCAGTTGAAGTTGATAACTAATGACCAAACCAGCTAATTAGGCCCATCTGCAGCCCAAGAAAGGCATTAGGGAGGGATGGGAAACCGACACATGAAATCAGGCCAAATAGTGAAACTGATCCACGCATTTAGGGGTATCCTTCAGTATTCCTCCCTCCTCTTAGATAACCGAGAACAGACTGTCCAGAGCCTGGGAGTTGTCAGATCCCTCTCTTGCACTCTACCGCCGTTGACCCCTGACTCCTACACGATCTCATTTTGCATCCCACATTCTGAAGGCATTGAATCATTTTTGGCTAAGCACGTATTGGCTTTGGTGTCACCTACATGCATAGCCTTGCTGCTTCATTTGAGGCCTGGTGACACATTCTATTATGTAATGTGCTGGCAGTTGAGTAAGATTCCAACCCTCCCTGTTATGTATGAAATGTCAACTCTAAAGTGGAGACTATTTCTTGCAAAATGGTGTTGATAAATTGATAAATGGAATCAACTGACAAACAGCCTGATAACAATGCAGTATCCTTTCATTGCCAATTTATCTCTAAAACACTGTTAGGCAAAAGAAGGATTTACGGCCTAAGTACGTGACATTGTATATTTCGGAATGACGGATTAAGATGACAAAGATTTGCAGTCAGACCTTGACAGTAAATGTGCACTTGTCACTTGTTGCAGTGCAGTCTGGCGGAGCATAAAGGTCAGGCCTGGTTGGGTGGCACATCAGGCAGCAGAAGCAACTGGTTTGGGGCTATGAAAAATTCATCTCTTTGGTGGCAGCTCTCTGTCTGGCACCTAGAAAAGACTGTTGGCCCCCAGATAGGCAACTGTGACTTTCGGTCTTAGTAAGCGCTGTGCCAATCTTGGGGCAGTCGGAAAGGGTGGAGGAAAGCATGGTGCTTTGATGGCTCTGGCCTGGCCTAAAGTGACACACCCAAGTCTAAAAGGTTTGTGCCCACATCCTCTCCGCTGCAGCTGGGTCGCTGGTGGCAATCACCTTGCAAGATCTGGCATATGCAGCGCCAATTAGAACTCGGTTGGATCTTGATATAAATGGGCCGTATGCTTATTCTTCTCAAATACATCTTAAATCAGTCTGGGGGATTCAGAGACCACTATAAAACCATTTGGCCTAAAGTTTGTGTAAGTTTCTCTGATCCAAAATGGCACCTTGTGTCCAGGCGCTTTGGGTGCAGCCAACTGTTTCATCTCAAGTCATTGTCAAATGTCAGGCATAAAAGAACTCTTAAGGCTAATGCGGTGCAACCTCTCACCCTGTGCACAAGGACACTGAGGCTCAGAGAAGTGTAAAGACTTGCCACTAGGTTGTGGCAAGGTGGAGAACAGAGTCTGCTTCTAAAGTCAGAAGGGTTCAAGTTTCACTCCTCCAGTCACTGTTCAACAGTCTTGCATGACTCTGTAACCTTTTGAATTGTTGAGATGACATGAATAAACGCACATATGCTAGTGTGCCTCAGAATTTCCTGGAATACTTGTTAAAAATGCAGATTCCAGACTCCCTCCCACCCTCCAGCAGAGATTCAGATTCAGGTTTGCGTGGGGCATTCTTTGTGGAATGCTGTAGAGAAAAGCGTGAGTCTTTGCTCTCTCATAGTGACACAGCCTCGGGTCGATGTCTCTTCACTCTGCTTTCTAGTCTCAGCCCAGCCATTGACAAGTATATCCTGAAAATGTAGCTTCACTTTGCTAAGTAGGAATAACTGTCAACCTTATTCACATTACAGTCTACCTTGAGCATGCCTCTCTTCTGGATCACCAACACTTCTCTCCTCCCTTGGCTTTGTTCAGAGCATACTCTTCCTGCCTGTGTGTCTTATTATGCCCACCAGAAGGCCTGACATTGAGAATAAATGTGAACACATGCCTATTTTATAGAGCACAGGCCATCATGTCTCAACCTGCTGTGTTCTATCACCAGCGTAGCACTAGGCAAAGCTGGGACTTTCATTCAAGTGGCTTGTTGATGATGTTACACGGTATCCATAAAATCCTGCTCACTTCTTCATGGTCTAATACTTACATTGTTCATGTAATAGAACACATTTGTAGTTTAAGTACAAATATATATACATTTTTTAGGCCAACCCAGTGGTACTCAATATATTTTTGTTTCTGACCACCACAAATTTTCTATTTTTCTAGAAGTAGAAAAATTAAAGTCAGTGACAGCAACAAGAAGATAATTCACTATGTAGTTTCTGTTGTACCTAAAATTGGAGTTCTGTTTAAAATTACATACTTCAAAATATTTCAACCATGTCCAAACACTTTATTAAAGACCTGGTATTTCTTTTTAAAAAATGTCCTGATTTTGCTTATTGAAAAGACAAGATTATAATCAAGGAAAATTGAAGAGAAAATAATTCGCTATTCAAACACATCAGCTGGTTTTAGTCTTTGCAGTTTTCTTTCTATCCTTGTCTATATACTTGTAATTCAAGGAGGTTTGTTTTCTAGTTTCAACTCGGCCATTAATAAGTATGATCTTGAGAAAGGAACTTAACTTTAATGAGTAGGAATAAATGTCCATCTCATTTATGCCACTGGGTCGTTAGGGAGGCGGGGAGTAGGGAGGTAATACAGGTGAAAATGGTCTGCATAACGTAAAATACCTTAAATGCCAGAACGTTGCTATTTTGATCTAAGGCTCTTGTTTCATGCTGATACTCTCCATCTCTCCAAAAGCTGTTGACATCTGTTTTTAGAGGGTGACAAATACAAAGTAAAATGAAGACAGATAAAAGGACCTGCAAAGATTTTAGAGTATTTGACCCAAGTTGAAAAAGCTGAAAACTACTTAATATCTTTAAGTTGTGAAGGCCTGTGATAAAGTGAGAGCGGGAACCAGCTGTTGCCCATCTCTTCAGAGGTCGCATAAAGAAGTTATGGGCTTCAGTTGAAGAGAGAATTTAAGTTTTTTTAAGATCAGCTTGCTGACTGTGGGAATTTTTACCAACTAGAAGGGGCTGGCATAGCACAGGCTCTCCTCTCTTGAATCTGAAGACTGTTATGTTTGTCTATTGTCACGTGCAAACCACCCCCAAACTTCATTGTGTAAAAGAAGCAAGCACTATTTTCTAATGCTCATGGATACCGTGGGTCAGGAATTCAGATAGGGCACAGCAAGAATGGCTTATCTCTGCTCCACAATGACTGGGGCTTCAGTTGGGAAGATGCAAAAGGCCGGGAGTAACTTACACGGTGGGGCCAAAATCATCCATAGGTTTCTTCACTCACATGTCAAATGCCTGGGGTCATGTTGGGCATCTCCCTCTGGGTAACATCAAGGCCTCTCCATGCCATCATTGCACGTGGCTTCTCCACCATGGCAGCCTCAGGACATGTTGCATGTGGCTCAGGGCTCCAGAAGCAAATGCAAAAGCTGTATGGCCTTTTATTGCTTAGCTTTGGAATCACATAGGTGTCATTTCTGCTCAACTAGGGTGGTGGGAGTAGTCAGAATCCCATCCAGATTTAAGGGAGGGGGATGCAGATGTTACCTTTCAACGGAAGAGCATCAAAGAATTTGCAGCCACGTTTGAAAACCACCAAAAAGAACTGAGAACAATTCATTTATTCATTCAACCAACCAGCATTTATGAAGCACAGATACTAGGCTCTCAGCTGGGAAAACTAAGAATAATTCAGCATGTCCCTGCCTGCCTTGAGGAGCTCACGGTCTGCTGGTGGTGGAGAAGGTAGCCCATTGTTAAGGTGATGAACTCGTTTTCTATCACTGAGACCCTCCTCTCTGGGACTGAACACTCTAGGGGAAAATTCCTAGTCCTTCTGAATCCAACTAAGTTAGCAACAAGTCATTTCTCAATTTGTTTTTATTTCCACCCTTTGGCCTGTGCTTTCTGGATTGTGGGCACTGGGATTCCTCAACTTTGGCAACGAGTCCCATTCTAAATGTAAACAGATGGAGAAAGTGCCAGCGTGGCCGAGTGTAACATCTTCTACTGCAACAACATGCTGACACCCGTTGGGCAAATGGAGCTGCATCAAGCAACTGTGTTTGCCCAACCCTTTCCAGGAGGGCCCAGGAGTTTCACATCAGGGACATCACAGCTAATGCCTCCTTGCAGGGTCCGCCCGGGAGGGGCTGGGCAGCACCGTTTAAGCACCAGCCCGTGTATGAGATTTCAGGAGAATGTACCAGGTTAGCCATAGTGACTGTTAATCATTTCTGTTATGTTCTCCAGTTTTTGCATGTTTTGCAGGGCAGACAGTATAATTAAGCCACCTCAAACCAACCTCCTGTTGCCACCACTTAAAATAACTTTGTGACTGAAATTGGCCCAGTTGCCAGGTTGAGTGCATTTGACTCTGAATCAGTTTTCTATTTGTTCTGTCTCTCCCCACCCTGCCTCCTTGACATAGAGAAGGGCTGAATGAGTTCAGTTCACCTTCCAGCCCAGTAGCAGGCTTTCCTTCCCTTTGCTTTCCTTGGTCAAGGAGGTAGCATTCCATTGCTGGCACTGAAGGAGTATCTGTCCAGAGAATGAATTGTTCATAACTCTCTCTCCCTTTGGCCTGCACAATGTATCCACCATTAATTTCCATTCTGATAGCCTTGTGGTGTGGACTCTGGAAGGTTCAGTGAAAGTCAACTGTCCTCTGGTTAAGTGTATTAACTCGTGAACGATAGTGGCCATATTAACCCACATTTATTTTAGTGCTTAGTATGAGCCAGGCACTTTGCTGATCTCTTTGCTTGCAATATCTAATAAAACCCCTAGTTTATGAGTGACAACTTTATGATCCTCATTTCATAAATAAGAAAACTGAGGCTTCTGGAGGTTAAATAGCTTGTCCCAGGTACCAAGTATCAGAGCTAGCATTTGAACCCAGTCTGTCTTACTCCCAAACTCTTGTTTTTAACCACTGTGCAGTGACATAGTTACACAGTTGGCAAAATGCTGGACTCTGGGAGTTTGGGCTCCCTGACAGTTATGTTCTGATGGTAGGCACTGAGGGGAGAGAGAGGATGGTGTTCTTCCTTATGCAAAACACTTGGGACACTAAGAAGATGCAAAAATAGGATGGAGAGGATGCTGACCATAAATCTAGACATTCAGGATCCATTGAACTCCCATGTATAGACGATGCTACTAGAGCCTGGGGGCATGGGGTCAGCCTAGTTAACCTACTGCTCAACATACTTTGCACGCTCCTCCCACTTGCTGGCTCTGGGCTGAAAGCAGGAAGTACACAGGGGCTTCCAGCTTGAGGCAGCAGTTGCCCCATTTTAGTTCTCTTTGCTCCCTGGCTTTCAGCCCACCACTGTGTCTCCCTGCCATCTGCCAGAGACATCTCCCTGTCGTCGATGGCTGGGCCTGCCATGGCCTTGTCAAATAACTCTGACAATGTTACAAGAATAACAGCTCCTGTTTACTGAGCACTTACTAAATACCAGGCATTGTTTTAAGCTCTTGACATCTATTATATATAACCCTCTTTAATCACTCAGGATGGAGATGACCACTATTATCCCCAGGAGTTGAGGCACAGAAAGGGTTGGTGATTATAGAACTCTATATCTTTTCCTTGGTCAGTTGGGATCAGTGTTCCCACCATTTCCAGCACTATTTTCTGCCCCTATGACAGTGAGTGAGCTTGGAGGAATTACTGGCACAGTGAAGTCAGGAGTATTGTTTGGGGACCGGCAGGGAGAGAGCAGGAGTCACTTTTGAGAGGCAACAGGAAAACCTCTGGTCAGCCTCAAGAATAGCAACATGGGTACTTTCTCCTCTGGAAGACCTACCCACCTCCCACGTCACTCAAACTGCTCAGAGTCCCAGTCCTCTGGGGATCTGCAGTGGGCCTCCCAGAGCAGCTGCGCCCCCAATTGCCCCGACTTAGCCTCTGAGTCACAGGAGACCCAAAGAGGCCAGTCCTGTTTGTGTGTAGCAGGAACCCCTAGGTGGAAGAAGACAAGAAGGAAAAGCAGGACCCCAGAGGCCCGGGGGCCAGTAATCTTTGGCAGAGTGGATTGGAAACCCACAAGAGCCCCCAATGTGAGCACCAGGAGGTTTGCTAGTGACCCAGTGGATGCGGAGCAGCTGGGCTCACTGAATGTTGTCATCCTGGGCTTTCCCTGATGGACGGGAAGTACTCTCCTTAAAGTGAGCACTTAGTGCTGACTGAGAGAATCGATGGGAGAGAAGGGGCTTGGAGGTGCCAGAGGAATCATAAATATTTCATGCTGTCGAATCAAATGGAAAAGGCAAAGCTATTTCTTTTTCAAATGGAAGTGGCAGAGACTTCATTGCATTCAAGATTAATAGGTGCACTGCCCAGTCATCAGAGCTTGGAGACAAAGCAAAAAAGAACAGCCAAGACTGTGAAGCTCAAAAGTGGAGTTAGGACATTCGTGGCTGGAGAGGGGTGTTTGGGCATGGACACCGTAGGCTGTGAGGAAGGCTGATCTGCAGATGCGTCTCACTTCATCCATTCCTGGAAAGTGTGTATAAGCTGGGTCATTATTTTCACAGCACCAGGAAGATTCAGGAAATGCTTATCAAGTTACTTACACGATATGAATAAGAATGCTCAGAGAGAGTATATGTTCTGGTGAGTTTGGCTGGAACAACAAAACCACAGCTTCCATGAACAATCCTACAGGTGGGGGAACCACGAGGGGTGCCCTCATTCTTCTCCTGCCCTCAGTCAGGGCCATCACACCTTGAATCATTCCAGAATGCTGAGTATTTAGACTATTTATAGAGATCGATGGGGGCAGACATCTCACCTCTTCCTTTGGGAATCTCCTTTCCTGTTTAATAGCCTCTGAAGGCAAATGGAAGGTGATTTTCCAAGCCATTCCCTTTACTTGACCTATTTCCAAAGACCGTGTCCCTGCATCCGCTTCCTGCTCGTTTCTGTGAATGTGAGAATGTGGTGGGGCTTCCTTTAGCCAATATGCTCTTTCTCCTTGCAAGGTCTGACGTATTCTTAGGAAGTCAGTTCAGAATTTACAGTCAGGGCAAGAGGAGGATCAGTTAGTCCTTTCTGAAAGGGAGGAGAGTAGGTGGCACTGACCATTCTGGGGTTTTCCCTGGGCAAGAGACAGGCTTCCAGGAAACATTGCCATCCTGCTCTCCTTTTCTTCGTGCAAAATCTCCACAAATCTGTGTTGGTCACATCCTGTGTGTCTGTCCTGCCCCAGGCCTCATGAGGAACTGAAGGTAAGCTCACATTTCCGGCCCGCCAGGGGTGTGCAGACTTTCCACTTCATCGCTTGCCCGCAGAGTTCTCACCGATGCCCAGATCGCTGCTCCGCTCTCATTCCTCCTGGAGGAGCTGGGCTCTCCGGGACTGCCTTTCGCAGCTCTGGAGAGGAGGAGCATCAGGCAGATGACTCTTGGTCTTAGGGAGAGCATAACCGACTTCGGGAGCCACAGAGGAAGAACAATTAGCCAGCAAAGCAAGACAGAACATTTCCTTTCTGGGTCCCTCCAGGCACCATGCCCGCCGTGGCAGGCGTCCGCTGACCCTCTCGCCCCTTGGCAGCCACCTTCAGCCAGGGGCACGAGGACTCTCCCTTTTTCATTTGTCCCCTTTTCTAACCACATTCCTACTCACCAGCGGGAGAAATGCCATTGCGACCCCGAGGGGTGGGGGGGCTGCCACGGGGGCAGCTGCGTGATGCCAAAGGCTCTGCTGCTTCTGTCCCCCATCTCACCTGCAGGTCCTGGGTGTCACTCCATCACCTCAGCTCCTTAAAAAGTGAGGCTGGCCGCGTGTGGCACAAGGCTTAGGACAGTGTCACTCTTTCCTTTAAGTTTAACAAGTCCAGAAAACCTTTACCATCCACCACTCAATTGAGAAACAGAACAATGTCCTTTCCTGCCAAAAACCTCACTCAATCCCAGGAAATAATGGACATTGAGAGCTAGGGTGTTGGAGAAGATAATGTTTCCTTCCTCCCAGCTGCCTTTTGTTTCGTTTTGTTTTTTAAACTATACGGAAGATTCTTGTTTAGGTCGCAAAGAGAGAGGAAGAATATTACCATGTTGACTAGGATTACCATTTCTTTTATTTTTCCCCCAGTGCCTTCACAGGCCTTCTCAGCTCTCCTGTGCCAGGAACCCAGTGGGTATTCATAATGTGGGGATAGGTGGGTGTGCACAGATGCAGAGAAGGGTGGGCCCATGGAGCAGGGCCCTGCCTCAGCAAACCCACGAGCGGCAGGAGCAGGTTACTCCTAAATGGGCAACAAGTTTTCTTGAATGAGGTCATGTGTGTACAGTGCCTGGGACAGGTGTGATGCTCCGTTTCTGGAGTTTCCATTCCTATAGGAGCAGTGGCCAAGGTGTATGCTTCCCTTGAATGTCTCCAGCCGCTTCCCACGGTGCGTGTCCCACAGGATGGTCAGTGAGGTCACATGCAGGCCACATGCAGGGTGGTGAGCAGGCTGTAGATCATGGTCAGGAACGCAAAAACGTCCTACACGTCCAACACTTTATTTTCTCCTTCTGTCCTTTTCTTCTCTTTCTCTCCCTTCTCCTGCTTGCTCAATTTTTCCTCCCTGCCCAGTTTTTTGGGACCAAGAGGTTTGGCTTGCTACTACTCCCCTCGTGACCTTAGGTGGGGCCCTTTACTCCCTTGGGACTCATTTTCCTCGTGTGTAGAAGCAGGAGGTTGGGTTACAGTTTAGGGAGATAAAATCGGGGCTGATTGCTTTGAAATGATGACTGAGGGCCTGGAGCCCTTTCCCAAATGCCCTTACTGGCCCCCCAAGGAGTGGGTGGGCAGGGGCTCCCAGGGCCTTCTGGGCTCCGAGTCACCAAGCCCAGAGTCACTGAGTCGGCTCTGAAAGTCTTCTTCTCTCCTGCCCCCATTTGGCACCCCCAG
Source organism: Equus caballus (assembly GCF_041296265.1). Lineage (NCBI taxonomy): Eukaryota > Metazoa > Chordata > Mammalia > Perissodactyla > Equidae > Equus > Equus caballus. The sequence continues at coordinate 16,258,821 of NC_091712.1, read as the reverse complement.
GGACAGAAGGAAGGCAGCTGCCAATCCCACACCAAACTGCCAACCACTGTTTTCTCTCGGCTGTCACAGGGTGTGTGCCATCCTCTTTGAGGCACACCTCTGCATTGGCAGGGGGCTGGCCTTGGCCCAGCACCCTCCTTTGCCACAGCATCTGAACCGAATCAAAAGGGAGATAGAAAGGGGCTACAGGGGCCAATGAAGTAATGTCTGAACATGCTTGCGAGATCTTTCGGTTTCCAAAGCATTTTTCTTTCTAATTCTAGAATGAGACTGTCCCTTTAAAAAAACAAGGCCATTTGTGGGGTGAATTTAAATATACCATGCACAGTAATCCCATTGTCACACTGTGGTTGAATCCACAATCCTAGGCAGGGCCAAGATGTAACCATTTAAATTATTCGTCAAATTTTTTTTTCTCATCCCCACATGAATGTTGAAATGATCTCTAACACAGTTTTAAAAATATGCTCTAAGTTCACGACCTCAGCTTCGGGGAATCAGGACGTCCTCATCAGTAGACAGCTTCAGTAATCGGTGAGCTCCGGAAAGCATGGTCGCTTCAAAAAGCCTGACTCAGCCGCCGCCTTCAGAGGAGTCTCCAGCGGGACACAAGTCTGGGTTCAAACTGAGTCTGTCCACACAGGCAGCTGTCTGCAAAGTGGGGCTGGGCCGATGGTGCTGCTCTTGTGGTTAATCTCTTCCACAAAAGACTGAGCAGGAGGTTAACGTGGATTCCTCAGAAGCTGCCAAGAAGAGCCTTAGTTTTAGTGAGAATTCCGGAGTCAAGACCTGTCAGGAGCATTTGCCATCAGGAACATGACCCAATCATATTGATTTTCTTTTACTGTCCACAAGGCCAGGAATCTGGGGAATGAGGGAGGTGACGCCAATGCATTTTCTAAACTGTCCATAAGCTTCGAACAGTGTGAGTTTGATCCAGTGGAAAGAGTGGGCTCCTTGGAATGTTACTCCTTCGGGAGCCGACGTGAAGATGCTGATAATAATCACCAGCCAAGCTTCTTCAGCGGCTGCAGGATCTAGAGAACTTGTTAGGGAGTCTTGGACTGAAGCCTCAGATCCAATAGGATTATTATATCGAACAACATGAGACTGTCAATATTCAACTGTTTTTTACCTATAAACATGGCAGTTTCATATAGTGCAGCCTAATGTGTGCACGTAAAACTTGACTGTGACCTTTTTATTTCATGGTGGCAGAAAGACCCCATGTGGAATTTAGAATGAAGACCTGAGTGGTCCAGTCTGATTCATAAGCATCCTTAGCCCATGTTACCTCAGGCTAGAGAAGCCCCCAAGATTTGCCACCACCCCAATCAGAACTAATCTGTCCCATCCTGGGGTTTTGCTGATAGTTGGATCACAGTACTTATGAAATATATACCTTTAATTATAGTTATTTGCAGTCATAAATGCCCTTTAAAAATGCCCTAAAAAATGTGTAATGGATGTGAGGATGTGGGCCATCATACACATCTTTGCTTCTTCTACATGCCTTTTTACATAGTAGGCACTATTAATTATTTATTGGTTGGCTACCTGAATCTTGACACTATTACTAATGTGGCAAAATTGATGACTACCAGTCAGCTCTTTCAGAATTTATAATGGGGCTATAGTTTTTGCTTCATGGAACAATAATTATTATAGTCTTCTATATTAGGATTAAAAAGATTATTGTCTTTTTAATCTCATGAGCTACATGGCATTTCCATGATGTGTACAAATGCATTCTCCTTTGTGATTCAGAGAATACTCATAGCTGACCAGTTTTCCCAGCCCTGGACCACACTTACCCAGTTCATCCTGTTGTGTCCCTACTGAGAGCAGGGATGAGGGGTCACATAGGGCAAAGAGGATTTTATAGCTACCGAAACACGTGCAACTAGACCACATGCGCTCATGCCGCATATGACCGGAAATTGAGGAGTCCAACATGTCTCAAACAGAACTCATGGTCACTTCATCCTCCCTTCCCGCCCCACTCCTGCTGACCTGCTCCCCTTCTTGTGTGCCTAGTGTTGATGAATGGCTCTGATGTTCTTCATGATGCCCAAGCTGGAAGCCTTGGAGACCAAGTGCACCCCTCACCCCTCACCAACCCCACATCTCACCAACCATTCCTCTGCTCTGTCTCCTGTCCTCGTGACAGCACTACTTAGATTCTCCATTTCTTTCCTGATTTCCCTCCTTACTGCCCTGCTTCCACTCCTGCCTCCTCTGCTCCTCCACCAGACTGAGCTTTACAAACTGCCCTTCTGATCACTTTGCTCCCCAGCCTAAAATCCTTCATGCAAGTCACACAAGCTCTTCTTGATCCACTCCTGCCATCCTCTGTAGTTCACCATGCTTCTCCTCTGCAGCATATTGAACTACCCGTTGCTCCTCTCTCCTGTGGGTTTTCATGTTTGTTGCTCCCTCTGAACAGTAAGCTCACAGCCTTTGCATGGCCGATTCCTATTGAACCTTGGCACTTGACTCAAGGATCGCCTCCATCATTCACTCTACCAGGCTGGTGGATGTCCCTCCCTGCTTCCCACAACACCCTAAGCTTACCTCTAGCAAAGCCATTAGAGCCTTCCGTCCAGCAGCAGCTCTCTTAGCTGGTGACAATGTGTTTTCTTTGCCACAGGCTACTTTTCTTTGCGTATGTGATGTTACATGATTCGCAGATCCTTGTTCTTAGTCTATTTAGTCACTTGCTTTCCTTGGACAGGAAGTGACTAATGATGAAGATCAAGCTCTAGTTCTTGACATTCTAATCCTAACCTTGAATATTTCTATACATGGCATGTTACAATGGGCATTAATTTATGAGAGACAGAGGTAGACATAGAGCTTTTTAGCTAATTAAATAAAAATGCACCACACCACCACTGTCCTGCCCCCTTGGAAATAAAATACAAAGGGAGGAGAAAGATGACACACTGGTCATTGAAGGTAAATCTCCTGAGGTTTCAGATTTGGGATCCAGTGACTGAGTAAGGAAAGGAATAAACTTTGACTGTCAGACAGGACTGAGTTCTGGCTGTGAGCAAGGAGCAAAGGCACCCCTAGACTTGCCAAATCTTTATCAAAGATGATGAGGCGGAGGAAAAATCTCGCTTTCCCCAGGAGGTAAAATTGGCATCCACCCTATGCTGTGCTCAACTTCATCACCTCCTTCCTAATGGAGGAAGCGGGGATGGGCAGCCCCTGGTCCCCCTTGAAGGAGGCCTGAACACACAAGATAATAAAAACCCCAACCTGGGCCCATGCCTGAAAGCTGGCAGTGCCTGTGACTCATCCTACTTGTGCAGGCTTAGTCATTTCAAGAGGAACTTGTGCCAGCTCAACACTCAGTAATATTTTCCAGTTACGATCATCAATAAACAGGAGATAACCAGTCATCTCTAGATTCTGCTTAGAATCTTAGCACTGAGTCTCAGCCAGCTCAAAGGGACTTGAGGTGGCAAAGCGGCCACCTTCACTTTCAGCTTCTATGCCAGCTTACACATACTCCACGGTATGTGTTGCGTCTATCGCCAGTGCAACCTCTTGGCACCGAGATGAAATTGGGGGCTTTTACATATTCAATGTGTTTCAGAGTTTAAAAAATATTATATAACTGAAATAACATTTTAAACAAACCACGTGACTTTGTTCTACTGGGTGAAGCTAAAATTAGAGGCCAGCATTTGGCTGTGATATAAGCTACGGAAACTATCAGAAGAGTATCTTACATTAAAGGTCGTTTACAGCAGAAATAGCTAGGCTCAGCCCAGACTGGCCAGTATTCTCAAAGGTTGTGTCCAGAGGTGGCAGCAGCCAGGCAAGGGCTTTGAAAGTCCTGGCTTAGAACTTGGCACGGCCACCGTGGAGACTGCTCGTGGTACAAATTCAGGCATTGATGCAGGAGCAGAACAGAAAGGCGGGGGTGGGGGTGGGGGTCTTGCTGCTAATTGGTTTAGTCTAAGCTCAAGTCAAGCCTCCCTTGGCAGACACGGCAGTTACTATTAAGAGAGACTGAAACTAATCAAAGCTATTTAGGTAGATGTGCCAAGCCGCAGAGAAAGATGCAATTCTGGGCACAAACTCATGTTGATGAGCGGTGTGTGGCAAACTCCCTGCACGAGAGGGGGTCATGTAGTAGCAAAATGGGAGTGTTTTGAAGAGAAAGCCTGTTAATGTAAAATGAAGGGCTGACTCAGATGCAACATGACAGGAGACAGGTGTGTGCTCCCTGTGCAGCCTCTCTCCATGGAAACTGCAGGGCAGGCCTGGCTGACTGAGCAATCTGCGGCTCACTCACAGAACTCCTCCCAACCCAAACGATGACTTCCTCCACCTTCCATTAAGGACTATGTTAGAATTTTAACACAAGAATGCATGTTTCGTCTACTTCCTTTTTGTTAGAAAATGCAGTGAAATGACCAAGGGGCTGTGTGTGTGTTTGTGCATGGCAGGGAGGGGAGGGGACAGGGGAGAGAAGGAATACACAGATTAATTAGCAACCATTAAGGGACACTTGCCTATGTTCTGATTTATTCTCTTTTTTTTGGTTAATGTTTACATTGAGCTTGATGTTTGTAAGTACATTCCAACAAAAACCCTGGAGATGGTTATTCCTAATATCCTCTTTTGCAGGTGAGAGACAACTGAGAGAAGCTAAGTGAGTCACTCTACATCACAAAGCTAGGAAGAGATGGAGACAGATCTCAAACCACAGTCCGAGGTCGCCAAACCCAATGCTCTTTCTTCTGAAACACACTATCTTCCTTTGGAAAATCAGATAGATCATAGGGACAAGACTTTTCTTTTCCAGGATTCTTTGGGGACCCCATGTGCATGCTACCATATTGTCTCGGGGTCTCTGGGGTATTCAGCCAGAATGTTAGATCCCCCACAATTTGAGGTCCCACTGTCTGGGATAAGCTGTGAAGGGGGCTTTAGGATTGATTGCTAGGCCTCTGGGGGTGAGGAGAAGACCCATCAACGTCAGGACCATAATGTTCACACAGCTGTCCTTGTAGGCATTTGCTACATGCCAGACACTTAGACATAAGCACTCATGAAACAGGGGTTGCAGCCAGGGGATGCTCACCCCTACAGACATAGTCCCTGTCCTCAGGGAAGCCCCAGTCTAGTCAACAAGACAATCTCAGAAACCTGGGCTTCTCCCACACCAGGCCCCCAGCTCACACCTTGCTGAGACTCTCGGGGGCTGGGACAGGGGATGCACATGTGTTTAGACACCACCGATCATCCTGATGTTCCCTTGGGGTCCAGAAGTCCTGGAAGTGCTCACAGAATGTGATGGGAGCATAAAGGAGGAGCAGCTTGCCCATCCAGAGGGAAGGAGAGAAGAGTGTGGAGACCCCGGGCGGTTAAGTAATGAAGTCATTCATTCATTTATTCATTCAGGAAATATTTATTGAGAGCTGATTATGTGCTAGCCACTCTTCTGTTTGCTGGGCCTATGGTGGAGCACAAAACAGCAAAAAATCCCTGTTCTCATGGAGATGGTAGGCCTTGACCTCCTGGAACAGGATGCAGCTTGGTGGAGAGGTGGGGGCGGGAAAGGGATCCTATTTCCAATGAGACATTGAGGAAAATGAGGCTTTGCCATTTACAGTGGCAGACCCAAGAGGCGAATACAGGCCTTCCCAACCCCACTATTTGCTGCTTACAAGGGGATCAGGTAAGAAACGGGTCACAGAGCCCTGGCCAAATTGCACAGACGCTGGCACCAAATGTTGTGATTGTCTGTTCTGTCCTTTAATTATTTTGTCCTTCCTAACAGGAGTTTCTGGGGAGACAAGTGTTACGAATGCATCTGCCTTTTGGTCAGGACTTCTAGCCCCAGCTTCCAGTCCTGTCAGGTAGAGATATTCATCCACACAAATGACATGACTCCCTTAAGGAATGCCAGACGTTTTAGAAATCACAATAAAATTTGTAAAATAAGGCAAAGCAAAGCAGAACAAAAAAACCAATAAAAAAGTTATATAACCATTTTCTGCTATGCAAAGCTATAATTAAGAACCAGAATACACAGAAAGAGCATAGACTTTATCAGTGTATTATTTTCAGGACAAACTGTAGGAGCAAACGTGTATTTCAGGGAGGTATGAGATCTCAAACCAAGACTGAAGTTCCTGTATTAGTGAAATTCACCATCCTCAGTTAGCTAGAGGGAGAGAGCATGTAATAAATTGGTACTTTCCAGCAATTTCTTTCTTTCAATTCTGTACTAGAAAGAAAACACTTTGTTAAGGAAATTCAGCAACAGCTTGGTTTTCAGAGGCAAACTGAGACCCACAGATACCTGCCCATGGTTACTTTCATTTGAAGAGAAAGAAAACAAACCCCAGATGCTTGAAGTGGTAACCACAGTTGGCTTTAGTTCACACCTGATAACAATGTGCCCTTTATGGCCAAATATGCACAAACAGGGCCGTGTGTTTCTTCCCTTTCAGTGCATGGGCAGGTCCCTGGACTTCCTTTCTCTGATGGCTGCTCCTACCACCCTGCCCAGCAATCGCTCACTCCCATGAGCTTTACTCCACGTCAGTGCAGCTTCCCATGGTCACTACCTGGATCTTGTCATCAGCTGCAATGCAAATTCTGTAGCCCCTCGTCTTAACCTCCCTGTCCGCTTGGTTTTTCCTGGTCTTCCTCTCAATATTCCTTCTCTGCATCTTTAGTAGAAGCTTCAGTCTCTAGACTCTTCTTTTGCCTTCCAATCTATTACTCTTCCCTCTGTCCCTGCTAAGTAGAGCTGTTCTTCATCTATCACTTAAGCCTCTCTCATCTTGCACTGCTCTTCTCCAGCTTTAGAATACCTTTTCCCTCTGCCACTTCTCCACCAAGCTGGACTCTATTCAAGGACATCAAGGCTCATCATCTTCATGAGAACAGGACCTTTTTTAAAATTGTTTTGTTCACTGCCATAGTCCTAGCACCCAGAAGAGTAGCTGGCACATAATCAGCTCTCGATAAATGTTTCTTGATATTTCTATGAGCGTGCACATCCCCTGGGTCCAGCACCTTTTTCATAAGTGCTAATTTGAGTGCACAAATGACTTCAAGGTGGCTTTGAACAAGACATATATTCCGGTGTGAGTGTCTGCATCTGGGAAATACACTGGAGGAATGCTCCTCCTTCGTTTCCCAAGTAAGTCTCTAACAGTTTGTACATATGAAGTGTGCTAGTCAGGATGTGGGGGGTCAGATCTGAAACCTGATTGTAACTTGAAGGCATAAAATAATCACACAGCTGTGTGCCTGGGCCCTGAGCGGCACTGGGCCTAAAGCATAATGTGCTTCATCTGATTTGCTGGAGAATCTGGATTTGTCGAGGCTCTTGGCTCATTTGCTTCAGGCAGATGCTCTTATTTGCACAGCAATCCAAGGGGTGGAAACAGAGCTGAGGTCTCTAGGAAGGGAGAGGGCAGCACAAGTTGGGGGGCCACCCAGGGAGAACTCACCCATCCCCACATACTTTTCATCAGAAGTGGGGTAATGGCTTTACCTGGACCTGGGGTTTTGTGGGGCTACCATTTACCCAAAAGCAGATCAGGCTAGCTCCATTACTAAGAAGAAGAAGAGAGTTGGCAACAGGGGCCTGGTCCTTTAGCCTGGAGATTCAAAGACAGGGATGAGTGAAAAGAGGTTTCATAGGTTGACAAAGCTTTTAAAACCCCCAAATCTGTTAGGATCTAGTGAAAGATGGAGGAGGCTGAACATGAGAAACTGGTTTTTGGTACCTCTGGATCTCCCCAGCTGACCACAGCCACCAAAAGCCTTGATCGATCCTCGAAGGTCAGTAGTGAGTGATGGAGCCAACAGGGAGGGAGCTGCTGTTGGAGAAGAAGGGGAGGGCGACGAGGGGAAGACAGGAAGGAGAAGGGAGGGGTGGGCAGAGACAGAAAAAACCCAGGCAAGTCTGCTCCCAGGGGCTGAGGCTCTGGAAAACAAATTTGGAAACATTATCCCACAAGATCTCCATTGAAGACGTTAAGCTCAGAGGCCCGAAGGGACCCATTGAAGAGAGGAGGCCAGAGCTCAGAATCTCAGCCGTTCCGGTGAAATCAAAACAGCATGAGCCCAACAGCTCATGAAGAGATAAGGGATTAGTCCCAGCTTGGAACCATGTAAAGATGGGGGAATTTCTAACATTCTTGAGGTCCCCATAGAAAAGGGGTTTGTTCAACTTAGGAATGAACTGTGAAAAGCTGAATTCCACTCTGGGGTCTCTGTTGAAGCATAAAAAACAAAAAATTCTCCCACAGACCATTTGGGGAAATGACACGTGATCTCATTTCATACCATTCCTGGGCTGGCAACACGGAACAAGGCCCATGGACTCCTGTCTGTGAACGCACCCCGAGCTGCCAGGCATTTGTGAGTTCAGGGGATTTGGAATTCACTGATGAAGTGAGTTCTTATCGGAATTCAAAAAGTAAACATGAACCAAGGGTGTTTTTATTGTACTTTTCCATTTAGTGGTAAAGCTTTTTCATCTTGGATTGGGTTCCAATTGTTCCCTGAGCAGCTGCCATTCAGTTTGGAAAAAAAGAAAAATTAAAAATTAAGCAGAGAAGGCCCTAGGCAGCTATAAGTAATAGAGGTGAGAGACACCATCAGGAAGGAAGCTGCGGGTGGATGGGGGGGCGGGTCCCTTGGTGCTGGGGGGTGCGCAGGTCAGGGATCAGGTCAGGGCCAATGATATTTTATGCTGAACATTCAAAAAGCCACTTCCTGGAACACCATGGTTCACACCAAGTTTCCCCATCCAGGGTATCAGGGATACTATCTGAGCTCCCCAGAAGAATTCCTCCAATTCTTCCAAATGAGTTTCAGGGTAGGAAGTGAATTTGAAGACTAGACAGAGGGCAAGGACTTTGGGTTCTCTCAGCATTCAGAAATGCCGAAAGAGAGCCACTGAAGCTCATCATCCACCTCCTGTAGCACCAACTCATGTTAATATTTAAAAATGAACAGTGAGATACCACCTCACACCTGTCAGGGGGCTGTTGTGAAAAAGACAAGAGATAACAAGTGTTAGCAAGGATGTGGAGAAAGGGGAACCCTAGTTCACTGTCAGTGGGAATGTAAACAGGTGCAGCCACTATGGAAAGTGGTGTGGAGGTTCCTCAAAGAATTACAAATGGAAATACCATATGATCCAATAATCCCATCTTTGGGTATTTATCCAAAAAAAAGAAAACACTAACTTGAAAACATATATGCATCCCTATGTTCATTGCAGCATTAGTTACAATAGCCAAGACATGGAAACAGTCTAAGTGTCTATCAATGGATGAATGGATAAAGATATTGTAGCACGCATGCACGCACGCGCGCGCGCACACACACACACACACACACACACACTGGAATACTACTTAGCCATAGAAAAGAATGAAATCTTGCTGTTTGCAAAAACGTGGACGGACCTCAAGGGCATTATGCTAAGTAAAATAAGTCAGAGACAAAGACAAATACTGCATGATCTCTCTTATATGTGGAATCAAAACCAAAAACAAGAACAAGCTCATAAATACAGAGAACAGATTGGTAGTTTCAAGAGGCAGGGAGTGGAGGTGGGAGAAATGTGTGAAGGGGATATAAATTTATTTTTTAAAAAACACCCATAGTGCCCTATGTCTCCCCCACCAAAAAATAGGGGGAGACAATATTTAAACACAAGGAGCAGTCTTGGCCACAATGTTGAATGATTTTCTCAAATGTGACATTTGTTTATTCATTCATTCATTCATTCATTTTTTTTCACCCTCTCCAAAGCCCCAGTACATAGTTGTATATTCTAGTTGTAAGTCCTTCTTGTTCTTCTATGTGAGCCACCACCACAGCATGGCTACTGACAGACGAGTGGTGTGGTTCCACACTCAGGAACCAAATCCAGGACGCCAAAGCAGAACGCACCAAACTTTAACTGCTAGGACATTAGGGCTAGCTCATTCTTCATTTTTGCGAGTGAGGCCCTTCAGCCTGTGTGAGGAAAGAAGAAAGGAAGTGGGAAATAGCAATAAAAATTCCCAAATATCTCACTCTTCTTCTGAAGGCACCTGGTTTACAATTTCTAAGACCTGCTCTGGGACCAGGTCACCACATTGACCACAGCATCAGGTGGTGTGGACATGGTACCAGCAGAGCAACAGCAGGTTCCCCACTTGGATGGTCTGCCCTGCTGCATGGTACTTGCTGGCCAAGGCTTGATAATATTAATTTAAAAATAAAATACCATTTCCATATCAAACAATGAGGTTATACTATGGAATCCTATATTCGAAAAACAGTAAGGAATATTATTTGATATGATGAATTATTTGCAAAATTGGTTTAAAAAAAACAAGCAAGTCTTCCCTGCTTTTGTGCTACCAAGTGTCAGGAAAGATGCTCTGGGGCATTGGTTATTATTTGGGAGCATTTGGTGGCTTATGGCCTTCAGAACCAGGGAAGTAGGAAGATTTTTGTCAATGGAGAGCTCAAGAAATGAGCACTGGACCCAGATCCCTGAGGCCCGTTGGGAAGGCACAAGACAAGACACTGTGGGTACAGATGCTGCCCTGACCCTCAAATTGTGTTAGCCCTCTATCTGGCACCAAAGCCCATGGAAGCCAAAGATCCATCTGCTCCCTCCAAACCGGTACTGTACTAGGGTAAGGCCATCAATATAGTCTACTGCTAAAGGTCCGTGTGGGGTGATTTCAGCTCCCCATACAAGGCTGCTCCTGGGACAGAGCTAGGAGATCCAGTCTGCTGACCCGTGTTGGTTTACTTCTATGGAGCATGCTGATTCCTTCCCTCTGGTGTCCTGGGACAGTACTGCCCTTATCATTGAGGTGTTGAAGAAGGATAAGAAGGGTGAGTTTCTGCCCTTCCTTTGCCCTCTGCCCTAACGTCACCCAGGAGATTCCAAGTTTGTAAGTATTGTCCTTCTGATAGTACACAAGGTTCATCTATCGGTGTGAGGATAATTGAATGGAAACCCAAGGGAAACAGTTAGTATTACCCAGACAACTGGGAAGCTAAAGGAGGGGAAGATACTGGTAAGAGGAGAAGATTTGGGACAGATTAGAAAAAATGAATTGAATTAGTTAGGGTAACTCTAGATGCTGTAAAAATATAACCTCTTTAATTTTAATGTCTTAACACAATAGAAATTTATTTCTATCTCCTGAACAGTTTGATGCAAGTATTCTTGAGTGATGGAAAAGTTACCACAGGGTGGCAGTCGAGATAGGTGGCTCATTCCACCTTGTGGTCTAGCTGCCCCTAGGGCCTTGGAGATAGAGAGCGTATGGAGAAGGCATCCCTTGTTCTCGAATGACTCGTGTTGGAAGCCACACACATCATTTCCACTCACGTTCCTGTTCCAGTTCTTTACTGATGCATAACAAATCACCCCAAACTTAGTGGCTTACAACAGTGACATTTGTTTTGCTCAAGAATTTGCAACTTGGACAGGGCTCGGTGGCGACAGCTTGTTTCTGTGCCGTTAGGTGTCTCCTGGGATGGCTTGAAGGCTGAGGGCTGGAGTCGTTGGCCAACTCACCTCCCGCTACCAAAGGCTGGTGTCTGCTGGAACATCACCTGTGGCTGTAGCCAGAACATCCATACTTGGACTTCCGTGTGGTTGCTGGGCTGCCTCACGTTATAAGGCCATGTGAAGTGGGACATATTGGCCTGGCTGACTTTAGGTATGAGATCTGCCACAATCCCATTGGTGAGAACGAGGTGAATGAGGCCATCCAGATGCAGGATGAGCTTAGAAAATATAGCCCTAGCTGGGCAGCCACTTTAAAGTGACAATGATGACAGGAAAGCCCTCATTTTGGTTGTAGCTAGCAACCTCTGCCGCTTGCAGTAAGGAGCTTTTCCATTTCACGAATGGGCCCATTGTCATGCTCCCTGGTCTAATGGAAACGTCTGCAAAGACACTTTGTAGGGTCTTGGCAGAGAAAGTAGCACCATGCTGTGAGTGCTCAAGGTTCTGCTTCACGGAGAGGGCAACCATGTGGTGCCCAGATGGCATTCTGACACTCAACCTTGAACGCATCCCAGTAGAACTCAACCAGGCGAGACAGACCTTAGGGTCAGCTTGCTGGCTGCAGAAAAGAGGCCAGGCAGACCACCTGGTCACAGGTTCTGCCCTTACCAGCTATTCTCGCTACATATCCTCTGGCCCCTTCATTCATAGAGCTTCTCTGACTTCCTGTGCAAGTAAAGCATTGCAGTGATGAAAGTAAGGCTCTAGAACATCCATTCATCCATTTATTTAACAAATTTAATGAGCACCTTCCGTGTGCCAGGCACTGTGAGAGCCCTGGAGAAACACTGTAAACCAGACTGACGCAGGTGTGGTGTCTGGTTTCAGCTGCAGTTCAGCATGAGCATGCTGCATTGCATAAAGACCAGGTGGGTGGGTGACAGAGTCTAGAGACTTCCATAGAATATTGGTGTCTTCATCAATTGACCTCATTAAACTGCCTAACTGGTAAACGACATGCTCCCCGTGTCAGATGTGTAAATCAATGATCGAAGATCAAACGATAGGGGTATCCTTACCATACATTTATCTGGGGGCAATTAATTATAACAGTCTGGGATGGCATTTGTGCCTTGGCGTACGGAGGCAGCTGAAGAAATTATGCATGTACTGCTGCAACTAATTTGCATTTAATTGTAATCGGCATTCATTTAGGGTCCCAGCAGCCGAGCTGCACTGTGTGTCAACCAGACACTTCAGCAGATCACGAAGTTACCCTGTAAACGTTTCAAGGACGCTGACTGCATTTGTAACAAGTGGCATTTTGGCATACAAGAAACGTCCTTCCTCAGAAAAGAGACAAACCATGAAAGAAATATCAAAATTGGGAATGGAGAAAATCGCTGGGTGCCTTTGGAAATGCTTCTCCCCACCCACTCCTGAAAAAAAAAAAACCCAGACCCTCTTTTATCCTCCCTTTCAGCTGTAGCAGTAGAACTAAGGCATGTTCTTCTAAATTGGCAGAGAATGAGTGGGATTTAACAAAGAACACATCAAACGTGGGACAACTTCATAGGAAGAACTTCACAGGACGAATAAAGAACACAGAGCCCGAGCCCCTGACGGTTTGATTCCTGTCAAGGGAAATGACTCCATTGGGCGGTGAGGGAGACAAATCCTTGTTTTTTAGGAAGTTGGAAGCCACTATCCAGGATGTGCCTCATTTGACTATATAAGATGTGGCCATAAAATCAAAAGACTTAAAAAATACTCATAAGCAGGGCTTCCGCATTCAATTGTGCGCTGTCCCTTTTGAAGTCCTTATCTTGGGTGGCTCCAGACTTAAGCTGACTATGTCAGTGTGTAAAACACGCTTGGAATTCCTCTTCAGAGTCTGAAGCATATTCTTTTAAGTATTTTAGCTCTAAAATAATTTAGAGCCAAATCTACAGAATAAGATAGACATGCAAGCTGAGTCTAATATAGATGTGTGAGTGTGCGTCTGTGTGTTTGTAATCAGAAAAGAGGTGCATCATAATGCAGTGAGAATGGCTTTCTCATGTGGATTTTAAGCTGGCCTTGAAGGCATTTCTTTTTGTTATTATTTATTTATTTATTATTGAGGTAACATTGGTCTACAACATTATGTAATTTCAGGTGTGTATCATTATATTTCGACTTCTATATAGACTATATTGTCTTCCCCACCAACAGTCTAGTTGCCATCCGTCACTGTACACATATGCCCCTTTACTCCTTTCGCCCCCAGCCCCAAGCTTCCCGTCTGGTAACCACCGATCTATTCTCTGAATCTATGTGTATTTTTTTTTTAAGATTTTATTTTTTTCCTTCTTCTCCCCAAAGCCCCCCAGTACATAGCCATATACTCTTCGTTGTGGGTCCCTCCAACCGTGGCACGCGGGACGCTGCCTCAGCGTGGCTCGATAAGCAGTGCCATGTCTGCGCCCAGGATTCGAACCAACGAAACACTGGGTCACCTGCAGTGGAGCACGTGAACTTAACCACTTGGCCACGGGGTCAGCCCCAATCTATGTGTATTTTTAAAAATTATTTTATTGAGGTCATAATGGTTTATAACAACGTGTAATTCCAAGTGTATATTATTATTTAGGTTTAGGGTTTCTGTATAGACTGAATCATGCTCACCACCAATAGGATAATTTTTATCCATCACCATATACATGTGCCCCTTTACCCCTTTGGCCCACCCCCAACCCTGTTCCCCTCTGGTAACCACTAATCTGTTCACTTTGTCCATGTGTTTGTTTATCTTCCACAAATGAGTGAAATCATGTGATGTTTGTCTTTCTCTGTTTGACTTTTTTCACTTAACACCCTAAAGGTCCATCCATGTTGTGGCACATGCGATGATTTTTTCTCTTTTTGCTGAGGAGGATTTGCCCTGAGCTGACAAGTGTTCCCAATCTTTCTCTTTTTATACGTGGGCTTCCACCACAGCATGGCTACTGACAGATGAGTGGTGTAACTTCACACCTAGGAACCAAATCCCGGCCACTAAAATGGAGCGTGCCAAACTTAACCACTGGGCAACTGGGGCTGGTCTGATTTAGTCATTTTTATGGGTGAGTAGTATTCCATTGTATATATATATATACCACATCTTCTTTATCCATTCATCAATTGATGGGCACTTGGGTTGCTTTCATGTCTTGGCTATTGTGAATAATGTTGCAATGAACATAGGGGTGCATAAGTCTCTTTGAATTGTTGATTTTAAGTTCTTTGGATAAATACCCAGTAGTTGGATAGCTGGATCATGTGGTATTTCTATTTTTAATTTTTTGAGAAATCTCCATACTGTTTTCCATAGAGGCTGCACAAGTTTGCATTCCCACCAGGAGTATATGAGGGTTCCCTTTTTCCCACATCCTCTCCAACATTTTTTATTTTTTGTCTTGGTGATTATAGACATTCTAACAGGTGTAAGGAGGTATGTCACTGTAACTTTGATTTGCATTTCCCTAATGATTAGCAAAGTTGAACATCTTTTCATGTGCCTGTTGGCAATGAGTGTATCTTCTTTGGAAAAATGTCTGTTCATATCCTCTGCCCATATTTTGATTGGATTGTCTGTTGTATTGTTGTTGAGTTCTTTGAGTTCTTTACATATTTTGGAGATTAACCCCTTGTCAAATATATGATTTGCAAATATTTCTCCCAGTTGGTGGGTTGTCTTTTCATTTTGTTCATGGTTTCCTTTGCCTTGCAGAAGCTTTTTAGTTTGATGTAGTCCCATTTGTTTACTTTTTCTTTTATTTCCCATACCTGGGTAGACACAGTATTTGAAAAGATTCTGCTAAGACCAATGTCAAACAGTGTACTGCCTATAGTTTCTTCTAAGAGTTTTATGGTTTCAGGCCTTACATTCAAGTCTTTAATCCACTTTGACTTAATTTTTGTCTATGGTGTAAGATAGTGGTCTACTTTCATTGTTTTGCCCATGAATGACCAGTTTTCCAAACACCATTTATTGAAGAGACTTCCCTTTCTGCATCGTATGTTCTTGGTTTGTTTGTCCAAGATTAGCTGTCCATATATGTGTGGGTTTGTCTCCCGGCTTTCAATTCTGTTACATTGAACTGTGTGTCTGTTTTAATTACTATAGCTTTGTAGCGTATTTTGAAGTCAGGGATTGTGATGCCTCCAGCTTTGTTGTTTTTTCTCAGGATTGTTTTTGTTATTCAGGGTTTTTTGTTGTTTGTATCAATTTTAGGATTCTTTGTTCTAGTTCTGAGAAGAATGTCATTGGGATTCTGATTGGGATTGCATTGAATCTGTAGATTGCTTTAGGTAATATAGACATTTTAACTATGTTTATCCTTCCAACCCATGTGCATGGAATATCTTTCCATTTCTTTATGTCATCTTCAATTTCTTTCAATAATGCCTTATAGTTTTCAATGTATAGGTCTTTCATATCTTTGGTTAAATTTACTCCTAGATATTTTATTGTTTTTGTTGTGATTGTAAATGGGATTATATTCTTGAGTTTTCTTTCTGCTAGTTTGTTATTGGAGTATATAAATGAAACTGATTTTTGTAAGTTGACTTTGCACCCTGCAACTTTGCTGTAGTTGTTGATTATTTCTAAAGGTTTCCCAATGGATTCTTTAGGATTTTCTGTATATAGGGTCATGTCATCTGCAAACAGTGAGAGTTCCACTTCTTCCTTTCCAATTTGGATTCCTTTTATTTCTTTTTCTTGCCTAATTGCTCTGGCTAAACCTTCCAGTACTATGTTCAGTAAGAGTGGTGAGAGTGGGCACCCTTGTCTTTGTTCCTGTTCTCAGAGGGATGGCTTTTAGTTTTTCACCACTGAGGATGAGGTTGGCTTTGGGTTTGTCATATAAAGCCTTTATTATGTTGAGGTTCTTTCCTTCTATATTCATTTTATTGAGAGTTTTTTTTTATCATACATGGATGTTGAATCTTGTCAAATGCTTTCTCTGCATCTGTTGAGATGATCATGTGATTTTTATTCCTCATTTTGTTAACATGGTGTATCACATTGATTGATTTGCAGATGTTGAACCATCCCTAGATCCCCGGTATAAATCCCACTTGATCATAGTGTATGATCCTTTTAATGTATTGCTGTATTCAGTTTGCCAATATTTTGTTGAGGATTTTTTCATCTAAGTTCATCAGCAATATTGGCCTGTAATTTTCCTTCTTTGTGTCGTCCTTGTCTGGTTTTGGTATCAGCGTGATGTTGGCCTCATAGAATGAGTTAGGGAGTGTTCCATCTTCTTCATTTTTTTGGAATAGTTTGAGAAGGATAGGTATTAAATATTTTTTAAATGTTTGGTAGAATTCTTCAGATAAGCCATCTGGTCCAGGACTTTGGTTTTTTATTATTGTTTCAATCTCTTTATTTGTGGTTGGTCTATCTACATTTTCTATTTCTTCTTGATTCAGTTTTGGGAGGTTGTATGAGTCTAAGAATTTATCCATTTCTTCTAGGTTATGCCATTTATTGGCATATAGTTTTTCATAATATTCTTTTATAATCCTTTGTATTTCTGTGGTGTCTGTTGTAATTTCTTCTCTTTCATTCCTAACTTTATTTATTTGAGCCTTCTCTCTTTTTTTCTTAGTGAGTCTGGCTAAGGGTTTGTCAATTTTGTTTATCTTCCCAAAGAACCAGCTCTTAGTTTCATTGATTCTTTCTACTGTTTTTTATGGTTTCTTTTTCATTTATTTCTGCTCTAATTTTTATTATTTCCCTCCTTTTGCTGACTTTCAGCTTTGTTTGTTCTTCTTTTTCTATTTTTGTTAGCTGTAGTTTAAGATTACTTATTTGAGATTTTTCTTATTTGTTGAGGTGGACCTGTATTGCTATGAATTTCCCCCTTAGAACTGCTTTTCCTGCATCACGAGAGTTGATATGACGTATTTTAATTTTCATTTGTCTCCAGATATTTTTTGATTTCTTCTTTGACTTCGTCAATCATCCAGTGGTTGTTCAGTAGCATGTTGTTTAGTCTCCACATATTTGTGAATTTCCCAGCTTTTTTCTTGTAGTTGATTTCTCGTTTCATAGCATTACAGTCAGAAAAGATGCTTGATATGATTTCAGTCTTTTTAAATTTATTGAAGCTTGCCGTGTTTCCCAACATATGGTCTATCTTTGAGGAGGTTCCATGTGCACTTGAGAAGAATGTGTATTCTGCTGTTTTTGTATGGAGTGTTTTATATATACACCTATTAAGTCCATCTGGTCTACTTTTTTGTTTAATTCCACTATTTCCTTATCAATTTTCTGTCTGGATGATCTACCCATTGACGTAAGTGGGCTGTTGAGGTCCCCTACTATCATTATATTGCTGTTAATTTCTCTCTTTATGTCTGATAATAGTTATTTTATGTACTTTAGCGCTCCTGTGTTAGGTGCATATATATTCATAAGTGTTGTGTCCTCTTGGCGGAATGTCCTTTTTTTCATTACATACTGTCCCTCTTTGCTTCTCATTGCCTTTTTTATCTTGAAGTTTGCTTTCTCTGATATAGGTTTCTTTTGTTTGCTATTTTCTTGGAGTATCATCTTTCATCCCTTCACTCTGACCTTTTGTTTGTCTTTAGAGCTGAGATGTGTTTCCTGGAGGCAGCACATTTTGGGGTCTTGTTTTTCAATCCATCCAGCAACAATGGAAAATTCAATCCATTTACATTTAGAGTGATTATTGATACATGAGTGCTTAATATTGCCATTTTATCTCTTGTTTTCTAATTGTTCTATATTTCCCTTGTTTCTCATCCCATGTATTACTGACTACCATTTCAGTTGGTGATTTTCTATGATGGTTTTCTCTTTATTTATCATTTGTATCTCTGTTCTGATTTTTTATTTAGTGGTTACCATGAGGTTTGCATAAAAGATCTTGTAGATGAGATAGTCCATTTTCTGATATCCTCTTATCTCCATTAGCGGGTTCCATCTCTTTTCTCTTCCACTTCTGAGTTATTGTTGTCACAAATTATTCCATTTTGTGTTGTGAGTTTGTTATTGAAATGAAGTGTTTATAGTTATTTTTGACTATGTATAGTTGTCTATATATAGTTGTCCTTCCTTTTATCTTTAATGTTGCAATTAAGTGTTTGCTGACCTGTTCTGATAGAGACTTGCAATTTTCTGATTTTGTCTGTCTATATCCTTGCTCAAGCCTTTGTAAACAAAGCCTTTTTGTTTCAGATATGAGAGTCTTCTTGATCATTTCTTGTGGAGGGATTCTTGTGGTGATGGACTCCCACAGCTTTTGTTTATCTCGGGAAGTTTTTATTTCTCCTTTGTATCTGAAGGATAATTTTGCTGAATAGAGTATTCTTGGCTGAAATTTGTTGTCTTTCAGTATTTTGAATATATCATTCCGCTCTCTCCTAGCCTGTAAGGTTTCTGCTGAGAAATTCACTGAAAGCCTGATAAGGATTCCTTTGTAGGTTCTTTTCTTGTGCCTTGCTGCCCTTAATATTTTCTCTTTGTCATTGACTTTTGCCAGTTTTACTATTATATGCCTTAGAGTAGGTCTTCTTTTGCACTGATGTAATTAGGAATTCTATTGGCTTCATTTACTTGTAATTCCAGTTACTTCCCCAGGTTTGGGAAGTTCTCAGCTATTATTTCTTTGAACAAGCTCTCTGGTCTTTTTTCCCTCTGGAAGACCCATAATCCTTATGTTGCATTTCCCAATTGAGTTGGATATTTCTTGGAGAATGTCTTCTTTTTTTAGTCTTACTTCTCTCTCCTCCTCCACCTGAAGCATTTCTATATTTCTGTCCTCTAAATTACTAATTCTGTTCTCCATGATGTCATCTTTGTTTTTTAAGGTTTCTGAATTGTTTTTATCTCATTTGTTGTGTTCTTCATCTCCAGCATTTCTGTTTGTTTTTTTCTTCTTTAGAGTTTCAATCTCTTTTGTGAAGAATTCCTTATGCTCATTAGTTTTATTCCTGAGTTCATTGAACTCTCTGTGTGATTTTCTTGTAACTCATTGAGTTTCTTATGAGAGCTATTTTGAATTCTCTGTCATTTACATTGTAAATATCTGTGACTTCAGGATTGGTTTCCAGAGACTTGTCATTTTCCTTCTGATCTGGAGTATTAATGTATTTCTTCATGATGTTGGATGAAGTGGACCTTTGCTGGAGCATAGTAGTAGTATCTGATTGCAGATTCCATCTGCCACCACTAGCAGGCCAGGAACTGTTTTTTCTTAACCCGTCATATCTGCTGGAAGTTGTGCTCATCCACTGAAAGTTTTGTTGATGAGGATCTCTGCATTTACCTGCTGACCACCACTGCTTGTGAGGTCACACATACAGGCCTAGTCACTCTGATGTGGATCTGCTGCCCTAGCTGACCAGTTGAGGTAGTGCACCAGGTTGGAGGGGAGGAGAGGGGTGCTTTCTTTCACTTGCAGAAGTCCACTCGACACTCACTGGCAGCCCACCTGTGCTGCTGGGCTTGGTGGGAACATCCACAAGGTGGCTGAGCCCCCTTGTTGTGGAGTGTTCCCATGGGCTGGGGTGCAACTCTGAAAGCAGAAGTGCTCCTGTGGAGGCCTGCCTGTTTCCCTGTCTTCTTTTAGTGTCACACACAGGCCACTGCATGAGGTCTTATGCCCTAGGTCACTGCCACTGGGGAGGAAGAGGAGACTTGCTCACCTCCTTCTACTGCTTCCTAGGGATCCAGTACCCCCACCTTCCAACATACGGCTTCATGGATCTCTCAGATGTCCTATTGTGCTGTGTGGATGTCCTCCCTTGTATCTTTTTGATCATATCTTAGTGGGGAAAGAGTAAGGGAACAGCTCACTACACCATGAGGCTGACATCCGGTATCTATGTGTTTGTTTGTTGTTGTTGTTTTTTTTTATCTTCAACATATGAGTAAAATACTATGACATTTGGCTTTCTCAATCTGACTTATTTCACTTAGCATAGTACCCCCAAGTTCCCTCCACATTGTCACAGATGTCAAGACTTCATCTTTTTTAATAGCTGAGTAGTATTCCATTGTAGATATATATCACATCTTCTTTATCCATTCATCCATTGATGGGAACTTAGGTTGTTTCCAAGTTGAAGGCATTTCTTGAAGAGTGCTGCTCAACTTGTTTGAAAGATATTGGCATTGCTGGAAGATGTCTATGGCCTACTGTCTTCCATGCTTATTTGGCCAAAGGATCCTCTCATTACATACCTTTATTAACAGCCCATGTAACCACTGTTCCTCCAGACATCGTCTGGGAAATGCTGAACTACAGCAATCACAAAGAAAAGGACATGTAGGAATACTCAGAAACAGTGAGGACTTTGGTAAGACAAGGTAAATTGACCACACATATCTCTTTTTCTTCTCCCAATGTGCCAGCAAAGGAATAAAAAAGATATAAACTCTCAAAGGCAGTAAAAGCCAACAGTGGGCAAAGGATTACAATGAATTCCCAGGAAAGGAGAAGTCCAGGGATGTGACAACGGCTTAGGAAAGTGGTGGGAGCTAAAGCCTAGATTCCTGAGAGAAGATACTGTGGGGAGGTGAGCTGATTTGCCCTTTGCACTCAGGGAGGCTCAGAACTGGGAGGCATAAGATATTGCTTTCAAACATAGTTGATTAGATGAGATACTGTTATGAATTGAATATTTATGTCTCCCCAAAATTCATATGTTGAAACCCTACCCCCCAATGTGATGGTACTAGGAAGTGGGGCCTTTGAGGAGCTAATTAGGATTAGATGAGGTCATGAGGATGGAGCTCTTATGAATGGGATTAGTGCCCTTATAAAAGTTTGGAGAGCTTTCTTTGTCTCTCGGCTCTCTGTCATGTGAGGATACAGCATGAAGTTAGCAGGTTGAAACCTGGAAGATAGCTCTCACCAGAACCCAATCATCCAGGTACCCTGATCTCAGACTTCCAGCCTCCAGAACTGTGAGAAGTAAATTTCTGTTGTTTATAAGCCACCCAGTCAATGGTGTTCTGTTTTAGCACTCTGAGCTGACTAATGTGCTATAATAGGGAAGTAGAAAGTCTACATGAAGAAAGGTTAGGTCCCTGGGCACACTCCCATCTCTCATGCCCTTCTCCTATCAAGAACGGAAGGGTCATTCTTTGGGGAAATTGAACTGGAGGGGCTCTGAATGCCAGGACATCAGACAAAGATGTAAAGGGTAGGGAATGGAGAAGAACACACTTGAAAACAAGGAGACTAAGTACACATGTTTATAATGTACGATGGCTTCCAATATCCCCTCCCCCACCCTGCTTCCAGAGTACTGGTAGCCAGGTTAATGTCTCCAGGGAGACATGCCTGCGTATATTGACATTTGGGGATTCTTCCCTTAAAAAGGCTGTACTGCCATTTTATTGTCTTAAAGTCCATTATTTTATTCTATCACCACTCATGCCCAGTGAATCCACATCAGGGTAAAATTACCTCACATTTATATCTGAATAACTGCTAAAACTTAGCAAGCATTTAACGAAAACCTCCATCAACAAAGACAAAAACAAAAACAGAAACAGAAAAACAGAAATAGTGACACTGAAGAAAACAGAGAAAATGCAGGAAACAGAAGAAAATGTAAACATCACACAAACAAACTTGCAATTTGTACACTTGCTATCACATCTATGAAAATAGATACATTACTATTAAGGAAATAAGACATACACCAAAAGCACAGGCAACAAAAGGGGGAAAAAAAGAGAAACTAGACTTTCTCAAAAGTGTTGTTCATCAACAAACACTATCAGAGAGTGAAAAAACAACCCACAGAATAGGAAAAAAATATTTGCAAATCATGTATCTGCTAAAGATTAATATCTGGAATATATAAAGAATTCTTAGAACTTAAAAACAACAAAAAATCAGATAATCCAGTTTAAAAATGGGTAAAGTACTTCAATAGGCATTTCCTCAAAGAAGATAAACAATTGGCCAATGAGCACATGCAAAGTTACCTAACATCACTGATGCGCATCAGGAAAATGCAAATCAAAACCACGTTGTGATAACATTTCACATCTGTTAGGATGGCTATTTATAAAAAAGAAAGAAAATAACAAGTTTTGGGGAGGCTATGGAGAAATCGGAACACTTGTCTATTTAGAAAAGTAAAATGGTACAGCCGCTGTGGAAAAAACTATAGCAATTCTCCCCCAAATTACACAGAATTACCATATAATCCAGCAATGCCACTTTATGGTAAATACTGCCCCCCCAACCCAAATTGAAAGCAGGGGTTTGAACATGTCTCTACACCAATGTTTACAGCAGCATTTGTGCAATAGCGAAAAGGTGGAAACCACCCCAAAGTCCACTGAAGATGAATGGACAGGCAAGGTGTGCTGTACACATACTAGGAATCCCTTAAAAAGGAATGAAATTCTGACACATGGATGAACCTTAAAAAAAATTATGCTAGGTGGTGTAAGCCAGGCGCAAAGGGATACTGTATGGCTCCACTTCTATGAGGCACCTAGAGCAGTCAAATTTATATAGAGAGAAAGTAGCAGGGTGGTTACCAGGAGCTGTTGGAGACAGCGTTGGGGGTAAATTGGGAGTTTTTTAATGGGTAGAGTTTTCGTAGGGAATGATGAAAAAGTTCTAGAAACAGATAGTGGTTGTGGTTGTACAACCTTGTGAATGTACTTAATGCAACTGAATTGCACTTTTAAAAATGGTTAAAATGGGGGCCAACATGGTGGTGAAGTGGTTAAGTTTGTGTGCTCCACTTTGGCAGCCTGGGGTTAGCAGCTTCAGATCTGGGCATGGACCTATACGCACCACTCATAAAGCCATGCTGTGGGGGCATCCCACATTCAAAATAGAGGAAGATGGGCACAGATGTTAGGTCAGGGACAATCTTTCTCAAGCAAAAAGAGAAAGATTGGCAACAGATGTTAGCTCAGGGCCAATCTTCCTCACCAAAAAACAAAAGAAAGTTAAAATGGAAAATGTTTATGTTACATGTATTTTGCCATAATTTTTAAAGAAGGTAATTATCAGAGAACAAGAAAGAAATCATGGAAATTAAAACTAGGATACCCCATCTTCCAATATTTTATAAGAAAAATTAGAATAGAAGATAAGGAAATATCTCAGGAAAGGATAAGGGACTGGCCCAGTGGTGCAGCAGTAAAGTTTGTTCCCTCCACTTCGCTGGCCCAGGGTTTGCCGGTTCAGATCCTGGGCATGGATCTACGCACCATTTATCAAGCCATGCTGTGGCAGCATCCCACATACAAAATGGAGGAAGATGGGCACAGATGTTAGCTTAGTGCCAATCTTCCTCAGTAAAAAGAGGAGGATTGGTGGGGGATGTTAGCTCAGGACTAATCTTCCTCAAGAAAAAGAAAAAAAAGGATAAAAAGACAAATGGAGAAAAAGAAATGAAGAACTAGAGAATTAAAGATCAAATCAGTAAGTTCAGTATTTGACTGACAGGAGTTCCAGAAACAGAAAATAGAGCAAATGGAATTCATAGAATTGTTAAATGGTTAATACAAGAAAATTTACCAGAACTAAAGGACAGGAGTATCGAGATTGAAAGGGCCTATGACGTGCTCAGAATAACACTGAGGCCTGAAGATAGGCCCACACAGATGCATCCTGGAACTTAGGATAGTGAAACGACGCTGAAAGATTACAGAAAACAGGTCCCAGCTGAAGGGTTGGGAATGAGAGCACTGCTGGATTTCTCAATGGCAGCATTGTGAGCCAGAAGACAGTGGATCAACGGCTTCAATACACCCAGGGAAAATGATTTCGTACCTAAGATTCTATGCCAGCCACACAAGCAGTAGGAGTATGCTGGTAACCTTGTTGCAGACTCCACTGAATTCTTGTAAGATTGTTTCCTATCGAGCAACTGCCTGCCCTGTAGGCCAGTCAGACTAAGAAAGAATCTTCACTAGCAAAAAATTTTAAAAGTGTTTTCAGTTCATCTGTTCTTTTTTTAATTTCAGTTTTATTGAGTATAATTGACATATTTCATTATAAGATATTTAAAGAGTCCGTGGTGGTGATTTGATGAATGTGCATGCTGTGGCATCTGCTCCTTAGGTCAGCATTAGACCATCCGGTAGAAGAGAAGCAATTCAGGGGAGTGACTCAGCTTCCTTTGGCCATTCCCTTGGTTGAGATTCCTGTGTCTTAGGCCTGTGACTCCCTATTTCTTGGTTTACTCCCTCATTTGGCAGGAGCACACCCTCCAACAGCTGCCAAGGGAAATGGAAAATCCGAGTCCGGACACATCAGCAAATGTCTTTATTCTCTACTTAAATTTACTGGACAGAATGTAATCTAAGAAGCAGAAGACCTGAAAGTAGAGGAGTCCAAGGATGACAGCTGCACAGTCGGGCAAGCTCAGAGGGACCCAGGCTACGTCCAAACAGGATGGAGAGCTGTGGATGGGGTGCATATTCATAAGTGTATGACAGAGGAAAATTTAGATTTACACCAGAATTATTGGAGTATCTGGCGAGAAACTGGGATACAAAGAAAACCAGGCAAATGAATTAAATGGAGTAACTGTTAACTCCAGGAAAAGAATTGTGTAGGAAGGAGAGTTGACCTGTGTGCTGATAGGCTCAGTAGTGAATGGTAGTTGCTTAATCATATGCACTGACTATTGACGGAGCCAAATTCTGCGGTCACCCGTGTCGGGAGGGTGGGGGAGGGCAACAGTGACATGGGAGCGAGGTAAGTTCTTATGGACCGTGATAGGATGTTAATGGTTAATGTCTAAAGTGGACAATCAGGAATTAGAAATATCAATATATTATTTAGAAATGTGACTGTAAATATTTGCAGGAACAGCCAAAAGAGCTAATTATAGTTAACTGTGGGGACCACGCCGAGATCATTGGGACTGAATGGGCAGAAGACTGCCTTTTAGAATGGTTTGATTTTTTTTTTTTTTTTGAGGAAGATTCGTCCTCAGCTAACTACTGCCAGTCCTCCTCTTTTTGCTGAGGAAGCCTGGCTCTGAGCTAACATCCGTGCCCATCTTCCTCTAGTTTATACGTGGGACGCCTACCACAGCATGGCTGCCAAGCAGTGCCATGTCCGCACCCGGGATCCGAACCAGTGAACCCCGGGCCGCCGAGAAGCAGAACGTGAGAACCTAACCGCTGCGCCACCGGGCCAGCCCCTAGAATGGTTTGATTTTTTTAAAAACCATGCATGATGCAAATATCTGTGTTTGATAAAAGCATGAATTAACCCAAGAGGGTATTCCCAATCTATTAAATTTTATGAAATAAAGAGTTCTTTGAAAGGTAAGGTTGTGGGTGATTTGCGTGTTAAAATCAGAGACACGAGTGTAGGATGAGCCTCCCAGCGGCTTCAGTGACTGCTGGTCGGGAGGGGACGCAGAGGGGCCCCGCGGTGCGCTGGTGACTCACAGCCTGGGAAAATGACAGTCCGCTCAGCAGTGCGTTTTGGGAATTTGACTGTTATAATATATAGTCTCTGTTATTCTCTATTCTCTCCCACTTTCACTCCTGATTTTGCGTGATCACAGGGGGCAGCTCTGACCGTTTTTTGGTGCCTGACTGTTGAGGGACCAAGCGCATTTCAAGGACGGCACCAGGTACCTCTTGAGGGCAGACACTTGGAATTATTGAATTAGATGCACGCTTATTGAATTCCTGCTATATTGAAGGCATGATCCTTGGGCTGGGGAAACAAATATGAGCCGGGCACCATCCCTGATGGCCAGGGAGAGAGGGACACACAGTTATAAACCATAGCCACAACATTATTAACCAAATGCCAAAGTTAGACATCTTAAATATTTTGATAGACAAATTGGAAAAAAATGAATTTTTAAAAACTGTGCTAGAGACACTGTCTCATCCTGGGTTCCTCAGAAAGCAGAGCCTGAGGCAGGGCTCACATGCATTCTTGCTCTCCTAGGGCAGCAATAAAGAAAAAGGGACAGGGACAGACATCTCCTGACAGACAGGTCCTGACAGACGGGTCTGTGAGTGTGTGGTGGGACAGCAAGATGTGTCCCTGATGGCTCTTGCCTCTCTTGTCCCTTATTTGTCAAGGTTTGCCCTCTGTGGGACACTACCCACTTCCACTAGCCTTTGAGCAAGGCTGTGAGATTCTACTCACTACAGGGAGCATGCTCAGAGTCTGGAGGTGTTGGAAGAAGCAGACCCTCCAGGGGGTCTGGTCAGGTGGGGCCAAGGAATGGGAGCTGCTGTTGGTCCTGCCTCAGCTCCCACCAGGGCCGGTGCAATGGAGCCCGGGAGAGGCCGAGGCATCTGGCAGTGGGAGGGGATGAGGCAATGGCCCTGGCGTCAGACTCTACACTGAGCTATCAGCTGGGGTTCAGGAGGTGGAGAGTGGACTAGACTAGAGGGGACAATAAGAACTGAGGCAGCACAATCAAGCATATTTCTCTTCCCACTCCCCAGCACCCCATCCTCTGAGAAGTAACCCCTGTAGACAACCGAGCCTGTAAATATCAGCAAATGTGACTGCTGGGCAGAAAGTGTGCTGCCACTTTTCTTCCTTTTGGTCTAAAAAAAGTGAAACAAAATCTCTCTCAGATCAGGGCAAATGGTCTTGACAGATGAGTTTACTGGAAAACTGTAAGCTCCCCGAGCCTTTTTCGCTGTAGTTACCTCTGTACCTGGCCCTCAGTAAATGTTGGCTGAATGGACCAGTGAATCAATACGTTCCCGTTGATTTATTAGATGAGCAGAACTTAGAAAAGAAAAAAAAATCACACCGTCTGGATTAGCTGTTCTCAAACCGTAGTGCGCACAAACATCACGCAGGGGAGTGTGTGAAAGATGAAGACCCTGGTTTCCAGGGAGAGAGGCTCCAATTCGGTTCATCTGGAGTGGAGACAGGAATTTGCATTTTTAAAATAGCATCTCAGGTGACCCTGGTCCAGGTGGTTTGCGGACCGAAATAAGAGAAACGTTGCTGAAAGTCTTTGTTAATTTGTGGCCCAATGGATTTGAACTAGAGAGAAAGATCAAGCTTTATGTTTACTAGCAACAAGGGCCACACCTAGAAGGTACAGCTGCAGATACCACACTTTCCTTCCTATCCACACGATGTTGGAGTGGCACCTTCTACAGAAAAAGGAACTTGGCCATGGTAACAAACAATCCGTAGAGGCGTGGAACAGAGACCTGTCAAAAAAGAGTGGCCTGAGAGGTGCCCAAAGTCCCATTTCACTGCCCCAAACCTTCCCCCCCACCCCATTCTACTGGATTTAATTCCACTAAGTATTTATTAGGCTCTTACTTTGTGCCAGGCTTATGCCCGGTTCTGGAGACGAAAGGTGTTTAAGACTTGGAGATCTTAAAAGCTTTCACTGTGTCTGTACTGCCTTTGGGTAAAAATGCAACTGCGTTCCCTGCGAATCCAGCGGGCAGACCACTCAACGTCTGGTGACGCAGGTGCGGGTTGGTAGAAGGAGTGAAGCTGGAACAACTGCTTTCGTTCACGGGCGTCAGTTACGGTGTCCTGGGAAACTGTGTTTCCTCACATCCCAGACTTGAGCAGCTCTGCTGTCTGGGTCCCTCAGTGGGAATGTGCAGCAGCTCTTGCCTGGAGGCGCCGAGGCCATGGGTCACTTTGACACAAGGAAGCAGCTTTGGTTTCCAAACCAGGCCCTAAGGGGTTTGGACACAGCATTCCACGCTTATCTTAACTTGGCAGCTTCCAAGGAAACAGGACCCCGAGTCCACTTCTTAGTATCGCTGGTGGCCAGAATGTGATGTTCCTACAGAAGCTAAAAACATAGTTTCTGATGAGACTTGGCCAAGGCTACATAAGCAGGGTGTCTCCCAAGGCAATACTGCCACATCTGCAGAGTGACGGGCAAACTCTCTCCTTTTGAGCGATGACCACTTTCCCACCGAATGACCTCTTTCCCAGGGGCCCCCTCAGCTGCACTGCATTCTTCCTCCTCCTGAACAAGGACTGCAGCACACCTCGTTTCTAAACTGCCTCTGCTTCATGGCAGCCTCCAATGCAGAGCCATTCCCCCTTCCCCAGTCGCTCTTAAAAATCATTCTCCACAAGCCCAAACCCTGTAATCAGCCACTCCCACTCCCTCTTAATGAGATGCCCCACAGGTCCTGTGGTGTTCCATCAGCCTTGCTGTAGCAAATTCATAAACCTTCATTTGTCTGGCTACAGATGTGTTCTTGGTGGTCTTTATCTGATGGTCTTTATCAAAGGTTA
This sequence comes from Equus caballus, assembly GCF_041296265.1. NCBI lineage: Eukaryota > Metazoa > Chordata > Mammalia > Perissodactyla > Equidae > Equus > Equus caballus. Next base: position 16,230,048 of record NC_091712.1, on the reverse strand, counting down.
GGGGTAGGCAAAAATGGAATTCTTCCCCTCCGAGTGGCGCACTGGTAAATGTTTTACAACTAGATCTCTGAAAAGAAAGGAAAAGGAAAAAACCCTGATTTTATGCCAGTTTGTGTGGTGTAAATATGTCCACTCTGGTTGATTTCAAGTCATCGATAGGACTTGAGTGAGTCCGGAGTATTTCGGGAAGTCTGTACAACTGGGCCCCAGAACCCCACTGCCATCTCCTCACCCACTTCCTCAAGCAAGAAGAATTTTTCCTCCTTGGGTTTTCTGGAATTTGTTTCTCCATGGAGTAGCCTATGATCTTTTCTTTCCCTGAATTGTGTGAGGAATCTGCCACCTCACTGATGTATAAGTAAGTTCTAAGGAAAGTTATGACTGAAATAGAAACTCATTGACAGAGAACTTACAAATAGCAGGGCCGGCCCGGTGGCATAGTAGTTAGGTTCATGCACTCCACTTTGGTGTCCCGGGGTTCACTGGTTCAGGACCCAGGTCCAGACACACACACTGCTCACCAAGCCATGCAGTTGGTGGCATCCCACATACAAAATAGAGGAAGACTGGCACAGATGTTAGCTCAGTGATAATCTTCCTCAAGCAAAAAGAGGAAGATTGGCAACAGATGTTAGATCAGGGCCAATCTTCCTTACCAAAAAAAAAAAAAAAAATTGCAAATAGCAAGGAACCCAGAGTTTTAGAGACCAGTAAATACCTATCCATATAGTCACTGTCCATTGCTTCACTGAAGGTGGCTTCATGGCTAAGGCAGAGGCCAAATGATTTCATCCTGGAGAAGAGAAACACTCCCTCTTGGAAATCTACACCAGCTCATCTTGTTTTGGCCTGGACTTAATCTACAAAGCCTACAGTAAAACCTGCCATTTTTACCCTTCAAAGAAATTATCTTTGCGGAATACCCATGAAGTAATTATAGATAATATTCCACGATCTGGCAGCTACAAGTTCAGCCACTTGGCTGAGAAATGAATTCCCTATCTGCCACTACAAGACCTCATTATGTGCTGTACTGGTGAATTGATAATGAAAAGACTTAAAATGTGTCTGATAGCAAAGAAGCGCCTTTCTTAGCCTGACTGGCCTACAGAGTGGGGCCCTAGGGAACAGATGACTGAAGTCAATGCAAATTTCAAACAGGGTTGCTAGCGGCTTCTTATCATCTTCTTGGAACTCTGGGAATGTGGAAACTTGTAAAAAGCCAACAGACAAAGATGGAAATACCATAATTAAAGGAAACAAAGAGAACTTTTCAATTTGATGAAGAGAAAGAACATGGTTTAAGGCAAGGTGAGAAGGTTGATGTTATTACTTTTTTTTTTATTTTGAGGAACATTAGCTCTGAGCTAACATTCACTGCCAGTCTTCCCCTTTTTGCTGAGGAAGATTGGCCCTGAGCTAACATCTGTGCCCATCTTCCTCTATTCTATATGCAGGACGCCTGCCACGGCGTGGCTTGATAAGTGGTGTGTTGCTCCATGCCTGGGATCCGAACCAGCGAACCCCAGGTTGCCAAAGCAGAAGGTATGAACTTCATCGCTGTGTCCTGGGCTGGCCCTTAATATTATTTTGCTAAAAAGGCATAAGCCCTTTTGACAAGAGTACAAAGAAAGTAGATCTCACTTTAAGTCAATACTTTACTCAACAAATTTATGTAGTATCTTTCTTGTGCTGGGGATACCAAAATGAAGCTCACTGTCTACGAGGGAGAAAAGCATTTGAGCTAGTCCCTCACTTCTTTACTTGCAGTTCCAATCTTAGATCTTTTCCTGAAAGCTGCATGTCCTAGGTCCCCTTAGCAACTGGCCTTGAGCCACGTTTAAGGCACGGGAGCAGTGGCAGGAGATTGGAGGATGGGCGTCAGGGAAAGACCAGGATATCCGCCCCATCTCTCTCTGCTTTGGGTGGTGTCCCAGTGGTCACAGGTCCCATGGGCCAGATCTGGCCAGGTAGCCTTGGCTCCTGGGCTCTGATATCAGCTCCTTTAACCTTTGTTCCTTTAGCTCTAGCAGCCTAGTGAGCAGCTTCCTGGTGTAACTAAAATCTGATTGCCTTGTTGTCCCCTCTTTGGCTTATCAACTCTCTCAACACTTTTGTAACTAGTTTAATGCATTGAATTTGTCTTATTGAAGTACCTGGAATGAGGCTTTGTTTTATTTTCTGTAGGCTGATCAATACAGAAAGTAAACAAATAGAAAGTTAATGTGATACTGCTATAAAAAGTGTCTGTGCGAGGCACTATGGGGCCCTCTCTCACTTGTGGGGACCAGGAAGGCTTACACTGAAAGGGAAATTCAATTTGCAGCTCCAAAAATGAGTAGGAAGTTCCAAGGCAATCAAGTGAGGGGAGAAGCAGGAGGAGGGAGAGGGGGCAGATTGCAATCATTTGCAAAAAGCATGGCAATGTGGCAGAATATGAAGTTTTAGAGGACTGTCGAATAGTCAAAAACCACCGAAGGATGGGTCAGGGACAAAACGAGTAGCCTACTCGGAGGTTAACTATTCAGATTCTAGTTTCTGTGACTACACATGTCACTACTGCCTCAGAAGCCTTAAGTTCCCCAGGACTCAGACGCAGGGAGGACTCACCTGGAAATAGCTGAAAAGATTAGGACTGTGTCCTCCCACTCACTCTACCAACGCAAAGGACTATTTGCCTTGTCAGCAACCATTGAAACTGTGTACTCACATATGACACCTCTGCTACCTAAAGGCTCTAAACTGCAAGGCACTTTGTTGTTGCAAATCGGATGGTGGCCGTCTGGAGAATCCCCTTCTTGCTTGCCTCCATCCTGCTGGGAGGTGGAGCGGCAGGGAGACTTCCTAAGTCACTGATAAACGAACGGGAGGAACCCAGGGCTTCGAAATGGCCCAGAACATATCTTAATTTTTTGCTTTGCTTGTAACACAAATGTGTCTAGAATTTAATCATCACCCCCTCCTCAAAACATGCACATACACAAGACAACAGTGGCCTTTCTGCTGGGGGGTCGAAGCTTCCAGTTTGGGAAACAGGCATTGAAGACTGCCCCCCACACCATTCTGATTGAAGCAGAGGATTTGCTTGCCTTCAAGGAGGATATTAACCTTTCTATGCTGCAATGCATCTTTCTTTAGAAGCAGAGCATATTTCAAAGATGCTTCCTGTTCACTCATCACTCAATGCTCTCCCATGAAATGGAGAGAGTTCAGTTACTTGCCCAAGAGCCTCCCGTAGATTCTCATCAAGACCAGGGATGCAGGCAGGTCTCTTTATTTTCGGTAGGGACACTTTCTGCCATTCCACAGTCTGTCAGCATGGCCACTCTTGTAAGTTTACACACTATAATATTCCATTAAAAACACAAAAGCTGCCCAGGGTGGCCCTTGTTTCTCTCTTGGGCTAAGTTTAGGAGACAGTGTTCAGAGAGAGATGTTCAACCCAGGTTAACGCCTGCAGGGCTTTCCTTTCTCACCACCAACCACCTGACCTCAGAGAGAAATGCCCTCCTGACCCCTGCTGGCTATGATGGCATATACACCGAGTGTAGAGAACTATTTCAGAGCTGATGTCAGGACACTCTCCAAAACACTCTCCAACTGTGATTGGACAAGAAGATTAAACATAGGAAAGGTTGACTCAGTTCTGATTAAACAGGCTGGAAAGACAGAAACAAATAATCACCCTGCATGCAGCAATAATGGAGCAACAAAGTAAATATTAAGGGAGAGGGCTGCTATCAATATTTAACTAGCAGATTAATGTACAGAGGATGCACCTTGGAGAATACGAGGGGGACCAGAGAGGCAAAAATGGCTCAATTATGATGCATCGTCATAGTCAGGGAAGAGGAAAGGGTTGCCTGCATTGTTTAACCTGAGGTTAAGAACGCCCAACAGAGGCAATCAAGGGTGATTAACCAAAGAGATGACGATGAGGGATAATGCCAGGCTCATTAGCATAAATAATTTGTTGAAAGAAGAGAATAGGGAACAAGCTGTAAATTCTTGTCAAGAGTTCTTGCCTAAGATTCCTGTACATCTGTGTGCCCCTTACTGATCATGCTCTTAGGCTTTGTGGTCCTTTATTTGCTCAACTACGACAAAGGATCTTAAGGACCACTTCACATCTTGGGGCAACGTTTCCAACATAACATCCCTGGCTGTTCCTCTTTCGTTCATGCAACCACATACATGTCTTAGTCTGTTACTATCTAACCATTTCTCAGAATAGGGCTATTATCAAAGTGTTGCACACAAAACATTTTTCTGTGGGTCCATAAGTGTGGAGAATTATGAATTAAAGATGAAAGTGTATGTCAGCATATCAAAGCGGCTGTGACTCTTCAAGAAAGATGTCGTTGTATATAGCATTTCCCAAAAACATTAGTCCACAGAGTCCTTCTCTTCGAAGTATTTTAAATAACCAAGATCCCTTAGGAGACTTTTGGTGACAGGCTTTTCCCTCTCGTTTGCCTTCTTCATTCAGCCTACTAATTTCAGTTCCTGTGTTCCTTCTGCAACATTTTGTGCCTCCTTCCTTCTTGTTTGGAGTGAGATAGCCACAAGCTGGTTTTCTGAGAGTCTTCGTAGCAGGGAAGTGAAAATGCCCCGCAGCATCGTCTAGAGCTCCGGCCCTCCCGTGTGTGAGGTGACTGCATACTCCTGAGTCTGCCCTACAGCAGCGATACAAGAATGGACTTTGTCCTTACGAGTTCGAACAGCATGCAGACACCTTGACACCTAGTAAATGAAAATCATTGGTCCTCAACAGGAAATGACAAATTTTAATCCCATGGGGACTGCATCAGAATATGTTCTGATACAATTTCTCTAAGAGCCAATGAAATGTGGACCTCTAAGATTCCAGGAACTCCTGTGATCACCTGTCCATGATTTAATATTACAAGATCCCCAAATCTTCCTCCTGGTTCCCCCTGAAATCCTGTTCTCCACTCCATCCTGTGCCTCACTAACAACTCCTCCAGGAGCTGCGCAGAAACAGGCATGATTAGTCCTTGAGACGGTGTAGGGCAGAAGGCAACTGAAACAAATGGTGGTGAACTTCAGGGGTCAGGTTTCTCTAGAAGGGACTGTGGTTCATTCCCACCTTGGCCACTAGGTATCTGGATGAACTTGGTCAGCTGGTTGCGACCTTTGTGCTTTCTCTGTTAAAAAGGGATTATAGCATCCACATGAGGTTGTTAGGAAGTGAGTTTGAAAAGTAAACAAAAGCCACAGAAACGTTAAGCCCATAAAAGAATTGAAAAGTGATGGCCAAAGACAGGAGTAGGATTTTAAAAGTTTTTCTTATTTCAAGGTTAATATATTGATTCTTTCACTGATGGTGAAAGGCACTGGTGTAGGTAAAATCCTTTTATGATAACCCTAGAGTCTGGCACATTTTCAGGTGGAAATTAACGGAGGACGTGGCTGTGAGTTACTCTTAATCAAGTTGTCTATTTTCAGATGGAAATGGGTGACAGTCTGATTGCAGTTATGGGAAAGTGGACGCCAAGGCACCTTCACTGTTCCCTGTGTCTTTTTTTTAAATTGAGGTCACATTGATTTACAACATTGTATAATTTCAGATGTACATCATTATATTTCTCCTTCTGTATCAGTTGCATCGTGTTCACCACCAAAAGTCTAGCTTCCATCCGTCACATTACAAATGTCCCCCTTTACCCCTTTCTCCCTCCCCCCACCCCTTCCTCTCTGGTAGCCACCAATCTGCTCTCTGTATCTTTGTGTTTGTTTATCTTGCAGTTAGGAGTGAAATCACACAATAATTGTTTTTCTCCGTCAGACTTATTTCACTTAGCGTAATACCCTCAAGGTCCATCCATGTTTTTCCTGTGTCTGGTAGCTGTTTGCTGACCCTGGCTTTGGGACAGAGGCCAGGGGGCTTTGAGGAGGAGCCCCTCCTGCCCAGGGAGAGTGGGAATTAGGTAAAAACAGTTCACGCTGGGAGAGCACCAGGGAGAGGCCAATGATGGCTATCAGTCAGAGGCCTAAGACCGTGCCTGCCTTAGAAAATCCTTCAGTGCAGGGCTAGTACAAGACAAAGAAAGCTGACATTTCTGAGCATCAAAAAATGGGAGGAGTTTTCAGTTGGGGGCCTGAAATGTCAGCAAAACAGGGATTAAGGGTCTCTGCTTAGGGGAGGCATAGCTGGCTTGGGGCGGCCTACCACAGGACCCTGGAGTTGGACTGCTTATCTCTGAACTCTGCCTCCACATGCTCGCTGGGCCGTCTTTGTCATATTCCTTAAGCTCCTTGTGCCTCAGTTTCATACTTTGTAAATGAGGATGAGATGATAACAATGATATCTAACCCATAAAATTGTTGTAAGGATTAGATAATACATGCATTCGAAGTGCTTAAAATGCTCTTAAATATCAATAATAATATCAATACTAAATAGATATCAGTGATTATCAGGGTTCAAATAGGGAAGGAGCAAAGCATGGAAAATGCAAGGAGGACGAGAATATGTTCTCACATGCCTTGGTAGCCTTGGAGCAGCCTGGGGTGCTGTGCTAAGCAGCCAGGGCCTTTCTGAGAAGAGAAGCCCATTGGAAGTTCTCACTGTTGGACATCGCTTCTTAAGGACTTTCAAGAAACGTATCCTACACAATTCTGTTTTGAATCATTTGACCTGATGTGGCTTCTCTGCCAGCTGTCTACTACCCCATCCCCAGCACACACACACTTTACTCCGAAACCTTAAATAAAATTCTGCTATAAGTAGTAGCCTGTGTTCATGGTTACTTGGGGGAAGCAAAAAAGTGATGAAAGGTTTTGTGCTCCCTACTTAGGTGGGTGTTGTGTGACACGGAGAGAAGAGATTTTTCCTAACAGATATTCTAGTCTTTTTCTCTTAACTCTACACCCCCCATTAACCTACTGCTACCAAATTAATCTTTCTAATCGATCTAAGTAATTCTTCTGCCAAAATCTCAAATGTCTCTCCACCGGAACAGATGAAAGTGATTTTTAGCAGTGGAAGAGGTGTTCAAGATCATCGAATTTGTTCTGTCCTTGCACCGAAGGAGATTCTGGGATCTGGGGAGTTTACAGATTGCCCCAATGTTGCAACAGTGGCAGAGGCAGAATTCGTACCAGCTCCTCTGACTTCAAGTCTAGAATTTTTTAAAGAAAAGAAATTATTGCACAGTTTTCTGGATGTTTTAGACATATCCCCAATTTAGTCTTCACAACCAGTCTTTGAATCAAATACTATTATCTTCATTTTTATGAAGTAAAGTGTTTATGAGTAAATTTCATTTTGATGAGTAAACTGAGGCTCAGCAAAGTTAAGTAACTTGAATAAAGTTACACAATGAGTGAACAATTAAATTCATACTTTCCTCTAGGGCTGTTAAATTTCAAAGCCCGTGTCACATCTTCTCCATCATCCTATCATTCATATTTCCCTACACATCTACAAATCACTTGAGGACATAAACGAGATCTTATATATCTTTTTGTCACATGACACCTTGTGCAAGTAGGTGCTTAAAAAATACTATGGAGAAAGGAAGGAAGGAGGGAAAGAAGGAAGGGAAGAAGGAGAGAAGGAAGGAAGGGAGCAAAAGAGGATTTAGATAAATACTCAGGTCTCCTGAGGTCAAAGCCATTGTCCCTTCCACTATACTAAATGCTATCTTGAATATTATTGATCAGAATGTGAAGTACAAGCCTAGATTGAATTTTTTGATGTACTTCTGGTTTCCATCCTTCTTTTGCGTGAGAAAATATGACTATATTGATTTAAAATAATCTGTGTTGGTTTGCAAGTTAGCATGAGTTATGAAGAATTAATGCAAAGTTTAACAAAGAAATTTATTTCCACTGCTTAAATAGAAGTGTAAGAACTTAAAAATAAGATTTGTACAATGCAGATCATTCAAGATATCTATTGCTAACTAGGTGGGAGAATTGACTGACTTGATTGAAATGTCACTATATAAATATTAATATTTTGCATGGTTTTACTTTAACGATCACTTATTTATTTCAGAAGTGAAATGGAATCATCTGAATTTCTTTAAGATCTATAGCACTCTAGCTTATTTAAATAATAGATGGTTGTGTTTGTAGCTTTTTGCACTCATGGTTCCTGCCCAGCTTACTGCCGAAAATGGGTTAAAGGGGCTTAATGGCAGCGTTTGACACACGTACTCTCAAAATCTGCTCCCCAGAGCTTGGAGTAAAGTGACTACCACACAGTGTGACAGATTGGCTGTTCTGCATTAGGAGGTGCACTTTACCTTGTGGTTTCAGAATAAGAATACTTTGCACTTGCAGATGTCTGTCTGTGGATCTGTATTTTATGAACATCTGCTCCGTCTCCCTGCCCCCCTGGGACTGACGAATGGCTCCCAGGCTGAGCAGGCACATTATGTGTTGGCACAGCTCTGTGCTTGGGCTACTCCACAGAGAGATTTCACTGAATTCAAGAGGAATTCTGAGCGTGATGGGAAAATTGGACCTAGTAATAATATTTCCTTTTTAAAAGCTCCTTTTCTAAGGTGCTCAACTGTAAAGTGCTCTGCCTTTGTATTTTCCCATAAGCTAAAAAGTATAAATGCAGGAACTTAGAACCAGGCGTTCTCAGCTAGAGTGACTTTGTGGGGCAACGTCGCCAGGTGAAGGAACAAATGATGCCACTTTAAAGATGACCCTGAAAGCCCAAAATGCTGCAGGGCCTTCACAGTGGAGTGAGGTTGACTGGTGTTGTGCCCTCTTTTGACCTGTATGAGAGCCCCAAGTGTCTGTCAGCCACAGGCTCCCAAGCGCACTGGTGGAGAGCGGGTGCCATGTTTCTGGGCTCTCATGTAGAGAAACACAGCCCACTCCATTCCGACCCACTGACCAGAGCATCTCCTATCTAGAGTGAGTCCCTTCTAGGGTGGCTTCCAAAACAGACATGTCCCTGAGGCCTTTAGCATTTGGGTGTTTTATAAGCATTTGTCACTTTCTTGGGATTGACAAAGGTCAAATCATGTTTGTCCAAACATAACCATCTAGACTGCACCCCATGGTACCTGATAATCTCATGGATTACAGAAGTTTCCAGTTATTCACTTGCCCATGTGTTTCTCAACTCACTGAGCTCCTACTTTGCGCCAGGCTGTTCCTATTCTTTGACCCACCAGTTGATTCCTGACTGTGTGGACTGACAACCTACTGGTTTGAAAAAACTCATCTTCCCATTGGGACTTGTTTTAGAAATGAGTATACGGCAATTTGTTTTTGGTTTTCCTGCCTCCTCCCCCTTTGTGGAATCTTTTTTCCCTCCTTGATCTTTCTTCCATATCCAAGCTGGCTTACCTCAGGGCTGTTTCTTCTTCCTGGCTTGGACAGCTCACCATGTTCCTGGGCTCCTTCCTCTCCAGCATGTGTCCTTGGTCTGATCTGTCTTCTTAGAGGCATCTTTTCCTTCAGTGATAATGGGTAAAACAAGGGTAATGAGATAAACTAAATCCTACGAATGTGTGCACTAGCCAGTACATTATCTTGTAGAAATACAAATGACTTAGGAGGAAAACTGACACGTGGAATTTAATCTTACAGTAATGCTTTTAAAGACGTTACTTTTAAAATACAATTTATTTTTAATTTAAAAAATAACAAATATTAATTTGAATTTTGTTTTAAAATTCTCTTGTGTTCCCACCCTCAGGGGGTGAGAAATTTTAGGCAGCCTGGGAGGGTCTCACCTTGCTTCTTAGGTGCTGCCGTGGGGTGTACAGAGCCCAGAGACCTTTTTTCCATTTCCAATCTGAGCGAATTTCAATTCTATGAGTCCTTGCCCCCCAAATCTTTTCCCTCTCCTCACTCACTGTAAGGTACTTAATGCTAATTTTTCAATGGATTACTGTCTTTGTAAAGTTGCCTTCACTGCTGTCGTCTAGCAAAAATGCTGGAGGCAAGGAACTACAAAGCTGGCTGCCTCTCGAAATGAGGGGAAAACGAAAAAGAGGGTAAAACAAGCACATGTACTGTTCATTCAATTGCCCAGCACATCAGCTTTTTTCATCAGTCAGATACCAGTTTCTTTCTTTTCTTATTGTAGATTTTAAAAAATACAGAAAAATACAGCTTAAAGAAAATTAACTCTCATTTGGGGCTGCCTGGTGGTTAGTGGTTAAGTTCATGTGCTCTGCTTCGGCTGCCTGGGGCTTGCAGGTTGGGATCCCAGGCACAGACCTGGCACCGCTCATCAAGCCACATATAAAGCAGAGGAAGATGGGCACGGGTGTTAGCTCAGGGTCAGTCTTCCTAAAAAAAAATTAATAATAACACATTAATATTCCTACTATGAGAGCAATAAAGATATAATATAGATTGATAAATGCATGGAAAGATAGAATTATTTTTGTATAAATGGGATTATATTATAGATGCAATTTTAGTAAAAATATTGAATTTAATTTTACTTAAAGATAATAGGAAAAAATTAAAGGATATGTTGAACTTTGAAAAATGATTCTTTACTGTTAGCAATGTTAATTCTAAAAGATCACTTTATGTTCAACAAAGGAGTTTGGGGAAAATTTCCAGGAGTTAGAGTTGTTTAAAAAAACAAACAGTTGTTTTATTCTAAAACAACATAGAGTGAATCCCAGCTCTGAAAAGAGAGAGCATTAGCAATCTCTTCCTTTCTCTTGCGTCACTATTCCCACATTTTGATATATATTACTAATTTTACATTATTCAAAATATTATTAAATTTGCAATATTTTATTATTTCAGCTATCGATTTTACATTATTAATAGCTGTTATTAATATATTATTAATTTTATTATTACTTTTACACTATTCCAATTTACAGCATTCACATTCTGTCGCATGTCTTTGATCCCCATGTAGCTTTTACTTTTTACCATTTTCTTTGTTCTTGGCTTCCTTATTTTCAGTTCATCTCTGAATTATCTAAATTTGAGTGTCCAGTAGCTCTTTCAATAGTAGCTCATGGGTACAGTAGTTCCAGAGTTTTCTCGTTTTTAAGGATGTCTACCTGTTTCCTTTGGTTTTGAATAACACCCTGGATTGGTAGAGTTTTCTTGGCGTCCCATGTTCTCATTCTTTGGAGCTTTGCAGACTTTGCCCCACTGTTTTGAGGGGTGCTTTGTATGTTACTCTGGAAAAGACTGAAGCCAGACTGATTGTTTTCCTTTTTTCTTAGTAATTTCCCTTTATTGCTTGGACACCTGAAACATTCATAATAGTCCTGTAGTCCAACAGCCTAACTAGGATATAGCTCAGTGTTGAACAATCTGTATCACATTTTCTTGAAACACAGTATTCTTTTCAGTCAACAGATTTGGTATCTTCTTTATTTCAAGGAAATTTTCTTGTATTATATCTCTGAATACTTCTTCTTTTCCTTAGGTGGGTTCCCTCATTTAGTGACACAAAATATCTGTTTATGCTGCATTGTCTTTTATTTCCCCATTAATAATAGTGTTAATCAAATTGTTTTAGTATCTTTTTCATCTACAGTTATCGTAACTATCTCAAACTTTTCCTTTTATATCAGTAATTCTATTTTCAACAGTGTTTTGCTTTTTCCTAAGTTATTTATTAAACCTCTAATTATGCTATTTTGCTCCTCAATTAGCCTTAAGTCTGCAAGCCTTAATTTTGTCATATCCTGTTATTTTACTTTCCAATTATAGATTTTATTTTTTCCTCTTTCTCCCCAAAGCCCCCCAGTACATAGTTGTATATTCCTCGTTGTGGGTCCTTCCAGTTGTGGCATGTGGGATGCTGCCTCAGTGTGGTCTGATGAGCAGTGCCATGTCCGCGCCCAGGATTCGAACTAACGAAACACTGGGCCGCCTGCAGCGGAGCGCACGAACTTAACCACTTGGCCACGGAGCCAGCCCCTCCAATTATAGATTTTTATTTATTATATTTATGTTCTGTATATAATATCAAGTAATTGTGAGTAACTCCCTTTTGTTTCTTGATTTATGTTTTCTTCTACGTTATTTTAACTTGGTTTTCTCCATGGTGTCTTGTGTTTTCTGTTGCTTATTTGCTGGGTGCCGAGATGCCTGTTTTTTCTTGCTTATGCTTGGCTCATTCACCCTGGATTTTGTCTTTGCTGTGATGTAGAGGGAGTAATTCTTGACTGTCTTCCAACTATATCTGGCCTATATATAGCAGGAGAAAATGAAAAAGGAAGGAGGCAAGATCATCTTGGTTGGTGTGCAGTCTTTATTAGAACATCTAGACTCAGTTCTGTCATCTAAGATCTTGTCAAATGTTCTAAATTAGATATTTAATCAGATATTGGCTATGATACTGGTTTAGCTACAAAGGCCAAACCAGCAGTGATTTAATTTACATAGAAATTTATATTTCTCTTACATAGCTGTTTGAACGTAAGCAGTCCAGGTTGGCGGCACAGAAATGGTGGCAGCTCTGTGGTGTCAGGGATTCTGGATTCTTCTATCTGGTTATCTGTCAAGCTTTCTATGCATTAGAATGATACTCAGCTCTTACCAGCACATCCACATCCAGCCAGTGTGAAGGGAAAAAGGAAGAAGGAAAGGTCATGATCTCTTTTTAAAGACGTGAGCCTGAGGTTTCAAGCATCACTTCTCTCATGGAATTATGTTAAGTGAAATAAGCCAGCGAGAGAAGGATTATCTGTGTATGACTCCACTCATATGAGGAATTTAAAATTATGGACTAAGAACAGTTTAGTGGATACCAGGGGAAAGGTGGGGTGGGGGGTGGGCACAAAGGGTGAAGTGGTGCACCTACAACATGACTGACAAACATTAATGTACAACCGAAATTTCACAAGATTGTAACCTATCATTAACTCAATAAAAAAAAATTTTAAAGCTAAAAAAAAGAAAAGCATCACTTCTCTCATATAATTGTCTAGAACATAGTCACATGGCCACACTTAGCAGCAAGGGAGGCTGGGAAATGTAGTCTTTCTTGTGGGAAGTCATGGGTGCAGGTGAAATTTGGGGATTCTATTATCAAAGGGAGAAATTGGAGAACCTACTGGCTCTGCCCCACCGGGTTTCCCTCACCTAATGGTGGATGTAGCTTTCCCAGGGTGAAAGGTGGTACTATGGGCTTCATATCCCTTTCCCAATTCAGATAGCTTCAAAGCACCCTCCTTTCCCCATCCTGCCAGTTTTTCTTTTATTTTGGGAAATAAAATAATTTCCAGTAGTTTCCACTTCTCCTCAGTCAAAAAGGAAAAAGATGAGACCATCCTTTCAGTTTGCATAACTCAAGATTTGGCGCTGAGTGAGGGTCCTTGGGGTTTCTGTGACCCACCTGTACATGTCCTCCTGGGGGTAGAATCAGACGAGAAGCCAGGCTGTGCTGCCCGCCCTGCTGCCCCTGGCTGCTCTAGAGCTGTCTCTTTGTTTTGTTTTAGGTTTTGAAGTTTATTGAAGTAGGTTGTAGTCATTTCTGTTTTAGTTGCTTTTGGTGATTATTTTTGCTATTTTAATTTTATTTTCTGTTATCAGAAGAGGGAAAGTTTGTGACATAGAGTTTTTTTATTACTGTTTGTCTCTATTTTCTTTTTAATCATTTATAAACCTTCTCCCAGCATTCCCTATCTCCCTTTTTGCTTAATTTTCTCCATTGCACTTAGGTGATACTGCTAAAACTATTCATTATTTTAACTGAAAAGCTCCATAGTCTCTCTTACTCAGTTTCTGTCTTCCTGTGCTTCCTCAGCTTTTCCATTCTGCTGCTGCACTTGTTTTTCTAGTTATATTACAATTTTCTTATTTTGAAAGTATCATGTTTGTATATAAAATGAAATCTTAGGAGAAGGGCAAACACTGGTTTATGCTTAATCTACTTTTTTAAATCAGAAGCAGAGTCAAAGCTAGGTTCTCGAGGCCTTTCAGTAATCCTCAGGCAGTGCCACTCGGGAAGACGTCTGCCTTGTTAACGGACCCTGTGGGTAGCCCAGTCACGTCCCCCAAATTGATCTCTAGTTTGGCATCTCACAGAGCTAAACTTATATGCCATTTTCATCCAGCTATCTAGAAAGTTCACCTTCCCACAGGTGCTGGAAGACGGGCTTCTATGAGACCACAGATGATTTCTCACTTAATAAATCCTATATGGGAGGATGTTGTCATTGGGTAGAGATAAGAAAAAGAGACATTTAGGAGGAGGATTGCTTGTCTCTAGGCAAGAGATAAGTATTAGAGGAGGTGTCATTCTGTTATAGAGAAATTCCCTAACCAGCAGGTTGCGAAAGAAATTTCTTTTAAGAAAAAGATCCTGAAACACTAACTCTCCAAATTCCTGCTCCAGAAGAGGATTCTCCTTCTTAGGGTGGGTTAAACCCCCTCCTAACTTTGTCTCCTCATCTCCCCTTTCCACTGAGGATCTCCTATTCCAGCTGCTTACTGTGGCTCCTTTATTCATCAAACATTTGTTAGCACCTACCACGTGCCGGGAACAATGCTGTGTGCCGTGGATACCATGGTGAACGAAACGGATGAAAATCACTGCCATTTTGGAATCTGCAGTCTATTAATGTAGTTGGATAATAAAATAAATAACTGAAACATATAGTATACTAAAATATGATAAATTCTATGCAAACAAATAAAATACGCAGTGGAGATGGGATCTGCTGTGGAGAGGGATCAGGCTCTGGATGCTGTTTAAGTTCCTGTGTTATGTTTTGGCCACATATGGACACAGACCTTTCCCTTGTCTCCCATTTGGATAGCTGAGATGCATGGGGACTTTAAAAATTACTAAATAGTCCTAAAATGACTACATATCAGGGGAAATTCAAATGGAAATAGGCAGAACATTTGAGAAGCTTAAAAGTTTGCTCCCAGAAGTCACAGAGCCTGTCGCCTTTCACATACTGCCTCCTAAGATCCCTATTCTCTGGGTGCAAAGGGCTGATATGATTTCGTAGGCCCTTAGCCCAGGTTCCTCGCTTCTTCTCCCCTGATCTATATCCACCTCCTTGCAATCCAATATTTGGGAGTCTCATCTTCAACATGAGACATCTTATCTCATTTGACTGCTCGCCCTAAGTTATTTCTCTCCCTAAGTTACGATTGGTTTCCAGTCTGACAGACATCTTCCTTCCCTACGTGGCAGGCATAGCGGATGACCTCATCTACCTTCTACAGCAGGAAGGTGGTTTGTTTTTTCCAGTTGTGGCCGGGATACCCACGGTTTATTGCATATACATGTGCTCCCCCAATTTTTGCAGAGCTCTTAAGTTTGGTAAGGCCCTATGTCAATCCCAGGCTGCAGTATTTAAGAGACAGTGAGCAACTTTCTGGTCCTCTGTTGCACAGAGACTAGAAGCCACACGTTCTGGTTGGTATTGTCCACATCACCTCTCTGCAAGATGATGGTGGGGCCTGGAAGAAAGGTGTGGAATTAGCTCATGTCAAAAATGATGGGAGGGGGGAGATGTCCACATCACTAAAAGGAGCATCACAAAGGACCAGGACCTGCTCTCCATCCTGGCAGGTTGTCTCATTCAAGCTTCACCAGGGTGAGGCTCAGTTGTGCCATCCTGGGATGGCATGTCCACGTCCAGCCTTACATTCTGCCAGAGCAAGCAACTGTCCAACTCCATTAACAGGGCAGTGATAAAATTAGGCAGTGGCTATGAATGCTACACATTTATTGAACTCCTACATCATAATAGGTACTAGTCCACTTAGATGTGGAGATGAGACAATCTCTCTGTGTAGAAAAACCCTTTCTCAAGAGTCACTATTTGACAACAAAACGCTATTATCGGATAGTTTCTCATTTGTAACAAGGAACTTAAGGAACAAGATTCGAAATCACCAAAGAAAGATTACATAGGGTTCCATCTAGTTTTGTCATTCAGGATCTTAACATCTTTGAAGAGCAGCAAATTGGGTGATGAAGAAGGAACTTCTGTTGGGTAGGAGGATTTGGCTTTTGGCGAACTGGTCTTCCCCTTTCTCAACACTGACCACACTGTGATGAGTCATAGAGTATTTGCTATGCTTCTTTAGCACTTTCAAATTTTCATCCAGCAAAATATTTCATCAGTACTATCCCTTCCCTCTCAGAAAAGCCCATGTTTAGGCCCCTTAAGGGCAACTAGGTAGAATGGCCACAGGGTGCTTCTGAGTGGGATTTCCAATTTACTCATTTTACTGTCTGTTTTCCAGGTTGCGCTGTGCTAGACTCTTCTGGAAAGTGCTTGTGAGACCTGCAGGGATGTTTCCCCTGTCTGTGAGCATCCCGAAACCACCACTGGAAGCAAGGCAAACCGTCGCCCACCTGGCTCCGTGTAACTGCAGACTGTGCTGGTGCTTCTCAAGCCCAAGTGGATGGGATTTTGTTAAAATGACTCAGCAGGTCTGGGGGATGGCCTGAGATTCCATATTTCTACCAGGCATCCAGGTGATGCTGCTGCTGCTGCTGGTTCTTGAGAAACAAGGCCCTGTGTGAGCACCTTGCAAGATAATGCAGGGCTCTGGAGCGGCGGGAGTAATGGAGGGGGAGAGGAGGCCGGATACATGCTGACTCCTCACTCAACCTGTCTGAACTGTGGATTCCTCATTTAAAACGTGGAATAATTACAAACCTTACCCCACAGAGCCGCTATGAAAATAGCTAATGCTCTCAGATTCAAGAAGGACAAAGCCATCACCACAGAAGATTCCCATGACGTGGCGTTTACTCTGCTCTCCGAAAATGAAGGATTGGTTCATAGGACCCTTACTGCTGGCTAAGAAATGACATGCATGTGACAACGTGATGCTCTTATCTGTATCATCTTGCAATGTTTCTTTGGAACATTAAAAACAAAGTCAGTTATCATCCTGGTCTCACACGCTCCTGAGTGCTCAGTTCTACTGCATTTGAGGCTCCCTTCACTCAGGCTTCTCAACCCCCAAGTTGAAAAGCAGCTAAAGATCCCTTGATGGATATAGTTTAGGGAAATAGAAGTAATTCTTGGCACAACTGCTTTTTAATGCAACACAAGAACTGTAATTGCCACTGGAAAGCAGAAACATTATGGAATGTTACAAGATCCATTTGATTTGGGAAAAAATATAGTACAATTCAGCCCAAGTGGTGACTAGTAAGTTAGCAGGGAAGACAGGAGATGGAGCAATAAATAATTTTCAGTTTTTAAGTTAAATGTTTCAATCCTCATGATATATTTAATTCCTAACTTTGGGAAGTATTGTACAGTGAATTAGCTCATTAAATCCAGTAAGAAAAGCCTAGCTTAGCAGCTAACTGGGGATAAGAAGAGGGTGAAAGCATCTATGTTTAAGGTCTTCTCAAACAATGAAACAGAGATAATATTAATCCATAGCCCTTAGCATTTTTCAGAAAGTATCTCTGGATTAATTCTGATAGACTCTTGCAAGTTATCACACTTTCTGGAAACATTCATGAATGTAGACAGAATTTAACTTCAGTAAGGTGATTACCTGGCTCTGTCTCTATTTCAGACTTTTTTCTCTAAGCAGAATGCACTCAACAGGGAAAATATCCTATTCTCGGTTAAATCTTGGAAGATGCAAAATGCATAAGTGTCCAGAGAAAAATAGGACTATTGTTACTCTGCACAGCCCACTCCTCAAGGCGTTCCCATGCTTTTAGAATCGAGTTTGTCTACAGTCAGAGGGAGGTAAAGAAAGAATTGTTGGTCTGTGGGTAGTGAGGATTAGGATAGGCCAGTTTTGTTTTAACAAGCCTTCCACAGGGTCCTACTCAGCATGCTTTGGCTCAACACTTCTGTCATCTTTGTTGTTGCTGTCATTACTATTATTACTATTATTTTGGTCCCAGATGGAATAGAAATTTTCCCAGAATTACTAAATAGCCAGTTGTAACGCCATGTTCAACTATGTCCTCTATCTAAATTTAGCACAGGTGCATGCGTAACCACTGTCAGATTTATTACCCATTTTCTACAAGAACAAATCATACTACCAGATATTTGTGAATTTCATTAAAAAAAAAAAGTCTACCAAATGGAATACAGAACATCTGACACAAGATCTGGGGTTGAAAAATTTTCCACTTATAAGGCCACATTCTGCATTCCTTCTCTTGACAGGTATCCAATTTGGGTTGAAATTCTACATTCAGGAAATGTCTTCTTAGTCTTCTCTCCTTATTAGGATGTTATTTTTAAAAGAGAACTTAAAAAATCTTGAGAGGTATTTGATGCTGGAATAATACCAATTTCTTTAACAATAACAAAGCTAATATAATAAAAGCCATCAGGTTTGGGATATTTTATGAAAATGTTTAATTCAACTGTTTCTTTGGAATGTAGTAGTCATAGTTGGGAATTTAAGTTACAGTTCAGTTCTGTGTGGTTTTTATGCTACTCAGTGTCTGAGAATACAAATGTCATTTAAAGTTAAGGCTTCGCTGTTCATTTTGAAACAAGAATTTACAAGTGTCATATTGTCATAGAAAATAAAAATTTCTGTAAAAAAAATTTGCACAAAATTTTATGATGGTACAAAACATGAAGCAATAATATACCAGTAAAATGAAAACATTTTACTACAGAAAGTTTCATAGATTTCAATAAAGAAAAAATATGTTATTTTACACCTTTAAAATTTACGAAACAATCTAAAACAATATAAACTGAACATTTTGTAACACTGCCTTTACAAATTAATAACTTTATAAACATATAATTTTTAAATATATTTATCAGTGCAAGATACTTTAAAATTTAAAGTTTCAGTATCATTTTTCCTTGGCTGAGGACAACTTTAAGTCTGTTGCCCTAAAGAAAAAATCAAATCTTACTTGGTGCTTTCGTCCTGGTGTGATTATAACAGCTGAATGAATGCCTCTGGAGACAAAACTACTCTTCCTTCATAGTGATCAATACTTTCCTGGAAACAAAAGGCGTTCTCAATCCAATTAAACCAAGATGGATGGACTGTCTCGTCCATGATGCAAATGTGACTCCCGCAAGTGCATCTGAGTGAGACCTATAACAATGCAGGAAGGCAGGAAGAGCTAAGAATTCTTGCGGACAACATGGCACGACATCATAGACTGGAACCAAGCAGAGCTTCTTTGGGTTAATTCACATACTGTCTGATGAAATGTTCACTTCTCTGAGCTGTTAGAAGCTTGGTCTTGCCAGCCCCAGGGCAGGTTTTTTCTTTGTTAGCCGTTGGAAGTTTCTAGAAGCATTCATTCAAGTCTCTGTTTCTACAGGATTGCTGCTGAATGGATTTTTTAAACATTTGTTTGGACTTTGGTCGTTTCCCTCCCACCCCTTATTCGAAAATACTTGACCCCCAGGCACCAGGATTTATAGCCGCTTTCTTAAATTAACTCTTCTTTCTTCCACTTCCCTTGTCTGACTCAATACCAAAACAAAAATGTTCTCATGGGCCATTTTTGCATATTTGGATGTAAAAATCTCATGTTTTGGATATTTGGAGAATTTTATTCAGTCTTTCCTTGGAGTCTCACTTAAAAGCCAATTAGCATTATTTCTTCCCTCAACTTATCAATATTTCTGTTAAATGCAAACATTTCTATCAAAGATCATTTTGATTGGAATAGACAGACAAATGGCTTAAGGAAAAAAGATACTGTCACTTTAACCAGTTAACAAGAAGACCAAAGTTAGACTTTGGAGGACAAAGTTAGGAATTTCCCTTATTTATCTATCTTTAAACATAAGGTCTAGTAAAATTGTTTGCCATTACCAGCAGGTTAAAGCTGCAAGTTTCTTTTCTGGACAATGGCAAATGCTTAAATTCTAAGAGAGAAAAAAGTCAGAGAGAGAAGAGAGAAAGAGTTTACATTTGAAAATACATTCCATTATGAAAGAACAATAAGAGAGAATATTGCAGCTTTATACAAAAGGGTCAAGAGACATGAAATTGAACTACTACAGAAAAAAGCAGAACAATTAAGCCACGTTGCCAAATCGGAGCCCTTGCCTTCCCGGGGGCTGACGTCACACTAAAATATACTTTCCTCTTAGTCAGCGGGCCACCCGGGTTTGATTAGAGTAGGGCTGTCACCAGCGAGAAACAGAGTGGGTTGTGAATGTAACACAATGAGAACCAGTACAAATAAAAAGGCACTTGAGAGGACATAGACTAGCCAGTGCCAAGGATTTTTCGTTGCGGTTGTCGGCAGCACACTCAGTTGCCAGCAGTGTTTGGTGATGGCACAGTTTTCTGTATGGAGTTCACAAGCACGAGGTTGAGTACAACACTGGAAAACATCAAGAAGATTTGACGGTATTGCTTCGTAAACAGAGCTGACACACTAGACTGGTACTGAGGCTACAGTACTTTAAAATAAAACATCCTAATCTTTCTTTACCTATGCACGATGCGGGCAATTATACACAAGTACAGCTTCAGGAGTCCACCGAAATGCAGGTGTTCTCATATACTCTGGGCACTGGGCTACAGGTAGCATGTCCATCAAAAGGGCCCCACCGAATACACTTGGTGCCAGCATCTTGGATTTTGCAGTTTCCAAAGAGAATTCATAAAAGGAAGAGGAGAGAGAAGGAGAAGGGGAGTTGAAATGAATTATTAAGTCAATCATACTTGGTCTCAACACCAGCATTTGATTATTCAAATTAAACCAACAGAAAAAAGCTGACTGTACATGATTCCGATTGTTAACACAGCTAACTTGTTCATGTCTGTCGGCCATACTCATTGAAGCTCCTGAGAAAAGCCTGGCTCAGCGTCATCAGCGCACTTCCCAGCCTGTACAGTGAAAGACTGACAGTTCCTCAGCACGCTCAAGTTACGTCCTTCCACTTCAATTCTCCGACTCGTCTTTTCATCTCTGTCTGCCTTCATGCCTCCGAATAAGAACTCTGTGTATTCAATTTGTCTTTTTTCAACTTGACTCCATCCACAAGTTCAAAGTTATAGTTCTCCAGGGCAGATAAGTTTCTTTCTGACATCCCGTTGTGCCAGCAGGCACAGTACAGCACGACCCCACAGACAGCACCCAAGAGGACACCGAGGGCGCTCATGGCTATGATGGTAATGAGGATGGGGTCCAAGGTCTTCAACACATTGCCCGGCTTCCTGGAGATGTTCTCGTCACCTCCTCCTGTGCCTTCATATCCTGGTGTGCTCCCTAGGGAGAAAAACAAAATTGGCTCCATGAGCACTGCCAACACACCAGATGGAAGTAGACAGCAAAATAGAGAAAAAGGAAAGAAAAAGGAATAAATCACATGCTGCAATTTTGTCTGTCATCTCCCATAAGCCTCTGGGGGATGTTTGAAGTGGAGTTTGATTCCCCATCACTAGGCAACACCAAGGTTTGTGCTTGACTCATTGTTGGGAGTCGAGGTGTGGGAGGCAAGGGTGTTGGGGAGTTGGTGCTGTGATTGCGACAGAGCTTAGCACATGGCAACGACTGATTCTGGGTAAACAGTGAGGGTTACCTTCTAACCTAATTCAGATTTCATGCAGCCTGCCATTACAATCCTGTGCTAGATTGTAATCTGTGTTTATAGTCCTTGGCCAGATATGTGGTCATTAAGCTTTGCAAAATGCTTAGTCACACATTGTCTAGCAGGTGTATTTAACCATTCCCTGTGCATTTGCCTGGTCCCCAAATCAGGCCCGAGGAAACCTGCCAGGCTGCCCTTTCCAGTGTCAGGGTGAGGTTTACACATGTTTGTTCTTCCACATGGAAAATCTTCAAGTCAAACAAGCTTTCCCCCAAGTCTACAGTGGTTTCACTCAAGAAGGAGCGATCTTTCAGAACAAAGGGATGCATCCTGCTCACATTTCAAATGGCCTGTGGCTCAAATCTAGAAACCGTGTCTGCATTGTGCTGAATAGAACGCATTCAATAATCAGCATCTTTGCAGCCCTGGTGGTTTCACTGGAGACGGTTACACTGCTCTGCAGTTCAGTCACTGGGGAAATGTATTCTTGAGAGTGGAACATGAGAAATTATTAACATGGGAGCTTTGAGCCTAATTACCTGGTACTAGAAATGAGACTAAAATGTTAATGCGCAACAAGCATGGTGTTTACTTAATGGTGTTCTGATCAACAAAGATTCCAATCAAAGAAAACTAAAAATATGAGATGCAAGTCCCTAAACAGGGGAAAACAAGCCATGGGGCATATTAATATTCTCTCCCTTGATGAAACCTTGTTTTGAAACAACCTCTAATAAAGTTTACATCTCGGTGTGGGCTACGTAACTAAGCTAAATGAGCTGTGTGACAGTATCACTAACAGCCTAGTATGGTGCCATATTTACTTGTCTCTTTCAAGCCCACGTCTAGCTACAGTAAGTCCATCTATCTAAGAGGTGCTGATGCTGATGGGCATGGTATGTGAAGCCAGGCAACTGTCCAATGACCCACAATTGCTGGCAGGGAGGTGCGGAAACTTCTGGGAATAAAATAACATTAGGCAAGGCCCAACTCTGATCACGTCTTGTATTTGATCATCAAGGAGTATTCAATGAAAAAACACATTTCCCAGCTATTTCCGAGTTAATCAGTATAAATCCGAGGCTACCACCTAATTAGCTATGTTTCTTAAGGCAAGTCACTGCTCTGAGTTTCACTCTTCTCACCTATAGAATGGGGATAAACACACCTGAGAGTGGCGGTGAGGATTAAAAAAGATAACGTACGTAAAGTGCTTGGAATATACTAGCTCCTTATCATCATCATCATTATCAAATCATCATTATCACAAATCTGGGGTTCCAGTAGAAGATGATGGTAACAGAGGGATCAAAACAACAGATTATCACCAAATTGGGCTCCAGTCCTTTAAAGATCCTATCTGGGTATTAACCAGACAAGAATTTGGGTTAGGGTTAGTTTCAAATTGCTGTATGAAAATCATTGTAGGTCCTTGGGTCAGTCAGTCTTCACTAGTTTCCTGTTTCCGTGGTGGTAAAATGAGAGATGATCCTCTAAGTCCTCTTGCAGAAAAGAAGGGCCAGGGTGAGCAGATCTCCCAGGGTTCAACCACTTACATCAGCGAGCCTGTCACAGCGGCTCCCCGAGTCTTCAGTGCAGCGTCAGAGAGGGCCCTCTGTGACAAGAGTGCAATCCACAGTCCCACCCCAGGGCCATGGGCACGATGCTTATTTTATCTGAACTGCTTTGATATATCAGTGTGTTAGAATTCCAGAAAGTATCTTCATAAATGAAAGCCACAGTAAATTAAAAACAAAAATTGGTCAGCAAGACAAATTTACCTGTTTCATCAATTTTGCTTTCTGGGTTCTTTTTATCCAGGTCGGCTGGTTCTGACAAGTCAAACAAAATTGAAAGAGATATTTGAACTGCCAACAAAATACAATATAAACAAACTATATAAACCCTCCACACACACACACACACACACACACACACGGCTCTGCTGGGTTTCCTTTGGAGTTTTTAGTACACTCCAAACTGCAGGGCAACAGAGAGGCGAGGTTAAAGGACTGTGAGATGGGGGTCACGTCTGAGTCCAGGTAGCATGGCTGTCCGCAGACTGTGTGTCTGAGGAGAAGAGAAGGGTGGAGAGAAATGGTTTCGGCATCTGGAGTGTGGGGCAATCTGGGGAAAACAGAAAATGGAAGTGGGGTTGTACATAGGGCTGCCATCCCGTGCTTGTGCAGACAACTGCTTCCCAAGCTTGAGGGGTGTTAGTTTGGTTTCCCAAATAGTATGTCAGCTCATTGAGGCAAGAGATTGTGGCCTATGTCTCACCAAAAAAAAAAAAAAAAGCCTGAAAGAAGTGGAGTCCTGGTGTTCCTTATGGTTCTGGGCAGAGGACAGAGATGTTGCTCACTGCTGTACCTCCAGCATTTAGAACAATGTCCAGAACATAATAGGTGTCTCAATAAATATTCTTTTGTATGAATGCGTGAATAATGAATAAATAGTTGATAATCTCATAGCATCCATGGCTAAATATTTGAGAAGACATATTTGATGATCAATGATTCAGTTATCTTAGGCATCTTTTTATGGGTACAGCAACATGAAGTGTTTTACTGGTGCTTTGGTAGTGACTTTCCAAGTACAATGCCTAGTGACAACTACAGTAAGTAGAGCAGTCACGTGAAAGCACAAGGCTCAGAGAACCTCCTGAGCCATCCCTGTCTTCACCGGAGCACGCGGCCACTGATTTGTGTAGAGTCTGTGGTCAGGTACAACTTGCCGAATGGAAGTTTATTTCTTTGTTTAGTTTGTGCAGTTTGTCTCATGCTCCAAAACCATCACCATCACTCTCACCTGGGAAGAGGAAAGCACTGACACGCCTGCGCAACCACAGAAAACATATACTTTAACAGCGGTGTGGACTTGCATGTGGGCAATGTGAAAGTAGCTGCAACCGAAATATCAAGCCTTATCATTTCCTGTGAAGATTTGCCAATTAGCGTGGCATTAAATAGAGCTCCCTACATAGTGCGAAGCAGCAGACCTGTATTCACTGCTCCTGGTTTTCCCTCCAATTTCCTCCATCGACCCTATCAAATTATGGCCACTTTAGGAATTATGGATATTCAATATATTGTATAATAAAAGCTTTGTAAGTTGCTGAAATGACCAAAACCCCATTATAGCTAACAGGCCTCCTTTGTCTTAAATTTGCCCAATAGACTTATTCCATTTTGTTGTAATTAACATCCTATTATATAATGACATATAACAAAAGTTTAAGTGTAGCAAATTGAGCTTAAGACTGATTACTGTGCTATTACATTGCCATTAGTGATGCTATTTATAATTATATATCAAGAACTAGGGAATATGAATTGGTTTTCTGTGTCAGACTATAATCCATATACACCAGACCAATAAAAACTACAAACTCTGGAATACTAGGCAAAGTCTGTAAGTTTCATTGATTCTTTTGAATCTGTTCAACTATTTTTAGAGTCAGAAACATCTACTTATTTGTAATAAAGCAAAGAATTATGGCTTCTATGATTCATTAACAATGTAATCTTAATTACATTCACTGCGATCAAAATTCTCAAAGGCCGGCTGCTTTGTTTATACACCCCAGTACTTGGAATTGCCCAGATGTCTGAGTCTTCCACTTTTATCAAAATGTTTTGGCATGGTGTATACAGCCTGTAATCTGTGAGTTTCTTCTTTGCTATGATCTTTGGATTTCACACGATTTATGTAGTTTTGTAGGCGTCAGCCAGACATTCTAAATGGACTAGGTCAAGTAACAGAGTAGCCAAAGGCAAAGTGATCTGATTTTATGCCCTGTTGCACCAGTATATGCATTTCCTATCATGTGTTTATAGCCCATACTGAAATTCTAGGTCTAAACGAGCAAGACAAAGACCATCACACGGCAAGAACTGAGCCCTGGGCAAGCGCTTCCCTGGTCTCTGCAGCCACTCATACTTACTTGCACAGTCCTCTTGTGAAATGTGGTTGTTAATACTAATGTCATCCACCGCAATCCCGCCAAGGTTTCCTTTTCCGATTTCGCCCTCAAAAATCACCTAATGAAATGAGATCATTTTCACAGAATTTAAATGTTCAGTCTCAAATAGTGGTGTTTACAAATGCTTGTTCAGCTCAAGCTATGGCACATAAATTAAATTCATGAGATTTCACATAAGCACACATTCTGCTCATCAATATATATTAACTGCCTGGTGAGGGCATACAACTTCTCCTCACCCTCTCTTCTTATAATACAACACTTAAAACTGGAAAAAGCAGCCAATAAAAGGAATGTTGCATTGTGAGAGTGCAGAAATAGATTATAAAGTAGCATTTTCCCTTCCTTCTCACCAAATTGGTTCTATTCCTGTAATCTAGGAGACCGTGAAATATACCACCGAGATTATGGTCCTTGCAGCATTAATCTCACGTTTGAGAAGTCCCTGAAATAATTTTTGGAATAATCCCATATCTCATTTGTATAACCTTCAAAACATTACCCCAGTGTCCTTGAAGCAGCTGCCCTCCCCCCCTGGGGAAGGGGCATACCTGATAGAGTTTCAGAGACTTGTGGAGCCAGACACGCCCCTCCTTCCAGTGGTCTCCTTGGTGTCCAATGGCCATCCAGACCAACTGATCATAGTCCTCGGGCTTCTGGTAGTGCAGTTTGACCCTCAATGTGCCCACGTGTGAACCAGACATGTGATACCAGAAGGTCATGCAGTGGGCGGAGTTCTGGGAATAAACCACCGGGCTCACCAGACGAGCCACTTTGCCCTTCTGATTTTCGTCAGCTTGAGAGTAGATGAAGTTGCCATCTCCTGCTGTGACAAAAAAATTGTGTTAAGGAGAGTGGCCAAATTTATGGCTCCTTCGTCTCTTTTCTTTCAAGTTCTGTTACTCAAATCTTCTCTCCTGGGCTGAGCACAAGAACGAAAACACACCGTGTTTGGAGCGTGTGCACTTGTTGGGAGATGTCCTTGGCACCTACGGCACCACTGTAGCTTCTGCGAAGGGACATCTGCTTGGGGTAAGGTGGTCAAGCAGCACGAGGTCAGGTACCACTTACTTGGAATGCACTGTCATTTAGACAAGCGCTATGACTCGAGTCAGCCCGCACACCATTGCAAACAGATTGAACGTCGGGGCAGACCTACTTTCATGCAACTTTAGATTGCTCCGGCAGCACCCATGTGAACACAGACATTAAATGGAACGATCTCGCTGTACTCTGACTCATGAGTCAGGCAGCAGGATTTCCAGTTGATGACACTTTGGTCACTGTAAACTCATTGCTTGATAATAATAAAGCTGTAGTTTTTCCAAATAATCTTTTTCTTTTTCCAAATTCAGATTATTTTTCTCTAGTTAATCTTAATGGCTTATAAATTCCTTAAATACACCTGAGAGCTTGACTCTCAACTGTGAGCCCTGCTCCTGTTTCGTGTGGGCTTCTGGCTCAAGGAGAGGCAAGGCTGTATTTTTGAGGCTCATTAGAACATGGCGCTTTGGCGACGTACACACTTGCGGAGGAGTAAGACACTGGCTCCTGGCTTTGCTTTTAATTACCCCCGGTGGGAACATCTCCTCCTGCCACCACCTGGTCTAAACACACAACTGGTGCTTCACTGTTTGCTCTGCAAATAGAAATCCCCTAATCTAACAGCTCACCTGATGGAAGTGTGAATCTGACGCTCCGGCCTCAGTGGGAGCGGAGTGTTTTCTTTGCTGCCCAAGAGGCTCGTGTATTTGTGAGATGCTTTTTCACTGTGCAAATGTGAGCACATCCTCGTTATCTGCTCACCTCTGTCAGGGTCCAGGTGGAAGTGGATGTGTCAGCAGGCAGCTTTCTTCCCTCACCTGGCTGCTTATATGCAATAGCCCCAAAGCATTCTTAATAAAACCGATTGGCGGAATAATACAAGGGGGCTGGAAATCAAAATCACAGCTCTAGCAGGATGTTGGACGCTCTGTGTGTTTGTGGAGTGTCCCCTGTGACCAAGCAGACTCAGTCACTCCTGGCATTTGTTCTACCCCACTAATTTACCAGGAGGTGGTCGCCTGTCTGTGTGACAGCATCGTTTCACTGAGATGGGTAGTGTATCAGTCCACCAAGATGGACAGGAAAAAACGTGCCCCTCTTGCCTCTAACCCCCTTTCACCCCAATCTTATGGAAAAAGACCGAAGTTGGAGATGCTGAGAGAGGAAACACGTTTACTGAGCCCACAAGGTTGAGTTGGTCTGGCGGTGGAGAAAGGTGGTAGAAAGAAAGGGAGCCCTGGATGTGGGTGGAGGGAGGAAGTCTGCCGAAAAGTCTGTCCTCCTCCGCCCTGCTGCCCTGTGGTCTTTGGAAAGTCTGCTCATGCCTCTCCTCCGCTTAAAACTCCTCAGTGGCTCCTCACGCACTGCCTTCAGCCTGTCCACACTTCTTCACACAGAACCCAAGGCTGCACGTCCCCCGTCACGGATCCAACTGCCTCACAGAGGGAATCTGTCCAAACCACGCCCCTGGCAATCCGTTACCACCGAGCGCTCCCTCCTCCATGCCTCTGTGCTTGCTGCTCCCCGGGTAAGTCCAACTCCGACTGTCTCTGAGAGAGCACTGCTTCCCTGCCCTCTCGCATGTGATCTGCGACCATCATGCTCGCCTCTGCCACGGGGCACCCTCACCCCAAAGCACTGTCATTGTTTTCCACCCACAACCAGACTGTGTGAGCTCCTCAAGGCTGGGGCCCCCTCCTTCACACCTCCATCTCCAGTGCCCAAGGCGGCATCTGCCACGTGATGGGGGTCCTCAAATAACATTTGTTCAATGGACCAGGGGAAGACTCAGGGTTTCAGGAGTCCTCTGTAAGGAGGTACGTAGCTTCATTCTGAGAGATTAAATGCAGAAACCCAATTGGGATTCCTTTAAATAAACTCAAAATATCTAGGATATTTTACCTAGATTGCGTAAATTTTTAAAAATCTCAGTGATTGACTTGCAAAGTGCTGCATACTGTCTAACGTCTGTCTGTCTGCACCCGTACTGTGTGGAGGGTGCTTTTCACCCAGGTTTTTTCATATTAACAAGTCCCCCCCTTTCAGACGTCGGGCCCACGCACTCTCTCAGCAAATGACTGTTTCTGGGGCTGCCGGGGCTCTTTCTAGGCAGGGCAGGCGTGGCTCTACGCCACGTTCAGTCCGAGCGTCTGGGAGAACAAAAGAGACAAATCCTTCGGAAGGAATGGCACTTCTCAGCTGCTAATCTAAGACAAGCCCTCCTCTTCTGATCCTCCAACACAGAAAGCGCTGATATTGTTCCTTTCAGGGTTTTTTATCAGAGTTCTGGGTCGGGAACTCTGCCTTCATTTTCTCAATTAGCACTTCACTTCTGCGAGCCTTTTAGCCTCTGTCTCTGGCTAACACAGCTTTTAACCTCCTTTGAATGTCAGATCCTGCTGAGCCATTTTGCTTCTCTTTGCATCAATTTTTCCACCATTACTGCCTTCATTTCAGCTAATTGCATTTGGTTAATTTGATGCCATTTATATGTACAGTGCCATTTACAGTCAAAGTATTTTAAGTTTCCTAAAACTGCTTGTCTTAAGATTCAATTGAAAGTGTCTCAGAATTGAAGGAGTCCAATTTTATCCAATTTCCTTGTCATTCTCATTAGGCAAAGAGGTAGCTGCGGTGGAAGGAAGCCGACTCAGCCCACTTAATCGTTACATTCACTGGGAAAAAAGGGAACAACAAAATAGAAAAGGCATGAAGTACCCTCTGCCCATCCATCGGCCCACTGACCCACTCATCCGCAGCAGCAGCATTGGCTGAACTTTGCTTAATGAGATTTCTCAGCACAGCAAATGCCACTCTGGGGTATCTTTTGGGCAGCCACTACTTCAGTAAGCATTCCTGTCAGTATCGCTGAGTGGGGTAGAAGTTTGTGTGTTGGGTGCTTGTTATGAGCATGTTTGAGTGTATGCATGTGTGTTTTTTGCAGGATGCTGCTGGTTCTTTATACCAGAACTCAGGTTGGGTGATGGAATCACTGGGAAGAAACGGAATGGAGGTGGATGAAAGAGTTCACTAGAGTGGGTGTCAGCTCCCTGTGTCCTCCAACCTACCCCTCCCCCACTAATTAATCTCAGAAGGAAAGTAAGACAGGAGGTGGGGTGGGTTGTGAGCTGGGGTGTGGTAAGCTTTCTATCTGCACAGAAGATTTCAAATGTTTCTCAAAAGAACAAGAATCCTGCCCCACCTTGTTGCACTTCCACCTCAAGAATCTAGAGGAGAGCAAGCATCAGGCTCATTTATTGTTTCTTTAGCTGTAAAATAGATGGCATGACAGCATATATGTCTGGACTTGCTTCCAAATAATCCAGGTCAGGGATGATAAGATAAAATAGGATTCCTAAGATTTGATAATTACTGAAGTTGGGTTATGGACATGTAGGGTTCATTTTACTATTTCTTTTCTACTTTTGAATATGTTTGAAATTTTCCATTAAAAAGTTCAGCAAAGTATAAAACAGGTACTAATTCACATATCTTTGCCCAGTTTGCTATTCTTCAGGGAGGCCAATCTGTTGCCAAATTTAATCATCATTTTCTGCTACTCAGCCTAAGTGTATCTCTACTAGGGAAGGAGATCTTGTTACTTACAGAAAATAAAGGCATGAGTAAATGTTCTGTAGTATTTTCTAAACCCTTTAAATTCAGAGACCCCAGAAACCCTCCACAGGAACTCCCTTGCTAATTCAGAGAAAGGAGGCCGCAGTGAGCTCTCCGTTACCTGTGTGATCCTGAATCGGTCCGGTTTTGCTGGTCAGCACACTCCACTTGAGCTGCACGTGATTGTCATGTTCCCAGTGACAGAACGTCTTGTGAGAACCCCAGCCAAATTCACAGTTAAAACCATATGTTGGAAACTCTTCAGTGAGTGGAAAGGAAGCATAGAGACAAACAGAGAAAGACAAATTTAATCATTTAGGTCAGAAAGGCCCTTAATTTATTCATGGAAAGTGCGATTTATATAAGTTAAGGTCTGTCCGAAAATTCTGGCAAAGCCACAAAATCCAGGATTACCAGAAAACTCAAAACATGCATGGAGATGTCAAAATGTTTGCAAAATCACGTTTAGTAATTTTTTTTTATCCAGCTTTAAAAAGATTATGGACTGCCTGTCAAATTGGTTTTACATAAAATTTCCAGGAAGGTTACTTTCCAAAGCATGTATATTACATCTGGAGCATTCTCCCCATTTCCACAGTACTTAATATGAAAGATACTCTGTTCTTAAGAGTGAATCATATAAATTGATATCCACCAATGAAAAGAATCTTAATAGAGATTGACCTGTCAACCTCAAAAGTCGAGAGACGTGACTTGGCTGAACGCTCATCTCAGAGGCTGTCTGTATTCTCGCCACACCAGCTGATGCTTCATGCAGTCAGATCTCTGAAGCATTTCTTAAGATTATTTTTCACTTCTGAGCTTTATATCAGGTCAATTAATTTTAAATGCAAGTTTCAGCTTTTTTAGTGAATTTTAAAATTTGCATATAAATTGTTCACCCCACTAAAAACTTTAGTGCAATGTCATGTAAGGCCAAAGCATATTTGAATAAGCTACTCGCTTTTATTTTTTTTTAACGTTCAAAATGTTTCTTTGGAATCTGAAAAGAAACTATGGATGGGTCCTCAGGAAGGATTTGTCTTGGGTGTTCTACGAGGGGCAATTTGACTATGGTGTTTTTTAAACCTCTATAGGCTTAGTTTTCACTCAATTCTTTTTTTGAAAGTAGCTTAACTTTTTAAGTATGGGGAAAATAAAGTCATTGATCCTTGGAATTTTTTTTTTTGGTAAACTTACGCTAACAAGAAAAATAATCCTAAAGGTAAAATTCTCATGCTCCCGCCGGTGCCACTCCTCTTCCCTATATAAAATGAAACACGTCAAAGCAGCTGTTTTCTTTAGTGAAGGAGGGTCATTGCTTCCCATGGAGTTCAGGCAGTCCACAAGATGGCAGCATTGAAACGGGGAGACAGGTGCTGAGGGCAGTTTGCCAACTGAACTGAAAAACAAGTCTCAAGACAGTCCCTATGTACAAAAAGGGAAGCGTGGCATTATATGCTGTGTCAGGGTCAAGCTGAGAGCATATCTCATTTTGATCTTTGCTTTAACTTTGCCCAAGTGTTTAACACAAAATATCTTGCCTGGGGGGCACAGTGGTCAAGTTTGCACACTGTGCTTCAGCGGCCCTGGTTCCCCATTTGGATCCTGGGCGCAGACCTAGCACCACTTATCAAGCCATGCTGTGGTGGCATCCCACATATAAAATGGAGGAAGATGGGCATGGATGTTAGCTCAGGGCCTCTCTTCCTCAGCAAAAAGAGGACTGGCGGCAGATGTTAGCTCAGGGCTAATCTTCCTAAAAAAAAAAAAAAAAAAACTTGCCTGGGTTCCACTGTTGCTCCCCCACTTTAACAATGGCAGGAGGAATTTTAATGGAAAAATTTATTGAACAGATAAAGATGATTTACTTTGCATTTTGAGATGATTTACTTTGAATTTTTAGTTTCCAGGAAAGTCTTTTCAAATACTAACGTAAAATTTTGGAAGGAATGCACCATATGAATTGTCAAACCTGAGCAGGACAGATTCTCCCTTCCAATGACAATGTGACTTCCCAAAGGGTGCACAGGGCCAGTTCGAAAAAGTAAACTAGTAAGCCATATGCTGTGTATCATCTGAGCACTTTCAGTTAGTGCAAAAGGGCTATATTTCACAGCTAGGGTGTCACTGGAGAGAGATATTTCATGTCTAGTCTATCATAACCGTGAAATAGGACTTCTTAAAGCATGAGAAAGCCTCTCCCAAATTTACCACACTTTTGTGCAGCAAGATCGAATTATGCAGATGAAGTACCGTCAACTGAGCAGCGACTGAACGACTGAGCTACTTTGGAGGTCAACACCCACGACCCAGGAACGCATGGCTGCATAATCTCATGTTAGAAAACATTAATATTGGAAAATGGTAATGTGTGTGTGGTTTGGGGTTTTCTCCTTAAATGTAGTTTATAAGACATGCAAATACAGGATGGCAGTTAGTTATTAGAACACACACATTTCTGGTTAAACTTGCCTTGTTAATACATTAAATTTATTGTATTGTACAGAAAACCACATCATCCATTATTTTGGCTATTAATATTCTGGTGATATCATAAAATATATGACCTTGGATATTTCTGTAAAGACCAGGACTGGGGCAGCAGTGCCTGAAAGGATGGTTTAGGCGTTTCCCCTGCTGCAGTGAAAGCCACTTCACTCTTTTCTTCCAAAGTTCTTTCCAATTCTACAGATTTAGCAAGGCAAATTGCTCTTTTTTGTATTTTAATACTCTTTTATTTTCTTGTCCCCATTTGATAACTTATTTTTGGTAATCGTGCTTATTTAAAAGAAAATTTTTAAAAAATCCATGCATTTTGTGGGGGAGGGGTAAGGAGTGAGAGTAGATCAATGTTAAAAATTCAAGCCTGGCTAGAAAGGCTAGTAAGCACAGAAAATACACATAAACGTTTATAGAAAGGAAAAAGAAAAAAAAATAGAAACAGAGAGAAGGACAGAAGAAGAGAAGAGAGGGTTGAGAAAGAAAGAAAAAGGAAAATGGACAAATGAAGTAAGTATATAGGACTATTGACCTTTAAATCTTCAAAATATTACCCTGGTCCTGTAGCTGCACAATTCTCATTAAATTCATTGGGAATAATCTAGCTAAATCCCTTCTTGACTCTTAAAAATAGCAGGAAACAATATTCTGAACTTAAAACAAATTTATGGCCGCTGTGAGCAAGCACCAGCTGCTCTCGTTGACCTCTCTTGCCTGCAGTTGAATCATTAGCACCATGTACGCACAAGGATTTAATTTTTAAATCTGATTTTCCAAAATTCTATTGAACGTTAACTCGCTTACTCATACACTACTGGCCTTTCAGTCCAAACAAGTGGAGGTGCTGAGATCCACGCACTCATAGGTTACAGATATCCTCCGGGCTGCTGTAGGAACCTTTGAGGGTCCCCAGAGGGTAGGAGGCTTCACCAGGGGGAGCTGGATTTAAAATGCAGGATTCTCATCAGTTCCTGGCAGAGCATTAATAGGCTTTTACGCATCTGATTACAACCCAGACAGTATATAACTATATACGCCCACTGAGTTTATTATATTGATAAGAATCCTCAAAATGAAATCTTGAGACTTGCTGAGCCTATCATGGCTTCAGCAAAATCGAATTATGTTGAAAGTTTAGGGGTCTGATTTTCTGCTGCTTATAAAGACGCCTAAAGAATCTGAAGCCTGCAGAACAGGTAGATCAAAGCATCAGTCAGATGGATCCCACCACTGGGGGAACAGCTCAGAGTCAGACCTGGCCTCTGGCTCAATGTGCTCTCAGGTCCTTGGAAAGCGTTCTGAGCACTGGCTTAGCCAGAGGGTGACAATGAACAGAACTCCTCAAAGAAGGTCAGACAGTCCATTATCCACAAACAAAGACTTGGAGCCAGATTTATGACTCAGACAATGGGAAACAGGAAACCATGGTGATTTGTAAGGACTCAGGGCTGAGCGTGGAATTCAAAACTGGACCCTATCAGTAAGCCCTGTGGTTTGACATGCACTTGTTCAGATGGTGGTAGCTATGGGTCTTACTGGTTGGTGATTTGTACATCTGCCCTCGCACCACAGCAGACCCTATGAGATGACTGTCTGGCCCCGAGCGCCTCTGTGAAGCTGCCACACCAATGGCCTTGAGCTCATAGTCAGGGAGAATTATCCTATTTTGGAGTCTGATATACCTTTCCATTTTCTCCACAGCTGTTGTTCACTTCTATTTTTTTAATGATCCCTAGCTCTTTTGATAGGCAAGAAGAGAGATGAGATGAAACAAGTTAGCTGGCAACTTCATAGTGGTTTTAATTAACTCTCTGGCAAGAGAAAAATCTAAAACAACAGTTAAAATGCTTGTTACATTGTAAGAACTTCATTTTTCCACCTCACCCCTCTTCCCTATTACAGAAGGTCCTAGAGAACCCGCTGGTGGTGGCTCCACAGAAAACCCACCGAGGGGGCTGAGAACTCTCAGGAAAGGTGAGAAGCCAGTGAGAGGCAGGCTGCCCTCCTCCAGGGAGCTTCAGCCACTGAGGTGGCTGCACAACCCTGAAGGCCACGTTTTATAGCTCAAAAAGATGTGGGTTGGACTACAGCGTTTCCGGAATTTAGGGGATTATTCTTGGTACATCTTTTAGCATCTGGGGGGTATCGAGCTGCTTGGTAGCAGGAGTTTTGTCATTCTGAACACACCGTGGGGAAACTAGGGGTTAAGTTCAACCGAACAGAAGTTTGTTCTGTAGTTTAATCAGGTCAACAGTGACAGCGTCCTTTAAAGAAGCATACTAATTAGAGCAGTCCTTTCTACTTTCTGCCTGGCTGGGGAGTGTCATACTGTTGAGGAAACATTGACATACACCACACGCCCCATTAATAAATGACTGCAGAGGCCAAGGCTGAGTGAGCTTCAATAAAGGAAATGGGAGAAGCTGGAAAACTGACCTGTTCACCTTACTCTAATGATTAACTTTAAAGTATTTAAAACCTCTGATTGCTTATACTGGCTGTTTCCCTTCGTGTGTGTCTGTGGGGAAGAATTTTACAGAATACGAACAAAATACAAAAGAGAGTGGGAGGGAGCCCACCATTTATCTGTGGCTGGCCTCCAATAAACAGCCAACCAAGGGCTTTAAAAGTCATTGCGCTTTTCTATTCATAAAAGGATGCGGAGGTGCGATCCTGAGGGTCCCCCCTCCCCACGCACAATTATAGCCGTGGTTTCCTGCTCCCCGTTTCGTGGCATGCCCACTGGAAACGCTGCTGTAAAGCTGCCAACTCTGTGGCAGGCAGAACTGACAAAGTTTGCCTGTCTCGGTTTTGCAGAATTGTGATGAAAATAAATAGGCTGCTGCCTGCGAGATCTCCTTCTCCTATAGTTTGCAAACATAGTCCATGTCCTAGATGTGCTGCGTTTAAACAAAGTATGTTACTCAGTTCCTTCAGTGGGGAGCTGGGATTGTCACCATTTGGCAATTACTGATGGAGAAGGAAATCGTACTCCTTGCTGCACGTACATGTGGATGAAAGGAAAGCAATATTTATGGCTCATGCTTGGAGACCAGATGCTGCATGGCATCTCCCTTCTAGGACTTTGAGGGAAACTGAAACTGAGAAGCCCAGCAATGCACTATTTTGGGGGGAGGAGAGGCATGTGTGAAATCTACTGCATTTTCTGTGTTATTTGATACCTGATTGTATTGTGCTGTCTAGTACCGTTGGCTTTTCTGTGGTCAGCACAGTGGTACCACCTGAAAAACAAGAATAGTAACATATTAAAATGAGAAAAGGAAACATTGTAGGTAACATGCTATAGAGAAAAGTATGCTTACATACGTCTATTAGAGAAAAACATTTTCCATAGAAAATCCTTCCTTTAATTCCAGCTACAGCAATTGCTTTAGTTAAATTTTGTTCACCACAAAATAAAATTCAAACAAAGCACTATTTTTTACCTAACACATATATTTATAAAGCATCCGGGCGGTGGGGAGGGTTTGAGGCTTCGTTCCAAGGGTGTTCCCTGATCCCCAGACTCCGAGTGGCACGCTATTGCAGCAGAGAAAAGCACGGGGTTCCAAATGCCCTCAGTGACTTGGGTATTAAACACGACCTAGACCTCTAAGCTTCAAATAGTGTCCCCAGGTTTCCGATGTGTGCCATCGGGGGAGTTGACAGGCTGGTCCGCACAGTCTATTGTAAAAACTAAAGGTTTGAAGTGGATGGCAGTGGTTCCTCCCTTCTTTTGCTGCTCTCATTGTTTATTTTTCCCAAGGACAAATATTCTGCCCCATGGGTGGTTTGGAGAAGCTGCAGGAAAAGGGGAAGGGAGAGACATTTCTTCACAGACCCAAGGAACTGGAAGATGGAACAAATAACATCCCGAATATTGTGAGCTTTCAATCGTTTGGGTCGACCTTGGAATTCCCAGTTAGGGGACCATGTGGAAACTTAGCTTTACCCTCTCTTCTTCTGTATCTTAGCTCTTCCATTTTCCAGTTTTCATCATCGTAACTTTTGTTTTAAAGTCATGTTCTTAACTTGACCAACCACAAGCATCACCTGAATGCTTGTTGAAATTGAAGTTTCTGGGGCCGGCCCAGTGGCCGAGTGGTTAAGTTTGCGCTCTCTGCTTCGGCGGCCCAGAGTTTTGCCGGTTCCGATCCTGGGTGTGGACATGGCACTGCTCATCAGGCCATGCTGAGGTGGCATCCCACATGCCGCAACTACAAGGACCCAAAACTAAAAAAAAATAGACAACTAGACACTGGGGCGGTTTGGGGAGAAAAAGCAGAAAAACAAAAAAGAAGATTGGCAACAGTTGTTAGCTCAGGTGCCAATCTTAAAAAAAAAAAAAAAATTGCAGTTTCCAATCCACTTTACCTCCTCAGACCTCACTGAGAACCAGAATTTCTAGGGATAAGCCCTTGAAATCTGTATTTTTGAAAGCTTCTCAGGTAAGTCTTATAATCCACTAAGCTTGGGAAACACTGGTTTGCTGTTTATTACTTAGGTGCTTGAGAAAGCCATTTCTCCTTCTGTGTGTCTGCATTGCTCATCATGGTCACAGATAATCCGTTATTCCAGGAGATGAACTCCTGGGCAGACTCAGGGAAAGGGTATGGGGTGGGCTCATGACTATCACAGAAAGTTCTGGAGGTGGTTATAAGGTGTCATTGTACATTTTCCAATAGTATCATTTAATAAAGGCTGTGATCATCTCTATTCTGGCCAAGCCCTGGTCCTATCCTGCAGCTCCCACAGATCAGAAATCATCCGGATCATGCATCAGAGAGCCATAAAATAGTGCTCTTGGAATGGTCTGAAGATTTCTGAGCTAATCGACTGTAGCACCAAGCCATGTTACCCCTGCTCTCCCAGTAAAGATGCTGGATGAGTGGTCACACGTGCATGGCCTCAATGAGGCAGGCACGAGGAAGAAGGAATTATATATATTATGGGTTAAGAAGGTGACTCTATAATAGCAGAATTGGAGGGAGGCCAGAATACATTAGCATTCTGTTCCCAGTGGTCTTATAGGAGAAAGACTCAAGGTGAAAATTCACTTTTTAAAACTGATATGCATTATCAGTTTTGTTACAGGTTGGGAGCCAAATTCCACTGTTGGGTACACACGGAGCCAATGTGAAATTTGGCCTCCTGGTGCCTTTGAAGCCAATTGTATTATCTAATGACTTCAAAGGCATTTGCAAATGAGTAACTTCAGGGGTGAATTTTCACCTTGGCCAGCAAGTATGGGAGAGCAAAATCTCTCCGCATTTCCATGCATTTGGTACAGTTCACCCTGGAATTCAGTGTTGTTTGTAAGAAATGAGCATTTTGCTAGAATACTTCTCTCTTACTATTTTCAGGTAGATCACCCCAGGAGGAGAAATTAAAGTGACACCATTTGCATTCAGGAACCAAACACCGTTAAAGGCAGCAGTGATCCCAATTTCCATGTTCCCACTTATCAGAGTTAAAGTGGGTGAGCTTTCAGTGTGGTTTCATTACACGGAACATTCAAAGTTTGCAGCTCTGACAGTAAAGCCCGTGACAGAATGAGCAGAGAGAGGGCAGAGTTGCGTGTGAGCCTAGGGGGTGGGTTGTTCACATGTGAAAAGATACCTGGGTTAGGTGAGGGTTTTGCTCCTTGCAAACATTTACAAATGAACACACCTTTTTTCAGAAAAGGATAGCAGCTTCATAAAGCAAAATAAGTTTTAAAAAAGGACAAATTGGCCGTAATGCAACAAATGAATATGAAGCATGAGAATGCCTTCTAAAATCACCTCTTATTGATGAGGGCACGGAGTGGGCACCATCAACACCTCCAGAATTTCTTAATATATGCATGTATTTATAGAATTACTGAGACAAATGCACTGGCCTGAGAAAATCACTTTTTTTTGGCCATGGTAATACGTAAAAAAAATTAGAATGAACTTTTTTTCTATCTGCAAAATAAATGATTTTAAATGCTGTAGCTCAACTATAACCTCGTACTTTTAAAGGATTGTCAGTGTTTCCACTACAAATGCCCCATTTTCTGTGGTTTGTAACTCATTGCCATACACAATCTGCTCCAGGCTAACATACTTGCCCTATTTCATTCAAAGGCTTTAGTTTCAATTGATTCAGTCATGAACTGATGCAAAAATGAGAAGGCTGGTTTTTCTGATATAAGAAGTAAATCTGAGGCTTTGTTTTGAATCAATATTCACTGACCACTTTGGGGTTTATAAAGAAAAGAACCCTCTCCACAAGAGGGTAATTGAAAATGGTATACTGTGATGACTGCGGCCATTCCTTTTTATGAGGAATTTCACTACAGATGTGTGACAGGGTCCAAAAAAGCCTGAGGTTTGTGGCAGAGTTTACAGGCAGGCCTGGGAAGGTTCCATAGGACCTGGTTCATAGAACAGTGCTCTGTTTTTAACATCAGCTGTAGAGCTTTTCAGCTTGAACTTAACATCTTACAAAGAAAATGCCTCTGTATTAATTAGGGTAATTTTTGTGGCTTGTGGCTACTTATATATAAAATATGTGTTCAAAAGCCCATAGCAATGCGACATTTATTGGCCATATGACCGTAAGCGATTATCCTGGAAATTTGGAGCGAGACAGTCTTAGGAGGTGGGATTTAAACGTAGACCCAGGTCACAGCACTAAATGTCGGAGCCCGATTTTACCCCTTCCTCCATCTCAGGGTGCAGTCTCCCGTACCTTCAGAGGAGAGCTTTGGAAGTAATTGGAAATGGACTGTGGGGCATTTCCTCCCAGATTTTACATTAAACGCATTAGCCAATAACATGGCACTATTGTGAAGTTACATTGTAACGTCTTCAGTTTCGCCCATGGAAATTAATTTTGTGGACTCTCGGAGTCCCTTCTGGGTAAAAATACAAACCTGCATCCAAAGGCTCATGTTTAATCTGAAATGAGAGTCAGATGCTATATGAAACTGCCTTTCGACTTGGGTAGCAGTGAAGGTCTCACAGTACCTTTTGCAACAATAGGGTGACAATTCTAGTGCCCTGGCCAATTTCCAGTGCTGCAATTCCATTTCTCCACTTGCTTAATAGTTCCTCTGCCATTCCAAGTGGAAGAGAAGGTCACTTGCTAGCTTCAGGGTTTTAGATTATTATGGAGTAACACTCTAAATTAACCAGTGAGGTATTTGGCACACCCCATCCCTGATATATTTGCTGGTCGGTGGTGATGTGAAATTACAATTAATGCTGCCTTTGTAAATTTTAAAGTGAAATGATTTACAAAATCCTAACTTAAAAGTTACATTTCAAAATTAAGCCTAATTTCATTAATTAGTTGGATAAAGGATCTGCTCAAAAAATTTTAGCCTTGTTAGAAAATGAAAATAAACATTCTAAAGAGTGCAGTTACGTGTGGTGGCGCACATGTTACGGTGGAGGGTTGAAGATGAGGATCGGTTTAGCACTTTTAGCCATGGCGAGTTCCCTGTTCAGTTAAGATAATCCTAGCCTTTGGCTCTGAAAATGGCTAAAATTATGGTTTTGAATGGCTGTGGCTATTCAGCACAATCTGTTTACATGGATGACATGACGAAATGAAGATGCACGTGTTCTGGCAAAGCTGCCTCTATTGCTGGGGCAGCTCTCCCACCACCCTGCACCCGCTGTCATGAGGTGTTACGCAAATGCAGACAGACATTAATTAGCTGGTCTCCACTACAACATGAACTGAAATGGCACAGCAATGGGATGAAGATGGTTTCTGCACCTGTGAGCTGGAAGTCATCACCTGTTCCGCTGTGGCAGTTGGCCTGGTCATCATCACATTCATCCACCAGGTTCCCATTGGGAGTGGTTGGTCCAGCTGTAGGTGCTGAAACAAGATCCAAGGATTATTATCTCACACCTCTGAAATGGATTCTCAAGCCTTTGGCTGTTGAATCTGCTAACGCTTTTGCAGAAAACTCTAATGTGTAGTAAGAAGGCCAGGAGCATGGTTTGCCTGTCTTTCAGGAGCTAAACATACTTGGATTTTGCAGAATGCATTGCAGATTGCTTTGTTTTGGTATTTGATCCATACCTGCTGAGTAGAGTTGGCTGCCTTAGCATTTTATACATTGTTATCTACTTAAACATCCTTCTTCTGAAAAGTTCTTGAATTCTCACTGGTTATTTATTAGTGACCCTGGAGTTGAGAACTTTGATGATAAAGATGTTGCTTAAACTGTTTTTCCTTTCATCTTCCAGGTGCTAGAGAACTCACTTGTCATGAATTCTTTTATATTCTGAGTATTTACCAAATTTGCCAAGTTTATATTATAATTTGTTCCCCAAAAGGAGTTCCAACATTCACTTTTAGTACAATATTGTTCTCTCTCTTTTTTTTTTTTAAAAGGAGTGACTCCATTTCCCTTTAAGTAAGTTTCTCAACGTGTGGTCCCTCTCCACAGCAGGTGTCTGGGAGGAGCTGTCTTAGATGTCCTGGGGTCATTTTACCTTAACTCCCAGAGGACTGCATTCCACTGTTGGCAGGTCTTCCCATATCTTTGACTTTCTAGTTGAAAGGTAGCCAACATTAATCAAAGATTGCTTTTGAAGTTCTTTAAATTTAGTTGGGTCTCTTTTTTTTCAGCCTGTTACTCATTTTTGCAATCTGTTTAATATTTTACAGTTTCCAGCATTACATTTCACTCTACAGGACTTGAGATAATGTACGGTTCTCTTGATGTTTGAGAACCAGACAAGATTCTGGGAGTGGGGGCCTCCTCTCTCATAGCTTCTGGCCAGTATGAATGTGCTGGTACCTGCTGCTTTCTCAATAAAAAATTGACACTATTTTTTATTGTTCATAAGTACCGAGCAGAGTTATGACAAATGTAGGAACATAGCTAGCTTCACTTCCTCAACGGCCCCCAAACATACAACAATAACTAGGAAATCAACATGTACAGATAATGTACACACCATTCAGCCATACAATCTGGACTTTGCAAAATGCATACACACATATTCTGGGCTCTATTTATTCCTGTCACTGAATCACCAGAATCCTCTCTGGCAATCCAGATTCTTGTCTTCACTAAGCTGTCCTTGCTCTTGATAATGTGCCATTTTTAAGTATTGTAAACTCTCTATACATCTTGCTGTTTTTTTTGCATTTCTTATGGTATTTATAAAGGAGGAGTACCACATTGGAAGTGGCCCAAGGTAGTACCTGGATTAAATTGGAAAAAGTAGAAAGTGAATAATTTTTATGCCCCAATTTTACTACTTGAAAATATTTTATCTTCGTGGTTCTCTAATTGTTTCTTAAATATAAGTACTAGCCCAAAGCAGGATGGACACCCATGGAAGGCTGAGTGGTACCTCACTTTATTTCTGTATTCCTTTAGGTATCTCCTGTAGAACAAAACACAAAGTAGATATTTAATAAGGGCCTGTTAATCATTCTAAGGAAGAAGATAAATACTCCCTTTGATATTACTTTCCCCGGATGTTGGTTTCTCATATGGCTCTGGGTAACTTCCTCATTTTGTGAGCGCTTGGGAACATCTGTAGCAAATCCCTTCACCAATAATTCCTACCTCACTACAGAGTTGACACTGGCAAACTGCCACCAGGCTCAGTCTTTTCAACCATCCATTCATTCCACCTCCTAAATCAGTGTTGTTTCCAGAATTCAGGCTGAAGACCTGCATCAGACTCCCTTTTCCAGATGACCACATTTCTCAGTAAATTGAACGAATGTGCCTGCAGTTGGTTCAATCTGCCCACCCCTTCTTTTTCTTGGCGTCTTTGCTGAAGTCCTGGCACATGGTCATTCTTGGTCTGTGTTGATAGTGACCGCATAATTCAGAGGTCTGGGACATGACTACACATATGGAAACAACCACACAATAAAGAATAGGAGACAATGGCCTATTTTTAAATAAACACATAGAAAAGTAGCTATGAATTATTCACTAGTGTGGTGATTTATAGCTTAAGATTCTTTAGTGCATAAGAAAAGCTTTATGATATTTAATGCGCTCAGGGATTTAATTATATTTGGGTAGTTTAAAACACAAATAATTTTGAAACCACAAGAAGGTGATATTAAAAAGCATTCTTCAAAACAACTATGAGCATATGCTCAATTGATTAACATCTGGGTACTAACAATAGCCATTCTTTGAGCAATGTGGAGAAAGACCTTTATGGGATGGAAAAGTTCGTATAAGGTTACTCATTTATGCCCAAATCTAAGGCAGATGGGAATTCTAATGCACAAAAGCATGAAATGGTACAATAAGCAACCAACACATAGATTTTGCAAACATTCGTCTCATTTATTCTGTGATTAAACAATGCAAAGGTGAGTGCAGTTCTGAGGTCAGTGTGTGAACTGAATTTGTCCTTGATATGCCCTGCACGTGATAACCTAACTTTATGCGGTAACATCCTTAAACAGACCTCACAGTACATTCATATTCATTATTTCACGTAAAGTTTTGTTTCTCTGAAGCAGCCTAAGAAATTCATCCAAGATAACGTCTTGATATTTCAGTCTGTCAAATATTACTTCCTGCTAGTATGTGATGGTAGTCAACACTGCAGACAGAAACTCGGATCAGACAGAGACCTCGAAATAACACTAAAAGTGGAAGGAATTGGCGGTTCCCAGGGGTTGGGGATGGGGGAAGTAAAGGAGGGTGCTTAATGCATGGGAAGTTTTACTTTGGAGTGCTGGAAATGTTTTGGACTAGATAGAGGTGGTGGTTGCATAAATAATTGTGAATGTACTAAATGCCACTGAGAATTTTACTTTAAAATGGTGAATTTTATGTTATGTGAATTTCATCTCAGTAAATTATTTTTAGAAAAATCCAAGGACATGACCCCGCAGAATCTGAGGAGACCTATGCAAACAGCCAGGACAGAAGCAGGATTCAGAAGGCACTGTTCCGTGGCGCGTGCTAGAATATTGAGCCTCATGGGCTGGTAGGCACAGAGAGATGCAGGATCACTCAGGGGGAAAAGGTGGCAATTTGTAACAGCACCATCAAGGGCAGAAATGCATGAAAAAGGAAATAAAAAAACCAGGAAACCAGAAGGGGCTCTGGAAACTTAATTACCTTCCACTTCACAGCCCAGCAGCTCCATTCTTAGCCCGAGTCCGCCATGAGTGGCTCTCTCAGGGTAGATCCTGATGAATCGCGTGGAAAGCGGTGGAAAAGTCCGTAGCTCAGGTGTATCATAGTTGTTGTTGCCTTCAAAAGACTGTGAAGTATGAAAAAACACCAGTTATTAATAAAACCTCCCTTTGGCAGAAAAGTTTCTCGTTTAGCACTCTTAACAGGGCAAAGAAATAAGGCTCATGCTACCACTTCGTAAATGGCTGACACGCTGTTCATAAATGAGAAAGGAAAAAATAATTAAACTTTCTCTAAGAAGTGACAGATGTCACTTCTCAG
Organism: Equus caballus; assembly: GCF_041296265.1. NCBI lineage: Eukaryota > Metazoa > Chordata > Mammalia > Perissodactyla > Equidae > Equus > Equus caballus. The sequence continues at coordinate 16,186,001 of NC_091712.1, read as the reverse complement.
AAACTTCAGAGGATACACTGAGGCTATACCAGAAGATGAGGATTTAATGAGACATGTTTTTAATAATATACTGATGTGCCTGGAAGAAATGACACTTTTATCGCTTCCTTGAGGTGGAGGAAGATAACTAAGGAAGAGTAGTCAACGTTTTTCAGAGCTTATAATAGACACCACATTTCCAATAGCTACTCCTGTTACATTCTCTTCAATGAGGGGGTCCTAGTTTTGCTAAAACTTGGTCCTCTACAAGAGGGAGGAATTAAATTCCTGAAGCAAGAGAGAGTAAATTTAATGTAGTGCAAGTGCTGTTTAGTCAAGAACTTGGTTATTCCAATCCACTGAAATTGCTGTTTACTTAAGCAGTACCACCAGTTGGTGGCATTTGTAGATAAAATACATTCTGATCTCAGGAAAGTAAGAAGGGCTCTGTTAAGTGATGTTCTGATGCCTGGCTGAACTGCTGTATGAGTTGGCACTTCTTTTTGAAGCTCATTCTTAACTTGAAGTCACTGTGACATTCTTCATGAGGTAGGCTGCCTCTATGACTTGATGGATCATTTCGTGCCCATTTTTACATTGACAGGAAGGTCAAAATCCTTGAGTGGAATCATAAGAAAATGGAGAAATGATTAGTCCTGTTTTCTTTTTCAAGAAAGTGGTCAGCCTCCATATATCTTCCTCTTCTAACATCATTCTTAATCCTGTCCAGAATGGGAGGCGGGCTGGGAGGTTAGAAAAATCAAATTGCTTTATCATTTGGAGTGTCCTTTTATATATCAAACATCATATGATGTTTACTGGTGCAAGGCATTGTTCTATGTGCTTAAAATATATTAGCTCATTTAATCCTTGAGACAACTCCATGACGTAGGTTCTACTATTACCCTTATACCCTCATTTTATAGATGAGGCACAGAGATATCAAGAAATTTGCCTATGGCCACACATATAGTAAGTGGCAGAGCCAAGATTCTAACCTAGGCAGTCTTGACCGTGCCCTTCACCACACTGCTGTGATGCCTCTGTCCTCAGAAACAATCTAGTCTAATCTCCTCAGTTTAATAGATGGAAACACTCAAGTCCAGGAAACTGAGGCCTATGACCAAGGCCACACATTTAGTTTCATTAATTTTTCTTTAAATGTATTGCAGTTTGGACCACCAAACCTGGTAGATCAGACTGAGTGAATGGCCAGCCCCAGGCTGTGTCAGTCAGGAGTGGCACTCACGTCCAATAACTGGGCCAAGACATCATAAACCAGCCAAAGATGCCATCTTTCAGTGGTGGAAATATCATGGCCAAACAGGGGATACATGGAAGAGAAGATAGACAGATCGGGTAGGTTGTGACATAACCAGGGTTTTCTGAGTTCTAGACGTAAACTAATTGGCCTTTTCCAACTCAGAAAAGCCCCCGGAAATCTAAAAGTACATGGCTAACATAGAACTGCTTCTCCCAATTAAAGTTTCCTTTTATTATTTTCAAGAGTAAATTCACTATTGACATTCAACACTCTTGATAGAGCTGCAGTTGCTGCAAGTAATTGAGAATCTGACATAAATTATTGTTAGGCCCAGTTAAGTGTTGTCGCTAAGATACTACTTTATAGTGAAAATAGCATTACTACACATGCAAGTTCTGCCTGTGTTGACATATCTCCAACAACTGTAGGACAAAATCACTTACATCTATGGAATCCCAGGCTCTTCTCCTAATTTTAACTTAAGAATCAGCACAATGTAAATACATTATAAAAGCTGCCAGGATGAGCTGGGAAGAATATTAGCAATGAAGAGCCACATGGAAGTAGGCTAACTTTGCTAACGATAAGATTGTTTATGAAATAATTTTGTGTCCTTTCACTAATCATGTTTTAGAAGAAGAAGGCTTTGAGTACGTAGATCTTTATCTGCTACTTAAAAGTCTATTTAATTCAAAAACTCCAACATACCTTGTCCATTATGCACTATTTGAGGCTAGGAAGTGAGGAAAGGGCATAGAGGATTTTAAATCCATCAAAGTCCTGTTTTATTTCACAAAACAGAATACTCATATTTTTGTTTGCTGTTAGTGCCGTGGATTCTGGCTCCTAGCGCCCTGTGGACAGCAGAGCGGAACCTGCCCCATCCTTCTGCGCCATCCTCTCACCTTCTGGCCTGTATCAGACATGCTCCACTGCTATTCACATGGCATTCATGGCCAATGCTTTCGGAAGTGGGTGGCCAGGTCCTTCTTCCTGGTCTGTCTAGTCTGGAAGCTCCACTGAAACCTGTCCACCATGGGTGACCCTGCTGGGATTTGAAATCCCAGTGGCACAGCTTTCAGCATCCCAGCAACATGCAGCCGCTACAGTGTGACAACCACAGATGACAGACAGGTAGTATGGTTCTCTGACTGGGAAATGAACCGGGGCCATGGCGGTAAGAGCGCTGACTCTTTTTTTTTTTTTTTTCTAGAAAGATGACTTTTATTATTGCTATTTTCATAAGCAGGAAGATTTAGGCTCTAACAATGAAGCAAATTTTTCTAGATGACTTTACAGGTCAGTGACAATGAAATACCAGTATTCAGATGCTATTTACTTTACAGAAAAAGAGCTTAATTTATACAATATTATTAGATAAAATATAAATCCTTTAAAAATACCTACTAGACATTACTGCCCTGTAAAGACAACCGTTTATGTTCAATAGTCCAAAGAAATGAGCCTAAAATAGGCACCAGATATGGCATTTATTTCCATTTCTATGATCCACTTTTATCAAAGCATGCAACTGCTTGTGGTTAGCTCTCAAGACTATAAAAGAAGACTAACGAGAAGTTGAGAAGTTTGGCCTAGCATTCACCCACAATCACCTCCGGACATCCTTCCCCCGTGTTGTGAAACAGCTGTCGTGGGTTTGGCCAATCTGGAGGGCATCCATCCTGGCCGGCTGCCTGCAGGCAGATAGGTTGGTGTGGATTCCCGGAGCAGCCAGAGAATAGGCAGTGCTCTTGTGGACTAATCCACTAAGACCAGAGAAAGACAAAATAACTGTCAAGTCTAAATTTGTTAGAAAGCCATTGAGCGCTCCAACACTATCAGCTTCAAGCTTCATTGTGGCAACATTTCATTCTCTGTGGCAGAAGAGGCAGGTTTGAGATGGGGACCATTGGTCACTGATGACGTTAAACTCTTTAGGATTATTTTGTTGGGCGAATGTATTCCAACGCCAAAATTTTCCAAGGATCTTAAAACGCAACAGTTACAAGGCTTCCCAGGAGAATTCGTGTCTATTGGTGTATATGTAAAATTCCCCCTCCCATAGAGCTAACACTTGTCTTAACACCAGTGAAAATGATAGGCTGGCAGGAAAAGAGAGAATATGAGGTCCATGTCTCCTGGCTACTCTAGTTTTTGTTTTGGTCTTAAGTTAGGTAGTGTCCTGTATTTCCAGCTGTTAGTTTTTAATTCTCATATTCCTACCAATCCACTCTGAAGGGCAAAGGGTGTTAGAGTGTAGAAACTCCATCTGTGTTTTTCATTCAGTATGTAGAGACTTACAGCTTTTAATTTTTCTGTTTTTTTAAGAAATTTTTTTTTAAGATTTTATTTTTCCTTTTTCTCCCCAAAGCCCCTGGTACATAGTTGTATATTTTTAGTTGTGAGCCCTTCTAGTTGTGGCATGTGGGATGCCGCCTCAGCATGGCCTGACGAGCGGTGCCATGTCCGTGCCCAAGATCCGAACTGGCGAAACCCTGGGCCACGAAAGTAGAGCGCGTGAACTTAACCAGTCAGCCATGGGGCCCGCCTGACTTAATTTCTTTATTTGGTTTTAGGCTAAGTGATAGAATGTACTTAAGAATAAAATTATCCTTCTTTATATGCCACTTAGAGAGCCGTGATTAGCAGAAGCACACCTCTGCAAGAGAAGGGCTTGACAGGCACACTGGATAAAGGCCATGTTTTCAAATTTCATACATTCCTCTTTCAGAGAAAAATTAATTTGTTTTCAACATGACGAACATCTTCTGCAATCACTCCACATCAAATACATATTCTTCAAGATAAAGTACAAAAAGTACAAAACAGTGTGCATTTTCCAATCTTGTACTTCAAGGAAAAAGATAAGTATATTAACATTCTATAAAAATGAAAATACTTGAAGGTTTTATCTACAAATTTAGATACCAGTGAGTAAAAATCTTCCAGTATGAAACTCTGGTTTAGTTTTGTGTGAGGACAGACCCTGTGTGGCCTTCTATAAGAACACACAGACATTGGCAAGCTCCTCTCCTCAAGGATCTCCTCTAAGCAGGTGACACAGGGTGTCAAATTTATTTAGTTTACCTTGCAATATATTTCCAATAATAATAACAATGATAAAGTTTTATTGAGCACTCACCATGTGTCAGGGAATATGTAAGTCACTTTCCGCGAATCTTTTTATTTATTTATTTATTTTTTAATTTTTATTTTTTTCGGATGTACATCATATTTCAAATTCTGTATACATTATATCATGTTCACCACCCGAACACTAATTATAGTGCATCCCCTCACATGTGACCCTAATCACCCCTTTTGCCCTCCCCCCTCTCCCCTTCCCCAATGGTAACCACCAGTCCAATCTCCAATGCTATGTGTTTTTTTTTGTCATTTTTATCTTCTGCTTATGAGTGAGATCATATGGTATTTGACTGTCTCCCTCTGACTTATTTCACTCAGCATAATACCCTCAAAGTCCATCCATGTTGTCACAAATGGCCGGATTTCATCATTTCTTATGGCTGAGTAGTAGTCCATCGTGTATAAATACCACATCTTTATCCATTCGTCCCTTCATGGGCACCTAGGTTGCTTCCAAGTCTTGGCTATTGTGTATAATGCTGCAATGAACATAGGTGTGCAAGTATCTTTATGCCTTTGTGTTTCAAGTTCTTTGGATAAATACCCAGCAGTGAAATAGCTGGATCATATGGTAGATCTATCCTTAATTTTCTGAGGATACTCCAAACTGCTTTCCATAGTGGCTGCACCAGTTTGCGCTGCCACCAGCAGTGAACGAGGGTTCCCTTCTCTCCACACCCTCTCCAACATTTGTTGTTTCCTGTCTTGTTAATTATAGCCCTTCTGACCGGAGTGAGGTGATACCTCATTGTAGTTTTGATTTGCATTTCCCTGATAGCTAATGATGTTGAGCATCTTTTCACATGCCTTTTGGCCATCTGTATATCTTCTTTGGAGAAATCTCTGTTCAGATCTTTTGCCCATTTTCTAATTGGATTATTGGTTTTTTTGTTGTTGAGTTGCATGAGTTCTTTGTATATTTTGGATATTAACCCCTTATCTGATATGTGGTTTGCAAATATCTTCTCCCAAATGTTAGGTTGTCTTTTCATTTTGTTGATGGTTTCCTTTGCTGTGCAGAAACTTTTTAGTTTGATGTAGTCCCATTTGTTCATTTTTTCTTTTGTTTCCCTTGCCCAGTCAGACATGGGACTTGAAAATATGCTGCTCAGACCAATGTCATAAAGCGTACTGCCTATGTTTTCTTTTAGAAGTCTCATGGTTTTGGGTCTTACATTCAAGTCTTTAATCCATTTTGAGTTGATTTTTGTGCATGGTGTAAGGGAATGGTCTACTTTCATTCTTTTGCATGTGGCTGTGCAGTTTTCCCAACACCATTTATTGAAGAGACTCTCCTTTCTCCATCGTATGCTCTTGGCTCCCTTGTCGAATATTAGCTGTCTATAAATGTGTGGGTTTACTTCTGGGCTCTCAATTTTGTTCCATTGATCTGTGTGTCTGTTTTTGTGCCAGTACCATGCTGTTTTGGTTACTATGGCTTTGTAGTATAATTTGAAATTGGGGAGTGTGATACCTCCGGCTTTGTTCTTTTTTCTCAGGAATCCTTTGGCTATTCGGGGTCTTTTGTTGTTCCATATAAATTTTAGGATTCTTTGTTCTAGTTCTGTAAAAAATGTTGTTGGAACTTTGATAGGGATTGCTTTGAATCTATAGATTGCTTTAGGAAGTATGGACATTTTAACAATGTTAAGTCTTCCAATCCAAGAGCACAGAATATCTTTCCATTTCTTTGTGTCTTCTTCGATTTCTTTCAACAATGTTTTATAGTTTTCGGTGTACAGATCTTTCACCTCTTTCGTTAAGTTTATTCCTAGGTATTTTACTCTTTTTGTTGCAATTGTAAATGGGATTGTATTCTTAATTTCTCTTTCTGCTACTTCGTTGTTAGTGTATAGAAACGCAACGGATTTTTGTACATTGATTTTTGTATCCCGCAACTTGACTGTATTCCTTTATTATTTCTAAAAGTTTTTTAGTGGTTTTCTAGTTTAGTTTTTAGGGTTTTCTAGATATAAAATCATGTCGTCTGCAAAGAGTGACAGTTTCACTTCTTCTTTTCCAATGTGGATCCCTTTTATTTCTTTTTCTTGCCTGATTGCTCTGGCTAGGACTTCCAATACTATGTTAAATAAGAGTGGTGTCTGGTTCCTGTTCTTAGAGGGATAGCTTTCAGTTTTTCTCCATTGAGAATGATATTTGCTGTGGGTTTCTCATATATGGCCTTTATTATGTTGAGGTATTTTCCTTCTATACCCATTTTATTTAGAGTTTTTATCATAAATGGATGCTGTATCTTGTCAAATGCTTTCTCTGCATCTATTGAGATGATCATGTGATTTTTATTCTTTATTTTGTTAATGTGGTGTATCATGTTGATAGATTTGTGGATGTTGAACCATCCCTGCATCCCTGGAATGAAACCCACTTGATCATGATGTATGATCTTTTTAATGTATTGTTGTATTCGATTTGCTAGAATTTTGTTGAGGATTTTTGCATCGATGTTCATCAGTGATATTGGCCTGTAATTTTCTTTTTTTGTGTTGTCCTTGTCTGGTTTTGGTATCAGGATAATGTTTGCTTCGTAGAAGGAGTTAGAAGCCTCCCCTCCTCTTCAATTTTTTGGAAGAGTTTGAGAAGGATAGGTATGAAGTCTTTTTTGAATGTTTGGTAGAATTCACCTGGGAAGCCATCTGGTCCTGGACTTTTATTTTTTGGGAGGTTTTTAATTGCTGTTTTGATCTCCTTACTGGTGATCGGTCTATTCAAATTTTCTATATCTTCTTGGTCCAGTTTTGGAAGGTTGTATGTTTCTAAGAATTTATCCATTTCTTCTAGATTATCCAATTTGTTGGTGTATAGCTTTTCATAGTACTCACTTACTATCTTTTGTATTTCTGAGGTGTCCATTGTAATCTCTCCTCTTTCATTTCTGATTTTATTTATTTGAGCCTTCTCCCTTTTTTTCTTGGTGAGTGTAGCGAAGGGTTTGTCAATTTTGTTTATCTTTTCGAAGAACCAGCTCTTGGTTTCATTAATTTTTTCTCTTGTTTTTTCAGTCTCTATTTTCTTTATTTCTGCTCTGATTTTTATTATTTCCTTCCTTCTGCTGATTTTGGGCTTTGTTTGTTGTTCTTTTTCCAGTACCTTTAGGTGCACTTTTAGATTGTCTATTTGGGATTTTTCTTCTTTGTTGAGGTAGGCCTGAATTGCTATAAACTTCCCTCGTAGAACCGCTTTTGCTGTATCCCACAGATTTTTGGCATGTCATGTTTTCATTTTCATTTGTCTCCAGGAATTTTTTTATTTCTTCTTTGATTTCTTCATTGACCCAATCATTGTTCAGTAGCATTTTGTTCAATCTCCACATTTTTGTGGCTTTTCTGGTTTTCTTTCTGTAGTTGATTTCCAGTTTCACACCTTTCTGGTCAGAAAAGATGCCTGGTATTATTTCGATCTTCTTAAATTTATTGAGACTTGTTTTGTGGCCTAATACGTGATCAATCCTTGAGGATGTTCCATGGGCATTTGAAAAGAATGTGTATTCTGTGGTTTTTGGATGGAATGTTCTGTATATATCTACTAAGTCCATCTGGTCTAATGTGTCCTTTAAGGTGAGTGTTTCCTTATTGATCTTCTGTTTGGATGATCTATCCATTGGTGTAAGTGGAGTGTTAAAGTCCCCTACTATTATTGTGTTACCATCTATTTCTCCTCTTATGTCTGTTAATAATTGCTTTATGTATTTAGGTGCTCCTATCTTGGGTGTGTAGATATTTACAAGTGTTATATTTTCGTGTTGGATTGTTCCCTTTATCATTATGTAGTGCCCGTCTTTGTATCTTATTACAGTTTTTGATTTAAAGTCTATTTTGTCTGATATAAGTATTGCTACCCCTGCTTTCTTTTCTTTGCCATTTGCATGGAATATCTTTTTCCATCCTTTCACTTTCAGTTTGCGAGTGTCTGTAGGTCTGAAGTGTGTCTCTTGTATGCAGCATATACATGGATCTTGTTTTTTTATCCAGTTGGCCACCCTATGGCATTTGATTGGAGCATTTAGTCCATTGACATTTAAAGAAGCTATTGATAAATATGTATTTATTGCCATTTTGTCACTTTTCCTTTTTCTTTTTGGGTGTTTTAGTAGTTCTTCTCAGTTCCTTTCTTTTTCTCTTGCTCTCTTCCCTTGTGGTTTGATGGCTATCTTTAGTAATATGTTTGATTTCTTTCATCTTACATTTTTTCCTGCTTGTTCTAGGTTTCTGGTTTGTGGTTACCATGAGGATCCTATTTAATATACTATGCATATAACAGTATATATTTGGTAGATAGACTTTTTAGCTTGACCTCTTTCTAAAAGCTCTACTTTTTCACTTCCCTCCTCCCACATTCTATGTTTTTCACATCATATATAGTCTTTTGTTTAGTGTGTGTCTATCCATTACCCTCTTATCATTGAAATAGGTAATTTGAGTACATTTGTCTTTTAACCTTCATATTATCTTCACAGGTAGTTGATCTGCTGCCTTTACTATACTTTTACCTTACAAGTGATTTTATTGCCTGTTTTTTCTTGTTGTTGCTTTGGGATTTTTGATAATTTTTTTCTTTTATCGCTATTTGTGGTCATTGCTTTCCCACTTAAATAAGTCCCTTCAGAATTTCTTGTAGAACTGGTTTCTTGGTGATAAACTCCTTTAATTTTTGCTTGTCTGGGAAGCTCTTTATCTCTCCTTCCATTCTGAATGACAGCCTTGATGGAGAGAGTATTCCCGGTTGTAGGTTTTTTCCTTTTAGCACTTCAAATATGTCGTGCTATTCTCTTCTCACCTGTAGGGCCTTGACTGAGAAGTCCGCTGACAGCCTGATGGGCTTCCCTTTATATGTCACTTGTGGCCTTTCTCTTGCTGCTTTTAGGATTCTCTCTGTCTTTAATTTTAGACATTTTGATTATAATATGTCTTGTTGTGGACCTCTTTGGGCTTCTCTTGTTTGGAGCTCTCTGTGCTTCCTGAACTTGGATGTCTGTTTCCTTCCTCAGGTGAGGAAAATTTTCCTCTATTATTTTGACAAATAAATTTTCTGCCCCTTTGTCTCTCTCTTCTCCTTCTGGGACCCCTATAATCCGAATGTTAGCATGCTTGATATTGTCCCAGAGTTCCCTTACACTGTTCTCATTCTGTCTAATTCTTTTTTCTCTTTTCTGTTCTGCTTGGGTGTTTTCCTCTAGTCTTTCATCTAGCTCGCTGATCTGTTCTTCTGCTTCCTCTACTCTGCTATTGAGTCCCTCTAGTGAATTTCTCATTTCGAGTATTGTATTCTTCATTTCTGATTGGTTCTTTTTTATATCTTCCAGTTCTTTGCTGATGTGCTCACTGTGTTCATCCATTCTTCTCCGCATATCTGTGAGCATCCTCATTATATTTTGTTTGAATTCTTTGTCAAGGAGGTCGCTAGTTTCTGTTTCACTTAGTTATTTTTCTGGTGTTTTGTAGTGTTCCCTTGCTTGGGAAGTATTCCTTTGCCTCCTCATTATGCCTCTTTCTCTGTGCTATTTTCTTTGTACTAGGTGAGTCAGCTATGTCTCCTGATCTTGGAGAAGTGGTCTTATGTATGAGATGCCTTATGAGGCCCAGCAGTGTGCTTCCTTCCTGTCACCAGACCATAAGCACCAGGAGTGACCCCTTTGTGGGCTACTTGTGTTCTTCTGCTGTGGCAGGGTTGCTCCCACTGCAGGTACCCAGGGAGTCTGATCTTTCCTTCCCTGGCCAGCTATTTGTAAATCTGGTTTGGAGGGGCCTCAGCACTGTTGGCTACAAAGTCTATTAGCACACTCTTATTGCAATTGTCCTCTTAACTGGGTTGGTACCCAGTGTAGCTGGTTGCTAGGCTCAGGGGCTACAGTTGTGATAGGGCTGAGGCCAACAAGGCTGTTGTCAGTTCTCTTAGGAGTGCACTGAGTGGGGCTAGCCCTTGGCATGGAGGCACTCAGTTCTTTCAGGCTTTGGAAGGTGGGGCTGATCCTTTTTATGGCTGTTTGTGAAGCACAAGTCTTCTGCTGCTGATAAGCCTCACCCCCCACTGGACCACATACACTGTCAACACAGTCCTGGTCCATGCACACTTCTCAACCCCCTGGAGCGTACCCCAACACCACACTGCAGAGGCCCCCACCCCTGCCCCAATGACCCCCACAGTTCACCTGGTCCTCACACAAGCCCTGCCCCACAGAGGCAGACACCCTTGCCTGCCAGTAGAGGATCAAGACACTCAGTCAGTGCAGGCTGAAAAGTAGCCTGAGGGCTTGCTGTTAGGTGGGGCCAGTCCCGAGGGCGGGTTGCCTGCCCTGGCTGAACTGGATTAAATCTGTGCTCTAGTGGGTGTGGCAGACCCCTGGGCTAACAGCCCAAGGGATGCACCTCAATGGCCCCCACCATGTCCGCATCAGCAAGCCTGGACCAGCTCAGAACAACGGCCCCCACCAATGTCTCAGTCTCCGGAGAGGATCCTCCTCTCACCAAGATGCCCCCAGAGCCCACCAGGTGAGTCTTGTTTCACCAAAGGACTGTCAGCCTTCTCTCTGGTGATTTTAGGTTGCTGCAATGAGTGAGTTTGTGGGTGGGCCCTTTAAGACCCGGATCTTTTCGGCTTTCGGCCGATAGCTTTTCTGGGGTGTCCTCGCTGCAGTTAATAGCCAGCAAAGCCAGACAGTAACACCCTCTCGGTTGGGCTGAGTCCGAAGCATGGTTATAGCCATATTGCCCCCGCTCCAGCCCTCACTCCTCCAGGGAGGGCTCGTACCTTAGGGTGGCTCCTGCCTGGCCAGGTGAGAAGCTCTGCTGCTCCCAAAGGCGGCTTTTTTCCTCTCCTGCCAGAGTTACTGCCTCTTCTGCTTTGGTCAGGACTGTCCCTTGTCGTGGGGGTTCTTTTTATCCAGTTTTCAGTTTTCAATCCAGGGTGATTCTTCCCAAAATTGTTGTAACCTGGTTGTGTTCGTGGGAGGAGGCGAGTTCAACATCTGTTCACAGTGCCATCTTGACGAGCTCTCCAAAGCGCTGACTCTTAACCACTAGACCACCAGGGCTGGCCACATTCATTTCACTGTCACATAAAAGGTACTTGGCATTCTATGCAGGTAACCTTCATTTGTAAGTTTAAATATAGTATGTGTTAAACATCTTTATATAATTTATAAATACATGCTGCTCCTAAATTGAAGGTTTTACCAGTTTCCTTTTTCATCATAAGGATTGTATTTCTGGGGAAGGACAAGTTAGAAATCACAGATTGGGCTTTATACGAACATTTTAGAAGCTTTATGGTTTCAAATGTCATAGGAAGAATGATAATGATTGATAGAATCATATTTTAGGAATAAAATCTAACACATTCTGCCAATCTTGAACAGAGTTTTTTGTTAAAATTGGAAACCATGTGCTGGTTTCTTCTGGACTTCCATACGCAACGACTACAATAGAGAGAGCTTCAGACTGGACTGCAGAAACGCGGACTCCATAACAAAGAGTGCGACGCATCCGATGCCTCCTATCCAAAGCATATGGTGATTTGTTTCCCTTCTCTCTGAGAACCCTCGTGATGAAGAACATGTCACAACAGCACACACTGCCATGTGACAGCAGCTCCAGGAAGCTGTTGATTTGCAGCATATTCACACTCGGTGATAAAGTCACAAGGCTCCCTACTCCTCAGAAAGATTAGCTCTTAGGGGAACTCCTGTTTCTGATGTTTATTTTTACTTTTTCTTTCACCAAAACAAGAGGGGCGGGCATAACAGGGGAAAATGAAATGAACACAAGAAAGAATGTAGCTGCACATAGATTAAAAAAAACACTGGAAAATCTGCAGAAACCACAAATTAACTCGGGGTGAGATGGGAGAGAAATTCCTACCTTTCCGACCACATCAGCCCTGTCGGTGGCCCACTGCACCAGTGCTGACGTGCAGCGGGTGGGGGACCGGGCCGGCTCTGCAGAGCCCCACATCTGGACAGAGTGGGAGCTCACGGCTCCACCGGCTTTTGTTTCCTGCCTGCAACGCCTTTGGCCTGAGGCACTATATTAAGCCTCATTCCCACACTCACTCAGAGTGGGGGCGAGGATAACATTCCCTCCAATGAACTAAAATCTTTTCACAAAAGGAGTAGGTCTTGAACAAAGCAGAGATGGAGAGGCTGGGACCGAAACGCCAACTGTGTTGGAGTGAGAAGCATCATCAGCTGATTGTCTGTGGTTGTGATTTATTTTAATCTCAAACCAGCTGCCAGGCCACCCAGCATACTCCTGGGCCCCCTTTCCTAGTTAGTGTTGTGTGTTCCGGGAATGCAAATGAATTTAACCATCAGCCTAAGTAAAACATAATCACTAAAGAATATCTGTTTGGCTAAAAAAAATTATATCACATGTTTTGGTGAATGTTGGAATATTTCTCTTTTCACTGGATCATCAAGAACCAACTGCATTTTAAAAGGTTCCAGTGCATAAAAAATAGCCTTAAGCATTATTTACAATAGCCAAAAGGCAGAAGTGATGAAAGCATCCATAATGGATGAATGGATACACAAAATGTGCCACGTACATACAATAGAATATCATTCAGCCTTAAAAAGGAATGAGATACTGACACATGCTACAACATGGATGAATCTTGAGGACATTACGCTAAGTGAAATAAGCTGTCATGAAAGGACAAATACTGTATGATTCCACTTGTAGGAGGCTCCTAGAGATGTCGAATTCGTGAAGATAGAAAGTAGAATGCTGGTTGCTGGGGGAGGGGGAGGTGGAGGGGGAGGTGGGTGTTACTGCTTAATGGGTGCAGAGTCTCAGTTGTGCAAGACGAGAAAGTTCTGGAGATTGATTGCCCAACAATGTGCATGTACTTAGAACTACTGAACTGTACACCTAAAAAAGTTAAGACAGTACATTTTCTGTAATGTGTGTTTCACTACAATTAAAATTAAAAAAAAAATACACTTAAAGGAGAGATGGGTGAGAGAAGGGGAAAAGGGTGAGGGGCCTGATAAATTGGAATCTGCAGAGAACTGAGCTCGTCCTGGGCTGTGCTGTCAGCCCGCTGGCCCCACCCTCAGGGCTGCCCTGTGCTATCTGTGTTCCCCACGAGGAGGGAAAGGTGACAGCAGCGCGGGGTTCTTTTCCAGGTTTATCTCAGACATCATTTCAGCTCCCCATTCCCATCTTCCCTAGAATGGCATCTTACTGACAGCACCGCACACCTCCACCGCTCTCATGGCTGAAAGGAAATAAGAAGTTATGCTTCCTCAGGAAAACGCTGGAGGTCCTTGATTTAAGTCAAGGACATGCCAAAGGACTTCCTCACTGGGCAGGCGCTCCCTGTCCCTGGACCTCACCTTAGCCTTGCGCTTGCTGTCGTCCATGATCATCTTCCAGTCTGAACCGTTGTTGCTGTATCCGATCTTGAATTTCCTCATGAACACCTTGTTCTCCCGGTGCTTTCCCCCCTGAATGATGACGCCCCTCACAATCTTCTCCTCCCCCAGGTCCACTTGGAGCCACTCGTTTATGTATGGGTGAGGTGCCGGTGGTAGTGCCCAGCCGGAGCGACTGGTTACTAGGCGAATATTTTCAGGCATCCAGTTTCGGTCCCCTTGGTTTGAGGCTGTAATCTGGGAGTCAGAAATAAGTCCAGACACCATACCCAACATTCCAGAGCAAGGATAATCTAGAGTGGAATGAAATAGATAATGTGAAATAGTTTTCCAGAACTCTCCACGCTTAGAAAGAGAATACAACATATCAAATAAAAACATTGTATCCATTCATATACATTTTTAAATCTCTGGATTATTTGACATTACTAGAGCCTTTCCTCCCTCAAAACTTTCTTCCACTCCTTCAGAACTTCCCTCCCTGCACTCACATTCCAATAAAGGAAATCTTCAATAAGAACACACATTTCCCCCGTCTTGAGTTCTTTCAAGTTGAATGTCAAACTCTTGACGTTCCAGCCCCTTTGGTGTTGAAACATTATCACTACATGAAGTGTAGGCCCCGCTCAATAGGGTTCAGATTATGATAACTGGATATAGATAAATCAAGAATTCCAACAGCAAGACAGTTGCTAAAACAAAGGTAAAAAGAAGGGGACGAGGAAGTGCATAGAATGAAAACGCTTGACTCAGCCTGAAGGAGTAAGATGGGCTTCTCGGGGGGGCGGAGGGCCTTGGGACTGAGTGTTGAAGGAGAGTGCCCATCGTCCCCGACAGGTGCCCGCCCCATCCCCACTTCTAACTACATTAGAAACTTTCCACACGAATATCCCATTGTCCTCTCAAATGTACCATGTCCAAACTGAAACAGTCTTTTCCCCTGGGCACCGAATTCCTTACTGAGTTCTGTATTTTAGTTGGTGGCATTACTAATCAGCTAGTTCCTGCCTTGTCATCTTGTCTTTCCCTATTTTAGGTTTCCATTCCTGTTCCGCTACCAAATCCTGGCATGTTTTCATAAAAAAAAAAAAAGATATCTTGGACCTGGCTTGTGGTCTCTACTTCCTTTGGCATCATCCTGATCTGAGTACTCATGGCTGGGGTGCTAAATGGTCTCCTGGTTGGCCTCCCAGACCCCACTTTTGAATCTACAGTACACATAACTGCCGTATAACTTATCATAAGATTTTGTTTTTGCAATGTCATTCTGCGGCACAAAAATCTTCCATTGCTAAATAAAATAAGCCAGAGGTGAAAGGACAAATACTGTGTAATTTGCTGATATGAGGGACCTAGAGCAGTCAGACTCATAGAAACAGGAAGTAGAATGGTGGTGGCCTGGGGCTGGAGGGAGGGGGAAGGGGGAGTTAGTGTTTAATGGGTACAGAGCTTCAGTTTGGGAAGATGAAAAATTCTGGAAATGGATAGTGGTGATGGTTGCACAATAAAGTGATTGTACTTAGTGCAACTTAAGTTTGTACTTAAAAATGGTAAAAGTGGTCAACTTTAGGTTATGGATATTTTACCACAATGATAAAAGAGAGAGATCTTTAAAAAATTTCCTGGAGCCGGCCCCATGGCCCAGTGGTTAAGTTCGCGCGCTCCGCTTCGGCGGCCCAGGGTTTGGATCCTGGGCGCGGACATGGCACCGCTCATTAGGCCGTGTTGAGGTGGCGTCCCACATGCCACAACTAGAAGGACCCACAACTAAAAATATACAACTATGTACTGGGGGCATTTGGAGAGAAAAAAAAAGGAGGGGGGAAAAAAAAGAAGATAGGCAACAGATGTTAGCTCAGGTGCCAATCTTTAAAAAACAAAATTTTCCTTGGCTCTCTGTTATTTATAGGATGATATAAAAAATCTCTCTCTGGCTTTTAAGACCCTCATTTTGATTTCTTCCTTTTATCTAATCTTATTTTCTATTACTGTCAGTATATTCCAGTTAATCCATTTTCTTCTTATATATCATAGATATAATTCTCATCATTGCCTTTGCTTAGAATGTTCCTGCTGCCCCCTCATCCTCCTGTTAACAGAGGTAACTTCTGCCCAAACTTTAAAACCCAGCTTAAGACTCTTCACGAAAACTTCTCAAACGACTCTAACCTTTATCTGAGCTCTCCCTTCTCAGAAATAGGATTACATGAACAGGGCATAACACAGAGTTTAGCACTGAACGGTTCTCTCCATGTTTTAAGATTGGTAGTCTTGTATCCACAGCTAGATTATAAATTCTTTGAAGGCAATGAATACCATCGTAGATCTTTTCATATCTTCTACAGCCCAAGTAGCTTTTGAACCCAAGGAGACTGTCAATAATTGATTACTTGATTGGTGGCTTAATAAAAAATGTTCAACACCTCAATTATTCTCCTTTCAAAATTGTACACCTCAATCAAGGACATGCATAGGAATGATAACCAATTTTTCTTTGAAGCAACTCAATTCTGCACAATATAATCAGAATTTTGCCTAAAAATATAATCACCCTGAGAGGCATGTATCTAATGCAAATAAACTATGTCCATGTTATCAGCTGAACCTCATGAATTAATCACTCAGATCCTTTCCACATGAGTTGTACAGTTCAGAGCACGTCGTTTCTTTCCTCAAACATTCCTTGCCTGCTTGCCTAGGAATTATGCATGTACTTTCAACCAAGCAGGCCAGGCCTTCTGTATCATGTCCTTGCAAGGCCTCTCATTTACCCCTTTTGCTGGAGGCAACTGAAATGAAGAACTTTCTCGCCTAGGTGTGGGGCCTATGGGTTGAAGGAGTTGGAGGGTGGGAGGTAGGAGAGGCCTTCTCTCATTCTGTTCCCTATACTAGGAATTCCCCATCATCTTGCCTTTCCCACTATCTGTACCACTTAAAATCTTGACCCATTTTCGAATGTTACGTCATTTATTCAGTTTTCCTGATCTCTCCAACCAAAGGTGGTTTTCCTTTTCTGGGAGTCTTCCTGGAGCTTTATCTGCACTTCTCATCTTTTGGGGATCATATTCAGTTCCTTGGGTTGCTGCTTTATGCCTCCCCAGATTTTAAGTTCTTTCAGGGCATGAACTATGTCATATTTAAAAATTTTCTGTGACTCCTTATGCCCTGCTTTATACATAGTGTTTGCTCAACAAGTATTTGTTGAATGAATCAACTTATCGACACAAGGAAAGGCAGCTGTCATTTTTCCCAAGCACCCTTTCCTGTAATGCAGCCACAGTAGTTGCTCCAGGCTGGGATCTGGAAACCAAGAATAAATTCAATGGGGATTAAAAAAAATTTACAAAAACTCTTCTACTGAGGGACTCTGAAATTATAGTGTCAAAAATAGAAGTCACAGTTTTGGTCACTGTGGTCACACCTGCCTGATTCAAAACCAGTTTTTATAAAGAAAATGTTTAGCTGGTAATGAGGACCAGATGTTACCATTTGGAGAAAAACACAATTACCTTGAATACTGTAAGGAGCACAGAACCTTTACCAGATTGATGTCCTTTCTCTGACGCAGAGCCAGCTGGGGCACAGCTTACGTATCGGCAAACATAGTGATGCCCAGCCCCACTCAGCCGACACATCCATAGTGCTCCAGTGAGACTGTCATTCTTTTTGTGTGTCTGCCTCATCCAAAAAGAACAATGAGGATTTGCCTTTGACTGAAAACTATGTGACTCTTTTACAGTGATTGGGAGAAAGACTATATTAACAACCCAAGGTTTGAATGAGATGCTAGGATCTAACTCTGTTCTTCCATAGCAGGCTGGCTCAGATGCCCTTTAGCCTGACTTCATGTCAAACCCTTTGGAAAGAGTGCTGCCAGATTTAGCAAATAAACAATCAAACAAAAACAGCAGAACAAGAAACAGGATGCTCAACTAAATTAGAGTTTCAAATAAATAAGGAATAATTTTTTAGTATAAATATGTCCCATACAGTATTGCTGGGGACATACTTATACTAAAAAATTATTCCTTATTTATTTGCATAAAATTTAACTGGACATTCTGTATTTTACCTGGCAACCCTGTTTGCAAAGCTTAAAACCAACCCTTGATGGGAGGGAGAGATGAGTTCTGTGATGGGGGATTGAGGCGTTTATTTTCATTGATACTATTTTACAACAAAATCTTTGTATTCAGCTTTAACAGGAAAACAGAGATACACTGGCAAATCAAACACTCAGTTAATTAATTTTCAAAGAATGAGAAAGTAACAACTGCATTTGATGGGAGAACCTGAATGAGCATAATTTAATCTTCCCCTGATGACTCAGAAAGTACCTCTGGATGTTGTGGTGCCTGAGATCATCCCTGAGAACTTTGATTAACACAGGAACACACTGACGTGTGCAGAAGCACCAGTTAACAGACTTCCTGCTAACAAAGCAAGTTAACAGAGTTTATAGTGTGTCCTCATACATCACACAGTCACCTTCCAAGATTATTTTCATCAATTTCCATCTTTACCAAAATGATGAAGACTGGTTTGTCAAAATAATGAAAATGTTCCTTTGTCAATCACCTATAAAGCAGAATTCTTTGCTCCAATCTTGTTTTCTTTATATCTCTATGTGGTGACACACCATTGTATTCTCTGGATTTCCCAGGATTATATATTTCTAAAAAAATACTTTCTGAATATAAGAACTAGGTTAAAACTGGAGACTTTGGAAGTCAAGTGCTGTACTCACATGGTAACTTTTAATTCTATAGCTTTTTAAGAACCCAGATTGAGTTAGGATATGCCTACTCAAGAGGAGAGGGTGAATTTTTTGAGATCCATCACTTGTTTGTCAGAAGGCCTGGATAAAACCGCAATTCATTCATTCATTCAAAAATAAGCTCATGGAGCACTTACTATGCTCCAGGTATACAGGGCACAATAGAAAATAAGGCAAACATGGCCTCTCCTCTTGAGTAGGCATATCCTAACTCAATCTGGGTTCTTAAAAAGCTATAGAATTAAAAGTTACCATGTGAGTACAGCACTTGACTTCCAAAGTCTCCAGTTTTAACCTAGTTCTTATATTCAGAAAGTATTTTTTTAGAAATATATAATCCTGGGAAATCCAGAGAATACAATGGTGTGTCACCACATAGAGATATAAAGAAAACAAGATCTCACGGATCTTCCAGTCCAGCAGAGATTCTTGTTCTTTTATTAATTTTCACTCTCAGAGGACCATGGCCTCTAAAAGAAGAAAATCATCTGTGTCTAGTACCAAGAAGAAAACACTGATATCCTTGTCTCGTTAGAGTCTCTGCTTGCTAGGTATTATTCTAGGTTGAACTGATTGAGTACTATGTACTGTTCACTTGGTACCATTCGATGATCACTTATTCTAAGCCACGGATGTTACAAATATTCTTTCATTTAATCCTCATTACAGCTGAATATCTTACTGACCAGGAAATAGAGATCAGAGGGACTAAATATCTTGCTCATGGTCACACTAACCAAGTGGACAGTCCAGAGCAGAGCCTGGATGGATCTGTACCCCTTCCATCTGTGTGACCATCATCGTAACATGCTGGCCTCCCCAAGAGCTGCCTTGACCAATCATTTGTAGCTATCTCACCAGAAAGAAAGTGTCTAAAATATATTAGGGGTCATGGTTAAGAGACTAGCACTGTGAGCCTAAAAGCAGTATCTTATTTGAAAAAAAAAATAGCTACTTAAAATAATTGTAAAAGAGAATATGTGCGAAAATATCGGAATATGCTATTTTAGACATCTATGTTTAATAACTAGGTCATTTAACTATTTTCAATAATCTGATAAACTATTTGCCTTTGTTGTGTGTGAAGACACACTCCCAGAATTAACTTTCAGGGAAATTTTTGTGAAAATGAAAAAGAGCAGTTCAGATTTAAATAAGCATTTTATTTAACTAAAAGGAGAGCCTGGAAATTCAGATTTCGGACTAACACGTTTGGAATCTTTATGAAGTTTACCTCATTTTTCCCTTTTTTCTTTTGGTACAGTGACATTGAATTAGGTTGGAGGAAAGGGCCAGAAATTTTCACTCTGACCTCAAATGGCCTCGTTTCTTTGAATTTATGGGTAGTTTCTCAAATTTGTAATGCTCTGAACATGACTTAGATCTTCCTTTTATGTAATTGCTGATCAAAACTAAAGCCAAGGTTGCATCTAACTTTTCAATGTCCTTTCTTCCTCCAAACCCCTCTCTACCCAATTCCTGCTTCCAAGGCCTTGAACATCCTAAGTCTTAGATCCCAAAACAACAAACAAGTCTGTCTCTAGGATGGAAATAAATAAATAAGTAAATTTTGCTAAGAAATCAGATATCAGTTTTTACTTTCCAAAGTGCACTCTACTGTAAACTCTACTTAGCTCTTCTCCAAATTGTTTGTAATTTCATGGAAAATTACCCAGGTGATTTTTTTTTTTTCCCTCCAGAAGTCAGTATCTTCCTTCTCTTAAAATATTTATACCAAAGAGGATAAAAATAAAAACAATAGTGTTGGATTCATGGAGTGAAAATTCAATGCCCTGAATATGTATAATAACATAAGAGTAAAAGAGAGTTCACACACTTTTAAAAGTTGTTCGCTTTTAATTACCTTTTGATTAATCAGTTGCTGATTCTGTTTGTGAACTTTTAAGCTTACTCTGAAGTTTACCTTGTACTGCCTTTTTTTACAAATGAAAACTTTGCAATGTATTTAGGTAAACGGAAAGGAATTCTAATGTGACTGCCATTCACTTCAGAATACAGAGCAGCTGTGTAGGAAGATTGGGGGCAAGTCCCAGCAGTGCTGACAGCCATAGAAACACAGTGAGAATAACAGCCAAGACCGTTCTTCTACTTCCAGCTCTTTCCCAACCTGGCCCTAATCTCTTAGCATCACACATGGCTAATCTCTCAAATGGGTACAATCCATCTACTCAAAGAAAATTTAACAGAGACTTTTAAAGCCCTATTAATGTCAGAAGAAACAAACTAAAAAACTACAAACATTGATAAACTGATTTCTAATATTAGTACAGTGGGCCCTCTATATCAGTGGGTTCCGTGTCCATAGATTCAACCAAACACCGATGGAAAGGCTTATGATGACTGTGTTTATACCAAACACATATAGACTTTTTTCCTTGTATTATTCCATAAACAACAGAATATAACAACTATTTACGTAGGACTTACATTGTATTAGGTATTATAAGTCATCTAGAGATGACAAAGTGTACGAGAGGTTGTATGTAAGTTATATGCAAATAGCCATTTTGTGTAAGGGGCTTGAGCATCCAAGGATTTTGGTATGTGTTTGCAGGGATCCTGGAACCAATCTTCTGCGGTTACCGAGGGACAACTGTATATTCATTCAACAAAAGGTAGGTATATATTGAGACAAAACCTAAGAGAAAGTTGTCAGGGTAGACAGTGAATAAAAGGAGAAATTCTCTTAAGTTTAACCCCTCCTTAACTGTAGCTGAAACGGCCACCTCTAGACTTCAAAATTAAAAGACAAAGCAGGTGGGGAACGTTTCATACAACAGTTACTTATTGTAAATCTACCAAATACCAGTCAGTGTGCTGAGCTCCCAGGAAACAAGGATGGAAGGCAGATGCCTGTCTTCATGGAGCTTACCATCTAGTGGAAAGGCACCACTTCAATACCTACCACACGCCAGGCTGTGCCAAGTGCTTCATATCCACAGGCTAACCCATCATGACAGCAACCCTGCCTGGTGTACACCATTATGACTGTTTTCCAGGTGAGATAACTAAGGTTTTGAAAGGTAGTAGATTACCCAAAGAAATAAGCTAGTGAGAAAGTGCAAGTTGGACTTAAAACTCAGATTTGTCTAAATCCAAAGCGAGTGCTCTTAACTACTAAATGAAAATGACAGCATTTATACAAAATTACTCTCCCTATATTTAAAAGTTTAGACAAATCAAAACTAGGCAATCTTCAGGCCAGAGCTCACCTGTCATCTTGCAGCCATATACTTCAAATCTCAATGATATGCCAGTCTCCCAAGTCAAAGGTTTGATTCGGACGAATCGAGTTATCAGTGGTTTGGGGAAAACTCCAAACACAACATCTGTGGGGTTGGTGTTTCCTTGAAAAATCTACAGGGAAAAAGAAAGGGCCTTTTAATAACAGGCTTTTGGGATTTAAAACAAATCCAAAAATATGTTTTCATAATCACTTGTAAAAATTATTTACAATTTCAGTGTTGCCTATCAAAGTTGAGCTGTGTTAATAACTTATGTTATTTTTCCAGATGATGGCTATCAGAAAGGATCGTGTCTAATATAGAATGTTGTCCTCATCGTTTATTCAATTTTCTGAGTGACTAGAGCCTCCAAAAACACCATTACATGGACAACATTTGTTAAAGAATATGTGCTATTATTTTTTAAAGTGGGAAATTATTACTTTATCATAAGGACCTACAGAATACCATAGACATTTCGTGGGAACTCTCACTATTTTACTTTCCCAGAACCCCCGGAAAGAGGGCTTTCTGAGTTCAGCGTAGGGTCTGGCTTTTTGAAAATTCTAGGTTATGTTCCAGCTATGGCACTAGGTCAAGTAGCTTCCTCCCTTTTAGCCCATTTCTTGACGGAAGATCTCATCCCTGACATTAATTAATGACTTTAATCTTTTTTGGTTATTAGTAAAATTATGTTTTAGTGGTCAAAATGAAAACTGAGTTATAAATTAATGGAAAATCAGCTTTTCCAGGGCTTCTGCTTCTAGTTTTAAAAATGAGTCATCTTATTCTAAGAAAAATGAAGCAAAAGTAATGAGCACCAGTCACGAACCAGTTTCCCGCAAGCATCTGTCGGGGCCACTCTGCCAGGGCCTGGTGCCACAGCAGCTCTCTAGCAAGATCTCCAAGGAGTGGAGCCTGTGTGCCGTGGTGGACCACTGGCACTAGACCTGCCTCAGGTGGAACCGAAAGTCTTCACTTTCCTGGTTCTTACTTCTGCCCTGGGTTGGGGACAGCCCACGGAACATGCCTCAGTGGAAAGTGCTTGTACCCAGCACTGTCATAGAGCCGGTCTCCTCTGTCCTCTGTCCAGGCTGTGTAACTAGAGCATTACTGGTCCATCAGGGGCTTGGGGAGTCCTCCCCACCTTTCCCGGTAAGCTCATGGAAGAGGACCTCAGTTGTCTAATGCTTGCTCTTCCGCTGGGAGAAAGGGCTTCTAAAAGTTGGGAGAGTATTTTTACTTCATTTAGCTTAAGTGGCCTCCACGGTGGAAGGTAGTCAAATACTTCACAAAGTCAGCCGCTGGCCTGATCCCTCTCTGGAGACGATTTAATATCATAATTTATCCTAGCCTGTGATGGCTTCTGGATTTCTGTCTTACTTCAGCAAATCTCTCTGGGAAACAATCTGTGTGGGAGCATTTTTTGTGTGACAAGGAATAATGAGTAGCTGCCAGAAGGAGCAGAGTCCCAAACCATAGTGCATAAAGGGTCAGTAAGCCTACTTCGGGGAGAGACCAGCAGTCTGTCAAGATGGCTGCATGCTCCAACGTAGGTTGGAGGGGTGCACATTTGGCTCATTCTGAGGGAATTTTATGTTTGCTGAAAACCATGGAAGGACATACATTCCACTCCACAAAGAGAAGACTGCCAGAGTTGTAATTGGGGAGGTACGGCCAGCTCTCCAGAGGAAAGTGGGGCAGAGGGAAGAGCGCAGTGGTTGAAAGTCCTCACAGTACAGAGAAAAGCAGGGTGGGCAACAATAACCAGTCTCCAGGTGGACATCTGAATTTCATTTAGGTCAATGAAAGCACTCAGACAGATGCTAGCTCTAATCTCTGCTGAATCCTTCTTTATTCCTTCTGCCTCTTACTCTGGAAGCCCTTCTGTGTGCAGGGTGTTCCTGACAGTGGACCCAGGGCAAGCTGTGCACCATCAGACTCCCCCTCAGAACTGTGTGTGCTCTCTGACACCCCCTTCTGGGCCATGGAAACAGTCCATGGACAATGGCTGAAGAGGACATCTTGAAGAAGCAGCAGGCATTTTTTTAAAGAAACGGGCTGAAGGTCTAGGGTCAGTTCCTCCTACTCTCTCTGCGTTCTTTTGATTGTTCTTATGTGCTTGGCTTTAGTGAAGTTTTTTGATTGTTTCTTTGAAACTAAAGCATGTCTTCGAAAAACTACTCCAAAATAAGAATAAGCCATGAAACTCAGGGCCAAAATTTACTCGCTTAACCTCCACAAATGTTGACTGTGAGGCGTTTTCTTTCCCTGATGGAGGATTGGTTTCATGTCCTCCAGTGCTAGACTATGGCCTTGAACTTGCCTGTCCACAGAACTTCTCTTTCACAGAAGAGGAATATATCTGCTTCCATCTTGCCTGACCTAAATGAGTGGGGATTCGCAGCTAATGAAAGGGAATTAATAGTTCTCTCAGTTCACACCCAGGAGGCGTTTCTCAGATCCAGATCCAGAAGGAGAAAATCAAGACCATGAATGTTCGGAAAAGAGACAAGGACAGGTTAATTGGCCTCTTCCCAAACCCAGGATTTCCAGGTATCTGGATCTTTCCTACTATCTTCATCAATTCCATGCGTTTTACTCAGCCTCCAGGGCAAGCTTTTAATTTTTGGGAAACAGCGAGTATGAGTTCTCAGAAATCTTTTGATTAGTAAATCAGAACAAGCATAACTTCAAATAAACAGGCAGGCTGAGAAAAGCCTCTCAGTTTCAAACGATTTAGGGCAGAGTACCAGGGGGCATGGCATGGTCGCACGGCCTCCTGGCTGAAAACAGTGAGCAGGTAGCATGTCATTTGTGAGATCTGAGGGAACACGACAAACTACCTTCAGTTCTATTCATTCTCACAGAAGCAGCCAAACACGCTTGTAAATTAGCTTGTGAGCCACAGAGAGTAGAGGAAAAGGAGTTTTCTAAAACCAGCCCATTACAGAGAGGAGGAAAGAATGAATCCATGAAAGAGAATGAAGAAACACAGGGAAATAAGAAAACAGATCCTAAGGGTCTAAGAGGATGCTGTTTATCCTATGCACAGGCCACGTCCTGGTGGGAGGTTTAAAGTGGTTCTTGAGTCTGACACTTAATTTGGCTGGTATTGACTTTTCTTGGAAACATCTGTATGATTTCCTTTTGGCTTCTGGATCTGGTAACACGAGACCCCTTGGTCAGATTTTAAACCTCTAATTGCACTCTTCATTTAAAATCAATTCAAAAATAAACCAGGCCAGACAGAAAGCTCCCAAACAAACAAGTAAAAGTTAATCATCCATTTCAAAGACTGAATTGGTTGAGGAGATCGCAGCCAAACTTACAACAGGTTTACTTCCTTCTTTGATGGTGATCCAGTCTTCCCCATTGGAACTAATGTCTATTCTGTAAGTCTTGACGTAGTATTTCTTCTTGGTTTCTTTGGAAATGGCTCCCTGTGTCCCGACAGCAGTGACAAAGCGCAGAAGGCCCAAGTCTACCTGCAAGACAAGACAAGCGTGGTCATTCGCTCATCCCTGCACCACCATGACCTGGAGCATCTTTTCCTGTGGGCTCCACAGTGTGGTTTTCATACACCTGGCATAAATAGACCTAATTCCATCCGGCATCAACAAACCCTAATTCTCCATTTCCATTCCTTCTAAAGAAAGGCACAGACATGATAAGACAGCAATTGCCTTAGGTTGGCAAGCGCCGGGAAGAGACCTTTCTCATTGCTGCAACCAAGACTGCTTGATCCCTGGTACAAAAGAGAAAACTGGGTTCAATATCATGTAGGTGTATCTTCTAAGAGATTAAAAGTACTTTCCAAACAGCACATTAATATATGTCATTTTACAAAGAGAAAATCAAGACAAACTCACATATTAGATGCTAGAGAAGCCTGGACTAGAACTACAGTCTAACATGGACCTATTTCCCATCACCCTTCAGCATCCTGCCTCCTTCCAAATAGAATGAGACTGAAACAATACTGATTTTGAGAGCACTACAATTGTTGTGGTTTGGGAAGTGGGCTACAGAGTTGTAATATGGAATGGAGTGAAGAGGAGGAGGGAAGAGTAAGGATTTTGTTTCATCTACATTTCTCCCTTTTCTGTATCTTCCTGTGGCCTCTCCTCTTGCAGTTCAGCTTGAGAGGCAGGTGGACTCTGAGGCATCATCTGGGAAGGACTGATGCCTCCATGTGACAACTGCTAGGGCTTGCAAGCTTCTACCGCTAAGTGTCTAATGGAGAAGCTCCTCAACACAGCAGCCCTGCCTTCACTCTCACTAGCCTATCTCATACCCTGAAGGTGAGACACTTGCGGGGCACCATAGTAGTGATGATCAGAGGATGATCAAAGCCTCAAGGTCCGTGATTTCATCCCAGAGGTCTGCAGTGGCTGACTTGCTCCCATGGCCCTGTGATGTGAGAGGGAAGGACAAGGATCTCAGCATCGGGTGCTCAAGGTTCTAGTACTGGCTCTGCCACTAGCTGGCCATTGGGCCTTGAGCGAATCATTTCATCTTCAGGCTTCCAGTTCTTCATTTGTAAAATGAAGCTAGAAGGCCCCTTTCACTCTGATTTCCCATGATTCCATGTTTTCATAAAGTAAAATAGCTTTTTTCTTTACTCTTATTTCCATCATTAATAATCAAGAATAATCTTAAAACAAAACCATTACTAATTTCTATATATTAGAAGTGTTTTCTTTTATGGATACATTTGATTATTCCTATAAAATTATTTCCCTGTATTTATTATACCCTCTATCTACTGCATTTCTGTATAATACAGAAACTTTAAAGAAATGAAACGCATATAAATGGCAAATATTTTGTAAAGGACATAGAAAGAAATTGCACATTATGACTGATTAACAATAACAAGATATTTCAACAGTACATTCATTATTAAGAGGCAAGAGAATGCCATTTTCCCTTAAAATGGAAACAAAAGCCAAAAAAAACCCGCAAAAAAACCCCAACACCACCCCCACCACAACGTTTGAATCATGCTCTCCAGTTACTATATGACAATGCAATTTTCAGAAAACAATATTTCAATTAACGTTCTAGTGCCTCTAGGCCATGAACACCTAAAGAATATCTATTTTATGCACAGCCTGCCTCATGAAGAATAACTATTGTCTTTATGAATTGCTTTTTCCTGAGCGCCCTTGAAGTAGTTAAATCAACATGTTGCCCATTCCTTCAAAACTAAATCAGGAGGTACATACAGGAAAAACAGCAATATCCTTGGCACATGGAAGCCAACTTGAAGTTAGACAATTCAACAATAGGAGATTCTATCTAGAAAGGAAGGGGGTACCATTCAATGTAAAACAAATTTTATTTCATTTACTTGATTTCTGATGTAAATGCAATGCTCTGACTGCTTTTACCAGATTTAAGAGAAAAAGGAGCAAGACTTTAATAGAAATTAATATTTTAGGATAATAATGGTGGATGTTTTAAATTTTAATTTAACAAATAAATATTTACCCAACACATTTCTATCAAGTGTCTATAC
Source organism: Equus caballus (assembly GCF_041296265.1). Classification (NCBI taxonomy): domain Eukaryota; kingdom Metazoa; phylum Chordata; class Mammalia; order Perissodactyla; family Equidae; genus Equus; species Equus caballus. The sequence continues at coordinate 16,158,674 of NC_091712.1, read as the reverse complement.
TTAACTGAAATTTGCATTTTTTCAAAAGTGAACCATAATGCTTTGTACAAGTTTGTGTACAAATTTCAAAAATGGGAGGCAATCTACATTTGCCAGATTTAGCAAATAAAAATACAGGATGTTCAGTTAAATTTGAATTTCAGATAAACTACAAATAGTTTTAGTATGAGTACTTCCCGGCAATATTTGAGACATACTAACAACTGGTACATTGCTTGTTTGAAATTAAATTTAACTGGGTGCTCTATATGTTATCTGCCACCCCTAAAACTAACTCTATTCCAGACAAATAATCAGGTGATTTTAAGTTGCTGCAAAAACTCTCTGATTTCCTAAGGCTGCAATCTGAAAGTTAATGGTACTCTGGACATGGCTGCACTGAGCAATTTCCACTGTTTTCAAATGCTCTCAGAACCCTTAGTGCTTTACTGACTATCCACTGAATCAAGCCCAATGCCATGCCCACTTTCAAGCTGAAGGGCCCTTAAAATCTTGATGTCCAAGGAAGCATGAAGCAGAGCTATTTAAATAAACTCTTCCTGTCAAACTTACAAATGGCTCTTCAGTCTGGAAATGATTAAATTCCCAAGAGTGCATATTCAGCTTAGGATGATTTGAAAGAACTCTAGAACTTCATTCTCCTTTTCCTATTTTTAAAATTTTGTTTGTAGGGTAAGATTTAGCTACTAGGTAGGAAAGAAGTTAACTGGTGGTCAACTGGAAGAATTCTAGGCACTAGAAAGAGCTGACTTTAAGGAAGGAGCAACTGACTAGAATTAACTGGGACCCAACAGAGGAAACATCCAAAGTCCCAGAGAGAAAGGCCCGAAAGCAAATGCATGAATCACTCCTAGAAAAAAAGATATTTTGTTTTCTCCACAGCAATGAAATGCATTAGCCACCTCCCCTGGTAAATGCGTAAAGCTTCCTGCTGTGCTTTACAACTGCAGATTCTCTTATCTATCACACTGGGATACTTGAAATTTCAATTCATTTTTCTTCCTAACATTGCTGCCACTGGGTTTTAGCAAGGATGAATGACAACCCCATAAAATGATTGGGCTGGGACCTGACCCAGTGCAGTTAAAATCGGATGGTATCCAGAGCTCTAACAAGACACAGCCTCCCCAGCGCTGTGGGAACTCCAACCGGCAACACTGGAAGTTCTTTTAAGTTCTTTCTTCTTAGGTTCCTTTGGGGAATGTCCTACTGCGACCCTCATATGCCTGAGAGTTTGAGAGGAGATACGTAACCTTCAGCCTCAGAAGCACCCCTGCTCATACTGCTGGTGTCTATGTTAGGAGACCCGGAAGGACTCAATGCCTGCGAGTTTACACCTCTCTCATCGGTAAGCCATTTCTGCTAATCATGATATTGGCCCCAATCTACTTTTCGGTCTCACCTGCTACACCTATTCCCCTCCAGCCATATCTTCCAGCCATATTAAACTATTTGTTATTCCTAACACAAGATAAGCCTTTTTTGTCTACATGCCTTGACATGTAATAACTTGACTTAAAATAACCTTTTCCTCTCTTTTGACTAGAAATGACTTTTTCCTCTTTCTGATCTGGTAGGCGGAGTAAGTCACTTCTCACCCCAGGATGTTTAGTGCATAGCTCATGTCTCCATCACTGAATTCACCATGTGTTTTTGCTTTACCTCCATCCAGGCTTTTAAGATTTCTTTTAAGGAATATGTACTTTTCTATACAGAAAAGTAATAGATGCCTATTGAAAATTCATAAGATGCAGAAAAGATTAAAGAAGAAAATAAAATCTCCATAAAACCACCATTAGGAAGTAGCCACCAATAATAGCCTTCTGGAGTTTTTTCTTCTATGCAAAATATATGTGAATATTAGCGTGAATGTTTTTTATTTGAAAATTGAGGTCATATTTCTTCTATGTTTGATAACCTGATTTTTTTTGTTTGCTTTTATGGATATACTTCCATGCCAAAAATATTTTTCTACATCATCATTTTCAATGGCTTCATGGTATCCCACGGTATGGTTGTAGCACAATCTGTTTAATCAGTCTGCTACCTGAGAACATTTTTACTCAACTTGATTGACATTCATTCAGTGGACACTTACTACTACTTATCTGCTAATTTCTGTAAGTGGTGAGGCTCTAAAGAGCAGTAAAGTGTGAGAAACTCAAACATATGATTACAGAATGGGGCAATGTACACAAAATGAGATGCAGCACAGAGGAAAGAGTAAACACTTTACAAGAGAATTGGAGTAGGGGCGTTGGAGACATTTCACACAGCTGACTTTGATGTCTAAGATAGATATTGAAGGACACACAGTAGGAGTCTGCAAGTGGACACAAAGGGAAAGAACATTCCAGAGAGAATGAGGAGCAAGAAATGCAGAGGCAAGAAGGAGGAAATGGATGAATGAAATAACATACACTAAACAATCTACCATGTTTCCCTCACCGTTATAGACATTATTTCTCAAGAAACATAGTGATCTCTAAAGAGCATTGTGCTCTGGTCATTTTGAAGCTAAAATAATCAGTTGTCATGAAAACCATTCAAAATCAGCCACTGGCCATCTTCTTAGTGGTTTAGCTTTTTGAATTGTGATGAGGTCTCAACAACCTCTCATTCTAATGGACAAGACTGGAGACCCAGACGTACAGCTGGAAAGACAAGGCTACAACCCTAGAGAAGTTCTACATAATGTCAGCCCTCTGTGTTTTAGCGGGTCCATCATCCTCAACAATACTTCCTTACTTTCCATAAACATTCAGACACACAGTAACCATAATTAAGTAACCTGCTTTTCCTAAATCCAATCAGCTGTGCTCCAATCACTATTTTCTTATTTTGAAAGAATATCATCATTTCACAGCTGCTTTATTTTTAATTGGAAGATGGATGTGATTTCACATCTGAGTTTGATATACTTCTGCTTAACATTAAGGGTGATGGTGAGGGGGTGTGATAATGGGAGGGGGTACGCACAGAACTGAACATCAAATGCATTCACTAAAATTGTTGAACGTTTCACTCCGTGTGTGTGACAAACACAAACATCTGGTACTTATCTGATGGTATGTAGACTATTTTACAGAAGTTTATCAAACTCCTTTTGAGTTCCAGTGGCCACTCTATGAGTTATTTTACAGCACCATCCACAGAAGTCCCCCAACGTGATATCCTGTTTCCAATATAAATATAAAATTTGAATACTGCTGGTGGAAAGTCTACTCCGTCTTACTTTAATTGTGCTCCGCACACAAAGAGAAGACACTGCTAGGCAGCAGCTACGGAAGAAGAAAGCTCAACTTTCATTTTGAGTGGGGAGAGCCACACTACTAGACAAAAATAGCTGTTCTCATCCACCTCTGGGGAAGGGGACAGTGTCCTCGCAGCTCCTGTGGGGTGAGGGCCCCTATGACATGGGTCCTGACCACGCTCTTGACTCCCTCTTTGTTGTAAAACGTCTACAGGTATAATCCACATGCATTTTATGGCCATGGCATTGTCTTAGTAATGACAGGAAACACATTCCCCAGATAAAGAGAAGCCAGGAGAGCAGGCATTTTCCTGGGAATCACTTGACAAAGCGCACGTTTTAGCATTGTGTAGTAAATCATGAATCAAACCTTCGCAAACTGCTGGTTAAACACCAGCATGCAGCCTCTCAGCCATGAAATGAATATCGTGGCTTTCTGTAATAATCCATAACCAGCTATTGGTAATGTCATAATGTGGAAAGCCTCATTTCTAAGATGAAAATCTGTCTTGCTCAATAAAATACTGCCCATTGAGCTAGCGTTGGCAAGGGAGCGTTTACCAGCTTTTAACATTCCCAAGGCAGGTCAATAAAAGAGCCTGAAAAAATAAAGGACAAAGAACTGACGTCTGATTAAAAACAGGAAAAATATTTTTCTGGGGGGAGTGTGTCGGAATTCTTTTTAGAGCATCTCTGATGACTCAAAGAGCTGTTTAATTCATTGCTAGACACTACAAGCTAAAGAAAATATTTTTAAGCAATTGTCTCATTTCCTTAGATAACACACATGTTTTCTGATAGAGCCTGAGCATGTGAACATCAATGCTGTTCTAGGATCTGTGGGCTTAATTTACAGCACCTTCCGTTCCTTAACTTAGGATCTTGGACTTTTTATAGTTACCAATCGGGAGACAACCATTTTATAGTCAGTGACATAACTCTCCATCTCTTTATACATTTTTTCACTATTACTATATTATATAGAAAAATTACGGATGGCTAAAATTACTGTTATTAGTAGAAAATTCATGGGGCAACACCTACATGTCAGACATTTTCTTAGGGGCTAAATCTACACACATTCGATCTTTCAATTCTCACAAGAATCATACAAGGAAGGTTTTATGGACAAACCAACTGCTTTGTGTACCTTGTCCAGTCATGTAACTTACCAGTGTATTGAGCCAGGAATTAACCCAGATCAGATCTGTGGCCCACGTACAAACCACGAGACCAGTGCCGTTCCCCAATTCGTATTGTAAAAACCATAATTAACAAAAGGTAATTTAGAATTTCTTTGTAAACAATAATTAAATCCTATATTCTTTTTGGAAATGAAATATTTTGCATAATTATAGAGAATATGAAACCATTTATAATTGCTTTGACTATCAGTTTAAAATTTACACTGGCTACTGGAAAGCAAAACTTTGCAAATGATTCAGAAAGGCTGTTGAAAAACAAGACGATGGTGATGGATCACTTTTAGCAAAAGATAATGAGGAAATGTTTTAAAATTCTGGTAAAGAATAAAAATATCCAAGTATAAGAAAAGTACAGTGCAGAAAGAACCTCACCAATTTCCATTCTGGTCTTAATTGCTTGAATGAATGTTTTTTTTCCCCACAGTTAATTAAAGTAAGCATTTTCCTGGGTAGAAACAAATTATCGGTGCAACAAAACCTGTGCTGATAGTAAGACAATCCCAAGTGAATGAGCAGATGCATTTTCCTATCTGAAGACGCGAGCTGGCCAGCCAGAAAAACATTAGATAAGGCTGTAACGGCACGGATGCAGGGGGGAGGCTGGCCTCCCTCACTGCCTCTGCACTCACAGCAGAAAAACAGCAAGAAAAGGGGCAAGAAGAACAGGTCCCCAAACAAGGGCTGCCCTTTGTCTTTTCTGGCCCATAGAAAGAGAATGCTCACATGGGCTCTGCTGCGTCTGGATTCACAGCACATTCTCTCACTCTTGTGTTAATTTATCTTTTTGCATAAATCAGAAGCAACTAATTAAAAAGAAATATTTAATTCTGATATGTTCTTTAAACTAGAGTTCCATCTGGTTCTGTTTGAATAGTAAAATCTGCTGTAGTTGTTAAAATTGGCAAGCAGCATTGGCTAAAAGAAACAAAAGGGACTCCGTTTTGTTGATACTCTAGCATTTCAGCTAGAGACATTTCCAGGATCCAGCTACTCAAATCACTCCAATATGGAAACCATAAAGACCGAACGTGGAGGAAAAGAATGCTGCTCTAGGATGGAGATACCACCACCACTCCGTATCCTCGCTTAGATGGACACAGCATTAAGCTTTGAAGGACCTTTGTTTGAAAGCAGTGCACACGACCATGACACGCCTTAATTTACGAAACATAGTTAAGAAAAATAGAGGAGGAATATTTCACATATTCTATGCAAAATCTAGGGGGTTTTTTTCCTTTCATATTTTCATATATAATTGTGTTGAGAAAAATCAGACAAATATTCCATTTTAATTGCTCTCTTACTTGATAAACCTGTAAAATCTGGATATCAGGACACAATATATTATGATAACAAAGGAGAGGGAAATGAAATAGTATTGGGGTTCCTGTAGACTCGAAGATACAGGTAATCAGCATCTAAGACAACTTAAAACTCCCAGGTAGAGTTAAGGAGAAAGGTTGAATAATCTCTGTGCTTTAGAAAAGATTGCTTACATTTTTAAGACATACATAGACTTGTTAACTCTTTTCTTCTTTAAAATGAAGTCTTTTGCTTCAATACCATGTGAACTCACAGATAGGTACCTCAGAAACCCTTGATAGTCAGTCAAGAAGAGGACATTTAAATGGTCCCTTCTTCCAACTGAGACACTCAGGCACTCTTGCTGGGCAGTAAAAGCCTCAGGGACTGAATATTTTTAATTAACACTTTTTGAATGCTTATTTGTAAGTTACATTAAATTGAAAACCTGAACATAATCCTTTGATCTGGAAAGAGGACAAGTACGCAGAACAGACCAAACGTAATCTCTAGAAACTTGGTTAAGAATTTAACTTCACAAGTCTACAATAAAATTACTTAATTGGAATTTCTTAAGAGAAAAAAATAAGTATTCTACAGTTTTTAAAAAAATGTGACCAGCTTCCAATATATATAAACACGCTGGAGATCTCCAAGTTATATGCCTCATAGGAGAATCGTAGCATGTGCTCTTGAGAGGCGTTTACTTGGCAAAGATCTATTACATGTAGCGAGCATCTACTACTTGGAGGGTACTGGCTGGCACAGGCTCTCCTGCTATAACTCCTAGTTCCATCTGTTAATTGTTTATGTGCAATATCAAAGAAAACTAGCAAAGACCTAAAGAGTAGGAATTGCATGGTGTAGGTAGGTGTGAGCAAGATGGCAGGTCAAGTGGTACTGATCTAGTTGGCCACAGTGATGGGACTCTAGATATCCCGTAAGATCAAGAAGATTGTGTATATAGATCTCTGGCTCCTGACATTGTTTCTGCCAAAACAATGAGGGCATGGCAATGAAAGAATGGGTGAAGGATGGTCTGGATGACATGAACACGAAAACGTAATAGCAGAACTTATTATCTCTGCACAGAATTTCAGTAGGACTGTATTATGTAGATAAAGCACTTATCATTATTGTTGTTGTTATTAAAAACATTTCGGGGCAAACTATCAACTAATAAATGGAGCCAGGATACATGCTCACCCAGACATGTCTTAAAGCTCACTTATGGCGCTTCACACATCATAGAAATTAAAGTAAACTGAAGGATGCCAAGTGTCTGGATAAAAACTTTTAATCCATTAAATTCAACACACATTTACTGTATGCCAGGCTCTGGAAGCAAGTAGGCCTATGCAGAAATAATGATGACGTTAGACTGAAAGTCAGAACTGGCTCCACGTCGAGAGATGAGGCATTATGGGATTCAGAAGAAGGAAACGTTACTTGCAGAAGAGGAAAGAATGGGCTTTATGGAAAAGAGGTCATTTGAATCATTCAAACTGGGCCTCATAGGATAGGATAAGACTTTGGCTGGGGAAGGAGCCAAGGTTGGTGAGCTAAAGGCAGAAGGAACAGGAAAAAAATCCCACTCAACTGCCCACATTTCATAATATCTGACATGATGAATATTTTCCTTCTAATGTCTCCCTGCGAAATTCCTTTAGAGAGCAAGGATAAGTGCCCCCGACCCTGCCCTCCACGCATCACCCTCTGTGTGGGCCTTCATGCAGGCCACAGTCTGGGCCAGGAGGCGTTTGGGTAGTGACAAAGAGACAAGGAAATCTTATTTGTAATTAAACTCGAAGCTCATGACCATGCACTGCACTGCTGAGGTAATTCTCCTAAAATGTACGCTTTCACTGCCTCTGGGAATCCAAGCATTCCTGGGAAAGAGAGCTAAACCTCCATCTGCATGAGTCAGAGACGTCTCTCTTGAGCCTAATGGCACACTCTCCAGTCCTACGCCAGGTTTATATCTACATTTAAAATAAAACATTTCAATGAAATGGCATTTAAACTGCGTGATGCTTTCTTCAGGAATTCACACTGCTGTCAAAATCATACTGTTTGCTCCTCAAACATTTAAGGAGAGGGCAATGAGTTGAGAACTTATAATATTGAGCTTATAATGGTGGGTATTTTTGTTTCTAATATCCATCGCACTGCGGAGGGGACTTAGTGACCAGCAATTATTCATTTATAACCCAAATAAGTGCTAGATACTTGGGTGAAAGAGAGGGAAGCTTACCAGATTCCTGCCCTCTAGTCAGTGAGCGAAAAAGTCAAGTAAACAATAAATCTCAATACAGAGTAAATAGACTGGAGTAAAAATATTCAATGAATTTTAGGACTAGAGGGAAACAATTGGGGCAATGCAGGCAGCATGTGGTGGCCAAAAAGCATAGGTACCAGGAGGACCTCAGTAGCTTTGACATTTTAGAATGACCTGGACAATGTAAAGGAAATTAATTAAGCCTTAGTCTCCTTCTCTCTCCAACAAAAATCCCAATGCTTAGCCCATTTAGTTGCTTCTCATGGTTATTATGAGGAGCATAATGATGCTGTTGTACACACATTAACCATCATAATGTGACCCTAATATTTTTTTCCCTTAGTCATTTGGGTAATTGGAGTGTGTGTGTGTAGATTTGCCTATAGTACCTAGATGACAACTCCTTTGAAAGAGGGAGAGTCTTCCTTAACTTTAAATTCACCTAGCCCCACATGCAGTGTCTAATCCACAGCAGATGCTCAATACGTTTGTTGAATTTAAATTCAACACAGTTTAAGTCGAGCATTGCTGACAAGATCTGAAACTCTTCTTCCAAACAAAAGCCAACTGCCCGTCATTAAAGCCAATATTAAAGCGTTTGGGCAACTAACTTGTAATCTTAAGCTAGGAATGTGATTATTCTTATCTTGGTATTTATAACTGCAAATATTGTAAATACTCATAAAATTTCCAGTCCTTTGAAAAGTCCACTACTTAAAGCTAGAGTCTGCTGAATGATGAGTTTCATTGGCTAGGTCCATGCTGTGTAAAGTATTCCTTTTCACTGATTTATCAAATGACCTCTCGTTAACTTAATAAGTATCCCTCTTCCAAGAAGTTACTACAGAGGGCAGCGGGGCTTAAATCATCTTTAGATTTTATCTACCATGTTCTCAAATACCTCACTCAAACCTCTTCTCCACCTTTTGATTTTAGAGCTAAGTTATTGCAAGCATGATGTCCACAGGATGTTTAGACATGAGATGTTTATGTATATGGCATCTTAGACTTTCCCCATACCCTTCCTGTATTTTTGAAAAAGTAACAACGTCAAAATGTCACGGTGTAACTATAGGTTTCCATGGTTTCATCTAATTAACATGCGATTTTCATAAGATGTTGGAATTCTAGTTTTGTGTGGTTAGGGAATGAATGCACATTTCAGGTCTTTTGTGATCTTTGTGTTTCTCTATCTCACGGCCTCTGAGAAGCAGCCTCACGAGCAAGCCTCCTGGAGAAGCAGTGGAGACAGCTCTGCACTGAGGCAGGCTGGCAAAACGCCCTTCCAAGGCCCGCTGACCTCAGTTAAGACACACGTCTTTCTAGTTTATCAGCAGCTGAAAGAGATTTTCAAACCTAAAAGACCAAGAAAGATTAAATGGCATGTACAGGTAAGGTATAGTTCTGTTTCAAAAGCTGTTGTTCTAGTCCCCGCATAAAGTTTTATCTGCACAATTGGGGAGATTCCTAAATGACTCAAGATAAACACACATTTGTACTCAAACAGCATCTGTCTGTTCCAGCACAAACAAAATGACTTGTTTATTATTAGTTTTGCAGTAAGTCACGCCTTTAATTTTTCTCCCTCCTCCTAAAAGCTTGGTTTCAAAAACAAACACAAGGGTGAATTTCTGGAAACTAAAGACTTGCAGATGGGGGTGATGGTCTGAATCAGTCTCCTGGCCCATAAACGTTGACAGCGTCCTTTTACACCGATTTTCCATGTATTTCTCAGTGCTCTAGGTGGGCCTCTCATGCTAATGAGAGTTTCATGTGCTGATGGAGAATCTGGATGTGCAGGTGGCCAAGAAAACTCTACTTGGCATTAAAAATCCTGCAAGGAGCTGATGGGATTACTGAGATTAAAGTTGGTCACCCGCCTAAGGTTATAACGAATGCTGCTCCAGAGACAAGAGAGAAGAGGAAAAACAGGCTCTAGGTACAGCTGGTTGTCAGAAAGCGTGTGTAAACAGTTAGTCTCTGAAGGGACGCCAATCATTCCTCATAACAGATGAAACGAACTTTGAGATTTAATATTTGGTCAACTGCGTTTTCCCTGTTGGAAGCTTACCATTCAGCTAGGAAGTATATACTGATTCTTTTTTGAAGATCCCTTCTAAAGGGAGTGGGGAAAGCCTTGAAAGCATGCATTTTCAAAGAATTACTCTCTAAGAGAATCACTTGTAATTACAATTTGCAATCGATGTCCTATAGTTTTGGACTGAGCAAAGGCCAGCCTACGGAAAGAGAAAGGCAATTAAGTTGGAGACTCTGTGGATGGAGGTGGAGAATGAAAAGAAGGAAGAGAGAAATGTTATACAATATCAGTGATTTCCATGCTCCTCCTAGAAGAAAGGAACAAGGTGCGACATCATTCTGTGCTCTGAAGACATGCAGCTTTGCCATCCAAATGCACTCAGTGGTCAGAACTGCAAATTCTTTTCATGTTCTGAAAAAAAAACTATCTATGTTGCGGTCGGCCCAGTGGTGCAGCAGTTAAGTTCACATGTTCTGCTTCAGTGGCTCGGGGTTCGCCGGTTCGGATCCCTCGTATGGACCTACACACCACTTGTCAAGCCATGCTGTGGCAGGTGTCCCACATATAGAGTAGAGGAAGATGGGCATGGCTGTTAGCTCAGGGCCAGTCTTCCTCAGCAAAAAAGAGGAGGATTGGCAGCAGATGTCAGCTCAGGGCTAATCTTCCTCAAAAAAAAAAAAATCTATCTCTGTTAATTTCATGCATTTCAGCCTGGGTCACACAATGGGAAAAACGCACGACTGCTTTCAAACCACAGGAGAACAAGCGCAGCTGCTACACTAAACACACCATGTGATTCCTCCCCAGCACCACGCAAAGTCCTTAACCTCATGGAAGCTAGGACTTGCTCGTACCCACTGGAACCAGTCTGAACACATGGTTGGACACATCTATTTCAACCACATATTTGGAGGTGACAAGAGGTGAAATTTTTTTTGGTGAACATGGCCACACTGTTGTGTGTGTGGTGAGGGGAAAGGGACAGGGCTTCTCAACCGAAAAAACAGAGCTAAGGCACGTGTTTGAAACTGCTGAAAAAAAGCATTCCTTCCATATAATCTTGCAGGTTTTCAGAGCAGCAAGAATCCTGCATGTTGTCACTATACTTTTAGATGCAAAATTAAGGATGAGAATGTATCACTTTGCATGGTTTTAATAAAACTGCCAGTGTTTGAAAAGAAATAGAATGAAATGGTTCTTCATCCATTTGAATTACTTTTGACAAAAAGATTTTAATTGAGATGAATTTTATATGAGACACATGAATATTCTAAATCTAGACACTTTAAAGAAAGATAAGTAGATAAACAGCTGTTCACATAAACTCTTCTGGAAAACAGCAAAGTTCTTAGACTAAGGGAACTGAATTATCATATTTCAGAAGGTGATAATCAGAGTTGAATTTCAGCATATACAAGCTGAACCTCAAATTACCTATTCCTGCCTCCTTTTCCTTTTTGTCCTGCTCCTCAGAAGACTCAAGAATGTCAGATGGAGGTCATGCAAGATGCTTTGATATTTATCTTAATAAATGAGATCCATTTATTTAGTAGTGGTTGATTTAGATGAAATATAGTGCTAAATGAACAAATGTATTGACTGATGTTTCTTTACAAGGTAAATAATTGTTAAATAAATGAATTTTTACCACCTTGGTGTGGGAACTTTCTAAATAAATAACAACATCCTAATAAATGAGTGAAATATTTGAAAGATAAGATAAAACTACAGAAATAATATAATGTATGTGCTTTAACACGTTGTTGATTGAGGATAGCAATGTCTAGTCTGGATTTTTAAAATAATGTTTAAAAAACTGAGCCAGGAAAATTCTGCCTACTCTATCTTTACTTTTTAAGACTGGGAAATTAAAAAAAAGCTCGTTTCTCCCCATGAGCTTTGTGTACCTCCTGAAATATCAATTTTTTTTTTTAAATATTGGCACCTGGGCTAACGACTGTTGCCAATCTTCCTTTCTTTTCCAAAGATTGGCACCTGGGCTAACAACTGTTGCCAATTTTTTTTTTTCTGCTTTAATTCCCCCCCTCCGTACACAGTTGTATATCTTAGTTGCACGCCCACTGCAAATTTTACATTTAATTTCCAGATCTTCAAACTTAAGGCTCTGTCCAGCGTCCTTCATCTGTAGCCATTAGCCTGTGCATCTCCCTGGGCTCGGTCTCTCTCTCTTCTGAGATGGAGTCTACCCGCATCCGCTGTAGCCCTACGTGAACATATCAAGTCTTAGACGCATAAGACAACTGCAATGACTTTCTTCATACAGCTGGATCCCTGGGGCTGCTTTTATCCCTTCACTTTTCTGGGTTATTATCATGGCCTGTAACATGCTCAGAATTGCACGTGATGTTTGTCTTCTTAAGGAAAGAAAAAAGACCAAGTGTTGGCAGGCCTTTAAGGTGTGAACAGTCTGGAATGGTGGGTAAGCCTATGCCTTACAGATATTTCCTTCAAAGGCTGGAGAGACATGAAAGATGGACTGGCTAGGCTTCGTCTTATCTCCCTTAGTGGGCTGCACTTTCCTGTGGGCTAGCACAAAGGAACCAAGGAAAACAGGCCCCACCAGTGAAGCTTCTATGTGAAATCCTCAGATAAGCCTCATGGTGAAGCCAACCTAAACTATTACTTGACCTAATGAAAAAAATCTTTTCAATTAAAAAAAAATTTGCTATGTGCTGCCTCACATGATTATCAGTAATATTTAAAACGAATTCCAGCGATGCTTCATATATTTATATTTTCATTTACGCAAGCCCAGGGCACCAGCTGATAGAGTAAATTTATTTTTAATAGAATCACAGAATCTTAAATGCTTGAAAGGACTTCAGAAGCTCTCTGGTCCAATCACCCATCCCCTGAAGGATTCCATCTATAGCCCTCTCAGGCTTGCTAAAAGAATAAAGGGGCTTATTTATTTTTCTGCTACATCCAGAAAATGTAGTTAGAAGTTCAAAGCATTAGAATTGCAAGAAAAATAAAACTTTGGTAAAATTAAGACCTCATTCTTCTGAAGGAAATTCTTTAGAAAAATGCCATAAACGCATTTTTGACCCCTTGAGGCAAAGAGAGCTGAAAAAAAATGCACGTCACTTTCACAAGCACATATGTGATTATTCTGAGTCCTAACACGTGCAATTAGTCTCAAATACTTAGCCTGCTCAAGAGTTGGAAATATAAAAAGCATAATGCATTTTATTACTATTGGGAGTTAGAGAGCATTTTGAATTTAATCTACTTTCCTCTCTTTATTTGAACATAGAATTGAATGAAATTCAGAAGGCTGAGGGGCGAGATGGAGAAAGGAAATAAGTGTGTATGTGAGTGTGTGTGTGTGTGACTGTTTGTTTCAGGTCAGTATCCCAAATTGCCATTTTGATGTGGAGCTTTCAAATGATGCATTAAATGAGAACTGTTTGAGGGCATGGAATACCCATCCACATCCCGGATTTGGAATTTCCAGGGTGATCTTTTTCACCTTTGGAGAAGGTTGCTGTGGTTGTGGTAGAAAAGTTTCAAACTGTGGGTTCTGCCAATTCTGAAGAACACACATTTTTTGCTCTGAGGCTTTCAAATTACAATATGAAAGTTATTTGAAGCTTAGGAGTTCATGTGTTACATTACACGCTGCATAAACGTAGCCATTGCTCCTAAATGTGAACATTAATGCACTCTGTAAAAGGTACAATTATTACCGCCGGGACAGAAATCAACAAACCCCACCAAAGGAATTTCTTAAAACTGCCATCATAAAATCTGTGCATGTTATGGATTTCATTAACATTTTACTCCCTGAGGATTCCCAATTGTATAATAACAAAAGTTCTTTAAATTTTAAATACCACAGACAGGAACAGCCTTTCACCCAAAACAGATGTGAAACCATCAACCTTGCCTTCTTATTGGTCCACAGATATGAAACTGGTTGGTAATTGATAGCTCTTAATGTGTTGTTGTTTAGGTTACTGAATTGGAAACTTAATAGTATTTTTCCCATGAAAAGATAAGTTCATAAGCAATAGACAGGCTTTTCAAACACAGTTCCTTACTCTTAATTACATTTGAAGTTAAAAAAAAAAAACGATAAAAAACCTTTGATTTACATACCGCAAAAAAACTAAAATAAGGAGGCAAAGGTCAGTGACACACAACATCCAGGTGTGAAGGAGCTCATTTCAGGCTGATTTTTCCTAAATCTCGTCAAGGATGATTTGTGATTGTTACCCTTGTGCTTCCTTTTCTTAATCCCATCCTTATCAGTGCCTTTTGAGACCCAAGCATGCAGTATTCTACAACAACATCTGTATTTATTTAGCTAAAAACAGTTCACTTTTGAAAGCTAAAAATAGTAAGCTTAAGATAAATAAGCAAAGAGGTTTATGATGCTATTTTCCTGTATAAGGTAAACAAATGCGTCTGTATTTTGGGAAAACAAAAGAACTACAGTTCCAGTCAAATAATATCTACGATAAGAGGTTGAAAAGTGACAGAAATCAACCAAGCAACCAGTTACTTTTTCTTCCAAAATGCTGACCAGTCTGAATATTTTAAAAAGTGACTTGATTAGGATTTGGATATCTTCTACACCAGTGGTTTTCAATATCGGGGCTGATTCTGCCCCCAGTAGGACACTTGGCTATGTCTGGAGACATTTTTGGTTGTCGTGATTGATGGGGGTGAGTGTGTGTGCCTGGCTTCCAGTGGATGGAGGCCAAAGATGTTGCTAAACATTCTACTATGCACCAGATGACCCCCACAAGAAAGAATCATCCACTCCACAATGTCAGTGTTGTCCAGAGAGATAAATCCTGTTCTAGCCATGATCCAAGCATTTGGTTAAGTTAAAACTTCTGCAGTTAACCGTTCAATTTAATAGATGTCATTTGTCAATCAACAACTAAACAGGGATATGCTGGGACTTCAACGTGTTTGCTTGGTCTTCAGGACACCACCTTCAAAAAGGGACCCAAGTCCGTTTTCACACACTATCACAGTTGAGTTGTAACAAAGAAGTAGGAGCAAGGAATCTAAGATTCTAGTCCAGGTTCTGTCACTAACCAGCTATGCCATCTTGCAAATCACTTAATCTCTGAGCATATGCAAAATAAGGAAGAGATAAAATGATGTTTGCATCTGCTTTTAGCCTTACACTTAAAGTTGAGATATCCTAGAAGGAAAAAAACTTCTCCTCTAGAATATAACTATGAATGTTGGTTCCTAATAGACACTGGCCTGAAACAACAAGAAACTAAAACTGTAAGCATAATGGAATGTGTGTGCTATATTAACTAATTAATTTTTAAGTGTAATTCTACCTAAACAGTTGTGGTTCTTTCAATATTGTCTTTCCAATGATGCTTCATCATAAAAATCTAAGAGGTTTCTTTAAATGTCATACATTTCCTTTAAGGTGAGTTGACATGAAATACTAATTACTGAAATCAATTGACTGATTTTTAAAACTGAATTAAGTGGTCAACTTGACCAAAATGGTTAAAATTCTCTTGGTATTTTCTGTATGACAAAACAATCAGTTAAAAATGTCTAAATAATTATGTCACATGTGTGTTCTGTTTTCCTCAAATTATATCCTCCTTAAAAAACAACAAAAAGCTCTGAATTTAACTGTTCCTATATACATTTCCTATATATAGCTCCTTCAAATGACTTCCTATAATGTGAAGAAACCAAGGTACCAGAGAAAGCATTAGGAAAAATTCCTTAGGAGACAGTAACTTTTGGAACATGGATTTCCTTCGTGGAAACCTAGTCACAGATAACAGACCTATGATGCATGAACGGTAGGATGGAAAGCATTTATTTTATGCAGATAGTAGAAGTCAACAGAGAATCAGAATAAGATAGCCAAAGGCTCACCTTGGGGACTTTTTCTTAAAGCAACTCATCTCCTTTCCAGATCAATGTTTTAGCTAAAATAGCATGGCAATATTAGCTGCAATAAATACACACACACAGCACAACTGAGGAACAAAAATTCACTTAAACAGCTGTATTTTCCCTAAATTTGCCAACATTATATTTTTACATGCATCATTCCACATTTGGGTAACCCAGTGGGCTATTTTTGTCAGTTCTCTAGTGACACATTTATAAAGTATCATTTTATTGCAATTTACTAACAATGTGAATGAGATGACACACCCCCTAAAGGGTCTGGTTTATAAGCAGAGTGTTTATAAACCTGGCTATTCAATATAAGTTCTGGATTAGTCAATTTAGCAGACGGAACCGATTTTGAACACAGCATTAAAGATTATAAACCTGCCAGAAAGTAGCAATGGTATGAAAAATCAAAAACTATTTCATAGGAGATACCTGTTCCATACTCAATACATAATATAAAAGAATGGAAGATTAGTTCAGAAAGTTTAGAAGGGAAGGAAATTATATATGAAACTTGTTAAAATAAATGACATTCTAAAGCTTTAAGATAAATGACTTCAGTTTCTACTTTCAATTTTGGGAGGCCCTAATATTAAAGATAAAAACAAGGTTTTCCAAATAACAAATTCTCCTAATCAAAGAAGCAGCACTTACTTCTCCCCTGTAAAATTTGATAAAAACATGTAATAATACTATTTGTCAGAGAAAACATTTACAACAATTAGTGAGTTATTTCATTCCATTTGGCACGTAAAGGACATCCAGCTAGCCCCTTCTTAGCCCCTGAAATCAAGTCCACGCCTTTAAATTATTTTTCGTCTCCACTCACAGCAAGTTGTAACTGAAAATTCAAGTTCTGAATCACGACACAGCCACTCTGGAAGCTGCTATGGCAACCACTCACGGCCCCGGATGGATGCTGGGAAAGCCTATGGGTAGGCAATCTCGAAGGACCTCCTGAGCTAAAGGACAGACTCTGGGGTGGGGGTTGGGAAGCTGGCTATTGGCATGAGTCTCCTCTGGGACCCGTGAGGTTTTCAGAACTCACCAGGCTTTGTCGTTTTTCTGTGTATAGTTGGCCTGGTCCAGTTTACCTCATTTGAAAGAGCATGAGGTGGAAAAACACACAATTAGAATGGCCAAAGAGCTATGCAAACGTCAGCTGCACCCTGGGCCTGTGTCAGATCTGACTGCAAGTGGTGAGTCACCAGCTGCTGTCTGCCATCCAGATCTCTCAGTGCCTACTGACTCGCTTCCCAAGTCTGAGGAAGGAAGGCCACTCCAACTGTGTAAGACTGATCTTTCCCACAAGTTGCATATTTTCTCCAAGTTGGGATATGGTGAACCACTTCACCTCTTCAAGCCTGGGTTTTCTCACATGAAGGTGGGGACGTAAATCTCTGGTCTGCCTAATGCACATTCTAAGACGAGAATGGGATGTGTATGAAAAGGTGCTTTTAAAGGAAAAGTGCTAGAGACATAAGGTTTTGTTCTTAGAACATCTTACAATTAACTTTAAAAATCCACAAAGCAACCTAAAGGCCTCTTGGATCTGACCAGTTTTACATGTTAAACTTTAGCAAGGGCCCCTACTTTTTTCGACACTCTACTTGTGAGCGAGTGAACATGATTGAGTGTGTGTGCATGTGTTGCTGTGGGTGGGTTTTGATTCGGTTCAGCCCACCCCCTTACTACACTAAGGCCTTTTGTCACTGGTATCTGCTTTCAAAGTTCCTTCAGTTAGAAAATGTGGAATATTATCCAAGAGAAAAATATAAGGCAAAAGGAAAACACAGAAACAAGCTTTCTCAGAAGGTTAGCACCAGCTCCTTTTTTCTGGAACTTTCCCTCTCCTGGTACCTCAGGATAAACATCTGTACTAGGAAATGTAGCGGGGTGGGAAGGAGCTTTCGCCTCAGGGGCTTGATGTATTCCTACAGCTACAGTATCTTCTTTGAGGTTTCCTCCTCCTGTGTGATTAATCCATTCTAGGGCTGATTTACCAAACCAAACAGGATGTGGTTTAGAAGCCAACTGCTTTCTGCTCCACTGGAATAAGTGAAGGCATAAATAATCTAGTACCGAAATTTTTCTCACAGAAGACAACGCCACCAAATTTGGAGAAGAGCAGAGTTTCAGCCTGAGTTGGCTTGCCACGTAATTCTATTTCTAGAGTCACTGGAGGGTGTGTTAATCGATTAGTCCCTGGTGCCATTTTTATTTCTTTGGATGAACAAAGTTCATATCCCATCCAGGCATTATGTCTCTGTCTTTTTTTTTTTTTCTCATCTCCTGGCATTTTAATCAGGGAGAAGTCACAGTTGTTTTGAGGAAAGCACTCCCAAGAGGTTTAATTAAAGCTAGAAGGATAAATCTGTTTACAGTGTGGTGAACACTATCATTAATAAAACACTGAAATAATTAACGAATTCAATTCTGCTCTGTGTGTGAACGGTCACACTTCGGATCTATGAGAACGTGTCTCCTGAACAGACACATACGCTAAGCACTTGGTTTGCAGAAAGGAATAGGGAACACCTGAGAGGCGTTTCTCCGGGATTCACGGTGTCACAGACTGCCGGAGCTTCCATGCAGGAGGCTCAGCACCTTATTTTACAGGAAAAGAAACTCAGTTCCAGGGAGGTTATGCCCTGGGCTCTAATGATGTGCTTGAAAATTAAGAATTTTTGTAGCACACTGATATACTCAGTCCTTTTTTGAATTCTTGATTGTCTAGCCAGAAACAAAAGGAAGAAGAAGATTAAATTAATAATAAGATAAACAGTTCTAGGACACAGAATAGAATGGAATACTCTGAAAAAAACGGGCCGATTTCGAAGTATGATTAACTCGGCCATTGACGATTAAGAAGGTTTAGGCACTCAGGATATGAAGTGGCCTTTTGAGCAGGATGTGACTGTGTGCAAACTTCCAAGTCGGGACTTCCTTTCGTGCTCCTTCTCACTAAAGTCCCTCTTGACTTGTTTTTAAGCTTTCTGGCAGACAACTGATCTTACAGGAAGCACCGATGTGGACGTTCCTATCGATGGTTAATGATGCATTGTTTTTTTATGTCACTCAGTAATTTCCTAGAGAAAACAATGGGAACTAAAGACTGTTCCTGTCTTGAAGGAAAGTCAGCTTCCAATATTGCCTTATTAACTTAACACATGCAAGTGTTTGTCCTTGTTGCTACAGCAACATATTTTGTGGAGTAGATTTCATGCAAAATG
Source organism: Equus caballus (assembly GCF_041296265.1). Taxonomy (NCBI): domain Eukaryota; kingdom Metazoa; phylum Chordata; class Mammalia; order Perissodactyla; family Equidae; genus Equus; species Equus caballus. Next base: position 16,139,446 of record NC_091712.1, on the reverse strand, counting down.
TGAAAAGCTGAAAAAGAAAACAAACGTCATCTACATACTGACGTGCATATAAATAGAAATGCACGTGCGCTCACGATCCTGTGATTAGAGGTACTGCCTCTGCTCACAGGCTCAATTACACTGCACTTGTTGGTTAATTTATAAAATATCTATCCAATGACAACAACAAGCCAACCACTTTTAAGGAGTTTCAGAAAAGCTGGAAACACATGAAATTATTCATAATTAGGTGATGGGTGTATGATAAGCGCTCCCACCGTGTACACAGACACAACAAGCATGTAAATGAGCCCACCAAGCTCCCAAAGGAGAAAAAGATAATTTTACTCAAGGTGAACTGATGCTAAGCTTCTCTGATAATCACCTTCCAGAGGGATGGAGGAGCAAGGGCCCTGAATTCTAGATTTAGAAACAGTAGGCACCCAACTCATCTCGGTGCAAGCCTTCTCAGCATGAGGAAAAGTACAAAGGGAGGTGACTGATGCTTCATAAGATATACCTGAGTTTCTATGAATGGTAATGAAGGATAAAGACAAAGCATACTGAAGCAGGAAGAAGCAGGTGTTGGAGGCTGACAGACCTTGTTTTCAAGTCCGTCACTAACTGTGACGCTGGGCATTTATCTAATCTCTCCAAACCTCAGTGTCCTCATTTTTAAAATGAGGATAATTGTACCCCCTTCACAGGATTGTTGTGAGGATTAAATAAAAATATGTCAAGTACTCAGCAGAGGTTGGGCCACATAGTAAGCACTCAATAAATGGTAACTATTCTATGAATGGCACAATTGTCATTCATGCTGTTCACCAGATATTTCTAGCTCTCCTCCAGCACATATCAAATTGCACCTCCCTGCCGCTTCTCAGAAGTTAAGGGTGGCCGTGGGATGTGCTCTGACAGTGAATGTGGGTGGAAGTGCTCCTTGAGGGAACCCAACAGCAGCACGATTGGCCACACTCTCTTTCTCCCTCTGCCTTGATGACAGGCAACATTTCAGATGACGGCTGCCCCCTCTGTGAGGGCCCTGGTGTGAGAAGATGTGGAGCAGACCCCCAGCTGACCGCAGACGGAGGATAGTATGAGCAAGTAGGAAACCTTACTTGCGGGGTTTTGGTGACCTAGCTTCTCCTGACTATGCTCTGATAGAAAGAGTAGGACCTTTGAGATGTGGTCTTCTGGAGCAATCTCAAATTGTGTCTAACTCCTGAGAATGATGTAAATCCCGTCCTGTTGACAAACGCCTTGTGAGAGCCCATTTTGTCTCTCTGTTTCTACTGACATGGAATTGCCTGGCGCAGAAGAATTGCTACAGTTGCAACTTCAAAACTCTTGCAAGACTACTGGCCCTAAATTATTGAGCGCTCTCCACATCACCAAGAATAGGACTACATTACCATGTAAACATGCTTAGCACTGCAAAATGTGAGCTTTCCTGTAGAGGCTCATCTGTCAATCATTCTGAACTCTTGTTGCTTTGGGGATGTGGAAAAACAAGTTACCAAGAGCTATTTTGACACAGGCAAATTCATTTCATTTCTGACTTCATCTACACCTGGATTCAGCAATCCCAAGGTAAAAGTCTCATCTTTTCTCACCCTCTACACATTTCTCAGTGTTATCATTTAGAGGTTAGCATGAGTTCAGTCTCCTGTAATAGGCCATTTCACTTTAAGTGTATGTTAAACTAATATTGACCTTTCCAAAGTAAACCAAAATCTGGTGTTTGTGCTCAAAGGACTAACGCAGCAATAGATGTGGAAAGTAGGAGATTAATCATCTTGGTTTTTTTCTTGCTGAGAAACTCTCTCTGGGAATTAGTCATTTTTATATATCTAGCAACGAATGTAAGACAGGCTCTGCCTTCTCTCCTGAAAAGGAAGCCTGGATCCTTCAGCAAATAACTTTGTATAATTTACCCACAGTTTAATCCACAGAGCCAGATATGGATGTTTCATTTGACAATGAGTGAAATCATCAGGAACGTGAGCATCAGGCCTTGGGTGGGAGTATCCAGACATCAATGTTGGGCAAGGTCAGGCATTGGGAGTGGTGCCAGGGATGAGTTAGGAGATGAGGGGGGAGAGGGTAGTGGTGCAGAGGAGGAGAGAGTCGGAAATGCAAGGGTGATGGCAGGGAAGAGTGCCGGAGCAAAAGGAGGAAAGCAGAAGCAACATTACTCATCAGTGAGGATATAAGCATGCGCATTTCATATACAGTGCTCTCCATTACACATCTTCTTGGGCATGTGCTATAGTGACCCATATGGAAAAGTAAACCTCAACTTCTTTCTTCCCTTCTTCTACCCTGAGCAAACAAACAAACAAAAACCCCTAAACTTGGAAACAGTTGTTTCACGCAAGTCTACAGGTAGAGTTAATGTATTTCATCAAAGAAATAAAAATCTGTTGAAGTAGGAAGCATCTCAACACAAAATGCGTAGTTGGGAAGAATCAGATCTTTCAGTTCTTACCAACATGAGACATCTGTGCCAAAATCCCAATAAGAGTCGTATACAAGTATCTGAGAAGATAAACGGATGTTCAGGGATGTCATCTGGGCATGCTTTTCTCTGATATTGTGGTGACATGATGATCCTACAGAGCGATTACACTCGGTGCCATTGTCCTTCTCGCTCCATATGAAGACGTTTGGCATGGCACTTTTTTCAACAACCTTTCCAGGTGACCAAAAGCTTCTTCAGCCCTAAATGTGCCAGGTCTTATGCTACATACCTGTATCCACTCTCTGTAGGAATCTTCGCCAGGTGTCCACCCGTTCTCAGGGTAGTTCAGGCGGGAGCGTTCTGCAGACCAGTTGGTGCTGTACTGGGAAGAAGCTGTGATCTGGTCAGAATGAATCTCTCCTGACTCCATGCCCAGAGCTTCCATACATCTGAAATCTGAAAGGAAAAAAATGGCCCAAAGTCTTCAAGACATAGGGGACCTAAGATGCATATCTCTTTTTGTCATCTGGCAGACTAAAAAGTTCCTTTTGATATTCAAACAAAGTCTTACAAAAGATGGCAGCAAGGAACTTATTAGAACATAGCACTGATACATGTATTTCCATGACAATAATTTTCAAAAGCAAAGCTGTGAAGATCTCATAGTGACTAATTATTTTCCCAGCTGGACATAGGTTGACAGAGATACTATTAGAAATTTATTAGGACATGATGGAAATTCTAATTTATTTTCAAAGTTGCATGTATGTAGATAATGTCATATGGGTACACACCAAAAGTTATATTTAAATAAAATTTTACTTTTGAATTATTTCTTCCAATATCTAATAAAAGGGGAAGATACATGTGTCCATTTACAATCCATATTTGGTGGACAGTCAGTACACCTTAACTCTCTGTTTCTCAGATTCCTTGCAATTGGCACCCAGGCCACCTCTCCCTGACTCTGTTTGTTCTCATGTCCTCCGCCGCCGGCCTGGTCATGATTATTATCATTAATTTATTTTATTAAAATGCAAAAGTATCTATCAAGGGTAAACTGCAGTATCACGTGGTGCCCAAACGACCACAGCTTTCTAGCATAAAATAATAATGCTCACAGTGATGACCACATATTCCATGAGGCCTAGGAGATTCAGTGAAACAGTGAAATATGATATTGGGAAATGAAGAATCAATTTTAGGAAAATGTAAATCCAAAGTAACAAAGTGAAAAAAATCTTTAGAGAATAAATAGAAGATTCTCAACCATCCAGAAAATCTCAATTAACCGAATTTTCACATTTTATGAATTTTCTCTCAAAACAGATAAAGTTTGATGGCATAAAAGGTTTTCTTTCCCTGGTTTCATACTTTTAAGCTCAGGTTTGTTATTTGCAATACAAAAAATATAGGTACAAAAGTATATAACTTAATTAACCAAATAAATTAGGTACAAATAAGATTTTGAAATTTAATTGGCCTTTTTATTTTCCAGTAAGATCTGGTAGAAAAGATACTAGCATGTCTGTAGGACAGGTCTCCGAACACCCCTGTTCTCTCCCTGTTTACTTTACAACCTGGCAGCTAGAACTGATGAAATACATAATCTGTTCACAGTTCTTTCAGGTTTTTTTCTCGAGCCCTTAAAAGAGCTGGAGACCACATAAACTTTGAGGAAGGGTTGACTGAGTTGAGTTAACAGGATACAAAAATACACTACTTTTTGTTTTCTTTTATGGAAAGGTAAAACAGGAATTAAAACATGCTTCTTTTACATGAATATCCACTTTGCTTCATGTACAAAAGAAAAACAAAATGGCTTCCTCCGGGGTCTTCCACAAACCAAACCACCACACACCATCCATTCTATATGACTGCCCTGTCAATGAACTACTGCAGATTTGTTCCTTTCACCTGAGATCAATGTCTGTCCTTTTATGATTCTCAGTCCACATATACATTTGAGGTGCCAGGTGGGTGGTCTGGCCATATTTCATTGTTTCAAGGCATTGTTTGGCCATTTCCCACTTTCTCCCATAATTTCAGAGGCTTACAAGCAGCCTTCTCATCCACAATTTTATTAAGAAAGCACATCAAATAGTCCTACCTATTGATATTCATAAAATCATTTAAGAGGGAAAGACAAACACTTGGCACACCAATTCACAAAACATTTCTTGCTTCATGTGGCCGCAGGTGTGTGAGGAGAAATAACGGGGAGTATTTACCACAGGGCTTTGCAAGATGAATAAATACTGACCTTCTGAGACACCGCTCTGCAAGATGCTGTAGTTTGCTGAGAAGCCTTCTTTTGCGATTGCACTGTCAGTATAAAAAACCATGGACAGAATGCCTGATGAGGAACGGATTCGACCTGGTGTTTTCTGGCCACAGTAACGCCCAATGTGAGGGCCAACTGGAAACAGAGAAATGCAGAGAACGTTAAAATATTTTTTCTTCTACAGCAGATGCAAGAATAACCATTTGCAAACATGGGTCCCAGCGGAACCCCAAAGTGTTTTCTTATCCAAAGCAAGCCTTCCCTGCTTAATTGATTTGCAGTGAACATATTGGATCAGGTTTGCCGAGAGGATTTTAAAGTGTGCTCAGAAGGGCAATAACAGACATAACCACATTCCCCAATGAGCAGGATTGTTTTCAGGAACAGAATCGAAAAGCTTGCTTCACTTGCAAAGAATGAGATTTGGGCTGTCAAGTGGCACCTTGGCATTCATCTCCAGGACCAAGCTGCACGTGCAGTCCAGCCCATAAAGACTCCAGCTAGGCTGTTATCACCGAGGGCTCTGGGAGTTGCCTGTCTTCATTCCTCCTGCCCTTGTTTTCAAGGAGGAGATCTGGGAATGGGTCCTGGAACCACAGCAGGACCGAGTGTCTGATCCTGCGCTGGATAACCCTGATTTCCTTCCTCATCCCATCTTCTTGTCCTGGAGCCTTGTTATGAGAAACATCATAGACTTGGACAAAGGACAATGATCATGTCCTACTCAGGACTTTATCTGAAGACTAATTAACAATTGTAACAATTTAAAAATTTATAAACTACAGATACCAAAAATTTACACATAATAGCAAGTTGTAATCAGAATGAAAGGAAAATGCATCTTTCTGACTTCTGTCCCAGTTTTTTCTCTCCCAAACCCAAGAGAAATGACCGCATTGCACTTGGTCCAGTGGCCAAGAGATGGCCCAAAGTAGCCATCTGACACCAGGAAAACAGTAGTACCTGAGGCCGTGAAAGACTGGGAACTCCGAACTCATTTGTGAAAAAGTGAAATTGCTGTTTGGCTTAAACTGGCTACCCCTTGTTGAGGTGCTTTTAGACAAGCTGCGGCAATTAGTAATTGTAAGTTGTCTTACAGACAGTGTTGAGGCCCTCTGGGCTTGGAGAAGCTTTCTCTGTCCCTGCCAGGTCAGCAGCAAAACTAAAAAAGTCCCTTTTCTCTAGGTTTTTTCATTGCACATATGGTAAAAACATACCAGATGGTTTGGGCTTAGAAGGACAATCTGGTGTGGACCATTTTCCCCTCCAAGAAACCCATGGTTCTGTGCATTTCAACGAAGAGGTATCACTTTGTTCAAGAAAGCACAGAAATGGACCTTCCCCTGGAGGAATGGGTCTTCAACAGAGTCCTGGTGCTCCAAGGCCTGTGCGTGCAGCTTCGAGGCAGAAGACAGCTGCTGAAGGCTAGGAGAAGCTTCAAGTGTCACTGGAAAAGTGAAGCCCACAAAAACTGATCTCCCTGGAGCCCCATGTACCCGCTGAGCTCCCAGCAGGCGGCGAGTCTGAACACTCTGCTTTTTAGAGCGCCCAGATCCTTGGCTGACAAGCTTTCAGCTCTTGGCCAATCCTCTTGAAGAAAAAAACTAACCCAAAGTGATTTACATATTTGAGTATTTGAGTTAGTGCAAAATGGTTACTTGGAATATCTGATAACTTCTCCATGCATTCAAAGTAACTCATGACTGAATTCAGAGTTTTCTCTCTACTGTAACCCCTCACTCTCCAGCAACCGAACATTATGTATGTGCAGATTGCTTTATTATGAAGAACCCAAGGAGGCTGACCCGTGTACGGGAATTGATACAGGTCATCTAGGGCATCGTGTGGTCATGGACAGTGGCTCTGCATTATGGGTGGAAAATTTTGCGCACTAGGCTTCCCAGTTAGCAGAAGAAAGCATCTCAGAAGATGAAACATTTGCTATGTTTTGTTTGTCTTCAGTCTTAATCCTGGCCTCAGATTCTTTCACAACAAGTGCTAGCTCTTTACCAGATTTTCTTCATCCTGAATGTGGCCCTATCACCAATTCAACACTTTTTTCTTCCCTACAGAGCACAAAGTTGCCCATAACATATGCATGAAAATATTTTGCTGGAACCATGAACTCAGATCTTTCCTTTCCTCAAAAAGAATCTGGTCTGCAATCTTGCTGGGAAGTTCAGAGTCCATTCATACTCCCTCACTCTTTTCCCTCATTTAAATTCCATTATTGTGGTTTCATAACTTTCTTTTTCTTTAGTTTGTGGGCAAACTTTTACAGCCTTAATCCTTGGGGTCGTCTCTGATCACCACAGCCACTGACCTTACCAAGAATATAAGCATACAAGGAAGCTGCAGTTACCCCAAGCTCTGCCTGCTGGTCCTCCGCCCCCAACTCTCACCCAGCCCCTCTGGGGAGGCTGGGAGGGGGAGACTCTTTGAAAGAGCAAACAGAAGAGAACTTGTCTAACGCAGACTCATAATTTAGAGAGTCTCCATGACTCACTGGCTTATAATGTTTAAGACATGCTGGGTAAATCTGCCTTCTGTCCTTTAGAACATTGCCCCCGGACAGCAGCATGCCACTCTCTTTAGGAGCCTTCAACATAGGAGAGAAAAAGGCTTTTTCGACTATACTACAAAGAAGTATTGAATTTTCCTGAACAACAGCGAGACCTCAGCCTAGCAAGCTAATGCAATATTGATCTGAGCGGGAGTGGATGAAGCACTCTTACGTGTGTGTGCTCATTTGTGTATTTACATGAACACAGCTATTGGATTTCCTGCTTCCGTTATGTGGGCCCAAAGGCCAGGGAGATGAATGGTAACTGTCACAGAAAGAGAAGCATAATTCAAAAATTGAATTATTGAAGAATGTAAGCAAGTGACACGCACTATGCTGTCTCTTGGGGGGCGGGTAGCCTGTAGGGCTCACATCTTCTCAGGTGTGAAGGTGATACAGCATTTGTGCTGTTTAAAAGATTTCCCCGCAACTAGGAATGGCAACACCACATTCTTTGTATTTTCCCGTTAATCTTTCTCAATAATTACAACGCTATCTCAGAGTCACACAGTTTGGCTTTCTGCCACCTTTTACGTGACAAAAAAGACAATGATCTACTACAAAGAGGTACTTTTGAAATGAAATATTTTGAATAAATAAAAAAGAGAATCATTTCCAAAAGGTACAAGATAGGCCACATATACTTTTCTTACAATAATGAATCTTTTGCTGGAGAACATCCGCACTTTGCAACTTTTCCCCAGGAAAAAATATTGCACATTTATATCATTTATATTTTGGAATATTTGTATTTTATATGTGTAGTGTTTATATTTTATATTTATATTTTAAAAGGTTAATTTTAATATAAAGATAAATTAAAAACAAACAGATCTCAATCTAGCTTTTATGAAACTTATTCCTAAAATTGGTGATAATTTTTGGAATGCAGGTGACAACTGTGGTTTCAGCCCCTTCCCCAGCCTAGCTGGAGACCTGACTTCATCTGCACCCATGTGGTCTGAGCTCAGCACGTGTGTTTGGCTCCACAATTCAGCACAAGTGTTTGCAGCATCAACCGGGGCAGCATGCTTAGCTCATGGCTCTCAAACCATGTAAACTTCCAACAATTTCTTCGCAGTAGCTCCTTGTGAGTCCACCGAGCTCCACAGAGAGTGGGAGGTGCCTGTGTGAGTCACAACACTCAGGCCTCGGATTTTGAGTTTGGGAGTAAATTGCTTTTCTTCAAAGTCAATCTGAATCAAGGGGTAGCTTTCAATTACTTAGTCATCTAATTCAATGTTTATGATAAAATGCAACATAAAATCACTTGATGGTTAAAAGCTTTCAGCGCCTTCTGGTTGTTGTTTTTGGAAAGGATATCAAAGACTAAAAGCAATTTGGCTGGCAGAGGAACTGTATGTGTTGAACTACTTATGACAAAAATGTTTCTAGTGCCACTGACAAAAGCCCAGGAGGATGCAGTCCCTCATTTTGCCTAAACAAGAGAGAGCCATTATGCTGGCATAGGCTGGATGAGGCCAGGTATGTATTAACAAATATAAAAACACATTTTTCATATTCCAAAGCCAGTTTGCTCTGGAAATAAGTCAAACGCACCATAGTTTAAAACATGGAATTGCAAGGCTGATCACTTTTATTGTTAATTGTTCCTCGCTTCAACTCAGCGATTTTCTAGAGCCAGAAAATTACTACTTTGAAAAACCCTTGACACTAATAACAATGTGCTTCTTTCTGAAAGTATTCTAAATAAGTTGGTTGATTGGACCTCCTTTTCAGATGTCAATTTAAATGTAAGTTCTAGAAAGGAAGGCTGCAAATTTGGGGTGTGAACAAATAAACCTGTTATTAAATGTTCCAACTATTATTACAATACTATTATAATATTGTTTTCCTAATTATTGGATTGAATGCTTGGAAATCAATCAGCACTCTGTTTGGGTAAATCTCATTACTTAATGAAGGAGTTTCGAAAAGATCATCATAAGCCTATTTATATGGTAAAAGAGCAAAGAAGAAAGTAAACTAAGGATAACTCACCCATTTACTCCAACGACAACATAAGCTTTCTCTAAACTCAGTTTTTCTCTAGTGCTGTTTACTGTTGAGGAACATATCTAAATTGAATTACATTGATAATTTTAATTTTAATAACCTTGATAACTTGTCATTTCAAAGACAAAGGCAATCCCCTTCATGTTATACTTGCTCTTCATTTACTATTTATTTAAGTATTCTCTCCTCCAACTTGATAATAATATGACTCTATTTTATAGATGGTCATACATCTCTAACTGCATGATTTATAAGAACTTCCAAGCCACCCTTTCTGAACTGTATAGAGTGTGTTCTCTAGAGAAATCTTACTATTAAACCAGACTAAACACAAGACAAGCAATGCAGCTGCAACAAATTATTTGATATTATCTCCCTCTGTTCAGAATTTGGATGTATATTTTTGCCATTCACCTTCCAATTCATGAGGATTGAAATTGAAACCTTTCATTTAGCTGTCCACATGGCTGCCTCCCCCACCTCTTTCAAATCTTTGCTCAAATGTCACTTTCTTAATAGGGCCTAACCTGACCACCCTATTTACCATTTCAACCCTCGGATCCTTCTCCCCTAACCCTAGCACTCCTCAGGCATGGGCTCTGCTCTACTTTTTCTCTCTTTCTCTTTTTTTTTGTTTATAAAACTTCTCACCTTCTAACATTCCATACACATAATTCACTTATTTGTACAGTCACGCACTGCATAATGATGTTTCAGTCAACGACAAACCACACATACGACGGAGGTCCCATAAGATTAGTAGCATATAGCCTAGGTGTGTAGTAAGCTACACACCCAGGTTTGTGTAAATGCACTCTATGATATTCACATAACCATGAAATCACCTAAGGATGCGTTTCTCAGAAAGCATTCCCACTGTTAAGTGTCACATGACAGTCACGTGCATTGTTTATTGTCTCAATCCCCCTGGCAGATCTAAACTCCACAAGGGCAGCCATCTTTGATTGTCTGGTTTACCAAGTGGCTAGAACAGTGCCTGGTACATGGCAGGTGGTCAATAAATATTTTTCAAATGTATGATGAATTTAGATGATAGGAACAATGAATATAAAGGATATATTGAGGCGATTCAATGGCCAAAGGTAAAAATTCCCTAGAGGGCTGACAAGGAATCTGTCTAAATTAGGAATGTTCAAATATTCTCATTTCTCTTCAGAATTTCTAAATTTTTTGATAGCATAATGGATGCACATTTCACCCTTAAAATTTTATCAGGTACTTAACTTCTCTGGTCCTTAGTCTGTGTATTTGTGAACTGAACGGTTTGATTAACTGACCTCTTAAGATCTCATCCTCTGACAGTCTATGAATTAGTGCCTAGTAGGCAGGTCAATAAAATGAACAAAATACTTTAGTCAGGAAAACTATGCGTTGGTTCCAATTCTATCACAAAAATAGCTATGAAACCTTGCATAATCTTTCATGGGCTCAATTTCCTCATCTATAAAATGAAGAACTTGGACTAGATAATTACTAAAGTCTTTCTGAGCTGGACTATTTCATTAGCACTCTGCATAAAGAGAATTACTGTTTTGCTGTTTTCCCTCCTCCTTTTGAGCTATTTTTTAAAATGATGCAGGTATCCTGACACTTGTCAAAGGATCCCAGTGCCCTTCCCCCAGATTCTTCCCTTTTAGGATGCTTCCTGCCCTTCTTACCATCGGGGAATCCATCCCAGATTTCTAGCCGGTCGTAGCGACAGAACATCCCCCCTGGAGGATTTGAGTCAGGCTCCAGGTCAAAGCTTTCAAATTCCAGGATAATCTCTGACATCTTTGGTGCAAAGATAATATAAGTGCATTCAAGGCTGTTGGGATATTTTTCAGGGAATCCAGGGGACTTTATCACTCCACTAGGTGTTGTGTAGTTCTGGGAACATTCAGGACCTATGAGTGAAAGAGAAGAAGCAGCAAAGTGAAAAATCCCATTTAAACGACTTCACCAAGAAATAACCTGGGCAAAGACCGCATATCTTTTTAACAAAAGCCCACGATGATAATCACTGTCCCGATCACTCCTTACTCAGCCTTTTCACGGTAGCGATAGGTATGGAAAGTCAAGTTCAGATTTACTGTGTTCACGTGAGTTTTCCATTTGTGTGGAGCAATTTAAAAACTTCTGCTGTTGCAGAGAAAAAAAAAATGACAAATAGAAAATCATGTGGGAACAATGAATGAGTAAGCTACAGAAATCTCGACAGAGCCCTAGAGAAATAATTATAGCCCCTGCAAGCTTAAATCTTTAAATCTTGAGGCTGACAGCCCTTTATTGGTGAAATAGAACATTTACAAAGGCAAGGGAGAGAATTCAGAAGAGGGAGTTTGGGTTTCAGATTCCTACACCAGTGACTCAGTAACTCTGCCAGATGTGACCTATGCCTCTTTGACAAACTAAATGTGAAAGGTAATTCGTACACGTACCCAGGGTGAGTGACTCATTCTGAATGGTGTTGACACAGGTGTGCTGGTAAAGTGTGGCTGTTAGTGAGGGCACGATAAACTGTGATTACAGGCCGTGTTGCGAGAAGGCACTTGATATCAATGTTGACATCCTAACCTTCTCCAAAGTCCCAGATACAGTACACTATGCCATTCTAAAATGATTTGTTAATATGTATGTGTGTGTGTGTGTGTGTGTGTAATGTATGTATCTATAATGTGTAACTTTAATGACTGCTCAGGGTTATCAAGACTTTACAGATTATGTTGATTTGTAATTTAAATTGGTCAAGCACATACATACATATATTGCAAGTTGACCTTATGACGATGAATGACCACAATTTCAATTCATGGTCTTCAGTGTTGACTAGCGTGATATTCACCACGCCCTCAAGAATCTGCCCATCTGCATGCAGGTGAGCCTATAAGTAAGTTCTCCTCCTCACCATCATCACCGCTGTCATGATTTGCAAAGAGCTCTTAAGGCTCTCTGGGAATCGGAGATGACTTGACCCTTTTGAAGCTCGGGATCCACCCTGGGGATGTTCAATTCAACAATTCTTTTCCTGGGCCATTGTCTTACTGATGGTCACCCTGTGACAGCATGCAAGGATTCCACTCTAAATAAGGAGGTTTATTGAGGTTGTTCTTAACTAAATATTCTCCCAAAGTGCCAAGTAATGTATTAGGTATCAATACAGATTAAATTTAGCTAGCAAATTTCTATTTTTAGTGGCTAGGGTTAGTAAGCTGAATCTCTATGCCAGTGTATCTGGCAGCCTATTGAGAAAACAAATCAATTGCTTTCTCTCCATTCACATATTAAATATCCAAGGCACTGGAGATGCCGAGGAATAATACTTGTTAGAAGGGCACAATAAACTGGTCTGTAGAGGTCTGACTTATTTAAAATACCTCCCAATACCTTCTCAGGTGTGGCTCACCCTTCACCATGATGGCTTCAAATGCTTATCTAACTGATTCTGGGTAAAAAATTATTAACATGTAGTGTTTTGCCATGTCAATTCCAGGTAAAGAGATTATGGAATGTGTTGTATAGTTTATAATCTGTTTCTTAGTTTTTGGTAGCTTCTGAGATGACAGCGGCTATGCCAATTTAAGTCATTAATTCACAAAGAATATATATATAGACACACATATATACACACACATATACAAATACACACATACACACATATAACATACACATATACACACACACATATACACACACATACAAAAACACATATAACACACATATATACTCACACATATATATACACACACATACACACATATACAAATACATATATACATACACACATATATACATTCACATATACACACATACACACCCATAATATATACAAACACACACATATACACACACACATATATATACTCACACATATATATACACACACACACACACACATATATGCTTTTCATTAGTGCCATCGAGTGGACTCATCCTCCAGCGACCCTCTGTGTACAGCAGGGCAGAACCCTGCCTGGCCCTTCTTCCTAGTCTGTCTCAGTCTGGAAGCTCCGCTGAAACCTGTCCATCATGGGTGACCCTGTTGGTATTTGAAATACCAGAGATGAGGTAGCTTTCAGCATCACAGCAACATGCAGCCGCCACAGTGTGACAACCAACAGACGGGTGTAGTTGTTCCCTGACCAGGAAACAAACCTGGGCCGTGCTGGTGGGAGCGCTGAATCTTAACCAGTATATACATGTATACGATATTGGGAACCCTTTAGAATTTTATTTCCAAAATGTAGGAACAGTGACCCTGGAGACCTCCAACCTCCTCCCTGGGGCAAAAAATACTTGGCTAGGTCCTTGTAAGGCAAAGCAAGCAGCAGGATTTAATGCAGGTATTAATATTTTCTTCTTCTTAAAAATGATAAAATTGAGGCCAGCCGGGTGGTGCAGTGGTTAAGGTCACACTTCGGCAGCCCTGGGGTTTGCTGGTTCGGATCCTGGATGTAGACCTACGCACTGTTGGTCAAGCCATGCTGTGGAAGGCATCCCACATATAAAGTAGAGGAAGATGGGCATGGATGTTAGCTCAGGGCCAGTCTTCCTCAGCAAAAAGAGGAGGAGTGGTGGCAGATGTTAGCTCAGGGCTAATCTTCATCAAAAAAAAAAAAAAAATGATAAAATTGTTCAGGTAAGATTCAGATTTAATGACAGAAAAAAAAATGACAGGAATTAAGGACATACATTCAAAATCAAATAAATTTTCATTGCTTTCCTTGTGCCCTTGTTATGTCAGATACCTTTAGACGCTAGTCCAGGTTTTCTAAGGTATTTTGACAAGACCTGGGGAAAGATCATGGGGTAATGGAAGAGAACTGGATCAAGCACGAGGAGATCTGAGTCCCAGTCCTGCCTTTACCACTCACCTGCCGCGTGGCTTTGGGTGGCCTCTTAACTTTTCTGGGCCTCAGACTCTGTGCATAACAAATGGGAGGTAGGCTTTAGGATTTGAGAAAAAAAAAATCACTTCTAATTTAAAGACTCTGTAATTTCCTACTTCCTCCATTATACATGAAAATTTCTTTTAATATTTTCCTCATTCACTGTTGCCTAAGTTTGCCACACTTGAGCAATCACTTCCCCAGAAAGGACCTTGGCCAGAATGGGCTAAAGAATTTTGTGGTGAGTCCACAAGCAAAAAACAGGAGGGAGGGCAAGCAGCTCCATGTGCCAAGGAGTGAATGAGCTGCTGGTGTGAGTGATGCACACACAGCATCAGGAGCCAGTGAACACAGGCTTTCGACATCATTTGCAAGACTGAGAGTACCTTGTGTAGCTCTGAGTGCCACACATCACTGTTCATGACAATAAGGATGGAGAATGACAAGAGCTAAGATACTCTCTTTAGAATTATGATGAAATATACCGACTCAGTCAAATAACATACTAAGTGACCAATCCTGTTCTCAATAAATGCCACCCCTCCCCCACACTGGGGCCCACACAGAAAACCTCTACAGCTTCTTCTGGCATTTGGGCCTGGATGACCCAGATCAAAGGAAGGACAGGGAAAAGGGGTTGGGGGGGCGGGGGTGAATTTCCTAGAGAAATTTCTCTAGGTGAATAGGAATAATTTTGGGGCTGATGGCTCAAGGTTTCAGCAGCTGGGAAGAGAAAAGTAGAAAGGGAAAGTGGGGTGCCTGGGGAGAGAATTAGGGTGTCCACGATGGCTCCAGGAAGCGTAGAAGAGGTGGGAACCAGGCTTGCTGACTGTCAGGCAAAGGTGGGCCTCTAGAAATGCAGCCCTTGGGATGCAGGGATGGCCTAAATCTTCCTCAGAAGTGTAATCTATTGACAGGAAACTTCTAAGTCAATGGATGAAGGATTAATTTATTGATTCAGCTATGATTATTTAATTTAGTGTTAAGAAAAACTGAAACTGCTGCATCCTAGAAGAAGTGCCATGGTTTGAAAAGAAGAAAGATTCACAGTTTCTGTAATATCATTAAATGGCTTTTCAGGAAGGAATGTCCATGAACTTAGATATGTACACACGAATGTATATTATATAAATGTATATGCATATACAATGTATATAAAGGTATATTATATTAGTTAATAATTTTTTATGGAGTACTGTAAGGACTATAGTATGTGCAGTGAGGGGAAAAAAAGATGTTTACTTTGCACATTTCAGGGGGTACCAATCTAGTCGGGAAATGAAACATGTATACAATGAAGAAATGTGAAAATACTAAGGAGAAACATAGTGCTAAGTGAAATATACTTCGTGTGTGTATGAATACAATATGCATATGTGTATACGTGTGTGTGTATACATATAGGGGACAAATTGGATATATGTGTAAGGAAATAAAAATAGACAAATTAGGAAGTGCTTCCTGAGAAGAATCCGTTTAAAGCCAGGTTTCCATGGAAGTTAAGGGCCATAAACCAGAGGAGAGCAAGGGTTATGAATACTGAAGGCATCAGCTTCATCCATAATCACCATAACAGCTAGTGTTTATTGAACACACCTTTGGTGACAGGCACTGGCTACACGTTTTCATTCCAACTGATCTTCATAACAAGGCTGTGCTAGATACTATTACCCATTTTTCAGATGAGCCTCTGTACACTCACCCAGACAGTCAGTAGCAGAATTAAAATTCACCTTTAGGTGTGTGGAATGTACCCAGTGTGCCAGCCTGAGGCAGGAAGCCAGGTTGTGCACTTGTGAGAGCTGAAGCTGGAGAAGATCTGGAGTGGTTCATGTCAAGCCTTGCCCTTGACCCAATGGGATACTGAGGATTGACCATCGATGATGGAGACCTGTGATACGCATTTTGGGGACAGTGGCTTGATGACTGTTTGAGAAGCTGTGTGTTGGATAAGAGCACGGGGAGAATCCCAAATCGGCCCTCTTCGGTTAAAGGCAGTGAACATGGAAAAGAAGCTGCAACTCTCTGAGACCTTTGGATGAAAATTCAAAAGAACTAGAAGGCATATCAGATGTAGGGAGGCAAGCAGAGAAAGAACGAAAAAAGGCTTCAAGTATCAAGGATGGCGTTGGACAGCTGGACAGGGAAATTACATCTGAGACTAACAGAAATGTAGGGAACTGAGTTCATTTGGAAGGAAGAGGAGGAATTCTTAATGACTTAGTGACAGATCTCTCTCTCTCTCGTCTCTTTCAACCATCTTCAGATCTTTGAGAAACAGTGAAAATAAAAGGCTATTCTTACCCCCTTTTTTGACACCTTTTTTCTTTGATGGTGCCACATGCAGGTAAGCAAGCAAATGTAGATATGTGTGTGTGTATACGCATATGTACATGTACAATATGATTTATATAACAAGTCAAACAGCTTTCATCACAAGAAATATGTACATATGTAATCATCTGTACATACTAATGACGTGTGCACACTATTATTTATACTAAAGGTTTTCTAAGTATGTACTTAGATAAATTTCTGAAGAAAGTTCTCTCTACCTACCCATATTTATATGGGGCAGTGTCAGATTTCTTTGAAATTTAAAGAAGTTGTACCAACGTTCCCAGAAACTCCTAATGACTCTCCTTTTCATTATTCTCAGTTGCCAGTGAACCAGAAGACCTCAGGCTTTTGTAATTTCTGTGGCTAGATTTTTTCTATTAAAAAAGCTCTTTCTCCTATATTCCAGGACAATACATTCAAGTCTTGAGCCTCTCTTCCTGGATCATCCCCCACACATTGATGTCAACTTAAAAGGGTAGGCTGTTTTTAACACATAAAGGGAATCTACAGACTTGGAAAAAACAGTGACATTCACATAAAGATACATTGTTTATCAATTGACATATATGTGTGTTTAATTCCTCAAGGCTGGGAGACTATGAACTGTCAGATTCCATCCCATTCCAGTACACGCCGTTATAACAGAAGATCAGTAAGTGACCGTCTTGCAGGAGCAGCTGATGCTCCTAAAGGGAACGCCATGCCGAGCATCACCACTTTGTCTCCTCCAAGAAGCCCCTTCCCCACCCCGCCCTCCATGAGCAGAAAGCCTCTTCTTCCCCCGATACCTTTAGAAATTCCAAGCCTAGTGGATTGCTTTGCTTTTTCTGGAAACTACCAGTTTTGAATTTTGCAATAAAATAAAAGGAACTAGATGTATGTGGCTTTAAGATAAGAGGGACTCACGCATTTTTAACAAAAGAACTCAAAGTTCAAGAGTTGATCAAACTTATTTTTGAGGAAGAAAGATACGAATAAATGCTCTTAAAAGAGTTTTACTGAGTATATACCTTATAAACACTGGGTAACACATTAGAATGATGTAATTTTGACTCCTGAAATACTACTTTCTAAAAAATTTTAAACACACTGTCTCCATACATTGGGTAATTTTTCTTTGTTTAAAGTATTTTCCAATATTTTTGAAGTGGGAATGTACGATATTTTTACAAAAGGATAAAGGCATAACCTCTTGTCTTTCTTTCCTCTTTGGCTTTCATGAAATCAAACAATGTTAATGAACGTTTAAACATACTTGTTCTACTGTAAGTTACTCACCTCTTTTGAAAATTTCATAACGAATGGAAAACCCTGCACCGTGTGTCTCATAGTCAGAGACAAATTTGATAAAAAGAAATGGCCCTGAAGACACTATAGGAGAAGGGGCAATCTTTCCACAGAACTTTCCCCATAAACGTCCGTTTTCATTTTCTCCATCGATGACTTCCACGTAGTCATACCTAACACATAAATATGGAATAAAACATTAGGTCAGCAAGAAATGCCCTTTTAATCTCAGTACTTTAGAAACCAGCATTGTTTATCACTGCCTGTTGGGGGGAAATACTGCTGTTTGCATTCGCCACTGTATTACACGGAGGGGGAAAAAATCTAGCAAAATGAAATAATTAAAATGGACTACATCATGTCTGTATACATCATCTGGCAACACAGAACTATTAAGAATAATGGTGTCCATTATACTTGCAGACAATGTCAGTTAAAGTAACCAATTAACAAGAACAAGAAAAATCTTATGAGCATAATTCTCTATTATTAAATTGTGTTCCTTTGTCTGTGGGACTGGGGTGTCAATATATAATGCTGTGCATTCTTTTCAAACTGTGAAGTTCTTTTATGAATTCAAAATGTCTCCTTGGCTGGAGCTCCTCCATGAACAATACTTTGATTTCTGTGAGCTACCCTCTAAACATATGGCCACAGAATAATAAACAGATTCTTTACTATTTAAGTCCATTCCACCAACTCCAGGCTTCTTAGAAAAAACTCTCTCAGTATCCACCGTGGTTAAAACACAGATCATCTTCCCCCAAAAACTACACTTGAATTGCAGACCCTAATCTCTCCAAAGAAAAAAGTTTATTTAAAAATGGAGAGTAACTTTGTTTATCCCTACCAGCCCGAATCTTTAAAGGAATATTGTTGTTTGCAAAGGAAATATGACACAGCTGAAATCACTAAAGTGATGTGATTTAAAATATTCAGGCTTAATAATAATACACTAAGGAGACAAATGATAAAGGAAGTGACAATAAAATATTACTCCAAAGACTGCACTGAGATAACAGATATGCCAGGACCTTCTTTATCTCTAAAAAGTGGAAAACCATCTCCAATAAACTAGCATCCCCCAGGAAAATAGGAGGATTTTTGTTTGTTTGGCATTATATATTTCTTAGTGTCTTGTTCTGCTCTTTATTTTTATTTACCAACTCACCCAGGAAGCAGATAATCTGATTTGTCTTCCATTTTTCTTCTAGAACCGACATGAAAACATTACAATCCATTCATTTCAAACCTTTATTTTATTTCTGTGTTTAACTGGTTCAAAAGTTCTGGGATGTATTAATTTCAGGAATGGTTAAAATATGGCAGCAACATAAACTGCATCTGGCAATTTAAAAGAGATCAAAGCAGGGGAAATCTTCGTGATGACCAATGTCATCTTTAACAGCCCTTTTTCCAACTGTCCAGGATGCATGACTTAGGTTTACATAAAGTCTCATGAGACAACTGCAAAGATGATCTCACTAGTTAAAGTGGACAGCTAAGGCTCTCTAAATTAAAAATGACATTACCTCATCAGTTAAAATCGTGTGCCAGCTTTGTGTATATCAAGAAGAAAATAAAGCTGACGTTGATGGAACTGAGTATTAACATATGTGCATTATTGTATTAACCGTACTTCCTTAGCTGCATCTGATGTTTCCAGTAGTAATCACTGGCCTGCTGGCCTCGCTGTCCCTTTGCAAGACTATGGAAATACACACAGGAATCCTTCCTCTCTCCATCTTTGGGAGATGCTTTGTATGTTAAAAGACAAAGGAAGAAGAGGAGGAGGATGAAGAAAGCATTATGTTCAAAATCCTCATTAGCCTTTACAGTCAGCGGGGGGCAATGGAGAGAACACCATCTCTGTATTCATTAAGCTTCCCCAGTTGGCATTTAGGTAGTAACTCCTTTTATCTGTACTGCTTCACTGACTAGACAGGTCTGAATGTTTTGCTCCACGCTTCTTATAATTTAACTTGTGATTTGAACTGTTGACTGTGTCTGGTCTGGCAACTATGCGTCCAGCTCTGCAATATAGGCTTTTTACTGGAATCCTGACATGGTCTGAATACTAAGTGGCCATATCCTAGTGCGTTTGCCTTCCAGGCACAAATAAGAGAGGTGGGCCAGGCTGTCCCGAGAACTAAGGGCACTTCTTTCTCCCTGGTAGGAGAGACCTCAGCTAATAGAGTGCCAGCCAATTGCAACAGAGAAAGAAGCCAGTTTTTAATTCATATACCTTCTAATGGTAAATACTAGGCCCTCCTCTTGGCACCAGTAAAAGCTATCTTTAAAAGGGAGAGAGGGATTAGAATCTCTTCCCAGCAAGAGATAAGTCCTTGCATCGTTAAGTGCCAATTTTAGGAAATTGAATTATTCAGGGATACAATAGTTACAATTCCAAACAGGAATGCTGCTATCGTCTTAGAACTTCCATTCAAAGTACCACCCAACAGGGTCCTGAAGAGTGTCGCAAATAGCAGTTCATGTAAATATTCAGGAGGGGGTATGCGCACAAGTTGCAAGGGGTGGTATTGCCAGAGAAGTTAAGAAAGCAGCTTGCATCTCCCTCTGGAGTTGATACCAGTTCCACTCCATAAGTTTCTCGCTGGCAAATGTGATGCCAGGAATGCAGCTGGTGTGCCAGCATCCCTCCCTAGAGACTAAATGTGTCACCACAGCAACGCACCCAGCCTGCATTGGCCCAAGGCCCAGGATACTGAGTTTGCAAATTTTGATCCCCTAGTCGGCTGCACATTGCTCTGTTACTGCTGCCAGTGTGGCAAACACTGCATTTCTTGGAATGTCAAGATCCCCAGTCTCCGCAGCAGAGACCCACCGAGGTGACAATGGAGGCTCCTGTTTGACTCTCATTCTAAACCGACACGCTCCAGCTGCTAGAGGGACTGGCAATTGTGTCTCTGGAATCTAATTCGTAAAAGCCAGAGGAGGGCTCAGAAGGCCCACTCTTCTGTCCATTTGGAGCCTGCTGTGGCAGAAGAGTGCTCCAGGTGACAAGGAGGCCGCCATGTCTGGCTCCAAAGTGCCCCAGCCTTCTGCGCAGGCACCTGGCAGCGGGGCGCCTCCTCGCCCTGCTCCGAGCGCAGACATGGGGCCCAGCTAAGGAAAGTCCTTCCTCAGACCGCACTCTCCCCGCTAATCATCACAGGAATGAAAAATGTCACCTGGACTTTCAAAATATTCAGAAGACAACCAACCATCCTCCCATTTCTTTTCTTAAATCTTCCTTAAAGCTTTCCCTTTCGGCACTGATTGAGCATCATTAGTGACGATTAGTATGGTAATCATGATGATGGTAAAGCCGCCTGCATTTCCTGGGAGGTAATAGATCTCTGCACCTAGCCCTTTCACAATTCACACTTTCCCAAGGCGGCAGTTTTAGGATGTGACACACTGGGTGGCTCTTCTCACGAGTGCCCCGGCCTCAGAGCTCAAGTTTCTTAAGCTAAAGGCCTTTGGGCTTACGTCCCCCTACGCTCACCCACCTTGGTATATACAGGTGGTGAAAACATTTTGAATCCTAATAGTAATCACGAGTTAGGTTTCCCATAAGAGTGATAAAAGAATAAGGATTTCCTTCTAAGAATTCTTGAAAGGATTACCCAGGGATTATTTTTTCTTTTGGAAAGTTTGAATTATGGTTTTAGGAAAATGGCCAAGGAAGGGGAAAAGTGCTGGGAAATGAGAAATGTGTTCATTCAGTGGCGAGCGGTTTCAGGGCTTTGCAGGTACACAGTGCTGAATAGACGAACGGTGAGCGTTACCTAAGTCGGGTTTTCTCCCGCAAGGACAAACGACCCCTGACGCTCTCTGGTGGAGCCCGTTAATGGAAAGGAAGCTGATCCCCTGCAGGGTGTTGTCTGTGTGGGGAGCTACTGTACCAGCCCCCTCACAGCTTCTGGACTTTCTCGCCTTGAGAAGGGGGATTTTAGGTAGTGGTGTCTTTTTAATCTCCTTCCAAGAGGATCTACCCCCATGTGAATATGCATATTAATAATGGAGAAATTTGATACCTGACATCATAAACCAGAGTGAGAAATGATGCTGGCTCACATAATTTTCACCTGCAAAAATGTGTTTCTTTGGATCTTTGGTTTATTTTGCACAAGGCATTAATGGCGGTCCCAACTGAACAACCTGTAAACGATAAATGTGCTGCTGTCCAAGAATTGCCTTACGGACACCCAGAAGAGAACAGATTTTCTCGCAGAGTATTAGAAAGAGGATTTGGAAATAAAAATATACAATGATGGAACTAGGAGGAGCCAATTAGTCTGCATCTGTGTTTCTGAGCGATTTTACACGAGATTCATCCCGTAACAGTTCTGGCTTGCTTGCAGTGTTCTAATCAAGAGACATGAAAAACCTTACAAGGTTCATAGCATCCTATCTAGTGAAAGCATTTTTTAGAAATCTGTTCTAAAGAAATGATTTGGAATAATGTCAAATATTTATGCAAAAGAGCATTGCCTGAAGCTTTATTTATAATAATGGGGAGAAATGGAAATAAGGCAGACAGGAAGGAAACAAAAAGGAATTTACATACATTCATATCATGAGATATTATTCAGCCATTAAAAAGCATGTTCAACAAAAGATCTTTTTCTAACATATGAAAATGCTTATGATATAAGAAGCAAAAAATCAGAACATAAACCCCTATATATAGTATATTCTCAATTTTTATTCCTACATAGTAAAAGAACTGAGAGGACATATGGGGAGCTGTTAATAAGTGGTCATCTCTGGGTAGTGAGATTATGCTCCTTACAGTCATTTCTGTATTTTTCAAAAGTTTTACAATAGACAAATGTTCCTTTGCAATCAGATAAAAGTTATTTTTAAAAAGCATTAACTACCTGTAACTAAAGTAGCAAATCAATACTTTATTGCCTAGCTAACAATTTTATATTTCTTGGTTAGATAATACTATCTTTTATGATATTTTATTTGGAAGTAAATCGAATGCTTTGCCCTTTTTTTTTTAAACAGCTGAATCAATGAGGTGCTCTGTGACTTTTTTTTTTGGTACTAGAAAGTTCAAGTGAATTGGATTTGATCTCATACTGTCTGAAATGCTGGCAATAACACTTGCCATTTGCACGTAATTTCCATGTTACAAAGTGCTCTCAGATGTGTTATCTCACATAGTCTCCACAGCGATCCCAGGAAGGCAGTTACCAGGTGGTACCATCCCCGGAGCCCAGAGCTGGGAGGCACTGGGTAAGAGACATGCAGGAAGTAGTTTGTATCCTTTCAACACTGCCTACTTTGGGGCAAATTTGGTTCCAATATCTGCTCTTGTTACTCCTTTTCATACATATTTTGGGGGTGTGGGGAATAGGTATGGGCTCTTATTTTAGAATTATTCATTATAAACTCGTAATTCAATTTTTCAACTGGTCATTCTTGCTAGAAAAATGCCATATCAAATAATACTTTACTGATTTTCTTAATGGTGTGCTTAGAGCTATATAAACAGACATCTTGGTGTGTGCAAAGGTATACGTGCATGTGTGTGTGTGAGAGAAAGAGAGACAGAGACCGAGACAGAGAGAGCTCTTGGCCTTCAGGGAGTCACATGAATTGAACGTTTCAGTGGGACTGATGGTGGCCATTGATGGGCTTCCTCCCAGAGCTGTCCTGGTCCTCCTGCTCAGGATGGATGTTCAGGGACCACACGACTGGAACCAAAGCCCAGCCTGGGCAATAGAGATGAAACAGAAGTGGAGGCTGGATTGGTACTGAATGGGAGCTGTGATTTTGTTTTCTTCCTAGCGCCAGCACCCTGGGCCTGAACACAGAGAGGTCCAGTAAAGATGGGACAGGGCAGCGCCTGGGTCATGCAGGTCCATCCACCCCCCATGATGAGTAAGTGGGAGGGGCAGGGCCCTCTGACCACCACCAGGGCTGGAGCCCGCCTGGTGCCCTCCCCCAGGATGGAGTCGGCAACGCCCTAGATTCAGAGCAGGGAGAGGGCAAGGGCCTGAGCCTAAGGCCCTGCCAGAGAATCCCTTGGCATTTTCAGAGGAACAGAGAGGCTGGGCTATGACCTGGCTCTTGTCCTCGCAGCTCATAGCCTATAGTCAAATGCCAATTTCTATGAAAGCCATTCTAAATCTGTATAAAATTTTAATTTTTATCAACGGAATATTGCTTTGTTTGTTATATTGTCATATTCTCCTTTGACGTTTGTTTCTAATTGGGTAATTTTCCTTCCTTAAAATAATGTCAAATATTTTTCCTAAAGATATATTTTTTCATATACATATTTTTCTCTTTCCCATATTCACTCTGTGAATTACAAGCAGGACTGTAGGACATTAGCCTTTGATCTGGGGCCCATTTTCACCTTTTATGACACTTTCTAAAATTCAGTTTTCCTTTCTTGTAGTAATCCTTTAGATACACAGCCTCCCAAGTCTAACTTCTAATTACTACTTCTATACTTGTTATGTGTTTATACATATTTGCACCAAGTACTATGCCATTGACACTGTCTGCATTTTTTTTCAGTTGGGGTATCCTATGACATATGGTTCCCCATTCATTTGAGGAGTAGAGTAGCATTTTAGCAGCATTTTCATCTTCCCATCGAGTTCCTTCACTCATCTTATCATCTAAACTTGGGTTCCATCTATGAGTAGACTGAGGGTCCAAGGGTTTTGCTGTCTGTTTAAGCTTCCAAATGAGTACAAGTTCCAGAGCCCACGTGTAACCGCCTGCTGGTTGGGCCCACGCCACAGTGTGGGAAGAGCACAGAGCTGAAGAGACCAGGCGGCTTTGCTCATCAGCTGCTGGACATACTGAAGCCAAACCATCTCTCCTGCCTCCTACTCCATGATCATCAATGGGACGCCAGACCTCTCACCTCTCTTGTAACAAAAAATTGCTGCAGATGCTTTTGTCTTTTGTTATGTCATCATCCTCTTGAAAGGCCTACACACTGTTACTCTTGTACTTGTCCACAGGCTTCTAGGTAATTCTCCTCCAGGAAATTCCAACACCATATCGTCCCCCTAAGCCAGCGCTGGTGGTCTAGTGTTAAGGTTAGGTGCTCTCACCACCACAACCCAGGTTCGTTTCCCAGTCAGGGACCCACACCAACCATCTGTTGGTTTTCACACTGTGGCAGCTGTACATTGCTGTGACGCTGAAAGCTATGCCATCAGTATTTCCAATACCAGCAGGGTCACCCATGGTGGAGAGGTTTCAGTGGAGCTTCCAGACTGAAACAGACCAGGAAGGACCTGGCCACCCATTTCTGAAAACATTGGCCATGAAAACCCTGTGAAAAGGAGTGGGGCACGTCTGATAGAGCACCAAAAGGTGAGAGGATGGCGCAAAAAGTCGGGGCAGGGTTCCGCTCTGCTCTCCACAGGGCGCTAGGAGTCGGAATCCTAACAACAAATAGTCCACCTACCATCTGTCCCGTGATGTGGCCCCTCTGATTAAGCTTAGTAAGGGCTTCTATATGCATCATAGTCAGACAACCTGTTCTCAAACAATCAGAGTACAGTAAAACTCATAAAGCTAATCTCACACGTTAAAATTTTTATCTTTAAGCTTTTGTAACGCCTCAGGGCCATAATAATAAATATTGATAATTTTATTGTAGCTATAAAAAACTGATGATTAATAGGTTAGATAATAACACAATAATATGTATGAGAGTTAACAGTCCCAGGAAATACAGTATTACAAAAGTGAAGAAAGAAAATATTAAAGAAAAAAGATTTACTGGAGTAAAATTAAAAGAGATACTAAATGGATTTCACTGTGGTAATGCAAGGGGGTTACAATTGACTGTGTGAGAAAATATGAGGGCTGCAATGAGCCATGGCTGGTCAAGACCAACTCGGAACGAGAGAAACTGAGATAAAAAAGGTGTAGCAGGTAACAGGTGAGTTTCTGATGCTGCAGCGCAAACTGCCACAAACCTGGGAGCTTAAAACAACGCACATCTATTAGCTCACAGCTCACAGGGCAGAAGCCTGGCATGGCGTGGCCGGGCTCTCTGGCCAGGGCACCACAAGACCAAGATCAAGGTCTTGGAAGGGCTGTGTTCTCATCCTTAGTGCTGTGTCCTCGTCAAAGCTCACACTGTTGTGGCAGATTCAGTCTCTTGCCGTTTGTAGGAATGTGGTCTCCATTTCCTCGCTGGCTGTGAGCTGAGGACTGCTCTCAGATCCCAAAGCCAGCAACAGAGACTCTCCCTCACACTGAATTCTTCTCACGCTTCAGAACGCTTCAAGAGAAACCGAGTCCCTTTTAAGGGTTCACCTGCTTAGGTTAGGCTCACCCAGGATAATCTCCCTTTCTTGAGGTCAACTGATTTGGTAACTTAATTAAATCTGAAAAATCCCTTTGCTCCAGCACCTAGGTTAATGATTGACTGAGTAACTGAGAGAAGGTGTGTGTACACCAGGGACTGAGGATCTTGGGAAGCTTCTTAGCATTCTCCCTACCACAGGCACCAAGTTCTGGTAGGACACACGGAGCTCGGAAGCTGCTGTGGAAACCAAAGGCAGGAGGGACCGTCCACTTACATCACCTAAAAGATCAAAGACCCGTAGGATGCAGGGTAAGACTAAGGGCAGGATTGGGAGACTGAGCAATGGTGGAAACTTTCTCACTGTTCTCATGTCATATTGGCTGTTGGTTCAGCAGCCCTGAGCCCACAGTCATTGCTTGCAGTGAAAAGGAAAGAAGGTGCTGGAGTGAGCCATTTTCTCCTGCTCTAACAAAAACAGAAACTCCAAGACTGTCAAACACATATGTTTAAAGACAGAAAAGGGATAATAACTTAATTCAGAAATAAATATGTAAAACAATTCAAGACGTGTAAAAGAATGGTTAAAATATATAATTTTAATGGCAAATGTTTGGAATTTGAATTTCTCATTTCTAAAGAAATTCACTTCATAATTAAGATTTATTGGCACGGAAGAGAAAAATCCTTCACATGCGAAAACATTTCTTTGATTTTAGTCAGATTACAAATCCAAAGATGCATTTTAAATGGAAGAGAAGGAATGCCTCCCTTAAAACAACTCTGCTCCAGAAGTGATGGAGTCTTCCAGTGTCAAACTTGCAAAGTCCGTATTTATAGAAAAATTCACATGCCTTTAATTACAATAAATTCAATTCCCAAGTAAAACCGTGACATCTGGAAGATATTAACATCATTTACAACTTGTTCACCTCCCTATTTCATAGAAAATTTTTACTTCTTGCCAACTTTCCACTATTCTCAGGAAAAAAAAGAATTACTTTCATGGATTGTCTCAAGATGGGTTTATCTAGCAAGTTGAGCCATCAAGAAGTGACAGAGGGGGTGTTTTGGACATGTTTACTTTCTTCTTATTTACTTTAAATCCTTATATCTTTATTTCAAAGTTTGCTTGTTTTTTAATAAAGAATATTCTCTTTCTTTCTGCTCCTCTCCTCTCAGACTTCCGAAGGGACTTTTTTTCCAAGTTAACTGAGTCTCTTTTAACATGGTTCAGTGGAGAGAAAGCAGGGGCAGTAAGAACTGGGTCCTGGTCCCAGCTCTGAGCCTCGGGAGCCACTCCTGCACCTTTGCTCTATCAGGAAGTGTCACCATCTTTGACCTCCCACAAGGTGCCAAAGGGAACAGTGAGGCAAGCATGTGCCACCTGCCTGAGCATCAGGCAGTCAAATTAGCCAAAATGGACCAACTCTGATTCGAGTCCTCACACTCTGCCACTGACTAGCTGAGTGCTTTGGGCAGGTCACTAACTAGCCTGTGTGAGCCTCAGTTGCTCACCTGTAAAATGGACAAAATGATAATTCACTTGCAGGATGACAGGGAGGACTAAGTGAAATAATCGACATAACAGCCTTCGCAGGGGATGACGACCCTTTCCAAGCGCGGTTGGAAGGCAGGAGAAGGAAATAGGCAAATACATAGAAGGCTAAATGGAGCACTGCTCTGTTCTCCAAAAGATAAATGACCCAGGTCCAAACAGACCATAGCTTAGGTAGTGCAGGAAACTGAGAGGTGCTATTAGCTATTGTTATCTCCCAGGGGCACCTCTCAGTCAGAAGACAACTAGCTCTCAGAATATGACCAGAACCCAATATTCTGAAAAATACTCTTTGCAATGACAGTAGGTCTTACCCCAGTACTACCACCAAAAATCTGATTTAACCGATTTAAAAATTTAACTGATTAGTTAAAGCCTTGTCAGTAATGGAGTTAAAGAAACCAATTTATATACAAGATAAGTCTTTTTTTAAAAAAAAATCACTAAACTGTTAAGCACTTCCATTGATATACCCAGCTGACTCGACGGCCTGCAGCTGGACCTAGCGCCGTGGGTGCTCAGGCCCCTAACTGGTACGGGGGAAGCAAGAGGCACAACTGCCAGTTCTGGAAAGGCAGTGACTCTGGCTTACAGCACCACGAAATCGTAATCCTTAAGTTTTTTTATAATTCTTTGGAAAAAGAAATAAAGCAATAATTCTGTTTTAGATTATAGGACCTAATGTGCTAACTTTAAGACTTAAAAAAAAAAATCCTGATTCATTAGTAATTATTCGGTGGGGATCTAGGTAGTTTGCTAATCAGAGCTGCAGGAACTCAAGTTGGCAAATACTCGTATTTTAAAGATTTCTGTTTTTTCTTTGCAGTAATTACAGTAGACTCTTTTCAGTGTCAGGCAGGTGAGATTTTCATTCTGGAATGGGGAAGACCCCTACCCCTGAAATGACCACCCATCTTTTCTGAAAAAGTGGAAAGAAAAACGCGCTGGAAAAAGATGGGTCTAGTGACACAGAATAGATGTCTCTTCCTTTGAGTATCACTAGCAGTGAAAAAGTTTGAGCCGAATTTTAGGGCGGGCCATGGGCACTGACCCAAGCAGAAACTGTGCTATTCTGGTCAGTAAACCCCTAAAGTTTACCTGAAGTAGAGACCTCTGAGCTAACCACAAGCAAGAAACATGAATCTTTTAGACGTGGGCCTAATGCATTTATGATAGTCGAATGCAACGCACGTGAGAAAAACAGATCACGTCATAGAGGGATCTTCCTCTGCCTTGATCCCGGATGATCACTGAAAGCAGCACACTGTCTGCTGCAACTCATCTTTAGAGTCCAGCGCGCCCATGCGTAGAGTACTTGTTCTTTTTCATTATTTAAAATTCTATTAAGTCAAAAGGCAGATGTACCAGCCACAGAAAACTGGGCCACTCGTAGTCCTACTAACCTAGCATATATTCTGTAACCCAAATCAGTTTGTAATATAGGGAATAACTTATAGAATGAGAAATGTTGGACATCAAATACGTCAAAGGTCACCTAGGGTTTTCTCTATATTACAACATGCAAATTGGTTAAAAAACAAAATATTCAGAGAATTATTGGTTATCGGCCTAACCATTCATTTACATGTTTTTTTCTTATCGCTGACTTGCCTTACAGACTGAGTAATTAACTTGTATGGAGCAAGCCTTTAACTATCTCTGTGCTGGGAACAAGCTCACGGACAGAAGAAAGGATTTACTGATCTCGGTGGCCTCATGATTTATATGGACTGTAAGGAGTAATTGTGTGTTTAGAAGAAAGGAAAGCAGTGGCCAAAAACATGACCCGTAGTCCAAGAGCAGGAGCGCCATATGATCACATAGCGGGTCAGCCACCGAAATGGCTCTGCGCTTGGAGCCTGGATTCAACTCAACCACAAGATCACTTAATCCCCATCCTACCATCTAGAGTACTCCCCAACCCCAAGATATCTTTATGGCAAGCTTAATAGAAAGGAAAAGGGAATATGGTCAAGTTAGCTACAACAAAATGTCGCCTAAAGGGAGCATTCCCAAATGCACTCTTCTTCTAAGCACAACATAAGCTAGAGAAAGGTGTGAAAAGTTCCCCTTGATAATACTAAAGCCTCAGCTGCAAAAACAAGACAGGTGGGCAGAGCAGCGAGGAGGCTGTGCTTCCCTTCCTTACCCTGACTCGTTATTCCATAAGGGAAGGCGACTATTTTTCACTAAAACCCAGAATACATAAAATGATTTAAACTTTCACTACATTTAAACAGCCTAATTTCTTTAAACACTCCTAATGTAGAGGGCTAAAGTTTATTGCACTTTATGTATGAATAAATGTTTATTAAGAGAATTGATAGTGTAAAGGAACAGAGAGAGACAGAAACAGGGCAGTTTTTTGGCATTTTAGTTCTTGAATTATTTTGGGGCAAATAAATGCTCACCTACAAATGTACAATAAAACAGCCCTTTGAGAATCCTTTCTGGGGGAACTTATTTAAAACATTGCAGGTTCTTGCAACTGTCATATTGATTTTAAAATACTCCATATTTCAGATATTTCATTCATTCTGATGGCTTTTTCCTCTAGTAATGGCACGTTATCTAGATTATATTACTATTGTTTTCATCACTTTCCAATCTGTTGTGTTTGCTCCTTTTTCTTAGTAGGAAGCAGTCAGAGTAGAAAAGTGATCTGAAAATGTGTTCCCCAGAAAACTAACCTTATGATATGCTTCAAGGAAAAAGATGGTTTTTTCCAAAATCATTTGGGAATGCTGCCTACAATGTTCCCTTTGTGAATACTTCAATTTATGTCAGTATATTAAAGGTTCTGAGAGGGCTCACAGGTATGAAACTTCATTTAACTTGGTTTAACCCAACATATGCCAATCTCATTGATCATAAGATCTTTTATTACATAATACCTGTGGAACTAGTGTTTGTCACCAAGTATTTTCCATGTGCTATTTTGAAAAGTCACTTACTTTGCACTAGCCACAGGTCAGAAATCAACAAGAAACTGAGGGAGGGAACCAACTTTGTAAATGATGACAATTTGAGAAGATGCAGATGAATTTAGCCACATAATTCCTTTTCCTATTCTGACTTAAACATTAGGAATTTAACTTGAATCAGTGCTTTGAAAAACTATTTTAGCAACTGTTTCTGGCTCAATCAGTATGAGGCTGATACCTAAGACTGTGCCTATACTTGGTAATAAAGGCTCACCAGGCTGACAAATGCACTTGGCATGGTTGACTTTAGTTTGTCTCTCTGAGGCAGGAGTCAGGAATGCCCTGTTTTTACTACCTAATTAATGTTAAGTGACCACCATGAATAGAACTAGCAAAATTTTGCTGTGGGAAGAGATCTAAGGGATAAAGACCAATATGGCATTTTACAGAAGAGAAAACTGAAGCTAAGGACACTTAAGGGACTGGAACTAAATTTTAAATCCAGTTAGTAGAAGAACCAGAACTTTCTCCTGTATTATGATGAAAGTATTATTTTTATTATGATGAATGTATTATTTTTTAGGATATGATGAAAAAAGTGTTTATGGTCATCAGAGTCTACTTCTCATCTGAGATTCCCACAGAGGGATTGCTCAGCCTTGCTCAAAAACCTATAGGAAAAGGAACTGCGGGCCAGCCTGGTGGCGTAGTGGTGAAGTTTGAGCACTCCACTTTGGTGGCCGGGGTTCACTGGTTTGGATCCTGGGCATAGACCGGCACACCGCTCATTAAGCCACGCTGTGACAGTACCCCACATGGAAGAACTAGAAGGACTTACAACTAGGATATACAACTAAGTACTGGGGCTTTGAAGAGCAAAAAAAGGAGGAAGATTGGCAACAGATATTAGCTCAGGGCCAATCTTCCTCACCAAAAAGCATACATTGAAAAAAAAAAAAAAAAGGAAGCACACTGGTCCGGACAGGGAGCACATCCTGCCTCTGACGCCCTGGTGATTAACTCAAGTCTCCCTTTGCCTTGGATCTGTTCCCTCAAAAATGTTTCTTCAGTATTTAATGCAGCTTCTACCCATTGACCCTAAGACCACATTTAATCCCTCTTCCACTTGAGAGCCCTTCAGTCATGAGGATAATCATCATGTCCCTAAAGTCTCTAACTTTTTTGGTATTGTAAGAAGAGAAGAATTTAAGGAATCCATTTATTAGACTGACACTTTAAAAAAAACAGGAGAAACACAGATAAGTAATGAGACCACTTCTGTAATTGCTCCAAGGTTGTTGAGACATCATTATTTTAGCAATACAGGGATGGTGAGCACTTTGAAAAGAATGCATGTATTTCAAGGACTCTGTAACAGTGTTTTGGGGACCTGGGGTAGAGTCTGTGCCACAAAGGGCAGGGTGGATGCTAGACTTCTGTTCTCCTCTCTGTTCCAAAACCTTCTGTGCTTCCTTCTCCCTCCATTCCGACACTTTCCACCTCTGCCCTTCTTATTGATTTGGGAGGTGAGGTCTTGTCTGGGAACAAAAACTGGCTGCGGAGCATGGATCCAGGAAATGGAGAGAGGTGCAGAGCAGAGGAGGGCTGACCCAGGTCTCGCTGTGGGCAGACCAGGAGCCGGAGGGACAAAGAAATGCTCTCCTGACAATTTAACAAAAGCATTTTCCACATCTACTTTGAGGGTTGGCTTTCTGATGCCCAAGAAAGAATTTAACTTATTCCACTGATTTTTCTTTTACAAACTAAGCATGCCAAACAAGAACTCCAAATTCTGGACAGAGAACATTCCTATTTTTGTAACTGTTACATTTCTATGTTGAATTTTCTCTTACTCCCTCTCTCCTCACAATACTATGTAATCTCATGTCAACCTATAGTCCTTTTAACATTTGTGTGTGTGTGTAATTGAGTAGGATTATCGCTGCCCTGTAAAAATGCCATTGATTCAGGATACTTTTCTTAATGACTCAGGTTGTAATAATTCTCCTTCCCAGACATACACAAAATACCCATTTTCACTAATTAAACACACACATAGACTTCATCATTTTTTTAACCTTAAAATAGGCTTTTGTAAATTTAGAAGTCAAATAGCCCTTATATCAATTACTTACTACTGAATTCCTCACAATTATTCACTGACGAATATTCACTCAGAAACAGAGGTTAACAGTTCAAATACTAACGAAGCGGCAGAAATGTTAGATTTGGCTGTCATTAAAAATAATAACTTCAACTTGATGTTTTTCTAATTTTTCTTCTTCAAAATCCAACGTCTTCAAAAGTACTTTCCCCTTAATGTGTGACAGGCATATTAAACACAGGCTGTGTAAATGTTTGAACAGTAATAATATTGATCTCTTCAATGGAAATTTTCAGTACAAATGGTAGAAGACCATTAGCAAAAGCTTTGATTTTTAGTCCCATTATGCTTTGCAATTAGGAGGAAAGTATTCTTAGCATGTGTGATATATATAATTTTTGGTGAAAAAAGTAGTCATAGCTTATATTTATGTAACACTCTTTTCTGAAAGGCTGACACGCCTGTTTTATGCCTGTTATTGTTTTACAGGCTTGAAAAGAGAGAGTGAACAGGTAGGACCCCGTGACACGACAATGTCTTCACTGCAGCTTTGTCCACATCGCTACTAGAACAGCCAGTCAATTTCGTCAAGCCACTGGTTTCACAGGCAGTTCTTTACTGAATTGACTAGTGAATCGACTGAATTCACTCCAGAATTGTTCACCCAGAGTTGCAGAGAAGTGCCTGCAATGGAATCAAGAGTATGAACGATGCCGTTCATACTGTAGACAGAGCCGGCTCTTCATCCTTGGGTCTGGACCTCGCTGTCAGTGACTGGGAAGTGAACCAATAGCATGGGTGCTAGAGAGAAGGCAAAAGAAATAGAAGTTGTGCCAGCAGAAGATAATTCAAGGACATTTCTATAGCAGGATGTTTTCAATGGCCTCCCGGACATGCTCTGCTCATTCTCCACTTCAGAGTTGTCTCAAGGTTGAGTCAAGCTTTTCTGGGGCAGCAAACCACACGGTGAATTTCCTTCTTGTTCTAACTCAGACTTTTTAAAACCAGTGTTTAATGTGGTTAAAATGAATTTTGATGATGGCCTTAAAAAAGGGAAAACATAAAATATAAATCCTAGTGGATAAATGGCAGCGTAAAAGGAAATTAGAAAGGGTGATCTGGAAGTCAAATGCATGTCCAGCTATTAGCTGCAGGGTTTTCATTTTAAGGCACAAACTGGAAGAGCCATCCCCCGGCTATTCCTTGGGGTCTCTGCTCCACACCTCTGCCCACTTACCACCCCTGGACAGTATTAGCTTTCCCAAAGGTCAGGGACAACTGCCCTGATGTCCCTCATCTGAGGATAATTGCACAGAATTGTGTTGGCATCACTTTCCTAGAAGTTTCTCTTTTCTTACTTCTGCTGATCCAAATTCATTCTTTTAAAGCGCAACTCCAGGTTCATTCATCCTCTGAAGCTTTTCTTATACTCAGTCACCTGTAAATGTTTCCTCCACCTGGATTCACAGGGCCCTCAGTTAGCTAGGACTGACCAAGTGATGACGAGTTTGCCCAGTGTTGCACTGGAATTATTTTTTAGGTGGTACCATGCCTTATTTATTTCCCTGATATGATTATACTTCCTGTAGGTAGAAAATATGTCTCTCTATTTATCTTGGATTTTTCTGAGAATCAGAAACAAAACTGTTTCCCTGGAAATAAGTTCATACTTGTTGAGAAAAAAGAATAAATAAGAAAAACTAGAACAAACATTGCATAACCTAGGTAGTCCAATTATTTTATATTCTAATTTTAACAGCATTTAAACTGAACCTTCTAAATTGTTTGCTAAACAGTTCTGGAAGAAAATATCTTACACTTTCAGAAATTTTTGCTACAGATGACATAAATCACTTTTGGGAAATCTGAAGGCACTGGGTGTTCTGCTTGTGTTCCAATTACATTAAACCTTATTAAAATAGCCATCATGACAACAACATCTCTTCAGAAGAGCACACCAAATACTTTGGGGCATAGCCTCATCTAGACGATCTGGGATTTAGGTACCTAACTCCTATTAGTGATAATAAGTATTACGTCTATAAATCCCCAGACACTTATGTCAATCCTGTCTGTTTCAGTTTCCACAGGTGGAATGGTAGTTCTAATGAGGTCCATGTCTTTGAGATTTCTATTTAGAAAATAAAGTGTTTAGATCTCAACCTTGCTGCGCTCTCTGGTAGTGTTACGGATAAGGGTGACATTTATGCATTTCACAGTGTTTGTTGAGGAGCTGTAATTCATTATCGTTTAAAGAAAGTTCTTCCACATAAAGTCTCAATCCAGCTGACGTTAGTGTGTTGTAGCAGCACATACAAATCGTAAGTTTTGCCTAATGAAGCTGTTAATTATTTTCTCCCCCTTAGTTCCCTCTCTGCATATCTCTCTCCTCTGCTTCCTTCAATTGGGGGCAAAGCATCAAAAGGCTTCATAGGCTTTACTTTATCACTAATCTTCTGAGGGCACTACACACAATCCTTCTCTTTTCTTCAGTGCATGAACATAAAAATTCACCGCCATTTGTACTTAAGGTCAGTATCTGTGGAAACCAGCATTTTAGACTATTTTTTTCATCACCTGAATTTCAAATTCTTATCCTCAAATGCTTTTTCCCCGCCTTAAATCCAGAGCCTCAGCAGAATAGTGCACTGTGTCTCATAATCCTGTTCTGTTATACGGCTTACAGATGGAAATTACAGGTTTTGTTCTTTTATTTCTCCTTTTTAGTATCTAACTTGCATTAAAATGGAATATAAGTCCAGCAGATACCTTGCAAGTGAGGATGTATATCATGTCTGTATGGGATATATTTATACGTACATATATTCACATAAACATGAGCATAAACACAATCTTATCTGTTTAAGGAAGATATTTACAAAATAAAAAGATTCTGGATCTATGCTGGTTTACACAAAATGTTGCCATTTGGAGCCAATTTTGCCTGCCTCTGCCACCAAGAGGTTTTCTCAGCCATAGGAGCCACCGAGGCAGGAGGGGATGACCGACCCCAATTAATCCAAACCACAGGACTGACAAGTGATTAACTCCAGTCGTCACATGATTAGACCTCGTCGGCAGGTCACAACCTCGCCTGTCAGTAACTTGCATCCAAACTCCTTCAGGAAAGGGAAGGAAATTTGAACACGGCACTTGTTAAGCCAAACTCAGTGCAATTGCAACAGAGCCTGTCCTCTGTGCACGCCTTCTCAGAGGAGGCCGATTTCCAGTTTTTGTTAAATTAGTTTCATATCAGTCAATACTTGTTTAAAAACAAGTCATAAGTCTCTGTGGCCTGTGCACGCTTCAATTACCTCTGATTATTACATCAAGATTCACAAACGAGATACCGGAGTGACTCTTACATACTACAAAATGCTATTGAGACAAACTAAAATTCAATTTCAGAACAGATTGCAATAACCCAGCAAAACGGAGCGGGGGGAGAGGAAGTTGGGCGTCGAGGTGTGCCGGGCATTGTTAAACGCAAGACGGCATCTCACCTAATAATTTAAACATGGTCTTGGGGCCTGACATTTTTAATGCTTTCTTGGTCTCTTTGTTCTGGCTCTGTGTGTTCTTGCCACTGTAGGGTGCCGTGCATAACGGGTTATGGATTAAATACCAAGCCTCTACAGCCAACAGCACTTTCTGCAGGGGAAAATGATCGGGTACATTTATAAATGGTCACTCCATAGGTGTCCACAGAAAGCAACCTTTATTCAGGGCTTTTAAAAGCTGCCTGCATTTTAGATACAAACCAATCTATAAAGCTGCCAAGTTCAAATTTTCAGCTATTATCTGGGTGAGACGTCTCAGGCACCTTGGTAGGCTGATTTGACATTTTCGTTGGCACAAATTAAGATCCCAAGCTTAACCGATGCAATCTGGTTCTAAAAATTAATTGAACTTACACAATCCCCCTGATATGCAGCCTATGGCTGGCGTTTACTTTGTGATTCATCGCATTTGGATTAATCTAGAGGGTTAAGAATTTTACGCTTGAGGCAGCTCTGACTCTGAAGAACAGAAACATACACATATTTCTCCTATCATTTGTTGCTTCAGGGCAAGAAAAAAAAGAAAGCCACTGCAATTTGGAGACAAGACTTTTCCAGACAACTGTGAACAAGAGCTGCCATAGTGCACTGCTAAACAGAACTGTGTTGTAGAAATCTAGAATGCAGTAAGAAATTAGTGGGAGCACACAAAGTGGATACAAATGTACAATTTTCAAAAGAGATAGTGTTGGCATGAATTCTAGAAAAAACTCAAGCTTGCAAACTCATTTATAATAAACAGTTAAAACACAGGTTATAAAAGTGTTTCTTGGAAGCAGAGAATCAATTAAATGGGGACAAAATTTAGAAGAGTTATATATTAGAAATATATATGTATGTGTATATATAATATCATAGAGAGAGAGAGAGAATTATGTATATCAATTTTCAAGGTGAAGTGAACTTGAAAATTGTCTGGTTCAATCTCCTTATTTTTATTTATTTATTTTTTTATTTCTTTTGAGAAAGATCAGCTCTGAGCTAACTGCTGCCAATGCTCCTCTTTTTGCTGAGGAAGATTGGCCCTGAGCTAACATCCGTGCCCATCTTCCTCCACTTTATATGTGGGATGCCTACCACAGCACGGCATGCCAAGCGGTGCCATGTCCGCACCGGGGATCCGAACCAGCGAACCCCAGGCCGCCGAAGCGGAATGTGCGAACGTAACTGCTGAGCCACCGGGCCGGCCTTCCTTATTTTTAAATATAGAAACTGATACCGAGAAGTTTAGTTGCCCCAGATCACAGAGTTAGTTTTAGCACCAAAGAACCCAAGGCTTCTGACTCCCTATCTAGAACTTTCCACAGCCTTACCAAATATGTTTCCCACTTGTATCAGTTAAGAATGCAAACCTTCTCTACACATTTTCTTCTTTCCTGATTATTCTTAAAGAACAGAATTCTACAGCTGTGGACCCTATTATATTTCTAGCAAATTTTTGGACACTAAGCAAAGTAATTTAAAAAATCTTCACTCAAAAAATATAGATCTTCAAGCGCTCTGCTGGGCTTGGTTAATGCTTAATTACAAGTAAAGGTAGAGAAGAAAGTAAGATTTCTCCGTGTCTGCCACATGCTGACTTTGACACTGAACTTCAGTAGGTGAGAGAAAAAAAGCATCTGAGTATCTAGTGGGAATCAGGATTGCAAAGGGCTTGGACAGGCTCCTTGAGTCATTTGTGCAACCCCCTCCAGTTCAGGCAGATGAGCAGATTTGTGTCTGTCCTGCCTTTGTTTTTTTTAAAGATTGGCACCTGAGCATACATCTGTTTCAAATCTTCTTTTTTTTTCTTCTTATCCCCAAAGACCCCCAGTACGTAGCTGCATATTCTAGTTGTGAGTGTCTCTGGTTGTGCTATGTGGGATGCCGCCTCAACATGGCCTGACCAGCCGTGCCATGTCCGCACCAGGGATCCGAACCAGCGAAACCCTGGGCTGCCGAAGTGGAGCTCATGAACTTAACCACTCGGCTACAGGGCCAACCCCCTGTCCTGCTTTTAAAACCCGGCAAAGAAACCTTCTCTAGCAACTTATACCTGTATTCCATAACCCCTCCTTTGAAGAAAATTGTAGAAGACAGTTCTAGTCTGTCTTGTTCCAGATTCAGACCATGTTTTCTCCTTTTTAAAATTTATTTAAATGTACATATGCACATATACTTAAAGACACAATCTGTTTTTATCCCAGAATACTTAGATTCCCTATGTCTTTTTCAGATGAGATAAGAAATGTTTATAAAATATCAACTTTAATACAGTAATCCGGACAAGGAGTTTTCCTAGGCTTTTCCTTCCCTGGAATATTTTTGGCTCAGTAAACTTTAACTCTAACATCCTTAGTAGATATCTTGGCATCCAGTGCAGAGGAAAACAGAAACAGTGCTTCCTTAGAATTTTAAAACCTGTTTGGACTATTACATCTTTATAATGGTGATAGTATATTCCATCACAAACAATTAATTTCGTTGTGCTAGAAACAAGGAAAACTAACACGAACTGGAATTACAAAAGAGAATTTGGAAGGCATCTTCTCTGATTGCTAAATGTTAATGGATAAGGAACCAGAGCCACTTGTAAGTGATATGGACTGCTACAGGTCACACAACTGACAGTCTGCAGCAGCGCTGGCTCTGGACTCTGGATTCCCTCCTCCGAATCCAGCACTTCTTCCATTAAAACACGCTCACTCAGTGTTCAGCAAAGGCGAGAAAACAGAAAACATATTCACCATCTTTGAAGGAAGAATGTTTGATATCTGCTTACAGCACACATACCCATACACACACACACTCAAAATCCACAAAAATCCCTTAAAACATAATAGAAATGTGGCACTATTACCAGACTGTAGACTTATCAATTTTTCATACCCAGGTGAATGAATAAATTTCTCTCATCCATACACAATGTATATTCCTTTATCCATCACGGTTGCAGTGCGGATAATATCCTTTTTTCAGACAACCCAAAGAAGTCACTAATACCAGTTAATATATTCTTTATTTCATGTTACCGTTGAATAAGACCATGAGTGAGCAAATTCAACTAAGTAGGACTTATATAATATCAGAGTGAGTTCGCAGCCTCAAGTTAAAATCAGAGTATTTCTTTCAATATAAGATGTTGACCGCTTACTGACTTTTAGATACGCGTGTGGTTCATGTGGTGGTGAGATTCCTGCATATCTCAGATGCCTCAGTGAGTGCTGGATTTGGAGCAAAGCTCCAGAGTGCGAGAATGTAGCATAAATCTAACGTGGTACCTGACTTCCCACTGATGTGTGTGTCACTCTTTCCGGGGTTTGATCTTTTTTACAGAGTAATGTTTCAGCAAAAGCTATTTCTAGTAACTGTGCTGAGAGATACAAGGGGCCAGAAAAGCAAGTATTTGAAAGTTAATGAGGAAGAAAAGAAGAAATATGCCCTTCTTGTGAAATCCTGGAGGGTTCACCCTGTAAGTGAGCCTGTGAGAGACCCAATTTCCATTTTTTATCTGAGCAATAAAAATAACATTACAAGGGTCACATTTCCGCAGTGCCACAGCTGCCAACCCGCTAAGCTGCTGGAGTTAGCTGCGTAGCTGAAGCAGGGAGCTGTGATGGGGACAGCCTTGGCCAAGAAATCAGGAGGGCAGAGTTCTAAATCAGATGCTGGTCACTTTACCTCTCTGGGTCTTTGTCTCCTCATCTGCAATCTAAGGGGATTGCCCTAGAAGATCTCTAAGTCCTTTTCCATTTACAACACACCTCGATTCAAAAACAGTCATGTTGTGCTCTGTTTCATCACAGCCCCTGATCAGAGTCCAGAGCCTCTGACTTGCCCTGATACTATTTCTAATATGTGGGCAATGGATCTCAACCTGGTCATTCTTCAAGCATCAAACAGTATAAAAGAATTTTAAAATTTTACATTCTCATTTTGATAATTATCTTTTAAAAACTGCAATGCAAACATATTCTAGATCATCCAGACAGCTGCCATATAAGGAAACCGCCGTGTTTTTTTGTAGCCATTATGATGAAATGTGTGTCAAGTGCAGACCACAGGAAAGCCTGCCTCCCTGTGTGGACAAAGGTTTCTCAGTCATTCAAACAGACACAAGTGGTGGGAGAGGCGAGTCATTCCTTGGGAACACAGGAGTAACGTGGAACTGAACTCTAAAGAGCTGGTATCCTGGCCATCGGCACCATGGTCTAGCCATCAGGAAACTAAGCAGCAGTTCACAACTTATGAGTAGCAGCTCTAGACATAACAAGATAGTGAAGAACTTTTCGTTGAATGGTTTTTTTCAACATAAGATTTTGGGGTACACCATTAAATTAATCCACCATAAATTTAAGCCACCATCAGTACCAATTAAATTAAAAAAATTTAAAGACCATGATGATGGCTAATAGAGTTGTTCATCATGCTGAAACTCAAAGGAAATTCAGTTAATAACAAGTAAAGCATAAAATTGCAAACACTCACTATTATCATGTTACCCAATAACAGGGATTTTGTTTCTACCAAATGCCATCGTTCATCACATCAAATTGATGTTGTTTTCTGAGTGTTTGGTTTTGTAGTTAGCTTGAGATTAATGTGTAAACTTGCATTGCTTTATTTATTCTATGGGAACACCAAGTATAAATAGGGTATGGATAACATTTTGTATATCTATAATAAGTAAGTTAATAATAAAAGTAATTTCCAACACTAAAGATCCATGGGAATGCTTTTCTTTAAAAGGAGGGCAGCATATTCCTCAAGTTTAAGAAACATTTTCTGTTCCTTCACATTTCCGCGGGCCTTTCAGGCAGGGCAGGAACCCACAGCCAGACAGGAAGGTCTGTTTGAAAGCAGGCTGCCTCCTGGCCCACTGACCTCTGTAGTAAGTTTGATTGTTCTGGAACTCTCCAGTCTCCTTTTCCCTTGAGTTACTTTAAGTGGACTTATGAAAAAGGACTCTTTTCATCTTAATCCTGCTCCTTACACCCAAGCCAGCCTGGAGCCATCTGGAAATCTCAGAAGCAGCTTGTTTGTTCTTTGACGAGGAGAAGGACAAAATGTTTCTGGACCCTCAGGGTAGGCCTGGATGCTGACAAGAGAGCTGGGGAGGGTTGATTCCAGCAATAACTGCCCCAGGGGCAGGTCAAGGGGCCGCTCCCTACTCTAGAAGACGAAGGATGGGATGGCAACAGGCAATTGGCAGCTGCTACTCCAAGGCTACACACCACGGATGGTTGAGGCGAGTCAGCCAGCTCCCTGGAAAGCACCCGGCCGCCAGAGCCCAGACAGGATTAGCATTTTAGTCCTAATAATCCAATCTAAACAAAGCAAACTCTTTCCTTCAGCACAACTTCAAATACTCTACAAATTGATTATAAATCATAAGTTGGAAGTCCACGCAATCTGCTGTGCAAACCAAACAGTAAACACTACCGTCTGTAGTGATGTCACACAATTCGTGGAAAACTCAGGGATGGCCATAGGCTTTGTGTCTTATTCTAAGCAGCAGCACACTTTTCAGGGGTAAATATTTCATTTGTAACCCATGAGTTAACAGTTTTCTCCAAGGATGTTCCTAGAAGCCATTTGCTATGAATTTCTTAGTTTCTTTAGATTTAGATTGAATATAAACAAGGATTCTGGAATATTTTTGGGCCCTCTGCAGTTTTCACTTCCTAC
The DNA here is from genome assembly GCF_041296265.1 of Equus caballus. Lineage (NCBI taxonomy): Eukaryota > Metazoa > Chordata > Mammalia > Perissodactyla > Equidae > Equus > Equus caballus. Next base: position 16,097,512 of record NC_091712.1, on the reverse strand, counting down.
CTGATGTCTCATTTAGGCAAAGTGCATTCCAAGGAGCCTACTTCTCCTTCAAACACTTTGGGGCTTCAAGGTAGGATTAAGTGTCCTAAATTATGCAGCCCTGCAGGGCGCAGGGAGGGGAGGGAAAAACAGAGGCTCACACTTTGGTGATTTACTGGGACCCTATAGTCAGATGGGGTATGGCCTCACGGCCCTAGAAAATCAGACTCTTGGTTGCTGCTTTAAGAAAAAATTCCTAGGAATTATATTAACCTCTGAAAACGGCTACCACATTTTCCTGTTAATACACTTATCAACTTCAGTTTACAGATAAAATTCAGTTATCCTATCAATCTTGCTCATTTTGGCAGGCATTAAAATATACGTTTTTCTGGAGCCAAGTAGGTCCCTAAGATCTTGGGATCCCCTGGAAATATTTTTTCAATTGGTGAAAGAGAACTTGCAAGAGAGTCTATTTTCAGCATTTGTCCCAGGAGCAGCATGTGAAAGTCACCTTAAACTTATTTCCTCACTAGGTGACCAGGGACTCCCCTGCTGGGCCATCAGAGATGCAGGTGGGCCCCCTGCAGGCTCTGCTTCACAGGTGCATATTGTCCAGGCTGATGAGAGTCTGGTGGGTCTGAAAGAGCTGACTGCACAGAGCCAGCTCCCTCCCTCCTACGTAGCCTCTGGTCCATTCTCCATAGCCATTCTTTACTCTGAGAAATGCCTCATGAATTTCCAACCTTGAAGTCGAGAGGCCCATTTAATGTCTAACCATATGTAGGGCCTGAATCCCCAAGATCCAAGTGCTCTTCACTTACTGCCCAGGAAATATCCACAAGAGTAGCAGTTCTACAGATGGGGACTCCGAGATCTCCATTTCACTGGTAGGGGAACACGAAGTCCCACAGTTGAGTATCTGGCTGAGCATCATCCAGACCATGTGGTGGTTTTGGCATCAGAAGGACCTGGCTTCAAACCCTCCTTCTGCCCCTTTAAGTTCTATCTTCTTAGGCAGATCTTTTAACCTTTTTATACTTAGTTTCCTCTTTTGTAAAATGAGGACGATAATATCTTGCAGTGTGCTTGTGAGGATTAAAGATTATGTACACACACCACTGGGCCACAGAAGACACCATGTGACTTGTAGCTGTTATTACTACAGGCCTAGGCTGGAATGTGGCCAGAATATAAACTCCATATTCATCCTCCTAATCAAAATACTCCCACCACTACAACTACTATTACTATTATCACTACTACTGTTACTGCTATTACTGTTACTACTACTACTGTTACTGCGATTACTGTTACTACTACTGCTGTTACTGCTATTAGTGTTACTACTACTACTGTTACTGCTATTACTGTTACTACTACTACTGTTACTGTATTGTTAGTACTACTACTGTTGCTGCTGTTACTGTTACCATTACTATTACTGTTACTACCATTGCTACTGTTGCTATTGCTACTGTTACACTACTACTGTTACTACTACTGCTGTTACTACTACCACTGTTAATACTACTATTACTGATACCACTACTACCTGTGATTCATGAGCATTTCCTTGTTCCAGGAACTCTGCTTGGCATTTTCCCTGCATAATCTCATTTACACTCCAATAACTCCACAAGGTACTACCTTTAGGTCCACTTTGTAGTGGAGAGAAATGAGGCTTAATGAGGTTACATTGCCCAAGGTCACAGAGTAAGTGGCTGACCCTGGGTCTGTTTGACCCCAAGTTAGGGCTCTGAAAACCATGTGATACTCTTCCTAAAGAATGAGCCAGACCTGCACTCCTCCCCCACCACCACAGAAGCTGTGCCCCCTCTCCCTCAGGACCACCTTCTTCCTACCCGCTAGGTGTCCCAAGCAGGGGGCCATCAGCCCTGCAGGCTGGGCACAGCACACCAGCCTGGGGGCAGAGGCCTGGATGCTGACCACGGGGATCTCAGTCTACTCTGCTCACCAGAATTATCTCTGGTCTTTGCCTGAGTGCCTCCCCAGGATCTTAGTTCAGGATATCCGAGGCAGAGCCCCGTTTTAGGTATTTTTTAAAAATTGCTGCAGGCACTTGAGTGTGAGGACTGTGCTTGGTTGAGAATCAGAAGCAGATCCTGGCTGCCCCGACAACAGCTGGAGAGCTTTAGGGCAATCACTGGGCCTCCCTGTTTTCCCATCTGAACTCTCAGTTACTGAAAGCTCTCTACTTACCTCGGAGAATCTCTGGAAAGGAAACAAATCATCTGTGTGACTCGGAAAAGTCGCTTGAAAAAACTCATGCTCGGAGCCCTCTGGCTGCCTCCTATTCCTACCAAATCAAGATTAAAAACTCTGCCCGACTTTCAGGACATCTAGACTCTCCATGGTCCTCCGGGTTCTGGCACAACCTGCTCCCTCTCTTTTCTTCCCTGTCACGGGGACCCTCATGTGTGTTCATTTTGGCCTGGATTTCCCTTCAAATCGAAATGTTCCCAATGACCAAATAATGTCACTCCTTTAGATTAGCTTTGAAAGGACAGGAAAATACCTTCCCCCCTCTTTTCGTTGACCTTGTAACAGCGTTAACATCTCTGCACACTTCCAGTGTCCACCTAGAAGGAGGATCATGAGGTCAAGGATGTAAATGTCCAGATCAGAGTGCATTTGTGTGGGGAAGAACTATGCTCAGGGATGAATCTGTCACCGCTTCAGATGAGATCACTGATGCTCCGCCTGGATGGCAGCAGGAAAGGACTTCAGAAGAGCTCCTACTGCGGGCCTGGGCCAACTCAGGCAGGAGCATCCGACAGGAGCATCTGCAGGTGACTTTTGGGTATGTGCCCACAGCTTGACCTTTCGTGCTGACTATTCTCCTTTCCAGGGGTTACTGCCCTGTTCTCCCCTCCACATGAATGAATGTAGTCCAAAGCAGGCGGACGTTTCCACACAAAAGAACACGAATGTGTATCATTCGAATAGGAGAGAGATGCTGCCCCACTTGGGCGACACCCGCAGTCGGGACGAGCAGCGTATCAGGGACCTGTGTGCGGGGAGCACTACGTTTAGAGGGTTTGAGAGTCTGTTTGGCTCCTCCATTCTGAGATTACATTCAGGATTTTTCCTTCAGCCTGAAGTTAGGGAGGTAGGCAGAACAAGGCTGACCTTTGGAGTGGGATTTTCATAAAATAAATAAACTAGATGACAGCATATAAAAGTTAAAAACCTCTTCAGAATGCCATATGTGAGCAACTTGTAAACAGTCCATAAACATCACCTGCTGGGTGCAAGTCAAGCAGGCCGATGTGGAATTCTGTACCAGCACAGTTTCGGCAACGAGGAGCCATCTGGTAATGACAATTTATTCTCTAGTTGGCACAGGACTATGATTATAAAACATGTCACTAGTGACTTGTGTCTGCAAACAGATGAGCATGGCTCACCCTGTCGCGAGGCTGTAGCGCGGGTGGGTGTGGCTCGGCGGTAACATACGTGCTGGTGGTGCCAGGAGAGGGATTAAAAAATTAGTAGGGCGTTGGGTGGAGATCCCCATTCCACAAGTGGGATTGAAACAACCACCACCACACCCAAAACAGTTTTTGAAGGAGGAAAAATTGTTCCTTTCATAGTAAATGCCTAATTTTTGAGCCTTTTTTTTAAAGGGTCACAAAATCTGTGTCATTCTTGGAGAAGAGAGTTAGAAAAAGCAGAGCGAACAGCAACTTCACCCTTTACACACTTCTCTTTTCAACCTCCTAACTACTAATTCTAGAATAATTTATTTTATAAAGGATAATAAGGTCTTCCCTAGATTCTATTTTTCATAAAGAATGATAATAATAAAAGAAAGAAGTTTGATTGTCTTTTCTCCCAGATAGACTTAGTACAGTGTCTCCATGTGGAAAAACTACTTCGGATTTCTCGGACAAAGAAAATATAACTGGAGAAAGTTGGACTGATGGCTTGAGTATTACAGACAAGTACAATAACCAGATATATTTTAATGCCATTACCCCCCACCCATCCAACACAAACCTTTCCAATTATACTTTTAATCAAGAATTCCTTCTTATGTTGTTACTTCCTGCCCTTCTGGGTTCCTATGATATGCAGTTTCCATCCTGGTCTCATCCTGTTTGGCCCCTTTGCATAAAAGCTAAGGAGCCTGGCCCACAGCCTGCCAGGGCTTTTCAAAGCCCAAGAAGTCTGTAAACAGGAAAGATTTCCTCTGAGGCAGAGGGCCCCTCCTTGATCAAAAGATGGCTTTTGGATAAGACTTCCCCCCAATTTTCAGCCATTAGCACTTTCCAGATCAGATGCTCTCTTGGAGGGCACATTACTAGCCATCCATGGCAGAGCTGCTGGGCATCTTGCCAGGAGTCCAAGGGCCACACAGAAATTGCAAGAAGAATAAGTTGCAGCTGCTCTGTCTGTTAATGAGGAGGTGGGGCCTGGAGAAACACAAAGATTTCCTCTGAGCAATGGCCCAGGCTGGGAGCCCCCTCCCAGTTAACAGCCAGGGAGGGCAAGCTGATCAGACTTCAGTTCAGGCTAGGAAAGGGGCTCAGGAGAGCTGTGTGAGGTGCCTCTGGCAGCTTTGGGGACCCCAAAGTTTGGAAATAAGAATAATGACTCTAAACACAAAGGTTGGTTTTATCCCTGTGATTAGTAAGTGGCCTGAGGCCACCTCAAAACCATTTTTGAGAAATAAGAGCATAGTCGATGACTTATTGGTGGGAGACATCATTCCATGTAAAAGTTTGGGTTATGTTTGTTTTTAGAATCAACTTTATTACTTGATAGTCTCAGCTCATGTTTTCAAAGTCAAGTACATTTTTGTCAAAGGCAGTTAATTCTGCCTCTGTAATTTCATTTTAATCTATCAAATTCAGACAAAATCTGTCCCCCAACAGTCACAATATTTTGCATTCCTTTTTAGTGAATCATTCCTGTCTATGAACCTCAATATGTAAGAACGGAGTGAGAGGGAGAGCAATCAATGCTGTTATCTTCTTTCTAAATTGGGCAAATAGATCAAAGTGTCCCCAAACAAACAAACAAACATTTTTAAAAGACCTTCTCTCCTGTCTTGGTCTGATCTATAGAGCTCATCCTTCCTGTTAATTACCTGACAGGAGAAAGGGCACTTTGACTCCTGAACACACGCTCCTCTGGAGCACTCAGCTGGCACTCACAACCTCCTTTGTTTCATTTGCTGTCTAATTATTTGGATAAACTCCATCTTCTGAAATAGATTATACACTTTTAAATCCCAGGGGATTATAGCATAATTCTTGGTCTCTCCCTTCCATGCTCCATAGGTACCAACAGATCAGTAACACTTTCACGTTTAAACTCTGTCTTATTTCATTTCCAATTGACAATGATCAGGGCCTTATTTCATTATCACAGAGAAATGAAGTGATGAGGCCGAAATCTGTCAGTGTGAATGGCTGTTTAGTCTCAATGTGTCTAAGTCAGAGGTTGGTAGTTAACAAGAAGACAGTAAATGTTAAATGTGATGGAGGTGGAAGGAGGAAAGTGAAGTTTCACTCACACAACCAAACTGAGTAACCACTTAGAAAACAGCTTATTTCTACTTCAGTTACAGCATTCGCCGTCTCAGAGTGTAAGATATCTGTTCACGAGTCCTGTCTGCCTCATGGACTACAACTCCTTCAAGGACAGTAAGCAAAGCGTTATTCATCTTTCTGTACCCAGTACCCACTGTGGTATTGGTATATGATATAGACTCCTGAATTTTTTTACTGAATAAGATCAAATAATATTGGCATGGTGATGAGAAAGAACAATTGAAGATTCTGACTTTTCAAATTTTGAGAATCTGATTTTCCCTCAAGATATAAATGAGGGATTCAACCAAATCACATGAGAGAACAAGTATTTCCTGTGTGGTGCTTAGCTGTTCTCGGGAAAGAACTAAATGTAATTTGGGTAACACATCAACAAAGGCCAAACAGTTGAAAATGACTGAAACACATTTTAATAATTAGTTTAGGAGTTGACCCAAGACACGTCTTCACTGAAATACTTTGTATTTTTGGCCTCCACTCCCTTTTCTTTCACTGATTTACTTTTCTTTGTTTGAATGGAACCCCCTCCCCACCAGAAGGACTATATCTTCACTGCTAAAAACTGAGAAAACAAAGAAGAGAATGGGGGAAGAAAACAAACACCACCACAAGAGAACCTTGGCAGCAATTTTCTCTTCTATCGGTTTCTCCATCGGCCACCTCTGTCTTGCTCTACAAGACCTCTCCTGGATGGAATGCCTTGAATCCATTATTGCCTCCCTGGTCCCTTTGCTCTTCAGCACCCAGAGGTACCAGAACTCTAGTACATGATTGTTCCCTAGCAGCCATCCTGATGTCATTATCCAATTCAAATTGACCTTTCAGATAAGCTGTGTCTTTCACTCCGTGCTCTGAGGAATGAAATGGCCATAGCGTGGGCACTCAATCTACTCATCTCCTTTTATTTGTGGCCCCAATTCAGTCTAGGTCTGAATCTTTACAGAAATGGATGGCACTCCTCACAGATGGCATCCGGCCACTGCTTGAAAGCTTCTAGGGGTAGAGGAGCTTACTGCCTTATGAGATAGTCCATCACTAGGGTGGAAATGGAGTAGCAAGCCATGTACCTTGAGTCTAAGTGATGAAACCCAAAAAGCAAAAGCATCCATATAACTAGATTGTTTTAAAGTAATGTAAACAATCAAATCAATTCTTTGTAACTGAAGAATGATCTTCTATAGAACAATGTGCACCATGATGGTGTGTTCTGCCAGGCTACAAATGAGCACCTCGTAACATGACAGTGGCCCAACCAAAACACACAGGGAGAGCAGTGGGGATCAATGGTTTAGGGAGATCTCACTGGTAACTCTGTTCTGAAGATTTGCTGTCATATATTTAGGTGGATAAAAACCAGTATAATGTGCTGAATTGCATTTGTACAAACAGATATAATGTACTAAAACCATTTTTTTAAATGTATGAACATTTCAAGTTAAAATAACTCAAGGCTGAATCTGGACATCCTAGGTAAATCATATTTTATGGAAGTTAGGTTTGTCATGGTATAGTAGGACGGTAATGTCTACCCATTGGTCCCTGGTATACCCTTCGAGATGAAACCAAGGAAGTTCTAAACCCTCGGAAGTAGCCCTTCAAAAGTAGTTGCCAAAGGGGTACATGCATCCCAAAGCACTACACTGTGAATATGCACCACCTGGAACAAACAATGAATAGGAAAAGCAACATGGCTGAAGAGGAAGAGATCATTGTCCTGGGAATCAGCAGAACCGAGTTTGCACCATAGACTCACTCACTGGGTAAGTCACTCACTGTTGAAACTCCAGTTTCTTCATCCATCAAACAGTGGGATTAAAATATAAATCTGAGGTTATCATCTCAACTAGCTGCCAAGCAGTATGTGTGTGTTTATAACATTCTACACATTTTTAAAAATGTGAATTATGCCTAAAAGTTTATGATGGGAACACAATTCTGGGTCTTTTAGTAAAAAAATTTTAACTCCAGCTATTATACATGTAAGGAGGGGTGGTGGGTGCAGGAAAGTTACTGTTTATATTAACTCGCTAAGGTCAAATCCATTTTTTTTTTCCCAACTCTTTGTTACTTGCTTGGGCTGGCCTGCAAACACATTTCTATTATTGGCAAAGAGCTGTCTACATCTAGCGCACATTGTTTCTCAGCATAAATAAGAGAGACAGGAACAGTGAGCATAAAACCACTGCCGGGCTCAGATGTGGTGTTTACCAAGGCAGCTGCTTTTGCATTCTCGGGGTCAGTAGGGTGTGTGTGATTGTGTGTGTATGTGTGTGTATTTATGTAAGATCCAACAGTCTCTGAAAACAACTTCATCCTCTTTTTTGCCATAAAGATTCTGAATTCAAAGCAACTTCAAAAATGATAAGGGAACAAGGAGGTAGGCGACCACTAAAACAATATGATAAAACATATTCTATCCCCATGCTGGTCAGTTTACAAGTTTCTTTGACAGATAATAGCTAATTATCAATGACATAGTAGCTGACATAGTAGCATTATTTAGCAGATTGCACTTAGTTTATTTCCTTAGTGTTTCACACCTTTGCTAAAGGTAGTCAAGGATAACTTAGCTGCCCTATAAAGGGTCACCTAAGGAAAAGCAATTGTATGCTTAACATCTGGGAAAAATATTCCCTGTAGGGCAGGTTTCAAGAGAACAACGTTATTTCTCAGAAGACTTTTTCCTTCCAGCTTCAGGATTTGTTTTTCTAGGAATTGTTTAGTAATTCTGGAATTAATGAGTGACAGAACTTTTGATTGAATCAATATTGACTGAAATTAGTTTGTATACATAGATGTGACTACTTTTGTGGGAGTTGGAGTGACTTTTTCGTTTTTTTTTTTAAGATTGGCACCTGAGCTAACAACTGTTGCCAATCTTCTTTCTTTCTTTTTTTTCCTTCTTTTTTCTCCCTGAATCCCCCCAGTACATAGTTGTATATTTTAGCTGTGGGTCCTTATAGTTGTAGCATGTGGGACGCCACCTCAACGTGGCCCGACGAGCAGTGCCATGTCCACGCCTGGGATGTGAACCAGAGAAACCCGGGCCGCCAAGGGCGGAAGCAGAGTGCGCGAACTTAACCACTGGGCCACGGGGCCGGCCCTGGAGTGAATTTCTTAAGAAAGCACACCAAGAAGAGATGCAGGGCACAGCTACAGCTGCCTGACAGAGGCAAACAGAAGCCTAACTTTATGGACTTCTCCATGCTCTACATATGTTGAAACAACAGGCTGATCCATAGCTTCCTTGCTTAGTTTCCAAATGACCTTGCGACAAAAGCAGATTTACTCCCTTCCCTAGACTATAGCTGGCATTCACCATCCCACAAGCTCCAATCTTCATAAAGGGAACACTGGAAAACTTAGCTCCCAATTCTTGACAGCTGCAAATTCAGATGTTTTCACAGAAAGCAGAATTTCCAGTTAAGACGGGTTGGCAAACTGTGGCCTGCAGACCAGATCTGTCTGACTGCCTGTTTTTGTAAATAAAGTTTTATTGGCTCACAGCCACGCTCATTCACGTGCCTGTCGTCTATGGCTTCTTTCACACCATAGTGAGAGAGTCGAGCAGTAGAGACTGCGATTGTCTTGATAGCAAAGCCTAAAGCATTTACTATCTGGTCCTTTTCAGAAAGTGTGCCAACTCCTAATTTAAAGTATCAATTTATATCATAAAAATTATCAATTTCTTTGAAAATGTAGATGTGGTTTTAAAGTAAATGTCACTAATCTCCCCTACCCCTGAGAATGACCCTCTAAAGCAAGTTGGATAATTTGTATCAAGAATCTTCATACTATCCTTATTGTGCAGTTCAGGAACCATACTTCCAGAAATCTCTTCTTCTAAAGAAATTCTCAAAGATACATAAAGACTTACACAAACAGATGTCCATCTCCACATTATTCAAAATGATTTATAACTGTGAGCAATTGAAAACAATCGAAATATCCTAAGCAGTTTGAATAAAAATTGTTATTTTTGAAAAGATAATGTGATTTTTAAAATGCATGTTTTAAAAACTATTTAAGGGCTTAATATAATGCTTAAAATGTAATTTTAAGAGAAAATGATATGATAAAAGTGTCCACGGAGCATGATCATCTCAATTTTTTTTAACATGCATATTTCTAAATGTGAAGGAAAAAGACTGAAAAAAGATATATGAAAATATAGATAGCATTATCTTTGAGTAGTAGGATTATGAGTGACTTTGTTATGCTTTTCTAATATTTATTTCAAGGAAAAATATGCAGCATGGTTCCATCATACATATGCAACTTCAGTGTGCATACATATATCCACAAAAACCTATTGTACAAAACAGAATGTGGGATTTGCCCAACCACAGAGAAAATTTTTATTTAGAATTATAAAAAGGAAAACAATTTTTTAAAAAAGAATCTGCAGACCTTGAGTTTTAAAAAAGTGATTCTACTGACTACATATATTAGACATTATTCAAAACAAAGAAATTAATCCAAAAATTGTTGTTGGGCTTATATAACAATTAGATTTTAAAGTTTATTTTCAATAACTCTGTGCTCAAGAAAAAGAAATATGTATGCCTTTTTACTTAATTAACAAAACGTTTGTTCCAAATAAAACTCTTCTCCACCATTCTGTGGTTAGCCTATTTCCAGAAAAGCCTGCTTCCACGTGTGGACTAAAGCTGGCAGATTTGTAACACCTGTGCAATCACTTTTTCCTCAAGCCCATGGCAGACCCTGCAGTCTATGATCCACCCCCTTCCAAGAAGTTTCCTCAAGAAAGGCCACTACTAATTTATCAGAAGTATCACGTGACATCAGACATACTTGCCATCCTTGACACAGCTACATAACAGGTTTGGCATGTTAATTCTAATTTCCCAACTTCCCTTAAGACTAAATGGTCAAACCCATTTTTATCAGCATTGATCTTGATCATCTTACTTCAAAAGCAATAGAATGTTGTGTATATATTTCAAAAGCACCTCAAAATGTCTGCAATGGACCTACCGTCTCGCTTTTTACTATTTATGTTACCGATACCATGGTTACTTCAGACCCTAAGATGGAGACATCCGTATAATCATTAACATTTCCATCTCCCCTCAACTCCTCCCACTGGTCAAGTTCTGCCATGTCTCCTTGAGGATGTCTCTTTCTTTCTATTTCTACCGTCACTAGTTCCCTTCAGGAAGTGGATGGGGACCTTTAGTGGGAAGAGATGAAGATGGAATGGTAAGATAAAGCATTCTACTCCTTTATTTAGTCATTAACGTTTTTATTGAACAAGTATTATTTTTGTACCCTGGCTAGGGATATGAGGTAGAAAAGTTTCCTACAGTTTCTTTCTATCCTTTCTGTTTAATTTGTGCCACCTGAAGAACCAGTAAAATGGCTGCCAGGACTTATAAACCAACTCCTGATTGTGTTCAGTCCCCCACTGAAAGATTCCCATATATGAACCACCCAGAGGCCATGTCTCCATCAGCCCTGCAGTGCTGGCTTCTGGCAAACATATACCTTAAAGCAATCCCAAACCATCCTGGGAAGCTTTGGAAGGCACACGGTCACTCTGTTCGTGTCTACTGCTTCCTGAGGGCTGTCACTCGGGACCTGCAGGAGAGTGAAAGGGGACTGAATGGGGCCTATAATTAAAGGCAAAGATGACAAGACCGGAAGTCAGAACTAGCCAGTGAGCGCCAGGTGTGGAGACTAGGCACACGCTGGGCAAGTATGTAGGGTTGGAGATTGAGTAAACCTGGGAAACAAGAGCAGCTCAGAGGAGGGCTGAATCCTAGAAGGTCTGGAACCCCTCAGAGGGCTACAAGTAGAGAGCACAGAGCAACCAGGAACTAACCTGATGCTCAGCCAAGATTTGCCTCAGCCAGACGTTTTTCATATGCATCTTGTTTGAAGCGAGAGCCAGGTCCCAAGTGAAACCTGCAGATAATGAGGATCAGCAGGCTGGAAGGGCATGGAGAGAGCACAAAGGACAGCTCCTGAGGTGGCAGACATCTTGTTTATCACAGTCTTTCTAGAATATAAGTACCAATGAGGGCAGGGAATGATGTCTCTTTTGTTCACTGTTCTATCTCTAAACAGTAACTGGCACATTTCTAGGTGGTCAACAAATACTTGTTGAATGAATGAGCGAATGAGGTGACAGGCAACAGTTGAGGTGCTCAGAGGAAGAATTCTGCTGTCCAAATAAACAATGTTTTGGAAAAGTGTCTGAATTTACCCCAACTTCCAAGTTTCTGAGTTATGAATTTATTACCACGCGTACTTTTTTCTTAGTAGTTATTGTGATGAATGTGTAACAGTGAACTCAGGTTTGCCATCGGTCTCAGGGCCTGTCAATCAACATATAAACCAAACTCTAAAACAACATCGATAAGAAACACGAAGAGTTTACATTTCAATGTCAGTCCCAGGAAAGATGTAATGACAAAAATAATGGGGGTTGACAGTTCTGGTTCTTTTTTATATCGTGGTGTTTAGAAATACTAGACATTTTCCAATTAATGCTTGGAATTAGCTAAAAACCCTAGACGTTAGTCCGCTGTTGATCGTTTGCTTTAACAAAAATAGGACTCAAGAGGACCAAACAGAAGAGAAAAGTATAATTAATGTGTTCATTCATTTCAGGTCCTGTTTACATTTGAATCTTGAATGACTTAGATTTATTTTTTTAAATCAAGTTTCCTGCCTATAATAGAATCATTAACAGAGCTCTCTAATCTTTATTGGTAACACATCTACGCTTAAAGTGTTCGGAAGTGCCCAGTCCAATGTGCCAAGGAAAGGACACGTGCAGAAGGGCAGCAAGTTTTAATCACATTTCTGCCCCTGTTTAGCCTTTGGCAAGTTGCTATATCTTTATATATTTTAGAGATTTCCTTTTAAAATGGGTCTAGTACAAATAAACAATTTCCCAAGGATGTGTGAATTAACCAGTGGTTATAAAGAGCTTTGCAGTGATGGTGTGCTATCAATGCTAAGTCAAATTACAAAATTGCACCTTTGCAAAAATGCTATTGTGAGAATAAACGAATCTGATCATTGTATTTACAGTGTGATTTGCTTCTGGAATAGAATATTCATAATGGGCCTCAGCAGGCAACAATAAGTGCCATCTTATCTCCTGTTGATAGACCACAATTTCAGAAAATTATTTTTACAATGGCGTCTGAATAAGCTCCTTAATTCGAAACTGTTTTACAAATAGATACATAGCTTATTACATAGCTTATGCTGCCTTTGAGACATAAAGAATGAGGTAGGCTTCGTTAACAAAATTGCTGTTGTCACTCCTTCGTATTTTTTCCAATGTAATTTCTATTCTTTACAATCTAATTTTGAAAGACTGTGGGGAAGAAAACGACAGGTGAAAGCTGCTTCTGTGTTAGTGATCAAATCCAAGTTCAGGTTAACATTCAGGTTCTCACTGCAGTCAAATTATACCTCGAACCCGGCTTGTGGCTCATCTAGTTTCAAGAGCAAACAACCCATTCCTGACACAGAATTTCCACTGCCTGCAAATGTTATGTTCAACACCAGCAGAGCCATAAATGCGTATTTCTGAGGGCCACATTCCCAGCTCTTCTAAATAACTGATTAGATAAAACATACCTGTTAATGGGTAGGACAAAGGTCTAGGTAAAAAAGTGGACAATGCCTTGGCATACATATTGTCAAAAGAGAGTCTAAAATATCTGATACAATTTAGGGGTGGGAAACTGACAGAAAATATGTGACTCGGAGAAAAAAAGAGTAGGAAGAGGGGTGGGGTTTTTTGGTAAAAGGCAGGGAGGATCTGGGCTGAGCTGGGGTAGCTCAGATGTGGGAGAGAAGAAAGAAAAGCAGGCGGACTTTCTTGTCAAAGTCCAAAGAAAGGCCCAGGGGTTGGGGCCAGGCTAACTGGTCAGAAAAGACATCTCTGGAATTTGCTCTGCTGGCAACAGGATTCCCCTGCATGGATAGAATCCTGCTATATTGGAGGCAAAAGGGCTTAAAGAGCAGAGCCCACCCCTCTCATTTCACAGACGAGGAAACACAGACCCAGAAAGATTAACCACTTGAGCCCACAGTGACTTAGAGGCCGCATCACTTCTAGAAGCCAGGATCATGATGATTCCTACGGGCTCACACGTGAAGGCCACTCTGTCACTTAAGCAGGTCTCCCGAGGAAACTACGGACGTGGTCAACACAGGACTAGCATGGAGTAGAGTAAGTTGAGGGCATCATCAGGTAGCGCTTCTGCCTCAGCCCCAGCTAATCAGTTACCCCACAGAAACACAAGAGTTTATCATCTAAGTCATTCTGTTCTCTGGATGCAGACAAACCAGAGGTGTGAGAATGAGGGCAGGGTCTGGATTTCTAGACTAGATAGATAACAGAAATATTTGGAAATGGCCCAGAAAACTCAGTGTAAGTAAGGAAATGACACTGGGGAGCTCTTAAGAAATAAGAAACCCAGCTATGGTGGCTGAGAGTCCTTTCTGTCATGGGAGCAGCTGTGCATCTGCCACTTCTGTGTCTCTTCCTCTTGGGTTGATGCTAGCCCGCTGTGACACACAGCTTCAAGAAATGCTTAGGAAACACTGCTCTAGTGAGAGAGGGGTGAGCCGGGGGAACAGCCAAAACCCCTCATTGTCCATTTCAGAAATGCCCCCCCATAGTTCCCCCTCCAGGGCAGCATCTTCATGGAGTTGCACTACGACACAGGACTTGGTGTTGATCTGGGCAGGGGAGTCATCGTGTGTTAACTTCTCTAATGGAGAAGCTCATTTTATACATCTTCCCCAGCAAGCCTGCTATGAGGCTCACACGTGCACTTATTGGGGTTACCAGCTGGAACGGAAGAAGGCTCTAAATTATTTGTGTTGAATTTATATAAAGGTGATTTGGACGTGAGCCCGGATATGAATACACAATAGACAAAGTTTACAGAGTTGTGACACAAAGTCCCAAGAGTTGTGGGCACGTCAGAAAATACTTAGCAATCAGGACATATTAATACACATGTTAATGCATTTTATGCCTCTAACTCCAAAACAGATTATGGAGATGAGTGTGAAACAGAAAGAAAAGCTCCCAGTCAAGCACTACCTCTGCCTATTTTTTGAGATTTAGCTAAAGCTATCCACAAGTAGAAATCTAGGCTTTTAAAAATAGAAGTTAGAGGTTTTCAGAAGAAAAAAATTTGTTTGACTCCACTCCCCAGGAAAATGAAGGGTTTACCACGTAAACGACAAGTGTAAATGTGCATTTTTATCATCTGATTAAGTTAGAGCTTTTCCTAAAGAGCTGACGTGGTTCTTCTGTGCTAGATGAACACAGTGGAGAAGACTCACGGATGTCAGTCGGTCAATTCAATTCAGCTATATAAATTGAGCACCAACTATATACAAAGCACTATGGTGGGCTCTGCAAGTGGGAGAATACAGTGTCAGTCTTGTTCTTGAGTTCCTCGTGAACTAGCTGGGTGGGTAGCAGCAGAATACTAACGATTATGACATGATGCAGACTATTGCAAGGAACGTGAATGATGCATAAGCACAGTTCTTGGGGGCGTCAGAGGACAGAGTAGGGAGAGATCACGTTTGATTGGTAGTTGGTTCTCAGGAATGGCTTTAGGAAGGAAGCATAATTTCAGATGGAACTGGGATGATGTGCAACACTTTGACAGAGGGACACAGGTCCGTGAAGGGCATTTACCTACCCTCCCCACATCTCTGAAGGAAACACCCTATGAGTAAGCGTAGGGAGGAAAGCAGGGGTGAGTTTGAAGAACTCCAAGGAGATCATTTTGGCCAGAAGATACGAGGGAAGCACAGGAGACAAGACAGAGAGGCAGGTGGGGGCAACATGGTGGGAGGCTGAGAAGAAAGGAAGAAATGGTGTTTCTAAGCAGAGGGGAAGAACAAAGAAAGCCCCTTAGCAGACTAATGCAATTGTGCCAGGGGTAGGTTAAAAAATGTTAGAATTTGAGTGGTAACAGTAGAAACATGAGAGAAAAGGTAGATATGAGGGACATTGCAGATACATAATTTAGAAGCTTTTAAACTGACCAGATTTGAGGGATAAATAAGAATCAGAAGACATTCCAGAGTTTTCAGTTTAGATACATAGGGAAGAAAGGAACCAATAAGAGAAAGAAAGGGCAGCAGAGAAGTCATTTGTAGGGAAAGGTGCAAAATTTGATTTCTCATGGTGGCAACAGTCAATCATCCAGACAGTCAACATAACCCAGAAAGAATTCAGAAGTTTGAGTGCAGTGCTTAGGTCAAATCTAGAGCTGGACAGAAATGTGAGTATTATCTGACCTGAGACGCTAAGATCAAAATGGAAATCCAGGGAGAAGACGTTCGGGGCATTCTTGGCAAATGCTCCTTTTTAGTGTTGGAGGAGAAAGAGAAATAGGCCAAAAAGAGATGTGGTCAGAGACCTGGAGAGGAAACCAAGAAGATGTAGTGTCATGAGATGCAGCAAAGAAGAAAGCTCCAATGCATAGAGAGTAGTCAATTGTGTATAATGTTGTACAAAGGTTGAAGAAATTAAGGCCAATGGGTTCGGGTTTTAGAAGAGTAATTGAAGTATACCATTTGTGCAAGCAGTTTCAGTGAACTGGAGGGGACAGAAATTATGCTGAGAAGAGAAAGTTTAGTTCTGGAGTATAGATACCACTTTCAATACCCTTGGCCGTAATAGGAGAGAGAAAAAGAGATGAAACATTTGTCGAGGGGTAACAAGGTCCAAAGAGTTTTTTTTTACTTATGAGTGGGAAAGTCCTACACAATCTATTTGACCCATGGAGGCCCAGAATGGGCCCACAAGAAGGAAAGCAAACCCTTTCTGCCTGAGTTCCCAGCCACACACACCCTAGTCATTCAAACAAAAGCAGAGCTGAGAGTACTGTTGAGCGGCTGCAGATACAATTTTATCATATTAGGTCATTCATGAGGGTGAGGTGGGCAGAAGGGACTAAAAGGGTAACCTCTTCTCTGCCACAATCCTACGGGCCTTCCTGCGCACATGCTCTTCATCTCAGCCACTGAGAACCCCGGGTACTATTGGGACTTCTGCCATAACCAGACATGGAAAGGAGATGGCAACGTTAAAGGACCTGGGGCCACTAGAAAAGGAGGGAAAGGGATGAGAATGGGAGGGACCATCAATTTAAAACCTATAATTTTCCCAGCTGCTTTTCTCTATGAATTTATACCACAAAATCCACGTAGTTTCCTCTCTCTCAGACATGAATATAATGGCACTATTTGGATTAACTGATTGGGAAGGACTGACATCCCAGCTGTACCTACCATGATGTTGGCTCCCACCTTCCTATTTAAGTATGGGCTGGTTTACAGTCTGAATGTCCTGAATATACTTATAAGTCCTTAGGCACACTTGGGAAAATAATGATTTTTTTAAGCCATTAATGCTATTACCATGTTTGTCACATTGAGATAGCATCTTCCGTAAGACTTTTCCAGAAACTTCATCCGTGTAAATTTTCAGAAGACTTCAACAATTATAACAGGCTTAACTAGCCAACTTATGATAAGAACATTCAGAAATTCTTGTTGGCTGAATACATGCTGAGCATGAGACGCTATCTCTGTCGGCGTGCTTTTGAAATATTTATAAGTGCCTCCTCCTAAGGATGCAGATGTTATTGTTTACAGTCTGAACTTACTTTAAGGAACAAAACCTGCGGATGCACTTCCTGTTGTAAATACCTAGGCTTTATTTAACATACTTCTCTTGTATTCATACGACACTTCCACCTACATTATCTCATCAACACTGTGTGATTGAGATAGGTGGAGGAAGGAAAGCATTTTTTCTTCAGAAAGAAAAGGGAAAAAGATGAATTGAAGCTGTGTCTGGGTCATGTTGCTGATGTGGTTACATCTTCTGAGCCACACTGGTTAACATTGTCAAAGCCACAGTATTAACGGTGCCATAATCAAGCCATTCACAGACTATGACCTGCCTCTACGACCTGCGTCTTGTGTCACAGATGGGAATGAATGGCAGAGGTGCAATTATAACTGATGTCCTTAATTCTCACCAGAACACTTTTCACAGGGAGCTGCTAACATGGTCCCCTGATAATCAAAACTCCCTGGCTCGAGTTAATGAACTCACACACACATCAGGTACGAGGCCAGAACAGGTGAAGAGGGAAATGAAGATGTGTCTAGAAGGACTGAACCAATATATTCTAACAGTTACTCAGTCATGTCCTCAGCCAGGAACAAAGAAATTGGCACTGGAATAAAGAATAAGGGAAATGCAAAACTCTCCTTGAAAAAAAAAGGAAAAATTTCAATCAGTGCTAAAAAACTCATCCTTCCCTCAGCCTAGTGTCAACGCTGTCGCTGAGAAATAAAATTATGAGCCAGCCTTTGTAAAGTGAAGAAGCTGCTAGGGCAGTTTGGGCGATGTTTTGGCTCAGATGGAGCCGAGGCTGAGATCCATTCCAAACAGAAAAGGGTCAGGCAACGTGCGTGGAAGAGGCAGCCCCCTCTGCTCTGTCACTCTCCAGGCAATCTGTAGTCTTGGCTTGTGCTGCTGGGAACCAGGGGCTCCAACATGCAAGTTCGGATGCCTCCAACCAGGTGGGGGGGGAGGGGGCAACCTAGCCAGACTCCCTGAACGTGGAAATGCAGCTACCACCTCCACGTTTGGGCTGCCTTTCCGAAAGGTGGCCACCCAGACTGACCACTCACTACAGTGGTTATCCAAGTGCCCCTTTCACTGTCCCTTCACTGAATTTCCCTGGTCTCTTCACCAGATTACCTACTGTGGCCCATAGACTCTATTCAGGCTAACCCTGTGTTTCTCTCCCTCTATTCTTCATGTACCAGATTTCAATTGCAATAAAACTGTCAACTGTTCAGTTCAGTTAAACTAGTGCCTATTATGTGCAGAGCATGCTGTGGGATTGTGGATGGCAGAAACACAAGGCGTGGTTTCCACCTTCCTACAGTTCACCACCCACCAGGAGACAAACCCTTACCTGTACACTTACAACAAAGAACCTAAACAGGTGGGTGTTAGAGCAGAGGTGCCAATAGAGTCAGACTGTCAAATTAATGGAGATTTGTCATTTTTATTGGTTGCCATTTGTTCAAAAGAGTGGATTGATCCAGAAATTAAAATTTTAATAGATTTTAATCATCTTTCTGGTGACCAAATTTGTTGACAAATAAATGTCCACTGTCTTAAGTTAGTCAAGAATGGACAGACAGGAAAGAACCAAGATAAAAGGTAGAACAGCAGTCTGGTTTAGCCAGGTGTTCCCACCTCTAAAAAACAACGTGATCCCAAACCACATGAAGTCATCCTCAGAGCCACCAAGTTTGTGGGGGTTTGTGTCCTTTATTTTTTTGAGTCAAGAGTGTGTTCTTTTTTTCTTTAAATTTGGGAAATTACTGGTCTTAATTTTTTAAAAATTATTTATCTAGGACTAATACTTTGACCACATGTTAATTTTTTCATGCCATTTCACTGATTGCCTTTATCTTACACAACAGCTGACCTGCGATAGCTCTCATTGGTTGGAGAGTCAGACAAGGAGTTGGAATCGTGACTCTGTTAACTGGCCTTTGCCACCTCTGACTGTTCTAATGAAATGTAAGAACTGAAATAAGGAGACATCTAGCATCCTCTTTCAGCCTGGGACCGGCCCCTCTCTGTGACAAGCCAGTCTATCACAGAAGCAACAAGCCATCACCTCCAACATGGCTGACTGATTATACAAGTATCTGACCAGATAAAAACAAAATACTCTGGGGCATCTGTTTCTTCTCAAAAGACACTCTTCTATTTCTCACAGGACCCCCGGGCCTGAGCAACCACGCTCTCTTATCCCTGACAGAGTCACCATGGCAAATACACGTATTGAAATTTTACAAATATGGGAGCTGTGGGAGAGCAAAACTTTTCTGCTCTTTGCCTGAGATTCAGTAAATGAGCAGTGCTTAGGAGAAAACACAGCCTGCTGACTTCTGGGCTGGGAGAAAGCACGGGTTGCAGCTGGTATCTCATGTGTCCTTGAACCAATCGTGTAAATGGAACCCTTGTGCTGCCTGCTTATCAGTCTTCAAATAAATATTGTATTTACATGTGCTTTGTGCCTTCAAATTCCATCAACCAAAGGGACCAGAATTTAGGTATTTTCCCCCAGGATTTCATTCCTAAGTTAAGGCAAGTTTTGACGAAGTGGAAAATCACCAATTACTTGGAAGTTTCTATGCACAGTTTTTACCAGTGCTTACTTCATATGAACTAAGAGTTCAAAAATTAAGTCCTTCCTCAGAATTAATTGGTTTGTACTTAAAGTTTTGTGTGAGGTATTTCATGGAAGAAAATGGCTGCTTGAATAAAAAATAAGCTGGCAGCATTTTGTAAGAATTTTCTCATTCAAAAGTCACATCCCAAGCCCCAGTGCTCACAAAGGTGGAAAGACACTTGGTGCAACAGCTGAGCCTTTGGGCTCAGTTAACTTAGCTTCTCGAAACCTCAGTGCTGCCATCTGTAAAATGGGGCTGACAGGGAGAGATTAAGTAAGATCACATGCACAGAGGGCTTGGCAGGTGCAGGGTGGGCTCATAGCGAGGAGCTGACAGTAAGAACCAGCCTCAATGGCTCCTTTCTAAACACTCAATTGACTATTTAAATTAAAGGAGAAAAACATGTTGACCAAATAAGATACAAGATATGTGCAACAGAGACCTAGGCTTGATGAGGAGAAAAAAAGGTTATAAGGCAACTGAATGGACACATGCCAAAAGTTTTCTTTTTCTCCTGCTCTTTTGCAGAATTTAGGAGAGTTCTGAATGAATGCAGTTCACTTTCTAAGCTATCTGTAAAGACTAAGTGATTTCAACCATAACCCAGCGTAATGTGTTTGGTGTGCTTCACAGTCAGTCTGAGTTATACTGACCTCATAGCATCCCTAAATGACCTAGAGACGGGACACAGTTCAACCCATCAGAGATAGCAGGGGAAATCTCCCTTTGAGGTGCTATGTTCTGCCAAGTCAGTGACTCCTACATTCAGGGTTGATGACAAACACTCAATTACAAGGCACTTGGAACCTTATCTGAATGCTAATCTTGTCTCTTGTTCTTCTGTAGGCTTAATGACCAGTGTTGACGAATACTACAATGGCAATTAGCTAAGTTTATTTTGTAGCCTTCTTTACAAGCTCACACACACATGCACATATGTGTTTGTGTGTGTACATCTGCCGAAGTATGTCAGCATGCATGCAAGGATCAAGTTTTATGCTGGAAAGGAGCTGAAAATGTGCATGCCCGCTGAAGGCATATGTCTCACTTGGATTGGTTTTTAAGTGCCTGCTCCCCAAAGTGAAATCTGGTTGGAAATGCCATGCACATGTTGATTCAATTCGATAAGATTTCAACTAACCTTCTCTTTTAGCTTCTCATAAAGTTTGCTTCTTTCAAATTGCAGAAATGCCTAACACACAACCACCTTGTAATACTCAAACTTCATTAAGATCAAATGTGATTGCTTAGAGTAAGAAATAATAAAGAAAATTAATTTTATTAAACACATGGGGTTCTGTTCAAATAAATCAGTGCTAATGGGGAAAAAAATCAAAAGGGAGAGAGTAGATAATTATCTGCCTGAGTGGTGACCGCAGATGCTGCAGGCGGTGGCAACAACATTGGCCAGCAGCTGTGAGAAGCGTTCACCTTACCAGCTCGACAGTCTTGGAACTGAACTGAGCTTGGTGTGGCGCCTCTCACAGTGCCCATGTTGGGAAGTTACTTGAGATCAAAACCAGCAATGAAAAGATGAGGAAAAATAAAGCAAAGGAAGATTTTTCTGAATATGCCTTGCATGTCAAGCAGGCTCCAGACTGAAAACTTGGTGTTTATTTTAACATAACCATAATATATGCAACAAATACAAGATATTTCTACAGTAGTCACTGAAAAGAATTATAACGTCTCAGTACACCTGTTTTTCTGATTAGAAAGGGGATACTACGCCTTTTTCTATCTCCATTCCAAAGAGTTTCACTCTATGCAAAGGAGAGCATACACAGACTTCTAAGACTGTAGTTTAGTTTTGTCTGATTTTGAAATTTATAAAAATGGAATCACACAAGTCAAGACAGCAGTTGCCCTTGAAGCCAAAGGTCAGCGACTGAAAGTGGACATCAGCGGCTTCTGCCTAGGAAGCTGGAAATGTTTATTATGGATTGATTATATGGATGTGCTCGCCTTGTAAAGTTTTATCAAACTTTACACTTCATGTATTTTTCTAGATATGGATTGTACTTTAGTTAACGGTACATTTACTTCTATATTTCATATAGAAAATGGAGAAGTATTTTGGCATAAAATATCCACTGTTTTCCATAAAATAAAGTGTTTGTCTTGGTCTCAGTGATGATCTAAAACACAAGACGAGGACTAGAGCGAGGCACTTGCCTCGAATACAAAAAGCGAAAAACTCACTAATCAACATAAATCACACTTTAAAGAAAAATTCTAAAAAATTAATGCAAAAATCCATGCTGAACAAAGTAAATAAAGAAAAGATCAAAACAGAAAATATTACTTAGGGAAACCAAAAATGGAACTTGTATTCCCGAAATTGCCAATAAACGACTAAGTGACCATTGTATAATTAAATTTGCAGGAATAATCAGATTTGAGAAACTATGGTCAGATTAATTTTCATTCAGTGAGTTTATATTCTACGAAAATAAATGAAATGAATATGTTTCAAACTTTGTAAACTTAGGTAATTTTAAAAGTAGCATTAAAGAAACAATGCATGATTTATTCCAACAAAATTCCAAACCTCGAGTATCATCTCTAACTATAATTTTATTATAATTAAACTTCTCATGAAGTTGCAAGAGTGAAATCTTCCTCTGATTGCATTGAATTAGGAAAAAGACAGCTATTATTGGTTACACAAAGAAGAGATTACAAATCTAAATTATAGGCAGAAAGGCAGCTATGCTCTGTGAGCCTGTGTCCTGGTGGAACCCTACAGAACAGCGCTGATGAGTCAGGCATTGGAGTCAGGAGCTTGTCAGCAGGACGACCATGACCACACTGTCCCCCAACACTACCACCGTTTTAGACTCTCTTTCTGGAGATTCGAGTTCATTTTCTCAATGTTTTTAACCCAATGTCTGTGAAATTTTTATTGGTCCCCAGATGACGACATCTGATCTGAATGTAACCACAAACCTCTTTGCTCAGCAGTATTTGTCACAAACCATTATAAATTATCATGCTGATAGTTTGCATTGCTGGGAAACCGGAAAAGTTCCATAAATTCTAACTACTGTATCAATGACATTCTTGTTTACTATGCAGATATAAAGTTTTATGAGATTCAAGATGTCCACCTCACCACTGAAGAAAACTTTCACGGAGTAAAATTGAACTAGCTCAGTGTAAATACTGAGAACCATTTACAACGAACAACGAACACTGCTTTCTGAGAAACACTCAGCAGGTTGCTTTTTTCTTGCTTTTCTGCTTTTAACTGTGCTTTGACATTCACAAGCATGGAGGATTTTGCAAAAAAGAGAAACCGTCACTCCTCTCACTCCCTCAGCACCTTCTCCTCTCAGAGCATTCTCTAGCTACCTTCCTTATGCCAACACGACAATAAAGCCAGGCAGTACATCTTGCTAGAAATCCTGGCACCATGGTAGCCCTGCAGACAGATGCTCTCCTGCTCCACTGACTGAATGGTCAATACCACGCCTTGTTCATTGAAAGAATTCAAGGAGTTAGAATATTATGTTTTTGATATTTATTTGTAATGAAACCTGATTCACTGGTGGCATAAACATAGATTGTTGTACTTTAAAACTCGCAGGCACAACTTGCACATTCATGTTCCCTGAAGAAACCTCCCCCCTTGATATCTACTGAAGAAGACTTTTTGGAAGGTTAGGTCTATCCTTTACTTAGGTACCAGGTCAGCCTTGGTGCTGTTCACATGAAAAGTTGTGAATGTATACATTTTCCTATATTGTTAAAATTATGAAATGGTTTTTTATTTAATTATAAATAAAACAGTAAAAATTTAAATAAAAAACATTTTTTCCTACCAGAACTTGTCTAATTACTTATCCATCCCTACACCCTACCAAAAAAACTGCTTACTTAGGTTTCAAGGATGTTTCTCAATAAGCACATGTGCTAAGAAATCAATTTCTTGAACTTTCACATGGCGAAAGTTGACTGTGCAAATACTCAGAGTTTTAAGAGAAAATGCAGGGTGTATTATAATGTGGATCATCCCATTACTGGATCAATATATTTAGTTTGACATACGCATAGTTTCGTATTTCCAAATATTCTAACAATCACCAAGTTGGTAAAGAAATAATAATAGTGATAACTTCTTGGGAGAGGAGCTTTTAATTTTTCAAAGGGCTTTCATATCCACACTCCATTTCATCTTATCAGTAACCTTATGACACTGCTACAGCAAGTACTTTTTATTGCCATTAGACGTGTAATACAGCTGAAAAAGGGACAGATATTAAATATCTCCAATAAGACAAACAGCTTGTTCTTAACAGAAATGATAACCAAAAGCTTACCAGCTCTCTGAATGCGGTTTACTGTATCTAATTTTGTATCATCTCAAATATATTTTTGGAAGTAGACTAACAGCCTAACATAAATTACCAAACCAAACCAAACAAAACAAAACAAAAACACCAAAAACCAAAACACTATGCTTTTGTGCATCCAACTTAAACTTTCGAAGGCTATGAATTTGTTCTTCTAAGAGTTTCTGGTGTTTCTCATTTTTGTACAGAATTCTAACTTTAAATTAACACTGCAGATTCTTCTCACAGCCTTTACAAAGTTGGTAAGAATTGCACCACATTTGTAGAATCTCCACCGCAACCTTCAACAAAGACCAGGGGTCACGCGTACCAGCCTGGGAAGAGAGTGATGGCAATGTCTTAAGTGCGTCTTCCTGGATTATTTTTGGAATTTTCATTGATAAAATGATCAGGCAGCAACACTTCAAAATATGCCACAAGGATATTTTCTATGCCGTACTCTCCATTGACTTCATCAGGCTAAATATATCAGCCTTTTAAGGCTGGCCAGGAGGTGGCACCTTCACAGAGAACAAACCCTCAGTTGCTGCAATTAAGAAAACACCTAACTGTGGAGCATTAAAAAAAAGTCTCACCAGCATAATTACAGAAACAATCTTCTTGGCCATGTCAGTTTCTTGAATATCTTGCTGATATCACTAAAACTGTCTTTCTATAAATTATAATTATCCTCTTTCTTATCTTTAAAAAAGAAAACTAAAAAGGTGCTCCACCAATCCCATTAGACTCCACCTCACATCATGATATGGCAAATAATTATTTAAGGTTTACTATGTGCCAGACACTATTGTAAGCACTTTATATATATTAACTCACTCAGCTGGCTTCACATTCTTATACTTGTCTGCCAGCTGTGTGCTGGAGCTGGCTTGCACCAGCTCACAACAACCAATTATGCACATCTCTTTGCAAGTCTGTGCACACTGACATCACATGGGTAGTTTGCAATTGGCCATAGTGGGAATATTTACACTACAGAAATCGGTATATATTACAAATAAAGACTTGACTCACCCCCTCCCAAGACCCAGTTGTTGAACATTTACCAGCATACCACCGTTAATAACTACTGATTATTCTGAATTCTTTAACTATTATATTACACACAAACATGGTCATGATTTTCAGATAAGGAATGAGTTTATTGAAATCTAATAGCACCTTATTTTTGGGAATAAGGTTATTACTTGAGTATGTTTCACCACAGTTTCTTAAAAATATCTTCTATAGCAGTTTAGGTATTGTCAAAAAGCAAAAAATAAAATAAAACAAAACAAAATGAAATGAAATAGCAAGTCTTCAGGTTGTCTAGGTGACTGCCATTGTAAAAACAGGATATTGGCAAAAAGATATATATATATATATATATATCCAATGAACTCCCTGTTTCCTAGCAGTCACTGGAACACGCTATTAATGGCAACTTTCCCACAAGATTAAAACGTCAATATAATGCCCTGAAGCACTTCTGAATCATAGAACAAAGATCAAATTGGAACTAGCATAATTTTATTGCGCTGTAGTATATGCTGATTATTTGGAAATTGATCAACAGTATATAAATATATGCTAATTCTCTAGGCACCAGAATGTTGGATTAACTAGATGATCTAATTTCCCTTCCTGTGAAAAACTAGTTTACCCTACCAACTCAACAGGTTGTTGAGGACTTCTTACAGGTGGAAACATTTTTATATCATTCTTTTCTTCCCTAAAAAGGTTATATGTTTGGAAGTAGAATATTTCTAATAATGAATGTGCCTGGAATGTTTATATCCAATGGAAGTAGTAGCCTACAAGCATTTTATACAATTATATCAAACTGACCCATTTTAAAACTTGGGGAAACATATCAGTTCCTGAGAAATTTTTAGGAATTGAGATTTAAATAGATTATTTTCCTTTCTCAAAATTATTTGTATAGCTAAACTTCATTAAAGATCAATATTCAGCTTCAAGTCTCTGGAGAAGACAGCGTGTGCAGTGTGGCAGAACGGGATGACGTGGACAAGGCAGAGGCAGGTGTTCCGCTGGCCGACCAGAGACAAGAGAACACCTGGATCGGACAGGACTGCTGCCTGCAGGGTTAAAGCATATTTTCCACACTGTGGAAGGCAAAACCTACACACCAGTGCTTTCACATAAAGTGAGGAAATACAGTTCAGACTCTGTCTATGGTGAGAATGTTTTCATAATAACAAAATCTAGCATAAGTTGACGCTTAGTAACTTAACAACAGGAGAGAGCAAGACTAAAGCAGATGAAACAATGACTCGTTATTTGAGTCCCATTGTATTCATTGTGCATTAACAATTATTTTCTAGCATTTTCCATAAGAGACTTGTAATCTACTACAAAAACCCCTCATCCAACTTATCCTATATGCCTTATTTTTGTTCAATGACAATTTGTTTTTGTCACGTCAAACTCAATAAGATAAATACAGTTCTTAAATCACAAAATGTGTCAAAGATTTGCCAGAAAATATCCAACCTCACCATCTGTCAATGCAGTATATGTTAGTGAACCACGATATTTAATAAAGACTCAAGCAAGAGTTTAGGTTTCCAGTTCTTCCCCTTTCCCAGGGAAAAAAAACCAACACATGTATATACATTTCTTAAAAATGAGTTCCAAGACCAAACTGTTAACAGGAAAAAGAATAAAGACTACACATTTAAATATAATCTTCCTAGTTTGGGGAACTCAGAAATCGCTTAACATAATTTAATTTCCATGCCGCTGACATATGATCTGGCCTAGATTGGAGTCCCTCCTGGATTCATTCATATTCCGTATCAGACGGACAGACATTTCCCCCTTAGCCACCCATGACCACTAGATGGTGCTGTGGCGCCCTGTTCAAAGGCGGTCTCACTTACTTGCAGTCTCTATCCTCCAAATCGAAGTGGGGGTTGAAGTTGATCATAATTCTCTGGTATGGGTCGGGAGCCTGAATCAGCCATTCACATTTTTCACTTGGGTGATAAGAATGAGGATAACCGGGAGATGTAAGATAGCCGGGGCTTTCAATCTTTATAGTATCGCCACATTTGTCTGCAATAAAAATAACATTTTAGTAGATCTTTCCCTGACAACCGGTTAGATATTCCAACTCTCTATATAAATTACCAGTCATTGAACATTCCATAACTTCTTATAGGGAATGCCAAGAGGTCCCCGCAGGTCCTTCAGGTGGCGCTGATAGCAGCAGCCCACCAAGAACGCTCTTTGATCCCAGGAATGTTGGCTCAGGAGGAAAGAGGACTGAGAACTGACAGGGCTCCACCCCCCGCCCCCACAAAGTTCCGTCCCAAGAAAAAGGTCTTCTAGCATTCAAAACATTAAATCCCCTCAATGGATGTTAACATGGTCCCTAGGGAGCTTCTGCTAGACTTAATTATCCCCCAAGAAGTGTAATCGCATTAAGTAGCAAGTTCTAAGTGGAAGGTGACTAAAAGATGCTATCTGACCCCTGGTGTAGCTTTTTGATGATAAGCCTGGTCTGTGTCATTGATCAGTGGGGATTGTCTTCCAAGACAAACCTTTTTTGTTGTTGTTTTATCTGCCCATAAATCTAAGTGATTTTAAGTTATCTCTACTCTTGAGATCCAGAGCAAGAGAGAACAAAGTGTATTTGGTGAAGCAGAAAGAATTCTGCTCTACTGCTCCAAGCAAAGTTGCTCAGGTCTGGAGACTAGATCAAAGCAATAGGACAGAAAGAAAAATAAATAGCCACACAGCATTAATTCTAATTACCTATATGTTGAACAAAACCCAGCCACCCTGAGGGCTGGGCATCCCATAGGGTAAGCCCCATTCTCACATTCTGGGAAAGGGGAGCTAACTAGTTTTGAGCCTGCTTTTCAAAAACCCCCAGTGCTGAAGTGACTCACTGAAAGCCAAATAAACCAGTCTCTGAGCTGCTTTATTGTTCGGCATAGATTCTCATTGTCACTTTTTATGATGGATTTCATACTGGAGAGCCTCAGACTGAAATGCTGCCACATTTATTGATGTTTAATTCTGAGCAATAAAAATTCGGTGCATAAACTATGTAAGAGGAACAGGTACGAAAGCAGTGAAATATACAAGCCTATCAATCACAAATTTTCAGTAATGGTATATATAGATTTTAATATTGCATCTAATAGATTCCCTGTGGAAAGAGAATGGCATTCTTTGCTCTCAGCATGAATTTATAAATCTACAGAATTTTATTACAGGAAAACCAGGTCAAATAGAAATGAAAGATGAAGTGCACATCAAAAATACATAAAGCTACATGCTTTACAGAAATCATTTCCCGTAAATTAAAAAGAAGACAATAGAAATTATATTGTTTTTCTCAATTGCTAGATGTTTCCGACTATGTTTCTTAGACTGAGGTTAGCCTTATACTGGTTTCCTTTGCCTTGGCTTTTAAAAGCTTAAGGTTTGCCAAGAAGAAATGATGCTGCAACCGGAGTTCAGAATCTCACTAATGATCATATTGGACTCTGAGATTCTACTGAGGCCCTTCCATTATTTTAAATGTGCAGAAAACTTGGAAAGTGACCCCATCTCATTACGTCTCCTCCAGCTCTGTGCAAACATCATGGCAGGGTCTGGCGTCTGTTAGAGGAGTGAAATTAAACAGCACTGCTTCAAGTCACTCGACAGAGTCACTTCAGAAGACATTTAGGTGGACTGAGTACCACACCAGAGCTTTTTAATCTGTGACTTCTGAGAAAGTGACAGTGTAATAAGATAATGTGGACTGGTGCACTCCCTGGCTCTGGTAAATCTCTCTAACAGTTGATTAAGAAAGAGCAGTTTCTAATGACTCTGGACCATTAGTCCTAAATAAGGTTAATGAATTAATTCAGCAGACACTGGTACTGGGAGGAGGTGGACATGGCTTCAAGAGGTCTGCTGAGCTACAGAGGCAATCACCGGCTCTGGGCACTGCAAACACAGCAGCACGGCTTACCCAGGCAAGCTCACCGACCTGAGCTCAGGTTCTCCCATTCCCCAGATTCCTGTTAAATTATATATATACACATTCAAACACATACACATATACCTGTGCGTACATGGCGTTTAAAACCTAAAGTCTGAAAGCTATTTGAATGGCTTCAAATCCATCGTGTGAACATCTCCATCACTGAATTAATGTCGCAGTTGTGGAGGGCAGAGTTACTATAATTTCTAAAGTCCAACCACTTGAGCTCTTTCAGTTGGAGGAGAATGTTATTTGATCCCCTGCCAGATTATAGAAAGATGCCACTAACTCAGGTTCATTAATAAATTGAACTCCACATTCACAATTTTGTGTGTGTGTGTTGCTTCCAAGAGTATCTTTTAGAACATTGCTTGGTAGCTGTTGGGGAAATCTATTGCTTCAATCACAAAACCTCCAAAAAGCATATTAGAGAGATTAACTTCCATCATAATATGTGATTGAAATTCTTCTTCGTGTGAACCCCTCCACTTGTGGTCTCTTATTAAAACAATATAACACGGTAAGTAGCGGATGTTCTTTTCTTCTAATTACTCTGATTGAAATCTAAGCCAGACAAAAGTAAATATTTGATAATTAGTTAATAATAATTGCTAAAGACGTACTGTAAAGAGAATTTCATATCCTTGCCTTCGATTACTTTACAGTGTAAGTCAAACACGTTATTTAGGTTACAGCATAGTCTTTCATTTACTTAAGAGTGAGTGGTTTAAAGATGAGTGGAAGCTGCAACTAGGTTAGGGATTTTCAGATATCCTGGTGCCTTTCCCTGTGTACATCAGATTCCTTTATTGACACTACGTAACTTTCATTCATGCTCCAGACGGCTTAGGGACGATTTACAAAGGCGCAGGGAGTTCCATCAGCCAACAAGCCGCTATCTCCTGCAGGCACCCACCACAGGAAACGGTTCAGGGGAGCTGCAAGAGAGCCAGCAAGTTCTCCTGGTAAAGTGTTCATTAACTTTCAACAGCCATCAGATTTTTGAAAGGGAGTCTCATCTAATTGCCTTTGGGAGGAAACATTATTAAGATAATTGGTGTGCTGATCTGGGAAGGTAGGCAGCTCTGCCTTGTAACAGAGGTAGGAAAACCCCCGCAGCCAAACAACCAACTTCAGCAAGGAGCCGGAAGACTTGAAATCTTCCTGCCCTAAACCGAATGATCGTATTTCTCCGCCTGGATAAAAGTTCCCTTCGCCCGGGAGGTGGCTGCTCCAGGTTCATCCTGGCAGCTCTGCGTGAGTCCCGTGGCTGGGGCGGGAAGCCCAACCCCGGCCGGACACGGGCAGCCGGGGAGCCCCGGGCGCCGCGCTGTCACACGCGCCTCCGCCTGTCACTTACCGTTGCGAAAAGCGCCGGCCAGGGCGAGGGCGAGGGCGAGCGCGGCGCAGAGCAGCGGCAGCCCCCTCTCCATTCTCCCTTCGCCGGATCCCCAGGCAGACGCGGGAGAACGAGAACGTGCGGGGTGAAAACGAGCAAAGGGGTAATCTCAACAATCCGAAGCGCTTCCACTCCGCCCAGAGCTGTAAAATCCTCAGTCCGTCCCGGAGAAAGGGAAGCCGCGAGGCGATGCCTGGATCCGAGAGAAACGCTCCTCTTTTTGTGTCTCAAGTCGCCTGCATCCTGTCATTTAGCTCCGGTTTCCTCTCTCTTTTCCCACACTTGTTCCTCTTCCAGGAGCCACTGCCCGGGCCATGTCTCAAAAAAAAAAAAAAAAAAAAAAAAAGGGAGGGGGGCTGGGAGGGGGCGGAGGGAGGTAGGGAAACACACACCAAAGCCAATTTCCAGAAACAAAAAAATAAAAAATCCAGCTTGCTTCTGGACCCGTTGGAGCCGAGGAGCTGGCGCCCAGGGGAGGTCCGGGGTGTCTGCGTGAAGGAGAGGAGCAAGCAATGAAAAGATGAGCGGGAGACCGAGGAGTTTCACCAACTGCACCCCGCCTCCCCCTCCGCCGTCCTCCCCTCCCCTGCTAGAGCCCTCCGCTCGCTTCCTCCCTCCCCTCTCCCCGCACGGGCTCGCCAGTAATTGCCTGACAGGAGACCGGGAGGAACAAGTTTCCCTCCGTGTGCTTTTCCCGTCCGTCTGTCCGTCTCTCCCGGAGGCCCTGCAGGGATCTCCACGGGAAGGGAGGCGCCGGCGGTCTTCGTCCAGGGCGTGAGGGGGTGTGTGTTTGGGGAGGGGGCATCGAGGTCGCTGGCAGCGACAGGGCCGGGCTAGCCCACCTCGGCGTGCTCGCTCAGGACCCCCGGGGGGAGAGCGAGGAGCTCGCGGAGGATCTCCAGGATCCAGCCGCCGAGGAGTGCCGAGCGCCCGGGAGGTGGCCGTTGCTTGTCACAACTCCGATCCCCGGCCGGCGCCCCGGCGGCGAGGAGCGCGGGGCCGGCGCCCCGCCACTCCCCACAGGGCCAGCCGGAGACCTGGGACAGAGGGCAGCAGGGTGCCCCCGGACGCTCCGGGCCAGGGCTAGAGGGAGGGGCGGAAAGCTGGGCTGGAGTGGGAGACGCACCGTAGAGCCGGGCGAGGATCGCAGCCGCGTAAAGCCGGGTCAGCCCACTCGGGCGAGGGAGCCTGGGCTGCAGCCCCACATGGCCCTGCCCCGTATCAGGGTGCGCTGCTGGGCGCCCATCGCGCCCGGGCGCCCGCGGCGCGCCGCGGGCTCCATTGTTAAGCGCGATTTGGTGCCATCTCCTCTGGGGCAGAGGGAACGCCGGAGGGTGGGAGGTGATGCGCCTTCCAGCTAGGGGGCAGCCGTCGCCCGACCCCTCCCAGCCTCAGATCTCGGAGCCCAGGTGTGTGGGGATTTGGAAATTAGGCGTCCAGTGGTCCCTGTTTCTGTGCATCCCGGAAGAGGGAGAACAGTGGCGGCGGAGGGGAGGGGTGCTCTTGGCAGTGTTCTCACGGTGCCCGCTCCTGGCCACAGGCAACTGTCACGCCGGCCCTCTAGCTTCTACCTACCCCCACCTCCCCCGGCGGCGCGTCCTCACTATGGGCTGGATGTCCCCCAGTTCCATCCTCGAGGGCTTTCTGGGAATTGCTGCAGAAGGCCTCTGCGGATATGAATAGCAAGGACATTTCAGGGAACAAACAGGTTTCGGCCACTGATCAAGCCCTTGGGAGGCGTAAAGGCCCGCGGACCCCCTCCGAAGGAGTTCGTGGGGAAGGTGAAAAGGTCACTACACCTTCTGGAATTGACTTTTATGTACACACCCAGAAGGCAGAGCCTTATTCCTACCTGGCGCAAAGAGCTGGCAAAGGACATTTAGGAATGTTGGCAAGGAGACCCTGGTCAAAGGTTTTGGCGGAAGAACTAGGGGCGGGACCAGAGAAAGACAGCCCAAGGCGCGCGCTGGGAGCGGTGACGCGCGCCCCTAGGGGTGCAGGCAGGCCCCTAGCCGCGCGACAAGCCCCCGCGGCGCCCGCACTCCCCGCGCGCTCTCTCCGGGTCGAGCTTTCCTCCTCCCGCGTCCGCGCCTGGGGAGCCCCCGCCTCCAAGCTGGAGACCCAGCCCCCCGGGCGCCGTGAGCCCTGCCCGCGAGCGCCCCGTTCCCTCACCAGTCTCCTCTTTCTCGGCGGGGTGGGAAGGTGGCACTATGAGGTCGGGTGTCAAATGCCTGGGTCGAGCAGAAGGGCTCGTGGCGGGGCAGTGGCGAGGCCGCGGGCAGGCGGGAGGCGAGGCGGGGGCGCCAGCCGCGCCCAGGCGGACCCCGGGGAGCAGGCGCTGCGGAGGAAAGCCCGGGCGCTTGGCTACGACGGGCGCGCGTGGCCGCCTCCGCGTCGTCCTCTCTGCCCCGGGCGCCCCCCCGCCAGTCCCAGTCGCCGGCTGCGCCGGGGAGCGGCATCATCAGATTTGGGGTGACCCCGAGCGACCTCGGTCCAAAGCTCGGAGGGAGAGGCGCCTCTCAGAGCCTGGCCGGTTGACAGAGAAGGGGAACCGGGCGGGTGCCGCGGCCGGGCCGTCCTGGAGTAACAGACACCCGCCTTCTTCCTAGTGGGAACTGGGCGGCCGCGCTCGCTCCAGGGAGCTCGTTTTGACCCGTCTGTGCCTCGGCGGGGTGAGCGAGGGGACACACGCAGGAGACTTGAGCTGTGTTGTTTTTAGAAAACTGCTGCCAATCTCTCTTCCCCTTTCCCTGCTGAGTGTGCATTTCCCAGCTTGGACCCACCGGGCCAACAAATAAAGCCACCAGATCGTGCACTCAGAGAAGGACTGCCCCCACTCTGCAACCCCGCCTCCCCGGCTCCCTCCCGCCTTTCCCCGGGAAGGGCTCCTCCAGCGGGTCAACGCGCGGCAAACGCCTGTCTCCTTCCTTGCTCACCAGCTGAGCGTTTTTGCCAGCCTTCCTCCAAGCAACTTAGAAGACATGCTCTATGTACTCTGGGGGAAATATCATATTTAAGTTCTGCCTCTGATTTCTCTGGTCTTAGGCGGTCTGAGGCTTTTCTAGACTCCTTCGTTCCCACATAGTACTGGGTAAATGGAGCCCTAGCACGCTGATTGATAATTGCCCACTAGTGGGTTGGGCCAGAGCAAATTGTCCTTGCTAACAACCTCTTTCCTCTGCTGTTGGATTCCACTAAGTGCTGAAAAGGGTCAGTTTTAGATTTCTGCAATTCCCCAACAAAGGAGACAGACCGACCTTTACATGAAAATAAGTGATAGACAGAGGAAGAATTTGGCAGCCTTCCTAGGTTGATTTTATTTTGGTCTCATGAACACATCACTCTTCCTGACATCACAAATCCCCAGACTAGATAGGACCCAGTTCCACTGAAGAGAAGATTCATCAACCCAAAATGCGGGCAGAGGCCCTGGTGGGCAGTACCCGGCCCCATGGCTCCCACGCAGGGGCTGCTGCGGGAATGAGACGCTGGCTTCCCCCTCCTGAGCTGGGCGGGAGCTGGCCCGTCATTAAGAACAGACTGGGTGGTAAATGTTTGATTCCTTTCATCAAGCTCTCATCAATTTGTCAGAAATAAGATGAGACCCATTGCTCCCAGGAGGCTACTTGAGCCACTAACTTCCTCAAAGTATTTCAGATTGATGCAATATGGAGATTCAGGTTGGTATTTCAAGACTGGATCATCTAGTCAAGTTTTTTAAAGCATCAAACCCACATATTTCAGAAAAGCGATAAAACAACAGATTTTTAGTAGGAGCTAACCTATATTTGAAATGTAAAAATGGAAGAAATGAAACTGGGGAAAGATTAAAAATTGGAATTTAAATTAATTTACTATTTTTAAAATAATTCTATTAAAAATGGCACTTCTGTCAAATGACTACCATTCAAGAAGTGTCTTTTGGACCTCGTGTATAGCTATTGTCTTAATTTGGCAGAGGAAGGAAGAAAATAAACAAATGAACCTTTTCTTTCTGATCCTTCATTTTTGGCCTTTTAAAAGTTACCTTGAAAATTCTTCAAATAGTGGAGAAAGGACGACAATCTAAAGTTTTAAAACAAAGTTACAATGCAAATTTTTTGTAATATAGCATGTGCAATGACAAGATGCTATAAGACAAAGCTAAATTTTGAATCATGTTAGTAGATTCAAAACATTTGTTGGTGCTGAAGGTTAAGGGCTAGAATTTGAAAACTGCATATTATTTGTCTGAAAGAATAATCTTTGAGCATTCTGCCTTCATTGAATTACTTAATTAAGAAAATTAAAATAATAATAACCAATAGAAACACTCATCAAACCAATAAAAACATCATGAGAGAGCATACTCAAAATTTCAAAAGGACTATTTTTAAGAAGGGTGATCTGTAAAATATTGTGTGAGCAATCAAATAGGGAAGTGGCTGTCTCTTAAAATTTAATCATAATTTCATATAGAGAACTAAAATTTTTACAAAACATCATTAAAATACAATTTAAAAAATATCAGAGGCCAAAAAAAAATAGTCAAGAAATGTTGAATTTATTCTAACAGAACTTAATTTTATTTTGTATTTTTATTAGATGACTCCGGCGATTACATGAAAAATGGATTACAAGTGGATCAAGAGAAGAAGTAAAGAGACCAGGTAGGTCTAGAGTAGAATCTAAATAAGAGTGGTGTGAACAAGGATCACAGAAGTGGAGACTGGAAGAGGATGTATTCCTGGTGTATTTAGAAGGTATCGACAGGACAGATGAAGAGATGGATATGCCAGTGAACGGGAGGGTGTTGTCAAGGATGACCCTTAAGATTCCTTCCAGGGGGGTGGCCCCATGGCCCAATGGTTAAGTTCTCGCACTCTGCTTCAGCAGCCTGGGGTTCACTGGTTAGGATCCTGGGGGCAGACCTATGCACCGCTCATCAAGCCATGCTGTGGCAGCAACCCGCATAGAAGAACTGGAATGACTTAGAGCTACGATATACAACCGTGTACTGGGGCTTTGGGGAGGAAAAAGAAAAGAAAGATTCCAGCTTCCACAACTGGATGGGTGGTGGTGATAGATAACATTTGCATAGGCACGGAACACTTGAAGACTAGTGTGAGAGGAAGATCCTGAGTTCGATTTGGTCTAGGTTCAGTTTTTAGTCTCTGAGAAAATCAAATGAGTTAGGAATATGGAGGAGTGGTTTGGATTGGAGATATAAATTTGTGAGTCACTGATATGTAGTAATATATCATAATATAATAATATAGTAATTATAATAACTATAGTCAAAGTGGAAGGAATGGATGGAATTGCTGAGAGAATTGGAAAAGGAGACCAAGACAGAACATTGAGGAACATTTAAAGGTTGGGTTGTCAGGATGAGCCAACAAAAGACTGAGAATCAGCAGCTAGAGAGGTAGGAGGAGAACCAGGAGTGTATATTGTTATAAAAGTCAAGTAGAAGGGGGATTTCTGAAGGGAAATGCTAGACAAAGGAGTTGAATAGCATTGAAAGTTCTAGTTGGATGAAGACACACGCAGTTGGAGATACTGGTGTGGTGGTGACTGAGAGTTG
Source organism: Equus caballus (assembly GCF_041296265.1). Taxonomy (NCBI): domain Eukaryota; kingdom Metazoa; phylum Chordata; class Mammalia; order Perissodactyla; family Equidae; genus Equus; species Equus caballus. The sequence continues at coordinate 16,061,352 of NC_091712.1, read as the reverse complement.
GCTGTAACAAGAGCCATTTCAGTGCAGTAATGGAGGGACAGGGCTGGAGGCCAGATTGGAGTGGGCTAGGGAGTGAATGGAAGGTAAAGAGATAGGGACAATGAGTACAGCTAATTCTGTCTGAAAGTTTCTACTGAAGGGGAGGAGACAGACAATAGCTCTGGAAGGAAGAAGTCTAGTGTGGAGGGAGGTAGATTTTTTTCTTTTTGGTCTGCTTTGAAGGTGGGGTATTCTCAAATATTCGAAAATGCTGGGAGGTAGAATCTAGTATTGGGGGAGATGCTCAAAATAAGGTACAAAAAAGATAGTCAGGATGTAAATTGCCTGAGAAGGCAGGAGAGGATCCAGTCCAGAGCCCAGAAGGTCAGACTTGCTCGAGACTGAAAGAGGGATGGCTCCTCTGTTATCTCTGTAGGCAAAGTGTGGAAAGTGTGGAATGAGTGGAATTACAAGCAGGGTTGTTGTTCTGAGGGGGCAGCTTCTTGCTACTCTCCTCCATTTTCTCCTGTCTCATATGGTGAGAGAGAGAGAGAGTGGTCCTGAACAGTCTCTGGAGAGCAGTGAAATTGGAGTGGAGACCAGGCTGACCAGAGAAGCTCTCGTTGTTGTCATTGCTGTTGTTTTGATAATTTTGTAGATTGAAAATGAGCTAGGGACACATTTTTCTAGAAAAATTGTCTAGTCTTTTATGAAACTCACAAAAATCTGCTTAACTCCTACTGAAGTAGTAACAGAATATTAATGGTATTATTTCAGCTTTAGTGACTTGAAGCAGGTGCTCAATAAATAATTTTTAAAAAGAGAATTTTTCTAATCATTATTTATAACACATTAATGAGTTGGTGTACAGGAAAGCATCACTCCAAACAACTCTGCAATAACGTCTTCTCTGACTCACGTTCTCTGCTTTGTCCTGCACCCTCCTAGAGAGGGCCAAAGAAGAATTTAAAATTTTCTTTTACACCTAATACCAGACATCCACAGACTGGCTTATTTGGGTAATTCATGTGAAATACAACCAAAACACTCCGTCAGTTTTATAAAGTCAAGAATCTATATCAATATTGCACACGTTTGTCACAGAGATTTATGTGATTTTTTTGTTTGCCTTGAATTGTTACACAATTTCCTGCCTTGGTAGTTCAGTCAAACATATAGGGTAGACTATTTGTCAGTGGGCGTTATTTTCAACAAAGCCTTCTCCCTTCAATTTATTATGTTAAACCGTCAGATTGTCTAAGTACCTTGCCTCCTCTGTAGGAAGTGATAAATTAATACTTGCTGGTTGATTTTCAGCCACAAAATTTGCTGCCTAGATGGACTTAGCCTGAGGCCACAGAAAAGTTTGTAGGACGTGAGGGAGTCATGCAGAACAACACAGGCTTTGGGGGAAGGTTTATATTTTAAAAAGACTTCCACCTGTTGGTACAACAGGTTACCTTTCGCAGGCACGTTTTCCTCCTGCTGAAGTACTATAAACACCCCAGGAAGAACGATAAACAGCAGTGTAGAGGGAAAGAAAAAATATTGGGTGAGAGACACTCCTGCACTTTCTCTTCTTGATTTTTTTCAGTATGAGTTTTAGTTGTAGAAAGTAGAAATTATAGAAACGTAAAAGCCGAGACAGCAAAATTGTAAAGCGACAGGCCATAAAACGAAATATATAGGTTTGAATTTTGAAATGTAAGGTAGAAAAGCCAGCACACATTGGACATTTCTAAGTAAATTTTGCATTCACAGAGTTCAGGATGGACCTGAGTATAACCAGCCTCGAAAGGCACCGCTTTTCCCTCTGGCGCCGCACGTGGAAGAACTGAGATCCCCGGCGAGTTCCAATCTGGCAAGGTTGTGCAGCAGTTCTGTGACAGAATAAAATATGGGAAATTGATGTTTTGAATTTAGGTTTGTCTTAAAGAAGATGGAACGAAAGCGTCATAATAAAATAAGGTTAGCTAATACAATTGGTTTATTCTTTTGAAAATTCACAGTAATATCCTTTAGCTTGTGTTTTATGAGGTCAAATGGTTTCTTAAATTCATACTGGGCTATTGTTTCTAGTCTGTTATGCAAAGGCACATTTCTCCACTGTGGTTCTTTTGCTGGATTTTTAAACTGCTTTGTGATTTCACAGACCTTGGAATTATGTTGAGGCAGAGAATGGATGTAGTCAAACATCCTCAATTCAACTCGTATTCTAATTTACACGTACTGAAATTTAATCTTGTCTGCCAAAGCAAATTCCTGTCTCATTGATTTTTAAAATTCTTTGGCCCTTGGTTTGAAAGTATCTGCCTTGGGTTTTTAAACAGTTATCTGTCTTAGACAGATAAACTCTGATATCTCTGTAGTTAATATTAGACCTGATCCTGTCAAGTGAATACTTTTATTATGTAGCTATAAGATAGCCACTTTCGTGTGGATGAGGGCACGTCATAAACAGAGTGCAGAGAGACAATCTCCAAGAGAAAAAGAGGGTCTCTGGGTTCTGTGAAGAAAAAAGGAATGCCAGGTGATCAGAAGCCACAGGTGTCCACTGTTCGGCAGACGTTGCTCTTGTCATTGTTCAGCTGTTTTCAACTGAGAGTGATATGAAATGTCCAGTTCTTCGTTTTTATCAGGGTTGGTGTTAGTGTGTTGTGTTTGTTTTGTTTTGCTTTGTTTTTAATTTTTTTATCTAAATATCCAACTGTGGCAGATAGCATGAATCCATAGTTTTTGTTTCAAAATCTGAGGCTAGTACTTCATTCAGGGTTCACTGTCAATAAAATTAGAAAGCAGGTGACGGAGTTCATTTTTAACTCCATCTTCTTTTTGGTGAGGGTCCTGCATTTTATTTTCTTCTCCCTGCTCCCTCACAAAGACCTTTAAAGAAATTTATCACTGCAAGAGCACAATACTTAACCTAGAGAATGGCGAGATTTCAGGGGCCATGTTATCCAAGTGGGGAAGGTTTTGGAGGCAAAGAACCTTCTAGGCTACCCTTGTAAGGATGCTAAATAAGGAAGAACCTATGCATATTGGTGTAGGAGTATACCACTGGAGTTCAGAAATTTTCAGCTGCTTTTGAGGGGGAAATGAGGACATATTGACTTTGGGAAGATTACATGAAGACATGGCCTAATGATTACCGTTGAGAAATTTTCTTCAACAAATGAAAAGTTTTTAGGCTGACAGGATCAGTGGACTCCAGGTATGAAGTTTGCAATAAACAGCAATCACGTCAGAAGTGGAAGGGCTTGGAACAGTATGTTCTTCTGCAAATCTTGTGCAGTATGTTTCCTTGACATATATTAAGCCTCGTGGAACAGAAGAATCACTTGGCTATACTGAGATACATGTGGAACAGGCCCCACACACATCTGTAGTGCTAATTTTTTTTTTTTTACAAAATGTTACCCTTTAAAAAAATTTTTAAAATACATGCTTGAAGGGGGATGAGAACAATGGCAGGGAGAGTCTCCCCCATGAAAGCATACAAGAGAAAGCACAACTTAATTTCAGAGCACTGTGCTGGGAGTCCAGTCCCAATTCTGCCACAATTCTGTGCAATGCTGAACACATTGCTTCATCCTGCTGGGCCGACAGTATTCTCATCCGTAAAAGACAGGCGTTGAATTAAGTAATCTTTCAGGACCTTATCAGTTGCAAAACTCAATGATTCTACTGTTGTGTGAGCCGTTTTTTAAAAACATTAATTTGGACGTGTCATCATCCTTTGTTAGGTGAGGCCTTGATTGTGTGGAGCGCTGTACCAGGATGTCTCATGGAATAGCTCACACTGACACTGGCTCCTTTGCACATCTGATAATTGAAACCTTCATAATATATTTTCTTTCTGAATTGTTTGTGTTCCTAACATGGACCATGACGCTCTGAAATGGACATGGAGACTGTGTCCTATGTCTCTCTGTACATGCTGTCAGCTCTGAATAAGAAATATGATAATAGAATAACGTACTATCAGAGGAAAGGCAGGGAATGATCAAAACCACAAGAGAAAGCAAAACAAAGAAACCACAAAACACACAGACACAGACACCCCTCACCAAAACTCTTCTCTGCCTGATTTCTCTGAAGTAGAGGGCAAGTCAGTACTCCTGTTCAGCTGGGAACAGGAGTACTTATTTCATGAAGGATATTTGCGAGTCAACTAAACTAAAAATTTAAGGAAAAGATTTATTGAGAAAATATGGGTTAAAGCATGGCTGTTCCTCTTTACATTCCTCTGATCACATGCCGTTGGGTTACTGGACACAGTCTGTTTTTCTAGACACCCTGGTCAATGGAAACAGAATGTGCACCAAACTGGGTTTCTGCTCCTTCGTTCCCACTTCCAATCAGGCGAGCAGTAATGGAGCATCACTGGTGCTAGGTCAAGTCGTAGACAAATAATAACACATTGTAGTTGTGGCTCTCCTTTTATGTTGTTTCTGGCTCTATACCAGGGGTATATTACTTTTTAGAGTAGTTTTTAGGCCAATCTTGAGCTTAATTGCAGACTTGCTCATGAGGTTGGAAGCCCTACCTACTGAGTACCACACTTTTGACAGACAGGATTTCTGGGGTAATTTTCAGTTCTCCATAGAGATATTGGATGGGCTCATACTGATTAAGCTGTGGCTGGCTGCAGCAAACATTCTCCCATTGTGAAGTCTAGGAGATAGGTTTTGTTGCTAACATAAAAATATTCCCCAGTGACATGCTGGCCCAAAGCATGAGTGGGTCAGAGAGGAGCTCCTTCATCCGTCTAACAAAGTGTCCCTTTGCTGTGATTTTGACACCCATGTCCCTTAGTAAAAGTTGTCCTTGGAAAACATTGTAAATAAAATAAAGTTTTATAAAGGCTCCAAAAACATTCCACCTTTCCCCCTGAGGCTACAGTGACTATCCTGATTTTAAAATCCCTCTTCTTGTTCCTTCTGAGTTTTCCCATTTCGTGCTCCCTGGGAGTTTCTCTGTAAAATGAGCCTGTGGAAAATGGGTAATGAGGAAATCATTGCCTTAATTGAAGGTCACTTCTACAAAGATCCAGGTAGGTATACTTTGGCTGATGGAAAAATCCCCCAGAGTGATATCCTGCTGCCCTAAAAGGGAGGCTGGGTTGTAATTTGTCAGAACCATGGTGGCCCCTGGTTGGCGTCCAGAGCATTGTCTTTCTTAATCTCACAACCAGGTAATTTCCATTACTGATGACTCCCCACATTGGAAGGGGAAAAGGAAGAGCCCCCAAGGGCTTCCATAATTAAGCACAAACGCTTTTACAGTATTAAGTCAAAGCTGAATGACTTCCCAATCCTCTTGGTGTTGAGTTCACGCACCCTACCCAACTGTGACCTTTCCATGCCCTTTCAATTCTGACTAGATTAGTAATGTGGCCTTGTTATTTTTCTGTTTCTTCTAGTGCTTTCCTTTTAAAAGAAGAACAAAGGGAGTGATTTTTTTTGTTTCTTTGCTTTCTTTTCTTTTTGGTTATTGTTAACATCTAGTGTTGACACACTTTTTAGCCTAAAGCAGAGAGGACATTCTAAACACAAAAGACACTGTATTTTCAATAACTGATTTCCTAAACTACGGGAGGATTCTGGGATTGATTAGACTGCAATGTAAGCGTTTTATAGGGGTTCCCATGACAGCATTATTAGCTCGTAGTTTCACCTAAAAAGCCTTCTTAATTTACATTTTTTTGGCCAATTTACTTTCTCTCTCTATCGCTACAACTATTAAATATACATTCTCAATATCTTAGTTCCTCTTCTTTCCCTGGTGGAATATTTTCAATTCTGTAATTTCAGCTCCTGCTGCTTATTTTGGGTGATTATTATTATGTGTGGTTCCTAGCCTAGGAATAGGTTTTGCTCTAGATGTCTGTTTCAAAATTGGATTGGTTAGAATTCTTCAAGATTCCCCAGAGAAACAATGTCCTAAAAGATAGGCCACAGGCCAGTCCACAAAGACATTTTAAACTCAAACATAGCTGAACTTTCCTTCTGGGTAGCTCTGAGCTGTGAGGTCTATGATGAACTTAGCCCTAGTTATTTTTAAAAGGGACAAGGAAGCTAAGTCAATAGGGTACTAATAGGGATAGGCTAGCAAAAGCCAGATTGCAAGGGGAATTTCCTAGGCAGTGGGACTCCAAAGTGGTGGCTTGATTGGGGTCCTAACAGACTTCATTGCTCCTAGAAGGAGGGGCCCTAACAACTGAGGACATCAATTTGAAGAAAAGGGTCAGAGGAAACAGGTTTTATCATTGGGGCCAGGGATGGCTTCGTGGTCAAGAGGGGAGCAGCAGGTAAGCAGAAATTGCTTCTAATTTGTAAATGGCTTATTTGGAAGTTAAGGGCTGTCTTAGTCAATGTAGGTATAATTTTAAGATCAATCATATTTCACTCTCATAGGATCATTTGATACTTTCAAAGACTAAAGGTACTCTCATCACTCTTCTCTTAAAACAAGGACATCTAGTTCTCTTACCTCAAATCATGTCTTTATGTTTTTGCTATTGAATGAAAATGATTATGTAGAATGTACTATTTTTAAATTTCCAAGAGTAGATTTGGAGGGTTATTATCAGTATCCTATACTCTTCCTTTTGTGACCGAATAATATTTTTTGCACTTTTGCTTAGCTTTTAAAAAAGAAAATAATGTATTCAAGTATAACGTCATTTGCAAAGTGACCTCGGTAGCTTTTGCTCAAAAATTACTATATTGTCCTATTTGTAATATCAAATTGCCATTGTTTGGAGGCAAAATGATCATTTCGAAATGATTTCAACAATCTAGAGAGACATTTAAGCAATATTACCCCCAATCCTGCCATAATTTTTTAGATGTGTTCTCCTTGCTGACAATTGCCTTGTAAAATCTTTATGATTGCTCCTCTTGTCTTTGAATGTTGTAGTCTAGAAATATTTAGACAGCTTGCTGTTGTGTGTGACATATTCTTGAGGCCATCAGAAAGACTAACTCCTTTTCCCAACTCCAATTTGGTATTTCTTACATTTCCAGGGTGGAGTTTAGAAGACCTGGGTGATATGATCAGTAAGCCGTTTTGAGAATTGCTCAGAACTCCATTTTATCTTTTTTAAAAAACAACCTTTAAAATCAGAAACCTTGGCATAGCACTCTCCAACTGTGCCACAGAAGGACATGCGATGTTGGTACTTTTTCCTGTCTATTTTTGTCTCCTACCAAATCATAGCCCTGGAAGGGAGCTTTAGAAGTCATCAATCTGTTCTGTTGCCTTCATGCTAAACATCACAGAGAAGAGATAATCGACCCTGTTCTAAAAGGCTAGTCAGTGGAAAGTATCTCAAAATTAACCAACAAGTATTTGTGCTTACTGTGTATATACAACATATGTATGGAGAGAAGAACATGACAAAGTATAAGACATTATCCATACCCACAAGAATTTTACATTTCCTTTGGAGAGGATAGATACATAAACACACATAAAACCACCATTAGAGACTCTTGGATTTGGAGTAGATCTTGAAGGTCTAACATCTTGACCACTGCAAATACGGTAGTCCCCACTTATCCACACTGGGATACGTTCCAACACCCCCCATGGATGCCTGAAACCTCAGATAGTACCGAACCCTATATGTACTATCTTTTTTCCTGTACATACATATCTACAGTAAAGTTTCATTTATAAATGAGGTACAGTGAGAGATAACAACAATAATTAATAATAAAGTTGGCTTTGGGGACTTTATTAAGTTTAAGGGTTATTTGAACACAAGCACTGAGATACTGCACCCCTGGATCTGGTAACCCAGAGGGCTACTAAGTGACTAACCAGCAAGTAGAGTATACGGCATGAATACACTGGACAAAGGGATGAGTCACAACCCGGGCAGGACAGAGCACGGCTGTGTGAGATTTCATCACACTACTCACAATGGCACCATGTGTACTCTGGAAGTTTCCATTTAATATTTTCAGACTGCAGTTGACTGCAGGCAACAGAAACCCTGAAAGTGGAACTGCCAATAAGGGGAGACTACTGTATGTCCTCTTGACATTTCTGCCATTTGATCTTGTTCGTTCATCACTGGGAAATTCCAATTGCTAATAAAGTTTACCCATTTCTAAATTCTAAAACCTTCAATGTGTGATAATTAGGTCTATATTAATTAAAGGCTATTCCAGATATAGTCAACCTGGATACAAATTTTGGCTTTACCAGTTATTGACAATATGGCCTTAGGAATATTACTTAACATTTTTGCCTTTCCATTTCACATTTGTAAAATGGGGGGAAAATTCCTACCTCAGAGGATTGGGAGAGTTACCTGTTTAATTTGCAGACTATTGTCTGATAGAGGGTAAATGCCCATCATTTTAAGTGGCATTTGTACAACAGTCATTCAAATATTTGACTATACTTTTAATGTCTCATTTCCTCTACTTCCTGCTGCCTGTTCTTTTCCAAGTGAAACATCCTCTTTGTGTAATTAATGATATAACTATTCAACTGTTGATCACAGAAGTCAATTTTATAACCGACTCAGTCCTCCTTGTTGATTATTAATGTCATTCTTCCTCCAAATATGGTATGAATAGGAAAGAGAGGGTTACTTACTATTCTGTAAGTACTATGCTTGGAATATTGCAACCCAAGTTTGCAAAGCATCTTGGCAAAAAAGGTGAACAAAACATAATCCTTTCCTCAAAGATCTACTGTCCAGTAAGAAAGGCAGACACATAAACAACTTTCTTATTCGCTCATTCTTAAGTCTGAAGGGCCAACCATGGGTCACCACACAGTTGAGAAAAGCCTGCAGCATGAAAGTGAAACACCAGAAAGGAAACTGACTCCAAAGGAAAGACAGATAATTCAGGGAGGAAAAAAGATCTTAAAAAATACACAGAAACTATGGTTCATACACTCAGAGGGACTTGAGAAGACTGAATGGCGCCATCGAGGTCATCTCAGAATGAGGAAAACTAATATTCTCTTCATAAAAACATGCTGATGAAATGCTCACATGAGCATTTCACCTTGCTTTTTAAATGGTTATAAAGGAATATATATACTTTTTAACCTCTAAATATGTTTTGACCTTTTTCTGCTTAAAGCGCAGTTGGTCTTTTCCTCGAATCCATTGTGGTCTTTCTACTGAACTTCAAACATATTTTCATCTGGATGGGCCACAGCCAGTTCAAATCCAAGTCATCTCAAATAATTTCATCTCACTCCTCAATCCCCTTTCCCCAACTTTTCTTCTTCTTGGCCTCCTTATCTTGGTTACAATTTCCATCAAGATACCAAAGCTGAGAACTTGAAGGTCTCTGTTGATCTTGGAGGTATCTCTGCTCCAGTGTTCCAATCCATCATGCTGTACCACTGTCTAAAATATCAGATCTGCCTGAACACCTTTATGGTTTCTCCTTGGGTATAGGATAAAATACATGCTCATAGTAGGATAAATATATTCCTTAATAATCTGGTCTTGTATTCCTTCTGGAATCCCATTGTGCCCCTGTTCACCTTCCTGCTTTAGGAACTTCCCCTTCTGTGCCTCTGCGATTTGCTCACACATTTACCTCCTCATTTTGGGAAGCCCAGCTGCAATATCAGCTTTCCTATGAAGGGTTCACAGACCCACTGGCTAGAATTAGTTCCCACTCTCTCTGCTCGCAGTATTTTGTTAATTCTCCTTCTTGCTTGGTGTTCTGGTTACTAATGTGGTTTCTGCCTCCTTTACTAGGCTACAGAATCCTTGAGAAAAGGGCTCTTATTTTATTCATCTTTTTGTCCTAGGGCCAGCAAGCTGCCATATAAAGGTCTGTCAAATTGAATAAAGAAATAATGAAAAGGTTTATGTGGGGGATATTTTCTTTCTGATGTTATCCTTCTAATTATTAGAAGACATGGAAGGCCTTGGAGGAGAACTGACTTATAATGAGCATCTACTTTGTGCCATATCCTACACAATGTGGTTTACATATTCTCTCATTTGATCCTCATAGGGACTTTATAAAATTAGTATTATTATCCCCACTTACATGTAAGTAAAATGAAGTTCAGAAAGTTTGAGTCACTGGCAGACTAATTTATAGATTCCAGGTCTTGGAAGTCAGTAAAAACTAGGACAAGGGCTCAAATTAACTTGATGTTACCCTAAAGCCATAGACATATTAAATGACTCAGAAGAATGTGAAGTGGTTTGAGCTCTGCGGAAAAAGCTATGTAAATATGATAATGCCATTTTCCTATTCAAAAACCTTTCAACTGCACTATCTTTGCCAACAAACTAACTAAATTCCAGTTCTTCAGGCTAGCACTTAAGAGCCTCAAAACTGGGTGGTGACATTCATTTCTGCTCTGCACTCGCAGTGATCCTACCTGCATGCTCTGTCCTGCTGGAATGAACTCCCTGCACATACACATCTTTCTACTTTTCCACTTTTGCTCACTCTTTCTTCCACCTGGAATGGACTTTTTCAGGAATATACTTACAATGTTAATTAGCTTAGTTAGCCCTATCATAAATATATGGTTTTCTTAAGCTTTTGGAAAAATGAAATTCTTAATGAACCAACATTGCAAATTCTGTGGTATTTCAGGAATGTCAGGCAAGAAAAATTATCCTAAGGGAAAACAGATTCACCCCAATAAATTACAAACAACAAAGATGGTTATTACTGTCGTCAACAAGATTAAACATTGCTAAAGGTTGGAATAGAAACATTGCTTGAAACATGGAAAGGTAACTGAAACTTAAAGATATAGAAAATTGTGCTTTTTTTTTTTTCAAACGATCCATCCTAAGAGATCATTCTGAACAAACTTGCCACATTCATCAACTTTCTAATCTAAACTTTCACTGGACTGCTTCTTCCTCTTACCCCATGCCCAGCTCGGTTATCTATAGCCCCGGCCTTGGCAAAATATCAGGATTGTTTCATTCGTCTGCCTGCTGGATTTGGTCCAGGATTAACCACAACTTTGTTTAATTCTCCAGTTTTCAGTCAATCTCTTGTCCAGCATGTATAGCACAGTAATTACACAGTTACACAATGGAGCGTAATGTATATTTCCCAGCACATTCAACTCTGTGCTTTTTGATTACAATTCACTAACTTAGGACATGGTGGGAGACAGCATCTCTAAAGACGAGTGAGGCACAGCTGTGGGGCGGATCCTCCCCACAAATGCAAACCCAAGGATGGGGGCTGACCACAGAGCGACTCCAGAGCCGGCACACTCTGGTGTAATTTCCCCCACCCCTCCCCATCTCCACAGAAGCGAGTTTACTTTTATCACATATTTTTATAGGAGGTTAAGTTTTTCATGAGTTGTGCTTAAAACTTTATTCCTCTAGATGAGCTTTGGTAAACATGTGTGACATTCAGAGAAAGAGCACGTTCACGTTATGCCTATTGTTTGAGCATTATGGCTGTCTTCCTCAGGGAGTGTGGGAAGTCTCTTGGAGAAAACGAGAAAAGAAGAGGAAATAAGAAATCTCATGACTTGGGACACAGAGGGTTGTTGTATTCACAATCTCTAATCAGAAATCCGCAAATCAAAAGGCTCTGCCACCTTTGTTTATTTATTTATTTATTGGCTACTCATTTGGAGGCCAAACCTGACAAGATCTGGCAAATCAGTTGGCAGGATGACCTGATCTGACTTGTTCCCAGGCTATTAACAGTCTTTATTTATTCCTGACTTCATGTGACAATTCATGGTTTTGCTACAGAAATATTAATGGGTTTGATAAGAGGTGCCACCTGTATCCCATTGGCATATGACATGTATACCATATTTGTTTTGTGAAATTTGAAAGATTCTGAATCGTGAATACATCTGGCAAAAGGGACTTTGGATAACTGATTATGGCCTCTAATGCAAGAGAAACTGTCTTGATTTTAAACCTCCCTCTCTGAGACACCACAACCTATCCCTGTAACTCACGTGCTCTAGAACGTCGCACAGTGATTCTTACATGTCATCAAGATGTCAAATCCATTGATCGCCATTCCTTCCCTCCTCACCCACCCTAAGCTCCATAGCCCATCACTACAATCACTTCTTTCATTTTTCTGCCCCTCTCTCCCTTCATTGCACTTGCTGGAGTACCTCCATCCTTGTTTCAACCAATTATCCATCTACTCCATGCCTTCACCAAAAAAGCTGAACATTATTGGAAGAATATTACATAATTACACTGACTGGCCTCACTTAAATTCATAAGCACAATTTCTGCTGGACACTGTTGTACAGCCCAACTTCATTCCCATGGTAGTTTCTCTTTTCTGCTTATTTATATGACTATGTCACACTTTCTTCTCTCCTTTTAAAATATCTATTTTCAGTTACCCACCCTGTTCAGCTGATGACCTCAACTCATACTTCGTTGAGAAAGTATAAGAAGAAAATGGAAACAAATTAATTCCTCTTCCCTCCACCATATCTACCTACCTAACAGCTATCTACACTGGTCTCACCTATCTGGTCCAACCTACCTACGCATGCCCATGTAGTATTCTTTCCCTACTATTTTTTTTTTTTAGGAAGATTAGCTCTGAGCTAACATCTGCTGCCAATCCTCCTGTTTTTTGCTGAGGAAGGTTGGCCGTGAACTAACATCCGTGCCCATCTTCCTCTGCTTTATATGTGGGATGCCTGCCACAGCATGGCTTGCCAAGCAGTGCCGTGTCCGCACCTGGGATCCGAACCAGTGAACCCCGCGCCACCGAAGCGGTATGTGCACACTTAACTGCTGCACCACCGGACTGGCCCCTCCCTCCTATTTTAATAGATGAACTATCCCTGTTTATATCTAAAGCCATCTCCTCTACTTCCATCACCTCCTCTGGCCTTCTCAAGTGCTTTGGTCCTGTAGTTTCTCTCTCTCTCTCCCCCTTTCTTTGCCCCCAGCAGCATCAATTCATTCACTGACTCTTTCTCACTTGCACCCAAATATGTCATAGTGTTTCCCATATCCCCTCCAGCTATCATGTCACTCCTCTGGTTTTCATCACAATACAATTTAGGACAGAAGTTATCAGCATCACTCCCTCTGTTTTCTCTCTTCACTGCAATTCCATGAGACTATTGCCGCCACCATACCAGTGATGTCACTCTTGTCAAGGTCACATTGACCCTCAGGTAGCCATATGCAATGGTCCCTTCTCTCACCTCACCCTAATCTTTCAGTTGTCCCACATTTGAGCTTTCTCATCTAGAATGACTTTCTTCTCTTGGCTTCTGTGACAACATAGTCTCTTCATTTTTCTCCTGACGTTCTGGTTATTTCTTGTCACACCTTTTGCTGCCTGTCCAAACTCTACAAGTTGGGGTATCCCAGAGCTCAGTATTGTGCCCCTTTCTCTTCTCTGTTTCACTCAATGATCTCATCCAAATCTATGGCTTTAGATAAGACTCCAAATTTCCACCCCTAGAAGCGCTGGTCTTGAGCTCTGGATCCACATACTTAATTGTCGGTGTAACTCCCCACTGGAGAGTCTAGTGGGCAAGTTAAACAACACATCAGACACAGAATTCGTGATACGTCCCCACCTGAGCAGTTCTCCCCTGTACTCCCCATATTAGTAAGTAGCAAATATCACCATCCGTCGATTGTTCAAGCCAAAATCTGACTCCCTCGTTCTCTTAACTACCAAATACAATCCATCAGCAAATCCCACTATATTCACATCTAAACACTCTGAGTCCATTCCCTTCTCTCCATTTCCCTAGTTTAAGCCACTAGTCTCTCTCACCTGAACTATTCTTGCAAGTCTCGCTATGTATACTCCTGTTTCTCTATAATCAATTCCCTACATAGCAGTTAAAACAGTTTTTTAAACATGTACCTGTATGCCTCTGTCCTGTCTAAAACTCCCCTGTGGCTCCCATTTCACTTAGAATGATTCTGAACTCTTAGCCTTGGCTTGCCAGGCTGTGATGATCTGAGGAGCCCTGTCTCCTAGTCTCCTTTCTTGCTCTCCTCCACATTCTCCCTCCCTCTGGCCCCCCAGCCACACAGTCCTCTTCCTCTTCACACATATCAAGCTCATTCCCACATCAGGGTTTGGAACTTGTTCTTACCTCTGCCTGCAATTTCCCTGCCTAGGTCTCCACACTTATAATTCTTCCTTCTCACTCAGGTTGCAATTTAAAATTCATCCTCCAGCCACACTCTGTCACATCCCTCTGCATGACAGAAATCGGAGTCCTTCTTGGCACATCTCCCTCAGCCCTCAAATTCAGTTCATCAATGACTGTTGTTTTCTGTCTTCAATCTTGCTAAAGTCCATTCATTTCTCTCTTTCCATTGCCAACACTCTCATATAAGCCACCTAGACTATAACGGTAGCCTACCAGCCATCGCTCAGATTTGTACTTGTTCCCTTCCAATCTGTGCACATCCAATCACTAAAGCTGCCTTCTGTAGATGACTTGAGTGGCTTCCCATTGCTATTAGGGTGAATTTCAGAATCCCTAGCAGGATCTCTAAGTCTCTGAATGGTCTGGCCCCAACATTTCTCTTCAGCTGTAGCTTTTCATACACTAGCATTCTTTCAGTTCCTTACCCATTTCACATGCCTTTTCAACTAAGCATGTGCCTTTTCATTGACTTGTAACACCATTTCACCTTCTCTCTTTCGCTTTCTTAATCCTGCTCATCCTTCAAGTCTTGGCTTAAAATTCATTTTCTCAAGAAACCCTTTCCTGACTATCCCCCAAGACTGGATTTTCCCCTCCCATCATGTGGTTTCATAGCATCCTGTACTTCTCATTCATGGTATATAATAGGATGGTATTTAATTCATTAATCTTTACCACGCACCTCACTTGCTGGACTCTGTTTCATCAGCCAGAGTATCATGAACACTGGGGCCAGATTGCCTGGGCTATAAATCCTGGTTCATTTTCTTCCAAGCTGTGTGAACTTGAGCAGATTACTTATATTTTCTCACAGTAAAATTAAGCTAATTATAGTACCTATCGTATAGACTTCTTTTGAGGTTTAAATGAGCTAATAAATACAAAACATTTAGTATAGTGTCTGGCAGGTAATAAATATTAATAAATCATCCTAGTTGTCGTTATTATTATGAGGACTGGGATTAGGTCTGCCTCATTCATCACGGAACATCCAATAAGTATTTGTTGAATAAGTAAATAATATTTTTCATGAGTCAATTAAAATTAGAAGTAACTTTATTAAATGCCTAAGTGTTCACTAGGCTCTTTAGGGGATATAGAGATTAATAAGACATACTTTTCACAATTAAGGAATTTTCAACTCAGCAAATGAGAAAGAGATACACAAATGGTATCTCCTCAAAGCGAAGATCTGCGGCTTACACATCTTGTGTCCTGGGCGTTTTCCTTGGAGCCTAGTCCATAGTTTGTGCTCACTGTATTCTTGTTGAGCAAGCATTCTCCTAGCTGTCTCCCAGAGGAGAACAAGGAGAGCTCTGGGGAGAATAGGAGAAGGCTGGCTAGAGAAAATGGCAGTGAACTTGGCCTTGAAGGACAGGTAGGGTTTCAACAAGCAGAACTCAGGGGATGGGGTGGGGAGAGACAGAGATGAGGAGGCATTCCAGGAAGGAGAAGAGTGAAGGCATGGAGCTGGGAAAGCAAATAGAGGACACAAATAGTCTGGAATGATGGAGCAGTGGTTCTCCTAGTGTGGTCCTGGAACCAGTAGCATCAGTATCATGCGCAAACTTGTTAGAGATGCAAACTGTTGGGCCTCCCCGCATGTACTGAACCAGAAAATTCTCGGGGTAAGGCTCAGCAATCTGTGTTTTAACAATTCCTCCAGCTGATTCTGATGCTCACTAAAGTTTGACAACTTTAAATATCGAGACCAATGAGTCTAGAGCAATGTGTTCTAACTGGTGATCTGTGAACACCCAGAGATTCATAAAGGTGTTCCAGGGGATTCATGTGGTAGCAATGACAGCACAATTCAAGAGCCCCCAAACACACCCAAAAGGCAAACATGGCGGTTAGTAGAGATTAGAATAAGCATGGTTGTGACTTGGCTGAACACCACTGGTTTCAATCATCACATAGTTTTTAATTGATTTTTTTAACCACATATTGGGGCTGAAAAAGACTTTCATTTAAGGTATAAAGTAAGGAGTGTTAATATTAGAGTATAAATTATTGAGAAGCACATGATAATGTTTCTGCAAATTTGCCTCAAGATGATCTTCACCAGATCCCCAAGTCAGATATCAATATTCTTATAAAGCTCATCGAGGTGTCTCAAATGCTTGTCAAATAAACGAAAAGAGAGAAAATATATAGCAGTTATCATATCTAGTTTGGCTTTTCATCTGATAAAAATGTGTTATTTGGAAAGTGCTTGCAAATAGCAGCCTGAAAACTCCTTTCATATCATCATTAGAATTTAACAATTATAAAAATGAACCAGTTGATTTTTAAACTGAAAAATGCGAGAATTCTAAACGTTAGCTACTAAAGTACTCAAATCCTGATGATGTAACACATAATTAAATTTTAATCAGTCCCCAGATTGCATACAGTATCATTTTCAAATTTGTTACTGAACCATCTCTTTTTCTAACATAATTAAAGTAAATCTAACAGTATGTGTCACATAACAAATAAGGAAAAGCTGAAAATCTTTATACACAGAATTAATGTTAGAGAAGACTATATTAAATGAGTTTTGCAATATAATTTTTAATAATACACTGATCTAAAATTAAAATTTTTTTAACTTAAAATTACTTTATTTTATACCATGAAAACATTTTAAGGGAGATTCTTTGCAAGATTATTATGAAAAGGCTTCGTGAGTGACAAGAGGCTGGACAATCTGAGAGGAGGGCACAGGGCACTGGGTCTGGCTGCTGGTGGAGAGAGAGCTCAAGGACAGGCATGGCCAGGAAGGGAACGAAGTGGACAAGGCCAAGAGGTCTTCAGGTCGTGCAAAGTTTTGAAATCCTAAGCAGAAGTGGAAGGCTTAGTTTTGGAAGAGGGGTCATTTCTTCTTCTGAGATAAAGGGTATGACTTTGCAATGTTTTTAAAAATACTGTACCTACCCAAAGTGAGAAGGCTCATTAGGCTCTCTAATCCTGTCTAAAAGATTCCAGAACGATAGCTCTATTCAATGAAAGTCACCTGTGTTCTGTGATCTGTGTTCTGTGTTCTGGATTCCATCACCTCTAGTCTCTGGGACCTTGTTCAATTCACTACTGCTCCTCTCCTCCATCTTCCATCTTTTCTTTTCCATTTGCCTTCCATAGCATATGAATGGAAACGCGTTTTAAGCCTGTATTAGTCTACACGGATGGTCATAACAGAATACCACAGGCTGGGTGGCTTAAACAATGGGAATCTATTTCCTCACAGTTCTGGAGGCTAGAAGTCCAAGATCAAGGTGCTGTCGGTTTCTGGTGAAGCCTCTCATCTGGTTTGCAGATGGCCACCTTCTCACTGTGTCCTCACATGGCCTTTCCTCTGTGCACTCGCCCAGAGAGAGAGAGATCTCTGGTGCCACTTCCTCTTCTTGTGAGCACATCATCACTACTGGAATTGCACCCCAAGCATATGACCTCATTTAACCTTAATTCCCTCCCGAAAGGTCCTATCTCCAAATATAGTCACTCTGGGAGTTAGGGCTTCAACATAGGAATTTGGGGCATGGGGGGGGGGGTGGAGCCAGAATTCAATCTATAACAAAATCCTGTCATCTGCATACATTTTCACTTTCTGTTTTTCCTTCATATCCCTGCCATGGCCACATGTTTTTTAAAGAGTAGTTAATGCATATTATACCAGCTGATGCTTTCATTTCTATTTCTTTGGTAGAAAGCTCCTGTTGTACACATGTGACACTGGTCCCCCCATTCTTCTTATGCCATGTGAGGACTGGAAATCAAGAGAAGACTTGACTTAAGAGAGAATCCTGATAAATCCATGCTTTTCTTGTTCTATATTCCATAGATGAAACTCTCACACTGCTATTGAGAGTAAATTATGTCTCAAGTACATCCAGCTTTTAGCAACTAAAGAATGTTGAGTTTGATCATTTGTAGATGACCTCATTCTGTTTCCCGCCTTTATTCTTTTGTCAATTTCCTCATGGGATTGGAAGCTCAGACAGTCCACATGTTCACGTTGATGTGAAGGTGGACTCGTTGCTTCATATACGGTCAGAAAGGGGGCCACAACCTGGGCTGCCCGTCTCCAGTCCTCGTCTTTGTCTTGAGGACTCAGATGCCAAATAATATAACTTTTCACATTATAGAAATACAAATATGCTGGGTTGAATTTCTTTTTCTGTATGCATTTTGATGATTGAAACACCTGGGTACGAGTCAGTGCACAGAAAGGAAACATTACTAAATTGTACTCTGTGGAAAGAAACATCTTTCAGGGCTTTCAAAGATTCCTGATAAGGGAAACTTTAAATACAAAATGTTTTACTTCACTGACCATTAAGATTTGTGCAAAAAAATTCATATATGTATATATATTACATCATATAGTTTATATTATATATTAATGTTGTATATAATATATACTTAAACCCTTTCATATTCTTTTTCATATGGAATACTCATTTACTATTTAAACTTCTTTTTTCATTTTTCACATAAATCTAAACTATCCTGATAGAATTAAAGTGGAAATTTGTTTTTAACTTTATAGGTGTCTATCTTGTTGAATTATTTTAATAATAAGATGCATGGCTTTCATAAAGAAAGCAGGAAAAAGAGTGAAGAAAAGAGAGCTAACAGTGTCAGTATATCTGTATATTTCCTATTTTGATTTAACAAAGTATGCTGATTATAGAATTTCTTAAAAGGTCATTTGGTAAAGTGAAATAAATGACTTGGAAAAAATACTCCTAAGGGAAAATTGTTTTGAACAATTAAATCATCATAATGATAATTTAAACCACTTTGTAATTAGTCTTTTTATGAATGTCTACAACTCCAAAATGATTTTTACAAAAATGAATGTTGGCAACCAATTAATGCTTGGTCTGGTCTAATTTATTTTATTTTCTTGAGGGCAGAGAAAGCGGAAGAAGTGTCCTAGAAATAATAGCCATTTAAAATATTCATACACAATAATATTTTTTGAAAAGCATATTACACGAATATTTATTACAAATTAGAATATTGTACCTTCTTTCTTCTCATCTTAAGACACTGCAATAACTTTGAAGCAACCTGCATTCTTACACTCCAGGTAAACTTGCATGATGCAGGCACATTCTACACACATTGAGGCTTATCATTTGCATTTATTAAAAAGAACCTAATAAATCATTTTCAGTTTCAATTATTTGTTACTTTATTTAGAAAAGAAATATCACCATCTGCATTCTGATGCTTATCTTTATAATAAACTCGTTGTTACATTAATTGCAAATGCATCCTCTTATTAAATGTATACTTAAATTTATTTTTGAAAGTAAAGTAATAGGATCCAAGTTGCAACAATACTGGCTATTAGTGATATTTGCTAAGCCAAATCTGTGTGTGTGTGTGTGTGTGTGTGTGTGTGTGACTAAAGCTAAGAAACAGATTTCATGTGTAGCTTATGGAATGTGATTACGTGGAAATATGCTTCTGCGAGCTGATACAAATATATGTGCTATTTTATGTTTTATGTTCACTTTTTATGAAATATCTTACACATAAAATACCTTTTATATTCTCTGATATGGATCTTTTTATGATTCATCAAAAATAAGGCAAAAAATTTAAAATAAAATGTGCACCCTGGTTATTTATTTCACCCAATACTTTTGAGAAAGGTGACTGGATTGATGAGAAAGGAGATTAAAAACAGAAATTAGTGGGGAGCATCAATACATAATTAAAAAACTCAACAATTGCCATTTATTTCTCAAATGGTACTTGTGATCAAGAGCCTAATAATAGAGTTTTATGGATATGATATGTCCCCACAGGAAGCAGGGTACCAAATAGTCGAATTTGCATTGGCCGTGTCTCAAGGGCTTGTGATTAGAAACAAAAACAAAACAAACTAAAAAATCCTACAGCTACATTTGCCAACTATGGAAAACTGAAACGTTTATTGATTTTTATGTCTCTCTTCATCATCTTCTCATTTCTTTTGTGGGAAGGTAGAGGGAGAAGAAAAGTGGGAGAATCAAAGAAGAAGGAGGAGTGAGAAAAGAAAAGGGAAATAAGAGGAAGAAGGCAAAGCGAAAATAGACAAAGGGCTTGTTTTAGCTGGCATTCCACATGCTCTTTGGAAAAAGACACAGCCATCCTCATTTTGCTCGTTGCCTTTGTCTCCCGTCCGCTTGCCCACCCTCCTGTGCCATCCTGCCACCACTAGCATCTGCCTGTGGAGGCTGGGGCGGAGTAGAAGGGTGGCAGACAGGGTCTTCCCATACTTTCTATGAAGCCCAAGGAAAGATCCTCCAAATGTTTGTGATCTTGGGGAAGCACATTAACTTCTCTGAGCCTCTGTTTTCTCTTTTCTTTCTTTCTTTTTTTTTTTTTGAGGAAGATTAGCCCTGAGCTAACTACTGCCAATCCTCCTATTTTGCTGAGGAAGCCTGGCCCTGAGCTAACATCCATGCCCATCTTCCTCTACTTTATACATGGGATGCCTACCACAGCATGGTGTGCCAAGCGGTGCCATGTCCACACCAAGGATCCAAACCGGTGAACCCCGAGCCGCAGAGAAGTGGAATGTGTGAACTTAACCACTGCATCACTGGGCCGGCCCCCTGTTTTCTCCTTTCTAAAATGGGAAAACTGCTCTGTTACAAAGTGGTTTGGAGGAACAACAAAAATAAGACATGCACATGCACACATAGGTACTCACATCGTGTTCCTTTCCCTA
Source organism: Equus caballus (assembly GCF_041296265.1). Taxonomy (NCBI): domain Eukaryota; kingdom Metazoa; phylum Chordata; class Mammalia; order Perissodactyla; family Equidae; genus Equus; species Equus caballus. The sequence goes on along the minus strand of NC_091712.1, from coordinate 16,040,510 downwards.
AACCTAAATAGACATGACACTGCAGATTCTACAAAAATAAACAGATAATAAATAAATAATTTAAAAAACCCCAGTCATGTATTTTTCTGATTACCGAAGTAAAGATGGACACTCTGTAAAAAGAAATTGAAATAATATGTAACTCAAAATAGTTACTTAATGGTTTTTGGTATATTCTTCTTCTTCTTCTTTTTTTTGCTGAGGAAAATTCTCCCTGAGCTAGCATCTGTTGCCAATCTTTCTCATTTTGCTGAAGAAGATTCACCCCGAGCTAACATCCATGCCAATCTTCCTCTATTTTGTGTGTGAGTCGCCACCACAGCATGACCACTGACAAGTGGTGTATGTCTGCACTTGGGAACCGAACCCAGGCTGCTGAAGCAGAGTGTGCTGAACTTAACTACAAGGCCACGGAGCTGGCCTGGTATATTCTCTTAGAGTTTTTCTTCAATGAATATGCACACGTATATTTTTATTTCCAAACACAGTTGTGTATATCATTCTGCAACTTGCTTCTTGAATGTGACAGTACAATTTAGACATCTTTTCATGTCAACACATATAGATCAATCCTGCAATTTTTAACCATTGTCACTTATGGGCTATATTGTTATTTATTATAGTTCATCCTCTTGATGAACATTTAGGTAGTTTTCCTTTTTTGATGAATGCAAGCAATGCTGCAGTGAATCTCTTTGCTTAAACATATTGTGTCAGTTTTCTGTACGATAAATTCCTACAGTAGAATGTTTGTGTGAAAGATATGCTTCATTTGAAGTTTTGATAGATAATACCAAGTTGACCTCTAAAAAGATTGTATCTTATTGCCAATATTTTTAATTTCAGTTTTCCAAGTTAGAAACCTCAGGGTCATCACCAAACATCTCCCTTTCATTTCCTAGCCTCCTTCTAAACTGTCACCATTCTGTGATTATACCTCAGAAATGTCTCCGAATTCCATGCCCCCATCTTTATCCTCTTTGCTGCTTTCTTGGCTCCTGTCTTGAGCAGAAACTTCCAACAGTTCTCCAAAATCCATTCTCTTGGTCTTCCTGGGCTCTTCAAGTAGTACGTGCATGGTTTTCCCAGTCTCCATGCCTGGCCAGTCCAATGAAAAGGGAACAGAAATAACACGTGCCCTTCCAGGCTTGGTCACTGAGCACCTGCCACACATGGTCTTCCATCATCTGCTGGCTGAATGCCGCTGCTGCTGAGGCCCTGGGGGGCGGTGGAGCCGCAGATAGCAGAGCCTGGGCTCTGTGACTGTGGGGTGGAACTACCCCCAGTGCTGACCCGCTGCCCTGAGCAGTGCCTCCTGTGTTGAGCTGGGGCACACTTGGGTCTCTGTTACAACAGTTAGCCCGCACAGCAGATGAAGACAGGTCTCCTTGTCACTCACTCACACTATCGTAGCAGGCTTCTTGCTGGCTCATGCCACCTGCTTCCTCTCCTTCCAGTAGCCCTGACACCAGAATGATCCTCCTTTGAACCTGGCTGCCCTGCTGACTGGTAACTCCCTACTTTCTAGCCTTCGGGGCCTCAAGATCCTTTTTAACGTGGCCACAGCCTTCCACAGGACTTGTCTTCTGGGCCCCTCACCTAGCCCCTACGCTTGCACAGGTTCTAACATGCAGCAGTGTTCAGTACATACATGAAAATGAATCAATTCGTGATGTTTGCTTTAGAGGTAAACATAACACAACATCCAGGAAACAGTTTCGTAAAAACGATTTGCTTTGCAGGAGTATTAATTTGTGCTTAACAATTGGTAAACTTAGTGATCTTGTGGTTCCGCTCTGCAGCGGGGGTAAAGCGGCATGTGTCCCATAGGCCCATAACATTCTAAGCATAAAAGGGCCCTAGAGCTCATCTAGTACAATTTCCTCAGCTTGCAGATAAGAAAACTGCGGCCCGGACAGCTGAATGGACTTGCTCCAGGCCTGTAGGATAGACTCAAAAGCACCTTGCAAGCAAGCCAACCCCAAGTCCATAGATTCATTTTTTTCTGACACCAGACTGTCCCCAAGGGTAGCGGCCATAGACACCAGGGACATCTGCTGTCTACTGTGTGCTCAGATTCAGCTCACTTCCGTGCTCAATTTAGGGCTCTATTTAAAGCTTCTGTGCTTGCTCCTCTGGTTCGTCCCCCCAGTCTTGGCCCACCAGCCCACCAGCCCACTGTGCAGACACAGGGCTCTGGTCTGGCCTCTCAATCTGCATTCTCATCACTACGAGAACTGACCGAACTCTTACATGAACGTGCCCTTCTTCACTCATCAGGGTGAATAGTAGGGGATATTTTTCTAATGTCGTGGGAGGAATGGCAGGTTTATAACTATAATTATACTCTATAGAAAATAACTGTTACTTAAAAGGTGTAGTGTTCTTGGTTTGTGGGTCCAGAAGCTCAGCGATGGGTATGTTTAGAAATCAATAGTGCAGTGAGCCAAGCATTTGGCTCACACGTCACAAGCTCAAGGGGATTCTGGTTTAGCAGGAAGACAGACTGGGCACCCTAGCAGTTTTGGTCATGGGCACTGATGGTGTGAACGAACAGAGACGTTGTGAAACATTTCTGATTGGCCCACACTCATTCTGGCTGAGCTCAGATACCTGCCCTGTCCTCACCGGCACTTCTCCGTCACAGCTTTCTCCATCACCAAGTCCCTACAGATACATGGAGTGTGCATTCCAATGGGAACATGACAGTAAGGAAAAATAATATGCCACTGAGGCAGTATTGGTTATATTTTGGCGAATAGAAGACCACCCCAAATGGAATGGCTTAAAACAACAATGGTTTATTTATCTATGTTATTTTTGGTGAGGAAGAGTGTCCCTGAGCTAACAGCTGCTGTCAGTCTTTCTCTATTTTGTATGTGGGACACCGCCACAGTGTGGCCTGAGTGCAGTGTATTGATCTTCACCTGGGATCTGAACCCATGAACCCTGGGCTGCCAAAGTGGAGAGTGTGAACTTAACCACTACGCCACCGGGATGACCCCCAACAGTGGTTTATTATTTCCCACAATTCTGTGAGAGAGCTGCAGGTTCTTCTGATGGTTTCACCTGGGGTGACTCATGTGACTTCTTTGAAGTAGGTCAGCTGGTGGCTAGGCTCAGCTGGCCATGTGGTTCTTTTGTCCCTGGGTGGTCTTAGGGTTCCTTGGGAACAAGCATCAAAATGCAAGCATTTGTTGAGTGAACATATTTGTTCATGTCCCTTGGGCTCAGAGCCAGTGTGGGAGGGAGATACATATAGGCATTGGTATAAGGAACCATGATTCATTGTGGACTGCTATGGAAACAATCTAATACCTTGGTTAAATAAGAGGTACTACAAAAAACAAAGCATGGGGGAGAGGATCCATGGAGAGTGATAGGGCAGTCACTGTAGATACAGAGGTCAGCACGAGTCTCTCTGAGGAGGTGACATTGGAACAGAGGCCTGAGCAGTAGGGTAGCGGGCCGTGTGGATGTGCAGAGTGTTTCAGCCAGAGGGGCAGCATGTGCAAAGGGCTTGAATGGAAACAATAATGGGTTCCATGCAGCTGGAGGGCAGGATGCAGAGGGAGAGCATGGACGTGGTTGGTGAGATAGCCAGGACTAAACTGCGGGGGCCTTTCCAGGTCATAGTGAGGACTGCACGAGTATTCTGAGATTGAAGGGAAACCCCTGGATGGTTTTATTCTGGCAAGCGGCAGGATTTGATTTAGCTTTTAAAAGAATCAGTCTGGTGGCTGTGCAGAGAATAAACGTTGTAAGAGCAAAAGTGAGAAGGAGAATAAGTTAGAAGACAAGAGAAAGAGAGGAGGCTTGGAAACAATCGTAACAGGGAGGAAGAGCCAAACACAGGCTAGGTTTAGGAATCTGGGCTCAGGACACATGCTAGGGGGCTGACTGTGAGTTGTGAGAGAAAGAAGGCATGGAAGACACCTTCCAGGTTATGGGTGTGACCACTGGGCACTCACTGTAAATGGTGTTTCCCTTTACGCAAGAGATAACTGGTTGGATGGGGGTGGAAAGCAAGATTGGGAAGATATTTAGGAGATAAAATCAACTACATCAAGTCTCACAAAATCCTAAAGCTGAACTTAGAGGCAGCTGACATAACCCGTCATTTTATAGATGAGGAAATCGGGACCTGAAAAAATGAAGGAATTTCTTTTTAAAAGACCATATAGGAAATTTCAGCAGTTTTGGTACTAGAAACCCTGGCTTTTGGGCTTTTTCTCCCCAGTGTCTCAGAGCAAAGACTTTCTCCTTAGTTCATGCGGCCATGATAGGTTTGATGAGGTCACCTCTGAATGGTGTTGAAATTGCTTTTAAAGTTTGTTTCCCCATTACTCTCTTGCTTCAGAATCCAAAAGTATTGTAACTCTATTCTGTTTCATAGTAGAGTAGCTTGAAAGAGAGATCATAAAAAAGTTTATTTTATCACTATTATTGTTATTATTTTGGTGAGGAAGACAGGCCCTGAGCTAACATCTGTACCCATCTTCCCCTATTTTGTATGTGGGACGCCACCACAGTGTAGTTTGATGAGCAGTGTAGGTCCACGCCAGGGATCTGGGCCTGCAAACCCTGGGTCGCTGAAGCAGAGCGCACAAACTTAACCATTATGCCACCAGGCTGGCCCTGCACTTCTTTTAAAAAGGAAGTAATGGTTTTTAAAATGGTAGATGCTCATAAAACACTTTAGTTTTATCTTATAGGTGAATTAGTTTACTAATAGACCTCAACTGCTTCAGAAATTCTGAGGATGTTATTCAAATGCCCTAACTTGAATTCCTTTTTTGCTTTAGTGTGTGGATGACCATATTCGATGGACACTCAAGAAAATACGAGCAGGCTAGTGAGGCCCCGACAGAGGGGTTTGGAGGAGGAGCTGCTCCCTTGAGAATATGGTTTTAGAGACCACAGCACGTTAGCATGGATCTCACCTTTCTGCAACTATTCTGAGACAAACTAAAGGTCTGTGAGCAGAGCCTAATGCCCTTCAACAAGATTTAGTGGTTCTGTATATTTTGGGTTTTCTTCTTAAAGTTTGAAAGCGTTCTTTTTTTGTATTTGACAAAAATTAAGCTGATCTGTATCCAGCCTGCTGAAGGAGTTTTCTGTACTCATGTCATTCACCTCTTTCTTCATTGAGTGCACAGCTGATGTTTTTGGTTAATGGATATTTAGAGTTTACTGTTCAGAGAAGTAGAGGAAGCAAAAGATGTAAGGCCACAAATGGTCTCAAAGCCAGAAGTCAGCATGAAAGGGGCTATGCGAGGGGGGCAGGAGGCAGGGTTATCGTGAATTGGTGGAGGACCCCCCTCTATGAAATCAGCAGCCCTCTTCATTCGGCACTCTCCTCCCACATCTGACTTTATTTTCTCTCCGATATTTATTACCCTGAGATCTTTGAGGAGAGAAACGTGTGATGATGTTTTTTGCGTATTAGGTATTTACTATGTGCCAGCTTTGGAGCCAAGACTTCCTAAGTGTTATCTCATGATTTTTCTGTACCCAGGGTCAATGTCTGACTATAACCTTCCTAGAAGTTGGGTCCCTGGTTTTTGATATGTTCTCTATGTGACTTCAAGCGAGTATTAAATTCCTTACGCCTCAGCTTTACAATTTATAAAATGTAGGATTTTTGCATGTATCCTCCAAATTTTATTTCTCCTTAAGACAACTTGACTTTTTCTGTAATTCCACATTTGACCTTAAATAAAGATAATAGGACATTAAAGAAATAGATAAAAACTGAGAACAGCGAATGTGGGGTTTGAGAAGTGAAAAAATGAACAAAGTCATGCCAGAAGTTCAAGTTTTTGAGAAAAGTGAGGGAAAAGAGAAGCCTCCTTTTACATAGTTCCTTTTTCTGCTTTGAATGGCTAGATTCCCTCATGTGTGTCTTAGTTCAAATTCAGGGTGTTTTGGTGAAAATTACCTTGTCCTGTCTCTTGGAGGCAAGAATAGAATCCCATTTGCAAATTCATTTAAGAAATGTGAATGGCACAAGGAGTGATGTCAGCAACATGGTGGAGTAAGCAGTTTTCTTTGTCTCTCCCCCTTTGAACTACAACTAATTGGACATTCATTGATCAACAAAGGATAGCAACACAGCACCTCAGGATGCCTGAGGGACCTGTGCTGCTATACATCGGAAGGTGGATGGACTAACCCAAGGGAGGAGGTGGAGATAGGTGAGAGCTCTTCAGCCCCGAGACAGCCTACTACCTGCAAGCGACTACTCTTTCCAGGTTGACACACTCATAGCACTGCCATGGCACTGAGGGTGGACGTGAGTATCAGTGGCATGACTGTGGAAACAGGTGGCTACAGCTCTAAGCTCCCCGTGACTGCTCCTTAGTCCAGGGGGAATATCCATGGTCCCACAGCAGCTGCTGTGGCAAGCTTCTACTCGGCCTTAGTGGAGAGGCCTCACGCAACAAACACAAAGGCTGGGAGTTCCTGAGCAGAAGGAGCTCAGCCAGTTGAGCAACCCACCAGCTTCATTTAACACACACAGCCCTGCTGTGGCCCCCCCGAGGGGGCAAGGGTGACCCAGCAGGATTGTGCAAGTGGGCAGTGACAATCCAGAGCCCCAGTGTGACTGCTTCTTGGTCCAGGGGGAAAATCCATAGTCCCACAGCAGCCACAGGGAAAGCCTCTACTCAGCCTTAGCTGAGAGTCCCCACTGAGCAAACACAAAGGCTGGGAGGCCCTGGGACACAAGTGGTGCCACTGAGTGAGCTAACCACTGGCTGCATTAGATACCCATAGCTCTTCTGGGGCCCAGACTGGACAAGTGAGATCCTGCAGGACCTGATGGTGGCAGAGCTGTGAGTCTAGGTGAACCAGCTCCTGGCTGCTGTGAAAGCCCATAACACCACTGCAGACCCTAAGGAGGGAGTGTGTCTAGGTGGTCTGTGAGAGCAGGCACTGGCAACCCAAAGCCCCCTTGTGATTGTTCCCACAGCTGACAGGAGACCCCACAGGGCCACTGTGATCCCAAGGAGGGGCCCAGGCTCGGTCAGGAACAGGTGACAGGGATCCTGGTCAGTGCAGATTACACAGCTGCTGCCCCCTCCCCACCAGTATGAGCAAGTGGAAGCAGTAACCAAACTCTATCTCTATTTGGAGGCAGAAATCCATGCCATCAAGCAGTATGAAAAAATATATTAAATCTCCAGAACAGAAGGAAAATGACAAGTACCCAGAATACAATCCCAAAGACACTGAAATCTTTAACCTAAATGAAAATGAATTCAAAACAGCTATCATTAAAAAACTCAATGAGTTAAAAGAGAATACAGATAGACAGCTCAATGAGTTCTGGAGCTACGTCACAAAAGAGCGTGATACTATAAAGAAGAACCAATCAGAAATGTTGGAGATGAAAAACACAATGGAGAAACTTAAGAAAAATCTAGACTCTCTGAACAGTAGGGTTGACAATATGGAGGACAGAATTAGTAATTTGGAGGCTAGGAATATAGAAATGCTTCAGATAGAGGAGGAGACAGAACTAAGACTAAAAAGAAATGAAGCAACTCTCCAACAAATATCCAACTCAATTAGGAAATGCAGCATAAGGGTTATAGGTATACCAGAGGGAGAAGAGATGGAGAAGGGGGCAGAGAGCCTGTTAAAAGAAAGAATGGCTGAGAACTTCCAAACCTGGGAAGAGAGCTGGAAACCCATGTGACAGAAGCTAATAGATCTCCAAACTTTATCAATGTAAAAAGACCAACCCCAAGGCATATAGTAGTGAAATTTGCAAAAGTCAACGACAAAGAGAAAATATTAAGGGCAGCAAGACAGAAGAAAATAACCAACAAAGGAACCCCCATCAGCCTGTCAGTAGATTTCTCAGCACATACCTTACAGGCTAGGAGAGAGTGGAATGATATATTCAAAACTCTGAAGGACAAAAATTTGCAGCCAAGAACACTCTATCTAGAGAAAATATCCTTCAAATGTGATGGAGAAATAAAAACTTTTCCAGATAAACAAAAGTTAAGGGAGTTCATTGCCACAAGACCCCCCCCCCCACCCCCCCCACACACACACACACAAGAAATGCTCAGGAAAACTCTCATACCTGAAAAAAAAAGGAAAGGGTTTACAAAACCCTGGGTAAAGGAGATAAGTAGAAAGACAAAATCAGAAAACTGCAGCTCTCCGTCAGAACAGGTTAGCAAATGCTTAAGTATAACATTAAAGATAAAAGGAAGGGAAACACCAAGAATAAATATAACCTTGTGATTTTAACCACAAACTCACAACACAAGAAGAAGAAGAAGAAGAAGGAAAAAATAATATCTGACAATAACAACCTAGAAGGGGAAGAAGAAAGGAATGGAACGGCTTAATCTAAGGAAATAATAGGCTAGCAGAAAATGGACTATCTCATGAGATGTTTTATACAAACCACAGGGTAATCACTAAGCAAATAACAGGAATAGAGACACAAATTACAAATAAGTAGAAGGCCAATATAGAAAACTACCTACCTGAATTGGTAGTCCAAAATTCATGGGACAAGAAACAAAGGAAATGCAGGAGAACTGCAAAACAAGCGATAAAATGGCAGGCTTAGGCCCCCACATTTCAATAATCAGTCTAAATGTAAATGGATTGAACTCTCCAATCAAAATAAACAGAGTGGCAGGATGGATTAAAGAACAAGACACAATGATATGCTGCCTCCAGGAAACACACCTTAGCCCCAAAGACAAACACAGACTCAGAGTGAAGGGATGGAAGATGATACTCCAAGCTAATAGTGTACGTAAGAAAGCAAGTGTCACCATGTTTATATCAGATGAAATAGACTTCAAAGCAAAACAGGTAAAGAGAGACAAAGAGGAGCAATTTATAATGATAAAAGGGACACTCCACCAAGAAGACATAACACTCATAAATATATATGCACCCAACATAGGAGCACCAAAGTACATAAAGCAACTATTAACAAAACTAAAGGTGATATCAACAACAATACAATAACAGTAGGGGACCTCAACACCCTACTGACATCAATGGATAGATCATCCAGACAGAAAGTCAACAAAGAAATTGTAGAATTAAATGAAAAACTAGACCAGATGGACTTAATAGATATATACATATAGAACACTCTATCCAAAAACAGCAGGTTACACATTCTTCTCAGGTGTGCATGAAACATTCTCAAGGATAGACCACATGTTGGGAAACAAAGCAAGCCTCAACAAATTCAAGAGGATTGAAATAATATCAAGCATCTTTTCCAACCATAATGCTATGAAACTAGAAATCAAATACAAGAATAAAGGTGGGAAAGGGGCAAAAACCTGGAGATTAAACAACATGCTATTGAACAACCAGTGGACCAATGAAGAAATTAAAGGAGAAATCAAATATTATCTGGAGACAAATGAAAATGAAAGCACGCCATACCAACTCATTTGGGATGCAACAGAAGTGGTCCTAAGAGGGAAATTCATTGCAATACAGGCTCACCTCAATAAACAAGAAAAATCTCAGATAAGCAATCTCAAACTACACCTAACAGAATTAGAAAAAGAAGAACAAACAAAGCCCAAAGACAGTAGAAGGAGGGAAATAATAAAAATCAGAACAGAAATAAATAAAATTGAAATGAAAAAGACAGTAGAAAAGATCAATGAAACAAAGAGCTGGTTCTTTGAGAATATAAACAAAATTGACAAACCCTTAGCCAGGCTCACAAAGTAAAAAAGAGAGAAGACTCAAATAAATAAAATTAGAAATGAAAGAGGAGAAATCACAATGGATACCACAGAAATATAAAAGATTATAAGAGAATACCATGAAAAACTATATGCCAACAAATTGGACAACCTATAATAAATGGATAAATTCTTAGACTCTTACAATCTCCCAAAACTGAATCAGGAAGAAATAGAGAATCTGGATAGACCAATCACAAGTAAAGAAATTGAAACAGTAATCAAAAACCTCCCCAAAAATAAAAGTCCAGGACCAGACGGCTTCTCTGGAGAATTCTACCAAACATTCAAAGAAGATGTAATACCTACCCTTCTCAAACTATTCCAGAAAATTGAGGAAGATGGAGCACTCCCTAACACATTCTATGAAGCCAGCATCACCCTGATCCCAAAACCAGACGAGGACAACACAAAGAAGGAAAACTACAGGCCAATATCACTGATGAACATTGATGCAGAAATCCTCAGCAAAATTTTGGCAAACCAAATACAGCAATATATCAAAAAGATTATACACCATGATCAAGTGGGATTTATACCAGGGACACAGGGATGGTTCAACATTCACAAGTCAATCAATGTGATACACTACATCAACAAAATGAGAAACAAAAACCACATGATCATCTCAATAGATGCAGAGAAAGCATTTGACAAGATCCAACATGCATTTATCATAACTACTCTCAATAAAATGGATATCGAAGGAAAGTACCTCAACATAATAAAGGCCATATATGACAAACCCATGGCCAACATCATACTCAATGGGGAAAAACTGAAAGCCATCCCCCTGAGAATAGGAACAAGGCAAGGGTGTCCACTCTCACCACTCTTATTCACCATAGTACTGGAGGTTTTGGCCAGAGCAATTAGGCAAGAAAAAGAAATAAAAGGAATCCAAATGGGCAATAAAGAAGTGAAACTCTCACTGTTTGCAGGTGATATGATCTTACATACAGAAAACCCCAAAGAATCCATTGGAAAACTATTAGGAATAATCAACAACTACAGCAAAGTTGTAGGGTATAAAATCAACTTACATAAATCAGTAGCATTTCTATAATAATGAACTAACAGAAAGAGAACTCAAGAACACAATGGCAACAAGAAGAATAAAATATCTTAGGGTAAATTTAACCAAGGAAGTGAAGGACCTATATAATGAAAACTACAAGACTTTCCTGAAAGAAATTGATGATGACATAAAGAGATGGGACGACATTCCATGCACATGGATTGGAAGAATAAATATAGTTAAAATGTCCATACTACCTAAAGCAATCTACAGTTTCAACGCAATCCCAATCAGAATCCCAAAGACACTCTTTACAGAAATAGAACAAAGAATCCTAAAATTCATGTGGGGCAACAAAAGACCCCGAGTTGCTAAAGCAATCCTGAGAAAAAAGAACAAAGCTGGAGGCATCACCATCCCTGACTTCAAAACATACTACAAAGCTACAGTGATCAAAACAGCATGGTACTGGTACAAAAACAGGTGCACAGATCAATGGAACAGCATTGAAATCCCAGAAATAAAACCACACATCTATGGACAGCTAATCTTCGACAAAGGAGCTGAGGGCCTACAATGGAGAAAAGAAAGTCTCTTCAACAAATGGTGCTGGGAAAACTGGACAGCCACATGTAAAAGCGTGAAAATTGACCATTATTTTGCACCATTCACAAAACTAGACTCAAAATGGACCAAAAAGTAAGACCTGAAACCATAAGCCTTCTAGAAGAAAATATAGGCAGTACACTCTTTGACATCAGTCTTAAAAGGATCTTTTCGGACTCCATGTCTTCTCAGACAAGGGAAACAATAGAAAGAATAAACAAATGGGACTTCATCAGACTAAAGAGCTTCTACAAGGCAAGGGAAAACAGGATTGAAACAAAAAACAACCCACCAACTGGGAAAAATATTTGCAAATCATATATCTGACAAAGGTTTAATCTCCATGATACATAAAGAACTCACAAATTCAATGACAAAAAATCAAACAACCTCATCAAAAAATGGACAGGGGATATCAACAGACATTTCTCCAAAGAAGATATAACGATGTCCAATAGGCACATGAAAAGATGCTCATCATCACTGATCATCAGGGAAATGCAAATCAAAACTACACTAAGATATCACCTTACACCTGTTAGAATGGCTAAAATAACCAAAATAAAAAATAACAAATGTTGGAGAGGTTGTGGAGAAAAAGTAACCCTCATACACTGCTGGTGGAAATGCAAACTGGTGCAGCCACTATGGAAAACAGTATGGTGATTTCTCAAAAAATTAAAAAATGGAAATACCATATGACCCAGCCATCCCACTACTGGGTATCTATCGAAAGAACTTGAAATCAGCAATTCCAAAAGACCCATCACCACTATGTTCATTGCAGCATTATTTACAATAGCCAAGACATGGAAGCAACCTAAATGCCCATCGACTGATGATTGGATAAGGAAGATGTGGTATATATATATATATATATATACACAATGGAATACTACTCAGCCATAAAAAAGGATAAAATCGTCCCATTCACAACAACATGGATGGACCTTGAGAGTATTATGTTAAGTGAAATAGAACCAAATAGTGAAATAAGTGAAATAAGCCAAATAGAAATGGACAATCTCTGTATGACTCCACTCATATGTGGAATTTAAACACGTAGACAAAGAGAACAGATTAGTGGTTACCAGGGGAAAGGGAGGGTGGGAGGTGGGCACAAAGAGTGAAGTGGTGCACCTACAATATGACTGACAAACAATAATGTACAACTGAAATTTCACAAGATAGATATTGATAAACTATCATAATATCAATAAAAAGTTAAAAAAAAAAAAAAGAAATGTGAATGGCACAGCTTCTTGCACAGGCAGGTATGGTCAAGTGTGAGGTTGGGAAATACTGAAGGACAGGGAGCCCTCAGGCTCCAGGACAGAATCACCAATACCATGGGTGCTCCAAGGTAGAGAACTCCCAGGAGAATCTCATATCAGTTACAGATATTATCTCCTAAGGTCATATCCACACTTTGAGTTTCTATGGTTCTATGAGATTCTTTTCTAAGTGATTCATGCATTTTCAGGAGAGCACTTCATCATAGATTCTATTTCAAATCTGCCAATTGATGAAAAAGTTTCTGATCCAGATTTTTTAAAGGTTTGCTTGTGTCCTATTTGTACATTATGAATAGATAGACAATCTCTAATGAGAAAGTTTAAACGTTACACTAAGGTACAGACTTGAAGTCCAAGTTTACGATTTCAATGTTTCACTTACCTCATCTCCAATGTGCTTGTTATTTCACCTATAGTCCACATAGGGAAAAAATGCCAGATGACAGTCATTAAGGGTCTAAATTGGTTGTTGTGGTACTATTGACAATTACATAGTTCTTTCAGTGGTCTTGCTTTGCCTCTTGATGCTGAGAGGAGGACTAGTGCCCCTGGGTTCTGCTTGAGGTGGGTGAGGCGGCAGGATAGGTGTGTGTTCTGCAATTCTCACTTCTGAGAGTCAGGCTTCATTTCTGAACCTCTTTTTTGGGGTAGGAGTCACCACTTATTATAGCCAGATGGAGTACCAGTTCCTTATAGATAAGAACATGCAGGCACCGAGCATAGATAAGTGTCTGGCTTTGCACAGATAAAGAGCCCATTCTTACAGATTCTTCTCGGTCTGGATCATCTGTCTGTCCATGCCACAGTCAATTCTTGGCCCAGGTTTGGAATTGGCTCCCTGTGCTTGTCTCTCATAAGTCAATTGTCGATCTTTTTAACATCATCTCCTTGCTACAAAATCCAACACAGATGTTGCCTGCTACTTTTCTCTCTCCAAGTCTCCCAAATTCCTCTATTCAGAGCAATCCATTCTTGCTTTGGGAGGACAGAGCGATCTCCTCTTTTTCTTTAAAACCACCTAGTTATCCAAATATTTAGAAGATTGTAAAACCCTTGAGGGCAAGGAGCATAGATTATTCATTTTTTGTCTTCACCAATACGTAAACACTGGATACATATTCATGTTATAAATAAGTATCTGCAACCAAAGTGGGGCAGAGGAAATTCAACATGTATCTGTTTACAAAAACTGGATTTCCCAACATCTCCAGTATAATAGATGTATCTTTTTGTCCTTCTCCGCCTCTTTTTCAAATAACTCCAACCAAACTTCTAGATTGTATACCAATTAATGTCAGAGATTATTTTTTTAAATTATTTTCCTGAGGTTATAATGGTTTATAACATTGTGTAATTTCAGATGTACATTATTATATATCAGTTTCTGTATAGACTGTATTGTATTCACCACCAATAATCTAGTTCTTATCGGTCACTATACATATGTGCCCCTTTACCCCTTTTACCTACTCCCTACCCCCTTCCCCTCTGGTACCACTAATCTGTTCTCCTTGTCCGTGTGTTTACCTTCCACATATGAGTGAAATCATATGGTGTTTGTCTCTGTCTGGCTTATTTCGGTTGACACAATACCCTCAAGGTCCATCCATGTCATTGCAAATGGGACAATTTTGTCTTTTTTTTATGACTGAGTAGGATTCCATTGTATATATATATATATACCACATCTTCTTTATCCATTCATCAGTTGTTGGGCACATGGGTTACTTCCACATCTTGGCTATCGTGAATAATGCTGTGATAAACATAGGGGTGCATAAAGTCTCTTTGTATTGTTGATTTTATCTTCTTGGATAAATACTCAGTAGTGGGATAGCTGGATCGTATGGTATTTCTATTTTACATTTTGAGAAGTCTCCATACTGTTTTCCACAGTGGCTGCACTGGTTTGCATTCCCACCAGCAGTGTATGAGAGTCCTCTTTTCTTCACATCCTCTCCAACATTTGTTATTTCTTGTCTTGTTAATTACAGCCATTCAAACGGGTTATAAGGTAGTTTTCATTTGGATTTCCCTAACAATTAGTGATGTTGAACATCTTTTCATGTGCCTGTTGGCTATCCATATATCTTCTTCAAAAAATTGTCTATTCATATCCTCTGCCCATTTTTTGATCGAGTTGTGTGTTTTCTGTTGTTGAGTTGTATAAGTTCTTTATATATTTTGGAAATTAATCCCTCGTTGGATATATGATTTGCAAATATTTTCCCCCAGTGAGTGGGAGTCTTTTCATTTTGCTCATGGTTTCCTTTGCTTGCAGAAGCTTTTTAGTCTAATGTAGTCCCATTGGTTTATTTTTTCTTTTGTTTCCCTTGCCTGAGTAGTATTTGACAAGATGCTGCTAAGATTGATGTCAAAGAGTGTACTGCTTATACTTTATTCTAGGAGTTTTATAGTTTCAGGCCTTATCTTCAAGTCTTTAATCCATTTTGAGTTAATTTTTGTGTATGGTATAAGATAGTGGTCTCCGTTCAGTCTTTTGCATGTTGCTGTCCAGTTTTCCCAACACCATTTATTGAAGAGACTTTCCATTCTCCATTGTATGTTCTTGGCTTCTCTGTTGAAAATTAGCTGTCCATAGATGTGTAGTTTTATTTCCGGGCTTTCAACTCTCTTCCATTGATCTGGGTGTCTGTTTCTCTGCCAGTACTATGCTGTTTTGATAACTATAGTTTTGTAGTATATTTTGAAGTCAGGGATTGTGGTGTCTTCAGTTGGGTTCTTGTTTCTCAGGATTGCTTTGGCTATTTGAGGTCTTTTGTTGTTCCACATAAATTTTAGGATTCTTCGTTCTATTTCCATGAAAAATATTGGGATTCCGATTGGGATTGCATTGAATTTGTAGATTGCTTTAGGTAATATGGGCATTTTAATGATGTTTATTCTTCCAATCCATGAGCATGGAGTATCTCTCCATCTCTTTACCTCTTCTTCAACTTCTTTTAATAATGTCTTAAAGTTTTCGGTGCATAGCTCTTTCACCTCTTTGGTTAAATTTGTTCCTAGATATTTTATTCTTTTTGTTGTGATCGTAAATGGGACTGTATTCTTGACTTCTCTTTCTGCTAGTTCACTATTAGTGTATAGAAATGCAACTGATTTTTGTAAGTTGATTTTGTACTCTGCAACATTACTGTAGTTGTTGATTACTTCTAATAGTTTTCTTGTGTATTCTTTAGGGTTTTATATATATGGAATGATGTCATCCACAAACAGCAAGAGTTTTACTTCTTCCTTTACAATTTGGGTACCTTTTATTCTTTTTCTTGCCTAATTTCTCTGACCAAAACTTCTAGCACTATATTGATTATGAATGGTGAGAGTGGTCACCCTTGTCTTATTTCTGTTCTCAGCAGGATGGCTTTCAGTTTTTCCCTGTTAAGTTTGATCTTGGCTATGGTTTTGGGCACATATGGCCTTTTTATTTTGAAGTACTTTCCTTCTATACCCATTTTATTGAGAGTTTTTATCATAAATAGATGTTGGATCTTGTCACATGCTTTCTCTGCATCTGTTGAGATGATCATGTGAATTTTATTCCTCATTTTGTTAATGTGGTGTATCACATCGATTGATTTGCAGATGTTGAACCATCCCTGAATCCTTGATATAAATTCCATTTGATCATGGTGTATGATCCTTTTAAGGTATTATTGTATTCGATTTGCTAATATTTTCTTGAGTATTTTTGCATGTATGTTCATCAGCGATATTGGCCTGTAATTTTCCTTCCTTGTGTTGTCTTTGTCTAGTTTTGGTATCAAGGTAATGTTGGCCTCATAGAATGAGTTAGGAAGTGTTCTGTCTTCAATTTTTCAAAATAGTTTGAGAAGGATAGATATTAACTCTTCTTTGAATGTTTGGTAGAATTCTCCAGGGCAGCCATCTGATCCTGGACTTTTGTTTTTTGTGGAGGTTTTCAATTGCTGTTTCTATCTCTTTACTTGTGATTGGTCTGTTCAAATTCTCGATTTCTTCTTGATTCAGTTTTGGGAGGTTGTATGAGTCTAGGAATTCATCCATTTCTTTTAGGTTATCCACTTTGTTGGCATATAGTTTTTTATAGTATGCTCTTATAATCCCTTGTATTTCAGTGGTATCCATTGTAATTGCTCCTCTTTCATTTTTAGTTTTATTTATTTGAGTCTTTTCTCTTTTTTCTTGGTGAGTCTGGCTAAGGGTTTGTTGATTTTGTTTATATTCTCAAAGAACCAGCTCTTAGTTTCATTGATCCTTTGTATTGTTTTTGTAAGTCTCTATTTCATTTATTTCTACTCTAATTTTTATTATTTCCCTCCTTCTGCTGACTTTTGGCTTCATTTGTTCTTTTCTAGTTCTGTTAGGTGTAGCTTAAGACTACATATTCGAAATTTGTCCTGTTTGTTGAGGTAGGCCTGTATTGCTGTAAATTTCCCTCTTAGTACCATTTTTGCTGCATCACATAAGAGTTGGTATGTTGTGTTTTCATTTTCATTTGTCTCCAGGCATTTTTAGATTTTTGTTTTGATTTCTTCATTGATTCAATTGTTTTTCAGTAGCATGTTGTTTAATCTCCACATATTTGTGTCTTTCCCAGTTTTTTTTTTTCTTGTATTTGAGTTCTAGTTTCATAGCATTGTGGTCAGAAAAGATGCTTAGTGTGATTTCAATCTTCATAAATTTATTGAGGCTTGCCTTGTTTCCCAACGTATGGTCTATTTTTGAGAATGTTCCATGTGCACTTGAGAAGAATGTGTATTCTGCTGTTTTTGGATGGAATGTTCTATATACATCTATTAAGTCCATCTGGTCTGGTGTTTCATTTAAGGCCACTTTTTCCTTGTTGACTTTCTGTCTGGATGATCTATCCATTAATGTAAGTGGGGTGTGAAGGTCCTTACTATTACTGTGTTGCTGTCAATTTCTCCCTTTATGTCTGTTAGTAGTTGCTTTATATACTTTCATGCTCCTGTATTAGGTGCATACATATTCATAAGTGTTATGTCCTCTTGGTTGAATGTCCCTTTATCGTTATATACTGCCACTCTTTGTCTCTCATTGTCTTTTTTATTTTGAAATCTGCTTTGTCTGATATAAGTATGGCAGTACCAACTTTCTTTTGCTTGTCATTTGCTCGGAGCATTGTCTTCCACCCCTTCACTCTGGGCCTGTGTTTGTCTTTAGAGCTGAGATGTGTTTCCTGGAGGCAGCATATTGTTGGGTCTTTTTGATGCATACAGCTCCTCCCTGTCTTTTGATTAGAGAATTCAATCCCTTTACATTTAAAGTGATTATTGATATATGAGGGCTTAATACTGACCATTTTTTCCTCTTGTTTTCTGGTTGTTCTATATTTCCATTGTTTCTTTTCCCTTGTATTGCTGACTGTCATTTCAGTTTGGTGGTTTTCTGTGATGGTTTTATCAGTTTTCTCTTTACTTATTATTTGTGGCTCTGCTCTGATTTTGCATTTAGTGGTTACCATGAGGTTTGTATAAAAGATCTAATAGATGAGATAGCCCATTTTCTGATGCCTTTTATTTCCATTAGCCTAAGCATCTTCCATCCCTTTCCTCTTCCTCTTCTTAGTTATTGTAATCACAAATTATTCTTTTTTTGTGTTGTGAGTATGTGACTAAATTGAAATATTCATAGTTATTTTTGATGCTTTCCTTCTCTTTTTCTTTTATGTTATAATTGTTTGCTAACCTGTTCTGATAGAGAGCTGCAATTTTCTGATTCTGTCTGCCTATTTATCCCCTTGCTCAAAGGTTTGTAGAACTGTGCCTTTTTGTTTCAGGTAGGAAGGCTTCTTTTATCATTTTTTTTGTAAGGCAGGTCTAGTGGTGATGAACACCCTCAGGTTTTTGTTATCTTGGAAAGCTTTTATTTCTCCATCATATCTGAAGGATAGTTTTGCTACACAGATTATTCTTGGCTGAAAGTTTTATCTCTCAGTATTTTGAATATATCGTTCCAACTCTCCTAGCCTGTGTTTCTGCTAAGAAATCCACTGAAAGCCTGATGATAGGTGTTCCTTTGCGGGTTATTTTCTTCTGCCTTGCTGCCCTTAATATTTTTTTCTTTCCCATTGACTTTTGCCGGTTTTAATATTATATGCCTCTGAGGTCCTTTTGCATTGATGTAATTAGGAGTTCTATTGGTTTCGTGTACTTGTAGTTCCAGTTCTTTCCCCACGTTTGCGAACTTCTCAGCTATTATTTCTTTGAACAAGCTTTATGCTCCTTCCCTCTGAAATACCTGTAATCCTTATATTGCTTTTCCTAATTGTGTCAGACATTTCTAAGAATTTCTTCATTTTTTAAAAATTTTAGCTCTCTCTCCTCCTCCATTTGAAGCATTTCTATATTTCTCTCCTCTAATTCACTGATTCTGTCCTCCACAATTTCAGCTCTATTTTTTTTTGGTTTCTAGATTTTTTTTTATCTTATTAATTGTGTTCGCCATATCCAGAATTTCTGTTGTTGTTTTTTTTTTTAAAGAGCTTCAATCTCTTTGGTGAAGTATTTCTTCTGCTCATCAATTTTGTTCCTGAGCTAAATGAACTGTCTTTCTTGTAACTTTTTAATTTCCTTATGACATATTTTGAATTCCATGTCATTTAGATTGTAAACTTCTGTGACTTCAGGACTGGTTTCTGGAGACTTGTCATTTTCCTTCTCCTCTCAAGTATTACTGTAGTTCTTCATGGTGTTTGATAATTGATCCTTTGCCAGCACATTTATAGTAGCATCAGGTTGCAGATTCCACCTGCCACTGTTGGGGGAGAGGGAGCAGGAGATGCATTTTCTGATTTGGCCCCAACTGCTGTTGTTGTGCCAGTAGGGCCTCTCTGCATTTGTGCAGGCTGACTGTAGCTGTTCGGCAGGTGGCATTCACATGAAGTGAGCCACTGCGCTCCACAGGGGACTGACTGAGCTGCTGTACTAGGCAGGAGGAGCACTTTCTTGCACACGCTGGTGTTGCACTTGTACTTCTGAGAGGTTCAGCTGAGCTGCAGTGCTAGGCAGGAGGGATGCCTATGGGAGGGCTGAGCTGCTTCCCCCAGTGTACAGTTTACCCATGGGTGGGGCCACTGCCACACAATGGGCTCTCCTTTAAGCTGGGCTACCGCTCTGAAAGAATTTGCGAGTGGGCTGAGCTGCCCCCACCTCCACTTACAGTCATGCCAGCTGCTATGTGAGGCTGTGAGACCTGGATCACTGCTTCTGGGGAGTGGGAGGGGTGTACCTAGTTCCACTGCTTCTCAGGGATCCAGTGCACCCACCTTCAAATGTATAGCTGCATAGATCTCTCAGGCATCCTGTTGTACTGTGTAGGGAATCCTCTCTTGGCTAATCAATGTCCTTTTAGTTGTAACTTACAGAGGAGAGACAAAGGGAACAACTCACTCCATTATGATGCTGACATCACTCTGAGATTACATTTTATTTATATGTATTTGTGTCTCCGATGGTGCTAAGCACAATGCTTGGGACATCCTAGTCACCCAGTATAAATTCTTTAAGTGAGTGAATGTGATTCTTTAAGTCAATTTAGTTGTTTCATAAAAAATGAGTTTTAGTGAATTAAACTTTTATGATCTAGCAAATCCTTCATGCAAATTGGTTGGGAAAACACCTATAATTTATGCTTCACAGACCTTCTGCTACATTCTAAAATTTTATTTGCAGTGTCTACATTAATTTGAATGAAATGAAAACCAAATTTTTTTTAAAAAACGAACTAGAATTGAACATTTTTAGAGATTTAGGACTGTAATAATTTCATTTCTTTCTTTGTCGCCTGTTTCTCCTACTAAACCGAAATGCAAGATTTAAAGTTTGGTGAATTGCAAGTATATTTTGTACTAGCTTTAAACTAAATCAGAGCATTTAATAGAAATTCTAAATGGAAATCATCTAATGATAGTAGGTTCCAATTTCATTGAACTAAAGCTTTCTTATTTAGTTTTTAATAATAATTTACCAGATGTAACTGGCTTTTCTGAGTTAAATTGAGAACATGTCCTTTTTTGAAGTATTGAAGCCAGGAATGAAACTTTAAGTGGAAGACCTGGATTCACTGAAAATAAGACAGCAGAGGTTGTAAGTAGAGGTTTGAACTCCCTGTCTTGAGTTTGAATTCGTGTGCCAGAACTTCCTGGAATAAAGTTACTGAACTACATGGGATCCTATGAGAGGGAACGTATTGAAGGCCTTCCCCAAAGCAAGGGCCTCTTTATGTCTCTGAGGTTCTCTTCCTTGAAGAGACCTCTTTGGGATCTCAGGGGACCCAGGGAAAGAGAAGAGAGTAGGAAAGAGAAAAGAAAGGCTCCCTCATTGAGGCTGATTAATTATTTTAAAAAGATCTTGCAAAAGAAAAGAAACTGCAGAGTCAAACAAATGAGTAAATGCCAATATCTGCTCCCTTTCACCTTTCATGTAGAGACTTCTTAAAACCAAACATGCTGCCTTCCCATCACCATCCTATTAATTGTGAGGACATGAAACACGACATTTCCAGTGTTTGATTATATGAGAATCAAATGGCTTCCTGAGGAGGAAAATGCTGTATTTCACACAGCCCATATGTCACTAATGGGATCAGATGGCAATATAGTCATATGCAGGCCAGTTTTTAATGCTTCATCCAAAAGCTATGCCATGGAGAGACAGCTGGATTTGGGGTCTAGACACTGAATTTGTCACTGTCTGCACGATCTTGGGCAAGTCACTTCATCTCAGTTGTGTAGCAACATCAATGTCCCACCTGTCATGACTGATGGGCCCTGAGCTGGCAGAATCAAAAATAAGTACACAAATTTGACACCAGAAAGCAGTGAATAAGCGTGTGAATGTGTGTGGGCCTTATCTGTTCTATGAGAGGCATTAGTCTGAGCTCTTTGGGAAGCAAAGATCAAGTTTATTAGAATGGGCTTGGGAGTGCCTAGAAACCAAGCACAGAATGTGTCAACCCATCACCAAGAGTGAGAGATGATGAACAGGAGCAAGAGAAATAGCCTGGGAATAGTCTACGCATGCCAGAAGCAGTAGTCCTTGGCTAGTGGTAAATCCCACTGGTTGGTCTTTGCTCCACTCTGACATCTTTTACTGCAGCCCAAGCTCATGGAAGGCTCTTATCCCATCACCCCCAACACTGCCCCCGTGTTAGAGTGGTCCTGAGGATCAAACAAGATGGACTGCAAGCTCTTCAGAGATGTTAGAGTTGTCATTATGATGGACATTATAAGTTGTGGATTTTTTTTTTTTTTTGAGGAAGATTAACCCTGAGCTAACTACTGCCAACCCTCCTCTTTTTGATGAGGAAGACTGGCCCTGAGCTAATATCTGTGCCCATCTTCCTCTACTTTATATGTGAGATGCCTACCACAGCATGACTTTTGCCAAACAGTGCCATGTCTGCACCTGGGATCTGAACTGGCGAACACTGGGCTGCCGAGAAGCAGAACTGCTGCACCACCGGGCTGGCCCCTGTGGGTTTTGTTTTTGTTTTTTGCTGAAGAAGATTAACCCTGAGCTAACATCTGTTGCCAATCTTCTTCTTTTTTTGCTTGAGGAAAAAAATTTTATATGTGTGTTGCTGCCACAACATGGCTGACGAGTAGTGTGCCCAGGATCCAACCCCACAAACCCAGCCGCTGAAGCAGAGTGTGCCAAACTTAACCACTACGCCATGGACCCAGATCCATAAGTTGTATTGTTTTAAACATATTTTTCAAAAGTCATCTTTTCTTTAGGTAGCCTTTCTTAATTTAGATTGAGGAAGCACAGTGTTGTGAAAGTATCATGGATTTTGACGTCAGAAAAGCCTGCAGTTGGAATCACTGTTCTGTTATTTATGATTTGCTTGATTTGAGGTATTTAGTTAACTTCTTTAAACCTCCATTTCTTCATATTTCTTACTTAAAAGTAAAACTAATATAACTATCTCTAAATAGTGTTACAAAGTAGTAAAAATAATGACAATAATAACCTAAGTAAGAATAATACCACTATGTCTTTATGCTAAGATCTTTAATTGGCAAAACTTTGACCTGAGTATCTCATTTGATCTGCACAGAACCTTGGGGAGGCAGTGGGGCTTCTACTACTTTGAACAGCCTGCTAAGTATTTGTACCACACTGACAGCCAGCCTGGTTGGAAGGTGGTATGAAGGAAGCAAGAGGGAGTTTAGTTTCCTGCATTCACTGAGTCAGCAACTGACAGATGTCTGAAACCTTTGGCATGATTTCATCCTGGGGAGCTTTCGGAAGACTGGGGAATGGAGCAAGGACAAGAAGATGGGCACCCCAGCTCCTCCCCAGCTTCAATCACAGCAGCTATATATTTCTTCTGTGTTATTGATTGGGTTTCCACGTAAGATTTCAATTGAAGAAAGTTCTCGTCAAACACTTTCATTTTACAAATGGCAAAACCCATTGTGGTTGTGACTTATCCCAAGATAACATCTCCATAAACCTGTATGGATTAGGGAAAAGACAGAGAGGGAAACTCACAATTTAAAAGAACAAATTTGTTCATTGACTCACAGGTATGACAGTTATTTCCTCTCTCCACCCTCTCTTCACTGATTGAATGCTGAGATTTTAGTCCTCAACAACTCACCTGAATGTGACATCATTTTAAGCTATTGACATTACTTCTCCATTAAACAATATTTTTTGAAGGTTTACTGCATACAAATCATTGTCTAGGCACAGAGATACTATAAAAGTAAGTCTATCCACTCAATATAGCTATAAATCAGATTGAGTAATGACTTACACTTATGAGAAGGCAGCATATAAAGCCAAATAAATGTGACCATCCTGAAAGGAGAAATTACTCAAAAATTGAGGTGATTTAGTGAAATTTTTTATAGAAGTTGAGGTTTTAGCTGGTCCCTGAAAAATGGATAATGTTGAAACAAAGGACAGGAGACAAGACATTCCAAGTGTGGAATCTTTTCAGTAAAGTCATAGACCTAAGAAATCTTCTACAGAGAGGATGATAACAAAATTTATCTTTGCCTGGAACTAAAAGTTTATAAAAGAAAGTTGACGAGAATGGCCTTGAGTCACTGAGCACTGATGGTGGACCATTAGGTGAGTACTGAGGCTGTTCCTCACCTCATAGAAGAGTGAGAGGTGTTTCAGCAGGCAATTCCACGGGCAAACTCTGTGGTACTGGGCATTCCTTCCCAGTCTCCCCAGGCCATCTCCCTCAGCCACCTCTTCTCCCACTGTATTAAATGCACAGATAACAAGAGTTAAGACATTTCTAACACCTCTCTCTTTCCACCATCATCCACTCAATTCCCAATAATCGGGAGATAAGTAATAGAGGAAGGAGGAAGTAAGAGGAAGGTGTTGAGCAGGGTCATGATGTCTTTGACAGCTCAATTTGGTGGTGGGTAAATGTGAACCGGAAGAACCCATAGCAAATGTAGGCAGGGAGACTGTGTAGGAATCTATTTATGTGAACGTTTCTTGAGTTACTATGTGACGTGTGTTCCGTTTTTTTTTTTGGGGGGGGAAGATTATACCCAAGCTAACTACTGCCAATCCTCCTCTTTTCGCTGAGGAAGACTGGCCCAGAGATCACATCCATGCCCGTCTTCCTCTACTTTATATGTGGGACGCCTGCCACAGCATGGCTTACTAAGTGGTGCCATGTCCGCACCCGGGATCCGAACTAGCGAACCCCGGGCCGCCGAAGCGGAAGGTGCACACCTAACCACTGCGCCACTGGGCCAGCCCCGTGACATGTGTTCTATACACATTTTTTAAGGTAACCTTATGAAGTTGATAATAATATCCCAATTTTATAAATAGGGAAACTAAGGTACAGGGAGATTTAAGTAACTTTCCCAGTATCAATTCACTAACGAATGAGAGCTGGGATATGAACCTAAACCTTTATTAAATTAAAGCTCATCCCAAGTTTTATTCTTTATTTTGAAGTAACGCGGTTGGTTGAGTCAATCATTCTCTTCACTTCAAGGCGCATCATCATCTTTGATCTGAGCAAGTCCTCATTCTTATTTTATTTATTTATTTTTATCCCTTTAAAACATTCCTGTGACTTGTTTCCATACCTCTCTTTCCACAGTCAAAAATTTCAATATGTTTGACGAATATTTGTTTTTTGTATGTGTTCTTGAAAAATGAGTAGTATTATATTGTGTGCATATATTTTTAATTTATGTAAATCATATTAATTATATATCTATTCTTCCTTACTTTTTTCCACTAAGGACTATATTTTTAAGATTCATCCATATTTCTACGGATGCTGCTAATTCATTGCTTCTAACTGCAACTTCTGCCCTTTCAATTACATACAATTAATTCCCTAAAGCAAGGGGCAGACTGGGGAGACAACATTCATAAATATTAATTAATTAATTAGCATACTAAAAGCAATTCAGTCAACAAAACATTTGTTGAGCACTTACTACCAGACAGTGTGCTCAATGTTGGGAATACTGAGATGAATAAAATTCCAAACCTATCCTTGAGGGATGCCTGGTCCAGTAGGGGACCCAGTCATGCAAATAAATAATTACAGTTTAGTGATTTATGTGCAGTAATAGATGTGAGCTAAAGAAAGAGTAACAGCACAGAGCAGGTTATGGTTGTTTCTGCTTAGAGGTCTGAGCAAAATGAATGAAATGTGGAACAAAAGAGTGACCCCTTCTGGGTTTCAAAGAATGAACAGGAGGAGTGTTGAGTGGAGGGGTGGGGAAAGGGTATTCTAGAAAACAGCACTTTTGACAAGAATTGTTTCATTTTCTGTCCTCCCATGGCCCTTCTAAAGACCATACTCCACCCACAGTCTCAGAACAGAGGCGATGTTTACCCTTCCCACGTCCTGAGCCACGGCTGATGTCTAAGGGGTGGGCACCTGCTATCAGACACAAAGGCAACCTACCAGTGGTACAGCAACCAAACATATGTGTGGTCTTGGTTTAACAGGTAAATTGGTCCAATCTATTCTTTCCTTTGAAATTTGAACTAAGAGACCCAGGCATGTTGCCAGGTGGTGACGGAAAGTGGAGCTGGTAGGATTTGAGGCCTGGTGGTCATTTGCATGTTGGTGAATAAACAAAGAGAGTGGGCCTTCAGGCAAACGAAGGAATGAAGCACATCTTGGGTAAAGAGAAACAATGCCTTGGTTCCTGGCACTTTCCCATCCTCAGCTCCAGGCCTGTGAGCTGGGCTTTGCTTCCCACCTTGAGTTGCATGAGGTTTTTTCTGAATCTTCACAATCAATATCCCTTTATTGTGAAGCACTTTGAGTTTCCATTATAATTACCTAATGATATTTGATTAAAGCACATACTCCAAGGCATGCAGACCTGAGAGACTACGGTCTGTTTACAGAGCTCTAGTGTGTCTGATGTTGCCAAGTATAAAATAGGTGAGTGGGGTTGAGGGAAAATCTAAGGGAAAAATCAACAGGACTTGGTCACTGATTAGATATATGACATAAAGATAACCAGTTCTGAAGTTTCAAGATTGCAAGCCCTGGAAGAATGATGATAGCATTGATACAAAGCTGGGGAGATAACAGAAAAGGGGAGAAGAATTCAATTTTAGATATGTGAGGAGACTTTGGGAAACATGTAGACATCAAATGGTAAATTGCAGGAAGGGAAGCTGAGGGGACCACAGGAACATTAGGGAGGGAGAGAAAGAGGACTCAGTGAAGAGGAGCTGTGAATGGGACCAAGAGTGGTCAAAGACAGGGTCATGGAAGCCAAAGGAGAAAACTTTAAAAAACAGATAGAATAGTAATTACTATTAATAGTAGTTATAGTAATGAATCGTATAATGGTGATAGTTTATAAAACACAGCCAAGATACCCAGGAAATGAGGATTATAGGAAGGCAAAATACATGTGCAACAACCCTATACATGCTGCCATTTTAGAAAAGTTTTCAGTGACCTTTATTATCTGTACATAGATCTGGCTATGATAACACAGATGTTATTTTGGATAGTAAAATCTGAGTTCATGGGAATCTGCTCTGTTGAAAGTTGCTTTATTTAATACTCAATACCATACCATATGTACTTACCCAATATATTTTGATTAATAAAATGAAGAAGCTTCCTGGGCTAAAATTATCTTAATAGACTTAAAATGAGACCGTGGTAATCTTGGCATCGATAGCTATGGGGAGGGACGTTTCAAGGCTTCTTGTATAGAAATGACATGCAATGAAGCCTGTTCTCTGTGCATGCTTGAAGTAGTCATGGCTAATTTGGATCTGGAGTTTTGAGGCAATTAAATTTGGGGATTTCCCATGTTGAAGCATCATTTTGCCACCATGTGCTCAGCTAAAAATGTTCCTATTCTAGGAAGGCTCATACTAGTGACGTGTTGCTAGTTTGGAAAGAGAATAAAGGACAAATGTTGCCATTTTTCCTGTGCTTCAGACTTAACCAACTAATTAAATCCACTTTGCTTTCTGGGCTTATGGTGACTTTGTGTAATTCAGACTGGAATCTTGTCACATCCAGAAGATCTGTCGTTGTCCAGGTTACCATGGCAGCTAAATTTTTTCCTTTTTGTAAAATTATCCCCAGCCCTTTGGCTTCAGTTAACTACATAAGCCAGTGTATTATTAGCTTAATGAAGGGACCCTTTCTGCAGGCTTCTTCCAATGCTGTCAGGTAGCTGTCCAACTAGCATGGTGTTGCTGTGTTTAGTATCTTATTCTCAGCATCCATCTGGAGCTCTCTTACAAAGCTGGTAGGTTGCGTGCCAGAGAACATCCTGCTCCTTCTAAGGAAAACTCATCTCCTTCTTCCTTGAATGTGACCCATGACATCACGTTGTCTTCCCCACCCCATCCTGAGCTCCACACTTTGAGGGCTGGCTTTGTCGGCATCGAAGCATTCATAGCTATTGTCTGAGCAAAGATTCAGTTTTCATGTCTGTAGCTATAACGAAACATACTCTGGGATCAGTTTCAAACTCTAATGATTAACATGTGTTTATTCATTCCAAATGGAGCTGCGGCCGCAGTCCCTGCTGCACACATGTCATTGGGATTTTTTGCTGTTGTTGTTGTTATTATTTTTCCTCCCTAGGTTGGTTCTTCACATAGATCAGAAGAAGCAACCAGCAATTAACTCTAGAAATCTTTGTCCTCTGCCTTTGAGGCACCTTCTGCACTTGTCATTTACCCATAAGGTGTATTCCCAGATCACTTCTGGGTGCCATGCAACAGTCACTGAAGTTCAACATTGTGCCCTGCATGTGCTCCGACTACATAGTGACAGCCAACAAATGGCAAATTTACCCTTGCACACTCGAGGCAGTAGTGCACACCAGAGAAATACAAGTGGGAAAGAAGCAATCTTTGATGGAGTCTAAAATATGGTAGGTGAGCATTTAATGACACAAAGGCAGACATTTAGAGGTTAGGAAAATTAGAGACATCTTTTTTGTTAGGTAAAATAGGTCAAACATGGGGTTGCCATTATGAGCTACTGCAGCTGGTGCTCACACTTCCCGGGGAGGGATCGCAGACAGTATGGTCAGGTTTTGGAGCAGAGATCGGAAGCTCCTTATCCATCCCCCTCAGAATGACAGCACTGTCAACTCTACTTACTCAGTGAGCCCGGGAGAGAGCTACACCAACCAATATAGAAAAACACAGAATTTGGAGCACACTGTGACTTATTAAGGGACTACTTTTGGTTAAATGATTTTCCCTCTTCCCTAAACCCCATCCCAAGCCGAATCTCTGAGCTAAATTGAAGTTTCTGCAAATGCATCCCAACAGTGGAGGTTCGAGAGCCGCTGTGAAATTCATTTCATCTCTGAATTTGCAGCTTTGTTAAGCAAAACTATATAAAAACCATAAAACGAAAGAGACTAAAAATAAAAAGGGAAAAACCAATAACAAACAAGCAGCTCCAGCCAACTCTTTTCCCCTGTTCAAGATGAAATGAAGAAAGTAAGCATGGCACGTAATAGCTATGCGTGTTTTTTCTAGCTCTGATAGCGTATGAATGATCACAGGTAAGGGAATGCGGATATCCTAATTTTTCCCTAACCTAAACAGTGCTCCTTGTCATCCACCTCTTCTGAACCTGAAAGCTCTCTGATAGAGCAGTCAGTTTTAGTCTTGAAAGAGAGTTGAGCAGTGATTGTAATTTTTAAAATAGTACCTAACACACTAGGAATGCAGAGTAAATGCCAAGCCATAATCATTTAAACGTCATCTTTTATTTATTCTATTTCTCATGCTCTGCGGTGAATGAAGACTCTGGAAACTCTTGTTTTCACAGGACACATCTAATCACCTTGTACCAGGTGGTCCCCAACCCAAGGCTCCAGCACAGCCATGAGCAGGTTTTCTGCCAGGATGGATTCATCCATAGAAGGATGAAACTTTTCTGATTGTCTATAAATAGCATCACTTGTGAGGACTGTTGAAATAATTTGTTGCTATAATTATAGTGACATATCTAGCATGTTATGATCATATAAAACTGTAAAAAATAGAAGGATGCTATTTTGGAGTTATTTTTTTCCGATTCAGTTTGTGTCTCAAGGAATGGAAGAAAAGATTAGGGAGGCCACTGTTTAGAGAAGGAACTGCTGCATTAATAGGAGAGAACAATGACGCATGAAATTCAAGGGGACTTCCTTAAGAAGAAAGGCAGCTGGATGCTTTGAAATTGACTTGGTTTTAGAAGAAGAAAAGAAAAGAAAATTGCCAAAGTACAATTCCATACATATAAGAGAAGTGAAGACATACAATGATACTATTCCAGCTGAGGGTCTTAGCTGGACCAAAGTCATTTTAAGTTTTCATAGGCTTTTACCCTTTTGATGACAACGTCTTAGGTGAGGAGTCACAAATATCTGAAAAAGAAATGCCTAGGATGGTTTTACTCCAAGAATCTTTGAAAAAGACAGTATATTTTAAATTGACAAACTATTCCCATTGTTTCCAAATGTTCAGCCAATGCCATTTAAACAAAATAAAGATCTAGTAATAAAATGCTGTTTGCTGATGAGCTGTCACAGTTTGAGGGCTGTGCCACAGTTATGTATGCTTTTAAACCACTTCTCAAGATTCTAAAATGGCATACTGTATCTACATAAGCTGTATTGATTGAAAAAATTATTTTCAAAGTTTATTTTATCATAGATAAAATTGTAGTATATTTAAAGTATACAATGTGATGATTTGATATATGTATGCATTATAAAAGGATTCTGACAATTGAGTTAATTAACACATCCACCACTTCACATATCTACTTTTTGTTGGTGAGAACCCTTAAATTTCTACTTTTAGCAAATTTCAGTTATACAGTACAGTGTTATCAACTGTGGTCACAATATCATACATTAGATCCTCAGACTTTAGTCATCTTATAACTGAAGGCTTGCACCCTTTACCAACATCTCCTCATTTCCTCTATTCCCTAGCCCCTGGCAACCACCATTCTACTCTCTGTTTTTATGAGTAAGATTTTTTTTTTTAGATTCCACTTGTAGGTGATATCACGCATTATTTGTCTTTCTCTGTCTGACTTATTTCACTATAACATAATGCTTTCTAGGTCCATTCACGTTGCTGCAAATGGCGAGATTTCCTTCTTTCTTAATCTTCCATTGTATATATACATATATAGGTACATACCACATTTTATTTATCCATTCATCCATTGACAGACGCTTAGGTTGTTTCTATACCTTGGCTAATGTGAATAGTGCTGCAATGAACATGGGAGTACAGATACCTTTTGAGCTAATGGTTTTGTTTCCCTTGGGTGTATACCAAGCAGTGAAATTGCTGGATCAAGTGGTAGTTCTGCTTTTAATTTCTTGCCGATTTCTATACAGTTTTCCAGAGTGGCTGTACCAGTTTTCGTTCCCACCAACCATGTACAAGAGTTCCCTTTTCTCTACATCCTCACCAACACTTTTACCTCTTGTCTTTTAGATAATAGACTTTCTAATAGATATGAGGTGATATCTCATTGTGGTTTTATTTGCATTTTCCAGATGATTAGTGATGTTGAGCACCTTTTCATGTACCTGTTGGCCATTTGTGTGTCTTCTTTGGAAAAATGTCTATTCAGGTCCTTTGCTCATTTTTTAATTGGATCTTTTTTTTAACTACTGAGTTGTATGAGTTCCTTGTATATTTTGGATATTAATTCCTTATTGGATGTGTGGTTTGCAAATATTTTCTCTCATTCATAAGTTGCCTTTTCATTTTGTTGATTGTTTCCTTTGCTGAGCAGAAACTTTTTAGTTTGATGTAGTCCCGTATTTTATTTTTGCTTTTGTTGCCTTTGCTTTTGGTGTCATATCCAAAAAAAAATCATTGCCAAGACCGATGTCAAGGAGCTTACCTCCTATGTTTTCTTGCAGGATTTTTACAGTTTCAAGTCTTATAATCAAGTCTTTACTCTGTGTTGATTTGATTTTTGTGTGTGGAGTAAGATAGGGGTCCAGTTTCATTGTTTTCCATCTGGCTGTCCAGTTTTCCCAATCGTGAATGGGATTGTTTTGTTTATGTTTGGTACTTGCACTAAACCCAAGGTGATAGCTACAAGAAGTGCTTGTGCACCCATTAGAAAACTACTTTTTTGTTTGATATGGTCCTGTGAATGCTGAGCCCCATTGGCTGTCAGAGCTAGGTGATTTGAGGGCCCACCCTTTGGGTGGTAGTCATAAAAGTTGGGGCACTAGATGTGTGGACAAGCTCTTTCCAAGGAGGTGCTGGAGGCTTGGTTTTATTGTTGGAGTGAGCCAGAGGGAAAATGTAGATGCTGATCTCAGTCAGCACCTAGATGCAGGCTGATGAAAAGCTGGCCCCTCAGGCAGCAGCTGGGAAATTATGCAGTCAAATCCCTTCCAGGGAGAACCTGGGAGATGGGTTGTTCTTGCCTGTTCCCTCTGCACTGAGCCTGGGGGTATAGCCACAGGGAGTGCTTATACACCCACTTAACAACAGCTTCTTTGTGGGGGCCTGTCCTTTGGGTGGCAGGCTTAAAAGTTGGGGCTCTATATGTGTGGTCCAAACCCTTTGCTCCTCAAGGAGAAACTCAGGGTTGGTTTCCTCCGATTGTATGTCACTGTGCCCAAGGTGTGGTTTATGACAACAACGTGTCTCAGCCTTTTCTACCTATTTTGATGTGAATGTTTTCTCTGCTGTCCAATGTGTAGGTGTCACTCTACTAGTTCTGGCTTTCTCTCAGAGGGAATAGAACTATGTGTATGTGTATATTTGGTGTGTCCACCAGAGGAGCAAAGTCAGGAGCCTCCTATGTTGCCATCTTGGTGCTGTCACTCCCGTCAAAGTTGATTTTAGATGAGCTTCTCTTCGTAGTGCCAATGCTGGGAGCTGCTCTTTTGACCTGGCCAAAGATACCAAACAACAAAATGGGAATTGGCACTGTTTAGCTTTTTTAGCATTGCCCAGAGTTATAATTTTATTTATTTGTGTGCTCTTTCCCCTACCTGTTTGTACACTCCAGGAAGGGAGAGATCCTGCCTGGTTTGCAACACAGTCTTATTTCCAGTCTCTGGCCAAGGACTTGACATGTGTAAACTGACAAGCTGTAGGTCAACATGCGTTGAATTAATGAATGACAGAACAGAGGCACTTCAGGTTAATTCTGGCTTTGCAATTTATAAGTTTTGTAAAGTTGGGCAAGCATTTCACCTCTTGGAGCCTCAGATTGTTTATTTACAACATGGCTTGTTGGCCTGGAAGCTCTCCGAGGTCCCCAGCTTTAAATTCCATTAATGAGTACCTGATAGATGCCTTGGGGCCCTACCACCACCTCTTTATTTGAGAATCATGGGCTCAACCTTCAGCTCCACTTTACTCTTTAGCACCACGTTCCCTGGATATAGCCATTTAGGCCAGGGATGGACTCTAGAACCCAGTTGGAATGAGCACATTCTCTTTTCCAGGTATTTGGCATTAGGGCTTTGGACCTGCCAATCAGAATCTGCTTATGGCTGTGGTGGGATCTGTGGATTTGGGAACTTTGAACGTGGCCAGCTCCTACCCAGTATGGACAGTCAGGCAGAGGCAGTCTGAGTGCAGAAAGAGAAGAATGAAGTGATCTACAGAACAGAGCTGGCATGGAACGTGGAGAGTTCTGGCAACCCCCAATCCCTCACTGGAGCCTGAGGCTTTTCTGACCTTGAGTTCCACAGGGTGGCTTGCATACTGATAGTAAATTTTTTTTCCCCCTTTTTTGGATGAAAAGTAGTTCTAATTATTTCTGTAACCTGTATCCAGAGACGTAGCTAATATATGCATACATGCTTCTCAATAATTAAAGCTAGTTTAATTGGTAATTCAGGGAAAGTCTACCAGATTCTCAAAATCCTAGCTCACAGAAGCCTATACCCAATATTTGCTGCGAGCAGTGTTTATCAGGACCTGTGAAGCCCTCCTTCTCTCTGGGGCTGTCTTTTGTGTGACTACACAGCAGGAACCCCATAAAACTGGGGAGATGAAGAGCCTTTGACCTGGGTTGAGTAAATAATCCATTTCTCAGCATCACTTCTGAATAGGTTCGTCTTGCGCGCTTCGTTGACCTTTGTGGTCATCCCCTGCACACCCGCCTATAATTCTCAGCCCTTTCTGCACACCTGTGCAGATTTCCCAGACCCTGGACAGAAGTCACCTCCCTAATAGATATCAGTGCAAGCCCCTGTGTACCCTTGTTCTCCTCTGAACTGCCCTATCTTATTATCACATACATCCTGAATTCATATTTCCCTTCCTGATCTCACTGAGAAATGAGAAATTGGGTTATGAGTTATCTAATTCCATTAGCCTCATTATTCCTCGGAAATCTGAGTCCTGGAGAGGTAGTGCTTCGTAATGGAGGAAGTCAGAAGACTAGGCTTCTAGTGGTAACTGTGCGATCTTGAACAAATCTCTTTCCTTCCTTATTTCTAAGTTTAGAGCCAATTGCATGATTTCTAGGATACTCCCATGCCCACTTCAGGGTCTGTTTCAACAACTCTCTCCCCAGTACTGATGCTACTTTCGGTTTCTAGGCTCCTACCACTTACTCTGGCATTCTTCAGGACCTTGAAAGGGTAGGGGTCTCGTTTGTAGATGGACCTTTTCCATTAGGTATCTCAGTTTTTTGTAGATATTTTAAAGTTTTAACTAAATGATATTTTTAAAGAAAGAAGCCCCCAACAGACAGAGGGAAGACAGGGCATGGGAGGAGCACAGCTCTTCGACCTGGAGGTCCTGGAGCATCCAGGTCACTCTCTATTTGCTGGTGGTGTTTGCCCACATTTTTTCCCTGTCTCCTTCCTTGATTGGCAACATCACTGGCCCTGGTTGTCTTTTGTCTTAATTTGGAGTTAAACTTTCCATTTTTCTTCTCGATCAGGATGCTTTTGTCTGACAGACATGAAGCTTGCTTCACATTCTAGTCTTGCAAAAGATTGGAGCTCTTGAAATGTTTTTACAATAATTTTCTCTTTTTATCACCATCATGAGCCCCCACTTGGTTCTGGGAGTGACATCCCCTGAGCAGCATGCAGCAGAACAAGGCTCTGGACTTGCTGGCCTTGGGACTCCAAGGTAAATATTAGGACGCTAAATAGTTTGTCTCATAATCTAGGTTGCTGTCTTAATGAGAACCAGTTTAGTCACTTTGGCCTAAACCTTTCTCTCCATGTGATAGACCAGCGATCACATGTCAGTCAGATACAAGATAGTTCATCTTCCGAAGCACGGCTGCCCTGAAGTGCTGGGTGACCAGAGGGAGAGGAATGCCCACAAAACTGTCCCACATTTTGGATCATTACTAGCATTATATTGGGGCAGATTTTGAATGATAATGGTACTTAAGATATTTAACCAACATTTTTTTATTGATTTTCCAGGGCTCTATCAAGCTTCTATCTGCCAACTGTAATCCATTGTTCATGTCAATCTCCTAAGAGTTTCTCAACTCCTTTTCCCTTGGAGCTGGAATCATACCGAAGGACAGACCAAAAATAAAATAACTCACTAAGTGGAAAGGAGGAGATTTTCTTATAACTATTAGTTTGCAAAAACAAAATGAAAGATAATTTAGGTTCATACAATGTCGTGGATAATGACAACAGTCTAGGTACCAGCCAAGCAAAGGCAACTTTATTACTTGCTTGCAAACAAGCCAAAAACAATAGTTCAAGTTTCCGCTATATTCCTAATGGAACATTTTAGGATCTTCTAAGGAGAAGTTTGATGAAATGCAAGACTTGTGCTTTGGATAAAAATGCCAAATTTTGTTAAAATCTTTAAATTTACTTGTCACACTTTCTTCCTAAATTCCAAACTAATTTCTTTGGGGCTAACATCTCTACCAATTTGTTTGTTTCTTTTGTAACATAAACGCCATGAAATTTACACTTTGAATGACCATTGTTTTGTACTGGGTGTTCATGGCCTGTTATTTCCTCTATAATTTTTACTATGACTTTTGGTCTGATTCATTCAGTCTTGGCAGTTATTGAACATTCTTGTCCTTTGAAGCTATTGAGATGCCTCAAGTTGGCAGGAAGGAAAGGGAAGTCTTTGTGCTGTTGAATATCAAATCTGGCCTCTATCACATTCCTGAAGGAATGCTTTTTGGAATGGCACTGGAAACAGCCGAAAGAACATCCCAAAGACCTTCTGACATTGATGGAGAGAACTTCCCACTGAATCTTTGGTGGTCAGGCAGGCAGGAGGGGCAGCTAATTCTATGAGTAAAAATCTCAGTTACAGTGTTTGGTTTAGGTAATATGTTTTAGAAGACAACTTAAGCAAAAAGGAAAGCCTAATATAGCAAAAGCCAAAATGTTTGTCTGTTATCCAGGCAGCCTTTGATGGAAGAATCTCTATTAGGAAGATTATCCTTTCTGACTTACTACAAATGTTGGGCATTTGTTGAGTCAGACAGAATGGGACATCTGTGTGGCCAGATAACTGAGATAAAAGGTATTGGAGCTAGATGGTCCTCACAAATGCCCAGACTCCAAATAGCCTTCCACTGCTGTTGTCTATAACTGAGCATTAATGATGGTACATCTGACAAAGAGATTCTTTCCTGAGTTACAGGTATAATTACTACCCTGTAGACCAACAATTTAGGAAAGGACGATGAATTGGAGGTGAATCTGCAGGAGGGACTCCGATAGTCTATTCAGAGCTTCCTTCCAGGAAGCAAATGAGATTCCTGAAGCTTAGATTGGGACAGATGGCAGGTAAAGGATGGCTTGAGTAGAGAGGTTAAGGAAAGTGAAAAGTTTGGTCCTACCAGGTCAGGATGTGGGGATCCTGGCTAGGAACAGGAAAGGGAGAGGGGAAGCAGCAATAGGACATGGAGTCTTCTTGGACAATGAC
The DNA here is from genome assembly GCF_041296265.1 of Equus caballus. Lineage (NCBI taxonomy): Eukaryota > Metazoa > Chordata > Mammalia > Perissodactyla > Equidae > Equus > Equus caballus. The sequence goes on along the minus strand of NC_091712.1, from coordinate 16,004,440 downwards.
TTGCGTCCTCCACACGTGTGGCTCCACCACTGGTCTGAGCCCATCCCCCAGTGTTTGCAGCTCTGCTACTCTGTGCTGATGGCTTGGGTTGGCAGCGGCCTGTATGAAGCAAGGTAAGTGGGAGAGAGCAGTGGGCAGGATGCAGACTCTGGTGACAGTGCATTCCTTAGGGGAAGAGCACAAAGCCAAATATGAAGCCCAGACTTCCAGTCTTTCACTGTCGGAATGAGCTGACTTGCTGCAGAGTAAGCCCCCAGATATCCCCAGCTTTCCCAGCATAAACAGCTGGGGCAGTTTCACAAGGCATGAGACCAGAGAGCAGTAACAGTGCCTGGAGATGTGTGTGTGTGTGTGTGCGTGTGTGTGTGTATAAGGAGTGGAGAGTACCCCTGGTGCCACAAGCTCTCCTATCAGAAAATGGTCATCATGTCTATTATCTTGCCAGTTAGACCTGCATCTGTATGAGGACAAGATGTGGAAAAATTGGAGAAGATAAATTTCATTGGATCCTTTGTTGCTGTTTACTCTACACAAGAGAACGTTGAAGAAGAAAGGAGGTAAAAGGCACGAGAAGGGAGGACAGCTGCCCTGTCACACCCCACGGGTCACCCAAAACGGTTTGCTGGGATTTTAATCCTAGTGGTTTCTAAAATTTAGTGATGAAAAGAGACGCTGAACTCCGTATTTAACGCATGTTAAATAATGGTAATATATGCTTTAAAAACTCATTATAACCATTAACATGAATAACTAGTGATTTAGAATTTGAGTTAAATAGTTAGGCTGCTACATTTGTGCTCTTTGGGTGTTTGCATATAATTATTTGAGGATTAAACTGAGAGACATCGATCAGTCCCAGAAATAAATAGCAGGCTTGCTTGCAAAGCCAAAATTAGAATGGAGAAATGAGAATTCTCAGGGAAAATGTCTGTTGTATGAAGGAATAAATAAAAAGTAAGATATTCCAAACCTTAATTACAGGAAGATTTCAGGAAAGAAAGTGACTGAAAATTTTAAGAAGATGAGAGGGTAATACATGAATTTAAGAAGCAATTTTGCTTTCGTTTTTATGGTCTCTAGGATTGAAGAAGGGATTAAAGAGGCAAAACTTATATTTTTCTTGTTTAGCAACCTTCTTCATTTGGACAAAGATTGATGATAGACTACTTTTCTCGAAATAACAGAGTACCTAGGACCTATTTAAATATTAACTTAAATAGCAATTACTTACATATTAAATTAAGAAAAACCCACTGCATCATCCTTATTTCCTAACAGACAAATCCTTAGTAGTTTGTATTGTACCTAGAAAAAAAAATAAAATTTATCCCAAAGCTAAGCAGATAAGCAGCCATTTGCTTCATTATAAAGATACCCCTGGAACTGGTGGTGTTGAATATACTTGGGCCTCAAGATCAGATAACTACATATATTTTTGGAAAAAAGAAAATCCTTTCAATTAGGCATTTTTACAGTGTAAATGTGTTTCTAGTGATTTAAGTCGGACCCTAAAGGCTGATTTTAATGTACTTTCGTTAAGGATTTTAGTGATGTCTGAGTTCAGGGTACTTTTGGCTGAAAGTACTGTCTATTGAGATGTTAGTGAAATATCAAGCGAGGTGAACAAAACAGCCAACTCACAAACAGCATTCTGAAGGTCTCGCAAAAATAAAATCATCAAAAAGAAACTTTGAAATGCAATGCTGAGCAGAGTGCAGGAGGCATTTTCAAAGGCTTCGCTGCCTTTGGACTCGCAGACCAGCAAGATTCTGATGTACAGGAATGTGAGGAAGTTTCTGGGCTCGCTCATCCCTCGGGGACTAAAAAGCCAACAAAAATTCAAACCGTCAAACCATTTCATATTGCAAAAAAGCATCCAATCCATGCATGTTTGTAATTTCCATAAATTAGCCTTGTAGGCCAGTGTGGTGTTTCGTAACACTGTCGAGCAATGCATCATACAAATTAGACAAGGGTTCTGGCCAAGAACTGTTTTGAGGAAAATTACAGATCCTCTGCCCTTTCTTGCACACTGAGCTCAGATCGTCTCTGTCTGACTGGAATCACAAAGAGCCAACTGAACCTTTTACCCAAAATATTTTTGTGAAATACTGGCGCAGAGGCCCTTTCCGAGAGACAGGTCGTGCAGTGTGGGCAGGGTTGGGGGCAGTCTTGTGTCTGAACCAGGAGCAGGCTGTCGCCAGCCCGCGACTCTGGGCGGTGGGCTGCAGTTGCAAATCACATTTCAAATGAGCAGTGAGTTACAATTAGGGAGATCGATGTATGAAAACAGCACCTGGGGCCACTGCAGCGGGAATGCAAAATTGTGCTGAGGATTCAAGACCCATTCCGACATGGTTGTTAGTTACAGTGAAATGTGATTTTCTTTAATGCTGCCACTTCTCTACCAGAACCCCCAATACTTGACAGGAAGTCGCCTCCTTGAGTTTCCACTCCTTTCTGTGCACCATCCTCCTACTCCTCATACTCATTGCCACCTCCACGCCTCTGCAGATACTGTGTGCCCTACCTGGATTGCCTGTTCCTGCTTTTGTACGTATTCTAAGAATCAACAGCTATTCACTGTATGTTGACTGGGTGCAATCACTCTGCCTGAAATTTACGGAATTCAAAAACCTTTAAGACCCAGGCACTTCCCCTAAGGAAATCTCCTTAGATGGAAAAGAAACAAATGCATAACAGATAACTAAAAACACAAGGCAATAAAAGGGCCAAATGTGTGGAGCGACGTAGGAACTCAGAGGAGACAGCTCATCGCTCAGAAAGCCATGGAGACCTCATGGAGGCGGATTCCGCTGGGCCCTGAAGGAGAAGCAGGATTCAGGTGGGTAGAAGTGGGTGGGGCCGGGCAAGGACTGGCATTTCCAACAGGAGCTCAGCATGAGCACCGGAAGGCAAGCAGGATGAAGGACAGAGATAGGGAGAGAGCATGGTGTGGATGCTCAGATGTCCGGAGCAGGGAGTCACGTACGTGCTGGGCCAAAGCACTTGCTGCTTTGTATTTTGCTGGGTTACCCGGTGAGTGAGAAGGACATGTTAGAGTGAAGGGGTGTTTTAGAGATAATATGCAGGGCCCTGTACAAAATGAAAATGTGGGGTCCCTTGTTAAAAAGGGGACAGTTCCATTAAAGCAGGGAAAAAGTTCCATTAAGTTCCTAAAATAGAAAGCTAATCTTTTTTTCCCACGCTCTCTCCATCTATCACGGATTTTTTTCGTTTGCTCTTTAATATCATGCTGCCTTGGGCACAGGACACTCTCAGGGAAAGTGCAGTGCTCCATGGGTGCCCGGGGACTCCATCCTAGAACTGTGCAGGGGCCCGTCCTCCAGCTGCTGGACTCTCCCTGCCAGCTGCTGGACCAGTGTACTTTGCCCCGGCTGGTGATGGGGAAGTTGAGCCACGAATCTTCCCTTCCCACAGCCCACTGCCCCAACCCATGGCAGATAGTGACCTCAGGGCATTGTCCCTGGATGTGCTAGGTTCCTAGAGACGGGTGGGTGAGAGACTCACTTATGCCGAGTTGTCCAGCAAGTGCTCTGTAGTGCTGCCTGCCCAGCTCAGGGAGGGCTGCAGCCACGGTCCACTTGATCCTGCAGGGCATATGTGCCCAACCCTGGCCTTTCCCTGCCTGGGCCTTGCCCCCACTGGGAGCAGAGGGCAGCAGTGATTCCTGGGCGGAAGCCAGGGGGAGGAGGTGGAGTGGGACTCAGGGCGCCAGCGTACCAGCCTCTGGAAACCCATGAGGGACATAGAAAGCTGCTGGGAGAGAGGCCCCAAGTCCCAGCACACACTGATGCATAGCGTGAGGCCAGCCCTGGGGCAGCAGAGAGGCCTGTGAGAGGTCGATGCCCTGGCACAGGTGGCCTGGGTCTGACACACGGGAAACAAGACAGTGAGAAGGGAAGGAACCATGAAAGGAGGGGAAGGGATTGTGGACTAGGGAGAAAAGTAAGTCAGAGGCAGCTACTGAGTTTAGAGCTTGGGTAATGCAGAAAATATTGACACCCTGATGTAAAAATGAAAATAAGCAGGGGTCAGCTTAAGTTTTAATTTTAGTTTTGGGGTGGGGTTGGAGGAGGGGCAAAGGTAAGCTGTTCCACTTCGGATATGACCAGTTCAGGCTGACAGCATGGTTCCAAGGAGGAAGTGGCCGAGGCAGGCAGATAAACCCCAGGAGAGAGCTCGGGAGAAGCCCCACGACTGAGAGGGGGACTCCTGAGGGATTTGCCCAGAGCGAAGCTTCCAAAGTGGGGCTGTCCACAGCTCTGTGAGGGAGACAGGAGGCGGGGCAAGCAGACGCCAGGGAATGCGCTTGTGCAGACCTGCCTCTGAGGCTAGACAGAGGCTCCCAGGGAGACAGGGGGACCTCAGAGACAGGAGGACACCCAGCATAAAACTGAGAGAGGAGCGAATTTTCAGAAAGTCGAGAGAGCCAACCCAGAAAATCTTGGAGAACAAGGACAAAAAAGTAATTCTTATTTATAGTTCCCAGTGTTGTAGCTCCAGTAGCATAATTAAGTGGCTTACTGAGTGAAGGGGAGGGCTGTGTGCAGGTCTTGACACTCTGTGGCTGGCGTCATCTGGGACGGGCAGTGCAGAAGAGGCTCTGAGGGAAACCATCCAGGTTCAAAGCTCGATGTGGACACTTCCTAGGTGCCATATTCTCAGGCAGGTTACCTCATCTCTCTGGGCATCAGTTTCCTGGCCTCTGAAGGCATATATCAACACGACGTTCTTCAGGTGATAAATGAGTGACTGGGAAGGGTCTGGCACAGTGCCTGCACGCTATTATTATTAGGATTACAGTGGAGGCTTAGGAGCGAGAATGGTGACAAAAATAACTCTGTGACCTCTGGGAGTCCTGAAGTCTAGTGGTTGAGACAAACGTCTGCATAAATGACTGTAACAGAAGGCAGTGCCAGTGCTCCAATGGGAGCCTGAACAGCTTGCCAAGGGAGCAGGAAAGAGGAGGGTGGGACCTCAGCACAGCAGACCAAGCACAGGCTTTAGAGGCAGGCCAGCATTTATGGAAATCCCAATTCCACCACTCTCCAGCTCTGTGACCTGGATGTGACACGGTCTGAGAGCTGTCCTCGATACCTATTCTCTCATTCTTACACACAAATTTTTTAAAACTGGGTACATGGCTGCTCTCCTAAAGTTTATAATTCTCAGCCTCATTTGTTGCTGGATGTGGGTATGTGACAAAGTTCTGGCCTATGGGACATGAAAAAAAGGAATATAAGTAAGTTCTAGGTCATGTCCTTAAAAAGAAGAAAAGTACTTTACTATTTGCCCTTTATTTTTCCCCTTCTTGATGGTTGGAATCTAGATGTGATGGCTGGAACTGATGCACCTATCTTGGACCATGTAGCAAAAGTTCTGGGTTGAGGATAATGTTGCATAAAGATAGAAATTGTCCAGATCTGTTACCTCATGGAGTTTCCAACCTTCTATGGGCAGATTATGTTTGGACTGTTAAACAAGAGAAAAGTAAATTTCCCTATGATTTAAGTCACTGATATTTTGCTTCTGTTATTGTAACTGTACTGGTATCCTAAAAAATAATATACTTGTGTGCATTTGTAAGTGAGGAAAAAAAGTACTTACTTTATAGAGTTGTGAGAATTGAGCCCTCCCTAAAGCATTAAAAGCACCAAGACCAGTACCTAGCATACCATCTGTACTTAATCAACGTTTGCTGAATACATGAACACATAAGTAGTGTACTCACAGACAATTGCTAAGGGACAGTGTATACATAGAGAGGAAGGGGTAGAGAAAGTTATGTTGTAGGCTACTCTGTAGATAGACGGTAAAGGATTTCAAGTTTATTCTTTGCATAGTGGGTCCTTATAGTTAGTAATATATAAAAATTAATAATATGCTCATGTGCTTTGATACAAATGGGAAATTCAGTGTTTATTGAGCCCTTACTTGATGCCAAGCATTGGGAAAACCAAGTCAGATAAATCAAGGTCCTTGTCTTCAAGCTGCCTGCTCAATGCAATCGTTATATAGTATACTGCTTAAAAGCTTGGACTCTAGCTCTAGACTCCCTCAGTTTGAATCCTGCCTCCACTATTTACTAGTTGGTGACTCTGGTAAATTATTTCACCTCTCTTTAACTCAGTTTCAGTCTCTGTAAAATGGAGATAATAAAAATACCTGCTTAAGAGTTCCTATAAGGCATAAATGAGCTAATACCTGCAAAGTGCTTAAAACAATGCCTACCTTTGGGTAAGTGCTCAGTTTATGTTAGCTATTGCATGACTTACCTATTGCTGCCTAATAAACCACCCCAAACTTGGTAGCTAAAAATCACAAACATTATCTTAGTTCACAATTCGTCAGTCTGGCAATTTAGACTGGGCTCAGCTTTGTGGTTCATCTGGTCTTGGGTGTGTGCTTTTATTCATCTGCAGTCAGCTGCAAGTTGGCCAGGTGGCTCTGCTTCTGGGGGTTGGTTAATTTCTATAGTCGTTGTTTAGGATGTAACAGTGGCAACTGAGCCATTTGTCTCTCATACTCTAGCAGGCTCATCAAGCTTGTTCTCATGGTGGAAGCAGGATTTTAAGAGAAAGTTGAAGTGTGAAAGGGCTTGAGACCTAGGCACATATCTGGCATAGCCTTACTCTTACAGTATTCTATTAATCAAAGCAAATAGCAAATTCAGCTATATCCAAAGGGTAGGGAACTAGCCTCTGTTTCTTGATGGTAAGAGCAGCAAAGTCACATTGCAAAGAGTATGGATACAGTGATGCTATTAATTGGGGCTATCTGTGCAGTCAATTTACAGCAGTCTGCCCTCCTGTCCCAATAACTCACATCCCACTTACATGCAAAATATAGTCACACCCTTCTAAGCCTAAGAAAATCTCATCCAATCATGGCACCAAACTCAATGTCAGTTGTGCATGTGGCTCTTTGAATGGGGCTCCTCTTGATTTGGAGGCCTATGAAATATAAAGACAAATTACTTGCTCCCAACATATAAAGATAATGCAGGAGCAGGACAACTGCAATAAATACTCTTTTTGAAAAAGAGAAAGAATGGAAGACATTAGCAGTAACTGGTCCATAGCAATTCTGAAATCTCACTGGGTAAATGTCACCAGGTCCCCCAACTTGGGGGGTGGGGAGTGTTCCCTGATTAGACCTTGGTTCTGGTTGTTGTGACTGCTTCCTTGGTCCATTTTTGTAAGTTCTTATTCTATCCTCCAAGCTCCTGCTTCTGCCCTCTGAGATGTTTTTCTTTTTCAATCACCCTTCTTGGCTACATCTGAAGAAATAGCACATGTTGGCAGATGACTGGGTTTCTTAACCTGCTTCTGCATATAGAAAGTAGGATGCTCAGAGCCCTTTGTACATTTTGAACAATCTCTGTACCCTTTAGTCGAGGATGGCAGCACTTTTGCCTATATAACTTCCTTAAAAATGTAGTGGGCATCTAATTAATCTGATTATTTTATTCACTACCTTGGACCAAGCCAACACCCACAATTGTTTTATAGAAATGGCTGTGTAGATTTACTTGCTGCTACTTTGGGATTAGGCTTTTGTGAGATTATGCCATTAATATTTTAGAAGTCCTTTGGTCTAGACAAGATAGTCTACCATAATTATTTCAGAGATTTTTAACAGGTGGTCACACAGCCACACCCTTGATTTGATCTGTGCCCCCAGGCTATCTTACATTGAGAATCTTTTGCTATTTGAAGAGAATGGAAATGAGTAACTCTTAATTTTCAAGCCAGCAAGTCATTCTGCTTGTCAATTGGCCAGTTCTTTCTTTACCTCATCTCTTTCTTATGTTCTTTTTTCACCTCATTTCTTTCTATTTCTTATGCACCTTGCCATGTGCAGCTAGAAGCAACCCGCCAACACTTTCAACATTCTGCCTGGGGAATCCACGAAGCCAAATCCAAGCATTTATTTGTTAGGCGCATTTTTAACTTCTTATCATTTATATATATGCATATATATTATATAAAAATGCTTTATCTATCTATTGATTGATTGATCTATCAATAGATAAAGTATCTTTTATTTTGCTGAGAAATAATTCACATACTCTAAAATTCACTATTCTGAATTGTACAATTCAGTGGTTGTGCCACCATCACCACTATCTAATTTATCTAATTTTAGAACATTTTTGACATTCCAAAAAGAAATCTTGTATCCACCAGCAGTCTCTCCCCATTACTCCCTTCCCCCAGCCCCTGGCAAACATTAACCCAACTTCTATTTCTATTGATTGGCCTATTGTGACCATTTCGTAGAAGTAGAGATATATAATATGTGGCCTTTGGTGACTGCTTTCTTTAACTTAGTATAATTTGCAGGGGCGACACTTTTGTAAGTAGTTTTGCTACTACATAACACTGATCGCCATTTTTCTAGCTTTCAAAACAATTTCCTCACCATTTCTCCAGCCTTTGCTAACAGAATGCTTACTGCTTTTCCATCCTCCACTCACTCACTCGTTCCAAAATCAGTGCTGCCCATTTTAGATTTTGGTTACATCAGAGTTCCACTTCTGTTACTAATTTCCATATCATTATTTATTACCAAGACAATGTTGTATCAAAAACAATCAAATGTCAGTGGCGTGCAGTACTCACTTAGTTTTGCTCATGAATCTATAAGTCAGTTGGGTAGTCTTGATGGTCTCAATGCTCATTTATGTATCTGTTATCAACTGCGGGTCAGATAGAGAGTTCTATTGGCCTGTCTTGGGGTTTGGCTGACTGTAGGCTTGTCTGGCATAGCCTGGCTAGGACAACGGGGCTCTCCCTTATGCAGTCTCTTGTCCTCCAGCAGACCAGCCTGGCTCATTCGCATAGTGGCTGGGCAGGGTTCCAAGACAGGGAGCAGAATCACATGAGGTCTCTGAAGGCCCGGGCTCAGACCTGGCACACTGACACTTCTGTCATGTTCTATTTGCAAAAGCAAATTGCAAGGCCATCTCAGAATGAAACGGTGGGGAAATAGACTCCCCCTCTTGGTGGGAGGAGCTGCAAAGTCACATTGTAAAGGGAAGACTGTGAATTGGGGCCATCAGTGCAATCAATCACGGCTCTTATTCTCGTTCCTGACACCAAATCACCACAGCCAATTCAATCAGCCTGCTGGAGTTCCACAGTTTTTCCCCAACTCAATTCAGCAAATATTTATTAAGTGCCTACTGTTAGATAAACACTGTGTGTGGTCCTGAGGAGAAAAAGATGCAAGGACATGGAAACTGTTCTTAAGGAGTCCATAGTCTAAGAAGGGAAATAGACATGCAAACCAACAGATACAAAGTTATAAATTCAACAGTATGTTCAAGACAGATAATGAAGTGATATGGTCTACCAGGGGTTTCAAGGGAGGTTTTTAGAGAAGATGATATCTGATTGGATCTTTGCAAGAGAATAAGAGGTTGCCTGGAAGACAAGAGGGTGAAATGGATCATTCAAAGGAGAGGAAAGAGCATGAACAAAGGCACGGAAGCATAAGTGCTTGTGATATGAATAGGAATTCCAAGTAGTTCAGAATCCTGGAAGTATCAGGTGCTGGGAGGGAGGAAGCAGGAGATAGGTAACAGAGGCAGATAGTGGGTACTGGTCTGGCCATGCTGGGGTTTCTCTCTAAAGCTTAAGAATTATTATCCTAGAGAACTGAGAGCCAGTGAAGCAGATGAATGGCAAATTTTCTTTTAAGAAAGATGACTAGCCTATGGTTCTTCTGATAGTAGACTGCAAAGAAGAAGAGAAAGGGACATAGAGCTAGTCAAGAGGCTGTTGGAACAGTCCATTTCAGGAATGATGATGACCTGGACCAAGACAACGGTGGTGGAAAGAAGGGAGGAGATAAGATTTAAGGAATGTACAGAAAGTAGGACTTGATGACTTAGTGAGGAAGAGGGTGAAGAAAAGAAAAATTGGGGATGATGTCCAAGTCTGTTATCCATTGCCTTAATAGCCCAAGTTACGCTTAAACCTCTTACTCATCTGCCACATGTCCCTAGGGTGACCATTTCTCAGAAGAGCAAGTTTATCAACCTAAAACCTCAATCTTATCAATAGGTTACAAGTGTTCTTCTAACATTAAAATTTTTTTAAACTTCTGATTTTGAGATAATTGTAGATTCACAGGCAGTTATAAGAAATGACACAGAGATCTTGTGTACTTTTCATCCAGTTTTCCCCTCATGGTAACCATACTACACTATTGCAACCAAGAAATTGACACTGATACACTCCATCAACTGTATTCAGATTTCATCAGCTTTGTATGCACTTGTTTATGTGTGTGTGTGTTTAGTTCAATGAAATTTTATCCCATGCGTAGATTTGTGTGACCAACACCACAGTCAAGATAACAGAACAGCTCCCTCACAAGGAGACCTTGGGGTACCCTTCATATCCACAGCCACTTCCCTCTCTTTCCAGCTCCCTGGCCCTTGTCAATTGCTAATATGTTCTTCATTTCTATAATTTGATTATTGCAAGAATGTTATATAAATGGAACCATATAATATATAACCTTTTGCTTTGATTTGCATAATTTAATTTGCATTATTTTTTATTTGCATATTTTGCTTGAGAGCTATCCAAGTTGTTCTGTGTATCAACAGTCCAAAGTTCCTTTTTATTGCTGAGTATTATTCCATGGTACACATGTACCACAGGTTGTTTACCCATTCAACCATAGAAAGACAGCTGAGTCATTTCCAGGTTTTGGCTTGTAAGAATAAAGCCACCACAAACATTCGTGTACAGGCTTTTGTGTGAACATAAGCTTTGATTTGTCTGGAATAAACGTCCAGGAGTACGGTTTCTGGATCTGATGATAGCATGTGTTCAGTTTGTAATAACCCACCACACTCTTCTCCAGAGTGGCTGTACTGTTTCCTATCCCATCAGCAGGCATGAGGGATCCGTGTTCTCGGCATCCTTGCAAGCATTTGGTTTTTTTTTAATTTTAGCCATTCTAACATATATGTAGTGATATCTCATTGTGGTTTCTAATATGCATTTCCCTAATGGCTACTGACGTGGAATACTTTTTCATGTGCTTATTTGCCATCTGTATATTCTCTTCAGAGAAGTGTCTGTTTATGTATTTTGCCATTTTCTAATTTGATTGTTATATTTTAGCATATTTTTACTCCCAGCCTTTTGTGTATTTACTTAACTGTAAAATAGTCTAAATCTTATTTGGTGCTTTGGCTAAAGAGATTCTTCCATGGAAGAGAATCAAAAGTCTTATTAACCTCCAAGCATTCTATTTAGATGACTGACTTGTGCTGTACATAAGTCATTTTGTCGTAGAAACCAATGGGACTGGTCCTACCTCTTACATCTCCCTCAGAGCTGCGGGCTGTCTCCTTGTCCCTTGTGGGTAAGTACAGGCGCTGAGGAGCAACTAATTGCTTAGCCTGGCACTCCAGGACTTGTGCTTAAGCAAGAAAGTCTGGTTTTAGGCCCAACTAAAGATTGTTATTTGTGCATCTCTAAGGGAAGTCATTGGCCGAGGACTTAGACGCGTGGTGGGTAGGGAGAAGAGGGTAGTCGTACGGTGGTCTGTGTTCCATTGGAAACTGGTGAAATTTTCTCACTCAGAAAAGACCAGCTTTCAACATCCGTTGCTCTTCACCTCCTCTGGTGTTTTCTGTGAAATGTGTCCTGGATTTACTATTTGTGTTTTTCATTCTATGAGTTCAAGAGACAGGTCAATTTTCTCTCTCTTAAATAAGTCATACCTGCTGAAGCGGCATTGATACAAATTGCTGAACAACAGTACGATCAAGCCTCAGGAATTAGTTAATTTAGGCGAAGCACTCGAGACATTTGCTGGAAAGTGTAATGAAAAATTTACTCCACTTTCTTCACACACACAGTGACGCTCTTTTGTACAGATTTTCTCCTCAGCATAGGATGCAGCCAAAGGAATTATGTAAGACTTTGCAACTTAATTTTTTGGAAAAAAATTATTCAAATAAATATGCATTAAAAAATTAGCAACAATTCTTGTGGAAGAATAAACACTTATTTTTTAATACTATCAAGAAAAAAATACCCCACAGCGCAATACATTAAGTAGGTTGTAATAAATATCAAATTCAGAAATCAGCTTGTGTCAACAAGAAATGATTGAAGAGAGCAGGCGTGCACTGAAATATGGACTAGTGTAGAGAATGCTTGAGGAAGGGAATCAAAGCACTAAATAAATAATCATTTATATTATTTTGCCTTTTTTGTAAGTGATTAATTAATTAAAGGGGAGACAGGGTTAAGTAATTCAAGCACCCGACATCAATCAGAGGCCAGATTCTAGCTTGTGAAGTGCTAACTGGTGTAGAGAGTTCAAAGGATCGTTCTACATTGTTTTTTCTAGGTAAATCGTTTCCATTTTTGGAAGTTCTGGGGTTGCTGGGTCAATTTGAGCATTTGCTCCCAGAAGCCATCCTGGAAAGGGCCCAGGCATCTGGAGCAGGTTGGTACTCTAACGCACCATGTGGGATGGATGTGTGGCAAGCCCCACTAGTGACGTAATGACAGATAACCAGATCAAAAGAGGTAAGTAAAGGCACAATAGGGCTAGAGAACTCAGGAGCATTCATCTTTGTATTCAGCGTCCATTCACGGAGCTCCTTCCATTGTCTAGCTCTGAGCAAAGTACTTGCGGTACAAAAGTGAAAACATCCCTGCTCTCAAAAAGTTCAAAAACTCATGTGAGAGAGACAAATAGTCGTCAAATACAGCAGGATATAAATAAGTATAATGGCAGCAAGGACATGGTGTTACCCACACACAGAGGAGCTCTGATTCAGTCTTTTGGTGGTGATGGCATGGGATGAGTAAAAGAAGAGGTCCTGGATGAGGTGATGCAGGAATACTGATGGGTTTGAGAGCGAAATGGGAATTTGCTCAGCAGACATCGGTGGGGAGGAGGATTGTGCCAGGCAGGTGGAGGCGTGGGAGAGTGCAGGGGGCACTTTGCCAAGTTGCTATGGTGGAAAGAATAGAGGGGATGTGTGCATGGGAGCAGGAAGTGAGGAATGCGGAGGTAGGCAAGAGCCAAGTAAAGACCTTTATTGAAGGATTTGACGTAGGCCAGCAACACGATGAGAAAGGCAGAATTAGGGAAAAGGTTTTGCTGCATGCTGAGACCATTTGCTCGCTATCCTGACACAGTGAAATCAGAGAGGCCAGTGCACTGTGCTTCAGAGATTGTGAAGATGATTGTATATGTATATTTTACCATCAAATTGTTCCTCCTGAGCCTGACCTATTCTCTGGGCACTGGGCTACAAAGACACCGTCCTTTAAATGTCAATGGACAGAGGTTATCATTTGGCACGTTACCACTCAGAGGGCCATCCCCCACAGTGAGTCGTGGTAGCTGTCTGGGGAAATTGATCAAGAATATGGGTGCTTATCTTTTCCTTCCCATTCACAGGTGCTGTGAACCCCTCAATGAATCTTATCCTCATTCATGTAACTTACCTCTACGCTAGGGATGGGATAGAGTTGGAGATTGGAAAATAATGACAGGCCAATTGTACTGGGATCTCTAATTCTGTCAACAACCCTGCAAGGGACATGTTTTTATCCTCATTATGCAGATGAGAAGCCGCTGGTGTATTCAAGATTCAAACCTATCTCTCTTTCCATTGCATCAAGGTTCTCTTGGGAAGAACTATTATGTAATATGTTTTATCCCACTGAATTGAGCTATCTGAGCTGAAATGGACCACGTGCTGGGTAGATAGTTCCCTCTCCATGCAGTGATCCTTGCCATGGATGTCATAATGGGGATTCAAACATTACTTGGGCTGTTAGACTACATGGCATTTAAAACCCTGTTCAAATGAGAGCTTCTAGGGTTCTGTGGCATTTAATAAGTTAGTTGAATACTTACAATATATGGCATGTATATTAGTTTCCTGTTGCTGTGGTAACAAATTGCCATAGACTCAGTGGCTTAAAACAACACAATCTTTTTCTCTCACAGTCCTGGAAGTCAGAATCCACCTTCAGGGGGCTAACATCAAGGGGTCAGCAGGCTGGCTCCTTCTGGAGGCTCAGGGGGGGATCTGTTTCCTCCCCTTTTCTATGTCTGGTGGCCGCCTGTCTTCCTTGGCTTGTGGCCTCTTCCAACTTCAGAGTGTATCACTCCAATTTGTGCTTCCATCATCACGTCACCTTTTCCTCTTCTGTAGTCTAATCTCCCTCTGCCTCCCTCTTATAAGGACTCTTGTGATTACAGGGGGCCAACCCAGGTAATCCAGGATAATCGCCCCATCTTAAAATCCTTAACTTCACCACATCTGCAAAGTCCGTTTTGTCACATAATGTAACATTCACAGGTTCTGGGAATTAGGACGTGAAGATCTTTGGGGGGGCTGTTATTCAACCTGCCACAGCGTGCAAGGCTAAAGCATGGGTATAGAAAGGATGGCGAAATCTTCTCAAGTTTAGGAAAATTCACTGAAGGAGTGAATTCCAATCTGCATATGTCCTTCACACACTCAGAACAGATCCCATTAAAGCTGTTCTCTAGCACATGCATTACTGATAAAACAAAGAACAGCTCCACAGGGGGAAAAAAAGCACCACTCACTTATCTTTTCTCACAAAGAATGGTAGCATTTTAAAATTCAGATAAATAAAATATGTGCCTAGCATCAAAGTCTCGGGAGGCAGATGAAATTCAAAAGTACAAAAATAACCAAGAAAAACTAATCACAAATCAGACAAAGACCAAGCGCAACCATTGTTTTGCATTATCCAAAATCATCAAGCCATCAGACTTTGGGGATACGGAGAGGAGCGCATGGAGATATTAACACTGGAAGGGGGTCTGCCACAAAGCTGACCCAACTGGCAAAAAGCCGCACATCTCGGAATCCAGCTGCTGATAATAAGGTATCAACTTATGCTGTTGTCAAAGTTTCCCCAATCTCATTCTAGGCTGACTTCTCCAGGGAGCTGTACCAGCTCTCAAATTCACTACATAGGAGTCTCTGAAAGCGGCACTCATGCAACAAGAATTGGTTGCATATGTAAGTGGGTATGCATTGCCATGTTAGACTCTAAGGGAAATAAGCAACTAAGTAGAAGACAAGACCCTATCCCTGAAGGACTTTAAGATGCTTGCAAAGCTCCCTGCTACCCTCCAAATAATAGTGGTTCATAATATCATCTTGGTCTCTGTGTCCTAAGATTCTACTCCTGCTTTTAGCTTAAGCATCAAATTGAGCAAAGCCATCCACAAATAACAGTATCTGTTGCCCAGTTATTGTCTATTATCTACTATAGATAAGATTAAAGAAAATAAAAATGAATTGATTGAGCACTGGAGCAAAGTAAACAAAATACTTATTGAGTTTCTCTGTGTGCCAAACCTTGTACTGACCCCTGGATTTGAATGGGTAAAAGGAGCCAGCTCCCTGTCTTCAAGGCCCTGCAGGATGCTACCTGCCACCAGGGAGCTTGTAATGTGGCTAGAAGGACCAAAAATATGATGCAACTCTTAAGTAAATTTAGAAGCTAAGCTATGGGGACTGAATGGAACATTTTTTGAGTAGACTCTTAAGATTGATAAAAGATGTCTCTAGATCTTTGTAAAGCCTCCAGGTTTGAAAACATTCTTTGTAAAACGTATTTCTTCTAATTTCTAAAATTCAGTAAAATATCATTTAAAAATACATCGGTCTCATTCAAAACTTAAAATGATCTAAGTGCAGAACTAAAAACTATATGATGTTATTAAAATTAATCCTACAACTAAAATGAACTCTACTTTATTAAATGTATAGACGTGTGATAGCAATACTTAAGAACTTACCTAAATCTGTAAGAAAGGAAGTTTTGGTCACTTTTTCTTAGTAAGTGACTAAGTAATAAATAAAGTACAATGAAATCAGCATTATTAGGAGTCATCTAGTTTTACTAGCTAGTTTAGTTACACCTCAACCAAGTTACAGGCTCCTGAAAACCATGGGTCTTCTAAATATTTCATTAAAGACTAAGCTATGAATGTTAATTTCTGTTTGCCTGGGATCTCCAGTGCTCGGGCAATTCAAAGGAGGATCAAAGGAGTGAGGGCTAGAGGATTTTGGCTCAGCCTTGGCCAGGGCAAGGGAGTTGGGCTAAGGTTCGTCCTCAGATCTATACGGGGTCCCCAATGCTCTGGAGAGGCAGAAATTCCTGTCTACATTCACTTAAGAATTAGTGGACCAAATATTGGTCAGGAAAGGGGGTTAGAAAACAAATTCTAATAGCCCATAGCTTTTTACCCGGAAGTTTCTATCCTCTGTGAGGCTGAAGGTGGGAAGATGACCAGAGTGTTGGTTGGCCCGTCCACCTGAAGAGAGATGGTTAGTAGCTTTCAGGTCACTGCTATATTGTCTCCAATTGTAATTTCAAGTCATGATGATAGGATTTTTTTTGTCTTGTTCTGAATATTTTTGTTATCCAAATTTGCTATTTTTTAGTTTGCCCATTGTAGAAGTGATAGTTTTAGATGGATGAGAGATATTGTTCCCTCGAAAGTTGAGAGATGCGATTGAGCTTTTATACTTATTTACAATTCCTAAAAATCTGAGTGATATATGGGCTAAGCTGATGGCCACTCTCTACAAGGACAAGAGAGGGAGAGAGACAGCTCCTACAGCAACTACGGAGAGTGATAGAGGTGAGGGGCAAGAGAAGTTGTGAGAGCCTCAGAGAAAATCAGGGCTTGTAAAGATGTCATGGAAGAGTGCAGACACCAACAGAGTGGGTGGTGTTATAGAAGCAGAATTAACTAGTAAAAGCCAGGGAAAACATGTACAAGAGAACTCGTGAGGGTAATTGTTGCTTGAAGGAAAAAGAAGGAAGAAGGAAGACCCACAAGGATGGGAAAACATTTGGTTTAAGAAGTTAAAGTTTCTGGCATGGATGGAATTAATCAGTTAATTCCTCTAAAGTTTCAGAGGGAGAAACTGGCTGACTGAGGGAAGAGCAGATCTGTGAAGGGTCAATGAGAAGGAAGAGCGCAAATCACGAGACAGCCAAAAGCTGATTCATCATCAGGATGAGGTTTGAAGAACTCGGTGATTGCCCACACTGGCACGTCAGTCGTGGGAACTTTTATTATTAAAACTCTGCCCATGACTCACCAACGTTGTAATTGTGATTGAGATTCCAGAGCTGAGAGTATAGAGTAAGCTTTAGCAATGGAACAGTTTCTGACTTATTCTGGAGGATGAGATGAGCATTGACTTGGTAGCAATACTGATAAGTAGATCAAGGATAAAATCTGTTATCATGTTATTGAGTGATCACACTCACGAGAGAGACACAGCTGGATGGACAGAAGCAAGGCTTTGTCATAGATTATTGAACTGATGTGGGGTGAAACTGTGGGTGTGTACGACAAAGGGAAGCTGGAATAAACCTTTGTTCTGAAAGATCCTTCTGGGAAGGAGGGGGAAAATATCTACAGGTAGGTTGCATAGTTGCATGCCAACACTGTATGTATTCAAAGAACATTTTATTAGTAGTAATTTTCTCAGACTCACGCGTTCCAAGTGTGAGCATCAGGCCCGGTGATACTCATAGGGAAGTGGTGCTTTGTGACCTCATGGGGCAGGGAAAGCTGTGTTTCCTTCTGTTGACCAGAGTCAGAAAATACCAGGCATGTGAAGAAAGAACTAGAGACAGGAGGAACAACTAAAAGTGACCTTTCTGAGACATAACCTCACTTCCTCAGGATTGCCAACCTCTAAAAGGTGTACATCCATCAGAGATTATAAAATATATTAACATATATGCATAGTTTCTAGATATCAAAACTATAACTGGAGAGGTTTAAATCATGTCCTATACATCTAATAAATAATAAAACTGC
Organism: Equus caballus; assembly: GCF_041296265.1. NCBI lineage: Eukaryota > Metazoa > Chordata > Mammalia > Perissodactyla > Equidae > Equus > Equus caballus. Next base: position 15,986,530 of record NC_091712.1, on the reverse strand, counting down.
ATTTTTAGTCACTCAGAAATGATACCACACCAGCAGTCCTACTTCCCAGGGGACCATACAGGTGTTTGACAATCCACCCCTGCTTTCAGTAAAACTGTGCAAATGCAAAACCATGTTTGTCTCAGGAGCTATCTCTGACCCCAAGAGCAGAAGCGACTTGAATCTGATTGGTCCAGGCAGGATCCAGGGGGATCTGGGTAACAATCCTGGAACACCCTTCCAATCACCCAACAGAGGAAAGTGGGGAAAGAAATGACATTACGCTTCCAGATCTTTCTTGAAGCCCAAGGAATAGGGAAAACAGTCAATCATGTAGGCATAGAAGTGACCAGAACATGACTCAAAGAAGTAGACAGGCGTTTTACCCGTCAGACAAGAGCTGAGAATGCGAATGGAGAAACATGCATGGAAAATGCAGCATCAGCAAACTGTATAACAATAAGGAACTTGGCTGGGAGTAAAGTCATAAAGAAGGGATAGTATGCAATAAGGAGGGGCGACGTGAAATATGTTGTACAGTTGTGGACCTCGTTGTTGAGCATTCCAATGCCTAAGAGTCTTTGAAAAGAGAAAGAATTACACTTTCAATCTGTGGCAAATGAACCCAGATTCTATTGGAACCTTCTTCACATTAGACAGGGTAGGAGGATAGGGAAATGCTAGAAGCATCCCTGAGTCAGGCATGACTCAAAAATCTAGTCCCAGCTTTTTCTCTCAAGAATCAAAGGCTCATTAATCAACACAAGATGGGTGCAAAACCTCCATTGTCCAAAATAAAGACATATGAGAGGGGATAAAAAAGGGTACCATATTGTTCTAGAATAAAAAGGAAGAGTTGATTTTAGGGGCAGATGTGGTTCCATATATTATTTGGCACCTGATATAAGAATAAACGTGTGACTCATCTCTGCTTACAACAAATTGATACCAGAGAGATGTCTATAAGAGGGGAGGAAGCAAATTTCATGGAAAAAATAGAAGAAAATACCAGCGTAAATGTCAGCCAAGTAGCCAGAGCATTAAAGGCAATATTAGGGGCATAAAGATTGTGCCTTTTCTGTGGATGTCTGTTTAATTTGTATTTTATGGGTAATGGAACTTCTTGGGCATTTTTGTTCAGTCACAAACCTTGAAAATCTGTCCTTACCCCCCTGCCCCATAACAAAGCATTGATGTTACAGGATAAAATAAGTATATGTCTTTCTTAGATATTTCTGTGCTAAGGCTTTCATTTAATTTTGAATAACCATAAAGAGTGACCCATACAACTGGACCAATTTTGTTTAAGCTCAAAGGCAGGTGAAGGATGAGAACAATGTAAGATTCTAAAACAAGACAAAGGCAATAAAGACTATGAGCAGAGAAAAGCAGTTTAGGGAGTAGCAGTGGCAGCTTTCAGAACGACACACAAGAGGCCCCAAACTGTACAATAAAAGAAAGTAGGCTAGCAGATGGCTTCGTCAGCTCAGCGCTAGCAGTGGGACAGAACCAAGTTCCTGAGCAAGTACTTCTGATAGTTAGCAAATATCTTTTGTCCACGTAAGAATTACTGAGCTTATAATATCCATTTCAAAGTGGACGTAGTGTTGGCTAGTAGAAAGCATTTAGTCTAATGAGGGGAGAGGTGACACCCTACATAAATGCATACGGATCGATGTTATGATGGAGGGCCAGAAATGGCTTACTTACTGAGTCTGAATCAAAAGAAGTCATGCAATAGGAAAAGGCATCTCCTTTCCAACCTCCCAGGCCATATAAGTATATAGGTTGCTATTAAAGTTTGTATGTATAAGAAAAAGATAGATAGATAGACGATAGATAAATACATGGATATGGATGGATGGATGATGGATGGATGAATGGATGGGTAGATATATATATAATATGATATATAATGTATTTTATATTTAATAAATAGTCCATTCGCATTCTAATATAAAGTGAATGAATGAGAAGTTTGTGGAAGAATATGGATCTGAATCATTTGCATTCATCAGCTAACAAAATTGGCAAAAGATCCCTTAGAGAAAAATCAGGAGCATACCTATGGTCAGTACAGGATAAAGTGGTTAAAGGAGTTAGGGAGATATATCAACCCTGATTGTGCACCTTTGGATAACTGAATAGGAGGGTTGTCAGAAAAGAAAATAGAAGGTTCTCAAAAATAGCTGACATATATGTGTAACTATTGGTGTTTAAAGTCAGTTAAAGAAAATCCAGAATGACAAGTGTGAGAATGAAGAAAATACTGTTGGAATACTGTTGGAAGGCCAGGGACATTAGATCAAAATTGGGAGAGGATATTCATTACCCAGACTATATAGATCTTAACAGTAGTCCCAGTATTTGCAGAGCATTGGGTCCAGTTAGCATTTGAGAGCGAGAATCTCATGCTCCCAGACCTCTTTGGTGAAAATCCCCCCAGTTTATGCACAGTGCTCTCCAGACCCCGCGTCTGCGTTTCTGCATTAGTGCTGTAAAGCATGTCCCAGTCCACAATCAACCTTGGTATATTCCATTTACACCACATGGAGAAATAAAATGTATTTCTAATTGGCTTTCTAATAAGTACTAATTAGTTCAGGCCTTTGTGATCCATAAAGAGGTAAAGAGCGAGCTTGCATCCTTCCGTCAAAGCACTAAAGCTGCAACTGGCAAAGTGTCGTGCGGCCTTCTCTGCTCATCTCTGGGAAGAAATTGAAATTACCTCAATGAAAAATCTCATTTAGATTTTGCTAATATGTATTAAAATCTAAGAGATGGAACAGCACAAGCAACTGTGACAGCGTCCCCAGGAGTGGTCTGAGGGGACCAGCTCGGGGCAGCATCAAGACAATAACTGACTCTTTCAGGAAGTAACATTTAAACCAAGTATTAAGTTGTGACAGTTGTACAGCATCAGCCATTTCACATTTCAATACATCTTTGTACTGAAGGACTCCGAAGGTGATACTCAGTTCAAAGTCAAAGGAAGAAAGTTAATGTGCCATATTGATTATTACAGAGGAATGGGTTTAAGTTGGACTGGAGGAAATAGGGGTCCTCATAGCTAGAGGATTCAAAAGGATCTTCCTGCCGAAGAGTTAGTGCAAACACCACAGAGGAGGCATCCGGGAGGTACCAAGGAAAAGATTTCAGAGAGCAGGCTGCTGGGTCCTCTGTCCTTGTGCTTATGTCGGGTACCAATCCAACTCCACCCAAGTTAGACAAATTGGCCCCAAGCTCTCAAGTATCTTCTCCATTAAGTGAACCATGGTTTTCAGTGCATGAAAACACCCTGGGAAGCAGCTGAGACAGTCTTTCTCTTGTTTCTGCTTTTACCAGGGTCTTAGGAAATGTCCCATGCTAGCCTCATAGCAGTTTCCACAACACGACACTTCCTCAAGGCTATTCTAAGGCTGTCCCACTTCCCATTTCCTGTAGAAGGTCATGAAATGTTCTTAAAGAAATAGTAAGAATGATGCCATGTAGTGCTGCATGTTGTGGTTCAAAACAAGAAGGGTTTAGAAGTCATTTGCAACGCACTAACAAAATATAATACATCCTTGTTAGTTGTAACCAAACTCTTCAGGAAGGGGATACAGCGCCTAGGATACGCATAGCATAGTGCTCAAGCTTTCAGTCAAATGCGTTAAAATCAAATAAATCTGGAAGTTAAAGGATGCTGGAATAGCGTGTCTATGAGAGTCAGCAGCTAACGGCAGGGCAGGAATGACAGATAGTGAGTGGCAGAAGAGATAAAAACGAGGGTCACACAAATATCGTGAAATACTGACTTTTATATTGAAAAATGACAAATGAATCTGGAAATCTAAGAGGAAAAAACACGTGAATGGAGTACATCTGAGGGAGGTTGAATATGGGGGAAGGGGCTGAGAAAATAAAATATTTTTAGAGTAACATTTTAGATTCCTAAGAATGAGAACAGATAAGCTGGAGCATTAGGAGGGTAGGAAGTTGGGGTTGTATTCAGGTTGAGCAGGAAATTATTTCAGCCCAAGCTAAAGTCAGAGTGGAAGTGAGAAAGAAAACGCTCAATTTGTAAGATTTCTGCTCAGGAAGTAAAGCAAAGGTCCCATGGGAACGAATGTGGCCGGAGGAGGAAATGGAGGAATAACAGATGATTACAAGCCCTGAGTTTGGAAGAAAGTGGGGAGGTGTTATTGACAGTCAAGAAGGGAAAGAAGGTGTCTTAAAAAGGAAACAAACAGGGTTCATTTTTAGGTTGGTTATTTGATGTATGAGGAGAAACATTCAAAAGTCAAGACTTGAGGGAGGATGTGTCTAGGAAATAGAGGGCAGAGGGGACTGCTACACCCAGGGGACGACTCCACTTACTCCACAAATGTAGAAGACACATCTTAAGGGCCGAAGTTAACAGGAGGTGAAAACATGAAGAATATGAGCAGAATTGCCTGAGAGTTTATTTGATGGCTTCATCGTCAGATTTTATTGTTTTCTGTGCATCTGCATCTGTGTACCTTTCAGTGCATTTGTTTGAGTCACCAAGCTTGTGGAATCTTCCTCTTGTAGATAGAAAGAATGAATTTTTGGTGATTATGGTAAAGAGAATAAGGGTGATGGGGAAAGTTCTTGGATAAAGCAAAAGGTAAAAGGCAGGATCCTTATGTATCAAAGTGAATGAAACTGGGTAAATAACACCAAGGAAGGCAGAATAAAAGGCAGATAAGATTTCGACAAGACAAAAACAAGACTGATTTTGAAAGGAAGTGGCAGAAGCAGTGTGACAGGGGACAGGATGTGAAGAAATGGAAGGAGAGTGGGTGGAAAGGGACAGAGGAAAAAGGCAAGTGTTCTGGAAGAAATTGGGGAAAATGTCTAGGGAATTAGAGGCAAATGTTTCGAATAAATGACACCCAGATGGCCAGGGCCACCTGTGCTTCTCCTCTAGAAACAAAAGCAACCCCCGCCCCATTCTTCTCGGCAGTTAAAGGCAGACTCACTGTATGAAGATTTCACAAGAAGGGGAGTTTCTGATGCTGATTTTTGCACTAGGGTTAGAGGTTAATATGAGCAAGGAATCGATAAATGAAGTGATCAATAACCTAGAAGCGAACATAATATATGGCTTCAAGGGATAGAGATGCACAAGCTATTGCTGAGGCTGTATCCAAAATTGTCAAGATTGAAGAAAAGAACCATATAGGACTCACGATGAGGACCTGGGGAACTTGTATCTAAGTGGGTGCCATGAACATTGATCAAGAAACAGGGAAGCAAGTTTTGAAGAAGACCAGACACACACACACACAGAAAAGGAAAAAGACTAGAGGGTGGTTCCCTGTAAGTAGTGATTTCTTGAATTGTATTCATTTTCCACTTTCATGCTTTTGCATTATTTTAAATTTGAATTCTTTTATAATCAGAAAAAAATATATTTATTTTTGTCACTAAGAAAGCCAGCTAACTTTAAAAATCAAGCCAAAAGGAGGATTAAGCCATCTCAATGCCCAAATATGTAAGCAGTTAATCCTTTTAAAAATCTTTTTTCATGTAGTTCCATGAAAGGTGTGGCATTTTTGCCAGTAGATGAGAACTGTAAGGCACTGTGATTTCAAAATACTAAGAACAATTACCATTTATTTTTAAAGTACTCAACAGATGGTTGTTAGGGTAGACTTGTGAACAGAGGTAGGATTTGCAGGTACACACTCTGCAGAGAGGTAAGATGGTCTCTACTACTGGAAAATCTCATGGAAGCTCTTCTCTCTTGGTGGGAGTTAATGGTTCTTTGAGGCCAGTCTTCATGACAGACTCTTATTCAGGAAGGTCTCTGTGTGTGACCTCTTTGGGCACACATACCTTCTGGTTTTCTAGGCCAGACTCAATTTCAAATGTATCATCAAACCATCCCACAGACCATAGAAATGTCCCACAATTTCAACATTTCTGACTTCTGAACTGTGTATGACTCAGACTGCTCTGAGAATCTGGAAGCAACACCCAAGACCTCTGCGGGTCATGTGTTTGGAGCTCTGGTTGCAGAATGTGGCAGCTGGAGTTACACATCGCCTATGTTCCTCCTTAGTATCCTGGCGCTCTCACCTGCTTTCTCTAGACTCAGGATAGTTGGTACTGGCTCTGTATGTGGAGGTTATAAAAGACTCCCTCTTCTGGCAGTGTGGAGGAAGGCTGCTACATCTGGCCAGCGACCTTCATGATTGGGCCAATGGCAGACAGCCATTGAGTGGATGAAGAACTCAATGGAGTTAGCTCAAAAAGGCAGAAGTGGGGAGTATCCTCTTCTTACTCACGTGAACAGAATGCGAAAGGGACCCAGGTCCTCTTATTCATGCCTCCCTTTTCTTTGACCCTATGTGTAACTGAACGGAGTTTCTTCCTGCTCCAGGGACTGGGGCACAGTTGTCACCAGGAAGACGTTCCTGAGGATGCCCGCTCTACACACACAGCATGGCATACGTGAGCTGCAGGGAGTTCTGGTCTCACCACCATAGTTACTTTTCTATACCTGTATGTTTTCTTTCCCTTGTGTGTGTGTGTGTGTGTGTGTGTTTTCCTGCTCATCTCCATAAAGAAAATGTTCTTTCTCAGCTGTATAGCTGCTTCGCCTGATTAATTCCTACCACCGCCTCTCTGTAATGGTGTTTCTTCTTTTGCTTAAAACAGCAGGCATCTATTTTTTGAGTTGAGTTAATGGGGAATGAAAAAGAGTTAACCAAGTCTCCATGGGTTCTCGGAGAATCTCCATAACCTCCCCACAAAGGGCTTACATTTTCAGCTAATTTCTTTTGATTTTGTTTATGCTTCACCAAGGTAAACTATCTTATATGCCACTCAGAATTTCATGAAACAGCACACACTGGGCTAGGTTTTAAGTAATACCTTGCAGGGAATTCAGGAGCCTCCAGTTATCATTCCTGCCATCAGAGCCTGGTTGGTGCTTTGCCATCAACAGAAGAACAAAGCGTTACATCTGCTTTGCTCACCTCACAAGGCAGCTACCCCAGTCTCACTGCGAGTGCTATTATCTGCCGGTCTTCCTCTGACGCCTCACACACAATAGATTGCATCTATTTAAGTATTTAGATCCCTTTGGAAACAAGGCCTTCTTCTGACACACACAAAAAGGATTTTCAGGCAGCAAATCGGCAGGTAGTAATTTTAATAGCCAATAATGTGAATTAATAATTCTAATAACCTCATTTCAGATGTGTTATCGGGACACTGGAGAGGGTTGCCATGGCTGCTGTATTTTATTGCTCACAGCTGTGCAAACTCATTTTGGCCAGCAAAATTCTCCTGTCTAACTTCTCCTTTCATTGGTTTCTACAATCTCAGGCAATGTGGATTTAAAAAAGAAACAAACGAAACTTAAAGAAAAGTTATATTCTTAAGACTAAGTAAATGGCATTGATAAGTGACAGTAAAGGATCCCAGTACTTTTGAAAAGAATTATGCAATTACACATTCATGAAATTAAATCATTGCTTTGGCACATTTATCAATATCAATATCCAAATTATAATTTGTCCAACTCAAAGCAACTTCTTTAAGAGCTTTGGGGCGTAAACAATATTCCTTAATAAAATATGTTAGGTATCATTGCCTCTTACAAGATTCCAAAAAGAACATTAATTAATTCATAATCTCAGTGCCATAATCAACAACTAACCCGTAAAAGTTTAGCTCAGTGTGTGTAGCATTTGCCAGGGTGTTGTGTGAATGCAGGGTAACCCCATGTATATCCCACTTGACCTTGTTTTGTGGGAGCTCACAGATGGGCAAGAACCTTGTACCTTAAGAACCATAACAGGATACTAAACAGAGCTCCATTTGTTATGCACTGGTTAATTTCCTGGTACCATGATATTGCTTTATATATACTTTGTCACTTAATCCTCATAGCATTCCTGTGAGGTTGTCTTATTGGTGGCTTTAAAAGATGGCCACATATTCTTTGACACTCCCTTTGAGAGGTGGGGTCTGTATCCTCACCCCTCGAAACTAGGTGGGCTTGTGATTGCTTTGATCAGTAAAGAACAGCATAAGTGACTCTGAAATGTTTACTCTTGGAGCCCAGAACCATCATGTAAGATGTCAGACACCCTGAGGCTGCCGTGTTATGAGAAAGCACAGGGCATGTCTAGGTGCTCCTGGTGACTGTGCTGGCTGAGCCACCCTTTGTGTCATGCCAACCCAGGTACCAGGTAAAACTTCCAGGTGATTCTAGCAGCCTGTAGATTCCATCTTTCTACCTGAGTGCCTAGAAGTTGTGAAGCAGAGACAAGCCATCCTTTCTGTGGCTTGACTGAATTCCTGGTCTACAGAATTCATGAGCATAATAAAATGGCTGTTGTCTTTTCCCTATGTTTTGGAGTGGCTTGCTATTGCTGCTATAAGTAACAGAACACGCAGGAAAAAAATCTTAGAAGTTAAACAACTTGACCAATGTCACAACAGTAATCTAGGCCTGGGATTTAAAACTGGGTCTGTTTGGTGCCCCATCTTGATATCTTTTTACCAAAAAATTATGAGCGCTATAAGAGAAGTCTATAAACAGTGTTATAAAAACATGAGACACAAGTATTTTTCCTTCTGTCCATGGTCATTAGTGTGGACTCATCATGGGCTTGCCAATCTTAAACACAGAAAAGCTGTGGAAAACATGTTGTGATCTTTAATTAAAGTACATTTTTTTAAACCCACCCCTGTGTTCCTACCAAATTTTCATGTATCTGATTTGAAAAGTAGCCAGCTCATTGACTTTAACTTTCATCTGAACCCATATGGCAATCTGGAACTCAATATGAAACCCCCAAGTTGTGTTCTGCTCCGGTTGCTGCATTGGAAGCCAATGATGGGAATGGCTTAACAGCTTTCCTTCTTTGTTGCCATTTAAATTCTGTCTTCTTGGTTCATAAAAAAAGGTCTAAGCTTTTGGAAACCTTGGCAGTTTAGATCTCAGGACTATGAAAGAAACGCGGATCTGAAGAAGTTAGACCATTGTACCCTCCTATCAGGGATGAAACGTCTCCACAGTGAGGCCCATTCAGACAGCTGTGATCCAATAACTCAAACCTCATTCTCCCCCCATCTTCCCCCTCCACCCCGCACAGGCCTGTGAAAAAAAGGCAAGGCCAACATTATATTCACTCAGAGTTTTGTAAGACTTAGGAAAATGCTCGATGAGATGGGAATAATTCAGTAAAAACCTTGAACCTCTTTGGAGCTGAACTCCAGGCAACCTACATCTGCGTCTTACAAGGCAGGATTGAAATTTTACATCAACTCCATTTTCCTGGAACAAACTGACTAACTTTGTGAAACCTTCCTTATGATGAGAAGTCTCAATGCAAGGTTACAGGTGACAGAATCGCTTAGGCAATTAGCCACTAAATGCATCTAGAAGCTTTTGGGAATAAGGGACTTTCCTTGCAGAGGAGCCTTATTTATTAATTGTTAATTATAATTTCTCTTATCAGCTCCTCTGTGGATTTGGTGTCTACAAAGAAATACTGAAAGCAGAAAATCATGAAAGTTTCTGTAAAACAAACATTGCACCAGTCAAGAGTGCCCTGTTGGCAGCAGCATCCGGGCATCTTGGATAGAGTGACAAAGCAGAAGCATTTGACCACCATGCTTGCACAGCACCAGCTGGGTGGGATACCCAGGTGAACGACACAGGCCTTTGGAGCTGCCACTCATGTGTGGTCCTATGTAAATGGCAAATGAGAGCTCCAGCACACCAGAAATCACCTCTAGGGCCCCAAGCTCTGCCTATATATTACATTTCATCAGAAAGTCCCATCTCTTGAAGTGCCCTGGGCTGGGTGATTTGTGATAATGAATCACGTGGGCCTCCCTCCAACATGGTGGGCTCTATGACACCAGCAAGTAACATGCCATTGGAATGCAACCTGCTGAGAGGGACCCAAAGACTATGCTAAGTCATCCTTGTGGGTGTGACAAGTTGGCTTCCTTTAGGCAGCAAGAGACTTTGCATAAACACTTAACTGACCCTTTGTGGTTGTTCTGATGCATAATTTTCACATAGAAAGAAAAATTGCCTCTGTACTTTAAAAAAATATCAAGCATGACATTAAATATTGCCAGTTTAATTTTTTCCTATAGGGCTGTCTTCTTCATGGGGTTTGTGGTATAATTCTTTGCAGGTTTTAAAAGTACATAATCACTTTTGGCAAATATAGATACACATATTTCCCCACTAGCAATAAGTGGATTAGATGATATTTCAGATCTAGACAACCCTAATTAAATTACTCCTAACTTTACTGGCCTCTGCGGATTGATCTCTCTTTGACCTTCACAGCCCATCAGAATAAATGAAAAGAAAGCATTCTAATATTTTTTCACATTAAAACTTGTGCATGAGCCTGCATGTCTGTGTACTACATATATATCAATTGCAAGCAGCCAGTGTTTGCTTGTTCTTCGTGTGTTTTTCTTCAAACCTGTAGTAATATAAATTAGCATTATGTCAGGAAATACATTAGGTTACTGCAAAAAGGGTCATTTAAATTACATTTTTAATGTTTCTACATTCATTTAAGAAAGAAAAAAATGTTATTTTTTAAGCAAATATCCTTTCTGAAGACAGGAGTCAAAATGCATTCTGATGCCCTTTTTTTTAACAAGACAGGATAAAGTACTGTCCGACATAATCAACAAAAGACATTTTCTTTAAATGGGCAAAGTAGTGGAAATTTTCTTTGCAACACCATGCACTACAAACTATCTTTCATGTGAAAGGAACCCTTTTTGCTCTTTATGAGTTATCCTGGTGGTAAACACTGTAAGGGAGCATTTTTTTTGCCATTTGTGAAAAGACAATGTTTATGTTACAAGTTTTTTTTTAAAAGGTTGGGTACATTGTGCTGTTTATTTAAAAAAGGGAATTTCACTTCAAGATAACAGATATGCCCTCTTTTAAATAAGTATAAAATTAAAAAATTACAAATAATGTAGGCTACCAGAACTAAAAAATGTTCTTCCTCTTTTCTTTTTCTTTCTGTCTCTGCCCTATGGAAGACAATTTATGAGTTTTTAAATTAGCAAACTCTTCCTTGAGCATTTAAAATATAATCCTGTTTGTGAACATTTTTGTACAAACTCTTCAAGGTCACCCTATTATGATAGTCAAGGTACTCCCACTCTGCGAATAATACTGTAGAGTTTTCATCTGATAGGAGTGTCCATACATTTTAAACAACTAGAAGCAGGATTTATGTCTCATTCAGTTTTATCGTGTTCTCCACAGTGGTTAGTACAAAGTTTTGCACGTGGAGGTACTCAATAAATATTGAATTAATTTGGACTATTGTATTGACCAATGCAATGGGTGATTGGTACCTTTTGGTTATAATAATAAGTAAACACAATGCAAAACATCATATGATGGCCTGGTGCTTTTATCGTTTTGATGAGTTAATCACAGTAAATTTAACCTATCTGATTAATTATATGGTGAATAGCCTTTTTGATGCAGTTGTACAATCAACTTGATTACCCACCCAATGGTACCACTATACACAGGCATTTTGATAGGGTTTTGACATCATTACTAGATACTGGGTCTCCTTTATCTCTGGTCCTCTAAGGGTACATTTGCTTATCCCATTTTTTTCTGTCTGCTAGAACAGGTGTTTTGGCTAAACACAGACACACACACACACACACACACACACACACCTCACTGAATGTTTCTCAAGACTGCTCGTTTCCAATTTTAATGCTTATCAAGAATTCTACACAAGATAAATGGTGATTGAAGAAGGAAAGACATATTTTGTTTGTGAGTTTTTTGATTTGGCATTCTTACATCATGCTAATCCTGAAGAGGTATCAAATTCTCCAAAATAAATTGAAGCAAAGAAACATCTCCCTTTTCTTTGGCTCCCTCCCAAGGCTCATAGTCTCGGAAGTCCTGTGATTCCTTACAATATTAAGGTGGCCTCTGTTGAAAAGGACTGTATGTTTCACATATAGTCAAAGAAACTGGCAACCAGAGAGGTTAAATAACCTCTAATTGTCATAATGTCATAATTGTCATAATGTGGGCAAAGTCAGAGTCAACAGACTTAAGATTCTTTTTTCAGTGGCTTTCTACCCATCCATGAATAAAAGTAAGTGTTACAACAGAAGTAATCATTCTTTCTTATCCTAACGAAAATCATGACTTACTAGTAATTTTGCAGCCCCTCCCTCTTTCCCAAAATGTTGTTTTCAGTTACTCTATACTTGTGGCTACAAGAACCAAAACCAAAATTAATCCTAAATTACTTCACTTTTGTAATACAAAATTTCCTCAAAATTATATCCAAAAGGTCATTTAAATACTCATCACCTTTGGAAAACTTAAATTCCACAACTTCTTAATTTCCTTTCCTGTTCTTTCTGTCTTATACCCTTTGTAGTTAATTCAATCCTCTTTTTTTTCTTCTCCTATCCAGGGAGCCTGGGCTGCCTCCTACAGCCTCCTCTCTTTCCCCTTCTGAAAAGCAGTTGAAAACATCTTTGCTTGCTGCTCAGAGGGAATTCATCCATTTAACATAAAATTACACAGGAATTCCCCAAATAGGACATAAAACATTTCCTATGATGTCAAAGGAGTAGTTTCTACAGATGGCAAGCTCAAGAAATAGCAGCAAATTCTCGACCAGTGCCCAAACTCAGGTGGGTGGCTACTAAGGAATCCGAGTGCTGTGTAAGTTCCCCATACAGTGCATTTTTCTTGCTAAATATTTCTACTGTTCACTCTTGTCTATCCCCTTATTCACTTGAATAATCACTAGCAGCAGCAGAAGCCTAATTATCCACATCAACCTCTCTGTGCTCAAATCACAGGTAAGAGGGGTGCAATTCCTTCCTTACGAATTCATCTCCTACATGATAACGGATGCAAACAATGTGTTATGAACAGAATTTCTGAGCAAAGGCTGGCAGCTTATGAAGTTAGCGAGAGCTTATGATCTCACCTCAGTGGCAAGTATCGCCTGCCCTTCTCCCCTTCCCTTCAAGCTGCCAAGAGGCCAGGGCTGGCTTCCTTAAAATGCACCTCTGGGATGTTCACACCATATGGCGGCACTGAGAATGTCACCCTAGGCTCTAGGGTATTTTCTCCTATAGCTTACACAAATTGTAAATTATTATCCATAAAATAATGGTAAAGAGAGACAAGGGCAGTGAAAGAATCTGCTGTAAAGCCTCCATTAGCAAATGAGATTGGCTTTCCTATTCATGTGAAAAGTTCAAGGAGGCAATCTTGTTAAACAGCCATTTTGCATAAAGAAATAATATGCCATAATGGACCTTTTCAAATAACTTTGATGTTTTCCAGAACAATTTATTAATACCATGCTTTGGAGGAATAAGGAATGAAGTCTCACTGGAAGAGAAAATCAGCAGTTGTTGGGCAGTCGGTCATGGCTCAGCAGCTTCCATAGCTGTCTGCATCCCATTTTGGTCCTCTGCTAGAAGTGTCTTACAGCACGATCTTCTCCCACTGCACCCCTATTTTATCTTGGCATTGTTTACATCGGAGAAACACTGTCCTGATTTTCATTTCTCTATAGATGGTAACCCAAGCAATAGTAATGTAACCACGATGTGACCTCTCCTTTTCCATCCATTCCCTCAACACCCACAGACCTTAAGACTGGAAACATGGGAGAGGGGGGCAGGAGGGGAAGGAGGGGGATGGGGGTATGCCCCTGGTTTGCAAGAGGTAAGTTAATAATTTACCTATTTGAAGGAGGTTTCACAAGCAAGATGCATAATTTGGCTTCTTGGCTGGATTTACATACACCTGTGGGCTGAGCTCGCCCAACCCTCTGCTCAGCAAACTCCTTCATGGAATTTACACAACGATGCCTGCCACTAACTGTACCACTCAGCCTTCTGTCCCACTGTCCTGGGTAGCTTACATGAAATAAAATGCCTCTCAAGTGCTTTCAGTTTCTCTGTGTTTTGGGTACATTCTCAGAAGTGATTACTTCTCATTACATTAATTAATAACACCGTATTTATCCAAGTACCTTCTGCAGAGCACTAATTTTGTAGGTTTTTCACAGGAGTCCCTTGCCAAAAAAATTTGGGAAACCCTGTAAAAGATAAAGTTAAACCATTTTCTTTACTACGGAGGTTCAATATATTATAGATCTTTTAATATACGTATTTGTTTTGTGAAGGTTCTTGAGAGTTATATGGTTTGCTGCATTTCTCAAACTTGAATTTTGTCAAGGCGTATCGTTTGCCAAACATGCTTTGTGCACTGTGGGGCACCACCAGGAATTACTAGGGAGAAGATTGTTGTTTTTCAGCCTCAAATAGCTCACGTAGCTTAAGATGGCTGGAGAACCAGTAAATAAGATGGGACTGGGATGGCAAAAGATCTACGTTCCAGGGATTCTCTCTCTTATCAGCTTTGATGAAGCAACTGCCATACTGGAGGGCCCCACATAACAAGGCACCGAGACCAGAGCCCCCAACAGCCCGCAAGGAACATCAAGCCAACAGCCCTCTAAAGACCGAATCCTGCTGACAACCACATGGGGGACCCTTCCCCAGCTAATGTTTCAGATGATGCTGCAGATCCTAAATTGACACTTGGATTGTAACCTGTGACAGACCATGAAGCAGAAGCCCAGCTAGGCCATCCCTTGATTCCTGACCCAAAGAAACTGTGGGATAATAAGGATTTTAAGCCACTAAGTTTTGGAGGTAATTTATTACACAGCAATAGGTAACTAATACAGATTTTGTTCTAGAGTCTAGAATAATGTGAAACCAATGTCTCAGTGGGATTAGTTTAAAAAATTATAATTGAAGATGTAAGTCCTGTGCAGAGTTTTGAAGGAGAAAACCAGATTAATTTTCTTAGGATAAAAGAGCATGTTCCAGTTATGAAGAAAAGAACGTGCAAGGGCTGGAAATGTCGACTATTTCAGAAAATATTTTATGTGAAATGCTCTTATTTATTACATGCATGGCACCATGGGGAATAGAAGAATAAATAATTTCTCTTGTCCTCAAGGAACTTTATCTCTAGAAGAGAATCAAATAAATAATTGAGCATCTATTTTGAAAAGCAGAAGTAAAATAAAGGAACAAAATAAAGTGCTATAGGGGCAATATTCCATATGTGCATATGGGAGACATTAGTTCCGAGAGAGTGGAAGGAGAGAGCTAAGAAAGTTTGCTTGCAGGAAATGCCAATTGAATTGGCCTTGAAGAATAGGAAATAAAATAGTAGTATTTTAACAGATGGAAAGGGTGAACTCCTGAGGGAGAGGAGAGTACAAGAAAAGCTTTGGATACAAGGAAGCGTGGCATGAAATCAGGGTGTTCAGCAAGTATGTGTGAGACATCAAGTAGGGTACCTCAAAGAAAGAACTGAAACCAAGATTGAAGATTTAAATGATTTTTTTATGTGCTGGGGGGATTTTTATTTCAACAAATTATGTCAAGGGAATGACAATTTGGTTACCAGGATGAAAAAGCAGTCTCAATTTGTCTCCTTTTGCTTCCAGCTCTAAGACCGATGAGGGATGTAAACATCTCCCTTCAGATAAGCCTGACCACCCTTTTAATTAACGACCTCAAGAGGTCCATGAATTTAATGCCATGACTTGAGATAACAGGAGATTGAAACCATCCAAGCAAAAGATCATCAAACCCTTAATCACCTCCAGATAAGATTCCACATTGTCCCTTGGTAACTTCTAATGTTTGACAACTGTAACAGGAGACTACTCTTCTTGATTTGGGGTTTCCTAATGGCTAATTACCCACTTTTAATTTGTGAAGATACTTAACTCCTCTCTGAAAAATTCTGAGTTTCTTTGACCTCTCTTCATAGGTCCTTTTTCTAAGTCATTAATAATTGTCATGTTCTCCTCTGGGCCTAGTCCAAATTTTCTGTCTCTTTAGTAGTAAAGACCCCATGTTGGCAGAGCACATTAATAAAGGGCCTAACGTATGACAGGTAGGACTAAGGAATGACTTGGCTTTCACATTTCATATTCCGTGCACATGACATCACGTGATGTTCACGTCCCAATGTCAGGACCATGTCACAGGCTCACATTTGTTCTGCCCATCATGACTTCCAGAGCTAAGAGAAGTTTTGGCTCTGCAAACAGATCACTAAACTTTTCCTCAGGGGCATAGAATTTAGGAGTTATGACCCTTCATGAGGGTGATGTTGTCATAAATATCCAAAGTGATTATAATTTTAATGTTTGAACGCTGACACTGGAGCCAACTTAGAGCTGCCTTCTCTTGGTAAAGTAGTATGAACTCACCTAAGAACCTTCAGAGTCATTATCTTTGAGGGTCTCTCAGATATCCTGCCAGTGATGTTCAGTGGTTCCTAATTTATTATCGTTGTGCCATCAAGCAAACTAAAGTTTAGATATGGTAATTTGTTTACGTAAGTAAATCATAAATGCTGAACTCCTAAAAAATCTAATCTAAATAAACCCTTATGAGACCTGCCTTTGCAAACAAATGCTTTGCCTCCAGATTCTCCCCTACCTTATCAAAGCATGTAAGCCCTAAATCACTGATAAGAAAATGTTATTTAGTTGTAGGATGGTAGCTAAAATTTACGCCTGACTGCTATATTTGCGTTCCTAGGGTGTGACCCAGAGGATTGGTGAGTAGTTTCTGTGCCTGTGGAGCCCAACCAGTAGGTGCCTGGCCACTGTCAGTAAGGGCCAGGACACTGCTCAGCTGACACTCTGACCAGACAAAGCCACCTCCTCGCTCCTGGTGGAATGCTGTGCCCTTAATACCCAATAGTGTGCATCATACTTGGAATTGAGTGAAGAGATCTATAAGCCTATTCTCCCTCGAGGTAGAGAACCTTCCTTTCTCCCGATCTGAGCAGGGGTTTGGCAGTAAATGGCAAAACATCTTGCTGTCTGTGTATCTGTCTATGTATGTGTGTATCTATCTAATCCATCTATCTATCTCCCTGTCATCATCATCATCATCTATCATCTGTCTATCTGTCTACCTACCCCTAAGTCTGTATTCTTGGTAGAAGTCCTACTTTGCCAGAAGAAACTGTTTTTATCTCCACTTTTAGAAATCAAAAGTTTGTTTTTAACCAAACTAAGAAACCAAGATTGCATAACTGGTTAATGGCTGAGGAGGACTAGAGTACATGTGTCTCAACTCCAATGTTTTCCTATTAAACCAAACAACTGGTAGTGAAAATTAACTGGGAACTCTAGTGCTTGGAAATCACATTACTATATGATTATACTGCGCTGTCATAAAATTATGGACATCATTGAGTGGTAGCAATCAGGAATCGCACAAAACCAGTCAGCAAATTATATTCTAAGTATTCCCTTTGGAATCAATTAAAGTACATCTTTAACAGATTAGGCCTTTTGTTTCATCATTAGGAGGAATACATAAACAGAATATTTAGGCAATGAAATATTTTTCATTCACATTAATTATAGCAAATTAGCTAGAGAATCTGTAATAAATTGCAAAGTTTGACACCTTGTGAACTTATTAAAGTGAAAGCTTTCCTCATAGCCTTTAAATTATTAATTTTCATGGCTTAAAATTATAATTTAATAGTTTTATTAGCATGCAATAATTTTTAAATTACAGGAATATAGTCATGTCACTAGTTCTTTATATACATATAACTGAACATTACCTACAGCACATTAGTAGCAATACAAAATAATGAACGAATGCTCAAATCTGATTGGTTACATAGTTTTTCAGCTCTTTTGCAGAACAAGTAAAAACTCTTCCCCCAATAAACCACTAATTTATACCTAAAAATTAAAAATAACCAACTATTTCCTACTTCCATTTGATTTTGTGAAAATTTCTCTTTGTAATGATCTTTTTTCTTTTCTTCATTCTTCTCCTTGAGCAAACACTTGAATTTCTCTGTGACAAAAGAAGAAAACAAAGACTGCATTCTGCATTTCTGTCTAATGCCTCCACTCCCCTTCAGAACAATACTTTCCGTAGGAATTTTCTACAGCGTCTCTCCACCTCTCACCTCATTTCAGCTCTCAGCCCTCTCCATTCAGGCTTCTATTCCCATCACCCTCTGAAATTGCTCTTTTCAGTCGCCAATGGTCATTTCTTTTTCCTTTTCTTACTTGACCTCTTACTATCTTTCAAAACACTTGAACATTCCCTCCTTTGTAAAACACTGCCTGCTCTTGGTTCGCGTGATATGGCGCTCGTCTCCCACTTCAAGCACTGCTTCTTAGTCTCCTTCGCCAGCTCATCTTCCCGTGTTCAGTGTCTAAATCATAAGCCCAGGCGTCTTCTCTTCTACGTCTCTGCTTCTTCCCTAGGAAATCCTACCAAGGCCCACTGATCGAACTATCATCTATAGGATGACGAATCCAAAGTCTGTCACTTCCATCCTGACCTCCTCTGGTTATTTGAATTCTACGTTTCAATGAGTCATAGGCTCTCAACTTGGCATTCAAAACAGAAATTCTTGATTTCTTACTACAAACTTATTCCCAGTCTGCCCTTCACCAGCAAAATTTTCCAGCATTTACCAGTTGCTCAAGCCAAGAGAGTAGGTGTCACCCTTGACTTCCTTTGTTTCCCCACTCCCTAGTTTCAATCCATCACAAGATCTGTCAACTCTACCTCCAGAACATATGTCAAACCATCTATTTCTGTCTGTCTCCCACCACCACTCTTGTCTCTAGGCCATCATCATCTCTTGCCTGAAATGCTGCTAGAGCCTCTTTAGTGTCTCTCTGATCCTTTTTCGTTTTTTTTTTTAATAACAGGAAGAGAAGGGTTTTTTCTCCCTAAAGTCCCAGTACATAAGTGTATATGCTAGTTGTAAGTCGTTCTAATTCCTCTATGTGGGATGCTGCCACAGCATGGCTTGATGGGCAGTGTGTAGGTCTGTGCCCAGGATCTGACCCTACAACTCCAGGCCACCAAAGCAGAGCAGGCAAACCTAAACACTATGCCACCAGGCCAGCCCCTCTGATTCTACTTTTGTCCCCCTTCAATCCTTTCTCTGCACAGCAGCCAGAGTAATCTGGTAAATCATATCGTCTCATTCCTCTTCTTAAAATTCTCCATTGGATTCCCTCACACTAAAAATAAAATCCAGGGGCCAGCCCTGTGGCTGAGTGGCTAAAGTTCCCCATGCTCTGCTTCAGTGGCCCAGGTTCGCAGGTTCTGATCTCGGGCTTGGACCTACTCCACTCACCAGCCATGCTGTGGAGGCATCCCACATACAAAGTAGAGGAAGATTGGCACAGATGTTAGCTCAGGGCTGATCTTCCTTACCAAAAAAATAAAATAAAGTAAATAAATAAAAATAAAATCCAAAAATCCATACTTGGCTTTCAAAGGTCACCTGATCCGGCCCCTGTCTACCTTTCTGAACTCTCCTTGCACATCCTTCCTCTACACTGTGCAACCACACTCTTGGTAGTGGGGGCTCCATCAGCCTATGTACATAAGTGAATGTGGAGTGGAGCAAAGCCCCCAGGCGCCCATGATGAACATGTTTTAAGCGACAAGATTTTGAGGCATTTCTACAGCATAACCTAGCTTGCTTTAGCTGGTACAGGGAATCATTTATATGTTCATTCATAAAATCCTTATTTCTTGTGTGTGTAGTATATGTCAGACATTATTTTAGGAACAATGAATACAGTTAGGGATATACAAAGTCACTGTTCTCATGGGGCTTACATTCTAATGAGGAGGGATAAAATAAACAAGCAAAGAAATAAATGAATAAGATATTTCTGTATAATGAAAATGAGCAGAGCATGTTGTAGCCATTCTTCAAACTCACTTAAGGATTACACACCCAGGTTACCATGGGCAGATATTATAAACAGGGGCAGATGACAGCCCCAAGGTAGGAAACATGGCCACCAAATGTATCCAAAACAACTATGAAGTTCAAGTACTTTGAAAGCAAGATGATAAATGAAATTAGTGAACAAAGTCTAGCAGTTAAAAAAATAGTAATGACAAAACGTTCTCAAATTTAAAGAAAAACATCAGAACTCACATTAAAAGTTCACATAGAGTGCTGTGTAAGACAAACGAGAAGAAAAAATGTCACATACTTAAAACATAATGCAGAATAATTTAAGAACGCTCAAATCAGACAGCATGTAAGCTTTCCACATAAGAAGAGGATTACCTAGAAATGAGCAAGAATCATAATGGTTTCAGGCTTTTCAATAGCCACATGGGAAGAAAGAAGATAATGGAATAATGGTTTCACAGTATAAAGGAAAAAGAATTGTTTTTTTCACCTACATAAGCTATTATTTAAATGCAAGGTTAAAGTAAGGAAATTTTTAGGTATTTTACAACCCTAAATGTTTAATCACATTCTGGAGGAAATTTAGAGGAATTAAACCAGGAAGCAGAGAATGTAATGAAATATTGGCAACCAGGCAAGTACAAAATTTTCAAGTTTATTACTGATTAAGTAAACAATGACTCCAAAGAAAAATGTATATCCTGTAAGTATGAAACTAAAGAATTAAGCAAACTAAATTGCCTGGCAAGGGAAAAGAAGAGTTCAACTCTTAAAAAAAATGACACAAGACATTTATGGAAAAATTATTAAACTCTATTGAAGGATATTAAACAATGTCACATGTTTTAAGATGGGCAGACTAAAAATTTTAAAGATGTTAATTTTCCCCAAATTAATGTACAGATTCAATATTATTCTCATCAATATCTCAGTAGGGGTTATTAGACCAACTGCTTAAAATTTATGTAGACAAATAAAGATCCTCAAATAGCTAAGAACAGTCTTAAAAATAAGCACTTCCTGGGGATCTCATTCTACTACATATTAAGACATATTTCAAATTCATAATATTAAAGTAATTTAGTGCTAAAGAATTATCAGACAACTAGAACAATGGATCAGAAACAGATCCATATATATATGGAAACCTAATATATGACAGTAGAGAAATTACAAACCATTGGGAAATGTCAATATTTAAATAAATTGTGTTGGAGAAATTAGTTCACTATGTGTACAAAAGTCAAAATATGTTCCTATGTCACATCATACACCAAAATATATTTCAGATGGTTTCAAGTTTTAAGCATGAAAGGCAAAACACATGTCTGTTAGAAAGCAATGTAAGGGGCTATTTTTGTGACATTGCATTGGGGAATTGTTTCTTTAATAACATGCAAAAAATCGTAAATCATAAAAGGAGATTGATGGAATTTATTGAATAAATATGAAAGATTTCACCTATTCGACAAAGGTGATAGGAGACAGACTGAGAGAAGGTATTTCCAATTTACGTTACTGCTAAAGGATTAATTATTAGGATACTCCTGAAACTTTGTAAGTCAAAACAAAAAGAATTGAACCAAATAGAAGTGGAAAGTCAAATGGCTTGTGAGATACTCATCCTCGCTATGTGGTAGAGAAATGCAAATTACAGCAACAGTGAGATCCACTCAATAAGCATTAGATTGGTAAATATGTATAAGTTAGACAAGATCAAGTGTTAACAGAGGATAAAGGGAATTAATACAGGAAGGAACCTTGGCCCACTTGCTGGTAGGAGCACAAACTGGTGCAGCATTTTGGAGAGGGATTGTCATCGTGTTTTATGAATTTGCGTGCGCACAACCCAGCAATTCTACTCCTGAGTATATATCTCCTTAAAGCCCTCAGAGGGATTCACAGAGAGACATATATCTGGATACAATGTGGTCTGGGATAACAGATTTGGAACAAAACTTCTTTGTTCATAAATAAAAGAATAGATAAATATGTGAGACATGCAAATGAGGAAATACTACATAGTGGTTAAAATGAATGAACTATGTCTATGTATATCTCTGTGGATAAGTCTTAAAAGCATGGTGTTAAGTAAAAAAAAAAGTAAAGAAGCAGAATACATAGCATAATATATCACAAGGATGGGTCACTTTGAAGAAATTGGGGATGAGAAAGGAGGCAAAAAATACAATAAAAGAGAACCTATGCATGAACTAGTGACAGCAGAGGATCACGAAATCATGATTGATTGTGTGCCTTCAGTCCAGAGTGGGGAATTGACAGAGGGTTCAGGGGAGAGAGCAAAGCAAAGAAAATTGGGTAATGGGACAGTATGAATGAGCCTGGGGTGTGGGGTGGAGAGGTAGGGTGGTCTGAGAAGGCCTTTTTGAGGAGGTGATATGTATGCTGAAACATGAGTGCTGAGCAGAATCACACCAGCCAGGCAGATAGCTTAGGCCCAAGCAGGAACAGATAGGTATGTTGAAGAATGAGAAACAGAAGAGCAGATCAGGGTGGCTAGTGGGTGGGAAATGGGGACAAGGAATTCATGAGACCAATGGAACCATGAGGGTCTTTGAAGACCACTGGGAGAAGTTTGGAATCTGTTTTAAATAAAATGGAAAGTAATAGGATAAATTTAAGCAGGAATGACATGATTTGATTTACATCTTCTAAAGCTCACTTCAGCTTTTAAGCAAAGAATGCATGATGGGGGTAAGAATGGAGTCAGAGAGAAAAAGAGGTCGTGTTTGATGCAGTCAAATCATTTGGGTCAGACTTGCTCATAGTAACACTTAATGTAAGAAGATAGTGGAAAAATATAAATATAGTATATAATAAATATAAAACAAAAGATCTGAAGAGAAGAAAATATGAGCCAAGCAAGTAGAGAATTTTATACACAGAAAAATTGTCCTTCAAGTTTAAAGGCAGCAGAGATGCATCTTCAAGAATGCAAGACTTAGGGAACATACCTCTCGTGAGCTCTCCTTGAAAAATCTATGGAAAGACGGAATCTAGGCAAGAAAGAGATGTGTCAAACATGGAGTTAGGGAATAGAGAAACTGTAGTAAAAACAAACAAAACAAAAGCCAAAATACCCTAGGTGTTAGCATTAAGTTCATTTAAATACAGGACTACATCTGAACAACTATGAAAATTGTGGATGTGGGCCAGAAAGTAAATATTATACTTTGTCACAGACGAGGAGAGAAGGGAGGGAGGGAGGGCATGTGTGTGCTAATTTCTCCATTTTTAAAGTAGGAAATCAATAATAATGAATGTGACTTCAAATTACTAATCTTTTAAAAAATACTTTTATTTTAATGTAACTTTATGTGGAACATTTAAGAAGTGATATCTCTTTTGGTGAAGAAATATTTTCTGAAGTTCACCAATTTCTCCAGTTTTACTTCAATTCATTTTTTTCTCTATTAAATTTTAGACAAATTAACTTTATTCTTTGTATATACATTACCCCTTTTCTGTTTATATGTATGTGAATATGCATTTGTGTGTATATATGTGTATTTCTGTTTGTCTATCTATCATCTTTTTATCTCTATACATGCACATCTAGAATGGCATTAATAAGGTTGGTTCCGGGTAGTTTCTCTCTTTTTGTTCCTTATGTGTAATTTCTCAAATTTTAAAATAACAATCATGTCCCACTTTTACAAAAACAAATGATGCTAATATTCTAAAGATTAAAGCAAGTGAAAGGAGGCAGGGAAGTAGGAGAAAACATCTAGTTTATATTGTTTTCTAAGTGAAAATGATACATTACATGGCAATTTTTAGGGCAGTGTTTTTTGCTTAGTAGATACTTAATCAAAGGTAGCAGTGATTATCAGGATTATTATTTCTCAGACTTCTAGGCAGAGAGTCTCTGCTGCCTCCTTCAATTCCTTTGCCATTGACTCTCAAAGCTCCTTGGACAATGTTTTTGCCCACCTACTAATGAAGTTGTGTTGCCCAGGAAGGGAAGGGAAGGAACAGAAAAGAGCAGACGTCTTTGTTGTCTCAACTTTCTGGAGAGGAAACAACAAAACAAAACAAAAGGCAAGCATAAGCCAGAGTACTTAACTTCTAACCAGCACAATGGTTGAAATGTGCCTTCTTAATGTGATCTTCACAGGTTTTATTTAAGCCTTCAAAACTAATTATCCAAGTTTGGTATTTTATAACCCCTGTAGAAGTCTGCTTGGGCTGCCATAACAAAATACTATGGACCGGCTAGCTTAAATAACAGAAATATATCGTTTCACAGTACTGGAGGCTGAAAGCCTGAGAGCAGGGTGCCAGCGCCGTCAGGTTCTGGCGAGGGCCCTCTCGGCCTGTGGAGGGCTGCCCTCTCTGCAGGTGCTCGCATGGCCTTTCCTTGGTGCCAGTGAAGCAGAGAGCAAGAGCTCCTGTCTCTCTTTCTCTTCCTATAAGGACACTAATCCTATCAGATCAGGGCCTTATCCTTATGACCTCATTTAGCCTTAATCACTTCTGTAAAGACCCTGTACCGTCACATTAGGGGTTGGGGCTTCAACACATGAATTTGAGACAGGACACAATTCAGTCCAAAGTAACCCTCAACCTTCTAAAAGTTGTATTTGTTTGTTTTTAAACTAACATTCACAGACACTAGCTCAATATTTTAAATCCTCTATTTTCTATTGAAAATAAGAGTAAGACTCCTAAATCTATACTATTGACAGAAACCTTAAAAGGTTTCTTGTCCAGTTGTTCCCTTCTCAATCCATCCCATCCTCTACACATAGATCTCTGTTTTGAAGATGCCTGGAATGGGATTCCAACCACAGGCCTCCTGGCGGCCAATGTCAGCCTGTAAGTCACTAACACATCTTTGGGTTAGCCAATCAAACATGACCAATTTGAATTACAGATACAAATAACAAAATCATCAATTCATTCTTTTGGTATCTTGACATATTCAAAGCGCTTGCATATGCATCTTTTGTTTGATCATTTCCACAATCTTGAGAAGTAGACAGAGCAGATCTAGTTCTAATTTTACACGGGAGTAAGAGGTTAAGTGACTTCACAACAACAATAAACAACAAGTGAGCGACAGAGTCAGCAATAAAATCCAGTTTTTAAACACTTGGTGAGTGGTTTATCCTTTCTTTTCTGTTTTTCCCATGCAACGTTTCAACAGTTAAATAATTGTTTAGAAATCATCACTTCTGTAAGAATGTATTGAGGAGCGTATTGTGTGAGAATAAAAAGATGACTAAGACGTGTTTTCCTCCTCAGGGAGCCTCCATCAGCGTGCGCAGTGTTTCCTGCAATGCAGACCAAGCGCTGCCGCGCCAAGGCAGCCTTGCCTTTCTCTTCCTCCTTAAATCAACTTTCTCTGTGAGAACCTGTAATTTTGAATTATGCTTTGATGTTCATTTATTGTGAGGATTATGATTAAAGTATAATTAATCTCTGATAAAGCCATGTCTACACTGATTCCCTAAATCAAAACTTTTGAGGGTATATTTTATTTTTATGACTTCTTTCATAACTGCTTCTGGTTAATCACACAAGGACTGCAATAAATCCATGTGAGTCATTGATGATAACATTGGGTTGACTTTCTCTTTACAATATTTAGAGTCATGGCCTGATTTTTTTTTTTTTTTTTGAGGAAGATTAGCCCTGAGCTAACATCTGCTGCCAGTTCTCCTCTTTTTGCTGAGGAAGACTGGCCCTGAGCTAATATCCGTGCCCATCTTCCTCTGCTTTATATGTGGGACGCCTACCACAGCATGATCTTCTGAGCGGTGCCATGTCCACACCCAGCATCCGAACCGGTGAACCCCAGGCCACCGAAGCAGAGCATGCGCACTTAACTGCTGCGCCACTGGGCCGGCCCCTCATGGCATGATTTTGATATTCATACCTCCTCCAGTGTTTTGATGTTTATAGTACTACCTTGATTAATAAAATATTTTGAAAAATACTTAACAATATAATTCATAACAAATCAACAATCAGCCTTTCCATAGCTTACACAATGCTTTATCTTTCTGATTTCCAATGATTAAGAACTTTCTCTTCTTTAAAGGATTTTCAAAATATTTACTGAAACATCCCTTAGATATTTTTTCTTTCAAGGAAACTTATAAAAATCCATTTATGTCCACTGATACAAGCTTATTTTCAGTATAAGACCTTACCTTTCGAGGGCAAACTTTGAATCATTGATAGTTCTCTTCATGAAATCTCCTAAATTGCAGATAATTCAGCTTCAGTATATCTTTAATGATAGAAATCACATATAAATTGGGTTCAAAATTTCCAAGAACAGTTTTCAGGATTGCAGTACATTTGGTCATTAGAGTCTGAAAATACCAAATTGATCAGGTCAGATTTGATGAGTTTGGTCACTGTGTTTCATTACAGTCCGTATGCAGAATCTTACTCATCTTCAAATGGCTTTGCTCCAATGTGGGGAACTGCTTTAGGCCTTTCAAAATCAATAAGACGGCTGGTTATACTTGAATTAAGTAAAATAATCAACAAGGATTGCAAGAAACCCTGTCACAGTAGAGTTTACAAATTAGTTCTCATGGCTTCCAATGAATTACCTGCTCCGTGATTAGTGAGGCTTGAATCGGGTCAGAAGCAATTTAGTCTTGCTTCACCAAGTCTCTGCCATCTCGTTGAGAGACAGAAGGTTCTGAATGCTCTGCAATGATTTCCTAACTTGGGAGAAGCCCCTGTGGCCAGCCCCAGCCAGTTCTACCTGTCCACGAATGTGCAGGCTTCCACGTATGGACCACACAGCACGCGCAAGGCAATCAAAATCTTAGTCATGGGATGATCCGTCTGGTATTTTCAGCTATCTTGATAATTGATTGGGTAGCATCTGAATCAGAAATTCAATGATCCAATTTGCTCAGTAACGTAACCAGGCTTTCCTGATGATTGGTCTAGTTGTTTGGATTTCTAGGACCTCGTCGCAGAAATAGTGAAATTTTGACTAGGTTCTCAAAAATATTCATATAACACAGCTCTATGGAAATAATTCATACAAACATAACTGTGCCACTGGTAAGGATGAGGAGCCATTAACCCAACAATTAAGTGACTTGTTATTCATATGTATTACTAATACATTGACTATACCATTCCCACTTAAGACTAACATATCAATATATATTTATCTATAGATCAATCTATCATCTATCTAAAAGGGAGAGAGAGAAAGATATATAATGCTCTTGAAAATGAGGAGAAACATTTTGATAGAGTTTGGGGAAAAAATTTATGTTATAAATAAGAAAAAGAGTTTTCATGAGAAAAGGTTATGTTTATTCTGATATAAATATATATTTAAATAAATAATAAAATATCATTCAGATATAAATATATTTATATCTCAAAAGTAATATAATCCCCAGGCCCACTCCTCTCCACCATCATTTTACAGCCCACCAAGACCTAGAGGAGCCAATATTAAAATTTATATTAAAGTACATATACATATATAAAATTGGATAATTAGATAAAATTATTTTGAAATACTTAATAATAATTAAGACTTAAAAAGGAATTTAGAGTGTAAAAACCTCTAAAATGTAAGGATCAGCAAGAAAACTGTGAAATTATTATTATTTAATTATAAAATACTTTTTGAACACTTTTTATTCCATGAGATTTTTCATCTGCCAAAAGGCTAAGCCACCTCTTCAAGCCAAGGATCTCTTCAGTATGTGAAGATAAATACCTACCAGTAGCCTTTAAACAATGCTTGTCATGTTTGTCACTTATGGAGCAGACGCATCCATAAATTAAGTTTTCCTCAACTGTAGCTATGAATTAGAGTCCCATGAAATGTGCTATTGCTCACACACTCTGGTGGGATGTTGCTATCAGTTCAATTGTTTTAATGATAAATTTCCTTTAGAGAATGGAAGGATCTCTTGACAACAAAAACAGGAACCAACAATGGTCTATTTAGACTTGCAAATGATGGAACATTTAATTATTCCAAAATAGCATTCCCCGGTTAGGGTATGAACATTAAATCCATCATCCTTCAGTTTATATGCACGAAACATTTATCACGTCTTCCTCAAACAGGAGTCAGTCATCTAAATATAGATTTTTGGACCATCCATTTCAGCATGACATTTCATCGAAAGCCTGGAATTTCATTTATTTTCTGTAACAGAGATAAAGTGTTTGTAAACGATGTGATAAGACCATAAAGAGAAGTGAAGTGAAATCTAGCTTCATATAGAGATAAACACAAACTCTACTAAAGGCACTACCGCTATAGGAAGAGAAAAATGAGAGACGATATGTCAACAACAACCTTCCAGGAAAGAGTCAATGTTCTCAAGATATGGTTTTTTAAAATGTGTGATCAGTTTTAGTACTCTGAATTTGTTTGCAAATTAATTTGCATTTAGACTTAAGACAGAGGCAGTAAGATCAAGACAAAATAAAACTAAACATACTTGAATTCTTTCTGTCAGTCTTCAAATACTGAAAGAATATTTATCTCTCATTTGAGAGACAAATGTCTCAGAAAAAAATGTCTTATGAAATTCAGAAATTAACTTCTTTTGTCTGCAGTCTCTCCTTTTTCAGCAGATATATACTGTACCTAGATATTCATTATGTAAGTCTGATTGGAGAAAAGTTATATTTGGGAACTGGACAAGCATTTCATGGGAAGACAAGTACAAACAAAAACAAAATAATTCTCCTAGAGATGGGCCCCTCTTGTCATGGGATGCTTGTGGTGTGACAGGTGCGTGGGAAGGAGCTAGAAGCAAGTTTCCCATAAGAGACCTTGAAGGAAAGGGTCTTGTTTGGTCCAACATTACCAACTGCTCCTCCTCAGCCAGGCTCCTTCTCTCTACCCCTATTTTACAGCTCAGGAGGCCCAGATCTAGAGAGTTAAGTGACTGGCCCAAGGCTGATGTCACAGTCAGGCCTTGTATTCACGTTTCCTGATATTGACTAAAATGTCATTTTAATTCGTTCTTCTGCCAATGGAAAATGGCCATGTCTGTGCATGTGTGCATACATGCCACCAAAAGGGTATCTATGAAATCTTAACCACACTAGGAAATTGGGAACTAAGTGTCTAATAGCCTCCCCTAATTAATCAGACCAACTTTAAAAAAGTTCCAACTAGTTTTCTTAAATAGTTTTGGACATCCTATGAAAGGTACAGAAAGTCTTCATCTTTTCTTGTGAAAGGTATATATATATATATATATATGTATAGAGAGAGAGAGAGGGAGAGAATGTTCAAGAGACCCTTATTTCAAGTACGTTCAAAGCTGCAGTCCATTAGTATAGCTAACAGGATGTACACTCCCCTGTGCTCCGACCTGGCCTCTTATGCCTGAAAGACTAAGCTGTTTTCCCCAATTCTCCTTCCCATTCAGTCCTCCTGTCTCTGAACTTTGCTGTCTCCTACACATTTGAGATCAGCGCTGAGTCAATGATGGTGGATGACAAGAAAGGAGAGAAATATTTAAAACGTTAAGTGGTGGAGAGTGCACTTTCTATATTTAATTTTTTTCCTACTGGATCTACCACATGGAAATAGGCCATCATAGGCCTATGTAACTTTCTTTAGGATTTAAATAACTGATGTGTGACTTTGCTAGTGGCCAGTGACTCTCCCTTTTCTGACTTACCCTGTTCATCCTGGCAGGAGAGCCCTAGTTCATTATTTTTGAGGAAAAAAACAAGTAGCCCCATTATTGTCCTGGTAGAGATGAAGAAATGGAAGATGCATCTTTTCCCTTACAAAGGAAGTTGAAATTAATATGGATAGATGGTATGAACTTTTAAATAACTATAGTGATTTAGCTGACTGATTCTTAATTAAAGGTTATATATAAATAACAAGGGTACTGTTAGTGACATAAACATAGCCTACCTATTTTCTCACAAGTGAGCTGGCAAAGTGGAGGAGACAGTAGGAGAAGATTTAAACTAGGAAGTCAGAGAGACTGCTACAGGAAGCCACCACTGATTTCATAATGCATCCTATTTACGAGGCAGCTACAGAGGTAAATGAATATCAATTGTGTACAATATTGTCATGTCTACAAAAGCAAACTCCCATCGTTTTGCATACATATGGATCTCAAGATCAAGCTTGATATCTGTGATTTCTTACAATAATCAGTGTCTGACTCTTCCTTTTGTTGGCATGCAGCCCTCTGTGAAAGATGTCACATTTAGGCTCTGCCTTCCAGAAAATGTGTGTCATGTTTGCGCTCCACTTCCGGCACCTGTCTCAGCTTTGTTTTCTCTGCCCACTTAAAATATCTTATAACAATGTCCTCATATTTACCGTTTTTTCAGACAGAGAGTTTTGAAATGTGGTGTCTTGGAAAGTTTTGTTGGAAAAATCCTTTGCATGATGAAAGCAGTTTATAGCAAACCTACACATCCACAGAAACACTTGTATGGAAAAAGAAAAAAAGAGTACTGCCAGACATTTCACAGAACTAAGTGCAGAAATATACCTAACATGGACAAAATCTGATTCCAGCAAAACATGCTGTTTTTCTTCTGTGAAAAATTCCTGTCGCATCTGGCTCCTTTGCTCCCTTTATGATGTATCTTCTTTCATTCCCCACCAATCCCCAATCTCCTCCCCTTCAATTGACTCAACTTTCAATTTTCTACCATTTCTCTGCAAAATGTTTAGAATCTCTCTTTTTGCTTCTCATAATTCCTACCCCAATTCAATTTCCACACCATTTTCCCTACCCTTCCATCCCTCGCTCATCCCATTTCATGGCAGGAGGTCACAGTAAAGGCAAAACAGCTTAGCGAGCAGGCAGCTACCTAGGCGTGCTTCAGTTTTTCTCTTCTCTCAGTTTCCCCACCTCCTTGGCCATTTGCTTACAGTCAGCTGTACATCTCCCAAAGCAGAGTGGTGATATGCAGAGGACAAATGGGCATCCGCGGTACCAGTGCCACAGAGTATGAATAGGAAACTGGGTGAAGGACTTCAGGAAACTGAGGGGCAAATTGCCTCGACGGTGATTTGCTCCTCCAGCGTCAACACACACAGGAAAATCAAAGTGAAAACCAAGGCAACAGCTTACGTCAGACCTCAGAAGCTGAAAGTGGGCATAGTGTCAGCCAAGCCAAGTTGAAGGTTGAGGGATACAAAGGATGGAAAGCTCAAGGGGAGCCAGTGCAGAGACTGGAGATGGCCAAACCTGAGAATGTTCCAGAACCAGAGAGCCATTGTGAGATTCCTGAAGTCAGTCAGACTTTATAAATTGAAACATAAAGAACTAAATTGAGGGACTACATTCTTTTCAGGTTTGTAGAAAGAAGAGAGTGGAGAGAGCCAGTGGCTTATAAAGGCCTTCATCTCCCTCACTTCTGGGGTACCTCTTCTGGCTTCAAAGGGATGGAACACAGAAAGAATTCAACCTCTGGCAGATCTGTGCTTTCTTTCCTCCCAGGAAATGAGGACAGTTCTTTGTTCCTCCAAACTTAAGGATATAATTTTTCCTCTTCTTAAACTCAAGGAAATTAACTCCAGGCAAAAAAGAAAAAAAGAGTATATAGATACTATATATTTTATAAATATGTATTATTTATATTAGATTTTAAGACTATATATGTACAGATACATGTGTGTGTGTATATTTATATATATATATATTTGATTTGAATAATTTGGGGAATTAATAAAGGAAAATGAGATGATTCAAAAACAAGGACTGACTGTCCAGAAAAAACAAGTTAGATGGCCCTTAAGCAATTTGCTCCAGAGATTGTTCAGACATTGCCATTAACATAGAAATCTAGGGCACTGGCATTGTTCATATCAGATGTTCTTGAAAACTAAAGGGTTTGGGAAAAAGTAAGGGAAAACAGCTGATACATGATAAAGATCTCATAGAAGCAGAGAGAAATACAACCAAGAAAAAAACCGCCCTTTAAAAAAAGTGACATATGGAAAATGCATAAATATTTACATAGTTTTCTTCATCTTTTTTTTTAAAAGAACCATTACTTTCAGAGTACTAAGGAAATATTTTTAGACCACCCTACATGGAAGACATATATTTTCAGATAATAACACATGGTGGCAAATTAGCTTTCTGTATGCATCTTTCAGGCCTTGGAGTAAACATTTAGCTACCAATATCAATAATAAATTGGTTTCATTCATCATGATGGTCTTCAAAACACAGACCTATGTATTAAGATTAAGATTAAATCAAGGAGGGACTTGGGTAATTGTTAAGCCATAATGACCTCTCTCTTTTCTGAAAATGAAGTAAATCTAACAGACACTCCTTTTAACTAAACCCTTGAGAGAGAGGTTACATTAATGTTTGCAGAGATTGTTAAATTTAAGCAAGAATTAGCTATTTGTTTCTGGGTTAGTTTGCTTTAATATTTTAATGACGCTATAAATTTTGGAGCTAACATAAGAAAATGTTCCAACAAGTTTTCTTAAATATTTAGGACATTTAATGAAAAGCTTCAGAAAATCTTCAGACTCGTGTTTTAAAACATACCCAATTTGCATCAGAAAAAATCATGATTGTCAATAGTACCACCTTCCGCCCAGAATTACTTCTGGCTAAGATGGACTAAAAGGAACTGGACTTACCCTCCTGCCTGAAACAACCAACAAAACAAAAACATAAACAAAAGTAAACAAAATATATGAAGCAACAGTTTTCAAAACATTGGATATCAGACTGCAAAGGACAGTGATCCCTGAGGGCTAGTAGACAGATGAGGAGAGCCCCGGCTGCCCCTGTGGCTGCTCCAGCTTACTTAGAAGCCTCGGCATAGGGAAGGAGAACCCAGGCAGTCTATTGGTCTCGCCGAGTTGAAGAGAAGCAACTGAGAGTCCAAGGAGACCAAGGCAGCTAGAATTCACAGGATACCAGTCTATTAGGAGAAAGAGAGAGAGAAGGAACTCTGGAGATGTGCCAAGGGTCTCCCTTCAGTATCTATCTGAGTACTGACCTGATTATGCATGTGAGAAAACTCCCTGAAGCGAGGAGGCGAAAGACATCTGAAATGATTAGAAGATATGCAATGGAATTATTAGAAAATATGCAATTGATCAAAAACATAGCATAAAAAGAGGGAAAAGGGAACAAAGAACAGATGGGACAAATAGAAAACAAATAGCAAGATAATAGCTTTACATTTATCCATATTGATAATTATATTAAATATAAATGATTTAAATATCCTGACTAAAAGGCAGAGGTCATTAAATTACAAAAAACCAAGACCCAACTAAATGCTGCCTATAAGAAACACATTTTAACTATAAAGACAAATAGTTTAAAAGTAAAATAATTGCAAACATATACTATGCAAGAACTAATTTTTAAAAGGTTAGAGTGCTATATTAGTTTTAGACAAAGTAGATTTCAAAGCAAAGAATATTAACAGGGATAGAAAAATATCATTTCATAATGATAAAAGGGTCAATTAATCAAGAGGACATAATAATCCTAAACACTTATGCATGTAATGAATTCATGAAGCAAAAACTGATAGAGCTACAGGGAGAAATAGATAGGTCTACATTTATAATCAGAGATTTTTATACTCTTCTGCTAATAATTGGCAGAACAAATAGACAGAAAAATCAGGTTATAGAAGATTTGAACGACACTACAACCAGTCGATCTAACTGACATCTATGGAACACTCCAGTCAACAACTTAAACAATGTTTTCAGGTGCACATAATATATTTACCAAGATAAACCATATTCTGTCATAAAAAAAGTCTTAGTACATTTAAAAGGATCCAAGTAACATAAAGTATGCTCTCTGACCACAATTAAAAGAAATTAGAAACCAATAACAAAAAGATGTACGGAAAACAGTCAGATAATTGGGAACCAAATATATCTATTAAACAAATTAGATTTGTTGTTAAAAACCTTCCCACAAAGAAAGCTCCAGGCTCAGACGATTTCATCTGTGAGTTCACCAAGTATTTACGGAAGAAATAAAACCAATTCTACACAAAGTCTTTTAGAAAAGGAGAGAATTCTTTCCAACTTATTTTATGAGGCCAGCATTACCCTGACACCAAAAACAAATGAAGGCATTACAAGAAAAGCTGAGTACAGTACAGTGTCCCTAAAGAACATCCATGCAAAATTCGAAACAGAATTTTAGCAAATCAAATCCAACAATATGTAAAAGTACTACTATATTATGACCAAGTGGGATTTATCCTAGGAATGCTGATTTAACATTAAAGAAATCAATGTGAGGGGCCAGCCCAGTGGCGCAGCCATTAAGTTTGCATGTTCTGCTTCGGTGGTCCGGGGTTCACCAGTTTGGATCCTGGGTGCGGACATGGCACCACTTGTCAAGCCATGCCGCTGCAGGCGTCCCACATATAAAGTAGAGGAAGATGGGCACGGATGGTAGCTCAGGGCCAGTCTTCCTCAGCAAAAAGAGGAGGATTGGCAGCAGATGTTAGCTCAGGGCTAATCTTTCTCAAAAGAGAAAAAGAAGAACGAAATCAATGTGATTCATCATATTAATAAACTGAAAAGGATAAAACAAATAATGATCTCAATGGACACAGAAAAAAAACACTTGACAAAAATCCAACATCCATTCTTGATTAAAAAAAACTCTCAGCAAATTAGGAGTGGAAGGTAACTTCCTCAGCTCGATGAAGGGCATTGACAAGAAGCCTATGGTTAATATCTTCCTTCAATAAATGTTTAAAAAGTTAACGAGAAATCAGTGTGAATAGTGGTGTCCAGGAAAGGCCTCGGGGAAGTGGGGCTGAGATGGTTTTGTCCCTACTAAATGTTTGAGCTCCTGGCCTTGAGATTTGTGAAGTGCTTTATCTGGTGTAACCGGCGGTTCCTGCTGCCAGGCAGCGTGCGTTGCCGTCAGCCGGTGCCCCTTCCCTCAGCCGGCTGGCTGCTGTCCCTCCTCAGGCTGACTGTGCCAGGCTTTGGTCCTCGAGGCAACACAGACTTAAAGTTCCTTGGGATTCTATCAGTTGTCTTCTCGATTTTCAGTAGGAGTGCAGTCTAATACTTATGCAGTCATGCTTGATCTGGGATAGTCATGCTGAACTCCAAAAATCCTTAGAATCTGAATCTTTGCAGGAATTGATTTGACTGTTTTCAGGCATAATCTCACTAGAATCCTGCACGTCGGCTCCTGAGTCATTACTACAAAATTTCTGACCTAATCTGAGCCTTGTGATAATAAGGTTTTAATTCTGGGCTTAATATGGGCCCTTTCATCTTCAAAGTGCTTGGCAAACATTAACTGATTAGCCCTCCGGTCCTCAAGAAAATATCCTTGTCCCATTTTTAAAATGATGGTAAAGAAAAAAAACCCAAGTTTATCGTTCATTGGGTCGAAGCAAGAGACCATGGGAATTAGACCTGGAACCTGCTGCAGGCCTGTGGGTTTGGGAAACATGCCTCCAGCAGAGGACTTCACTGAAATCAGGGACTTAAGTTATTTTCTTTTCCAAGGAATGTGCTCTATAAAGGCTGTTACTTTAAAGTGCTAGGATTTCTTTTTGTGTGTTGAATATTCCCTCTACTAAAGAATTAACCTCTGGATCTTGAGTCACACTGAGGTGGTATTAACCTCATATTTTAAAGAGGCTTCTCCTGGTGCTTATGCCAAAACAAGAATACGTATGCACAGCCCATGTCATGTCAGCGGTAAGAAGCACATAAAAACAATGATGCCTGCAAATGTCTAGCTGCAGGCCCTCCTTGTCCCTTTGGACTCAGACCATTTGCACAGTAAGAAGTGGAGGCTATCTGAATGCTTGATCAAGCTCTGCCAAAGGTCCCTTTGTTTGTTAAGCCTAAATTCAATATTCCCCTGCCTTCAAATTAACTCACCCTAATAATCTGGAATGTCTTGCATTTTTTCTGACTCCTTTATGAATTAACCCAGCCATCACAAGTGAAAAGCCAATATTGCCACTGTCCCTGCGTAAAATCTTATAAATATTACTGCTTAATTATCAACACAGAGCATTTGCTAACCAGTTCAATTATAAGCTTCTGTTATAACTAGGAAGGAGATCTGGTAAAGTCTTGTATTAATTTGCTTACTTTTCCAAATATGGCAACAATTGTGCTCTAAGTTACCGAGAATAAAGCACATGGAAGAGAGGCAGCGACTGATTCATGAAAACAGCAGCAAGCATTTGTCTGAATTTGGCCTTGAATGTACTCAGTGGCTTCCTTCCCAACTAGCAGTAAATTTCAATGCTTGCAACAAATGACCTTTAATGACATCATTGCAGTAAAGGCAGCCCATTTTGTGCTGTTCAGCCAGACCCAGGTCTTACTTAAAATAGGCCACCTTCAGTAGGAGCATTTATCTCACTGTTTCAAAGTGCTTGGTAAATATTAGAGAACTTTCTTAATGGTTTTGGAAGGCATTGGAACAATGGTTGAGAATAAAGTTGTCAGATGGGAAATCTAACTTAGCAAATGCCCTGCTGAAGTCAGAAGAATTCCTGCCAATCAGATGCGTGGCTGGGGCTTGCTCATTTACATATTTGACAAATATTCATCAAGTATTTATTATACTATCATATTATACAGTACAGATATGATCCTTGCCTTTCTAAAGTTTACAGTCTGGTGAGAATATGAGATAGCCAAGTAGCCAAGCAATTATAAACAGTGCAAAAGCCCCGTTAAAATAAAGAATGCTCTGGCCACACTTAGCAGAGTCACCTCTTTCCGACTGGGGGCATCCAGGAAGGCATAAGAGGGCAACTGACTTCGAAACTGAGGTCGGCTGGAGGGAGAGACAGGGAGAAGAGAGCTGCAGGCCAAGGGAAGGGCGAGAGGAAATCCTGGAAGCAAGCAAGAATGCGGAGTTATTAGGGAGCCAAGCGCCTTCCACTCTTCACAGGATAAGGTCAGAAGAGAGGAGGCAGGAGGTGAGGCTGTGGATACTTTGGAACCAGATTTTGCTGGCTTTGTAAGCCATGTTGAGGACTTTGGACCGTTTTCCTAAGAGTACTGAGGAAAATACTGAAGGATTTAAGTAACGGCATGTCATGATTAGTGTAGTATTTTTAAAAATATCACTTGCAGAGCAGAGTGGATAAATGATTGATGGAGGAGGCTGCTGGAGTAATCCAGACATGGAATGACTGTGGCCTAGAATAGGAAAGCAGCGTAGGGGATGGAGAAAAGGGTGTGGGTTTATAGAAGATACAAGTTTTAGGACTTCTAGATTGTGGAGGTGGCAGGTAGAGGGGGTTGAGGAGTCAGAGAGGGCTCCCTTTTCCCGCTGGGTTTGATGTTGGTACCATTTGTTTATATTGGGAGCACAAGGAAGAATAGATTGAAGTGGGGGATGAGGATGAGAAATGGAAATTTTATTTGGCACCATAGTCTAAACTCTGTTGAAGATGACCAGTAGACAGCTGGCTATGTTGCTCTGAACTCAAGGAGGGAGACATAGACTGAAGATAACAGGTGAGAATCATTCCTACGTTGATGTGAGGTGAGCCAGGGGAATCGCCCTGGGGATTAAGAAGAAAACTAGGAGAGAAAAACACCGCAGAAGCCAAAACAATTGCTCACACTGATTTCTCATTAGTTTTTTAAACATTTGTTGAAGGAAGATATTAACCATAGGTTTCTTGTCAATGCCCTTTATCAGGTTGAGGAAGTTACCATCTACTCCTAATTTGCTGAGAGTTTGTTTTTTTTTTGTTGTTGAGGAAGATTAGCCCTGAGCTAACATCTGCTGCCAATCCTCCTGTTTTTGCTGAGGAAGACTGGCCCTGAGCTACCATCCGTGCCCATCTTCCTCTACTTTATATGTGGGACGCCTGCCACAGCATGGCTTGCCAAGCGGTGCCATGTCCACATCCCGGATCCGAACTGGCGAACCCTGTGCCACTGAAGCGGAAGGTGTGAACTTAACCGCTGCACCACTGGGCCGGCCCCCCTGCTAAGAGGTTTTTTTTTTAAATCAAGAATGGATGTTGGATTTTTGTCAAGTGCTTTTTTCTGTGTTCGTTGAGATCATTATTTGTTTTATCCTTTCCAATTTATTAATACAATGAGTCACATTCATTTCTTTAATGTTAAATCAGCATTCCTGGGATAAACTCCACTTGGTCGTGTCTGTGAGAGAAAGAGTGAACAGGAGATAAGAAAGTACAGATAGTGTGCGTGGACCACATTGGAGAAATTGGGAAAAGGAGAAGAGGAATCGGGCAACAGCTGAAAGGTGAGGAGGGATGAGTGGATGATAACTTTACGATATGGAAGACAAGCAGAGTTAACGGCTCAGAGGGAGGAGCCCGGAGAACGTGAGAAGAAATGGAGAGGATGGAGAGCACGCACTTTAGGGAGCAAGCAGGACTTGCAGCCCCAGCACTCAGCACTTGTAATTTGAGAGTTGCTTCCCAACCTCGGATCAAACGTGTTCAAATGCATCCACAGCTTGCATTAAGTACGTTTTTTACAATGAAAACATTAACAGAATTTTTATAATTTTGCTTTCAAAATTAGTTGGTTATGGATAACTCAATTTA
This sequence comes from Equus caballus, assembly GCF_041296265.1. Taxonomy (NCBI): domain Eukaryota; kingdom Metazoa; phylum Chordata; class Mammalia; order Perissodactyla; family Equidae; genus Equus; species Equus caballus. Next base: position 15,948,165 of record NC_091712.1, on the reverse strand, counting down.
TGGTTCAGTATGATTTATCAACCATCAATGTGCATACTTGGGAATTCTGGAAAATGGACAACATCCAACTCACAAATTGTTTTCAAATGTAGTGAAATGTTTATGAATACTAAGTTTAAAATGCTCACATAATATACATATACATTCTATTATTTATTACATTTGATTTTCATTACTCATGTTTTGAATTCCATAATTTTTTTCTGCACCCAAACATATCTGTAGATGTTGGAATAGTTTACAAGTCCCAGGCATATACTTGTATTGTTTAATGGCTGAAATGTGAATATTATGAAATATGAATGTTAGTGCCTGCTTTTCTCTCTTTTTTTAATTGTAAAAATACTACGTTTTCCTATAGAATAATTAGAAAATGCAGACAAAAATTTTAAAATACCATCATTGATACATTAATCATGTTAATATGTTGCTGTTTCTTAAAAAAATTATAGAAGCTGTTTTATAACCTGCTCTTTCCTTTCAAGTAAAATTTTGTGAAGGTCATTAAACGTACTTTTACAATAAAATGTTTTATACCTAAAGTGTATCCGTTGTTTAACCTTTTTCCTATTGAATATGTATTTCTGAAATTTCAACATTATGAAGATCACTGTGATGATTATCCTTGGATTTAAATATGTGCATACATTGCTGATTATACTTCCCAAGGATAAACTTTTAGCAGTGAAGTCGCTAGTTGTGTTTGTACTTTTTAAGGCTTTTGTTACACATTCATTTTGAGGCCACTTTAACATCACCCCTTTACTGCTCTAGAGATCCCTAGGGTCTTGGCATATATTTTCATCACCTTCTGTATAAAACAGAAGACAGGTGACAATGATTTGGGGAGCCAGCTTGGAAAAAATCAAAAATGTCAAAAATCCCACCTTCTAAAACAATCTCTGCCTCTTTAAAAATTTGAATCACTTCTTAAAGGTATCTCTACAAAATAGTGTCAGACTCCGAAACTGCAAGCATTGATGCCAGACAATCCATTTCAATAATGGAATTCCCAGTGCTGTTTTCAGCATTTGCATGAATTGAAGGTCATTTGTAGTGGGAACGAGGTCTTCTCTCCTGAAGCATCAGTGTCACCTTATTCACCTCAGAAATATTGGACTGTCTGTGGGGAACCCGAAAGCATCAGCAGGACATCATTATTAAAATCTCCTAATTATTTAAAAAGCCATTCGGGATAATAGAGTAGGTTTACTTTTCTTTCATTAATGTCCCCTAGCAGGCTGTATAGAAGTTAGAGTCACAGCTTCACTGCGTTTGGCCCAAGGCCATTGCAGTACCTCCAGACGGAGGAGAGAACAGGTACAAAGTGTTCTTCAGAAAAGGTTATAAGCTTGTCGACTGGACAGAATTAGAGAACAATTCTGAGTGTACCAACACGCAATCCTTTGGTATTGGTTTTCTGAAGAGCATGTCAGATCAATACACTACCATGTCAGATTGACTGTGATGTCTAAAATAACTTCAGATCTGGCTTTAGAAGGAGCTAGTGGGAAAAAAGAGAAAAGAAGTTACTTGAAGGTCCATGCTGGACAGTAAGTAACTTATCTCTTATGATAACATACTGGATAAATGATACTAATGAGCCTCCGGAATTATTCAAAATGCACATGACAGAAGTCTAGAGTAACGAGAAACAAGTGCATGTCAAAATTCAGAGTAAGAAATACCATTTGAGGGGCCGGACCCGTCGTCAAGTGGTTAAGTTTGCGCGTTCCGCTTTGGCGCCCCAGGGTTTCACTGCTTCGGATCCTGGGTGCGGACATGGCACGGCTTGTCAGGCCGCACTGAGGTGGCATCCCACATGCCACAACTAGAAGGACCCACAACTAAAAAGGAAAATATACAGCTAGGTACTGGGGGGATTTGGGGAGAAAAAGCAGGGAGAAGAAAAGATTGGCGACAGTTGTTAGCTCAGGTGCCAATCTTTAAAAAAAGAATACCATTCGAGTTAAGATCTTTGCATTGTATAAATTTTTCTAAGCCATATAAATGATTATACCTTGATTTCTTATAATTTGTTCATATAGCAAAATTAGAATAGAGCAGTATTAAGCACAGAGTCTCCTGAAGGTCACAACAATGTGAAGCGGCTGGCTGTGTAAAGTGTCAGCTGAATAACCCATGGGGACTGAAGGAATAGGACTGGATTTCTTCCACAGAGCAGGCCTGGCAAATTCCCATGAAATTAGGTCACTAGGCAAACGTTCCAGGGCTGGCAGCATGCTTATGATTCTCAATCTCCCTTCTAAGTTGTTAAAAAAAAATCTTTGGCACTTAGAAATTCTGCTAAGGTAGTATCTGAAATAACAGAATGGCTTGAAGGGACACCAGATGAATGCTAAGTATGAAGAATATGCGAAGTTTAGAGGGAGCCCTGAGAATGAAGAGAGAATCTTAGCTCTTGAGGCTAAAGGGCAAAGTCAGAAGCTTATCAATCAACCAATTAACAAGTATTTATCAAGAATGTACAAGATACTTGATGCCTGTAGTAACTATATACAGGAGAAGTGCGAGACCCAGGTTGGGTACCGACTCTAGGTCATTTGGAAATTTAGTAGCAGCCCAAACAGGGCTATTCCATCGAAATAATCCAAAGGGCCCATTTGGTGTCACATTAGGAAGGTGACTGAAAGACGCTCCAAGTGAATCGTTAAAGTCCGTGGCTAGTGTCTTGAATTACAAGGTCCATAACTTTCTCACATCTCAGATCTCGAGTTCTGTTTTTAGAGACACATTTTCTGGCACATTCACTTCAGAAATTCTCCAAAAAAGATCAATCCAAACACTCTTGGAAACACAACGTTGTCTAAATAATTTTTTTCCAGCCAATAGCACAGATACAAAAAGTTCTCTCTTATTGTCAAATGTGTGTTTTAAATATTGAGATATTCTTTACCAGGTTATTCCTCATTTACTAGTGATGATACAACTTCCTGGGGAAGACTGAGGACTTCCTGGAGGAACTGGGTGTCCACGTCGCCTGCGCAGTGTCAGAGGGCAGCCCCTTGCCCCCGTGTGCTGTGGTCATTAGCATCAAATTGCTTGGAAAGGTGAACTACACTTTTCCAACTGTGTGGATGAAGGTTGTCTCCTATAATCAAAATAGAAAAAGTTAATAAAACCTCACTTCCTGTTGCAGTAGCAAATGCACAAATAGTCTTTATCTCTCGACTATTCAATTTATGCTTTTCCAGTCATTAGTTGCTATGCATGGAGAAGCCTGCACATGTGAAAATACTTATCATCTGCTCCAGTGGCCTGTGATCAACGCACTTAGAACATCAGTAATAACAACACACAACGATTTTGTTTTTAAAGGTAATCTTGGACTCAGGTCCTCAACTATCTTTTTTTTTTAACCTACTGAGAAAGTAGCAGACATCAGCCACGCTTGGTTAAAAGTTTGAAAACCTTGCAGCCAGAGAAATAGTCTTTCCGTGACTGAAATACTCTAATTTCACTTTCACAATCCTTTAGTTTCATCACATTGACAGTAGATTTTTACATTTCTTATGAATTCTTGCTTATTCCTTTCCATAAGACAGTTTGAGAAATTCAATGTGATATTTCACATTGCAAACCTAATTATTTTTAAGAAGAGCTTTATGTCACAAATGACTGACTGCTTATCTATAATATGCAGAAATACTAATCTTATTTGGAAATAACCAGAAGGATTGTTAAATTATGGATAAAGTATGAATCATTTTATGCCTAATTATAAAAACAATGAGTAAAACACCAAAGAAATTTGTTTGGGGAATTCTAGTAAAAGAAAAATAAAGCTGCTAATTTTCCTAATAGAAATTTGGAGGTAATTGTATTCCCAATTTTATGGGGAATCATCTCATTATTATTAATGTGTTTAATTCTCAAAAGTTAGTTATGATATTTTTAGCGTAAGCTTGTTTGGAAAATACAGGCAAAGTGATATAATTATTATGTGAATTTTATTATCTCTCCAAGAAAGCAAAAATAAACAGAAAGACTAATTTTAGATAAGGACAGGCCATTTAGGGTTTTTTTCACTCTACCACTAAGCAATCTTTGGCAAATTACTTTAATTTCCTGGAACTTGATTTCTACATCTATAAAATAAAGAGGCTAGCCGCAGATCACTCTGACAACATCCTGAGATGTGCTCTGCAAACAAATGGTCCTTGGGCAAATGAATTTGGAAAGCGCTATGCACTGTATACCCTTTAGGAGATTAAGAATCCTGCCGTAAAGGAACTTGCTTATCTTTGTTTATGCCAAAATTCCCCAAAGTCATTTGGCCACAGACCTTTTCCTTTATTTTCTTTGTATAAGAATTAAATACTTGGAATGTATTTTGACAAATACTGGCTAGATAATCCTCAGGGTATGCTCCAGATCCCACATTTTGTTGTCTTATGTTAATTCAAGGCAAGACAATGAAAAGTTGAGTCTCATTCTTCTTTTGAGAACAAAAATAGGAATCCTATGTATGCATTGATCTCCTGTGATCCTTCCTAATGCTCTTACTATTCCCACTTTTCAGTTTCCATGAACACCAAAAGTCATAAATTTTATGAGCACACCATGGACCACAACGTTTTACGTCACTAAGACTTCTGAGACACGAGCAAATTGCCACTATTAGATTAAGCATTACTCAATTACTAAACACATGACAAAAAGTACAAAAATGACAAATAGCTAAAGCCTTGGGCGTCCAAACCAAACCCTCACACTTCTTAAATCACTGTAGTAAATCGGTGGCCACGTTTACTCGCTAAATATTTAGTGAAGATGTCATATCACAACATTATGACAGACACTCTCAAGTAATGAAGAAGAAATGCTCCCCTGTATGAAAGAGATTCTGGTCTAGCAGGAGATGAGATACAAAAATATATTAGTAATAATAATAAAAAATTAAATTACATATATAATGATAATAGCAAAAAATAATTTCTACTGTTTATTAAGTCCCAATATATAGTAGGCACTAATATACATTATCGTTTATCCTTTAAAAAAAACCCTTAAAGCATAGATTCTATTGTTATTCTCATTTCACAATGAGGAAACTAAGGCTTAGAGAGGTTAATGATTTGTTCAAGGACTCACAGCTGTCAAATGACAGAAAGGATCCAGACCCACGTCTGTATGACTCCAGCATCGCATTACCTTTCAAATCAGGCTTAAACATGAAGGTAGGCAGAAGGGAAAGGATTAATGAGATGGGGGCATAGTGATGTGAGAAGAAGATTAATTAATAGAACTGGGTTTCATAGGTAGGATCAGATCAAGATTGCCAGGGGAAGGAGTTGGCCTTGGCAAAATAAAAAATCTCTTTCTCTGAGACAGGAATGAAAAAGGTAGGTTTGAAAGAAAAGATAGATCAGAAGTGTTAGGAGGAAAAAGCCCTCCAGACTCATTCCTTCCTCACACGAGGACCTGGGAACAATTCCTAATGTTCATTCCCTCCCAGGTTCACGTGATTAAACTCCACCTGCCTTTACTACTCAGGGTGAGCCCTGACCCAAATTGACTCAAGGCCTCTCATAAACTATCAAGTCTAGCTTATCAGATGAAGTATCAGTATCCATGATTTCTTCTCAGAAATTCAGTCTCCAGCCATAGCCCCCATGCCACCTAAAACCCCTGCCTTTTAAACTGAAAAAGCAGGTGTAACTTATATACCAGAATCCTGAATAACTGGAAACCATCTCCCTGGCTTCCTGGGCACCTATGGGGGACACAGCTTCTCCTTTTTGTTGTCGGAGAACCTGTCAAATGCAAAATACCCATTTGTTCTTAGAGAACATCAGCTTGGGTTGGAAAGCTAGAGAAAGAGCACCTTCTATCTCAATCTATTCCAAATGTAAAGATTTACCTCGCCTTGAAAGGAAGTCTTCATTCTTGGGTCCAAACATTTCTTTTTGGTTTGTCCTGGGCACACAGATTCCCAACCAACTGTCAGAGCTGGTGAATGGCAGCTTGGTGCCATTTAACATCACTGTGCGTCTTCCCTACGTAAACTTTACCTACTTAAAAGGATTGGGAAAAGAGCCCTCTCTAACCCTTGATCCACTCTTCCAGTTGTAACCTTTGAACTTCAAGGGGCTTAAGCAAATTAAAGTATTAGATTCCACCATGACTCAAGGTAATGAAAACCTTTCTCCAAGGCCCCAGATGAGCTGCAGAAAGTAAAGGCTGTATGTGACTTCCTTAGGGCCATGAGGTTGGGCTGTTCAATGGGTATTTCAAGAGACTCTGGGAGCATCTTAGCCAGGCCTGATTCAAAGGTAAGCATTGGTTTGAGACTCAAGTGCTCTGAGTTCTAGTCTCAGCCTTGCTGTTAATTCACTGTGTGGCCTAGGGGGATTTAGTTAGAGGGATTAAGTTAAATCCTCTCTTTTAAAGATCCTCCCAGTTTAAAGATTCCACATTGTAAAAGTGGGCAAAATGAAATACCTGCATTAAGGAAAAACTCAGCTTTGGGTGTGTGTGTTTCAGAACACAATGCACACACTCTGTAGGACAAAGACAGTTTTTATTCTGGATATTTGGTGATTAAAGAGTGCATATGCAAAAAAATAGATTCATTCATGGAAATTACATTAATAAATTATATGATTTTATCAATAGTCCACACAGTACACATGGCAACAATTTCTCAACCCTGTTCTATAAAGTGACAAAAACCCATACATACTAGTCACCTCTGAAAGAGTCAGCAGTTACCCTCAGGAGTTGCAAGTCAAAAATTCCGCACCTCCGGACACCTGGGCCACTTGCTGTGGCAATTCCAGATCCTGTCCACTCCTGACTGTGACTCTGTGCCTTCTTACTTTGCAATGGGAAGAAGAAATATAGTTTCCCAACTTAGGGAAAGGCTAGGACTCAAGAAGTCTAACAAATGTATCCAACACTTACAATATTATGGAATTAACAGTTTGCCAAATTAGAGAGCAGGGCTTCCTGTGCGTTTGTTGTGTGTTATTTTCTAAGAATAATGCAATATTTGGGTAGAACTATTCCTACTTACACATCGTCTATGTCCTGAGTATATAAACATTTGGGAAAATGCTGGCCTGAATTCAGAGGTGAAGTATGTAGCCTTGGAAGAAAGAAAAGCTAACTGATTCACTTAAAGGTTGGGTGCATGGTTTAGTCTTATTAAATCCATGCTGCACCGTGAGATCAAAATTCAATCTAGGAAATCTCACTCTCTGTATTTTAGCTGCCATTTCTACTAATTTCCACCTGGAGTTCTAAATGTATTGTTTTCTGCCCTTGAGGAAAATTCCTATTTTTTTCCCAGACAGACTTTCTGCCACATGATAGGAAAGCTCAAAATAAACTGGATTCTAAACCACATGAGAAAATGAAAATGTCTTTCTATCCCCTGACCTGGTATGGTCCCTGGTACTGGTAGATGCTTACTAAATTTGTATTGAATAAATCATAATAAATTAATGAGTTAATGGGAGAATCAAGAATTCAGAGATCCTAACAACATGTGAATATGTGGAGCCTGCAAATGTCTTTGCGATTCATCCGATCCTTTGTAATAGTGTAAGTTTCTGTTAGTTGGTGTCAATCAGAGACTAACATAACTGTACTGGATAATTATAAATTCCACAGAAAATCTAAGAAAATTCTCTCTACTAGTTAGTATTGGTCTCAGCAGACCTGAAGTTTTGTGAATTCTTGGGATGGTAAATTCTCATCAAATGCTAGCAAAACAATGTCTAGAGAAAAATGGTCTGTTAGGTTCACTGAAAATAAGAACAGCCTTTTTCCCTTTGGTTCTTCCTAGACTAATTTATCATAGCTATAGAGCGTCCCTGCCCCAGGGTCATTTCTAAGAAAGTTCAGGGTTAGATGTTTCTCTCATTGTATTTCAATAAACTCTTCTGGAGTGAAAGATATTATTGTGGCCAAATCTACTTTGCAAGGAATAAACATGGAACCAAAGGAAAGTTACCTCTTTTGCCCCTCAACTGTGTCCAGTCATAGCTTTGGCAATCTTGGGTTCAATTACTAGCAATTCTGACAGCATCTTGACATTTCTTCTAGGGCTGACAGAGGAAGGACAAAGGTGATCTATTTATATGCTACCACTGCCTTAATTCTTTCCCCTCTTGTTTCTAGGTACCCAAGGACTCAGCAGTCATTATCTGTATCTTAGTTCCTCTTTGCTGGGTCAAAGTTAGTGAAGAGTTGCTGGGTGGATGCATAAACATCACTCTGTCGTTTTCAAGCTTGAAGATCTTCGGCCTCATTGGGGAGACCAAGAAAACAATGTAGAAACTCTTCCTGTGAAGTGTATTAACAGCTTTCATATAAATAGATAACTCAAAATCATTTTATCTTCTAAAAAGAGTTCACTCATAAAAATGAGAACTATGTTTAATTTCCCCTCTGAAAAATAATTACATCAGGCTATAAAAAACCTATATAGTGTGTGTATAAGAATTTATTTATTTATCTGACAAATGTTTATTAAGTACTTATTATGTGCCAGGCATGGTTTTAGTTTCTGTGGAGACAGCAGTGAATAATACTAAAAAAGTCACTGTTCTCAAAAAAGAGACATTTAAAAAACAAATAAACTAATAGTTTAATGTAATTTCAGATGTTGCTGTTAAGAAAAGGAAAAGCAGCATAAAGCAGAGGGTAAGACAATGCATTTGTCTGAGAGGGCAGCATCCAAGTGGAGATCTGAATGACATGAAGAGAAACATGGGATACGAAAGCTGTCTGGTGGCGTGAGATCTGAAGGTGCTCAAAAGCGAGGAAGGAGATGGGTGGTAGAGACGGGAGTCAAGAAGGGCAGGGCCCCAATGAAGTGGGTCTGCTGGCCAAGTTGAAGTTTGAACCTTCTTCTAAGTGTAATGGCAAGGCATTGAAGGGAGTGATGTAATCTGATTTCTATTTTAAAAGATTCCTTTGGCTATTTTATGGAGAAAGACAGAAAGCTGGAAGTTGGCTAGGAAGCTTTTTCAGCAGCCTAGGCAAGCGAGAAATGGTGGTGAAAATAACAAAGTGTCAACCGGTGATGTCACTAGAAATCTCTTCCTCTGGGTTTGATTGGTGTGGGTGTATATTCCCTCATAAATTCTGTCCCGGAGTCGCACTATCTCAATCTCAGGAGTGAGAATCCCAAACAGAAGCATTCTGCAATCGCGTCTCACACAGTTGAGTGTGAGACTCATTTTTCCCTTCTCACTAAGCCTAGTTAGACCACAAGGATGTTCATGTAAGTTTCCATAATGAAAAAAGTGAGGCAAATTATGTGAGACGTTGAAGACCATGATAACACACGGAGAACTGTCATTCAAGCAAAGAAAGATCATTGTGGGCTAGCGATATGGGGACTTGAGCACACCAACCAATCCTCAACACTCCCTGGAGGATGTAGATGGTTGAGCAAAAGAAACACACAAAACACAAAGTATTCCATTGAACTCGATAGTGATTTATTACATTTTCAACACCAAAAATCTAGAAAGTATGGCCAGAGAAAGGATTTTTGTAGCATTTCGGTGCATGTTTCGCAGTGTAGGAGAGGTAACTTGAACACTGAAATGTCGGAATTGCCAAGAAATGTTCATGGCTTTACATAGACAAAGGAACAATATTGTTTAATTTAGGACCATTGGGGAAAATTGGGGATATACAGACATTTGAACTAAATAGTGCTGTTTCTTAAAAATAGACAAGTTTCTACCATTTCAGTCCGCTAGATATACTCTTGGTGAAATGAGAGAAGTAATTTTCATCTCCATTTTATAAATAGGAAAGTAAAATACAGAAGTCAGAAGAATTGCTCTCAAGTCCAAAAAGACAAGATCAAGCCTAGAAGCTCCACGTCCATTTCCTCATCCACTACTCAAGCTACTACAGAGCCTGGGCATCTGACGAGTGTCTGCAATCCCTGTATCCTTTCCGTTCTTCATGTTCTTTCACTTAGCAGAGGAATGAGTTTCCCTGGAAAGGGAAATGGAACAAAAGAAAACATGTTTATTCGCTGAAAGAAAAAGAAGTTGTAAAGTAGCATATATATTATACACACACACACATACACACACAAATCATTCATCCCTTAGAGGCAGCATATTTTTATCGCATTGTTTCTACTTGTAGCCACGTGAAACTCTACTGTTCAGGTAGTTCAGAAAGGAGCCAAATGTGTTAAGGAATAGAAAACGAAACCCAGCAAAAAAGATTAAAACATGTTGAAAAGTTTAATTCTGAAGGACAGAGGCTGAAAGATAACTCCATAGCAATCTACACACATAACAGCTTACAAAGAGGCTGGTGACCAATTGCTACCGTTGTCATAGAGCTGTCTTCTTGTCTCTGGTGCAAGTATGCTGAGCTAGATCCACGATGAACACAAGAATGGATTTAAACTTCAAGATGGGAATTTCTGGTTCATTATAGCTAAAATTTCTGGGGAATAAAACAACTGTTGAATACTAGAATGGTTTACAACAAATGAGGGCTTTAAAAAGTAAACTCTCTGTTCCTCTGAGGCCCATTTCAGTACTATTCTCTATCCCAATCATTTCCTTTCTTCTATGCCTGATACATTGTCCCCAGCACTCTTTCTCCTTTCTTCTGTTTTCAAGCTCTAACTTATTTCAAGTCATAGTTCAAATCCCATCACGTTGAAACTCAACGATATTCACCTTTTCTGGACCTCTGCAATAAAGCAAAACTTTGGAATTTGTAGACATACCATCCATACTTTCAACTGTTGCAAAAGACTCCAAGTCTTATTATTTTCTTTGAGCATGGATTAGAATCACGATGTGCAGGGGAAAAATCACTGGCTAGTGATGGAGACTAGTCCACTGCTGAGTATCTACAACTTGAGGCTTTGTTGTTCGCTACCTATCACACATGTAGTAACTTCTGAATATGAAATTTGGAACCTTCAGGTTTCTCAGCTTGTATCTCTAGCAAATCTCAAGGATCTACTCTACCTAGAGCCTGTATCATATAATGTCACTCAGGATCCAGAAAGGGTCTGATTTGAATCTTCCTCCTTAGGAATTTTGGAATATCTTGTCATGCTTCTTGTTCTTTGATTTTATATAAAATCATTTCAGCTACTGAGAAATGAATTTAAACTTATCTTTCACAGTTTCTGGTTAGCTAAAATAACAATGTCTGAGAAAAAATTGTTTTGGAGAATTCAGGTTTAATGCACAATAGTAGATCCAAGAATTCTACCAAAACTGCAGTATGAAAAAAACACATTGAAAGTGCCCTCATACGACAGTATGAAGGAGGATCCCAGCTCTGATCCCAGACAGAGCCAGTCGAATGGGTTCCACTTTAAGTCATGGAGGAGTGGCAGAGAAGAAGAGATGCTAGCGCAAGAAAAGTGGGGTCATGCCCTAGAAATTTCCATGGTCCAGCTCTATGAAAATTTACTTCTGAATGAAAATAACTTCTGTGGTAAAGCAGAAGTTCCAAGAGGTAAGATGAGTAGGGGGAGATGGCATTCTCAGAAAACTGGGAAAAAACTGATCAATTCTGCAAAAGTACTGAATTAATTGAAAGACAAAGTAATAATAGTAAAGGTAATAAGGATAATAATCATCCTTAGTTGAGTTCTTTTTATGAGTCAACACTATGCACAATCATTAAGTCATTTTACAGAGCAGGAAACTGAGGCATAACAAATTTAAGCAATTTACCATGAATCACACAGAGTGTAAATGGCAGGGTCAGAATTCAAGCCTACACTTACGCGATTTCAGAGTTCCCACTCTTAATCCCTATGCTTTTGTCTTCTACGCAATGGTACAAAGGTAGAGCAATGCTCTTATAGTAAAGAACAAAGCCCATGTGAGTCTCCCTCATAAAAGGAGACTTAAAACTGGCCACCTGAGGGCAGGGCTGAGGTTGGGTGGGTGGAAGGCTGGCTGGTGGGGTCAAGACATACAGATCCTGAGGGGTGACCTCAGTTAGAATGGAACTCAGCCTCGGATTTCCCAGAGTAATAGAGATGGCCTGGAAACCAGAGGATTCTCTTATATTTTTCTCTAATCATTTAACGTGTGGCATAGATCTAGTTATAAATTCTTGCTTTCAGGATGAGCATTCAGTCTATAATAATAATGTTTATTTCAGAATACTTAACATTCAATCCATGGATTCTCATTTCTCTAAGATGAGAAGTTTCATATGGCCCTGTGGAAATGGAAGGCAGAAAATTGACCCCAATTCTTTTTAAAGGGCTTTTTGGTTCCCCAAAAACTTGAGTTTTAGTTACATCCTCATTTGTAAAAGACAGATTCAGGGATAGACTCTCAAAAGAAATTTCCTGGATAACAAATATTTTTCCCTCCGGTAGCTATAACCTTCACCTTTACTCTCAATTCTAAACTTTTAGAGCAAACAAGACATAATCAACTCATGGCCCAAATCTGCAAACTATGCATATGTAGATTTATGTAAATATACATGCAAATCAGGCACAGCCACTGGGCTTCTGGGAGGTTGCAAATAGAGCCCTTGGTACAGTAGAGGTCAAATAGCCTTGGCTTACAGCTCAGTTTTACATGCAGATTTTTACAGGACAATGGCAGCTCCTAAACACAGCAGTCTCTAAATGCTGTGATAATTCCATGCTTGAGTGGTTTTCAGTCATAATTAGGAAGGGGTGACCTGGTTCAGAGAAAAATGAAGAGCAGAATGAAACTGAGCTCTAATACTCCAGTTTCTTTAAGTTGGCTACCAATTTTCTTCCTGTCCCTTCTCCCCTCATTTTTTCACCTGTCCATGAAGGGACCTCAGCTGGCATGGACAACAGCTTTTTAAAATTTTCAGTTGGCTTTGATTTAAGTACTGAATTTCTCTAACTTACCTAAAAGGCAGGATGGTCCAAGGCCACTGTCCTTGAAAAGGCTATCAGTGCTGAGGAGTCGCCTGCCTCGAAGTGTGGGGGCACCTTCCTTGAGATGCTGCACCAGCAACACCAGTTAAATTATCAAACAGAAAACTAACAAGAGAGAATCTGCAATGACTATTAGCACTACTACTACTTAGAGCCATGGGATTTTAATTCCAGGATAACCAGTGAAAAAGGCCATTACACTTTGGAATGTGCTTGTGGGAGGTTACTGGACACTCTTGAGTGCAGTGGGCCAGGCTATTGCCAGTCCCTCTGTCCTACAGCAGAGGAAAGGGTCTGTGGGGCATGTGGGGCTGATCACACTAAATGAATGCTAGACCTGGAGGAATGAGCCAAAATGATCCTCTATCAGCCGTGTGGGTGCATTGGCTATTGAGTTCCCATCCAGGGGTTTTGCCTGCTTCTGTCGCAGGGTTCAGTTAATTGTGCTGAGTAGTTAGATTTTGAGATTCACCAACACTTCTTGCCCAGAAATAAATCTCAGGCAGGGAAAATTTAACAGTTCCTAACACTGGCCACGCCCAATCCACTGCCACACAGCACTATCTCCTTGTCTCCCCAAACCCTTTGTCTTGTAGCCTGACAGTGAGAATATCCCTGTTCTCTTAACGTGTTTCCAGGACTGTGGCCAACGGCAGAGACCAGGTCATTAAACATGTTCACAGCTGAATGACTAAAGAAAGGACATGATAGTTTTAATTGATTCTCTGCAGTTGAGCCCCGTGCTCGTTGGATAAGATTATTACTCCTGTGTTCCTCTGATTCCACATCTACAAAACTGAGATCAAAATGCCAGTTTTCCTCAATGAAATGGTCTGGAAAATAAGAAAGATAAAAATCTGAAAGCATTTACCAATATCTATTTTTAAGTTGTGAAAAGGAAATTAGTGAGCTTAAAATTAGCCAAATTCCATGAGGAGTTTCTTTAAAAAGTGAATCTATCAGGATAAGAGCTGTGGGTCTAGTGATGACAAAAATGTGAAAACAAAATTAAAAGAGGTGAGGAGGGAGCATCTAAAAAGCCAGAGATGGAGTTTTCTGTGTCTGGTGCACAGAGCCAAGGATGGGGAAGAGGGTGGTGGGGAGATTTTCTTTAAATGAAACAAGAAAAGCAAACAAATTATGGCATAGATAAGGGGAATTGATCAAAACCCAGCTTTCAGTATGCCAGATAAGTGCGTTCATTTAGACTATAAATAATTCTCACCTGTAGTTAGGTATAAACCACGTGGGCAGTACCAATATTTGAAAGAGAAAATTGTTCTCACTTCTAATTAAAAGGTATTATATTCTCAGTCAGCTGTGTTGTCCAAGAATCCATTAATCAAAGAAGCCATTACATCTCTACTTACATTAATTCCATTATTGTATCACGTGAGTTATGTTCAAACATTTATTGCCCAATAATTTTCAGAGAAAAATGTAATAACTTGGGTAGCGATATCATTAATGTGAAGAGATTTTTGGCACAGGAGTTAATGAAGTGCATGAACTAACCCTCCAACCCCAATTATAATGAACTTTTCCAAATTCCAAGGCTAATGGGTAACTCCAAATGCTGTAAATGAGATTGCTGGATTCAGGCAGCACTCTGTGAATGTCAAGTTCGTCCGAGACTTTTTACAAGGGTAACATCAGGTAAACAAAATCAGAGATCTTTCTCACCTTCCAGAACATTCGAGGCTATTTCTTACATGCCCATTAATTTTTTAGCAACAACTTTCTTTACATGGAGATCTTTATATATAAAAAAATTGCTTTCTAAAACAGACAGTAGATTGTTCCTTTCTTAAATTTCAAGTGGTAAAACAAAATATCGTTCCAAAAATAATTCCAGCAACACTTTATAGGTTATTATGAGAGAATTTATGATGTGTACTGCCTTTTATCACTGTGCTTGTCAAACTACAGAACTATGAGATAAAAGGTAGTGGTAATCATGTAATATTTGCTTTAGGAAATCTGAGAAATTTTAAAAAGACACTGTATTATCTATAAACATTTGGTCCAGACTCTTAAAATGCCAGCGGTTTACTGCAGATGTGAGGCAGAAAAGAGAGACTAAAATGAGAAAATGTGGATTTTGGCTCAGGCAATCACAACATCTTCACATTGAAGTGACCTACGGAGTTATCTAGACCAGACTAATTCTGGCAGTCAGATGAGGGGAGGCCTGACACTGAGGAATCCAGTGCCCAGCCATAGAAATGAGTGGCTCCCAAGTTCACAGGGAGTAATTTTCACTTTTTAGCAACAGAAAATGTTTTAAGTACAATAACACGTGCAATCCCAATACTTAAAACATGAAAAATAGGGGGTTTGCGCTGAAGGCAGAGGGAGTGCAAAAGAGCCCGCTGCCGAGCAGGCTGTGCTCCTCAACCCCACTGCAGTTTTCCTAGGAGAAGTTATCAGACACTTAGACCTCTGGGGAGCTGCGTGAGTTAGGATTGTTCTAGTTGCAAAAGAAAGAACTCAATCTGAGCAAAAATGAGATCAAGTCAACTAAAGATGTTGATGATGATGATCTCATATCCCAAGAGGAGTAATGCAGCTGTGTTTGAGAGAGAGTCTAGAACTGGGATGGTTGGTCATCAGATCTCTCTGTCTCTCCCTTTAAACACACACATACACTTCTAAATTCCATGGGAAGAGATTATGATCGGTCCATTTGATTGGGGCCTGTCAGCTATGATGGAGGGTGGTTGTGGTATAGGATGGTGAAGGACAGGGTCGTATGGAGACACATCGCTATCCGTGAGCTGGGAGTCAGCTCCAAGAGAAGAAGAGCTGGTTAGGTCACCCAGCAGTTTGAAAACCACTGAAATAATATGCTGGAAGTGGAGACACACACATCCTGGAATGGAACAGGAACTTGGAGACCAACTGAGTTACAGGAAACCACAGCTAACCAGGCTGGGCATCTGAGCACAATGCTGAGATCCATGACTGCCAGTGGTTGGTGCAGCAAGGTCCTGACGTTTACCATCTGAGAAGTCCACAGGATTAAGGGTGGTATCCAAGACTGCAGGCACGCATGGTAGTGAAAACCCAGGGCGCCTAGGCACCAGGAGAAAGCAGGCAGACAGCAACAGGGAGCTTTGGAAGCATGGACCTGGGCCCTAACTTGGAGCTGAGGTTCGGAGTCCGAGCTCCAGGGCCTGTGCCCAAGAACAGAGCCGGGCCCCACCATGGAAGAAGTAGGAACCAGGAAATTGGCTTTGAAATAAAAGGGGATTGAACAAGAGAGAAGCCCAGTCCTTAGCCTAGAGCTTAAGGTCAGGAGAAAGGAGCAGCAGGACTGTTAAGACCGTAAGTCCCATGAGCTACTGAGCTAGGCCTCTGGGACCCGCCTGACCAGTTCAAGATTGCTTTCTGAGTGGGGGGCCTAGCGGAGCCTGCAGGAGTCAGTGCTGCTCTGAGAGTGTGGCCTCTGCTGGGAGGGGTGAGACAGGCCACTAGAACTGCCTTCTTGCTCTGAACCATGTCTGTGGGGAGGAGACATTGCAGCACCTCCTGCTCAGTGGTGGTCTCTCTCTTAACCCTTCCTAACAGGGTGACTGACTCCCGAGAAGAGAAAACTATCCAGCTCTGGTAAAGCATAATGCCTGAGCCAAAATAAACAGAGATGTGTTGAAAATATGTTTTCTCTGAAAATGAACAAACGCAATTGATATACACCTTCTAGCTAACACTTTTGATATATGTAGTCTTTGGGTGTATAAGGACTTCTAAAGAACTTATGGAATAATTTCAAGAATTGTTCGTATATATAACCTTGTGATATTTTTCATGCATAGAAGGACTAATACATTAAGCTTGTCTACATCTCAAAGTGGTACATATTTTACTCATTTGTTTAATTTGCTAAAGATTTTAACGTCACGTGGCTGCTAGAAGAAGGCCATGGAAACATTTAGAAGCAGAACTCAGGGTTTTAACTCCAAACGCCCACTCCTAATGCTTTTGCCAAAAATAACAAAATATTTGTCTCCAAGATAGTTAACCTCTCTTCCATATACAACTGATAACACATTGCATCGGCAAGCTTTATCAACACCACTGCTCTTCTAGAGAGAAGGGAAATCTTTTTGCTTAGGTTTTTAGCTTTGCTCACAAAGATGAGGAACACACACCATTCGTCAACAAATTAGCTTGCCTTGAAACTATTTTTCATCTAATTTAAGGGTAAATGTCAGAGAAGTGTTTCACTGTACTGGAACGAAGAAGCTAAAATTCCAAACACAGACAGACAATGTGGTTCATACCTCTGGCGGGCGTGGGGCATTTTCCTGCACAGAACTCTCTCCCAGTCCACAGGATTCAGTGCCCAGAGGAAGAACAGACACCTCCATGTGTAACCCTAGGGTGACAAAGTTGAGCATCTTCTTTTGTTTTTCTATTCCTTTCTTTCCCCCACGAGGACTCAGATACATGACACAGAAAACCAGCCCAGGGCTTTCCTGACATATTTTGCCCAAGTTGGAGTTATGCCCGTGTGCCAATCACCAGTGAAAGGTGATTACTCATTCAGTAGAGAGGAGCTTTGAAGAACAGTGGGACATGGTTCCACATAAATGACACATTTTATCTGTTTTTCAAATAATTCCAGGAAAATACTGACATAAAGTGCCAATTATTTTTTCCCTATGAATAGGGCTGGCAGTCTTATTGTATACTTTAAAAGTCACTTACAATTTGCTCACATTTTTTAATTCTTGAGGGAGAAGGATGTATTTTCTTTGCTCTAAAGATTAAGGTTCAATTTGACTTCGTATTTTGTGAAAGGGACTCTTGACATTGCATTCTTATTTCCTCCTAGATGTTACACGCCATAAATTTGGTGATTGATGTCTACTATGAGAGCCCTCAGAGGCTGCGTGCTGGTTAAAATTGTGACGAGCTTTTTGTGCTCTGCATGCATCAAAAGAATTGCAGGTGGTCACTGTTTAGCGTGCTAAAGTGAGCCACTCCATTTGAGACAGCTCAGTTTTCACCCAAGCTTAAGGCCATGCCTGAGTGATTAGACTTCTAACAAAGCCACCAATAGACTCGCTCTCATTGTTTAATTTGAATGAGAATTAGCTGTTGCTGCATGCAAGCCCCGCCCTCTACTATGAATGATTCGTAGACATGTTTAGCAAAGTCTAATGGCTGCAGAATTTGGAGGGGGGGAAATGATATGCGGTGGAAGACAGCCTTCATTTCCTACCTCACTACTGTATGTTAGACTCCAGACATGGCGGCGGGACAGGGAGAGGTGGTAACAGCCTTTGGCTCGTGTCAGGGGCAGCTGTGTTACTTAGGCTTCCAGGGAAGGACATGGATTCAGGGAAAACAGCGCCAGTATACTCGTTAAGGAAAGAGCATGCACCTACTCTATGAGCAGTCAGGGCAATAGACACAGAGCCTGTCTCAAAGAGCATAGGGCCTGTCCGTGCCATGGCTGCTGAAGTTTCAGTGGAGAGGCTCAAAAAACCATAGAAACCAAAAACCTAGGATTTACAAGACAGTGTTCCCCAAAGTATTCTCCTACATGTACTTACATAGACTCTTTAAGATGAGCAGAAACTGATTCCTGGACATTGGGCAAGTCCAGCCACCTGCAACACAGACCATTCTAGCCTTGTAGCTTAAAACATGCATTTTATAATGTGAGCTAGAGAATCTGGGTTCAAATACACGGGTGTCAGCGTCTTTCAAAAAGGATTCATTGGGGTCCTGCTGGAAGCATTAAAGCCAAAGCAGGAACCAAAATGCCTGCTTCTAAGCAGCTGCTCCTGTTGCAAGGACCATCTTATCTTTATGTGTTTATTTGTGATACTCTGCTTAGGAAACATTCAATATCATGTTTTTCTTTAAAGAAGATAGATCATTTGTCTAAGACCAGAGGAAACTCATAGAGCTCAGAGGGGTCACAAAAAATCATTATTGAGGTACAAACAATCAAGGTATTAACGCAATTGACATTGTTATTAGAAGAAAAAACAGATGCCGTAACTCAGGGTCACTATGGCAATACTTATTTGCTTATTAATATATTGTTACTTTAAAGATTTTTTTCTTGGCTGAGTCAATGCAGCCTGGTAAATACCAACACTTTGTTTCTCACAGCATTTATCTGCTCATTCAATGATTTTCACCAACAATACTGGGCATTTTCAAGGTTCAGTATGACGTGTGTGGACAGGCTTAGTCTCCTTTGTGGCTTTCTGCCTGGGGTCATGCAGTTTCCAGGGTAAGGTTACTCCAAAAATGGGAAACCTACTCATTTCCTTTAGGAAACAATTCTCTACCTGTCAGAGGTCTTCTGTTCTCCAGTTTAAATAGCCGTAACTATGCTTATCTCTTTGTCTAAGCCTTGTTATCCAATTCCTATTCATCCTGGGGATTCTTACCTCAAGGAGCTGGGCCTTGAGCAATGGGTACAAATTCTTAATAATTGTGTTAAAGCTTCAAGAATCTCCCAAGTCGACATCCATTGGTAGAAGTTCTGGGTAATAGACTGAGAAATCTGTTTTATTTTCTGGAAATAGTGTATCTTGTTTTATGATCCTCATTTTCTCAGAATCTGGCTAATTGAGGAAGTGGGTAAAAGAAAACATTTACTAAGTCTCAACTGAGATCAATATGAAGGCAATCCTCCTGGAGAAAATAAAAACTATACCAGAAATAATAGAAAAGGCAGTTTTATCCCCTCCAAAAGGAAAGTGCCCATTTATTCTTTCCCAGTGAAGTCTATAGTTGGGACAAATTCTCTGGCTCCCAGGAGTTTGATCTAGCTCTCTTTTCCTTTGTTGTTATGAACCTTGGATAACGGTATGCCTCACAGATCAGGTAGGAAGTTAGAACCCGAAATCTGCAGAAGCCAGGCGTATAGAAGCTGTGGAATCTTAACAGGTGTGGTGTCAGGAGTCAGAATGCAAGAGTATCAGGTGCAATAAGACAGGGGCTCAGCATCTAGGAAAAGCTTAAGGAGTCCAACATCCAGGTTCTGAGGTCAAAGCAAAACAGAACGTCAGAAACCTGTCATGTAGAACTCCATTAACAAGGCAAGTGGGACAAGGCTTGCAACTGTGCCTCTGCCACAAACCCCTTTATAGTTTCTGCTAGGGCAGGAGTCATTCTCATTGTATATTCACCCCAGGCCTGAAAATAAGGGCTGAGGATGATGGGGATATTTTGAAATATTAAAACAACTGTTTTAAACAAGTATTTTTCATGATCTCCATTACATAATATAGACTCCCTTCCTGTTATTTGTTCATTTTTCCCCAGCTTTATTTAGGTATAATTGACAAATAAAAATTGTATACATTTAGGTTGTACAATGTAATGATTTGCTATATGTATACATTGTGAATGCCCAGAATACATTACTGTAGGTTTTCAAACTGTCAGTGATCTCTAAGGCCATCGAAAACTTTGGATATAAGATATATCTAATCTCAAACCACATCATCCATGCCAACACACTAAGTTCTGTTGTTGGGTTTCTTCACGTTCTTCTGAGCTTTAAGGAACAGGATATTTCTGGTATCTTTATCTGAAAAAATGGCTATTCCCTCCCTGGAGCTTTCCCTGGCAATGACCAGGATCATAACAGCCACTCCTGGTCTAGAAGACAGAGCTAAGAGAGGAAGGAGGTAATCTGGAGCTGAGAAACAAGTAGGTGGTGATGGAGAAGGAGTTAGAGTTTTAACAATGTGAAAGTAGAGAACAATTAAAATAGACAAGAAAACATCCACGTACCTATTCAAACATTTTTTGGGTGTTTTCAATGTATCAGTCATTGCATATTTAGCCAGATACCAAAGAGATTTTACGAGAAAAATATTTGTGACCTCTAACCATCTCTGCACTGAGAAAGCAAGAAAGTTTTGCGAGAAACCAAGATAACTAGAGAAGGATCCAGGGAGATATAGACTGAAGGTTCTTTTATCCCACAGTGCTTCAGGAAGCATGTGCTGAACTGGAAAGAGTAATAGACTGAGGTCTGGGTTTCAGTTTTAGTTTTACAATTTTGAACAAGTCTCTAAATTTTGCTGGCTTTCAGTTTCCACCCTGAAAGGACAATATTATCCCTGTTTAGTAGGACGGACATTGCTGTCCTGTAGGCTGCAGGCTGTTATAACAGGTATGAACAAGTAGAGGGGTGGCAGAGAAGACAGAGGCCAACTCTGCCTGGGGGAGAGGTCAGAGCAGCATCACAAACATTTGAGCTGGGCCTTGAGCAATGGGTACAAATTCATAAGGCAAATAGAGACAGGGAGTAGGATATTTCTGGCAAAGGGCAGAGGAAACAGCACTTATCAAGGCCCTGAAGAATTCATTTTTCCAATAAGTATTTAGTGAGAAATTATGAATCAATCATTAGTTCTTAGTTGTTTATTAGTTATATTAATTATTAGTATTATTAACTAATACTGTTCTAGACACTGGAATATAACAATAAGCAAGACAGACAATGTCTCTGCTCTCAAAGTATAAAATCTAGTGAAAGATAATAGAATAAACAAAAGGCATAACTATCATGAAGTAATAGGATATAATGATAAAATTTCAAATAGTGAGTGCAATGAAAAGAGTAAAGCAGGGTGTGATAATAGATAATGAGCATAAAGGCGGCACCTCTGTTAGAGTCAGTAGTTACAGGGCCTCTAAGAGAAGGTCACGTTTGAGCTAAGATCTAGAGACAAGAAGGAGCCAGCCATGGGAAGTGTGGAAGCGTTCCAGGCAAAGAGAAATGAGCACATGCAAAGACCCTAAGTTGGATACAGCAGGAGCATGCTGCGCTAGGGGATGAGTAGGTGGAGGTGGAGTCAGAAAGTTAGTCAAGGGTCACATCTTATGGGGTCCTATAAACTACTAAGTTGTTTTAATTTTACTCTGAGAGCAGAGGCAACCAGTGGAGAGTTTAAGCTGATGAATGACATGACGTGATTAATATTCTTAATTGATTACTCACAGAGAGTCCATTGGGTGTTGGAAGGTGGGAGTAAGAATGGAACCAATTATGACAATGGCTTCACAATAGGCCAGGTAAGAAATGATGAAGACTTTAACTAGGATTTCGCTAGAGGAGATAGTGAGAAATGGGAGGATTATCTGAAACATTGTTTTCCATGGAGTCAAGCGGATTTACTTGGATGTAGGGAATGAGGAAGAGAGAGGAAAAAAAAGATGACTCCTAAGATTTTGGCCTAAAGAAATGGTGGTGCCTTTCACTAAGATAGGGGAGGCTCAGAGTAGAACATAGGAAAGCTCTTTTTTGGAGATATTAAGTTGGAGATGCTTATTAAACACTTAATCGCAGATGTTAAGTAGGCTTAAAGAAAAGCAGACACATTCCTTGAACTGTAATTGGTACATGGTGGTTGAAGCGCTGTACATGTGTAGGGAGCAGCCAAGTCTAGACTGAAGAGGCAGGCCAGGAGCAGATCAAGGAGAGAAATGCATGACACATGAAGTTGGATTTTGTCCTGTAAGCAATGAGAACGACTGAGGACCCAAAATAAGGGCCTGATATTCAGTTTTCAGTTTCTGAACATTCACCCTGACGACAGTGTGGATGGCTCAAAGGCTAGCAAGACTGGAAGAAGGAGGACCAGTCGAGAAATTATCATTATCAATATAACAGTGAGTTCAGACAACCTACATTAAGGCAGAAATAGTGGGAGTAGAAAAAATTTTCGAACATTTTGGCATGAAACATGAGTGGTCCCTATAGAATAGAGACTGTGATAGCCAAACTCAAAACAAAGGGCTGGGCTGTGATATTGATGTGAAAGTCACCAACATTTGGATAAAAGCTCCAACTGCAGGAGTACATGAGGCTGCCCTGGGTTAATATGCAGAGTTAGAAAACAAGAGCACCAAGGAGAGATTCCTGGGAACAACCAAACTTAAAGGCTGATGGAGGATGAGAAAGCTGAGAAGGAGACCGACTTGGATAAGAGCATCTCTTAGGTGACTCTCTTAGTCAGCTCTGGCTGCTCTAACAAAGTACTGTAGACTGGGAAGTTGACAAATGACAGAAATTTATTTCTTACAATTCTGGAGTCCAGAAGTCTGAGATCAGGATGCCAGCATGGTCAAGGTCTGATGAGGACCCTCTCCTGCATTGCAGACTGTCAACATCTCATTGTACCCTCACATGGCAGAGAGCGGGGAGAGGAAGCCAGCTCTCTCACGACTCTCATAAGGGCACTAATTCCATTCAGGGGAGTTCCACCCTCATGACTTCATCTAATCCTAATTACTTCTCCAAAGGCCACATCTAATTGCCTCACACTGGGGGTAGAGTTTCAACATTTGAATTTAAGGGGACACATTCAGTCCGTAACAGTATCTATCACTCTCATGTCCTATAATTAACTCTGATTTTGAGCAGATTAAAACATGGAAATTGGGGAAGCAAGACAATAGACATATTTCAATGTTTAGCCCTGATGCTGAATATGCGGCTAAGGTATGATATCTTGTCAAGAGGATAACTGTTTAGCCTGAGTCCATCAGAAATCAGATTTCTTCATTAGGAGGGGCAAAATCACATCGCAGAGGGGAGGGAAAAAAGGAGAGAAGCAGAGAAAGAGGGTGAGCATAGAATGAGTCATAAAGGTGGTCTCTAGTTCGGGTGACTGATTGCTGGGTCCATCCTTCAAGATGGCTACAAGAAGCCATACAGGGTGTGTCTCAGGACAGTTCATTTCAGAGAGAAAGGGAGAATATTTATTCTCCATGTCCACCTCCCGCTAGTCAAAGCTTTGCCCCAGGGCACATTAACTCTCTCAGTCTTTAGGTTGCACAAACATGGCCTCCGGGCAGAGTCTCTCAGTATGAGCAGGGAAGCCCTTGGGTGGAAGGTGAGAGGCACACAGCATGGAAATGAGGAAAGCTGAGATCACGGTGTGCAAAATAGCCCAAACTGTGCCCAAAACTATGATGCTCCATTGATGACTGGAACTAGAGACACATGAGGATGAGCTCTGAGGCGGTACTTAAGAGGAGTCTGAATTAGTAAGTAAATTCAAAGGATAGTCAGGGGTTTTGAGGTCTTCTGTTTATTTATTTGGAAATATTTATGGAGTACTCGATGTTCTCGACACTCTTCTGAGATCTTTGCATCTATATTTCTATGGCAGTATTGCAAGGTAAGGATTATTACATTGTCATTTTACTAACTAGGAAACTAGGAACTTAAAGAGTTGAGTACCTTGGCCAAGGTCATATGGTAGTAAAGGGGCAGATCTAGAATTTGAACCCAGCTCTAACTCCTAAGCCCCATCTCATTTCATTATATCAGTGCTTCCCACCGGACCAATTATATCAGAATTCATTGGGAAGGGGCCTATGTATCAGCACTTGTAAAACAAAATCCCCATCTAGTTCTAATGTGCACCTAGGCTCGGGAATAACTGCTCTATTTAAAAACGAAACCCCTTTTTTACCCACTGATTTCAAATCTAAGTTGGCATTATATTTTATTTTGTTAATGTAAAGATTTGTTTGATTTTCGAGTTGATGGGAAAGGGCTGCCATATAGTTTAGAAACCTAAACAATAGTCCCTATGCAGGCAGCACGTTCACGAAGGACCTCGCGTTCAACGCTACATCGACATCACATCCTCACATTTGGGAACAGTCTTCGCTGTTCTTTTACTGCTACGTGATCTTCTGAACCGCGTTTCTCCAACTTTGAATAAAAAAAGAAACATCTCTAGATTCTCCCCGGCAAAACATAAATCTTCGAAAATCAAATTCCAACTAGAGAAATCTGTTTTGGATCAAAGTAACTAAACCATTAATCTGGATCTTTCTCAAAAACTGGAGCCAACCCAAGTCCAAGCTATGATATATACGTAAGAGGCCAGATATTTAGAGGGATATTAATTCTTCCTCCTTGTTGATGTGTTTGTGCTGACAGGGGAGACAGAAACCAATGGCAGAATACTGAAAGGCCGTGTTGGGGTATTTTTAGCCTGATTAAAATAAGGAATGATTTAAAACTATTTCAAACAGCTCTTCCCACAGAATTCTGCAAAGCTTCCAGCCTGATTTCTGGACCAGAGAAGTTTGGCCAAAGGATCTGGACGTTGGGGAACTTCTCTCATTCAGCCTGAGCCTCCAGCACCAGAGGTTGCAGCCCATCAGCCTAAACAACATTTTTTGGGATAGAAACAGACTACAGATGGGAATTGTCTTTTCGTATCTTAGATGAAAGCCCCAACAGTTCTCAGGGACCACTGGAGACATTAAAAATCATACTGCAGTTGACAAAGCAACTCTTTACCGTCTGAGAACACCCTCAGGTGACAGCAATCACAGGCAGGTTCTGAATCGTGGGATGATGCTAACATAAAGCGAGCCTGCCCAGCCCTCTGAGGCTGCTTCATCATTATCAATAGGCCTGGCTTTCCTGACTCCCGTAGCCAGCATGGAGGGAGGGACAGAGGCTGTTGGGGAGGGGAGCTTGGTTAGCCAGGAGTTCCTGCCTTCTTGCAATGCTAATCCTCCATTGGATTCCTGAGAAAGCCTGGACTGATGAGCAATTTTGGTGCTGATAAGGCAGAAACAAAACTACTCTCCTGGGCCCTTGTGTCTTGCAGGGTAACTTGGACAACACAGCCCACTTCAGCACCCCTGATAGTCTGACTCATTTCCTCTCCCTGAAGGAGAAACCAAGACTCCTTGGACAAGCAGTTACCGTTCATAGCCAATGAATTGGGCAATTCTCCAGATTTGAGAAGCTTTAACGACAAACCCAAAAACCTGTTCTCAGATGAAACTCTTTCACACTGACTCTTGGTACGGTCCGAGTTTCATTTCAGTGATTTGGCTAAATTCAGTGCCTTCCGTGTGAAAAAGAATCAAAATAACTTGAGAATAAAGACAAACAAAAACAATGCTCCACCAAGATTTCTGTGTCCTCCCTGGCCTAGGAATCTAGAGGCACAAAGAGAGCCCAGGTGAAAGGTGACAGTGCTGTGTCAGCGACACACCTAATTTTATTCAATATTTATTAAGAGCCTTTGCTTGTATATTTACATACTTGGCAAAGCAGATGGAAAAGCTGAGCATAATTCTTGAAAGAAACTGGACCTACCCAATCCTGTGCCTCGTCTTAGAGACAGGCTGTCTCTAATCCAGTCGCCCAATTGCCCAGTTTCCCAAAGGACTCAGCAGTTACCACTGGCACATGGTGGAGCCCTTAACCAGTGACATTCTCTGGCCATGAATTCAGATATTTGGTTTAATGGTGGTGATGTGGATTAAGGCTGCCCCAGCTACAGAAGCCCAAGGTGACGTGGCCTACATGCCTAACTATATGACCCAGTGGATTTTGTTTATGGTATGAATTAGGGCTGCCTCAGGGAGAGAAGCCCAGGGCATCCTCACCTACATGCCGATCTATATGGCCAGATTCGTATCTAAAGTTATATGACCGCACAATAACCAGACCCCATCTGCACTGAAATCATTTAATGACTTTTTCCATCATCTTTTCTTTTTCCAGTAAAAATAAGTCACGTACCCATGCCTTGTAAAATTAGCCCTAACCCTCAACTCAGGGCAGCAGCAGGAGCTCTGACCGCCGGTGGGTCCTGTCCCCACGCACCAGCTCTGCCTGCCCATGGGTCCTGTCCCCATGCCAGCGGGGGCAGCAGCAGCTGCTCTGCCTGCCCATGGGCCCTGTCCCCATGCCAGGGGGGGCAGCAGAAGTGGCGGCAGCAGAAGCTCTGACTGCCCATGGGTCCTGTTTCCATGCTATTCCACACTATTCTCTAAATAAAAGAGCACTACTGCCAGATCTTGAGAGTCTAAGAAATCTTTCTTTTGACTCCTCGGCTCACCGACCCCGCATCAGTGGCGCAAAATTGATCCCAGTGCTGCTTTCAGTGGAATTTTCTCTTTTCTCAATGGGCATTCTCCCCTGTAAACTTGCATGCTAGTGACCTACGCATGATGCTCTCTCTTCCTTTAAGAATGGAAAATAGGTCGTTTTTATTTGAGTCAGCGTGGACGACACCCCTTGGCAACAGGAAAATCCAACCAGAGATTGCTGCTGGGGTGGCTGAATGCTAACTCAATGGAAACATTTGGAATAAGCAGCCATTCTATCTGCTACACTTAGGGTAGAGCCATTAAGCCTGAAGATTCAGGAATTAGACTCCAGCGTTCAAATCCTAGCTTTGCTATTTTATGTCTGTGGGCAAATTGCTTAACCTCTCAAAACCTTAGTTACTTCATTTTAAGAATAATTATAAAATAGTCCCTGCTGTGAGGATTAGGTGAGATCAAGTCTGTGGAGTGCTTAGCATCCTGTGTGTGGCAAGGAGTAAGTGTGGATCAAAAAATATTTGCTATCACCATTTCATTATTGTTATATTTATTTAATTTTTACAAGATGCTGCAAAACTAGGTAGCATTTCCAGGATTAAATCAGATTTTAGAAAGAAGAGTTCTTAACTCTCATTATGACATTTAAGTCTGTTTCTCTGAGGTTTTGGGAAGATCTCCCAGTTTTCCTAACACAAAGGAGATCCTTTTTACACTCCCGCTCACACCAACATAGTTAGAGGTAAAGACTGGGGTTCTTTATCATACCAGTCTGCCTGGGTGGTGTCAAGAGTCCTGAGTTGAGATGAGGAGTAGGCACAGGCTCTCCAGCCCCTCTAGCTACAGTTTGTGTCTCAGGGCTGTTTGATCAGCTGAGGGATCCCCTGGCTGCAAAGTAGTGCTGGATGGTGACTTCAACAGCTACATTAACTGTGTCCTCCTGTTTCCATCCCAAGGTTGCCCGAGGGGGATTGTGAATGTCGGGACTCTAATTTTCACAGTTAATGGATATAACTAAATAGACGGAGTGAGTTTAATTGATTTTTTCCAAGTTATGGGAAGGGGTGGGGGATGGAAAGGGGCAAGAATGGATCGTGGAGAAGAGCATGCTTGAAGGCTATCAGAAAGAGATAAGACATCTAAAAGATTTTCTTTGTTCACTAAACAAGACCTCAGCTAGGAACCCCTCTAAAAAACAACAAAATAAGATTAGGGGAAGGCCAAAGGGTAGATCTGACCAAAGATAAATGAGCTAAGACATTGTATTTGAAACGTTTGGGTCTTTCTTGGCAAGAGACACGCTCCCCATCTTGCTATTGTCTCCTTTTTTCAGCTCTCATTTATTATAAACAGAGATTATCCCCAGATCTGAATCTGTTTTGCCAGGATAATCCCCTAAAACATTTTGTGCCTTTCCATTTTTTTCTCCCCTTTAATTTTTTAAACCACAGGTATGTAATAGAAATTTTATTCCTGGAAGTAATTGATTTATCTGCGCTGACATCATCAAAATGTCACAACATGAATTTGACTTCGTGTCCAGGATGATTAAAATACATATTTCTTATTCTTAAAAACAGAAACTCATGTTTCTCTTTTCAAAAAGGAACTCACCCCTGAAAGACCTGGGCTCTGTTTGAAATTCCCAGCCTGTGATTTTGAGGATCTTCTAGAAGAATCTCCTCTTTTCTTTCACCAGGCTGTTCCTGTAGTAAACACATTAAAAGCAGAAATGCCCAATATATAGAACAAAAAACCTGCAAATTTCCCTCACATTCTAAATGTTCCAGTGTATCCAGAAAACATCTGGACCAAAGTTTTTTTTCCTCCTTAAAAAAAAAAAAACACACACATTCATTTGTTTATGTCTTTACATCTTAAACAAAATGAATTAATGGCTTTTAAACCCTTTGCACTAAAAAAGGAAAGTGCTCCCAGCTTGACAACTTAAATGATAAGTTGCAGCCCAATGCAGCCCAAACATAAATCCATCTTCAATAGGGAATTTTAATTGGAAGCCACACTGACCCTTCACTCCAGCGGTGCTGCCACACAGCTTGCAATAATGAAGACTGACAAATTGTCGTCGCTGGATGTAGACTTTCAGTATACTCCCCTCATGGCCTTAGCCACACCAAGCATCAAGGAGGAGACGCACATTTTCCAGGTGTAGGGAAGACTACGAAAGTCCACTCGAAGCTGCTGGACCAGGGCCCTCTCCACAGTGGAGGCAGGCATCTCAGCGAAGGGAAGCAGGGCTGGGGAGGGGGCAAAACCTATCTGAGCAGTGGGGAGCCCAGGGAAATACCTCCGAAATTAAAACAGGATCTGAAATTAAAAGGAAGGAGAAGGAGGAAGAAGGAAAGGAAAGGAAAGAAACAGTCTTCTCTCATGGAGTATTTCCTCTGTTTGTTCTGTTTGTGGCCTGCTTGGGAATCAGTTATACAATCTTCTTGGGTTTCTAAGGTTGGTGTAGGAGGGCTTGCAAATCTCATCCAGAGCTCTGATGATTTTTTCTGAAGAAAAGCAAACCAGAAAACAACAAGAGTTTCTAGTTTAGAGTGTGCTGTTGAGCAGAGATTGCGATATTGAGACCATTCCAGGAAAGGAAGTTTTAAGGCCAAAATTAAAATAGCACATTTGTTCCTTGCAATTTGACTTCAGAATCCCCCAAGGTTTCTTCCTTGGGAAGCCTTATTTTTCATTTGAGAGATGTTGTGCACCATATGGATTTTTTTTTTTTTTTTTGGTTTACATACTGCATTTGCCAAGAATGCCTTATGAGACACAGCACCTCGTTTTCCATGGGGGTCTCAAGAGATAACAGGTACCTTCAAAGCTCTCCATATTTGCTTGGTAAATGCAAACAGGCAGCGTAAAATAACACTATTTAGCAAATAAAATGATACTCTCATAACGTTTATGCTGTGCAAATCATAATTACAGCAATCTCCATCATTGTTATCACTTAATGTTCAAAGAGCACCAATCTTCATTTAGAAGCAAACTAAAATTGGAATCCAGCCTTGACATCAGTCTATTAAGACTCAGCCTCAACGGAAGGCATATATATATGTTTGAACAGTTTGACTTAATTTACAGGTGAATTCAATCAATGTGTCAGTTCCCATTGAACTTAAAAGTTGATTAACCAAATTGATTGAACAAATTGCCCTGTTGTGTTGTCACTTTGTAGACAGCCACTGTATAGATATGGAAGGGGGAGTTAGCTGTGGGGAAGATGTGACATGAAAAAGGAGACTATCTAAAGTAGTTGAACATTGTGTTATTCTCTTTGCAATTCTTTATATTTGTTGCTAGTATATTTTTGGGTATTGGCAGTCCTCGAAGGAATGGAATTCACTTAAGTGGATTTAAAGTGGAGTCGTAGAAGTGTTGAATTTAAGGGGAACACATTCAACCTTCCACTGACAAGCTCCTCTAGACTTCTTTGGCTCCACTTTGTTGCTGGCAGTCTTAGAATAACAGACGGTCTCGTGATCTTTCAGCGTCTTCTCTTTGGCGCTCAGGCTTACTGGGTATTGCAGTCTGAATCTGGAAGACTCTTAGTTGTCTGGATCTTGGTTAAAGAAGAAACTGCCTTCTCTTCACTTACTAAATAGTTTTAAAGTTGAGAACAATCACTCTTGCTGTCTGATTTCATCTGTTGAATCATTGAAATCTTGTCCAATGCTAAGCGCACTCAGTGCCAGAACATGGAGATAGTATAGGGACCCAGCCCTTTGAAAATCTTGTATTTGCTTCACATGGGGTTTTTGTTTGTTTGTTTGTTTTTGTAATTTGTAATTAGAGTACTCTAATCTACATGTTTTCTGAGGAACACTCCAGGAAATATCAAATATCTTTATCTATACACATATACACATACACGTATATATACCCACACTCACACAAAGCAGCAACCTTTTAAAAATTATCTATATAAATAAAGAGTACAAATTGTCTTATATGATATTCACAGTAAGTTGTTAAAATATTCAGAAAACTATTATATTTGGGACAATAACTCAAAGAAGTAATGGAAATGGGGCAAGGGATGGAAGGTGACAACAACAGCTCAGCAACAGAATGTACCAGCTTGAAAAGTCTGGCAGCAAGCTGTCTCCCCAGTTCTCTGCAGTAACTGTCTTTGGTCATTCAGATCCTATTTTTAATTTGCTGGCTTTTGTAACTACTAGTTTTCTTTAAGGGTGGTGAAGTGGACAGACATCTAGCAAAAATAATGACTCAAACTAAAGGAGCTAATAAATAATGGGGGTCAGCCTTGTGGCCAAGTGGTTAAGTTTGCATGCTCTGCTTCGGTGGCCCAGGGTTTCACCGGTTCGGATCCTGGGCACGGACATGGCACCGCTCATCAGGCCATGCTGAGGCAGCATCCCACATCACAGAACCAGAAGGACCTACAGCTAGAATGCTCAACTGTGTACTGGGGAGCTTTGGGGAGAAGAAAAAAAATGATTGGCAACAGATGTTAGCTCAGGTGCCAATCTTTAGGGGAAAAAAAGGGATTTCCATTTCATAAAAATAAATAAATAAATAAATAAATGGTGGAGTTCCAAAACATAATCACAGTAACTGTCACTTATCGAGCACTAACTATATGCCAGACCTGATAGCAAGTGCTTTATAGATTTTACCTCAGTTAATCCCCACTACCCTATGACGTTTCGTAGAGCATGGCTTTTGGGGTCAAACAGAATCTGCATCAGAACTTGTGCTGAACATCGCCTGACAATTCCTGAAGGTAACTTTGTGAATGAGCATCGATTTGTGTTGAATTTCTGTGTATGACATTAGACTGTGTGTGAATACCAGTTCCTACCAGGGCTCGCCTTAGCTTCACCATCATCTTTCTATCACCCAAATACCTGCAGTTTCTTTAGCCTTCTCATGGAGCTCATTTCTGAGGCACTGAATCATCTTCACCGTTCTTTTGGAATCAAGTCCAAATTCTCTATAATTCATTTTAGTTCAGCTCCAAGCAAAACACAGCTCCCTAATAGAGGCCTGTCTGCAACTGAGTTAAAGAGAGGGATTAGCATGTGCTTCTTGCATGCCATGTACCTATGCACTAATCCCCAACATGTCCCACGGAATGGTGTGCCGTCAATTTCCAAAGGAGAAGATGAGGCACAGAGAAGATGAATGCTTTGCACTGACATAACAAACTCAGTAGCAATTTAGCTTTCCCTTCCCCAACCTAATTTTCATTAAACACCAATACTCTGTCTCTACTTGTTCTCTTGAGGAAATGACAGCAGCATGCTGTTAGTAAGATTAGAATGAGAAAGATGTTGGCTTTTTGTTTTATAAGTTCATAAATAGTGTTTGAATTTTTATATGGCTAACAGTAGATCAACCTTAGGCACAATGCTATAACTGTAATGATTTGAACCACACTGAAGTAAAATAAAGTACAAATGTTATTTTACAAGCAAAACAACTCAGTTCAAGTTTTTGGTGAGGACTGTTTTCCAGTTCATTTGAGACTTTTCAACCGATGTCATCAAAACAACTTAAAACAGTATAGAAGAAAATTAATTCCTTAGTCACATTATATTAATGACCATTTAGGTTGAGTGGCCAAAGAAGGACAAAAAGTGAATAGAGTACAGAATTCTGGAAGTATTTGTCTGGATGCAGTTCCTAATGACATATTATATCTATCTTCTGCATTCCAGTGTTGTCTATGTTGGTGCACAGTGTCCACTTGCGTGGTAATTTACCTAGTAAAACCCTGTGTTCATAGTAGAGATTGTTTTTGAATGAGGAAGATGAAACTAAAATGTGTCTCGTGGCAGTTACATCTAAGATATCAGCAGAGGACTTGGCTTTTTCCTGGTCTTATGGTAAGTACGAAGAAGATACCCCCAAAGTTGGTGATTTCACTCAGCCATCAAAGAAAAGCTCTACGTTTGGACTAGCTTCCTTCTCCATCTCTGGCAACGAGTCTTTATAAACACTGTTTACCGCCATGCAGGTTGTTGTCTCAGTTACTGACTTAGCTTTTGCCTCTGGAAACCTGGCCTTTCCCCTATTTCAGTGGCATTACTCCCTGGAAGGCTGTCCCTGCATGGTGGTTTCCCTATGAGAATGAAAGCAGCAGCTTCTTAGTTTAGAAGAAACCTTTTTAGGGTTTCATCCAATCTGTCAAAGACCAAGTTTCCTTCCACAAACAAGCTAACACCTACCCATCACTGGTATCCCCGCTTCCCTCAGAAGAGAATCTAATGTAGTTCCTTGAGAAACAGGCCTTTCCTCAGAGAAGCCTGAAGTGCCTTAGGGGTCAGGCAAAGGGCTGAAAGTTCAGCCTCCAACTCCTCTGAGCACTTTGCCCTTGTGTCCAGTCTCTCAGCTATGGTGACAGTTTCTTGCTGACGTGGAAACTTGATCACTACATCAGTACATGGGCCGTCAAATATGTGACCCTGAGGTGACAGGCTCTGTGTTGTGCTACCTCTCTCTTCAGCCAGGCCATCCCCCTAAAGCACTGCTTTCAATTTATATTTATATTCTCCTTCCCTCCTTCCTGTTCTTTCACACGAGGCAGTTGACAATGGTAATAAATGTGGTCCTACTCAAGGATGGGGCTGTGACAGGCTCAATAAGGAGTGGACTGATTTGTTGCTTTGGGGTTGAAAGCTCAAACTTTCACGAAACAAAAATATTATATTCTAGGTAATGATTTGTGGCCTTGACTTCTGTTTGATTGCAGACCATAAATACTAGCAAACGGTACTTGCAGCATCTCTAGAGGACATTAGGAACATACTCAAGCTTATTTCATACAGCAATTACTGATTCAGTATAAGCATGGACATTATTTGAAAGACATTATTTTTCCCCAAATAGGTCTTTGGAGATAAGATTCAACAGAGATTTTCACACACTCCAACTTTATCTGTGTAACTCTAAAGTGTTCAAAGAAATCCAGTGACAGATCAACTACTGAGGCAATAGCTGGTGCCAATCGATACTCTGACAAGGATGTCATCTTTTTCTTTATCCTGTAATAACCAAGCTTCCCAACCTCAAATGTATGGCCTATGACTAGCATTATCCCATCAAAATCTAGAAACTACCAAGTCCCCTCAGTGTAAACTTGTTCGCTGGGCTCAACGGGAAACTTGCTCAAATCTGCTTGATTTCCTTGTCCCTAATTTCTTCAGTGGTAAAGTAGGAACACCTGCTTCAATGGAGAGTTTGGGCCTTGATCACACCATTTCTGTCTGCCTGCCTTTTTGGTTGTAGTTTTGTCACTATTCTTACCCCACAGATTTCTCTTGCCCCTTTGACCACCCCAAAGTCTTGGAGCCATGTGAATGAGATAGCATTAGTCACTTAAAACGAAGCCAGTACCAGCCAGAATAGAGAGGAGTGCCTTGTGAATAGAATGCTTCATTTATATTACAAAAACATTTCAGTCCCAGGAGGAATTTATTTATACTCTCTATACTTAGTACTCAGTGAATTAATTTATTTAAAGCAGTGAATTATATCTTTCCGTGATGCAGATTTGATCCCTGCATGGAAAAGAAAAAGACTTCTCTAAAAGCTTCTATTAAGTTATAGAAGTTGGATCCAAAAGATGCTATTTGAAATTCTATTGAAGGAAAGTCTCACAGCAGATTGGGGATGGTTTAGGAGCTACTTGACATTCATTATTACAGTAGGTAGCCACTTTTCCTTCCCTGTCTTGTTTGAGAGACTTCCCAGAAGATAGAAACCAATTAACTCTTTATTTTGGCAGTGATCATTCTAGGTGTTCTTTTAATGGGTATTATTCTTGCTAAATTATAGATGAGTTTGATAGTAAGACAAATGCCATTATCTGAGTTATTTATTCATGGGATGTCGTCTGTAACATACCCACACTAGTTTTTCTCAAAGTTTGGTATTGATCAATTGCTTTAATCAGTTGTACCAAGGGATGCTAAAAGACTCAGCAATCACAGCTTTGAGTATCAGCATCTCTCTCTGGGTCTCTGCCAGGCTAAGAGTGAAAAGTGCGGCTATTTTGAAGCTCTTGGTAACAAGAATACTAAGTAGAAGTGGATGGATGGCTCCTTATATTTCGATGGGAGTATATCGTTCCTCCAACTACCCACACGTGAAATCTTCACTTTGAGAATACCATCATATTTTTGTGTACACATTTTGTTCTATTGTGATAGTTGGAAGGACTGCAGAGAGCCAGCTCTGCCCTCTCTTAATGATAACCACATATCTCTTCTGACTTTGCTTTCAAAGCAGGGAACAAACTCTGCTGGCTCCCCAGAAACACATGGCCAAGATCTCAGGAGATAATCAGCATTCTGTCTGGAGGCAATTAAAGATGATATAGTTGAGACTCTATTTTTATTTATACTGTGTAATGAGCCTCCAAATTAAAAAAGTTATATCCTAATCTCCATTAATGCAAAGAGTTGCAGTCTTGTGAGTGCAGTGGTCCATATTAGGTGACAAATTTATCATTTTTACACTTTCTTTCAGTGCCAAGATTCAGCATTTTTCGAGGACAAGTGCTGATGCAAATAGCAGGAGATCTACCCCCTCTCTCCTTGTCCTACTGTGGAAGCGGGTTTCATTTGAGCAATAAGACCTGACAGACTGTGCATTTGTGGGCAATTACGGCACACCTTAGGTGGTATTAGAAAGCATAAGGTCAAAGATGGGGGCTTTAACTTCCTAAGAAGTGCAATAATGACCCCGCAATGCACAGCTTGGGCACCTTATTACAATTGTAAGGCGGAATACATTAAAATAAAGAAAACAAGGAACAAAGACATAAGTGGAAATTGGTAGATGGGGGTATGAAATCAATGTCAAACAATCATAAGTCTTTGTGTTCGGATGTCTAAAGTCATTCCCAAACGGTTACCCCTTTGCACAGATTTGCTGCTTTCTCACGTGCAATCAGACTGATTGTCTACAAAAAGCTTCTGACCAGTTTCTCCACATATTTTAATGAAGTTGGTAAGAACTGGAAACATTTTGTTTGAGAAGAGGATTTTGCCAAGGTCAGTGGCCAGCAGAGGTCTGCACTGGTTTTAGAGTTAGGCTGGAGGGCTGAATGGGACACAGGAAGTGGGCAGGGACAGAACCCGTCTGGGTCAGTAAAGTGCTGTTGAGTAACTGCTGAGAAATTCAAGACAGTCTGTATAAAGATAAACCCTGCGATAGGCAGAAAAATGACCCTCCAAGAGATAGCTGCCTCCTACACCCTGGAACCTGTGAGTATTACCTTATATGGCAAAAAAAGACCCTTTGCAGATGTGAGTAAGTCAGGGATCTTGAGATGGAGAGAGAATCCTGGATTGGCCAGCTGGACCCTAAATGCAGACACATGTTTCCTTCTAAGAGGGAGGCAGAAGGAGATTCTACACACAGACACACAGAGAAGAAGGCCGTGTGACCACGAGGCAGAGATTGGAGTGACACAGCCACCAACCAAGGAATGCCTGCAGCCTTAGAAGCTGGAAGGGGCGAGGAACCGATTCAGGAGGGAGCACAACATGCCGACACCTTGATTTCAACCCAGTGATACAAATTTTGGACTTCTGGCCTCTGGAACTGTGAAAGCATAAATTGTTGTTGTCTTAAGCCTCCTATTTTGTGGTAATTGGTTATAGTAGCCACAGGAAACTAATTCAGGTCCTAATGGGCTTGGGGCTTCCAGCATCTCAGGCCCCACCCCTTCCGTGACTATTCTTCAAGGTTCCATTATGGATTTATTTCTATACAATACTCTGTTTTCAAAGAATCCAAAAGGATAAAACATCTTGACTACCACTCAGCTGATTTCTCTCTTGCTCTCATTTTCTGAGGGAATCTAAGACAGGTTCAAAGCCTCGCAAAGACCACTTTTGTAAGACCACACCCTTCCTCATCCTTGTTACCCCCTGACCCACACAGCCAAAGTTCAACTTCCCTTTCCAGGCCCATTTCTTTCAGAGAATCTTCCTTGAGGCTCCTACCTGGGCGTCTCCTCCTTTCTCGAATAACTTATATCTATTTTAACCCTTCTGCACCACTTGCCATGGAGACACCTGGTTCTGTAGCCAGCTCTTCGTTGAGGGCATATAACCCCTGCAGAGGAAAGAACCTTTGTGTCCTCCA
This sequence comes from Equus caballus, assembly GCF_041296265.1. Lineage (NCBI taxonomy): Eukaryota > Metazoa > Chordata > Mammalia > Perissodactyla > Equidae > Equus > Equus caballus. Next base: position 15,911,261 of record NC_091712.1, on the reverse strand, counting down.
AGGTGCTGGGCCGGGATTCGCGGGGGCAGCATTCTTTGACTACTTTGAGGGGAGTATTTCTTTGAGCACACGTCCCTTGACTGAAGAACACAAGAACTATCTAGAGGCAGGTGTGCCGGCCCTCTGTTCCCACCCAGGCCTGGAATATCTAGAGTGTCCTACATGATGGGGAAGTGAGATCTTAGGCAACTTTATAGGTCAAAACTGGGAGACATCAAGCCCTAATACTTTCAGTAGGCACCAAGTAGGAGAAGCTAAGGGTCAAGATCCAGGAAGAAGCTAAAGGAATGGAGCAAGGTGGATACATTAAAGAGAGTTCTGACATGGGCAAGCAGAGTGGGGAACCCACAATTTGTGTGACTAGAACAGGCCACTTAAAGAAAGGAGGTCAAAAAGCCACAAGTGAATATAAAGGAATGAACACACGGCAGGCCCTGTTGCACACTTGCCACCTCTGTCCACTGCATTACTTCTACCCAGGAAGGTCCTAGTCACCAGGCACAGGGCCCATCAGGTTCCTTGCTTACTTAAACCTGGATGTGGTGCACTGAGGGCTGTCTACGGTCCCCTCAGTCCATCTCAAGCAATCCTTTAGACAAATCACTTATTTCATCCATGACCATACCTATTGTCATAGCAATTCAAGGATACAGGCATATTTCGTAAATAGTCCTCCCAGTGTACATTAGGGGTCAAAGTTCACAGATTTCTGCCCCCAGCTGAAGACTGAATTCCCACCTAATTAAAGTTGGCTAATCTCAGAGCACTCCAGTGTATGTCATTTATAAGAAAAGATTCTTCTTCCCTTCCCCTATCTGTCATGTGTTCCAAGACACTGCAGAGTCCATTGGATCCTTGAGTGTCAGAAATCTGGCTACTTCTTATTTGATGAAAGAATACAGAGTTGGCTGGACTTCTTACCCACATAGTTGGCATTCCTACACAGTGGCAGGAGAGGGGGCACTGTCCCTATTCAGGATTCAAGCAATTAGCTTTTTAAAATCCAGAAAAAATCCCTTTCTCCCAGGAATACTTCCCCTGAAGGTGTTTTGTTTCACATGCAATTTAGTAGTCTACTGGGGCGCAAAGGAAAAGAGAGATGTGTGTTTATTTTTTAAGCCTATGGTGAAAGAAAACCCATGAATATCTAGGGCTATCAGTTGAAATATTTTTTTAAGTATAGATCTCTCCTACCCATTTAGGTAACAACTGGGGCAGTTATAGAAAAGAACTGAATAATAATAATGATTATAATAGCTGGTAATTAGTGAGACTGCTCAGTGCCAAAGGCACTGCTCAGTGCCAGATGATCTCCTTTCATCCTTGCAACAGAAATTTGAAATTGGTACTATTACGAATCCCAGCTTTACAGATGAAGAAACTGAGGTCAGTGAGGTTAAGAGATGGGCCAAGGTCACACACAGCTGGTTCATGTGGAGTTGAGGCCAGATCCCAGCAACCTGTCTCAGGAGTATATGCTCTCCAGGATACAGGGGATAAAAAGATTTATACTTTTGTAGTAGGTATAAATCTTAGTCCATAAACTCAAGTAGTTTACTGTTCATAAATCAACTTAATATCATCTCTAAGCCCTTTTCCCCCTGGGCTGGAGGAAATAAAAGCTCACTCACTCTAGGGGCTTCTTCATCATCACCTTCAGCAGTTTGGAGCAGGGTTTGGGGAACCCTTGGTCATATCAAGACGTTGGGTAGGACTCAGTTCCTCTGTCTGTCTGGTGGCTAAGAGGCACACGGCCCCAGGCCAGTTGATGATCTCTGCTCTTAGCTTCCATGCCAAGCTTGGGGCCAAGAGTCCTGAGGTGCTCCCCGAGGCTCCACCTCCGCCAAGAGCAAGCAGCCAGTCCTCACTTTCCTGGACTAGGGAAATCTCAGTTGCTCTAAGGGAGATCAATCTCCCTCCCTCCCTCTCTCCCTCTCTTTTTCTCCCCAAGAGATATGTACAAGAAACTCTTTCTTGAGCCGCCACTCTTCTCAATGGTCTTAGAATTCTGACAGCTTTTGCTTTCTTCCCTGCTGCAAATTCCCAGCAGGCACAGATCTTGATATCTGCTTGAACAGGTGAAGGTAGGGGCAGAATACATAAAGAAAACTGAAGTAAATATTGTGAAGATGCCCCTGCCATATCTCCCTTCACTTATTTTCACATTAGTGGCATATGCCCGCTGCTTGCTCTTGCTTTCACACTCACACGCAAATATACCCCCACGTACATAATTTCCCAATCTTTTGATGTTTAATAACGTTTTTCTTCTCTTACCAGATAAAGCTTATATTCTCTAGGCTTTGTTTCTGAAGATACTGATGTCGTTATGGAAATACATGAAATATTCCTTTAGCAAAATTGTCAACAAATTGTAGATCACAGCTGATGCCCATGAGGTAGTAGGCAGTATATAGGTGATTCGACTAACTTTTTCCTGTATGTCAATTCATACCCACAGTACTTTTTAATACATCTTACAATTTATATTTAAATTTATGAATTATCTTGGCAGATCTGATTGTTTGGAATTACATTAATCTGTCCAGTTATTCGAATCTTTAGAAAGATTATTAAAAGAATATTTAAGTGTCTCATTTTATGGAAATTAGGAACACTGGGTTACAATTTAAATATATTTATTCAGAAAGTGGAGGAAAAAACCTCTATGGAAGATATAGTATCTACTATCTGCATTGGTTTCAGTATTGCCATATGCGGGTTTTTTAAAATATGTTGTGTATATTTTATCTTGTGTATAGCTCTCCACCACTAGTAAGTCCCTGGACTACTAGTGCATACAGGACACGTGGAGGGATGCTTTCTCAGTAGACCTCATCTTTAGAGATCATTTTATTTCCACAGTTTAGTGCCTCCTTACTAGAATAGAGCACTTCATAATTTTTTCTAAAGATTCTATCAGTCTTGATCCACTGTGCTAGGTGATAAATGACTGAAAGTTGGCCATGGAGGGGAAGTAAGCAATGAGTCATGCTGTCTCCTAGTAACCAGTCAGTAAATAGCTTCCGGCAAGTATTTTAAACTCCAAAGCACATTTACCTTTGGTATTATCCTTAGACAGACTAACCTAATCTATATCTGTGCTCTCATCCTTCAGAACTTCCATGAAGAGAGAAAAAAGTGGGACCAAGTTTGCATATGCCTGTTACTTCCTTCAAAACCCAAATGAAGACATACTTACACAAGGGGATTTTTCGCAACAAACCCTTGAAGATTTTATGTATTTGCTTGCCTTCAAATATTATGAAGCAGTTTTACTATATATTATTTTTCATTTACAGATATGTTCCTCTACATAACTGTTAAGCCAGTTTCTATTGATATGTGGTTCCATAATTTAGAACAAAGGTCAGCAAATTTTCAGAATAGATTGCCGCAGAAAAGGATATTTCTCATACATCCGTCAACTAAAGATTGCTTCAGACTAATTAAAATTTATGAAGGTTATTTAAAACATAAATTCTCCCAAAACGAGAGGTAAAAAAGGGGAGAATTAACCTGATTCACGTGTTAGACTGTTTCTTCCAAACATTAAGGGTCAGATCTTGTAGCGTGGCAGTCCGTATTAGGGATCTGGAGGGAAACAAGAGAGTTAGTTTTGGAGCACAGATCTCCAGAAGAGGTGGCCATGTGAGCTGATGTAGAAGGCACTTTAAACAGACAGGCAGCAGCAAGACAGCTCCAGGAACTAGCAAAGGAGAGAAATAAAGAGGAACGAGTAGGCAGGAAAGATGAGTGGCAGGGACATAAATGCCATTGCAAAGCATCTCAGAAGAACCTCTACTGTGTGATTGCAAGTCTCCGAATTAAACTGTAAGCCCTATAAAGGTATGATTTATTCTGTTTCTTTATTTTCTTCCAAAATTCTATTCGGAGTAAGCGTGCAGAAATGTTTGCTGAACAAATAGACTTCCACTTTAGGCAAAAAGAATAGACAGAAAAAAAGCACTAACAAGAATGTTTGGCAGATTGGTTAAGAGGCTGCTCTGGGATTTTACCAAGAAAGCTTTTGGCTTTTGGAAAACTTGTTTCAAAAGTTAGGCTCTCTTGGATAAACCAAATCTGCATCCTTCTTAAAGGCGTCTCTTTACATTGTAGTTTCATTTTATTAGCAGGGAAAATCCTAAAGTGACTGAGGACTTTTTGGTTAAAATTATACAGCAGGGCCAGTGGAGATGCTGGAGGTTGATGTCAACATCATCAGATTCCCTCCTCTAGATGGATCTGTCTTATCCCAAGCTTTGGAAGGTAATTATAAGGTTCTTGGCTTCTAAGTTTTATTACGAGTGATAAGAAATTCTCACTATGTAGAAGAAATTGCTTTGTTCAGTTTAATTTGGCCTTTTTATTAATAAAGCAGCAACCTGGTTGAGTATTTATTTCACATTTCAAACATGAGATTTTCAGTAAATGATCTCTTTAATCAGCCCCCAAATTCCATGAAGTGGATATTTCTTCTTCATTTATCACCGGAGGCTTAGAGAGACGGAGCAAATTGCCCAGTGTTACAAAACTAATAAGCCACAGAGCTGAGATTTGAACCCAAGCTTTTGTGGTTCTGAAGTTCACATACTTACCACTCTGCTATGTAGTTTCCCTCCCATCAGCTCAAACCTGAAGCATGGTGAAAAGGAAATTCTCATTAATCTGGTTAAAGAGCAGCTGTAGAGTTAGATGTCAACCACAAAATGGTTGATGATGAAAATGGCTCTGTTGGGAAGACTAGAATGTGCTGAATCTGGTGGTTTTCAAACTGTAGTCATCAGGCTCCTCAGAGGTTCTCAGAAGCTGCCCAAGCGGAGGCGGAGGTAGACTGGAGGTGCGACAGTGGAGGGTGCAGAGCTCCAGATTTGCTCCAGATTTTCAACCTCCTTTTCCAGAGATGGAAGTTTTCCTCCACTGTTTTTACACTAGAATTCTATATAAGATTTCACTTAGGGGAAGAAAAAAGGTTTACCATTCTGAAAAAAATGGTTGACAATTGCTGAGCTAGTCTAAATCTTTCATTTTATAAATGAGAAAACAGAGATCAAAACAGTAATTTTGCCAAAGCCACTCTGTTAAAATCATAGCCTCCCTGAGCTGGGAGCACCCTAGGTCATGCAATCCAACCATCTGCCACCATCAGCCTCCCCAACCTGTGGTCACCCGTGCTGGGCCCACACTCCTTCATAAGTGGGGGCTGATGCTCCACCAAATCTTCCTATATTTCCGATTCTTAGAAAATATTTTCTTATAATAAGCTAAAATCTGTTCTTCCATATCCCTAGGAGCCAGGTAGAATAATTAAAGTCATTCTTCCACAGGACAATGCTTTAGATATTTGAAGACATCTAACATATCCCCACTGAGTCCATCATCTCCAGGAACAGCAACTCCATTTCCTTAGCTGTTCTTCAAACAACATGGTTTCTTTCAAGTCTGGTTGCCCCATTTCAAAAAAGTGTCAATTTGTTTATATTTCTCTTTAAAGAATCAAGTGCAGAATTAAACATAAGACTTCAGTAATATTGTAATTCATTCATTAAATCTTCTTTTAAACTTCCATTCTTTACACAATATTATGTTAACTCCCTTAAGGTGAACGAGGATTGAGAGGCAAGAGAAATAGCATGTAGATACTATTATCTACGAGCTGGATTCACCCACCCAGACAAAATTCATGCACACACTTGCTCCTCCATTTCTTAAAAGGAGTTCACTACACTAGTCAAAATCACCCTAGTGGACTGGCGGTGAGTTCCTTCCTGAAGCAAGCCTTTACTCTTTGCCGTCAGCTATATATGCTCTGCAGATGGATTTATAGATTTGAAACAATCAGCTGACTATAGGGAAAAGGTGAGTCAGGTTTAGATAGTCCACTCAAGCCACATCCACAATGGCAGCTAACCTATCTGCATAATAGACATCAAGGTCAATCCATGGCAAGTTCATTTAAGAGCGTGAACCAATTTTAAGTATCTTTACAGGTATACATGCAAGAAAGATGATGAAGGAGAAAATAGCTTTAATATACAAAAAGTATTTTCTAAATTTTATAAAATGTATTATAGCTGGCCCTAACCTACCTCTGCTAATGGAGGAAATTGTTATGCAAACAATCCAAAACAGCAAGCAAAATTCTGTTAAACCATAGTTCTGGAGGACATTGGAATTTACAATAGCAAATTACCTTTCTAATAATAGGTGGTTTTGTTAAATACTAAAAGTGGCTAATGTTTCTTTGAGTTCATCCTAACTAATCCTGACTCATTCTGAGTGGCAAGAGAGTCAACTGGAAATTGAACACTTGCTGGAAATGATCCACCAAACAAATAATAAACCATATATGCTTAATCTAGACATGATCATATTCTACAGTCACTGCTATTTTTGAGCTGCTGTAAGCAATTTACTGTTCATTCTCACGTTGCTTTTCATTCAAGGACTTAAATGTGTTTTTTGTGTATCATCTTATTTACGTCACCACCGCCTTGGTAAATGTAATTAGCTCTATTTTGTATTTGGAGAAATTGAAGGTTTAGGACTGTTAAGGAACAATATTTCAGGAGAGGAAAGGGGTAAATTTCACAGAGAATATTTAGCAAGATTTAGAATGCTTGAATATTTCAGTTGGAGAAGACTCAAAGATCATCTCGTCTACCCCCTCATTTTAAAGACGAGAACAGTGACGTTAGAACCATGCCAATGTTGTATTGAGTGAATTTAAATGCTTTTCATTTTTATTTCCATTTCCTGAGTGTGAAATGAGAATACTTACACTAGCTTTTTTCTAATAATAGAATTCTCATCACTATTAATCAGAGTGAGCCAAGATGAATGGAACTTTGCGTCTCTGTCCATCTGACATCTAGCTAATGTGCACACCTGGCAGGACAGCACAAGGAATGCTGAGCTGGGGTTGGAGCCTGAGTCTCGCCCCTTCTAAGCCTACTTTCAGTAAACAGATCGCAGACATGTTTTTGGACCTCAGTGTCATCTTCTCTAAAATTAGGGGTTGGACTAAGTCTTTTAAATGTTCTAGAGTTCTAATGTGCCACGGTTCTCACTTTCTTTATATAATTTTTTCGAATGCATAATATATACATATGTTGTAGAGATGCAAATTCACAGACACTATAAAGAGAGAAAGGAAGCAGAAATTTAAAATGGAAGATTACGTTATATTTGACTGTATTTCAAAGCCAAGTGATCTCTAAAGAGAAAGTGGTTGATTCCATATTTTTTAGTGTTGCACTTTTTAACAGACAATAAATTCTGAAGCAACTGGTTCCTCCTGGGGTATATTCATTTTCTGTTTCCTTTAGAAGGTTTAAGGAGTTTCTGTTTTCAAATAAGCATCAAGTTCTCTTAGTTTGATATGTTGTGGCTACCCTGGCTCATGAGAGTGTTTGGATGTACAACTCTTGCAAGCAAAGAAAGAAAAGGACTGAGGTGCATCTCTTTGAATGTCTCTGTCAGTCAGCTTGGAGTCTGGAGCTGTAATTCTCAGCTGGCAGTACCACCACATTCCTCCAGTAACTGATTATGTCATCACAAACAGAGATTTATGAACTCCAACTCTATGGAAACAGAAGGCAGGATGAATTATGAGAAGTTCCAGGTTTGCAACACTTTCTTCAATAATTAGCCTAAGGTAGGGAGGAGGGAGAAATTAACCTCACTAAACTCCCATTTTACATAACCCAAATGTACATTGCTAACATCTGGCTGAGTACAGAAATTCATCTTGAGGTGATCCAGTTTAAAACCCATTTGTAAATTCAGTCTGAAGGCCTTCAAGTGAAAGGGATGAAGGGCTAGAAAACACAAAGCGGGGAGCAGGCAGCCCCTCCACGTGGCAGCCCGGATGGCTTGACAGGGCCTCTCCAGGGCTGATGGATGCATCTCTGAGATGGTCCACAGGTAAGTACGGAAAAGATTCGTGTTCCAAAAGGGAAAGGGACAGTTCATCACCACAGACATCAGCTTCTGCACTCTCCTGATGCAAACACAGAAAAGCCAATGTGCAGAGGCGATGGTGTCCCCACAGCCCCTCACTGGCAGTGCGAGTTTACAGACCACCGAAGGCACGGACTACACCCTTTACTTAGAGTGCCGTTACTCAGACACATTCCACTAGATGTAAAATTGTAACCAAATAGTCAGCATTTGTCTCCTCTTCTAAAGCAGCTATAGGAGAAGGTGTCTTGGGGAAAAGGCAATAGGAACCCATTAATCTTACCAATGAATATTTATTGTATGTCCACCATATGAGAGTCTATTATGCGACCCGGTAAGGAATAACAACTAAAGGATATACAGGGTGGTTCCAGCTCTCAAGAATCTTTCACTCTAACTGGGGAGGTAGGACACATGCACACAAGTAGAACCAATGACAGCAGGCAATGTATGGGAACTCCAGGTGAGAGATGGAGATAGGAAGCTGGACGGGAGCGCAAAGAGAGAAAGAGCCTGAGGGCAGTAGGAATCAAGAAATGTTTCCAGAAGTTACCTTTGAAAGAGACAATTCTGGTGGATAGAAGAAAGGGAAAGCCTAAGGGGAGCCATATAAATAGATCCGTGGATTTACCAGGAAGAAAAATAGGGAGAGAGACAGAACAAGGTGGGAAGCAAGAGAATAAGGACAGTAGTTTCTTGGGAAAATCACTTAAAAGTGTTGGGGAAAAGGGCTGGCCCAGTGGCGCAGCAGCTAAGTGCGCACCTTCCGCTTCAGCAGCCCGGGGTTCACCAGTTCAGATCGCGGGTGTGGACCTACACACCGCTTGGCAAGCCATGCTGTGGCAGGCATCCCATATATAAAGCAGAGGAAAATGGGCATGGATGTTAGCTCAGGGCCAGTCTTCCTCAGCAAAAAGAGGAGGATTGGCAGCAGATGTTAGCTCGGGGCTAATCTTCCTAAAAAAAAAGTATAAAAAAAAATTGTTGGAGAGAGAACAAGGAGGGATTCAAAGACAAGGCTGGAGAAGATACTGAGAAAAGAGGAAGAAGATGAATAGTTAGTAAGCACCTACTGTATACCAGTCACTGTGCTAGGCACTCTACATATGTTATCTCATTTAATCCTCCAAAAGTTCATGTGACCAATATTATTGCTCCCATTTTACAGATGAGACACCAAGGGTCAGAAGCATTAAGTCCATGGGGCCAGAAGTGAACTCCAGTCCTGACTTCAAAACCCATGCTTTTTCTATTATTCTTTTCCATTCCTGTATCCTTTTTAGGTGCAATTTCATCATCTATCAGAATGGGAGACCACACCAGATCAGACTAGATCACCTCTATGATCCATTTTAACTTCAAAGTACTGTAAGTCTATAATTCTAAACATACAAGAAGAAAGAACAAACAGAAAAGATTCTTTAGGACAAAGTAGGAAGCTGAGAGCTCCATGGACATCTGGAAGAGAATGTCAATAAGCAATTCTGACACAGAGTAAACTTATTCAGACTGTCTTCCCTGCCAACTTTCTTGTCCTTTTTGCTAACTAACTAGTGTCTGAGAGGTCCAGGCCAGTCAGAACTTTCTTGGAGGGGACTGCCCCCATCCATCCTAAAGACTACCCCAGAACCAAGTTAGGTCAACTTCTTAGGATTGCCTCAGGAGGCAGACCTTTTCCTGCCAAGGGTCTGCTGCCAACCTCCACCTCGTGGCCTCCCAGACCTGGCTGGAACTGAGTGGACTTTCCAAAACAGAGATGGCCAGAAGTCACTGGGGCCTTGTCTCCTGCATATCTCAGCTCTTCAGCAGATGACTGGGAAGAGTAAGGAATTCTAATGAGAGACATATTGAGGAAAGAAAGGTGTGAAACAGAGAGTGAAGTGTGAATCTTAAAGAGGAAAAGAAGAGTGTAGAAAAGAAAGCATCTCAGGAATTCCAGACAAAGTGTAAAACAACAAAAGAGCATACGTGTATAAACTTTTATAAATGTGTCAAAAATTACAAATTTGTAGGGGCTGGCCCAGTGGCATGGTGGTTAAGCTTGCACGCTCCGCTTTGGCAGCCTGGCGTTCACAGGTTCAATCCCAGACATGGAAGTAGCACTGCTTGTCAAGCCACACTGTGGCGGCATGCCATGTGAAATAGAGGAAGATGGGCACAGACATTAGCTCAGCGACAATCTTTCTCAAGCAAAACGACGAAGATTGGCAACAGATGTTAGCTCAGGGCCAATCTTCCTCACATACACACACACACAAAATTACAAATTTGCTCATGGTGATGGTAGGTAGAGTCAGAAGTGAGTGCCGGAGGTAAAGCAGGGTAATGGTAACAAAAAGTGTCAAAATACTCCACTTTTAATAGGGAAATCCTTACCATGGCCTTGGCCAGGACATATCTTGTTTCTTAAACTGAAAGAAAACGAGTTTGTGTGTTTCACAGACTTTGTACCTGTGCCCTGAGGAACTTTCGGCCACTCGAGCAAGAACTGGAGAAATTATTATGTAGTCCTGGGTCATTCTTCACTCCACTTGCCGTATGTCAAATATTTCTTTCTTTTTGAAATGTCTGCATTCTATTGAGAGAAAAACCTAGAAAAACCCAGGAATACAAGCTAATCAAGGCTCTTGCTAGCACAGTGCTGAGAGAGAGCACTCAAGCCTCTGAAAGGGGTATATCGAAATATTAAGACTAATAAATCAAAACAGACTAATCCATAATTTATCCTCTAAATGTTTTAAACTGCTGGGGGAAATGAGACATGAGACGATGGTTCTTCGTCTGGCGTGGACTCAGTGCTATATTTGTTTCCTCATCTCATCTCCCTTCAGTAACTTTGGAAGTTGGCTCCTAATGGCTGAGGCGTGCGATGAGATGGAACCACATTCAGCAAGGACCGACCTGAATATAACGAGTTGTTTAGGGACGTGGCCTCAGCTCGTTAGTGCCAATACATGCAGGAAGCCACATGAAACACCCTGGTGCGAATTTCTTTCTTATTTTTCTTTTTCCTTAATGGACATTTGCTTTGTCAGACTTGTATTACAGTGGAGTTATAAATATAGAAATGAAATATTGATTACATGTCTCAACTCATCCACAACTTGTGCGGATCACACAGCACACAGCAGCAGGGACCGAGGGGTGGGGCACGTGAGCACTTGCAGAAACTGAACTCTCTTGAATGGCTCTTTGGCTGAAATTCATTTTCAAAAACCATTTTCTCACTAGCCTATTTCAAGAACCGGAAGTAAGGTTTAGGAAAGACGTTTTCCCATGAAAATTAGGGCCCTGTCATCCTGCAGATCCTTTCCTTCCCACCCACAGAGCTGGTCAGTCTCCATTCATTTGGGAACCACAGGCATGCAGAATAACGATGGTTGCCCAGACGGTGGCTGGGAGAGGCCCACTGCCACCCAGGCGTCAACACAGCTCTCAGCTGCAAATAGCAAGCAAGCAGCAAAAGAATAACCAGGGCTTGTTTTGATTCCAAGCAGAATGCAAATAATGCATTCCCTAGACGGTAGGCCAAAACAACCAGAAACCTAAACAATGCGGGAGAAAGAAGTTTCAGAAGAGCAAGCAGCTAATGATTCCTCTCAACTTGTTCTGGGGCAGAAACCTTGTTAGTTTTTGATGGGTAACCCTGGTGGATGCCACCTTAACCACATTATAAAAACCAATATTTGGACAAATTCACATCAAGAGACTCCTGATATGATTCACTGAGAGGGACACGGCATCATTTTTGTGATATTCCTGCCCAAAATTCATCAGCAGAATCGAAGCATGAGGAAATAGCAAACTCAACTTGAAGGACAGTCTACAAAATAATGGACTTTCATTCTTTAAAAGGTCAAGTTCAAGAGGGGCAGGCCCCGTGGCCGAGTGGTTAAGTTTGCGCGCTCCGCTGCAGGTGGCCCAGTGTTTCGTTGGTTCGAATCCTGGGCGCAGACATGGCACTGCTCATCAAGCCACGCTGAGGCAGCATCCCACATGCCACAACTAGAAGGACCCACAACGAAGAATATACAACTATGTACCGGGGGGCTTTGGGGAGAAAAAGGAAAAAAATAAAATCTTTAAAAAAAAAGGTCAAGTTCAAAATAGAAAAAAAGAGCTAAGAAGCTGTTCCTGAGTAAGGATACTAAAGAGACACAAAAACTAAACGAAATGCATGATCTTGAATGGATGAAATTTGAATATGGACTGTGGATTAGACAATGGCATTATATCAATATTAAATAACTTAAGTTTGATAATTGTATTGTGGTTATGTAGGAGAACGTTTTCTGTTCTTAGGAAACGCACAATGAAGTAGTTTCAAAATGGATATGATGTCTCCAACTTAGTTTTCAATGATTCAGGAAAAAAAAAATCTATCTTTACCTATCTAGAGAGAAAGAAGAAAAGAGAGAGAGTGACACAGCAGATGGGACAAAATGTACAAAATTAGTAAGTCTGGGTAAAGAGTATAAAGGAGTTTCTTGAAACTGTTCTAGAAGTTTGAAAATATATCAAAATAAAAATTTCCATAAAAGCATCCCCAAGATTGAATCTATCAGATTCAGGACTATAATTATCAGCTTTTCCTTTGAGAATAAGACTTAAAGATCCACCAGCAAGGTTCCAGCTCCTCTGCGATGGAGGGCACTCTCCACTCTGTCTTGTCACTTGGCAGAATGCTTGGAGCAGCCTTCTGAGGACTCTGAGAAGTAAAGAGTAGCTGACAGAATGGGGAATGTGTCTGAACTCGAAGCACCACCGAACCAGCAGCGAGTTCACCATTTTGTTTCTCCTTCGGTGTATTCCCTGGCCTGAGCGCAGCCTGAAACCTGGAAGTGGGCCTCAGAATGCAGACACAGAGAGCTCCAGAAGACCACCAGTTCTGGCTTTAGGAGCATGAAGGGGAACTCAACTCTCAGAGAGAGCGGAGGAAATCCTCTTATTCTTTTTACCTTCTTTGTTTTTATTTTTTCTCTGTGTCCTCACACTCTAGCCCCAAAGCCATCCTGTGTCTGCAGTGGTGGCCTCTGCAATGGGGTCATGCTAGAAACTATGACTCGGAGGGAGGGGATCCCTAGAAAGTAGGGGCAATCCTGATTGCATTTTTTATCTGTCTGTCTTCCCATCGCTTGGCCCAGGATGCAGCATAGTTACAGGAAGTGCATGGTAGAATGAGGTAACTTAAAGCCCCACTTTCTGGCTTGAGGATGGAAAAGAGAGCCCTAGGGAACTGAAAAGTACTGGGGTGGTCATGGAGGGGAAGCTTAGGAAAGCCACATTTCATAGTTGTTTGTGAACTCCTGAGCTCCCCCTTGAGATGCCCCTGTCTGGATCTAGACCTAAACAGCAAAGAAAGGTAGACTTTGATAGCTGGACTAAGGGATAGACCACCACTCATATCCCAGACTGGCCTCTAGGTGGTCCACATGTGCCGACAGGTCTGAGTAGCACTGCAGAGGTTTTGAAAATCAAACCGAGATTGGAATGACAACTCACATAAGGATAGTCATAATGGAACCAATCAGATCGTTTGTCTGCTAAAACAAAAATATCAAGGTTCTCTATAGCATTTGATTAAGATCCAGAACCCCATAATATATTATTCAGAATGCTCACGATAAAATTCAAAATTATGTGACATAGAAAGACCAGGAAAATATCCCCTCATATGGAGAAAGACGATCAATAGATGCCAGCAATGAGATGACACAGATGTTAGATTCCACGACAAAGATTTTAAAGTAGCTACTATAAAAATGCTTGAACAAGCAATCAGAAACATTCTTGAAACAAAGTTAGAATAGAAAGCATCATCAAAGAAAGAGAAGATACAGAGGACCACATGGAAATTTAAGAACTGTCAAATACAGTAAACAAAATTTTTTAAAAATTCACTAGATGGGCTCAATACCAGAATGGATATAACAGAATAAAGATTCAGTGCACATGATGATAGAAGGATAGATATGCTCCGTTCTGAACAACAGACAGAAAAACTTCAAAAAGATAAAAAAGGGTTAAAGGTCACTCAATAGTGCCAAAAAGTCTAATATGCATGTCATAATAATTCTAGAAGGAGAAAAGTAAGATTAAGAAAAAAATATTTGAAGGAATAATGGCTAAAAACTTCCAAAGTTTTGTAAAAAACACAAACATAGAGATTTAAGAAACTCGGCAGGGGCTGGCCCTGTGACTGAGAGATTAAATCCGTGTGCTTTGCTTCGGTGGCCTGGGTTCCCCTGGTTTGGATCCTGGCGTGGACATGGCACCGCTCATCAAGCCATGCTGTGGTGGCATCCCACATAGAAGAACTGGAAGGACTTACAACTAGGATCTACAACTATGTACTGGAACTTTGGGGAGAAAAAAATAAAAGAAACTCAGTGAGCCCAAAGAAGACATAGCAGAAGCATTCTATACCCAGATACATCATATTTAAACTGCTGAGAACTAAAGACAAAGAAACAAACAGGAAAGCAACCGGAGAAAAATAATAAAATATTTATAATGGAACAACAATGCAAATGACTGTAGATTTCTCATCAGAAACCATGGAGGCCAGATTAGAAAGGAAGGAACTAAAACTCTCTATTCACAGATGATATGATTTTCTTTGTAGATAATCCCAAAGGATTCACAAAAATACCCCTAGAACCAATAAATGTTTGGCAAGATTTCAGAATAAGAGGTCAACACAGAAAAATTAATCATATCTCTACACAAAAGCCACAAACAATTGGAAACTGAAATAAATAAAACATATCATTTATAATAGCTCTAAACAAGAGCAGTATTAAGTATAAATCTAACAAAGCATGTGCAGAATCTGTATGCAGAAATCGCAAAACTCCAGGGAAAGAACTCAAAGACCTAAATAAACGGAGAGATGCACCATCTCTGTGGATTGGAAGTCTCAACAGAGTAAAGATAAACTGATGTACAGAATTAATGCAATTCCTATCAAAATACCAGCAGGACATTTTGTAAACATGGACAAGCCGATTCTAAAATTTATATGGAAATAAAAGTGAACTAGAATAGTCCAAACACTATTTACAAAGAAAAGTAGAAGGAATCATACTGCCTGATTTTAAGGCTGATTTTATAAAGCCATAGGAGCCAAGACAGTGTAGTATTGATGAAAGAATAGATTATTGATTAATGGAACAGAATCAAGAATCCAGAAATAGACATGCACAAATATGGGCTACTGATTTTTGACAAAGGGGCAAAGGCAATTCAAGAGAAAATGATAGACTTTTCAATAAATGATGTTGGAACAAATGAACATTCGTTTACAAAAAAATTAAAATGAACTTTGGCCTAAACCTTAGACTTTATAGAAAAAATTAACACCACATGGATCATAGATTTAAAAGTAAGAAGTAAAACTAGAAAACATTTAGAAGAAAACATAGGAGAAAATCTTCAACATCTAGAGTTATGCAAAGAGCTTTCACACATGACAACCAAGCTGGGTCCACCAAATTAAAATTTGACAATTGTCAAAATTAAAAATATTTACACTGTGAATGAAATTCAACTGTAAGAAAAAAATCCAATTTTAAGAATGGTCAAAATACTTAAATAGACACTTCACCAAAGAGAACGTAGTGAAGGTAAATAGGCACATGAAAAAGATGCTCTATATCTCCACATCATCAATCATTAGGGAAATGAAAATTAAAACCAAAATAAGCTAACATTACATATATATATTAGAATGTCTAAAATATTTCAAGTGCTGGCAAGCATACTGAGCTACTGGAACTCTCATTCACTGCTGGTGGGAAGATGGTCCAGCCACTCTAGAAAACACTTTGGCTATTTCTTTTAAAGTAAACATATACCTACCATACGATCCAGCAATGCACTTCTAAGTATTTTGCCCAGGAAGAATGAAAACATGTTCACACAAAACCTGTCCACAAATTTTATAGTATTTCTGTTCATAATTGCCATATTCTGGAAACAACTCAAATTTCCTTCAACAAGTGAATGGATAAATAAACTGTGGTACATCCATACAATGGAATCGTAGCATTGAAACGAATGAACTGCTGATACATGCAACAACTTTGATAAATACTAAGGGCATTATGTTGAGAGAAAGAAACCAGTCTCAAAGGTTGCATACTGTATTATTCCATTTATATAACAGTCTTGAAAAGATCATGTCTACTGACAGAGACTATATCAGTGATTGCCAGAGGTTGGGGGAGGAGTGAGTACAGTGTGATTACAAAATGATGATATGTGGGAGTCTGGGGAGACTAAGGCAACTACTCTGTTTCCTGATTGTGGCGGGGGTACCTAATTCTATACATGTGTTCAAATTCATAGAATCGTACCCAAAAAAGTCAATTTTACTGAATGTAATTTTAAAATTAAATTTAAAAAAAATCAACTGCAATTTACTTAAGAATAAATTTACTGCTAAATGGAAAGAGAAAATTCAAAAGAACCACTGACTGAGGATCAGCCTTTATGACATCGGTGCAATTCATTTTGTTGTCACATTGCTTTGGGTAGTTTGGAGAAAAGCATCCTGCAGCAAGAATTCAGTCATTTAGGAATTCAACAACCGCCACCACGCCCAAGTTGCCTGCTGGAAACAATCTTCTCAGCAGCTTGCAAAAGAGGAAGCTATCCTGCTCAGCTAGCGTGGGCGTTCTGCTGGATTGAGATATCAATTCCTACAGAAGAGAGGGCTTCCTCAGGTTATAGGGGCTGGAGATGTTTCAAACGGAGGTAATTGATGAGGGTGGGGAGTTGCCAAGGACGACCAGTTACCAAGTTTCCAACGCCCCTCACAAGATGGTATTAACTTAATGAGTTCCTCATGGTACAGCATGACCCTCACTCTTCTGAGGTCAGAGATTTGATCATGACCTTGCCTCTGAGTTGACTGGATGCAGAGCGTAGTGAAGATCCTTCCTGGCTCTGTGTACACCTACAATTGTGAGCTGACACTCTTTCTTAGAATCATCCAGTTCCCTTTGCTCGATTCATGCTCAACAAGCAGGCTTCTGGTAGTCCACTCATTTAGTCATTCAGTCACTATATATTTCTCAGGCACCTTCAATGTGACAAACATCACATTGGTGCTGGGCATACAAAGATAAATAATGCATATCCACAGCTTCCAGCAGCTCATAGATTTTGCTGCAGGGTAGAGAATGTGATGGCCAGCTGACAGGTACTCCAGGCCCTGTGGCAATGATTTTCCATATTGTGATGTCACAAGATAAGGTTAGATGCAGTCAGTCACTCTCTTATGAATTTGCTTAACAAAAATAATTATCCCTGAATTTTACTACACTGAGAAAAAGATTATGAAATCCCAGGATTGGACCCCAAACCCATAACTCCAATGAGGAAATACCTACCTGTGAGATTCCAGCCTATATCATAACAGCCTATATCATATCTAATGTGGTCTAATGATCTACATTAGACCCTAAAGGGCAGCTGCATTTATACTAAACCTACACCCAGTAACTTTCTCCAAGTCCCGTCTCTCCTTGTTTACTACCTTACACCATCCTTTTATTCCATTGTTCCTCCCATCCTCAGCAGCTAGTTCAGTGCTTTGAAAATGATAATGCAAATGAATTGTAATTTACGTTTATGAGAAAGAGGGAAGAGAGAGAGAGAAAAGAGAAAGGGGCTTAAGCCACTTGGAATTTGGAGATTTTTTAAAGGGCCTCTTAAGTAAAGCATATTTTTAATAGACTAGTACAAGAAATACACTTTTCAATGGAAAAAATGGGTTCTAATTTTGGCGCCACTTGTTAGCTATGTCATCTTTACAAGGTAATTATCACCCACAGCCTTGGTTTCTGCAACCACAAAGTGAAATGATTGGACTAGAGAATTTCTAAATCATTCCGTTATCTGTTGATTCTGGTATTTCTCAAGACAAAATCTCTTTACCTCATTCACTGTTTTTGTTTCATAGTGTTTCACCATTTTCTCTTGACACTCGCAAGGACTTTGTGAAAACTACTAGCACAAAAAACGATTTCCCCTAAACATCATATCATATATGTTTCCTATTAGTGCTTCTGACATTCCACATGTTTTCAAAGGTAATTGGAAATACTGGAGACAATTTAAGGGTCATTATTGGGTTAGCCAAGAAAATAGCTAATGATGACTTTAGCTACCGGACTATTCAGCCGATCATAGAACCCATTAGCTCAATTAAGTAAATCAAATAGGAAAAAACATTTAGACTTAAAAAGCCACCCACCACCACCCACTATTTGCCTGTAAGGCTTCTATTTCATGGTGAATTCAAATTATTTGTTCCTTCTATGAAGAGGAAAATGACCAGATCATCTGATTTACCAGATGGAGTGATTCAAGATCACTTAGCATATATAATTATAAGCCAAGAATTACATTAAATAGCAATTTTAAGAAAGCAGGTAAGACCAGAAACTTTCTGCACAGACGGGGCTCGAGCTTCCCTGGAGTGGTTTATGTCACTGTACTGAGGCGAGTGTCGGAAGGAGCGCATGATCTTCTCTTCCCTTAAGGGACTTTTTCCAATCCTGCAATGGACTGTAGGTTCAGAATTGCAGGAAGGCAAGGGACTAGCATTGAGATGAACTTTATGATCCCAAACATTCTAATTCTAGCTGTTTACAGCGTTCCGTTATTAAGTAGGCACTTAAGCTTTCAAAGACCAAGCCCTCAAGATAATGCTGACCGTAACTTGTAGTTTTTTATTATTCAAGTGGGCAGTTCACAGGATGTTTGAAGTGACTCGTGGTGAGAAAAGAATACCACTGCTCATATTATTTAATATTTATTAAGTGTGGTTTCTATATCCAGACCTCGCTATTGCTGGAGAGAGTTGGTCCATTGAATGAATGTTCAAAATTGATGTAGCGACTATTTCATCCAAATATAAATTCAGCAACTGATGTAATCAGTGGGGTGCTGGTAAATGTTTGACAATTGGCTTTCCAGTGCTGGGTTTCGTGGCGTAGACCCTCCCCTCATGGCCAACTGATATTAAGCTACCAATGCAGGGTACGGCCCCGTGGCCGGGTGGTTAAGTTTGTAGGCTCCGCTCGGTGGCCCAGGGTTTCGCTGGTTCGGATCCTAGGCACGGACATGGCACTACTCACTAGGCCATGCTGAGGCGGTGTCCCACATGCCACAACTAGAAGAACCCACAACTGAAATATACAACTATGTACTGGGGGGATTTGGGGAGAAAATCGGAAAAAAAAAGCAGAAAAAAAAAGATTGCCAATAAAGAAAAAAAAGCTACCAATGCGACGCCATCAAACTTGTACAACTGCTAGAAATTCAACAATCGGATCCAGCAAGTTGGAGCAAACAGTCCTACTACATAGGATGTGACTTAAGATAAGGAATAAGGATAAAATGGCCTGCACGTAATTGGAATTCCAAGGAAATTATTCTTAGGCAACACACCTAAATGCATACCTTTTGGCCAGCCTTCATCCCCAAATGGCAGAGGGCGTTGGGTGACTTTTTCAGAAGACCCCTGTGAAGGAGCCCCTTGCGAAAAGGCTAGATTTCAGGAAATCTACATTCTAAGTATCCACTGTTCCTCACCTGCTATGTGGGCAAGGCATGGGCAAGTCATCCCACTTCCTTGGAACTCATAAATAAGCAGGTTTCACGTCTGAAAGGTGTAAGTTCTCTTATATTTATGCTACCGTGTGTGCAATTTAGTCCAAAAGTCAGCTCAAGTGCAGATCACTAAACTGGGTGTCAATAGCCAGTGGGTCCTGAAACAGGAGTGATCCCAACCCAGACAGGAGGCAGGAAGTCTCTGTGCCTCCCAAGGGACGCACCAGCAACCTGATCTCTCCCGAGAGACCGCACTTGGGAAGGGGCAGTTCTGCTCTCTCCCAGGCCGTGTCCTCCCTTCTGCCAATGAGCTTCCCCTCATCTCAGCCCACCTGATGCTGGATTTAATGCCATCTTTGCTGTTACGGCCTAAAAAAGGTGACCTTTTATTCCCTATCCCCACTTTTCCTTTCCCCTGTGTGTCATGAGGCAGTCACGTGCATCTTATTTCGTTATTCATGCTGAAAAACTCATCGCTGGGAGCAACACAAGAATATCAAATTTGTAAAAATAACACATGATTTAGGTCTTCCAATATAATAACGTAATATAATGAAACTAGTCACTTATTACTGTCTACTCAATTGCACCTTAATATTCATTATTTTTATTGATACTTATCCATTTAAACATCAGTTCTGTGTCAGTCTAGTCAATAAATGTCTGTTGAACGAATAAATGAATGCGTGGCTGACGCGACATCTGTCTGAATGGAGGAGATGGCCTCTCCAGTTCATTTTCAGGCCTCAAGGGCTACAATACCTTTTTCCTATTTCTATATTTTTCTTTATGTTCTCTGTTTATTTCTAGAGAATGGCAAATAGCTTCTCACACTGTGGGGGGGATTTGGCAGGAAATTCGTACTCTTTACCTGTCAGCTACCTTCCAGAAATGCATGAACTGAGAGACTGAGAAAGTCAAAAACACGCTACGCAATTGCTAACAGTTGGTGGAGCAGCAAGTGCACTGGAGTGGGTGGCATTTGTCCCTATTTCTCTGCTCTGCTCTGAAGCTTGTACAACAGATGTACTGGGGGCCCGAGAATGGTGGTGCTCATTTGTGGAGGTGACAGAGCTGGAAAAACGCACAGGCCACACTAGCAGTGGCAGCACAGGGCCCCAGGCTGCTGACCTGGTCCTGCTGGGTGGTTTTTCTTCAGCAACATTTTTAACCATTTGCAGTGCTAGAAGCAATGGCCAACATTGCTAATTGAACATTTCTTTATAAGGCCAGAACTAGAATGTATGGAACTTTTTGAAAATACTGTCATTTTATATTTATTTCTGAGTAAAATTTAACCTCCAACTTTAAAAAATTAGCATCCCAGTAACCTTTTGCGTTATTGCTGCTGATCATAAAAGTGGCATGAGAGTATCATAATTCTAGTATTACTAATTTTTTTCTGTAATCAACCTGATACCTTTTTATATGTATAGTATTTAATACTTTTTCTTATTCCTGCTTTTGTTTTTATCTCATTATTTTATTTTTGTTTGGTTCTCCTTTCCATCATATAAACCCACACCTTATATTCTAGCTTTCATATTTCTCTAAGCAAAAAAAAATCTTAAGAAGTTGTAAGAATAACCATCTACTAAATACTAACATACGAAATACATTCTTCCCAGGATCTTATGGGATACTTCCACAATAAAGATGGTAAAAAAGAATTTCCCTGGGGCCGGCCAGGTGGTGCAGCAGTTAAGTTCGCACATCCCACTTTGGTGGCCCAGAGTTTGCTGATTCAGATCTCTGGTGTGGACCTACACACTGCTTATCAAGCCATGCTGTGGCGGGCGTCCCACATATAAAGTAGAGGAAGATGGGCACGGATGTTAGCTCAGGGACAGTCTTCTTCAGCAAAAAGAGAAGGACTGGCAGTGGATGTTAGCTCAGGGCTGAGTCTTCCTCAAAAAAAAAAAAAAAAAAGAACAGAATATCTCTGCAAAAGGGGCAGTTTCCTTACAACTATCAATTCAGAGTTAATCTTTAATTTCATATTTTAATCGGCATGTATATTTGGTTTCAATCAGTTTTCTGCTCTTACTTGACCAATAAAAAGTTGAAATTCCAAAGATTTTTGCTCCCCAAAATTAAAAAAAATGGGAAGCTATGAAAGATGCAACATTCTGACTTCTTAAAAAGTTGGTAGCGAGAGAGACAATGTCTGTTTCTAATTACACAAACCAGTTAAGAAAAAGCACTTTAAGTCAGCTGATATTTGTCCTTTCATTATTTATGATTTAACCTAGCTCATCTTTCTCCTTTGACTACTTACATGACATCTAATAACTGGTCTGATTGAATTTAAACATTTGCAGTGGGCTGCTTTCGGCTCTGTGTGTGTGGAACCAGAGTCTATAAGAGTCACATGTTTCACCAACAGGAGTTTTATACTTTTCATGAAATACTGTATTGTGAAATTTCTCTATTTCTACCATTTTGATTCTCTGCTTACTCCCACAAAATAATGCAAATTAGGTCAGTAGTTATTGACAATATTGTCAATTAAGACAGTAAAATCAGTATTAGAACTACACACGCCCGACCTCAGATGATATATTTTATTTTAGAGGAATGTTTCATCAATGACAAACCCAATATTTCTACTCATAACCTGGACTCTAGATCATGGCATAGAATCTTTAGTTGAATAGAACTTCAAAAAAATTACCATCATCATACGTAATCTCTTCCACTGCTTAAATGGTCTCAAAGGCCTTAGAACTGTAGCTAGTGCAGACCAAACCACCAAAGACACAGCCCTGTACCTCAAGGTAAGTCCTTGTCCCCCTTCACACAGTGAGTTCTCTCAGAAGAGAGCAGTGCTAGAGACAGAGTAATTGGGAAACCCTTCATGACTGGGAAGCCGAAAAGGGAGCAGGCTGGCAACGACCAGAAACAGATTACTTGGGTCTGGCCTTGGAGCATGGCCTTCTTCTCTCTCCTCTGCACACACACTTGTTCACTGTAGGGTTAGGGTTTGGGCTGGCTTCTACCTTGCATTCCTCTGGAGCCGTGAATGAATTCCCAAATGCCAGTAGGAGTCTCTTTTCCTCTTCATGCATCATATTTGGGGAGACAGCTGGAAATATTACTCTGTGTGCCATGCGCACCCACTCAGCCCAATCTCTTGTTCACGGAGTGGAGTAAATGGGTAATCGTCCTTCCATCCTTTACCTATCCTGGTGTGTGGACAATAAATTTTCTCAGAATTGGTGTAGAATACTACACTAATGAAAATGAAAAAAAAAATGGAAAGAAAATAATAAAGTCTGTGTCTTTCAAAAAACCTAACTTTTGTATTCTATTAGTAAGTAATCATAAAATTTTAAAGCTGAAAAAACAGAGATCTTGAAAGAATTGCAGGAGTGAAGATGAGTTGCCTTGGTATAAAGTAAAAACACTCAACTTAATATCAGTAGATACAGGCAGGTCAAATGTCTTATGAACCAGGAAAGTTTCACTGGAACTTATATGACTTTTATAGGTCAGTTTCCTGAATGTCAAGATGATGCCTTACAATGAATCTCCAATAGGGATCAAGCTTTGAGTGTACAGAGCAGGGCTCTCCAAGTTCTTGGCAGTTAGAAGCCCCATTGTTATTTAGTTTTTAGACGTGTCTCACACATCTAGAGGTGCTTTTCAAGACATTTAAAAAATTTAAACTGGATTCAAATGAAATATATATTAAAATGAATTCATTGGAATTGAGAGAGGAAGTTAAGGGAAAATTTTTACTCTGATTATGGAGTGTGTATTTTTTTTAATAGTTAGCCTGTATTCAAGTATAATTAGTGTAATAAAAAGCACCCTTAAAAAGAAGAAAGTAATCCCTCACATGAGAAAATACTATGATATTTATACTTTGCCTCCATCACTGTGCTTTACTCTGAGTTGACAGTATAAAAAATACAGAAGCAGAATAAAGAAAAAGAACATGAGTTGCCCCAAATCTGCAAATTAACATTGACTTAGGAACTTTAAATCATTCGTTAGACAATTAGATTCATCCTGAGATGTTTTCAAACAAATGAAAACTGGAAATCTCTGCTATAGCAAAAAAAGGTAAAATAAAAATGCAGAGCATATCTAAACAAAGGAGATGTTTCTGACTGAGCAGAAAAGTTCTTAGCTTGGCATTCCTCTTGGATAGACTCGCAAGAGTGCTCTTTACGAATATGAACCTTTATCTTGATCTGACTGCTCACTGAGATTCCTCAGTTAGACACCAAAATACCTTCTTTTGGTCAGTTAAGCCAGAAACCAAAGGACATCCAATATTACTGTCGTTACTTTTGCTAGTAGAAAGATGGTAGAATTCTGGGGAAATTTTAGTCTTGCCATGACGGCTAAGATAAAGCTGAGAGCTTAAAAAACTATGGGACACTCCAAAAGATATTGATATTTTGGTCTTCCAAGCAACTAGTAGGCTGTTTTTAAATATTTGTTGAAGGAGAAAAAGAAGAGAGGAAAGGAGAAAGGAAGAGACAAAGGAAGCAAGGGAGGGAGGGAAGAAGGGAGGAAGGAAAACTGATGGAGGCCAATATTTACTCTAATTACTTTGAATGGAAACGACAATTTTGAAGTAGGCATATTACCACCCTCAAAGTAAGCAAGGTTCTTAGGTCTGCGTTTTCTATTCTATACCCTAAAAGCATATTATGTGCCTAGTGCAGGACCAAGAAGAACTCAAGGGTATATCAATAAATGTAAATGATGCAATTTATAGAGATGAAAAACTGAATACTTAGAAGATGTACTCTAGATGCTTTAAAGGAAGGTTGAATTTATGTTCATTTTTTTGCCCCTAACATGTGCCGTTTTTGAGGTCTTAAAGTCATATATGTCTATCCTAGACTAAGCAATCTCATGAGTTTTCAGGCAGTGAGTAAGAAAAGGGGAAAAGGAAGAGAAGGCTTGTGAGAGAAAAATCTGTGGTTGGAGGAGTGGTCAATGACAACTTAAAGTAACAGATAAGATAATACAGGTAGTCTTGCAATTATAGAAAGATCAAAGAACTCTATACATCTTGATAAGCAAATGCATCTAAGAATCTTCAACCGGGAAAGTCTGTTTCCGCTCATGATACAGTAAATGATGCCCAACTAACTCTTCCATTGTAAATAACTATAAAACCCAACTAAAAATATGAGGCAATTGTTTCAAGCATTGGGAAACAGTCAGCACAAGCCTGCTATCTCTGAGAGAAGAAAAATTTACAATCATTCCAGCTCTTGGCCTGGGGAAAATTTCCTGACAGGTATAGAGAGCTGGAGCCCAAGCAAAGCATGGTGATCTTCCTGAGCAGAGGAAATAGAAATCAAGTTTAAGCCATTTAAAGTCACTAGAATCTATGAGGTAGAACACTGCAAAGGACTTCTGTGCAGTGGAGTTGATCCCAGAAGTTTGCACGTGGTTTTCCCACAAGACCTTGACTGAAGGTTTGGCTGAGTATGCACAAGGGGAAGCTATGCATGGCTTACCAGGTATCAGCCATGGAGTAGAAAGTGGAATTGAGTTACTGGAACTTGAGCAGTGCCGGGAGATACTGGAGTTCCAGCCCAGTCAGAGTGGAAAGACCTTGCTAACACTTTGGCAGTCAGCAGACACACCAGAAAAACACTCTTTTTAGGAAGAAGAACCATGCACAGAGAAAGGCCTACTCCAGACATGCGCTAAAATAGTCTGAAATGAAACCAAGTCTGCATGAGTTCAACTTGATTAGTTAGTAATTAAACTGCCTACAAGTATAGAAATCAATACTTTCCAGGAGGAAGGTGACAGAATCCTTAGACTCTAAGATGTATCATCCATGCTGTTAAGAATATAATACAATTTCTAGACATGAAAAAAAACACAGAAAAATGGGCCAATAGTCAAGAAAAAAGCAGATAATGGATCTCAAGATGAGTCAGATGCTAGAGATAGTATACAAACATTAAAGCAGATATGATAAACATGTTCAAGGATTTAAAGAAAAATATTGTCATAATAATGAATTGTTAGAAAATCTCAGAGAGAAATGGAAAAAAAAGAGGAAAAGAACAAAGGGAATTCTTGAACAAAAGACTACAGTAACTTAGATTTTAAAAAGGTGTCAGATGGAATTAACGGCAGGCTGAAAATGAAAGAAGAAAGAATCAATAGACTGAAGACAGATTGATAGAAATGAGCCAATCTGAAGAATGAAGAAAAACACAGGTGGGGGAAAAATGAAGATCCTTATAAATCCATAGCGCAATATAAAATACCTAATTTGTGTATATTTGGAGTCCTGGAAGGAGAAAAGAATGATATTTTAAGAAATAATGACTTAAATATTCCTAAATTTGATGGAAAACATCAAATTACATATTCAAGAAGCTCAGTGAACCATAGGAAAAGTAAACTACACTAGGCACATTAATTATAGTCAAACCCACATTACAGAAATAAGCTAAGTTAAAAAAAACACTTCACCTACAAGCGAGGAAAAAACATGAATGATGCCTTACTTCTCATGTAAAACAATGAAGTTCAGAAGACTACAGACTAGATTTTTTAAATTTTAAAAACAGAACAAAATATAACGAAACACATCAATCTAGAATTCAATATCAAGAAAAAGTATCCTTCAACAATAAGTGTAAATAAAGACATTTTCAGATAAATTAAAGCTGGAAGAATTTATTCTGGTAGACCTGAATTATAAAAAATAATAATGGATATTTTTAAGGCTGAAGAGAAATGATACCAAATGGAAAACTGGGTCTACAGGAAAGAATGAAGACCACCAAAAATGGTAAATGGATGAATAAATATAAAAGACTATGCTTCCTTTTCCTTCTATAATATCCTAAATGACAACTCAAGATTTAAAATGAATATAATAATATTGTAGAGTAGATTTATTCAGTATGTAAAAGTAAAAGTAAGACCACATTAACACATAGATTGAGGGGTAAATGGAATTCTACCGTTGCAGGTGTATTATATTTGTAAATTGTGAAAGGAAAAGAATTAGGTGTGAAGTGTGAACTGGAGAGCCAGAAGGGGAAGTGTGTGGTATTAAGTATGAAGTGGTATGATGCTGATTCAAAATAGCCGTTGATAAGTTTCTGATGCATTGTTATCCCTTATTAATCATTGGAAAATAATAAAAACCCAATCATAACCATAATTACGTTAAATGCAAATTATCTTAATGCTCAAATATAAAGGTTGAGATAGAATGAATTTAAAAAATGGAAACCCAACTATATGAGATACACCTTAGATATACAGATATGGAAAGGGTTGAAACTGAAAGGATGGAAGTACATATATCACGAGCACATAAGCAAAATAAAGCATGCGTGGCTATATTAACGTGAGACAAAATTGACTTCAGGAAAAAGACTATTACTAAAGACAAAGAAGGACAACTTACACTGATGAAAAAAATCTAGTTCATCAGGAATATATAACAATCTTACAAGCATATTGATCTAACAATAGACTATCAAACATGTAAAGCAAAACCTGACAGAAGTAAAGAGAGAAATAGACAAATTCACACCATAGTTGGAAATTTCAACATCCTCTCATGGTAATTATTAAATCATATAACAAAAAAACCCCAGTGAAGATACAGAAGGTCTAAACACAATCAACCAATCTGACTTAACCGACATTTGTAGAACACCATAAACAACTTTAGAAGGTACATTCTTTTCAGCTGTGCCTGGTTCAAGATAGATGATACACTGAGCCATAAAATAAGATTTAATCAATTCCAAAACATTGAAGTCTTACACTCTATAATCTCTGACAATAGCAGATTAAATTAGAAGCCAGTAAGATAACTAGAAAAGCCCAAAATATTTGGAAAATTAGTAAGATATTTCTAAACCCATGGATTAAATTTTTAAAAATACAAGTGAAAATTTCAAATTTGAGTTGTTCAACATTGAAAATACAACACTTCAAAATTTTTAGGATGTAGCTAAAGAAGAGCTTAGAGTAAAATTTATTAATTTAAGTCATTTAAAATGATGCCTTATCAGAAAGAAAAGAAATTAAAAGCAATAACCAAGTTTTCACCTTAGAAAAAAAGACAGATAGTTTCCATTTCTCTGTGAGAAAGAATCAAATGGAAATTCTAGAAAACAGAAACACAGTAACAGAGATGAAGATTGTCTTCAATGGGCTCATCAGTAGGCTTGCTTTGGACAAGGAAGGAATTGGTGAACTTGAATATAGATCAATAGAAATTCCCCAAATGGAAGTGAAAAAGAGAAAAGAATGCGAGGTGGGGACAACAAGAACACAGCAACTGAGATTTTCAGACAATATGAAGCAGTCTAAAACTTGCATAATTAAAATCCCGGAAGAAGAGAAAGAGAATGGGGCTGAAGGAATATTTGAAGAAATAATAGCAGAGGATTTTCCAAAATTGATAACAAATACCAAACCACAGCTTCACCAAGAGAATGCCAAACAAGATAAATACCGAAATAAACACACCAATAAAACCATCGAGGCGTATCATATTCCAAGTGCTGGAAACTAAGACAATAAGAAAATCTTGAAGGCAGCCAGAGAAAAAGAGATGCGTTACCTACAGAGAAACAAGGACAAGAATCACAGCATTGTCATCAGAAAACATGCAAACAAGAAGACAATGGCACGGCATCTTTTACGTGCTGAAGGAAACTGTCAATCCAGAGTTCCATAACCAGTGAAAATAGCCTTCAGAAATGAAGGAGAAGTATTCTCAGACTAACAAAAACGAAGGGAATGAATGCATTTTTGATAACAGACCTACTTCATAGCAAATGTTAAAGAAACTTCATTAGGCAGAAGGAATATAACTAAGGTCAGAAAGTGGGATCTACACAAGGAAATGAAGAGTATTAAAGAGGGAATATATGGAAGTAAAATATAATTTATACTGTCTTATTAACTGCTCTAAAAAGGAACTTTTCAGAAAAAATAGTAACAATGTATTGCATGTTTATAGCACATGTAAAAGTGAAATTTATGACAATACTGCAAAGGATCAGAAGGAAGGATGGGAAATACACTGTTATACAGTGCTCACCCTCCACGTGAAGCAGTATAATTTATTTGACGTTAGACACAAATTATTTAAAAACACATGTTGTAAATCTGAAGATAATCACTAACAATTATTTTAAAGAAGTTAAATAATTCACTAGAGGAGATGAAATTGAATTATAACTGCTTAATTAAACCTAGAGAAGGCAGAAAAAGAAAAAATAAGCAAAGAACAAATGGAACAAACAGAAATCGTGATACCAAAGATGGTTGATTTTAATCCAACCGTTCAAAAATCACTAATTGTAAATGGTTTAAACCCACTAGTTTCTTTTCTTGGTTAGTTTGACACTGAAGATTATATCCCACGTTATTTCATTTGTATGACATTCTAGAACAGGCAAAACTAATCCATAGTAAAAAAGTCAGGGCAGTTATTTCCTGGGGCAAGAGGTTCTAGAGGGATACCAGGAAACTTTTGGGGGTCATGGAAATGCTCTAGATCTGACTGAGGTGGTGGTTGTATGGATATATAAGTTTTATATAGATAGATATAAATATAGATAGATATTTAAATAGATAAACAATTAGTATAATAATATAAATATATATTTGTCAAAACTTATACAATACTTTCAATGTGTCAATCATATTGTATGTAGATTATATCTCAATAACCTTGATTGAAAAAAGAATCCGCTAGCAGAAGAGAAGCCACATATCCTTTAATTTCCTACATCCCTGCTGGCAGCAAATCTGTAAATCTGTTCATACCCAAATTCAAAGCACCAGTCTCATGAGCCTTGGCCACATTGGTCTTTTCCAAATAATTTGTCCAGACCCCTAGAATACAAAGATCAACTCTCCTGTAAAACAGGAAAAAAAATTAATGACAGACAAATTTAAAATTTTGTGTTATTGTGATACATTATACAGTAAGCCTGGCCAGCAGGAATGCTGTTTGCAATCTGGAGATAAAAATGTATTTGATGTTTTCTATAGACAATGGTATTTACCAGGATTTCATGCCCTTTCTATATTTAGAATCCAGTCTTTTAATGACTTTATCTTGATGATTATATAGGAAGTTCTGTCTCTACAATCTACAAAATCTTTCCAAGAATTTACATTTCATCAATTTATTACACATTAAACACCATTTGTTGCCATTTTACATTCCACCTGATTCCGAGAACTGTTTACTGTAGATAAACCCTTCAAAGTTTTGATAACTTCAGAGGAAAAAATGAAGTGGTAGACTGTGTACCTTGTCTGAAAGACCAACTGGAGACATGAAACCAGCACTTAGGGGGACTCCAGAACTACATGGAACTTCCCGCTCCTCCCTGGGGTCAAAGGAGGAGCTCTGGCCTGCTTAGTCCTGGGGATGAATGTTTCCGGGAGGAGCCAAGTCATCAAAACTTTCTCGTGGGTCTCATCAAAAATCTCTCCTTTAGTGGGTCTCTTCATTTCTTTGGGATCATGGCTGTAAGATCAGGAAGATCAAGCAGTCAAGTAGCCTCTGAGAAAAAGGCAGTAAGGAGGAGGAGCTGGATGTTCAGTCTTGATTCTGCCTTCAGTCTTCAGGTAAAATATTCTGGAGTTGTCTATTTTCTTCCCCAAACTCACCTTTCCAGAAAAGAACAGGATCCCTGAGTGAAGCTGCCATCCCTTGTGTATCATCTCCTGGGAGACAACACAAGGGGCAGTGGTAGTTTCCTAAAGTGGAATTCAAGGTTTGGGGATTCTGGTTCAACAAGACTGTCAAGGGCCAGTGATAAGGGCTGCAATGCAGCTGATGCCAGGGCCTCTAAATTCAGGGGGAGCGCTGCCTAGAGAAGCAAGGGGTCCAAGAAGGCTTTGCAGAGAGGCAGGACTGGAGCTGCATCCAGAAGGTACTCGGCTGCAGACAAGTTGGGTTGAGGAGAAGATCATGGGATATTGAAATAGGGCCCAGGGGTATTTGATTTTGCCTAAAATTTCAATTCTGCTAAACATTGCAGTGGCTGCTAACCCCACCTTATGCAGTTGGAATGTGTTTGTCAGTGATGCAGACTCTTTTCTATTTGCTGCTAGAAGGGAACATAGTTATTGAAAAGTCTTCCGTCGTTGTTTGATCCCTTGTCTGTAGCCTTTGAAATGATTTTAAATCAACTTCTTTCATGGTGATTTTGGAGGGAAGGAGGGCCTTTGAGTCACTCTACTTCTTACCTGAAGGTACGGCCCACCCTTTTGTTAATGCATTTTACTGATATTTATGGAACAATTTATGCTGTCTAATCAACAAATTAAAACACTTATTTTTGCTTTCCTCAATTCAGTCAATTGTTAATAATCATGTTGTCATTTTTTTCCAGACTTGGCACCAAAACTTTATTCATTCTCCTTAGAAATTCTGTCACCAACCTACTATAAAAACTGTCATTATCTCTCAAAGTCACACTCCTGACATCTGTTAAGTAAAGGTTTATTTTACACTTCAAAAGTCAATCTGCACAGCTGACTAAATCCTTCAGAATTTTAAAGCTTGCTCTTGTCAAATATTTGGGAAAATAAAATTTGCTTTTAGAAAAATATTTAGTTTTCATAGAAAGGTAAATACTCTTTATTTATTAAAAAAATTGTTTCTTTCCCTGAAAAAGAAAAAAAAATCTTTTCTTATCAATTGGTTTTCAGAAGAAAGAAAAGAAATTGGAATAATTTCTGTGTGTTTTATTTCAAGCAACACACCAATTTCTTTCTTCTAACACCCCTGAAGGTTGAATAGGTCATCTCAGTTCCGGACGAATTATTAGAAAGAAAATCCCAGCAACATGACCGGCCTTGAGAAGGAGGGAAGACACTGCCACTGCCTTCTCCCTGAGCCTCTGGGGGCCCCTCCAGCCTTTCTCCACAGCCCCTGCCTGACAGAGCTGGATCTGAACGTGGCTCTCTGTGCTAAAGATCCTCTCTGAGCCCTATCAATCTAAGGGACGAATCCTTGCTTGCCTCTAATGCCTGTGGAAACAAAGTAAGAGAACAAATACCTAATAGAGGATCGCTCTGTCTTGGGCTTTGTGCTGAGAACTTTCCACGGGCTACTTCGCTTCATCTTACAATAGTCCTACAAGGTAAGTATTGTCTCCAGGTCTCAAGTCAACGCTCATGACTTGACTCTCAATCTCTGCTGCTTCCCAGCAGGCTACATAACACCGTGCTTGATCCTTTCAATAATACACCTTTTTTGTTGTTATTTGGCATCTTAACGATTCTAAGCTTCAAACTTTCCCCTAATTTCTTTCCTAAATTTGTGAACCTGTAAATCCTAACTGCACTTTGTGGTCTAGAAAGATTTCCAGACCAACTGTTCTGGGGATGGCACCTTCTTCCTCCTGTGCATCTACTATCTAATATCAACAGTGGCGGGTATGAGTGCAGAGTTTACAAGTATAAAGGGAGTTCACGTATAAAGCTGAAACTTGCTGCTGCTTCGGACACAGAAGCTCTGAAATCTGTCCTCGCTTCCCACATCCCAGGTTCTGCGCTCACTGCATGGGGGATAGAAGGAGTAACGTGCAAGAAATCACAAAACCTGGTCTCTGACACTTGTTCTGCCATTAATTAGTTGTTTCACATTGAAAAATATCACTCTAATTCTTCTAACTCCATTCTCTTTTTGGTGCAAAAAGGAGAGATGATAGTTCCTATCTCTCTGGTTGCTATAAAAACCAAATGAGTCATGTGGAAGTCATATGAAAGCTATAAAGGACTTTTGGTGACACTCAAATTCATTCTTATTGGACCTTGGGTAGAACTCTTCCAAGCTTCTGCTGTCCTTCAGTTAAAGATCTCCACCTTATCACGGTTCACCAGTCAAGATTCTGTGCTCCAAACAACTGGAATTAGTTCTGATGAACTTAAACAGACAGAGGGAGCTCTCTGGAAGATGACAGCAGGTTCACAGAATCCCTGGGTGGCATGGGAAATAAGAAGAACAGAGAGGGTTCTGGAGACCAGATGGAAGGAACAATCTAGAAGGACAGGGCACCAGATAGTGCTGTGGTCACTGCTTGATGCCACAGGATGCCATTGCCATGAATGAATTCTAAACTCTTTGACTTTGCATTTCTTTCACCAGATTCAGAGCCCAGGGTGATCCAGGGTGAGTGACTGGATGAATGAAGGTCCCAGGACTATGTCTTGATGCCAGAGGAAGGGAGAAAGAAGATCTCTCTCCTTCATCCCCCAAAACAGGAGAATATTGCTGTGGGTACCACCGATGTCATGCATAGTGAGAGATGCCCCCAAAGAGAAAGAGGGGTTGGATGCTAGATAGTGAAACCAAACCAAACACAATTCAAAGCCATACTCACAACCTCCTGCTTGATCTGGCCCTGCTCCACTCATGAGCCTCATCTGGCACCACCAACACCCCCAACACCCATACTCTATTCACTCCTGTTATCTCATTTCCTCTTTTGCGCTAATCTCTTTTCCACCTCAAGGCCCCCCAACTGCTGTACCTGGAATTCTCCACCATTTTCTACCTTCTCCTTCAGCTAACCCCTCCTCAGCCTTTAAATTTCAGCTTCAATGAAACTCCTATGGGAAATAACTTTTCTGGCCACCAACACCCTTGGCCAAATCTAGGTTAGACCCTCCCCTCATTGTATACTCTCATATAAACATGTGCTTCTTCTTCATTGCACTTATAATTAAATAATCATCAGCATTATGTCTGTCTCACCCACTAGATTACAAGCCTCGTGAGTATAAGGTCTTTATCTTATTTGTACATGTATCCCAGTTTCCAGTAAACACTCAGTAAATATTTGTTGGGTGAATGAATAAGTTAATAAATAAACGTGCAAGGACATGGTTACCAGCAACCTGAGACCCTCAACATTTCCATTTTTCCCCTGGATGTTAGCAGGCATGATCTTCTCCTCCTTCCTGTGGTGCTGTGAGATCCTAAAGCACGTCATCATGAACTTATTTTTCTTTGTATTCTTCTTGTGGCGTAATTCTAAGAACATTGAATAAATGGATCAACAGTTGGAGGAATGCATGCATGAAGTAGTTGCAGTGAAAAAGCTCTTTCTATTATTCCCCTCTGAGTCCTCTGGTATGTCTTAAAGTCTTTTTGCTCCTTTGAGCTAGGAGACAAAATGAGCAAAAGCATCTTCTTTTATCAACTGATAGATATGGACTAGATTTTCTGTAAAGTAACACAGTGGTTAAAAGTAACTTTAAAACTTCATTTTCCCCTCTTAAAGAGCTTACTGTATAGTTAGAAAGACAGGTCAATATTACATGAAGAATTAAACAAGAAAGGTTGAAGACAATGATACAAGATAGCAGTAAAGAAGATGTTGTGTCATGGTGTATCATTAATTGCCAATAGAGTACAGACAAGAAGACTATTCATTATGAAGAGAGTGAGGTTTTAGCTTTTAGAGAGGCCTCTTTTTCTACACCTGACTACTGTCCATCCAGATACGTAAACTCTTCCCAAAGGAATTGCACCTTTTAAAAATCACTTCTCCCCATCCTTCTTCCATCCCCTCCCTGCCGCTTCCACCTACCCAAGCACACTTTGAGAAGTGCATTCTGGAAACCATTACCTGTCTATGCTCTAGGTTTCAGGCTAAAATTCTGTCTTTCCCAAGAAACTCTGAATGTGAAGCATCATCGACTCAGAGGCCCCATAGCAGCTACCCTGCACAAGATAATTACAAAGGGAGCTGCAGACACAAATGGTGACTGGTTAGGAGTGTCCACTTTTTGGTTTGGCTAGACAACTAATTTATAACAAATTGTAGGAGTTGCCATTTTTCATCTGGTTTTGTTAACTACAATGGGCCTATCATTAAGAAACTTTGATTCTCTCCGTGCGTATTGGATACTCAGCGTGGGGGTCTTTATTAGGAGCTTGGGTCAAGTCTGAAGACAGACTGGCCAGTTTGAATTCTGGCCCTGCCACTTTCTAGCCATGTGTCTTTAACCTCTTTAAGACTCAGCTTTCTCATCTGTAAAATGGACACCATAAGAGGATTCCCCTTGTAGGCTTACTGTAAACATTAAAAAAGAGCTTGCCCATGAAGGCTTAGCGCAGTATCCAGCACAGAGGCAGCATTGAGTAGATTTTAAGTCATTATTACAGTTGCCCAAACCTCTTTGGCTGCCTTAGTTGTTGTGTGCAAGGATACTTTTCCCAGCTTCTTCATATCCCTCCACTCTTTCCCACCGCACGTTTCATAGAGAAAATTTGTGATTGGACAGAAGAGAGCTGTGAAATTGTCCCTTTGCATGGAAGCCTGCATGGTAACAAGCCAATGTGAATCCTCCACAGCCAACTGTAGCACAACGCCTGCTGATTTCAGCTCAACTCGGTTAGCCTGACTTGCTGGTGAAATGTGTATGCCATTAGGAGTAACCTTGGGGACGGGAGACACAACGCGAGTCAGAGGAAGAAGTGTGAATATTGCAGAGTGAGTATCCCGCAGCAGAAGTAGTGTAGCTTTGAGATGGCTGCCGGGGCATTTAGGACCATATGACAGAAAGTGTGCCTCACTCACCCTGTCTCTGTTCCATCTCATGGGGCTCTGGTCAGCGAGGGGGCCTCTCCCTCTCATCTGTGATGTCGCCAATTCCAAGTCACAGCAATTGTCTAGAACGATTACTCTGCTGTTTTGGTAATCAGCAGCCCAAATTGCGCTCATCTCAATAAGATGAGAAAAAAAATTCCCAACTGTATCACGGCCTGCAGCAGAGTCTGAGCGAGCACGCCAATCACGAGAACAGTTCCCACCTGGGTGAGGTGGCGTTCAGGACAACAAGCTCAACTCGGTTAGCCTGACTTGCTGGTGAAATGTGTATGCCATTAGGAGTAACCTGGGGGACGCGAGACACTTTCGGGCAATTAGAGATGGTAGCTCTCCTTTCTCCACACACATTAAACTGTGTGTGTACAGCTAGGGCAGAAACGCTGGGCGCAAAGGGGAAAAAGAGACCTGACACCTGCTTTTAATTAGCTTCTCCTCTGACATTAGTGGTGTCTCTGTCCCCCCACCTAGGCCCTCTAATCATTTCCTACCACAGGCAATGAACATACGTCCCTCCGTCCTGCTGACAGGCACCTGTCTGCACAAGGAAGCAGAGCCGCTCCCCGCCCCTCCCTCCCTGCCGATCCAGACGTTTAAGCTTCAAATTTCAATTCGGCCCCTGGGTCTGAGGCCCGATTCTGAACAAGTTGGCATGGGGTGGGTTCTGGTGGTGTACTTTTTAATTGCATTATCCTGGGTGATGAAAATCTTTTCATTCTTCATGCATAAAACGCATGCTGCATGGGGCACACGCTTCCCACCGTGACTTTGAGCCAGGGCCTAGTTCCCTCCCAGGGCCACTCTGTCAGCTGTTCTAAGATCTTTTGTCATCTCAGTGCTATTAATTGCCCTTGAGCAGCACCAGGCTTTTTAATTCAGATTTTCCTAGAACAGTGGGAGGGAAAATGGAATGATTGTAAAGGGGAGTTAATGTTAATTGCTAATGGAGGTAGAAGTTTTTGTTGTTTAAGACAGTCCACTACGTTTTGTAATCTTGAAATAAAGAAGCAGAGATTGGATAGAGAGTTGCAGTCCAAGGACCTTCTCGACAAACCACAGGATTGGGAATGAATGTGATTTCCTTTCTATCCTTGTTTGATTGAATCTAATTGCCCCACAATCGAGGTATCCAAAAGATCTCACTCAAGTCAGAAATGCAGAAGATGCCTGTGAGGGCCACAGAGTACATGTCCTGATTTCAGAGACTCAGGGGGGAAAAGACACAAAAGTTCTACTCGAGAAATATAAAGGAAAATTTATAAAAAATTTCTCCTCTTATAAAACCTTAGGAGATTTTACATACCATCTATATTGCTGATGGCGGGTGAAATAATAAGGCATTAAGGAAAAACGCCTGGCCTTTTGGGAGTCTTGGAACAAAAAGTTGAAGGATCAGGCCCTTGATAGGCCTTAAAAGAGCGGGCAAGGAATTTTAGCATCAACAGGTAAGTCAAACCACCATCTTGATACCAAGAGAAAGAAGTTTTCTTTTTTAGACAGAATTATCTTTTTAACCATTTCTACCATTAAAATGGTGTTTTAATTATGTTCATAAATGTATTTTTACCTAAATTTTGGTATAAAAATTATCTTTTAGGCAATGTTTAAAAAACTCCAAAAACCTTTGCCTTGTGGTAGATGAATATTCCTCTTTCCTTAAGCAGCAGTATCAAAAATCCAAAGAAGTGTCGCTTTTTGTTCTCACTGAACTCCCATTCTTGACTCTTCTGCCCCAGCCCCACCTCCACCTCACCCCTCCAAATGAGAAGGTGCGAGCCCCTCCATCACTCCGTGGCTTCTCACCGCCACTTTGGAGGCCACAGTGTTTTCTCTGAATCTGTGTACTCTCTGCAGGAAGCCGCTCTACGCGGGCACCTCCGCTGCAGGCGGCCCAGTGTTTTGTTGGTTCGAATCCTCGGCGCGGACATGGCACTGCTCATCAAACCACGCTGTGGCGGCGTCCCACATGCCACAACTAGAAGGACCCACAACGAAGAATATACAACTATGTACCAGGGGGCTTTGGGGAGAAAAAGGAAAAAATAAAATCTTTAAAAAAAAAAAAAAAAGACCTACTTCCATCCCGGATGCTTAGAATTCTCAACAAATGGGCAGCCCAAGGAGTTATTATTACTATTCTTTTAATTCTCTGGTATTGTTAAAAACTCATACATTGTCCCACATGTTGGGCGCCTACTCTGCACAGGCACAATTCTGTGGCATTGTGGGA
The DNA here is from genome assembly GCF_041296265.1 of Equus caballus. NCBI lineage: Eukaryota > Metazoa > Chordata > Mammalia > Perissodactyla > Equidae > Equus > Equus caballus. The sequence continues at coordinate 15,873,842 of NC_091712.1, read as the reverse complement.
AACACAAACATATAAATATAAGGTGTCACTGAGAGCCTTTGACCGCTCAAAGTTGGAGGGGTTTGCATTTTGTTGTCCAGCCTGTCATATTTCGAAGACAAGTTATTTCTGGTCACTATGGAAGACCGTAAGCATCATCACGTGCGAGAGAACCCTGGGAAACGTCTTTCCTGGGACAGTCAGCCAACAGGCCAAGAATGACAACGTATACCTGATTCTGCCATCTGCTAAAGAGTTCTATAGAGATCCGCTAACAGGTCCCAGCCACTGCCTGCCCTTCGAGGTAGGGCTGGGTTTGAGTTCTAGCCTTCCATTTCCCTGTTGGGTGACCACAGGCCAGTGATCTGACCCTTCCGAGTCTCAGCGTCCTCGGCTGTGTAATGGGAAGAATGAGCCCGGCACTGCAGGGCTGATTTAAACAGTAAAGTGAGACTAAAGCTTTTAGGAGTATGCCTGGCACATAGTAATGCTCAGTAAACGTCAGCCAGGATTGTATTAGTCAGCAGTCTCTGTCACGACACTGTGGCATCTTAGGCACAGTGTCATACCTAAAATTAGAGGGACACTTTGGGAAGTGAGAGGGAGCACTCCTCCTAATTATGCCAGGACAAAGGCATGAACTGGGACAGTCCCAGACCTCGCTCATCCTCCCTAAAATCATGTCCTACTTCTTCAGCATGGGTCATGCCTGCAGCTTTTGGAAGTGGCTGCTTTCACCATGACCTCGCCTCTAAGATGGCACAGGTCGGCCTGATGAAAATCCATCCACTCTCCATCCTTCTCCCTGGGACCCCACCTAAGAAAGCCCAGCCACTCTGGCGAGCTGACCGACCAGCAGGCTCGAAATGCTACAATGTCCTATTGCCAATGCAAAGGGCAAAACCATTCACCGTGTCTGGTCACTGGCTCCTTCCATCAAGATAAGGCCCTCTTCAGTGGGGAATTCTAGCCACAGCAGCACTCCTGGCCACCCAAACACCCAGCCCCTCTCCACCAGCCTGCGGCCGCCACAGCACTTAAAGCTGCAGACAACAGACACTTCACAGAGGGGATCAGTGTCGGGTGAGAGCAGAGCCACTTGAGAGCAGGCAGGGACAAAGATGCTCTGGTGTTCAGAAACTGCTCTGCCCTCCAGGGAAAGGTGAGCGAACATTTTGGTTGCAAAGTTCTGGTATCTGCCCACGTGCCCCTCCTGAACACAAACTCCTGTTCTTTTTGAAGCTGATCTTCACTGGAAAAAAACCCTGCAGTTCGATTTACTTCTTCTTTGTTCTCAGTGGTGGCCATACAAATTCACCGTTTATAAGGTGTAGACCGAAGGAAAAAACACCTCTTTCTGACCATTCTCTCAGAGAAGTCCTTAGGGACTTAGAAAAAGTAAAATTAAATCAAATTGTATTAGTTAAGCTTGAAATTGTCAGACTGGAAGAGAGTTTGTAAAATACCGTTTTATTTCCTTTCTTCCAGAGAGATAACTGGTGCAGCTTTGTTTAGTCCATACATCGCATTTTTTCCCGTGTCCTCTGTGTTCCTTCAACTCGAAAATGCGAGTTAATAATGCCTGCCACAGCTGCCTCATGGGATTTTCTGTGCAGATTGATAATAATAAAATAACACAAATAATATGTGGTATATGGTACTTTACAGTTTATAGAGAAAGTGCTTTCATTTAATCTGCACAGTGACCCGGTGAGGTGGGTAACATGAGAAACTACACATAATGTGGGCTGAGAGCATCAAACAGCCCAAACAGCGAGCACCGTGCTTACTGACGGCGTAACTGTTAGGAATGATGACGACAAGATCTTTCTCTGGTTCTGGTGTCTGGTTCTCTCAGGAGGAGGAGTGGGAACAAAGAGTGGCTGGAATCTCCTGTCAGCAGCCTGAATACTTCTTTCAGCTACCCCTGGGCATCGCAGCCTCAGTATTTTGGCTTCCCAAAGCAGTGGGTGACCCGAGGAGCTGTGTTAGGGCTGGCTGAGGAAGGATTGGGACAGTGGGTCCATTTGTCTGTGGCCACAATTCCCAGTGCAAGCCCTGTCTGTATCATAACTCTGCCTGGGAGGTTGTGAATGTATCCAGCTTTATCCCCCTACAGTTGGCCTCACTGCTGCCTGCCTGTCCAGCTCACTGCCTGCCACAGAGAGAACTTAGTCATCAGGGGCATCCACGGTCAGTGACACAGAGTGGAAATCCACTTCCAGCATCAGTCTAGGAAGCCAACAGTAGCACAGCCCTTCTTCCTGGGAGGCTCAGGAGGGTGGCTTGGATTCAGGAGTTAGTCAGATGTACAAACAACGTCTCTTCCATCTCTGTTAAACTTCAGAGATTAAACTTCCAAAAGTAAATGAATTTTTCAAATGACCACTTGAATTTCAGATTAAATTTCCAATCTAAAATTTTATCCCTTCATTAATGCCAGCTCCCTCCACCCTGGTATAGTTGTTCTCTTTGGTCTCTGGTATCACTTCTTCGAGGAGCTTTGTGACGTTCTCTTCCTGGGCTCCCTCGGCGCGTTGGGGTCACCCCACTGCAGTAGCGCAATCACTTGTTTTCCATTTTATCTCCTCCAGGAGACTATGGCTTCCTGAAGGCAAGGACTATGATGTCTTCATTTTTCTATTTCAGACAGGTAGCATATGTCTAAAAATATTTTTAGAACAAATCAGTAAGTTTAATGAGTTAATCAAAGCAGCCCACAGAGGAGAGAAAGTAGAACTGAACAGTTTCCTGGCTTGTGTGTGACACCATGACTCATAATGCCCATTCAGATGACTATGTTTGCCAGAATCAAAGCGACTGAAATTAATCCCTCACCTCAAAGTTACCCCTGCTTCACCCTGTTTTTATACTACAAAGCATCAGCCCTCAACCAACAACCTTGAAAGACTATTTTAAAAGGAGGTTGGGAGGGTGCGTGTGAATGTTGAATAAAATGAACTTTTTCTAACCTGGTTTCTTTGGTCCCATGAGCACAGAACTGGGCACACTGTGTTTGCTGGCTGGAGCTTCTGGCTCACACTGGCAATCAGGCTACTCACGTTGATGTGGCTGTTGAAGGGCATAAGTGGACACGAGGCTGTCAGGACACAGTGCAGAGGCTCTGGGTGTGAACTTCTATCAACCAGGGCCGAGTATTAGTGAGTAATCTCCTGGTTTGATAAGCACTGTCTGCTGCTATGTGTTTCTAGCACTCATCTTCTATCGCATTTCAGTTATTTTAGACAAGCCCCACTTTGCATGATTGATCATTATTTTTACTTTCATGAGGTTTAGGTGGGTGGGAAGAAAACCACAGCAGAAGAGCATGGCAGGAAGTTTCCTTGCAAAAGATTCATGTATTACCTTCAGGTTATGGCTTCTTAAAACCCAAATTCTTAAGTGTTCTGAAGTTAAAAGCTTCCTATTCGCCACAAAGTTGAAGGAGGATGATTTAGCGTGTGTTGTTTCACAAGCACAGTTTTATACTTGGCCTTCTTTAGATGGACGAGTCTTTAATTTTCACTAGGGAAAGTCATTATTGGAGAAGTAGTTTCTGGTTCCTGACAGAGCTCATTTGAGAAATGAAACTGAGGAATTATACTTAAAATGTACAGTCTGCCACTTCCCCAGAAATGCTCCTGGTTGGGCACAGGGTGAGAGAGGGACTGAATCAGCCAGATCTGGAAGTTGTGCTGGGCTCTTCTAGATCACTTGGAGGGAAAAATAAGGGAGTAGTCATAGCCTGTAAACTTTCCCCTTTATTTCCTCTACTTTCTTTCTCAATAAATAGATTGAGATAGAAAGAAACTTTGAATTCCATTAATCTAATCACAATATTTTATTAATTTTGTGTTTATGGCTACCATTTACTGAACACTTACTGTGTGCAGGCATAACATGTGTACCCTAATGAGCCAGGTACTATCATTGTCTCTATTTCACAGACGAGGATGCTACAGCTCATATACGTTACCTGCTTATGGTCACACTGCTTGATACCCAGCAGAGCCAGGATCAAAACTGAGGCCCATCTGATGCCAAAGACAACACTGTGTACATTTCTATGGCGTTTTCTGTCTCGTTTAGAGGATGGAGCAGAGGACGTCCTTAAGTGTTAAAGGACTTGTTCTAAGTCACACATCATGTTAGTGGCACTGCTGTGATAAAAACGCAAGTCCCTGGGCCTACGTGTCCCCTGCCACTATAGCACTGAAGTGTTGTAACCTGACTCGGCAACCATACAACCCTAGAGCTTCAATATTCTGAGCAACTTCCAATATCCTATAATTTTTTACTTTTTAATAAGAATTCTTTTCATCCTATACCTCAATAACGTGGTTTTACAGATCTCATTGTTCTATCTATAAATTCACAATCTAGAAGTCATTTTATTTTGTAGATCATGTGTCTTAATTTCCAGTTGGAAAATATGACCACTCTAAAGAGTTGCCCTACATATAGTTTTGGGACAAGAGTGTGTGTGATAGATGACTAGGCTACCCTAAGCATCATCAGAGTAGGCAGCACTCAGGTGGCAGAGGGGGTTGAGGGACTCTGAAAAGACTGACCTCATGTAGTCAGCTCCATTCACCTAAGGTCCTACCCAAGAGTCTGAAATTCCTGGCATTGGAGTCACTTCTTTGGGTTAAGGTATATCACCAATTAAAACATATATGCTACTGTTGATTGTCTATAAATATCTCACTTCATTGTATTGAACCAGATAGCTAGTTGTCTGGGAAGAGGCTGAAAGGATGGGACACAGGGGAGATAGGTCTCAGTTTAAGACAGAATTTAGGAAAGAATCAAGGCAGAGGAACACAATACCTGGTGATGGTCAGTCCAGATAGAACGACGCCCAGTGGGGCACTTTGAGTTGAGGCAAGGTAGCACTGGCGGAAGAGAGTTTGCCAGGAAAAAAAGTAATGGTTCCCGTGTTAGCCAAGATACTTTTAGGAAATATTCATGAATAGTTTGGGTAGTCAGTGGATGACATAGTACCAAATACTCAAGGCAGAGAACCTGAGAAAGGGGAGAGGGGTCTAACATGGGAGATAAGAGGGCCTGAAGACAAACCCTGCTAATATGTTCATGAAATTGCATTACTGACCCCAGGTTATGGCTTCTTGAAAAGGCAACCTGGTGCCTATCACATATGCCCCACAAGAACTCAGTCTACATGACTTCCTGCATAATAACGGCAGTGGGAGTTGAGACACTGACCCACTGAGTCTGTAAAGGACCATCAGCTCCCTGGGTCCCAGCTTCCTCCCTCTTCTGCAAAGCAGGGCTAGCTGCCACAGCATTCTACAACTCTCTTTCCACTGCCTGGCCTGGCATCGCTACAATGTTCAGTGTTTACCTAGAAGGGCTGGTGGGCACTTCTGAGGGAAGCAGGTGAAGAAAGGTCATGGATGTCACCATACTCCAGTGTCCGTATCTGCCATTACCACATCCATCCTTCACCTGAGCTTTAACCAGCCACATAACAAAGAACCCTGCATTCCCATCAGATGAGTCTTTACTTATTCTAAGATGTGGATGAACACAACTCAAACCAGAAATTAGGTCCCAAGAGTGCCTTGCTGCTAAATTGGTTGGATAAGTAGCAAGTGCCGCAAATCAGCCCTTAGGGAATTTAGAATTTGAGCATCATGGTGATTATCACTTGATGGGAGAAGAGGGAAAGGATGAGATAGGAAACCAAGTAACCTATCCCTGACCTCCTATGGTTGAGTAATCAAGGCCAATCACAAACTCTTGGTGCGAAAAAGGTGGCTTTGCTAATCATGGTGTGTAGAAAATTATATTTTGGCTAAGGAAAGCCTCTTTGGCACACATTTTGCCTATTGTGCGGGCTCCGGGGGAAATTATGCAATAAGAAGAGATGGAGCTCACAGGAAGTGAAGTGGCTACCTCTGTGCTCTGCACCCTCCCATCTCAGACTCCAGGGAACTGCTGCCATTTTCTAGGTCTGCCTGCACCTAGGGTAGCAGCTGGCACAAGCACCCCCTTCCTTAAGTGAGCCCAGCCAGTTAGCCCTCACGTGGCCACCCTGGTTGATATGTGCCCCTTGGAAACCATATAGGTCTATGGTCCTCTAATCGCTCCCATCTCACTTGGTGGAAGAAGCATTTTCAAGAACTCTAGTTTCACTCTCAAGCCAGAGGCCATTTCTAAGGTCCAAATGGTGTGCACCTCTCTGGGTCAAACAGAGCATTTGGTTGCTTTCTTCAATAGCTCTTCATGAAACACTTGCCTCCCAACTCTCTGTGGGAGAATCTAGCTCCAGAAGATGGCAGATCCTGGGCAGCTCCTTCTTCCACCTCCTGGTTCCCTGCCAGTGGTTCCTCACTGCCCTGCTGGCACAGGCTCGGGACATTCAAACCAAGTTTAATAGCAGCCTAATGTCAACAAAGAAAATTAGAAAAGTTTTGGTTTCTTTTTTTTTTTTTTTTGCTGAAAAGACCAGCAATACAAATAAAGAAATATATAATAGCATTTTGAAATCAGACATCTAATGAAAATAAATACTCCGTTCTTTCAGAAAGTCCATGTTACTAAGGACCCCCTGCTTAGATGATGGAGATTGCTTGGTTCTCAGCTATAGCAGGGCAGACATGGACAACAAAAGGGTTGGGTAGCTTTCTTGCTCCTCTGGACTGAAGTAAGGAGAGGATATCAGTAAGGAAGAAGCAAAAGAGATTGGGACCAGCCCCAGCAAAAGACAGACACTGCCAGCTCCTCTCTCTCTGGCATCTTTGTCCGCCCTTTGTGAGACAAGCGATGCCCAGGAATTCAGTGTGAAAGGACAGCACCTATTCCAGATTGTTCCTGAGCCTTCCCTACGGAGGGACGTCATTAGCACCAGACTCTTGGCCTCTCTCTTTCCATCCCTTCGCTCCTTCATCCATAAAGATGAGCAGTGAATTACCAAGAATGAGACAAGAATGTTTGAATGACAGTTTTATAAGTGGTGTGGAGCACTGGATTAAGAATCTGTGACACTCCTCCAAGCTACCTCCTAAATTAATTTGCAGGTTTCTTCATGTCAAGGGTCATGTGATACACTTCTTTGTTAATATCTCTCACCATTCATTCTTTCAGGAACAGAGGTGCTAGTTTGGAAAATGCTAGCTTCCTTTCCTCTCTTGCTTTTCTGTGTATTCTTCCAACATGAGGCAGCCTGGGCCAGATAAGAAGAGGAAGCATCGTGGTTAGGCAGAGGTGCACAGGCTGGGCTCCAAGGCTCCCAGCTTCCTATTGAGTTGAGAAACAGTGGCTGCTGAGGGGCCTGGAGACACACAGGCTGGGCCAGGGGACAGATGGAAGATGTGTCAGACACTCAGCAGCGTCTACAGCAGCATCAGTTGGTGAGAAAAGGCCAAATTTCCAGGGCCCTGACCAAGCTAAAGAGGAACAGGTCACAAGGTCATGAGCCACAGTGACCCAGAGCTCTGCTTGAACATGGATCCACACTGCCAGCTGGAGCAGAATCAGCTCCAGGGTGGGACCTCACTCCTCCAGTGACACAACTAAGACCAGCTCTCCCTGGGCCCCGGATAGCATCTCGGAGACAACCAGGATACAGGAGAACAATCTGAAAGACTGAGCAATTCTGCCAAAAAGACTGAGTTAAACCTCAAACGAGGGTGTCAATTATTGTTTCTGTCCAAGATTTAAACTGAACTAAAGTTTTTCTCTCTAATACCTCGCCAGTGGGCTCCCAACTCATAAGAAAGATAAAGTCAGTTATAGATCCAGTAAATAATCTATATCTTCTTTACATTTCCCAGCTGCCGTAAGAGTAATGTTGTGTTCACATTAGTTCACTCCTTCATTTATTTATTCAACAAATAATTACTAAACACCTGCTCCATGCAGAGATTGTGCTGGGCACTCAGGATACTGATTTGACTTGAGAGAGATGGCAGACCTTCTGGTCCAGAGGAGCACTGGCTAACTAGACTAATAGAGAAGTCTTTAGATAAGATTGCATCCTGTGCTGGGAAAGATGGACTCTGCTGCTCAGATATGCACCTTAAATAGCTGAATGCTGCTGCAGCTCTCCCTCCCTGGGAAAACAGTTACTCCACTCAGAATAACTGGCTTGAGGCTATTGATCCTGACAACTTTCTCTGCAGTAGGATGGAATATGGACTACCAGGAAATAGTGAGAGAAACAAGCAGCCCAATGAACAGTTGGCCCAAATATTTGTTTACTCATGTCAATGAGGCAAAAATATCATTATGAAGCCATTCCTCAAGGTCATGGAAGAAACAGACAGTTATGGATACCTAATCAGCTGTGCAGGTTTTCTAAATCCCATTATAAAATGGATGTATCTAAAAAAACAAAATGGGGCCGGTCCCCTGGCCGAGGGATTAAGTCCATGCGCTCCGCTTTGGCGGCCCAGGGTTCGCATCCTGCGTGTGGACATGGCACCGCTCATTAGGCCATGTTGAGGCGGCGTCCCACATGCCACAACTAGAAGGACCCACAACTAAAATATACAACTACGCACTGGGGGGATTTTGGGAGAAAAAAGCAGGGGAAAAAAATGGATGGATCTGGTGCATAGGAGAAATTACAAAATATGTCACTGATAATTGGTACAAGAGGAAATACAAAAAACAAATACATACACGGAGAGAATTCATATTTTCTCAAGTATAACCAAAGAAGTGTGTACTAAAACAAACTTGAGAAACTATTTTCCTCCGAATCAGCCAAAAAATTCTATCAGAAATTTCCTTAAAAACTTTTTTATACATTTATTTCTCTATTACTGTTGGCATTGTAAATCAACATAAACTTTTTTGGGAAAGCAGTATGAGAAAAAATGGACAGAGCAACAAAAATGGTCATAAATTTTGACCAAGTAATTTTAGTCTGAAGACTTTATCCTGAGAAAATAATTCAGCAGAAGCAAATGCTCTATGAGGAAGAGTATTCTCTATAATGTTATCAACATTAAGGAAAAAAGGGACACAATCTGAATGTCCAACAATAAAAAAAGTAGGTACATTACACAATGAATTAACATTCAGTCACTGAAATAAATAGCTAAGAAAAATGTGTGGCAATGTGAAAAATGTGATGAAGCATTATTAAAAGAAAAAGCAGAGTTAACAATGATACTGTGACTGCCACTATGCAAAACACGAGCATATACAATAAGCACAAATGGCAGCAACTGTGTTGGGATGACATGATCATGATTTTCTCCAATATTTTTAAACATCGTTACAACTTATTTTTAATGAAAAAGAACTCATAAATGAAATCTAAGGTCTTCATCAAATATAAGACGGCCATGCATCATCTCATAAATCTCAAAAATAAACAGTCACATGGGTGATAGCTGCACTTCACGGGCTGGCAAATGGCTTTTAACCAAGATCCATAATGAGAATGTTGAGTGGTTTGAGGTGTGTCAGCACAGACGCAGCACGTAGAGAAAAGTCGCTGCTTATTCCAGGAACCACATTAGCCAGCTCCGTATCACTCAGCACAGCAGACACGGCCGCAGCTTCCCAGAACTGCAGCATGCTGGTGGAAAGGCAACAGAAAGCATGGAAAAGCCAGACCAAGAAGCCAGACTGAAAGGTTTTTAATTAGATCAGAGGGGTTGAATGTGGTCTGGGTTTCACATGAAATATATTTTTTTCATCTTTTTTCTCACTCAAATACTATTGTTGTTAGTGTCTCTAGGATACATTCAGCCTGGTTCTATTTAATTTAATATTATTTTGTGACTTTATTTTATTTTGTATGATATAAATGTGACTCTTCATAAGACTTAAAGATTATTTCCTGGGTATGAAAAGGAATCTGTCAGAGTCCTTCACCGAAGCTTACTCACAAAAGTCCCCAAGCTGATCTTTTTATCGGAGTAAAGAAGGACAAAGAACCCAAAGGGGCCAGGAAGCCGGGCCACCCTTTTGTCTGTGCTCAGCTCTTTTGATCCCAAGACTTCCTGAGAGAGACGGCACAAACCACCCATCCAGCCAGGCAGAGGGCAGCCAATTTTCATATTGCTCCAATTTCCTCAGGAGGAAGCCCTGGGTGCGACCTCTGCACTTTCCACAAGAAACACGGACACCCCAATGCTACGATTTTATAAATCAATGGCCCAAAAGCCCTGGGACAGAGTTTTGGAAAACCTCCCCTCCGCAAGAGGAGAGTTTTCCTTGGCAGCCTCCCTGGGCCTCCGGGCCCTCAGGAGACTGCCGCCCCCAGGGTGATGCTGCACAGCATCGCCTCCTGCGCTTCTCCCGCCCTCACGAGCACACGTGAGCAGAGAGGAAACTGAGTCGCTTCCTTTGAGCTCTAGCTCATTAGTCAAAATGAACAGTTTTCCTTCTAAGAGCTTTGCTCTGCTTCTTTGTTACTAAATAATGAGCGCGAAATAGAATGAAGTTATCAGAGTTGATATATTAATGAAGACATTGAAATTACACTCAAAATTCGTAACCATTAGACTTACATCATCTTCTATATTGTGTCTTCTGACAATCATGTGAAAATCCCAAGGATGTCAGATTTTATGCACTTATGATTAGGCGTTTTTCTTCCCGTGGAATTACACCTTGTTGAAGGACAGACACCAGTAATGCAGGTCCAAACTGCAGAGCAAAGATGCGAAGGGAAAAGCTGTATCAGGCCTGCTCGTTGCTGCAGAGCAAGCATCGCGTTGTCTGAGCATTTCTTGAAGCTCTGAAATCTGGCCAGACAATGCTGCTCTCATGCTGAAAAGTCCAAGGTCTGGAAAATCACATCCTTTTCAGGACAATGTCCATTTTCTTAGCTCTAAAGTAGAGAAAATTTCATCAGTACATATTTCCACTCTGATCCTTACAAATTACTAGCACCTGCTTCTTCAACAATTAAAAAGATGTAAATTACTTTATAAACTATCATAAAACTCCAATTTAATTCATATACATCAGAATAATAGGGCTGGAAGTTTTTAGGGGCAAAATGCAGGCAGGGAGAGGGCAGGTACGATAACAAGAGAAGGAAATTCTGGCCTTCTAGCCCTTTCTGTGCAGTGTGGCTTAGACTGGTGTGTAAGTGCCTCCTGTGGAGCCCCGGTTACTAGGCGAGCCCTAAAACGGCCATAATCCAGAGCACCCCAGGAAACGTCGTTCTTCATAAAACATCTCCTCTCAAATTCACAGCTACTTATCCACGGCTACGAGTCCTCAGTGACTAAGAAGAGCTTTTACCACTTGAGCTGTTTTGTATCAAGACCGAATAAAATGAACAAGTACAATGTTTTCAGCCACAGTCCCTTGCGATTCTTTCATTCTGTGACCCCTATTTATCACCAATATCAGCTATGTTCAGAAAGAAGTTCCTACACAGCTCTCAATAGGATTCTTAATCTATAAGAGAAGTAGCAACAATAATGATTCTTTTTAAAGGCTGTCATCTCATCAGTGTCCTGGAATATTAAAATAACAATCAGTCTTTCTATTCTCCCCCGTCTGTGGAGTCAGAAGTTCAAAAGCAACCGCGGGTGTTGACAAGGGATTTGGTTGGCTCTGATTTCACCATCAAAGTTCAAATACGACTTTTCACATGTTCCTCTGCATTTACCTCTTTCTCCAGTAGACAACTCCACAAGTTTTCTCTGCATCTTTTATTGTCTTTGAGGAATTGATAAGCCTCTCACTTCTGGTTTCATCTCTACGGCCTCTTTTCTAGTTCTTATATCTCTTAGGATGTTCAACAAAGTAGAATCAACCGAATTCTCTAAGGAAACATGTCAGAGTTATTGTGAGAGAACAGAGAACAGTCTTTCTCATGGTGTTGTCTATTATGATTACTGCATGCATAAAAATGATTAATAGTGTAACTCTGAGCAAAATGGGATTTCAAAAAAAGTCAGTTATATGGAGGCAGGGAGGAAGGGGAAGAGAGGAAGCATCTCATCAGAACTTACAGAAGATGCTATAACCGGAAACTCAGGCTACACATTGGGAATAGGAAGCGGTCCAATAAGACTACCAAGCTTCCCACAGAAGAAGACATCATCTGCTGGTTATGACAAGAAAATGTCATGTGCTGTCCCTCCCAGAAGATATAGCCACATCATCATGAATAGAATCAGGCCCAGATGCTAACCTTCAGAAACAGCTTAAGAAGTCCAGCTTCTCAAATCTTCTAAGGGAGGATGGTAATAACTGCACATGCCCAAGATCCTTTGGGGTATCGTTTGAAATTATCAGCTATAAACCAGGAATTTCTTCATAGTTTCTTTTCACTTTAAAAAGCTTTGTGAATTGTGCATTCTACCCTATATTATACCCATGTTATTTTAATATAAAAATAATGTTTTCAGTTGCCACTTGTGTATGCCTGGCACACTACTGGCGTGTAAGAGCCCCAATTTAATGCGTATCAAGTGGAGGACATCCTTTCGACCTGTACACAGCACTTGGAAACCTTGTTAGAATGCAGATTCTGGTTCTGTAAGTCCAGGGTGAGATCTCAGAGTCTGCGTATGTAAAAAACTCCCAGATTATTCCCATCTGCTTGTCCAAGAGTCACATTTTGAGTAGTGAGGCTATAGACCAGCAGATTGCACAGTGTGGACTCCGACCAGCACCTTCAGCATCTCCTGGGAACTTGTTAGAAATGCAGGTTCTTGGCCTCCCATTCAGATCTACTGAATCAGAAACTCTGGGGGGCCCAGGAATCTGCATTTTTAACAAACCCTCCAAGAGGTTTTGATTTAGACTAATTAACCAGGGCAGTAAGAACGAGCTCAGCCAACAGTAAAGATTACAGGTGTTTAAGTCCTTAGAAACTCCTGATGCATACATGGCTTCAAGAGCCCTGCAGATGGCTTAAAACCGAGGAAAAGATTTCCCAGACGTGATTCAGGAGCCAAGAGGCAGAGCTGAGCTCACTGAGACCAGGGCAGTGGCCACGCAAATATATTGCACAATAAAGAACCAGACGGGATAGTCAGGAGGTATACCTGGAAAGGAGGCTAGGAAAAGGTTCTAAGAGGAAATGAAACTCCACCAGAACTTCCATCTGCCTGAGGCCTGGACTTTAGAATCCAAGTTCAGCACTCAAGCCTGAGAAGTTGGGGTTGGTAGGTGGGTGGAGAGGGGATGGGGCCTATTTCTGCTGAGCCAATATGAAATCAGATTTTAATTAACCCCAGATACAGAACATCGATTTCTACACACCAGCGGTTGCTCTTTGGGAAAGCTCTGTTTTTTGTACTTTATCAGTTTCCTAAGGAAAATTCCCAACTTTGTCTTTTATTGTCTTCTAAAGAATTTGTATGAACTTTTGCTTCCAAAGTGGAAAGAGATATGTCCAAATCTAGATAGAAATAGCTATAAAGAGAGTACCAGAGGTCAGGTCTGGGGGAGCCATGGTCCCAAAGCAGGTAGCAGGTGTAACCAAACTCAATGGGTTCACCTCTTGGTGAGCGCAGAGCTGAAAAGCACAACCAAGGCAGAAGCAGGTGAAGAAGTAGGTTTGTTGCTGGCACAAGCAATGGAGAACACCTGGGATATTTCCCCAAAGCAGCATCTCTCCAAGTGCACTGCCGGTGGAGACTTTATACACAAGAAAGCAGAGGAGAACGGTTTATGTGTAACAACTGTGCTCATCCAGGGCACATACACAGCAGGTAAATACGCATCTGCATACATCGTATGATCTGAAAATGGCTATTTGGATCCTCCCAGAAGAGAAGAATTTCAGATGCAATGAGTTTAAGGTAACTTTAGGACGCTTGGAGCTGGAGCAACTTGCAGGGGTCTGCTGCAAGCGTGTGAGTTTCTCCGCAGCATGGCAACATCTGCAAAACTGGGACATCAGTTTCTGTACAACAGAACATACAGTTTCTTCTTGTTCCGAAAAATATTTAACAGGCCATGTCAGTGATGGATAAAATCTGCAGTAACCCTTTATTGCCCTAGTTCCCTGGTCACACAGGGGCCTGCAGGGGTGGACAATCAGGAAATCTCTGAGCCAGCCTCCAGAGGCAGCTGAGATCACTGCTCCCCTCCTTCCCAGAGATGTCCGCACACGGGCTCTGTGCTGCTAAAGCTGTGCTGCCTTGTTGCAGGAAAATCCTGGAATTTCCTTCAGCCTGAGCCAAAGTCCAGACCTGGAGTCCCAAAATAAACTTCATATCAGTGCTTGCAAATGAGGTGTTTTCTGTAGAGATATGAGGTGAGGCTTGAGACTTTCATCATCACGCCTCATACCAAAGAGTGACAGTTACTGCTCCAACAAAGGATTGACGGTTGCTTTTTGTTCTGTTCTGTTTGGTGTTGTATTTCCTAAATTTTCAGGGACAGCTGTTAATTCATAAGTGGTCTCTATATAGCACAAGCTTTGAGGGATCCCCTGTCTGCCCGCCTTTCCCCGGGTCCCCCTCCACGGCCTGCTGCGGCTACAGCTCCTCCTCTGCCCTGTCTGAAGCTCGTCCCTACCTCTTCTCTATAGGGTGGCAGCAACCCTGGCTGACCAGGAATCCTAGACAACCTGCTGCTCTGTGTGAGCAGCCCTGGCCTTGGTGGGGAGGGGCTGTTTGGGGGGGCTGGGACATAGAAAGCAGCTCACGGGGCTGTGACGGGGCTCTAGTTACACTCAGTTTTCCTACGTTCTACACACTTGGTTACCTAGAGAGACAAGACCTTCCGTTATGAGGAAGAACTTGAAATGAAGCGTGAATCAGACACCCAAAGGAGCTGACCTGGTTTGCTAGATATAAATATTATGAAGATAAAAATTGAACTACACAATTTGTTTTATTGTTCCGTTTTCAAAAGAGAAACTCATTAACCAGAATAGAATTTATGTTTCCTAATAATCACACTGTGACGCATTACGTGTAATGATTGACTACTGTGGGAAAGGCGCTGTGCTAGTTGCTTTAGCTGCTTCATATAATTCAGTCCTCACAGAGCACCACACGGCAGAGGTGTGCAAACAGGCCAGGGACTACCTGGATGGCAGTCAGTTCCACTGGAATGAGGTTCTGATTAGCTGAGCCTTGGGAACGGGCCTGTTCTTTGGCTGTGCTGTGGTGGGGAGAAGGAGTTGGGAGAGGGAGTGTCCAGAGACAGGTGTCTTCTTAGCAGGAGGGCAGTGCTCCTGATCTGTGGCCCCAAGGCTGTGCCAGTTGGTAAAGAGGTAATTCTCCAGGAAAAATCCAGAGCATTGTTAAAAAGGCAAAATGTTGAGTGCTCAGGAAAGGAAAAATGTCCACTTTAGAAACACGAGGGCCAGCCCCGTGGCCGAGTGGTTAAGTTTGCACGCTCCCCTTTGGCGGCCCAGGGTTTCACCAGTTAAGATCCTGGGTGCGGACATGGTACCGCTCATCAGGCCATGCTGAGGCGGCATCCCACATAGCACAGCCAGAGGCACTCATAACTAGAATATACAACTACGTACTGGAGGGCTTTGGAGAGAAGAAGAAGAAGGAAAAAAAACAAAAGAAGAAGATTTGCAACAGTTATTAGCTCAGGTGAAATCTTTAAAAAAAGAAAGAAAGAAAGAAACACCAAAACACATGCAAAGAGGTGAAATGAGATGTCCAAGTTCACATGACTACAAAATGTTAGCCCCTGGACTAGAAGACAGAACATCTGGAGCCCAGTGTGCAGGTCTGCTACTTGCAGCTTTGAAATTAATGCACAGAAACTGAAAGGAACAAAAAGAAACATCAATGTGTTTTAGAAGCCTAGCTGATTAATTTCCAGCACACTGGCCCCCTCCCCCGCCTTATTAAGGCAGAAAATACTTTAGGCAAGCCAGAATCCCAAAATGACAAGCTTGCATCAGGAAGGTAGCAAGTAAATAAATAATAAATGGTGAAGACTTGGAAAGGCTCAGGGAGGTCTGGTTTTAAATGCCACCCCTGCTACATAGTACCTTGTGAGTGCGATTTATGTTAGGGAGCTAAGGCAGCTAGTCTGGTGCTTTCCCCTTAGTAATAGTTCAATAAATGTTAGGTATTATAATGTGATTATTTGGAAACATTGTATTTGGATGAGTGAGTTTTTCTTTTGAAAATACAGCAACTGAAGATGATACTCTTGGGTAAGCAAAGATTTCTTAAAATTTCTTAAATAGAACACATAGACCTCATCATTAAAGTATAATAAATTGAAATACATGAAAAAGTAAGAACTTGTGCTTATCAAAGAATCAATAATGAGCAGAAAAGCCAAGAGTTGGAGAAGATATTTATAATACATGTAAATGACAAAGGACTCATATCCAGAATATATTAAAAAACTCCTAATATTATTTGTCTATTGCTGCATAACAAATTACCCCAAAACTTAGCGGTTTAAAGCAACAGCCATTATTGTGTCAGTTTCTGTGCGTCAGGAGTCCAAGCGTGGTTTAGCTGAGAGCCTCTGGCTCAGGTCTCTGGTGAGATGGCAGTGGAGTGTCCGCCAGGGCTGCGGTCCTCTCCAGGCCTGGCCAGGAGAGAATCTGCTTCCGAATGCACTCATGTGGCCGTGGCAGGCATCAGGTGCTCACCAGCTATTGTCTTCTCCATAGGGCAGCTCACAACATGGCAGCTGGTTTCCCCTATGCAAAGCCTCTGAGAGCAAAAGAGAAAGAAATAGAGGACCAGCAAGACAGAAGCCACCGTCTTTTTATAACCTAATGTCAGAGGTGACATCTCAGTACTTTTGCCAGATTCTGTTCATTAGAAGTGAGTCTCTAGGTTCAGTCCACACTCAAGGGAGAGGTACAGGAGGGCATGAATACAGGAGGTGAGGATCACTGGAGGCCAGCTTACAGGCTGCCTACCACACTCTCACAAATCAGCAAGAAAAGACAAACAGCACGATAGAGAAACAAAGAACCGAACAAGCACTTTACAAAAGAAAATATCTAAATTGTCAATAAACGTAGGAAAACATGCTCATCAGTCATGAGGGAAATAAAAATTAAAACCAAGATGAAATGCTTCTACACAAGCAACAGAATAGCTAAGCATAAAAAGACAGACTATATCAAGTATTGGTAAGAATGTGGAACAACTATAATTCTCATATACTTCTGGTAGGGGTGTAAATTTGTACAACCACTTTAAACTACTGTTTGGCAATATTTATTAAAACGAAACTACATATATTCCATGACCGAGCAGCTCCGTTCCTAGATAGATGCCTAACAAAATTCCAGAAACGTGTATACCAAAGACATGAATGAGAATATTCCTAGCAGCCTTATTTACGGTAACCAAAAAACTACAAACCACTGAAATATCTATCAACAATAAGATGGATACATATGTTGTGATATACTGATGCAGTTGATTACCATAAAGCAACAAGAAGTGATAAACTACTGTTCTGCCTTAACAATATGAATGAATCTCACGAAATAATGGCAGGCAAAAGAAATGGGTGAGGAAAACATATATACTGTGCAATTTCGTTTGTATGAAACTCAGAAACTGGCGAGACTAATCCGTGAGGTGAGGGAGTTTCAATGAGTAGTTACTATCGGTGGGACTCAGTGAGTGGGGAGGGGAGAGTTCGGGGAGTCTGGGGCCTGGTCATGTTCTGTTTTCTTTATCTGGTGATAAAGATCATTAACTTTGAGAAAATTCAATATACCGTACATTTATGATTCATAGACTCTTCTGTATGTGTATTGTATTTCAATAACATTTTTACTTAAGAAAACATAATAAACCTTTTTCTTTCTATGCTGTTCAGAATGGTAATTGTGAATAAAACCTACTAGTCAATAAATCTATTACAATTGAAATTCTGTGTCCATGGGTGCTATGTCCTGAGTCCTAGTACCTAAGGTCTTAAATATCAAGAATTAGCTTTTAATTTAATTCCTGGAAACTAAAAGTTCACTAACATTCTTGGCTTTTCTGTTTCCTCTCTTCCCCAAAAGGGAGCATTAGAAGCGTTCCCCAGTTTGGAGGACACCAAAAGCTGATCTTTCTCACCCTTACTGAATCCACAGAGCTCTGCTCTAATCCCTCTGTCTTAACATAACGAACAGAAGCAGGAGAAATTGAGTGGAGGAAGGGTAGAGAGAGAAGCAAAATGCCAAAGGAGTATCAGAAGAAAGTGGAGGAGGAGTATGGAAATAGGATGAATGGAGGAGAAGACAAAAAGAACCAGCAAAGGAAAGATTTGGCAAACAGAGAGAGAGTAGAAAGATTTATTAGCCATGTATTGAAATTTAAAATATACTATCCTGTTGACAGCCAGCCCTGGTGGTCTAGTGGTTAAGGGTTGGTGCTCAAATGGTGGACAGGTTTTAGCAGAACTTCCAGACCAAAACAGACTAGGAAGAAGGACCTGGCCACCCACTTCTAAAAAGATTGGCCATGAAAACCCTATGAATAGCCGTGGAGCATTGTCTGATAGACAGTGCTGGAAGGTGAGAGGTGAGTGCAAAAAGGTGGGGCGAGGTTCCACTCTGCTGTAGATGGGGTCGCTAGAAGTTGTAATCGAGTCGAGAGCGCTAACAAATCCTGTAGACCATTCAGAACACGTGTCTTGATTCTGCAGGTCTGGAAGAAAATACGGTCCTGGCTGAGGAGCTGCTCTCAGCTCCAAACTGTTCAACATCAAATAATTTGCATGTAATAAATGTTAATGGAGAAAATAAAATCATGTAAGTCTCTGATAAAACTTTTTTTTCCTGTGAAAAGGTGAGGGTGGTATAAAAGGAAGTGGCAACAGAGAGTATAACAAAAGATTGGCCATATGCAGCATTTTTATGGCTTCCTAGAACCTAGGATTTGGAATAGACCTTAAAATTCACGTAGCCTTACTCCAAAGTGGAAACTTAAATTCCTCTGTCATAACTTTCAAACGAAAGAGTCACAGTGGAGCAACAATGCAAGTTGCAAGCTCGATAAATTCATACACGTGTGACAAGACCCTTGGTCCCTCGAGAGTCCATAACTTGGCCGTTTCCATCCACTGTCTCCTTTCCCTAACACAATATGAGACTGATTTTTCCATGAGATTTGAAGGCCTAAGTTCTTTTACAGCCTCAACACCGAAGAACTGTAAACAAATGTGCATGAATAGCTGTATTCAGTTCGTTTAGGGGCTGTAAATATTTTTGTTTTTAAGCATCTTTAAGTTATAGCTACTGAAGAGTAAACATCCCACTGGCCAAGCCAGGGAGGCTAACGCTCTTTTAGAAAGCAAACTTAAAAAAGGGCTTCCACTAACACCACCACCATCCATCTCCTAATCCTTGCCCTCACTGTCCTTCACAATTGTTCCTCCCTAGCTTCTGAACCATGGTAACACACAAATGATGAGGAGAGAAGCTAAATTCTCTTTGCCTTTGTTCTCCTTTTCTCAACTTAGTAGAAAACTGCTTCAGAATGGAAGCTTTCTGCATGCTCCCAATGTAAGAAATCACTTAAAAATCTACTATATATATGGCTCTCAAGGAGAAGTATCTGCTTTTGTTTATGGCTTGAACTCATTAGTTTTAAATTAGAGCTAATGTTTGACATTGAGTAGTAGGCATTCATGGCAGAAAATTAATCTGTCTTGGGAAAATTCTAAGTGGTGAAATAAATACATCCACGTTGTATGGTATGCCCTGTGGACTATATAGTGCATTTTGTGCAGATTTCTTGGGAATTGTACATAGATGGCTAAAAGTAAATGTTTTTTCATAAACTATCCTGTGCCAAGGACTTTCTACAAATGTGAAAGATGTACGCACGTGAGTGCCATATTTGACGGTAAGCCTCAGAGACTAACAGACTGTGCTGTAGTCACAGTGGTATATCCAGGAAATATTCACTTGGTTGGATCTTTTCTGATAGTCTCCATTTTTATCAAAAGCAAAATCAAAGCTATTTTCAGTGCAAAACCAAATTCTAAACAACACCCACTAGAATTAGGAAAGCAGCATTTCATCAGAAAATCACCTGCAGAATTTAGAATGCAATTTAGAATTACTAATTGGTGTGTTAAATGGATATGTTCAGAAAGTGCCGAGGGGGGGTGAGTCAACACTTCTGAAAGAACCTTAATTTCAGGATTTCCTAAGTGAGTGCTCCGGATTTTAAGCCTACCTACACATTAGCGCAGGGGTTGGAGAAGTCACTTCACCCAGACATTTGTTGTGTGCATAATTTCAAAAAGAATAAATACTGCTTTGGAAACTGCTGTGGTTCATTTTGCCAAAAGTAACACCCTTTCTGGGCACATAGCCACTAGACAATCGCCCTGCTTTCTTTGCGACTATGGAACCCTGAAACATTGTTTGCAATTTTATCAAAGGATTTGTTGAGTCAGAGGATAATCGGGGAGAACATATTGGCTATTAAGATATAGAAAGGTGGGCCTGAGATTCCTTAGAACAAAGTTAGCTTTTATCTTAATACACTGTTTACCTTTTAGTTATTTATTTAAACTTGAATTCTATCCTTTCATTATCTCAACTGCCACACTACCATCATTTCTTATCAACTCTTATCTGGGCTACTACACAGCCCCCTAAATGGTCTCCTAGGCTTTGACCTTGCTCAATATTGTCTGTCTTCCACACAGCAGCCAGCGTGAGCTTTTAAGAGCTACTTAATCAGCTGAACTCTGAGCGCAGAAGAGGCAAATCCATACTGAGAGCCGGTGTCTGTCCTTGTGAGGACAAGCCTCTGGTCTTCCCAGATGGGAAGGACCCTATATAGTCAACAGGCCACTATAGCATCTGTTGGCCTCCTCAAGGGACAGTGCCACATCAGGGGTCAACGCTGGGGTCTGTTGCTGACAAGTTGGACATTGGAAGGCAGCAGTGGTGAGACAGGCCTTGGGAAGTGGGAGTTCATGCTGCTGGATTTGTCTCTGTCACCAAGGCTGCTCTGTTCAAGGGCCTGTCATGCGAGTTCTGGGGGCTGATGACAAAGCTGGCAAATGTCAACTGGCCAAGTCATGTTGTCTACTCTGTTACCTGGTGCCCTTTCTGTGGCGTGTGGATGCTTTCTGGTGGGCATTAATGTGTGATGGAAACATCTTCACACGTGGTGCCCAGTTTGATTTATCCATCTACATGCCTCTCTCTCAGAACTCCTTGTCCCAATCTTCCAGTCCTTTTCCTTCCAGACCACTGCCCAGTAATCTGTTTGTATTCTTACCCCAGGAAATGTCAGGTTCACTGCTCAATGCTCTGCCCACCGGGGAAATTTTCCCGTTCTACTGTCTTTTGGTCATTCATGAATGTGGCCTTAATGCAACCTCTGTTCATTTTTGGCTTGCACCCACATACTGAGCCAATCTATCAGAAAACCAGCCTTGAACTTTTTCCTCCTCCTTGAGCTGGTCATGTGGAGTACGCACACTGGTGCAACCACAGTGGGGGCCATGTGCGTTTGGGCTCCCCGCTCTGCAGCTGACGTGTGCCCTCTGGTCCTGTTTGGACTTGATCTTCTTGGATGCCCCATCTCCGTCTCACAACGGACTTTCTCAGCCCATTGACTTTAGGACTTGAATGTCTGAGAGAGCCCAGCTCATAATGGGAAGTTCTGGATTCATGGTCACTTGGTGTTCCATAGTTAAGCGTTCCATCTCTAGCCCAGCCCAGTGACACTCCAGGACTGTTTCCCAAGATATGTCATTCTCTGCTAAGGACGGTCTGGCTTTACTCCAGAATTATAGAGGCCTGTGTTGTGATTCTTCTATTGGAGCTTGTCCAAAGCTCCACACTGCATCATCTTTTTCCTACTGACACTTCCTCAAACATACGGTCTGCTTTATCAGATGATCCCATTGGCAGGGCTGAGTGCATCATGGCCTGGGCCTGACGCAGCTTCTTTCCTACTCTGGCTGCTATTCAAAGCTGGCAGCTTTCTTGTTACCTGGTTCATGGGCTGTCGCAGTTTTCCCAGGTATGAAACGTGTGGCAGCCAGAACCTGAAGAGGCCTGCTAGGCACCAAATGCTTCTTCTTCTGTGTGAAGCATTCGACAGGTCGCATCTGCGTTTTTCTTTGAAAAGGATGTCCCAGCAAACCCTTACCAATGGACACTTTAAAACTTCACTGAATAGTCCTTTGCCTGTTCGGAGGGTTTCTTTCCACCTTCTAGAGCACATGTGACCTACCCAGGCCTCCAGTGTATGTGCTGCCACCTCCCATGCATCCTGTCCCAACAGCATGATGTGGATATGATCATGTGCTGTGTGGAGCATCGGGATGGTCCATACCTCTTTAGACCGGGTTATGACCGAGAGCTGGAGGATGAACATAGCCCTGAAGAAAAACTATAAATGAATATTGCCCTTCTCACATGAACATGGAGTATTTCCGATCCTTTTTCCTAGTTGTAATGGAAAGAACACATCTTCCAAACCGATGGCTGTGTCCCACATATCTGAGGTCTTATTCATCTGCTTTATCAGTAGTACCATAATTGGCATAACAGCAGCAAAGGGGCTGCTACTTGGTTAAGTTTTTGGTAGTATAAGTCATTCTCCAGGATCTATCTGGTTTCTACAGCGACCAGACTGGTGAGTTAAATTGGGATATGATAGGGACCACCACCTCCCACATCTTTTAGGTCACTAATCTCTATCATTCACCCACAGTATCAGAGAATTCCACCTGGCCTTCCTCATTATAAAATGAGGGACATGGACCACAGACCAGGAATACAATGTTGGATTATTCCAGCTCTCAAGTACATCAACTCCACTGATGCATCAGGAACTGGGGAATAACATTGGGCGGGTCCATGGATACAGGGGGCCCACTGTGAGCTGGACTTAACCAGGACTCCATCTTTAATTACCTGGTTCCCTCAGGCCCCCACTCTAATGGGAGCTATGAGGATGCTTTGAGTCTCTGGGTATTAATCTCAACTCAGACTTAGTTCTCTAAATTTCTGCTTTTTCCCCTTTTCCCAGTGTGTGGTCAACTGAATAAATAGCTATCAGTTACTTTGTCACAGAATGTACTTGTCATGATGTTACAGGATCCTATAGGACCCAACTACCCTTTAGATCGAAGGGTTCCAGATCTGAAAATTGGCTCAGGTCTGGGGACTGAGCACCAAGCTGTGGCTTTTTATTGGGGTGACTGTTCTCAGACTTTTACTCCTCCATTCTTACTTTTGTCTTCTTTTTAAATTATACGTATCAAACTGCACTTTGGTTGTTTGCTGGGTAGGGCCATGATTAGTAAACTATAGCCAAATCCACTTCTGGCCTGCCACGTGTTTTTGTAAGTAGCGTTTTGTTGGAAGATAGACACGTTTAGGCTTTTTATTCTTTCCCCTATCATCTGTCAGGGA
This sequence comes from Equus caballus, assembly GCF_041296265.1. Taxonomy (NCBI): domain Eukaryota; kingdom Metazoa; phylum Chordata; class Mammalia; order Perissodactyla; family Equidae; genus Equus; species Equus caballus. The sequence continues at coordinate 15,850,570 of NC_091712.1, read as the reverse complement.
AGTTCAGGCATTTCTACTTTTCTAAGAGTTGGCCACCATTTCTTGCAGGCTTTTAAAAACTACCCCAGCAGCTAGTTTGTCCCATCCCCTGGGCCTTTGCAAGGGTGATAGATCTTACATCCTGAGAAAAAGTCCCTAAATCAATGAATTCTTGCTTCTCCAGCCAGCTTGTTCAAGGATCTCAAAAATCTAATCCCAGGAGTACTTCCCTGGATTTTGCCAGTACTGGGCGATAGTTGTCTTAATTCTTTAAGTGCATAGTCTCTTCTGGCCTCACCCAGTCCTAAACTGACCAGGCTGGATTCTCCTGGGATTTAACCCGAATTATCTGTCTGGCAGCAGGAGTAAAGATGTGGCAGCTCCTAAGGGGGCACTTGTGTCTTGTGGGGAGGAGGACTCTGCAGCATCTTCCAGCCTGGCGGAAGTGTTAGCCCTGCCTCGGGAAAGGTGGGATCCTGTGCGTGCCTGGAGGGTGGAGGTGGGAGTGTTGTGAGTCAACATCATCCAAGTAGTCTCCAGGTTTCTCCACCTTGAAGGAGTGTTTGGATGTCTCTGGAGCTCTGCCATTCTCACAATTTTGACTGTGCCTGTCCTTCAGCTACAAGTGATAAGGACCTCTTCATATGTGACCGCCATTACCACTGGAGGCTCTATGGTTCTCACACGGGGCTATTAAGTGCATGTTAACAGCTCTCAGTCTCTCATTGTCTTTAGCAGGGAGTCATTACACCTAGCTGGAGCCAGCCAGTTGGGCTGTCTTTGGAGACGCTGTTCTTGTATTTCCAAACGCTGTATCATATCCACCACAGCATTTGCCTCCACAAGGACATTTTCAGGAGTCACCACCAGTGAAACATTTAGCAATTGGACTGCATCTTATGCCAGGGACGGTACATGTGCTCCCTACTTGCCAAGAAGCAGGTGAGAAAATTCTTTGCCACTTGTTGTCTTGTTGTCTTGTTGTCTGTTTTCTCAGACCACTCTTGGTACCACTTGTATTAACCCAGACCCTCTGAGAAGCAGATATAAAGACAGGGTTAAAGAAGCAGTGATTTTATTAAGGAGGTTGCCTGTGAGAAACAGGTTAGGGAGAGAGTCAGAAAGGCTGAGAGAGATGTCAGATAATGAGGCAAGTGTGAATCCAAGGGAAGGAGAGAGAGAAGGTTGGATGGACCATCATAGGGTGTCATGCATTCTCAGGAAGCTGCAGCAAAGATGGCAAGATTCCTTGAACTTCAGTTGACCAAAGGAGGAGTTCCGTGTCTCCTGGAAATGAGTCTCCTTTGCTATCTCCACCACACTCAGTCCTTGATTGGGGAGCAGCCTTGACTGTGGGAAGCATTGTCTTGGCCCAAATAAAGCAATGAGTTTCAAAGAGCATCTGGGGCCCTGGGTCAATTACCCTCCCTGTAGCAGGAGGTCTATAGGGTACATTTTCATGTCTGCCATATAGATCCAATGTCATTTCAGCCAAAACCCCATCAGGAGTTTTTGGACAAATTAATGAGCTGATTCTAAAGTATGCAAGGAAATGTAGAGGACTTAGAATACCTAAAACAAAGTTGGAGGACACACACAACCTGATTTCAAGACTTCCCATAAACCTACAGCAACCACGTACACATATAAATCAATGAAACTGTATAGAGTCCAGAAATAAATGCATGTGTATTTATGGCCCATTGTGTTTTTTAAGGTGCAAAAATGGGGAAACGATATTCCTTTCAATAAATGATGCTGGAATAAATTGATACTGATATGCAAAAAATGAACTTGGACCCTTACCTCACATGACATATCAAAATGAACTCAAATTGGATCATAGATCTAAATGTAAAATCAGAAACTGTAGGGGCTGGCCCGTGGCTGAGTGCTTAACTTCTTGTGCTCTGCTTCGATGGTCCAGGGTTTCGCCGGTTTGGATCCTGGGCGCGAACGTGGCACCACTCATCAAGCCATGCTGAGGCGGCGTCCACATAGCACAACCAAAGGACCTGCAACTAGAATACACAACTACGTACTGGGGGGCTTCAGGGGAAGGAAGAAGAAGAAGAAAAAAAGAAGATTGCTAACAGATGTTAGGTGCCAATCTAAAAAAAAGGTAAAATTTCTAGAAGAGAATATGAGATAATCTTTACAACTTTGGATTAGGCAAAGATTTCTTAGGACATACAAATCATGAACTATAAAACAAAAATTTTATAAATTAGACTTTATCAAAATTAAAAATCAATATGTTAAAATACGTTCCTAAGAAAATGAAAAGGCAAGAAGCAGACTGGGAGAAAATATTTGCAAAACATGTATCCAGAATATATGCAGAACATATAAAGAGCTCTTACAACTCAATAATAAGAAGACAAACAGCCCAATTTAAAAGGGGGGGATGGGTAAAAGTTGTGACCTGACTACTTCGCCAAAGAAGACCTATGGATGACAAATAACATGAAAATATGCTTAACATCAATAACCATTGGAAAATAAAAATTAAAACCACAATACAGTCATGCACCGCATAATAATGTTTCAGTCAACAACAGACCGTGTATATGATGGTGGTCCCTTAAGATTGGTACCACATAGTCTAGGTTGTGTAGTAGGCTATAACATCTAGGTTTGTGTAAGTGTACTCTGTGATGTTTGCACAGTGACAAAATTGCCTAACGGCACATTTCTCAGAATGTATCCCCATCATTAAGTGACACATGACTATAATATACTAATACATACGCACTAGAACATACAAAATGTAAAAGAGTGTCAACATCATGCAATGCCAAGGATATGGAACCATTGGAATGCTCATATATTGACAGTGCAATGCAAAATGGTACAACCAATTTGGAAAACAACTTGGTAGTTTCTTACACAGTTAACCATGCACTTAACATATTATCCAATAATCCCACTCCTACGTATTTACCCAAGAAAACAGAAAATATATGTTCACACAAAGACTTGTAAATTGATATTCATAGCAGCTTTATTTATAATAGACCCAAATTAGAACTGACCTATATTTTAGCATATCTGTGTATTCACACAATGGAATTACTACTTAGCAAGAGAAAGGAATGAACTACTGATGTATACCCAACAACAGAGGTAAATCTCAAAAGGATTATGCTATGTGAAAGAGGCCAGCTACAAAAGACTGTATGATTCTATTTATTTGATGTTCTAGAGCAGGCAAAACTGTGGTAGCAGATCAGTGGTTTCTAAGGCCTGGAAATGGGGAATGGAGAGTGATGGAAAATGAGCACTAGGGAAATTTTGGGAGGTGATGGAAATGTTCTGTGTACCATCAGGGTGGTGGTAGTCACACAACTCTACGTGTTTGTCAAAATTCATTGAATTTTACACTTAAAATTGAATTTTGTGGTATATAAATTAAATTCAAGCAAACTGATTTTAACAATTAAGAGAAAAAAAAATCATGGCGGGTGCATAACATAGAACCAGGAAGAAAATTAAGAAAGACTGATTCTTGTTTAAGGGACCATGCATCTGATTCTAAGGTTTCTAATAGCCATCTTGAAAACGGAAATCTAGTTGTTACAAATTTTACCATTCTTGGTTCCAAGACCACATAGGAACTTTCCTCTCTGCATAGAGCGGACACCTTTTGAAATCAGAACGCTATTACTGTAGTAGACTCAATAAAGACTCTCACTGGACTGCCTCTCATATTGACCCATTGTACAGGCAATTAAGTGAAGCAATATTGGGGGACAGTCACTAAAATGCTGTGTAAATACGCAGTTCTTTAGGGAGCTGTCTTAATCCATGTCGAGATTTTAGAATATCTGAGGATGTGGAGTACTGTGTGACTCCCACTTAATTTTTCCTAAGTGTTATTTCTCTCAATAGGGCATTTAACAAACGTTGGTCGTGAGCTCAAGGTTGCATTTCTTGGCGTGGGTAGTGATACTAGCCATTCAGTGGTGCCAGCGACCACAGCCTCCCCCTAGACACTTGAACACATCGTTGCGCTGCAGGTAGAGGTAGCCTGTTTGTGGAAGTTAAGGGCTCTAACAAGAGAGGACTCTGCTAGCTTTATCCTTAAGCAGTATTCTCCTTTTGTATTTTTGCAAGAGAAACATGCAGGAATTAATGGCTTTTAGTTGTTACCTTCTCTGCAACCTCTCAGAAATTGAAGAGCTTGAGCCAATTGTATGTTTTTATGAGGTTCAAATACATTAAAGAAGAAGATAAGCCAAAACAAGTCTCTAAATATTGTGATAAATTTAAATGTTAATAATTACTAACTTATTATGAATTAATAATAATTCATACATCTTGTCAGTGTGTCTGTGTGATTGCATGTTTACCTTCATTTGGAGATAATGCCAAAAATTCACATTGGAGCACTTTTTGAACATGAAGTCCTGGACAAATGTCCCTCTTGCAGCCATCCACCCCACCCCACATGGGCTCTATCCTTCTAGGGTAACATATTTAATTAGGGCCAGGAAAATGCTATGGAAAGGGAATGGATAGTGATCTCTATATGCCCAAAACTCTTCTAAATGCTTTACATGTGTTAACTCATTCATTTTTCACAAATGTTGTAAGAATGAGATTATAATCAAGAGATACATATTATTGCGATGAGGAAATTAAGGCATAGAGTAGTCAGCATCTTGCCAAAGATCACAGCTATTAAGTGGCCAAGCTAGCTCCAAAGGCCACATTCTTAACCATTATGTTATAGGTCGAATCACGTAAAGTTGCCAATTGTCAATCATTTGTGACCTATAAAATCAACAATTTCATATGGTACAATTTAACATAATGCTGAAATTGACTAAAGCTGTGTTCACATGAGCATGGATGCATGGTATACATTTGTTCCTATTGCCACTGAAGAATACACATCGACCTTTTATCTGAATTTGGCAAATACAGTATTTATATCTGAGTGCTTTTTGCTCCAGGGCAAAAATGTTTTAAAATTCATGTCTCCTTTGTGAAGAGGTGGGAGGCATGGTAAAGCTGATGGGGGCTTGACAGAAGGAAAGACTTCCTACTGACTCGAGCTGTCAAAGGTGGGCTGACGGCCACCACGGACAGTGGTGGGAGCTTCTTCCCTGAGAGGCACACTCAGAGGTGGGACCTGCGATTAACTAAAATGTTTATTGAGGTTTATTTTCTCATCGCAACTCTGCCACGCAGGAGTGGGGCATCCCTCTCTGCTTGCCCAGAATGTGGTGAGCATGCTCTGCTGGCCGTTGCACTACAGGTACTCTGATTTTTATTCAAGTTGCCAACATTTAGAAATCAAAAACGAGGGTATTCTATCGGAAAACAGGGAGCTTCCTTTTGCTCCGGTTGAAAATTTATGTAGTGTATAAAGGATTCAGAGAGAAATAATGCTCTCTCTTTAAGAAGCCCATCTTGAGCGTCCTTAAATTGTATATCCTATTCCCACAAAGACAAGTTCCTTTCTTGACCCCAACAGCTTACTAAATAACCCTGATTTCTTCTGACAGAGCCCATGGAGTTCTTTAGACATTCAGCATCGGGATTTAGCAGCATTGAATTTGGTATAAATTGACTCTGGAGGGTAATCTGATCATGACCACTTTCTGGATCTGCATTTTATTGATCACAATGTTCACCTGTGTTCACCTTGATAACAGGGACATGCCCAGACCTGCTCTCAGCAGCCCCCCAAATGTGCATGACCCTGACTTTAGCTGGAAGCCAAAAGCTACAGCCTGGCTTGGGTGGCTCATCCTGACGTGTAGGACCACCAGTGCAAACAGTGCTTGCAGGGTAGAATTTTTTTCTTCCTTCCACACCAGGTCCACACATAGCTCCCCTGAGCTAGTTGAGGATAGCAAATGTCCCATTCCCTGTGAGATTTGTTTTCACTGATTACAGCTTGTAATGATCATTCAGCTCAGTAGATCACATCTTACTTTTCCAAAAGCCATTTTATGTGGACACTAATGTGTTTGTCCCTCGCTTATCCTGATCAGTGGGCCATTCAGTTATAAAGATCAGATTGAAAGTAATTTGGTTGATTTTCCTTTGATGTGTCCAAAGAGAGGAGAGATTTTCTGCATCCCTCTTATTCCTCCCTGCTGGTGTGGAGAGCCTGGGATGGCTGGGGGTAGGAGGGGGGCTGTCCTACTTTCAACCACTGATCACTTGACTGGCCAGCCAGGATGCTTTGCACACCCAGGCCTTTCAAAGTGTGTCTCAGCCATGAGTCACGTGGCTTGCCCCTCAAGAAAGTCATCTTGTTTTCCGGTTGCTCTTGGATCCCTGAGCCGAGATGAGGTGAGATAACCGTCTCCACCTCCCTAGTCCAGTCCTCTCAGAGGCTGATACACCTTTTGCTTTCTGCTCATTGCCTTTTCTCTCTGTGCTCACCGATCCTGAACAAAAGCAGCAGCCGGGAGAGACGCCCATCCAGCAGAAGTGATGGAGAGAATGACAACAGGGCCTGTCCACCCTGGGCCTCTCCCTCCAGGTGGTCTCCTGGGCTCCCTGCTGGCCGTGTTCTCTTTCTCTAATGTCTGGGGAAGGGCTGCTTTCCTTGTCTGTCAGGCCCCGCCTCAAGGCACATGCTAGATGTCTCCACTCCCCTGGGATAACTTTACCCCTTCGCCCCCCACGATGGGAATAATAATTTCTAACTCCCCAGATTGGCTCCCCTTTGCAATATGTTATTTGCTGTCTTCTCGTTCAGGTTTTCCCTTAATATAGTCCATGCTCAAGGCTGCTGTCCGGGTCTTTATCACAGGAGAATTTTCAGGTGTTTAGCTATTATGAGAAAGAAAGACCTTTCCCTGCTCTGAGTCAGGTCAAACAGAGTTCTTGAGAGGAGAAAGCCAGTGTTAAACTGATGCTAGCCATCATCTTAGAATAAAGGCCAAGAAGCAGAAATTTTTTCTTTGTGGTGGCGTATGTATATATTTTAGTCAACAAAAGAAACTGCCTTGCCCCCAAACACCCCACTTTTGTGTGTCTCTGACTAGAGGATGATCTGAGATTACATTCTGTGATATCGCACCAATACCTTCAATAACTACATCTTCTTTTCACATCCAGATCACATCAGAAACCCATTTACTTTATTAAAAAAAAATGTGAGATAGTCAGTCCTGAGTCTTCAGTTATTATCAGCATTCTTACATGACCGAGCACAGTAACTTAAGCCTCAGCTCTCGTCATGTTCACGTTCATGTTTATGAACACTGTGAACTGTGATTTTTACTTTTTAACCTGGGGCTCTTCAACTTTCCTAAAGGGAGAAATCCAGATGATAACACCATACCTTATGCTATCATATTAGCTGTATAAAGAAAACAATAGGGAGCAAGAATAAATGAAATAACAAAAGCCAGGTGAGATAATTAAAACCATCTTAATCCCTTCACACCGAGAGAGAGATGTCAGCTCATTTCTTCTTCTTTTTTTTTCAGCTCTTATTTCAAACAGCTCTCCCCATCAGTGCTGGTTGTACAGATGTCAATCCATGGACTGAATTAAGTTTTCCCTGAGGCACTTAGTATAGTAATAATCTGCTTCTCAGAGGAGGAGATATAAAGGGGAAATTAGCAATGAGCATCCACCCTACCAGGCCAGGTCTGTAATGAAATCTAAAGACTCTGAGAGAAAAGCACTCCTTATCCAAAGCGGATGTATTATAACCAAGTTTTGGCATTATCCTGGAACTCTGCTGGAAGGAGGTAGGAAAAATCACTGTCAAAAGTCACTTGAAGGATGAAAGTAAAACGAAAGTCATCTTTTAGCCATTGTTCTTTAATGTGGATGAGGAGCGGAAGGGCAAAGTGTGGTCTTAAGGGAGACCAACAGAGGGAGTCCCCAAAGGGAGGTGAGATCCAGTCATTGACACTCTAGAAGATTTTCTGTGAGGAAAGAAGCCACAAAGCTCAGAGTCTGCACAGGAAGCTCACAAAGCCGGGTGAACAATCGCTCATTGATCTTAAGTGGCCCTGTGGTGTAGGGGAAAGAGCAACCAAAATGAGAACACATTGGGTTGAGGCAGAACTCCACCAGCCTGGGGCAGTCCACTTCCTCAGTTACAGAATGAGAAGAGTTAGACCTGCCCAGCAGTCTCAGCCCCACAGTGAGACCAAGACTCTGAGTTGGCCTTGCCCAGGGTGAAGGTAGAGAGCGCTAGGTGGCCTGAAGTTGCATTCAAGCAACTATGATTTTTCATTAAGTTTGGACAGGCTTTCTTGGCACACTCTTCAAGAGCAGAAAGTAAAGACAGGGAACAGTGCTCTGTTGGAGAGTAGCAGAAGGGTGGAGAGAAGAGGGTTTTGTTTGTTTGTTTTGGTTCTCACCAATTTCAGAAGGCTTCCATGCAATTTTTAGGAAACCAATTCCATGGGAGTGTTCTGAAAAATGAAAAGTTGAGAGAGAAGAAGCTAGGGTCATTTTTCTAAGAAGACATCCAGTCACAATATTCCTCTGTTTAAAATCCCACAGTGGTTTCCCAATACCTTCAGGAAAAAATCCAAATTCCTTAGAATGGTATGGCAAAACGTGGCACAAAGTAGATATCCTATGTTGGCTAAATGAATAGGTGAGACACTAGTCCCCCTGGTCACTAACATGTGGTAACAACAATAATAAATATGAAAACTCAAAGAATAATGGTAACACTGTAGTTTGCCCTGAGCCTAAGACACCTTTCTTTGCTTAAATGGGAGATTAGCATGGGTTACAGAGGTGCTAAGGACTCCCAGAACTAAAATGAGAATTCCTCTTTGATTAATTAAAAGGATTGAAAGAGAATTTAAAAGACGAGCTTCCACACTCAGTGGCTCAGTGTTACTTCACACACAATCACTCAAGAATCACTGGTCATCTGTACCATGGGTCTTTCCCTTGTTTTTTTTTTTTAAAGATTTTATTTTTTCCTTTTTCTCCCCAAAGCCCCCCGGTACATAGTTGTATATTCTTTGTTGTGGGTCCTTCTAGTTGTGGCATGTGGGACGCTGCCTCAGCGTGGTTTGATGAGCAGTGTCATGTCCGCGCCCAGGATTCGAACCAACGAAACACTGGGCCGCCTGCAGCGGAGTGCGCGAACTTAACCGCTCAGCCACGGGGCCAGCCCCAGGTCTTTCCCTTGTTTTGAGAAACATCACCTTCTGTCATCCCTTCAGGTTCTTACTCTTCTGCTACAAAAGCTGACCAAGCCTGAGTTCCGGCCCATTAGCAGACTAAAGCTAATTTGATAAACGCATTTAAATGGAGGTGGTAATGGATGATAATGGCTAAACTAGTGTGAGGAACTCCCAAAGAGGCTCCTCCCTGTGTGTGTTGATCAAGTCCCAGTACAGAAAAGGGAAAATTGCCCAAAGGCACCTTGACAGCTAAGGAGGAAGGAATCTGCATGATTTTCTCCTTTAAGTTGGAAAGAGGGGGAAATTCCAGATGGGCTCATCCTCGGGAATAAAAAGTAGCGAGAAAAGGGAGGCAGAAACTACACAGACTCCGTGAGGCCTGGAACTGTGGTGACCAAGGATTGTCTACTTATTTGTCAGTTTTGTATCATTCTCTCCTTGATTTGTTTCTCCTGATGCCTAACAAAAACCAAAAACTTAAATTTTAAAAAGTCTAGGCTACTATTCATAATGTATGTCACTCCTAAACATGTTAAATTACAGACACTTTAAGAGAGAGCCACAAGGTGGGAGGGGTGGAGAATGGCCTTGACCGTCCCCTGAACTGTCACCTTCTGGGGGGGGGCGGGGCGTTATATCTGCCTTCTGTTATGATGCACTCTGTAACACAGGGCCTCGAGCACAAGCACAAAACCTTTCTTTTGGCTTTCCTTTCTATAGCTGAAAAGGGCCTGGACCATATACTAAGGGAGAGAAAAGGAAAATTAATATTTTAATATTAAGATTCACTATTCAAGAAGCCTAAAAACACCCCCACATACAAAATGTTTGAAATAGCTACCAAGGGAGACACAACCTTCTAGAAAGATCTGTCAGAATTGGGAAGGAAGGGGAGGAGGGTACAGTTACCCAAAATTGGTGTGTGTATTTACAAAACAACAACTACGAAAACCTTGAGAACACCGCTCTATCCCCAGAGGACTAGCTTCATTTCCTTACATCTGGGACAAGGAAATGGTTCTTCTGCTAATAACAAAACAAAACAAAAAACAGTAACAACAAAAACAAACAAATTTAAAAAAAAACAGAGATAGATACAATTGGATTTTAAAGGCTGTTTTCCAACATTAAGCAGACATGGCCGATGGGGCTGCCTTTCACACGCTCCCCCAGAGCTCGCTCTCCCGTCAGCGTCTGCTTTAACCTTCCCAACTCCTCTCACTCTACTTTTCCTGTCCACGTTAGTGTCTGTGTTCAGCTGAACCTGTTCTAACTGTGTAAAGAGGTGCCACAGTGCAATCTGTGCCAGCCCTTCTCCAATCCTTACTGACCTTGTCCCTGGGTGGAGAAAGTGGCCTGAAAGGAGTGGGGTTGGAAGGAAGAATGAGAAGATCTCTGCCATTCCCAGATGTATCTCCTCTTGGCTCTGCCATGGCGCCTAAATGATGAACTTATCCTGCATTGGACTGAAGTACTAAATGCCCTGTTAAAGTGCAGTTGGAAACTGAGCAGGTTTGTCCCTGCCAGGGAAGCACTCAGGCCTTTGGGTGCTAAATGCCAGAGCCACATGTTAACCTCAGTCCACTGCCTCAACTCCCTTCTTAGATTTTCCACAGTTTCCAGGTACTCATCATTCACTTTTACTCATTCATTTGGCATGTATACATTAAGGACTGTTTGCTGAGCACTTTGCCCTGGGGATGCATTAGCAAAAAAGACCTGTGTTTCTTGTCCTTATGGAGAGGAGGCAGACATCATACAGCCAATTACACAAAAATGTAATTACTATTCAGTTACTTATTCAATAATTATATATTCAGCACCTACTCTGTACTAAGTACTATGTTTAGTACTAGTACTCTTTATTAAGTACTAATGTTTAGTACTTAGTACTTAGTGTACTAAGTACTACTGCAATAGATGACAAAAACATCACATTCTGTACATTCATAAAACTTACAGTCTAATCAAATAGAACACAAGGGAATGTAAAATTGTGTGTGAGGTAAGTGCTATAAAGGATACACAGTTGCATGAGAGTATATAATTAAATCTATATTTGAATCTGTAATTGGAAAAATTGGCCTCATCTGGGACATCACAGAAAGGCTTTCTTGAAAAAGTGTCTTGGGCTATGCAACTGAGTCATTTTTAAGAGGTACGGTCATTCCGGTTAGAAGAGACAGCATGTACAAAGTCCTGATAGGAAGGATCATGGTGGGCAGGAAGCCAGTGTGGTGGGAATGGAAAGGAAGAGAATTAGATGCATTCAAGAGATATTTAGGGGGTAAAACTCCAAAGAACTTGGTGGTTTGGGTTGTATACAAAAATGAAAAAGATGATTCAAGTTTCTAGTTTTCACAACTAACAGGGTGCTAGTGCCATTCACACAGATAACAAACATTGGAAGAAGAGTGGGTTGGATAGAGACATAAATAGTGAGCTTCACACCTCATTTTCTGGATTTGGCAGTTGAGGTGGGGAATACTGGAGGAGGTTTGGCTTTGGGAGTTTGGAGATTAACACAGTTCTGAAAACATTGAATTTGAGAGGCCAAGAGAGTCCCCTGTAGAGATTTCAAGCAGAAAGCCAGATACACAGGTCTGCAACCTGTAGGGGAACAGCCCCATGATGGCACTTTGGCAGCCTTGCGCATATTCACCTGGGCCACGCAGGCAAAGCCAGAGCTGATGTGCTTCTTGGCAGGAAGCCTCATAATCCTTGAGAACACCAGAGGACGGGAGGCTGATGGGGAGCTGCTCTGAATCCATCTCCTGTTTCCATCTCCCACTCGCCTCCCTGTCCTGCCCTGGAGGCTGTCATGAAATAGTTTCTCATCACCTCAAAGGTTATGTTGAGGTAGAAGACTTCATGTCTCGCCCCGCTCAGAACAGAGCTCCAGAACATACACCCACTTAGCTGCAGCTTAGATTTGGCTCCTCAGAAACGGGGTATCCCATGACTCACCCATTGGCCCCTTGTGTTTCAGTGTTGTCCTTTTTGATGTGTTGGACAAGGATTACAGGAAATGGCATCTTTGGCTGCTCTTCTTTTTTTCTGTACTAAACTGTCTCCATCTAAAAGTAGCTCACTGTATCTTTGCTGGTTGAATCAGTGAAGGTTTGGCCTTGGTATTGCCTTTTGACAAAACCAAGAAAAGACATTAAGTGTGAATAGATTGAGAAGACATCAGCCCATTGATGGTATTTTTGCTTCTGATGTGTAACTCAAACATAGTAAAGTGCACAAATCTTGGGAACACGGCTGGATGATTTTTCACACACGTGTACAGCTATACACTGTATGCAGCCCATGACATGGAACACTTGCAGCACCTAGCTGATGCTCCACATCTGGAAATAACTGCTGTTCTCATTTCTACCACCACAGGTTAGCTGGGCCTGGTTTGGGAACTGCAGACAAATGGCATCCTATGGTGTCTAATCTTTTGTGTCTGTATTCTTTCACCCTACATTATATCAGTGAGATTTATCCATTTTGTTGCTTGTAGAAGTAATTTATTCTTTTTCATCTTTCATAGTTTTCCATTGTATTTAATATATCATAATTTCTTTATCCATTTTTCTGTAATGGATGTTTTGCTTCCAGCTTTTAGCTATTAAAAACATCATTGTTGAGCCAGCCCTGATGGTCAAGTGGTTAAAGTTAGGCACTCTCACCACTTCGGCAGCCCAGGTTCATTTCCCGGGCATGGAACCACACCACTCGTCTGTCAGTAGCCATGCTGTGGTGGCAGCTCACTAGAAAAACTAGAAGAACTTACAACTAGAATATACAACCACGCACTGGGCCTTTGCGGGGGAAAAGAAGAGGAAGATTGGCAACAGATGTTAGCTTACGGTGAATCCTTCCCTGCAAACAAAAACAACAAAAAAAATCATTGTTATAAAGATTCCAGTACATGTCTTTTGGTGGACACAAGCATGCAGCACTGTTGGACATATGTCTAGGAGTGTTATTGGATTACTAGATTACTAGGTAAAAAGATAGCTAGATGATAGATAGATTATATATGTTATACACACACACACACACACACACACACACCCCCATAGGGGCTATCAAAAAGTTTCTCCAAAGTAATTGCACCAATTTACACTTTTACCAGCCAAATGTATGAGAATTCCAGTTACTCCACATTCTCTTCAACACTTGGAATTGTCACTCTTCTAATTTAAAACATCCTGACGTGGGTGTTGCAGTATCTCACTGTGGCTTTACTTTGCTTTTTCCTGATGAGTGCTGATTTTAAACATCTTTTCACGTGCTTATTTCTCCTTTGGATATTCTCTTCTGTGAAGTGCCTGTTCAAAGACTTTTGCCCATTTTTCAACTTGGTTGTCAATCTTTATCTTATTAATTAGTAGAAGTTCTATCTACATTAGAGACATATGGCTTTTGTTGGATATCTTCTTCCATTCAGTGGTTTGCTTTTTTTACCTCTTAATGTTATCATTTGGTGAATAGACGTTCTTATTTTTAATAAAGCGTAGCTTACCAATGACCGCTCATTAATTGTTCCCTATTTAAGAAATCTTTGCCTACTTGAAAGTGAAGATGTTATCTTACATTTTCTTCCATAAGTTTCATCATTCCGTCTATCATATGTAAGTCTACAATCTACCTCTAATTCATTTATGTGTGGGTATGGGGTAGGCGTCAGAGTTCATTTTTTCTCCGGTATGGATATCCAACTGGCCTACCTACTGGAAAGGATCATTCTTTCCCTCACAGAACTGTAGCAATGCAGTGGTCATAAATCAGTTGACCCTATAGGAATGGATATGTTTCTGGGCTCTCTATTCTGTTCCATTGGTGCATGTATATATCCTTACGTTATGTCGTGTCTTAATTACTATAGCTTTGCAGAAATCTTTCTACTTTGTTTTCCTTCTTCCAGATTGTCAAGGTTGTTCTGAGTCCTTTGCATTTCCATATAAAGTTTAGCATAAGCTTGATAATTACTAAAATAAAGAAATTCCTATAATTTTGATTTGGATATCATTGAATCTTTAGATCAGTCTGGGGAGAAATGACATCTTAAAAATATTGAGTTTTCCAATTCATCAGGATGGTAAACCTCCCAATTTATTTAGGTATTCTTTAAATTTTTGAACAATGTTTTATAGTAAAAACTGAAAAGTGTAGAAATCTTGTATTTTCTTTGTTAGATTTATTCCTAAGTATTTGATGGGGTTGGTAAGTGCTATTTTATATGATATATTTTTTTAAATTTCAATTTCAAATTGTTCTTTGCTAGTATATAGAAATAAAATTGATTTTTACATAATGATATTATATCTAGGGATGTGCTACATTCAGTTAACTGGAATGGTAAAAAGATTCTTTTAGATTTATACAGACACAAAATATATCACCTTCATAGAATTACAATTTTGCTTTTTCCCTGACAATCATTAAATTTTTATTTATTTTTCTTGCCTTGCTGTGCTCAGTAGGGCATCTAGTACAATATTGAATTGAAGTGATGATAGTAGACATCCTTATCCAACTCCCAAGTCAGGGAGAACACATTCATTAGTTCACCTCGAAGTATGATGTTAGCTGCAGGGTTTTTTTTCTCTTTCGTAGAAAAGCTTTATCAGATTAGAAAGATTCCTTCTAGTCTTAATTTTCTGAGAGTTGTGGTTGTTTCAGTGTTGGATTAATTCTTTTTGCATTTAATGAGATAATCATACTGTTTTCTTTCTTTATACTATTAATATAGTAAATGATGCTGTTTGATTTTCTAATAGTAAATCAACTTTGCATTCTTCAAATAAATTGCTTTATTCTATTTGCTCTTAATTTATTTAGGATTTTTGCGTTGATGTTCATGAGGGATATTGGCCTATGATTTTCTTTCTTCCTTCCCTCTTTCCTTCCTTTCTTTCTCTCTGTATTTATTTATTTATTTATTTATTTTGCAATTTTCTTGTTTGGTTTTAATATCAGAGCTATAGTGGCCTAATAAAAATGTTGGAAGTATTCAGTCTTTTTCTATTCTCTGGAAGTATTTGTTTAAGCTTGGCATTGTTTCTTCCTTCAATATTTGGAAAAAATTATCAGTAAAACATCGTGGGTCAGGAGTTTTCTCTGTGGGAAGGTTTTTACTTATAGATTTAATAGATACAGGACTACTTCGTTTTTCAAATTTCTTCTTGTGTCACTTTTGATAAATTGTGTTTTCTTAGGAATTTGTGTATTTTATCTAATTTTAAAAGTTAACATCTCCATATTACTTTTTAATATCTGGAGGACATGTATCTTTGTTCCTCAGTCCGAAGAGTATCAATATGTGTTTTTTGTAGACAATTTCTTAAATTGGTCTTTCTAGGGGTTTGTCAAATTTATTAATCTTCTCAAGGAACCATTTTTTTCAAAGAATTCTACTCTTGTCTGTGTTATTTTCTTGGATATAATATATATTTCTTTTTCTAGTTTGTTGGCATAGAATCTTAGGTTTTCAAACTTTATTTCTAATGCAATCAGGTGTTGCATAACGATGTTTCAGGATGTTTCAGTCAATGACAGACCACACACACGATGGTGGTCCCATAAGATTAGCGCCATAGAGCCTAGGTGTGTGGTAGGCTACACCATCTAGGTTTGTGTAAGTGCACTCTATGATGTTCACACAATGATGACATCCCCTAACAACACATTTCTCAGAATGTGTCCCCATCATTAATCATTGCATGACTGTATGTGAATTTAGAACTAGAAAACTTTTTCTGAGTGCTGCCTTAACTGCATCCCACAAGTTTTTATAGTTTTACTATCATTCAGCTTAAAATACTTTCTAATTTCCGTTGTGATTTCTTCATTGTCCATGAGTTCTTTAGAAATGTTTTACTTAATTTCCAAACATTTGGTGATTTCCCAATGATCTTTCTGTTACTTGTTTTTAAATTATTTTCTATGTGGTCCAAGACTATATTCTACATGACTTCAACTCTTTTATGTTTTGAGGAACTTTTTATATGGCCCAGCATGTAGTCTATTCTGGTCAGTGTTTCATGAGTACTTGAAAAGTGTATGATTTTTGCTTAAGGATTGCATATAATTTTTATTTTTCTTACATATCTTAATTAATCATGTTGCTCAAATCTTTCCATATCTTTATTGATACTGTTGTCTACTGATTCTGTCATTTACGGAGAGAAGAGTGCTAACTTCTTCAACTGGGACTGAGAATGTGTCTACTTCTTTTTAAAAATTCTGTTGATACTTGCTCTATATGTTTTGAGCTTTGTGATTGGATAAAGTAGAATTGTTATATCTTCCTCTTGAATTGACTTTTTAGTCATCACCTCAGATAAAATATCTTGTCTTACGCCTTCTTTATATGAAATGTAAATAGCTACATTAACTTTCTCTTGGTTGGTGTCTGTATGATGAATCTTTTTTCCATCTTTTTTTCTTTTGATCTTTCCATGCTCTTATATTTAAAGTGTTGTATTATGAAGAGTTAATAGATGCTTTTCTTAGTCTGTCTGATAATCTTGACTTTAATGTAATTACTGATATAACCAGATTTAAGTTTATCATCCTATTTCTTTTTTTCACTTGTTTGATGCCACTCTGAGTACTTGCTGAGCATTCTGCTCCCTCCCCTTTTTAAGGTGTTAAATGTCAATACTTACCATCCACAAGACAGCAGTCACAGTAGTTTAAATGTCTATTTTTCAATCAAGTATATGTGAAGCAAGGAGGAGTCCTTGGGTAAGGGACAAGGTTCAATAGCAAAAGTGATGTCTGAAGATTGTCTAAGAAGAGAAAGAGAGTACACAGTCTGGAGGGACAAATCCATGTGGGACAAGAGCCCCACACCGGGGTTTTTCAATGATGCTGGAGGGGAGGGTGCCTAATTTCAGGCAGTCTGTTCCATGTGGGAAGAGCCAAGTGGGCACGGCAGGGTGCTATGCCTGCAACTTACTAGGATAGGGGGCAGCAGAAGTGAGTGCAAGTTGCATTTCAGGCTCCCCCCTCCCCCCAGCCAGTAGACTGAGATGACTGTCTATCGGCTTTCATCTTCACAGGTGCTCAATGGCTTAATTAAATGGTTTGATTTAATAGCTTAAGTGTGAATTTTCTGGGGGTGATTCAATTCAATTTCTCTACAATTTGTACCCTCTTGTTTTTTCATTCCTTTATTGTTCCCTTCTTTCATTCTTTTAGATTAATCAAATACATTTTTAATGTTTTCTCCTTTATTAATTGTTTAGTTTTACATCATTGTATAATCTGCAGCCTTAATTTATTACAGTCCACCCTAAATTAGTATTTTTATTACTTCCCAAACAATGCAAGAACTTTACAGCAGTTTATCTCCATTTACCTATCATTTATGTAGTATAATTTACTTCTACATATGTCATTAACCCAAAGATATTATTTTTAATTTTGCTATAAACTGTCAATATTATTTTATATTTGCACTCATATTCACATTTTTTAGTGCTCTTCATTCTTCTAATTTTACGCTTCTATCTGAAATCATTCTCCTTCAGCTTGGAAAACTTTCTTTAATATTTCTTATAGTTCTAGTTGTCTGAAAAAGAATTTTCTCAACTTTCGCTTGTCTGAAAATGCGTTTGTTTTTGCTTTCAATTTTGATCTCCGTTTTACAGCCATTTGCAATAGAACTTTACCTTCTTTTTTTGTTTTAACTTCAGCACTTTAAAGGTGTCATTCTATTGTCGTTTGGCTTCCATGATCTTTGTCGAAATATCAGCCATCAATTTTATTGCCCTCGTTGAAAATAATGTCTTTTTTTCCTCAGGTTACTCTAAAATTTTTTTCTTTGTTTTTGGTTTTTAGAGGTTTGACTGTGATATGTATAGGGGTGGTTTCTTTGTATTTATTTTATTTAGGGCCCACTGAGCTTTGTGAATTTGTTTCTGTCTTCAATCATTTTGAAAACTTCAGTAATTACCATTTCAAATATTTCTTTGAACCTGTTCTCTGTCTCCTCCTGGGATTCCACTCACACATATGTTAGGCCTTTTGACTGAGCCCCACATTTCTCTTATGCTTTATCTTATTTCTTTATCTTCCTCCACATCCCTCCTCCATTCTCCACACTTCATTTTATTTCTTATTGATCCATCTTTGAGTTCATTAATTTTGTCTTGTGCTGTTTCTGGTCTGATTTTAAACCCATCCAATGAGATCTTAATTTCTAATACCTAAATGTATTTTACATTTCTAGACCATCCATTTAATTCTTTTTTATGGATTACAATCCTCTATTGAAATCCTTCATTTTCATCCATTTTTATATATCTTTTCTTAGATTTTCTTTAACATATTAACCATAATGATCTTAAAGCCCTTGCCTCCATGTCCATGTCCAGTTTCCTGTGGGTCTCCTTTCTATTGCATCTTATTTTCTCCTGAGTATAGGTCCCATATTCTTGTACCTTCAGTAGTCTAGTAGTTTTGATAATATGTTGAACAGTATCCATAAAAAAATTCATAAACCTGCAGATGATATCTTTCACCAGTAAGTATGTCTTCCTGTTTTCATTAGGTAGATAAGGAAATTGGCTAATCACCTTGATTGGGTCGTAGATTGAACTCACACAGGGCTAGTTAGTCATCTTAGCATGACTAACTTCATTTTTTATTCAACTCTTTTTTGGGGAGGAAGATGGAAGTGGCCCTTCTGAGTTTTTTTATTAAGAGCCTGATAGATTTTTGTCTCTTCAGTCCTAGAAGACTACAGGGAATTCAATTCTACGCTTCAAAGCTGTGGACTTAGCTCTTTAGTCTCTTGCTTTCCTTTCCTATAACCTACTTCTCCTCTAACTCTCCTCAACAGTTCTGAAATCCGGTACATTAGTAAATTTCTTGAGGAGGAGCCCACCTCCCTCTAGTGGAACTTTCTCCCCTAAGCCTTCTAAGATCATTGAAGATTTCACCAAATCATTGAGAAGCATGTGGCATTGTTTTCATGCCTTTGATGCTGGCCCAGTTATCTACTGTTGCCTAAAACACCACCCCAAAACTTAGCTGCTTAAAACAGCAACAATAGTGTATTTTGATCATGAATCTACAATTTGGGCATGGCTTGATGGGAATGACTCACCCTCTTCCATGGGGCATCAGCTGGAGTGCTCAATTGGATTTGGAAGGATCCAGTTCCATGATGGCTTACTCACATGTCTGGCAAGTTGGTGCTGTCTGTTGGCTGGGAGCATAGCTGAGGCTATTGGCTGAGATTCCTCTCCACATGGGTTTCTTCATGGGGCTGTTAGGATAATCTCACAGCATGGAATCTGGGTTCTAAGAGGCAGGAAATGGAAACTGCAAATCTCTTAAAGGCTGGGCTTGGAATTTGTTACAGCATCCCTTCCATAATATTTTATTTGTCAAAGCAGCCACTTAGCTTGCCCAGATTCAAGGGTATGGAACACAGATCCCAACTCTCAATTGGAGATATGTCTAAGAAATTGTGACCATCTTTGATCCACCACGCACATGCCATTCCAGATCTAAATAAATGTCCTATGAGGAAAACAGGCCATACTTTCGGATCTCCTAAGTTTCTAATATGTCATTTCAGCCTTTCACAATCATCAAAAGCCTCACTAGCTTCTCTTTTCTTGGAGAGAGTGCCTCTGAGTGGGTCACTCCTAGTGTAACACTCAGTCTGGGCCCAGAGTCTGAAAATGTTCCCAGAGATGAAACTATTGGGGGTCATCATTCGCCTCCAAATGGCATCCCCCTTGCTGGAATTCAAATCCATCTTTTTTGCTTCCATAGCTCTTCAACAACTTAAAATCATGGCAGCTATTGAGACTGCCCAGTAAGAATACATAAAGAAGAGGGGCCAAGAGAAAATCCTAGGGACCTCCAAAGTTAACGAAACGGAGATGAAGATTAGACCAAGAAATAGCAAGCAGAAACGTAGGAAGAAAGCCAGGAGGGTGCAGTGCCATAAAAGCTAAGATTGAGTGTTGAATAGGTGTAAATGGTTTACAATGTCACAGAGAGCATGGTAAGTTAAAGAATAAAAGCCTACATTGGATTTAGGGACAGGAAGACAAGGTGAAAGAGGTGTTTTCGTGCAAGGATGGCCAGAAGGCTGTGGATTAAAGAGTGAATGGGAGATGATTGATTAAGTGAAGACAACGGTGAGTGGACTACTCTTTTATTGAACCTAGTTGTAAAGAGAAGGAGAACGATAGGGTGATGGGTAAAAAAGCACATGAGACTGAGTGAGAGTTTGATTTTTATTTAAACATAGGATAAACAAGTGTATTTGAATGCCAATTGAAAGATACCAATAGAAAGAAAGTGGATGAAGCTATAGGAGATGAAAAGGGATAACTGATGATTAACAAAGTCTCTTGAGAGGCAATGAGAGACTGGATCCAGAGGAGAGGTGGAGAAATTTGCCCTAGGCTAGGATTAGCATAGTAGGAGTGATGAGGAGGTGGGTGAATTCTTTTCTATTGAATCAGGAGGCAAGAAGTAAAGAATGGATGCCCATGCAGCCAAGTTTTAGGTAGAGTAGCAGAAAATGGAGGGGATTTCTATAGAATAGGTTCCATTTTCTTAGTGAAATAGGAGCTTAGTTCTCTGCTAAAAGTATGGGAAGATATGTTGGGGTTGAAGGTTTAAGAAGAGATGAGGTCCTATTCCTGTGGGGAGTAGGAAAGAGAGATATATAAAGATTACTGTGCAGCTTTGAGTCTAATTGAGGTTATAAATCATAGTTACCAGTCTGAGAGGTTTGTGATATAAGAAGTCAAACAGTTAAGTTTATTTGGACCTGGAGTTTTATGGGGTATGTGTAATAGAAGAACAATAGATCAAAGGAACTGAGAATTTTGGAAAATGAGTAGTTGAAGCAAGGGTCCAAGAAGTCTACACTGGAAGGATGTAAAGTTAAGAGACAGCGGTAGAATGGAATAAATTAGAGCAATCAGAAACCTTTGGATGAGGTCAAAGATCAGAGTAATGAGAGTAAAGGTAGAAGTTTGTGGCCAGATAGTTGAACATGGAAAATTAAGCTTTCAAAGTGGAAGAGTTCTGAGTGATAGCAAGGTGCTCACAGCAGTCACCTGAGTAGACGGCTGAAGTGAAGGGGTGATGAAAGCCCATTGATGCTAAGGGAGTCTAAGACCTGCAAGATTTGTTGCTAAACCAACAGTACAAATAAACCCATAAAAAATATTGACAGGATTAGAGGTGTTGATGAGGACTACGAACCAGATTCCCAAGTGTGTGACTGAGAGATCCTGCCCAGGGAGAGGGTAACTGCCCAGGGAGTCGGCAACAGAAAGAGCAAATGAATATTGATCTAGGTGGGGCATGAACTCCCAAGGAGCAGAGGGGAGGACCAGGGTAGTGTTGGAAGTGGCATTGGGCCTCCAGAAGGATGACAACTCCATCTTCCAAGACTGGTCCATGGAATGAAGTCAATGAGCACTATCCTCTTACGAGGGCCACAACCCATAGGGATCATCAGGAGTAAACCAGGTGTCATTTGCAGCAAAGAGAAAGAAGTTCTTGATACTGTTGTCTGCTCTCTGCTGTCATGGGAAATAGATGGGCCTCTGCAGAGTCAATTGGCTGTTTCCAGATGTGTGCTTGTGACAGCTCACCTGACCAAGAGGAAGCACAGCTGGCATCACTCCCTCCAGACCCTCACCCTCCTGAAGATGGCAGGAAGCCCCTAGATCCCAGAGCCTGAAGCTTGTTTACTCAGGCCAGGCTAACTTCCAGGTGAGTGGGCTCCTTGCCGGGCAACCAACAGCTTCTCCCACCTCCTGTTCTTATTCTCTGCTAAAGCATCATGACATTAACTGTCATAGGCTTGTGCAGGAAGGACAGAGGCAGACTTCATACATAAATGGACATTCACATCATGAAAGACCAATGGCTCAGTGTGCTATTGAAATAAAAATTCCTGTTGACTCTGACACAGAAAAGTGAGGCAAGAGCCGAACCCTCACATGCTCCCCCTGTACCTTAGACAGGGCAAACTGACCAGAACATGGCAACATTGGGCCCTACTGAGTCATACGTAGGTGATGTGGTTTCTGCAAAACAAAGTCAGACATCTCTTTAAGTGAAAGTTGTTCATTTGAGTGTCATTGGTTTTATAGGTTTGTTCCTATTTTACTTGCAGATTTGTTTTTTTCCTGAAGCTATATATATATATATATATATATATATATTTATTTATTTATTTATTTATTTAATTTTTTTTTTTTTGGTGAGGGAGTTTGGCTCTGAGCTAACAGCTGTAGCCAATCTTCCCCTTTTTGCTTCATGAAGAGTAGCCCTCAGCTAACATCTCTGCCAGTACTCCTCTATTTTGTATGTGGGATGCCACCACAGCATGGCCTGATGAGTGATGTGTCCGCTCCTGGGATCTGAAACTGTGAACCCCGGACTGCCAAAGAGGAGCATGCAAACTTAACCACTATGCCACGGGGCCCACCCCAGCTGTATTTTAATGTTTGTATACATTAGAAGTAACATTATAATTCAACCCTGGAATTTATAGATTATTTTTCTGGAAAGAAGGTCTACCTATATATTATTCTATTTTGAGAAATGGTGATACAAAGAAAGGCACACAGCACAGCCATCTCAGCTGAAGTCCCATGGCAGCGGTGCTCCTCGTGTGCCTGGGAGGCCTGCGGATGAGATCACAGTCTTTAGAGTCTTTGCTTCGAATTCCCCGGGAAAGAAGAGTTCAGTTTTGCAAACACTGTGCTGTTGGTACTCTGCTTTCGCTTACTAAAGAAGGCAGTGGGGGGAGGGAGGAAGGGAAGAGAGACTTTCATCCGTGTCTGGGGGTACCCTAGGGAACATGTGTATGGAATTACACTGTCTCTTACAGCACTTTTAGTTTGCTATGCCTGCAATTCAAGGATGGCAGAATGCAAGATACCCTATACTATCAAGATGGCCTCAACTCAAAGTGCTTGGAAATGCCACTTGCAATCTTAAAACAAAACCCACCTTCCCTCTTCAAGAACAGTCAGCAGTTTAATTATGCTAAGTACTTTTCACCCCAGGAGGCTTCAGGTTGCTGTATTAAGCAACGGAACAGCATTCTTTTAAGGCTTAAGGCTATACATTTCGAAAGCTGATAAGTGTCTCTCATCAGAAAGCCTCAAGTCTTTTAGGTAATTTGCAAGGATAGCATTTTACAAACTCACTTTCCAATGCAAGCAAAGAGATGTCCTAACACCCTAGCTCTTTACACTGATCCTCCGGCTTGCTAAGGTTTCCTAGATAAATATGGATGGAGACTTTTAGAACCAACAAAGACAAACATTTGGTTGAACATGTAAATGCAATTGTTCAAGCTGTAAATTAAATTCAATTACCTACAGAGTGTAGTATCTTAAGCCTCGTGCTAATTAAACTTGTGAGTTTCAACTCATTAAACTCGGATAATGCTCAGAAAGAAAGAATCTGGCAGCAGCAAGCCATGCATCCCACTGGCCTGTCCCTCACTGTGGTTCTGCATGTTGGCAAAAGCAGTTCATATCCAGAGTCTAAGAAAAGAGTAAAGAGAGATATCCAGAGAGTGACAACGGGAAGTGTAGCCAGGAATAGAAGGCCCATGTACATCCTACAAAGTATCAAAAAAATGTTGCTTTGAGGGTGCAAAGAAGCAGATAAGGCCTTCCAAGGGAAGTGTTACATTCCCGCCTCCAAGGCAAGAGTCCAGAGTCAGGCACATTCCATTTCTCCTCTCCTGGGAGGGCAATTCAACTCTTAGCTTGGGGCTCTCCTCAGGAAGCAGAGCTGGCTCAGCGCCAGTAGAAAGTGCATTCAGCACCCTTTTTGGTCACTGGGGCCTTGTCACCCCTTTCAGCATTACTTCTCTTTTTTACTGTTTACTCTCACCCCAACTTTGACCCCTTGGTGACCAAGATATCTGATAAGTACATTCACAGGAAGAGGATGACAGTGTGCTAACCAAGCCAGGAATGTGTGCATTTTTTAAAGGCCTCATGGGGAGCACAACTTCAGGACAGAGAACAAATCGCTGATGCTGAAATTTCAAGTATTAATCAAGGAGATCTGTGGAAAGAGGAAGGCTTTCCTACAACCTTCAAATCACATTCAATAGGACATTCCTGCCACCAGGGTGGCCCTGACCACAATTACTGGATTTGTTCAAAAGATGTTGATTGAGTGGCTCCTAAAAGCCAGGCATTGTACTAGGTCCCTGCTCTGGAGAAGCTCTTATGAGACAGAGAGAGACATGTAAGTCTTGAAGAGCAGACAAACCTGAGAGTCCAAATTCACTTTTAGCCAACGGATTTTGTCGTATGCTTTTATGTCCAAGGTAATCTCAGACATTCTTCACAATGTTTTGAAGATTTGGCACTGTGTCACTGTACCAGTTATCTATTGCTGCATAACAACCAGCCCAGAACATAGTGGCTTAAAACAACAAGGACTTATCTAGCTCATTATTCTACTGAGCAGTTCTTGCCTGGGCCCTGATGGTCTCTTCTGGGCTCGCTCATGTGTCTGTGCTCACTTGGTAAGCTGGCAGGAGGCTGGCTGGTCCTGATGCCCTCCGTCACATGGTAGGCAGCTGGCTGGATGTTGACTGAGGCAGTGGGGTTGACTGGGCCACGTGTCTGTCATCATCTGTCAGGCTAGCCAGGGCTCCTTAGCAGGGCAGAGACAGGTTCCGAGAGCAGCTATAGGGCAAGTCCAATGTGCAAGCACTTTTCAGACATCTGCTGTGTCAGATTTGCTGCTGTCCCATTGGCTCAAGCAAACCACACAGCCCAGCCCGACTCATTGTCAGACAGGTCTACCCAAAGGTGTGGATACTTGTGAATTTCTACTCATGAAGCTCAGATAATGCTCAGAAGGAATGAATCTGGCAGCAGCAATAGGGACCATTACTGGCAAAATGAACCCAAGCTACATGTGATATATATATGATTGTAAACAAAGAAACAAAAATCTAGAGTCCTGCCCTGTAAATCAGGGCTTCCCAGACTGTTAAGATCTGTGGACGTTTAAGAAGGAAAAAGGGAGATGAGAGTAAAAGATAGGACTGCTGAGATTTTTGTCGACTAAGAATATTAAGTAACAAACAGGTAATTACCATCTACTATCACTATTATTTCGATAAAAGAAAGGACATTTCAATACCAAAGTAGGAGCAAGAAATAATGTTAGAATACACTAGTCCTCTGAATAGAATAAATTCGGTTTTATGAAAAGCTGTCTGGATTGCCTTCATTTTTCTCATTTCACTGAAGATCAATGGAAACCTCAATTAGAATGGCCCTAGTAAGGTGATTGACATCTCGGAGCCACTGGGCTGGAGAAAGATAATAGGGTAGGGCAGGGTTTGCTGATGAGTAGTCATTAAGCGTGTACTGAGTGTGCGTGCTAGCACTGTCTTACGTGCCTTAAGGAGTGAGAGGAGAATAAGACAGCAATCTTCCTCAAGACACTGTAGCCCAGCCTGGAAGTACAAACTAGGCATTAACATAAATGGCCAAAAATTTGGAAAATAGAAATTCCGAGTGCAGAAAAGAATTGCAAAATTAATAGAAGTGAGACTGGAATATGACTCTGGTACTGGTTCAAGGTACTGGTTTAATTCATCAATCCAGCTTAAATGGAAGCTTCCTAGAATCACCTTGAAGACCATTTGCTTAGAAATCTCCAGTATTCTGTCTTGTCAGTCTAGACTGTAGCTCAACAGGGCAGGAACGTGTCTACTTCTAAGCTGTGGACAGCAGTAGCCTGTCCTGCACTGGCTGCCTTAGTAACGCGGTCCTCCAAACACATGGCATTTTTCCTATTTGAAGTTGCTGATCACACTGAAATGAAGAATGAGAAAATAGAGTTTCCAAGCCCATTGCGTTTATGATTCTTGGAATCTTTTTGTAAAAGAGATGCCAGTTGAGATGGCACATATGTGCGAGGGAGTTGCCATTCTTCTTCTTTTTTGATTTTTTAAAGTCTTTATTCCAATTATGAGGTGTTTTTTTTGGGGGGTGGGTTGGTGGGGAAGATTGACCCGGAGCTAACATCTGTGCCAGTGTTCCTCTGTTTCATATGTGGGATGCCACCATAGCACGGCCCAATGAGCAGTGTATAGGTCCATGCCCAGGATCAGAATCTGTGAACCCGGGTTCCGAAGCGGAGCAGGTGAACTTAACCAACATGTCACCAGGCTGGCCCCCTACTCGTCCTCTTTTTGAGACCCCTGTAGTTATTTTCTCTAGTGATGTAGAGGGTAGGTGAGCCCAGAGTGGTTTTGCCTAAATTGGGGAAGTTTTTCCTGATTTCTTGCCTGTGTTCCTGCTCCTCAGCAGAGCAGATGGGGGTAGCTCTCACTTGAACATCGGCCCACCAAAAGCTGAGGAGAAACCACTGCCAAATTTTGATCATTAAATTGTTATCCAATGTCATCCTACATTCAAAGAGGACGCCTTCTGTAGGAAACCACCTTTGGAGAGAAATCTAATTTTAGAATGACTATAATACAAAAATAATCAATGCAGAAATAAAACCTCAGATCCCATTATTTTGTTCCTTTTCATAAATATCATTCTCTTCCAAGGCTTGTCTCTTAGCCAAAAGAATGGCACAGCAGCCAACCTCCTTCACTATTTCTAAGCAAATAGTTCTTTGCTACTCAGAATGCTTTTGATTGCAGCACTACGGATTCGTGAGTTTTGAAAGATCTAGCAAGTTCTAAATCATGCCTTCTTCATTCTCATCACTGACAGAAAAAATATGCCCGTTTGAACTATAATAATCTAGTCCAAGTTTGTCACTTTTCAGACTAGGGAACTGAGATCCTAATATCTAACACAGGGACTAGAATCCAGGTCTTCGGAACATTGAGGCATTGTTCTTTGAAATGTCCTCCCTACCCCAGGTTCTGCCTGAGGGAGAAGCCCTGGCAGATGTGACACAATGTTTTCCACTTGTTCTGAAAGACTCGGAAAACGTTCTGCGAAAACAAGGCCACTTCCCTCCATCAACAACCACTTTTTTCATCTCTTCTAGTTCATTCAGACAGAAACGAGTTTTTCCCACAATCACGCGTTACCAAAACCTGACTCCTAGTAGCACCATTTCAATTCAGAAACTCAGGATTCTATTAGGAAGAGAGTCATGAATTTAACCAAGACATAACCTCTATAATTTGAAAACCTAATCAAAGGGATTTCCCTTTCGAAGTCTTCTACCCCAAGTTGCTTTCCTTTAGGCTGGAACATCTGTCACTCCTATGAGTGAAGTCGCCCACCTGTCTAGCTCTTTGAAACTACTACCATAGACCATTTTCAGAAACAGAGAGAATACTCGTTGCTAGAGGCTTGAATTAAACATCAAAAGATCACTTAGTCCTTGTTAGCCTTTAGCAGGAATACTGTAGACACCAACAGATGGCCTTTGTTACTCTTCAGAAGTGACTAACTTTCTTTAAAGGTCGCCATGATCAGAAGGTACAGAAGTAGTCTTTTCTTGCTTGATTACCAACCTCCTCCCTCTTCTGGGCTCCTATAGAACACAAATCGCACTTCAGTTTTAACACTTAAAACACTATACCTAACTCCTCCTTTGCATGAACACAGTTTTTTATGAGGATATCAGATCAGAATACAAATTTCTCGTTATATTCAATTTTCTTAACGGCAACTAAGTAAAAATGTTGCTTTCAATTCTGGAAGGAATGTTCAGTTTTCTCACACTTGTCTATAATTATTACATCAAAACTTAGGTATATGGAAAGCCAGGTACAGATCAGTGGGACCCAAGGGCTACATAAGGCATCATGGTGCATTGAAAGAGAGTGATAATGTGACTTGTCTTTTTAATACTTGTAAGAAACATTAGCCCCTGCTTCCCATGAGCCCATTACTCCTCTCTATCTTGTGTCAGATTTGGCAATTGTTCAGGGGAACTTGGAGTTTCCACTTGCAGGGATTTGCCTATAAGTTTGAAACCAATAATAATCTAAAGACTCTCCTTTGAAAATGAATTCAAATTCACTCCATTCTGAAGTAGAGTAACTTTTACTACAGAATTGCACTTAAAAACAAATTTGCTGATCTCTTAGTCCCATGGCTCACCTACAATGTCTTTGCTGGATCTTTCCCATGATTGAGGAAGATC
The DNA here is from genome assembly GCF_041296265.1 of Equus caballus. Lineage (NCBI taxonomy): Eukaryota > Metazoa > Chordata > Mammalia > Perissodactyla > Equidae > Equus > Equus caballus. The sequence continues at coordinate 15,822,296 of NC_091712.1, read as the reverse complement.
AAGGGAAGAGAGCAATTTTTCCTCCATTATTAGCCTCCTGCCAGGTTGGCAGCTGTCGCCTTTTTCCCATGGCCACCCCTGCGCCCAAGATTATCTGCAGTGGGTAGGTAATATAGGGGATACACACATTTCACCTCTTAGTATTGAGCTTTGTGAACAGATACCCAAAACTGTACTGTGTCTGGAAGGCCAGAGGTGATTTCTTAGCATTTTAAGAATTTATCCACTAGATAATGTGAGTTAAGCCACAGGCTGCATGGTGCCGGGTCAGAATGTGAATTGGGTATATGTGATGGAACGACTGCTGAGAAGGGGTAAGAACACAGTGAAGGCACAGAAGAAGCTTTCTCACGGGGAGATAAGAAATGTGTCAAGACACACACGCTGTGCTACGCGGAGATGGGATGGATGGTACGGATCTGAAGAAAACTTCTCCAAAGGAGGGAAATGCTGTTGGGTTAAGTAACACGAGTGGAAACTCGGGAAAGGTTCTGCATGTGATCCTATGTTCCTTATGCTTTGTTTGTAGAAAAAGAATTTATTGAATAAGTAAAATTAGGCAAACACATTTTTGTCAGCAAAAAAAGACATGTCTCAGTCAGCAAGACACTCAGAGACACAGGAATAGGAAAGGGGAAGAAGCCGTAGTTTGACATTTTTGCAAAGAGGAACTGGAGGGGGTTTGGCAGGGAATCTGTGCAGCAGGCATAAAAAGAAGTTCTAGGGGCAGGATGTGAACAGTGGGCAATAGGGGCTTACTGAGGCTGCATGCTAGAAAGCTTCTTGGCCTGCTGCCTCTGGTGATCCCTGAGGGCATCTTTGCCATCACCATAAACAAAGCAAATCTTGGAACACCCTCATTGGCTCAACTGTCTGCCCAATGGGCCCTCTGAGTGAGGGACAGTAAAGCTCATTTCTAGGAAGCTTCCAGGGTTGGCTGAATGGCTGGAGAGTCAGAGAAGGTAGCCTGCTACCTGGCTTACTGTTTTCCCTCCCCCTTCCTTCATACAGAGGCCTGAAGCTTGCCTCCCATGAGAGGGCATCAGCAACATGGCTTATCCTTGGTTTTTGAACCAAACGCAACCCTCTCTCAACCCATCGCTCATATCAAACTGAGTAAAGAAATGAAATAAATCCAGCCACACCAAGGAATAAATACCTGACAAGTGATTTAATTCTCAGATGTATGTCTGGTATTGTAAGGACATCTTGGTACTCTGGTCACGTTCTTGGCTAGCGTGGATCTGTGTTTGAGGGAACAAACCAGTTTGAGCAATTACATTTTCAGTCACCTGCAATTAAGCCTGGAGATGAAGAAGGTACCTAGTCCCAGACCTTATGGGTCGTATGATTGATTATGACTCTGCCTTCATTCTTTACAGTGGCCACCCTTTACTTTAAGAAAACCCTCCCCTTTTCTGGAATGTGAATCTGTAAACTAATGTCTTTCTCTCCTTTTTGTTTCTCGTAAGGCAAATGCCTGCCGTAGGCATAAGTAGAAGAAGAGTACTTATAGGTTGGACTTTCTAGAGCTTCGAAAGATTGCACAGAAAGTAATCTCCTCCAAGGCCTGCACTGGGCCTATCCCCATAGAGCCACCCACTGGCAGTTCCTTTGGCAGAAGATACTGCTGGGGGCAAATATGTCACTCAAGAGGGATAAATACTGATCCACTCACAACTACCATCTATTCGTGCTTGCCTTAAGGTTCTCAGATTAGTTGACAAGGCCGAGGGAAGCATATTCATCATAATTCCTAATGTTTGGGAGTGTTTCTTAGTTTACATATATTTCCATAAATATTATTTTTACTGATCTTCACAACAACCCAAGAGATAAGCAGATTTGATTTCTTCTTGCTAATGAGAAATCTAATACTCAAACAGAGTAATAAAGTTACTACGTGGCAGCCAGGATTAGCACACATATCTCCTGACTCAGTATGCCCTTTCCACATATGTTATGTACATCTAAGTGTTATGTACATAAGTCTGGAAGGAAATAGAAAGGAGCAAGGCAGTTTGGGAGTTGAGGGGAGAGAAAACCCAGATGGGACACTGAGGAAGTGTCGGGGGTAGGAAGGAGGAATGCTGGGTGCTGAATACACAGGTAGTTTTGAGCGTGGGGAGGGGAACAGGGAGCAAAACTGGAGAAGAGAGAAAAAGTGGGGGCCAACATTAGGAGCCACGTGAAAGACCGCCATAGACCAAAATGTACATCTCCCAGAGAATTTGAGGAAAACCTTCTGTCATATTTGGGACTTGAGGGAATGTGGTATAGGACAGAGGATGCTGGACTAGGAATCAGAATCTGTTGGCCTGGCTCTGCCAGGAACAAGCCTGGGCATGTGACTTAACCACCCTGGCCTCCATGTCTTCAGGTGCAAAATGAAGGACTTAACTCAGATCATCTCCAGTGTCCTGGGAGATCTCAAACAGCTGTGACCTTGATGCACGTGCATGGATGAGGTAAGAGTGAGGGAGGTGGGTGCTGAGAGAGGCAGAAGGCTAAGATGGGTCCCAAATAAATCTTCGCCAGTTACACATTTCATGGTCTGCTTTGAGCCGGAATGGATGGAGCTAGACTCTAGCCTGTGGGATCTGGGGACAAGATCCTAGTGACAGCATTTGAATGACATCTGTGATGGGTAATGACACTGTGACCAAAAAGGACTAGATTTAAACCATTGTTCTCAAAGTGAAGTGTCTTTATTGGCCTCTTTCAGATGCTTCAAGGAGCAGGACAAAGATAAAGGGAATTCTGAGAACATGAGTTAGGAGCAGCCTCGAAGCCCTGGGGAATCTGTCCGTCTGGGGCTGTGCCCTGGGGCCAAGATGCTTCAACATTCATCCAGCCTTCCATCAGCCACCTTTGACCAACACTAAAAGCCCGTTACCGAGAAGAGACTGAAAATAATTTCTCTCCTATTAGTCCTTTCTCCTTCCCAAATGTGGTCCTAGCCATTGGGAGTTGTAATTGCAGACATCATCCAAGGACTATGGATATAAATTTCACAAAGGGCAAGACCTTCCATTATGAGTAGGAAGATGGCTTTAATTAAAAAAAAAAATCAATATATTGTTTCCAATCATTAGAATCCCATGTCAGTGGCAAAAATCAATCCTTTTCATATTAAAATGCTTACACTCACACTCAAATGTTATATTACACATGAGTCATTGAGGGAGGTGGGGCGGGGTCTGCCGGAGGCCCAGGATGAGCCCCAGCCCTGGCTGAGCATTATCTGCTTTTTTGAGGGTCAGTCTTTAGGAAAGCTGTGAACTAGGAAATTCTACACACTACTGCAGATATCTGAAATTCTGTGCAGTGGAAAGGGTATCTCATCTTGACAGATTCGCCCCTCCTTCTTCCAAATCCTCCAATGAAAGCAAAGGAAAAAAGAAAAACTGGAATCACATTTTCAGAGCAGAAGTATCTTCATTTTGCAATGATCTCCTCACACTGCCATGATGGCAAATTTTTACCACAGGGTTCAACCAACACTCCAGGGGATTCTAATGTTATAAAAGGGCTCCATTTTTAAAAGATAATTTATCTCTTGATGCAAGAAAATGCCTTTGATTTTAATCAGTGGCAAGGGTTTGCTTGTCCCCTCTCGTTTCTTGCAAAGTACAGCAAATGGAGACAGTGCTGATCTTACTGGAGAGCGCCACATATTACTGAAATAGACTCTTGACAGCATTACATTCCCAGAGGTGCTATTCCATTTCCCACACAACATAATAGTAATGATCTTATGAAGAAATTTTGCTTTTATGGAAACTGTTTATTTCTAAGAACATTCTAATGTCAGGCTAAGTGTGAAGCTTCCCTAATAAAGAAGTAAAAGAAAACAAGGGCCCTAATTAAAAACATTGTTTAAGGAGACACTTGCAAGATAAAACAAAATCATACTTTACATGGAAAACCTAATCATGTATATTGCTAAAAAGCACTGCCGATTATTCAAGTCAATTTCCCCAACTCCGTTCCTAGTCATTATTTATGCTCCTGAAGTCCAATTCTTCTGGGTCCGTTTCCTTTAAATCTGGTTCCGCAGTTATTCTCTTTGAAGTCAGTGTTAAGTCGATGCCCAAAGGGGAGATATATGCTCGAGGAATATCTAGCCTATTTGTTTCTTTTTCTCATTTCACTTGGTTTGGAAAATGATGGAACAGTCTTGCTGTCTGTCAAGTGCTGCCCAGTTTGACTGCCCGTCTGTGTGAACAGACATGCCTGGATGCTGGCTGCACACTCATCAATTAGGTCAGTGAAGATGCTTTCCACAGCATTTTAGGCAATCATGGGGCTGGTTTCAAAAGCTCATATATTTACCATTTCTGGAGGGTTTTCCTGCCTGTGAGAACTAGAGTCTACCCAAGTTATTCCTGACTACTGTTGTGAGCCTGGAGTCAGCCTGGCTGGATTTGAATGCCAGTGCTGTCCCATTCTGTGACCTTGGGAAGTGGCTCTGCCTCCCTGTGCCTCATCACTTCTTCTATGACTTGGGAATAATCCTAGTACCTATCTGATAAGGGCTTTTTTGTACTAGGTCATCAAATTCATACAAAAAGCCTTTATTGCTGGGTATTAATATTATCCCCAGGTTCCAGAGAGCACGTGGAGGCTCAGGGAGGTAAGGAGTTGCGCAACACAGAGGGTTATGCTTCAAGTTGATGACACATAGTGCAGTGCCCCCCATAGAGGAAGGGTGTAATACATGTTAACAATTATCATGATAGTTTCAGATCATCCTCAGGATGTTTTAAAATAGTGAGCAAAAAGGTGGCTCCAGATAGGACCCTGGGGACACCAACAATTAGGCGGTAGGTGGAAGAAGAGAGGAGAGAGTGATCAGCAATAAGGACATGACAACCAGCATTTATGGTTTGTTTACTGTGTGCCAGACACTGTTTCACATGTTTTAACCCATTTCATCTTCACGACAACACTGAGGCAGGGAAGCATTGGATCCACCATTTATAGATGAGAAGACTAAGAGGAGTTTGGGAAATTTCCCAAGGTGACACAGCTGGTCCACGGCACAGCCATCCCAGGAGCCTGGCTCTGGAGCCTGCTTCCTTAAGCATCACACTCTGCTGCTGTCCACAGCTGACTGACAGGCAGGGCTAGAGGGGCAGGAGGAGAACAAGAGACACCACCGTTAGACCAAGGAGGGATGGAGTGGCTGGCAGTGTTAAATCACCTTACGCAGGTCCCGGTCCTGATGGGAAACAGATGACACCCCTGCAACTGGGAAATCTGAGGAGAGTTTAGTAAAGGGGCTAATTACAAAGGTGTGGGCAGGTGTAGGGAACCCAAAAGTAATAAAGGAATACATAGGGGCAAGTAACAACAGAGAGCGGGGTCAGCACCTCTAGACCTGGATAGCTAAGAAGAGAGAGTAGCTACCGGAACTCTGAGAAAGACAGAGAGAGTGAGTGTGTGGCAATGATCCCGTAAGAGGAGCCGTGACTTCTGTGAAGGGCAGCTATCCACCCTTGGAATGGCCACTGGGAGGGAGCAGGAAATAAACACCCAGCTGTGACTCTTCTCCCTTTCTCCTATCATCTGCTGGGGCTTCCCATTGGTCAAACCAAACAGGCAGCCAGAGGACAAGGAAGTCCACTGGAGTAACTGGTATAATTCAGCTTCCCAGTATATAGAGGAGGATGCAGAAACAGGAGAGGAGGTTTCTAGGAGCACACAGAAAATATCGAGTGACTCAGAAAGGTTGGGTAAAATAAGGGCCAAAAGTTTACTACTGGATTTAGCAATGCAACTACAACTGGTGACTTTGTTGAGAACATTTTTCGGTGGAGGCATGGAGTTCTGGAGAATTCCAGGAGCTGTGACCTGAATAGTAAATGGAAAGTAACACAACGGAGTCAGTAAACAGAGACTGAATTCAAGAATGGTGGCTGTGCAGGGATGAAGAGAGAAATCAAGTGAGAGTGCTGGGAGGGAGAAAGCAGAGAAAGAGTGGTTGGAATAGAAAATGGAGCAAGGTCCTTGGGAATCTGAAGGTGCTAGGATCAGGACGTCTCTTCTAGAGAAGTGGGAAGGAAGGAGGAAAGGGTCCAAATGGATGCAGATCAATGTGTTCTCCTGGAGGACAGGAAGTAGAGGTTGACGTCAGTGATTTTCCCCTATGAAACTAGAAAGAAAGTCATCACCTGGGATTGATGGGGACGGCAGTACCAAAAGGATATGAGTAGAAGGTAGTGCTTGAGGAAACCTCATAAGAAATGGGAGAAGGAATTAATCACAATCGCACAGAAGGATTACCTGGCTCACGTAGAAGATGGGAATTGCAGGAACATGGACTTCCTGCTGTGTGTTTCCTCCAAGGGATCCCCTAGGCCTGGATGTAGGAGAGCGGAAGGGAGAGAGTTGGTTTGGCACATTCTTAGTCTGAGGCAGCAGAAATAACGAGGACAAAAGATCTGAAGACGTTGGTGAGAAGTAATATGAGAGATGATCCTGGATTCTAGGCTGATTAGAGAGAAACAAAATAGGAAGCTGATTAGAGAAAACAGATAAAATGTTCTGGAAAGCTCGAGGAGACGGAAGTCTGCCTTTGACGAGTATGCTTGGGAGTCAGAGAGGGAGTTGGAAGGATAGAAATTCATGGTTAGAAAATGGGATGTTAGATTTTGTGATTTGAAGCCGTAACTTCTTGGGCGTGGCCTTGAGTTAATCATCATGTTTATTTTAATCTATTTTCAACAGTTTATCAATGTTGTAGATAACACTTGAATGAAGACCGTCAGTCGACTGAAGAGCGACGTGGGGAGCAGGAGGGCGCGGCAGGATCTTCTCCGGGGCTGCGGTCTGCAGACGGGGCTGGGCACACCATGCTCAGGGATGCCCTGAGCGCACGCAGCTGGGAGTGGAGGTGGACAAGAGAGAGAGGACAGCGTGGAGGCACAGATACATGAGGTGTGTTTGTGGGGCTCTAATTCTGCTGAAACACCTTCAAGATGATGGAATTTCAGCCAGAGGCCGTGCACTTATGGCAGCCGACAGATAACATGCCTTCAGAGAAGGCAACGCCGCACCACGGGCTCCCCAAAAGTAGATGCTGCGGACGGTCAGGCAGGGCGAGAAGGGGCCCTGGCTCCCGCCTGCGCCCGCGTGCCTGTGTGCTGGCTCCGGGCAGGAGGATTCCGCTGGGAAGCAGGGCAGAGTATTCTTGGAAGCTGCTTAAAAACTTCAATCTGGATATTTTATCCTCTAAAAAAAAAGTGGGGGGGGGGGGCGGGGGGGACTTTGCCATGACACTAAGGATAAGTTGTGACCATCTCACAGCTCTGAGCTTGCAAAGAAAAATTTATTCCAGAGTATTTGGGATGTCGCCACTTATTTTAAAGTTTCTTTTTCTTTTGTAGGGTTAGTGGGGGAAGTAATCAAAACATTTCTTTAATTAGAAGCAGCCTAAGATATAGGAGGGGGATAAAGATTTAATTGCTATATTTTTTGTTTTGCAGAATGTGTACCCAATTAAATGCTGTTGGGCAGTTCTGGGAAGAAATTAATAAACAACGGGTAGACGGAGAGACAGAGGGAAGAGACCGTTCCCAAGCTGAGATGTTGTTTGCCAAGTTTCAACAAAGAGCAAAGCTTAGCTCTGAAGAAGCAGCCCTTGAGAGACAGGGTTTAGAATAGTAATGCAGAGAGAAACCCCGAATGGGGTGAGTTGAGAAGGCGTTTCTCTAATGCACTTCATCCTCAACAGGTGCTGGCAACATCTGTAACGAGACCATCCTCCATAGAAAGCTTCCCGTGCTTTAATCCACACTATATTACATTCACAAACACGTCACCATCCTCTTCAATCCTCCTCCCCGTGAGACGCAGGAATAAATAATGTGCTATTAAACTCACATCTCTGCTTTCTTCCTAAGAACGTTAAAAGTAAAAAGAAGAAAAAATAGCTTCACCGTTACATTATTCCTAGGGGATGCAAATGGTAAACATGAAGACGTATTCTGGGGACCCAATAGAGAAGCCCTTGTATAGCCAGCCACACTAATCTATTAAGAAACCTGAAGATTACACACTGAGTGGGAGCTGTGAAAGATACAAATAAATGAGGAATCTTAATTTAATTCAGATGCTATCACTGTAATACAAGTGCCCATGTTTAGAAAATGGAATCAATTTCTTCCTGAAAGATGCACAACCACAACATCAGAGCCTTCATTCAGTCGTTGATTCATTTCCCCATAACAGATAGGTACTAACCATTTACTGTGTGCAAGGCACGAAAGTAGAGAAATTCAAAATCTAGAAAAACTACAGGAAGCACTGTGTGTCACTGATGTTTTAAGCTCTGTGACAAAGGTGGCTAGTAATTGGATATTCTCCTGTTTTCCTACCATAATTTGCCTACCTTTAATATGGGCCTACTGTAAAATACAGTTAACTGGGCTGGCCCAGTGGTGTAGCGGTTAAGTTCACACACTCCGTGGGTTTGGATCCTGGGCACGGACCTACACACTGCTCATCAAGCCATGCTGTGGTCATGTCCCACATACAAAATAGAGGAAGATTGACACAGTTGTTAGCTCAGTGACAATCTTCTTCAAACAAAAAGAGGAAGATTGTTGACAGATGTTAGCTCGGGGCCAATCTTCCTCACCAAAAACAAACAAACACACAAATACAGTTAACCCAGTTCATATAATGTATCTGAAGGTAGAGATTTAAAACCTGGCACACAGCTGCTCATCATAAAAATGACATGAGAAGATCGAATGTCATGGTACTGTTCCTTTTGGTCTATAGGATATACATGGCTTTGGCTCCCTTACCTATACCTCACCTTTGATGGATTCATTCATCAAATGTGTGTCTGTCATCTATCAAGCACCAGGAAATTCTTGGTGCTGGCGAAACAAAGATCAATGAGGTAGTGTCTTTCCTTTAAAGGAGCTAATCATATAGCGGGATGATGAGAAGATGGACGCATCCCCGCACAAAGTGCTACAGGTGCTGGGACGGCCTGGCACGGGGGAACCAAGGAGGAAAGGCCATGGGAAGGTCAGGACGGTTTCAGGAAATGCCTCCTCAAGCACGTGACTTTTGCACTGAATTTGAATAAGTAGACATGTGGGGTGGGAAAGGAGAAAGACATTTTAGGTGAGGTGAGTGGGAACCATGGCACTGATGGTGGGGAAACAGCCTGACATGCCTGCCATGGTTTCCGTTCAGCCGAGTAGCCGGGTCCAGAGTGGGTGGAGGACTGGAGAAGCAAGTGTGAGACAGGAAGATCCATGGTGAGAACACTGGGAAGTGGGACTGGGTGGAAGGAGGCGACCCCGGTCCTCTGATAGTCCCCCTCTGCTACGATACAAAAAAAGAGATTCTTTTACTTATAATTCAAGCGTACCTTTCTTGAAAACTTTTTAAAAACTGATATAGATTTAGAAAGAAATGTGGAGGACCTGAGAGATAATTCTGAGATTGTCATTTGAGGTGATTCTACGGTTTATTGATGGAATACTTTAAGAAATTGCTAAAATAAAAAGCCTATGGTTTCAAAATAATTGACCTAACAATTTTATTCTGCAAAATAAAATTTACTGTAATTGACCAAATCAACATGGGTTTTTTAAAAATTAGCAGTTGATTACCCTGTAACAAATGATATATAAAATACTTTTTGAATGTTGAAATAAAAGATGCCAATCAATATACAGAAGAATAAACAAAACAATATAAATCTCATGTACCTCTGTGAGAGAGAAAGTGTGTACTGAGCATATATACATATTCACCAGCTATTTTTACACTCAGCAGTCTCCTTTTAAGACTAATATTGCTCCCTTAACTGACAAAACAAGCAAGCTTTATAGTCCAATCTTGACTCACAGAAAAAACCCCAACAAACTTGTATCAAGCATGAGTCAAGCAAAGCTTTGTTTATGTATCAGACTCAGAAAGGGCACTTGAACCCCGATCCTCAATACACACACACATACACACACACACTCACCCATTTAATGATACAACTACACAGTAGCACCACCTTGGATGTTTTCATATCCAAATATCCTTGAAATATTTAGTCTGGGTCTATACCGTAAATAAGCATTTCACAAGCCTGCCGTGAATAGTGATTCAGATTTGATCTGCCATTTTGTTTCATTATGGTGTCCTAGGTGAGTCTCTGCTAAGGAGTCAGAGAGTGTCTCAGACCGATGTCTCCAGATTTCGTGACACATGTGCTTTTTCGTATTTACAGTTTTTTAAACTTCCCTTTTGTCTTTTTCAAATATGCATCTTCTGTGTCAACATCCAGACTATAAGCTCCAAGCGTAGCATCTAGAACTGGTCTCAGAGCACACCAGGCCGATGACAGTCACCAACTGGCCAGCCGACTTTCGATCAGGTCTGAAGCCCAAAGCTTTATGCCTGGTGAATTGCAGACAAAGGATAATCTAACATCGTTTCGGCAGAACTGACGTTGCTGTTTATGCCTTTCAGACTCAGAAAGGGCACTTGAACCCCGATCCTCAATACACACACACATACACACACACACATACTCACCCATTTAATGATACAACTACACAGTAGCACCACCTTGGATGTTTTCATATCCAAATGTACTTGAAATATTTAGTCTGGGTCTATACCGTAAATAAGCATTTCACAAGCCTGCCGTGAATAGTGAACAAACTTCTTCTGGCAGACCAATTGGCTTAGGTGACCCGGGAGAACGTTTTGCGGGTAATTCATCTGAGCGGGCCTGTGGGTAGGCAACGCTGATCAAACTCAGACATGTCACGGGATAAATGCTCTAGTTCTCTGTCAGAAAGGCAGAAGACTGGGGTCGTGTCTCAAAACTTCCCAAACTACATCACACTTGCTTCCTGTCAGCAACATCTCTGGGATCATTCATATTAGACTCACGTGGATGTTGGTAAAAAAAGAAAGCAAAATGCCAGGACTCCAGCCTAGACTGCCCCAAATAGGAATCATGGACTCTCTGGAGATGGGGCCCTGGAATGTGGATTTATAGAAAGTTTTCCACATTTACGTGCATACTAAAGTTTGAGGACAACTGCGTCATGGCTTCCAGAGAACCTTGTTCTAAACATAAGGACAGACCCATTTTCTGAAGGAAATGGTGCCTCAGCTTGCAGAGACGGCTGTAGTCTACCTCACTGGGGATTCGGGTGGCCTTCGGGTGCTTCCCACCTCGCAGCCCACACACACCTGCCAACCACTCTGCCCACCCAGGTGTCTCCCCGCACGGCAGCAGTGGTCCTCAGAGAAGCGTTCAGGTCTCCCACAAAGCCACCATCCAATCTCTTACATCACAAAGCTGAACCGTTCCGCTTCTTGGACCGTTTTGAAAATTTGCCACGTTGTTCATCTCCTGCATCCAAACGGTCCTTCCTCAACCCTTCAGTCCTTACCAGTTACCAGGCTTGGTGTTCTAAAAGTGGGCTGGTACCTTTAGCGGGGTGACAGGATGTTTCTGAGGGTTAATTAATTAAGGCTTGGAGAGTGCTTAGAGAAGGGTTTTGTAGCAGCATTCAATATTGTTATTTATTTGTAATGCAATATGAGAACTTTCTCCATAATGGGGAAGAATTACAAACATCCGTTTACTTCCTCAAGGTACTTGAGAGTAAAAAGCTGGATAGGAGAGCAGGCAGTTACTATATAGTCTTTACTACAATACCCACCAGCATGGAGATGAAATAAGACTGTATTAGCTCCAAATGGAAGGTTATCTGAACCCGAACAGGGCCTGTAGCTGAAACGCCTATGCCTGGGATCAGCAGACAACCAGACACTCAAACCTGACCCCATTTCCCTTTAAGACGTCTGCACCAAAGCCCAGAGACACCAAGTGTGTGAAGATGTCAGTGGCAATAAATAGTTTTTTCAGTTAATGGGCTGCATGAATACATAGATTTTTAAGTTAAGGCAATTATCTAATTTCAACTCACCACTTACTAATTTACTAATTTACTAATTCGTTAACTCAAGGAAGCGGCCGTCCTGCGCGATGCTGGCCTCCTGACAACAGAGCTGGGTCTCGGCAGGGATTTACTTCCGACAACACCAGGGACGAAAAGCATGAGATATTTTTGAAGAATAATAAAAAATGGATTAAAGGGAATAGAAATAATTTATCATGTGCAGATGTGCAGAAAGAAAAGATGGCAGCCTTGCAGCCTGGTTTTATAAAAATAAAATTATGGTAAAGGCGTCTTGCCCAATCACCAATTCGTGAACACAGGGGCCTAGATGTCCAATGAGCTATCAGGTGGACTACCTTTCATAAAAATTGATCATCAAAGATATACTCAGTAAATTTCCCCTCTTCTGACTAACCGACCTCAGACCTTGCAACCTTGACAAGAAGGGAAAGTGAGAAAAATCTAGCAGGTTCTTTGTTGAAATCCAAAGGCTGCGTGCATGTCAGTGCCTCTCCAAGGATGTTCACAGCTGCCGAGTGACTTGAAAGTCCTCTGCGAGTTCTACTCTGTAGGAAAGGATGAAAAAAATAAATCCAAGAAAGGAAGGAAATACAGACTGTAGTATGACTTGCAGCTTCTAGAATCTTCCAAGGAGGAAAGTACTTCCAAAAACACTAAGGGATCCTTTCCTGCATCTGAGAAGTATATGAATTACCCAATGAGTTCTGCTTTCATAAAGGGATAAAATATTTTATTCAGGTATTTACTTTAAAAAAAAGGAAAATGTGTCATGGTTTTTAGAAAGATTTACAATGAAAATAGTTAGAATTTTTTCCTATTTTGTGACTTGCTTTTTGCACTCCTAAAGATGCCCTTTGATAAATAATTTGTTAATCTTTTTCTTTTTAGTTAGTGCTTTTTCTGTCCTGTTTAAAAAGTATTTCCAGAGGCTTGCCCAGTGGTGCAGTGGTTAAGTTTGCTGGTTTGCATCCTGGGTGTGGACCTACACACCACTCAAGCCATGCTGTGGCAGCATCCCATATACAAAGTAGAGGAAGATGGGCACGGATGTTAGCTCAGGGCCAGCCTTCCTCAGCAAAAAGAGGAGGATTGGCAGCGGATGTATCTCAGCGCTAATCTTCCTAAAAAAAAATTAATTAAAAATATTTAAAAAATAAAAAGTATTTCCATACCTTAGGGTCATGAAAATACCCTCTTTTATTATCTTCTGAAAGCTCTACTCTTCTAAAAGCTCTACTCTTTTGCCTTTTACACTTATGTCAAGAATCCACTTGGAATGGATTTTTCCAATATGGATATCGCTTTGTCCCAGTACTGTTTATTAAGAGGACAGCCCTTCTTCCACGACTCTGCAGGGTCACCTTGCTGTGGAGCCAGCCTCCGTCTGGGTCTGGGTCTCCTCTGGGTCCTGTTCTGTCCCACGGGCCCACCTGCTTCTCCTTGCACCAGTAACACTCCGCCTGGTCTGCTGCAGTTTCCAGTGAGCCTGGATCTCTGGTGGAGCAAATCCTCCTTTCTCCTGCTCCCCCCGCCCCTCCTTCTTGTCTTCCTCCTCCTCTTTCTTCTTCTTCAAGAATATCTTGGCTATATTTGTTTGTCTTTGCTTTCCCATATAAATTTTACAGTAAGTTTGCCAAATTCCACAAAAAAGAAAAAAAGCTTGCTATTTTAACTGCAATTGAGTTGCGTCTATAGGACAATTTGGGGGAGAATTGAAGTCTTCAAAGTCTTGCTATTCTAATACGTGAATACTCTGTATCTCTCTGTTTAGGCTTTCTTTAATTTTTCTCAGTTATGTATTTTGGTTTTCTACATAGACATATTGCACATTTTTTGTTAAATATATTTCTGTGTCTTAGTTAAAATTTTTTGACAATTTTTGACATTATTGTAAAAGAAATACATATTTAAAGCACAAGATATATTATATACTCAGAATATGTTTCTTTGAAAAACCCAAATCAAAATCAAAGAGACAAAAAGTGCAATAGAAAATAGCCAGGACACTTGAAGAGTATTTCTCAAGAGAGAATGCCCAAATGATGAATAAAATCATAGAGGACCCTCAGTCTCATTAGTGACCAGGGAAATGCACATTGAAAGTGCAGTGAAATACCGTCTACACCCTCAAATTGCTGAAATTGAAGAGACTGACAACAGCAAACGTTGGCAAGGAAATGAATCCGCGGTGACTCCCACACCTGCCGGGGGGTCCGATGCCACTTTGGAAAATAGTTTGGTACTTTTTATTAAGTTGATGTTACTTATCTGCTATGACCAAGAGATTCTACCCTAGAGAATGTCCTGGAGAAATGTGTGCCTTTGTCTTCCAGACCACATATACAGGAACAGTCACAGGAACATTGGAATAACTGGATACGGAAAAAACTCAAACGTCTTTGGACAGAAGAATGGATAAATAAATTGTAGTAAATTCATTCAACAGAATATTATACCAGCATTAAAATGAATAAGGTACCAGTACACCCAAAGCCAGGTAAATCTCACAAACATAATGTTGATTATAAGAACCAGACAGAAAGTAATATGTACTGTATGATTCCGTTTATGTCACATTTATGTCAAATTTAAAACAGGCAAACAGCATAAAGAAAGGCAAGGAGCTAATGACCACAGAAGTCAGTCTGGAGGCAGGAGGGACCTGTGCCTGGCAGGAAGAGCAGGAGGGCTTCTGGGGGGCTGATGGTCTCTTGTTTTGAACTGGGTGATGATTACAAGTGTGCTGGTTCTATAATACTTGAGGAAGATGTACATTTATGTTTTATGAAATTTTTTGTATGTGGCTATGTAACAAAATACTGACAATACATGAGATTTTTACAACTTAATTTTTAAAACTTATAAAATCACATGGACGGACACATTGTGCCTCATTCTTTCAAATTCATGGCCTGGGTCTGTGGGAGTGTAAACACAGCCTGGCAAATCTACGGTGACACATGATTTCAGATCTTCAACTGCTGCTTTACCAATGCAATAAGTTGAATAACCTTTATGATGGGAACCTCTTGATTGTAATGTTCAGCTTTGAAAAAATTTGTTTTCAGCACCATATTATGTATATCAACATATGTTTCATTATAAATATACTCCCATTAGAATATTTAAGGATTCATTCTTTTTGCGTGAAGATTAGTAAATAGGTACTTTGGATAGACCTCCTGGGGGAAAGGATGTGTGCAATTATGTTCTGGTTTGCATTTTCAGTTGGGGTCTCATCTGGTTTTTGAGTTTATAAACATTGAGATGATATGAATATAACTTCTGATGAAGCTGTTGAATAACTCTGATATGGCTAGCAGCCACCAGAAATAATTTTATATCTTCCATGGCTAAAGTAAGACTTCTTACGGCCTGAATAAAAAGCAGCAAATGATTAAACAGAGTGAGTCTCTATTAGAAAGACACGATGCTACCTGAATTTGGAATATATATTGCCCCCGTTTATAGTGTGTGGGGCCCACATTGATTTTTACCCTCATATATCTCTTGTAACGAATCTCTGATTCACAGGTGTGATTACTCGCTGAGAGGTGTTATTTCAGGTAATGACAGATTTCTGACTGAGACTTTGGTAAATTCTCAGTAACCAGTTGTTGAAGAAAGAAACAAGAGAAAGGAAGAAAGAAACAAGAGGGAGGACGAAAGACATAAAGAAGGGGGAAAAGAGAGAAGGAGAAGGGTAGGAAGAGTCAAAGAAGAACTATAAGACAAATTAAAGCATAAAGAATTAAAGCATGAAACACTGAATGAAAGCAGAAAATGGATGACTGGGTGAAAAATTAATGGATGGATGAAAAAAGTACAGATAAATAAAAGAATTAGTAGCTGCTTTAAAATCAATGGGTAAATTATTAAATGAATAAAGAAAACATATCAGAACAATAGAAGTAAATGAGTGAAAAAGTGGGTGGATGAAAGAATAAATAAAATGAGTGAATGACGGAAAGATGGTGTAGATGGATCAATGAATGAAGAATGAAAGTGAGTGAATGAAAGAAGGCTCATGAAAGAATACATGAATGAAAAGTGAGTGAATATGTGAATATGTAAAAGAAGGAGAACCAAAGAGATGAGTCTGATGCCTCCATTTTGTGGAAGGTGAAATAAGGAGTCAGTATGGTTAAGTGATTTGCCTCTCTGATGGTGACAGAGAGCAACTGGAACCTCGGTCTGCTGAATAAGAGTCTTGTACACTTTTGCAGCATGACTTAGCTTGGCTTTCCCTGTCAGTAGAGCCTGAGATAATCACTTTGTACAGGTAGTTTATTTGGGAGGTCATCAGGGAGCCAGAGTGAAGGTGCAGGGAGAATGAGACAGGGAAGTAGAAACAGCCTCTGTAAGAGTGTGTCACGGAGGTCACATCTGCAGGCAGTGGGGGTGAGGGCAAATCATTGACAACTCTCCTCCCAGAATTGTCCACCCAAAGGATGGGAGGCAAGAGTATTCATCCATTAGTGCCCAACCCCTTTGGTTGGAGGTGGTGCCAAGGGGTGTTAACTCCAGGCTTCACATGTGCACCAGGCAGAGTGAGCTTCAGCGGGGGTTGGAGGAAGCAAGGGGACAGCAATGGAGAAGCAAGCCTATGCTTGCGGCAAAGGCCAATGGTGGGAAATGAGTGACAGCCCATACTGAACTGTCTACCTGGAGGAGGCTAAAATCAGAGGGGAGCTTACAAGGATGTGAGTCATGGAGCCAGATGCACCAGGAGCACCCTAGTTCACTGATTTGTTCCAGGAAAGTTCTAGAAGGTGTTAGAGAAATGTTAGAGAAAGGAAGATGACTAACCAATCATGATTAGTTGTGTGGCTAGTTAACATAAACCCAGCCACAAAAATAAAATCAAGCTGAAGTTTTGTTTCCTTTAAGCTCCAGACACTTTATAATTCTGTGATATATCATAGAATTATAACAGATCATTAGAGTCTTAAGAGTTTTATTTTTCTTTCAACTCATAGCAATGGTTAAACTTGAAGCAAAAAATAGAAGGCTTTTTAAAAAATAAGGCAATATGAAGGAAATAGAGTGACTATTTCCCCTGTTGAAAAGCACTTTAGCACTGAACAACAATGTGTAGATCTTTTAGGTGCAAGGGAGGGGGAAAAACCCCTTTTTCTCTATCCTTTTAGGTTTTGCACCTGGAGCCTGCAAATTAACCTGACAAAAGGCAGGAGAACAGCAGAAAAGGCATAAAAATCTTATTTGATGTTAGCATTTTCATTTTATATGCATGGAAACTTTCATGAAAAAGTGAAGAGCCAAAGAGGAGGTTAGACCTAGGGGCTTATGTGCCATTTTAACAAAGGGTGATAAATTTATGGAGAAGTGACAAGAGAAAGGAAAAGGGACGTGGCTTCTAGGAGCAGTAAGTTGCGGGAAAGTAAATATGTGGGGAAATTAATGAAAGATAAGGATTATTTTAGTAAGGTTTGTTTGTGTGGACCCACTCAGGGCTAACTTTTTGTCTCTAGTGATAATGGTTGGGAGAGGCGAGGAGAAGAAGAAGGAATGAACAGAAGTGGCAATGACTGGATGACTGGCCCATTATTGTAGTACTGACGTGGTAGGTTGAAAATGCCCCCATGCCCAATATATCCACATTGAATTCCTGGACCCTGCGAGTGTTCCCTTAGTTGGAAAAGGGGGTCTTTGCAGATGTGATTCCGTTAAGGGTCCTGAAATAAGGAGAGAATCCTGGCTTATCTAGGGGGGCCCTAAATGCCGTCACAAGTATCCTTGTAAGAGAGAGTGGAATTGATGTTCCACTTTTAGGCAGATGGGGGACGGCAGAGGGCTCTTTCTGACTTTGCTGCTTCTTAATTGCCTTTAGCTCAAAACACTCCTTATGCCAAAGTGGCAGATTTTGGGGTGGCGTATGTAGGTAAAGCCCACTCTCCATACATTGCTTGTTGTCTTTGCTTGTATCACAAGTTAGCGCGACTTTGCCAGAGGCCATTTATATCTGATCTACTTACAACCCGTCAGTAGTTTCCTACTGCCCTTACCGTCTACGTTCTCTTTGACGTGAGACATCTGCCTGTCAACATCACCTTTTCCACCATCTCCTCTCTTTGGAAACTACACCAGGCTCTTTCTTGGCCCCAGGTTTTTACACACAGTCTTTCTTTTGCATAGAATACTTGTTTTCCTTCCCCTTCTCTTGAATACACTCAAACCTTATCCGGAACCCTCAGCATGAGCATCCCTTCTCTGGAAACCCTCCCTGACCCTCACCCACTTAGATCTGGTCAGGTGCCACCATCACACACCCTGTTGTATTAGTTTCCTGTGGCTGCTGTAACAAATTACTACAAACTGGGCGTCTTAAGACAACTGAAGTTTATCCTCTCACAGTTCTGGAGGCCAAAAATCCAAAATCAGAGTGTGGACAAGGCTGCTGCCCCTCCAGAGGCTCCAGGGAGTATCTATTCTTGCCTCTTCCAGTTTTGGGCATCTAGCAGCGTTCCTCAGCTTGTGGCTGCATCTCTACGTTCCATCTTCACACCGCCTTCCCCTCTGTGTCTGTCTTCTCCTCTCTTACAAGGATACTTGTGATGGCATTTCGGGCCCAGCTAGATAATCCAGGACTATCTCCTCATCTTAAGATCCTTAACAGAACCACGTCTGTAGACTCCCCTTTCCAAAGAAAGTAACACTCACCAGTTCCAGGGATTTGCTGCGGGTCTTTGGGATGGAAGCATTTGCAGCCTACCACATCAGTACTCATCTAGTGGACCAGTCGTTGCACCTTCTATTTATTCCTTGTTTAATTAGTTGCCACCCTACCAGACCTGTCAACTTTGTTTACCTCTGATCTCCAATTGGAAAGCGCTGCTCAAATCTCTTCAGAAGGCCAAGTACATGAAATATTTAACTTTTGTAGATGCCTTAAACTGATTCTCTGCATGGTCAACCTCCATTCCTACCCTCAAGACACTCCAAGCATCTGCTCTCCCAACAGATTCTTCCCAGGGTGGAAGGTGGAGGGAATTCCTTCTCCAGTTCAGGAAAATTCTGACCCAGCGGCTGATCCCTTCTGAGCAACCAGCCAGAGCTGGGAAGGGTCTTTATTCCCTTTGCGGACTCAACCCAGCCCAACTGGCTGCTTCTGGAGAACCTTCCCAAAGGAGTCTGCCTCCCTCTTGAAGACCACCATGCAAAAGAGCGCAGATCTGACAGCACAGGTCACCTGAAGGGCCCAAGTGGTCCCTTTCGCTTCCCCGTTGGGGCCGTTGGTGGCCCCCGGGTTCTTCCTTGGATAGGGGAGGAGGGATCCTGTAGAGTTACTGCTTTGCTTGCCATTGCTGGCCTCACTCAGGGCATCCGACATGTCTCCTCTCTCTCAAAAGTTTCCAGGTCCCTCACCTTGCACTCCAAATGTCCTCACCAGCAGGCAACATTCAAACTCTCTTCAGTCTCCTTAGGGAGTCTTCGGAAAAAGAATAATTTCAGCCTTAGTTTCAAGTGTTTCTTCTAAGGCTCTTTTCCTCCTTTCCACTTCAACTAAGCAGCTAGTATCTTGTCTCTTTCTTACTGCAAAGCACCAGTTACAGGGATCCTGGATCTACGACATCTTTAAAAAGTCTCCCTAGCACTCTCAGGAGCCAGAAGCTTGCATGCTCTTGATTTGGGGTACAGAATGAGGACTTCCCAAGGTCCTTATTCCAGACAGCACAGGCACCCTCAGTTGTGTCCTGTAGACCCTGTAGATTTCAGTGACACGCGACCACAACATGCACAGCAGTGAAGCACGCGGCCTCAGAAGTCAGTCTGAGGAACCGGATTTGCATCTCTGTTCCATAAATAATTAATCTGTGTGATGTTGAGTACATTTCTGTAAGTCTCAGTTTCCTCTTCTACTAAATGGAACAATACCCACTAATAGAGTTGTGAGTTTTGAATGAAAACATGCACGCATGACAGAGAGGCATTTCTCCAAGATAGTCAGAATGCATGCTATGCTTTGGTCCTGTCTGTAACTACAGGCTTTGCCAAGTGGACATTTTCTGGGTGGTTAGCTGTCAGTTCTCTCTGGTCCTCACACACAATGCCTCAGGGAGCTGCAACCAAATGGAGTTCCCATATAGCAGCCTTCCGAGGGGCATTCTTTTTCTGTTGCACAGGAATTGGAGAGCAAAGCTCACTAGTAAGTGTGAAGAGACATTAAGTGCTTCATAGCTTAAAAAATCTAACCATATTTGTGGCTCGTTAAAGACTGGGATTGCCTGCAAGGAGGAGAGACAGCATCTTCTTTCCTTCTTTTAATTGCCAAACAATTAAACCTAAGACCCATTCTGCAGCTGCCAGGAGCATGGAAAGGAGAGAGTTGAGAAATTTCTTGAGAGAGCTTGATGTGGTCCTCAGGTATTTGAACATACAGATGAGGAGAGAGAGATCTCCAGAACATCTGAAGATTCCCAAAGGCAGTAGGCTTGCCGGAGAATGCTGAGGAAAGGATTTCAGAAGGAGCTGCAGGGTGATGGGCCTGGGAAGAGCGGAGGGGCATTCTCACCCCAGTTCTCCAAGGCCTTTGGAGAAAGAAGAGGAGAATGGGGGCTGGTTAGTGTGCTGATGAGGAGGCCAGGAGGCCTGCTGTCAGGGAAAGGGAGACACAGACACTTCTCCCTGTGGGAGTCTTCAGCACAGAGACTAAAACAGAGCATTGTCAAAAATAAGTAAATAAATAAATAAAATAACCAAAGAAATGCCACGCACACCTCCTACAGTAGAGACCTCCACTCCAGCAGAAATGGAAGCTGATGGACCAGAGAGAGCCTGGAGACATTTCCCCCACCAATGTGCCAGCAGTTATAAAAGATGGCACCCTGTGCCACTGTCAGCTCTTGCCCTCTCTGCCTCCCAGCCTTTGGGAGAAAGGGAGGGGACGTGGGTACATATCGTAGGTCAGGCTGGGTCCCGGAGTGAGAGGAGGGAGGGAAGAGCAGACCAGGCCTGTCCCCAGTCCATATGTCACCCCTCTACCCCTGAGCCTCCTGCAAAACCTGTGCTAGAAGAAGTGGAGGCGCTGAGATTTAAATGGAGTTTGAGGTTGGCATATTAAACTGGGTCGGTTTAAAATTTATTTTTATTATAGTGAATTGTACACACATGAAATTTATCATTTTAGAGCATGCAGCTGATGGGCATTAAGAACATTCACGTTGCTGTGTATCCATCACCAGAACTCTTCACCCTCCCTAACTGAAATTCTCTACCCATGAAACAATCACGCCCTCTTCCCGCCTCCCCGGGGCCCTGGTAACGTCTATTCTACTTTCTATGTCCATGAATTTGCCTATTCTAGATACTTCATATAAGTGGAATCACACAATATTTGTCATTTTGTGGTCTGGCTTATTTCATTTAGGATATTGCTTTCAAAGCTCATCCATGTAGGAGCATGTGTCAGAACTTCTTTCCTTTTTAAGGCGAATAACAGTCCATTGTGTGTATATATTGCATTGTTAATCAACTCATCTTTTGGTGGACATTTGGGTTATTTCCACCTTTTGGTGAATAATGCTGCCATGAATATTGACATACAAGCATCTGTGTGAGTTCCTGCTTTCAATTATTTTGGGTAGGAGTAGAATTGCTGAGTCCTATGGCAAGTTTATGTTTAAGTTTTTGCAGAACTGCCAAACTGTTTTCCACATTGGTCGCACCATTTTACATTCCTAACTTTACAAGGGTTTCAATTTATCCACATCTTCCCTAACACTTATTTTCCATTTTTTGGATAATAGTCATCCTAACGGTGACAAAAACTCTCTCCTTGATCTAATTTCAGTCAGGCTTCTGAGTCCTCCTTTTGACTAGGCCTCTTCCTTGGGTCTTATCTTCGGCCTGGCCTCTAGTCCAGTTGTAGCAAGAACCCTAGGTCAGTTTAGCAAGAATCCCCCACCCTTGATATCCGATCAAGTTCCTTATCCCCTACATTCGTATATAAGTCTACATTCGTATATAAGTCTTTGGCCTATCGTTAGCCAGGATCCTGTTGTGTTGATTTGGCAAAAATTCCCTTACACTTGAGGACTCCTCTTGGTAATTTTCCTTCCACTGACCCCTTCAGTCTGCTTGATGGCCATAAGTCCCAACTGTCTTTCTGTGTTCGGAATTGAGGCAGATCTCCGTCCCTCAGTGCAGAAGTCTTGACATCTATTGCAATAGTCCTGAATCAAGTTTCCCTTACCATCTTGACAAGTATCAGAAGAAGTTTCTCTGCAACACTGGGTGTGAAGTGACGTCTCATTGTGGTTTTGATTCACGCGCCCATGTGATAAGCAACTGGGCGGGCTTTTAATATCTGAGAATCTATGGAAAATATGGTATCTGCCCCAAATTTAAGAGACAGGAAAGAGGTTTTTGACACAATGTGTTTCAAGCCAACATCTTAAAAAAAAAAAAAAAAGACAAATTAATGTTTTCCTCTCACAAAGTGAGACTACTTATTCAACAGCTTGCAGCCCCACAAACCTGCCCGGTCCTCACCTCCAGGCAGCCACTGCAGGGCCACACCTCTCTCCTCCGGTCCTCAAAGCCCTACCTCTCCACCTGCTGCTCTTTCCCTCTCTCCAAATCCCAGGCAGCCCCTGGTTGGACCTAAATTGTTTAAAGTCCAGGCCTGTCAACTGTTCCCCGTGGGTAAGGGAAACTAGTCCTCAGCACTCAGCTAACCTCTTAGGACATGGGCACACACAACAAGAAAACCGGTTGACAAGTGAGGTGCACGGTGACATCGCTTCTTCCTAACTCCATCCCTGAGCCCTAATCTTACAGCATTCTCTTGTTTTCATCCAGATGAGAGCATCTACTCCTGAACAGCAGGATGACTGGGGAGCGGGGACCGGTAAGGAGACCCTGAAGAAAAACAGAATGCAAGTCTAGCTTTATCGATGATACAGATGAGACTGACCCACCAAGAAGGCAGGGCAATGTTGGCTCCTGGAATTGCCGACATAAGAATTCTCTTTAACGCAAAATACTTCGCAATCCCCTCTGGGGCTAAAGTCTGCAAAGTGGCGTTGGCCTTTATGAATTGTGTTAATTACACTCTTAAGCCTCATGCACATTGCAAAATCATTTCTTCCGATCGAGTTAACGAAGCCAGTTTAGTAGAGGCACACTGTCTTTCAGCGGAAAATTAGCCTGGCACATTGTGCGTAGATAACAGAAACTTGGTGGCCGTCTTTCCTGGGTTGTGACTGCCTACGTTCTGGGAGGCCTGCTTCACCATTTTTCTTCTCTGTCAGGGTGATTCGTTTCCCTCTGACTGAGCTGGACGTGCAGGGGACTGTCACACTTTCTGATGATGTTTTATCCATCACTGGGGAGCTGCAAATTCATTCTCAACGTCTCAATGCTGAGAGACGCTATTATCACTCGGAAACTTCCACTGACAGTAACACAGCCCTGGAGAGTGGCTGGCCGCTTGCTGACTGCTCTGACCTTCTGGCAGCCTGGGCCTCCTTCCCACGTGAACTCCAGGCAACAAAAGAGAAAGCAGCCCCTCACCTCCTGGGGCTCCGCAGAGGGACCCCAGCTCTGTAAGAAGCAGAATTCCTCTGCCTTCCTCTGACCTTGCAGTGGGGAAAGCAGTGGGTTGAACTGTTCAATAGGGCCTGTGGCAATTTGCTTCCCTGACATTTTCAAGCACTTAGGATGCCTTTGTGAGGTTTGGAAAGGATGTCTCCTCCAGGCAGAGCAATTGCAGTGAGCTGCCCCTCTGTCAGCATCCGCTTCTCTGCACTTCGGCTGGTAGGCTGTCCTTACCCATCACCGAAGGCTTGTGTAGGACACAAGTCACGCATGTGTTCCTGGTGGCCTTTCTCCAAGGACAAGTCACAAAATGCGAATCGGTGAAGTTTGTCATTCGTGTTTTATCAGCCCCCTATTCTTGATTTTATTTCCTCAGGGCTATAGTGATGGAAGGAGATAACCCCATGAAGTAAATTCTCATTAAAGCAAGAATGGTTGTTAATGGTTTAATGCACTATCTCCCGGGTGATTTACCTTTTATTGAGAAACTTTCAGAAATGTTCAACTGTTTCTGACCAAAAAAAGATTCCAAATGTGGAAATAGTCCACACGCCGGGCAGCCAGTGAGCGGACTGTGTTGGGTGAGGGGCTTTCTGCTCAGTCCTGTCAAAGCAGGTGCATGTCGGTGGCCTCCACTGGCCAGGAGATGGGATTTGGAATGGGTCCGGGCACCGAGGTCACTTATGAGCTACAGCTTTTCACTCTTATACCTCCTCCCCACCACGCTGCTGTGTTCTTCTTCCATGGCCTGGAGTTTGGAGTCTTGGTTAGAATTCTTAGTTTCGCTTGGTCTGTCTCAAAGCCGCATCGTCTCTCAGAAGGCGGCGTCCTTTGCTGCATAACTCCCGTTGCTGGCTGGAGGCCTCCCCTCCAGACCCGAAGGCCTGACTCCCCAGAGAAGGCCTGCACTCACTCAGTCTGAGACGGTCTGGCTGCCTGAGACGGTCCGCTGCATCTTGGCCAACTTCCCAGCCCCTTGTACTGTCTGTCCTGGTTTATTCCTCTTCCACACAGGCCTCTGGATGCCCCAGCATGCCCTGCATCTTGAATCTGCCTGAATTAATATCAAACAAGTCTTCTCAATATGGCTCCTCAAATCAAACATGGTTTATCCCTGAACTAAATACCAGGCTACTTCCAGTCATTACACAAAAATTTCTGATCACCGTCTCATTTCATCCTGCAGCAATTTGAGTATTTATGATTACCATCCCGTTTCATCCTGCAACAATTTGAGGGAGGTAGATAAGACAGGCATTGCTCTTCCAGATGAGAAATAGTTATAGACAAGCCAACAGTTTCAACGTGAGCTGCCCAGAATCTCGCAGCTGACCAGCGATGGAGCTGGGATGAGAACCTAGGTCTCCTGGCTTTTGTCCCAACGTCTTAACTCCACTACTTGTCACAGTGCAAGGCTTCTCTCATTGTCCATCAAGGTTGATTCTAATCTAGAGAGGTTGTTCCCTTGGGAGAGCATGGCACACTGAACTCCTCACTCCACTGGCTAAAGAATACTTTTAAACTTAAAGAGTTCTTCTAATGTCACAAAATAGAATCAGTTCTTTCAGCTGTAAGCGAAGGTAGCAGTTTCCAGAAAACACAGGATGTGCTGCGTTGGAAGATACTTTAGACTTTGGACTTAGAAAGAAGAAGGATCTCATGTGTCCACCTTGAGCAGAGAACTCACAGTGCTCCATGTTCTTGCTTCCTGGTGAAATGTTTCCCCATACTGGGGTCCAGTGGGTAGTGCACACTCACCTGGCTGCACAGCTCTCTCCAAGGCATCCTGAGGGAAAAGAGACAGAGTACTCAGGGGTGACCTAGGAAGGTACATACTTCTAAATCCATGAAGTATGTGATTGTGAGAGGGGAGAAACTGTACGAGAATTGATGGCTAAAGGTCTGAATGTTGTGGAGACTATAATCTTTTTTTTTTTTTGAGGAAGATTAGCCCTGAGCTAACATCTGTGCCGATCTTCCTCCACTTTATATATGCAAGTCGCCGCCATAGCACGGTTGACTAGTGGTGTACATCCACATCTGAGATCTGAACCCATGAACCCGGGCCGCTGAAGCAGAGTGCACTGAACTTAACCACTACACCACGTGGCCAGCCCAGACTACAATCATTTTTTGACTCCATTTCCATTCCAGCTCCCAAAAATAATATTATTTGCTTACTTATTTATTTATTTGGGTTTTTTGGTTAACTTTGTTCTTAATTTACCCAGTGCAGTTTAGATCAGGTGTTGGCAAATGTTTTTCTTAAAGTACCTATTAATAAATATTTTAGTCTTTGAGAGCTATATGGTTATGTAAATAAAAGGTTTGGCTGTGCAAAAATAAAATTTTATCTACAAAACCAGATGGTGGGTGAAATTTGGCCTGGGGACATAGTTTGCCAACTTCTAGTTTAGATGGATATTGTCTGTGCATTTTTTTTAATTTAAAAAAGTTACAATTTTCTGTACCGGGAGGGAGCGTTCCTATAAACGCCTTCCTGCTTACTCAAAACCTTTATTCCAAGCACAAGGATCTCACTAGAAATGAAAGCCCACTGATCCCCAGCGAGAAGACCCTCTTACGGAATTCAGACATAAGGTCTATTTACTACTCCATTTCCAAAATCAATTTATTGCTTAAGAGGGTATACCTCCTTTAAAGATGTAATTAATGGAAACAATTTTCATTATACAAGAATTTTAGAATGTGAGAAGCCTCATCTTTTATAGAAAAAGTCAGATGACTTTCATTGTCTGACAAAGGTAGATGCTTCATCTAAACAGCTCAATAAAGACAACTGGGACAAAGAAACATGTGCAATTAATAAATTTTACTTAATTTTTCCAAATATAAATATTGGCTGCAATTCCTTCTATATTATAAATATGTATGTTAAATCATAAATAAAATATGAATAAATCTGAATTTTATAGGTATATATACGTAAATATATAAGGATATATAATACATCCTTAAGAATATATAATATTCTTATCACATTCAGATTTATTCATATTTTACTTATGATTTAACATATTTATAATATAGATGGAATTGCAGCTCATATTTATAAAATTAATTCAAATAATACATATATATTATTATAGAATGTACATAAAAATATATAAATATATATATTAGCTACTCGTGGAAGTGCTGCTTTAGGACAGTACGGCCTTGGGTAGTAGGGTTTGAACGGTCAGAACAGCTCCTGCATTTTCATCTCCCATGGCTGACAGGAACATGACTCCTGACCTCTCTCTTATCCTGCTCCCAGAAGTGAGAGACGTTATTAATGGGAACATGTTGCTCAGGCAAATGGTGTCAGGCATGAAAAAGAATTTTAGAACCTCTGCACTAAAGCAATTAGCTCCTGTGCGGCAGTGATAATGGGTTGACTTCTTACGTGTTTGGGTTTCATAGTAGAGGCCCAGACTCAGAGCACATTCAGGTCCGGTGGCCTCTCCTTTCAGTCCATGCGCTCCGAGTGGCCATAGATTAACGTAGATTGTGAATGAAGGAGCCGTCATACCTGCAAAGACACCGTGCTCAACTTCTCAAAGGCAAAAGGTCTGTAATGTACAAGGCTTTATTAGGCAGCACTGAGTGCACTCCAGACAAAAGGAAACGTGGCCAAAAAATGAGGGATCCTGCAAGGACCCCTCTGATCACGTCAGTGTGCCTTTATTAAGCTCTCCATCACAAAGCAAACAGAAAATAGAGTCCAGATTGGGAAAGACGTTCATCCCCCCATGGAGATTAGCCAATAGAACATTCTGACCCCCTACAAATTTTCTAAATCTATAAATGGGGCCTGAAGTTAAGCTCTTCCCAAGACCAGATTCAATTTAAGCCCTGGTTCTATGCATTTAATTAACTATCTCTGTAAGAATTTGGAATGCCAAAATGGATTGCATATGCTTGGCACTTTTGCAGGCGTACAAATCGCATACGTTAAGCAGGGAGAGTGCCCCCTTCTGATTTCAGCCGTGGTAGTTTAGGCAAGTTCTTCACGTAAATGCACATCCTGAAGCATGAGGAAAAGGGCCAGTCTCTCCAATTTCTTTAAAGGTTTTCAGCAGTCTTCATTGAAATAAATGTACTGGAAACAGCAGAAGTGGAAAATAGCACAAAGACGATAACGTTTGCATAAAGAAGCCATTAGGAAGGTGTGCCAATGGAACCATTGTGTGATGTTGCATAACAAATGCACACTTTCGTTTAGTTATTTTAAAGATTCAGTTTATCTAGTAGTTTTTTGCATTTAAAGAGCATGATGCTGAATGATTCTCCATTCCTGAGATGCCAGCAGTTCTTGAAAAAGCATTCACAGAATGATTAAAAGCATAATAAAAGAGTAAATCCCAATGTAATATTTATCCAGCCTGAATTTTCAGCTTAATACATCCAAACCCATCCCATCCCCCAATTTGCGCAATCACAGCTTAATAAAGGACATATTTTTAAACGTAGGCCGTTAAGAAACAGCAGGAGAAACCAGAAACAGAACCACCCAACTCCCCCCAGTGCCTCCAAGACGGAGACTTCATAGATGAGAAATTTGATGGAACTTTCTAGGCGCTGCCTTTTAGGTCCTTCTCAAGGGCCAGAGCTGAAAAGTCTCCACTTCACTGACAGCAGGGCAGGAGCGGTCCAGTGAGAGAGCTGAATTCAGTCCACTACTCACAGAAGACTAAATGCAAATGCCCAACAAGCATATGGAAGACGCGGCCTCACAAGTAACCACAACGCAGATTAAAAGGAGAAATACTTTTCCTGTCTATCAGATGAGCAACAAGGAGATGCCCCTTAACGGTTTTGCTTCTACCTTGTTGTCCTACAGTCTCATCTAAGATGCGCACACCAGCCTGAGTGATTCTGGTAAAACCTGAGCCACACAGAGTCTCTCCCTTGGTTGGAAGCTTCCCAGGGCTCCCTACCCATTAAGAACAACCGCCCATCATCTGCTGCCCACTGGCTGCCACTCCAAGCACGTGCTCACCTCCTTCCCCTCACTGCTCTGCTCACACTGGCCTCCTTGCCAGCCCTTGAAATTATGGAGCAGTGCCAACCTCAGGGCCCCTGGACCTGCTCTTCAGCTGCCTAGAATGCTGTTTCCTGGCATCTTGACAAAGCCTCATTTCATTTCGCTCTGGGCTCAAGTGTTGTTTCCTATCTAAACTAGATAGAGAGTATCCCGTCTGAAATAGCATCACCCCACCAGCCCCTTACTCTGCTTTACCTTCTTCATAGGACACACCACTGCGCAGCACCATACTGTGTATTTATTTATTTGCCTGTCTTCCCACAGGACCTGAGTGTGTGGGGACAGGAAATTCTTTTCTTCGTTGTTCGCGGCTGTATCTCAAATGCCCGGAGCAGCACCTACCACCCAGCATGTATGTCCAGATGGAAGCCATTTAAATGGCACCTCCTGGAATTGTCATAGCTGTCTCTCCTATGTTCCCATTCAAGGATGGTGGGGGAGAGATGTGCATACAGTCACGATGGGAAATAATCTGGCAATGTTATCAAGCACCTCTAAAAGTTTATGTCCTTTGACTCAGTTTACCACTTTCAGAAATTTACACAAGAGAAATGATCAGAGATGGGGGCAAAGATTTACATGTGAAGATATTTAGTGGAGTGTTATTTATAACAAAAAATGGAAATAATGGCACTAAATAGTAATACTAACAATGAAACAAAATGGCTGCCACTGATTGAGCAGTTACGAAGTGTTGGCTAAGGCGCTGAGTGATCTAAGCAGTCTGTGAACTAGTGATGTCCAAATTGCAGATGAGAGCTCTCAGCTAAGTTGCCCAAGGCATAAGCTTTGTGAAGAACTGAGACTCAATTCTTGCTGCCTGGTCGGAGATAAGAAATAATAAACTGCACTTGAATTAAAAACCCATGCCAAGCATTTTGTCTGACTTGGGGATGGGGGCTGCCTGGGCAAGGGGAGAGTCAGGTAGGTGGAGCAACAGGGATCACAAAGGTTCCTTCAGCTCTAAACAATCCCAGATCCCCGGGCCGTGCACAGGGAACTCGACCCCTTCCCTCCTCTGAAGTTCCGTGTGTGCAGCCGAGGACTTTTGCAAACATGTATCACTGACCTTTAATAGATCAACATTAAGCAAACAAACTCCTTCCTCTAACCCCGCCCTCCCTTCTTCCTATTGTTGCCAGGGTCGATGGTTTCCTCTCGAATCCCCAAACTGTTCTCCATAGTCTCACTCATTTCCTGTCCGGGAGCCTTGGCATCCGATCTGCAGGCCAGAAGCAGGCCCAGGAGCCAGCAGCCCCGGGTCTGTTTCTCCTCATTGTCTTTGGGGAGACCATGGGGCTGCTTGGCTCCCCTCCCACCCCGGGGCCGCTGTCAGGAGAACCAAGCCCTGGGGAGAAGGCCATCTGGCCCTGCCACCAGACCTGTTGGTGAGTTGGCTTCGATCCCTTGCCTCTGACTCCCGCCACACCCCCTCATGCCCCCATCCGCAAGAAGCGGCTCTTAGCATCCCAGATGCTTGCAGCTTCTCGACTCCTCCAGTCCTCAGCTCCAGATGGTCTGGATTCACTTTTCCAAATGGCTCTGCCTCTAACTCCCCACTTACTGTTCATGTGCTCATTTTAAGAATGTGTCCCATTCCATGGTTTTTCCTGCTACATTTGAAATTGTTTTAATTTAAAGCTGATGCTGCTCAGCTAATTAATCAAACTTCTGCCAGCCACATGCACATATACGTCCTCGGTTGCATTCTAGCGTATGTGAGTGAGTGTGTGTGTGTGCGCATGTGCACATGTGAAAGAGAAAATTCCTTTCACATGGCCTCTTGTCTCCAGAAATCTAAAGGTTTCTTTGTCTTGGCAGTTGTCCCAGCAACACCCCTTTCTGCCCTTTTCTTTGGCCTATTCTTAGGGTATTTTGATAAAAGCCCAAGCATTCCTGTAGTGCCGATTTTCAGAGCAGCTCCGAGAAACAAGGCCAGCTTGGCCCTGTCAGGGAACTCCAAGTTTACCCAACTGAGGATTTGCCAGAAGCTAAATTGTGAATTTTCCCTTTAGTGTTCCTTGGATGCGTTTCCTTGCTCGATTTTGGCCCCTTCCTTCCTACTTTCCCCTTACTTCAGACAGCAAAGGACCTCTCATCACAAGCAAAGTTTACAGACCATTTCTCCTTGACACTTAAGGGAGGTGAAGGAGAAATGGTCTGTAAACTTTGTCACCTCCCTTAAGTGTCAATTCCTTGCAGTCTTTCTGGGGGAAAAAAAAATAAAGGAATAGCATGATTAGTTCACTCAACAAGCATTCAGAGTTGAAGGGCAATGATAACCTCCGGCAATATACCTACCATTTAACATTTTACTGTAGTATCAACAAATCTTAATCTAAAGGAGTCATTAGTATGGGAACTTCAACCCAATATAGTGGGGAAATATTTGTAGTTATCTCCCTTCTCAGTTTGGTTTGTCTGTTGGCCTCTCTCGTGTGACTCTAGACACTAGGCAATGCCTTGCCATGAGGTTGGTCTGACCTTGCTGCACCCAGACAAGGCATGTCCTGCAGATGAAGGTGTGGAGCTACTCAGGGCTGTTCTGCTCCCCATGGTCTTTTTTCTCACAACACAAATGTTCAAATGAATGGTCTGGAAGATCCAATGAGAACCTGAATATGGATTTAATTTCTAGTAGTGAGAATCAAACGTGAATTTTCTCCTTATTCTTTGACTTAAATTGAGGTTTTCCGTTCTCTTTGTTTTTCTCAAAGCAGGATGAAACAGCAAAGACGAGGTAACTGTCTCAGGCCAGAGGACAGGGCCTCCTTTTTAATATTGTTTTTATTGATGAATAGCCATCTAACTCCATTTCCTGGCTCTCTCCCTGGCTGCAGTGCACTCAATTATATTTTCAGGATTGTGTGCTACAGAGATCATTCTGCCGTATTCTTTCAGAAATTGGTTGGAATTTCAAACAAAGGGCAATGTGTTTTTAAGGAGGATGGAGAAGGGAGTCAAAAATGCTGTGTCTTTCTGACTGCAGACAAATGGCTCTTTGGCGAGCTTGTGAAATCTGCTGGGCTGGTGTCTTTGTCCTCATTTTCATTTCTCCAGCACCAAAGGATGCCCTGACTCTCTGCTAGAACAGGCCCTGCTCTGAGGAATGACATTCAGTCACAGGCTGCATGTGGACCAGTGTGCAGAGGGCAGGCTGCTGGGTGACCAGGCCCCCACGGCTCTAGCACACCAGGACAATCAGTTGATTCAGACAGCAAAACCAGTCAAACTAATCCACCAGTACTAAGGAGTTAAGATTGGTTAATTAAACCTCAGTGTGGTAGAGTGGGTCATAGCCAAAAGAACTAGGTTTAATTTTTAGCTCTGCCACTTGCTAACTGTAGGTCATAAAACACATCTTTAGCATCCTTCCAAGTCTTAGTTGACCATTCAGTGGAGTAAGGCTGGGAAAATCCTTCCCATTGGAGCTTTCAGAAGGATCAGGTAAAATGTTCCTTGTGAAACACAAATCTTAATTGTTAGGTGTCAAGGATACATAACCAGTCGATCTGTGTAATAGGAAGTAGTTCAGTCTTAAGGGAATGCCCTCATACCCATCCCACAAAAGAAAAGGCTCCCTAACCTGAGGGGAAGGAGGAGAAGTTAGCACACAAAACTGGGTGACTTTGAGAGTTGTATGGCTCTTTCTAACTTTAAAGGAAACCATGCATTTCCTGTACAGTCTCGTGAATGCTCTAGAATCATTGTGGGGTCCACTCTGAGTCAGAGACTCAGACTATGTTTCTCAATGATGCAAAACCTCTGAAAAGAACTGCAAAGAAATCTCTCTCACGCACACAAAGCTGCCCGCAGGACCTCCTAGATTGAGCATCGTAAGAGCACTCCTTTTCTGGTGAAGAGAAAGGAGTGCACATGAGCTATGGTAACTTGGAGTGTGATTCACTTGCTGGTGCATCAGCTTCTGGCAAAATAGTATTAGCTCTAACAACTACCAGCTAGGTAGTTCTCAACTAAACTTCATACACCTGTGAACCCACCGCTACATGAAGGATTAGCTCCACACACAAGGCTAAGCGGCCCCATCCAAAATTAGTTCCAAAGATATACCTTGGGCATTCATAGTGGCAGTTTCTTAAATTTTAGAAGAAAGCACTAGTTTTCTATAGTTGAGTCCTTTTATGTTTTCTCGTTACTGAATGCTCCTTTGAAACCAAAGGTATTGATATATTCTACCCTGCAGGGAAATCAATAAAAACTTTAATCACAAAATTAAATAAAAGCCAAAGCTACTGACATTACATGGTTACACTCAGTGAAGCAACAACTTGAAGTTTTATGGTTCTCCTGCGGCTGGACTTATTATCTGTAGGAAAATCAATATCATCTTTTCAGTAATTTGGGATGCATCTTGTCATCATGGAAAACAAGTTCACGGTAGACTTTACTAAAAAGGTAAGAATGAGGCATCAAAATGTGTTTTCACACCCAGAGAGTGATTATTTCTTGACAACAGGAAAGAATACAAGTGGCTCCAAATGACATCTCCAACTGTGTCTCCAAGCACGTCACCATCCAGGCTCTGGGCTACCTTCTATGAACACACTATGCTGCTCTTGCCGATGGGTCATAGGCCTTTCCTCAAATGATTAAAAGCTTTGGGTGGTACAGGAGTTAAAATGTCCCCAGAAATGCAGCGCACACTTCAAGGAACATAAAGTTATAGCACCAATTTATCGTATGACCTTAGTGACATTAAGTAACAAAAGGTCCTATTCGTATTTGGGGGGAGAAGAAAGGTTTTGTAAGTCACAGGATTTTGCAAATTACAAAATTGGATGTAACCTTAAGAGGCATTAAGTCCAATAAGTCCAACCTCTTTGTAATGGAGGGAGCCTTCTATAGCATTCCCAAAAGATGTAGTTCCTCTTAACTGTCATATTTCCTTTCTCATCATTCTGTGGCAAAGCATATCCAGAAACATGCATCTGTGTACAACCTTTATCTTCATGAACCACAGGTTTTCCAGTTCTAATGAATTATTAGGCTGAAAGCCTCTTCTTCTCCCCCATAATACTGTCTGTGTGGTAAGCCACAGAGCGTAAAGTGAAACCATTGGCAGCCTGAACCATCAAGGGCTTCCCAGACAGTGATGTGGTAACGCACTTTCAATGAACTTTAAGGGAACCCTGAGTTGTTGCAAGGGTTTATTGGAATCTAACTCAATACGCTCTCATCCCCTGTGCTTTGTGTTAGATCTTCAAAATGGCTTTTTTCAGGACTTGAGACTGCTCTCTCAGAACAGAAAGCAGAACCAGAGAATGGGACCCGATAACACATGGCAGGAGCCAGCTGGATTAGGAGCGGAAGTTTTGAAAGTCAGGAAATGAAAACCAAAAGATTTTGCAAGGATAAGGCCAATAATAAACCCAGCAAAGGTCAGTACTCACAGGCCTGGAGGCATCAACCTTGAATCAACAGAACAGGGCTTAGAATCCAGATACTAGTAGAACTATTTCCCAAGGCAAGAGTCAACATCCACTGCTGGATGACACCATTCTCAGGAAGCACTAGAGGTCTTCTTCACACAGACAGCTGTGAATCCATAACGTGCTCAAGGTCTATAGTGGGACACCATCTATTACCGGGATTGCTGATCAGTGAGCCAGCTCCTGGGACGAAGGTAGGAGGTGGGTAGATAAGGGGTGTGGAACTCTCCGGGCCCGTAAGAGCAAAGAAATCAAGGAGTCAGTTAGACACCTATAGGCTTCTGTGTCAGCCCCCTAGGACATCAGCACTTCTGTTCTAATGGTCTTCACTTTTTGAGCAATTTCCCAGATTAAACAACTAAAGGCCTCTTCAGGACAATTTTCTAAAGGTAATCTGTTCTAGAAGGTTCTCTTCACATGCGTAGTCCGCATCTTCATCTTTTGTGACCAGGGATCCTCCAACAGGCCTACCCAGCTGCCCTCTTCTCCACTCTCCAATCTGCACTCCCCAGTGTCCTTTACTTATGTGCTTATGCTAAACACAAACAGGCAAAAACAACAACAACAAAAACTGTGTGCGTGCTTCTGTCACTGAGTTTAACAAATTGTATTATAAAGGTCATATCATATGAAATTGTCAATATTGATCATTTTTGACATAAAAGTGGCAATTTCAAAGAGTTTAAACTAATAATTATCTGTCTCTATGTCTATATTCTGAGCCAGACCATGAGTAAGAGCTGGGTTTTGTTTTCCAGTTATATAACCAGATTTTGATAATTCTTGGCACGTCAGTGGTTCTCAGTTAATGGCTGATTAATGAATGAATGAGTTGAGAGCCTGTGGCTTCAGGACATGGGCCATCTTCTTGGGAAAGATGGCTGGGGCTGCCTACTTGACAGTGAAGAAGTTATGTGACCTAGAAACAACCCCTCCATCTGACAGAGCTATAAACAGTACACATTTCTCTGGGTAATCTATTTCCTCAATAAAAACATGACCACACTGACAGATAAACATCCTATTTTATGCCCCAGCAGAATGACTTTTCTCTCAGGTTAGCATATCTTCCAACACCTCACAGCATGGGAGCCAGATCTTGGGTCTTGCTCTTTCAACTGGTATTTGCATGTGGCCAAGGGATTTTGGCTGAAGACACTGGCTTTAAAAATTTCTGCCCAGCACCACCAGGGCAAGTCTTGTTCCTGGTTAGATGCTGACACCCGTGCAATGCTTATTTGCTTCCCTAATGTTCCCCATATCAAACTCACAACCATGGTATTTCTCTCACCACATCTGGTTCAGGGAGCCTTGGCTAACTTGATATTTGTGATCAGTCTGCCTTAATCACTAAATTACAAAATTTCTGAGGAATCTTGCAGAAATGTCCTTAAGTCAAGATATTTTCTTCATGATTATGTTCATACTTTTCCTGAATTGGATGAAGGCATTCATCTAGCAAGATAGAATAATTTCTAGTGCAAAACCTTGTTGTGTACAAATTGACATAACCTAAAAATTAAGACCAGTAATTTTTAGGGAAAGCATGGAGAAGGGCAAGAAGAGAAGTCTGCTAAGAAACATTTAGAGATTATTTTGGATAAAAAATACTCATTTCAAAATATGTGTATTGGCTTTAACAACTCTTTAATGAGTCTATGGGTAAAATTAGTACATTCATTTTTCTTTCTGGTTGTCACCATTTTGTTCTTTTTGATGGGTGTTGTGGGGGTGGGTTGGAAATCCAGCAGCTTTGGAAAAATAAGCAAAGTTCTTGATCTTAATGTTGAATTTCATTCCTAAAGTCTACGGGACAGTTGTTCTAATGGTTGGGCATCTTTCCATCATCAGCAATAAGATCTGCTCAAAGTTTGAGAGTCAGACACTGTCCATAGGGATGACAAGCAGAGCAGGGGATGCGTGTGGAGGGTGTGCTCAGTTATCGCTCCTGAGGCTCAGGGCCATAACCATTTCAGATAGAATTTCAGTATTGACGCTGCTTTTGCTCACCATTCCAAAGAGAAAAATAATTCTAGAGATACAGCTCCATATGTTTGTAGAGGCATATTTTACACCAACAAGTTGATTGGCACTTGACATTCTCATCTTCAGCACCTTTCCATTAGGAATCAAATCACATTAGCAGTTTACTAGTACTGAGAGCTATGGGTTAGGTAATAAACTATTAAGTCCACTTTAAAATTTCAAGTGGACGGTGAAAAGCAATGTTTTGCTCAGGGACAACAGAGTTTCGCTTCTCTCTGCCCCTCTAAGTTTGCTTGATTGAGGTGATCAAGAACAAGGGGTACTAAGATCCTCCATTATGTGTAGTTCAAGTCTAATTGTGTTACATTTATGCTGAATTTAACAACTTTGTACAGTACTAACTCCTGGTTTCTCAGGCTCTATCCCTGGGGACCATCCAGGGCTGGTGTAACGATCACAGTGGTGTTGGTGCTGCTTCATTACTGGATTCCAAGTCCCTCTATTGAGAGGACCAGGTGGCCCGGGCTGCTTTGTTCTCCCAGGTTGTTGCCACCATGTCCCTGTGCCTTCAAGCAGATGCTGCTGCTGACTGGCACACTCAGCGCTCAGCACTCAGCATTTGCTCTGAAAACGGAAAGACTGGCATCATGCTGAATCATACCCCAAAGTGTTCCCTCTAACCACAGGCTGATATCCTGAAAAGGGATGCACGCACTTCAAACCTCTGCACCATGTGACAAGTTCTTGGCTTTCTAGGGGCAATATAATTCACCCACCTCCCCTTCCATCTAGCTGGAGCATTTTGTGCTTCTCTCTTTGTTCAAGAGTCTTAACTGCATGTCCTGAGGGCCTGATTAGCTGTCTCAAAATTCCTCTCAACGTCTCTCTCTGGGAGGGGTGGGGGCACAGGGACTTTATGCATAGAAAAATCTGCCCTGACATGCCAGAGTTCTTGAATAAAGGTTACCACTCCCTACCTGCATGTCTAACATGACCTTCAAAATAATCACAGATCTCAAAGCTCATAGTAGAATTCTCCTGGGAGTAGAACTCGACAGCTTCATTTTATAAAAAAAGAAACGGAAACAAAACCAGTAGTTACATAAATAGTTAACAACTTCCAAGGATTGGTCATTCATAGAAAAGATCCAGTTAGGAAAGAAGGCAAAGAGAGTCACTTGTCATCTGCCTGACACACAACAGCCTGAGATGATGGAGAGCTCTGCTAAGATTGGCCAGTGACATCTGCAATGGACGTAAAACAGGATTCTCGCTTGCCTTCTCTAAGGAAAACTAGGATTTCCTTTAAAAGGTGTTCTAACCTTTCTTTTAAGTGAAAAAAATGACCAGTCAATAGGGAATTATGTTTTAAAACATCTACTTGGGTGTATTTTTAGCAGATATGTCACTTCAGGCTGAAATAACATATAAAAGAGAATCTTTGGACAATGTGTAAATGTTCAGTAGGTCATATAAATGCATGGGCTTTTTATGTATTTGACTTCTCAGCATGTGAAATGTTATAGTTGCTGAGTGTATTAAACAGTATCCCAGAAATACTTTGTTTGGGCTTGAATTTTAATTTTGAAACTCTTTCTTACAGAAGTTGGGGGATTGATGCAGAAGCGAGGGACATGCTGACCAGGTGATAAAGTGCTGCATCCCCCTGGAGAGCAGACAGATGTTTAAAGGCAGGCTCTCAGGATTTTAGAGGGCTTACCATGAACTAGAAGAAGACACATTGCAGGGGCTGGAATACAGCAGAGCAAGAGGCTTCAGCCTTGAAAGAGCAAAGGCTAAGAAGTTAGAAGTTACTTCCAAAGCCAACTTCCTGGGGACAATGAATTTAATGTAGCATGTTGGAACCAAGGCTGGCCTCTGGCACAATTATGAAGTCGGTGGAAGTTGTACTTAGCACTTCCTTCTTCATCTTCCCTGTCCGCCTGATACCGCTCTGCTGTGGATAGTGACTTCTGCTCTCTTCTTAGAGCCGGGAATGAAGGCCCGAGACTCAGAGTCCCTACCCAGCGCTTTCCAGTCCTATGCACCTCTGCTCTGAGCCCTGCCTCCCTGTGTCAGTGAACCCATCTATACTCATGGGTTGCCCTCCTCTGAGAAGATACTCTCATTTAATCGGAAGCCCCTTGAAAATCTATCTGCCTCCATCCAACCGAGTCCAGTCATAGAAATGTTAAATGCTGGAGACACTCGTGGGGACATGTTTAGGGGCAGGAATTACAAATTACATCATGCAAATGGCTCTCTCTTCTGTGGATACACAAGTGTGACCTGCTCTTACCCTCTTAGGAGGTCATTCCTAAATCCCCAAGACGTCAGAGATCACCGTCAGTGTTATCACTAAGTTGTTCCTGCTCCAAGAGCAGGCAGAAACCTTTGTCACTCAGACTCTCAAAAAGGACAGTCCCAATCAGTGAAGGCTGAACAGCAGAATGTATTTCTATTTTCAAATGTATACAATTTATAGATCTAGATTTTTTAAAGTCTAAGAGGTCCTCCGGGAGCTTGTTTCAATGAACAGATAAGAATGATTTGTAACTCAGGCATTAATTGCTTATATGTAAATAGCTGCTTCTGAAATGCTTAAGGGTCTGCTTGAAACCAGTTTGTTCTCTTTAAACCTTGGCCTGCAATTTAATTTGCATTCGCAATTTACTCCCAAACCCATTATTTTGTAGGTAATGCAAAGGTAAATTTCAGCTAACTGATCTATACATGAGGACCAAATTTCTGTGGTTTTTACCGAAGTTGCTGGTTTTGAATCCTGGGGCATCTGGTGTTTTATTATGACTAATGCTCAGTTTTAAGGCATACTTAAAATATGCAATTTTGCTGTCCTTGTTTCATAATGTTAATTTTAGCCAAGGCTGTGGTGATAAAAATCTACATAAATAAATACATAAATAAATAAAATCTACAAGGCTTCCTGGAACTACCACTTTCCTGAAACAATAGTTTCCAGAAATGATTCTAATTAGTGAGTGTTCTTTTGGCTCCGCGGGCAATTTTATAGATGGTTTCCATTTGCCATGACTTGTTCACAACACACATCCACTTTCATAAATACACACATACATGTGGGTTTGTGCTTTTTGTTAGTTTGCTGGCTTCAGTGTGTGGCATCCACAGTTCAAATCGTCCTGAAACTAAATATTAAATATGGATTCAGTTGGGTTCTGAGGACACTCTAAGCACACATCATGAAGAAAATAATACAGGGCTCTCTTTAAGAGATCTGGTTGCTGATAAATCTGTAATCCTTTTTATAACATTTCTGTGCACTGAAACATAGGGATCCAAGACACACAATGGAAATCCCAATGGCGATGAAGGGGATATTTTGCAGGTGGCCCCCTTTAGTCTTGGGAAAGAGTTGACTTCCCATGTAGCTCTTCCAAACAGCTGGAGAAATCCAGCCCCAACGTCAATCAGATTCCAGCGAGTGGAGGTCAGCACCGACATCTGGCTGCCTGTCTCACTGCAGCATAGCCTCACACTCTGCTCTTTCCTGCACGTGCTCACTCTTCAGGAAATATTTTATTTATTCCACCGTCTGCAAAACAATATGGCCTCTGGAGCATAGATGAGAATTGGACCTCTTCTTCAATTTTGCTTTAGGTCAGTGAACAACTGTGCGGCAGAAAGTATTCTTTCTGTGCTGACAGAGTGATTAACAATGCTCACCTCTCTTTTTTTGGAGTTATAGCTTTTATTACGTCTCCTATGAGCAAAGATTAAGCCATGAACTTGTAGTGATTTTCTTTTACGGGGTGAGAGAATGACAGCATCATATCAATTAATGTTGGCATATTACCCAGCACAAGAAAAATGAAACTCAATAGTTTTCTGTGTTAGAGCCTTGGGAAAGCGCTGTCAGAGTTATCCACGAAGCTCATGACAGGCAGCAGCCTCACGAAAGGTCCCTACAACTGTGCCTTCCCATCACGCGCCCTCTCCTGCTTCAGCGGAGGGGCTGCCCAGGGAACATGGCAGTGGATGGGCTCCAGAAGAGGGGGACTCTCTGAAAATGTAAATTTCTGTTTGTTTTGGAAAAGTACCCTAAAACTGTTGGCTGATCATGTAAAGATTTTTCTTTTGTTTTGGAACTTGCTCGAATTGAACCAAGCCCTGCTGGAATTCTCGTCAGAACAGTTCTCTCTCATGGTTTCTAGTATTTCCTGCCTCTGGCCAGGCTGCAGCAATCGGAACAAAGCTCCTCACGGTGTTTTATCCTGTGTGGACTCCGTTCCAGCACAAACCTGAGAGCAAGTTGAGGCAATGGAAAACAGAAAAGAAAAAAATCATTAAGGAAAAGATTCGCCCAGCAATAAAAGAGTGTGAAAGTTCATTGTTGTTTATTTTAATAACAACAGTGGAGAGGGAAGAACGCCAGGTTAAAAGCCAGAGACCTGAGTTCCAGCTCTGATTCTGTTGCTGCCTAAGGCTCAACTCGCCAAGACATTTTGCCTCATCTGTGAAGGAGACCGGAACTTCTCTGGAATCCCTTCCAGCCTTCACAGAGCGTATGCAGAGGACCTATGTGCTTCATCCTGAAAATGCTTAAATACTAGGAAAGGCTATTTTTCTGACCTGGTTATTGACCTTAAATCAGAGCACTTATCACCCATGGAGACTCTGTGACCAGGCATTTTCACTTTACCACCAACAGTAATACTTCAAACAGGTATCTTGGGAATTAGTTAAAAACACATTATCTCTAGTTGAATCTTTTGCTGATCCAGAAAAATACGTAGTTTTTTTCCTTTTAATATTGGGCAAATCTGATGTTACTTCCCTCTTCAAATCTTCTACATACCATAAAAAGAGAAAAACTGTATGAATCCCCCTTCCCGACCTTTCCCAGGGCCTCCTTGTTCAGCTTCTCAGGTTGTGCACTAGACAAATCCAGAAGATTCTGTCCACCTGGAAGACTATGAAATGTTGTACTTTGGAATTATGCAGAGTGATGGCCTTGACCTTCACACCTTCCTGTTCTAATCACAATACACTACTTGCTTTTCCTGAAACAAGTTGCACACTTCCCTGCCTCTGTATCTTTGTCCACAAGGTTCCCTCTGCCTGAAATACCTCCACTATTGCATTAAAATGATTGCTTTTCGTCTATTTCTTCAAACACAATAAAATCCTCAGAGGCAGTGTCTCGGGACCATGCCTCACAGCACAGGTAAACGAAAGTCTGGGAAAGCATTCCGTCTTGCTGTGTTTTGCCCAGTTTACGTTATCCAGAAATACAACTGATGAAGAAAAAGAAGACATTAAAGATTACATTTTAAATGACATACAGCTAAAAATGCCTTGTGGGAATCGACACAAACAAATTCTAACCTGCCTTCTCTTGCTTCCAACTTAACATCCCCATCTCAGTCAGAGTTGGTCTCCCTTCATTGTCTCTCTGTTCTGGCTTGTCATCAAGGCCTGGAACTTTCAGAAAATTCCAAAGGTGCAATAGCAAGTTTCCATATTTCTTTCTGTTTAATCTTTTTTCTATTATTCTGCATATTCATATTTTTAAGTGCATTACAATGCCAAAAAAAAAAAAAACAAACCATAAAAGAAGACCCACATGATATTAAAATTCAGGAAAATGGGACAAGACATAACATATGAAGAGGGAAACAAGTATAAAGGGCGCAAGTAGAAATTTGATATTAGAAGAAGCATTACAGGAAGCAGTGTACTGTAGTGGTTGGAGCACAGACACCAGAACCCAAACCGCCTAGGTTCCAATTGCAGCCCCAGCACTTAGTTAACTTCTCTGTGCTTCACAGTTCTCACGTCTAAAATGGGAGTAATAGGGTTGTTCAAGGGATAAACACATTAATATACAGTTGATTCTAGTTATCTACAATGATCTGCGGTATTTATGCTCTATAAAGTTGCCAAGAACTCTGAACCAGCAAACACTGGAACCACGGCTCCTAGAGGAAACACAGGGTTCATTTTCTGTGAGCCTCTGTCACAACTTTTTTCTCAATCGGCCAATACATAGCCTTGTTTTACATGTGTTTCTGTTTAAAGACACCTTATTTACTATATATTGTTGACTTGTTAAAATTGAACTCATGGCCAACAGCACAGTAACTCACACCTGAGTGAAGCTTGTCTGACACATTTATTCTCTGTAAGACACATCACAGCCTCTTCATTCTTAGGGAACACTAGGCAGTGCTTCAGCTCTCTGCTTAGGGGCCATTTTAAACAGCAAAACCGCCAACAAAAGGCACAAGGATGCAAGAAACATGGCACTAAACA
Organism: Equus caballus; assembly: GCF_041296265.1. Taxonomy (NCBI): domain Eukaryota; kingdom Metazoa; phylum Chordata; class Mammalia; order Perissodactyla; family Equidae; genus Equus; species Equus caballus. Next base: position 15,779,997 of record NC_091712.1, on the reverse strand, counting down.
GACAGCGAAGGGGACATTTATTCACAGTGTGAGAGCTGGAACAAGAAGGCAGAGCAGCACTTTGTTCAGCCTCAGCTGCGAACGTGCACAGGGGGCAACTCAGTTTTCACACATGTTTATGAAGGACCATGAAAGCACCACAAGTATTGATTTTGGGGTTATGACTAAATTTTAGCAAGGAGGTGAATTTGCATATACAGAGTCCACAAATAACAAGGATCAACTGTCTATTTTAAAATCTTAGACCAGTTTCTGGCACATGGTAAGCCTCATATGCATGTTTGCTATTATTATACAAGTTAGGTACATATTTGGTTGCTAATTTCCTTGCTGTGATGGTTAATTTTATGTGTCAACTTGGCTAGGTTAAAGTATCCAGATATTTAATCACACACCAGTCTAGATCTTGTTGTGAAGATATTTTGTGGATGTGATTAACAACTGCAACTAGTTGACTTTCAAGGAGATTCCCCTCAATGATTTGGATGGGCCTCGTCCCATCAGTTGAAGATCCTAAGAACAAATAGCGAGGTTTCCTGGAGAAGAAATTCCGCCTTAAGACGGCAGCAGCAGCTCCTGTCTGAGTTTCCAGTCTGTTAGCTTGTCCTATGATTTTGGACTTGCCATTCCCTACAATCACATGAGCCAATTTCTTAAAATAAATCTCTGCGTATATATACACGCATACACACACACACACCTATCTCCTATTGGTTCTGTTTCTCTGGAGAACCCTAACTGACACATGCATTTTCAATTATTTTCTCCCTTGTGGTGATGCAGTCAAATGGGAGGGACACCCAGTTGGGAATCGGGAGGTCCAGATCTTTGTCTCATCTGTGTCTCCTTATCAGGTATTTCATCAGCCTCATGGTTGGACTGGCCATTCTCTGTGGTCCTTTCTAGCTCCAAGATTCTCCAGGCAGAGGAAAGAATGTAAGCAAAGGCTTTCTCCTCTCCCTACCCTGTCTTCCAACACTCCTTTTCTTTCTCCTAAAACTGGGCATAAACTTTGGTAAGACTTGTCCAGTCTGTTGCCAGATTCTCTGAACCCTTGGGAAGTCCCGCCAAGTGTGGCCTCAACAACAAAAAATTAGGAGAAATGACTGGTGGGAGTGGGAAAGAGTGGGGAAGATGGGATTTTTTTTTAAAGCCCTGAAATGCTAGCAGAAAATTGATCAAAGCCGGGATGAATTTCACCCATCTCTTCTAACAAGCTGCTAATATTGTAGTGGCAGCCCTGTCAGGATAATTTGTCACACATGTCCCTGTGTGGGCTGAAGCCCCTTCAGAGTCATCTTCCCCACCCAGTGCCACAGGCAACTTGTCTGAAACAAAGCTCTAAGAGAGAATGGAAAGCGAAATGCAGGGTTTGAGGGGTGGGGGTAGTTAATGGCCACTGACAAGTCATCTGGGTCCACTCCTCCAGACCTTGCAACCTCAACCATATCTACCTTCATTAGACTTGAAGAGCCTGCTGTTACTTCAATTAAATTTGCGTAACTGCCACAACTGCAATGCCCACTGTCACAAAGATGCTGTCCAGAAAAAAAGGCCACCTCCTGAAAAATAGCCCGGTGTCAACACTAGTTAGCAGACCAATAAAAAACTGTGATAAGCGAGACTCCTTGCTGAGACAGGCCCGGCAGTGATCCCTGGCCAGGGCAAAGTTCTCCCGAACAGAATGACTGCCTGTGACCCCAGAGGGACCTGTGTCCGAGCATCAGCTGTGGGGTGTGCAGCTCACACAGTGAGTCCATCCATCAGATGGGGACCCTAGTACTTGCTTAAGTGGCTGTCGGGTGGATCATCAATTGGCCAACACTGTTGTCACCATGGAGCCTCACAAATGTCCCATTCTTTCTCTCTGCTTTTAACATAAAAACACCAACAAAACATCTGTTGTGGGTAGACCAGAGAACAAAAAGACGTAACAGAATCCAAGGTGCGGTGGGTATAGGGGGCAGAAATAATGCCCATGTCATAGACCAGGTTATACAAGCTCTATTTTGGACTGAGCTGTTCAATGTGGACAAGAGAAGGCATAATTTTCCCTTATTTATCCATATGTTTAACAACATGGCAAATTATAAAGAAATTGTACTTTTTTTTCAAAGAAGACTTCTAAATTATCTATATGTCTATGTATCTATTTATACACACCATGCTCAAACCAAAATAGATTTGAAGATACGTTATTTCTATAACAATGCTAATTGCATAACCTGTTTATGTGGAAGCTACTTGACTAGTGTAAGTTAAAGACTAGTAACACTTATCCTAGGATGCTACAGTTGGAGGGTATCTTAAATACCATCCAGCCAGGCCAACTCCATCATTTATCAGAGAAGTGATTTGCCCAGATTGGTGAAGTGGCTTTTCAAAACTCATATGGTTAGTACATGGTAGAACCATGTTTCAAACCTAGGTGTCCTTAATACCCAGTGATTTCCCCAGGTTAATTTTCCATGTTAGTTTTATAGGAGTAAAGAAGGAGTGAAAGTCCAGGGGGAGCTCTCTGTAGGCAGGGAAGAGTATCCCAGGCTCAAATCATTAATCATGGCTCGAAAAGTCACGCCATCTGGGCTGGACAAGCAGGTAGAAAGTCAGGCTTAGTGCCAGGAAGGCAAGGAAAGAGGATCCTAGCTGGAGAGAGAATTGAAAATGGAGGAAAACAAGACCAACTGAAATAGTTTAGCAGAGAAGGAGCCAGGCTAATATGGAGTAGGACTTGAAAACCTTAGAAAAAAAATTATTCAGGCTATGAAACCACCAATTCCAACTTAAATTTTACACTGAGAAAAGCTGCATCCAGGATCATGTTGCATACTCGTAAGTTGCAAGCCTCTTCTGAGTAATCTGCTGATTGCTCACCTGCTAGTCAAGGAGTTCTTCAACCTCCAGACACGGACACACGCACATTGTTGATGACTATTGACTGAGAAGTAAAGTGAGAGAAAATAGCACAGAGAAGTCCCCTCACCCCACTCAAAAGTGGGCGGTGACAATGTAGGAGAAGAAAAGGGATAAAAACTCTGATAAAATTATAAGCAGTATTCCAGGAGGAACAGCAAGTCGGTGTCATGCTACAGCAGATGCAAAGAAGAGTAAGTAAATGTGTTCTTGCCCCCTTTACTTTGCTCTCTCCTCTCTCCTTGACTGTGTTCCCGTGACTTTCTTTATTCGGGTTCTTTACAAGAAGGGAATATATAATACAGCAAGTTAATTTGGCAGGTACCTTTTCTGGGAAAAAGAATCAGGAGAGAAATATTCCTCTGACCAGATGTTGGAAGTCAATTTGACCCATTTTTCTTCTCCTGTACATTTTCCCCCTTGTTCTTCTTCCCTGGTCAGCCAAAGTAAACAGAATGTGGATGTTAAAGATCTATGTGAGGCAGGGTTTTAAAGAGATCCATTTATTATACACCATAAAAGCAACTGGGAAGCGGAGGAGTAAGGGCTCAAATGCACGACCTCAGCAGCTGTGAGTTTCCACGTCTTGCAACTTTCCCTAACAAAAGAAGAGGTGCAGGGGCCCTCACCCCTTCTTGACCCTGTTGCTGAGTTGCTGAATTCACCTGCCGTCTTCACTGACCTATGAATGACCCAAACCCTCAACTGCAGAGCACAGAGAGAGGCTCCAAACAGATAGATGGGATAATGTACGTAAAGCACTGAGCACAGGGCCTGGCATGTAGTAAACCCTGGGTGAATGTTCACTGCTGTTGGAGCCATTCTTAGCATTCTTCTGTCCTCCTCCTGCTCTTCCTCTTGCCCCTGCTCCTCCTCATCCTTATCATCCTCTCCAACCGCCAATCTGGTTTCTAGGTTACATTTTGTGTTCCAATTTTGATATCAAAGGGGAATCAACGTTAAATCCTATTCTAGTCTTTCAAACATTTCTAGGGCCTTCGATGAGTAAGTAGAATGAGTTTGGGCAGCAGCTGAGGGTTTCACAGATCTAGAGTTCTTTTTCTCTCTTTCTCTCTGTCCCTCTTTCTCTCTGTCTCTGTCTCTGTCTCTATCTCTATCTCTCTAAGTTAACTTATTTTCTGGGAAGATAGAGCATACTGAATATTCTGAACCAGCATATAACTATATGAAATCACAAATATTTTAATGATAAATGTTCACCCTTGTGGTATATATAATTGAAAAATCATTTATTGTTTTAGTGACCAATTTTCATAAAAGTATGAATTACCTTGCACTTAATATCTTTTTATATTATTATAACATTTTTAACATTATGCAAATAGTACACAACTGCATTCTCCATTGCTTCTTGCATTCCCTTTCTCTCTTGCTGTAGTATATCTTCTTGCAATTTTTTCAGAAGTCTATGAATGGTTAAACTTTCCACATTTTTTCCCGAAAATATGTTTCTTTTATTCTACCCCTTGAATGATAGCTTAGCTAGGTATAGAATTCTAGCTTTTATAAGTTAGGAATTGCATTTGGCTGCGGGAACAGCAATTTGATCAATGAGGCTGGTGTGAGAGGCTTGACAAAATAAAGATATTTTTTTCATGTAGTAAGAAACTAGAGATTAGAAGTCTTAAGCTGTTGCAGTTGCTGAGAGAAGTCAACAAAAATTCCTTCTACCTTACTATCTGCAACCCTCACCATGTGGTTTTAGTTCTCATTGCCACAAATGGTTCATATATCTATATTCATTAAGCCTATGTTCCAGGCAGGAAGAAGGGGATGGGATAAGGACAAGGCAACAGGCACGAGTCAGCCAAGTCTGTTTCTTTTTGTTAGGAAAACAAGTTTCCAGGGACCAGTACCCAGATAATTTTCTGCTTATATTTCTGTGTCACATGGCCAATTCTAGTTGCAAGGAAATTTGGGGAAGTGAATATTTTTAAGTGGGTACATTGCTGGTCTAAGTAATATTGGAATTTTGTTAGTTAGCAAGAAGTGAGACTAAAATAGATATTATGTGGAAAACTAGCAGTGTTTGCCAGATAGATTCGTAATTATTTCCTTTCTGTACAAGAGTTTGCCCCATATATTTCTTCCACCTAGTACTTTGCTGGTGAGAACTCTGATGCTGGTCTTTAAGCCCTCTCCTAATCGCGCTATTGATTCTGTAGTCTTTGTCCAAATTCTTCCATTTGCTGACGTTATTGCTTCTCTTTCATAATGTCGGCTATCATCAAACATTGGGGGATCCTCACTTGAGCACCTATTTCTGTAGCCGAGATTCCCAGTCAGTCTGTTGGCTGCCTCTGTTGCGCTGCTGCTTGACTTGAGCTTCCAGGGTAATTTAGGGAGCGGCGGGGCCTGCTGTAGCACAGGGCACCTCAGCATTTAATCTTCCATATGGTGCAACCCTGTACTTTCTGGGAGTTGCAAGCCAGCCGAGGCTCTGCCAATTCTCTCTTTCCCAAGATCTCACAATCACTTCTCTTTTCTGAGTCAGATACATCTGCTCCTGTTGCTTGTAGAGTAGGGAGCACAAAATGCAGGGATAAACCCAGCTGGCCCTTCCTCCTGAGGCATCACAACTAATCACTCTCCTGGTGGTTCTTGGTCACATTCTTCTCCCAGCTTCTACCACCGCCAGGCAGGGAGCTGGTTTGGTTTCTCTCCCACCTGTATGTTGCAGCATCCTCCTATGCTTGGCCTGGCCTCCAGCCTCCCTCCCTGGCTGATGTTCCCTCTGCGGTTGTCCACTTGTATTCTTTTAGGATTTCTCATAGTTTCTTGTTCCCTGATAACTTTCTCTCTTCTTTAATGCACATGCATTTACTTCCATGCATTTGAAGTGAGAAGAGTGCATCTACAGTTCATGCTTTTTCCAGCTTAAAAACTAAAGCCTTTTTCAAATATATTAGGAAACACATTTATATCTATCCTTTCATGAGATTATCTCTGTTGTCCTATAAAGGTTGTGCAATTATTATAAGACCTGATCACAGATGAGGAAACAGGGAGAGTCGGGTTAATTGTGATAATCCCCTAAGTCTAAGAAATACTTTTTTATTTGCAAAGCATTTTCTGTTTTTATAATTTCACTTTCTGTATGTCCCTCTGATTGTAGTTTTACTCTTGAAGTTTATTTGTTATTGCATCATTAAGGAAATTTGAAAGGCAGAGAATCAGTTCATTCTTTTCTGAGTGATACAGCTTAGGCACCTAATTAGCACTCTAAACTATATAGTATACCAGGTCGAGTCTGTCTTGCACCCTTCTTTTGGGCCTGGTGTTCTTGTTTTAAGATGGATAGTTCTGCCTTGATCTCTCCAGTGCTCTGTAAACCTTCTAAACTTCTCCGTCCTGTGTTTTCAGTCCCTCACTCTCCAACCTGGAAAAAGGCCAGAAAAGTAAGTAGCCTTTGGGTTTGGCCCTTGGAATCAGAGCTATAATCACATAAAATCATGTCCCAAATAGTCAAGGTAGGGAGAGGCAGAAGCCAATCTAATCCTGTCCTTTCGAAAGTTCAAAGGAAGAAATCCAGGGAAACTAATAACTGTTGTTAATCCCGAGGAACAAAAGTGGTGTTAGAAAATTAGAATTAGAGCCAAAAGTAAAAATCGAGCAGGATAGGAATTAGCAAAGAGCAAAAAAGAGAAAAAGAAATAGGGGAAAGAGATGGAGAAGGGGAAGAGGAAGAAGATGAAGGATGAGGAGAAAAAGGGTAGAAAGAGGAGGAAGTGGAGGAGGAGAACAAGAACACCACCACCACTGAGTAAGGACCCTAAGTAATCTTCTCAAATTGGATTAAAGCACTTGAGGCTCAAATGTTCTGGGTGCTGATAATCTGGTCCACGGGTGGGTAACGTGGTGTAAAGACACAGGTTATGGGAAGCACCCCTCCCCTTTTCTGTCAGGCCCTCTCTCTCCATCAGACAAAATTAGCTACTCTGATGAATTTAAGAGAGGGTCAATATGCTATCCTCTTCAATGTGGTATATTTAGAGCTAATTTTGGGTCCTAAACAACTTACTAACAAAATTTTGGGGGGCTTTAGAAGAATGCTAGAATAAGTCATTTGGAAGATGTGATGGATAACAGCCTGTGTTCTTTGGAAATTTGGAATTATCTTATTGTCCAAGATGAACCTTGCCAACAACAACAGTAATTATTTTCAACCACTCTAGGCCCCCCACAACTGAGTGAAGATGCGGTGTGTTTATGCCGATAGTGAATTAATGGAAGATATACCCACTTGGCTATAAATACCTCTTTCAATGTAGGGCAGCCAATGTCAGATGTAATAATGATGAGTGGGAAGAGAAATATTAGCCCTTCAGGAGCTTTGATACTCCTATGAAGTAGATATTGATAGGCAGAGTTGATCGTCTCAGTTCCACTCTTAGAACTGTTTTATCTTAATGATTACAGACAAAATCCTAATGAACCTGAGGGCTGGAAGACTAAACGTAACATGCTGTGTTCCTAGTATATTTTCCACTAATAATGTCCTAATTGTAAATCTTGTCCTCTCTCCTGGTATATGTGACTCTTTTTGTTTCTACGAGATCCAGCAAGAAAGTTTACCTCCTAAGAGCTTGCTTTTGTAGCTCCCAGGATCTAGATATTCCCGAGGTATACTGAGCTGCAAAGCTAGCAAATAGAAATTGAGATGACGGAAGCAAACTCCAAAGTAGAAAACTCTGTTCTCTGGATCCCTGCAAACTCTCCCAGCTGTGATGCAGAGATGCCTATTATGCACATTTCTCCAGTAAACTCCCTCAGGTGTATGCTAGCACCATGAGATTTGTTATGAAATGATCCCATTTTTCCTTTGGGTTCCGGAGAAGAGAGCCTGAAATGACCCAAGGGATAGACCAACGGTCCCAGGAAGAAGGTTTAGAGGGACTGAGGTGGCTCCAAGCTTACTTAAATTTCCTCTCCTTCACAAAAATGTATCTGACTACTCAGCTGAGGATGCTTTTCCAGTTCTCTGAATTCCTAAAACCCTTAGAATCTATTGCACATTCTGATTTTTAGTTTATATTCCTAAGCACCGATTTCTGGTTGCTGTTGGTTTAGAACCTTGTCTCTTCCCAGGGGATCCTCTTTGCAGCTCAGGGATGATGGCTCCTGGCTTTCAGGGCCACAGAGTCCCCAGAACACTGGACACAGGGACTTAGTGAATACTGATTCGCTTGACCTCAGAGAAATGATCTAATTATTGTCCTCAAGCCAACAAGTTTTTATTTAAAAACAATAGAGCCATTTTTAATGTCCACAGACTACTAACCAAAAAGAATTTGACAGAAATCCAAGCAGGAGAGATTCCTTCAGTCAGGTCCAGCATATACAGAGATTTCTGCAGCTGTGGATGGTACAAATAGGAATGCCTTCTTCCACTGTGACTAACGGGATATTAACTAAAAGTTTCTCAGGGGGTGGGAGACTGCTCCCTGCCTCTGCTCGATACAGACCCACCTAAATCACAGGGTAGTAGTGTGAAGTGGCCAAGAAAATGCTTAGAGAATAAATGCAGGGGCCAGCCCTGTGGCGTAGTGGTTAAATTCGCGCACTTCACTTCGTTGGCCTGGGGTTCCCCAGTGCAGATCCCAGGAGCAGACCTACAGACCACTCATAAGGCCATGCTGTGGCAGTGTGCCACATACAAAATAGAGGAAGATTGGCACAGATGTTAGCTCAGAGACAATCTTCCTCACCAAAAAAAGAAAATCAATCCAGCAGAAGGAAATTTTTTTGTACAGTAACATTATTGAGATTGCTTTACAATAAAATGAATGTACAATAAAATGTACCCACTTAAAGTGGATTCCATATGTTTAATAAGTTTGGACAAATGTATGCATTCGTGTACCCAACAACTCAATTAAGATATAGAATGTTTTCAATGCTCCAAAAGGTCCCCGTTGTTCTTTTTCTGTCAATTCCAGCCCGTCCCCTACTCCCAGCTCCAGGCAACAAATGAGGTGCTTTCTGTCACAATAAGTTAGTCTGCTTTTTCTAGATTTTCATATGAATTGAATCATACAGTAAGTGCTTTTTTTTTTGTGAGGCTTCTTTCACTCAGGACAGTGTTTCTGAGATCCATCCATCTACTTGTATGTATTAGTAGCTTGTTTCTTTTCATAGCTGAGTAGTATACTATTGTATGCATGTCCCACATTTTGTTTATCTGTTCACAGTTCATGAGCATTTGAGTGGTTTAGATCTTGTCTTTTAGGAATAATGTCATCATGAACATTTCTGTTCAAGTCTTTCTTTCATTTCCCTTGGATAAATACCTGGGAATACAATTTCCAGGTGCTAGGTAAGTATATTTATAACTTTGTGAGACGCTACCAAACTGTTTTCCAGAGTGGTTGAATCCATCTCCACTGTCAATGTATGAGCATTCCACTCGCTCCACATCCCTGCCAACATTTGGTATTGCCAAATTAAAATCGTGTTTTAATTTTAGCTGTTCTAGTGGGTTTGTTGTGGTATCTCACTGTGATTTTAATTTTCATTTAGTGGTGACAAATAATGTTGAGCATCTTTCATGTATTTGTTGGCCATTCATTTATCTTATTTTTTGAATTCTCTCTTCAAGTTTTTGCCCATTTTTAAGTTTGATTGTTTGTCTTGCTATTATCGTATTGTACAAGTACTTTGTATATTCTGGGTACAGGTTCTTCATCAGGTATAGGTATTGCAGATATTGTCTCTCAATCTCTTCCTTGCCTTCTCATTTTCTTAATGAAATTTTTTAATTTCTTATTTACTTTTTCTTTCATGGTTGGTGCCTTTTGTATCCTAAGAAATCTTTCCTTATTCCAAAGTCACAAAGATATTCACTGATGTGTTCTTTTAGATTGGTGATAAGCAAACTTTTTCTATAGAGGGCCAGATAATCAATGTTTCTGGCTTTAAAAGTCAAATGGTCTCTGTTGCAACCACTCAATTCTGCCATTGTAGCACAAAAGCATCCATTAAGAATACATAAATAAATGGGCATGGCCAGATTTGGCCAGTGGACTACAGTTTGCCAACTCTGCTTTAGAAGATTTATAGATTTAACTTTTATATTTGGGTCTGTGATCCACTTGCAATTAATTTTGGTGTTTGATGTGAGCCAAGGATTGAAATGGTGATTATCAATTTTTACATTTTACCATGTGTATATCCAGACATGCCAGCAGCATTTCTTGAAATGACTATCTTTTCCATTAAAAGAATCACACACCATGATCAAGTTGGATTTATCCCTGGGATGCAAGGATGGTTCAACATATGCAAATCAATAAATGTGATACATCACATTAACAGGATAAAGAATCTAAATCATACGATAATCTCAATAGATGCAGAAAAATCATTTGACAAAATTCAACATACTTTCATGATAAAAACTCTCAACAAATTGGGTATAGAATGAAGGTACCTCAACATAATAAAGGCTGTGTATGACAAGCCCACAGCTAACATCATACTCAATGGTGAAAAGCTGAAAGCTTTACCTCTAAGGTCAGGAACAAGACAAAGATGGCCACTCTTACCATTTCTATTCAACACAGTACTGGAAGTCCTAGCTAGAGCGATTAAGCAAGAAAAAGAAATAGAAGGTTTCTAAATCATAAAATGAGAAGTAAAATTGTCTCTGTTTGCAAATGATATGATTTTATATACAGTAAACTGTAAAGACACCACCAAAAAGTGTTAGAACTAATAAGCAACAAAGTTGCAAGATACAAAATCAACATACAAAAATCGGTTGTGTTTCTGTATATGAACAACGAACTATCTGAAAGAAAAAGTAATAAAACAATTTCGTTTACAATAACATTGAAAACAATAAAATACTTAGGAAAAAACTTAACCAAGGAAATGAAAGAACTGTACACTGAAGACTACAAAACTTTGATGAAAGAAATTGAAGAAGATAGAAAAAAATAGAAAGACACTCCATGCTCATTGATTGGAAGAATTAATATTGTTAAAGTGTCCATATTATCCCAAGTGATCTACAGATTCAATGGGTAATCTCTATCAAAATTCCATTGGCATTTTTCACAGGAATAGAAAAAACAATTAAAAAATTCCTATGGAACCACAGAAAACCCTGACTAGCCAAAGCAATATTGAGAAAGAAGAACAAAGCTATAGGTATCATACTTCTGATTTCAAACTATACTGCAAAGCTATAGTAAACAAAACAGTATGGTACTGGCATTAAAACAGACACACAGAAAAATGGAACAGAATAGAGAGCCCAGATATAAACCCAAGCATATATTGTCAACCAATCTTTGACAAGGGTACCAAAAACAAATAGGGTGGAAAGGATAGGCTCGTCAATAAGTGGTGTCAAGAAAACTGGACAGCCACATGCAAAAGAACAAAAGTGGAACCCTATCTTACACCATACACAAAAATCAACTCCAAATGGATTAAAGACTTGGATTTAAGACTTGAAATGGTAAAACTCCTAAAAAAAACCATAGGAGTTAAGCCCCTTGACTTTGGTTTTGGCAATGATTTTTTTGGACTTGACACCAAAAGCAAAGGCAGCAAAAACAAAAATAAAAAATGGAACTACATCAAACTTAAAAGCTTCTGCAGAGCAAAGAAAACAATCAACAAAATGAAAAGGCAACCTATGGAATGGGAGAAAGTATTTGCAAACTATGTGTCTGATAAAGAGTTACTATTCAAGGTTAAAATAATGGACAACAAAAGAATGAACATACACACACAGTTACTATTCAAAATATTTATAAATGTGTACAACTCAATAGCAAAAAAAATAAATACACTGATTTAAAAAAGTGGACAAAAGACCTTATATAAGAAATGTATACAACTCGATAGCAAAAAATAAACAAATAACTTGATTAAAAATGGACAAAGGACCTGAATAAACAGATTCCAAAGAAGACAAACGGCCAACAGGTACATGAAAAGGTGCTCAACATCACAAATCACCAGAGAAATGCAAATCAAAACCATAATGAGATATCACCTCATGCCTGTTAGGATGGCTTTTACCAAAAAAGTAGGAGATAATAAGTGTTAGTGTGGATGTGGAGAAAAGGGAACTCTTGTACATTGCTGGTAGAAAGTAAATTGGTACAGCTATTATGAAAAACAGTATGGTGGTTCCTGAAAAAATTGAAAATAAAACTACCATATAATCCAACAATCCCACTTCTGGGTATATATCTAAAGGAAATGAAATCAGTATCTCAAAGAGATATGTGCACTCCCATGTTCACTGCAGCATTATTCACAATAGCCAAGATATGGAAACAACTTTAGTGTCCATCAATGGGTGAACAGGTAAAGAAACATGGAGTAAATATATATTTATCTATATGATGGAATTTCAGCCATGAGAAAGAAGGACATCCTCTCATCTGCAACAACATAGATGAACCTAGAGGACCTTATGCTAAGTGAAATTAGCCAGACAGAGAATGACAAATTCTATACGTTATCACTCATACATGGAATCTTAAAAAAAAAAAAAAAAAAGTCAAACTCATAGAAACAGAGAGTAGAATGGTGGTTACCAGGACTGGGAGGGTAGGGAAGATGGGGCAATGGTTGTCAAAGGCTATAAAGCTTCAGTTATAAGATGAATAAGTTCTGAGGATCTACTACACAGCATGGTGACTGTAGTTAATAATACTGTGCTGTGTACTTGAAATTTGCTAAGAGAGTAAATCTTAAGTGTTCTCACCACACGCACACAAATGGTAACTATGTGAGGTGATAGGTGTGTTAATTAATCTGATTGTGGCAATCATTTCAGAAGGCATACATATGTGAAATCATCAAAATTGTACACTTGAAATCCATACAATTTTATTTGTCAATTATACATTAATAAAGCTGAAAATAGATGAATTTAAAAATAAACTTTAAAAACAGACTATCCTTTCTCCATTGAATGACATTGGCACCTCTTTAAAAATCAATTAACCATATAAGGGTGAATGTATTTCTGGGCTTTCTATTCTGTTCCATTGATATGCACATCTAGTTTTACTCCAGTACCAGAGTGTCCTGATTACTGTAGCTTTACAGTAATTCTTAAAATCTGGTAGTGTATGTTCTTCAACTTTGTTCTCTTTTTTTTTGTTTTCAAAATTGCTTTGGCTTTCAGAGGTCCTTTGTTTTTATAACATGAATATTAGAATCAGTTTGCCTATTGGGATTTTGATTGGAATTGCATTGAATCTATTGACCAATATGAGAATTGTCATTTTAACAATATTAAATCTTCCAATTCATGAACATTGTATACATCCCCATTTGTTTAGGTTTTGTTTACTCCCTCTCAGGTTTGTTTCATAGTATTTAGTCTACAGGGCTTAAGCATATTTTGTTAAATTTTTCTCCAGGTATTTCATGTTTTGGATAATATTATAATGGTATTTTTTCATTTAAATTTCCAGTTGTTTCGTCCAATGGCTATTATATAGAAATAAATTTTATATTTTTAAATATTGAGTTTGTATTCTGTGAACATACTAAACTCACTTTTTAATTCTAATAGCTCTTTTTGGTGGATTCCTTAGGATATTTCATATGCTCAGTCATGTTTTCTATGAATTAGAACAGTTTACCACTTCCTTTTCACCCTTTCAACTTTTTTTCTCTTGTCTTACAGCACTGGCTAGGATTTTCATCATATCGTTGAATAGGAATGGTGAGAGTGGACATTCTTATCTTGTTCCTAATCTTAGGTGGAAAGCATTCAGTTTTTCTGTAAAGTATTGTCAACTCTAGGTTTTTCATAGATGTCTTTTATCGGGTTTAGAAGTGTATTTTTATTCCTAGTTTGCTGAGAGATTTTACTCTTTTTAATGAAGAATTGTTGTTTTGTTAAATCAATCTTGCAGATCTATTGAGATGATAACATGGTTTAAAATCTTTTCATTTGGTAAATTATGTCAAGTGACTTTCAAATGTTAAATCAGTGTCACATTCCTAGGGTAAACCCCACATAGTCATGGCATAATGTCCTTTTTATATATTGGTAGATTCCAGTTACTAATATTCTTAAAGGATTTTTACATTTACAAGGGATATTAGTCCATAGTTTTCTTTTTTTTCCATAATGTCTGTTTTTGGCATTAGGGTTATTTGGAATTCATGAAATGAGTTTTGAAATATTTCCTCCTCTTCTATTTTCTCAATAATTTTCTGTTGGATTGGTATTATTTCACCCTTAAATTGTTCCATAGATTCCACCAGTAAAACCTGGAGTTTACTTTGTGGGAAACCTGTAACTATGAAGTTGATTTATTTAATAGATATAAGGACATTCAAATGTTTCTGTTTATTTTTTTTATCAGTTTTGGTAATTTGTACTTTTCAAGGAATTTTTCCATTATGTCTTGGTCAGGGCTTAGCAAGCTTTTTCTGTAAAGAGACAGATATTCTATATTTTCAGCTTTATGGAGCATACAGTCTCTGTTGCAGTCAATCAATTCTGCCACTGTACCTGAAAGCAACCATAGATGCGGGATGAACAAATGGTTATGGCTGTGTGCCAATAAAACTTTATTTACTAAAACAGGTGGCAGGCCAGATTAGGCCCATTGCCATAGTTTGTCAAACAAGATCAAATTTTAGCAAGAGTTGTTTGTAACATTCCCTCATTATTCCTTGAATGCCTAATATCTGGAGTGATGTTCCCTCTTTATTCATATTTGTAATTGTCTTTTTATATTAATGAGCCAAGCTAGTGATTTATCAATTTTATTAATTTTTTTCACAAAGAACTGTCCTTAGGTTTCATCAATTTTCTCTGCTTTTGTTTTTTATTTCACGAATATCTGCTCTTATCTTTATTATTTTATTTGCTCTGGGTTTAATTTGCTCTTCTTTTTCTAGTGTATTAAGGTGAAGCTTCAGTCATTGATCTTAATTCTTTTAATATCAGCATTTGAAGCTTCAAGTCTTCCTGTAAACACTGATTAGTTTCATCCTACAATTTTTTTGTAGTGTGCTTTTATTTCAATTTATTTAAAAATATTTTTTATCTTCCCTTGTAATTTTGTCTTTGAATTACGAATTGTTTAGAAGTTTGTTTAATTTCCAAATATTTGGAGAATATTTTAGATACCTTTCTGATATAGATTCCTAATTTATTTCCAATGTGGTCAAGAATGTTCTCTCTACCATCTTAATCCTTTTAATATTATTGAGACATTTTATAGCCCAGCATTTGGTCAATGTTCCACATGCACTTGAAAAAAATAGATATTCTGCTGTCTGCGGGTGGAGTGTGCTATAAATATCATTAGATCAAGTCAGTTGGCAATGTTGTTCATGTCTTCTATATCCTTACAGATTTTTTGTCTACTTTTTCTATCTGTTATAGAACAAGGAGAGCAAAACCTCTAACTATACTTACCAATTGGCCTATTTTTTTTCAGTTCTATGAGAATTTGCTACATATATTCAAAGTTCTATCATTGGATACATATACAGTTATGATGATTGTCTTCTTAAAGAATTTTTTATCATAATGAAATGTCACTCTTTATCCTTGATAATAGTCCTTGTTTTGAGGTTCACTTTATCTAAGGTTGATATATCCACTCTAGCTGTCTCATGATTATTTGCATTGTCTACCATTTTCTATCATTTTACATTTATTCAATTTTAAAGTGGAATTCTCATAGACAGAATATAGTTGGGCCTTGCTTTTTAATCTAGGCTAACAATCTCTGCCTTTTAACTTGAATACTTTATGCCATTTTCATTTAATGTAAGATAGATCTAGCCAGGTTTAAATCTACTATATTGTTACATATTTTCTATTTATTTTATTTTTTTAATGTCTCTTCTTTTCCTGCCTTTCTTTGAATCAATTGAGTATTTTTTAGCATTCTATTACATTTCCACTATTGGCTTTTTAGCTGTTTTATTTTTTTGTAATTCATTTGTACAACTTTATTCTCAGTCTATCCTGAGATAATAATATATCATTTCATGTAATATCTAAGAAATTTATAACTGTGTACTGTGTACTGTCATCCCTGTGCTATCATTTTCATACACTTTACTTCTACATATCTTATAAACCTTACAATACATTGGCTTTTTTTTTTTTCTTTAATTTTTACTTTAGCCAATCAATTGTCTTTTTGAATGGTAGGCCAGCTTTTTATTCCCAGGATAAACTCCACCTGGTCATAATATACAATGCTTTTTATATTTTGCTAGATTCAAATTTGCTAAAACAGTAAATATATCATTAGAAATCTTTTTAAGTAAAATAGCATACTTGAGCAGACTATAATGACAGAGAATAAGAAGGGGTCCTATAACAAATTAGGTCATCAGGATATTCCTCTCGGAGGAGACACTATATAAGCTGCAACTTACAAGATAAGAAGGAAGCAGTTATGAATAACTTCATTCCAACCCTATCATTCAGCAATTCTGTAACACTAATGGAACTGGAAAAGAGTCTATTGAACATTAGGCCCAACCTCTTATTTTACAAGTGAGTGAATTGCTTTAAGTTTCCCAGTGACCTGTCTGTAAAGTTGGGACCAGTTCACTAGTCTCCCAACTTTAAGTCAAATGATAGATTTATTATACATGTGCTCTTATCACAAGAGCCACTTTCAGCTTGCATTGTCGGTGGTCATTTAAGAAGGATATCGCACTAATGTTTGCCATGGTCTGGATCAGTTTGCCTCCACACTTCAGAGATGACTTTGCATTGGTCAGAATTTTAAAAATGTTACAAAGTAGTGCCTGATAGAAGGGACATCTTAGATCTTAGGGAGAGAAGACTAGCTCCAGCAGATTGTTTGTTTTCCCTCTTCTTTTTAAAATTGAATTATAATTTACTTGCAGTGAAAAGCACAGATCTTCAGTGAACAGTTTGATCACTGTTATGGACTGAATGTTTGTGTCCTCCCAAAATTTGTATATTGAAATCCTAACTCCCAAGGTGATGATATTCGAAGGTGGGGCCTTTGGGAGATAAAGCCATGAGGGTGGAGCCCTCATGGATGGGTTTAGTACCCTCATAAGAAGAGACATGAGACAGCTTGCTTCCTCTCTCTGCTCTCTGCCATGTGAAAACATAGCAAGAAGATGGCGAACTACAAATCAAAAAGCAGGCTCTCACCAGAATCGAATCTGTTGGTTCCTTGATGCTGGACTTCTCCATCACCAGCACTTTGAGAAATCACTTTGTCTTGTTGAAACCACCCAGTCTATGGTAATTTGTTACAGCAGCCCAAACTGACTAAGAGAATCAGTTTTGACAAATGTGTACATTCATGTAACTCATGGTCCTATCTATATGTACATTCCAGAAAATTCCCTCATGCTCCTTCCCAGTCAATTCTCTCTCTCCAGAAGTAACAATTTTTCTGATTTCTGTCAATGTTAACTTATTTCTTATGTCCTAGTACTTCTTATAAAGGGGATCAGGCAGTAAGTACTCTTTCGTGTCTGGCATCATTCACTCAGCATGTTTTTGAGATTCATCCATGTTGTTACATGAATTGGTACATCATTCCTCTTTATTGCTGACTAATATTTCATTGTAAGACCAGACCACAGCTTGTTCACCCATTCTCATGTTGATGGACACCTGTACTGTTTCTAGTTTTTCTTGTTGATGATATTGTTATTTGAGTAAAACTGCTATGAACATTCTTTCATAAAGCTTTTTTTGACATCTGGTTTTTTTTCCTGGATAAACATCTAGAGGTAGAATTGCAGGGTCACAAATAGATGCATGATTATATTTGTTAAAAACTGTCAACAATTTTCCAAAGTAGTCATACCATTTTACACACTCATTGGCAATGTAAGAGAGTTCCAGTAGCTCCACATCCTCACCAACATTAGGAGTTGTCAGCCTTTTTTCATTTTAGCCATTCTAGAGGTGGGTACTCGTATTTCACTGTGGATTTAATTTGCCTTCTCCTGATGATTTATAATATTGAACACATTTTCATGTGTTTATTTGACTTTGTATAGCTTCTTTTGTGAAATGTCTGTTCAAATCTTTGCCCATCTTTCTGAAAGTAGGATTTTGTCTTTTGGTTATTGAGCTGTAGGAGTTCTTTTTATATTTGGAATACTAGTCTCTTCTCAGGTGTATGTCTGGCAAATTTCCAGGAGTTTTAGACTTGCTCCAGAGTGGAATCAGCCTCAAAAATAGCTTGGGGGCCAGCTAGAATAACTGCTCCCTCGGACATTCCCATCTTTACCATGACATTCTCTTTAGGGCTCTGCTTCTTAGTGCAAGCGAAGCAAAGCAGGGCTGTCCTGCGAATGCCTGCCAGGATGCCTCAGGTGTCTCGCTGTTGTTGGAGTGTAAGAGGATTCTAGTGGGAAAGCAAAGAGGACATTACAAAGGACCTGACTCCATGAGAAGGTACAGTTGTTACTGTCTCAACTCCCTTGCTCCAAAGCTTGTCTCACAAACTTGGTACTCACACGCGTTTACCACCTTCCCTCCCTGTATTATTGCTCCTAGAGAAGTTGCCACATCACACCACCCTGTCATCACGGACCACTTGTTTCTCCTTGCTTGACCTTGAACCAGTTTTTTCCCTCAGAATAACCCTATCAGGTTAGAACTTTCAGAGGGAATTTTCAAAAGGAAATTTAAAAGGACATTCAAAAACTTAAAAGCAAATGTTCTCAATGTGAGGAAGACCCTTCTCTAGACTGACTTCAAGATCCCTACGTTGGGCTTTTCCAACCTCTCCTCCCTTTGGAGAAACTCTACAAGTTCAGAGCTGGGGATGTTCTCTGGCTTCTGACTCCTTCTCCTTTCCCTCTTGGCAGCTGGCCTGCACATGATGAAGTTAGCTTCCTTCACTCTTACTTCTAGCGTCAGCTTTCATACATCGTAGCATGAGCTCTGGGCATCTATAATTTGGCCGTAAGAACAAGATGCTGAATATAAATGTGCCTTCAGAAACCCAGCTGCCTGACCATCCTCTCCCACTCAAACACTGATCCACAGGCTTCCTCCTTCTGCCTAAAGTTTTCAATTGCCCAGACAATTAAGAAGATATTTATTAAAGAGGTCTGCAGTGTCTAGATTCAAGTTGTTGTTTTCTAAACAGCGGCTACTAAATGAGCAGCTGTGCTTGCTTGGCTCTGATTGCTCCACACATTTCCTATTCTATTCATTAAGGGGGGAGTCATGTGTTCATTAGCTGAAGCACACTCCCTGAAGTGTGTTCGTATTATTAGTCTCATCTGACAGAAAAGGAAGCTGACGGTTGAAGTGAAGGAGCATCAGAAAATGCCTCCTCTTTGCACCATACTCTACACTTTTGCTTGCATCATCTCATTTGGTTTTCACAGAGACCCTAATTGCTGGTTGAGTTACTTGCCATTGCCTCTACTGCAGCAGAAGAGACAAAAAAGGTTTGGGGCTAAGCAATACACCCAAGGTCCCATGGATGGTCAGCTGTGGAGCATAAAGCAGAATGCTGGCCTCCTGCTGCCTGGCTCAGCCCTTTCTCCACCCCCACATGCTCTTCAATTATAGTGAGTCAGTGGGATGGCAAGACGGGAACAGAGTTTGGACAGAAGACAAGGAGGCACTGACATCAGCAGACTGAAAGGAAGCCAAATCAAGGACACGTCCTAATTGCCCAGAAGAGGATGAGGACTATGCCGAAGGTCCTTCCTGACTGCAGGCACGTCTCTCGCTGCCGAGGCACAGCTCCCAGGCCCAGAGCTTCTCCAGCCTGAGCAAATCAGGAGCTGGCATCTCTGGCTCAGGCTCTCCATTCACTGATGGCCTAGAAACTTCTGCAGGAAAGCTTCTCCTCTATACTTTAATATCCCCCCTCCTGCTTCTCCTCTCCTTTCTGCCTATTGAGAAGACCTAGTGGAGCTCATCGTGAGAACTCACTAGAATGCAAAATGGCTTCACACAAACTGTTCCCTTGGAGAAAGGAATGCCTCTCCTGTTGCTTTCATACTGACCTAGGTTTTCATCCAGGG
This sequence comes from Equus caballus, assembly GCF_041296265.1. Lineage (NCBI taxonomy): Eukaryota > Metazoa > Chordata > Mammalia > Perissodactyla > Equidae > Equus > Equus caballus. Next base: position 15,760,062 of record NC_091712.1, on the reverse strand, counting down.
GCTGGTGCCCTTTGCTCAAGAGAAGAGAAGAAAGAGCTGGATTTTTTTTCTAATGCATTTTCAAGCACTTAGAGAAAACTATTTCTCTAGAGGGGAAAAGGGTGATTATTAGTAGGAAGAAAGAAGTGACAGAGGAGCAAGTTCACGCATGTCCTGCAGGAACTGGTGCGGTATTTCCCCTTTTTGCTCCAGTGAAAAGAAAATGCCAAGGATGGCTCCAAGGTCAGCAGCTCACAGTTCCCTCCTCCCCTACTGTGAATAAAATGTTTTGCAGTTCTACTTGTTTTTGGATCTTAGGCAAAAAGGAAAATTGACATTTAAAACTGACATGCAAGGAGTAACATTTTGGGAGAGGCCCAATTGATATTACAGTTTCAAAATTAAGAGACAAACAGCAAGGGAATCCCAGTAGTAACAAAAATATTCCTCTTCTGCAGATTAAAACAAGAAACAAAAAATTGCTCAAGCTCTTTAAGGCCAAATGACTTGCCCAAGGCTGAAAGTTTGCAAGTATAGTAGCTAGAGTTTGGAATTAATTATATCTGGCTTCCCAGACTATAGTCTTTGGTGAAAGTTTAGATTTTTAGTGCTGTAATAAAAATGCTCATTACTCTAGCATGACAATGTCAGAGGACTGGTGTCCTGGACTGAGGCTCATATGGCTACTCCACCTCAATGGGGTCACCATATGTTTCAAACATTGAGGATTTAGAAACTCAAGTACATCCATTCATCCAATGATGGCAAAGCACTGGTGAGTTGATTTGTAATCACCAAATTTATAAAAGCTTGTTTTTCATGCCAGTATACTGACTGCTCAGTTTTAGCAGGGTGACTTCTCCTTCCTGAGCATTTTTAGATCAATTCCTCAGAAAGATTAATTTAGCACTTGGAGGTAGCTAGGATTGGAACAAATAGAAGTAGAAGATGGGAAAATGGCCTGGAATAAAAGTAGTAAGTACAAGAACTAGGATAATTGAACTGGAAATAGAAAAGAGATATTGATACTAGACAGACCCTGCAGATTAGCAATCCACCTGCCTTGGCAGCTTTCTGACCTTAGTGGGAGAAAGAGGAGTCAAAGATTTTTGAGGGTTTTAGCTTGATGAAGAAAAGACAGGTGGTTCCATTTTAAGGAAGTAACTAATTAGAGCATGACACGCATTTAGATGTGAACATGGGAACTTTAAAGTTCAAGTAAGTCCAACAGAAGAAACTGATTTAGCACCTAAAATTGCAGGATTAATTAGGATAAAAAATATTTTTTAGGGTTTTCAGGGAGCACTGCAAATTCAACTGGGTTGAAATTGTATTGAGGGCAGGAATTATGACTATTAGTTATTTGTATCCCTCTATAGCATCTCCCCCTCCTACTGTCTAGCCTTGGTGCCAAGCCCATTCTCAGCTCCCTAGATTTTGCTGTGACTTCATGTCCTAGAATTTTAACAAGCTTTGGTTGATTGACATAGTAAAGCATATTTACTGTTGTCCCTTTTTTCTCAGCACTAGGAAAGCATTCCCTGTCATTTAGGAATGTTGTCTTTCTTTTGGGAGAGTGTCTTTCTACTCAGTTTAGATATTGAGTGTTTCTACAGGGTCCACCTATAGGTTTTTCTCTACCACTTGTGGTCAAGAAGAGAAACCCTAGAGGAGAAGGATGCAGCCCGCTGATATACTTGGTTGGTGTTCCTGGAGCTATAACTTTAGGCACAGCTGGGAGACGAAAAGAGTTCTAAACACTGTGGGAAGGGGAGATGACTCCTTTCCCACACTGGAGCTTCCAAATAACCTGGAAACGTCCATAAGCCAGGCATCTTGCCACAGATAGTATGAGTCAGGTTCCCTGAGGCTCTAGACTGCATGTCCAAAAGCCTTGTTTGGCCCATTCTCCTCTCTAATCCACTTGAGATTCCCAAGAGCAAAATCTCACCACGGTGGAAAACAACACGGACTGAGTAGGTGCTCCTAGCTTAAGGAGAACTATGAAGTCTTTCTCATGACCACAATTTTAGAAGACCATCACCTAGTTAGAGATGCTCCCAGGACCTCTAAATCTATTATTCTTTGTCCTTGTAGAAAGATTATTGTCATACTTAATATAATTATTATATCTTATTAATAGTAGTTATCTAATAATAGTAATTGTTCACACATTATATCCCAGGCTCTATGCTGTGTACTGTACAGTCATCATCAAATTTAGCCTTCACAGCACTTTTTCATAGTTATTTTTATTAGGTATTTTTTAATCTCCATTTTGTTGACTATTTTGTAACCCTAGACTTTCAGAAGGGACAGCTATTTAGAGGCCATCCATGCTAGATTCAGTCATGAACTTGGCTGTCCATGTTTTCTAAGAATAGGCCTATCTGATTTCCACTTTTTCTAGCCTCCTTAAACCTACCTATGAGTTACATCTTGTATTCTTTATCTCTTGGCATGTCTGCCACAATCTTCATTGCCTCAACTGCCAAATGACACCTAATCCTGCATGCTGAAGCTTATGAGATTCTGAGAGTCCTTTTTGTCCACGCAAAAAAAATATAACTCATTTATGTCCATTAATCTCATGCACTATGTACCAGAAAGCACTTATTTATTCTAAAGTTATCCAAACAGCTAATAAGCACCCCCTTTTGCCCTACCGGGACATCACTGTTGAGTTCTTGGGATATCTTGCATATTCTGCTCATCAATCTATATCTTAAAAGGGTCAGTAATAATCTAGCCACTCAACAAATAGCAAATGATGGCATTGAAAAATGTACTGTGTGAAAGTGCTCAAAATCTGGATTCAGAACCTCTTCCAGATTTTTTATTCTATTAAATAAGGTAAGAAAACAGAATTTGAAATTTCACATCACAAATGTTTGCTTAGAGCAATCTGTGAATCTCTTAGCACATGTGGAGTTGGCTGTTCTAGATCATGAGTTTAATAGGATCCGGGTAGACTTTTACCTGCAAAAGATTGCCCATAGGCAGCTGGGTCTTGGTTTATGTAACATGAGTCAGTAACCTGTGCAGAGTGACTAATTGGCAGTTGGTATGAACAGCCTCCTGCCTCCACTGTGGGCACCATTGTGGGAATTCTCAAGATGGAATGCAAAGAACACCTACGTGAGCATGAACTAAGTACCTTCCCTTGCATGTCAACACAGAAGAGGCTGTTGTGTCGTGCTTCAGGCATCAGCTCTTCACCTGTGCTGAGGTGAACGTGACGTAGTCTATACAGAAGTCAAAATATAAGGATGTACACCTGAAATGTACATAATGTTTTAAATCAATGTGACTTTAATTTTTTAAAAAAAGAATGCTATGACTCTTTTTATGTTGGTTCTGGCATACTTCAGTTGAATAAATATGAAGTCCTATTGCAGATTATATATTCTCTGCTTAGAAATGGCAACAGAGTACACTAAAGGCAAAACACCATGGCTAAATTTGTGTTCTAAAGCCCTGTGACCCACAAGAAGGAGAACGGCCAACCACCCAGGGCTAATTTTCCAAGAGGCATTATCTCTACTTTGTCACAGATCCTGAGGGTTGGGAGCAACATTGAGAGTGTCCAGCTTTGTGGAAAAACTAGTCCCCATCTTGAAACAAGATCCACTCATGCTTAGCTTATTTACATCTGAATTTTATTTTTTCAAGAAGCCAGAATTAAACCACTTTTAAGAGCATTATTCAAATATTTTTCAATCTATGGTGGTTTCTGTGTTTTTCATCTCCACTTTGCCCGTTTTTTCCACTGCAGAACAAAGACAGACTTGAAGGGAGACAGATGGGGCAAACATGTGGAAGGTGGGGGCCTCTTTAAATGACAGCTCTGGGGAAGGACAAAAATGGGCTCTCCTCATTATGTTTGTGGAACATTAAATATGAAGAAATCAAGCTGCTTCAGAACTAAGACGCTTATGGTAGCTCATATTGCATTGGGAGAAAATGTTAACATTAATAGGTTACATAAGCAAAGTGTCCAAGATCAACACATTCAAGGCCAGTATAAATACTAGCATATACGTTCAGATATGCGATTACACCATCCGCATGAACACACAGGAAAAGAAAATTCCAATTTGCATGGCTGTGAGGTTTCTTTTGGTTGCCAGCAATTTTGAGAGTGTATTGAAATTTTCAAATTAACTGGGGACATTTTACTCAATTTTCTCTCTCAATGCTTTTGTGTCACTTTTTCTTCAAGGTCTGTGCATTTTACTGATTGAAATGCTCAAACGTTTATTCATTTACTCATTTCAAAGGAACAGATCATCATTATAAATTTTTTTTTGAAGAATAGTGTCAGAGCTTTCTAATGTTCCTTTCTGTCTCTTCTCTCCATATACTTTCCCTCTTCATTGCCCTTCACTCCCTTTATCCCCATCCTCGCCCCCCAGGCCATTTCCTATTACTTCTGTGGAAAACTTTTTCAACAGCTGGTCTCAAAAAGGATCCCTCCTTAATCCTAAAACATTCTATGGAGAATCAGCTCCCTAAAGTTATAGAGGAAAATTCTCTGTGCATGCCTGGGTCTGGGACAGGGTGCAAGAAAAGAGGAAATGCTGGTATATAATCTTAAAATTTGAGTGGTGTTCAGTAGCTCCATACCATCTGAGCTAGCTGCAAATGGTAAACAAGCCCAGCTTGTAACTTAATGATCCTCGTGTTTGTGTGTCTGTGAATGTATCAAGAGCTCTCAAAGAAAAAACTGCATAATCATAAATAAAAGACAGCAGTGAATCACAGGCGGTCACACAGAGACAGGACTTGATTCTCCCAATCTACCAGCGTAGGTATTAACACACGTTCTCCACCCTTTCGACGTGCGGGGCAGCATGAAACCCACTCTAGCTGCAGCAGCATGGGGAGAGAGGTTTGAGGGTCTTCATTACTATTTTCTGCCGTGCAAAAATCATCTGCTTTACTTGGAAATGATTTCAAAACCAGGTTCATGTGGTGCCTGCTAGACTACAATAAACAAATAAATTAGCTGCTGTGATATGGAAATGTACATGATTCAGCGTACTTAAAAACTGTTAACTGTGAACTTATTAATTGAAAACCGCAGGACAATAATCAGCATGTCTTTCAGTGGAAAAATGAACCTCTTGTTAAAGTGAATTTGTAAGGCAATAAAGATGTATTTTTCAAATCAACCTGTGCCTCAAGCCACTTGATGTGATATTTTTAACTTTATCTTTGGACAGCTTGTGCTTTGTTTGTGCACTACACGTTGATTTGTTTCCCAAAAAGGTATAGTATACTCTATATCCCCACATGGGTTTTTTTCACTGCTCCATGCAGGTTATATTCATTCCAGTCAATCTTGTTTTTCTGCCTCCTGTCTAGAGAACTTTAATTAAAATGGTCTGCTAAAGCTTGAATCTCTTAAAGGGAGCGTTTGGCATCCTAAACTCCGTTTTCATCACAGAACTCCCAAGGAACAGACGCATTCCCCCTCAAACATATGTTCCAAAGGGAATGTTTGTCTAGAAGCTCCTAGGTTGCACTGAAGACTGAAACATAAAAAAAACTCTGAGAGGAAAATGACAATGATTTTTATATCCAGGCAATTAATCAGGCAAATTTCTGAGGTTTGGCCAGTTAGAACTGGCCAACCCACAATCCATTATCGTCCTCATTTGATCTCAGGAAGAGATCAGTATAACATGACGCTGTCTGTTCACTGTACCAACCGACAGATCCCATGGCTTCTTGGAGCTCGTCTTCTAAAACTGTCACGCTGAAGCCAGTGCTGCTGTTGGACATGGTGATGGTGTCTACAGTCTCCCTTGAGAACAAGGGTCCTGAACGGTACTATTATGTAATGACAAAAAACATGAAATCTGGCTTAGGCTATTTAGACAAAATTTCAGTTTTAAGATTTTTAAAATGTCTTTGTTTTATCATGTTACTTTACCAACGCTACTGTTTCCTGTAAGTATCATGTGGAAATCTTCCCCTTAATTCTTAATCTTTTTTGCTGTATTTTTCTTTTTTGCTTAATTTATCATGAGCTGCCCATGAAGTGGAAAAGCCATCCATTGCTCTTGATATCTTCCTTCCCACAGAATTAATCCGGAGAGCTGTGAGAGTTTCAGGGGGGCCTTGTGCCATGAGCCTCAGCTCTCTCTTGGGACAGAGCAGGACATTTCCTCCACCTGTAGTGCTCCCATTAGCTGGAGCTTCTGGCTTCAACAGTGACTCACCATGAGTGGCAACGTTCAGGGTTGAGAATCAAACCACTAATGAAGAAGTTATTAATGAAAGACACAAGTCATATGCATGTTTCATTAGGGCCTTGAATATCGCATGCCACTATCATATACTCAACCCATCAAATACAGTGCTTTTAAATATTCTGCTGATCTTAAATATGCCTCTAAAACTGACCCATTAAAACAACCAAAACTCCATATGAGTTGAGCATTACAAATATCTAACTCTTTGGTGTGCTCATTCTTGCTTTCCCTTTCTGTAGAAAACCTTAACAAAAATGTATTCTCATATTGTAAGACTCAATAGATTTGGAAAGTTGTGAATCAGATGTCAGTCACATATTTTTTTTTTAAAAGATGACTCAACTTCTTTGACATTACTTCCACTGGGGAGGTGGGAGTAGGTCTTCTTCCCTTGAATCTGGGCGGGCTTATAATTGCTTCAACCAATAGAGTAAAATGATGCTTCATGACTTCTGACACTAGGTCGGAAAAGGCTATGCAGTTTCTACCCTGGTTCTCTTGTAACATTCTCTCTCCAGATGCTGCTTCTTGGACTCAGCCTCATGCTGTGAGAAGTCTGAGCTACATGGAGGTGCCACACGTCAGTGCTCAGGGGACAGCCCCAGCTGAGCCCATGTGCCAGACGTGTGAGTGAGGAAGCCTCCAGATGATTTCAACCCCCAGCTTTTTGAGTCACCGGGGGCCACTCACATCTTCCCAGCTGAGGCCCCAAACACCTCAGAGCAGAGACAAGCCACCCTGCTGTGCCCTGTCCAAACTCCTGAGCCATCATCAGTGAGCATCAATAAAATGGTTGTTGTGTGGGGTCACTACATTTACAGATAACTGGAACATAGGAAATAATAGACTATGAGTAAGGTGAATATAGAACAAAAATAAAGATAGCTTAGTACATTCCAGCCAAATCATTTGAAAGGGAAAAGATACTCAAATCAATTGTCACATCCTGGACGGCAGACTCGGTGACTTCAAGGAAGACGTAGAAGCTGGCTTTATTTGTTCTGCAGCTCATACAAGGTTTAGAAGGATAGGAAAACGCAGGATCATGGAACCAGCTCAATAAGTTCTGACAGACTGATATGATGAACCAAATCTCACAAGATGAAATATAGCAGAGATAAATGTAAAATTTTCCATCGGTGTTAATAAATAACTCGAACAATGTGGTATGGGAAGGTGTGACTTAGTAACAGCAAAAAGATAAAAGGTTTGTATGTTGAGAGTAAGCTTCATATGAGTGAAGAGCACAAGGAAGTTGCCCTGGAAAATAAAGTGGTATGAGACCACATTAACAGGAAGTGAGTAATCAGAATAAGGAATTCAATAGGGCCCTGGATGTTCCTCCTCTGCTCTCTGGAATCTGGGAGCTCTGGGAGTTCGTTCTGGTCATTTCTCTTGAAGACCAACTGAATCGTGCACCATAGTATCAAGGGTAGTTCTGAAAACATGTCTCATGGAGGATGGATGGAGAACCTGGGTTGGTTCTCTTGGCAAAGAGAAGGTACATGGGTTTCATAATAATTATCTTCAATTTTATGGAGGCAAGTAAAGTGGCAGAGGATGAGAATCCTTCTGTACAGCCCCAAGGATGGACCCATGACCACTATGAGTGGAAACTCTAGGGAGCTACATTTTATCAATATAAATAAGACCTTTACCTAGTCAAAGTCATCCAGAGCCAGAACTAAGTGCCGGAAGTGGTTGTGAGTATCTCAAAATAAAAAGTACTTGGCAGAGATGGCGTAGAAAGGATTAAAGAATCAAATATCTTTAATGGTCATGTAATGGTTTCTGATCCTTTTGAAGATTGTTTACAGTTCAACTTGTTTGAATAAAATGTCATTTATTCACTCATTTGTCCATTTATTCAGCAAATAATTATTAAGTGCCTATGAGCTAGGTACTGTACCAGGCCATACAGGGGAGAGAAGAACGACTAAAACTTCAACACCACCCTGCAGAATATCATGGTATGGTAAATGGCTTGAGGCAAATATTGGAGTTAAAGCAGAAAAGGAAAAACCTGCAAAGAAGGTGAGTCAAACTGCTTTTAATCACATGTAGAGTGCAGTGCAAAGATACTGAAGTATTTCACTGCTGCATTTTAATGGCATGCTGAGACAGACACTGCTACACAGTATAAATATGATTCTCACGTCACCAGCTTATTTGCATCAGCTTCAGGCTCAATGTTTGGGTTCTGTTTGAGAAATATATGAAATCTATGTTGACATTTTGTTTTAGAAGCACTCATTCAGGGTTCCCTAATTCCCAAATTTTCTGATTTTGATCTCCAGAAAAAGAGACCTTAGCAATAGGAGGTAGTAATGAATTGGAAGGTTATTTATTATGGTTAAGGAGAAGTGAATAGAAAAGTAGGACAGTCCCCAGATGTTCAAACCAAATACAAATATTGCAATATTTACCACTACATTAATAATGTGCCATTAATTGTAACTATTCCCTTAATGATGATTATATTGGCTTGCCCACGAGAACTCTCAGTATCGTATAAATTTAAGGAGCTTATTTAAGGTTAGTTTAGTTTCAAACATACTGTCTGCTCTCTTATTGCTGCAATGAAATCTCATCCCGTGCTCAGGAGAGCAGACTATTGGGTGCACTGACAGCTGGCATCAGGGCTCTTCCTTGGCCAGCTGTCAGAGGTGGCTCTCCCTTGGAGGCGGCATGCATATGGAAGTGACACATATGTGCTGCTCCTCGTAGTGCAGCAGCCCAGACAGGCAGAACCGTGAGTCGGCAGCCCTGGTTTTCCAGTGCCACCAGCTGCTGGACACTTAGCACCTTAGATCTTCATCAGAAAGGAGCACAAAGACAGAGAGGAATCTAGGACCACCGTGGCTGTTGGTTGAGAAATTTTAGGGTTATTTAGTTCCACTTCTCATCCATATAGTAATGTGAAATAATCTAAACGTGGCTGAAAGGTGGCCATTCAGACCAGAGGGAGATCACTACTGTGGGAGACTCCTTATTCTTTTTATGAACAAGTTTCCCATACATTGAAATAATAGCCTGTGTCAGTCCTAGCCCTGCCCTCCACAGTCTGTAGAACATATGGAAAGTAGCTAGTACGTCCACCCCTCCACCTCCAGTCCTCTCCATTCAGGCTCAACGACTCAGTCCTTTGATCGTTTCTTATAAGGCCTGATTTCTATCTTCTCACCCTCCCGTTGCACAATGGAGCACTTCCTAGTTTGTGAGAATGTTCCTCTTCATGTGGTTTCTGGACTTCGATACAATGCTACAGCCAAGTTAACCTCTTCAGGGAACTGTGCAGCCAGTATTTCCTTAAATTGGGCACATCCCTCCTAGATTTGACATATTTATCTTCTACATCTTCATTCCATGCCCATTCCAAGGGCAAGTCCAGCTCCTTACGGGGCGAAGACAGACACACTGGAAAAGACCTTCCTCTGCATAGACATGGATGCATTGTTCAAACTGCATAGTTCCACCTAATTTTATTATCTAAAACATTGTTTATTTATCTTCTTCCTAAACATCTCATTCATACATTAATTCAACAAATATTAACTGAGCACCTATTTTGTGTCGAGCAGTGTGCTACACTTTGTTAAATTCCCTGCTGAAACTGACTTACATCAAGACTGTGGCCCATTCCCCCTCCAAGGGGAGACGAGCTAGGTTTCATGTGAATGACATCCTGCTGCCCCTTGCGCATCCTCCTTCTTCTCAAAGTGCTCACAAACCCTCGCATAAGTCATCTATTTCAGGGATTGCTGCAGATCTGTGTTAGTCTTACCAAACTGGAGTGGTCATCAGCTCCCTTTCTCTGCTCTCTGGAAAGCAGGGTGTTCGCGCAGCTCCAGTCTCCTGACTCTCGATCTACAAGTTCTCACAAACCCTGGGATGTAACTCACCTAGGCCTAAGGGTCTGGACCCATTTTAAAGGTTAAGTGATCTCCTTATTTTCCATCCTTCCCAGTTCTTGAAGGAGAATATGGGAGCAAATGCGGGCTGGGAGGCTCTGTTCCTTCTGACAGCTGTTAGCTTCACACCATCTGCTCCAATCATGGGCCTGCTTCCCTTCCTCCTCTCCTCTGAACAGAAGGAAAAGTTGTTTCTCTTGCCTGAGGTTTCAGCTTTTCCTGACACATAATGCTCTTTGATAATTTTATTGAGTGTATCCTGGCTCTCATATTTTGTACATGCTCTTTTATCAGAGAATAACAGCAGCAAAGATTTCTTTAGACACTGACTCCCTCCTTTTTTCCCTCAATATAATCACGTATGATTGGCTGTCCAAATTTGACATCCTCTGCGATCCTTCCCTCCGTAATGAGCCACAGCCACATTTATAGTCTGCAACAAGGAGGCTATAACATATTTTCTTTGAAGTCTGAAATCTGCTTTCCTAAAATCCAATGTTTATACCTAACTACCAAGTATTTAATTTCCTTGCTCCCCTGGAGTCCTCGATGATGCTTTCACTTAATTCCAATGTCTCCGTCATGCCTCCATCCTCAATAAGATCAGAGTAAGTCTTGAATAGACTGTCTCTTCTGAATCAGCTAAGAAGATCAAGACTCTATCAACCCCCTCAACGCAGTAATAATAGTGGTTAGGTAATTTAATTCTAACAGCCTCCTGATGATGCGGGCATAATCATTCCCATTTTACAGATGAAGGAGCTGAAGTTAGCAAGGATAAGTTCCTTGCATGAATTCAGGCAGGTAGTTTGATGGAGGCCTGTTCACTAAACCTACTTTCTCTTCTTTCTGAGATTGACCACATTTCCAGCCTCCCTTAAATTCAAGCCCATGGAATGTGAATGGAAGCAATGCATGCCATTCTAGGTCTGACCCATTAAAAACTCCCCCTCACCCAATCCCCCATGTCTTTCTTCTTCCACTGGTGTGATGCAGATGCAGGCTGGTCCTGGAAGCCAAATGTGGAATATGGCAGAGCTACAAGAATGAAGGAAGTTGGAGTTACCAAGCTGCGCTTGAAAAAGAGCCTCCTATTAATCAGCAGCACCCTTTCTGAACTTAACATAAGTCAAAATGAATCTTTCATAAGCCATTGAGATCTGAGGTTTTATCTGCTACTGCCATCAATGTTACCCCGATTAAAGCAGTGAGAGCAATGAAAACGATTTGGTATGAAAGTCCATGTTTAGTTGCTTACCCTCCACTCCTTAGGATCCCCCTCTATAAAGTAGGGATGATGGTAGTGTCTACCTCATAGGGTTGCTGTGGGCGTTCTGTGAGATGAGGCTGGTAAAGTGCATAGCAGAGAGCCAATGTTTAGTATCTACTCAGAAAGTACACTGCAGTGCCTAATACTATTACTGCATTGTACTTCCGTGGAGCCATATCTGCCTCTAGAACTGCTTTGTAATCTCTTTACAATGACATTATCTATGCCATTTCCTTGGCTGAGTGGTCTATATTATAACCCCGGCAAATTCTTTCTAGTTATCTTTCCTTTACCTACACCTACGTGTTTTTTCTCTGTAATTTCATCCTTAGGTTAATACAATCCTATATAGAAGAATGGAAACTGTTTTTATTCATTACCATGTGTGTAATCTGTTTATTTCATATAAAGTATACTTTTCCTTCTTTGTCATAATCATGAAGCTCACGTTTATGATAATGATATACTGATAATTATCAATTATCTATAATGATATATTGATTATCATGATAATGATATATTGCCTTGAAGATAAAATTTTACTGCTTGGATAAAATTTCCAGGTAACTTTATTCCAACTTCTAAAACAATTGTTGCATTTAAGATCTGAGATATTCTCTTAGAGTAGTGCATCTGAAACTTTAATTTGTAGATTAATCACCTGGAGAACTTGCTAGAATGCAGATTCTGATTCAGTGGAGCTGGGGTGGAGACAGAGATTTTGCAGAACCAGTCAGATCCTAGTGATGCTGATGCTGCTGAACAAGGACCACACTTGGAGTAGCAAGACTCCAGAGTTTTATAAAAATATTCATCAGCCACCTATTGGGTTGCATTTCATTTAATTCATGCCAGGTGATAAACTCATTCTGTGTGAAAGCTAGAGAAAGAGAAAATTAAGCCATTCAATAAAGGAGAGAAATTAATAGGCCTTTTAGGGCCTAAATAAGAAAAGTCAATGCAGAAAATAGAATTCCATTTTCAAAAGATTTAAAGAGAAAGAATCTCATAGTCTTTTAATATATTATATAAAGAAATAGGGAAAATATTAAGATTGAGAAGGGTAAGAGATGTTGTCTTTTATTAGAGCAGTATTTTCACATCCTCAAATTTAGCAGGCATCAGAATCATCTTAAGGCTTATTAATGCACAGATTGATTATTCTGTGGTCTGAGAATGCCTGATAGATACTTTGCATTTCTAACAAGTTCCAAGATATGCTGATGCTACTGGACAGGGACCACACTTCGAGAACTTCTGTATTAAAGGATTGGTAAAATTGCTGGCAGATGACACCAAAAAGTCAGTATATTTTATTTTAGTCTATTTGCAAGAAAACCCTGTAATAGGAGAAAGAAAAATGAGGCAAAATAAAAGAAACAGTTAAAATCCATTCCAGGCCCTGACAACTTGAACTACAAATACTTAAGAACATGTCCAGAGTAATTTCAGGATCATCAGCTATCATTTTCAAGACTTTTTGAAGGGTAAATGATTTGACCAAAGCAGGAACAGAACAGCTTAGTTTCTTTTTCTAAATGGAAAAAGGAATGACCCTGAAAAACCCTGGACTTCTAAGTTTAACTTCTCTACATGGGAAGTTAGGGGGAAGAGACAGAGGAAATAATCACAAAATCCATTGTCAGGCACCTTGAAAAGAACAGGGGATTGAGTCATAACAGGGATAGCTTTCCAAAGAAAACGTTTGTTCAGCCGGTTTTAGATTTGGAAAGGATCTTAGAATCACATGGCCCAAGTAGCTTCTTTTAAAGATAAGAAGACTGATATACAAAAACACTTTTTGTGTCCAAGGTCATACAGCAGATAAAGGAGGGGATCCCAGTCTCCCAGGTCATTGCTGAAGCAGCTGTGGCTTCTCCTGCCATTAACTGGGAGGCTCAGCTGTCCCTGGTTCTGGAGTCAGTCCAATGAGGGAAAGCAGCATATTGGATGCCCCAAAGAGCATCATGGCTTAGTTCAGCTGATGTGCAGAACCCTGAGTCCGGTTCCCAAGCTTTGTCCTGTATGCCACACAGCCACATTGACTCTTCTACTCACACGGGACAGAGGTGGCACAGAGATGGCTAGCTGGCTATTCTGGAGAAGCATTGCACTAAGTGCCCTGACCGTAAAATTAACTCATCAATATACTGGGGAAGAATAACCTAAAGCACACAGTCTTCACCAGCAGTAGGAAGTGCCTACTATGCAGAGGGAGGCATTGCACTGGACACCACGGAGCATCACCTTATCCTCAAATGCTTAGTGGGTCCACAGCTACCTCATCAAAGGTCATCGTCTTCACACTAATGGAACAGGGCACTTGGTCCAGCCCTTGGCACACAGTGTGCAACATGGGGGAAGTTAGAGTCCTTCGAGTCTGACACCTCCACGCTACAGGCAAGGAAATGACAGCACCCAGAGATGAAGCAGCTTGTGTAAGATAATAGCTTTTTGGTGAAGAGCTTCAACTAAACTTTGATGTCCTGGCTCCTGATTCAGAGTTCCTCCTACTTTACTGCACTGCCATCAAGACAGATCATCTTAACATAAACTAAAGGCCTTCCCATGATTGTCAAACTGAGGGAAGGAGAAAAGGTCATAGAACACATATTTAAGTCACTTTGTTCTGTGAATGAAAGGGATTCTCTAGAGCAAGCACAATTTCTCAACCTTCACTGCACATCGGAATCACCTGGGGAGTCTACAATGCCAATGCATGGCATCCACCTCAGAGATTTGTATTCAGTTAGTCTGGGGTGCAGTCTGAGCACTGGGGGTTTCAAAGATTCCTGAAGACTCCAATGTGTGGTCAAAGTTGAAAGAACCATTACTCTATAGGAATTACCTTGAGCCTATTTTGGCTTAACAGAGGCAGAAAACCTCAAAGATGCTGGCAATGTGGCTTCTTACAAAGAGAACACACATTCCAATACAGAAGGAAATCCAGAATCTCCACTCCTGAAGAGGGGTTCGAGGCAAGGGGAAAGGCAGGCAGATGGAGGGCCCTCCAACCCTTCCCCCCGTTTCACCTCCCTTTGGGGGTCTCTTTTTTTCAGTATTACTACTGCTACTAGCAAAGCTAAATGCTCAGATCCAGCTGTGGCCCAAAGCCTCTTTCCTGGGTTCCTGTTTGTGTGGCTGATAAAGGCTGGAACTTCCTACCATGCATTAGTAATATTACCAGGAATAAGGGGATAGAAGTACAGAGAGTACACAAGATATAAATATTCTGGCTTCCAAAGTACAGCGTTCAGGCTCTGCCAGAGCTGGCTGGCTCCTTTGCCATTCGAGTCATGAGTCCAGAAAGTCCCTGCTCAACTCTCTTTTAACGCTTTCCCTCTTCTTCCCAACTGAGATCGGGCTCTATGGATGGCTGTCCCATAGAGCTTTCAGTGGCGATGGGAATGTCCTGTATCTGCCTGTCCCATGCAGCAGTTGCTGGTCCGTGCCAGCCACAGGAGGCTCTTGAGCATTTCAAATGTGCCCAGTGCAACTGATGAACTGAATTCTTATCATATTAAATTTTAATCAGTTTAAATTTAAATAGTCATGTGGCTAGTAGCACAATGTGAGTATGCCATCTAAGACATATTCTATTATGCAATATCTCATAGGATCACACATGTAAAAATAAGTTCTCAGTCCTGAAATGAGAAAAAATAGTGCCCTTTTGTGGAGTTGTATCAAAAAGAAGGGGCACTGAAATGTGGTCCATGACCTCAACATAAGCTAGAGGCTCTACCATCCGGCACAGCTATGGCCCAGGCAAAAATTAAAATGCATTGCTAGTTTCAGCATTGACAAAAACCTCTCAGAAACCAACACTTTAATTGGACTGGGGGAGAAAAGTCAAGTAGAAATGTTGCAACAACCATCCTTTTTCAACAATTTCCAGGACGTCCTGATGTCTTTGGTATCAAATTACTCTGACCATCACATTCCTGTTATATTAGCACTTCCTGGTTCCATAAATACTAGAAATAGGCCTTCGGGATCCCCCCAAACCCAACAAAGCAAAACACCAAGGCTTTGTTTTTAGTAACTTAACCTTTTGAACCTCCTGTAGTGTTCACTCAAACGGGTAACAAGGCTGGACTGAAATTCCCAGATAATCTGAAAAACAAGGTAAGAAGCATTTAATTCAGAGAGTTAAAAAGCAAATGATCACTTAAGATCTGTAACTAACATGTGAGCTCATTAAGCCCCTAAGAATTCCTCGGCCTGAACAGACTTGTCCATTTCCCAGGCTCTGCCTCCTGTCCTCTCAGTCTGGACCCTAGGGCCCAGTGCAGAAGTGGTGAAGACTACCGTCTCTGGACTCAGACTGCCTGGAGCTGAAAACTCATTTAACCAGCAACGACATGACCTTGGAGAAGCCACTTAGTTCTCTGACTGAATTTTCTTCACATGCTAAATGGGATAGTAATAATCTCATTTCTAGAGTTGTTTGAGAAATAGGTAAGTTAATGCTTATAAAAATGCATAGCACATACTCATTTCTTAATACATTTAAGCTATTGCTACTAGCGACATTAAATTTTTAGTCAGAAGGCCTGACTTCAGGACCCTCCTCTGCAAGCCACTCATTAGGTAATCTTGGCCTAGTCACTCCTCTTTGCTGATCTTCTGTTTGTATCCATTGAAAAATGAGAAAATAATCACCATTCTCAGAGGGTTGTTGAGAAGATCATATTAGAAGCATTTATGAAAGAGACATTAGACAGGAAATAGATGTAAGTTCCCAAAGGTAAAAGGTAATGCTCCTAATATCCCCAGAGAAACTGCAGCATGGTTTTCCAAGAGCCTCAGGAGTGTCATGTCCACACTCTGGCCCTCAGCTTTGCAGACTTGAAATCAGAGTGGTCAGCACTTGAGAGCAGACCCATCACACAGAGGTGAACTGACCTAAGCTCACAGGACTAAAGAATACAAGCAGAACACCAATTTGCTCATGTGTCATGAGGAAAGTAAACATCTCAGGCATTCTTGCATTGTATCCACACCACAAATAAAGCCAGACCAGAGTGAGAGCTGTTCAAAGATTGAGTACTCCAGACAAAGTGGTTTCATGGGAGGAGGAGGCAACCCCAGGTGTGTCCCTCTCTGCAACAGGATGCCAAGCAGGGGATCAAACTGGTTTCTTCCTCAGGCCTGAGCACTCTCTCTCCAATTCTGTGCTGAAATAAGTACCGCCAAAATCTTGCCTCCCTTTTGTATGTTTCTAGAGCCCCACTGTGGTCTCTGACCAGCCTTTGGTTTCCATAGATACACAAATGCCCTCTGGTATCTTTCTGGTCCTGCAAACCAGGAAGTCATTTGGTGCCTTTTCACTTATCTCCATCATCATGCATTAGATGTTGATGTCATCATTTGATGCTCATAGGGTGACCTATCCCCCCACCTTCTCAGAGACTGCTTCCCAAGTCTATTTAACAAAAAGCTAAACAAATACATTATTGTTTTTATGTAACTAGTGATTTAATGTTATAGTGACCTTATGAAAGAGTTTAAAACCATTTTGCCCCTAGGTTGTGTTTGTGATTTTCTTTGTGTGCTGAATGTCTTCTCTTTGACCCTCCAGATCCACTTTCTGTCCTTCTCTACTCTCCTTCCTGCCTCAGAAGGTTGATGTATATGGATTCCATGAATGGACTCCCCTACTCTTGGCTTCCAGTTGGGTTTAGCCAAGGAAGAGCCTTCACGGAAGATAAGAAGCGGGCAGAAGAGTATGCTCAGGTTACTTATTCCCCTTGGTTCCCTTTCTGAGATATTGCCTTAAGCTATTTGTGTTTTTCAAGCAAAAGTCACTGGTCCTCTCCAGAAGTTCCCTCTACAAGCATCGTAAGAAGTCCGGACACCATTCCCACCTTGTCTCCTCGGCCTTAGTCATGGTAGCTACTCTTCTGCTATTAACCCCAGGTCACTGCAATTTTCCTTGTGCTTCCCTTTTTTTTTGTTTTAGTGTTTGTGATTTTCCATGTAGATCAATGGAATGTGAACATTTAAGCGGTGAGTGAATGACCTCATGGCAGAAATACTTCAATGGCATGGGTGGCATGGTTCCCTGGCTCAGACCTTCAGGGCATCACCCAGAATCCCCACCCACAGCCCTGTGCCCTCCCACATGCCCTCTGCAGCAGCTGCACGGGGAGTGAGTGGTGCAGATTCGGAGAAAGGCTCTTTAGTGTGCATGGCCCCTCTACTGCCCAAGAAAAGACCAGTCAGGTGCATGAGTGACAGCAGCAGCAGGAGAATTCACAGCCAGTGTATTGTCATAAATTATAGACTCATAATTTTTAGAGCTAGAAAGTTAATTAAAGACCCCAACCCTTCATTTCCCATGAGGAAACAAGCCCAGTTCCATCAAGTCATTGAGCTACGATTTTTCAGAGGACCTGATCAGGGACTCAGCTTCTTCATTTCCAGTCTAGTGACTTCCAGGAGAAGGCAGCTACTCCTTAAAATTTAAGGAGCAAGAGTTCCATCGGTAGTTTTTAAACATTTACCACATTTTATTTACTTAATGCAGAAGTTGTATCAGCTTGTTTCCACCATAGAGTTCCATTAAAACTCATCAACCAAGCATGGAAATAAAAAGATTTTTCCACATATGTCTATTATATGTGCACATATCTGTGCATATGTGTGTGTATCCATATGTGTGTGTGCATATATGCATACATGTGTGTGTATTTCCTTTTTAGCCTCATACTTGGTTCTCATTAGTCTAACTTGCTTGCTCTAGCCCATGGCATGTGCTTCTCTTCATGGCTGGTTTAGCATTAACATGTTGAGAATTTGTGACAGGCCCTTTCAAATTGAGAGGAGAGAGTTGGATATTCGATAGAAAAATAACCTATCAGATCACATTTTTCCTGATGTGAGTTAGGTTACAAAAAAGTAAAAAGAGTCATTTCTTAAACTTGCTATATGAGGGTAAAAAAGAACTTAAGACAATGCTAGAATACTGAAATTCAGGCCAAATAGAGAGGATTGGGTTCACCAAAGCCTTTCCATATGTACTTTGGCTTTTTGTTCAAATTCTACATGGGATGATTTTTATAAATTTGAAGTTTCACTGTGTCACTTGAGAATATGAAAAGCAAACATTTTCCATTTTGATATAGTTTTCCTCTCAGGACAAAATCAAGCTTAAAAGGCCAGATTGGATCTGCAAAAGAATATTCAAAACTCAGGGCTTTAGCCAAAACCAGACTCTGCCACGCGGGGACCCAAACCCCAGGAGTCAGGCAGTGAGATTTCCTTCTGGACTTTCTTTGGTGACCGGAAGACACAGTCCTGCTCCCAGCATGGAGTAGACGGCTGGCTCTTGGTTCAGCAACAGAAAAAGTAGCTCTTAAGAAAAAAAGCCAGGAGGGGAATTGACTGGAAGGATGCTAGAGGCTCCTGGAGCAGAGGGCAGCTGGAGAAGCTGCTTGAAGGACGGCAGCTCACGCAGCTCCGGAAGTGCACGAGACAGGAAGCACGAGAAGTACCTCTCAGCAGAAACATTCTGTCTAGGAAGCTGCCACTGCCACTGGACCCCCTCTCATTGCCACAACAGTTCCTACCCACCCTTTGTCATGTGACACTCGCTTTATTTCAAGATACCAGGCAGGAAATTCTAACAGAACAGACCAAGGCCACACACACACTTAAGACTTGGCTTTCAGGGACAGGGAGAGAGACATTCTCCCACCTTATTTTTGCTTTCTGTAGTGGGAGGCAGGGCACCATATGCCCTGCAGAGAGCACAGAATAGAGGACTTCCTCTAAATAGGCAGGCTGCTTGGCTGCTGAGCAGCCAGAAAGCCTAGAAACATAAAGTGAAACAGCCATCTCCTCTGCTTCCTCAGGGACCAGCACCAGAGTCAGTGTTTCCCAGCCAAGGCACACAGTCAAGGAGGCCTTGTGATGATGTTTCCTTTTATCTCTAAGCTAAGGAGAAAATTCCTAATCCTCTAACATGCAAAGCTAGAATAGGAGTTTGAGCAGATTTGCAACCTAAGTGGGAGAACATGGGCCTTGAAGCAAGAGAAAATGGACAGTCTACTGTCTCTGTTCAGCCTCAGCCATGTCACCAGCAGCAAGTCATTTCACCCAGCTGATCCGAGCTTCCTCCCCTGTAAACAGAGCTGACAAGCATTGCCCACTTCTGGGTTGGTGTGAGGATTAAATGAGGTAATGCCCAACTGTCTGTGGCACAGAGTTTGGCCTCATCACTGTAACTCTTCATTAGTGTGAGTCTCCCCAGTGGGGTATGCGCTGAGTTCAGAATCCCCTGAAGCAAGCTTTTATGGGATCTCGTGAAATGTCTGAGTTGTCACCATGTGTCAACATGGTCATTGCCATCACCTACTAATAGTAGAAGCAGCTTATCTCCTGTTAATTTGCTCCATAACCGTGCCACCCAAATCATTCCCCAACAGAACACCAGGGTCTGACCTGACACTAGCTGCACGAGAATGGATCCCCATGCTCCAGGACACCTTCATACCTGTTCGGCTGAACTTATTTGAAACGAAAATTTAAAATGTAATCAGTTTATATAACAGAATATTTTTACTGGCCCCTCAATTTTAGAGAAGTTCTTTCCTTTGGATAGAACATTAGTATTGGTTTGAGGTTTGGAGAAGACCATTGTAAGATGATTTGGTTGTTCTCTGCTATTGCTGGCGTGTGCAGGGAGGAAAGACCAAGTGTTGAGCTGAATGAGATGTGTAACTGACACCAGAAGAGGGAGAAAATCAGGAAATCACCCAACAAAAGGGGTGTCCAGTGAGCTAGTAAGTGAAGGGAGGAGGCCACTAAAAGCCAAAACATAGCTTTGTAACAATGCCCTGGTCTTTTATCAATGATTCCAGGATGATTTCCAGCAGCTTATTCCTGCTGATAAATGCTGAAGTCTTGGTTCACGCAAAAAAAAAAAAAAAAAAATGAAACCTGACCTTGATGTGCATTTTTCCAACTTCCCTCCCAGAGTTGCTGGGCTGGGATCTCAAGGCCTGGGCTCAGTGGGCAGCATGGCTTTGGAAGGGGGCATCAAGACTGGTCCAGAGACAGCCTCCAGGACAAAGCTGCAACTGAAGCCAGCTGAACCCGTCAGAAGAGGCATCAGTCTACAGTGGCTGGTAAAGGCAGGTCCAGGTGTGAAGCTACAGGAAAGAATGCAGACCCAAAGCATGAGTGAAAGGTGTTGTAATGGGGACAGGAAGTGGCCTCTGAAGGGACCACCTGAGACATTGGGGCACAGCAACAAGGAGGTTTCATGGAAGGCTTAGCGTGGGGTTACCAGGATGCCTCACTGCCTCAAAGACAGAGGGCCTCACTTGATAAAGCAGTTTTTCTTTGCCTGGCAATTTGTCCTTCTCTCATCTGGCCTTGGAAATCTACCTACTTAGAAAGCCAAACTAAAATAAAACAAAAACACAAAGGAAAGTCTAATGCTTTCTTATAAAATTGGCTTGCAAACGTTCAGGTGGTATTTGGAACGTGAGAGCAACATGAAGTCAAAGAGTGGAACAGCAGTCCTGGGGGTGCCCTGAGCTTGTCCTCTTCAGGCCATTCTCACTGAAAAGCCCGTACCTTCTCCCCTCGGCTCAGCAGGCCTGCCTAAAGTGCAGTGGCCTCAAAGCATTATAAAGAGTTAACATGGTTTGTAACCCTTAAAACTCCAAGGATTATTCAGTGGCAAGAGGCAGTGAGCACAGGCATTGAGCCTATGGAAGTTTTTTCAAGTAAACTTTCCCCGCCACCACGCACCACGGTGGAGAATAGCCGTGGCCGTAGTGGACTCACTGAAGAGAAGGCACCTTACCCTGCAGGCATGCTGTGGCATAAAAATGGAGGAAAACACAGCCTTCATTAGTTGTATTCCTGACTTCGTGGTTCTCTCAACTTGTTCTACCCTCCAGTCATATCCCAAAATGGAACATTTAGACATCTGCTGACCCTGAGGCCCTGGGGAGCTTCATACACATAAACATGTATATACTCAAGCATCTCTTCTTTGAAACTGACCACAACCTGCCATCTTCCATTTTCCTTATTCCATTTTTATGTATATTTATTATTATTTCACTTACAACACAGATCAACAAAGTTTATATTGGTTTGAGATTATTTCCTCCCAAATTATACATTTTGGAAGAGGACAAACAACAGGAGATCATTTCAAGCTGAGTTCCCCAAAGGATAAGTCCTTGATATGTTAAAATAGCATTAGGTACTACCCTTGGCTCTCAGGATGCTGGTCTGGTACTGAAAACTGACCAGCTGGGTTTGGGTCTGGTCTCCACTATCGAGTGGCTGTTAGAACTTCTTCCTCTGAAAGAACCTCTTGAAGCCTCAGTTTCTACCTTTCTAATGGGGATAATGACAGTATCTACTGATAAGGTTGTTGGGAAGATTAAAGGTGTTCATATCGTAAACACTCGGAAATGGAGCCTGGCACAGAATAAGCACTGGCAGTGACGATGATGGTGATTCCATTCCACGTTGGCGCTAGGACATTCTTGTGTCCGAGGAGCTATGAGCGACAAAAGCAAACAGGCGTGGAACAAAGGGAATGTTTTCCCTGGCTCTGAGAAGGCCCTCATGATGCACATTTAGCTTGAAAACTTGTCCTGCCACTGGACCAATGCATGCCAGAGACTTTAAAAAAAATACCGATGGCTTTAGGGCTCTGTCCAATGACTACTAAGCAGCCCTCCCCACTTCCCAGGGGCGTTGTTGTGAATCAACGCCTCCTCCTCACTTACGTGCTGACATCTTTCCTTGAGATGTTGAGCCCCCTCACCGATCAGACCAGCAAGTAATCACCAAGGATTCTTTCAGAAACCGTGTTTATTAATGCACCTTCATCTTCAGTTCAGAATGTTTTTAATCTTGTAAATCAGTAACCAACCAAGGTGATTGCTGCTGATTTTAAATACTTCGTGTTGTTTTTAATGGGTTTTACAGAGCTAGGATCTGATGAGCATACATGTAATAAAAACACATCCTCCTATCATTTTTTTTTCCTTGAACACATTTTCCTTGTACGATTTGGCAAAAAGACAGACACTTATAGAGTAAGTTCTTTTGCTGTTTATATTTCTCCTGGCAGAGCTCCAAGGAGCATTTAGCAGTGTATTAATCAGCCAGAATGTGAGCTCAACAGACCACTGCATTTTCCTACTGCACCTGAGAACTCCAGCTGAATACTCAGCACCCTTGTTGAGCAGGGAATGTATTTTCAATGTATATTGAATTCATGGGTTGCATATTGTCACCTTTCATTTCCAAGTGAAGGCAGAGATTGCTAGCAGGACCTCCTCACCCTGGGAATGTGGCAAACAGGGAACCATTTTGCCCTTCTAGACATTGGGGTAAAAAATGGTGATTCTCTCTTCCTCATATTACATCTTAGAAATGTCCACGAGAATTGCCAATAGGTTTGTGAGATGAGTATAGCAATGAAAATGGTACAATGTGATTACTGATCTTCCCATCGTTGACGAATTCTAACAGGGGTGGCAGGGGCAAGCTAGACTTGAATGAAACTGAGCTGCTAAAATTTAAAAAAAAAGGAAAAAAGGAATAAAAGGATGAAGTGGATTTTGGATACTTTTGTACAAGAAAATCCAAAAAAGTCAATTTATCTTCCTTTATTAGGTTTGAGGCAGATCAAGGAAATATCATAAATTTAAAGTATTCTAGCAGCTTTTCTCACTATGAGGATGCTGTGTTCTTAGGTCTTCCAAGGAAAAAGCCACTTCTTGCCTTGCCTGTTCTTCTTAGAGACTCTTTATACAATAAGCTGAACGTGCGAGTTGTCAGCTCTCAATTACACAAAAGGAAGGGAATGCCGATCTCAGACGCACCGGGAGCGTGGCAATTGCTTCAAGGATATGAAGCCGACAGCTTCGCCTTCACGAGGGCACTTATCTAGTCCACTGTGCGGTGTGCCCAGCTCCGGCCGGCATAATTCTAGAAGGACTATCCACCTTTTGACATTCTTGAGATATCAGCAAAATTCAGCCTCTGAACATGAGCATTATTTTAATTGGCCTCAATGCCTCTGCTGACGAACTATGTGTATGTGTGTGTGTTTTAAGGGTATTTGAATGCAAACAAAGCTATGCAAGGAAAACCTGGCTTGGTTTACAAACTGCCCCAAAACAAACTTCTGAGCATAATGGTTCCTTAAAGGTATGGCTTACATACAAGAAAGGCTCATATACTGGTACATTTTCTCTGACTTTTGCTTTATTCTTGGAAATCTGAGGAGTTTTCTCCCTGGAGCCTATTTATAATGATGCTCTGGGTTCAGCTGTGTGTCCCCTTCGGCTTTCCTCCCGAAGCAGAGAAGCATTTGCGCAGAGCACACCAGGTGTTACTTTCATATTCTCAGACATACTAGAATACATTAACACAAACACTAAATCAAAACATGGCAAAATTAATGATCATCGCCAGGGTATCTAGACCAAACTCCTTGTTACTGCACAGGATCTGTGTCATCGTGTCTCCGTTCGCATTGTCCACATGACTGGACAATGTGAAACTGATATTAATCGGTATTTTAACTGTTAGTTGATGTTCACATAAATTATAGACCAAAATTCATCTCATTTAGTCAGCATCATGTCATCCATTTCCTTTGGCTTGTTAGATAATGACATATCCAAAGGCTGGGTTCTTGGGGTTTCATTTTGCTGGCCTGGACCCAAAGAAAACTCACTCCTCTGGCTTGAGCCCCAATTTCATGCTTGGGAGCTAAAGCACATGACAACCGTTCATCATTTCCATTTCCTTCATTCTTTCTTTTTTTTTTTTTTCTACTATCTGGAAACCAACTCACCCAAGGAAACTGGTAAAACTCTTTTGTAAAACAGTAAAGACACTGAAGTGTGTGGGTGTAGCTTTCCTAAAGATGTCAAACTGCTGAAGGACACAGGGTTCCTGGGCATTCCATAGAGCTTTTTAACTGTATCCACACCAGGCGAGCTGTAAATGTGCACAGGCCTTTCAGAGACAGCCAGCCATCCCATGCAGCTGAAGCATTCAGTACCTGTCCCCTCTCTGTTCTTCTATTAGCTGTGGCATTCTTTCATTAGGCACTAATGCAAATGCTTCTATGTAAAATATCATCTTTCTACTGATACTTTCTGAGTTCAGGAATGGTAACCAAGCAAAGAGGAATGTCTACTTTCCTAAAAACCTACAGATTAGGAGAAGAAAGTTACTGTAAGGGACCTCAGCTTATCCAGCTTACAGAAACTGCAGAAGTGAACACGATTGGTTGCCATGAAGAGAGGAATACAAACAAATGAATCTCGTTCAAGTTTCTCAGCAACTGAGTGTTTTCCCTTCCCCACAAAGGGATGGCCAGTTTTCCTCTTACAACGGCAGTGGAGGAGCGAGGAAAATCCTGTGTACCCGTCGGAAAAAAATACTGGGAAAGGATTGGATATACAGCATCCTTGGGGGACCACCTCTCCAAACTCCAGGTGCGTCTCTCTGTCTAAGAAAAACCCAAATGACATTCCTGAGAAAGTTCCCGAAAGAACAGGAGCGTGTATCGAATGATAGGTGACCAAAGGAGATAAGGAGTTCCCAAAGGAAAGCAGAAAAAGATTTATTTATAACAGGGGAGGTAGATATTGCTAAAGTTATTGAGTTAAAACTTTGCCCTTTAGTTCACAAAGGAAGGTGGGGAAAGATATCAGAAGCAGATGGGAATTTCCCGAATGGGGATGGAGGAAACCTTAAGCAAATAATAGCAAATGTTCTAGCCTCACAAGCACTCGAGGACTTCGAATTCTTAGGAGATTGTGCGATTCCATTGCCCCATAGGTCAGTCTCTAAATTCTGAAGTAAAAAGAGGATGAAGTGAAAATAATTAAACTATTTAAGGTTTAATGAGTAACTGTTAGCTTGAGAACATATTTTGATGGTCCAAATGGCAGGACAAAGAATGGGAGAGTGACAGGGCTTTGGGGTATTTGGGGTCAGTCAGCAGCGCACCTATGTACCTGCTGCCTCAGTCTCCCAAATCCTCTTTCTCTGTTTAGTGTTTACTCCTAAGCACTAACCTGCAAAGGAGTTAATGTTTGGTTCGTTCTCTGGGTTCCCAGGATCCCAACCAAGAGAAGAGTCTGTCTGCATCAGAAATTGCTGCAGCGGCTTCATTCCTGCTCTTCCTTCAATTTCATTTCCTCCACTTCAAACCAAAAAGTGACTAGTGTGCACTTGGTGTGTGCTAAGCCCTGGGCTGGACACCAGTGATACAAAGATGGGCAGGACTAAGACGTGACACAAGATGCTCAGAAGGCAGTGGTGGTGAGAGACAAAGAAACCATCACCCAACAGGGTGATCAGTGTGACCTGGTGATTAGAAGAACGACGAGCAGAGGAAAGATGGACTGTAATTCTGCAGGAGGGGATCAGGGAAGTCTTCTCAGAGTACATCAGAGATGTGTCTCAATAAAGGAGGTGAAGCGTACATGGCGTGCAAGGTGGAGAACACATTCCAGAGGAGAGAGCATCGGGAAAGGCATTGAGGAGGTATTAGGAAGGCGCCGTGTTCTAGAAACTCCAGGTAGTTTGACACAGGCAGATTTTTCTCTATGGGGGATGAGAGGGAAAAAAGAGACTGGAGAAGAATGAAGAATCCAGAGGAAGCCAGGCCTCACTTGACAGCCTAAGGAGCTTACATGTGTCCATAGATGATGGGGAGCCATTAAAGGATTGGAAGCAGAGAAGCGACACAGTCAGCTCTGTGTACCGACGTAGCGTATGAGCTGGACAGAGGCCAAACTAGAGTTGAATGGATGGAAGGTTACCACAATATTCCAGGAGAGGAAGCAAAGCTTCACACTGACCAATCACCGAAAGTCCCTCTGTTGACTAGACCAGAGCAGATCGAAGCAAACGCTCTGCCTTTTGCCAGATCCTGTTGCCTTCATGGGACAGTGCTGTGGTTCTCCAAACTCGTACAGGTTACACAGGCAGGTATAGAACACCAGACTATGCGGAAAGAGAATAAAAATGGGATGTTTATCTGGGCTACAATTGGTCCCCAAAGCGAATGATGAAACACTGTCCCCACGAATGGTACCTGCCACATAGTTCCATTGGTGGCAGCCCTGGAGGTCACCAGGAGTCTCAACATCCCTCTCCCAGAGACTGGCACCTCAGCAGCTCAGGTGCATGGCTCCACATCCTGCCACAGCACTTGCCAGAGCCAAAGCTTACCCTCCAGGGCCACCCTGGTAAGTGCAGGATTTTGAGCACTGGCCAATTTAAATCTGTAATTCAACTAAAAAATGGCAATAGAAAGTTATTGGAAATTTTCTTTTAATATGATTTTCCAAGGTTCAGAATCTCCTCACCCATCAACCTCACCACCAAAGTCAAGGCCTAAAACGAGATTAAAAACACTGTTTTTCTGGATTGCTTAAGTAATCTTGTCTTATTCCTGACCAAATCTGCTGCACTTCCTAGTCAATATCTAGGGCTTTAGGTGACCAAATATGACAGTCAGTAAGTTAACAAATATTTATGGCATGCCTCCTGTGTCAGGATGCTTTCAGTTATGGAAAATGAAGACCCAATTAAAAGTGGCTTAAACAGAGGCCGGCCCTGTGGCATAGTGGTTAAGTTCACATGCTCCACTTAGGCGGCCCAGGGTTTGTGGATTTGGATCCTGAGTGTGGACCTACAGACTGCTTATCAAGCCGTGCTGTGGCAGCTTCCCACATACAAAATAGAGGAAGATTGGCACAGATGTTAGCTCAGCGACAAACTTCCTCAGGCAAAAAGAGGAGGATTGGCAACAGACTGGCTCAAGGCCAATCTTCCTCACCAAAAAAAAAACCCAAAGTGACTTAAACAACTATGGAAATGTGTTACCTCACATAAGAAGTCTGTGGACAGGGTTGTTCCAAGTTTGGTTTATCAGTAGTAGGTCAACAATGTTGTCAAGGCCCCAGAGTCTCTCTCCTTCCTACTCTGCCATCATCAGGGTGTTAGCTTGTCATCTTGAGCTGGCTCCCCTCACGATGCCAAGATAGCTGCCACAAATCCAGGGATCGCATTGCTTTTCTCTAGGAACAAGGACGACTGTTGCAAAAGTATAGAACATGCTCATTCCTAAACCAATCATTAGCAACAAAAGTAGGAAAAGCCTAGGATTCACATAGAATGATTACAGTACATCCTCTGGGCCACTGTGAGGGCCTAGCCTTTTCTGAAGCACATGGTGACACAATACGAAACAAAATCAGGGTTAAGTTGGCAAGGAAGCAGGAGCAGCGGCTGAGAGAGCCAGCTAACAACGTCTCACACCCCACCATTCTAAGTAGCAGAGACACATCAGCACACAAGCCCCACAAGGTTCTGGCTCTCAAGAAGCTTGCCTGCTATTTGAGGGAGGGGAATGCTGGTGGCCAAACTGAAAGGCGAGAGGAGCTTAGCTATAGCTGCAATCCCCTCTAATGATAAAGTAGTATGATGCGCACATCTCTCTGTGGGCGGGTTTTAGTATCAGTGGATATTAAATATATTAAGTGTTAGTAGAATTGACTTGGCAATTGTGAGAGATAAACATTTTAGACATAAGAATGGAATGGACAAATGGGATGGGAACAAATCAATCCCCATTTAATTTCTGAAAATTTACTGCTTGCAAAGCATCGTGCAGGACTCAGAAAAGGTATAAGACATAAACCTTGGCCCTGAGGACGTTAGTGTAGTTAGGCAGTGATGTGTGTGCAATGTATATGAACTGCAATAGGAGTTCCAAAGAGAACTAGAGATAATGGGGTTGTCACTGGAATAAATCTTGTCAACTTGGTATTTTGAAAATAATATGGGAGGAAAAAATATAAATGGAGTGATTTTTTAAAAAATTATATAAATTGAGGAGTAGCTAAGAAGCAGGTAACAAAATAAAACTGAAAGGACCAAGAGTAAGAGTATAAACTTGAAAATCGTCCCAGTGCATCGTATTGACTAATGCATGTAGGAGAATTAGTTGTAAAAGAAAACGTTCTACATGAAGCAAGACTCCAGTCAGTGATAACTACTGGATGAATAATAC
Organism: Equus caballus; assembly: GCF_041296265.1. Taxonomy (NCBI): domain Eukaryota; kingdom Metazoa; phylum Chordata; class Mammalia; order Perissodactyla; family Equidae; genus Equus; species Equus caballus. Next base: position 15,731,553 of record NC_091712.1, on the reverse strand, counting down.
CGATGGTGATAATAATAATAGCTAAACCTTATATAGCACTGAACACACACCAGGCCCTGTTCTAGGCACTTTATATATATTAGCCCATGTAATAATTACATCAACCCTAAGAGGAGGTACTACTTTTATTCTCATCTTACAGATCAGGAAAATTCTTAAGTAACATGCCCAAGGTCACACAACCCAGTAAGTGGCAGAGCCGTTGGGCCCCCGAGTTTCTGACTTCAACCACTGTATTAAGATGGAAACAAGCCCTGAAATGAAAGGAAACTTGGGAGTTTTCCTTCTCAAGATGTAGAAGAGGCTGGAGTGAATTTGGAGTACTACACTTCGCAGCTCTGGCCACCTGTGTCAAAGCTGTTTTGAAAACGAGGTGCACCCAGAGGTGTCCCCCTGCTGTCAGGGATGTGGGGAGGAGAGCATCCTAGTTATGCAAAGGGTTTAGGGAGTCTAAGAAGAGAGCATAGGTGGTCCTGTGCCGAGCCAGAGGCAGGCACACTGGGGAGGCCGAAAAGAACACACACTTTTGGACAGACCATCAGGCCTTAAAGGATGTCACCTCCAGTTCCCTCTTAGGAAAAATCACAAAATGAAAAGCCAAAGTCATCATAACAGACACGCCATGCAGACATGCTCCTGAGCAGTCTAATGCAGTCAGGCAGGCATGTGAGATGGGGTCACAGAGCTCACCCCAGGGGCTCAGCCTTCCTCACTTTCAGTTTTGTCCTCCATTTGGTTGCCACGGGCTTCTTCTGTTGGTGTCATTGTTGCCATTTCCTGCTGTTATTATCTTGTCCCTGTATCAGAAAATGACCCCACCAAGCTCTGTCATAGCTTCTCACCCAATATTCTATGTATTGACTTGGGGCCACATTGCCATCAAATAGATGCTGAAAAACACAAAGAGAACTTAAGTTTTGCCAGCCCAAAATAGGTGCTTTGGCTTAATCCACTTGCAGATACTCTTGCATAGTGAAAAGTATACTGGATTAGTATTTCAATAGTCCTAGAGTACAAACTCTCGGCATGATTTCAGACAAATTACATCAATGACATAGCCTTTTTAATATCTCAGTTTCATCAGCTGTAAAATGGCAGTAAAATGCCCTGACTCCTGCAAAGAGTCACAAAGGTATTACGAGGACCAAATGCAGTATGCATGAAAGTCATTAGGAAGAGACAGTCACTGTATAAGCACAGGGGGTTGTTAGTCCTTCACTCCTGTTACTACAACTCCTGTGTGAGAAAGTCCACAGGCCTGCAACGAGGGCCCTCTACCTCTTGCTACCATACGTGGACAGCTAAGGATTGGATCTGTCTTGGTCAGCTCAGGCGGCCATGACAACATACCATAGACTGGGCAGCTTAGACAACAGAAACTGATTTTCTCACAGTTCTGGAGGCTGCAAGTCCAAGATCAAGATGCCAGCAGCATCAGTGTCTGGTGGGGCCCCTCTTCCTGGCTTGTAGCCAGCTGCCTTCTTAAGGCATCCTCACATGGCTTTCTTCTGTGTGGCAGCAAGGAGAGAGAGACCTCTGGTGTCTCTTCCTCTTCTAATGAGGACACCCATCCTGTCAGATTAGAGTCCCACTCTTAAGACCTCATTTAACCTTAATAATCTCCTTAAAGCCCCTATCTCTAAACACAGTCACATTGGAGGTTAGGGCTTCAATATGAGTGTTAGAGGGACCTAATCCGATCGGTAACAAACACCCAGAGAGAAGAGCAGGCTTGCTGAGCCTTTTTAAGCAGTCAGACATCTCTGCCCTGTACAGTGGGCGGTTGTTGGTAACAAGCTGTCCTAGCCAACCTGGTGGGATCTTATTTGGGCTGTTTCTAGAACTGAGGGACTGGTGACCATTTCAGTATCTATTAACATAAATTAAGATTCGGGAGGATGCCATGCTTTTAGATGGAAAGAGGAGAGTTCTTGTTAATGTTGCTTGTTTTATTTAATTTATCTGGGACTATCTGAAAACAGGGTGGAATGCTATCTGCTCCAGGGTAAGTGATGCTCGGTTGGCTGTGAGTCCCATGTGGGGAAGGATCAGAGGCATGAGCTGAAAGAGGGCTTAGAGCCCATCACTCCTAGTACCTCAGAGAGCAGAAATGTGGGCATCCTTGAACATCAGCACTCCTGGCACAGGCAACTTCTCAGCATGGAGTCCCTTTCAAATGGGTTCACAATAGAGGACAGATAAAGAGGGGCTGATAGGACAGGGCTCGGGTGGTAACTGTTTGGTTGCATATGTGAACACCTCAAACTTCAAGGGCTATGGAGCAGGAGAGGGAAGCGGAACAGAGATTAGCTTTACAAGGGCAAGAGCAAGAATATTTAAATATCAATATTTCTATTATTTGTCTCTACAAGCTGATGAGGCATGGCACATTTGAGCTAAATGCTCATGATGCTAGATCTCAGGGCACAGCCTGGGGAAGGGCATGAGAAAGAGCAGAGAGGAGGAATTTCTGAAGGTGACTAGGGATTATCTCTCACATGTAGGTAAGATTAATCTTGCAGATATTGCTAGAGATAGTTTTCAAGTGGACTCTACTGGCCCACATCACCTAGGACAGGACACCCCACAGGGCCTCAGCAAAGCACAATGGCCTAAGGGAATCAGCAAATTCGAGGGCTGTAGCCAAATAAAGGAATCAGCGGCCAGGGGCTCACTTCTCCCCATGAACAAGGTCAACAGAGTTAGAACACCTGTTCTAATCTTGGCCTTTTTAATTTGTCCAAGGTAGTTAGTACTTGAAGTAACATGAATTTAGCTGCTGTCCCTACACCCCGATGGAGTTCATGATCTAGGGACAATCCCTAAGCTTTGCTAATGCTTTAACGAGGACAGTGATGTCATTGGATCACTCCTCTGTTCATGTGAAAACCATCAGAACAAAGCCCATAAGCTCACAGTAGGGGCTGAGTGCCAGGAGCAGAGCAGCCTAAGTCCCAGGGATGGGGCCTCAGGAACACGACTGTGTCATAGGCGCCGCAATCTCCCCAGGCATGGCTCTGTCACCAAAGGAGACAGCCTGAATGTGCAATGACTTAATCAGGATCTAGTACTCCAGCCAACAGGGCAGGTGGGAGGATGTTTGGAAGTTGGTCTTGGGAAAAGCCAAAGAGAATAAGCATCCACCTCCAGTTTGCTAGAGGATCTCAGGCAGGCAGACAGGGAGGCTGGACTCTGAATGAGGCTCACAATTTCAAAAGAAAAGAATCTCCATTAAGATCTCATGCTCACAATCTCTGAATGAGTTCAGATTTATTTCAAGAACACATTTTCCCCCAGCCCTGAAATAAGTGTGAACCGAACTGTGAAAAACAGACCTTGACCATATTGTTGTCACTACCAATTCACAGCAACAATCTTCAGTTTTGAATTATCACCCTCTATTTCTTTTTTGCATTGAAAGATTTGGAGATTAAAAAAAATTCTCTAGCCAAGATGACTCAAAAGATTTCCATTTTTGAAATCTTGATCATTCTCGTCCCAGCCGGCAGATCTGCAGTGCACCACACACTCCCATCGCTGGCGCTCACTGGGCCGTGCCTAATGAGAGGAGATCTTCCCCAGGGCTTCTGGAGAGGTCTCTGCAACATGACTGTGCCCTACATAATGAAAGAACTACCTGGGGAATCAGGCCTTAGCAAACCTCAAGTACAAACCAGACTTGTTCTTTTCCATCATGTTCTAAGTCAATCTGAATGCATTACAAACCACAGAGTTGCAAATTGTATTTGATTATTTATAACCATAAAATAAATGGAATAATGCAGGTCTTGTGAATTTTTTTCAATGACGGATAAGGCGAGGAACAGAAAATTCCCTGGTGGGGCTAAATGATTAATGTCTGATGAATTCATAACATTCTTGCATTTGACAACCTTTCTTGAAGGAGCAGAAACCAGTTTCCAGCATACAATATCTACAGTTTCCAAAACTTTTAAATTTCCTAGCCCTGAGCTCATTCATTAACCACTGGAGTTCAGAGAAATACATGAATTTGGAAGGAGAATATATATTTCTTTTCTCTGAGCAACTCATCTTCTTATGGCAAAGGCCACAAATAGCATCCTTTCACCTGCTTCTAATTTGGCATAAAGGCAAACATAATATGCCTAGGTATTCACTTCTAAAATCATGCTATAAGAATACTTTGAGATGAAAGGGAGTCTTGTGAGTTACTATCTTTCATTGGCTTCCCATGATTAAAGGTAGGGTACCTATGCGACCTGGCAAAGCACATCAAAGCCGTCATTAGGCCAGCAGGTACAGTGCGGGCATCAGACTACAGTGGTGCTCTGAAGTAAATACGCTCTCATCTGATTAAAGTTCGGACCCCCAGCAATATGGAGACAGCAATGCTGTTTCTGCATTTCCTCCTTTGGACATCACTCTCCTCCGTGAAGCTTCGGATACCTGGACAGCAGATCTCCCTTTGTTGTTGTTATTGCTATTCATGGTCAACATTTGTTAACTATGTTTTCAACACTGTGCCAAACTCTTCAAACACGCTATCTCACCTAATCTTCACATTGAGACTGTGAGATGGGTTTTACAGATAAGGAAGGTGCCTAAGGTCCCACAGCAAGCAAGGCGCATGGCCAGAGTCCCAGGCAGAAGTGTGGGGCTGCGGAGCCCCACTCAGCTAGCCTGCCTCCATGTCCCAACTGCCTACTGTTCACCCAGTGAGGGAGACAATCCCAGACCAGACTGGCCATTAAGTACATTCAAGTCGACGGCCTCCTCACCGGCGAGGAGTCATGGAAAAGCTATGTTAACCAGAGAAATGTTAGCTGCTCCAGTTTGGAGCAAAAGCTAAGGGAAAAAAAATGACTGACTTGCTTCTTTCTGCTCCTAAACCTCAAAATCTTCCCTAAGCAGTCTAAATAAACCCAAGCCCCACCCAAGCCCCCTAAAACATTCCTAATCCTCTACTATTCCCCTCTGGATTACCAAAACCAAGATCTCACACTCCAGCAGAGGGGATGGGGAAGCAGTAAATACGAGAAGCTTCCACACCCACAGTGAAGAACCCTTTTGGAAAACACCTGCATTTCCATGGGCAGACATGGAAGCAGTAAGTAACTGTCTATAAAGGAGATATTAAGACTGTGAGCCCTGCCAACACTTCCATCTCACATGTGCAAACCGGTTATGCATAGGATGCGGCAACTATTCCATTGAGAGAAATCCACTCCATCGGCCATACAAGTACAGCCCAGCACAGCTCCTCTCCTGAGCAGGGGAAATGGCAAAAACCACCGTCACCTTGAAAAGAGAACGTGTTAGAACCCTAGGAGCTCTACTCCAGCTAGACTTAGGAAGAGGATATCCACCAGGGCTACACAAACAGCCGTGTGGTCTGAACAGAGAGCACATGGACGTGACGCTGCTGCTGAAATGAGCATGCTTACCACAGCGAACCATTGTGCCTACGACATGCTTTTTAAGTAGTCGCAAAACTCCACGGCCTCACAATCAGACAGGCACCGTTTGCGGCCCATCTGCACCTTGGTGTTTCATGGCATCCCCGAAGATGGTCCAGAGGAAACTGTCCATGTGTTTTTGTTTTTTTTTAAAGATTTTATTTTTTCCTTTTTCTCCCCAAAGCCCCCCAGTGCATAGTTGTATCTTCTTCGTTGTGGGTCCTTCTAGTTGTGGCATGTGACACGCTGCCTCAGCGTGGTTTGATGAGCAGTGCCATGTCCGCGCCCAGGATTCGAACCAACGAAACACTGGGCTGCCTGCAGCAGAGCGCGCGAACTTAACCACTCGGCCACGGGGCCAGCCCCGAAACTGTCCATGTTTTAATGTCTTTTCATACACTTTATTTTCCAGATTCAGGGCAAGATTAAGTCATCTTTGCCTAATACAAGATTAAATCGGCCAGTCTCCAGCCCCCGAGGGCTATCCTCTGACCAACATTTTGCATGACAGGAAGACAGAAAGGTACACAAAAGCAGCCAGGACTGTAATGATGCTGATGTCTCTGAAATCTGGACTTTTTTTTCTTCTTTTATTGCTAACTTTCAGAAGTAATTAGGGCACTCATTTCTAAGCTAATGCCTTCTAATGGTCACTTAATTCTGGACAAACTGCAGAGTAGAATGCTTTTGAAACTAGAATTAATTGTTTAAAAGACATTATTAGGATTAGTCTGGTAAATGTAGAAAGAAAAAAAGGTCTTTTACTGAGACATTAAAAATAATGAAGCTCCCTCCAGGCCCAGACCTAATACATTTTGTGGGTTTCTTTCTTTCTTCCTTTTTTTTTTTTTTCTGAAAGTAATCGGCCAAGAGAATGAAGCAATATCAGAGATCTTTATACCTGTTTATGGGAGTTCAATGATATCTCCTCTCATCATATGAGAGCAGTCGGACTAAGAAAGGGAACACGCACAGCCAGAATGTGCCAGGCTGCAATTATTTTTCTCTCATTTCAAAAACATCCGTCTAATCACTGCTGTGCTCAGAGTCTCGAGAGAGCTGGTGTAAGGCACAAAGAGCAGTAAGTTGCAGTCCTCTGAAGCTACACTCTATTGAAGGACAAAGGTTGATGAGCAGCCAAGAACACTGAGGGAAATGCTAAGATAGAAGGACAGATGAGATTCGGTGAGAGCCAATCAAGTGAGGGAATTTTGAGTGGGAAAAACTGGGAGAGCCTCAAAACCTTGAACTGTGTACAACCTGCCCATAGTTGGATGGGGAAAGGAAGGGAGGAGCAGACACAGGGATCAGCTGGAGCAAAGGCAGCAGGAACTAGGAGAGGCAGCATGGAGCATAAGGGTATGTGAAGAGGAGAGAGGCAATGTCGTGGGATGTGAGGTGAGATGGCAGCTGTGTCAGGGAAAACTCTGAATGTCACATCAAGAGTCAGGGACACATAAAGAGTTGTAGACAATCATGAATCGTTAATGGTTTTTGAGTGGGAAACTGCCATAATCAAAGTTGCAAGCTCAAGTTGGTGTGTTGTTTCTTTTCTCCCCATATGAAAGCTAAGACAGCTGTGATGGAAGTTGATGAAGAAAAGGAAGGAAAAACCATGGGAAAAAAGATAGAAAAGCAGAGGTGGGAGCATCAGTGCCACATGTTTCTACTTTGCCATTTTGGTTAGGGCAAAGCCGTTCATTCTCTTTATCTACTTTTTCATTTCCTGTTTATTGTTGGTGTCGAGATTCTCCTCTCTTTAACTTCATTACAATATTTAAATATCACTTCAAAACTGCGTCACCAGACTGGACTTCCATTCTGAACTTCCATCCCAAATTTTCACATTCCTCCTTGGCATATGAAGATGGATGTGCTATTGATCTTCAAACTCTACATAGACAAATGGAGTTTATCTTCCACTAGATCCCTGATTTTCTTCTTTATTTCATCACTTAACATCACCTCCATCCACCAAATCACCCAGACTGGCACTACAAAAGTTGTTTTAGACTATGTTTTCTCTCAATCCATCCACATGCAATACATGGTCAAATCCTGTTACACAACCTCGCTTAAGATCTATGCATCAATCCCCTTCACTTCACCCCCTCTGGCATGGGCCTATTTCAAGTCCGCTGGCTTCATTTTACCCCTGGATATCAGATTAATATCTTAATTGCTTTCCTTGTCTCCAACTTTTTCCTTTGTTAGTCTATCCTTCACTATACAGCTTAAAACACAGATCAGGTGGTGTTAGTCCCTTCCTCATAAATTTGTGCTATTCTCTTCTCATTGCCCACAATGATGTCAACCACCTGAGCATGACATCCAAGTCTTGAATGTTCTGGCCAAAATCTCCAACCAATCTCTCCATGCTTTCTAGATCCCCCATTCTCCAAGCACATTGTCCAATGTCTTGCTTCTGCCTCCCTATTCTTCTCCAGATTTGCCTGTTGAAATCTCGTTTATTTTTCAAGTCCTAGCTCATATATTGCTTCTTCCACAAAACCTTGCTGGTTTCTCCATTTCAGCTGAATAAACGACTACTTCCTCTTGGCACACATGCACGATTCTTCAAATGTCTTATTTCTATCTGTCATTTGCTATGTGTTTTCATTCTCAATTATAAATTCCTTGAGTACAGAGTCATGTTACATTCATCAATGTATGCCCTACTATCCAGCATAATGGTCTACAAGTAATGGGATCTGAGAGAATGAATGCAGATTTGATTTATTCTTAAATTTATTCCCAGGTATTAAAATGTCTAGGATTGTAAGTTTCCGACCAGAAATCAGATCAGGCTATCAAAAAGGAAAATTGTGTCCTTGCTCGTTTGTTAAGTGATTTGGGCCATAAGTTTCCAGTGGTTAATCAAATATGTATTGGGTCCTAATTATTCATTCTAGTTAATAATTCATTCATTTACTCATTAAACAAATATTTATGAAACATTTACTTTGTTCCTAGGACTATTCTAGGTGCTACAGATAGTGATGGATGAGTGGATTGGTTCAATTTCACCTAGTTTACATTCTAATGGGGGAATTGACAAGTAATAGATTATAACAAAAGTTGGATAAAAATAGACGGTAGGACAAAGATAAAACAGAGTAATAGGATAATCACTTGGGTGGTCAGAAAAAACCTCTCTAAGGAGATGACATTTGAGCTGCTAGGTATTGTGTCATTCTATAAAGCCAGGTGCTTACAGGTAACAGGGGTACATGATAGAATTAGTGACTCCAAGGACCATAAGACACTTCTTTTCTTGTCTATAAGTGAGTTCCTGGATCAGAAGCAATGTTGTATGTTAGACTATGACAACACTTTCCTCTCCAAGATAGAAAGCCTGCCGCCAGATTATTACCATCTGCCTACAACCCCACCTCAGAGGTATAATACTATATCAGGGTTTCAAGATTGCTCTCTGATCTCACTGATGCTAATTAGGCTCTTAGGGATGGCAGTATCCAGGTAAACTTTACTGACAGAACATCCAAGTCATTGAAGCTATGCTCTGTCTCCATCTCTGCCATCATAGTTACTTTGGTCGTGAGCTCATGGAGGAGCCTGACCTGGTTGGGCAATGAGGTTAACTAATACCCACAAGGATACTCATCTTGACCACCTAACAATTGAGATACATTTCTGTTGTGGAATCCTTTTGGTGAGCACTTGTATGAGAAACAAATATCTCATTCTGGACCATTCCAATAGGTCCATCCACATGCTGCCCTCCAAACATCATTGTCACTAGTCTTCCAATATTTTTTCCTCTAAGTATCCAACTATGGAGCCACGCCATTAACCAATCACTGAGCATAAGTTGGTGTAGAGTCTTATATCAGGTTCTCTCTCCTTTCTGACAGTGTAATTATGAGATATTCTATTCAGACATTTGCACTGGAAACATGTCCTTTTTCCACTCCCCTCAGGACCACCTGTGATAAATGCAGCTATAATAACACAGCAGTCCATTTCCAGTGGGACCAGCAAACTCACACTTAGTAGAGCCATCCGGAATTAAAAATTATTCCTCTGTAACCATCTTTTCATGGGGACCTCCTAATGAGGTCATGAGGCAGATTAAAGAAGGTGTGGCAGTGAGGTAAGACGAGTCACACTGGGGATGTGCGCCTCATGCTTATGAAATTGACTCGCGCTTTCACTACCTGCTTGGTCCCGGTCTCATCGACTCCCTTTTCATGTAATGAAGACATGCCAGGCATGCCTGATTTTATGGCAATGGAATCAGACATTCCTCACTCCCTCATGGGCAACATGGATCACATGGTCACTGGGTGCTGGTGATCAGGCGTTCAATCTATACCAAGCCCAGTATAAAAAAGCTTGTTTTTAAAAGGAGAATAATATTTTCTAAAGAAGACACGGTTTTGCTCCAAAATTCTCTTGATTTCTCATTAGGTGTTGCCAGCACTTCACATGGTATTCCTATTTTTCAAGATACTTAAAGCACCAGAATTCTACTGGCCCATGAGGACTGAGTAGTTAAATGGCTTTTTCCCCAGCTTGCATTGACCAGAAATCAATCTCTTGCTCTAGTTTCCACTAAAGTCTTTCAATTCACCTTGTAAGTGGATTAGAGCAGTACACACAAATATTGTATACAGTACCTCCAAAATCCAAAGACGCCTCCTCTTAGTGATATGAAGCATAAGGTTACACAGTTCACTGTTTGCCAGGAGCACCTGAAAGTCAGCAGTCCCCATGTCACCAAGGTGGTTGTGCCTTATATTTTCAAGGGGTTTATCTTAGATCTTCTGGTTTGCATCTGTCTTATTGATGCATCTAGATCTGCTACTTTCAAGTCTCTAGATCCCAGCAGCAAAATGCTATAAATTTAATGGACCAGCATGATATTGTGTGGGACGGAGAGGAGATCAATGTTTCTGGACCATATGTGGCCCAGAGTCGGAGTTAAAGTAATAACTCTGAGGCGAACTTGTAAAGATATATTATAATCTCTACCAGATGAGAGAAAATGAATTCCAGTGTTCTTTGTTTAATGAGACTGGAAAAAAGTATTCTTTAACTTAATACCATATACTAGGGGCCAGAGATGTAACCATTTGCTTCAGTAAAGAAAACACATCAGAAACAGCAACAGAAGTTGGAGTCACTATTCAAGTAATATACATCAATAACATACTCTTATCCTCCAAGTACCATCAACAAGTCACAGTGGAACACAAAAGTAGGATGTAATAAAAATCACTATACCTGTGCATTTTTCAAATCTCTAATGACGTTGGATTGCTTTTGTGATACTGTTTTGGTAAAGAGGCGGATATCCAGGGACATTCACTTGGTCCTCCCTTCACAGGTCAGGGAGCCAATGTGCACAGATTCTGTCACTGGTTGATGTTACCTATTTTAACTCCATATGCTTGTATTGGGGAAGATACATGGGATAGGTTTAGGGTCCCAGAAGGTCATAGTGAGGGACACGTGGGTCCAAATTCCATTTATCAGCTGACCTACTGCTTTTTATCGTCCTGTGATGGCTCCTTCCTCTCTTTCAGGTCTATAATCGTTGGTTGCAGAGTGGTCCAGGTTTCCGTCTGATGCTCATCTCTCCTTTCTTTTCAGTATAAACTGTCTCCTTAGATGATCTCACCCAATCCATGACTGTAATACACACACACACATATGTGTGTATATGTATACGTATACGTACATACATTCACACGTAAACACAGATGCTGAACTTCTCCCCGGAGCTCATATATTCCCCTTTATATATCTCCATTTGCATGTTGACAGGTATCTTAAACTGGTAAAAAAGAATAGTTAATGTCTGCTCCCTACTAAGCAAACTCGATTTTTCCCAAGCAAGGTTCCCACCACCTACCTAGTTTCTCAGACTAAAAATGTTGATATTATTCTTTATTTCCCTCCCATGTCCACATTTAATCCCTCCATAAGTTCTACCTACAAAATATCCCTCAAATCTGATCAGATTACACAATCACTACTGCTACAACACTTGTCTGTACCTCTGTCATCTTCTCTTTGACTAATGTAACACACTCTTAAATAGTTTTCGTTATTTACACCTTTATCTGCCTATAGTCCACACTGTACCTCCCAGAATCGAGGGTAATTTTTCTAAACATAAATCAAATCATGTCATTCCCACGCCCAAAATTCTCAAATGGCGTTCCACTTCAAATTCTTCAATGGCTTTCAAATATAGACTATGCAACAAAATCCAGTCATCAGAGCCCACGAGTGTCTTCTGGCTCTGACCTAATCCTCTCACATCAACTCTTTCTATTCTCTCCCTCTTCAGTTTACTTCAATGCACACTAGCTCTTTTTCACTCTCTGGAGACTATGACAACCTGTTTCCTCTCAGGGTCTTTCATCGTCTGTTTCCCCTGTTTGGAACTCTCTTCCATGAGAGTGGAATCCATAATTCAGGATACAATTCAACTATTACACCTCAGCAACTGCCCCCAAGTCACTCTTTAGTTTCTTCCCTCTTTCTCTTCTTTTTCAGAGCATCTATTACTCCTGAAATTAACATTGATTTATTACTTCTTTCTCCAAGCTAATATAAGCTTCTTGAGGACTCTATCTTGCTCATCACTGCATTTCCTGCATTTCTAACAGTGTTAGTTGTTCCATAAATATTCGTTGACTCAGTTACTGATCCCCTACAATTCCTCACTTTTCTTGATAGACTGCACTGTTATTTTGGGCTCCAAAAATTAATGTTAGCTCAGTCCAAGGTCTAATGACCCCTGGAATGGTTGGATATTTCCTTTCCCTCCATACACAGTTACCCTGATAAATATTCCCACGCTTCTCTGAGGAAAGCTAGGAAGATGTTTCATTGTCCCCTCTTGTGATTTTATTCCTCAAAAATTCTGTCCTTTCCCTTCACTTAAAGGGCTCTGGCACTAGCCTAGCTTCGAGAATAGGATGGGGGGTTTTCACTCTCTCAATGTGGCTCAATTCAGACCCTTCTCCATGAGCCCTAGAGTTTTGTTTTCTACTTAATATAAATGGGAGTCTTTAATAGAAAGTAGGACCTTAAAGGGATGTCTATCCCTTTCACTCTTAGGAGACATCATCAGGTATCTACTATCCTGTACCCTGTTGGTCAAACCATTCTGTTTCCCTGGGAGGACCTGCAGCCTCTCATGGTCACCTTTCCCACTTTCTCGCTGGCTGTTACTCACTTTTGCTTAATCTCTGTCATGTCAGGATCCTTCTGGCCACGTTGAAATGAGATATTTTAACTGTAGGGCTCACAGAAAACAGGCACAAATATGTTTTTCAAAGATGACGGTACTTTTTCACCAATGTATTTCTCAAGGTCTTTATGAATAATGTCTTCTAGGCCCTCTCAAGGGGAAATAATAGGATAAGTTACAAGAATAAATTTACTCCAATATTTTTAACTCTGAAGAGCCTGAATTCCTTACTTTTTACTTTACCAAAGTATATTCCATCTCAACCTCATTTGACGTAGTTAAATGCGGGTTAGGTCATCTAACTGAGAAAGCCACTACCAGGAGCTAACTCACTGGAGGAGGCACAGTCCCATCCCCCACTAAGACTCATACAGCAGTGGATTCTCACCCAAGTAAGAAGGGGGATTCAGATTCCAAATAGCTAAATATCAAATAAAGACTATTTTAATTGTAATGAAAAGCTACTGGGGTGTTTTGAACAGGGGTAGAGGGAGAGGATATGTACTATGTGGGAGGTGGATTATTGGAGAAACGAGTAAAAGCAGGAAAACTGGGGTGGGGGGGGAGGGGGGGATATGAGAACTGTCCAGGTAAGACAGGATGGTGGCTTGCTCTAGGAACATAGCCAATGAGATGGTGGAAAGAAGTAAGACTAGGAATGTATTTTGGTTACATCGCTGAGTGGATTTATTCTTTGGATATAGGCAGGTAATAAAAGAGAGAAAGATCAAGAATGATGTGTGGGTTTTTGGCTTGGTGCCAGTAACTAAGGTGGCGAAAGCTTATGCATTATTGCGAAGAGAAAAGTACATTCCGACTCTGCCTTGATGCTTCCAATCAATTCAAGACTCTCAATAAACACATGTAAACAACTAACAGAACATGGTCTGTGAGTGACTGAGGTCATCACAGACACAAGAGAGGAGATAAGGCTAGATTCGTTAAGAGGGGTTTCACAAAAGATCCGAACTCAGGAGGATGAGCAGGACATCGACTGTGAAGGATGGAGAGATGGTCCCTGGCACTAGGGAGGGGGGATGATCTCAGTCGAGCCCCTGCATCTGGTCAGGCATCATACACCTCCAGGGGCTGCCGGTCTCGTTGCCTGTGTGTAAGCTCAGACATGGAGGTGGGAAAATGTTTGGGACAGTAAATAACCAGTGTAACCAAAGCAAAAGGTAGAGTTAAGGAAGCTTAGTGGAGTTAAGATGTGAAATGGATCCATGATTTGGCCGTTACAGGGTTCATTTTTAGGCATATTTGAGTAATCTCGACTCCACAGAATCCAACAGGCACGAAAAATGTTAGTGGGCATTCTAAGTTTCCCAAATCCCATGTTAACTAATTATCAAATATTAGCTCATCCAAGCTCCTGGAGCAGAGGAGCCGTGAACATTTTTATGAGAAGCTTTTCTTTCATCTGTTAAGGTGAGACAGATGAATCCTCTAGTCCTTGTTCCAAGAAAGCACTCTCACTGCTGAGACTAGACTTGGTTTCATCAATAAATGAGCTGTTCAAATTGATTTCTCCTCATTGAAAGGCACTTCATTCACAAATAAACTCTGCCACATGGAGACCATTTTAGTCCACAGTCTGGGCTGTTCCAAATGGAACTCTTTCATTAGAAGCATGCCTTTCAGAACTCTGATTGGTGTTGTCAGTGTGTAAAATCCTATTTTTCCACATATTCACACTAACTCAAACTTGAATGTCAGTCATGGTTTCAGGACTTTTTCATCCTTAGAAACAATACTTTTATATATAGAAAGCATTTTATTCCTGTCACGGCCCCCAGTGAATTATTTGGGAAGGATAAATATCACTTAATAAGGAAAAATGACTTGTGATTGCCTTCTCTCTATCTTGTAATAGCATTATTCCATGTGGCACATGGGCAAGAGTACATTTACTATATTACCGCCATTTACAGGGAAAAAAATACCTCCTCAAGAATAACACTGGTCATATTTTTCAGAATCAGGGAAATGTATAAAAATATTGCTTTGGAAAAATATGTGGGCTGTCGAATAATGTCTTCCTTGTTTGACAAACAAGTAACAAGAATAAATTAACAACCAGCACAGGGCTGGGAGACCTCTGGAGTGGGAAATGCCTTGTGGACAACACATCTATATCCCATTTTTTCTACTGTCTATTTTGTTTCACTCTGAGATTCAAAGAGGGAACATACAACAACGCACGAATTCAATGGTGAGCATATTTGAAAAGATATCTGAGATCAATCTATTGTTAAATAAATATTATTATGGATAGTATCCTGAAACTGCCTGACAAGAAATATTTACATTATTGAGTCAAGATTGTCAATACTGTTTCATTAGGGGAAGACTCTGGACTCAGTAAACTTCTTGGGAAATCCTGACCCATGCTGGCTTCCCTTTGCTCTAACTCCACACACAAAAGGTGCTCTCTATTTGCCTGTGGACGGTTACTTCTGTTTCTTGTGACATCTGCTAGTATTTCCATGCAAAATAAAATTATATTGTTTTAATTTCCAACCATTCCATTTTGTGATGCCTTATCCTTGAAGAGGGTCGTTTGTTTGGGTTCTATGTGAAATATCCTGTTTTTAAAAAACACCTTTTTTGCATAAATATTTAAAACAGTCAGGGAAGGGGGAACAGCCGCAGCTCAAGTGCTGGGGTAGACATTAGACAATGCAAGGCACTCTTATTTGTCAGCTTTTTCTTTTTCTCAAACTGTTTGCAATAAGGAAGGGAGGGCAGTTTTTGTTCCTTAGAAACTAAGAAGAAAAGAAAAAATTGATTATCCTTTATAGATAATGGGAGGTCAGCAGTTACATAAAAATGGGATAAACATTCAGAAGGTCCAAACGATTTTATCAGCACAGCTACACAGTGACAACCATATGCTCTGGCCTGAGGGGTTAACTACTACGTTGAAACTGATCAGAGCAGGTTATCTTCACGGAAAACAACTCCATTTGAACTGATCATTATCAGCAATAGGTAAACATCAATGGGTTAAGAGTCCAATTGACATACGTCCAGCTACTGTCAGAACAATATCCAGGTTAAAAGAATTGATCTTCCAATCAGGCCTAAATTCATACACTTACCTTAAGCAACTGTATTAATAGCATGAGGGTCTAGGCAGCTGAAAGAAATTAATAAAAATCAGAAAGCAGGAGTCTGTCCTTGAAAGGTTCCCGCTTCATTGGAACACCATGGTGGAGAGGTAGAGCCCTCAAATCCTTTCTCACTGGATGTGAGAGATTAACAGTGTTATAAGGATAGCTTCTTCAAAATCTGCTTGCCAGCTCTCCGTACATGCCCTCTTCAATTCTGATATGTCTCCATATGATCAAGCTAGTGTGTGTGTGTGCATGTGTATGCATGCACGTGCACAGCAGTCCTTGATCCACTGTTTTATTTTTTTTCTCCAGAATTACAAAATATATGTACGGACTCAAATGAAAAGTTGCTTCTTTTCTCATGGATTGATTGACTGATTCATCCTTTGTCTTAGACTTTGTGATATAGTGGTAAACAAGACCTACAAAGGCACTAAGCAAATGAAGAATATATATGTAGGTTTATCTTGAACCTAAGCTAAGACATAAAGAAGAAGAGAGATAATCTCTAAAATAATCTGTATAATGGGGAAGTGGTAAAGATGATCATCCTGCTTATAGTTAATAATAACATCCTATGCCTGTGTAGTAATTTAATGTTTACAAGACTTCTATCCTATGCCTGTGTAGTAATTTAATGTTTACAAGACTTCTATTGCTTTGAATTATTGTCATGATGTATGCCGTCTGCCTACACTATATGCATCAGTTTATAATGACTTGCATGACTAATTATCTTATATGTGTATATGTGTGATCTTCCTGTGCAGGTTAGAAATCCCATAAATATATACTATGTCTTTCATTTCTTTATCTTTCATAGTGACCATCAAGGTGCTTAGGTCAAAGCAGATGCTAAAATATTGCCTCCCATTTATACGTCTTAATAGTTTTTAAATACCCTTTATAGATTATCTCATTTAATTTTTATAACATTTTGTTTATGGATTCTAATGATGAGAAATCAGAGGTTCAAAGAAGATACGTTATTTATTTACTCAAGATCACATAATTAGAAGCAAATCCTACATCTTTTGGGTTTTTTTTTCTTTTTGTCTAATGCTTTTTTTCATTGTACCATGTGGCTTCTCATATGCTATGTGTATGTATCAGATTTTTCAGACATACAATATGTCAGATATATATCAAATATCTATTTATATACTGTGAGGAATTAACCCGTTTTGGGGAATTAGGGGTGAAAACAGAGAAGATTAGATTGCTCAATACACATATCAAGCTGCTTACCCTGGGGTAACCAGGACGGTCTGAGAATTATGTGAGCAGAGGCAGAGATGTAACTGCGCCACAGCTGTGATTCAGAAGCCCCGAGGAACTGAGGGCATCTTTACAATAAGTCATGGGCACCCAGAGTCAAAATGAAGAGGAAGTTCTGTCATCAGGGAATGCATTTTGGGGCATGGCAGCAAGCAGGTACTATGGAAAATGCTAACAAAGCCGAAGTGAAGAAGCTACCCCAGCCTGCATCCCAGTCATGCTCTATACGCCTTCTCTTGGCTTTTCTGAAAAGGAAGTGCCAATACAATTCTAGGACTTTCTTCTTAATTCATCCTGGAAGCCCCCAAGGCTTGACACAGAATATGTCAGTATGTCTACAGAACTTGCAGTCTGTGTCTGATTATCAAGCAAGAGATGTAAAAACAGTTAAAGCGACCACCAGCCCTAGAAATCACAATGGGGGACAGAACAAACTGATCATGTTTCTACTATTTCTGAACACCACATGGCTCCAGCTAGACTCAGCCTTATTTGTTGGTAAATGCACACACGGGAAATCACTCAGGAATTTGTGCCTTGCTTGTCTACAGTTTGACAGCAAGCATCAAACAGCAGCAATGTCAGCAGTGGGACATCACTTTTATGCCAATTTCAGCTATGCCCTATAAAGTTTAGTCTCAAATCCATAAAGTCACAAAGACCTTTTCCTTCAATAGCATAGCTTAGAAGTAAAAATTAAAATTCCATTTCCTATATCCCCTCCATTCATAAGAAGTAATTAAAGTAGAGTATCTAATATACTCTATGATGCTGGCAAGGGCATTAGTCTTCATTTACCTCAATGGTCTATGCCAAAATATCTCTTTCATTTATTAAAGCCATTTGTGATTGCCACCAACTTTGAGCTGAATGGCATCCCAAGGCCAAATGTGTTCATTCATCCACTTGTTTAAAGAAACAAAAACCACTAGAAAAGCCATCGATTGATTAACCTGTGGTGGTTCCTTACATTTA
The DNA here is from genome assembly GCF_041296265.1 of Equus caballus. Taxonomy (NCBI): domain Eukaryota; kingdom Metazoa; phylum Chordata; class Mammalia; order Perissodactyla; family Equidae; genus Equus; species Equus caballus. The sequence continues at coordinate 15,713,518 of NC_091712.1, read as the reverse complement.
GCATCTTTATCTTCATGTTGAAACAAAATATATAGTAAGCCTCTAGGGAATATACAAAGCTGTGCCAGCAGCCATGGGGTCATTATTCTACAGTTTTAGTCTTATATGAGGATACCCAGAGTTTGGCTACCTCCGGCCATACACCCTCAGGAATCACTGGAGAGCATCAAGCGGGCTGACTTGGGAGTGACAGGAAGTCACCTGCCCAACACCTTAGACCACTTGTCATTGCAGACTAGGAAACAGGAGAGAGGCACTGTGGTAAGAAGTACGCCCAGGGAAAAAGGCTCTTGGTTTTACCTTGTGGGAGGCAAGGAAATGTACACTGATGTTTCTGCTATTTCAAGCCCTTTCATGTATATTATCACACTGATTCCCCACAGCAGCCCTATGAAGTAGATATTATTACCCCGTTTTGCAGATGAAGAGACAAAGGCTCAGAAAGTAATTTGCCCAAAGTTACAAAGCTAGTAAGCTATAGAATTAGGATTTAAACCCAATTCCAGCTTACTCTAGAGTCTTTCTACTCCAACAGTTTTCATATAAACTCAGTAAGATCTCTGAGTCATCGAAAAACATTGGTACACGTGGCGCCAGAGCCCCACAGCTCCAAAATGACAACTCCAAGCACAATGCGAAATTGTGGATTACAAAGTGGAGAAGTATACGTGTTTTTCCAATGTTATCTTGGATAGTTAGAGGAAAAAAATATCATTTTTGGCATATTTCTTTTAGCTCCAAATGGCAGGTTTGGTGCATGATAACCAAAAACACTATTCTAAGATTGGAAGCTAGGAAAGATAGTCCATCAGAATCCTGTACTTTATGGTGGGTCCCTGAATGCTTGATTGAAGCAAAATCCACATGGTAACCCTATAGAAACTGTCTAGTTTCTGAGAACTCTCAAAATGGATCGGATGATGATTTGTTGAAAGTCTTTGTTTATTAAAATCTTCCCTAAGTATTAACCATATAGGAAATCTACCAGATTATATGTCTTAAGAACCGTGGTTGTGCCTAATTTATCTTTAGCATGTGGCTTGGTGTATAATGGGTGCTTATTATGTACTAGGGTTAGGGAAGGAATGTCAGCCAAGGGAAACTTCCCGTTCTGGAGTTAGCGTGCCGTGACCAGCTCGGCTGGTCAGGCCTCTACTTCAGGCTCGCTAGTTAAATAAGATGAGGTCAAGCACACACAGCTCTATTTCACCATGGAAGAGCTTGACAATCTCATAAAAAATATATATTTTTAAAAACATATACTACAAAAAGCAGACATCAAAAAAGCGTGACTGAGATGTAACTGTACAAAGAACTTATGCTTGGGGGATCCCCTCAGCTCACAGTGATTCTGCTTTCTCAGGGAAATGATTCTGAAGCCTAGACCTTTCTCCAGAGAAAGCAGGTATGTCCTTACGATCCGCCCTGGCCTCTTGGCTGTAAGTGCTCAGTGCCGGATTGGACAATCGGGCAACCAAAGCTAAAGCGGGTCAATCAGATTCTTCTCTGCAGAAAATCAGAATCTCAACAACACTTCCTGTGGAGTGGGAGTCCTTACAGCTGAGTAACACTGGTGGTGATCCTCTAGAGAAGAAGTTCCCATTGTCTTGTCACTGAAGCCAGTAGAGCTGCCCTTCTTTCTTTCCTTCTGAATTGTATTTGTTCAGTTCTTCCTGGAGCTCCATGCTATAGCCCATTATCCTTCCGATGAACTCCCCCTCTTGCTTAAGCTACTCAGAGGTGATTTCTATTACTTGCAACCAAAAGAGACTTAAATGATTCAGAACTGAGATGGACTGCTCTAAGAATTGGTGTAGCCAGAACTGAGTTGAAACTGGAAAGAAAAAAAATATGCAAAGGTGGGCATAGAAGGAACATTTTCGAAATACAATAGAGTAAGAAAAGCAACTCAAAGTGGACGAGAGGACCAAGTGACATATGTAAGGTAGCATAGAGACAATTGGAGGTAGACAACTGGGAACAGGAGAAACATGGGATCCATGCCAATATTTGAGAGATGGTCACAGTGATGGAGGAAGCTGGCCAGATATTTGTGTCAAATTTAAGGATAGAATTTTTTGGTCTTTTTTTGGTCTGGGGCTTTATGAAGCAACATTTCATTTCTATAGGTGGAGACCACAGCAACTTGGTGCTGTGGCTTGGCATATCAAAATATTATTGGTTTTGCTATAGGAAAGAACATTTGACAAGGAAAGTCTTGAATAGAACTCTAAATTTGGTAGACTTTGCGGGATGAGCGGCCCTGGTGGCTGTGACTGGGCAGCTGAATGCTGTCTGTGACATGGAACTGCGTGGTGCTCTGACAAGGCCCTGCATGCCAGGGCCCTGAATCTGCAGATCCTCCTGGAGATGGTAGCAGGGACTGCCCAAGGACTGGATGGGGCAGTCATGGTCAAACCCAACACCTCTCTAGGCAGGAGAGGTTGCCTTGAGCCACACACCAGCAAAACTGGGAGAAATGACTTGATTTTTAGTTTTCTTTTAAAAGATGCAGACCAAGCATTTTGTTTGCTGTAGGTGATGGACGGGTCTCACTTGGTGTCAGGACAAGGGAGTGGCACACATGGGAACAGGAACTGAGACTTCACAGCCTATCAGGAATCCAGTTTCTTCACATCATCGGCTGCTGCTGCAGCTTTTATTTTTCTTAATTTTTTTTTGCTGAGGAAGATTAGCCCTGAGCTAACATCTGTGCCAATCTTCCTCCACTTTATATGTGGGTTGCTGCCACAGCACGGCTGATGAGTGGTATAGGTCTGCCCCTAAGATCCAAACCTGCGAACCTGGGCCACCGTAGTGGAGTGTGCTGAACTTAACTACTATGCCATGGGGCTGGCCCGTTTCAGCTTTTAGATTCAGCTCTCTAGTGCCGTCAGCTGAGAGAAGAGTATGAGGCTTTTATTATTTTACTTATTAAACCTCGTGGAAGCAGAGTTAGATATATTTCACTTAAGAAAAATCTAGTTCCAAGGCCCAATTTTTGTTAACCAAGTTAGCATATATCAGCAGCCCAAGAAACCGGAACATAGTGTGGTTCTTTTGCTATATCTGTTCCTATCACTTCTTCTATTCAATAAAGTCTCCAATATGCCCTTTGAACTTTTCCAGTAACTTTCGTAACCTAAGGAGTTGGAATACAGAAGGTAATTTTGAGAGTGATGGCTGAATGTATTCGACCAGTTGGATCTTATTCAATTAAAAGTGATACAGACTATCTCATATAGATATAGATATAGAATATTACTACATTAAAAGCATTTGAAAATGGTTAATGATTATTCTTGAAATGATGAGGCACTATTTTCCTTTCAGGGGGTTTCTACGAATACAATTTTCACTGGGGGCTAAGATTTTGCTCTATAAATGTAAGTGCTAAATAAATTGTATAATGCAAACTGCAGTCCTTCTCTAGTCTGGCCCAAAGGAATTTAATTAACAACTTTTCATTTGCACAAATTTCTACTTTTTATGTTTGTTGGAGTCAGAAGTGGAGTGCAGAAATATCCCCAGAAAGTCTATTCTCTTGGTATTTGCAGCCTGGCAGGAAGCTCTCAAAGTCTCCTCAAAGGGGGTTAGATAAGTTCCATGAAATTTCTGGTGTACTGAAGGGTATTTATCCCAACCCCAAATCTTATTTTTTAAAAACATTCATTTATTTTTAGTCACAAGTTTCACATTGGGCTCTTCCATCAAACACAGAAATGTAGCAATAATTTTGCCTAAGCCTATGAAGAAAATATTAGGCATCATATGAATCATCAGAATCAAGAATAATAATAACTCTTAAGAAACCAGTTCATCTTAATATGACACCTTCCTCCCCATCAGCTTTCCAAAAACATCCCAAGGTATTTGGAGCCTGTCTTCTTTTTTTCTTTATTATTTTTTGTGGCAAAGAAGATTGCCCCTGAGCTAACATCCATGCCAACCTTCCACCATTTTGTATGTGGGATGGCTCCACAAGTGGTGCTAGGTCCACACCTGGGATTTGAACCTACAAACCCCAGGCTGCCTAAGTAGAGTGTGTGAATCCAACCACCAAGCCACCAGGCAGGCCCCAAGCCTGTCTTTTAATACAGTTTATTTGAGAACCAAAATTTTTCTGCGTTTCCTTTGTAAGATTAATTAAAATAGACGTGTCTGTGGAAGCACAGACAAGACTAGAATTTCTTTAATATAAATGATTGTCATGACAACATTTTCTATAATGTCATTATGACATCTTGCTTTATTTTTTTAAATATTAAAAAATAAATAAGGGAAGTATGCTTTTATTGAACAAAATAAATTATATCAGCTCCATTTCTTACCACTAAGAGAAAAGAGTGATAGGCTAAAAATCTCTCGCCTCTTTCTGGTGGGACAAAGATAGCACTAAATAGAAATGACAAATCTGGCATTAATGAAACAGGATTATTAAGAATAATCAATACAGAAAATCAATAATCAATACAGAAAAAAATGCTTTCTGAAGACCAATGTTTGGCAAATCATCGTGAGCAACACAAAATAAGCACTTCTATCAACTCACGTGGGGAATGAGAGCTAAAAATATGAGGAGCATTAATTATGAAATAACGTGTCCATTCTTTCCGAAAATGGACTTCATTCTTCACATTATGACAATTGGAAAAGGCTTAGAGAAGGAAAGACGTAGACCTTCAAGTTTGAATTTTATGTGTCAAGTCAGGGAGAAATTGAAAGAACATTCAAGAAAAGCACAAGGCCCATTTAGTAGAGAATGGGTAAACCATATGGATTCACCTGCTGACTCAACGAGTATTTACATAACTGCCAGCTTCCTGCCAGCATCGAGCTAAGCATACGAAAATGAGGATAGCCCTAAGCCTCAACTAGCTCCCAGTCTAATGGTGGGAAACACACATGCACGGAAAATTACAAAGTAACGCAGAAAACACTAATATGACAGAGGCATAGCTAGGGCCTTAGGGAAGCACAGAGGAGGGGAAGAGTAAACAAGATTATGTTAGAAAGAGGGAACCACACTGCCAAGGTAATTCTGTCTTTCTGGAGTAAGGGGGCGGATTAGGAGAAATGAGACAGTTCGAATCATAAAGGGATTTGTATGTCACACTAAGGACATCAGACTTTATCTAGTAGGCTATGATGAAACACAGAAAGATTTTGGAAAAGAAAGGGTCTTGGTCACATCTCACCTTACAGAGATGGCACTGGCACAGGATGGAAGGATGTCAAGGTGGGCAGCCTTCCTCAAGGCAGGGAAACCAGCTGGGAGACTCTGAAAGCAGTCATATCTGTCCCAGGGTGTTGACGCTGGGGTTGAGCTCATTCTGGCAACCCAAGGATGGGATTGCTGCAGACAGGTACCATCAGTATTGAAAGGTTGAATAGAGGAAGTATTACATGAGCGACAGACAGTCACCCAAGGCCAACCACGGTCAAAAAATATTAAATGGAAAATTGCAGAACTAAACAATGCATATGTTTTAATTGTACACCATTGAGCAGTATGATGAAATCTTGTGCAGTCCTGCTTTGTCCCACCCAGGACGTAAATCATCCCTTTGTCCAGGGCTTCCGCTCTGTATACGCTACTGCCTTTTTAGTCACTTAGTGGTCGTCTGGGTTATTAGATTGTCTTGGTAATACAGTGCTTGCAGCCAAGCAACCCTTATTTTACTTAACAATGGCCCCAAAGTGCAAGAGTAGTGATGCTGGCAATTCAGATACGCCAAAGAGAAGCTGTAGAGGGTTTCCTTTAAGTGAAAAGGTAACAGCCAGCCCTGATGCTCTGGTGGTTAAAGTTTGGAGTTCTCACCACTTTGGCGGCCCAGGTTCGTTTTCCGGTCATGGAAACACACCACCTATCTGTCAGTTGCCATGATGCAGCAGTGCCTCACATAGAAGAACTGGGGCTTACAACTAGGATATGCAACTATGTACTGAGGCTTTGGGGAGGGAAAAAAAGAGAGAGAGACAGAGAGGAAGATTGGTGACAGATGTTAGCTCAGGGCGAATACTCCCCTGAAAAAAACAAAGTAAAAAGACATAAGTTCTTCACTTAATAAAGAAAGCAAAAATCATATGCTGAGGTTGCTGAGATCTATGATAACTTTTATTACAGTATATTGTTACAATTGTTGTATTTTATTATTAGTTATTATTAATTGCTTACTGTGCTTAATTTATAAATTAAACTTTATCATAGGTATGCCTGTATAGGAAATCATAGCATATAAAGGGTTTGATGCTATCCATTGTTTCAGGCATCCCCTGGGGGTCTTGGAATGCATCCCCCACGGATAAGAGGGAGCCACTGTAAAGTCAACAGTATAAAACACTATGGAGAAGCCAGGGCGGGATCCTAGAAATCACGTGGCCTCACTTCTTGGGAAGAAACAAAAACCAAGAGATGTTAAGCCACCTGCCAGCAATCACATAGCTAGTAGGAGAGATCCAAGACTAGAATGCAGACGCCCAGCTCCCTGCTCTGCTGTTTCCGCTCTGTGGTTTCCCCTCGGTTTCATTGAGCCCAGGTTTCACCAAGGGAAGAAGTGGGAGATGAGGCTTAGAAAGATAACTCAGGGCTATGCTGAAAAGATGTTAAATAGCGGGGGTTTAAACATTGTTCTGAGGAATGGGACTCATTAAAGAGTTTTGAGTAGGAGAGGCTTTATAATCAGAGGTATTTCAGGAAATTTTATGTGGTCGTTGTCAGGGGGATTGTCAGTATTTTGTTCAGATCACTCATAGATTAAGCAATTATGAAATAATTGCTCTTCCCAATAATTGTGAGTTTGGGTGAATAAAACTCATTAATTACATCAGAAATTAATAGCCAACAAATAAGTGAAATCTCAATTATAAATTAAATGATCTTAGGTCCACTGTACCACCTAAAAAATATCTAGAAATATAATGAAAAGTCCCGTGGTATATGGAAGCAGCCCAGACCTCAGGTCCAGCCCTGGTGTCGCCTGAGTATACTACAGCCCACCCATAACACTTCCATAACTCTATTAAGACCGATGATCAGTCCCATATGGAGATGCATTATCTTATGTGACTCCTTCCTTTCCCTTTTTTTCTTTACATATACATCTGTTAGAAAAATGAATAAAAATTATTCCTGTACCTTCGGAAGAATGCCTTAGGAGAAACACCCTTCCCACCAGGCAGGCTGTCTCTGAGGGAGTCGCCATGGCAGGAGCTGGTTGCACTCAGGCCAGCTGCAGCCACTGGTGAGCTCTGTCAGGACCTGCTGAAAGGCACGAGAGCCCCAGCAACTTCGTCCTCTCTCTGCACAGAGCTTCACAGTTTTGACTTTCTCAAAAGCCTAGGTAATGGTCTGCCTCTAGGTGACGGTACACTGGTGGGTAGAAATTGACCTGACACTACCGAAACCCCAAGGTCCCATGGTCCCCAAAGCCTGATTAGGTGGTTCATTGCAAGACTAACATCAAGTGATGGAACACAGGAAAATGTCACAAATAGCGCTTGAAATTGATTTTAAGGTCACAGCAACCTGCACTCGTGACCCTGACTTTTAACCTCCTCACATCTCGCCTTCCAACTCTGCTGTTATTATGATTGTGCACACTCTGAGCAGAAAAGACGGCTCCACTTTACATGTGCCCAGGCAGCATACTACAGTGGGACGGTTGCTGGGCAACAGCAGCCAGAACAATTTGTTTGGGGAGCATTTTGAGAATGATTCCACTTGCAGGGTTGGGGTGGGTTGGTCGTGTGTCATTTTTTTCGTTTTTTTTTTTTTCCTGTGGTACCTATTCCTGGATGTTGTAAATATTCATCTAAATTTTGCATATATGAAGGGAAAACGTTATTTAAATGAGTTTGGGAGCGTAATTTGCTTGGGTGCATCACTACACTCCTTTATGTTTTGCAGGCAGTCTGCTGCAGAAGGAGAAAAAGTGATTTTGTGACCATCATTGACAAAGATGACAATGCTCTGCTGGCTTCTTTCAGTTCCCTAGAACAATGGAGCAGACAAGGATGCAGCTTAGCAAAGGCATTTAGAAAATTGTTGGTAAATGGTGAGGAAACAAAAGCCCCAGCTAAGTCATCAGACACATTTCCTCTCTAATGTGGTTGCAGTTACTCTCCTGGCCTCCTCTAGCCCCCACTCAGAGAGGAAAACTTCCTCTTCCTCTCCTTTAGTGATATCAACACATTGAAATACATCACTTGGCTACACCCAGGAGAGCTGACTTTGAAAGGTAATGGGAAGACACATTTCCTTTCGAAAGGAATCTGGCAGCGTTTAAGGATTTGCAGCGCACCAATTTCAGATGAGTCAGTCGGGGAGGAATTACAAATACTCAAGAAAATCATCGGTGTCAATATTGCCCACACCCCTGAAAGATTAGAATGTACACACACCCACGCACCCCCCGGAGATGTGTTTATCTCACAATTCGCAAATGGTAAAAAGACCTTTTCTGAAATTTTTCTTAAGGATATGGGGAGCCAGCATTAAAACTGCGATTCTCCCAAATGCTTTCCCATATGCCTTAAATACTCCCATTAAAGTCAATTTCCTCAGTCCACACGCATTCTCTGTGTCTTAGTGACCAGCTCCCTACCATTCTAAAGACATCTCTTCCTGAGGCTGCTGTGTGCTCTCGTGACTCCGACTCGGTCAGGAGCCTCTGGCACCATATGGCAGAATTTGAGGCTCTGTTGCCAGCCAAACACAACAGTTGTTTGTAAGGCACAGTCAGTTATGGAGCATCTCTTCACCCTCAGGGAGATGTCTATGGATTTAAAATATGCCTCTGGGCCATCTGACAATATGGACCCCAAAGCTGCTGGGCTTCCAGTCCAAATTGTGTTCAAGTAGATATGCCATCTAAAGAGTACCGTCCGTGGTCCATAATCCCAGACCCTCAGGCTAATTTTGTAGGCTCTCTTGCACAAAGTCAGCCTTTAGCGAGAATCTGGTAAAACTCTTCTTATGTGCCCGTTTTCCTTAGGAACGTGAGTTAATTACGCAATTTCATGTTGGGATGAGACCTCTTAAATATCCAGGATTAAAACTGGAGTGGAAGGGGAAACAGGAAGGAGGGTGGAGAAGTATAGGACAAGGAATTCAAAAATGAACTCATTTTTTACCTTTCACGGTCAGAGCTGATGCTCGGTTCAACAGTAGGTTGCTCAAAAGTTTGTCTGGACACACACTTCAGGATGGCCCCGGAGCCTCACACCTTCCATGCTCCTGTCAAACAGCCTCGTTATTGAGAACCTGTCATGTGCGAGGCACTCTCATAGGTCTCACACAAGCTATTGAGAGCATAAAACGCAGACTCCTTCCTCAAGATTGCACCACGCAGGCCTTCTCTGGGCTTAGGGGGAGAGAAGGTTACCTCAGGCAGTGGTACCTGCGCTCACAGACACTGCGAGAGCACCACCCCCGCCTCCATGATGAGAAAAGTCCCTTCAGCCTGGAGAGAACATCTGACTACACCGAAAACATGCAGCCTTATTTGCTTTTGCTTTCCTCTGAAAAATGGCCTATGTCTCCTCCTTCAAAGTTTACATCCAGGAGCAATCCTCTTCTTCTGCTACACCTCTAAGCAAAGAACATATGTCACAAATGCCGCAGCCACATTTAGACGTTGTCTGCTGTTCAGCTTCACTGAGCCTGCCGCCAAGCTACCTTTTACATGGCAATTACTCATGAAATCTGAACACTCCTGCAAATTAGTGTTAGGTTGCTTTCATTTCCCAATTAACTGCCCACCTGCTATTATAAGATTCAAGTTAGTCATAGTCAGCCTTTTGGAAGAAAATAAAAAAAGTACCCAACTTCTTCATCCAGAGAATAATTAATGTGTGAAATGGTCCACCAAAGGCAACAATGAAACATGAAACTGTGAGTATATTCAAAGAAGAGCCAGACAAGGAAGAAAAAATTCCATGATACAAACATTAGACAGACAGGTGGATGGGTTTGGATAGACCATATGGCCTCCTTCTGTCTTGAAATGCACTGTGAGATTATATTTTGCAAAATCCCTTCAAGAACCAAGTTGATTTTTAAACAGTAAATTATGGCAAAGAAAATGCTTGTGACACCTTAGCTATGTCCATTATTTCAATGTCAATTTTGTATTTCTGGGGATATGTTTTCAACATTGAGCTAACACACTTGTCGTACAGTAAATGAGGTGGGAGAGGGTAAAATGGAAAGACAGGGAAGAAAAATTTAGTCTTATTTTCTTTTCTCAAGAGAAATAGATATGTACTTTCCAAACTCATAGCAGAGAAGAACTTTGGTACCCCACTGCAGCCTGTGGAAACAACCACGGTGAAACGAATCCAATGTATCGAGCTGAACGGCAGACATGAATTGCACCAGATAATGAAAAACAGTGTCATTTCTGGAAAACATTAGAGAATATTTCTCTCCCCCTCAGGAAGGCAGAGCATATGATTCCCATTCTCACGTTATGACAGAAACGCTGTGTGCACTGTATGTTGAGGCTTGCTGCCTGAAATTCCAAGAGACCATACATGATGGGGAGCTACAAACACGCTTCTTCAAGCCAGTCTAATTGACACCCTGGTTGACAAGATAACACAGTTTTGACAGCAATTCCACACTCACAGAGTTTCTCTTCGAATTTTCGAAAAGTAATTCTTGCCAACAAGTTGGGATACAAGAAATTCATAGCCTTTCAGAGGAACTTAGTCTAAGCCTTTGAAACACAACCCATCTTTGGTGACATCACACCAGCCTAGGAACAACAGTGTCACACTAATTGGACAAAATGGTATTTCTCTGTCTCTACTCTCCTCTGACCACCCCCAGCTGCAGAATGGCCTGCCTCCTCAAATCCTACCGTTCCCTCCTAGGGGACTCTAGAGGTTATTTCCTGGGTGCCTCAGCCCTCTCAGGTACTATGTGGCACTGGACATTATCCTTTATTCTGGCTTTTTGCTGAGATGTCATCAGTTGCCACAATCCCAAAAGTTGCCAGTGCCACAGTGATGCCAGTGGGATTAATCCTTCCACCAGTGCCTGAGGGCACAGCTGCCACCATGATACTTCTGAGATGGTACCAAAGACTCTAATGGTCAACAGAAATGCATCTAACTGAAGGCACCTGCAACGTGCAGCTACAGTGCTAGAGCAGTCACAGCAAAGGCTCCTCTGCCAGGGCTGTTTCATGTCCCAAGAATAAGCTTACAGGGAGAAAGTGCCCTCCGTCTACACTGATGATGTGCTATCGTGTAGGCCACAAGGCTGCACCTCCTGGCGTGTGTTACAGGGCTCCTGGGAAACAGTTATTACCTTTGTCATTCAACTCTTTATTGTAGCTTCCTCTTCCTAAGTCTGCTGTTTGAGCCCTTAGGGGTTTGGGTGAATGAAATTAGAGTGATAGATATGATAGTACCCTAGTTCTTCCATGGGCCTCAATACATACTTTCCTCAGGCTGAGAATCTGCCCAGGAGGATTCCTGCCTATCATGCCACCAGATGCCTAGCAGAGTCACATCAAGAGCTCATGGGACACAGTCACCCATAGGGCCAAATTGGCGCCCCATGTCACAGCTTTAAGACTTGAACAGAATAGTATTTTTATATTCCCTTGATTTCAGGTTTATATAAACCAATACCAAATCTGGAATGAGAAATTTTAGTAGGTGTTTAGATGGTCATTCTGCAAATAAAAATAGAATTCATGAATCTATAAAGTGGGATTATTTCACTCTTTTCTCTATTCTCATCTCGTGCATGACACTATGGGAGAGTACTGGGAGGTGACTCATTTCTCCCGAGCTTCAGAAAATCACATTGTCTTCAACAGAGACAAAACCAAGTAAAATAATACTAAAAATAAGAGAAAGAAAGGAGTTACTCAGATAGTCTTTTCAATCTTTTGTCTACTTTGCCCCCAAAGCTAGTTTGGACTATAGCTACATAACATCAGGCCAAACTATTGGCCAGCAAAAAATTACATCATTTAAGCAATCATTTTAGCTATATAAGGCCAAGCAATTGGTTGGACCTACTTTTTTCCCCACTAAAATGACTGATTCATAGATTTTCTTGGTTGGTTGGCATTTGATAAACACATACTAATGCAGACACCAGAAGGATGTCATTACCAACCTCGATTTTAAAATATCCTCTTTCTTTTCTAATGTATCAAATACAATAAAAATAATTTTGTAGGCACTGTGATATGTTTTCTTAGTTTGTTTAATCATGCATTCCATATGGCTCAAGAAATAGAAAGCATGTTTAGGAAGAATATGATATTCTTCTAAGTTTATAAAGAAAGTTCTTCTAAACTTATTAAAAAAAGTTCAAATCTGGGTAAAAGACAAGGCTTTTAAACTATTTCCCATTATGAAAATGCTAACAGTACAAACCTCCTTGTTTTATTTTATATCTTAGAGTTACTGAATCTACCCAAGATGATTGCAATCAATATTTGTTAGAACACCAACAGAAGAAAGCCATCTTTCAGAACTTGAAAACTGAAAAAGGGTGCTGTTGCCTCCCCCCAAAACACAACCTATAATGTTATGTATCTGGGTTCATCCTGAGGTTAGAAATCTGCCAGTTTCGGAGGGAGATAAGCAACTGCTCCAAAGTATTTACAGACTTTTCAACATTTCCTTGTATTACTTTACAAGACAAATACAATCAACTGATACACACCCAGAAAGAATATCAATGTATTGCTTTTTCAGTTTCTTGTGAATTCTAGGCCATTAAAGATGTAATTAAAACACTTCCATGCAAAGAAAGCCCAAACTGAGGCAGCTTCAATCCACAGCGGCCTGTCTCCTCAGAACCTGTAATTCCTCTGTTTAGCTCAGTGCATTAAACAACAGTTGCCTGTTATTTGGGGACCCTACTGTTCGTTGTATGTACAAAGCAGCACCTGTGTTCAACAATACCCGGTTTTACAGAACGGCAGCTCTTCCTGCACTACAAAAAGATGACAGATCAGCACTTCACCACCTTGGTGTCGTCTCAGGCTGGAGGATTCCAATGATTGTAACACAGAAAACTCACACGTTTTTATAAACTACCTCAAGAGATAACAATAATTTTAATTCTCTTGGCATTCTAACTCATGAGCCTAAAAGATAAGCTTTTAGAAAACAGAGAGAGTTGAGGATAGTACAATCCTGATAATAAAGTGTGGCAATTCCCAAAAGACTGGGAATCCTTGAGATAAGTCATCTATCAAAAAGTAGCAGCTTTATCTGGGAGGCCTGCACCAAATTTGAGTGGTCCCTAAAATTTTCCATCATTTCTGATTTACCCTGATATTTGGGCTACACTGGGTTAGGGAGCGTAGCTTAACAGTCTCTGCTAGGTGTCTGTTGAAGAACAGAGGTTGTGGTGAAGGATTTCACATAAAGAGATCCCTCTGCGTGCATCCTGATAGCATGAAGGGGTTGGAGGATGAGAAATTATACTGAAACACAAGCATTTGCGTTCATCCACTCCCCTGAAAACATTCAAAGCACCAACTAGCGCACTCTCTTCGTGCTAAAAACTGTGAAAGACACTTGAGATGGGAAGCCTTCAAATGTGCATTACAATCATGGGCTGGCACATATCCATTATTGGTTGAATCTTTCATTTCTCAGCTACTCTCTGATGCCTAAGTGTGAAAAAGTCAGTATGCCTGAATTGAATTTTTAGATTGCTTTACGTCAATACACATTTGTTTGTTTTCAAAATCAACAACAAATGCAACACTAAATACTTTCGGCTGCTCAGTTGTGCAGCCTTGCCTACTGCCTTGTGCTGAAACACGGTTCACTCTCCTGTGCACAGGCGGCTTCCAGATCAGCCAATGGTGCCTGTCGAACTCCAGTTCAATGAAGTGAATTAAATGATAAAACAAACCTGCCCTCCAGTTACTTACCATTTTCCCTATAGAAAATAAACATCGGTGTTTGTACGTGCGTGTGCGTGTGTGTGTGTGTGTGTGTAACCACAGAAAAATGTTTCCCCATAGCTCAGAAATAGATGCTGAGACGGTCATGAAGGGGGATGGATGCAAAGGCAGTGTACCCAGTTTTGTCCAGGGCTATCAGATCAAACTGGAACCCAACATTTAGGTCTGATTTTGAAGTGAAGTTGCAGTGTGTACTGTCCACAAGCTGGAGAAAGTTCTAATCCCTCTGAACAAGCAGGCATGTGGGAAAAGGCGGACTGGAGTGAATATCAGAAATTTTCTTTCCAATTAGTTCCACAAATCCTGTGGATATAGCCTACAGTTAAAAAACAACCCTACAAATATGCAAATGTAAAAAAAATCCATAACTTAATGAAGACAAAACCCGTCCTGATTTCTGGAAAGAATCTCTTCCTATCCAAACAGTGAAAGAAATACCAGCTGTTCTTCCCGAGTGAGGGAGAGATGGCGGAGAGCAGGGGCACCACCCGCCGGGGCCCCTCCCTCCCTGCTCTTGTGTTCTGGGAAAGAGATCAGGTTGAGAATCTTCAGCATATTAACTTGGAGTTTCAAGGATGTCCATTCACTCACTCACTTATCATTCATGTCGGTGTCCCAATCCAATGTACACATCCGGATAGATGCGGAGAGGGCTGATGGCCACTCTGAGTTTATTATAACCAGCGTTTCAATATATACATAGCTTACAGCTGTTAAACATACACAGGTGTTCTGGATGAAGTAATTAGCGAATGCCAAGAATTCTTAGTGATTTCTCAAGGAGCCCTCCCTTGGCCTCTGTTTTGATATTATCATGTTGTTGCTGTGCTCCTATATTTTTATCTCAGAGCAGGCAAGGTCTCTTAGGCAACGGTCCCTCTTGCTCCCGATATCGGTATCGTTTCTCCATCTGTGCCCCCGGGCGGCCGCCGCCTGGCTTAGGTTGCCCCCCCAGGGGGTCTTACCTGTCATTGGCTAACCGGCCTTCTCACCTCTGGGTCACAGTTTGTTGGCAAGCTTTTTCCAGTGATTATTAACCCTTCCTGTGTCAGGGGCGGCTACAATTCATTCAACTGTGGATTAGTTCTTTCTATATACGTCTAAGGATCCCTCCTAAGTGCCTCCAGCACCACAAATATGAGCGGGGAAAGACTGAAGAACTGGACAGCATTTTCTTAAACTGAAGTCAGGGAAAGTTACTGCCTATGCGTAGTCGAAGAGAGAAAAAGAAAGAAACTCAAAGCAGAAAGGGCACTGTATTCCGATTTCCTAGAATTCCTCTACAGCTGGAAAAAGCCGACCTGCAAGGTCGAAACCCTAATGTTTGACCATGGACTTGGTCACAGGACAAGTGGCAGGAAGGTGAGTAGTTACCTAATGTAAGTGTTTCCTGTGGCCTGGCTGTCATTGATTCCACTCTGAGACAACTTGACCTGACATAGGCTTCCTCTAAGGACACCCCACTTCTGGGACACCTAATCTTATCACACTCACACCTCCTGATTTCCCCTGTGTTCAGTATTGTGCACAAACATTTAAATTCTACGTGGAAAGACTATACAGATGTCATGTTAGATAATCTGCACTTATCAACTTTATTATTAGCTTCAATTTATGTTATAAATCTTTTACCTGACCAGGTAAGTCTCTCCACCTGGGAGGCAGATGCCTCTTTAGTCATAGGTCATCACAGTCTGAGAGAATCTGACCACCTTCTTTTCTGATATTACTTTCTCTGTGGTCTCTAGTCCTGGACCCTGAAGATACAAAACC
This sequence comes from Equus caballus, assembly GCF_041296265.1. NCBI lineage: Eukaryota > Metazoa > Chordata > Mammalia > Perissodactyla > Equidae > Equus > Equus caballus. The sequence continues at coordinate 15,697,793 of NC_091712.1, read as the reverse complement.
TCCTGGTGAGACACAGGTAACTGAGAAGAGGCTGGTGTGCAAATGACGGTGGAGCAACCACCGGGGCAGGTTCAGGATGGGGAGGAGGTGGACGAGGGGCTTGGGTAGTGCATTAGTTTCCTATAACAAGTTACCAAAAACCGAGTAGCTTAAAACGACAGAACTTATTGTCTGACAGTTGGGAAGTCGGAAGTCCAAAGTCAAGGTGTCTTCAGGGTTGGTTCTTTCTGGAAGCTCTGAGGACCCATCTACTCCATGCTTGTCTCCTGGCTCCTGGTGGCTCCTGGTGGTCCCCGGCAATCTCTGGTGTCCCTTGGCTTCTAGCTGTATCACAGCAATCTCTGTCTCTGTAGCCACATGGCTTTCCTCTCTGAGTATCTCTGTATATCTTCTTCCCTTCTTATAAAGCCATCAGCCATGTTGAATTAAGGGCCAGCCCTGCTCTCCAGTATGATCTCATCTCAACTAATTACATCTGCAGAGACCCTATTTCCAAACAGGGTCACATTCAAGGTATCAGAAATAGGACTTGAATCTTTTTGGAACACACAATTCATCCCACAACAGGTAGCAGATTGTGGTAAAGGATCTCTGTGTACTAATATTAGGTATAATTTTAATATTAGTCAGAGGCTGCACAAGAGAACTGGGGAAAGACATAGGAGAGATAGAAAAAGCGGAGAAGCTGGGACCCCTAGAAGGAGGCCACTGTGGCAGTCCCGGGAGAGGAGGTGTGATTGAAGCAGTGGACCAGCATGGGGATGCAGAGGAGAGGCTGTTCTGGCCACAGCTCCACTCCTGTTTGCCAGCTCTGCTGAAAGGACATTCCACACAGAGCCACTGTCGATGGTTTGGGTCTAACAGTCTGCTCATCTCACTTCCAAAGTATGAAGTTTGGATGTCCTCAGCTCTCCTCTCAGATATACAGTCCCACAGGATCACAAGGACACGTGGAACCTACACTTGGCTGCATGTTTATAAAATAGTAGCTAAAAAGATGCAGACTAAATAACGGGAATATTTCCAACCAATTTGACCTGTTAACAACCTTAGGGCCCCAAAAACCTCAGGGCAGAGGGGTCCTTCAGAGTCCTTCCCAAACCACGTGACCCTGATTGGGAAGAGGTGTGTTTGTGTCTCCTTAGGGCTACCCTGGGATGGAGGAAGGCACCGGAAGTGAGGAAGTCGATCCCATCTGGGAACCCTTCTGTGTGGACCTGAGAGAGCAGTTACAGCGGCTGATGGGTCCCAGTCCGGAGGCGGCCTTGGCTCTCACAGCAGGAAAGAGGAAAGGGGTCCAGGGAGGGCCTCGGCGGGGGGAGTTTCACTGGAGACTGGAGGAGCTACAGCGGGCGCAGAGGCGACGGGCTGCACACAGATCTAGCAGGGCTGAGGAGAAGGGCCCGGCGAGCGAGTGGGTGACTCACAGGAACTCCTGTCTCCTCTCTTATTGTCTGGTACCACATGCCATTCAGCATATGCTTTTCATCAATTTGCGTGGATAGAAACCACCAAAGAAAGACGTTTTTTAAATGTTAGGAAATTACCCAAGAAGGGAAAGCTTCTAGAACTTGTCAGTGGTGACTATCATTTTAACATCATGCTGGGGTTCAATTGGTGGGGACAGGGGTGACACTAACATCCTTATTTGATGTGGGGAGACCAACAGGGCCAAAGAGTGAGCCTAAGAACTGGGACACCTTACCTTTTCTATGAATAGTTTCCCATAGATTCATCCTGCTCCCTCCTGCCTCTTGCCACCAACCAGAGATGGAATCTTCCATTTGTCTCTCATCATAAAGCTCATCACTTTTTTTTTTTAAGTGTGTTAAATTTGACTCAGGTAATAGAATTCTGCAGGCTGCTGACTTGTGAGAAAAGTAAGACAGCTGTTTTCATGTGTTAAAAAGAACTTGGATCGACAGTTAACATAATCTACTGTGAACATTTTTCCCCACTGAGGGCAGATAAGTATGTTTGGTTTGAGCCGTTAAATCTCTACATTTGCACATATGCATTGATATGCAATGAGCTGCAGAGAGCTAATTGTCCACAGAATAGTGTGACAGCTCACGTTCAGTATGGACACTCTTTCCCGGAGTCAATCACTTTCAAAAAGAAAAATAAATCTTAATTTTTCCTCTCAGCCAACAAGGACAACTCCTGTGTTCTTTTGACAAGATGTGGACAGACTCCGTCCACGAGGGCTCATATTAAGACTGAGCAGAAGTCAACGCACATTTTCACCAGTGAGCGCAACTGTGACCCAGTAGTGTGGAGATCCAGAAGCTGAGGACTTCCTCCCACCAGGGGAGAAGGGGAAGCCGTCAGAATGTGAAGCAGGCCCGTCAGAGGGCTGGCAAAAGGCAGGAAATGCTGGGCGTGCTCTCTGAATTTTCAAAATGCCCAAGAAGAGGGAAAAGCCAGAAAAAATCAGCATAAGCTCAAGCTAAAATTGGGAAGATTTGTGCTCGACAAAGGGAAGAAGGCCTGTGATCAGGGATATAGCAAACCCTGGAACGGCACGCTGCAGGGGAATGGCTCACCCATTCCACCGTGTCCGTGACATCGGATCTGGAGCGCTTGCTGTCTACCTTGCTCTGGCGAGCTTTTCTTGTACCTTTTAAAATATATGTGATAAATAAATAAATACTATAATGATGTGCTAAAGTAAGGGCCAGTCTTCCTCAGCAAAAAGAGAAGGATTGGTGGCAGATGTTAGCTCAGGGCTAATCTTCCTCAAAAGAAAAAAAAAGTAAATTATAACTAACAAATGAATAAAATAGGTAAGTAAAACATAAATACTAATTATCCAAATTTTAAACCTTACAAAGAAAGCTGAAGGTTCCCTAGAGCACAGCCTCCCCAACTACACCCAATTTCAAAAATGCACAACACACTAGTCAATTTGCTCTGTACTTTTCCAGACCTTTTTCCTAAACACACACACACCCCACCAGTGTGTATGTATATCTGGTGGGTAGCATTCTATTCATATATGATAGATACTCTCCTACTATACATATTATTCTGTATTTATTCTTCATTCCAAAAGTATACATCTTGCTTATCTTCCCATGTCAGCATATATTGATGCACCTTTTGCAAGGTATTGCATAATATGGATCCAAAAAGTTTATTCCACTATTCCCTCATTGTAGATACTTAAGCTGTTTTTAGTTTTTTCTATTACAGACAAGGCTGAAAGTATCAACTTATAGCTGCCATGCGTTAGAGAACCCACTCCCTCCCACGCTTGCCAATACTTGATATTATCACTGGGCTCTGTAAGGACAAGGCAGACAGCCTCTCTGCCCTGGGTGATTTGGACATTCATTTATTGAAAGGAGAAGAACAGAAAAGAAGATCTCTCAAGGTCCACGCGACTCCTTGATCCAATGACATAAGATAAGAGGATTCTACGTGCCGTTTTAGAGAAACGTCACCTGGAATGGGCATATTTTTAGGAAATACGTTCTCACTTTGACTTGGATACACATACTCAGTAGAGGGGATAAAACTGGCTGTGGGATGAGAAGCCTCCTTCAAAATTTGTTGGTGAAGGTACCTCTTTCCAGGTTTTTTTCTTAGTACAAATCTGGGTGCCACGGGAAATATTGGTTATTTTAAGGCCTTTTCCCATGGACTCCCAATCACAGGGTGGGCTTGGCCAACTGCTAGGCTCTGAGGTTAGACAGAGATAAAGGAGACACTGGCTGTCCCTTCACGGTGTGCACAGACAGAATCCATTACCTTCCAACAAAAACCACAAAGACAGACGTGGGGGAGTCCATCTTGCTGTGGTGAAACAGCACTGTTTGGACAGTGTTCTGAGTGCAATTGTCACTGTTAAATTCCCGATTTTTTCTTACCACTGACATTGGCAAGTGCTTCACCCCCAAACACATCCTTTTCCTCATTCATGGTGCCCGATACACTGGATTCCACACTGGTCGCCATTTCAGAGCTGCTGTTTGAGGGCAGCCTGGGGAACCAACAGCTGCTGGAGCAGGGGGTCCCTCCAGCCCTGAGAATAATGTAATAATTGAAAACAGAGAGGCTACGTTTAGTCGTGACCCAGAGGAAAACAGATGTTTGCATAAAGTGACCAATGACCCTAGGTCATGGCCCTCCTTTAAACTTTAAACTAGCCTTAAGTAAGATATCCATTTTTTAAACTTTGAAAATCAAAAGAAAACCAACTACCCCTTGTTGTAAGGATGAATCACGGGCACTGACTTCATAAATGAGCATATTACCTAAAGTGGTACTCAGGTACCAATTCAATTAAAGTCACAAGTGGTAAAATCTGGATATGCTACAGACAGAGCAATTTATCTACAGATGTTCGCGTTTTGCCGAAAACAGAATAGAGCCCCTTCCATAGATGCTCTTCCTACTTTTCTAAAGATTAATTGCTTCATCTAGTAGGCATTCGTTATCCTTCTCCCCCATCCAGATAAGAAGGACAATCGAGGGGTGAGCAGTTCACTCGGATCTCCAGGGGCAGCTGGTGAACTGAATGAGAGACAGAGCTGTCTGCATAAAGGAGACATATCCAGCCAGCATCACAATGGCCACCATTGTTTCCTCTGCCCACTAGGAGCTCATTGTGGATGGATGGGCCTTCCTCCAGGGTCCATAATGAACTCTGGGCAGGTGGAGGTAAAATAAGCCTTGGAGGGAACCCACTGCTGCCAAACTCTCAGAGGCTTGTATCTGCCAATTGGGATGATACCCATCATAAATTGGAATTGCCCATTATGACGGTCCACCCTTGCCAAAGGAAACTGGCTACAAATCAGCAACTCCTGGCAGGGATAACTTTGAAAAATTGACCTAGGATCCAAACTTGGATTGAAAAATGCTCATAATCTTTGACCCTGTAATTCTTCTACTAGGCGTTATTCTAAGGAAATGATCTATTTCGCTACACACAAACACATACACAAACATAAAGATAAATAAATATAACAACATTCTTCATTGAGAGCTACATATACTAAGTAAAAATTGGAAACTCTAAGTGGCAAACAATGGAGTATTGGTATTATTAATTTTTGAATATCCATGAAGTATTAATCTGTTCAGTCTTCAAAAATCACATTTCTAAAACATAGTTAATGTTATGGTAAATACTCAAGATAAAAAAATAAGTGGAAAAAGGAGGGCGTATAATTGTATATTTAATATGATGTCAATGTAGTTACTTTGTGTCTATAGATGTGCATTTCTGCCAGCCCCCCAAAATATTTAAAGGTGGTAGGATTATGAATCATTCTATTAAAATGTTCTTTATATTCTTCAATACTTTCCATATCTTCAATGAACATATATTACAGTTAGAAATAAATATGCATTTAGAAAGATTTTAGTCATACAGATGAAGATTTGCTTTTATCACTCACTATCTCCTGAAGACATTTATACAACTCCTAACTATTATTTTAAAAAGTGAAAACCCTAATTATCTTGAACTAGCCTAAGCCTTTCATGACTCTATCTAAGGATACTTCTAGATCTATGGAATTTAAAATTTCAGTTTATTAATCCTTTAATGCTATCTTTGAAATATTTAGCAGTTTCAAATACCTCTCTCCGTAGAAAGCCAGCAGTTAACACAATCTGGTCCCCCAGGTTCAGATACTAAGGGCAGCAGTCTCCATGAGTCAGTTTTCAAATGTTTTACTTATGTCCACTTATTTGTATTTCTCACAAAAATGCCTGCAAAGCCAGCAAGAGGAACAGCTTAGAGCATGAGGAGTTGCTTTAATGTTACACAAAATTGGGGGGAATTAATCTGCAGATTTTTGTAAATGTACCCATGGACCATCGATTACATTTACAACTATTGCTTGCTGTTCAATTTAATGAATTAATACATATTTAAAAACTGCTTCTCTCATGTGCCACATTAAGTAATTAATTGATTGATTGATTAATTAATATGTAAATTCCAAGCCAACACAGAAAGAAAATGGTGAAAAAAATTCTTGTAATTTCTGAAGGAAAAAGCAAAGTTTCCAAATATATTACTCAAATGTTCTCTGGGTTTTTTCCTTCTAGTTTTTACCCCTCAGATATCAGCATTGAGTTCAATACTGTGCTCAGGAGAAAGCATCTCCTTTGTCGGGAACAAAGCGACACTGAGTAGAGGTGGGGAGGACGACAAGCGTTTCCTACAGGGTCCCAGTTCTCTTCCTCCTTCCGGTCATTGGTACCTCTGGCTCTGTTTACTTCAGGCTTCTACAGCCTTTACCATCTCTTTCCAAAATCCAAACACTAGCCAAACTCTGCTTTCAGAAAAAACGATAACAGACAAACAAAACCCTGAAACAAACTCACTTTAAGTGCAATAGAGGAGGCACAGTTAAAGTCAAGAATCAACCAATGAGGAGGAACAGTTTTGAGAAAAGCAGAGAAGAGTAGAGGGGGGTCAGGAGAGAAGGGTAGGTGAAGGCAGGTAGGCTTCCCAGGGGGACCCCAGAGAGTCGTGAAGATGGAGGTGCTTGGGCTTTGATGCCAGAGAGCCCTGGTTTGAATCCCTTGGGACCTTGGACAAATTAAACTGAGCCTCTGTTTACCCATCTGTAAAATGGGAAGATTGAGTAGGATTCTGGACCAAAGACAGGGCCTAACGCATAACTAAGTGCTGAAAATGGCTAATATCAGGGCTGGCCCCATGGCCTAGTGGTTAAGTTTTGCACGCTCCACTTCCATGGCCAGGGGTCAAGTTCCCAGGTACAAACATACAACACTCGGTGGTGGCCACGCCGTGGCAGTGTCCCACATACAAAATAGTGGAAGATTGGCACAGATATCAGCTCAGTGCGAATCTTCCTCAAGCAAAAAGAGGAAGATTGGCAACAGATGTTAGCTCAGGGCAAATCTTCCTCAGCAAAAACAAGGTTAATGTCATGATGACAGTAATTATGGTTATATTTGGAATAATAGAGGGGAAAAAGAGGACTTTTCTCCATTCCACTTTCCTGATGAAGACAGCGAATTCCAAACCCCAGGCTGCTACTATCAAAGTTATGAGAAAAATAAATATTTTTCTGTCTGCAAATAATCCTTTCTTGCCACAAGAAAACTACATCTATTTCAAAATTAAAAGCGTGCATATCCATTACTTTCTAAGGGAAAGGCCTGAAGAATAGCAATGCTCACAACAAGAACGCAGGATGAAAAAAGGGCCCAAGAAGAGTGTTGTGAATGTTTTTTTCTCTTTTGCCCAATATCTACCACTAACTCCCTTAGATTTTTGAGCACTTTGAGCCACTGCCTAATTTTCTGTTACCATTTTTTTTAAAGGCCACAGGATATGGCCTTATCTCTTCTGAACACCCCCAGCATCGCCCCGTGCCTAATTTAGGACAGTTCTCACATTCTGCCTCCACTTAGGGTCCCAGTCTTCGCAGCCCTGCTCTGGACTCCTACCCTGGCCACCTTTCCACCCCGCCCCGTGGACCAGACTGTCTCAGTCCCAAACAGCTTTGGGCCTCTGAGAATCGTCTGTACTTAGAAGGGACTTTGCTGCTCAAGGGAAGCGGATGAGAGGGAAGGGGGTGGGGCGAAGGAAATGATAAAGAGAAAGAAACTGAAGAGCGGGTACTTGACCTCTGTGCTCCCAGGCAGAGATCTAAAACTAAGCTTTCTGGTCGTTCGAGCCTGAAAAGACGACCGAGGTACTGACCACCCTAAATTTTATTTAGGCACCAGCTGACCCCAGGGCCGCTCTCTTCTTTATCAGACCCTCTGGAAGCAGAGGTGGGAGGCAGGAGGCGAGCGCGCCGGGAGATGCTGTGCTCGCCTGTCGTCTCTGCTCAAACCCGGCTCCCGGCTCCTGTCCACGAGCGGGTGCCTCGGGTTGATCCAGCGCTGGTGCCGACGCAGGACGTTTACGACGGGCTGGAGGCCTCCGGATAAAGCACCTTGTCATTTTTATTGCCTCTCTTTAAAGAAATATTTGCACAATTTTTATTTTATTAATAGATATATTTTTTCTTGTAGCGAGAAAGGATTATTTGCAGACCCTAAAGTGTTTATTTTTCCCATAACCTGCAAAGTATTGGCCTCGGGTTTGGAATTCGCTTTCCCTATCAGGAAAAAGGGATAGAGAGGATTCCTCAAACGTGACGGTGAAGACGAGCAGGCGGCTGCGAGCGGGCGTTTAGCACCGCCGGGCGTGCTGACGTCTTTGTCTTGCCAGAGCAGAAGGGCACATTCGGGCCCTTGTGTACGTCACCCTCGGTTACGATGCTCCCCTTTGAAAGGGACCCAGGACGGCCACTCATGCTGAGAGTCGGGAAAGAATCAGAAAGACTGCAGCGGAGGAATCTCCGAAGTTGATGAAAAAAAAATAAAGCAAATCGAAAGGAATCAAAAAGCCAACCATATTACTGTTAAATTAGACTTTTAAATATGCTACTGATATGAGAGTGGTTTTAGTGCAATTGTCTCCTTAAATTTGGCAGGGAAATCATTAATGATATGATGTGAAATTTATACAGATTGTTGAATAAATGAGTGGCGCTAGGCGTACTCGGTAGTGAACCAGAAGGAAGCGGGAGACAGATGAGAGAGAACAAAACAAAAGGGGAAATCTCCTCTTTGTAGACCACTCAGAAAGTGAATCCAGTGGCTCTGGTTATTTCAAGCCTCAGTCTCTGGATTCTTGCCTACCTAAATGGCAAGTCGTTGTAAGAGCTTAAAAAAGCTTGCCGGGCCCAAAGATAGAACTTACTGTAGTATCAAGCAGCTTTTAATAGATTCAAGCTCAGGGCAGATATGAGGGTTGTATAACTCCAGGGCTTATGGCATCCACTTGGTGTCATTTGATGAGCTGCCAGCTTTCCTCTGTCATCACTGGCACCGGAGAGCACAGTCCAGATGCAGGCTGGTGTTCAGAAGGTACGACGGTTCTGCTTTAAGGGAACTTTGTGAGTGTGACTTTACAATCTTGAATCCACGTGGCTCCCAGGTGAGGCAGTTTCCTTCCTGCCTCCTGACACAGCCATGCCGATCCAGGTTTAAGGACACCACATTCTGCTTTCTCCTGCCGTCAGCCTAACAGTGGAGCGAGGGAAAGCCAGCAACCCAGACACGGACAGACGAGCCGAGCCAGCAAGCCAGAGAAACAGAAGTCTATCAGAGAAAAACATTCCTTGGAATGTGCTGTTTTTGCATATCTTCTGCTAACTGGCCATCTTCTATAGTTAAAATTCTCAATTGGGTAAACTTCTAATAATAAAGTCCTGAACCAGCCATCCTAGATCAGCTTTGCCTTATGATTACGTTGTTCAAATGTTCCCAGGTCACTCAGTCAGTTATCTACCAATTTTTTTTTTGAGCTTCCATGCGCTCAGGTCAAAACACTGTATAAAATACTACAGAGAGCACGGGAATGGATGAGATGTGGTCCCTGCCAAAAGACCACCTCACCAAACTTACGATTTATTCCCTGGCAGGAATTCCTAAAGCACTGCTCCCTCCAGTCAAAGGCCACCTGTATTATTTCCTTGGGCAATTTGAGCCTCTTACGGTCATGTCAGTCAGCGCGAGGACTGAGCCGTTACCAACCTTCTTTATCCACTCACCACCCGCTAGATGTGTTTCTCTTCCAGATCGCCAGGTCATCATTCCCAGTTCACACTCTCATGGCTTCAATGGCAGTGGCCTCCTCACGTGGCTCCAGACCTGGGGTTCCATCAATCATCCCGCACAGCCCAGGCAGATTCATTTTGCAAAAATTCGACCGCCATCCTATCACCACCCCCTGAAGAACTCAGGGAAGCTCCCTGCTGCCTGCAAGATCAAATCTAGATCCCTCTGTGAGCATGCAGAGCAGGGACACTGATGTAAAATTAAGAGACGTGGCATAATAAACATCATTTAGCTGGTGCCGTTCCCAGCTAGGTCTGAATGTGTTAAGCGAGAATCGCATTTGAACTGGCCTCACCTGAGGTATTTGGGGGCTGCATTAATTTTTGTGAGTGGCAGCCCACCTTTGTGCATATAAATTGGGTAATTACAGTAGTAAATTGGAATTTTTGCATTTAGAATCAGCACCTGTAAATAACAGGAGGCCAGGGAGAGAAGGCCAATTGAAACTTCGGCCCTTAGTATTTGAAAGCAGCGCTTTGCAGACAGCTTGAAGACGGAGAGGTTTGAAGAGACCTCACGGGAAAAGAGTGGGAATAAAAAAGAGTACCTAACCATTTTGTTTGTACATTATTTTCTATTTAAAGATAATAGTGTGGTGCAGGAAAATTGAAACACGAAAATATATATTTGGTTGTCTCATCTCAACTTCCAGCAGAGTAACAATTGTCACAGAATTACCATACTTGTGTTGGACATAATTTGTTAGAAGTTGACGGCCTGAAGTCTCACATCTACCCCGAGACTGAGAAGAACGTGTCGTAGAGTGAATCAAGCTCTCTGTCTTTCTGGAAAGAGCAGAGATGGCAAATGGACTTTGTTGGGGATCAGCTTTGCCAATGAGCCATAATTTGTAAAATGCTGTTAACCGATATATAGAAATCTCTTTGCATTGATCTGGAGTAAATCGGTTAACCTCCCAAAGCCTGGTGTGTGGCCTGAGGAATTGACCATGTGAGAAATGACGCTAGCATTGTAGGAATGCTTGCAGGGCACCAGGCAGTTTACTTATGTCATTGCATCCCAACAACACTGCAGGTTAGCTGTTCTTGTCCCTGTTTTGCAGATTTAGGAAACTAAGGGAGCAAAAATAACCTGTCCACATCCCTCGGCTGGTGAGTGGTATAACTAGGACTCAAAACCAGTCAGTCTAGGTAGGTGATTCTTAACCAGAGATTCTTAACCAGAGCTTGAAGGAGGCCTCTTACCTCTTCAAACTCCTCTCCTAGGCTGGATGCCTGGGGGGTCAGGGAACAGAACAGCACAGCCACTGGGGCTGCTAGGAACGGGTTGCCTTCCTCAATGCTGTTAATGCACAAGACTAAAAGCCCTGGTCCAGCTTCAAAACTCCAGCACTGTGTCTTATAGCCGTCTGTAAGGTCTCTTCCAACAATAAAGCATTTAAAATTTTTTAAACAATGGTCGTGAAGCTTAGGTCAAGTAGGACCTTTGAACCTGGTGAATGAAGTATTTGATTTCTAATGTTATTTTCAAAACCAACATAATATTTGAACCACTCGTAGTGATGTCACAGGACTTGAGAGACAGTAGAAACGACTTCCTTGAACCAGTTTCCCCTACTGATCCTGACAGCGACGTTTGCTAAAATGTAGATTAAACCTGGCAGCTTAACAGGCTCAACTATTAACAACCTTCTCACCCCCTGCACTTGGGCTTCTACACGCGTGCACACACACACGCACGCCCAGTCCATGGCCACGAGATTTAGTTGATCAGATTATTCCTAGCCAAGTGCAGAGTCTGAAGGATCCAGGAGAGAAAGCAAGTCAGCTTTGATGGAAAATGAGATCAGAAGAGAGGCAGAGCCCGGGGCACTTCCTGAGGAGCAGTGAGGGTGGGGGCCACTGAGCAGCCAAGAATAAGGGCGGGAGAAGTGGAACCAGGGGTCCTGAGAGGCAAGAGCAGACCCCCCTTCCCAGCCTCTCCAGAGTCTGAGGAAGCCCTGGTCTCCAGCGCTGTGACGGCGCGGGTTCGGCCTTTAGGAGGTAGGCTTTGAGAACCCGTTCCTGCACAGCCAGCCTCTTTCCCGAGAAGGAGAGAGACGTGGGCACGGCAGCGCCTATGAAGGCTGTGCTGGGACGGGAGGATGCAGATGCGCTTTTGATGGCTTGTGATCCAGTTGCTCAAGAAGTTTACTCAGATGCTCTTCCAGCTCTTAAAAGCCGTCTTCCACATGTGAGTGGGGCTGAGAGTGTTTACGCAAATATCCAAGTTCTGACTTAGCCATTGTTTATCAGTGAAATCTTCATTAATGATATTGAAGAGTAAAATGTGGCCGTGACAGGGGACCTTGACCAGCTATTTACTGGAATACTAAATGCTACATATTAAACAACAAGCAGCTGCTTGTAGGCTTTGAAGTTATCTTTTATTTCAGTAGCAACACTTATGGTCTGCAGGACACACACTCCCAAGGAAAAAGAAGGGAGCCCTGGGCCAGTAAGGTGCTCCAGAGCTCAAGAAAACTCCCGGAAGAGATGCCGTAAATGCACATCATGGGTAGTCAAGTGAGACGCCGAGAGCGGTTAAAGGATGACAGTGATAGGGCCAACACTTGTTCGCTCTGAACTCTCCCAGCAACCGTACAAAGTGGGACTCGTCTCATCCCCATTATGGATGAAGACGCTGGGACACAGGAAGATGACGTCAGCTGTCCATGTCACACATGGAGTCAGAGATGGAATCGAGATTCAAACCCAGGCTGCTGGCTCTGTGTGCTTGCCCTCTTGAGGTCCGAGTGACACGCAGCCATTTGGGGCTCAGTCATCTCTCAGGAGTCTTCCAGCCCTGCTGCTCCACTGGAGTACCTCTATCCCAGTGGAGGTGGGACAGAGGAATAATAATAATAACAGTGCCAACGGCCCACATTTGTTATTGCATGCAAAATAAAGGTGTTGGAAACTTCTGGAAAATCAAATTTTTCACTTTTCTTCTACTTTTCGGCATTTTGCACAGGGCTCTTAAATGGTGGGCTTACAGATGACAGAAACCCTGTTTATCATAAATAGCCTAAATAAACAACAAAAAGGGACAAAAAAATAGACAAAAACTAACGAATAGCTAAAGATTTCTCTTCTGGAACTGAATTTTGATATATGCAAGATTTCTGTTATCTCTGGCATAATCAACAAGAGATCCCCTTCTCCTGAGAGATCTGAAATGAGAACTGAAAACATCAGCTCTCTTGGGAAAGGCTTTTCACTAGGGGTCTATTTTCCTAGACAAATGAGCCACTGTCACCTCAAAGAGGTAGTGTTGCCCTGAATGTCCCTGCCAGGCTGGCTGAGGTGGGTCAGGCAGGTAGTCACATGTTTCAGGTCTCAATACACGTTAATCCTATAGACGATGGATAGGGTATGGGGTGGAAAAGATGAAAGGAAGCTCTTGGAAGAGAGAGGCCTAAACAGTATCTGAAAACTAATTTCAAATAATAGACCTACTATCTTCCTTTTTAATCAGACAGTACTACTTTCTAAAGAGGTTTTGGGATAATGATATTGTCTTTAAATATATGTAAAGTTTACACTCAAAAATGACCATAACATTTAGTTACTGTGTTAGTGCTAAATTGAATCCAGTTTTGACAATAGCCATTACTGGCATAGTAGCCTTTCCATAAACCACTCACACTGCCCCAGGCTTCCGTGGTCTAAAGGCATCCTTTGTTCCTTTACATACTGGCACTTCGCCATCCTTTCTCTGACTCCACACTCACATGTCTGTCTGGCGATGGGCTTTCCCATTTTCTTCTTCTTGTTCTACCCTGACATGCCCTGTCCTATGGCAAGCTTTTTTTAATTGACTTGCAAATGATCTTTAAGGTGGCTCATAAAATGAGATCCTGGGGCCCTACGTGTGGCCCCCAACTCTTTTAGCTCTGTATGAACCTTTCAAGAATTTTGGAAAAAGTTGTGTGTATGTGTGCACGTGTGTACATGCACACGTGCCTGTGTGTATGCGTGTGTGTGTGAAAACTGGGTCAAGCATCTCCCAGAGACCTTGTATTCCACAGGCCCCAGCAGCCTCAGGGCATGTGTCCTAATAAGGATTTATTTTCCTTGAATACATGATCTTTCTGGCCCCTGAAAGAGGTTCTATTCCCATTTGATGCGTGTTAGAAGCTCCCTGAGATCAGATTGAGCAGGTGGTCTCCGAATACAGGTTTCGGTGCACATTATCCATATAGAAAACAAGATCAGGGCTGAGAAAACCCAGGGGTTTTTTTTTTCCTTTTTTTTTTCCTTGAGGAAGATCAGCCCTGAGCTAACATCTGCTGCCAATCTTCCTCTTTTCGCTGAGGAAGACTTGCCCTGAGCTAACATCCGTGCCTGTCTTCCTCTACTTTACATGTGGGATGCCTACCACAGCATGGCTTGCCAAGCGGTGACGTGTCTACACCTGGGATCCAGATCGGCAAACCCTGGGCCACCTGAAGCAGAACGTTCGCACTTAACTGCTGCACCACTGGGCTAGCCCCAGAAAATCCAGTTTTTGAGATAGATGAGCAAGAGACAAGTTGTCATTCTTGTTTGACCTTGGGCAATTCACTTAACTTGTGTCTTCACCCTTTAGATAATACAGGGAAATAAGTCCTGCCCCCTTCCTACCCCATTAGAGAATTGTGTGGTCAAGGATATGATGCTTTTGGAGTTCCTCTGTATATTTGCCTTGGAAATGTAAAAATTATTGGTATTATCATGATTCAACACTTTCCAGTGGCCCTGTCTGAGATGGACATTTCTCTGGCTGACATGCAAATAATAAGGGATCCAATTTGTTGCAGCTGTTGATAAATAGAAATCCAGGAGTCATACACGAGCTGGCCTCAGGTAAACCATGGGCCCACCCCTATTTATAGTTAATAGAGCTCTGCTGAAATGTGTCAACAAGTGCAAATCTCTTATAAGCTTTCTCTCCCCTGGTTCAGTCTTGATCACATGCAATAGCAGTTCAGATTAAGAAGGTCACATTGAGCCATGTTAAGTCATAGAAGAGAAAGCCAGCCAAGTGCCGGATCCAATGGCCACACAAATCGAAAGTCACTGTCTCCCTCTGGGCAGCAATCTCTCCAGCTGCTCAAAGGTAACGCAATGAAGACTGAGCTCATCCTTCTCTCTGCTCAGCACCCACTTTCCCCACACGGGCATGTGCTCACTTTGAGGCAATTATTGGCAATTTCACTTTCTTCAGCAAATTGTCTCAATTTGGTTGTTTCGTCCTTCCTGCCACGGCCAAGCTCCTGCGTACTGACTCTGATGTGTCTTCACAGAATCTCATTTTCATCCCTGTCACTAGAGTCCAAATGCCAACATGCTGAGTATTCTTGCTGTGACAAAGACAGTATCTTTTCAGCAGTCTCTTCAGGTCTCCGTCTCCTGAGAAAACAGCTCCCTCCCCTCCCAGCCTTTTCACAATATTGCACACTAAGATCACCACCATCCCCTTTCAATCCGTTTGGACTGAACGTTTTTCGTATTAGTTCTGAGATGGCATCTTTTCTTTAAGTTCTGCTTCACCTGTTTCCTGCCCACCCGTATGTCTCTGGGCAGTCCCTTCATCAGCAGGACAAATCCTTCTGCTCCCGTGGCTGTCACCAGGCTTAATTTTAGCACTCCACAAATGAGAGTAAATCCCACTAATCAGATCAAAGCATTCATGCCTGCACGCTGGCCGGACTTGGGACGATTCTTCATGACATAGCAAACAACCTCGAAAATTTCTTCTGAGTCAGCTCAGGAGCTCTCAGCCATGCCAAATCAAAGGACAAGTTCACACGTTCAAGCATAACGATACAGGAGGATCATTTAGCCTGACAGGCAGGCTCCCGCTCTGGCTGCCACGCCAGCCGGCTGAAGGACAAGCTTCTGCAGAGATGCCTTTTTAGAGACTGGAACTTTAGGACATCCCAAACACTCCCACTCAAGCAAATGTGGCCTCTGTCACCTTTTGATAAAGAAGCCCAGCATCTCCAAAGACCAGCATGCCTGGTCCGTCCCTGCCACCTGTGACTACAGGAATTTCTTTCTCAAGTTTTTGGATTGAAAAGCAATCAACTGAATTTTTCTATAAATATTATAAATCTTACTTCTTTCTGTTTCATATATGTCCACTAAACTCTTAAGCAAAGAAATCATTCCTGCTTTGTATCATCTTTTTATTGGCCTGTTTTGCTATTGAAAAATGGTGGAGAAGACCTCTCCTTGCCTCTTCCCAATGGCATTTGGGAAAGTAATGTGTACACACAGTCAAGTCCTGTCTGTTCTCTCAGAGTATCTCTGGTATCCCAAGAATTTAAATGTTAGGGTTGTTGACAAGAGGGCTGACATTTCCCATCTGAAGGCTGGAAAGAGCTCAGTCCTGTGGAACAAGCAGGCTGATCTTGAAATAAAGTTCACTGGAGGATGATTAAGAGAAGGCCTCAGAGGCCAAGTGTTATCAGGTAACAGAGGCAACTGCAAGGCCCATATGGGCAGTCAAAAAATCAGAGAAGTTGTTTTTGTTCTTTTTTCACGTTCCCTTCCATCATGGAAAAATGTGGAGGAGGCAGTCATTTGCTCTTCTTCGTTCTATACTACCTCCTACATATTTTATTTATTATCTTCCTATTTATTAATTTTATTGCAAAAATATTCTAAATCTCCAAATTAATTACAACTTGATTAAAGTCATGTAAATGATGAAATACACAAGACTATGAGATCCAAGAAGGCAAGGACCACCAAGTTCCAGCACTTTGCACAGTGCCCGGCGCATCATAGGTACCCACTAGACATTTGTGTAATAAATGAATGAACAAAGGAATTGAAGAAATCCGCATCACAAGCTTGGGTTAGAAATTGAATGAGATGACCATTCCAAGCACAGAGTAGGTATTCAGTACTTTCTCTTTCCTTTCCCTCCACGAAATAGCCAGAGAAATCTGTCTTTATGCCAGACCACCAATAAATTTTTACAGATAGCAGGTCAAGAATGTTCGGTTCGTTACTCCACCAGTCCACCAAAAATACGCAGGTCAGCAAGCAAGGCCCAAAATGCCCATGATGAGAGTCTAAACTCAGATTACACAATCAGATGCTGCTCCACGTGTCCTTAGCTCGAAAGCCCCCTGAATACTCTCAACAATTACCTCCCTGCAGAAAGGGAGTGCTCAAGAGAAGTCCCCCTCCCTGAATAGTGAGTGGTCAAAGCTCAGCCCTGCTCAGTATCCTTTCCCGTGGCTGCCCTTGGCTGCTCTCGCTGCTTATTGTTCCAGAGGGAAGTCTGAAGAAGGAGTCCAGTTCTGGCTCCCTGGTCAGCAACAAAAGCTGAGTAAGAGAGGAATAGTGGATACTTCCAGATTTCACTACACTTTGTATTTTACCTATAAGCTGACATCTTCCTGAGATGGTTTCAGTATAACCCTTACCAAAGATACAGTGACAAACTTCGGACTCCTCAATTCTTTCCATCCCCAGAAATCTTTGAACAACTTTTTTAAATGTTCGCACACTGACCTAAAAGAAAAAAAATATGTCGAAGGGCCTATTCATTCCTCCACGGAGAAGATTTCTCATTTGGTAGGACACAGATTATCTTGCACGCACGGATATAGTCTGGCCAAAGGTAATCGTGGTTGAATGAACTTTCACATCAAACTCCTTAGAACACTTCCTACCAATCACTCATCATTTTCCTCAAATAAAATGGCACGATCAACTGTAAGTTTTATATAAGTAAATGCTCAGCAATTCATTAAAAAGTAAACGTGGAAGATCAGAATTTTTTAATGTAACCCTGGATCAGTATTTGCACTAAGGAATTAAAGAGAAATGAAACTATTATAAAACAATTTTATATTTTCCATTTAAAGTTTCATTGATGGATTGTACCTATAGTCCATATTTACATATATGTACATAATGCATTTTATATACATACATGTTAATATTCAAAATTGAAACTTTGTTATCAAGTTCAAGTATCATTATCAACTATGGGTAATGTCCCTCTAAAAGAACCTATTCTGACTCCAACCACTATATTGCAATTCAGTTCTGGCACTAACAACCTGGAGTTAGCACAGACTCGCAAGTAAAAGGGAACAGTACACAAGACTGCCCTCACTTCAGGGGGTCAACCACAAATGGTATCCCCAGGCCACTTGTACTTTTGTCCAACTAGCTACAAATCCAGGGGGTCCCCACGACCCCCCTCAGGTTTGATAATTCACTAAAACAATTCACAGAACTCAGAAAAGCACTGTATTTACAATTATGATTTTATTATAAAGAACGCAAATCAGGACCAGGCAAACAAACAATAGCATGGGGCAAGATCTGAGAGGGTCTTGAACACAGAGCTTCCATGCCCGCTCCCTGTGTGATTTGGGGTGTCACCCTCAGCACATTGATGTGTTCACCAACCAGGAAGCTCCACTGAGCTTTAGTGTCTAGAGTTTTTATTGAGGTTTCATTGCAAAGGCATGGTTGATAACTCAGTCTCCAGCCTCCCTTCCCTCCCTGGAGGTCAGGTTGCCTCAAAACTTCAACCCTCTAATCATACAGCTGGTCTTTCTGGTGACCAGTCCTCATCCTGAGCCATTTTATTAGCATAAACTCAAGTGAGATCCAAGGGAGTCATGAATAATAAAGGTACTTGGGAAATTCCAGGGACTTTAGAAGCTTTGTGTCAGGAATCCAGGACAAAGAACAGAAAAAGTCTCTATTATACAACAAGTCCAATGACACAAAATCAAATTCAGTCAGGTAAAGCAATTCTGCACATATCCAGCTTCTTTTGGTCCAGGTACATGGTTTTCTTATGATCTGGCTTAAAACAAGTGTCAGTTTTAGAGCATCTAAAAGGATGAAATGACTTCCTTATCTTCCAAGCTGTCTTTCACAATTATTGACTCCCTCAGCTATATCTTTAAAATTTACATTATCTAATTAAGACCTCTAAAAAGCTGAATGTGAGGAGAAACCTTGCAGCCATCCCCATAATCAAGTAGTTCAAGTTAACATCACCAACAATGGGAGAACAGACACCATGTGCCTCCTTATATGATACACTAAGATGGATACAACACTATTTCTGTAGTATTACGACCCAAAATTTATGACTTAAATCTATTCATGGGGAAACATCAGATAAACATACTCTGAGGGATATTTTACAAAATAACTGGCCTATACTCTTAAAAAATGGCAAGGCCATAAAAAATAGACAGACCAAGGAAGGGTTCTAGAAAAAGGAGACTAAAGAAACATAACAACTAAATGGAATCCATTACTCTGAGTTGAATCCAGGACAGACAAAAAGTAGTCCTATAAAAGACATTTTCAGGTCAAATGATATAACCTGTATATGGACTGCGGGTCAAGTAACATTATTATCCCAATGTTATAGTTCTTAGTTTTGATAATTGCATTGTGTACAGAGATGTACACATGTAAGAGATTTCCTTGTTCTTAGCAAACATACACTGACATACTTAGGAGTCGCCATGCTGTGTCTGTACCTCACTCTCAAACGGTCCCCCTGAGGGATAGAAGGAGTGTGGCATATAATAAAGCAAATGGAATAAAATGTAAGGAATAAGTGACATTATTGGTAAAGAGTATACAGAAGTTCTTTGGACCGTACTTACGACTTTTCATTAAGCTTAAAATTATATTTAAAAAAAAAAAACTAAAAAAAGCCATTTGTGAAGAGGGAAGAAATGTGTAATATTGCCAAGAAAATACACACCGGGCCTAAAAGAAACACAGACAGAGGTGCTGTAATTTTGGTGCCTGCTCCTTGTTCTAACTTTGGAGATATTGATAAAAAGATGTTCTCATTGAGGCTGGCCCCAGGCTGTAGTGGTTAAGTTCAACACACTCCACTTTGGTGGCCTGGGTTCAGGGGTTCAGATCCTGGGCATGGATCTGCATCACTCATCAGCCATGCTGTGGCGGTGACCCGCATATAAAAGGGGGGAAGATTGGCATGGATGTTAGCTCAGGGCTAATCTTCCTCAAACAAAAAAAGAGGAAGAATGGCAACAGATGTCAGCTCAGGGCTAGTCTTCTTCAGTGAAAAAAAAAAAATGGGCCAGCCCGGTGGCACAGTGGTTAAGTGTGCATGTTCTGCTTTGGTGGCCTAGGGTTCACCAGTTTGGATCCTGGGTGTGGACACGGCACTGCTTGGCAAAGCCATGCTGTGACAGGCGTCCCACATATAAAGAAGAGGAAGATGGGCACGAATGTTGGCTCAGGGCCAGTCATCCTCAGCAGAAAGAGGAGGATTGGCAGCAGATGTTAGCTCAGGGTTAATCTTCCTCAAAAAAAAAAGAAAAAGATGTTCTCATTTGTTATTTTCATTCTTAAGATTTTTTGAAACATTTTTCTCAACTTGAATCTCTGTTTTCCCCATTCTCACTGAATGAGGAAATTTCTTTTTTTTCTTTTCTTCTTTTTTTTTCTTGGCACTTAGCATGTGCAGAGTCCTGTCTTTGCACTGCAGGAAACACAACATTGAACAAAATGTGTTTCCTACTCAAGGAGCTTACAGTTTTGTAAGGTTGAAGGCTTTCTCGTATTTAACTGCTTACATGTGATAAGAACTGAAAAATTAAAAGTAATCCAAATGCTACGGAGCACACTAGTCTGAAGTCCTGCTGAGTTTTGAGATGAGAGGAATTGGTAAGGGGAGAAGAAGGCAGAAAGCCACCGCAAGGCATCTGGCACCGCCTGCCCCTGGGCAGTCCTGACAAACCCTGTGACTACCCTTTACTATAAAGGAATGTTCACATCACTTCCTCAATATTTTTTCAGAACCAGGTGTTGATGACTTAAGTTGAAAGGAAGTTTCGTTACCATTTCTTCTTCTATTTTTCCTCCTATGCCCTTATTTCCTCTCCGTCCCCCAGTGTGTTGGTGGGGCAGGTTCATGCCGAATTATTCAATCAACAGCCAATGGACAAGAATTGGAATTTAGCTTCAGCCTCTGATGAGCCTGGGCAGCACAAACCAAGGTTCAGTTTGGCCAGAATCGTAAGCAAAGATAGGCAAATCCTGGCTCAGGTAAGAGAAAAATTTGGTTAATGACCTTTTGATGGAATCGACAGGAGGCAATTCTTGACTCATTTGGTGGCAGAAATTTTCATGCACTAAAAGTGAACACCATCCGCTAGCTTTCCTTATACCAAAACAGAGACACTGGAAATGAACTGAGAAGTCAGAGACGGTCAGAATAATTCTTGATGTATAAGTTTTAATGCTACAAACATCTGATCCATAGAAAAGTGTTGCATTAGTTATACGAAGTTTAGAGAGGAGACTCCAAATGGATTCCTATAATATGTAGTTTACAAATCCCACCTAATCCCCACCCTTCCTCTCTTTTAGAAACTACGGAGAAGCTAGAAATGTCTGTGAGGTATCAACGGAGGCCTTGTTCCTCCTGTTTTAAGAGCTTGAAGGTCCAAATATTTTTCAATGGGAGATGTGACCATTAGAAATCATGACGCCTCTGTATGACTTTTCCACATCCATTGAGATAGCTTTGACCAACTGAGATAGATTACTTCAAAAAATATAAAAGAAAGAGAAGTAGCACCTTTATTTTGTCAATATGGATGAAAGGGGACTCCTTGCATTTGGTACTATCATGACACAAAAGAACAATTTCAGCTTCACTACACTGTAGTCAGATTTATGTCTGGAAAGCATTCTCCCCTCCTTTGGGCAAGAACATTTGGCATTATTAACAAAAATGCTGTGACCGACTATTTCTTGGCCAGAATTTTTTATAATATTTTTGGTCTGGTCCAAGCTACTGGGGAAAAAAAAGCAGTTTGGTTAATTTTATGTCTATAGATATAAACATTGATGTATATATAGAGAGAGAGAGAGACAGAGAAGATTTTTGCAGTTTATCTCATGAATTTTAGGCTTTACATGCACATTATTACATATTTTGCCATCCTATGCTTTGTAATTAAAAATGACAATTTCTCATGACAAATATTTGAAAATTTCAGTTTAATTCAGGGCACTTGGGAATTGTACCTTTACAACCATTCAAGAAAGACCTCAAAGTTAATACGAGCAGTGTGACTGTGTGTTTATTTGTGGTTAAGATGACCAGGAAAATTGAGGCAAGATACTAATCACACCGCTTTCAATGCCCGGCAAAATTCAGTTATACCTGCGTCAAACATTCAGGAGATTAGGCCGGCTACATCTCGGTCCAAATATGTTCTGTCTCATGGGGGACTTCCAGCAATATTCATTATCTGCTCTCTTAACTGGCTTGGGACTCCCTTTTGACTGTCCTCGCTTTTCCGTTCTCTATCTATAGCCAAATTGAAAAGGGAGATGAAGGAAGTTAAGCACACTAATCCGGTTTAGAGGCCCTACAAGCAGTGAAGGAAATCATTCAGCAGAAAATAAAGTTTTGGGGGCATACGAGAGGTGCTGGTTATGTATATAAATTGAACCGGCCAAGAACTTGTGCTTCTGGGCTCACATCTTCACCTAAAGAAGATCCATGTTGATCATCAACTTCCTGCTGCTTCTGGCCTTGAAAGACATGGCTCCCATGTCTCAGTGGGTGCCCCGCTGTCCCACCCCAGCGTGGGGTCCCCTGCCTCCTCACATGAATCGTTCAATGAGCCTTGCTCATGATTCCAGACATTAGCCATTAATGTATTTTGACCATATTTCATCTCTGATATAAACCTTCTCTCTACCTCTCTTTTTGTTTTTCTCACCTCTTAATGCTTGAGCTTTTCAAGACTCTGTATAAAAAGACATTATCACCTCCAACATGGGAACTGAAAGCCTCAAATTTCTTCTTTTCCCTTTTTCGCTTCGCTTCAGCTGTCATTATTCATGTCAGTGTTGTCCTTCTCTGATCCTCATTTTCCATTTCCCTTTTTCTCATCTGCTGTGGCCTTTAACTCTATAACTAGGTTGAAGACCATGATGCGTTTAGACACAGGTTGTACAAAGAGTGATGCGTGAAGGAAAGCTCTCCTTCGTAGGGTGAGAGCTTCCATTCTTCCCAATCGGCTGGCACGAGGGGGCGTCTCACTCTACCATTTTACCCAACTTGATTAATTTATTCTCAGCCCAAAACCACAGTTCGTAGACATACACTGGAAATTTTATGTTATTAGAATGAAAAAGAAAAGTTTGTGCTTTTTTACACAGTAGTGAAAAATATAAGTGAGAATCTAATAAACCTTGAACAGAAGACATTAAAAAATGATTTCTCTAATTAGGCAAATTGGTAGTGCCTATTCCTGTTAAATAGCTCTTTGGGCTCCAACGGTAGTGGCGTTATGTGGGACAGCACCGGGGAGAAGAGCCGTCTCCCCTGCTCTAGCTCAGAGCAGCCAGAACACATTTTGTTAGAACTTGTTGTAAGTCACTGCCAAAGGGAGGAACTTTTTGGAAGTTTGTCATGGTAAATCAATGTATTTGTCATGGGCTAAAGAATGGCAGAAGAGACATGAAAACCCAATGCTGATCGCTTGGTTACAAATGACTTGCAGATGTTAAAATGTGTTTCTCAATAAGAAATAAGTCGAAATGCCAGGCTGCCTGGCGAGAAGGCGCCGAACACCTGCCTGAAAACAATGAGGATCAAAATAAGCAGCGACCACCTAGATCTTTCTGAAACTTCCTGCCTAAAGGTAACAATGGGTCCTTCCGTATTCTTTTTCACGTGAACCACAAACTCCTAGACTGAGCACACGTAAACGTGTACTTGTCATTTTTTTCTCAGCACATAGGAAATTACCCATTTTTGCAACTTTTTTGTGACATTGTGATTTCTAAGGAGCCTGGTTCTAATTCTCTCGTTTCTATACCAATTGCAGAACACTCCAGAGCAGCCGCACAGGGCCTGGCGTCAGGCTCCTGCTTGCTCTTTAAGTTCATTGTGGAGATTCAGGAGAATTTTCATAATGTGACAGATGGTATTGCGACAGATGCTCTGGTTCTCTAACCTGTTTGAGATAGAGATCTACTCAAGTTGGATCATATCGCAAAAACAGACTAAGCAAATTCCTAGGAGGCCTCTGGCCTGAGATTAAGGATCCACGGGTCACTCCTGCATAAAGCAAGTTTATTTCTCAGGTCAAGAGGCAAATACCCAATTACCATCTAGGATAATCAGACCTCACTGAGACCCAAGGTTCATATTTACAGGCAAGTTTAATGAATGGATTAGTCAAAGGATTTGCAGACTCCAGGAGCACACACAGGAGAGAAAATGGATTATGAAAGTCCACAAGGATTAATCAAACATTCTGAACTTCTTATTTTACCGCGAATGCTGTAAAGACATCATTGTGACATGGTTCAAGATACACTGCAGTTGCGCTGTGTGAATGTGTAATTTTGACTCAAAGACCAAAACAAGGAATTCTTTTTAAAATCCTTTTAAAATAA
This sequence comes from Equus caballus, assembly GCF_041296265.1. Classification (NCBI taxonomy): domain Eukaryota; kingdom Metazoa; phylum Chordata; class Mammalia; order Perissodactyla; family Equidae; genus Equus; species Equus caballus. The sequence continues at coordinate 15,673,686 of NC_091712.1, read as the reverse complement.
ATTTAGGAAAATATCAATGTCAATAAACTATCTAGGGCAGGAGACTATGGCTAGGCATTACTGTTAAAAGACATATCATTTTTTCCCCTACAAATAATGGGAAATGGTATTTCTTGATTCACATGCATGTATTTCATGTGTGCTTTGGGAGGATTTTAATTTCCAGTAGCAATTGGTGTGGGGGCTTTTGGAGTTTGGGTTTATGTTTACTCTTGAAAGGTTTCTATTGGTTAAATGTGAGATAACTGTATTTAAAACTATTTAAAGCATATAATTAAAATAGTTTAGGGGCCGGCCCTGTGGCCAAGTGGTTAAGTTCGTGTGCTCCGCTTCAGCCGCCCAGGGTTTCCCTGGTTCGGGTCCTGGGCGCGGACCTGGCACCGCTCATGAAGCCACGCTGAGACAGCGTCCCACACGGCACAACCACAAGGACCTACAACTAGAATATACAACTATGTACTGGGGGGCTGTGGGGAGAAGAAGAAGAAAAAAAATAAGATTGGCGACAGATGTTAGCTCAGGTGCCAATCTTTAAGAAAAATATAAATAGTTTAGATTTTGAGGCCAAACATTGTCAGAGTCTATTGCTTTGGCAGTTTAATTTTATGCAAAAAAAAAAAAAAAAGCCAAAAAACAATGAAATCCACTTAACAGAACACCTGGTCAAAGAATAGACTTGTAGAAAATATCATATCTGAAATCAAACAAATGTAAGTTAAAAATAACATGATAAAATAATACCTCACTACTCTTTGTATGCTTATAACAAAATACTGAATATTTACACAATACAATGATGAAACAATATAGATAACCACGTGGTCATTTTTAATTCCAGTCTCAAACACAATCATTCTTAGTAAAGCAATTTGAGGTAAAAATATAAACAGATATAACAACCATTGAAATGAAGATATTCATAAATTTATCCCTATTCTCATGTGGTGCACAATGCATAATAAAAATGAGCATGCAGAAATCAAACCAGCAACTGAAAATTTTTTAGAGATTTGCCTATTAAAATAGTCTTTATTTACATTTCCAAAGTTCAACTAATGGTAGGCTAGCTGTTTTTTGTATGTAATTCCTATGGAATTTTGTAAATATCATTTACTTTTATAAATTCAAAAATTCAGAAAAGATATGGCTTATTTGGGATATTACTTAGACACAATTCTTTAAATCCCATTCTCTAATAGCTATTCATAACATTTTCTCTTTAAGATTACCCTATTTTGCATTATTTTTACATAACATAAGGCTGTAAGTTACATTTAAGACTCTAAGATAAGATTTCACCTTCTGCTTAACTATGACTATCAGACTGTACTCCAAACATTTCTCAAAATAGAATCAAAATTCTTCAGGCAGAGTCCATACATGAAAATTGGTTTTTATTTTATTACAGAAATATTTCCTGCTGTAGAACATGTAAGCAAAATCGCTGTTTTGTGTCACTTGACTCTATTCTGTTTTTAATTGTTAGTAAAAGATTCCTGAGCTGGCAGCTGTATCCAGCGGAAACTACGGGAGCCTTTTGACCAACATTTTCAGGAGTAGCGTTACTGGGAAATGTGCTGTTGGAACAGGTTTACCCTCTTAAGGAGCTGGCGTGACTCCTTCCTGAGGCGCTCCAAGAGTTCCTTTCCCAATCTTACAGCAGAGGAAGGCTTGATAAGATTTTGATACTAAAGGAATAAAGAGCAAAACAGGCTTCTCCTGTGATTACTACAATGGAAACATACGACAACTTTATTTGTATTTATTATATTTTGTTAATAAAGACTTTAAAAGCCTTTGTATACACTAATTCCCTTAGAAAAACTATGAGATTGATAAAAATTTCTACTAGGTTTTATAAATACTGAAATGAAAGTGGAGTGCCTAGCTTAGGGGCCCCACTCACATTTAGAGCAGTCCCGTGAACTAGGACCACAGCCCCAGAGACTTGTGCTAACCTAGTGGCCACATTTTCACCAAAACACACTAAGCAGAAGGAAGGGCAGCTTGAGAGCCACAAGCAAGGACTTCTCACATAATCCGTGCAATTCCTTGATGCCTGGAAGGAAGCAAATTTGCCTAGAGAAGGGGCTGGCTCTTGCAAAGCAGAAGAAAATGCCAGGGGAAATCCATAATTAGCAAACAAATCTCATTTTTTGGCTCCTAGTCCCACTCTGGGTTCGATTATGCATCCTCTTCTTGTTACTAATGACTAATCCTGCCTCCCGTGCAAGGCTCAAGCGCTGACCTCCCTCAAACCTTTTAACAGTGGTCTTTGTGGACCAAATTGTCATCATGGCTCAAGGCAACAAATTAGAAACAACAATAGCAATGCGTGTTGAATAGCCACCATGGGTCAGGGCTTCACAGGCTCTCTCACTTAAACGTCACAATAACCCTACTAAATAGGAATTATTCTCAAATGTTCCACATTAAGGCTTAGAGGTAAGGAATTTGTCCAAGGTCACATAGCTCGTAATGGCCAATCTGGGGTTTGGATTTGGTGGGTTTGATGCTCATTCTGCTTCACCATGCTGCTTAGGGATGACCTCTCAGAATACATGACAGGAGATGAGGGACACACTTTTTTATAAAGAGGTCCTCTTAATACACCTGTATATTCCCATCACACAAACGAGAACCTACCTACACGGCTGACTCTAAGGCCGAATTTCTTAAAAGTTTTGCTCAGCCTGTTGTCATATTGCTTTACCAAATCCAAGTGGAGTCTTCTAAACCACATGGGACCTAGATCACATCCTTGGATAAAAACAACTTTATAAATCACCACTAGATTAGGGTGGGAGTTCATGTTACTTGAGTGGTACAGGGGATTTATTTCATCTTGGGAATCCATTTGGCAATGCCGGGAATTGCTGACCCTGGCGTCCTCTCATTCCTCTGGCCTGGATTGGCTATGACCGGGGAAGCCACTCATGACTTTCCCCACACGCAATATAGAGAATGAGAGACTTCCCATAAGAGATGAACTCTGTCTCATTTTCTAGTTCCTTGCATTTAGTGCAGTGTATGAGCTTCTGTTCCCTTGATTGTCTATTCCGCCCCTCTGTCTCACCACAACCTTCATCTTCTGTATAGTACCTGCTGGATCTGTAATATTCGTGTGTTCATTAATTCATTCAGTGAATGTTTATGTTCTACTAAGTACTTGGCACCAAGGACACAGACAATGATGAAGACCTGGTCCTGCCCTGAGGGGTTCTTATGTCTTAGTCTGACTGTCATGGATGGTCCAGACCTGACATAGAGGACATTACCCATAACCAGCATGATGGGTCCATACCAGTCACAGGCATGGTTGTAGGTTTAGATGTTGTACGAGTTGATAAAGGGTTAGTGGTTATTTCCAAAGCTGCAAAGTGCTATAGGAAGTAACATTCTCCCTGTTGCAAGAAGGGCCACTGTCTCTTAAAGAGTGTGGTTTCTTCTAAACATCTGGGCTTAAATGATTAAAGAAGTTTCTTAATCTTGATAAATTGCCCCTTGGTCCTGGATATTCTATACGTGGGTTTGATAACATCTTTTATCTGACAGTAGAGGGGCCTCTGATTCAGAATGGCTTCAGTTCACATGGTGGATGATTTTCTCTGGAAAACGAAGAAAGGTGATCTGGTTGGTTTCTTTGATGCTTTTGAACTAGATGGATGATTTTCCTGGGTCCAGTGATTCGCATGTGTGGGAGGCCGTCCTTTGTGGGAAGGAGTTTCTTTCTTCCAAGGTCTTCCCGAAATGATATTTTATCTTACAGTTCAATCTTCAACTTGAAATTCCTTGTAAATGAAGTGAATAAACCCATAGCTCTTGAACTATATGATCCTCTTGACTTCTTCAATATCAAAATTAATTCTTGAAAGATCTGTAGGATGACAATTCACATTAATTATGATCACATCTGAAATTCTTGTCTTGACCATTCACTAATCTAATTATCCCCATTTTTGTATTCAACCCAAAACAGAAGCAAGTGATATAGTAGATGTGAGGGTTTGCATAGGAGGTATTTAGACCAGATAAATAATTTTGCAATAGCATGCTTTTTTTTTTTTGCAGTAGAGTCCTATCTTCTAATAATGTTGTAAATTAATATATAAAACAGATAATAGAATTGCTCTTATTGAAATGAAGAACAGAGCTTTCTCCTATTTTGTCCCTACTTTCTTTTGCCCTGTCTACGTTCTTCCCTCATCGTTTGGGACACCTAGAAAGGAATGTGTAGACATCTAGAAGAAGAGTTTGAAAATGGCAAAACTAGACCATGTACGTCTACATTCACTTCTAGCTCTAAAATTAACATCAGCATTCCTAAGTCAGCCACAGCCTGTTACAATCATGTCTTTCCAATACTGCTATTTCAAGATATTTGGAATCTGAATTTTTGTGCAGATTATAATTACCATTCCCTTCACCACGTTAGTTATCTTTCACCATATCCTGGTGTCCTGTCCTCTGACCTGCCACACAACCAAGCCTAGAATGAGATATAATATACATTTTTCAGTTTATAGATGCTTGGCCCTCTACAGATGAAATACTTGTACGTCTTTGAAGGAGGGATCCATGTCTGCCTTCCTTACCTTTGTAGTCCCAATAGCACGCAGTAAGCGCTCAATAAATATCACTGACTGAATAAAATTAGTTTACATTAATTTATTAAAATATTAATTTTATCTAGTTCTTTTTCTAATTTGTGTCACTTTATCCTCTAGTATTTTCATCTGCAAAATAGTGTATCTCTAGTCAATGGAGGTATTGGAGAGATTAAATGTGAGGGATGCATAGCCTTGGCACAAAGTGGGCACTTAGTGAATATTTGTCAATAAGTGAAGAATGTTGCCTTTTTCACATAGGCTGAGTGTTTGAATCTACTGAATTAGTCATTTGCTTTATTATCTTAATGAGGCAGGGCTGTTTTGTCTTTTTTCACCTGAAAACCAGAATAGTCATAAAATAGTAATAAATTTGCCTTTTACGTAACTCCAACTGTTCTGAGGGTTTTTGTTGGGATACCTTTCATTGGCTGAGTTTTGCAGAGATTATAAAATAGAGTACTTTACAATGGAAATAGCTTTTCGATTTAATTCACCAATAACTCAGAAGCAGCTGCAGGCAATCTTTTTCTTATGTTCCAAAAAGAAAAAAAAAATTGGCCTCAAAAGAAGCAAGGAAAATTTTAACCCCAGAGGATAATGTTTTGGAAAGTTTCAATGGAGTGAAACTGGGGGTTACAATAGAAATTTCTTATAAACTTAACTACAGCTTACACTAGAGTGAATAACATAACGCATGTGGTGGTACTCGACTTAATTTACTCTGTAATTGTACCAAACAGGATGCAAACCAAAAGAACAGTGATGCCTTTTAAAATGAATAGCTGGTAAGAGAATATTGACAAAGGGTATTTGTCAGCGAAAAATAGAAATGGGACCTGCGTGTATCTAGCTCTTCCCTCTATTCCTTTACAAGGTATTCATTTAAAAGGAATTCACTGTTCTCTCATGCAGTTTGCTTGTCAGATGGTACAATTACAGTTATTTTGCAGAGTCAATTTTCTGTTACATAATCACATAGACTTGTGTCTAATGCAACAGAAAATTGCCTTGGTGGAATAACTTTCAGGTGTTGGTTTGACTCTAGGGGTTTCATGTTTGCTTTTTGGTCACAAAGTTTTATTTTTGTTCAGATCTTTCCCAAAAGTCTTAGTCCCAGCCCCACACAGGAGGAGCACTGTGTGTGTCTGTTAGGAGAGTGGGCCTTAGAGTGGGATAGAGCTGGTGTTGAATTCCAACTCCAACACGTACCCGTCGTTTATTTGTGGGTCCACCCCCTGTTGCCAGCACTGCTCCTTGATGAGACAAAGCTTATGCAGTGGAAGAGAACCCGCCTCTGCGAGCTCTGGTAGGGTCTCAGAAGGAAAAGGGCAAGACTGGATCTTACTGAGAATTTGAAGTCTGGTTTCAAGGTGAGTTTTCAAAGCAGGGGCTTGATTAGAATTGGGTAAGGATCACAATATGACAGTCCAGGACTTCTGAAAAGAGTGAGGTGAGTGTTTCAAGACCAAGGCTTCAAAGAATTTTAGGGTTCATACTTTCCTTTGAAGAGGTGATAGGTCTTGTTGGTAAATTCCTGAAATGAACAATCCAACCATTTGCCTGGCAGGAGACTCTCTGGAAAAGTAAAGCAATGCTAATTTGACACTGTTATTAACCTCTTGGAAATGGGCGCCATGCCTCTGTAATGGTTCAGGCCACAGCACCAAGCAAACGGCGTGAGCTCAGGAGCAGCTGCGGATGGGAACGGGCTCCCCTCGCCAGCCCCAACACCCCTTATTCACAGACAGAGGGTAGAGCTGCAGCTTAGAAGATGCCACGTTCCCAAGGCCACGGTGGAGCTGGATCTGCTTGACATTTAAACAGTTTAGTCAAATTCAATCTAAAATCGAGCCCATCCAGATGTCTTTAATTGGAGAGACAATGCCTAAGCCTTCTGCCAAATGGCTTTAAGAAGCATGCCTTCAAGTCTGGCTTCCCTTCTTTCAGCCTTCTAAAATAACTGGACTTGGTTGGGGACGTTGACGTTAGCATTGTGCACAGGAGGCTCAGGTTTTCCCACTCAGCAACACACCTCACTATGGATCTCGGGAATTTCAGCAGGAGTTGAATTGACGGCCCGTTAGACTTCTTGCAAAAGATTTCCTGTCGTCGTGCATTCCCCCTGAAAGTCACATTCTTCACTGGGCTGTGGTGTGAGCAGGATGGAGTTGTTCTCCTCATTAGAATCTCAAATGTCCTGGGAGAAGAAAGGAACCATTGCGTCCAGCACACCTTGGCGCTATCTGGTCGCGGTTCTATTTATCTCTTGTGCTTTCTTTTTCTTTTTTTGAGGCCCCTTGGAATTATTCCAGTTCTTAATAGCCTACCTTTGGATGTTTTCCCAAACAAAGCATCCTTTGTGTCAACTGTCAAACACTTACATTTGACTTTGCTTTTTGGACAAATATGAAGAGGATCTTTCAAATTTTTTTAGTTCTCTTCATTACTTTAAGACAGCAATTAAGACACCAACCAGAACTCTCTTGTGCTCTATTGGAAACAAACTCATCATACTCAGCTTTCCCTATAACTGAATTACTGAAGCTTGATGTCATTTTGGTTTCCATGCAGTACAACCCCTTAAGAGCAATTTCATCATTTCTTAGGCCTGATAACCAGTCCTAGTGCCAATTCTCTAAGGTCCCTGAGATCGAATCTTACAAGGCCATAATTTCATTTTCCTTATCTGTATTATATCATTTCTTGCCACATAACTGCTCTTAACATGGTTTGTATTGTCTTTATTATATCTGTGAATAAAGTTAATAAAACTTATGCCATTTAAAATACTTGGAAGATTTTTAAATTATTTTTGCAAAATAATTTTAGCAGGCTAGAGGAGTTGACTTGACTCTTCCAAATGATACTGTAATCATGCCATTCCAGAGCATAATATTAATTCTTCACATTTTTCTCACTAATTAGTTTGTCTTGTGGTCAGTTTTGTTATTTGCCCTCTATATTCCTGCTAAATCTGAGACAGCCAACTGCTGCGTCCTTTACATGTTTTCTGTAGTGCTAACCCTCTGTAGTAGCCCTCAGAGTTGAAAATCAGTGTCTGTTTTCTTCTAGGTAACCAATTTTCATTATAATGGAAAAATAATAATTATTTTAATTGTACTATTCTTCTAATGGAAGCACCAATCAGTGGCTATGGAACTAGTCTGACCTCGGCTGCATGTTGAAATAACAGTCTTATTATTACAGGGAAGAACAGAATCTGGGCTATCATTTTAACTCAGTCTAAAAGGCAGAAAAATGTTCTACAAATTATTGTCACAGAATTGCAGAAGATTGTACTGCCTTGTGACTAGTTTCCAGGAAACCAAGATGCACTCTGTTCCTAAAGGCTTCCTCTTTAACTTTAGCTGAGCCCTCAGAGCCCCTGGGAAGAGGACAGGAACAGGGCCCCCTCCTCATACACAAGTGCCCCTGTTACCTACCACTGTATTAGCGTTCAGGGGAGCTGATGAAGGGACCGCTTGAGGTATGGTGAATTACTTAATGAACTCTGTTATAGCGCCGGTTATAGACTCATAGTCACATGTTTCATAAATTCAATTCAGGCACTATGTTGTGATCTGAGTTTATGAGGGATAAGCTATATTGAATCTTCAAGCTAATTGTTTAAAAGTAGAATTAATGTCTTACAGGGCATTTAGTGCCTTGCAAATCAAAGCACAGCATGCCACCTGGATTTGGGATCTAATAAAAAATTCTATCCCTTTCTGCCAATACATTCAACTTCCAACAGTTTTCACATATTACAAATTAACCTTTTTTATTTCTGGAACAAATCTGTTTCAAATATTTTTAAGACTTGTCTCCTGACAGAAAGAAATTTTTCTGTGATTTCCAGGGGAATAGTAATATTCCAACTGAGTGGAAGTCTTTCTATTATATGCGAAGACCTTTCTTACCACTCTCTGAAGCGCAGAGTCAAGTGCAGACTCTCCAAATGTCACCAACACCCTGTTGATAAGAAAAAGCTGAACTCATTGCTGTGGAGGGAGAGCACCACCTCCACAGAGCTTTGTTAGCGTCTTGGGCTGGGAAGGACAAGGCTGGATTTTATCGAGATTTTTTAGCTTGGTTTGTTGGGAAGGAAAAACTTTCCTTATGCTCTTAGGTTCAGTATTGGATGTCTGAAAATTAAACCGACAAAAGACAGATTAGCAAGAGAAGAGACAGATTTTTATTCATGTAAGCATGTGGGAGTTCACAGAAAACGGTGACTCAAAAAGACATTTAGAATTTGGGGGTTATTTACTATCTTAATAGGGGACAAGGAGGGGAGAAAGGGCGCTTATGGGAAAATAAATAACTTGTAGGAAAGATAAATGGGCCATTAGGAGACTAGATGGGAGGCAGATATGATAGTTTTGTGACTGTCTGTTCAGGTGAGTTCTTATACCAGTGCCGATTTCTGATTTCTCACGTCCAGTGAGAGGAGTCAACCTTCCCTGGTCGCAAAGCTCCCAGGGAGGGGATTTATGACAGCTGAATTATTTGGGGAAGCTTTGCTTTTAGACAGATAAGGAGAGTTCAGAGAAAAAGACCCAGAAAACCTCTTCACAGTGGTAATTCTGGATCCCGTCAGGTTTAAGGTAGGTCTTTCTATGAGGGGGCAGCAGAGGGGGGTGCTTGGTTAGAGTGGAGTAACGATCACGATGTAACAGTTTAGGATGGGCAGAAACTCAGGGAAAGAGTTCAAACTTGGCGTGAGAACTATGCTTTCTGTAGAAGAGCTGATAGGTTCTACAACTGCCAACTGCCAACTGCTGCGTTCTTTACGTGTTTTCTGTAGTGCTAACCCTCTGTAGTAGCCCTCAGAGTTGAAAATCAGTGTCTGTTTTCTTCTAGGTAACCAATTTTCATTATAATGGAAAAATAATAATTATTTTAATTGTACTATTCTTCTAAAGGAAACACCAATCAGTGGCTCTGGCTCTGGAACTAGTCTGACCTCGGCTGCACGTTGAAATAACAGTCCAGCACACTGGACTTCTGCTATTTCTTCTTTTTTTTTGAGGAAGAATGGCCCTGAGCTAACATTTGTGCCCATCTCCCTCTACTTTATACGTGGGATGCCTGCCACAGCATGGCTTAATAAGCGGTATGTAGGTCTGCGCCCCGGATCTGAACTGGTGAACTCCAGGCGCCCAAGCAGAGCACAAGAACTCAACCACTATGCCACTGGGCCAGCCCCTAGACTTCTGCTATTTCTTTGGCTTACATTACAGGTAATATATCCCTTATATCTGTCTTCCTTTGGCAAGAACCTTTCAATCAGAATTCATTGCTTTTGATAATAATTTCATTTATAATTTGAAAAGGTTGATCTTTCATCCTTTTATTCTAATTTTGAAATGTTCTGACATCCAGATCACTTGAGCTACTTTTTACACCAAACATTAATGATTTTACTGAGGTCCAACCCATAAAATATAAAATGTCTCAATGTGTGCAGTCTCTCACTGATATGAGGACTCTGCCATTTTTGGTTATACCTCCTGGGCCTGTCACATAGTAGTACCCCAGAAATATTTCAATAATTTCCACTTCATATATTTCTAAAGCCAAGAGCTTTTCCCTGTACAGCTGATGACACTTCTAGCCATATCAACATTCCGTCGAAAGAAGGCTAATAAAGGACAGTCCTTTGGAAAGAGTAAAGAAGAACAGGCTGGACATGGCTGACTCATAGGACCCAGGCCAAATTGGAAAAGAAGGAAGTTTGGTTCTATCAATCTAGATATATGTTCTTCTCCCCCGCTTTTACTTTCCCAGTGTAGGGGAGGAAGACATTTCCTCTACCCTCTCTGGGTTCTTCTGGCTGGAGAACAAATTAAATTCACTTGAGAGAGAATAGCAAGAGAAAATGAAACAAAGCTTTATAACATGTATACATGGGAGAGGCTCAGACAAGCTGAGCAATTCGCCAAAATGGCTGAAGCCCCCACCTTAAATATCATCTTCAGCTAACGACAAAGGAGGATGTTGGGGGTGGAGGGGGAGTCGATCATGGGAGATTACCACACAAGTACAGTAAACAAATGCAGATTTACGTCCTTGCCTTTGGCATTGATTAAGAGTTTCTAGAGATAAGGTCATCCCCCCTTCTTCCTGGTACAGAGAGGGAGACAACTTTACAGATGGAGATTTGCTTTACAATGTAAATGTCTCTTAACAAAGGGTAAGTAAATTCTACTTTTCAGTTGCTTTCCTGTCTGCAGTTTATTAAAAGTAACTGACCCCAAATAATCCTCATGCCAAAGAGACGTATCTTGGGGTGACCAATTCCAGGCCCCCACACCAGCTCCTAGCTTGATCTCTGCTATCCCTTGTCTCCTCAAGATCTTTCAACATAGAGCCAGTTCAGTCTGCACTTCTCAGCTTGATTGTACCTTCTTCAAAAGCAAAGTTAATATGTTCCCAACTTCCATTACTCACGGACTTGCTCTAGGATAACAGTTATTTTGGTTAATAGGTTATTCCTCCAAGAAAACACATTCATATTGTATTGGGGGAAAAAAACATTTTTCCTCCTGTGTTTCTCCCTTACTCTCATACTATCACCACATTCACACTTCTGACACCGTGTGTGGGAGTTTTCCCCACACCGAGCAACTCTGCAGCACCAGCTGGGTGTCCTACGACTTAACTCAATTGTGATGCTCTCTGCCTGAAGACAGCTTCAGATTCCACAGCGTAAGGGCGCAGTCCCACCTTGGATGCCAGTCTCCAGTATTTAGGTCCGCAGGTTACCCACAACTTCTGTCCCGACCTCACTACCCACAATCCCCTCCTCAGGTTCTGCTGATTTACTAGAACAGCTCACAGAATTCAAGGAAACACTTAGTTACACTTACCAGTTTATTAAAGGATATGATAAAGGATACAGATGAACAGCCAGATGAAGAGATACAGAGGGCAAGGTCTGGGAGGGTCCTGAGCTCAGGGGCTTCTGTCCCTGTGGAGTTGGGGTGCACCACCCTCCTGGTATGTGGAGATGTTCGCCAACCTGGAAACTCCTTGATCCCCATACTGCTTGGGTGTTATGGAGGCTTCATCACATGGGCACGATCAATTACCAACTCCATTTCGAGCCTCTCTTCCTGCTCCCGAGAATGAGGATGGGGCTGAAAATGCCAAGCTTCTAACCATGGCTTGGACTTTCCGGTGACGAGCCCTCATCCAGGAGCCCACCCAGAGTCACCTCCTGAGATCGAAAGACACTCCTATCACCCAGGAAATTCCAAGGGATTTAGGAGCTCCATGTCAGAAACCAGAGTCAAAGGCCAAACATTAGAATAAAAGATGCTCCTAGTGCTCTTATCACTTAAGAAATTACAAGAGTTTTAGGAGCTCTGTGCCAGGCATGGGGACAGAGACCAATTTATACATATTTTCTATTATCTCACACATATAAAAACAAACACCTTCAATATCTTCCTCATAAAGGAGAGAATCTCAGACACTCTGAGACCTGAGCTGCAGCTAATGTCACTTTAAAAACAATGTGTTTCAAACAATATGCACTGCGATTAGGAAGGGGCAAGCGTGCCTAGCTCAGGAGGGGTTTATCAGGATTCTGTATAGGATTGGGATATGCGTACTTTCAAAAACTATACAATAATTTTATATTTGGGAGAAATGATTCTTGATAACAACCTGAAGAAAGCAAAGGTCGACAAGCTCTCCCTGGGGAGCGTGGACAGACGTGCCTCTCGGCAGGTGGGATGCCTCCCTCAGGGGGCTCACTGGAAACCCCACAGAGGAAGAGGGCAGCACTTTTTCTTTTCTTTTGTTTTAGCAAAATGGAGTATGGGTTACAAGAGAAATGCTCTGTAAACTACCACATGTAAATGAGGCTCCAGCAAGACGAGATGTCATGTCTGCGAACGTGTCAAGATTCTATCAGAGCACGGTAACAAAAGGTGGTAAAGAAAGCCGACTTGCAGAGGACTCTTGACTCTACCATTCTTTAGCTGTGTGATCTTGGACAAATTATTTAACCTCTCCCTGAGTCTCAGTTTTATCATCATATCCCAGGATTAATTAGTAGTCATTACCTCATAGGAAAATGCTATGAAAAAATAATGCACATAAAAAGCTAATCCCACAAAGTACCCACCAGGTGGTAGCTCTTATTATCTATATTATTATCCTGAACATCCTAAACCATCTTTTGATTTCATAACAGTTACCTAAACTGTTCCCATTCTTAAAGCAATCAGAGATCCCAAATTTGTCTGCATGTTTAAGTATTTTAGTTTGAAACTCAAGTGACATTTGCCCACACCCATTGTGAGAGAAGAGCTTCCAGTGGCCTAGACTGCCACCAAACTGGCCAAAGGAGACAAGGAAGGATCTGTGTGCCTGCAAAAGCCCTCATGGTCTTTGTAGACAAGAAACCAAGTTCGTGGAGAGAGATGACTGGGAGCCGTAGAGGAGAGAAAGATCACGGGGCAGAAACACCACCGAGGGGCAGAGAGGCCCACGTTGGAGGCTGCGGCTTGCAGGATGCGGCTCTGGATCACTTTCCAAAGCCTGATGAGAGGGAAAGATACTAAGCCAGCACACGCTTTGTCTCTCTGACTCTCAACGCCCACCCGTACTCAAAGACAGCCAACAGTCTGAGTGTTTTGGCACCCTATAGATAAAATACTCACTTTGCAATGGAGTATTCCACATCTCTATTTGGCTGTTTGACAGCATGTATTTATTTATTCATGTAAGCCCTACCTGCTTCTCCAAAGGGTTCGAGATGGTGACACCATAAAGACAGCCTTAGGTTATAAACTGCTCTAAAAACCTCCAGCACAATGCCTTACAAACACCATGTTTGAAGAGGAGGCGTTACGGGCTTATGTATACATAACATCGCTAATTGAAGTAGCAAACTAAATAATAAACAGTATATTAGGCATAAAACCAAATCCACAATTGTATCTTGAAGTACCAGCATGGAAACAATCATTTTAACAGATGAGCATATTCTTCATTATAATAAAATTAATCTGCAAAACCCATTTGCATCATTCTACACTTTTGACACCCACACTATTTCAGAAGCAAATTTCCTAAAACTGGGGTTATTACCACATCACGCTGGTTATATTTGAGCAGAACAAAAATTCAGCTGTTTTTTAAGTGAGAAAAGAAAGAACACATTTTATGCCACACCAGGACAAAGGTTTCATTGCTTTGTGTAATTTTTATATATAACACAGTCATAAAAGGAAATTATCAAACAATAAATAGCAACCACAACAGTGACAGCTACCATCTCCTGTGCACTTACTATGTGCCAGTTATTTCCAATACACGAACTGTAACGGCACTGAAAGGGGGCCCGCCACCTAGGTTGGGTTGGGGACTCAGTGTCAGATCTTCACCGCCATCATTAGATTTCATTAATAATAAATTTAAAATAAATTAGTTTACAAATTATACAAGCATTACATTCCAGCCTGTAGTCTAAGCAGCACTTTGCAAAGAATGCGTTTTCTCAGGCTATGTGTAAACATTCCCCTGAGAGTGTGTTTGTCCACAGTGGCGGCCTAACCGCCGTCCCTCAGCCTCCATCCAGGCTCCCATGTTTGGAGCTGCATGGACCGAACACTTCTCACGGCACGCCAGGCACGAGAGGACGTCTTTTGGTCTTCACCACAAGCCTCTGAGGAAGGTATTAGTGTGCTTGCCTTAGAGTGGGAGAAACTGAGGCCCAGAGAGCTCGGCCCACAAGCAGGGCAGCCAGAGTCCTGCCCGCTTGGCGCCAAAGACCGTTGCTCGCAATCACCACACCCTCCCTCCCTGTCCTGACATCCCCATCTGATCTCTCATTTTGTTATTTCCTCACATGACTTCTTATCCCCGATACCAAAGGACGCAATGAAGTAAAACTCACCGTCAGATTTTATGATTTTCATTATTTTTCTTGTGAATAAAATAAAAACACTAAAATCAAGAGTCTGTCACTCAATTCTCTGGTGTACATTCCTTCCTGGGGGTGTGTTCACATCTGAAGGAGGCCTATCCAGTCAGTACTCAGACAACACAGGAAAGTCACCTGAGGGCCGCCACGCCGGCTTCTGGTGAGCAGCATGGAAGCCTGTCTTTCACGCACAGCCTGGGCTCCTTCTGCTTCCCAGAGAGGCTGTAAGTTAATCGAGGGGAAGGACGGTACCTCACACTGTAATTCTCCCCACAGATGTGAAAACACACAGCACAGCCCTGTGCTTGATATAGTGAGTGTATATCATTACATAATAAGTGTTCAACAAATATGAGCTGAACTGACTCTAACGTGATTAGGTCAGGGCTGCGGGAATCTGGCTCACAGCCTACCCCTCCACCGTGAGCCAGCTCAGTGTCTCACGGAGGGTGAGACGGAAGCCTCAGAGTTACGTGGATTTAAGCTCTACTGTACTTCAGAAGTCCACTGTCATAGCCAAACCCAGGGTTCTTAATAATCACACAGAAGTGCTTCAGTGCTAAAGCACCTCCTAATCTTCCTGTTATTTCTCTAGATTCCTCCATATTAATATAGTCAATCACTCAGCAAAACGTTAAGGATCTCCTAATGCTGGGCAAAGCGGGAGGGAGGGAGGATACAGAGAGGTAAACTTACTGTGCCCTCCCTCAGGGATCACACCATCTAGTGGGGAGAAAGACGAGAGAAACACCAACTGCAATCCAATGAGGAATGAACCAGGTGCCACGGGCCCACAGTGAGGGGTACCTTCCTGGGAAAGTTAGTGTGGCCCCTCCCCAACCCACTCCCAATCTGAGTCATCCCAAACATCTGTCTCCTCCCCTCTCCATCCTGTGTGCTGTTACCAAAACCAAGAGAACTGTTGCCCCCCACGCTTGGAGCACCTACATCCCCATCCACCCCCTCCCCCTTACCACTGGGCTCAGCCCCCTCAACGACAGAAAAGAATGGCCATCAGACACAAAGCCCTAAACTCCTTATGTCCCGCCAATCTGCTTGTCACAGTGTGCAGTCTGCTCTTGGGTACCTCCGTGGACCTCTGGGCTAGCCCTCTCTCCTGCCTCCTCAGGGTGCTGGCTGCGTTGATAATGCTCCATCGCAGTTACTCAAGCCAGAAACCAGTCCTTCAAGATCCTTGCTTTCACAACCTCCCACTGAATCAATTACACTGTTTCGTCAAATTACTAATCTCTTTCAAGAGATTTGTCTCGAATACCTCTTGAAACTGCCCCTAATCACCACAGAATAACACAAGTAGTGGAAGTCAGATCATGTGACTTCTCTCCTTCACATATTTTGGTGACTCTACTGCTTTTTGATTGACATTCAAGTCTTGTCATCATTCAATTCCTGCCTACTTTCAAGGCTTCAAGGCTTTCAAAGCTGCGTACTTTCACGCAAGGCTTTTCATCACTTGACCCAGCCATCCTTCTCACCGGTTCCCTTCCCAAAGCTAAGTTCTAGAAACCCCAAACTACTTACAATTCCTTAGACACATCACGCTCTTTCATATCCTCAAGGTTTTATTCAAGTTTTTCGTCTGAATTACCCTAGACTCCTTCCTCCCTTTACTCTCAAGTCCCCCTGGTCACCAAGTCTCTCTAGTTCCATCTCTTAAATGTCTCTTTAATGTGGCGCTTCTATATCAGGCTAAGTCCTGTGTGCATGCAAAATTTCCCTTGAAGCACCCTCTCCTCTGGGAATCTCCCCTGGAAGCTTTCTTACAAAGGCTGCCTTTGGAGCCTCTTGTTGGTCCTTATTTCACAAGGGATATCCGTGGCCTGGTTTTCTTGCTTACATGTCAGGCAATGGGAACCTTGGCGGAAGTGGAGAGCTTTTCTGTAATCTCATCGCCTACTGTGGTGTCTGGAACATCATAACCATCTAAATTGTCGCAGCGCGGATGAGTGAGGTAGAATTAGGAGGAAGAATGGAATGGGGGTGATTTGGGTTTTCTTACTTTCTGTCCACTACTGAGTGACTTTGGGGTCCTTAGCTTCCGTTCTCATGGAAGAAGTATAAAAGGGAAACATTTACCCCGGGTCTCACCCAATGTCTCCCTGCCTCCTGTAGCAGTTGTTTGCATCCCACACTGACCACTGAAATACTACTTAATTCAAAGACGTGAATTAGGGGAGAGAGACAAACTGTATATGGTTGAGAGTATCTGTCGGCTCAGACCATATCTCTACCTTGCTTTCATTTTGTAATTCTTTTAACTCCAGTGTCTTTCTACCCTTTTCCATAAACATCAGGCCCTGTATATCAAATCATATCCTATTGCATTATCCCTTTTAGATCTTCAAACCATGTCTCCTTTTTAAATATAACTTACAGTGATATTGCCTTTACTTTAAAAATGTTTATGCTCTACTATTTACATTTGAATTAAGACAATTATGTTAGGGGGTTAAGGGACCACTTCTAAATTCAACCTACCTTTTAGGAATTGTTTCCATCATCCCCTCTTCACTCCATTGGTGAGGGAGGGACTCCCACCCTGGGGATATGGGGGTGACCAAACACACAACCCCTGACCCTGGGCCAATGAGCTCGACAGCAGTGTGCTAGTCTCGTATCCTCACAGCCGGCTACACGGGAGCACACAGGGGTTGTACTTGAAGACACAGTGAACAAGTGTGTCCTGGCGACTCTGGGAGGCAGGCTTTGTAGTATCAAGAGGGTGAGATGACCCTGGTTCCTGTGTGAGGATGTGATAGGCTTATTGAATATTTCCTTGGGCTGTCAGGGAACTGAAACTCGCTCCTCAGGGTAAGCAAGTACTGCACACGACCCCACGATCAGGAGATTGTTTGGCTATGGGCTTTATCCACAGGAGCAAAGTAGAGAGGGGAACTTGCCATTAGGCCACTTGAAGCCCTCCTGGTTTCCCCAGATAGCAAGGCACACATAATATTGGGCCTTGATTTTAGGCCTTATCACAGGAATAGACAGGTTACCTAAAGAGAAGGGGAGGTTTTCTTTTTCCTTATACCTAATAGAATATAATTATATATTCAGTGGGAAAAGAGAACTGAGACCATTGTTCATAATCAATAGGGGGCAGAATGTCTGGCCTGAAGAACTGAATCCAAGTGTGTGAAGACAGGGGCTCACTTTCCCAAAGTCTCTTGAAGCCTGCTATTATCAGGACATGTTCTTCCTGTCGCATATGGGGTTGGTGATATGATGGGCATCCCCATCGGACTGTCCCCTTCTGAGGGTAACAGGACAGCATGTGATGACCATGGCCTGATCACCCTCACATCTTCCTTACCTCCAAAAGGACTACAGGAACTTGACATGGGTGGATCCTCTGCTGGTGAAGCTAAAATGTCTAATTGTGGGTAGGTCCTAATATTACTCAGTTTGTACAGAGATGTTCCATATGCACTCAGGGAGGCATTTTTACCAAAATAACCAAAAGCAATGGAAACTTTGCAATATTTCACTCTCTCTGGTCCACATTTTTTCTCCAACTATTCTAGAATTTATTTTTCAGATATTTTACTGCCTGGAAAACACAAGGTCTTTAACATTGGGTGGAGCATCCTTGCAGACTTATTCCTTCTTCTTCTCATCTTTGATGTGCCAACTTTGCCATTGCAAGCAGAGTGTATAAATGTGAGCCAGAGGCTACTGTATCAACGAGGAGGGGGCAGCTGTTTCACTCAATCCAGCTGATTTGTGATATTACGGATGATGATAGGCATTTATTTTTCATTGAGGGAATATAGACTTTTTTTGAAAATTTGTCTTTTTCCATGGATTTTTCTTAGAGAATCTTGAAAAGACAATGTGAGGCTGCTGCTAAGCTGTGGGAACATGTAGATTATCCTACGCAAACATGTGCCATTTCCTTCCTACCATTATCTCTTGCTTCTAAAGAACAGCGATTTTTTTTCTTTGTTGTTTTTGAACGTGGTCTAAAGCGTTACCCTGCAGTAACATTCATGGCAGCCCTCAGTTGAAAGCTTATAGTAACCACTATTCTTACAGGTCATATCCTGCCATTGATTTTTACATAGAACTCCCCATTGATTTCAATAGGGAGTTTTTTCCTTAGATCGATGGCAGGATATAGCTAGTGACATTAAGCACAGATAAAAGACCCTTGAGTTAACTGTCAACAGAGCTAAAATTTAGATGTAAACTCATTTAACAAAAATTGGCTTTCAAAGGTTCATCAGCAAAGAAAGCATTTCAAAAACGCCTTTTTTCCCCTTAAGGTCAATGTAAATAAGATTTCTTACTCCCAAATCATTATTTCCTTAGATTTGTCTTTTTGCTTTTCATGTTTATCAAAATCACATTCTCATTAGTACTTCTAATAGATTTAAAGATTTTTTTTAAGAAATGGGATTTTTGCCCTCAAATCATATAATATCTAGTGGAGAGGAAAGGTAGGTGCACATATAATTCTAGTACGAAGTGGGAGAAACAGAGAGAACAGAAAAGGGAGAGAGTGTTTCAAATTTTTGGTGTTAAGAAATATGTATGTATAGCGTGTATACAGGATCTCAAGTAATGGAAGTAAAAAAAATAAAAAACGTAACCATCTAATTTTCTGATAGTATGTGACACCACACATTTATTGGTTCTTTTGCTATCACATGTATTTCAAGCCAAAAGCGGGAAATTACCAGCAGACAGAATGGGCTATTAATGGGGTAAACCTACCTCCTAGTGTTTTTGGAAAATCCCAGTTTGCACCTGATGTCCCCTAGTAATTATTAACAGTACCCCCTCACACTCTCAGAAGTGACTCTGTTTAGCCGATGAATGTCATGGCCACACTGTCAGCGATGCTGATGTCAAAATCTCTCTTAATTGTGGCAAGTCAATGAATGAATGAGAATGGAAAAGGGGATGTGCAGGATGTGGAAGTGCTGGGCTGGGTCCAGAGCCTTGGGGCCTGAGCTCTCAGTCCAAGGGTAGCCGGGTAGGGTCGTACTTTGCAGTGTGACACCCAAAGCCTGCTGCAGCAGTAGAGATGGGCACTCTGCCATGTTCCATGATCTTGGGTTCTTTTCATTCTTTTCTCACCTGTTCTTTTTTTCTTCTTGTCTCTTGCTCTTTTTTTCCCCCTTCTCTGTGTTTCCTTCCATCGCGGAGTCACCAGTTGCTGGTGGTTATTCCTTAATTCATCTGCTTTACAGACCTACACAAGAGCATCCAGAATCTCATCCTGATTATTGGAAAGCCATCCTTTCTGATCTGCCAGCTTGTCAGTCAACAAATGTTTACTGAACAACTGTTTTGTGCTGGGCAGAGGGCTAAGTATTAGAGATATGATGGTGAAAAAGTCAACAAGAGCTGTGATCATTTATATAGCTGGATTTTTACACGAGTTCACCATGCACGATAGGTACCATGTAAATGTGATTTCGAATTTGCCAACAAATTTCCAGTTCTCAGGCTGGCATGTAAGAAGCTTGGAAGTTGTCATTCCATCCTAAGAACGAGTAAAAAGCTGAACAAACTAACAAATCAACACTCTTTGTAGATCCATGAGAGATGTGAGGTCACAGGACAAAACACTGCCCCCCAAATTGGAGACAGGTGAACCCAGAGAATCACCCCAGTACTGGAGCAGAAAGCCACAAGCAGCTACCTCTGTGGGAACCAGAGCCAAGGTGGGAAAACCTGAGCTGTAATTGACTGGATTTGAATTGAATTGCTGGAGGCTCAGTGCGGACAAGACTGAGTTAAAAACTCCAGGGAGGCCCCATCATAGGCGTGCCCCCACACTTTTGTGGCATTACCTCCAGGTTCTACCAGGTTCTCCCAGTGAATATCAGAGCAAAGTCCCTGTGCTTCCAGCGTGGGGAAGGCAAACAGGAGCGATTCTGAAATGTACCAGAGTGCCCTGTTCTATTAACAAGGCCTGCCCTCAGGAGAAACTAGTTCACCTGCCCCTAATCTGCTGGGTTTTATCAGATCCTAGCTGACCTGGGGGAAGGGAAATCTCCAGGCCATCACCCTACCCCGTCTAAGTGGGGTGAGGCGGTGTCT
The DNA here is from genome assembly GCF_041296265.1 of Equus caballus. Lineage (NCBI taxonomy): Eukaryota > Metazoa > Chordata > Mammalia > Perissodactyla > Equidae > Equus > Equus caballus. Next base: position 15,653,061 of record NC_091712.1, on the reverse strand, counting down.
GAGGAGCGGGTGCAAAGGTCACGGTCAGAGCCGCAGGCCCACCAGAAGACTGAGAGCTTATCCTAGGACCACAGGACACTTCCGCTCCCGACAGACCTCACCGCCACAGCACCTACTTCCAGCAGCTCCTTCTGCCCAGCACATCACGTCCAACCAGCAAGGAACAATTACAAATTTGCGGACAAACTTGTGAACGTAACCATATAAAATTGTCTTGAAGGTTTCATCAGTCTGAACAACTTAGGTTACAGCCAGTAACTGAAACATTTTGCTAATTAGTAGGGGATCATGTGGGGTTGATTCATGTATATTTGAAATTCACATTAATCTCATTCAAACATGTTTAATGAACAATCATTAAAATTTGATACAAGTAGACTTGACAAATCTGCTCCATTTTTAACAAAGGAATTCTGTGAGTAAAATAAAACACAATAGAGTAGCTTTCTTCCTTGGACATAATCATGACTGAATGACAGATTTAGAAGATTCCATCAGCCTAATGTTTAGAAATTTTATTTTAGTTTTAGGTTGTTTCTTCATTTTTCCCCAGATTCGTACACCCAAGAAACGAGTCTCAGATTTTACCCAGGATAAGCTGCTTCTGTTGACATTCTGGAAGTGAAATCTTAAATTTGAGGAAATGGCTATGAACACAGGCAAGCTCATCGTTAATGTACTTCAGACATTTGGCTTCTAGAAACTTCAGTTAACAGAGAAGTTTATATAACTCTCGAAGTTATTTTACAGGAAACTGAATTGTCTATCTCATGGTTCTCACCATCTCTGCCCACCAATTCCCTCTTTCACTGCACCCAGCAATTAAGAAAGCACTGGATCTGGACATTCAGATGCAAGTGTGGCATTTGGAGTTAGCCTTATTTGTAAACAGCATGATTCACAAAAACCCATGTGAATAACAAAAGGAAGCAGACATTGCAGTGTGAAGCTTTAATTAATGTGAAGCTACCCAAGGATGTGCAAACTGTCAATTTCTTCCTGGCTGCATGGGACTTAGCGGCTGGTGTGTTAGCCCCGTTCAAGAATGGTTTTCAGTCTCAATAAAGCAATAATCATGCAAAAGATTGGTAGATGTGAGAAGAAGTACCAAAAATGATCACTCCCTTCTTAAGGATTACCCTCTGGGTGAAAAGTGAAGGAAACATTCTCATTTCCCCCAATTGCTTCTGAGCTGGATAAAATCATCACCCAAATTTAGAAACCCAGAGGGTGGCAATTGCTTCCCTACCGGGAATGCCTTTCTGTTCCTCTCTAAGCTCCACGCCTCCCACTGGTGTCCTGGCGGACAGCTGCCTCCCCGCCTTGCCTCCAAAGGAGACAGTCCATCCCTCTCTCCTCTTGGGCTCAGGGAAGCTCTTCAGTCATATCCAGGAGCTGTCCTGGCTTGTTTTCAGCTCTAACAGACAGGGGTTCTTAGAACATAAATTAAACAATTGTATTGTAGCTAAGCAACTGATGCATAAGGGGTTTATTGGGGTGATGGGGGTGGGGAGGGCGTAGATTTTTTACATTCTTAGAGTTATCTTTACTCAACCTTAGCTCTTTACTTTGTGTGTACATAATACACGCACACACACAACACACACTCACAAGAAATTAGAAAGGGCTGTCTAGAGTTGTGCCGTCAGCTCCCTTGGTGGTCCACAGCTCACCTATATGCATCACTTACAGCTGTGAAAGTCATCAGTGCCATCTAGCATATCTTTCTGGATTTTCTTCTAAGCACATGGTAGGATTGCAATTCCTTGCCCTCCAGGTCAGGTGTGGCCCTGCAATTTGCTCTGGCCATAAAGGGAATAGGAGCCACATGCCTGCCTTCCAGAGGGAAGCTCTACGACCAGTATGCAACTCGCCATTCTCTCCTATTTCCCTCGGCCACATTGATCAGCATTTTTTTAGCCAATGATGTTCTGTCACACTGGATCCTAGAGATAGGACAATGTGGAAAAGAAAACAGACAAGTACGTGGACAGGAGATATGCCTTGTTTTTTCAAACTGAGATGTAGGGGTTGCTTGTCACTGTAGTTTAACCTAGCCACTGTGGCTGATGTACCAACCTCAAAAATCTCATGGACTTCTACGCATTCTCATGTTTACACGGCCTGTCTGGGAACAGAGTCCCAGAGACCAACTCTTTATCTATGTCCTTTCTTTGAACAACACTAATGGAAATATCTGTCAGGCTAGAGCCAGCATGGACTCCTGCTGGTTTCCACACGAGCAAAATGCTTTCCAAAAGCTGCCCAAAGCTCTTGACATCCAATCTGGGCTGTGCACCTCAGCAAAGGGAACAGATCACTGTAAACGTCCGTGCCTTTGTTCTTGAGACCAGCTCCTGCTCTTTATCCCTTTCCTACCTGAACTCACTCTCTCATAAATTCAAACAAGATAACTAGCCCATCAGACATTAATAAAGACATAGGGCCAGGCTATCCATTTTGGGAAATACACACTTAGTCATCCATTTCTCCACCTCACTACTCATCTGCCCCCACTTCCAGGAATTATTTCTGTTGAGAACAGCAGTTATTCACTCTCCATCCCCCAATCTTCCCTGGCTGAGCCATCTCTCAACTCATAATAGGGCAATCTGAAACCCTGACTGACTCGGGAAGCGGACCACCCCAGCACGTGCACGGCTGCTCTGGCGTCTCCTGCGTGCCCCTCCGCTGGGTTGCCCTGTCAGCAGCATGAGCTGTTGGCTCAGGATTCGCGCCTCTCATCAGCACACACCTAATAAGGATAGGCTCTCCAAATGCAGCTTTCTGCAAACTTCAGATTTATTAACTTAAAGAAAAAATTCAATTGATGATACCAGAACCTACTCTTTCCCACAGGCCTGAAAAAAAAGAAGCTTAAAAGGAAAAAGAATAGTGAAGCTGAAATATTCAAACATGGAATTTACATGATAATGGGGGAATCGGTTACATTTTCCACCATTCTACCCACAGATGATTACAGAGCTCAGCAAAGGCAAATCATATTTAGATTAAAAGCCTAGAAGTTCAAAAGATTGACGGAAATCTTTTGCTTATTTCCTAAACAAAGGCAACGAAAGGCGCCAGAATACACCCTTGATAACTTGTCTCTCTTTCCGACCTAAATAACTGGGTTTTTCTTCTCATGTCAAAGCCCTCTGCTGAGACAATCCGTACAGTGAATTAAATTATGTCATGTTCTTCTGAAGACATTTCTGGGTAGGGAAAGTGACACCTCCCTTCTGGTTCCCACCACTTCTTCGTGCTTCCCTAAGACTCATGCCATCCGTCTCTTGTGTGCTGTTCACGCTGCTTGGGGACCGTCTGACACCCTTATCAGCTGTGCATTCCTTAAGGAAGAGACCACGTCTGATTTCATTGTTGTATCCTTGGCAAGCGAGCACCATGCCTGGCACCAAGCAGATACTCAATAAATACTGAACGTTCAGTGCTTTTTAATGATGCCACCTTTGAGCATCCCAGATTCTCTTCCTAGCCAGGACAGAAGTCGGGGGAGGCCCAGAGACTCCCCTGAGCAATCCTCACAGGGAGGAACAGGTCAGGAATGGGGAAGAAGCCTTGCCTCTGGCTCAGGCTTCTCTCCATTTGCGGGAAGTCAGGAGAATGGCCCATCTGCTAATCTTCTTAAAGTTCTATAATGATATTGAGGAGCTTTATTCCTTTGTCTTAAAGCTTGACTTCTATTTAAAAAATTATGCACACACTTGATTCGGCATTTGGCAGATTAGAATCTTAAATACACACACATACCACTTGTCAAAGGCTTCCAATCAGACTTTTAAAAATCCAAACTCAGTATTAGAACTGATAAGGCCCTTGTGATCTGAGCCTTAGGGCCCAGCTCTCTGAATTCGTCTTCTACCCTCTCCCCACTGTCTGCTCTTTCCACTCCAGTTCCATCCACTCCCGCTGCCCAGGTTTCTTTGGGTTCTAGGCTCACACCAGGCATATTCCAAGTCCAAGGCCTTGCAACATGACGTTTCCTCTGCCTAGCACGCTCTCCCGCTGGAACTCACTCCTTCCCCATATTCTTGTTGCTTACTCAGAGAGGCTTCTCCAAATCACCAATCTTCTCTCATTCTTATACTCCTGATCCCTCTTCTGGTTTGTTTCCACTGACAATACTCCTGACACCAAATGTGTAGGTCTTCTCCTCACACCAACCAATTCTTCAGCTCTCTAGACACCAACTGGGAGTCCTACAATTCAACTCACTTCGGACACTAACGAGCCCAGGTTATCGTCAGGCTTCACGGGTTTTAGAGCTCAGTCCCACAAGACTGCCCTCACTTCAGATGCCAGTTTCTAGTTCTGGGTCCCCAGGTTACCCACACTTCTGTCCCACTTGTCTGCAACGGGTGGGGGAGGGTCCCACTATCCTCATCTTTTCAGGTTTGATAATTTGCTAGAATGGCTCACAGAACTCAGGAAGGCACTTTACTTACTATTTCCAGTTTATTGTAAAGGATACAACTCAGGAAGGGCCGAATTGAAGAGATGCGTAGGGCAAGTTTTGTGGGGTTGAGGGGAGTGTGGAGTTTCCACGCCCTCTCCAAACACATCACCCTCCCACCACCTCAAAGTGTTCCCAAAGTGTAGGAGTTCCCCTGGGGTTTTATTCTGTAAACACAGTCAATTAAATCACTGTCCATGGGTGATTAACTCAGTCATCTGCCCCTCTCCCCTCCCTGTTTGGGGATTGGGCTGAAATTCCAGCCCTCAAACCATACCTTGGTCTTCCCAGCAATCACCTCCCATCCTGAAGCTATCCAGGGGTGCCCAGGCCCTGGTCATCTCATTAGCATACAGGAGATACTCTTACTCTGGGAGATTCCAAAGGTTTTAGGAGCCACACCAGGAACCAGGGCCACAATTGTCTCCCCGACACTGACCCTATCTGCAATGACATCATTACTTATTTTTTTGACCTGTTACTCTGTTTATTGTCTGTCTTCCCTTACTAGAATGAAAGCTCATTAAAGGCTAGGACTCGATCTCAGGACTCAGACCTACTCAACAGACACTTGTCGGGTGAGGGAGGGCGTTGGTGAGTCAGTAAAGCCGGAGGCTGGAAGGGTAGCTGATTGCTCAGAGCCACAAGACCTGGAGATTTTGCTCTTACTTGCAGTCCCTGCCTCTAACACCAGGAGGAAAGCAGACAGGAGCTCCATCCAGGTTACTTCCTCTTTAGTCCAAGGAAACTGAGAACCGTTTTTGAATGCTGTTGTTAGCTTGCTAGGACTGCCATACCAAAGTACCACAACTTGGTGGTTTAAAACAACAGAAAGCTGTTCTCTCGTAGTTCTAGAGGCTAGAAGTCCACAATCAAGGTGTGAGTAGACCACGCCTCCTCTGAAAGCTGGTGCCAGCATCCTTGGGGTGCCTTGGCTTGTAGTTGCTTCACTCCAATCTCTGCCTCCATCTCCACGTGGCTTCTCCTCTGTGCATGTCTATGCGTCTGTTCTCTTCTTTTTAGAAGAACCCCAGTCCTTAGATTAGGGCCATGTCATAATCCAATATGACCAGTATGACCTCATCTTGATTACATTTGTAAATGTACTTATTTGCAAATAGGTCACATTCACAGGTACTGAGGTTAGGACTTTTTGAGGAAGACACTTCAACCCACAAGAGTTGATTAGGTCATTCACATGGAGCACATGGGAGCCACTTGACAAGGAAACCAGTCCTGGCTTGGTCTTGAATTCAGGCCACACTGGGTCTCCCAGGACACAGGCAAAGGAGCCTCCGCACGGCATTGTTTTAGCAAGAAGCTCATCAACCTCAAACACATAGAATTTTGGCAGTAATTGCAAGTAGAGAGTGTCTCTGAAATCTTTATTGAGTGTCAGAGAAGGAGATAAACAGAATACAAAGTATTTAGAGGACAGAAAATTTTAAACATTAGCAAGGAGAGGGAACCACACTCCTGTTCTTAAGAAAGCTAGCATTTTAGGAAAGTGATGGGCTCAAATTTTTAACACAGAAGCAAGCAAGTTTAGTCCTAGCAGTAAAAATATATTTACTGAGTTCACAAATTTCTGGAGCACAAATGTGAGAAATGACCCCAGAAGCCCAGACAGCAAGTGGCTATTCTCTACGTGAAGCAGCTAAATCTGCACCCAGTAATTTCAAAACCACCAGACGGTGGCGTAAAAATTTAGTGAACAGATATTGGTTCTATATTGTACCAAATGTCCAACTGTCATGTTTTTGTTGCTTTCCTGCAGAACTTACAGTTTGACCTGGTGTCATGAAGAGTGCAGGAGAAATTAGGGACTCTGGGTGGTCCCATACGGCGACCAGGATCGTCTCCTCCAGTGAACCAGACTTTGAGGTTCTACCTTGACTTGGCTGTGAATGCAGAAGGCCGTCTCCCTTCCCTGCCCTGATGGCCATAGAAGGGTCGTGTGAGCATCACCAGGAGCACTGCTGAACTACCAGGAAAGCAGTGGATCTGCTGAAAAATTAAATTCAGCAGAGGGCATTAAGTTTGCGATTATCAAATGTGAACACATTCCACTCCCCAGCAAACTGATAGCTTGATTTGGGGCTTATGAGAAGTTACTGAGGGAGGACTTGCCGTCTATCTCTAAGATTCGTATAACCGGAAGACCTCATGAAGAGAAATGCACTTCAGTTGGCTTGGCGGTACACTCTCCAAAGATGAAATGCCCTTCCACAGGGGGCAGTGGGTGCCTAAGTTTGGAAAATATACAAGCAGAAACTGACTAGGATAGTATAAAATGAATCCCTGCAAAATTGTAGCAGATAATCTCCCAGGCTCCTTCCAACTCTAAAAATTGTGTAACTTCTAAGATTTATTTCAGCTCCAGAAGATTTCATACACAGAGATATTTCCAGTTCATCAAAAGAGAGATCAGAAAAGAACACAATAAATGATATAGAGGGAACTTAATCATGGATACAGCACACAAAATGAACAACTGATACTCCAAAGCAAGTGTCTGAGGAAATAAGAAGTTGTCTTCACAGTCAGAGGCTGATGCGTCCCGACAGAACCAGGGGCATGGAGGAATTTCAGGAGCTGGCCATAGGACCACGTATCGGAGAAATCAAGTCATCCTCCCTCCAAAAGAGCCATAAGAAGCTGCGCTTCCCTCAAGAGTGTATATTTTATAGCACTGGTTCTAAAATTGAGAAGGAGGGGCTGGAGAGGGCGTGTTGGATTTAACGCAGGAGTCTTCTAATTGCGCGTGCCCATGCTTCGGAAGAGCAGGAGGGGAGGCAGTGATGGGGGGAGCATGATCAGGCAGGAGTGTGACTGAAAGATGCCTCAGGTGACTCGAACAGTCTTCCCTGTTTCAGAATCACTTTACATGAAGGGGAATAAAAAGAATTTTCATTCTTTTCCATCTACTGTTGTTAATCGTTTTTCCTCCAACGTTGGCTTCATTTTTCACATGGTCTGACTTTTCTCATGCATGGTAGGCTGTTATGGAAATCACTGTAACAATTTACTCAGTAAAACTGTCTTAGCCAAGTACAAAAGTCTTCTTTTCTCAATTTCAAGAACTATTAATTTGTAGTGATAAGAATCTTTCACATCTTGAGAATTTCAAGAAAAAAATTCAAAAATATACGATTGCCAAAAAGTGTGGTAAATTCCCTTTTGTGTTGCTTCACAAGTATGAATTTATCCCAACCAGACCTCCCATGTTTAGGGACTTTCCTCAAACCCTTAACTTTTTATGATTATGGAACGTGCTCTGGGTTCAACTCCCCTAAGTATCCACACCCTCCCACTCCATGAAAGAGACGGAACATCTGCTCCTCAGCTCTCTGGGAAAGTGTATTTAATTATTGGATGCTTTCCTTTTCAAAATGGTGCTGGCTCTGGTTTTTTTTAAGCCTCCAGAGCACAAACAAAATAAAATCATCCCTTCGATGGTTAAATCAGATAATAGCATCTGCATCAACAAAAATAACAGCTAATAGCATATAACCCTGTCTTCTATACTTGCTGAGAAGTATCCATATCTGGCATTGGTTCTCCCAGCATCCATGAAACGAGGTGAATTGACCTCAGGATATTGCTAGAAGCAAAGGTGTGCTGAAGATGGGACAGTGGGAGAGCAAAGGAGGACGACGGGATCTCGCAGACTTGAGGATTGCACAATGATCAGCTTTTGTTTCTCAATCCTAGCAGAATCTACCAGAATATTGTGTGTGTGTGTGTGTGTGTGTGTGACACAGAGAGAGAGAGAGAGAGAGAGAGAGAGGAGATAAATTGGAGGAGACAGGAAGCAAACCACACATGCGAGTCTTCCTCCTGAGAAAACTAATAATGCCTTCCACATTCTGGTATAAAAGACTGATAAAATGAGAAGCAGGGATTTGACTTCAGTAAATCTTTACCAAAAACAGAAAAAGTTTAAGCCTGTGTGGGCTTGGCATCATTCACACTTAAACAACCACCAAGGACCAATATTACCAGCTTTTGTAAGAATTTTTTTTGTACATTTGCAATTTTTCTAGTGTCTTAAGTCCTGTTTCTCTAAAAACAAACAAAAACTAGGCAAAAAGAGGTTTGCTTTTGTTTTAGCAAGAGCAAGAGAAGAAAAAGTTTAATTCAATTCAGCCAAATGAAAACTTTGTGAACCACTGTGAAGCCAGACAGAATCTCCGCCCTCGCGAAGTGGACATTTATTGGGGAGACATACAATTAAAGGCATTGTTGTCCAGTTTGGAGGGGAGCAGCCCGGAGCCGGAGGGCTCGGGTAGGGAAGCTTCCCAGAGAAGTGATGTCTACACATGGTTCCCACACTTGGCTGCTCTTCAGAAATTCCAGGAGAGCCTTTGAAACTACATACTCCGGGACCTCTCTCTCCAGATCTTTTGAATCAGAATCTCTGAGAGAGGACTGCAATGTTTACAATTTCCCCAGGTGAAACTGAAGCAGTAGTCTGACCCTGGGCTCTGGGAGGAGAAGAAAAATGAAGAATGTATAGGAGACTGGAGGTGAGAGAACAGATTGGAGGAAGAACTAAAGAGCAGTTGGGTGAGGCTGGGACTTAGCATGGCAAGGTTAGGGAGCTGAGAACGCTGGAGATGAGAAGCAGCCAAATCATGAAGAGCCTTGTGCATAATGTTAAGGAGGTTGGACCTCATCTCGAGGACAGTACAGTTGGATGGGTGGGAGGTGGCCTCTGGAAAGGAGCAGAGGGGGATCCTGAGGGTTGTGGGAATAAAGATGAGGCAGGCTGTTGGGGAGCCACACCAGAACCTTGTCCTTCTCCAGAGATTTTAAACAGCCAAGAACCAGTTCTGTTGCCCTGTTGCATTTTTTATCGCCCCCTCCTCTCCTTCCCTTTTACCCATATCCCCCCTGATCCACCACTGGGGAAAAGGGATGATGTGGAAGTAGACACGCTGTTTATGAGCAGCTGGCACACTCCAATTTTTCCATGTGCACAACAGAAAGGTACACAACTTCACCAAAGGAGAAAGTGAGGCAGCTCTGAATTCCCCCGCACCTGTCAGGCTGCCCCGTGGGACTTCATACTCTACCTGAGGCTGCCTGAGATGCTCGTTTCAACTGACCTCACTTGTAAATAGACATTATGGTTTCCTTGAGCCCACTCTCTCTGACCATGATGCTAGGCCCACGTGCCTAAGACACACCATGTGATGACATGCATACTGTCCTCCCTGTCATATGACCACGTCCTCAGGTTGCAAATCTCCTCCCTGGCTTCACTGGAGAGTCATAATGTCGTAAGAATCGGAGAGGACACAACAGTAAGGAACCGTCAGATAACGGAGGAAAGGTGGGGTCTTTGGTTTTCCTGTTGCAGCCAGTCTCACCTGCCCTGAGGTCCGTCACTGCCAGCTCAACTAGAGAAGCTGGAAAGCCGGAACAGACGTCAGGAGAGGATTTAATAAAAACATTTAGTGGTAACAGGTCAAGAGATAGATTTTTGAAAACCACAAATTTCTCCCCAAGCCTCTGTTTAAGTGAATACATTGGCACAAATAAGAAGCGAGGTTTCCCCAAGCAGAGGAAGTAGATAAGAGAGAGAGAACCACTTCCTCCTTGATAAAGGCTGTTATCTTTACCTGTAACCGAGTATAAAATAAACTGTGCTGGGAGATGACTTAAAGACATCCCCCTTCATCCAACTGGCTTTTTTTTTTTTTTTTTTTTTTTTGAGGAAGATTAGCCCTGAACTAACATCTGCTGCCAATCTTCATCTTTTTTGCTGAGGAAGATTTGCCCTGAGTTAACATCCATGCACATCTTCCTCCGTCTTATATGTAGGACACTCACCACAGCCTAGCTTGATAAGCAGCATGTAGGGCCGTGCCAGGGATCCAAACCGGTGAACCCCCGGCTGCCAAAGCAGAGCACATGAACTTAACTGCTGTGCCACCAGACCAGGCCCCATCTAACTGGTTTTTAAACAGGACTGCTGTTGAAAGAATCACCCAGTGTAGAGAATCTCAATTTAAATGTAGCTATAGACGTTGGTCAGCAGCTCACTCCATTCACGCAGCTTCCTGCAGCTCTGTTTCTGGAGTCCCCAATCTTAATTAGCCTCCATACATTTCTGCAGGGAGAGTAGGGGAGCCAAGATGAAGAGGAGAGCAACCAAAGTATGACTGGCCCCCAAACTCTGTTTTCTACTCTGAATCTAACCCAAACAAACTATTTGAACCCCAAATTAAAAGATAGATAGTCCAGGAGTCTCAGTCTCCCCTACTCAGAAGAATTTTCTCTTAAAGGAATGTCAATATGTGGGAAAAGGTAGTCATAGGTTGAAAGATCATTATAAGGTTTAGAAATTCAATTTGGTGAAAGAAAGCTTTACTACAACAAATGACCCTGAGGAGTGTGTAGAAGTGTCTTTGCATTAGACTCCTTTTGGAAAAAAAAAAAAATCCTTAAATGTGAATTGAGTTACTTTTCTAATGCTGTAGTTTAATTTGGTGCATGAAGCCGAGATTCAGATTAAAAGTAAAGCAACTTAAGGGGCCAGCCCGGTGGTGTAGTGGTTAAGTTCACGTGTTCCACTTTGGTGGCCCAGGGTTCACAGGTTTGGATCCCAGGAGCAGACCTAGCATCACTCATTGAGCCATGCTGTGGCTGCATCCCACATAAAAAATGGAGGAAGATTGGGACAGATATTAGCTCAGCAACAGTCCTCCTCAAGCAAAAAGAGGAAGATTGGCAATGGATGTTAGCACAGGGCCAATCTTCCTCATTAAAAAAAAAAAGTAAAGCAATTTAAAATACAAATCTAAAAGATAAGCTCACAACTGAGCTCTCTAAAAAAGAGAAAACCTCACACAACAAAAGCATCACAATTTTGATCTATTCTTCCCAGGAGAAGGAAAGAAAAATGGAGCAAGAAACAGAAACAGAAATACAGAAGAGAGTAGGAAGCCAGAACATTCTGTCATTCACGGGCAGGTAGCTTGTCTGTGTCTCACACTTCAGCTGAACCCAAATTCTGAATGTATGAGTGAGATAGAATAATAACTCTTTCCTTGGGTGTTTGATATAGTCAAAAGCTTGCAAATATGGATTCAGAAACATCTGTCGTCCACATCCTCTGTTTATGGCTTGCCATAGGCTAAAGTCTTGGGTGGAACTAATAGCTCCAGTCGCGCAAGCTGGTGCCTCCAGGCAAGGAGGTGAGAACGCAGAAATGTCAATATAGTCATCAGAGAAACGACTCTAAGCCAGCAGCTGACACGGTTTAGTCTCATTGACTTACGAGGACTGGGCAGTTTTAAAAGTGAGTTATGAAAGTGGTTAAGGCCTTGCTTGAGGAAAACATTGGCAGGTATCGAAACCAGACTGCTTGTGGCCACTGCTAGGATTTCAGTTGACATGAGTTTGTGGTTGAGAAGTCAAGAGAGCTCCCCAGGAGCAAGAGTTCAGCCCTTCCTAGACTGGTGCCAAATCCAGTCGGGCATGAAAACCAATTTTTATAGAGTCAAAAACACCGACAGTATATAAAGTTTTATAACCTGATGTCTACAACACGATCCTTGCTGTTCAAATTTCCATCATGCTGAGAATGCAGAATGGAAAACACTGAATGCAGGGAGCAAGTCTAGACCTGCTCAGGGCCCAAGGGTGAAAAAGTTTATATGAGTAATTGCATAGGCTTTAAGCCTGAAAACTTCAATATCGAAATCAGGGCTGGTCCTATAGAGACAACCTAGAGCACTAGGAAGGCTGGACAGGGAAAAAGGCATGTGGCAATTGCCAGGTCTTCAATTCTTCAGTGCTGTGCGACCGTGCAAGGTTGTCCTGTAAAAATCGAAGGCAGGACACGCACATGTGGCTTGTCCCTCCACGCTCTCCTTAGAGAAATCATTCTAAACATCAAGGTGATAAACTTCATTGTTTAGCTCTGAAAGCAATTTAAGTCAATGTGGCTGAAATCAAAAGTTTCAGCTTCACTGCCACTCCCCAAAATAATTTACATGCTTAAGTAAATACACAGTGAGGTATTAATTCTGACTCTGCACTTAACACACACTTAGCCTTGGCACCACGCTTTACGTTTCTTTCATTCATAATTCTTCAAAATCATCCAGAGAAGCATGGCATGATATTGATGGTAATTTTATGACCTGACTTCAAAGAAGTTACATTATTTTCCTGGCTTTAACCAGCAGTACGGATGACAAAATCACAGAACCGCGTATTTCCAGTTGTCTGCATGGCAGGTCATGCCCCGTCTCCAGATGGGTGATTCTGTGACACTGAACACACTTCCTTTTGAATCAGGAGACCTGGCTTGGGGACCCTACTCCACCACCTCCTGGCCCAATGACATTAGACTAATTTACAGCTATCCATACTTTTGACTTGCCTTATTCCTATCCCTTTTACAACCACACGCCCATCAGTTCTGTTCTTAAGTTCTTTAACTTTTGCCATTCGAAGTTTTTATTGCTTTTATTAGAATCATGCTTTTATGAAACATTGAAACGCTGAAGAATACAATTTCAAGCTAGCAACCTTTGCATAAATATGGCCTGAGGGGATTCTTCCAAGATGGCGCCGTGAGTAGTCCTCTTTGTCTCTCGCCCTTCGAGTCTACAATTATTTGGACACTTATCGCTTGACAAAGGATATCCAGACAGCATCTCAGGACGTCTGAGACACCCACGCGACTATACATCGGAAGGCGGACGGACTTTCCTCCGGGAGGATGTGGAAATAGGTGAAAACTCTCCGACCCCGACGGGCAGCCTAGTACCCGCAAGCGGCTTTCTTCCAACGGACGCCCCCAGAGGATCCACACACATCTAGGGCAGGAGCGAGAACACAACAGAGGAGCGACGGTGGAAACAGGTGACCAGAACCCTACTTAAACCCCCCGCAATTACTCCTAAACGCAGAGGGAAACTTTGGAGTTGCACACCTGAGCCCGCGGGGAGAGTCTCTCCCCGCCATTGGCGGGGAGACCCGGCCTGGTGCTCGGGGTGCCCGGAGGGTCCCAGAGAGAGACACGGTGGGCACGGAGGTCTCCCAGCTGCCGTTGCCCGCCCCGTGGGACTAGGGATTGCCGGAGATCTCGGAGAGGACCGGGGCGGGGGATCTTTCAAAGGCGGGTCCGGCGACCCGGTGGGGAAGCGCCGGAGCTCCGCCAGGCAGCAGACAAAACTCTCTGTCTGCCGGTAGCAGAGGGGCCACGCTGAGCATTCAGGGCTCCCGGCAGAGGCCCGGACAGAAGCCCAGAGGGCGGGGCGACCCCCAGCTGCCGTTGCCCGCCCCGGGGGACTAGGGATTGCCGGAGATCTCGGAGAGGACCGGGGCGGGGGAACTTTCAAAGGCGGGTCCGGCGACCCGGAGGGGAAGTGCCGGAGCTCCCCCAGGCAGCAGACAAAACTCTCTGTCTGCCGGTAGCAGAGGGGCCACGCTGAGCACTCAGGGCTCCCGGCAGAGGCCCGGACAGAAGCCCAGAGGGCGGGGCGACCCCCAGCTGCCGTTGCCCGCCCCGGGGGACTAGGGATTGCCGGAGATCTCGGAGAGGACCGGGGCGGGGGAACTTTCAAAGGCGGGTCCGGCGATCCGGTGGAGAAGCGCCGGAGCTCCGCCCGGGCAGCAGACAAAACTCTCTGTCTGCCGGTAGCAGAGGGGCCACGCTGAGCATTCAGAGCTCCCGGCAGAGGCCCGGAGAGAAGCCCAGAGGGCGGGGCGACCCCCAGCTGCCGTTGCCCACCCGGTGAGGCTAGGGATTGCCGGAGATCTCGGAGAGGACTGGGGCTGGAGAGAGTTCCAGAGACCCAGCTTAGTAGCCTAGGGGGAAACCCTACAGGCTCACAGAAGCCTTAGGGAAAGCCTCTGCACAGCACCAGTAGAAGGCACCCAGCCGCCAGCCACAAGGCTGGAAGACCCCAGGGCAAAAGCAGCATAGCTAGGTGTACTAACCACAGACTGTAGAAGATGCCAATAGCTCTCCTGCGACCCATAGAGGACAAGTGAGATTTGGTGGGTGCCGACAGCAACCGAGCGACAAATAAAAGTGATCCCACCCCTGGCCGCTGGAAAAGCCCATAACACTGTTGCAGACCCCAAGGAGAGAGCGCATCTAGGTGGGCAACAACAGTAGGCACCTGCAGTCTGAAGCCCCCCGTGACGGCCCCCACGGCAGAGGAGGGAATCCAAAAGGCCACTGTGGCTACGAAGAGGGGCCCAGGCCCAGTTAGCAACTACGGACAGGGTTCCTGGTTGGTGAAGTATAAACAGCTGCTCCCCCCACCGCAGCAGCTGAAACAAGTGAAAGGAGCAACTAAACTCTATCTCCATGCGGAGGCACAAATCAACATCATCAAGCAATATGAAAAAATACATCAAATCTCCAGAACAGAAAGAAAGTAACAAATACACAGAAAACAATCCCAAAGAAAATGAGATATATAACCTAAATGATGATGACTTCAAAACAGCCATCATTAAAATACTCACTGAGTTAAGAGAGAATTCTGACCGACAACTCAACGAGTTCAGGAGCTATGTCACAAAAGAGTTTGATACGATAAAGAAGAACCAAACAGAAATACTGGAAATGAAGAACACAATAGAGGAGATTAAGAAAAATCTAGATGCTCTGAACAGTAGGGCCGATAATATGGAGGAAAGAATTAGCAATTTGGAAGATGGCAATATAGAATTGTTGCAGGCAGAGGAGGAGAGAGAAGCAAGACTTAAAAGAAATGAAGAAACTCTCCGAGAATTATCAGACACAATTAGGAGATGCAACGTAAGGATTATAGGTATACCAGAGGGAGAAGAGAAGGAGAAAGGGGCAGAAAACCTATTCAAAGAAATAATGGCTGAGAACTTCCCAAATCTGGTGAGGGAGATGGATCTTCAGGTGACAGAAGCCAATAGATCTCCAAACTTTATCAATGCAAGAAGACCAACTCCACGGCATATAGTCGTGAAGCTAGCAAAAGTCAACGACAAGGAGAAAATATTAAGGACAGCCAGGCAAAAGAAACTAACCTACAAAGGAACCCCCATCAGGCTATCAGCAGATTTCTCAGCAGAAACTTTACAGGCTAGAAGAGAGTGGAATGATATATTCAAAAATCTGAAGGACAAAAACCTACAGCCGAGAATTCTCTACCCAGCGAAAATATCCTTCAAATACGATGGAGAAATAAAAACTTTCCCAGATAAACAAAAATTAAGGGAGTTCATTGCCACAAAACCTCCTCTTCAGGAAATCCTCAGGAAAACCCTCATTCCTGAAAAATCCAAAAAAGGAAAGGGACTACAAAACCAAGAGCAGAGGAGATAAGTAGAAGGACAACAACAGAGAGTAGCAGCTCTACATCAGAACAGATTAAACCATGGGACGAGAAACAAAGGAAACTGAAGAAAACCGGAAAACAAGACACAAAATGGTAGTGGTAGGCCCCCACGTCTCAATAATCACTCTAAATGTAAACGGATTGAACTCCCCAATCAAAAGACACAGAGTGGCAGGATGGATCAAAGAACAAGATCCAACAATATGCTGCCTCCAGGAAACACACCTCAGCCCCAAAGACAAACACAGACTCAGAGTGAAGGGATGGAGAACAATACTCCAAGCTAATAATGAACAAAAGAAAGCAGGTGTCGCTATACTAATATCAGACAAGGTAGATTTCAAAGCAAAACAGATAAAGAAAGACAAAGAGGGACAGTATATAATGATAAAAGGGACTCTCCACCAAGAAGACATAACACTTATAAATATATACGCACCCAACACAGGAGCACCAAAATTTGTAAAGCAACTCTTAATAGAACTAAAAGAAGACATCAACAACAATACAATAATAGTAGGGGACCTCAACACACCATTAACACCAATGGACAGAACATCCAGACAGAAAATCAACAAGGAAATAATAGAATTAAATGAAAAATTAGACCAGATGGACTTAATAGATATATATAGAACACTTCATCCAAAAACAGCAGGTTACACATTCTTCTCAAGTGCACATGGAACATTCTCAAGGATTGACCATATTTTGGGAACCAAAGCAAACATCAATAAATACAAGAGAGTTGAAATAATATCAAGCATCTTTTCTGATCATAACGCTATTAAACTAGAAATCAACTACAAGAAAAAAGCAGAGAAAGGTGCAAAAATGTGGAGACTAAACAACACGCTTCTCAACAAACAATGGATCATTGAAGAAATTAAAGAAGAAATCAAATATTATCTGGAGACAAATGAAAATGAGAACACGACATACCAAATCATTTGGGATGCAGCAAAAGCAGTCCTAAGAGGGAAATTCATCGCAATACAGGCTCACCTCACTAAACAAGAAAAAGCTCACGTAAGCAACCTCAAACGACACCTAACAGAACTAGAAAAAGAAGAACAAACAAGGCCCAGAGTCAGTAGAAGGAGGGAAATAATAAAAATAAGAGCAGAAATAAACGATATTGAAACAAAAAAGACAATAGAAAGGATCAATGAAACAAAGAGTTGGTTCTTCGAAAGAATTAACAAAATTGACAAACCCCTAGCCAGACTCACCAAGAAAAGAAGAGAGAAATCGCAAATTAATAAAATCAGGAATGACAGAGGAGAAATCACAACAGATACCAATGAAATACAAGAGATCATAAGAGAATACTATGAAAAACTATATGCCAACAAATTGAACAACCTGGAAGAAATGGACAAATTCCTAGACTCCTACAATCTCCCCAAACTGAATCAGGAAGAAATGGAGAATCTGAATAGACCAATCACAAGTAAGGAAATAGAAACGGTAATCAAAAACCTCCCCAAAAACAAGAGTCCAGGACCAGACGGCTTCTCTGGAGAATTCTACCAAACATTCAAAGAAGACTTAATACCTATTCTCCTCAAACTGTTCCAGAAAATTGAGAAAGATGGAGAACTCCCTAACACATTCTATGAAGCCAACATCACTCTGATCCCCAAACCTGACAAGGACAACACAAAGAAGGAGAACTACAGGCCGATATCACTGATGAACATAGATGCAAAAATCCTCAACAAAATTTTGGCAAACCGATTACAGCAATACATCAAAAAGATTATACACCATGATCAAGTGGGATTTATACCAGGGACACAGGGATGGTTCAACATCCGCAAGTCAATCAACGTGATACACTACATTAACAAAATGAAAACCAAAAACCACATGATCATCTCAATAGATGCAGAGAAAGCATTCGACAAGATCCAACACCCATTTATGATAAAAACCCTCAGTAAAATGGGTATAGAAGGAAAGTACCTCAACATAATAAAGGCCATATATGATAGACCCACAGCCAACATCATACTCAATGGACAAAAGCTGAAAGCCATCCCTCTGAGGACAGGAACAAGACAAGGGTGCCCACTTTCACCACTCCTATTCAACATAGTTCTGGAGGTGCTGGCCAGAGCAATTCGGCAGGAAAAAGAAATACAAGGAATCCAAATAGGTAACGAAGAAGTAAAACTCTCGTTGTTTGCAGACGACATGATCTTATACATAGAAAACCCCAAAGAATCCACAGAAAAACTATTAGAAATAATCAACAACTACAGCAAAGTAGCAGGGTATAAAATTAACGTGCATAAATCAGTAGCATTTCTATACACTAACAATAAACTAACAGAAAAAGAACTCAAGAACTCTATCCCATTCACAATAGCAACGAAAAGAATAAAATACCTTGGGATAAACTTAACCAAGGAAGTGAAGGATCTATACAATGAAAACTACAAGACTCTCTTGAAAGAAATAGGCGATGACATAAAGAGATGGAAAGACATCCCTTGCACATGGATCGGAAGAATAAACATAGTTAAAATGTCCATACTACCTAAAGCAATATACAGATTCAATGCTATCCCAATCAGAATCCCAAGAACATTCTTCACAGAAATTGAACAAACAATCCTAAAATTCATATGGGGCAACAAAAGACCTCGAATTGCTAAAGCAATCCTGAGCAAGAAAAACAAAGCCGGCGGAATCACAATCCCCGATTTCAAAACATACTACAAAGCTACAGTGATCAAAACAGCATGGTACTGGTACAAAAACAGGTCCACAGATCAATGGAACAGAATTGAAAGCCCAGAGATAAAACCACACATCTATGGACAGCTAATCTTCGACAAAGGAGCAGAGGGCCTACAATGGAGAAAAGAAAGTCTCTTCAACAAATGGTGCTGGGAAAACTGGACAGCCACATGCAAAAGATTGAAAATTGACCATTCTTTTTCACCACACACCAAAATAAACTCAAAATGGATCAAAGACCTAAAGATTAGGCCTGAGACAATAAGTCTTTTGGAAGAGAATATAGGCAGTACACTCTTTGACATCAGTTTCAAAAGAATCTTTTCGGACACTGTAACTCCTCAGTTGAGGGAAACAATAGAAAGAATAAACAAATGGGACTTCATCAGACTAAAGAGCTTCTTCAAGGCAAGGGAAAACAGGATTGAAACAAAAAAACAGCTCACTAATTGGGAAAAAATATTTACAAGCCACTTATCCGACAAAGGGTTAATCTCCATAATATACAAAGAACTCACACTGCTTAACAACAAAAAAACAAACAACCCGATCAAAAAATGGGCAGAGGACATGAACAGACATTTCTCAAAAGAAGATATGAATATGGCCAATAGACACATGAAAAGATGTTCATCATCGCTAATCATCAGGGAAATGCAAATCAAAACTACACTAAGATATCACCTTACCCCCGTTAGATTGGCAAAAACATCCAAAACCAAGAACGACAAATGTTGGAGGGGTTGTGGAGAAAGAGGAACCCTCATACACTGTTGGTGGGAATGCAAACTGGTACAGCCACTATGGAAAACAGTATGGAGATTTCTCAAAAAGTTAAAAATAGAAATACCCTATGACCCAGCCATCCCATTACTGGGTATCTATCCTAAGAACCTGATATCAGATATCTCAAGAGTCCGTTGCACCCCTATGTTCATTGCAGCATTATTTACAATAGCCAAGACGTGGAACCAGCCTACATGCCCAGAAACTAATGATTGGTTAAAGAAGATGTGGTATATATACACAATGGAATACTACTCAGCCATAAAAAAAGACGAAATTGGCCCATTCACAACAATGTGGATGGACCTCGAGGGTATTATGTTAAGCGAAATAAGTCAGTCAGAGAAAGACCAACTCTATATGACTCCACTCATAGGTGGAAATTAGTATATTGAGAAGGAGATCTGATTGGTGGTTACCAGGGAAAAGGGGGGGTGGGGGGAGGGTACGGAGGGGGAAGTGGTGTACCCACAACATGACTAACAAAAATGTACAACTGAAATCTCACAAGGTTGTAATCTATCATAACATTAATAAAAAAAAAAAAAAAAAAAAAAAAAAAAATATGGCCTGAGAAGCAGAATGCCATAGTGACTAAGCATAGTTTCTAGAGCCCACTGTGGAGTTCATAGCCTATTTATGACATCTACCAGCTGTGTAACCTTGAGCAAGCTTCTTAACCTCTCTCTGTCTGAAGTTTTATACCCACCTTGTAGCTTTCAATGAGGAAAGGTACCACTTCACACAATAATTACGTGGGAATTAAAAGCAATCTCGCACGTAAAGTTATTAAGAAGAGTACAGCGTGAGATGGTCTGTTTTTGTGAAATCAATATTTGTACATAATTTAAAAAGTAAAATGGTACCACAGAGTTTATCATGAGTATCAGGAGGCTTCTCCTCTCCTCTTCCTTTCTCTCAGTCCTGCTGCCAAGCGGCAACAGCTTTCAACTTTTTAGTTGATTCTCTTGATAGTTGCTTCCATTTTTCTAAATCCTATGATTAAATTCAGACCTGACTTATCAATTCCTTACTAAAACAGGTAAGAACTTAATTCTCTTATACCGATACACGCGCGCGCGCGCACACACACACACACACAATCTCTATCTTTCTGTTCCCCACGATCCTCCCAGAATGTTATATAACAACTTTGGTTCACACGCAATTATGGTTCCTAGCTGGACCACATGTCCTTCATATAATTCTTTTTAGTTAATAATTGCCTGAGTTTGCTTTGTTTGGTTAGCTTTCTAAGCCCCATCACTAAATCGTTCTTTGACAGCACTGGGGTGGGGGAGCCTGCTAACATGGCCCGATACATCAGGAATACTAGCATCCTTGTGCTGCACCTCTCCTCGTCTCCGTCTCCTACTCTGATCTCCTCCTGTCTGACTCCATGCACAGCTATAGTTTTGTGCCTTCATCTCACCATCAACCTGGGAATCTCAATTTTCTTTCTTTAGTACCAAGTGCGCGGTTTCCTGATCTCCTATCTTTCTCTTTTTTTATTCCTTTGTCTTACTAGAGCAATCCTTCAGGAGCTTCCATAAAAAAGATGCACGGAACGTCACTGTTTTGAGACTTTAGTATATCTTTAAAAATCCCCACTTTTATTTGCTGATTTGCCTTGATAAAGAATTCCAGGTTGGAAAACATTTCCTTCAGAATTTTAAAGGCATTGTTATATTGTTTTTCCAGCTTCCGCTGTTGTTACTAAAAAGTCTGCTGCAATTCAGTCCGTGTGTGTGTGTGTGTGTGTGTGTGCGCGCGCTAGTGTGTATGTATTTTTGGTTTTGTTTTGTTTGTTTGTTTTAATCTGTAGAAGATTCTGAGGTTTTCTCTTTATCCTTATTGCTCTGGAATTTCCTAACAATGAGCCTGGGGTATTTTGTTCGTTTGTTGTTTTTAAGCTATTACTTTGTATTCTCAGTGTCAAAACTCATGTCCTTCAGTTTTGAAAATTTTTCTTGAATTATATCTTTGATAATTTTCTCTCTTTCTTTCTCTCTTTCTGAAACTCTCATTAATTTCATATTTTACTTACTGGATTAAGCCTCTACTTTTCTTATTTTTCCTCCTTTTATAAGAAGAAAAGTTCTCTTAGCTTTTTCTTCTACTTTTTGAACAATTTTCAACATTATCTTTTCACCTCTCTATTAAATATCTTATTTTAACTATTTTATTTTTACGTTCCAGCAGCTGTTTCTAGTCTTCCCGTTGTACACTGTTCTTGTTTCATAAATGCAATGTCTTCCTTCTCTCTCTGAGGATCAGAATTATTGGGGCATTTGTTTTGTTTTGGTTTGGTTTAGTTTCCTTTTCCTCTTCACATTTGTTTTTTTCAAATTTTTCCCTTTTTTTTTGCCTTCCTTTTTGTTTGTTTTGCCTTTCATGTGGGAGACTCTCCTAAGGAACTGGTGATCCTTAGCTGTCACTCATCCTTAAGGCAGAGGAGCTAGAGACCTAATTCGAAGCTCCGTGTGCCTCAGTGGGGTTTCTGAGCATTGCATTAGAGTGCCAAACAGGGACCAGTCTTTCCACTGGATGATTCCAAATATCAATATCAACAGTCTTTTTTCTTGGGCCAATCAATTTCTTGAGAGAGAAATCCTCGAATCTCTGGTTCCTACCAGGGTGCTGGGGACCTCAGGGAGGGAGGGCGCTGTGGGGTAGGGAGCTGCATCTCTCAGTAAGACACATTTGTAGAATCTCCCTGCTCTCACTACTGCAACACCCCTTGACTTTAGCTGCCCTCGATGGGCTCCAATCCACATTCCCTGCTCTAGTTTCTATGGGGCTATGCCGGCCTCCTGCTCAGGCTGCAAGGACAGTCACCGTGCTGGGTGGGAGTAAGGGGAGACGGGGTTCTAATACTCTGCAAACGGAATTTCCAGCCTGCTGAGGTACCTTTTCTGCCAATTCTTGAGCCTGTCCCAGATTCTATGAAAAATAATAAAAGGACTCCGTGGTGTTGTTTCTCTCTGAAGGCACATAGATTTCAGACAAATCTCTTTCCAATTCCTCTCCTCTTTCCATCTTCTGAAACTTCATTGATGCTTCTAGTCCCCTCTGCCTCCTCTCTGTCTCTTTGTCCATTGGTCTTAAACCTTTAAAGTTATTTGCTGATAGCTTTGAAGCACTTGGGAATGAATACGAGCAACCACATGTGTTCAGTTCACCATGGCATTTGATAATGTTAAATATTTTCCTATCATATTATTATTAATAAAAACAACATTATTAGCTAATATTACGATTACAATAACCATTGCTCATGCCCTCTGGTCACTATGAATATAAAGAAGTTAAAATAAGGAAGTGTTATTGGTGAAAAGTCAGAGCCCAGACGTTCTGTGTGTCTCAGCCTGGCTCTGAATAGTGCAGCAGTGGAAAATTCTTTCTCCTCCCTCTCATCTAAATTGAGCTTCCTTAGTGGCTTTCCCAAAACTTTCTGGGATCCTTTCCTCCAGTAACTTTTTAATAGGCCCCTGACTGCATTTTGACCTTGCAGTGACCCTCTGGGAGCAAGTCCTCCTCTCACAAATCCATCTTAGTATTTCCACATTTCCTTCGCTTCTTACTGTTTCCAATTGCCCTGATTGGCTTTCTCCTTGTCAGGTCATCAGCAGGTCTCAATAATTCGGCTTACAGATCACTGACCCAGCAAGGCACAATTGAACTTCAAATTAAGTCCTTTAATTGTGGCATGTGGTCCTGAGCTCCTCAGAGAAAAGCCTCTGTGTGGGGGTGAAATTATAAAGGAAATAAGAACAAACAATTGCTTCTCAGGACGTTTCCAACCATGACACAAACAAGCAGTGAAGGAAACATTGGTACATCAAAACCAGAGGGACGGGAGCCCAGAGTGCTGCAGGCAAAGCGTGGCAGCAGAGCTGAATGGAGATCAGCAGAGACCTCACATCTGTCTTGGGTTGTTCAAATGGAGAGAAGAAAGGATGACCTCTCCTCTTCTTAACTTGGAGTGGTTCAATGGCACAAACCAAAATCCTTTCTTTGCCTGGAATGTGAACTATTGGCAACTCCCCCATAGACCTTTGAATACATGGACTCAAGTTTCTGAAGAAATCTTCAATTTCCATTCCTGTTTCTTTCCATCTTTTCTCCTAAGTACTGCATAATCATCCTGCGGAGACAATTGGAATTCAGTTTGCTAAGGAGATCACTACTCTTCTGAATGTCTCCCTTGACTTTGGGAGTCTCCAGGTTACTTATTTACATATAGACTAGAGAGACGAAGCCCTAAAAACGACTGCCATGCCCTGAAACCTCTGGTTTTATGCAGAGCTTTCAGCTCTAGAGGGAAAGGGCAGAGAAAAATGTAAGGAGATAACAAAGGGACAACACCCCCACGGCAGCAAAAGTGACTAGCCTTGAGGTGACACGTGCACAAGGATAACTGTTTGGTAACTTCGTCTCTCCCAAGAAACAATACTATAAGACCAAGCTAGGAAAAATATACAGTGAATCATGCCGTATGTGAGTAAGGTTAAATAATGGAATAATTCAGGAGAAGATACTGTTGTTGGCTGAAAACCCCTGAATTGTAATTGTTTAATACAAAAGAAACACTGGCAAAATCTCAAGTTAGAAATCCCTGATTGATTCAACTCTCCATTCCCATCGTCCCTTAGCAAACCTCCCAGTACGTTGAGAAGGCTTGCCGGTGCCACAGAATATTTTGGTCTAAAAGAAGATTGTTTATCTTGGCTGCTAAAATTCCACATGTGATCCCCTACCTTCTCTTCAGTTGAAAAATACTGAATTCACAGAAGATATAAGAAAACTTGCCCTTTGGAACAAAGCAAAGCAAATACGTCTTGATTTATCAATACGTCATAGAAAGAGTGAAGACATGCATGTTCTTTAAATGTCCCCCACATCCTGTTGCCTTCCCCAACTTTACCTCCCCAAAACAGGGGTGAACAAGACGGAACTATGGGACATTATCCCAGGTTCAGACCATTCAGGATACGACCTATTTTTTTTTTTAATAAAACAGCTTCTCTTGTCCAATCACAACACTGAGTTAATTATAATCTCCACCATCAATACCCAATTGTGAATAAAGTAATAAAAATATCAGTAGTTTATCATAGAAGTGACTTTCAAATAATTCTTTCATCCACATTTTTTTCCTGGTAAATACAGGATCTTTGTCATTTCTGTAGGGACATTGAAGTGATTTATGTAAAAGAAATTTTGAGAGGTTTGATAGATTGGGGGAAACTATAGCCAATGGAACCAAAAAAGTATCAATTTGAGGGGAGGTACTTAACTAACTATCCCTCATTAAAAATGCCAATATGACTGAAGGTTCTATATCTTTCCGTAAGTGGTGATTGTAAAATAATATTTTAGAGCTCACACCACACCAGCAAAGATGCAGCTGCTGTGCTGTTTTTCTTGGCAAGCACCAGGATCCTTTGTGGGTGCTGAATAAACCTGAGCTTCGAAGCTGAGCCACTCTAGAACCAGACTGCTGGATGGTTCTCCTGAGAGTTCAAATATTTGAGTGAAAAGATATGTATAAAACTCACTTCTTGTTTGGATGCGAAGAAATATGGACACTTAACCAGGTGTGAAAACATGGCTGGGCTTCTGTAAATGTGGTGTTGGGTATCGCTGGTCTCAAGAGATGATGGGAAATGAGCCTTCCCAGGCCTCAGACTCTTGGCAGAAAAACTCAGCTGCTCAACTTGCACTAAAAAGTGTCCATCTCTACTTTGTTGACCCGGTTTCCTTGGGGCTTTCAATTACGAGCACATTCCTTCTCTCCCTCCACTGTTTTCAGGTTTAGTCCAGGTCAATAAGCACCTGAAGCTTTTTGGACAGCAAATAATAAGCTTAATCAGCCTCCCGATGAGTGAAAATGTTCTCTGAGTCTTACAGCACTTGAGCCTTTGGCATTTTCCTATTCAAGATAAGCCTAGATAATATCTGGGATCAGATGTAGTTGATGAGGTTTGAAAAGCCCAAATGCTTACTCCTTTTTTGTTTTTTAAAGAGAACTTAGCCCTATTACACTCGTAAAAGTAGACAATTAAGTACATGGTTTCCTCACCAAAAATCTTCCATTTTTAAAAAAGCGTTCTTTAGAGTCAAAATATATAAGAGTGGCAAGAAATTTCTGCAGCGAAATTAGTTGCACACGGGACGCTAAGAGGCCAAGGAAAAGAATGTTTCAACTTGGCAAACAGCTGAAA
The DNA here is from genome assembly GCF_041296265.1 of Equus caballus. NCBI lineage: Eukaryota > Metazoa > Chordata > Mammalia > Perissodactyla > Equidae > Equus > Equus caballus. The sequence continues at coordinate 15,627,475 of NC_091712.1, read as the reverse complement.
AACACAATCCTAATATCTGTAGAAGTCACTAAAGTCTGTAATTTGAGGAAAGCTGGTAGAAATTGAAGGAATAGGTTTATTGGAACAAACAATTCATAAGCAATGCATGGTGGTCCTTTCTGAAGAAGAGCATCTGTGGCTTTCTTTGGTAAATTAACTTAGTTCAAGTTACTATTAATAAACAAAAGAATACCTTAACCATTGTATTTGTACCTATTGTTGGTGAGATTAAATGCATATTGCTAGTGTTTTTTCCTATCCCTCCATATGTACAAATTAGTGGGTGGGCCCAGGCACTCGGGATGATTTTTCTCATGGATCACTTGCAGAAGGCAATCACTTCTCCCGATTACTAGGGCATCGTTCAGCGCACTGGAGTCATAGTAACTTCGAGATATATTTTACCTTTTTACTCACGTTAACGGCTAGATGAAAACACGCACACATCAAATATATTCCTCTCTAAAGAGCTGAGAGTCTTTCTAGACACAGTTTCTAAGCCCCTAGATGGAGCTAAAAGGGGAAGATCTGAGTCATCCCATTAAGGGAGGAACTTGTTTCAGTCAACCTGGCAACAAACCTCATCCGCCTAGAAGAAACCTTTTCTGCGGCACCTGCCTTGCATTGTCCTTGCCTAGTTCTTCCTTTGAACTTCTGCTGAAAGTCTTGCCAGCACGACTTCCTCCTGAGTCCATCTCCTTTGGCTACCTCTGATCTCCCAGACCCACAGTCTGCTCTGCACATGGCCGAGGCTGCTCTGGCAGTGTGCCAGAGAACAGTCACCTTGTAACTACTTTTTAAAGAAAGTGAGAGTGCACTGCCATAAGGCAGTGGTTAATTACGACAAAGTGAGAATCATCTCTGTGGCACAGTGCGGGAACCAAGGAATGACACATATCCTTCAAAATTCGCTGCCAGTGGACCTTGGAGGTAAGTGCCAAGTGAGTTTGGGTTTTAGACAAAGCTAGGGAGTGCTGACTTGAGAAATAATACAGTGTCATTAGGGCTCCACCAAATAAGAATGTTTCAATTCTAATAAATTCAACGTATTCAATAGTATGTGTTATAGAAACACAGTAGAAAAAAGATCACTTCAGACTGGAAGGTTGGGAAGAGCTGTATGAAGAAGGCAGCACTTGGGCAAGATTTCAAAGAAGAGGCAGAATGTGTACTTGTCACGGGGGGCGGGGTGGAGTGGAGAAGACGTGGGGCAGTGGGGTGAGAATGGGAGCTGGCAAAAGGAGGAGGGGGGGAGAGAAGCTGGAAAAGCAGCTTCGGGGTCCTACTTGGTGGATCTGACTTCTATGCCAAGATATGTAGACTCTTCTGTAGACAAAGGGGAGCCCTTGATAAGGTTTCTGAGCAGGAGATTGTCATAATCAGAGCGATATTCTTAGAAAGATGAATCTGACCACGCAACTGGATTGGATTAGAGCTAGGCAGGATGCAAAGCAGACAGCAGCTAAGAGGCTGGTGCAGTAATCCTCAGATGAAGTGCAGCTCTGAGTCATGGGTGACAGTGGGGCTGGAAGTTGGGGACAGATGGGAGAAACAGAAGCAAGGATGGGTCAGAGACTTGGATATGAGTTAGACTGGAGGGGTGTGGCAGGAGGGAATTACAAGGTCACTCTGAGGTTCCGAGCCCAAGTGAACCTCACCAAGGTTCTGTCACCAAGGACGGTTCTATCACCAAGGACGGCTCTATCACCAAGGATGGACATAGGGCACTTGTCTCAGATATGTTTTATTTGAGGAAACAACCAGGCATCCAATCTAGCCTTGAAGACAGAAGACTGCAGGAGAGGAAAGAGCTAAGAGCCAGAAATGGTGATGAGGTTGGGGGGGTGGGGGGGGGAGGAGTCTGCATAAGGTAGGAGCCCAAGAAATATCAATTAATTCACTGAATAAGAGCAGAGAAAGGGAGAAAAATATGAATATATGTTCATTAGCCCATTTATAGCAAAAGTTGAACTCAATGAAATTCGGATACAAATAAACGTTGAAAAGTATAAAAGACCTCAGGAAGCAGGTGCTCTAAAAATCTTAGTTAAATTGAAACCATCCCTGCCATCTAGAATTTACTTAATATAATAGGCATAACATGATGTAATTATATCATAGAGCGTAACTTGCATTAATGGACTATAGCAACCAGCCACAAAATCCAAGAATATTTTTTTAAAGTAGCGAGAGTGCTGCCCTGCTCAATAAATTAAGTAAGCAAAATGAACCTGTGGCATTCTTCTAAAGTAGTGGAATTTCTGAATCCGAGAATACAGGCACCCTGCTGCCAGAAGTAGCTCATTACACGGGATGGCCAATGGTTTGAATCTCTCATTGAGAACAATACCTCAGTCCATCAACTGTTGTGATGGGTTTTTTATTTAGGGTTTTTTTTTTCCTCCTGAAACTAGCAGCACATTATACCAGCTAAGTCAGAGACAATGGTTATTGCTCCAAGCCCTTGGCTTTTTATCTCTCATTTCTTAAGATGTTGGGTGCTAGTGGAAGCTAAGTGTTTGTACTTGTCCAAGAAACTGCCAGAGGCAGAAAAGAAATGAGGAACTGTAATAATACTAACAATTTGTATTTATACGGCATCCTTACTTGAAAGATCTGAGAATGGTTTTAGAACTATTTCATTACTCCAGTATACATGGAAAACATTATGGTATTCATGTTTCAGATTTTTTAGCTTCCTCAATAAAACTTTCTGTACTCTACCAATAAAGAGTATTATTAAGATGTCAACTCTTAAATCTGAGTCCTCTTTTCATGAATGGTTAGTTCTTTCTAAACCTCCATAGTGAATATATCATCTGAAATGATTTTCACTAAAGTTCCCTTGGCTGCAGAGCTAAGCAGGATTACTAATTTGAAGAATCATGGCCTTTCACTTTCAAAGAAAATAATTTTGCCACAAGAGTAATGGTGGAGGTTGGAGGTAGAAAGGAGGGAGTGAGAGGGGTAAGCAGAGATGGAAGCTACAGAGAGAAACCACCATATGCAAAATTTAGCCTTTCACTATAAATACATACATACACAAACAAGAAAAAGGGCATTCCAACTCTGTCAACAGAGTCCAGAAGTTTCTGAGCTACTCCTCACCTTTTCTCAAGTCGGCTGCCAAGGATGAGGTAAGATGAGTTTGAGTTAATGGAATTCATAAATCATTTGTAAAAGCCTGGGCATCTTTCAACTTTAGCATTCTTTTGTGTGGTTCTCAAACAAGTTGGCAGCTAAGGCATTTAAAATCCCTCTCAACCACTGTCCTTTCCTGATTGCCACAAACCCTCCAAGGAGGAAGGAGATGGGGGACGAAGGATTCTGCCTTCTGGGCCTACCAAATGATTTCCCCATGGGCAAATGGGACCAGAGAGATATCTGTTCCAGTTTCATAAATGGAGTTAGCAAAGGTTGGAAAGCACAGCTCAGATACCCTTCCATTTAGTCCTCAAATAGTCATGGAGAGCTAGTCCTGTGAGGGATTCGACAATAAATGAAACACAACTCCTGCCCTCAAGAGAACATGTCAAGGGAGAAACTTCCCACTTGTTGCTGCTGTTGGGGATGTCTCAGCTCAGGAAGCTGCACTCCGGGCCCCCTTGGGCTATTTGCAATCCTGCTGCTGCATCCTCTTCTCAGCCCAGGGAAAGCAACAAGCAAAAGCATGAATTATTTAGTTTGTCTTGGCCCCACTCTTTTCTCTCCTTCATGATGCTGCTTTCTGTTCCCCCTCACTGGCCATTTCAGAAACATTGTCATCTACCTCATACCTCCCTCTCCACTGTCAGGGAAGGGTCTGATGTCAGCCATTCAACAAAAACTGCCACGTATTTCTCTTATGATCAGAATATAGCAACGCATCTTTACCGAGAGAGAGTCACTCCAAAGTGAGGAGGCTGATTTTCTTGCGTGACTGTTGGAAAGTTGGGTTCTCCTCCACGTAACAGCCACCAACCCTCCCAAGCTTAACAAGAACTCAAGTCCTAGTCATACCTGCTCTTAAGGCTTTCGTCTTAGTCAGCTTGGGCGGCTATACAAATTACCAAAGACTGAGTTACTTCAACAACAAACATCTATTGCTCACAGTTCTGGAGGCTGGAAGTCCAAGATCAAGGTGCCAGCATGGGGGGGTTCCGGTGAGGACTCTCTTTCAGGTTTGCAGACAGTTGTCTTCCTGTGTATCCTCACATGGCAGGAAGCAGAAAGGGGAAGTAACTGCTCTCAAGTCTCTTCTTATAAGGATACTAATCTCATTCATGAGGGCTCCACCCTCATGGCCTAATCACCTCCCAAAGGCCCCACCTCCTAATACCCTCACATTGGGGGTTAGGATTTCAACATATGACTTTGAATGGGACACAAATGTTCAGGCCATAATAGTTTTGTCTCTGCTAAAGCTATTTCAAGCATGTGAGCAGGTGGGTGAGCTCACATTTTGGAGAGAGGTTAGGATTTTGGAGAGAGAGAGCCCTTCCTGATACCTCTGATATCATGGGACCACATGCCATTGGTCAAACTCTGAACCTGTGCTACTATCCAATATGGCAGCCAATAGCCACAGTGGCTCTTTAAATTTAAATTAATTAAAATTAAATGAAGTTAAAAACTCAGAGTCTGAATCACTTTAGCCATATTTCAAGGGTTCAGTAGCCACATGCAGTTAGTGACCACCATATTAAACAAGAAAGAGCATTTGCATCTTCACAGAAATTTCTACGGCACAGCACTGCTCTGAACCACTATTCAAACCATGGCTGAGCATTCCTTTCAGATGTTAAGTTCATGTGACAGCAATTTAATCGTTTCTATAAAAAATCGCCCACAATAAAAAATTCAAACTGTAATTCTGAAAGACAATTTGTCCTCCTACACATAAAAGGACAAGAGACAACATTTTTCATTATATACCAAAGAAAAAAGACAACAAAGACGTCCTAGATACAATAAGGACTGAACTGAAATGAGCTAGAAAACAAAAAAAGCAGCTTATCTTTTAAACAGTTTTAGTCTTTGGAGATCTATGTTAAAAGGTACTTGGTAATTATAATAATCCTCACACAATACTCTAAAATTCACATAAATATTTTAATCTTTATACTGTTCCTTTAGTGTCTAACAAAAACACATGGAAAGCCTGCAGTGTTAAAATTCAGTATATCTTGCTCAAAGTATAAGGCCAGTCAGATACAGGGCTGTGAAGCCCAGAGAGTAACGTTCAATATAAAGAAAGGTCTTGTGACAGCTATTCCTAGAGACCCTCCTGGGCCTCCAGCAGCTGGGGGACCTTGTCTTGCCTCTTAAAGCTCTGCTGGGTGCTCTCTTTCTGGTCAGCAGCGGAAACAGTGGCTTTTCCCAACCCTGGACTCTCTTGACACATTTCTTTCAGTGGGCCTTTCTGCAGCTTGCCTGCAGCCTTGCCAGTGTGGGCTGGTGAAGCTGTGAAGGTGACATGGCAGAATAGAGTTGTGAATTGCAAGCCAATGAGATTTTGAGAATGGCCAGCTTGGTGGCTGAATTTTATGAAAGAAACATAGTTTCATCTGTGAGAGCGCTCACCCCAAACCCAGTCTGGATTTATTTCCAACCTGACCCTTACTAGAATGGCAAAATACAGAAGGGCATAAAGGGGGAAGCAAAGCGTGAATTCTGTAGGACTCCTCTTCCTCTTTCCTGCTACACACACTCCAGCCTTCATCAGATTCCCAAAGCGAACTCCCCTTCCCCAGCATGGCCTACCCAGAGGGCAGCTCGTTACTCAAAGATACACAGAATCAAAGTCTCCATTTGAAGCATGAGCTAAAATACATCCCAAAGATCCTTGTTCTGCCCCACCTCCAGTCCAACATCGCACTAACTCTCCTGGTGGCCTATCATGAGACCTGAAGAGCAATCACGCATAATTGTAGCAATCACTCAACACACCCTTAGTGGGACCTATTACCTTCGTGAAGCTTCCACACGGAGCTCTCCTCTGTTAGAATGCAAAGATCTGAGAGAGGAGAATGACATATAGTCCCTGGGGCCCTAGCCACTGATGACTAACTATCTAAAGCATGTGAACAGTGTGTGTGCCGGGGGTGCTGAGGGGCACAGGATGCCATACTTGAGTGGAATGTCAATGGCGTTAGAGATGCGGAAAGGAGAGGCAGAAGGACCATGAAGGTCAATTCTGGCACAAAATTGGTTAAGTGCATGGCTTGGACCTCCTCCATTTCACCATCAAGAAGCTTCTAGGGGTTAGGTACAAGATTTTTCCTTCCTTTGTCTTCTCCTTAGTTTTGTTTATTGTTATCCCAAATATTTAAACATGTTTTTACTGAAAGAGTAACATTTAGAACATCCATTAATTCTCTAAAATTCACATATTAACACACAACTGCTATAGAAATATTTGCGTTCCTCCAAAATTCATATGTTAAAACCTACCCCCCAATGTCATAGTGTTAGGAGGTGGGGCCTCTAGAAGGTAGATTAGGGCAAGAGAGTGAAGTCCTCATGAATGGGATTAGTGCCCTTATAAAGGGCTCTAATTTCTCCCTTGCCTAAGACTCCCTTACCCGCCTTCTATCATGTGAGGACACCAAGAAAAGACAAAGTCTGTGCACCAGGAAGCAGGCTCTCACCAGACACCAAGTCTGTCAGCCCCTTGATCTTGGACTTCCAGCCTCGAGAACTGTGAGAAACAACTTTCTGTTGTTTATAAGCTACCTGGTCTATGGTATTTTGTAATAACAGCTCAAACAGACTAAGACAATAACCCTAAAACAATGGGCCTTTCTCTTTATCAGGTTGTCCTCGTGAATATAGGTAGCTTATCATCTGTGGTACCCAATTTAAGATCCCTCTGCGGCTCTCAGGGAGAGGCATCAGGACAAAGTCGATTGGTTGGGAGTTACCCACAAGCACTTTCTTGTCTTCCAGCCTGGATGAGAATGCTGTACTGAAAAAGATAAACAGGGCTGAGCAGTCTTCAAAGCTTGCAAGGAAAGGTAGGTAGGATGGGCTACGGAGCTGCTCTGTGACTCCACCAAGATGACAGTTTTAATTGCACTTGGAGGATGAGCTAATCATGGCCAGAGAAAGTTAACACTGGGGTTGCAATGAATGACACATTTTTTTCTGGGAAACACAGCACACAGGTAACATTCTTACGCAATTCATGTGTTTCTTCAAGGGTTTGGATAAACCAAAAGAGTTCAAGAGAAAGGGGAGGGGCAGAAAAATTGTCTGTGTGCGACTATGAAGGTTGAGTAGTGAGCAGGAAGAGGAGTTCAAAAGATGCAGGCTAATGGCTCACAAAAGGCAACAAGAAGGGGGAAGAAACAATTAATTGGATCAGGCTGTTAAGATTCAAAACGGTCTGATAGAAAGACAACGTAATATCCTGATTCCTGAGTTAGGATCCCAAATCCTCCATATGACTAATAATTAAAGCCAGCTCTTGGAAATAAATTCTTTAATTTGTATATTCAAAAGGCGGAATGCAGTTAACCCTTTGCCCTTCCTCCAAACTTTCTTTTGGGGAGTAAATTCTTTAAGATCCTCAAAAAAAATGTTTGGAAGCATTCTACATAACCGTGACGAATCTGACGTCCTAATGAAAGGGCCAGGAAACAACCTTCACTTCCAAATGTTCAGCCACAGCCTACCCAATGCCCCACGTTTGCTTTTGAAGACTCGGCGGCTAGCCTCACCATGTGCCTCAGGGAGCCTTACTGACGATCCTATTGGTGTTTCTGTTTCTTTCTCCATTTCGTTACCCAACATTTATACCTGCAGGCACACGCATACATATACTAATGCCCAGGAATTTTGGCAGGAACAGGACAACTAGTTCCACCATAGCGAGGAGAGGTGAAAGACAGGCCAGGTGTTTGCATCTCAGAATGGAAGCAGCTCTCCCTCACTAGGCCTCCCGTGGGGAGAACCTTGGACTACCAGGGAAGAATGATGCTCATCTCTGTCAAAAGAGTTACCAGCACAATCATGCTGAGTGTTGAAAACTATTTAATTTTTCGTGCAGTTGTAAAACTGGATAATGGCCCCATGTCCACCTCTGAGGAGGTGAGTTATTCAGGTTTTGTGACTAAGAACAAAATAAGTGAGGAAAAGTTATTGAAGTGCATAGTATTGGCAGTTGGGAAATGAAAAGAAAACAGGCTTTTTTTGAAGGGAGATTTTACTCGCTGCTTCCAGGAATAGTCCAGGGTTCTTCTCTCTCCTTAGCAGAAAGAAAGGAAGTATAAAGTGGCCCTGATGTCAGGAAGAAACAATGGAGGATGCATCACATTGTTGGTGGGGTGGGAGAGAATAGGCCAGCTGGGAGGAAACAGCTGACTAGCATCACCAGGGACAGTCTGTGAATGAGGCTTCCACATCGAGGACAGCTGAGAGCAAAGCACTGGCAGAGCCAACACCAAAAGCATAAAGAACCCAGGGAGCAAAACATGGCATCTAGTCAGTGCTCAACATGCTTCAGAATCATCTGTTATCACACACACATGGGATAGTGGGGATGGAGGAGGGTCTCAAGCCCCAGAGATTCTGAGATAGTAGATCCAGGGTGGGACCAATCAATTTGCACAGCTAACAAACTCCCAGGTGGTGCCCATGCTGCTGGTACTGTAGCTAGACTCATTTCTGCAAGAGAGCTTGGTTAATACTCAAGAGAGGAATATTACGGGAAACTCAGTCTCCGTATTCCTTTAACAGGCAAGTTAATGGCATTTTCTATGAGTCCTCTTAGTAGAAGAGGAGTTGACTTGCCTGTAGGTGAGAAGTATTTGTCTGTTTGTCTGTCCATTGGTTTCCCCAGGAACCAGAGGAGAGGACTCACTGCTGAGTGTTGGCTCTTTGCAACAGAATCATCTCTGTCGGGAGGGCCATATTGGGAAAAGTTTGGTTCAAGTGTATACACAGCTTTTTGAACACTTCTCTGAATTAATGGAAATTATTCTTATCATTCTGCTTTTCCACGTCTTCACGTTGTCAGTCATTAAAACACAACTCAAGATATCCCAGAATATTATACCATGATTTTTTTCTGCCCTTCTTCACCAGCAGTGGGTTATATCTTGGCCTATTAAAGGTCCTTGGAGACTTCTGACCGCCTGTCAAGAGAACTGAGAATCACATTCGCTCTAGAAAGAGAACTGAGGCTGTTCAACACGCTGGCTTTGTTCAGTGTTGAACTTGGTTTGGTGGTGATGGGATCAGGCTCTCTCAAAGGGAGATTGCAGGGTTGGACGCAACACTTCCAAATGTAAAAGGCAACGACTCACAGACAGGTGTGTTCTGTTTGGCCACCTACAAAGTGTCCCCAAGTGATCTGAGTGAGACAGCCACTTTATCTATTGGCTAAAAACCCTCACTCCCACTGTAAAAGCATTTCATCACTTGTTCATTACATTTAAAACATCAAAGAGGATTTGCAAATCTGGAAAACATTTACGAAAAATTTAAATGGGGTGTCACTTTGGCAGGGTAAGTGGCATGAACCGTTTGATTTTCAACTATTTACAGATGTATCTGACTCCGGGATTAATGCATGTATTTTCCAGGAGAAATTCTGTATGCAAAGTTTTAACCAAATTTGCCTGGAAGAGGAAAGTTAGTTTAAACATTATAGTGTAGAGCTATTCTCCTGTATGTAGTGTGTGTCTCTCTCTTTGTGTGTATGAGAAAAGAGAAATATCTTTTTTCAGATTTGGATTATTTTATAGCTCTTGATATCAGAAATTCTGCATCAGAAAGTTTAAGAACTTACTGTTCTATCCTTATTTTTGTTTGGAATTCCTGAGTTCTGAAGTTGCCAAATCCTTTCTTTCCTGGTTCATATTTATGTTTGGGAACTTTCTTTAAATAACTATCTGGAAACTGGTCACATAAGACAATGCCAAAAGACAATGTGAACTGGGAACAAATTTGGCCCACTACAAGTCTAGAATTTTCTCAAATACGGTTTCTGTGCTGTAGATTCCAGTAAATGAATGATATTATGACTCAGAGCTTCAACCCTTGGGGGGAAAAAGAGAGAAAGTTCAAGTTTTAACCTAAAATATTTTGAAAGATTAAGTATTTTCTGTAATTTACATTTTAGGTATTATTTATGTCACTTCCTACTCCTAAAATGATTTGATGTGACTTACATAAGTATACAGAATACTTTTAAAAGCAAGCCAAGAAAATGAGGAAAAGGAAAATAAATTGCCGTAAGTACACTTCACTGGAAGTCTGCTATATATTAGAATCTGCATTTTCTAGCAGTCCACCCGGAAAAGGAAACACCATTTTTAAAAGACTAGGGAAAAACAATCAAGTGCTCAAAAGAAGTATAGTTAGCCCTGGTATTGGTACTAAGACCTGTGTGAAAATTTTTACGAGTCAGTTTAGAGAGAACCCTCTACAGTATTAACAGCTTTCCCACATGATATAATAATGACTTTCAAAAGACTTCAAGAGTTCTATATATCCCTCAGTGTAGGCTAAAGGCCCAACCCTAGAAGAGAGCTCAGTGAGGGCAGGCTGTGAGGACGCCAAACGACGCAGTTCACAAAGTCAGCCATACCCTCGCCTGGCTTAATCCAGGAAGAGAATTTTGTATATCTAGCAAAATGGGTGGACTGCACACCCTTCAGGCAATCTTCCCTAGATATTATCTCGAAAACAAGCGTCTGGAAAAGGTTAAGCAATGGCCCACAATCTTCCTCCTACATATCATTCGGGGCACTCTTTAAAAATGCAGTCCTCTTGCCTCCGGTCCCTTGGCCAAGTGGTTGAGTTCGCGTACTCTGCTTTGGCGGCCCAGGGTTTTGCAGGTTCGGATCCTGGGCGCGGACATGGCATCGCTCGTCAGGTCATGTTGAGGTGGCGTCCCACATGCCACAACCAGAGGCACTCTCAACTAGAATATACAACTATGTACTGGGGGGCTTTGGGGAGAAGACAAAGAGAAAAAAAGATTGGCAACAGTTGTTAGTTTAGGTGCCAACCTTTAAGGAAAAAGAAAAAATGCAGTCCTCTGAACGGTATTTCTGAAATCCCAGTCTTTACTGTCTTCTCTCTGCTTCTGCTCTAGGTGAGGGGGCCAATGCACCTGGAATTATTGAACCCGAATCTCCTTCAGTCAAAATACTTTGGGAAAGCCTGGAATAGTCTGGATAGATTAAGTTTTAGATCCCTAAAGCACACCTCTGGCTTTACACGTCTTGTTCTCCTTTGCTCACTAGAATAAGTTGTGACATCTTTGGATCTCAACCTGCCTTCCCAAACGTCCTTATCCCACACAAATGCGGCATTTTCCCATCTCTTTGGCGATGTTCACGCTGTTTTCTCTGGTAGAAATATCTCTCTGATCCCACCTCAAATGAGGCCCTAATCCCACCTAGTGTTCAAGGCCTGTCAACTGTATCCCATACACCAATTAGAACAATGTCCTTCCCAAAGCTGGAGTTCAATTAATCTTGAACAAATGAGTGAATAAATGAATAAATAAATGTTCACCCTTGAATTTACTTGTGGCTCTCTTATGCAGAAAAGACATTTTTTTCATTATTTTTCATGTATTTAACTCAATCCTTTTGGGGGAAAGCAGTCTTTTGGGCCTGCTTTGGCACTCCTTAAAAACTAAAGAGGAAGGCTTTCACAGGTGACCCTTCACAGGAAGCAGAGAACCTTCCAAATGAGCCACATGTTGTATCCTCGTAAGGAGACCTTGTTTCACACCACGAGCCAGCGCATCTGTGAGGGGCAAGCCTAGTCACGACACAGGGAAATCCACAGGATAGAAATTTGCTCCAGACCTAGAGACCAGGCAGCTTGGCATAGAACAATAGCTCAGCTGGGAAGGACGCGTCGGTGTTAGGGAGCATCCTTTGCTTCTCACCTGCCTGCTATTACGGGTGCAATGACACCACAGGACACTGTGATTTATCAGAGGAAAATAGCCTGGTAATAGGAGTAGAACCAGACCTCATTAAGATGAAACAGAGTCTGATATCCTTGAGTCAGACAAAAGAGAATATGAAATTGATGTGGTCAGCAGTACTGCCAAGCTGCATTTGAAAAGAATCAGACGAAGTGGCAATTGACGGCACTTCAGGAGGAAAAGACCCACAAAGGAAACAGAAGCAGGTTGAATGCAAACCTCTGGTCCTAAATGTGTTAAAATATGACTTAGCATTCGATTCTCTTCCACAGCGAGATCATTCAGAACAAATCTATAAAAGGAACAAGGTGTACACATTTAACACGCTCTCATCAAAGCCTACAGCAAAGGGTGGTGGTAGGATTAATTTAATTACCAAACTCTCATCCTCTTGAAATAAGTGTGGGCATGTTTCTAGTGCTGAAAAGACAAAAAGTGCTTCATGAAACGACAGGGAGAACAGTGGTGACTCTTGACTTGGAGGATACTGCTGTCCCGGGTCACAGCCCTCAAAGATCCTTAACTATTAGGTAGAAGGAATGCTAGTTATCCAACATCATCTTGCTTTCTGCCACATCCCCAAACTGTAGGTAAGATGGAGGCCTTGTTTACATGCCCCTTCACTGGTGAGCCCTGCAGTCTCTAACTATGAAGAACGTTCTCTCAGATGAAATTCTGCATTCTCAAGTTGCTTCAAAGGGAAGATGGTCAACATGCTTTTGTCTGAGAAGTAAATGACAACTAGTGGCCTTTCACTCCGTGTCAGGTTGGGTATTGCTTGTTGTTTAGTTTGACTTATTGATTAACAAAAGAAAACTTGTTGATCATTTTTTTTCCAACAAAAATATCTTTACTCGTGTTTTCCATACAAATTCCCCCAAAGATACTACCCCTTGTCTCCCGAGCCGGGGACCATTTCCAACCTTCTACCTCCCAGTCTTTGATGTCCCTCCCCATCCTTTCCATGTTTCTAAAACAGCCAGAGAGCAGCCCTGGGCTAAGGAGGAAGCCTGTGGGCTCCGTGCAGCGCCGCAGGGGCCAGAGCTGTTCTGGAGACCCAGCCTCCACAGGCGGCACAAGGAAGAGGAGGCTGCACTGCTCCCTCCTGCCCACAAGGCTCTTCTGCCTTCTCCTGGTGGTTAATTACTTTTAAAGTGAGAAATTTATAGACGTGAAATAATTTGAGGCCATATTTTAAAAAGCATGAACACAGTCTACTTAATTTTAGAAATCTCAAGTTAAACACGTCTCTATGTGGTAGATATTACAGTTTTAAAAATAAATTGCTTGTTGTTGGACTATCCCTCTAGCACAGAATGTTTGTTGTGTAGAATAAATCTTTGGAGAGCATCATCTTATTGGACATTCAGCTCTACTTCAGCCAACTGTGACAGCAATAATCAAGGGTGGAGTTCTGTGCTGTGGGAAAAGCAAGAGTAAACACAAAAGTGCAATATGTTCCTTACAGACATTTGCTTTGAAACGTGACCCATAATAATTGCAAAAGAGGGAAATACTTTCCCATAATTCTCTAGAAACCTGCCTCATCTGAACAGTTGATTTAAAACTAAGAAACAATGGAGTTTTCAAATTTTAATCTTACTTCTTAAAATAAATACATTTTTCCAACAAGGCAAGGGGAAGATGTGGCTAAGGACAGAACAATGACCTGGCAATGCAAGAGTTTCAGTTCTGTCTCTGGGGGACCAGGACTCCACGAGTCAGTTACTGAAACCTTCAGATCCAGCTTTCTGACTTGCAAGGTGAGATTCCACAGCCGACTTCTCATAGGCTGAGAAAAATTCAGGATAATAACAGTAATGAGAAGAAAGCTTTTGTTGAAAAATTCTGAACTTTGTGAATACTTCATTCAAATCACAGCATTTGCACTATTTTAAGGAACTTTCTTAAGGGATTCATCTTTCTAGCTTTGACTCTCCTGGTAAATATTTTCTAAGGAGAATTGCAAAGAGCAACAGGGTTAAAAAAAGTTTTTTTCCAGATCCTAGAGAAAAAATAAATATGGTGTATGGGATGTATGGCAGGATGAGAGGAAAAGCAAGGAACCCCACACTGACCTGCTCCAGACCCCTTTGCCAACACATATCTATAAGGATATTTTACCAGTCAAGAGGAGACGGCAGAATTTACACCAAAAGAGATGCTGGGGTCAGAAAACAAGCAAGTACTACAAAAACTGACAACCCTTTAACTTTTACTGTGAAATGGGAATATTTCATTTTCTCTATGTTTAGCATACAGCAAAGACTTTTGTTAATGAGTTCTGTGTTTGTGAAGGAGTTTTTGTGTGTGATTTAGAAAAACACGTGAAAACCCAACAAATAGAAGGCCCACCATTTCACCATTAATATAATTCCCTTTCCTACTCATTTCTCACAATCATGTACTCTTGATATGTTTAATCTTTCGCAATGGTTCCCATAGCAACCTCTGGTAGTGGCAGAGCTGAAGGCTACTGGAGTCTTGAAACCCAGCCCTGCCCTGGGCAGGTTTTTTTCTTTTTTCCTGTCTCTCTCTATTTTCATTTATTTGTTTACACGAAATTGTGGGAGTCTTAGAACTCTCTTTGCATTGGCCATCAGACTCCTGTCAGAGACGAGAACATGAGACCCTTTTAGGGACAAAAGATGTGTTATTTTTGTTTTGTTTCCTTTTTGGTTTTCAAAGCAGAGGCCCTATTCATTTAAATCTGCCCTCCCGTCACCACTTACAAATTCCTTCGCGGCACTTACAAACATGAGGAGGTGCTCCAGAAGGGGGTTTTAATTGAAATTTATCCCTAAAGAGTGAAAACATCACCTCTGTTCTGCCCTCAGTCCTAGGGTGACCAGGAAAGCAAGATGCTGAAAACCCCGTGTAAAACTCCACGGGGTGACACAGGCAGGGTTTGCAATGGCAGCTTGGGGACTTTGTAATGCTTAAGAATCCAAATGGTAGGACATACTTCTCATTTCCTTCCTGCAATTTGTTTCTCTGCCCCCAGATAATACCGGCTCTGAGGAGTGGGCTCAGGGACTAGAAAATCAAATATTATTATTAATCACTGTAATTACTTTTCTTGGCCCAACTGTGGAGCTGGGAAGCAAACCAAATTCTCTTGAGCGCAGGCTTAACTAAAACATGTTATGGAGTCGCCATTACCTCATCCTTAGTCATCTCAAGCTAGAAAGAATAGTACTGCAAAAATTTTTTTCTAAAATACAGTTGAGCTTGTTTATTTATACACATTCACCTCATAAAAGACAAGGTTTAAAGTATTTCTCCCTAAAGATGGAGAAAGTCTTGTCTCTAACTCCCAAATGTCCAAAAGGCTTTGATGTAAACAAAATTAGTTTAAAGGTTGCTTACATCCATTGGTATGAGAATACGCTTCTGCTGGCCAGTCTAGGAAGATTACAGTTTCAGAGTTAATAATACTTACATGCTTTGACTGAAATTATAGCAGTTATATTTCTAATAACTTAGTGGTATATTCTCTTTTGTGAGAAATGTCCATTGTTACAAAACTCTGTAGGGTGCCATCCACAGTGAAAAAGTCATAGATCTGTATGTTTATTATGACCGTCCTCCAGCAGATGAAATTAAAGTCTTTTGATCTTAAACTAACCCAAAACAGCACATTATGACAGTTTTCTGAGAGTGGGAAATAAAGTATCCTGAGGAAAGTAAGCCTTTTTCTAATTTGCAAGGAAGCAAATACTAAATATATTAAATACATTCCATTTAAAGCCACCAATATGGGCTATAGAATATGCCAAAATATTTTGATTGAGATTTATGGTCAGATGAAACAATTGGTTATTTTGTGCTATACTCATCAACAATTAAAATGATTGTTTAAATTTTTCAACAGTGAATTTACTATCAGACAGTCAAGTTTGAGACCACAAGAAAGCAACATTTTGATCATTAATTAAAATGTCACCATGACTTAGTTTTATGCGTGGCAGGAAACCAAAACTTTCATTTTTGTGAAATAGTTTAGAAACACTGCATTCTTGTATAATTTGGGGCACATCAGTTTACACCATCCAGTTTAGTTTCTTCACCTAAAAAAAAGTTATTACAGAATCCTTAAGGTCTCTTTGATTGTATATTTTATAAGATTATGCATATGACCCACCGACAGTTTCAGGAATGTATAATTGCATTGTAGTCAAAGAGACACAGCCTTAAAAAAAAAACATTAATCAGGCCAGCCCAGGGGCCTGGTGGTTGGGTTTGCACACTCCACTTCAGTGGCACAGAGTTCACTGGTTCAGATCCTGGGCACAGACTTGGCACCACTCATCAAGCCATGCTGTGGCAGGTGTCCCACATATAAAGTAGATGAAGATGGGCCAATCTTCCTCAGCAAAAAGAGGAGGACTGGTGGCAGATGTTAGCTCAAGGCTAATCTTCCTCAAAAGAAAAAGTTAGTATTGTGTAGGTCACGTGGCAGCATTTGAGACATTCAAATAAGTCAACTCCTATTTTCTTTTTTGAAAAACATACATTGTGGTATAATTGACACACACTAAACTGCACATAATGAAAGTGTACAATTTGGCCAGTTTTGATTTATGTATATAGCATCATCACCACAATCCAGATAATGAACATATCTGTCACCCAGATAAATTCCTCGTGTTCCTTTCTAATCCCTCCTTCCTGGCCCTTCCCCTCAACCCCACTCCAATTCCCAGGCAACCACTGATCTGCGGCATTTCACTATAGATTAGTGTGTATTTTCTAGAATTTTATATGACTATAAGTATATGCCATGAATTCTTTTTTGGTCTGGCTTCTTTCACTCAGTATAATTATTTTGAGATTCATTCGTGTTCTTGCAAATATTGGTAATGCATTCTTTTTCATTGCTAAGCAGTATTCGACTGTATGGAGATACCAGCGTTTGTTTATCCACTCACCTGTTGATAGTCATTGCGGTTGATTCCGGTTTGAGATTATTACAAATAAAGCTGCTGGGACCATTTGTGTATAAATCTTTGTCTGGACATATATGCTCATTTCTAGGAGTAGAGCGGCTGGATCATATAGTCGGCGTTATCTTTAACTTCTTAAGAAGCTGACAGATTATTTACACAGGGATTGTGTGCATGTACATTCCCACCAGCAGAATAGGGGCGTTCCCGTGGCTCCACATCCTTGCCAACATTGGTATCATCTGGCTTTTTAATTTTAGACATTCTAATCGTATGTGGTGATATGTAATTGTGCTTTTAATCTGCATTTCTCTATGTGCAGCATTTTTCCATGGACTTATATGCTGCCATCTATGTATCTTCTTTGGTGAAATGTCTATTCAGATTTTTTACTCATTTTGGTTTTGGTTCTTTATCTTCTTACAACTGAGTTTTGAAACTTCTTTATGTATTCTTTATAACATATTTTAGTTGATGTGTGATTTGCAAATATTTTCTCCCTGTCAGGGGCTGTCTTTTCATTCTCCTTTCAGTGCTTCCGAAGTCCAGAGTACTTAAATTAATGAAATCTAATTTATCAAACTTCTTCCTTTTGTGGTTTGTGTTTTTGATGTTACAGGTAAGAAATCATTGCCTCATCAAATATCACAAGCTTTTCTCCCATGAAAATAAGAGTTTTCTTCTAGAAGTTTCATGGTTTTATGTTCCAGTCTATGATCCATTTAGAGTTAATTTTTGTGTACGGTGCAAGACGTGAACTGATGCTCATTTCCGCACATCTGGTTATCCAATTGTTCCAGTCAAGTTAGTTGGCAAGACTATCCTTTTTCCACTGAATTGCCTTTGCAACTTCGTCAAAAATTCATTGACCATATATGTCTGAGTCTGTTTATGGACACTTACTGAGATTTGTCTATTTATCCTTGCAGTTCTGTCAGATTTTGCTGCCTCTATTTTGAAGTTCTGTTATTCAATGCATTAACACTTACGATGGCTGTGTTCTATAATGAATTGACCCCGTTATCATTATGAAATGACCTTCTTTATCACTACTAATATCTTTTGCTCTGAAAACTGCTTTGTCTGATATTAATATAGTCACTGAAGCTTTCTTATGATTAGTGTCAGCATTATTTGTCTTTTTCCACACTTTTACTTTTAACCTAATTGTGTTTATAGTTAAACTGCATTTCTTGCAGGCAGCATATAGTGATTCTTGCTTTCTTTTTTTCCATCTGACAATTTCTGCCTTTTAATTGGAGTGTTAAGCCGTTGTGGTTTAATGTAATTATAGAAATGGTTGAGTTATATCTACCGTCTCACTATTTATTGTCATTTGTCCAGTCCATTTCTTGTTAAATGGTTGAATTATAGCTATCGTTTCATTATTTATTTATGCTTGCTCCATCTATTTCTTGCACCATTTTTCCTTTTTCTCTGCTTTCTTTTGGGTTCAGTATTTTAAAAATTCATTTATTTGGTTGAGAACTATCAATTGACGCCTACTCTCTGTCAAGCACTATTCTAGGCACTGAAAATACAACAGTGAGTAAAACAAACAAAATCCCTGCCTTCTGAGGCTTATCCTCTAGTTGGAGAGATAACAAGGCGACCAGCATGGTTGGAGCAGGATGTGCGAGGAGAGTGCAAGAAACTGAAGAGCTTCAGTCAAGAGTCAGATCACAAAAGGCCTTGTTGATCAAGGTGGGATCTTTGGATTTTACTCTCAGTGTGATGAGAAGCTACTGACAGGTTTTAAGCTTAAAAGTAACATGGTCTGGTTTACATTTTAAAAGAATCACTCTGGCTGCCATGTGGCCAAGCTAGAGTAGAAGCACAGAGTAAATTAGGTGGCTATTGCAGTTTTCTGAGAGAGAAAGAATGGTGATTTAGAGAAGGATGAAGCAGTTCAGATTGTAAGTGGCTGGATTCTGGCTATATTTTTAAGATAGAACTGACAGAATCTACTAAGCAATAGGATTCGGGAAAGGAAAAAGAGAAATCAGGGATGATTTCTAGGTTTTTATCTGAGCAACTACACGAAAGCTGGTGCTGTTGGCTGCAGATTAGGTTTTGCTTTGGACATTAGATTTGAGATGTTTATTAGATATTCAAATAGAGAGACCAATTAGGAAGTTGGATAGGAGCCTAGAAGATGAGGGGAGAGGTCATGCTGGAGAGGAATATTTCAGAGTCAAGAGTGGGCTTGTGTAAACTTTTAAGAAAATATCTTAATTGCTATATCCCAAGGAAAGATGAATTAATTTCTTCTGATGCAAATATGGTATGTTTCCTTGCACTGCAAATTCAATGCACAGCCTATATTAGTGAAGTTTCTTTTGATCACATGCAAAAGAAATTGACTCTGGATAGCTAAAGCAAAAAAGGAAGAAATTAATTGAAAGAAATTTTTCAGTGCAGTCACAGAATTGAAGGAATATTGAAAACCATGACCCAGGAAGGGCAGCAACTAAGGCCAGACCAGAGATTTCCATGATAAGAGCTTGAGGAATTGCTGTTAATAAAACTCAGATCCAATGGCTTTAGGTCCTCTGAAGTCATTGCAATGCCCTAAAAAGCCAAAAGGACCATCTATTCCTTATCTATTACAGAAAGAGATCAACATAAACCCTTGCTATTCAAACTGTGGTCCTTGGATCAGCAGCCTTTTGGAATGCAGAATCTTAGGTCTCACCCCAGATCTAATTAATTGGAATTTGCATTATAACAGGATCACCAAGCGATTAAAATGTATGTCAGTGATGAGAAATGGCGAACGAATGATCTTCCAGCCATAAAATTCTCTGATTGTCTGAATTGGGCAGTTGTTTTCATACAGCAACTACATCATGAAAGGTTCTTTTGGATCCTTACCCAGATTAACTTTAGGATCCCACGTTTTTTATAGTATTTTTTAGTGCTTTATGTATAGTTTTCTTATTAGTTGCTCTGAGTATTACTATGTACATATAGATATATGACATATCTAGCTCATGCTCGTCTATTCATGCCAACATTTTACCACTTCCAGTGAAGTTTAGAAACCTTACTTCCAATTTAGGTCCCTTGACCTTTCCCACTTTTAAATATCATTAAGTGTTAGAGGGTGTTACATTTTTGTTTTATCATCAGATTTGATTTATAAAACCCATGAAGAGAAGTATGATCCAGTGTGTGTACAACTATTTCTGCTCAGCTCATTGTTCTTACTTCCTGATGCCCCAAAATTCCTTCTTCTGTCGTTTCCTTTCCGTTTGAAGAACCTCCTTTAGTTATTCCTTAGGGTTAGATCTGCCAGTGACAAATTCTGTTAGTTTTTCTTCATCTGAGAATGTTTTTATTTCTCCTTCATTCCTGAAGGATAGTTTCACCAGACACGGTATTCATGGTTGACAGCTCTCTTCTTTCAACTCTTGAAAAAAGCTGTGCCACTTCTTTCTGGCCTCCATGGTTTCAGGTTAGAAATCCACTATCGTTCAAATTGGAGTTTCTCTGTAGATATTGTGCTGTTTTTCTGATTGTTTTCAAGATTTTTTTCTTTGTCTTCAGTTTTTAGAAATTTAATTATGATATATCTTAATGTGGAGTTCTTTGAGTTTATCCTATTTGGACTTCACTTAGCTTCTTGAATCTGTAGGTTTACATCTTTCACCAAAATTTTAAATTTTTAGCCATTATTTCCTCAAATACCCTTTCAACCCACTCTCTTTTTCTTCTCCTTCTGTGACTCCACGGACACAAATGTTAGATCTTCTGTTATGGTTTCACAGGTCCCTGAGGTTCTAGTCATTTTTTCCAGTCTACTTTCTTCCTGTGGTTCAGAATGGATAAATTCTATTGACCTGTCCTCAACTTCACTGATTCTATTCTCTATGATATCCACTCTGCCATTGAGCCCATCAGCTAGTTTTGTTTCTCTTATTGCATTATTTAGTTCTACAGTTTCCATTTGGTTCTTTATCACTTTAATGTCTTTGCTGAGGTTTTCTATTTTTTTTCTTTGTTTCAAAAGAATTTGTAATACCTTGGTGAAGAATTTTTATGATGACTGCTTTAAAAATCCTGGTTCTTGGTGTGCAGGTGCTTTTATTATATCCTGGACTTTTTGGCTTTTATGTTAGCAGACTCTGGGCCCTATTTACATCTTTTATGGTGGCAGGTTAAGCACACAGTTCCTGGGCTAATTTTGTAGGCTCTAGTTCTGATGTCAACTTAATTTTCAGAGTCATAGGGTATTTTGGCTTTTTTTTCTGCTTGTTTTCTTTGGTGCTACTGTGGCTCCCACTAGTCCCTGCTGGTACTGCTTACCAAGCTGGTACTAGATACAAAGCCAGGATATCTAGCACCTCTAGTTGGGGAGAGGGATTGTCTGTCCAGGAGGACAAGCAGACTTCCTGTACCAGGTCCTTTTTGTGGTGGGTCCCCTTTGTTAGTGCCACCCAGCCATTGAGTGTCTTTGGGAGGAGGAAGGGAATCTCATGTCTGGAGGGAGATAAGAGCGCTTCCTGGGCAAGTCGCTTGTGGCAGTGGGAGCTCCCTTTCCCTTCGTCTTTGGGGTCTTTGGTTTGGGAGGGGAGTCTCAGCCCCAGTAAGGAAGGACAACTCTTCCCCTGACCACTTATCCTTAGCACAGTTCTCAATCAACCCCCCTTGCTGGTGCTTCTGGGCTTACCTGTTGTTGCTGGCAGGACTCTCATTCAATCCAGGGGACAAATGAGCCTACCTGAAGCTGCCTTCTATTGAAGTTGGGGATCAGAAAATGCCAAGCCTGAGTCACCTTCTTCTGTTGAGTAAGGGGTTGGTAAGACACCCCGATGCTGTTTTTCCTCTAGTCCTGAGGTTCTTGATCAGATGCCCTTCCTCTTTTCACCAGAGCTCTCCTTTGATTGCCTCTTACATTATTTCCAGGGTTTATATTTGTACCTAACTGGGAGAAATGAGTCTACATCATTTTACTGAGACCAGAAGACTCTGGATTGAGTAATATTTTTAATGATCCCATTTACCTCCTGTGTTTTTTATTAGCTATAACTCTCTGTGGCATTATTTCAGTAATTTTAGGGTTTATAGCATAGTATACATCTTTACCTTATCAGAATCTACACTCAAATGATACTACACCACTTCACATATAGGATAAAGACCTTACAACAGGATACTTCCATTTCTCCCTCCCAGCCTTCATGCTGTTGTTGTCATACGTTTTATTTCTACATTTGATATATGCTCCACAATACATTGTTATTGTTTAAAGCAGCTGATTTTCTTTTCAAGAGATTTAAATAATAAGAAAAAAACCTCTTCATATTATCCATAAAGTTACCATTTTCTGGGTTCTTCATTCCTTTATGTAGATAAAGATCTCAGTGTGGAATCATTTTCTGCTTAAAAGACTTCCTTTAACATTTCTTGGAGTGTAGATGTGGTGCTAATAAATGTTTTTGGCTTTCTCTGTCTGAATATGTCTTTATGTGCCTTTATCTTTCAAAGACGATGTTTTCTCTGGTGAAGACTCTAAGTTGACAGATTTTGTCTTTAAGAACTTTAAAGATATTGCCTCATGGTGTTCTCACTTGTACTGTTTCTGGGGAGAAACTGCTTTTCTTTGTTCTTCTGCATTTAATGTGTCCTTTTTCTCTGGCTATTTTTAATACCTTCTCTATATCACTAGTTTTAAACAATTTTATTATGATGCAATTTGGTGCAGTTTTCTTCATGTTTCTTCCTTTTAAAACTTGTTGGATCTGTTTGTTTATAGTTTTCATCAAATTTAGAAATATGTTGGTCATTATTTCTTCAGTTAATTTTTCTCTTCTACCCAAATTACACCATATTAGACATCTTAAAGCTACCCCAGAGCTCACCGATGCTCTCCTTTTTTAATTTTTTTCACTCTGCTTTCTCTTTGTTTCATTTTGGATGATTTCTACTGCTATGTTTTCAAGCTCACTAATCTTTTATTATGCAATGTCTAATCTGCTGTTAACCACATCCCATGTATTTTTCACCTCAGACATTGTATGTGTCATCTCTAGAAATTTGGTTCTTTTTTAATATTTTCTATTTCTCTACTTAATACATTCAATCTTTTCTCTAGCTTTTTGATCATATTAAATATTTGACCATAAATAAATATTTGATTATATTAGTATCTTTGTCTACTAATTCTATCATCTGAGTCAGTTTTTGTTTTATCCTCATCGTGTATTGCACTTCCAACTTTTTTTGTATGCTTGGCAATTTTTTATTGGATACAAGACATTATAATTCTTTCCTTATTGGCTGCTGAATATTTCCGTATTTCTATAAATTTCCTTGCACTTTTTTTGTGGGATGTGGTCAGATTACTGGGAAACAGTTCGATTCTCTTGGGTCTGGCTTTTAAGCATTGCTAGTCAGAACCAGTGGAGCATTATGTCTAGGGGGACTTTTCCTCACTACTTAGACAATACTCTCTGAGTACTCTACTCAATGAACCATAAATTATGAGGTTTTCCACTCTGATTGCTGGGAATGGGCATTATTGTAGGCTCTAATTGAGCTCTGGGTGGTTTTTATTCTAATCCTTTAGATTAGTTCTTCCTCAGTCTTGGGTAGTTTCCTCACAGACACGCACTGATCATTATTCAGCTGAATACCTGAGGGAGACACCCAGCAGAACTCGAGAGTTCTCTGCCGTTGCAGCTCTCTCCTCTCTGGTACCCTGTCCTGTGAAATCTAACCACCTTGATCTCCCTGTGCTCCCAGCTCCCCTCTCCTTAACTCAGAGACACTACAAGGCCCCATGTGGCTCCCCTTCCCTGCAGAAGCCTGCTTCATGGCCTGGAAACTTTCTCCACGTAATAAGCTAGGTCATTCACGGTACTCACCTTATTTGTTTCCTTTGTCCCAGATGTCTCTGTCTTTCATTGCCTGGTGCCCTGATGTCCAATGTCCTGAGAACTTTTGTTTCACATATTTTTTTCTAGTCTTTTAGTTTTTCAGGTGAAAGGTATAATCTGGTCCATGTTAATTTATCTTGGCCTGAAATAGAAATTTTACTCTTATGTTTTTTATGCAGAAAAGTGACCTGGAATTAACTGGAGTAAAAGTAGGGATAATGTTTAGGAGGCTACATCCAGGTAAGGTCAGGATGGTGCAGTAAAGAAAGAGAGAAGTGGATAGATTTGAGAGATATTTAGGAGATAGACTCAACAGTCTTTGGTAACTGGTGGACCATGCAGGAAAGGCAGAGAAGGGAGAAGAAAGTGTCAACATGTGCCACTGGCTGCATGGTGACATAGGGAATTCTGGAGGATGAGGCGGTTTGGGGTAAGATAAGTTCAATCTGGGCTCTACCCAACTTGATTTTGATAGGCAGAGTGTTAATGGAGTGAGAAGTGACTTACTAAAAGGTAAGGCTAAGAGAAGAAATAGTAAGAAAGAAGGTAGATTATAAAGAATAGAAATAGAAGAAGAAAAGAATTATAGTCATGCCTTTCTATGATATTTTGTGGATCATTACTATGCTCATTTATAATGGAATTTATTTGACACTTAGAAACACAGAATTTCACTGACCAATACTGATAGCTTTTAACATGTCAATAAAAAATAAAAATGGTTTCAACTTCTGATTTTAGAATTAGGAATGTTAAAGATTTTTATTAATGAAGTAGATGTTTCATAATAAATTCCTTATAATTTGTTATTTTTACATAATTGAAAATTTTTGATTTGCACTATCAGATATTTGTGTTACACACTGTTACATCCTATCAAGAAAACACTGACCCCAAATGTAGATGCAGACTGATGTCCAGAGAGTCAAAGTACTGAGCCAGCCTGACAAAGAAAGGCACAAGAATTCCCCTCAGCACTCAGAGAAGAGAGTAGGCTTGGTTGTAGCACATCAAAGAGAAAAAAGAAGGCTTGTGGTGTAAATTGACATTTCCAAATACGTAAAAGTAATTACTTACAAGGAATTCATTATAAAATATTTACTTCATTAATAATAATAATAAAACTACCATTCCTAATTCTAAAATGTGAAGTTGAAGCCATTTTTATTTTTTATTGATATGTTAAAAGCAGACAGAATTGTTTCAGGCTGAGTCTGAACCATCTGATTATGAGCCAACATCAAAAGTGTAGACAGTTTTAGGCAGCAACGGCAAACACCTGCTGAACTCACCGTCATGTTTAATATTGCGCTGAATTTTGAGATATAAGATCACGTTTAAATACTTGTCTAACAGAACATGGTTAGGCTTAAGACATTGACCTTTATTTGTCTAAAATACACAGAACACTCTCTCCTGTCAATGAGCATAGCTATCAAATGCTCTGTGTGCAGCCACTGAACACTCTAGATTGCAAGTTGAGGCGTGGATGTTAAGTATACATTTAATCAACTGGGGAAGGTGAGAAGGAGCCTTGTTACACTGACTGATTTCAGTAGGGGCTGTAATGGGCTCTTAATTATATTTAGTGTCTGGTAAATTCATTTAGTTGCTGATTGCAAGACATAGCGACAAATATTGAGCAGTTTACCACTCTTTATAGACGATGCACATATAAAAAAAAGAAACCCATATTCTTAAACTGCATTATGGTGAGTGTAAATTGGGGGAACATCTTTGGAGGGCAATTTGGCAATAACTATCCAAATTGAAATGTGTTTATATCCCTTTTGACCAAGCAATTTGAATCTAATACTTTGTCCTATGGGTAGTTTCACATGTGTGCACAGACATATGGACAAGATAGGCATTGAAGAATGGAGGGAAATAGCAAAATATTGGAAACAGCCTAAAATGTTCATCAATAGGGAACTAGTTAGACAAATTATGGTATTTCCATTCAATGGAATAAAGGGTAACTATAAAATAATGAGACAGTACTTCTATAGACTGATGAGTAGTGTTTTCTGAGATATGTAGGTATGTGAGGAAAACAAAATACAGAACAGTGTGTAACACACTACTATTTGTATAAAGAGGGAGGCATGAGTGTAAATATTCCACATGCATAAGTGTACGTTTGTCTGAAAGGAGACGTGGGAAATGAGTAACCATGGTTGTCTCTGGAAATGAGAATGAGAAACAGGAGTCTGAGGGGCAAGAGCTGGGGAGAGGTTTACTTTTCATACATATCCTTTATACGCTTTGAATATTTTACCATGTAATATATAAACTCTTCAAAAATTAAAAATACATCAAATATTTAAAATTATATCAAACTCTATTATAAATTTTGACATGCCTTCAGGAAAAACATACTTGCTAGAAGACAGAGTAGAGGTACTGAAGAACGTACCAAATCTTGTTCAAATTACATATTTAAAGGAAATTAGAAGTTTCTGATAAAACTAATGATCTTTCAAAAGAAGTTGGAAATACAGAAACAAAAGAGTTAGCATGTTTTCGTTTCTGGGCCCATTAGCTTCAAACTCTGAGAGAAAAGTCCTGACAGCTTTCCTGAACGGAGACAAGCCCAGAAGTCACTGAGCTCCCCAGTCCCTCTTCCTTCTCTTGGGAGCTCAGACCTGGTGGTAACCCAGCACTTATCAGGCTTTTCTCAGTCAACAGGTTGGTCTCACCAAGTGGGGAAGGAAAACCAGGCAAAGGAGAAAAGAAACCACTTGAAACGAAATTGTACCTGAACAAAGGAGCATGTTAACTTGGATAAAATATTTTACTGGAATAAAAATACTAGAATAGAAATATCTTATTTGTCAAATTTCTGTGTAATGAACTATAAATATTTATCTATCAGAGATGACTTTCATTTGCATTACTTGTAAGTTTGTGGGAGAACTAGACTATAAACAAGTGTACTCAATAAATTAGGCTATGAGTGTAGCTACCCCCGAGCAGCCCTACAAAGCCCTACAAAGCCTAGAGAAAGAACAGCTTGGCCATGGTTAGCACTTCTTCGTAAATTTTGTTTGAAGGTATAAAATCTAAACTTATAGCCATTGTTTTGTGTTTATAAATAGCAGAAGCTTTGTTCACACCTCACTTTCTATCTTAAAAAGTATGATTTGAATGGTCCTGCTTCAAGACCATAATGCATCAAGGGAGTATTTTTTTAAATTAGACATAAAAAACTGGTGTTTTGTTTTCCCTTTCTGGTTAATTTTAACAATTATAAGCTGATGGGCTAAAAGGCCTGATGAGGACAGTAGCCATCAGGTAAAGAAGCAAATCGCCAGTTTGAGGACATGCATCAAACATCAATTGGCCTGGTGATGAGTTGCCAGTGAGAAAAGTTGCTTCTTAGCTTAGCAACTGCCTTCATCACAGTCTAATCATATTCCACGAGTTGTCAGGTGTCTTCTTGGGTGGATTCCTCTCTGGCAGAACTTAACTGACTCTGAACACAACTTACGAGAAGATTCAAAGTATATGCTCCCTAACACTCACAGGTGGCACATTTTAAAGAACTGAACTAGTGCCAAAGATAAACAGCAATTTCGATGGAAGAAACACAAGGAGATAAAAAAAGGAAAAGCAAGAGATAATGAAAATAGAGGATACAACAGAGGATAAAAAAGGTTAATTTTCTCTAGAGGAACAAACTCTTTTCCTTCCTTTCTGCCTCACAACTCCAACCAGAACAGCTCCTCTATGTACCCCAGACTCAAGTCTCACTACAGCTTACCAAATAAAAACCATTTTCTCCCACTTCTCTCTTCACTTGAATATGTCTCAGGCATTCTACCCTAATCCTGAGCAATGTTTGTCACCCCACCTTGTAGTCATTTATTGAACATCTCCATACACACGGGCTGTATGATGGGGAGCAACTCATGATTCATCATCAAGCTCACAGTTGAGTAAGTGTTTTATAGCTCTTGACTCTGAAGCTTGATCCCAACAAAGCAGAACAGACTTCAACATAATCTATCTTTACACAAAGGTCCTACCTGTTCTGCTAATCCAGCACTTAGATTAACTGCTGAACTGAAGTATCTCCTCCTACTTCAGCTATTACTATTTCTGTTCACAGATTTTCTGCAGCTCCAAACACGGGGTATCTGGTATTTGTATTGCTTCCTGTGATTCAACTAGGAAATGCTTTATCTGTGACTTGGGAGTTAGAAACGGTCTTGCAAAACTTTCTCAGCCCTACAGTTGTATAAATCTCTGACTCTATATGTTGAGTAACCAAAAGTCAGAGTGGAGCCTTAGTAAATTAATCACTCATTGATTCTACAACATATTTATTGAATGTTTACTACATGTCAGATGCTGTACAATGCCTTGAGGATAAAAGGGTGAATAAGACATAGATCCGGCATTAAAATTGCAAAGAACGTTGGACATGAGTGGTGTGTCAAATGGAAGTAAGGGATAGAGAAAGCAGGTCACATAAGTAAACAATTGACCAAAATAAGTGATTATCGCTACGGCAGAGATGTGCCTTCACTGGTGGAATAGCACAAAGGAAGAAAACCTAAGACTCTGGGTCAGAGATGATTTCTGGGAGCAGCTGGATCTTAAGAAAAGTCATGTAGGACATATGTGAGTCTTTATCAGAGAAAGGAGAGCAGAATAGGATTTAGAAACGTGTCTGCTCTAGAAAGAACAGAACAATGGGACCTGTTTGTCTACTGCTTTGCCCTAGTTCTAACAGAAGCCCTACTGCATCATGTACCATCAATGGGTGCTTGCTGAATGAATAAACACATGATGAATGGTGTGATGATTCCATACACCTGTAAGATAGAGTGAGAGAGAGAGGAATGTCAAAGGAGGAGGTTTTGTAGTAGGAAAGTCATAAAGAGACTTATACGTCTCTTGGAAAGGAGTTTATAATTTATTCTACAGGCAACAAGAAGCTATGAAGAATTATCTGCAGAAAAGGACGTAGAAACATTCATCATCAGTTTTCCATGAGTGTTAAATGCCACATGTGTCAGTGCCTACTCCTGCATCAGTCCCCAAGAGCACATGAGAGCACCTGGTTATAGCCCTTGAGCATGATTGTGTTGGCACATGACTTTTTGACGGAACCTTTCCAGAAGAAAGTTCCAAAGAATGAGGATCAGGTCAGATACTGAGTATGGACCTGTTCTTGATATAATCCTAACAACTTGGTAAGGGGAAGTGTTGTATCTGGGATTTTATCCCACCTGCAAGTCGTAAATTAGCTTATTACAGTGTCATGGATGTTCTCATGGATGATCACATTGATGTTCACAAGATTCCTGGGTCAGAGACAATAGACTTTGTTACTCATGGCACAGCAGCAGCATTAGCACTGCATGTCTTCATCAGTTCCCTTGCCTTCTAAGTCTCACGAGTATGAAGTTATGTGAACCCTGATGGATACGGTGCGCACTGCAGGTTTGTATCACAGCTGAGGAACACTGAGCTTGGAGAATCCTCTGCTTTTTTTGTGTGTGTGTGAGGAAAATTTGCTCTGAGCTAACATCTGTGCCCATCTTCCTCTACTTTGTTTGTGGGACACCTACCACAGCATGGCTGATGAGTGGAGCAGGCCCACACCCGGGATGTGAACCTGTGAACCCAGGCCATCAAAGCAGAGTGCATGGAACTTTAACCACTGGGCCACCGGGCCGGCCCCTGAGAACCCTCTGCTTTTAAACCATAAGCAAGCATGCTCTTTGTCTGGGGAGGGATGTGACCTTGTGTCTACACGTTGCCAGCTGGAGTACAACCCTGAGAAGTGGCCCAAGTAAAAATCCACCAGAGCCTTATGTCCAGCAGGGTGTTCAGGAGCACAAGGGACCCAAGAACAACAGTCTTTCTCGACAGAAGGCATATATTTGATACCTGGGGGGAAAAACTAAAACAATTTAATCAGTATTAATATGTTGGATTTCTGCTATGCCTTTCTGTATATGCAATTTCAGTATGCTCCTCTCTTCAGTGACAGGCTAAATGAGAGTCCCAGGCTAAACTCAAGGGAGCAGCACAGTCTGATGCTGTATGTGTACTTCTTGACTTAGCAGTGGTAATGGTGTGATGATATATTTATGGAGTGCCGTGCTTGCGCATTACATGAATCATCTCATTTAATCTTCACAACCCCATAAGGTAAGTTCTACTGATTATCATTCTCATTTCACAGATGAGTTAAGTGAGGTAGAAAAAAGTTAAGTACTTGTCCAAGGTCACCTACATGGCAAAGCTGGCTTTTGTTTGTTTGTTTAAGATTTGCACCTGAGCTAACATCTGTTGCCAATGTTTTTCTTTCTTCTTCTTCTTCTTCTCCCCAAAACCCCCAGTAATAGTTGTATATTCTAGTTGTGAGTACCTCTGGTTGTGCTATGTGGGATGCCGCCTCAGCATGGCCCAATGAGTGGTGCCACATCCATGCCCAGGATCGGAACCAGTGAAACCCCAGGAGCATAGCGCGTGAACTTAACCACTCAGCCATGGGGCCGGCCCCCAAAACTAGATTTTTAATGCAGATCCGACTGACTTCAGAGCCCATTCATTGTTGGAAAAAATGTTCTAAAATACCAAATTTTTATTTCAGGTCTTGTAAGTACACCTTTATGGCTTTATTAATTTAATGCATTTAATGCTCTAAAAAACTCATCCTTTTTAGGTAGCCAGGATAGTCCTGGGGATATTCAGGGGTCTACCACACAGGAATTACAAGTCTAGTTATCATGATGGAGAACTCTGGGAAGGTAAGCTGGATAGAGATTCTCAGAACGGAGAGGTGAGACCCAAAGGCAGATAAGAAAGCAACTAGGAGGGTTTTCCCTCGTCATCCTCTCAGTCTAAAAATGAAAGTTGTTAGAGGCTAAATTCAAGGACTTAATTGAGTATATCTCACAATATGATAACCCGGAACAGACTAGGCCCACCTGTGAGCAGGGTCTGACCTGAGTCTCTGGGAAGTTCACAGGTGAGAGTGGTTCGACCATTGTGAGACAGGAGGCATTCCTTAAATGACTGTCCATGGAATCACGAGGATGGGAATCAGATTAGCTATCAGTAGATGGGATTGGCCTGAACACAGGAAAGCTTGGTGCTCTAGTCTGAAGGGGTGAAGTGGGGATCTGATAAAAGGAGTTTGGGGAGCAACAGAGTGAGAAGGTGCAAAATGTACCTTGGAGGGGTTCAGAATCCCTGTGTCTGGTGTCTATCCAAGGGCAGTCTTGCAAGGGCTGAGCTGCTCTACTCCCAGTGTGGGTACCTAAAGACCAGAAATACAACACTTGGCAAAACAGGGAGACACCCAATGAACAGAGAGCCTGAGGGAGACGGACTTTTAAAAGACTGAGACTGCTTGCCAATGTTCTTAGTTTCTAAGCCCAACCCACAGATTGTCATTATACACATCTTTGTCTACTAAAAGTCTGTACTACTGTGTTTGCTTCAGAAGATGTATGAGGTGTGTGCTCCAGAGGGGCATGACGGACACTGTCCACGTACACAAGTACTTAAAGAGGTTATGCTCAGTGACAAGGATATGATTCCAACTAAAGACATCTTCTCGAGGAAAGGTAACTAAAACCAAGTTTACATGAGTACACATGTTATGGCTTAGGCGTTGAGACACATGAAGGTAGAAAAAAACATATATACATATATCTATTGATATGCAATCATGTGAAGTCTCTAGAAAGAACGTCCTCATCCTGGGCAGAGTCACCATGCTATCCTATCACTTCTTCACCACCCCACCATAGTTGTAGAACATTTCTTGTCTGGATGCTTGAGTCAATCTTCTTTAGAGTTCTCTGATTTCTTAGGCAAAAGACATTGACGATATTCAATTACTTTAGAGGTAGTATTTTAATATTACAGGGAGCAAAGCTAGAGTAAGAAGCCACACAGATCTTTGGGGAAATTTTTAGTTTCTCTTTTCTTTCTTTTCACATTTTATAACATGAGAAATAGATTAAGTTCTTAGTTTCAAATATTCAGGACCAAAATAGAAGATAAGTACCTTTCCCCACCTTTATTTTGACTCACTGCCATTAGTGGATAATACTTTAGCATTAACAATCAGTAAATAATATAAGTAACACCCTGGAAAAGTTCCTTAACGGTTGAGAGGCGTCCTAATGTATGGAATGCCACATTTTTGAACAGTCTCACATATACACATCAACGAAGAAAACAATGACTGGGTACCACACCGCAGGACAGTTCAAGGGCCAACTGTACCCAGTAACACAGGCACAAGGATTTACAAGCAGGCACTGTCATCTTATTAGTAGTCATACACATTGCTGCCTACCGTAGGATCTACTTAAAATACTTTATTCCAAATTCCAAATTATAATTGGTCAATTACTTATCAAGGATTAGGGGTAAAGAAACTTTGGAGGATGAAATAATGCCTGGATCGCCTGTCTCAAAATTTTACTCTATATTATTTTTAAAAAGAGAAAAATATCTTAAATTATCAAGGGGAGAAAACCCAGAAGATGTTCATGACTGTAGCTTCCAAGTCAAATCACTTAATTTGGTGTTCTGTGCTATGTTAATTTCTGTTTTCCTACAGAAGAGGAAAGCCAATTGAAGATTTAGCTGATGTTTCTTCTCCCGGTGCTGTGAGTTCTTCCCCTTGCCATTCCTCTCTGGCAAACTGATGCACACCATTACTTTCTGAGTACACTTGGAGGCAGCTGCTTCAGCAGAAGTCAGCTTTTGCTGAATTCCACAGATTTAACCAGCTATCCATTAGAGAAGACAGCTTTGGCCTGCGATTCGGGAGGTGGGCTTCTAGTCTCAGCTCCTCTACCAGCTTGCTGTGTGACCTTGAAGAAGTCATTGCTTCTCTGGAGCCTGATTCTTCAGATCTAACTGAAGGTGGTTGCACAGGAAGATGCAAGCGCCCCACGCCCCCAGCCCTGATGTCATAGTCTATGGTTATAGGAAAGAAACACAGCCAAACTGAGAATAGAGAACAAAGATAAGACACAGTGGCCTGAAAGGAAACTAGTTCAAGGTAAAAATTCAGGCCAGCAATTTGATCCAAAAAATGGCAGGTGCGTCAGGATTGCCAGGGCCTGTCTTTCAGTTTCCCAGTTGCCATCTCAGATCCTGGAAAGCCAGCATCTCCAGTCTTTTCTCCATTTTGGCATCTCTGACTCCAAATCAGCCTGGAGACCAACCAGCCGCTCATTGTGCCATTAGCAAGAGGCTCTCCGAGTCCACACTCCGTTTTCTCCCCACATTCCTTTTCTCTCGTATTGACATGTCAATGGCAGGAAGAGTGAAGGGGCTGAGACAAAAATGAAGAGCATTTATAGATATGCAGCTGCAAAACAGCGAAGGTGAAGGAGAGCTCACGTCACAAAAGAATCCAAAGCAGACAGAGTTTAGCAAAACCACGACTATGAAGCAGAAGTATAAGATGCCCCACATCTACCTGACTGGTAAATCTCAGAAAATACCAAGAGGAGAATGAGTGAGGGTGCTGTACGCAGAGAGCTGGCCCAGGCATTCCCAGGAATGATCAAATGAATTAAGAAATGAAAAAAATGCCGAAATCAAGAAGAGATGCATTATCAAATCCCAAGGGCAGAATCTCAAGTCCTGTTACTGGATTATTCAAATCCAGGCGAGTCAGGGCATCAGAAAGACATACCAGGGGGAGTATCCGTGGAGCTCAGATGACCAGCGTGCGTGAGCTAACAAGCCTTTCCTCGCTTGTCTGTTTTGGGGTGTGGATGGAAGCCGCAGCAAGGGCCCTAGGACTCCAAGAACAAGAAAACACTGGTGCAATTGTTTGAATTGATAGCAATTGGGCCTTGGTTTATGGGGATAGGGTAATAAATTGCTAGTTTGGGCAAATGGTATAGTGGGATGGGAGTGTGTTTTCCCTGCTGGTGCTCAAGTTCTTCATTGCCATAAAAGCAAACTGCTCCTTAACAATAAACAAATTTCACAGGAATATATGGATCCTTGTGGGAATTTCAGGCGGCTAAGGGGGGTGTGTTTGAGGAAGAGAGGCTTTTTATGTTTGAGATCTCCATCTAGCTAAACATAAGAATGTAACCAAATTTTTCTGACGTAAGGAGAATGTTCTGACAAAGACCACAGCTCTTCAGTCCAACTGGAGGTGGTGACAGTCTGTGGACAGAGCAGCTCAAGTCCCCTCCATTGTAAACAGCTCCTGCAAGTGCTCTGCGAAGAAAAGGATGCTGGTAGCTTCATTCTTGGTATCAAAGAACAGCGATGCACGCTGGAACTCATCCAAATGTATTCCTCTGTCTCCCAGAGGACAGTGCCTTGTGACAGAACAGCCTCTGCTTTTAGAGACGGGGAACTCCCAGGGCAATATAAAACATGTTTGCAAGTGAATTCCGCTCTGAAACTGAAGACCAAAGAAAATAGTTACCGAAGGAAAACAACACAGGCAGCAACCCGAAGCCTCAGGTCACCCCCTCCCCACTTCCCGGAATGGATTTTTCTGCTGCTTTTGTAAAACAAGTCAGTTCCTAGTTAACAAGAATTCCAGATTCATTTCCCCTGTAGGTTCTGACCAAGTTCCATCTTATGGAGTTCTTAAATTCTAACAAGCTTTTTCTACAAGAAGGGGGTGTCTTCCAGGATAAAACTGGGCCTCCTGAAACGGCTTGGATCCTGATGAAAGATTAGAAGAGACTATAACAGAATAAAGTGTCTCCCTAAAGATACCAACTTTTTGCCAAGCAATACAATCAAAAGAAATCAGATTGGCTATTTAAAGTTATCCCTGGGTTCATTAGAGCTTCACTATCCTACCTACTGCTGAGTTGATGACAGGTGGGGATTTTCCAGAAATCAGGGGATCCAATTAGCTCCAGGGGTCCACACGTCAAGTGCTTCCAGGCTAGGAATTATTGGTGACATTTCTAAACAGATTGACAGCCAAAGCTGGGACAGCCTTCCCTACACATTCGCAATGTTATTAGGAAGCAAATGTGCTACCCAACTTTTATAATCTACTATATACAAAAAGAGCTTAGCAAGACTCTTGCTGCCACATTGAGTTCCAGGCTTGGGAGCCTGGGATAGCCTTACTCCAACGGACCCCAAACAGGTCTGTGAGTATTGTCTACACTTTGCCCGTTAGGGAACATACATATCCAGACAACCAGACTGTGTAAAATTCATTCTTGTGATAAAATTATATAGTTGTTTGTTGATAATGGAGTCACTTCTAGACTCTTCTCTTCCAACACCAGTCTTGCAATAAAGGAGTCCATTTCTGATTTAAACCAGTCATTCTCAACCTATTTCCATAAAATAATAGTGCTCCATACGCTGGCCCAAAATATTCCACAAGTAAAATCCAATAATGTCAGACACAAACAATTCCTAGGAAGATGTTGGAATTAAAAATTGTCAAGGAGGTTTTCTCCCGCATATTTTTCTTCAACCCGGGTGCTTGCTCCCCAGATATCCATTAGAATACGTCTGCAGATGACAAAACGGATGAACACATAGCAAATAGGCAGAGGGAAATTCAGTAACTGCTGATCCTGCTGGTTCAACAGCTTGTTTCTTTTCCCATGTACATGCGTTCTCGTGGTTGGGGTTTTCTGTCACAAACATATGAAATGCTCCCATTAAGCTTTTCAAGTTTCGTAAGAGGGAGGATGTCTCTACCCACAGCTCAACTGACTTTAAAAATATGTGTCTACCTTAACAGGAGGAAAAACAGCATATGCACACTCGATGTACTTGTCAGGATTACAACTTTTAACTCACTGCCTCTCTGCAGTGAGCAAAGCTCGCTAGAGGAAAACAAGACCGAAGGATATGTAGTCCATCCTTATCTCAATAATCTAAAGCAGGAGGGAACTTTATCTGTAAAGAACCAGCTAGTAAATATTGTAGGCTTTGTGGGCCATATGGTCTCTGTCACAACTATGTAACTCTGCTGTCGCAGCGCAGGAGCAAGCACAGAAAATATGTGAATAAATGAGCATGATGTATTCCAATAAAATTTTATTTATGGACACTAAAATTTGAATTTTATATAATTTTCACATCATGAAATATTCTTCTTCTCTTTTTTCAACCACTTATAAATGCAGAAAAAATTCACATTTGACCCACGGGCCATAATTTGCCAACCCCGTCCCAAAGTCTAGTGCTTTGAAATGTATCCTTGACCATCAGAGAATGGAGTAACTGACTTCCTCGTTTTGGCCCTTGGATTACATTTACTGAGTTGGCTTTGCCACAGTTCCATCAAACTGTAACATCAAACATCAAAAGTGTAAGAAACAGCAGATGAACGTCACAATGGGGTCTATCATGAAGCTGCCACCAGAGCATCATACACAGCTATGTCACAATGGAGGAGATTTCTCTGGGGTCCTGATCATGGGAACGGTTGTACCCCTTCTGGGCAAGTGGTTTGTCACAAAGAATCACAACACTGATAACCTTCCATCTTTGCCTGAACTGCTGGAAAGTTCACAGCCAATTCACTCAGCTCTAGCAACCATATTGGATTGCACAGCATATATTTTGTGTAAATACATGCTGCCTTTATCTTATTTCTAACCAATTTTTCCCTTTATAATGCATTCCTCACTTTTAAAATATGTATGCATTTTGGTAATTAACCCAAGAAGGCAGGATGCAAATAAAATAATACAAATAAAATATATACGTTATACTCATATTTCTGTACTTAAAATTGTTGATAACTTGTTAATCAAAAATGATTTGACGGGGCCAGTTCTGTGGCCGAGTGGTTAAGTTCGCGCACTCCACTGCGGCAGCCCAGGGTTCGGATCCTGGGCGCGGACATGGCACCGCTCGTCAGGCCACGTTGAGGCGGCGTCCCACATCCCACAACTAGAAGGACCTGCAACTAGGATATGCAACTATGTACGGGGGGGTTTGGGGAGATAAAGCAGAAAAAAAAAATGATTTGTTATAATGTTCCCAAAAGAGAGCACCGTGACCTCCAGGTGTAGAACCAGAGAGACCAGTGGTTTTCTGACTTGTCTTAGCTGAAGAATCCTCGCCTTGAAAGAAATATTTGGCAGAAGCCCAATAATGCAACAGACACAATGTAGAGTTGCTCTGAGTGAAATGAGACTAAGTGCCCAGGGCAAGCAGGTACAGGGGCCACCTGAAGGACAGTCAATGGGAGTGTCTATTAGAATCACGGATTTCTGAGCTCCACTTAGAACCTCTGGATCTTCCTCTCTCAAGCATGAGCATGAGAATCTGCATTTTTTTTCTTTTTTTAGAAGTTGGCACCTGAGCTAACATCTGTTGCCAATCTTCTCTTTTTTTCTTCTTCTTCTTCTCCCCAAAGCCCCTCAGTACCTAGTTGCGTATTCTAGTTGTAGGTCCTTCTGATTGTGCTATGTGGAACGCCGCCTCAGCATGACCTGATGAGCAGTGCCACATCTGCACTCAGGATCTGAACCTGAGAAACCCCAGACCACCGAAGCGGGGTGCTCGAACATAACCACTTGGCCATGGGGCCATGCCTGCAATATTTTAAGTTTATTTTTTATTGAGGTAACACTGGTTTATAACATTGTATAAACTTCGGGTGTAAATCATTATATTTTGATTTCTGTGTAGACTATATCATGTTTACTACCCAAAGACTAATTACCATCTGTCATGTCACCATACACATGTGCCCTTTTACTCCTTTCGCCTTTCCCCCCACCCCCCTTCCCCTCTGGTAACCACCAAACTAATCTCTATATCTATGTGTCTGTTGTTATTGTTTGAGAATCTGCATTTTAGGTGAGGTCCTTGGGGAATTCTTTGAAACACTAAAAGTCGAGCCACATCCCCCAAGCTCTCTATTAAAGACAATTTGAAAAAACACTGTTCCAGACAATAAGACCAACTAGTGGAGAATTTGGAGAGGATGGGGCTAGGGGAAGTTTGCTACCTGGGAAAGCTGGAGATTCTTGGTGTGAGAACAGAGGGCGCGTGATGATGAGCATGGCCTCTGGGACAAGTTCGTCTGGGTTCAAATCGTGAGCATTCAAGTTACCAGCCTGTAACCTTGGGCAAGTCACTTAACCTCCCTGTAAGTACCTTCTTCATAATATGTATCCCTCACTGTGAAATGAGGATGTTGATGAGCAGAGGTTTGTTGTGAAGATTTTGTGTCTATCACATTTTTAGAACAGTTCCCGATTCTTTCCCTTATTTCCGCCCCCCTCTTACCAGACGCTTGATGCCTTTCCTAACATCTCCTCCTATTTCTCCTTCTCTCCTCCCTTCCTCTTTCATTCCTATTCATCTGTTTTTCCCTCTTTGATATCAAAACACAACATCACAGAACTGGGGAGGAGAAGGGAAACTGCATCTTTGTGGCTGAAGGGGTCAGGAGCAAGTCGAAAGAACTAGAGGTGGATTGGAAGGGAGAAAATTTTTGTTACCTTGAAGGCCCAGAGGAAACCCCACAAAATCGAGTGCCATGTACTGACTAGGCTTAGCTGAAGGCACTTTCACTTCCAGAAGGGACTGGGCTAAATTCTGAGGATACCGCTCAGGCCAAGAGCAGTTTCCTGATATCCAGTTTGAGTCCAGCCATATCCTCACTGCCCCTGACAGCCCATCAGGGGCGATGCCAACATTACCAGGACGAGGGTGCATGTGCCATGTGTATTATCTTTTCATGCAAATATACATGGAGTGTGATTGGTACATTTCAATCAGAAGCCAATCATTTCCAAATGCGTTAGTCACATATAGCGCCTTAAGGAAACCAAACGTAATATTGACCTGGCAGTAGAGTATTGTGTGCATATTTTACTACATGTATGGGGGGGCAACATTGCCTTAAGGTGATGAAAATTGATTTTTGGAAGGCAAAAAATCTTAGCTATTACAATGATTTGTGGTCATACGGAGGGCCACAGTACATAAACAGATATACAGTATATCTGAGATACTAAAATTTCATGGGGAAGGTAGCAATTAGGAAAAAACATCTAAAAAGCCTTCAGGGTGGGGAGGATATTAATGAAAAAAGTTTGAGAGATGGAGTTTTAATGGGTTAACCTAATGCAAACTTGGTAGCAGAAAAAGCTCAGGATGCTCAGATAAAGCAGAAGTTAAGGCAGAGCCATTAAAATAATACTGGTGCCCGCTAAACACTCTGAGAGGGCCTCAGAGCTTCTGGAAGACATCATAAGTGGCAAGTTTTAAGATTAGCTGCAGGACAGAGTGAAATTAAATCAAAGCGTAGCAAAGTATATGCCACTGTGTTATCAGTTAGATCACAGCTGATTCTCCAAAGCCTTATTCTTGGAAACTGAGAGATCGTTTTTTAAAAGAGAGAAATCCACTCCGTATTCTTGAATTAAAAATTATGCCCCATGAATTCTAAACCGTAACAATAGTTACAATAAAATGATTGAGATGCGCACATTCATCTGATCACCCATTCTCTCTGGCCTATTTAAGCGCCCACAGGACACAAAATAATGAGGTGCGCCTTCCTCCTCTCTGCCACCTGTAAATAGGAAAGAATGTATGAAAGATTGTGATCAAGTTCTGTCGTAAATGCTCATATTTTCACAAAATGTAGATTCTTTCCAGAGAGATCAGCTTAAAACTTAGTTTATTAAAACAGGGTGAAAACCAGAAGTTTAAAAGAGGAATATTAATATTCTGTTCAAATCATCTCTTGATTTCTATTTTGAAGGGCATCATAAGACAGCTTGATTTTTATTACAGTGAAGAAAAATAAAACGACTCCTTTCCATTAATCAAAATGAACTATAAAAATAGGTTTTACTAAAAGCTAATACTGACAAGTCCAAATGGAAAGTTTGATTTTGTGAAAAGATAAGAATATCTGTAGAAATATTGCAATCAATTCTGAAAAACTTATTTTTTTTCTTCCATCGCTTTTCAGCTATTGTGATCTTCAATCTCAAATGCTTCTTGGAGTGATTTTATTCTAGCCCACAGAAGAAAATGAACTATTTAGCTCCACACTTAATGGCAAACTCCATTTCAGCATACGCATTAAGCCCAGACTCCAGCAGACCCTGATCAATACATTTGGTTGTGAGCCATGAGGCCCTTCCTGCAGCCCGAGATCCTCACTGGAGATACAGGACTGCGAGCTGTCACGGATTTATGCTCTCTCAGCAGTACACTGACAAGCGATGCCCCAGAAGCAGAGTAGAAAACC
Source organism: Equus caballus (assembly GCF_041296265.1). Lineage (NCBI taxonomy): Eukaryota > Metazoa > Chordata > Mammalia > Perissodactyla > Equidae > Equus > Equus caballus. Next base: position 15,587,494 of record NC_091712.1, on the reverse strand, counting down.
ATATGAAGGCGATCAGCGGGTCCTTGGGGGAACACTGACCAGCACGGACCAAGAATCACACCTAAAAGTCAACACAACTAAGCCCCGCTGTGGCGCATGGTGCTCCGTGTGAACTCTGGACTCTCTACCTTGAGTCAAAGCTGTTCTGGGAACCTCGGGGGCCCGCTTGGACTCAGGCTGAGGTGCTGCTCCTGAGGGCTCACGGAGCTGCTAATCAGGTAGCCTGCTGTCCTTGTGTCTCTTCAGTCACCCAGACAGCTGTGATTGGAAGAGTAACCACAGCTCCATTCTCCCGAGGCAGCTGAAGGTACCCAGCAGATTACACACCTAGCAGGACACGTGGCAGTAAGAATTATCTATGGCAGAGTCCTTATCACAGGCGCCCTCCAATGTGACAATTCTGCTCGTTAAGACTCAGATTTATTTCACTAGAGAGCTATGGAACAATGCAGAAACTGTTCCTTCCCCTGAATGGCGAAGAGAATAGGCTTTACAAATAGGGTGCAATTTTCCTGGAGAATTTTAAAGCTCATTAGAAGTTTCAAGAGTAACAGTACCGGATCAACCGGATACACACCAAGCAACAGTACAGAATAAAGAGTACGAGAACAGTAGCAGTCAGCAACATTTTCACAGCCAGTCATGGATGACCCACACAGGTCCGCAGAGTGAAGGGATCTGAGTTCCTGGATTCATGCTTCTGTATCTTCTGAAGAGAGACCACAAATAGTTAAAAAAAAAAAAATCTGCATGTATGTGCAGTACTTCAGAGAGATTGGAACGGGTAAGTCGAACATCCAAAACCTTTAAATTAATGCTTGGCTGTTAAACAGAGAGAAAATAATTAAGGGGCAAAACATGTTTCTTGAAAAAGCTGACATGAAAAACCGACATCTGAGTTCAAAAGGCTCCATTTGGACAAACTTGCTCAGGGAGCACGTGAAGTGAAATGATTCCTCACTCTCTCTAATGCATCTGCCCATCAGTTGTTAATGAAAGCACAGAGAATCCATGTTTTCTCTCAGCAATTTAATACAGTATAAACTAGAAAAAAATTACTGCTTAAATCAGATAACCCATGCAAGAGTGTCCTGCACACAGTAGGCAACTGGTCAAAGTTAGCTTCCTTCCTAATATTTGATTTGTCAACTTGCTCTTCTCAGAGGATGTCCGCCTAACACAGACACAGGAGCTGTTGTACAGGAGAAAGATGACCAATAACACAACCCCCTTAGCTCTTCCAGGAGACCTGTATGTATTCCAACACAGTGGCCCAACATTGCCCTGCCAGTTTTGAAGTGAATTCTGATGAGAAACATTATTCATTTGTTGCTGTTCCAGGTAATCCATTTGAGATGCTATTTCTCAGAGTTTTTCTTTTTCTTTTCTTGTTTGGTTTTGGTTTTAATAACAACAGCTGTGCTCTGAATCAGCTTCTTTTTGTTCCTTGTAAAGTGACTGGAATCTGGGGGTTTTGGAAGATGCCTCTTCATAGCATTGATCAAAGATTCTTCTCCCTGAGAACTGGTTCACTCCCTAGTCGTACATTAATCAAACCCTCCCCTTTTTCTCAAGCGCCAAAAGTGTTTTCCTTCCCTCCTTCCAGCTCGAAGTCTGATTCCACATTAGGAAGGTTGATGAAGTGGCTCTGTCGTGAGGAAGACGCAGAGGGGCTTTCATCTCAAACACCACAGATTCCATCATCCTCAGTCAGACTCATTTACTCAACCATAAGGCTGCGTCCTGTCTGCCCCCTTTGACCCTCCCTGGTGTGGGGTTGGAACCAACACCTGAGAATTGGCAGCAGCCAATCTTGCATGTTTGTGAAGCGATGACCTACAAGGGACAGCCTCCTGTGGGACATGACCCTTGAACACACATCCGGGATCCCTTTCCAAAGGACCGCTCTGTGCTTTCTTTACGGTCAGCCTCTTTGCCCTTTGTCTTCAGTGAGTCATTTTATCTTTGGAAATAAATTTTTATTGGTCATCTGTAATTCTCTTAGATTTGAAGCTCTAATTAGGAGTCATCTTGGTCATATAAAACTTTTCTGTGCCTGAGCAGCACTGGGTAGCCATTATTTCACCCCACACAGCAAATGCCTTATTATGCACCCACCGTGTGGCTTCCACATCCTATTCTCGTTGCCTGCATTTGAGCTCTTTCTGGCTTAGCCCATCTTATTCTGAGAACAGTCATTCTAATTCACAATGAATAAGTAAGTAAACAGCTAGTACGCACAAAACCAAAACATTGCACAAATCCTTTAAGAAATGAGGAGAACTCAGCTCAGAAATCTGTTGCCTAGAAACACGGTACCAACTTTGCTCTCCATTTTCCAAACCAGTTGGAAGCCTCCTGTTGGTTTGTCAGTAATCCAATGTAAAACTTTTCCCCCACTTTTTTAAAATTAGGAACAAGAGTTCGGTTTTTTAGTTTTCAAGGAGTTGACTTCAACCATCATCACTTTTTTCTGAATTTTACAGTCATGCTGGTTCCCTGTTCTCAGTAGGTCCCAATTTGTTTTCCTTTCTTGATAAAAACTACTTTTATCCTCCAATTAAGTACTATATCTAAGGACAATTTGCATATTTCTCATAAAGGACACAAGCCTCCAATAGAAGTTTAACTGATTTTAATTAATAATAATAACACCAAGCAATTAAATAGCACTTTATACTTTGCAAAGTCCTTTCATGTTCCCTAATTCATTTAATTAAAATTTTAGATGCTTATCCAAACTTCTTTGGTTTAGAACATCATGCTAAAAGGTTTTTTGAACTATGGTAAAGAGGTTTGTGGTGCTATCTTTTCTTGTTTTGCTTTAAATTAGGAGGCAGGAGCAGGCCACTAGGCTTTCGCATGGTAATTTTGGCATTTCAATACTCAGTCTGGTCAGAAATCTAGAAGAAAATCAAAATAACATCTTTCATCTGCTCCTTTTTTCCCCCTCCAAGACTGAGCTCCATTTTGCAGGTGCTGAGCGGTGGTCAGGGTTGGTTAACCAATGAAGAGCCCCACTTCTCTTTCTCCTTCCAGCCGCAGCCCCTGGGTCTTTCATGGGAAGCAGTGTCACAGAGGAGGTCCCTGTGCTCACACTTATCTTGATGCCTTTTTCTGGTTATTCAAGCTCTTTGAAATTTTCTCCGGACTGAAAGTAAAGAGACTCTGAAAAAGCATCTCCTCGTATTTTATGGCGCGACTGCTTTCATTGTCACTGTGAACCACGTCAGCTGTGCCTAATGGTTCATGAGTCTCAGTTTTAACTCTGGTCCTTTTGGGCAACTGTCACTTCACACTGGCTTCTATGTTGAATCCCAAATCATGGGCTAGTGTTAGGGGTCGCAGACTTCAAAAGCATGGTGATTTCTAGTGTTTGTTCATTCAGTCAGGGAGCAGTTTCCTAGGCAGCTGGCCTAGGTTAGGGAGGATAAATGACCAAGTTTATTGAAATCACCCATGTCTCATCTATTCAGTAAAAAATACTCTACAGAGCTGTGGTCTTTGCTTTTAGAGGCTGGAAACAAAGTCTCAGCATAACACGTTGTACAAACCACTCGGATAGTCAATGTAAAGATGGGAAAAAATTAAATTAGATCAGGGAATTTTCACTTCGAAGGACTGTGTTTAGACATCAACAAAATGTAAGAGAAACAAACGTGTCCTAAAATATCTAAATCCTTTGGCAGCTGTATTATTTGGTTTGCGTTTGAAGATATGTGAATGCGTATATTTTAAGGCTACAAATATGGAATGTAAAGAAGTAGAGAAGGATATACTTGAGTATTCATCCTGACTTCCCACAATGCTTTCACTGACCAAGCAGACCTCACTAGAAAGTATGTTTCTCTCATTCCCTTTTTATTCTTTCACACCAGAAAAAGGATTTCCCAAGACTTTTTCTCATCCTCCTCCCTCATTTTGCCCGCTGCAGGTAGCTGGTCTTGTCATCACCTCTGAGTGGTTCATCTCTTTGGAAAGCGGAGGAAGAAAGTGCCCACACATATATCGAGGGCAGGACTAGGCCACCGAGTGAACATTCTCTGGTCAGGATATAATTGGTGGGGTCCAAACCAAAATGAAACACCAGAGCCTATTTCAAAAGTTATTAAGAATTTCTAGGCAGCAACAGTGAAGCATGGAACCCAGCCCAGGGCTCTCCTCAGGTCACACACACGTGAAGATGGATTTGCCTCTGGCAGAGGAAGCCCCTCTATGATGGGGCTGGAATCTCAAGAAACACACAAACAAGGCAGCCAAGGAGAGGATCTTCAGTGAGAACAGGAGAGGAGAAAGCCATGCTGCCGCTCTCCCTCAGCTCCTGGCGTCCTCCTCTCTGTTAGTGGGAAAGGCAGTTTGGGCTGAGAAGAAAGAGGAAGAACATTGATCAGCATCAGACATTATACAGGATGGTGGTATAGGGGAGAAAGCACTGTTCCTCCGCCCTCTAGGTCCTTCTGACTGCTCCAAGAACTAAATTGACATGAGACAGAATAACAGGAGAAAAATCAAACAAAGCTTTATAGCATGTATACATGGGAGAAACCCAGGAAAACCGAGTAACTCCCCTGAATGGCCAAATACCTTAATACCTTAGTATTAACCTTAAATACCATCTTCAGCTAGAGACAAAGAGGATGCTAGGGGTAGGGGTCTGGGGCTTCAAAAGGGAGGAAGGTAATTTACATGGAGATGGAAAAGCAGATGTTTGGTAAACAAATATTTGGTGGGCCATCTTTAGATGGCGTGATGCTAGAGAGAGAACTTTGATAAAAATGGGCTTAGCAAGGATCCTCCTAGTCTACCATACCTAGTTTATATTGTACTATAGTTAGCTTATGGTGTTAGCTCCTTCCTGGAAGAGGCCACTCTATCTTAACTTCTTTTAGGCAGTTAGGGGGAAGGTCAAAGTTTCTTTCAGAGTCTTTTGTTCTTAAAAATAATCAAGGCAAAGAGATACAATTTGAGGTGGCAAATTCTGATCCCCCTCAGTTGTATTTAATACCTACTATTACCTTTAACTCCTGGAACAACATTCTGAGGAAGATATATCAATTAACAGATGAGGGAAATTTAAAGAATGTCAGCAATGTTCCCAAATTTTACAACTTAAAAGTGATAGAGATTGTATTTGACTCCTGGTCCGGCTTCTCCCAAAGCTTGCCCCCACCGTTGTCTTCTATAGGCTCAGGAAAGCCCATTCTCAGTGCTCTCTCTTAGCACAGGAGACAAACCTATTCAACAGAGTGAAAGAGGAAAACTCACGAGTGGAAAAGTATGCTGATTGAAACAGCGCCCCTTGCGCACACCTGGTCTTTGGCATTTGCCCCTCCCCAGGAGAGTGGTGTCCTCACTGTCCTCCAGTTCTCACACACCCTCATCTTGGTGATCCCAGGATGCCCTTCCAGACAACATCCCAAACCCTGACCCTTTCCCAAACTTTCTTTCCATCAAAATGTCCCTATCCCACATCCCACTCATGGAAGGGAACGTTGTCTGCCAAGTTAACTTATCGGATCAACATATTTGTGAGTCGATACATTAACTTGACCCCAAAAATGTGAATGACGTGTGAATTTCAAGTCTTTATAATAAGTGAGGTCATTGAGGTGAACTTTTTTCCTGAGGGATGGTGCTTTTCTGAACTCCTCAAATGATACCTCCTAGTCATTTTAGGCCTGTAGTGCAACAGCATTTTAATCCATATAAAACAAAATAAAAGATTTAGGCATGAATATCAGGCTTATAGGTTAGGTAACAGGTTGTAGAAAACAATCTCAGTTACCACAGAGCTTTCTCCAGCAGCAGCGATAAAACATTTTACATTTGATCTGTAATATCCTGCATCCTGTTAGTGCTAGCCCTGCAGTGAATAAAATTACCCCTTCTGCTAAATTTCATGGTCAGTGATTCTGTGATATGGAGAAATGTCCAATATGGATTAAAATGAAATCATCAACGGCCTTACGCTGACAACCTGTGACAAACTTGAACCATCTCTCCCAAAGGAACACTCAGAACTCCAGCCACCTCACCATGGGGTCCACTGAAACAGCAGAAAGATACTTGAGGGAGCACACACATGAAAACATACACAGTGTACTCCAAACCTCAATTTCATCCTGATTGGATATAATGTACCACCTCAGAGTTCCCTGATTTTAATATTTAAATATTCATCTTTGACAAGAAAGAAGCTGTACTGTGTAACGAACCTGGTACATGCACAAAGTTTTCAAATTTGAAAAGAACACCATTTACATTTGGATCTGCAATGTGATTTTATCCTTAAATTTAGACATGGTCGTGTCTGATATTGAAGAAAATGACTTCTAACAAGACGATCAGGTCACACCATGGAGAGCTCATCCAGGAGAATCTAGGAGGAGTTTCCTGATCTTACTCTTTCTGCTCATCCTCTGCAGAATTTGCCATTATTTGCCCTTTTTGAAACTCTCTTTTCCTGACTTCCATGACGCTGTACCATATGTAATTGATTTTTCCCTCTCTTAGTTTCTTTCTCCTTTGCAATTACTTTTCCTCTCCCCTGTCCTCCGAAGGTCATGGTTCCGTCCTCATCCCTTCTCTCTCTCTACCGTAGGGTGTTTCTCCTAGCTACTTGTCACAATGTCAGCTCATCTCCTTGGCTCCAAATCTTTATCTCCAATTCTAGTCTCTCTACTGACTTAAAATCCTGCATTTCCAATAATCTTGAACAGCCTCTCTTCACCATGAAGTCAAGGAACTTGAAGTAAAACTCCAAAAGTAGAATTCACTGTTTGAGGAGCTAGAATGTTCCCTATTATTGGAGATGTCTATCCTTACGTTGACCCTTCCCTTGGCATACGATGTAGAAGAGATCTGAACACAAGAAATGAGGCTGGACTAAATGAGCTTTACGTAAGTTTCCATCAACAGTGGGATTCTGCAATTTATTACTTTTTTCCCAAACCAGTTTCTCCTTGTGAAATTTTCCTTGTCACCCAGACTCTAAATCATTGGTTAAGCATTGTCCCTTATTTTCCTTTTCCTTCCATATCTAGTTAGTCGCCAAGTTCTATTGATTCCCCTACACAACTTTGTTGGGTCTCCCCACTTTCCATCCCATCGCCTCCAGGCCCACACAGCAGCAAATTACGCTGATGCAGTTGATCCTTGAGCTGAATCTGGGATGGCTCTGGAGCTAGAACCTCTGTAGCCATCTTTTTATCAGCAGGTAAAAACTCTCAGAGGAGAGAGCTTGAATAAAACAAGCAAAGAGAAGGAGGAGAAAGAATGAGGAAGGAAAGCTAGGAGGAAGGTGGGCCCACAGCCTTTCCTCGGTCCCCAGTTGGCTGTTCTGTCTTCAGGGCAGGCTGCTGGGCCCTCCACTGCCTCTGGGTCTCTGGAGTCGCCCTCCCAGGTCTGTAGAGAGCGTGCTTTCATAAGTTCGCTCCCACTCCCCACTACCCTGAGAAAATCTTCAATCTCTGTCTTTCCTTCACTAACCTCAAACTTCTCACATACTTAACCAGACCCAATTTCCCATCTCACAAGAGAAAAAGAGAACATGTTTTCATCATATTTGGGAGCCTCACATTAGACTCTACATCAGGTTCCATTTTCACTCATTATCTCATCAACTGTTTATCTGCTTCTTAGGATATTGCAACTGCCTTTCAGTCTCTTGAAATCCTTACCCAGTGTGTACACTGATGCTAGATTAATCTCCATAAAATATCGATTTGTTTGTGTTGATTTCCTACTCAGAATGCCCAGTGAATGAATTCCCTTTTCCCCTTGAATAGAGTCCGAAATCTTAAGCTGCAGCTAAAGCCCTCTGAAACGTCTTCAGCTGTTCTCCTACAGCAAAGCCTCTGCCCAGTCAGATCTCTCCCGTGGTCCCTGAGACCGTGATGTTTCACTCACTCTCACTTGCTGACCATCCATCGCTCTGAATTGAAGCCCTCCTGCTGTCTTCAGTTACCAAGATTCTATGCAATCTTAACGACCCAACCAAATACGTCTTTATTGGCTAAGCTTCTCCCCCAGTTTCAATCAGAAGTAGTCTCTTCCTCTTTGCTTGTCTTTTAAGATGGGCTATCAAGTATATGACGGTGTCTCACATCCAATGTATTATAATTACCATATTTGTGTTATAATTTTTGGACATATCTTAGCTTTTCCACTAATTCACTTCCTGGAGCTCTGACTAATATTTCTTTGTGTACATAACAGTATTAAATATAGTGTCTCACGTGCAGTAGGTATCGGAAAAGTTTTCGTTGGCTAACTAACACTAAATGAATAAATCTTCCCTAGCAGTAACTTTTGCTTATAATAGACTATTCTTTCTTAAACAGTTACAAATTTTGCTCTCTTGATATTCCTTAAGGAAGCAAGTATTTTGGTTTCAAAAGATTTCTATACATAAAAAAATAGAGTTGAGATGTGATATTTACAATTATAATTAATATTAGTTACTATCAATGGTGAGTACACAGTTTTTCGGTTTTTTAAGCACAGTAATTAAGTAGGGTGGGTGAAAGCAAGGTTTTCCTCAGATAAATTAATTCACAATTATCTAGAATTACCAGATAGCTAAGTGTGTATACTCCTGTCCTGTCATTTCTAGTTGGAATTAGCGAGTTCCCCTGGAGCAAAATTGTTACATGACCACTAAGTTTAAAATGTCATCTTAAGGCCAAGACACACAAAAGACATAAAATATAAGTGAGACCAGACCTCCACAATCAACTCTAACAAATACACAGGTAAGATTTACACCAGTCTCAAAAGGTTTACTCCTTTTGCTCTAGCGTATAGATAAAGAGAGGTAGTTGCTAGCTGAGAAATTTCTTATCTTCTATCTCAAAAAAAATGGAAGTTTATCCACTGTGATAATATCAATTTGAAAGGTTTTATTAGATGTTACTTGTGCTCTATGAGTAAAGAACCCTCTATCTTGCATAAAAGCTGGTATAGTCAAAATACCAGATTGTCTCTATACACTTAAGACCCAAGTGACATAAAGACCAATGATGTTGCTTGGGTTTTTAGAAGGACAGTGTGGGCAATGCCATTTCCAGCAGCGGTCCGGCCAAGCCTGTACACTTCTAGCATCTATGGTACAATACCAATCACTCATCCAAACAGTTGACAACTTCCAGGCATTGTGTTAAGTTTTATAAATAAACTGAAGAAAAAGACAGGGCCCTGAAGCCGCTCTCATTCCAGGCTGAGAAATGGACATGTAAACGAGCAGTTAGCTATTTCGGTAGATGCTTAACACAGGCGTGCTCCAGGGGTGATGGAAAGATGCAAAGGAGGTAGCCCCAAACTCTGCTGGGGAAGCAGGGAGAGAGAGGTGAAGAGGGGAAGAGGTTAGAGATTGCTTCACCCGGGAGGGAGCAGAGGGGTGGGTCTTGAAAAATGAGTAGGATTTTGTCAAATGAAAGGAAGGCTGTCACAGGTAGAGTGACTAACATGTCTAAAGCATGGAGAACAAGAGAATGTTTTAATATGTCCCTTATCAATCGCCTCAAATTAAATTATTGAGTATGCAGTCATGTGTTGCATAACAATGTTTCGGTCAACACTGGACCGCATATATGACAGCACTGCCGTAAGATTAGTACCATAGAGCCTAGATGTGTAGCAGGCTATAGCGTCTAGGTTTGTGCAAATCACTCTGTGATGTTTGCACAACAGTGAAATCACCTAAGGATGCGTTTCTCAGAACTTCTCCCCATCACTAAGCAACACGTGACTGTACTCGTAACATTGAATGAATTGTATTTTAATTATGTAGATTTTAAAGTATCACAACTAGTGGTATTCCCAGGTAAAGGGATTGTTCTTTCATTTGTTTTATTTTGTGAACCAGAAAGCGCTAGCTGTTTTCTATGAAGACATAGATTCGCTACCGAAGCATGCCCACTTTGACCTGACCAGTCACTAGAATGACGTTTACTTATTTATATCCAGAGCAGTCCTAAGGTCGCTGGAGAAGAGGTGAACAGATGTCCGTGTATCCCAGAGAAGAGACATTGTGTGCGAGGTAACTGAAGGAGCTGTCAGTGGAGATGCCAGGAGACCACGCGCGCCTTACATGGCACACCCTGTCTGTGCTTGATCCTGGGAGGGGCAACCTCTGCGGCATTAGTCATTCTGAGCATGGCTGCAAGAACACACCTTGCGACAGCCTCTCAGGCAAGAAATCTGGGGGTGTATCAGTAAACTTAAAAGAGTGGTTCATTTCTTTTGACCCAATAATCCAAATTCTACACTCAAAATGTGGACTAAGATGTCAACAAAAGATTATTAATAAGGAATTCTTTATTACAACCGAACAATATAAAAATAATTAGAAGCAACCCTACGGTCCAACAGTTAGCTTATGATTATGTAAGTTATGAAACATCCATAAAATAAAGCATTATGCAGTCATTAAAAGTGGTGCTTATGAAGAGCTTGTTAAGACAGAAAACGTTCATGATATCATGCTGAATTAAGAAAAAATAAGTCCACAGTTGTGTATAAAGCATGATCTCATTTGGCCAGTGATGCTTCCTGCTGGCTTTGCTCTCTCTCCCTTCTCTCCCTCCACACCCAGGCCTTGACTGTACCTCCTTGCCGCAGGGTCTTGTCTGTGTGTCCACGACAAGTGACACACATGGAGAAAGCACTGCGTGAGTATTTTTTGATGAATAAATTAACTCTGTAAGCAATACATATGTATTCCCTCACTAAGCATTTAACATTTGGATGAATTAAAGGTACAACCCATTAAGAGGTAAGTCTGATTATTAGTTTCTCCAGCAGATAGTAGAGTTCAGAGAATGGTACAAACCAGCTGGTTTCTTTCCGTCACCACTTACAAGTCCCTACGAAGAATCCCCAGGGGCAGGGAGTGTGAGCACAAGCCACTCCTCCCTCCCTTCTCCCACCACACCCCCATGCTTCCGTTGTCATTAAACCCTTCACCATTCCCCAGCATCATCTGTCCAGTTGGGTTTTCCCATCCCAATGAAACCTTAGAGCGAAATGTTCATGGGGGAAAAAAACTTCTATTACGAAGTGACCCATCTTTTAGCGTAACTCCAGTATGTTTAGAGTCACTGTCTTATTTTTCTCAGCCTTACTAAAGATCTCTTTTGGTTGTGCAACTTTAACTTATATGGGCCATGGTACAGACGATTGAGTATGCAAAAGAAGGACGAAAAGGCTTCATTGTCATGAATGCGGATACCATGTGAAATGACTAGGAGATTTATATACTAAAACAGCAAGAATGCTTTTCTCTGGGCAGTAGCATTACAAATAATTTTCTATTGTATTTATGCATGCATTTTTTTTCCAGTTTCTACAACTGGCATATAAAATTTTTTAAAACATGTTATAGCTAGCTGACTACATTCACAAACAATTTTCAACATCTTTCTCTGTTAGTCCACAAGCATATTAAAAGAAACCATAATTTAGAGAAGAAAATTAAGTGGCAATTAAAACAAGTCCTACAGAGTGGTGTTTTCTTTGAAACCACACCAAATCTGAGTGGAATATCACATCACTTCTCTATATGCTTCCATCAGATCATACTTCCTGAATTATTTTGAAGCAACACACAATTTGTACACACTTTATCAAAAGTTTGCTTCCGAGGGGCCGGCCCATGGCTGAGTGGTCAAATTCACACACTCCGCTTAGGGGCCCAGGGTTTTGCTGGTTCGGATCCCGAGCAGGGACATGGCACCGCTCATCAGGCCACTCTGAGGCAGCGTCCCACACAGCACAACCAGAGGCACTCACAACTAGAATATACAACTATGTACTGGGGGGCTTTGGAGAGAAGAAGAAGAAGAAGAAAAGAAGATTGACAACAGATGTTAGCACAGATGCCAATCTTTAAAAAAAAAAGTTGCTTCCTAAAGATTCCTCCCGATCTCCTTAGACTTCCTGCAACTCCAGTTCTCTGGAGCACTGAGTCTAGAAGCACCCTACAGCGCTGCTGATTACAATTCCAGGTTAGTACTTGTCAGGAGATCTGGATCTTGACACAAGGCAGAGAAACTGAAATCTCAGCCTCGTGATGAATGCGATCATTGCTATTCAGGCAAGGTTGGATCTTTACACCTTTTACTGGTCTTGCTAGGCATTGACTATCACCACTTTTGGAAAACAGAAAAACTTGGGGTGGTATTTACAAACTTGTTTACTTAATTTAATTATTTGTGTTAACAAATACAAGTCAGTTAAGTTGCAATCATGTTGCTAACTAACCATTATGAGAGAATCAACGAATAAATTCAGAAAGAGCAAATGTATATTTTGTCAGTGTATCATTCTTTAAATCTTAGCTGAAGCCATTGTACGTTGTCTGTCAGTCGCAACGGTCTTGCTCACCGTTACTCAGTTCCTCGGTTACTCCCACATCCTCAGATGGGCACTTCACCACAACACGCATGTTCTCTGACTCCCGAGTACAGGCTCATTGAGAGGGTGCACTGTATTAGAAAGTATGATTTGCCTAAAAAGGAGATCGCCATCTCACTCGTCAATTTTACATTACCATACTGTGCTTCTATTGATGTTATCACAGTGCTTTCTACAGCTACTTACCGCAACGGCAAAAATACGCAGATTGTTCTGTCATTAAGAAGAATAAATGATTTTTTGAGTGATGCAAAGAAAGGGATAACTTTTAAGATCATTTTCTCTGGCTATGGCAAGCTGTTCCTACGATTACAGTTCTGTGTTTACATGCAAACAGTCACGTACAATATCCATTGATACGGTAGAACTGCGTCGTTGCTCTTGTACTACTGAGCTGTTTAAAACATCTTGCTCTCCTGCAGATTGTTGGTTGAATGGCACATAAACAAAAGAGACTATTGACATTGTTATAAAGATGTGACTCCCTCTCAATTTTCCTTGTTCCTAAATCATTGAAAAGTGGGTGAGAAAGGATGGCCATGGTAAAACTATGAGTATAGTTGTTTTAACTGTAGGATTTGGTATATCTGTACATGTAAATATACAAAAAATAAAACCACCATAGGAAACACTTTGGAAACAAAAAAAGTAATTTCTGTGAAAAAGCATTGGACTTGGAATCAGAAAAAGGGTTTCGGGTCCCAATCTGTCACTTACTTGTGAAACTCTATGGGCGAGGGTAGCATGTTCATTTGTCAAGGGCCTGGGCTTGGTAATAAGACAGATTTTCCTTGGCTGGAAGCTCCACCACTTACATCTGTGTGAACTTCAGCAAATTACTCCCTGAGCCTCAGTTTTCATTTATAAAAGTGAGACAATAGAAGTATCCAGCTCATGAAGTTGCTATAAATATCGCATACAATAACACATGCAAAGCATTTAGCACGGTATCTGGTAGATAATAACATCCAGTAAATAATGGATAGCATTATTATTATTAAGACATTATTTCTGGGTGGAAAATTCTTCAGCACCACGAGACAATTGGATGAGACCACCTCTGAGGGTCCATCCAGGTATAATAGTCTATGAGTGAACCGCAGAATGACTATACTTTACAAGAGAATTCTGCACAAAAAATATTCAAATGCCAAAAATAGTCACTTCATTCACAAAAATATTAACCTATATTTTAGAAATCCTCTGTGAGGTAAAGAGCTGTTACTAGGGACAGCATGTGGGAATTCAGATCCCGTTTCTCAGTATTTATTTGTTCCTCTTTCCCAGCAGATTGTCAAGTTTTTGGAGGCAGAGATTATGTCTTTTTGTCTTTGGAATCCCAATTTTCAGCTCATTGAGTGACTTAAACAAATATGTAAATGAATGAATGATTTAATGATGGAACAAGTAGCCTAACATCTCTCCCTTTGTGGAGAATATAGTCAAGTGACAGCCACTTTAAAAAACCAGATGGAAGAGGTAAAGAAACCCTGGGCTCATCTCTGTAATTTTAGGATAGCCAAAAACAGCCTGACTGAGGACACACATGAGTGAAGAGAAGAATGCGAGGGAGTGAGCCACTTTGAGATCTGAGGGAAGAGCATTCCAGGCGGAGGGGAAGCAGGTGCCGAGCCTCTGATCTGGGAGTCTGATTAGTGTGTGAAAGGAGCAGGAAGAAACCTTGTGGTTGAAATGGAGGAAGCAGCAGCAGATGCAGTCAAAGAGGTAATAGGAGGTCCAGACCATGCAAGGCCCTACAGGGCCTTTCAAAAGCTTTGGCTTTTCCTTTGAGTGGAGAGAAAAGATTTTGGAGTTTGAGCAGAGCAGTGACACGAGTGGGTTTGTTGACTGCTTCGGCTGCTGTGCTGCGGGTGGTTGGGGTGGGGAGCCAGGAGAGGAACAAAGGATGTTGGGTAGGAGGCTATTGCTGCTTAGATAGAAAAGAGATAATAGTGGCTTGGACCATCACAGTAGAACTGATAAAATCTTGTCACATCCAGGGTAAATGGCAAAAGTAGAGCTGTAGGATTTTCTTACAGACACAATTTGGGATAAGAGAGAGGAGAGGAATCAAAGATGAGCAACTAGATTGAAGCGGTTTCCATTGGCTGGGATGTTAAGACTGTGGGGAAAACATGTTTGAGAGGAAATATTAAGAACTCAGTTTTTCACTCGTTTGGTTTGAGGTACATCCTAGAGATCTAAGAAGAATGCTAAACAGACAGCTAGACTTAGAGTCTGGAGTACAGGGTAGAGGGTAGAGCCAATGGTACCAAGTGGGGATGATCAGGGAATAGATGATATTTCAAGCCAGAATGGAGTGAGATTATAAAGGCAGTGTGGAGAGAGAGAGAAGAGAATGATCTGAGCACTGGCCTGGGCATACTTGAACATTTAGACGTGGGTACATAAAGAGAAACCAGCAGAAGAGTCCGAGAGGGATTGGCTAGAAAAGAATGAGGGAAACCAGGAAAGTGTGGACGATGGAAGTCAAGTCACAAAATACATCAAGGAAAAGAGTGTAAACTCTCTCATTGTGTCAAATGCTGCTTGTAGGTCAGGTAAAACATGATCAAGAATTGACCCCTGGGATTAGCACCATGGAGGCCATCGATGACCCTGCTAATGGAAGTTTTGGTGAAGTGGTATAGGCAAAGCCCGCTAGAGAGGATACAAGAGAGAATGAGCAGAGGGAAATTTGACAGAGTGTGTATGGGAAACTGTCAGTTTTTATTAAAAAGAAAAGGAGAGAAACAGAGTGGTACCAACAGGGGAAGTGGTCCCTAGAGAAGGGTTTCTTGTTTGTTTTGGTTTTTCTAAGATGAGAGAAATCATCACACATTTGTGTGTCAATGGGAGTAATTTACCAGGAAGGAAAAGAACGATGATGTAGGAGAGAGAGGAAAATTGTTAGAACAATTTCCCGGTTTGAGAGAGGGTAAGACCCAGAGAACGAGTGGAGCAGTTCTCTTTGGCTGAAGATCAGCGACAGTTCCTCTGTAATCTTCAGTGAAGGGGAAGGAGAAATGGGCAAGTTCAATCATGTGGGTCTTTATTTTCATTCTCTTCTAATGATGACAATAGATTGACTCCTTTCTTAAATTCGCATATGATTACCAGGACAGCCCTGGAGTCATTATTCTAAATTGCAGATGTTACGGAAATAATTTTAATTCAACAAATAACACTTTCACCTGACTTTTCAAGAATGCACCTATTGCCTGAAGAAAATTACTCCTAGACGATATAGCTCACTTCTGGAACCAGTCATGGAACAGCGATTTTTGAAAATAGACTTTTAAATATAGATTTACTACATAGCTTATGCTCTCTTTATAACAGCAATCTGTAATAACATTTCATATCTGAGTTATCTTTCTATGTTAAGAAGCAATACTCTTTAAAGTCCCTTTGGATTGCACTCCATTTTTTCAGAATGTTAATAGTCCCAATCATACGTCATTTATTTAACACTTTATCAGCTGGAGACTTGTACTGTTTATTTCACGTGTGTGTGTGATATATACGAGTGTGTGCACAAATATCAATTCATATATTATTATAATTAATTATAGAATATGGGCCACATTTGCTGATATTTCTGCATTACTGATGATAACTGAAGCAGTGACCTTAAAACAAGCAAAACCAGCAAATTTCTGGGGAAACGTCCATTGTGTATGGTCATGAAAACAGAAGTAAGAAATAAATATAAGCACAAGTCCAAGGAAAGATAAGTCTCCTGGACTACTAGAAACAAATGGTGAGCCTATATGCATTCTTCAAAGGAGAAGGCAACTTCCGAAAACTACTATCAGATCATTTTTAAAAATAGTATCTTTCTTTTAAAAATTGGGCAAAAACAGTTCCTGAGGAAGAGACTACCTGAAAATAAAATTGCTAGGACTATACAGCTTTCACTATGAACCCCACATAGAGATGTTGGCTGCCCTTGTATAGAGACAAGGAGAGGGTAAACGTAATCCTCGTTGGGAGCTGGCAGCCTTAGGCTTTCACAGGCATACCACAGCAGGTAAGACCTGTATCGACTCTTCTTTTCCATGAGGTTGGTCCTTCCCTGCACAGTAGGTCTTATCTCCCTGCTGTAGGTTTCTCAAGGGGAAGTCTTGTACCATCTTATACCATGGTATCAGGCACAAAAAAAGCCCTTGAAATATCCTCATTAAATTTAATTTTCACAGAGGAATCTTCCAGTGGTAACAAATATTTCTGTGGATTGCAATTCCTAATTATTGGAGAATGCACTTTAAAGCAAAATTGTGGCCAATGTTCTTTGTACAATAAATAAATAAACAATGAAGTGCAAATTACTAGGTGAAGCAACAGCTACTTAAAATGTACTAAAAGTGATACATTTTAGTAACATTTATTAGGCTTTCTTTGTTGGCAAAAGTACAATTCATTATGGAACAGTTGAGAAATACACAATAATACAAAGAAGAAATTTTGCATCATCATCCAAAGTCCATGTCCCAAATAAATTTGGTAACATTTTATTCTGTCATCACAATAAGCATTTTTCTATCTAGTTGGCATTTTATAGTACCTGTTTTATAACGCAGTTTGTTGTTGTTTTTGAGAGAGATTACCCCTGAGTCAACATCAGTGCCAGTCTTCCTCCACCTTATATGTTGGTCGCCACCACTGCATGGCTAATGAGTGTTGTAGTTCCGCACCCGGGATCCAAACCCATGAACCCAGGCTGCCAAAGCAGAGTGCACAAACTTAACCACTACACCACAGGGCCAGCCCCTATAACATAATTTTTTGACATAAGTAATAGTATAACTTGAGAGGTCTTCTATATCATTAAATAGTTTTCTAAAACATTATTTCTAATGGCTACATTGATATGCAGATATAGCATAATTTATTTTACAAATTCTCTGTCAGTGGTCATTAAGGTTATTTCTGACTTTTCATTATTATAAATAATGCTGAAATAAACATTCATGTGAATAAATTGTCCAAATATAAAGCTATTTCCTTAGGTTAAATTCATCAAAGTGGAATTATTTAGTCAAAGAGTTTAAGCATTATTAAGACTTTGAATATATACTTTCAAATCGTTCTATAGGGAAACTGAGTAATTTACACTCTTCATAGATTATGAAAAAAATACTGTTTTCTCTGTAATCTGATATTAATGTTGGGATGTTTCCTCTTGCTATAAAAAAAAGAGTACTATCAATTTTGAAAAGTTTGACAGATTAAAAATATTGTTTTAATTTGCATTTCTTTGAATACTGGTGAGTTGAGCTTTTTTCAAATTTTCTGGCTGTTTATAGCTCATATTTTGGAAATTCTTATGTCTTTTGCCTTCTTATGGTTCTATTTCTATTGATGTAGTCTTCTTTTACTTTTCATTTGTATATTCATATATTTAGGATATCAGCCTTTTGCTCTCATACATTCATAATTTTGGTTTGTTTTCTCTTTAATTATATTTAAAAAGTATTTTTTGATGTACTGAATGTTTTTTAATGGTCAAATTTGTTGGTTTTTAGGTAGTACATGTTTGTATCTTGGCTTCATAGCATCCTTTTTCTCTTCTTAACAGCACTTACTCCAATTCCATTTCTCCGCTCCCACTGGATACAGTCTAGCGGGGCTGGATTAGAAGCCCCGCGTCCCTGAGCCAGAGAGGAGATACGTGATAAAAATTAGGCTCATAGGAAATACCCTCTCTGAAAGTTAAATCTTTAGCTGAGGAAAAAGAAACTGGAAAAATTTAGGGTTCATCCAACTCCAGCTGAAGTACCCTGACCGCACTGTTTCCTGCTACAAAGTCGTTTCTATAACTTTGATCCCCTAGCCTCCAAAGCTACATGGTAACTCCCATTTCCTAAGCCTGCCTACTTCCAAGCATCCTCTTTGTGAGCTCCTAGTATTAATCCAATGACTATCTTTTTCCTTAAAAAAGAACCCAACAAAACATACCAAAGTTCATTTCTCACTCAAGTTCTGTGCTGGCAAGAAGTTCTGCTCCTCAAAGCCACTTAGGACTCCAGCTGACAGAACTTCAATAGTAATACATACTTCCATGATTATAGGGGCAGGGGAAATAGTAAGTTAAACCTCTCTGAAATTTTTTGCCCAGAGGTGGTACACCATTATTTCTGCTTACTTTTCATTGGTCAAAACAAGTCACATGGCCAAGCCAGATGTTACAAAGGCAGAAGGATAACCTTCCCCCAAGAAGACATAGCAAATATTGAGAAATAATATTAGAATCGACTATACTCAGTTAATCGGAGAGGTTTCCTGTTGCTTATAACCCAAGGACCCCTCATGATACAATTTTCCTTTTGGAGTTCTACCTTTCACATTATGTTTGGAAAGCCCTTCCTAACACAAAAATGTTTCTTGGAATTATTCTTTAGTTTTTTTTAGTTTTTTTTTTTTTTTAAAGATTTCATTTTTTCCTTTTTCTCCCCAAAGCCCCCTGGTACATAGTTGTGCATTCTTCGTTGTGGGTCCTTCTAGTTGTGGCATGTGGGACGCTGCCTCAGCGTGGTCTGATGAGCAGTGCCATGTCCGCGCCCAGGATTCGAACCAACGAAACACTGGGCCGCCTGCAGCGGAGCGCGCGAACTTAACCACTCGGCCACGGGGCCAGCCCCTAGTTTTTTTTAGTTTTTAATCCAAATTTTCCAAATTGGTTTTCTACTTTGAAAATAAAAATAGTTCTACACATAATTATGCCAAATGCTGCATTATAGCGCAGCTTGTGAATTCACAATGCACATTGACATCATTTTTAGAATGTTTTGCAGTAAAGAAACCAGTTTAATTTAGCACTTCCCGAACTTGTGCACACCTAGAATAATTTTTTCATGTTAACCTTATTAACTGCCCACAGGTTAGTGTCCCTTTGAAAAAGTTTAGGAAAGGCTATTTTCTCTTATTTGGGATTTATGTTATTAGCCAGGAGGTAGAGTTCTACATTTGTAACCCAAACGGGTAACCAATTGTTCTAGCACCAGATCTTAAATAAATTTTCCTTTACGTAGTAGTATATTATCTTTATCAGACACCAAATTTATCTACGCTAGGGTTTGTTTCTGAGGTTTATACTCTGTTTCAATGATCTTTCTTTCAGTTCTGATACAAGCAATACATTGTTTTAAAGATTACTGCTTTATCATATTTGTTTATCTGTTGTTACAGGTCCTGCGCTACTCTTTAATATTTTTTTTCCATTCAGTATTCCACAAATCTAGAGTAGCTACTAACGTAAGGAATTGGATTGGCAAAAGATTGTACAGGTGAATAATATACAAGAGCATCTGCATACATGAGGCTTGTATTCTAACAGGATATACAACCATTAAACTGTTAATTACACAAATTACTAATTAGAATTTTGGTACATTATGTGAAGAGGGGATGTACTGAGGTCTTCTTTGAAATGCGTAATGTTGAACTTATTCTTAAAGGACAAGGAAGACATAAGCGGGGAAACAAAAAGAGAAGGAGATATTTAAGCAGACAGAATAGTAAAGACTTTGAGGTGAAAACATTCTAACATTTAGGAAACTAAAACCACCCTGCCTGGAACATGGAATGTGTCAGGGAAAGGAGCCAAGATGCCACTGGGAGGTCAGCGGGAGCTATGTGACACAGGACCCTTTATTTAACAGTAATAAGCAGCTATGAAAGGATTTAAGCAGTGGAGTTACAAGATGAGATATTCCCCTTATTATTATTGTTTAAGAAAAATAAAGACTGGAGGCTGCAGTGGGCAATATGTGAAAAGGGACACCAGTTACGAGGTGGTCCAAGAAATGAGAGTTGCCTGGATGGCAGAAGAGATGACGTGATGCGCACAAACACGGAAAACGTTTAGGAGGGAAAATCGATTGGACGTGATAATTTACGGGATTTTTCCCAGATGAGCTCAGAATCCAAAACCCATTGTGATTTGATTAGGATCAAGTTCAGTCTATAGATAGATTGTGGACAGCTGATATTTTGTGCCATAGTTATTCTCTCTAACCAGGAGCATGGTTTGCTTTTTCATTTATTCACACCTGCCTTGGTGCCCCCTCAGCAATATTTGCTCGTCATCTTCGTGTAAACCACGTATATTTCTTGCAAGGCTAACTTTTAGGAGTTGTGTTTTTGTGTTGCTGTTATAAATTAGGACCTTTTTTCCCAACGTATTTTTTACCTGATTGCCACTTTATCTCATATAGAAGAAAGCTTCCGGCTTTGGTCATCATTTTGTAACTCACTACCTAGTAATAGTATTCACCATTACATCTAATTTTGCTCCGACTGATTATCTTGGAGTTTCTACAGATAATGATGACTTAACTTCTCTTTTCCCCTGGGTCTACCTCTCTCTGCCAAACTCCTTCTCCAGCTTACCGCATTGGCAAGAAGTTCCACAGATGATAGCAAATATTCTTCCCTTATTCCTGGCTTCAAGTGAAATGTAACGTACATTCCTTTCTAAAGAACATTCCGTAGGATTCTAATATATGATTACACAAAAGAGATTCCAGTGTCAAATAAACTTGGAAAACAATCCTGAGAACAGTAAAACTGATTTCTTCACTGCGTTTGCTTTCTCAGAAGCTTTCACATGTTGGTGTTCATTTTGAATATCCAGAAATGAACCTAGTAGACAGTATTTCCAGACTTATTTGAACATACACACTCCTACTCCTTTTCTTTTCTCTTTAGTATCTTTTGGGCCTCATATTTCGTGGGACGAAAATTTGGAAAATGCTGCCGAACTACCTCACCACTATTTTTCTTTAGATCACTTTGGTTGTAAGCAACGACTACTCAAAGTAACTAGTTTTCCTAGTCTCAGTCCCAAATTCCTGGGATGGGAATCTATCAGCCCAGTTTAGGCCAGGGGCATTTACTTCACCTCCAAGCCTGGGAGAAGTCCTACACTCATGTCCCCTTGGGCCCACCGCAAGATTGAGAAGGGACAATTCTCAGTTCTCCAAATTCTGTGAAGTCAGTTCACCAGGAAAATCATCTCTGTCCTCCCACCCTGGATATATGAGGGTTACTCAAGAGATGCCTAGAAAAATCCCCAACTGATTGCCTGGTTTGTCCCTCGATAGCTCTAAGCCATTAGACTCACTTAAAAGCTAAGGACAGAGAAATTTACCCTCCTTCTTCCCCGGTGTATATGCCTCCTGTCATCCAACCATGTCAAGGGCTGGGTGAGGATTGCATAAGAGGGAATAATAAATATTAGTCTTTTTAGCGATGGCACAATTCCAGTGTAGTCCTTGTCTATATATGACAGTTTTCCAAAAATTTAACCTACTCTTCTGGAATTAAATAAAAACACATTATCATCCTTCACTTAGCATTGTATTTAAAAAAAAACAACTCACATTAAAGCAATCCATTCACAGGAAAACTGTAATGCAAGTTGAATGGATGTGTTAGGAGAAAAATACACATCTCCACCACTGCCTGATGAGGAAACCTACAGGTGAGTTGTCTGGACTGGCACCACAGTGCCTCAAAAACACAATCTTTATATACAAAGGGGTGTGGTGTTTAAGCCATTAACCATCTGCAGTAATGTTATAATAGCAGCACCAATCTCTTTTTCCTAGCAACTTCCCATGGTGAACACTCCTGCAATTACACAAATCATTTCACATCCAGAAAGCCACACAATATGAATACGTATATACTATATGAATAACTGAAGACATTGCTTGAATAAAGATATTTTTATTGCTACTCATTAAATTGCTATGTTTGAAATGTCTCAAACAAATGCTTTGGAACAGTGTTGTGCCAAACGTACCCACACAAACAGAAAGGCAACTCGGCTTAAAAAAAACAATGTGCGAACATCCACCATGGTCTGCTGGGAGACACACGGCACTCTGGGATGCCATGTGCTGCCTTTTCCATCCAAATTAACTTGGACCATTTCCCCATGAGCGTCCCCCCTCTCCCATTTCCTCCCACCATCTGATTTAGAACACATCACAAGAAACTTGAATGCTCTTTATGCTTTACCCAAGGACAGAGGACAACACAGAATGGTTATGATCAAATAGCAAGAGCGGATTTATTTTTCATCCCTGAAGCCATCAAGACTATCTTTTACCTGTTCAAATAAAGCCCCACCCAGCTGCCAGCCAGAATCAGTATCAAGTTAATTTTCAGGAGGATTACAGCCCTGGTGGCTGCCTGGAGCCCTGGGCTGGGGGTCGTAGCCTGCAGCGTGAATGCTCGTGCTGCACAAGGTCGTCAAGACATGAAGCCTGGGATATTTCTCACCTGCAACATGGTTTGGTATAACATAGCCCTGGCCCATGCGGAGAAGACGAAATGATGAAAACACATTTCACAAAGAAAGAAACTCAGATGTGAAGTTTATTTAGCTTGTCCAAGATCCCGTAGCTCCTGAGAGGTGGAAGAAAGAGTCAGGTTGAGGTCTGACAGACACTGAAGCCCCGGCTGTGCCCACTCCACCATTTGTGACCCTGAGGGCTGCTCCCAGCAAGGTTTCACTGCACATAGGAACATAGTATATTTCAATCACAAGACAATGAGACATTCAGTTCACTGAATGTCAAACTTGCAATATTTAGTACTATTTAGAAGCAGAATTTTACTTAAAAATCTTTGCCTTTTACTGGAACAAAGCATCAAAGTTTTTTTCATGACAGTAGTGGCTCCTAAGTGCCCCTGTGTGGACCACCACGACAGCCCTGTAAGGTATTTTCCCCACGTAATAAATGAAAAATCTATCTGAGGATAACCAGGACACCCCTGTGAATGCCCTGTGGCTTGGCAATATTTGCTGCAGATGAGCATCCGTGAGGATGGTGTCCTGCTCCTCCAGCTCGTGTGTGTAGCTCGCTCAGCCCCACGATGCGATCAGCGAGCCCCATGTACTGAGCACCCTCATAGGAAAGCAGGACGTTTGCGCCTCAGTTCTCACCATGTTGCCTCCCTGCCCCTGGGCCTCCAGTGCATGCCCGGACCCTTCCTTGTACTTCAAGGGAAGTTAGAGGCTCCTCTTCGGTTGCGAAAGAGAACTCAAGGATAGCTACTCCAAGCCAAGAAAACATATGGTCTAATTTCTGGGAAGAAAGAATGGAAGAAGAGAGTTCAAAGGGTGCTCAATTTATTTTTAGATGAGAAAGCTATTGAAGAGGGTAGTGAGTTGGCTAAGCTGTCTTAAAGAATAATTTTAAAAGACAGGTGCACTGGACCAGGTGTGATGTTTCCTGAAACCAGATTGCATTCAAAAAAAAAATTTTTTTAATGAAATACACATTAATGTGTCATTCCCTCGACATTGCTAAGGGTCACCATTCACCCAGTACGTCCTCTTCATCACCTGCCTCCATCCCCCACTCCCGCGGCCAGGCAGGATGAAGGAGGGGCCCACGAGACCCAGAGTGCCTCTCCCCATTGGTAGAACCCTGTCCACTCTGACCTGGTCAGTAATTTAATCATCCATCCAGAGGAACGAGCTTTCCAGCCCCTCCCATTACCAAAGCATAACAGACAAACACAAGAGCTGCGGGCGAAACCGTCGAGAATGCTGGGAGAGAAAGAGAAGCTGCAGCACCGGGCAAGAGGATAAAGAAGCCATTCCCAGGCCCTAATCGCTGACAGCCTGGGAGATGAGGAGTGCTTGGGAGAGGCAACGCCTCTCGAGAGTGTTTCTAAAGATTCGGTCCTGAAGGTGGACTTGGAGCAAGCGGAGGCAGAGGATGAGGATTCCTCCAGCTGGTTCTCAGGACGCTGCTGTATGAAGCACGTGTCCCAGGCCGAAGGCGGAACTGTGAGAGGCCCACAGAAAAACAGACCTGGTGGGCTCGACACAGCAGAAGCATGGCCTGGATTCTAACAGCCCCTGGTCTCATACCCATGCGAGGCTCAGCATTCTCACCAATCCCAACGAAGAAGAAAGTGGAAGGAATTTTTTTTTTTTTTGCCAAAATCCTGATAAATGGTGGCAGCAGGGCTGGAACACAGACCAATTCATTGTTGCATAGTGACACTTTATTAACTATACAGCTGCTGTGTAGAACCCACATTCCATTACTGGGCTAAGTCATTTGTTAATTGTTGTTGTTGCTGCTGTCTTCGTCGTCTAGAGTCACGATGACTACCTCACTGGGAGGGTTGAGTCACACAATCAAGATGCGACGGCTTCTTTGAGGAGACCAGGAGGGGAGCTTACTGATAAATAGCCCAAGCTGACTTCATGCATGCACTACACACGGCATTCGGACAACGGGAAATGTGCATTGTCAATAACTAGATTATGTGCTCACTGCATTCCTAAACACAGGCTTAGATCGTGCCCTTTCTGCCTTGGCAGTCACCCCACAAGGGCCTACAGCCCTTTCCTAGGACCATTCCCTCCCAAGCACAGCCCTTCTCACGGAGAAACCTCTCTGGGGGCAGGGACCATGGCTTGTTCATCTTTGTAGCTCATAACCTCCCCCCAGCCACTCCGCTAATTCCCAGAAGAGTGGCTTACCCATGACGGGCGCTCCATAAATATTTATCGAAGTCAGTCTGCTGCGACCTTCTTCATGCTAGCACTGTGACGTCACAGCCAGTCATCTTGAGAATAACACAACTGCTTTCCTAGGGAGGGGGCATAGTTCCAAATGACACTCGTGAGCTTTTTCTGATTACAAAAGTAATACATATTCATTATAGAAATTTGGAAAATTCAGAAAAGCATAATAAAAAGTAAAATTAATAATCCCATCATCTACAAAAGAACCACTGCTAACCTTCTGATGCCTAGCCTTCCAGGTTTCTGTCTATGCCTCTGTCCACATACAGTACAGACCTGGAATCATAGTCCTTACTACTTTTAATCTTTTTAACATAACTTATGAGCTTTATCATGCATGTCCTTAAATATTCTTGAAGAACATGATTTCTAATGGTTGCAATGTGTTCAACCATATGGATGTTTCAGTATTCCGTAATTTAACCAATTTCCTCATTGGGTATTTTGGTTGCTTTTAATTTTCCACTACTATGAATAAAGCTTCAGTGAACATTGTCATACATAAATCTTTGCGCCATTTTAATTATTTCCATACATGAAACCCCTACAAGTGGAATTGTTCAAAGATTAAAAAGCAAGACTATTTTGAAGATGAAAAATGATACGCAGGCCAGAATCTAACTTTGTCCATTTAGGGAGAGGAGGACCAGGTGACCACTTCTTGTCCTCAGGCACAACCCCTTGAATCCTGACTTTTTTGGTTCATGGACCTACTGTCTTCCACTCCATGAGAAGACTGTCTTCTGTTGAGAGTTGGTGCCACGTAATGAAAGGAGACTTGGTTCTGAAGCCACACAGGGCTCTGTTCTAATCCTGATGCCTCCATTTATTAGCCCTGTGACCTTGGCGAACGCACTGAGCTCTACTTTCTACCACTACAAAAGGAAGACAAGGGAATGAAGTGTCAACGAAGGCAAATTAACTACTTAATATTTGTTAACCCTTCGTCCTTACTCTCAGAACCCTGTTTTTCATTTGTGGAGGCATCGTCCCTGGTGAATTTATGATGAAGTCAGTTTCCCTTGCAGCCAGATGTGGCCTCATGTATTAGAGCCAACTTAAAAGATGTAGGGAACTCCTGGGAAGACTTCTTCTTTCCAGCTTTATGGATATATAATTGTCATACAACATTGCGTAAGTTTAATGTGTACAACATGATGATTTGATACATGTATATCACAAAATTATTATCACAATAAGATTACTTAACACATTCACCACATTATTTGTAGGAGTGGTGAGAATATTTAAGCTCTACTCTGTTAGCAACTTTCCATTATATGATACAATATTGTTAGCTAGTCACCACACTGCACATTACGTCCTCAGAACTTATCCATCTTATACCTGGAAGGTTGTACCTGTCCATCAACATCCCTTTCCCTCCACCCTCTACCCTGTGCCCTGGACAGCCACCGACCTGTCCTCCGGTTCTGTGCATTTGGCATCTTTAGATTCCACATAGGTGAGGTCATACAGTATCTGTCATTCTCTGTCTGACTCATTTCACTCAGCATCCATGTTGTTGCAAATGGCAGGATTTCCTTCTTTGTTATGGCTGAACAATATTCCAGTGTCTGTGCATGTGTGTGTTTGTGTGTGTGTATATACACACGTTTGTATAAATGTGGCCTATATTTTATATATATATATAAAATCAATATATATATATAAACTGTAGTTGCCATACTGTACATTATATCCTCATGACTTATTTATGTTATAACTGGAATTTTGTACCTTTTGACCACCTTCACCATTTCACCCAACCCTCACCCTCCAGATATCTCTTTGAGATAATGATTTCACTTCTTTCAGATATATATCGAGAAGTGGGATTGTTGGATCATATGGTAGTTGTGCGTTTAATTTCTTGAGGAAACTTCATACTGTTTTCTATAGTGGCTGTACCAATTTACATTCCAGGAAGACTTCTTAAAAGCAGACATAGTTGGGGGCTGGCCCCGTGGCCGAGTGGTTAAGTTTGTGCGCTCTGCTGCAGGCGGCCCAGTGTTTTGTTGGTTCGAATCCTGGGCGCGGACATGGCACCACTCATCGAGCCACGCTGAGGCAGCGTCCCACATGCCACAACTAGAAGGACTCATAACTAAGAATATACAACTATGTACCAGGAGGCTTTGGGGAGAAAAAGGAAAAAAATAAAATCTTGGAAAAAAAAAAAGCAGACATAGTTGGAGAAAACCCTTTATGAATTCCCCTCTCCTTGAGGCTTAAAACTCAGATGTGATGGCTGGAGCTCTAGCAGTCATCTTGGGATCTTAAAAATGAAGCCACACACTAAGAATATTGGAAAAGCAAAACTGATGCCTGAGTCCCTCGTGACACCATGAAGCTGCCACCTCTACCCTGGACTGACTTATTTACACTGCTTTAACTGAGAAAATAAATGCTGTTTGGTTAAGCCAGTGTTGTTTTGAGTTTTCTCTTATAGGCAGCCAAACTTAATTCTAATTGATGACAATACCTCTATTACATAGTCATTGTGAGGATAAAACAATTAGTTAATATGCCTTGCATACAGCAGGCTCTCAGTAAAAGTTAGGTCCTTTTTTATACAGCTGCATCCAGTTTTTATTCCCAGCACGTGCTAACCTTCTGCTGACCCTCTCTCCTTTCTCCCTTTCCCTCCCAGTACGAAACCACAAGAAGCGACCCTCTGATTTCCCGTTGAGCAGCTCTGCCTGCTGATCTCGGCAGTCTATCTTCTGACATCAATTTCTCCTTCTCTTACTGCTTTCTGTTTGCCTCCTTCAAGCCTGGGTTTCCACTGATTTCCTGGGATCTGGACTCACAGGCCTCTCTTAGGGATACGGAACCAATGCTTGTTTTCCAACAATTAACCCCGAAATTTACTTACTATTTCTCATCAAGACATTATCATTAATCACACATTGCTCCAAATAGCTATCATGTACCCAGACGTATTTGTGCCTGAAGTTCTAATTGACAGTTTGAATTACCTCGCAGATCAGATCTGGCAGATTTCCTGGTCAGAAGAAGGTCTTTCTTCTCCATTTGGAAAGCAGGAAAATACCCAATTTCCCCTTTGGAAGTACTGAGGCCCCATCTGCCTGTCCAGCTACCACCTTCTCCTAGTGGACTAGGAATCTGAACGTGTAACCAGGGCAGTGCCTAACTCTTGAAGTTGGAGGTAAATTAATTTAACCAGTCAATAAAGTGATTTTACCAAATTTGATCAGCTGTTCAATAAAAAGCAAAACAATGGTTTGAATCCAGAAATTGTCTTCAAATTCCTTTGCAAATGTATATGTAATCAGAAAAGGGACAAAGTTATATTTACCATAGTGTTAGTTTTAAAAGTGAAAAATTGCAAACAATTTAAAAGCAGCAAGGAACACGTAAGTCATGTTATAACCATGGACATAAAGTAGATAATAACAAGGAAAACATTCTAACATTAGGAGAAAGTGAAATACACAGACGGCATAAGCACCACGGGCCTTCTGTCCAGCCTGGTCACCGTTGCCTGCTGAGTTTTCAGTCTCTCAGAGCTTCGCGGCCCCTGCATCGCACATTTCTCTCCAGCCTAGCCCTCGTCAGTTTTCCTGGATGGCATAACACGCACCCACTAACCCGGTCCACGGTTCTTCCGTTTCTGAAATTCCGGTGAGCCTCTGATGGATCTACTTCCGCGATCACTCTGATTCTAAATAACCGGAATTCTTTCGTCTCACATAAATTAAAATAGAGTATTCCATTTATTGACCCAAATCTTCTATTGTTTTGGTTCTCTTATATTCTTTTGCCTCACACATGTACTCCAGTGCCCTGAGCACTCTACTCCCTGCCCCTGTGAGTCCTTTCTGTCCTCCCGTCTCCCTCCCCGGGCTGTCTAGCCTTCCTTCTCCAGCAATCCTTCAGTTTTCTGGCCCCTTGTCTGCCGTCCCTCCTGTCCTGTGAAACTCTAGCCCTGTGCCAACCCAAACAGCAGAGCTCTTAGATTCTACGCCCGGGCTGAGAAGCACCCTGGGAGGTGTGCCCGGTCACACAGACTGGTGTGGAGTCCTGGTCTCCGACCTCCCTTGAGCCCAGCATGCCTTGTGCTTTCCAAAATGCCCCACTGCTCCTTCTCTTGCCAAAGCCCCGCGGCTGGCGCTCTCCTTTTCCCTCCCTTGCTGGCTCAGTGAGGCGGGGTCCTTCCTCTATCTGGGGCTCGTCCTCCCTCTGCGCTTTCGAGCGCCTCTTGTCCACTCCTTAGAACGTCACTGTCAATTAATTACTCCTGACCCTTGTAGCTTCAGCCCTTTTTGTCGGCATCAAAATGACTCAGTCTCTTTCATCTCGAAAAGGATATTTTTCATCTCAAGTCCATTCCAGCTGCCATCCATTACCTTTCCTTTCAGAGCCAAGGTACTTAAAAGAATGATCGACACTTGGCCCCAGTTTTTACCTTATTTTGCTTGTCAACATCTCAAGTCGGGCTTTTTTCCCCAAAACTATTCTTTCCAAGATTACCGAGTGACCACCTTGCTGCTAAACTCAATGGGAAAATTGAAGTTTTCATTTTATTGACTTATGTAGACATTGATATTATGTTTTTGGTTGGTTGTGTTTTTTGTCTTTTTGTTTTTGTTTTTGTTTCTTTTGGTAACAGCTTTACTGAGATAGAGGTCACATACCATACACTTCACCCATTTGAAGTGTACAATTCAGTGGCTTTGAGTATCCTCAGAGTTGTGCCACTCATCACCACAATCAATTTTAGAACATTCTCATCACCCCTAAAAGAAAGGCCTATTAACAGTCACCCCCGTTCCCTTCATCCCCCTCCTCAGCCCAGGGCACCCATTAATCCACATTCTGTCTTATAGATTTGCCTTTTATGGACATTTCACATATACAGAACAATAAATCATACAAAGTGTGCTTTTGTGACTGGCTACTTTCACTTAGCCCAATGTTTTCAAGGTTCATTCACGGTGTAGTATGGATCAGTATTTCTTCCCTTTTTATGGCCAAGTAATATTCCATTGTATGGATATACCACATTTTATTTATGCATTCATCAGTTGATGGACATTTGCATTTTTTCTACTTTTTGGCTGTTACGAACAATGCTGCTGTGAATATTTGGGCACAAGTTTTTGTGTGGACGTATGTTTTCTTTTATCTTGGGTGTACACCTAGGAGTGGAATTGCTGAGTCATATGATAACTCTATGTTCAGCCTTTTAAGGAACAGCCAGACTGTTTTCCAAAGTGGCTGCACCACTTTACGTTCCAACCAGCAGTGTTTGGCATTCCAGTTTCTCCACATCCTCACCATCACTCATGATTATCTTTTTTATTACAACCCTCCTAATGGTTGTGAAGTGGTATCTCATTGTGGGTTTTGATGTGCATTTCCCTGATAACTAATGATGCTGAGCATTTTTTTGTATATCTTTTTATTATTGAGTTGTAAGATTCTTTATGTATTCTAGATCCAAATCTCCTATCAAGTATACCATTTGCAAATTTTTTCTTCTATGCCGTGGGCTCTATTTTAACTTTTTTCATGGTGTCCTTTTAAGAATAAAAGCGTTTAATTTCGATGAAGTCCAGTTTGTTTTGGTTTTGTTGTTTGGCATCCCATCTACGAAACTACTACTTAATCCAAGGTCATGAAGCTTTCCCCTGTATTTCCTCTTTGGAGGTTCTAGCTCTTACACTGGGCCTTTAATGGATTCTGAGTTCATTTTTGCATGTGGTGAATGGTAAGGGTTGATTCCACACTCTCAGTGCTTGGAATTCTCTCCACTCTTGGTTTCAACATCAGCTTTACCCCAGTTTTCACCCTCTCTCACTTCTAATTCTTTCTGTTTCTGTAAAAAAGTGTTTCTTTCTTCACCATTGTCATTGGTGATCCAATTTTGACTCCCTTACTGGATTGTAACTTTGAGAACAGAAACTACCTTACTTGACTTTATATTCACCAAGAGCTCTGACAAAGCCTGGAGCTCTGTGGGTATTAATCCACGTTTATGTAGAAAACAAAGACGACATCAGGAGGAAGGCATGAAAGTAAAGTATAGAATGTGTGTGTATGTGTGTGTCTACATACACACAGAGACACACATATAGATTTCCCTTTCTTTCTATTTCTAGTGTTTTCTATAATAAAGATACATGGAAATAATAAGAAAACATCTGTATTTAAGGAAAAGAGGGAAAGGAACTGAAACTCTTGACAAATAAGAAGAATAAGTTACCGCACTGACAACCTCACTAGATGTGAGATCAAATGAAACCACGTAATTGAAAGCAATTTTTATTAAAAGCACTATACAAATATAAGGTAAAGCTATGAACAAACCTCAGATATTGATGCTCTCGTCATTATCTAGTAAACTCTGATCCGCTTAGGGCACCACCCGTTTGTGTGTATCTCCAGCTTCCAGCGCAATGCCCAGCATATGACACATCTAAGTTCTTCTGTTTATTCAGCTAATGTGTCTTGAATAGCTACAAAGTGCAGAAACTATGCATTGTGCTGGAGAATATAGAAACAGGAAAAGCATAATTTCTGCCATCATGGCCTACTACTATACCGTTGAAATCAGGAATAGATTTACATTGAGCAAAATTAAATCTGCTTATGTTCTTGACATGTTGTCTTTTAAAAAATTCAATTATCATGATATATTTCAAACAATTTTCAAGGAAGCTGAAGAAAAATTAAGGGAATATTAGCAAAACTATAACCTGCTTAGACATTTATAGAGTCCCTACTCCAGGTGAACTGCCCTAGAATCTGTGAGAAACCGAGAGACACGTGAGACCTGGCTCGTGCCCTGTGGAAGCACAGAGGCTAGTTGAGAGAGGAGCAGACAGACACACACACAGAAAACTTTAATCCAAGGCAGGCTAGAAGAAATGCTGTAGCGGAGCTTGGAGCAAAATGATGAGAGAGTTCAGAGAAGGGCAAGATTACAAGGAGAACATTATGTTATTTCAGGGAGGTTTCTGCTCATACCTGCCTGTTGGACAACTTAGGCTGGGACAGCTTTACAAACAGGTTCTTATATCTGTGCGCCCACAAAGCATTTCTGACTCCCTGCCACACGGATGGGGCCACGGCGGCCCTAGGAGTGACCAGTGAGTGCTGGGCTCCTGCGAATGTGCAGGGCAAGGCCTGGGTGTGGATGGGCTTTCCATCTCCTCTGGAATATATGAGGTCACCACCGCAGGGCAGGAAGAGAGGCTGAGGACCATCTCCTCCGACCTCCCACTCAGTGCGTCAGTATTCATTTGGTTTTTTAGTCCCCGAGCTTGTGTCCATGCTCAAGGACAAGTATCCTTCCGACTCCTCCCTCCAGGCGACCTTTGGATTTTTGAAGTTCCCCACACTTAAAGGAAACGTAGAAGAAATGAACATTCAATTAAATATAACTCAAACAATCTGTTTTATCAAAGCAAGTTGATCATAAATCAGGAGAATAGGTGCAATCTAAATTATAGAAATGAGACAGAAACTTGGCAACCGCCCCATCTTGGCAAGCTGTCATCCTAAGTCTACAGAAGGTCAATATGGTAATTCATTTCCTGAAATTACTTAATTCTGCTGTCTGTAACCAAACGGTTATTTATCTTCCAGTACAGAAGCATGACATATCAGGTAAAATTGATATCTGGAGATCCAAGTTTATGTTCGGGTGAGTTGTCACTATACCACAGAGCTGACTCCTTTCAGAGGAACACTTTTTAGACACTCTACAATAGGTGCAGAAGTCCTTTTACACCGCAACCTTTCCTGGAACATGGTAATTGCCTGGAGCTGGATAGATCTCTACAAAAAACTTCCCACTATGGTCAGCAGATAATGTTTGTGCTAAGGCAAGTTCCAAAAATTTGAGTGGTAAAAGTCTTTATGCTGCCAAGCCAGATTGCTGGAGGTCAATTTTAACTTCCTTCCAAATTATAGTAATTAATAACAGATTTTTTTTCCTGTCATTGACCAGACACAAATGCAGGCTTGAAAAATAGCCAGAACAGAGCTACATGATGCCCTAAAAGACAGTTTTCCTCTGTGCCACCAATATAAGCCTTATTCCAGATTTCTGGCAAAGCTTGTCTCGGTTGCCTTCCTCCAGCAAAGTGGGCCTACGCACACTATAAAAGAAACTCAGAGAATGTTCAGCAATCTGCTGGTGGAGGTGCTCGCTAAGTGAGCATCTTTCCCCTCCGTAAGCTGAAGTGTGATCATTTCTCTGTTCACCTCATTTGCATTATCGAGTGAAAAACGCACAACCCTGGACTATATTTGAAGTTCTGAATTTATTAGACCTCTACTACAAGAAGCCAGACCTGGTATGGATGTCTTCACTGCATAAATGTTAAACGAAGCAGTATAGCGTATACAATATTTGAAGACATTGATGAAATGTTTTATTTATCTAAAAATGTCCATGCATTTATTCAATAAACATTTAACAAACACTAAGAAGACAAGATAAGGACTTTGCACTTTGGTAGAAAGGGATAAACTCAACATAGAATGGAGGGCCGGGCGTGCTCTAAGAGATATGGATGGGCCCTCAGGAGAGAGAGGTTGATTCCACCTTGGGCCAGAGGATGGATGGGCCCTCAGTATATTTAACATAAAATGTTGGGGAGAGAATCTAACGGGATAACTCCACAAACATCATTCCTTCCTTACTCAGACGTGAAAGCTTTCAAATGGTGGTATCTGTACCACAGATACAAATCTGTTTTTTTCCCTAAAATTGTAAATGTGTTTGGAATAACCCAGGTGATGAGTTACACTGAAAATTCTTTTTCCCAAAATAAGAAAGGATATCTTATTTTATGCAGATGCATTACATCAGACAGACTTTCTTACTCTCTGCATAGTGCTCACCTTTCTAATGGAAGTGATACGCTGCAGGTGAGCTGATGGTATGTTCCCCTCTGCTCTTTAGAGGATGAAAACGACAGCTATACCGAGCACAAGGCATTGCCATCTGTATGCATTAAACTAAGCCAATTTAATTTTTAGGATAATGGGGCTTTCCAAGCCTTCAAAGCTAAAGGCAAGGAGGGAAAAAAAGACTAACTTAGGCTAGCTCAGATTCTGGAAGTGATTTTTCTCTCTTATGTAAACTATTTAGATAATGGAATCTGTCAATATCACTGCATTTACTCCATAAGATCCTGTTTTGTAATTGTATTTGAATACATGTTACAACAAAGGAATAATAAAACGTAAGGTGGGATGATTTGTCAGTGTTGGAGCTAAAGAGAACACACACTTCACTGAAGACTGGGCTTCTGTGTGGAGGGTTGTGAATGTCAGAACATATCAAGGGAATCGGGCAAAGTCAGCAAATCCAACATGTTGTGAATGTGGGAAGTTGTTCTGTGTTTCTTATGGAAAGACACAAGCAGAATCAATCAATCTGGGCTTTAATTAGGACATGAGTCAATCAGGAGACTAAATTCCAAGGCTAATTCTAGCACTGTCCAAAACAAAAACAAAAAAATCTCAATTAGACATTGTCTTCTGGTCCTCAGTTAAAACGGAAGCATCTGCCTAATTAGAAAAAGACATCATTCATCCAACACAAATTAGGAGACTCGCCCAAGGAGGTTGCATGCAAAATTACGTGAGGATGGGTAAGAATCTCTATAACTGCAAGAACGTGTTTCCAGAATTGGACAGCCTTTGACAAAATTCTCATTGCCTCCTGGTTGCAGGGCTGCGCGAAGGGAGTTATCCTTATCTTCAAATGAACAAATGCCAAGAATACCCCACCTCAATAGCCTCTCTCAGTAAAGCAAGAAAATGTGTAATTTTTTTTCACTGAAAACACATTTAGCTTCCTTTTTCTGTGTTGATTATATTTTCCAAATTCATTTTTATTGGATTGGTCCAGCTTAAAATTTAATTGGCTTCAGATAAGACAAAAATAAGCCTATAACAGTTGTACTAAATTTTAAAAATGGGAAATAGAAAAATAAAATAATGCAAGCACATTTATTCAAGGATGCCAGTTCCATCCAACATTCTATCCACATGTACATGGTTCAGTCCAAATTACACACCTATCACCTTAAGGTGCCCAGAAAATTGTCACTCATGTGACCATATTAAGCGACTTATCATTTGGTTTAGAGGAAGTAAGATTACTTCCATTACAACTTTGCATTTTACTAGAAGGAAAGCCAGTGCATACATCATGCATTAAGAGCATCTCACCTAAGAACGTCTATTAAGAATCCACCTGCACATATGGCCACATGAAGCGTTTGAGGAAACCGAAGTGTCAGAGCCTGCAAATAATATTCCGTGCGAAGATCCTATTTTGCTCACATGGAATTCAGTTTGCATGTGCAGGCTAAATTTTTAATGAAATATTTTACTTTTCTCTGCCAGAATATCATTCCCAGAGTATTCTTAAGAGGCAAAAAGGCGTATAACATTCAGACTCATCCATTTTTTTTCAGTTCAAGTTGCATGCATGTTAAGATCTTAGGGTTTTATATTAATAAAATGACTATGTGTGCAGTAATGCCTCTAGCTACCTACAATGGGCTGCTTCTTCATTATGAAGGATTTTTCCTCATGTGAGAGCAATGAAGGTAGTTAATGTAAATCATGGCCCCAACCTAGAAGAAGGCCCAAGAGGTGACAGGCTGTGGGAACGGCTCAATCCTCAACACAAAAGAAAATGGTGGAAAGGGTCCACCCACAAAAATCTCTCCTGTCTCTTTCCCAATCTCCCTTACAAAAGGCAGCCCCAAGCCGTCGAGATGCCTAGAAGGGGAAATATCCTCTCTGCGATGTGTCTGTGGAAGACTGTTAGAGGGCAAGAAACCACTTGCCTTTGTAGGAACCCAAGGAGAGGAATTTAGTAAAGACCAAACCTCCACGTGCCCTCCAAAGAGGAGGTGGAAAAATGCTGCACCCTTCTTTGCTCCTGATCCCCAAGCCTCTTTCATACTCTAAGTGCCTCAAATACCCTCCCCGGCATGACCTAAACTCCCCTTTCCCTAATCTAGAATGTGATTCAACCATTCCATCCTACTATCTTTACCTCTTCCAAAATTTGCCTCAACAGAATTTCTCACCGCTTTCATTGCAAAATTGCCGTTTTCTCCTTTGGTAAAAATACCATAACACCTGTGTTCTCTCCATTCTTTGTTTTGCATAATACGTTGCACATGCACACTGCACTGCATGGTGCTGAGGTGTCGATGGAGTCAATCCTGGCTGTATTCCACCTGCCCTCTCTGGTTGCTCGGCAGCACAGCCCTGGGCTACTCTTTGTCTACAGTACAGATGACCAGTGATGGGGCAAATGGGGGCATCCCACAGGTAGTGCATCCAGGGCCCAGCTTTGTGTCGTGAACAGCCCTGACCAACAGGGTCAATGGTAAAGAGCTAACCAGACTGGTTTCTTTTTAATGGTCAGTTGGTATTGATAGTAGAATGGAACGAAGGGAAGGAACGCAGATCTTAAGAGAACGTCTGATCTATCTCTATTTCTGTGGCTTCAATGCCAGTTGACATCTATCCTGAGTGAGTCTGTTGCTTAAAATAGAAAATGCCTAATTAAATATATACGAACCCCTCCAATTTTCTCTCCACACTTTACCTCCTTCTCCCCTTCCCCCACATCCAGGAATCCCAACACTGTTGCTGATGATTCTAGAAACTTCTCCCCTCCCTCTACCCCTGCTCCTTCATCAATACAACTCCCTCACCAACCACAAAAGTTGGTAGAGACAGCTAAAGGCAACAGTCCTGTTCTATCTCTTGAACACAGAAAAAAATGTTGTAACTTGAGTTACAAAGCATTGGCTAGCCAAATGTATATGAGAGCAGTTGGGAAAGATATGTATGAAATATGGAGGGGAAGCAGTTTTGGGAGACTGTGTCTACGAACACAGTGGGGACCAGAACAAGTGGACACGTATTACCTTAACCAATTTCAGAAGGCAATTTAAGCAAATGAAAAAGACGGGGTAAGAACTAATGATTAAAATACGGTTCAACACAGTATTAGGAGGCCTGCGGTAAATGGGAATGATAATCTGAGTACCATTTGGGAAACGTGATCCATGTGTGAGTGAAGATGCTTTTAAATGATGACAATTTTCACCTCACTGAGTCTAATTGGCAGATTTTTTTTCCTGGAAATTTTATTTGTATGTTTATTTCTGGTTCCTGATATCTGATTAAGAGCAATGAATTCAACCAATCTTAAATTGTGCTAAGTAGTACTTAGCACGATGCCAGTCTGCAATTTATTATCTGGGCCATCTTTACCACACCAGTGACAGAAATGCAGCTTGCTTTGCTGTAACATTGGAGTTTAATTCATTTTGATAAAGGTTAGAGCCTGTAATGAACTCATAAAAGGAACGAAAGTTGTTTTTTTAGTAAAATAAAGGCCTTTTTATCTTTTTGAGTCAAAGAGACTCTTTTCCAAAATCTTTTAATTTGTTTCAACTCTGAAAAATTATCCCATTTCTTCCTCCTTATTGGAAGATGGTATTTTTTTTTTTTTTTGGAGGAAGATTAGCCCTGAGCTAACTGCTGCCAATCCTACTCTTTTTGCTGAGGAAGACTGGCCCTGAGCTAACATCCATGCCCGTCTTTCTCTACTTTATATGTGGGACCCCTCCACAGCATGGCTTGCCAAGCAGTGCCATGTCCGCACCCGGGATCTGAACCGGCGAACCCTGGGCCACCGAACCGGAACGTGGGAACTTAACTGCTGTGCCTCCAGGCCGGCCCCTTGAGATAGTACTTTTACTTAAAAACTGACATGGGCCCTTTATTTCTCAACCCAAGACTTTATATCCTATGTCCCAGCAAGCAGTACAGTCCACTTACGAAGGTTCTGAGGCATCTCTTCGTCTCTTTCCAGTTATAATATAACCCATTGCCAGCTCCTTCCAAACGACTCAGTGTCAGCAAAACCCATAGGCACCAGGAAGACCCCACAGATCCAAGTTCCATTCCCTACAGAATGCAAGTATTGGAATGGAAGGGAACCGATCAAAGTCAATTTGGCAATAAAATTCCCACAAAGGAAGAAAACCTATCTATTGATATTTACTTTGTGTAGAAAATATTCCTTAAAACCAATCAACAACAGAAACTTCTTGACGATGCATGCACTAAATGAAAACATCATTAGCTCTGCTCTAATTTTGTAATTATCTCAAATTTCTCAGGACAAAATTAATTTTAATTTGTGTATGTGTGTACATCTACGGTTTTCACAAAGCTCCTGCAGAAAAAACAGTGGTATGACAAGCATCATGAAGCCAAAGAATATTAGAAACTTAAAAAAAAAAAAAAGGGGAATCACTGGACTAGGCAATGTGCACACATTTTTGTGTTTATTAAACAAAGTGACCCTCTAGCCACATAACACCCAATTCTCTTATTTCTCTGGTTCTCACACAATCCCCTCATACTCAGCAGAGTGCAGCTTCAATGCGAAATAGAGCAAAACAAGATGCAGATCATTCTGGCTCTCTTTAAAGACTGCTGCGAGCACAGGACTTTAGGGTCAATGCCTGGCCAAGAGGGAGGGGTCTTGTCGGGCTCAGACATCAGGCCACAGCGGGAGGCCCCGCTGCCTCCCAGGCCACTCTTCAATCCCTCTGAAATAGAGTTATCCTGGAGAGTGACAGATTACCAGCCCTGGAGGCTACAGCCCACTGCTGCCTCCAACAGACAGCCAGGACCAGGCAGAGGTACGGAAAGACACAGCACCCAATCTGTGACCGGGAGAAGCCACTCCAGGGAAAAGGAACAGCCGAATTTCAATTGGGTCAATTTTGGTCTTTGTTTTCAAAGGTGCCCTCGGGCTACAACAGTTTTACTCATCTCTACTTTTGTGTGGGCTTTGGTGGAAAGACAAGCATGCCCGTTTCCTACACACTGTCTTAAAACGACGGGCAGTTTCAGACCATCTCAGCGAACATCAGTTGAATAAATATTTGTCTGGCAGGAAACTTTTGTCTTCCCATTCCATACCATGAGAGGGGTTCACTTTAGAATGTAACCTCTTTTAAGGAATACATTATCTATTCTTGGCTCCATTTATCCTGACATAATAGAAAAGTGTTAATAAGAGTGTGTTGTCTTTCTTCACTCATGTTTTCGGGTCTCTTAAGTATGAAACGTTCTGATATCTAATACACTAT
The DNA here is from genome assembly GCF_041296265.1 of Equus caballus. Lineage (NCBI taxonomy): Eukaryota > Metazoa > Chordata > Mammalia > Perissodactyla > Equidae > Equus > Equus caballus. Next base: position 15,548,332 of record NC_091712.1, on the reverse strand, counting down.
AATAATGATTTATAAGGAGAACAGAATCTGGCCCCCAGGTACGGGGAGCATATACAGAATTAGTTGACTTTATCAGCCATTTGCATCTAGACTCAAGAGCTCTCCCAGATGGCCGCCCTCTCTGGTCTGGTTATCTGGCATGTTAATTTACAAACACTCTCAGCATTAGCGTTCCCCTGTTAACATCTTGCCTTCAACAAATAAGATGAAACAAGCTGGTATCTTCTAATGCTCACTGTTCTAAGGCAATGAGTGGACTTGTGTCTTGGCGAAAACTGTCTTCCAAAACACCCATCTATTATGTTAAAAATCAAAAAAATCAAATCTTTGCATCAACTATTTGCTTGAGTTCAGCTATGTGAATCGCTGAGGCCTGAAAGGCTTCATTATTGATCTATTGCATGCAACTCGGAAAGGGTCTAAACGACACAAAGACAAATTGGTAGTGTTCTTTAGAAGAAAAAGTGAAATGCTACCGACATATTTAAGACGTAAAAAATACTTCACAGAATGTCCCTTTGTATCCTGATTTCTGTCCTAATTTTCCTGAGTAAAGCTGCTTCATTGAGTGGAAGACAGAGCAGCTCGCCGCCTATTCCTCGCAGCAGGCTCACAAGCCTGGAGACAACTATCTCGTGGCTTTCAAGTGTTGAACATTTTGGTAAATAGATCACAGAGAAACCTTATTTATGCCATTTCATTGATATCTAATAGGATTTTTATATCCAATGGAGATTGATTTATTTTTTTCATAGCATGTATTAAATAGCAAAATAATGCTAAATTTTTCCTTCTTGATTTTAATAGATCCACATTTTTAAAAATGCTTGAGAATTTATTGGATTTTTGAGAAATAGATTATCAGATTATTCATTTCAGAAATATTAAGGGCCTACCACCTACTAGCTATCCAAAAGTAAGAAGAAAAGAAGAAAAACTATACTCAGCTTCAGAGAGTTCTACTACGACAAATGGCTAAGGACTAGCCCTCTCCTTTTCCATGATCTAGTTAGCTAATGCTGGGTGCTTTTAGGAAAGAAGTCATAGAAAACGGGCACAGCCAGGGAGGATATTTGGCATTCTCCTATTAAATTGCATTGTACCTGAACTAGAAAGGAAAGAAACATCTTTGAATGAAATAAGCCACTTCCAATATGTCAGACAAACATAGTGCATTTTCTTCACACCTTTTCTTATAACAGGTTTCTTTCAAAGGTTAGGTATATTTTTACACTAGCAATTCCTTTTAAGACCAGTAAATGCTGAGTTTAAAAAAAAATCTGTAAAGTGCCTAATTCACATATGGACATTTTAGAAGGGGACGGAGTTGGTTGGACTCCGAAGACATTCAGCATTTTCTAAATGCATACCAGTTCATCACTTTCCTCCGGAGGAAGGGTGAAAGCTGGCTTGCATTTTCCCTTGCTGTAAACATCGGTGCATTCATTTTCTGAACATAAAATAATAATGATTTATAATAGCATCCCCTCCTGGTGTAGAATCTATTGGCTAGAATCATGTTACTAATGGAATTTAAGCTATTTTCACTTATTATTCATAGTAATACTCAGTTCAGCTCTAGGCAAAATTGTTAAATAGGTAAAACTTATCTTTCGTGCCTTCCCCTTCAGTAGAAATTTCCCCTGGTGGGGAAAGCTAGACCCATGTTTACTAAGGTGTTTATAGCTAATGCAGCAAAATATTCAGTATTACCTCTTCCAGGAATATTTGCACACTAATAAGGGATTTTTAACATTCCGTTAAAAAAGTGACTCTAAATTTTAGATTTCTGGTCCTAATGGCCAGCCAGAGAAGGAGTGTTTGATCCAGAAGAGCTCCGAGCTCCTTCATCGTCGACCATGCTTCTCCATCAACGTGGAGGCTGACTGTTGTAAAAACAGCAAAGCACTCAATTTTAAGCATAAATCCCCCTATTATTTATAAGTACATATTAGATTAAGTATTTCAATTCAACATCATAGAATAGTACTTTCAAAATGTTACACAACCTGATGACGAATGTAACGTTACTCTTCTCTACGCTTTTTCAAAATACAGAAAGCAAGACACTTAACACATATCGTTATTTGTTTATCTAAAGGTGACGGCCATGAACTAAGGAAGAGAAGAGAGCGTGTAGACCATAGGCGGTCTCACAGGTCTCCTTCTCTCCCTTATGTACAGAAGTCTTACTGACGAGAAAGAACAACTGAATTTCCATGGACCTCATTGCCGAGTCAACTCTCCATTTTCAGAATCCTTCCTGGAGAAAGAATAGAGTAGAATGGAACGAATTTTGGACTAAGAACCAAATTTCCAAGTTCAAGACAGGGACCGGCCACTGTGAGATCTTGAGCATATCTCATCCTCTGGGCTTTAGATTCTCATCTAGGTGGAGAACTAGATTTCAAAAATCCCTGCCAGCACTGAAAGGCTCTTGAATTTAAGAACACAATAGGAGACAAACATGAATAATAGTCCAACTGATACCCCAAGTTGGAGTGATGAAGTATGGTTTTAAATATTTGAATTACTTGAAATAATGAATGGCATTCTTATTTCCTCTTCCACATATTCACACTTGCACCTATTACAGGCTTCCAATTATGATTCATTAAGAAGGAAAAAAATCTTTCTTCCTGATTTAGTGAAAGGCTCATTTTAAATGTAATTCAGGTCAAAGTTTCCTTTTCTGTGCCGGGTGAAATTACGTAACTAACTCCAGAAATAGGATTACAGAATGGGCAAGATAATAGCATTTCCAATAATTAATGAGTCTGGTTGTCTTGGTTTTATGCAGTGAACATTTCATACAGATCTGTATTTATTCTGTTTTCTGTAGTCAAATATAGGCCAAAATGAGATAGATAGCTGAATACCAATTTTGGTCTGTGCGTCATGGTGGGGGGAAAGCCCTGCCAATAGCACTGCCTAGCCTTGTTTCCATGAATTGCTTAATAACACTTAAGTGGCTTTTGAGAAATTGGATTTTCCCCACTTCTCCTTGGGCAGGAACCAGAAACAGGAAAAGCTCTAAATACGATTAACAGAACCCTTTCCTCCAGACTATTTCCTGAAGCTGAATATGGATCACAGGCCAGACTGGTTCCTTTATTTTCATTTAACATCATCTTCAGATGAACACTTGTTAATAATAGACTACTCTTTGAGTCTCTGATTTAAGTAGTGACTATTGATTGACTAGTTAGAACTTCCGTGCTTTATGAATTGTTCTCTAGAGGTGATGAAATGAAGAAATCAATGCTCTTATTTGCGTTTATAGTCAGTCTACAGAGCGAATTGGATTTTCAAAGACCAGAGACAAAAGGATATTTTAGAATGCCATTAGTTAAGGAATAAAATTTTTAAAGGGCTAATCATATCAAGGCAAATGTTGCTCAGAATATCCCTAAATGTTCTGAAACGAGTGATTAATGGGAACAGAGTCGACTCTCAACGGCGAGATATGGTTTTCCTTAAAAAAGAAATTGTCATATTCATCATTATTCCCTTGTGACTTAACACGTGCAAAGCCAAGTCATTTGAGGCATAAGAGCACGGGCTCGGAGTCACATGGAACTGGTTTAGTCCTGGCTGTGTGGCCTCGAGCAGGTGGCTTAGTTTATCTAAATCTTAGATCCTTTTTCTATAAAATGGAGTTAACAGTAGCACTTCCTCCTGGGATTGTAAGGAGGATTAAATGAGGTCATGTATAACATGATGTCTGGCTTATGGAAAGCAATATAAGAAATGGTAGCGATCATATTACTATTACTATTATTATTTTTATTTTCATTATTACTGTATAGTCAATAGATACTCAATACATGTTGATGGAGTGAACTTTGGAAACAAGTTTTCAGAGGTCTGCCGCTCCCTGGCCCGCCCTGATGTCTCTCCCACATCCCAACGTCACCGCCACTACTCCAGCTTCAAGTATTTAGAACTTGGTAGTCCAAACCAAGACCCTGTCTCTTCCATTTGGACCTCTGGTGTGAGTTAACTGTATACATCCTTCCGACCAGATTCAACTTACTGAGCCCTTCTCCACACTTTTTCCATAAAACTGACACTTCTCAACTGGCCTCATTTCTGTAGTCCATAACCAGCGACCCCCTAGACATAAGCCCTACTTTGACATGAACCCCTTTTATACTTCAGTCCTAATGGTGCTCAGCTTTAATCCTCTGCAGCTCACTCTGTCCAGATTGGCTAAGCCCTGGAATGCTCTTCTATATTTGACCTTCTGGCTCACAATCCTCCCTTCTGTTCCTCAAACACAGCAAGTGACAATTCCTCAGTTTTTCCACTTTCTTAACCCTAGCAATATTTGTTCACACTCCATTATCCAGATTAAGATCACACCAACACAGGGCTGGCCCCATGGCCGAGTGGTTAAGTTTGCACGCTCCGCTGCAAACGTGGCCCAGTGTTTCATTGGTTCGAATCCTGGGTGCGGACATGGCACTGCTCATTGGGCCACACTGAAGCAGCGTCCTACACACCACAACTAGAAGGACCCACAACGAAGAATATACAACTATGTACTGGGGGGCTTTGGGAATAAAAAGGAAAAAAATAAAATCTTTAAAAAAAAAAAAAAAGATCACACCAACACTCTGAACTCCTCCGGTTTCTACAAGTCTCAATTATGACAGTCCTGTGCCTTCCTGTCCTTCCACACAGCTCTTCCTTTAGTTACACTGAACCCACTCTTCACTCAGGAACTGGTAACTAGACTCCTCCCTTTTCTTTCAGACCATCTGCCCCTTCTTTCCTCTCTTACCTTCCTCTACTTTTCCCACTCCCATCATTTCAATAAATTCCTTTGCAGAAACATCAACTCCCTTGTTCACTTGTCCTTCTATCTTCTCATGTTGTGAATTCCTAATCCTAGATGGATCCCATAACCCTGCCTTTTCTTTACTGCTGACTACTATTTCAGATCAGAGGAATCTACTGTGTGATTCCTTGAAAGTACGTCTAATTATCCTTTAGTTAGTACTCTGCTTTGCTCAGCAATGTTTTTATTCATCTTTATTTTACTTCTTATCACCTTTCCCAACATTGCTGTTCAAATCCCTTCTATTGGCCTCAAACCCTACCCTGGTCCTGACTTTCTTAGAAACGCTTAGGCCTCTACTTAACACACACACACACACACACACACACACACACACACACACACAACTGTGCTCACTACGCCCAATATCCTCCATTTTCTACCACTGCTTTCTTCAATGCTTCTTATTTCTAAAGTATCTCTTCTTTACAAAACCAACTCCATCTCTCATGACCCTAACCAATCCTTTCTGCTTGTTTTTGGTTCTATCTAAATTCATTATTTCGTTTCCCTTTTCTATAATTTCTTCTCTTGTCAGACTCTATTTCCTTACTCTGCAAAATACGTTCAAATCTGGCCATTTATTTTATTTTTATTTGCACTTTAAAAAATTATTTCTTCATTTGGCTACTTTATTTATCTACCACCATCTCTACCTTCGCTTCCAACAAAATTCTTGAAAGAGTAGTCTACGTCTACCAACCACTCATTCTTCCACTCTTTCTAAAGCTCTCTATACCGACCACTCCAAAATCATCTCCTGTCTCAAAGATAATCAGTGATCACGAGTTCTCCAATTTCTAATTCCCATCCCCTTGACTTCTCTGCAGCATTTCAAAATATTTAGCCTTCCTCCATGAACCATTCTCTGCCTCTTACTCCCACAGTTATTCTTTTTTCTCCATGTTCTTCTCTGTCCACACTTAGGTGATTTATAATTTTTGACAGTCTCTCAAAATTTTATTCTTACTCCTCTTATCTCTCTTATTTCTCCCCTTTGGGCATCTTATTTACTTCCACCACATCTTTGAGGATAATTACTAAATATATGCCTCAAGCTCAGACCCTGATCATAAGGCTTATCCACACGGGTGTCCCCAAACCTCCTCATTCACGTGTCAAACAGCTTTATCCATTATCTATTTGTTTGAGAAAGCCTAGATAGTCCTTCTTTGGTGACAATAAGAAGTTCAAACCTCACACAAAAACCCTTTTCGTTGTCTCACTCCCTAACCACCATAAAAACTCCAAGTCAATCTCTTTTGCATGCTTTCTCATGCCAGTTTCAGATGTGCTTGGGAGCCACCCTGCTTCCCCCCAAAAGCCTCACTATGTGAGTAATGAACTTTCTCATACTCGGTGTGTATATATGTGTGGCATCATCAGTCTCAATATCAAAATCAAATTTTGGATGCAGGTCCATCTTGGTTCTGTAAAGTGATCACAGTGTTTACCTTATTAACTTTCTATATCTTATTATAAATGTCTAACTATTCTGCTCACCCCCAAATATTGCCTCACTAAACCCATGCAATAGTCTCCATGAGGCTCAGGTACATTGACTTCTCTCTTAGAAAATACCACTTTTCTCTATTGCCTCCCAAATAAAATTTTTGATCAACTATACAAAACCTTCCATGACTAAAACCCAACCAAAATTTCCATATTTATTTGATATTCTCCTTCGTGTACCTGAAATTCCACTAAATTGAGCCATCTACCTTCCATCAACAAGGTCTTCATTTCCTATAGTTGGCACTTTTGCTTTCAGTCTGTTCCCTTAGATTAAATTGTCTTCATCTTATTGCTTCCTGTCTAAACTTGACCTAAATGGATTACCTAGGATTTTTTTTGGTTGCAAGAGACATAAAATCCATCCCAGACTGGCAAGATAATAAAAGAGAATATATTGGCTCATGTAATTAAAAACTTCAGGAGTAGTTCAAGCTTCAGGTGAGGTTTGATGCAGAAGTTCGTGCAGCATCCTCAGGACCCAGTTTCTCTCTCTCCAAACTTTAAGTTCTGGAACAATTCCAGCCCTATGTCTTTGCAATATCAAAACCAGTGGAAAGGTAGAGATTCTTGCCCCCTATCTCCTGACAAACTCCTGCATTCACTCTGATTGGGTTATCCTAAGTGACACGTCACCCTGGAGTCAATAATAGCTAAGAGGACACAAAGTATTGAATGGCTCAGGCTTGGGTTCCATGATCCATCTGCGGAGCAAGAGGTGGAAGGCCACCCAGACCACAGTGACCAAGAGTGGGAAAAGGCTGGATTTCCCCAAGAATCTAGAGATGTTACAGGAGGAAAGGGAAATGGATGCTGGGAAGGAAAACAATTAATGTCCACCAGATGTGTCCAGATGTGTGGAGAAGAGAAGACCAAAGGAAATAAGTTTACATAACTGAAGGTTATCTTCCTTAATTATCGTTATAATTAAAGGTATAAAACATGCCAAGTTAAACTGGAAAACGTCTAACAGGTCTGGGAAACCATTGGTCCATCTCCCCATCCAATGCTGCCAAAGCCACTGAATCTTTATTTTCCCCTTTAAAAAATGACATCATTACTATAGTTATCAATAGGATCTTTTAAACAGCTGGGTCAAGTTCTTGAGGTAAATATTTAACCACAAAGGTGTATTTTCCATTCCATCTTGCCTTATAATAATTTGAACAGAGTAACATCTTTCTAAAAGTGTGTTTAAATTGACTCATTTGACTCTTAACACACTCTAACACATTTCCTAGGCTTCATTACAAATCATCACAAACTTTGAATGACTTTTCCGCACAACTGAAAACTCTGTACACTCTATTTTTCAGATTCTCCCCTTACATTTACTAGCCTGGGAGCTAGCTATAAGCAGTGTGACCGATGAATAGACAAACCAAAATCTAGAAAAGTTAGCTTCAGTTAACAACCTCTGTTAACTTAGGTTACTGCTACAGATGCTATAGATCTTTGGAATGATATTTTTTATTCTTTATATTACTTGGAGAAGAAGAGAGAATTCTATTAATATTCTCTATTAACTATTTCGGTATTGAAAATTTCGAGAGTTTAAATGGCTAAATAAGTTCCAGGGAGGAGAGGAGAGAATGAGAACTTTGTGAGCAGTTTTGTGCTGTTACTTTTTAAAATTATTTACAAGGCTAGTCAAATATATGCTCAATGTTTTGATTTCAATCAGAAATAGAAGCTTCCTCTCATCACGACACATCGGGATTTCTTAGGGCAGTCTGCTTTACAGGATTCCATCCCATTTCAAATAATCTCATCTCACAAATAAGAGTGACAGCTTGCAGTGAAATAAAGACATTTTCTTGAGTAGAAACAGTCATTACTCCCATTTTTCATTAAAGTAACCCATTCAGTAATAAGGATCAGAGAAAATTTAAGCTATGAAATAAAATTGCCATTAAAGCAAAAATGAGCTAATGGAAGAAAATACATAAACAATATGAATATGAACACTTTTGAAAATTAAAAAACATGCAGTGATAAACATTAATAACAAATACTTTGCATTTCTAAAATACTCTATATCTAGAAACCTAAGAATTAAAGGCAAAAGAACAAATAATTAAAATGCAGAGGAAGAAAGGCAAAAGAAGATAGCGTTGTCTTTATTCTTTAGCAAAGGGAAATAGAATCCAAAAGAAAAACAAAAATTCAAGGAAGTTTTTTTTGCCTCACTCTTCACCTTTTAACATTCTCCTGAGAAATGAGTTTTCTTTGAAGATATTTTTCTCTCAGTGGGTTTTCTACACTCCATGAGCTCCTTTGGATAGTAGAATGAGATAGGCTTGGTGTGTTGGGGCCAAGGCAGTAACGTGTGTGTATTTTGGAAGGAATACACTCCTTTCTTCCTCTGCTTCACTTTTTCTCCTGCCATGGTGTTTCTGAGTGGAGGTCAAAGAGAGAATGGGAAGGCGGGAACTAAAATTCCTCCAATCCCACTACAAGTCTTCTGGAAACTTCCCTCGAGTGACCTAAATCCTTGCCAAGCTCATCTGAAAAAGGACAGGAGATCTGGAAACTACAGCACTTTTTCGTTGTGCCAAGTGGTAGCTCTATAATAACTCAGACTTTGCGTGGCATTTTCTCTGCATATGCCAAGACATACCTTTATTACTAGAATAAACTGTGGCTCTACTTTTTCCCCCACAAACAAGAAACTCTGGACAAATCTTAATCCCAGCTTAATTTAAAAAACAGGAATTTGGTTTTTAAAAAGTCTCAAAATCCTCATCAAGATTATAGAAATTTTATTCATTCTTCTGTGTATATACACCTTCTAGGCAAATATATATATATATACACACACACACAAATAGTATAGAACACAGTTCTCAGAACAAAAGCCAATGCCGTTTTGAGCACTCTGGCCACATATTGCACACACGGTCACCATCAAAGGCACATACGTGGTCTCTCTGCTTGTTCAGCCCCGCACGACAGCGCTGGTGCCAGGAGCCTGCGCCAGGCACTGCGTCAGACTGAATAGTCAGATTTCTCCCATCCAGGCAAGGGAGACTCACTACCCTGCTCTAGGCTTCAATTTCCTCACCCGTAAAATGGAGATTAAACTAGACCGTGCGGCCTGGCACCTATCAGTCCGCAGCAACTGTTGTATATTAATTACTAATTCCAGCCAGTAATTATTGAGGAAAATGGAGGGAAAAGGGGCATAGTAGTAATAAAGAGACAAGTAATAAAGAGACAAGACAATTTTTAGTTCACAACACATTTACATTTTATAATGAACAATTGATATCCTTCAGCTCAAAAGAGAATTAAATGTGACCATTCTACTGCAGGGTCAGGTAGAAGAGGATGTGAAGACAGGCACAGGTTAGGACTTGACCTTGCTTTCTTGACCTCACTATGAATTTACCCTAGATTCTCAAAAACCTATGAGTTCTCTAGACAGCAAAATAAACAGTCAACAAAATGAAAAGGCAATCTATGGAATGGGAAAAAAATTTTTGCAAATCACAAACCTGATAATGGGTTAATATCCAAAATATACAAAGAGTTCAGACAACTCAATAACAACAACAAAAAATCTGATTTTAAAAATGGGCAGAGGAACTGAAAAAACATTTTTCCAAACAAGACATACAAACAGCCAACAGGTACGTGAAAAGATGCTCAACATCACTAAGCATCAGGGAAATACTATTCAAAACCACAATGAGATATCACCTCACACCTGTTAGAATGTCTATCATCAGAAAAACCAGACATAACAAGTGTTGGCAAGGATGTGGAGAAAAAAGAGCTCTAGTGCACTATTGGTGGAAATGCAAATTGGTGCAGCCACTATGGAAAACAATAAGGAGGTTCCTCAAAGAATTAAAAATAGAACTACTGTATGATCCAGCAATTCTACTCCTGAGTATATATCCAAAGAAAATGACAAGAAGATCTCAAAGAGATATCTGTACTCCCACATTCATTACAGCATTATTCACAATAGCTAAGATATGGAAACAACCCAAGTGTCTATCAGCAGATGAATCAATAAAGGAAATGTGATATACACAATGGACTATTATTCGGCCATAACAAAGAAGGAAAGATCGTCATTTGCAACAACAGGAAGGACCTTCAGGGCATTATGCTAAATGAAATAAGTCAGACAGAGAAAAACAAATACTCGATGATCTCAGTTATATGTGGAATCTAAAAACGCGAACCATATAGAAACAGAGGAGAATGGAGGTTACCAGGGCTGGGAGGGGAGAGGAAAGGAGAGATGTTAGTCAAAGGGTACACATTTCCAGTTATAAGATGAATGTGTTCAGGGGAGGTAATGTTCAGCATGGCGCTTAGAGTTAATAAACTGTACTTGAAAGTTGCTAAGAGAGTAGATCTTAAATGTTCTCACCACAAAAAAGAAAAGGCAATTATGTGCTGTGATGGAGGTGTTAGCTAATGCAGTGGTGGCGATCATTTTACGATATATGTGTTCTCAAATCGACGTGTTGTACACTTTAAAGTTATACAATGTTATATATCAATTATATCTTAATAAAGCTGGAAAACAACCCCTATGAGTCAGTCCCTCAGATGCCCCCAGTGCCCGGGGAAGGCTGTGTTTCGAAGCAACGTTGTCTCCTCCGGACAGGGAGGAGTGACACGATAAGAGAAACCTCACTGAGAAAACCGTGAGAATGCGTGCGCTCGACTCATCTCTCTCACACATCTATGCCACCTGGGGCATGTCACTTAATCTTTTAAGCCAGCCTCTGTAAAATGGTGATTTTAGCACAGTCTACTTCGTTGGTTGTTTCAAAGAGTGACATAAACTCTAATACTTGACAAATGGTGGGTTTAAAATAAATACTAGCTGTTATTTATTAATATTATTTCTTCTCTCCTAAATTAAAAAAGGTTAGATATTCTTAGAAAATATTTCCTCATGAGGTCAGGTCAAGGATGCTGCCCGTGGCCCCCTGCCTACCTTTCCTGTACCTACCAGAGCAGAAGCTCTATAGTAGAGTGGAGACATTAGCACGACTTTCAAATGAGAGAGATTAATTGCCTGCTCTGAATTCTGAACAAGGAGCGAGCTCCAGCTTTGGTTATAAACAAACCAGTTTTGGTTCGTTTTCATCCCCCTGGGACCCCCTCCTTCAGATCCTTTCCCTTTCTTGTTCACACAGTGACTAGGACGTCTTACTGGCTGGTAATATCTGGAGCCACCATTACTTCAAAGTGATGAGGGAGGGGCTGCAGCCAGAAGCCGTGTTATCTTAGCAGATGACTACAGTCCAGAGGCGACAGTCATTTCAAACCAGCCAGGATATGGAGAACGAGAGAACTGAAATAACGTTAGTCAGGTAGCCCGTTCCACCTTATCAGCCCCAGCAGATGCAAACAGGCACTGACGAATACCACACCAGAGGGTAGGATAAAAGTGGAACTAGACAATAACTACCTTCAGGAGATCCCAGGCTTCCAAATTCGATATGCAATTGTAATATAGATAACACGGGGAAAACAGATAATAAATACAGCTTCTAATTCAAACATGACCTTCACAGAGCTTTTCTCTTTGAAGCACAATGAAAGGCCCCAAACCTCTGAAAAAGCAGATCCAAACAATAAGCACCCCCTCATCCCCCACCCCCGGCGTGGGGCACACAGCAGCCCCTCCTTCTCAATAATGGCCTTACAGCAAGCTTTTATCACATATTTTGAAGTTCTTTATCCCATTGGGAAGATATGCTCCCTTTGCCACATTTTATCTCATTCCAAAGCTATCTTATCAATATTCACTGGGCGAGCGTGTGAGCGTTTCTAAATGACAGTACAGAACAGCGTATGATAAACGGGAACATCGCTGCCTCTCCGATCTGCGGCGAGATAAAGAGAATGTGGCCAGCCGGAAAAATCAGCTGGGCTTGGCTGAAGTGTCAGGATCATCTGTAACGTGGCAGGGAATGAGGCAACGCTGAGCCCACGGACCCGCCTAAAGATGGAGGGGACCAAGCAGCACAAGATTGGAGTGGCCAAAGTTCCCCACAGAAGTGGCTTGTAACTGCCATCAAGTGGTGCCACCCATTGTCCTTGAGAGGAGACGGAGGGCCTGCATTAAACCATTCTCTTCTAAAGCCATATTTCATGGGTGCCAGAGCCAGAGAATTTTAATAGAGCTGAACTACGTGCGCGGGCCTCTTAAGGACCACACGGGCTCTTCCTGCCATGACATTGAAACAGCCTGTGTCTGTTCCTTAACAGTTTGTAAATCACATAAAGAATCCTGAGAGGACGGCTTCCCCTCCAGTGTCCTTGATGTCTCACTCGCTCCTTTTTCCTGCCCCATTTCTTTGGTTTCCATCCTGAAGTGGATCAGTTGTGACTTGTGTAGAAAGCTTTCCACAGGATGAGAGGGGTATGCGGGCAGCCTGCTTTCTCCAGCAAGCACTCAAATATTCGACTGCTTTGCTAATGCCCAACAGCACTGTAGAATATAACTTTTAAACAAAATTATATGAATGGTTTGGTTAAGACTGTTATACAAAGGAGTTAAATCCCACTGAATATAACAAGAAACACACATTCTCATTTCTGATGTTAAGACCCAAACAGCATTCTCCAATTAATAAAATAAAATGGTGTAAACTCAATCTGTAAAAAGTAATAGGAATTTGATCCTAATAATAAATATATTAATTGATCCAAAGGCAGATGACACAATATTGTTCAGAAAAATTCCTGATCTTATCAGAGAAGTGCGTGCAACCAGGTGCAAAAGCAGCCAAAATGTTGTACTGTTATAGATGACCTGGGAGGCAGGTCAGTGACCCCAGGAGACAGCATGGTCCCTTTTGCTGGACAGAGGAGTCGCAATTCACAAGCAATTGAGTGGAAATTATTTCCTCTTTGGGGCAGTTGAACCAGCATAACAAAACCACGAATGCTGTGACTGGGTTAACTTAGTTGTTTCAAAAACAATGCTAATGATGTCAGGGTTGCAGGGTCAAACCCCATATGGGCTCATTGTCTTTGAAGAGGGGAGAAACAGTGACCAAGGCCAGCATGGCTTCAGGAGCAAAAGTCTCTGGTTGAATGGGGACCCATCACCAAGACTTCACCAAAATCCACCAGTACTTCTGGAAAAGCAGTTAAAGGACAACTTCTCTCTACCTAATGGTGCCCAATAAGTACGATCCCCGAAAGGAAGACACAGGTTCTGATAGAATCTTGTCAGGCAAAATTACAAAAGGGAACAGAGCTGATATTGTCAAAGAGATGAGATAAATGAAAGGTTGGATATCAGGGCCAGAAGCATGATTGCTTTAGGAAGGGAAGGTGGTCTCTCAAAAATAAAGATCTGATAGAACAATCACAAATGATCCCAAAGGGGAGAACAAGAAGAACAATCTAGAAGGGCCAATGTGACAGCACAAGAAGCTCCAGAAAAAAAGAGAATCTCTCACAGCTGTTCTCAGCTGTCAGTTCAACACTCACCCTAAGGAGCCTTCTCCCAACCCCCAAACCTTGCCAAAGTCTCTCCATCCCACCATTGAACTGCACCGCCACTTTGCAGGGTAAAACGGTTTTGAGAGACATAGCTCTTTCCTTTTTGACATGATGCATTTGAAGTATAAAGCACAACTGCTGTTCAACATACAAGTGGACACTTCTGAATTAACACTGAAATCTAAAGTAACGTTTACTGTATTTTTCATAGTTTTTGTTTTTGCATCACTACTAATTAAAGATTAACTACTACTTCTAAATAGGATTTTGGTGAGTCAGCTCCTGGAAAACAAATTATTTCAACAGCAGCAGCATCAAAGAGCTGACAGATAAGAATCACCACCAGTTCAGACTTCAACCCTTTTCTATAAATACGTTTAGCTCCTGCCTTCCGGCCAGGCTGCTGGATGTGCCAAAAACAACCCTCAATTCCATTTAAAAAATGAGAAGGTGGAAAGGGACAAGTTGGCTGGTCAATCATTAAAAATAGGTGGGTTGGATCCTGAGTGCTAGCATTTCCCCAACACAACACTTAGCCAGCAGAAGTCCATTCTTAAAAACAAAGCTACAACTGGTGGGGAAGTTCAAAAACTAGCAATGGATATAAGGACACAGGATTGAGGTTTTATAACTGAGCATGAGAAATCTGTTAATTATGTCTATGAAAAGTCAATTATTCAAGCCTCAATTTCCCTAAAGGATTACCACTCTCTTCAGACCTACAAATAAACTCTCTGATATTTTTCATAGCTTTCATGATCAAGATGTATGACTATGGGAAACAACACAAGCGCTTCTCTCCATCCTGGGCCGTTTAATGGTATCACCATCAGAAAAGGGCTGGGGGAACACTAGTTCCAAATTATATGGACCTGAAGGATGATGTCCTAGATAGGAAAACCAACAGAAAAGTCCAGACACGTACCCTTATAAATTGAAACTATGATCTGATGAAGATTCTTCCAATTGTTTTCATTGAGAATATATTTCTCGCTCTAACTGAGGAGAAAGTAGGAGAGAAAAGGTCAACAGCTGAAAAGGTAGTGCTGACATGTCGGAGGATCTAAATAATCAACTTAAAAAAAAAAGCCTGAGTTTAATGAGGAAAGTAAGAAATGTAATTAAGCTTTTTCTATTCTATTATAAACAGAAGAATGATTTACTCTCTCAGCATCTTATAATGACTGCCTGCTGCAGACCTCAACAGAATGAAGTCCTCCACAGAGGACTCAACCTGGGACGGCTCATTCTGTGCATATTGAACCATCTTGTCCATCAAGCCCTTCTTTTTTGTGTGAGGAAGATTGGCCCTGAGCTAACATTTGTTGCCAATCTTCCTCTTTTTTTTTTTCGCTTGAAGAAGATTGTCACTGAGCTAAGATCTGTGCCAATTCCTCTATTTTATGTGGGATGCTGCCACAGCGTGGCTTGACAAGCAGTACTAGGTCTGTGCCAGGGATCTGGGTATGTGAGCCCTGGGCTGCCCAAGCGGAGCATGTGAACTTAACCACCACACCACCAGGCCGGCCCCCATCAAGTCCTTCGTCTCACTGGTTGTCACATCTGCATTCTACCTCAGCATCACTCTAGTCCCTCCTGGGAATATGTGATTGTTTTCTGGATGCTCGGAGATAACAGATAAGGAGCAGACGGCTTGATTCTGGGGCTGGCACTCTGTACAATGAAGTCTCCTAATAATTTTCAAGCTTTTTCCTGACCAGCCCAGCCCAAAGTCACTGCTGCCTGCCTTCCTTCCCACAAGCTCTTATCTCTAACACTCACTTGGTTCTTACCCTAACTGGGAGAGTTTGTTGTCTGTTTATGTAAACTTATCAAGCTTTCAGGGTAGACAGTAAACTAATTGACACAGGAGCCGTTAAAATGAGATAGCGTAAGTGATTCATGTCGTGTATTTCTGTAACTCCTCCAACTCCATGTAGTACAATACCTTGTATAGTAAGTAATCAATAAATGTCTGTTGATTAAATATACATATGTAAGGTGTTTTGTTAAACAGCCGAAACTTCATTACCCAACTACAAAGTCAGGGATTTAAATTAGATCATCTTTAAATCCCTTTTGAGGCTTAAAGCCTATGATTCTTATTCATTCATTTGTACTAAGGTTTATTTTTGCACAGCCTATTAGAAAAAAAGTGTGGACAAACTAATAGAGTGACAAACTCGGGGAAAATGATTGAGTGAAAGCTTTCTTTTTTTGTAATTCAGGTGCACCTATTTGGTTCAAATTGATAAGTTAATTATAAGTCCTTGTTATCCATTTTGATAACTCTGTTTCCTTTGTTGCTTTAAAACAATACAACTGTATTTCTTTAAAATGTAATCTGTGATTCTGTGTCTTAATTACTGAAATGGAATTCTCTCTGCCTAATTGGTGGCAAAGTCAGGGTTCGGTCACTGATTCATTTCCCCAAGACCTGCAACCGTTTAAAAATCTTACAAGGTGGAAAATATCCAAGCCATCCTACTGAATTGGCTATTCAAGTCACAATCTATCTTCTATCTGCCAAAGCTAATAGCTCATTCATAGCCAATTCAGCAAATATTTACTAAGAGGTTATTATATTTCAGGCAATGTACTACACACAAGATTCAAGAAAAACTATATGGTAGGTTACAATTAGGAGAGGTGGGCAGAATTATACAAGCAACTGTGACTCAATGGTCATGTGATAGAGAAGAGCGGAATGCTCTCCTGGACTCAGGAAAATTTCCCAAAAGAACAGCCATCCCAGCTGAAATATGAAGTAGTAGCATCTAGCAAGAAATTATAGTTTTGTCAAGAGAAACTTTCCAGGCAGAGGGCATATAAAACTGAGGAGGGAAGAAAGAGCATGCTATTAGAGGAATAATTTTAAGCTGAATTGGAGTACAAGGGTATAGAGTAGGGAGGGATGGAAGGAAGGCAGGAAGAAAGGATGGAAGGAAGGGAGTGAAGGAGGGAGGGAAATGAGCAGTGGCAAGATCACGCTAAGATCTTGTGAGCCATATTAAAAAGTTTGGACTTTATCTTCTGCATGATGGGAAAGCCCGTTGAAGTGTCTTAAGATACATACAAATGGTTTGAAGCTGTAATGTAGAGAATAAGTGGAAGATGGTTAAGATTTGGCATAAGGAGAGCAGTTAGAGCGTAAGAAGATGGTGACCTGGACCAAGGCAGTTGCTATGGAGATAGAGAGAAGTTGTCAGGCTTAGACATTGAGGAAACATCCATAGGAGTCAGTGATTGGTTGAATACGGGGTAAGCAGGTGAGAAAGTCAAGGATGATGGCCAGTGTTCTGCCTTGGGTAACTGGGTAAATAGCATCAATCACTGAGATTGAGAACAAAGGAGGTGGTAATTCTGCGGGGGCATGAAGAGGAGGAGTGGAGAAGGAAAAGATAAAAACTTGAGTTTTCGTAGTGTTGAGTTTGATATATTTGTGAAACATCCAACTGGAGATGTTTGATTGGCAATTGACTATGTGAGTCTGCAGATCAGACAAGAGCTCTGACCTGGATCACACATGAGCTCTGACTTGGAGATAGCATCCGGAAGTCATTAACATATAAATGGTGGTTGAAGTCGTTGGAGGACAGAAACAGGAAATTAAGAAGCAAAGAGAACAGGGACAAAACCTAATTAACAGTAATATTTAACAGTGATTGGGGGAAGAGGAAGTCAAAAATGGGACTGAGTTTGAAGAGCGTGAGAAGAAGAAAAACTGTATGCTCTCATAAAAGTAAAGAAGGAGAATGTTTCAAGAAGGAAAAAAAGATTGAGTACCAAGTGCTGCTGACAAACGAAGATTAAAATACAGCCATTGGGTTAAGGAGAAAGAGATCATTGGAGGCCCAGGTGAGAACAGTTTGGTAGAGCGATGATTAAAAACCAATAGTAGAGCTTACCCTCCAGACCTCGCCACAGTACTAGAAAGAGCCAACCACTGTCTCTCCCACCAGTTTCCATTGGCATCTGTGTTCTGGCATTCTACTAGATTCCTTCCTCCACCCTAGATGGAATCATTCCTGGATCGTTTTCCTCCTGCTCACATCCACTGAGCATGAGCACCCTCCAAGGTCTAGCCTCCAGACTGCTCTGCTCCACTGCCCACTCTCCTTCTCCTCGCCCCAACCCCTGTCAACAACTCCATCCTCACACCTTCATCACTTCTAGGGTCAAAGCTTATCTCCTACAGCCGCTTCCCCAAACCTCTGGTTCCCTCTGGCTCCCTCTGCCTGTCTCTCGATTTCTCTCTCTCTCTTCCTCCTCCCTCCCTCTCTGTCTCTGACAGTGACTTCTGTGCCTCATGCCAGAATCACACTGTTACATCTGTACTTTGCTTCTGTAACTTCACCAACTGAAAACATCTTAAACTCAAGGTAACCCAACTGAACTCTTCACTGGCCCCCACCTTCCCCACCTCGCAATATTCTGTTTTTCCATCTCCCCATTTCAAAACGGGGATAATTTTTCACTTCTTTTCTGGTCCCTGCATCCAATCTGTTGAGAAATCACATCTACCTTATCTCCCCAGTTTTGCTCACATCTTTCCCTGCCTTCCATTACACACCTGCCATTCTAGCTTAGGCCATTCTTACTCTTTCCCAACGCTAAAACAGAATGTCTTTTTACATTCTGCCTCTCGAACACGCTGGACATTTTGACCTGAGGTCCAGCTCCAATTACGTTTCTCCTGCCTAGAAGCTTTAATGCCTCCTCATTGACTGTTGAATTAAGCACACACTTCTGCGATGTGCCTTCAGAGCCCTCCATAACTGGACATAGATTGTCCCTGTCTCTGCTCTAAGTCCCAAGCAAACCAGACTGCTCACCCTTCAACAAATTAAACCCACATTTCTCACCTGGCTTTTGTCTATCATGTTCCCTCTCTGGAAATCCTTGCATTCCATGAGGACCATCTCCAGTGCTATGCTCGCCCACTACCAACTCCTCTCCACCGACACGCTCCCCACCCCGAAAATAATTCCTCATAGGATTGTTACTGCACGTCTCTTGTGGCACTCGCTGTTTCTATCTTAATTACAATCATTTGCTTCTTGAAATTATCACCCTCTGCTGCAATCCCGGATTCCTATAGGTCAAATCCATGTCTGCTAACCTGGAGCTTTTGGTGAACAGTAATTGTCTGTTGGCCCAGATTAATAAGATTCCATTGAACATGCGTAAGCATTTGTTAATGAGTTAATTTTTCCTTTTCTAGTGGCATCTAGAACAGAGGTCCCAAATTGGCAGCTGGAGACTGAATCTGTCCCACAGATGTACTTTGTCGAATCCACAGTTATTTTTTTAATTGAGTCAACATTTTTAAATGGACTCTTTTATGTAAAATGTCAGATTTTCAGCTTCTCTAAAAGTAGAGTGTTCTGGCAACAGTGAACCCACATTCACTTCTGACGGTAAACGACTGACACTGGGGCCTGCGTGCTCCTTTTCAATGGAGCAGGTACTCCCCACTTCAGCCCACTCTCCAGCTTCCATACAGCCTCCCTGGTCCACCTCCACACTGATGTTACCAATACGTCTCCTGTAGGCATTAGATTTTGCAGCCCTAGTCTAAAGTCCTTGCAAGGGTAGTCTGTAGAGCTTACGTCAACACATGTTCCTAACGGCTGCTAGGACTAGCCTAGGACTGCTCCTAGAATCACGTTTGAGAGGTAAATGAATTGGATCATGGACCATGGCCTTCCAGTCCCTCCTTTCAGGGACGGCCCTCACCCTCACCTCTACCCCACAATGCCCTGGGGTTCCAGCTAGAAAACCCTTCTGTGTAGTATGCTGTGCTCCTTTCTCATCAAAATGTACCTGCCTTCTAAGGCAAGTTGGATGATTAATATGGGTTCAAATATTAACAAATTAATAATGATAGTATTTCCTGCATGGGTATAAGTATGACAAATCTGTGTCAGGAAAAATGTACTGCGTGTGTACGTATACACACACACACACACACACCATGGCAGAGGTCACAAATCCATCACAGTTCTCGTTCCAGCAGAGTCCAGATAGGTCCTCAGAAGTCATCTCAATACAGCACTTCAGGAAGCCACCACCAATGGCTTGGAGCTGGCCCTAAAGCAGGCACCTTGCAGCCTTCACATTTATCACCTCTCTGCTTGCACAGCAGGAAGGAGGGGTGGACAGAAGAGGTACCATCATTATCATTTTGGACATGAGAAAATTGATTCTGAAAAATCTGCCAGTTGTTCAACGTTAGCCAAGATAAAAGCATTTGAGATAAATTTAAAATCCTACCCTTGGGGTCAAGATTTGCTCCCCACCTGGAAGGGGAAGGAGAGGCTTGACAGCTCACCAGGAAAAGACTTAGAGGCTTTTGTTGATTCTAACTAAAAAGGAATGAAAATACCATGTGGCTCCCCAAAAGTTAATAAAAATTGGGCTTTCATATGTCAAGAGTGGCATGGGGCTGGCCTGGTGGCACAGCAGTTAAGTTCATACATTCTGCTTCAGTGGCTCAGCGTTCGCCGGTTCAGATCCCAGGTGTGGCCCTACACACCACTTGGCAAGCCATGCTGTGGCAGGCATCCCACATATAAAGTAGAGGAAGATGGGCATGGATGTTAGCTCAGGGCCAGTCTTCCTCAGCAAAAAGGGGAGGATTGGTGGCAAATGTTAGCTCACAGCTACTCTTCCTCAAAAAAAAAAAAAAAAAAAAAGAGCAACAATGTCCC
The DNA here is from genome assembly GCF_041296265.1 of Equus caballus. Taxonomy (NCBI): domain Eukaryota; kingdom Metazoa; phylum Chordata; class Mammalia; order Perissodactyla; family Equidae; genus Equus; species Equus caballus. Next base: position 15,527,776 of record NC_091712.1, on the reverse strand, counting down.
TGCCTTCTCTATGCTACTTAGTGTACCTATGACACACACTGTGAACATCATGGTGGCTTCCAGTTCACAGAAATAAACATGTCTGGACCGACAGCAGCGGAGAAGAAAAGTTGAAGGGATCGAGGGTGTCTCAGCCAGAAAAGAGAAGAGGCGTCAATCACACGAAAGATAGCAGGAGGCTCACTTGCACTCAAGAAAGGAAGGACATGTAAATGAATAATGTTGCTCACGTTGTGATCCCTGGCATTGGAAACCTTCAAGGACGGTTTAGGGGAGTTTCATACACGGGGTAGAAAGAGACTATGAGACGCCTCTTTGCCCGTGTTCTGTGCTTCCACAGAAAGGTCACTTAGCTGGGGAGTGCTGAAGCCAATTTGCTGATACTCGGCCTGGCACACTTTCCTCCGTAGTATAAGCCTTCTCAGATAATGCATTTGCATTTTAAAGTCAATGCCTCAGAGCAAAGGACTGTGTAAGGTGGTGAATTTGAACAGCATGGTGTGCCGGAGCCGCTTGATTTCTGTTTCTTTCTGTTTTCTTTCTGACCCTGTACAGGGTCAGTTATCAGTAGTCTTCAGATCATGCCTCAGAGCATTGCCTTCTTGACCTTCACACAAGCTCAACCTGCCATCACACCTCTGGAAAATGCCCAGGGATATTTGCCTTGCACAAGAATCCCAAAGTATCAGGGCAAATATAGCAAATAATCTGCATGAACTGCAAATCTGGGGCTTGGTCCTGAGTTTTGTGTCAACAAATAACCCACCTTGGGAGCTCTGCTCCCCTTCATGGTGTCTGGGATTTGGAGGAGTGGAGTCCGGGGACCAGATGAGCTGTGCAGGGGGCGAGGGTGAACCAGACAGCGGCCAGCAACTGCAGAGAACGGCACTGGGGCACAGCGGGTAAGGCAGGACCTCTCCCCACGTGGACAGGCCTGGACCTGAGAGCCGCTGAGCCAGAGGGCGAGCAAAAGAGCAGGTCACCAGAAGGACCACTGTGACCGCGGAGGTTTTGCTTGTTTGTTTCGCTATCATTTTTCCAGTTGGCCATTTTATTAAGAAATAATTGACATGTAACATTATATTAGTTTAAGATATACAACATAACAACTGATACATGCATCTTTTGCAAAAAGATCACCACAATAAGTTTAGATAACATCCCTCACCTCACATACTTACAAATTATTTTTCTTGTGACCAGAACTTTTAAGATTGCTCTCTCAGCAACTTTCAAATATGTAACACAGTGTTGTTAACCATAGCGGCTATGCTGTACGGTGCATCCCTGGGACTTCATCTCATAATTAGAAGTTTTTGCCTTTGACTCCTTCACCCATTTCCCCCATTCCACCTCCTACCTCTGGCAGCCAGCAATCTGTTCTGTGTTTCTATGAGGTCGGGTGTTTTAGATTTCACATCTTAGTGAGATCACGTAGTATTAGTCTTTCTCTGTCTGACTTATGTCACTTAGCATAATACCTTCAAGGTCCATCCACACTGTCACAAACGGCAGGATTTCCTTCTTTTTTATGACTGAATAAAATATTCCATTGTGTGTGTGTGTGTGCATGCACGTGCATGAGTGTGTGCATATCACATCCTCTTTATCCATGCATCTGTCAGTGGATACTTAAGTTGTTTCCAAGTTTTGGCTATAGTAAATAATGCTGCAAAGAACTTGGGGGTGCAGGTACCTCTTCAAGGTAGTGATTTCATTTCCTTCAGATATATACCCAGAAGTGGAATTGCTGGATCATGTGGTAGTTTGATTTTTATTTTTTTGAGCAACCTCCACACTGTTTTCCACAGTGGCTGCACCAGTGTACATTCCCACTAACAGTGTAGGTTCCTTTTTCTCCACATCCTCACCAACACTTGCTATCTTTTGCCTTTTTGTTTAGAGCGATTCTAACAGGTGTGAGGTGGTATCTCATTGTGGCTTTGATTTGCACCTCCCTGACGATTAACGACATTGAGCATCTTTTCATGTACCTGCTGTATACATTTGTATGTCTTCTTTGGAAAAAGTCTGCTCAAGTTCTCTGCCCATTTTTTAATCTGATTTTTTTTTTGCTATTAAGTTTTTATCAGTTCTTCATATATTTTGGATATTAAACTCCTATCAGATATACAAATTGCAAATATTTCCTCCCATTCTGTAGATTGCCTTTTCATTTTGTTGATGGTTTCCTTTGCATGCAGAAGTTTTTTAGGTTAATGTAGCCCCACTTGTTTATTTTTGCTTTTGTTGACTTTGCTTTTGGTGTCAAATGCAAAAACTGATTGCCAAGACCAATGTCAAGGAGCTCACCCACTATGATTTCTCCTAGAAGTTTTATGGTTTCAGGTCTTACATTCAATTCTTTAATCCATTTTGAGTTCATCTTTGTATATGGTATAAGATAAAAGATTCATTCTTTTGTATGTGGCTGTCCAGTTTTCCCAGCACCATTTGTTGAAGAGACTATCCTTTCCCCACTGTATGTTCTTGGCTCCTGTGTTGTAAATTAATTGACCATAGATATGTGGGCTCATCTCCGGGCTCTCTATTGTTAAATAATCTTCTTGGTTAAATTTTTTCCCAGGGATTTTATTCTTCTTGATACTGTCGTTAATGGGATTGTTTTCTGAATTTCTCTTTCTGATAATTTCTTGTTAGCATATAGAAATGCAACTGATTTTTGTATGTTGACTTTGTATCCTTCAACTTCACTGAATTTATTAGTTCTAACAGTTTTTTGGTGGAAGTTTCAGTTTTCTATTTATAAAACCACGTCGTCTGCAAACAGAGAAGTTTTACTTCTTCCTTTGCAATTTGGATGCCTATTATTTCTTTTTATTGTCTAAATGCTCTGGCCAGGACTTCCAGTACCATATCAAATAAAAATGGTGAGAGTGGGCATCCTTGTCTTGTTCCTGATCTTAGAAAAAAGTTTTCAATTTTTCGCCATTGAGTATGATATCAGTTGTGGTGTTGACACATATGGCCTTTATTATGTTGAGGTATGTTCCCTCTATACCCACTTTGTTTAGAGTTTTTATCATGAAAGAATGCTGAATTTTGTCAAATGCTTTTTATGCATCTATTAAGATTATCATATGATTTTTTCCTTCATTTTGCTAATGTGCTGTATCACAATGATTGATTTGTGAATGTTGAACCATTCTTGCATCCCTCACATAAATCCCACTCGATCGTGGTTCATGATCCTTTTAACGTAACGTATTGTTGAATTCATTTTGTTAATATTCTGTTGAAGATTTTTGCGTCTATGTTCATCAGGGATATTGTCCTGTAATTTTTTTTTCTTGTAGTTTCCTTTTCTGGTTTTGGGATCAGGGTAGTGCTGGCCTCTTAAAATGAGTTTGGAAGTTGCTCCCTCCTCTTCTATTTTTTGGAAAAGTTCGAGAAAGACTGTTATTAATTCTTTAAATGTTTGGTATCTGGTCCTGGACTTTTCTTGTTGGGAGATTTTTATTACTGATTCAACCTCCTTACTAGTAACTGATCTTTTCAGATTTTCTCTGTCTTCATGATTCTGTTTCGGTAGGGTGTATGTTTCTAGGATTTTATCCATTTCTTCCAGGTTGTCCAATTTGGGGCATATAATTGTTCATATGATCTCTTATTATCTTTTGTATTTGTGTGATGTTAGATGTAATGTCTCCTCCTTCATTCCTAATTTTGTCTATTTGAGTCATCTCTCTGTTTGCTTGGTAAGTCTTGCCAAGGTTTGTATACTTTGCGTATTTTTTCAAAATATCAGCTCTTAGTTTCATTGATCTTTTCTGTCATCTTTTTTGTCTCTCATTTATTTCCACTGTGATCTTTGTTATTTCCTTCCTTCCACTAACTTTGGGCTTTGTTTGTTCCTCTTTTTCTGATTCCTTGAGGGGTATAGTTAAGTTGTTCATTTGAGCTCTTTCTTTTTTCAAATGTAGGCATTTATTGCTATGAACTTCTCTTTAAGAACTGCTTTTGCTGTATCCCATAAGTTTTGGTTGTATTTTCATCTTCATTTGTCTCATGGTATTTTTCGATTTCTCATTTGACTCATCGGTTGTTCAGTTGCATGTTATTTAATCTCCACATATTTGTGAATTTTCCAGTTTTCTTCTTGTAATTGATTTCTAGTGTTATACCACTGTGGTCAGAAAAGATGGTTGATATGATTTTAATCTTCTTAAGTTTATTGTCTTGTTTTGTGGCCTAACAAATGATCTGCTCTGGAGAATGTTACATGTGTGCCTGAGAAGAATGTGTATTCTGATGCTGTTGGGTGGAATGTCTGTAAATGTCTATTAAGTCTACCTGGCCTAATGTGTCATTTAAGTCCAATGTTTCTTCATTGATTTTCTGCCTGGATGATCCATCCATTGTTGAAAGTGGGGTATTAAAGTCCCCTACTATTATTGTATTGCTGTCTGTTTCTCCTTTCAGGTTTGTTAATATTTGCTTTATATATTTAGGTGTTCCTGTGTTGGGTGCATAATTATTTACAAATGTTACATCCTCTTGTTGGATCAATACTTTTATCATTATTTTAATTATCCTTTTTTGTCTCGTATTACAATCTTTGTCTTAAAGGTTTTTTTTGTCTGATATAAGTATAACTAACCCTGCTTTCTTTTGTTTTCTATTTGCATGAAATATATTTTGCATCTCTTCACTTTCAGTCTGCATGTGTCCTTACATCTGAAGTGAGTCTCTTGTAGGCAGCATATAGTTGGGTCTCATTTTTTATTCATTCAGTCACTCTGTGTCTTTTGATTGGAGAATTTAGGCCATTTACATTTAAAGTAATTATTGATAGGTATGGGCTTACCATTGTCATGTTATTAATTGTTTCCTAGCTGTTTTATAATTCCTTTGTTCCTTTCTTCTTTACTTTGTCTCTTCCTTCATGATTTGATGATTTTCTGTAGTGGTGTGCTTAGATTCCTTTCTCTTTATCTTTTGTTTATCTTCTGTCAGCTTTGTGGTTACCATGAGGGTTATATATAACGTCTTACATTTATAACAGTCTTTTTAAGCTGATCACAACTTAGGTTTGTACGTATACTAAAGATCTACATTTTACTCTCCCCCTCTTATATTTTATGTTTTTGATGTCACAATGTACATCTTTTTATCTTGTGTATCTATTAACAAATTATTGTAGTTAGAGTATTTTTACTAATTTGTCTTTTAATCTTCATACTAGATCTATACGTGATTTACTCCCCACCGTTAAAACATTAAAGTATTCTGAATTTAACTATATGTTTACCTTTACCAGTGATATTTATACTTTTATGTGTTTTCTTGTTACTAATTTGTGTCCTTAGTTAAAGCTTGAAGAAGTCCCTTTAACTTTCCTTGTAAGGTCACTCTAGTGGTAATGAACTCTTTCAGCTTTTGTTTGTCTGGAAAACTCTTTATCTCTTCTTCAGTTATGAAGAACAGCTTTTCTGGGTAGAGTAATCTTGGTTGGTGGTTTTTTTCTTTCAGCACCTTGAATATGTTATGCCAGTCCCTTCTAGCCTACAAAATTTCTGCTGAAAAATATGCTGATAGTTTTGGGGGTTCCCTTACAAAAAATAAGTTTTCTTTTTCTCTTGCTGTTTTTAGCATCTCTTGTCTTTAACTTTTGACAATTTAATTATAATGTGCCTCAGTTTGTGTCTCTGGATTCATCTTATTTGGAACTCTCTGGGCTTCCTGGATCTGGATGCCTGCTTCTTTCCCTAGGTTAGGAAAATTTTCAGCCATTATTTCTTTGAGTAAGCTTTCTGCCCCCCTCTCTCTCTCTTCTCCTTCTGGGACCCCTGTAATGCAAATATTTGTCCACTTAGTGGTGTAAGTCCCTTAAGATACTTTCATTCTTTTTCATTCTTCTTTCGTTTTACTTCTCTGGTTGGATGAATTCCACTGCCCTGTCTTTGAGTTCACTGATCCTTACTTCTTGTTGAGCTAGTCTGTTATTGAAGCTTCTACTGATTTTTTTCAGTTCAGTTTCTGTATTTTTCAGCTCTGTTATTTCTGTTTGATCCTTTCGTATATTTTCTATGTTTTTGTTGAAATTTTCACTTTGTTCATGTGTTGTTCTCCTGACTGTGGTGAATATCTTTATGGCCATTATTTTGAGTTCTTTATTAGGTAAAGACCTAGCTCCATTTCACTAAGGTCTGGAGTTTTATCTTATTCTTTTGTTTGGAACATGTTCCTTTGTTTATTCACTTTCCTTGACTCTCTGTGTTGGTTTCTGTGCAGTAGATAAAATAGTCACCCCCTCCAGTCTTTTCTGTTGTTTTAGTGAGGAAGATTGGCCCTGAGCTAACATCTGTTGCCAATCTTCCTCTTTTTGCTTGAGGAAGATTGTCCCTGCAGTAACATCTGTGCCAGTCTTCCTCTATTTTATGTGGCACGCTGCTACAGTATGGCCTGATGAGTGGTGCTAGGTCCTAGCCTGGGATCCAAACCTGCGAACCCTGGGCTGCCAAAGCAGAGCACACAAACTTAACCACTACGCCACCAGGCCCAACCCACACCTTCCAGTCTTGACAGAGTGGTCTCCTGGAAGAAATGAATGTTATTGTTCAGTCTGGGCCTAGCTTTTGGTTTTTTCTCACATCTTTGCGATTGTCCAAGCTCCATTCTTCATGGATTCCAGTAGCTAAGGGTATGCCAAGACCTGTCAGTGTTCCAAAAGGGAGGATCTCAGTCAGCACCCAGATGCAGGCTGGTTAGAAACCAGACCCCCAGGCAGTGGCATGTGAAGTATGCAAACATGTCTCTTTCAAGCGAAGCCTGGGAGATGGGCAGTCTGTCTGTTCCCTCTGCACTGAGCCCTGGGGGGGGGGGGGGGGGCGGAGAGGGGGAGGGTGCTAGCTGCTTAAGAACTGTTTTTTTGTTTACTTCAGTCCTATGGGCCCAAGCCTCACTGACCACCAGAGCCAGAAAATCAAGGGATGTGTCCGCTGGATGGCAGCCACAAAAGCCAGGGCACTAGATGTGTGCACAAGCTCCTTTCTAAGACATACCCGCTACCAGGAGCAGACAGAGGGAGAACATGGAGATGGCTCCCTCTGTCCTCCCTGTTCTCCTAGGAGGATCACTGTTGGCCTCTAGATGCGTGCTAAAATAGGAGACTGCCACTCAGGCTGCACTTTTTAAGATCTGCAAATAGGCCTTTTTCAGGGAAAGATTGGGAGATGGATGTTTCTTTCTACTCCCTCTGCAGTGACTTCTGGGAGGATAGCCATAGTAAGATCTTGCAAGCCCATTAAGAACTGTTTCTTTGTTTGCTATAGTCTAGTGGGTCTCTTGGGTACAAGCCCTGCTGGCTTTCAGAGGTAGGTGTGTTAGGGGCCCATTCTTCAGGTGGAAGTCTTATATTGGGTCCAAACACTTCACTCCTCAAAGAGAAGCTAGGAGTTGTGAGTTCCCTCCCAAATGCATGTCACTGTGCCAGGGGTGGGGTTTATGGTGAGAGTGTGTCAGCCTTTCCTACCCAATTCAATGTGGGTTTTTTCTCATTTACTCAACGTAGGAATCACTCAGCTGGTTTCTGGATTTCCTTCAGAGGCAATTGTTCCATGTGTGTCTATAGATTCAGTGTGTTCATGGGAGGAGGGGAGTTCATTCAGGAGCCACCTAGGTTGCCATCTTGGACCAGAACCCATGGCCAAGTTTTGGAAACCATGGTCCTGAAGTCATTTTGATACCTCAGAGGAAGAGAATTATTCTCTTAAAAACATGTCATTTGAGTTACCCTTGATAGTTGTATGCTGCCCTTGTGTTGCTTGACCCTTCCTTGCAGCCAAGGTATATGATGGTACATAGATGAGGAACCTGGGGCCTTGAAAGGATAAAATGGCCTCAGAAATGGACTATCACTCAGCTTGCACCTACAGCCTTGCCTGACGCATCAAGTCATCAGACACTAAATAATGGACATGCCACCCAGGAAGGCCCCATAGCAATAGATACTCCATAAGAACAAGATAATTGTAGTCCAAAAAGGAGCACAACCAGGGCACTGGAGAAAGGAAGGTGCTGTGAAGTAAGGCTATCACCACATATTACAGCCTCTCTATTAACATTAGGGGTGGGGTGAGGGGTTGGTTGAGAGTACAGAGTTGTCTGAACTTAAGACATGACAGGGAGCCTGGACAGCAAGCAGATCTGACCATCATCCTTAGGCTCCAACTCCCAGAGGACTCCGAGGTGATCTGCAGACAGAGGCAAAGCTGAGTCAGCCAGGAGCTCCAGGTGTGCTTCCTGGGAGGTCAGGAGCCACGCCCACAGCAACTGTATCTCGAAGTTTAAAGGGGGCAGTAAGTAAATATGTCTGTCACGAAAAGAGAAAATGCGACAGCTCAAGGACATTTCTGCCCCACTGTAATGGAAACCATCCCTCAGATTCAGGGATCTTCTTTGCAGATTCCTAGTCCTACAATGTGTTGTCCAAGATCTCTAGATGTAAATGAGAAGAATGGCTATTATTTCTACCTTTCCAGAGCTGAGAATTAGCAAGTACATTACGGCCAGTGTACATGTACACATTCATGGGGGTCCCCATGCATACACACACACACTTACACACACACTTTTACACATTTTTACTTCCTGGCATTCTGAGCCAAAATATAGCTTGTCTATGTAGTCTGACAAGAACACAAATGTGGAAAAATGGAAACAGAATTTTCCTGTCCGTCACGATCTAGCTGATCTCACTCCAGACTACCTTCCTGGCAGAGTATAAGCCTCACCTGCTGTTAGATCTCCAGAGTGGGGAACAAAGCATGCATTCCCAGAGAGCGGGCCCTTCTCTGCTTCCTCTGTGGCCATGTCATACAAAGCACCACATGCAGGTGGCTGCTAAGTGCCTTTTAATGAGTCTAATGAGAGGCCAAGAATCATTCAATCACTGAGGAGAGGACAGGTTTTCTAGATCGTGTGCTAAGATATACTACTGAATTCCTCTAGCGCTCTAGACTAAATCCAAGGGAGAGAAAGAGTTAACGATATCCACTTTGACTTAAATAGTTAACCAGATAGCTTTGTTCAAAGGCAAACTATGACTAAAAAATAAAAAAAATTTGCTTATAAAAAATTCTAAAAATAGTGATTAATGGATATACTTAACCGGGTATTGCTTACATCCATCTCTGTCATAAGTTGCCTTGATAGCTTTTGGAGACCTTTATCTGTGTTAATTTGGAAAGAGATTATCACGAGAAGTGTGTTTCGAGACGTCACCCTTCATTTTTAGGACTGGGTGGGAGGCTGTCTAGGAGTGCAGCCTGGAGCTTAATGACGGTGCCACCTCTGCGCCACGAAGGCACAGACTACTGGAAAACGCTGCCTGCTCTTCTCTGAACAGAAAACGCCACTGTTTCTTCCAGGGCCACGTTCAGGGGCAGGATCAATGTCTATTTCTAAGAGTCAGGCTTGGGTAATATCTCAATATTAAATGCTTGATTGAGTGGGGTTCTTTCTAAACAGCCATAGTATATAATTTAAATCCCCTTTCTAGGAATGCAGAGGCAGAAAAAATGATCAGGGTCCCAAACAATCCGTGCACTGTGTGAGGAAGGGATGTGAAGTCTGCTGTTAATAATGTGGCTGGATTAATTCGGCCTGACCCTACAGGCCTATAGCTCGAATGAAGCTTTGTCATAATCTGGGGAAACTGCTACTGGGTTGACAGGGAACTCAGTTTCAGAAGTTGGAAATCTCGATTTTCTTTCTGGATGTCTCCTAAAGTAAAGGAGATTTTGGTATACCACAATTCAACTTCTCTTATAAAAGTAATCTTATTGAATAAAATGTTCAATTGAGATTCATTGGCCCACTTCCAAACTATAAGGAAGTTACAGGAAACAAGATACAATCGAAAGAAAGAACTAAAAAGGAGAAGAAAAGCCAAGCAGATCTGACACTTTCCTGACGCTTGGCGTTAGCGTCCGCTTCCATTGTGCTCTGTGGCTCCGGGACGAGCTTGCAGTAGGCCTGTCCACACACGTCCGTCACTACTGACGGTCATCATGCTGCTCAATCCAAATTCCTAGGTCATAGGCCAAGGCTGGCTTTGTAGAAACAGAGACAGATGCTTTCCCTGAATGAGATGTTTAGGCAATGATGGCATTTTCAATCCAAACAGCAAATGGCTATTATACGGATCTTGATTTAATCTGGATAACCTCACAGTTATCTTTTCACCATTGGTTCACAGATTCAGGCCTGTTATAATATTTTATCAGTTACTGACCCAGTTCCCTGATGCAGAGGCACGGTCTTATATTGCTGACCACATGCAAAGGGCACCTGTGAGCACCATGACAGAGCTGTGGTTTTCATGACTTGATATATGAAAGATCCAGGACTCAAAGGGGTTAAGTGACTTACCTGGTGCCTCAGGGCAAGTAAGTTGCTGAGCTAGGATTCAAATTCAGGTCTGCAAGCTTACAAAGCTCATGCTCTTTCCACACAATACTCACTGCCTTCAACTGGTTCGCTCTGACTTGCTCTCTCTGAATGAGGAAAGAGCTGGGAAAGAGAATGGAGACACGGAAGGAGAATCGGGCAGCAGTGTATTCAGAGACCAAACAAGCCAAAAACGTTCAAGATGGCAGTTAGGAGATTCAAGTCAAGAGAAGAAATGCAAAGAGTCCAAACAAAGATTGTCAGGGGCTGCAGCAACAGGGCAGGACAGGTCATGGGGAAATAGACAATGTGTCAGCAGCCGGTGTGCTTACAAAGAAGAGCAGGGCAGGATCAGCTGAAAACTGGATGCACAGCACGAGAGAGACAGGACCCTGCTGCCGAGACAATGGACTGCCCCTAGACCAGATGCTTTTTCTCTTCTCACCTTGGTGGCACCAATCCTCAGAATTGCTGGCCTAAAGCCCTCCAGGTGAGGAAAATGGGAAACAGCTGATGGGCTGGTGCATGTGGGAACAGGGAGCAGACCCTCCTCTCTGGCAAAGGCATTCCCCTGACAGGTGGCAAGAGGAGAGCCTGTTCCCAATCAAACGGAGTTGGATGAAAATAGCGAAGATGAAAAACAAACTCTATGCCATCCCTTCAGAATCTCCACATGCCGTGGGAAGCGGCTGCTGAGCTGGACCTTGGTGGGGAGAAGGCAGCCGTCCCAGCCGAGAACTGACACATAAGTGCCTGTGGCCAGCTCCCTGCAGGCAGCAGAGTCCTGGACCCAGATGAAATCCTGACTCCTGGTAACAGTCGTGATAACAATAACAGCAGCAGCACACATGCAGAACTCCTCATCACCACACACTTGGCATACATTTCCTTATTTTATCACCCCAACGATCCTGGGGTTTTCCCATTTCCCAGGTGAGGACCCAGTGGTCCCCATGGGTTAAGTGATTCACCCACTGTGAGCAGGAGCACACATTCCTGTAGGAGCATGTCCCAAAGCCTGAACAGAATGTTGGATTCCAGAGCCTGTGTCCCTTTCCTGCAGCCTGCGAAGGTATCGGTCCCCAACCTACCCATCAGAATGAGGGTATGAGGGGGAATGGACTCGGAGTGTCGTCTGCCTGTTCACTGGGAAGGGCCCCCCCCAACACACACACACTTCTTGTATCGAACTGTGCAGGTTTCAAAGGTATTTCCAAATATTTTCATTTTTAAAATGACCATACACATCCATTTTTCTCCCAGAAGATGCATCTTAAAACGCGTTTAAATGGAAACACAATTTTTAAACAGGAGCATAAAGTAGCTTCTTCCCATCCCTCCGATGCTTGATGGATCATCAATTTGCTTGATGATCTTCTCCCAGAATTTAACTTTTTCAAAGTAGATAGCTTTTTTTACTTCAAAAGAATTATATGTCCATTTTTTTAAATTTTAGACAGTATTATTTAAATTTCCTAGATCCAATTTCCTTGATCCAATATTTTTTAATTATTCTAGCTGAACTCTATAATAGTTAAGGGACCTGAGTGAATTTCACAGAAATATTCCCAGCAAGCATATTTAATCCTCTGCTTTTAGACTAGAAATTACGGGATCTACCAGTCAAAATATGTTACCTCTACACCAGGAAAAATTTTAAAAGACATTTTCCCATACCATTAACTAAAATAGACTATTTAGCACTTTTGAGGGGCAAGAGGTAGAGAGCTCCACATGAAAAAATAAATGTGTTTCCCAAGTTGATCTGAAAGTCTGTTTTTAGTTTTAAACACAACACATCTTAGAAAATCAGTTATGGGCATTGGCTTAAGGACACACGCACGTTAGTAGTCGGATGTCCTCATCTGTAATTGTACTACCAGCAAGACCCTTCAGAGAAACTCCCAGAGACCATCGTGCCTCAAAGAGCTTGGTTTACTCAACTGCACTGTCCTTGTTCCCCAATAGGCTCTTCCTAACAAGCACAGAGGCTGAAAACAACACCGGAAAAATATCCTGAGAATGGTTCCCAACATTCTAATGGGTTACAGATGGGCTGGGAGCCTTCCTGCCATTTTTTATTGTTTGTTCGCTTCCTTTCTTCTGTCTGGAGTTTTATTGCTCGTTTTCCTTGTTAGCTTCTTGGATGCTTGAATTAACCCACTGAATCTTTCCACGCCACCGGACACGGCCCACAGCCCTTTGCCTCCAGCTGACTGAGAAGGTCCCCAGGCTTTATATGGTGTTTCCACACACACAGTCTGTAACAGAATATGCTCATATTAGGCCCAGTAAGGTGGTTGGAAAGTATATTTCTGTAAAGATATTAAACTTACTCTAACCAAAAAATTTTTCTTCAATCCCCACAGCTAAGATAATGTCCTTGGAGACCAGGGAAGCTTATCCAGATTGGCTTTATTAGGTCGAATAGCAATGAGCAAAGCTGGGGCTGCCAGAGGATTATTATGTTAGGAAAGTAAGTCAGCATGTTAATGGCTCTGCCTGTTAGCAGTGTTAACTGGTTCACAAGACTGAGAAGGATTACGACCTGACACTTGCGTATCCTTGCTGAACTTGGAATGCGACAGCTGGGATCCAACCAAAATTAACTATGTCAGACATGACTGATGTGGAAATAAAAATTGACTAAGCCAAACAACAGAAGAAAAGATGGGACTTTAGAAGTGTCCTGGATCAGGAATCAGAAGATTTGAAGTGAGTGGGCCCCAGGTCTGTAGGAGGCATCTACGTTGTGTTTGCTGCCTTCTCCCTGTTTCTTCTGGGCAATGCTCTTCCTTCCCACTCCACCAAGAGCTTCCACTGGGGCTGTCAATCACAGCGTTCACTGCATGTGACCCAAGCCAGCCCCGCCCTGCCCTAGGAATTTCTGACTTTGAACTAAGAGAAGATGGACCCCTGTGCTCTGAAATGGAATCTGGGAGCCACCAGTGGCTGTGTTTCCTGCAACATTGAAGTAGCAGGTTTGCAGAAGGAAAATTAGGATACTGACACATCAAGAACAGAAGAGACAAGAGAATCAGAAATCCAGTGACTGTCCAGCTCCAATGCCATCATTCTGATGCCTAGATCTAGCTTTGCCCTTCCCACAGTCTGGGTCGTGAGCCACTAAATTCCGCTCACACCTGAGCTTACTTGACTCAGGTTTCTCTAACTTGAAATAAAAAGTCCTGATGGACAAGAATGCTATAAATGAATCTCGCTGGGCCTCAGTGTCTTTGAAAAAACTTAAAAGCACTGTATTACTTGGGATGTGGGTTTCTCTGCTGTCAAAGGGACCTGAAATAACAGTTTTTTACTCGCAGGTAAAATTTCAAAGCTGATTTGCTGCTCTGCTCTGTGACTTTGTCAGGGGCTCCATCCTCTTCTCACCAGGGAATACCAGAGGTGCTTACCAAGGAAATTACTACACAGCCAGGGTGGGATTTTGTTGCTATTTCTGCCTGATGGGATTTGATCACTGTTAGGGACCGATGATCATTGCGTGTTTCCCATTCTTTCCTTTCCTGAATGGGAGTTGTTACTGTCATTAACCTAACCCTGCATGATCATTGAAGGCTGAGTGTAAGGAGGGAGGAGATGACTTGCTTTTACTATGTAGGGGAACCTCATCTAGATGTGACAGACATGACTGTACATCATCCAGGGAGCCTAGAAACTGTAATAAATGCTGGAGACAAGAATTTAAGGTGATTAAGATGGGTAATGATGCCTTTGTCAGGCCCTCCTTCCCCAGTTCCTCAGGGCAGCCATGTGCTTGCCTTGCTCCTGGAAGCACATCCCTGCCCAGGGTCTTTGCCTGAACCCTCTGTCTTGCCAGGAGATGAAAACCTCTCTCTCTTTGGTCTCACTGAGGTTGGGCAGAATTCAAAGTGAGCTTTCTCCCATAGAGCTGGTATTATTTAGGACATAGGCGTAGCTGCTGGGACAAAGCAAAATGAGGAGGAAAAAAATGGAGGAAGAGAGCCTGCGGCAGTCCTTGGAGCAGGACCTACCTTCATGCCTCGACACCCCCAATCTTGCCCCATTGTCCAGCAACTAAAGGGCCAGCATCTTACTCACCCCAGTCAGCAAGTCTCACCAGGATCTTGCTTCAAGACGAAGTCTAATGTCCACTCTGATTAATTAAATACTTTGAATCATCCTTGCTCGTAGGAACCAGGCTACATTTTTCCATCCCCCTGCATTCAGATGAGTTTCCACAATGGGTGTCCACTTAGTTCCCCTGCCTATATTCCTTATTCCCATTGGAACTGGAGCCCTGTCTTCAAACCCGTGTCCTGATACGCTCCCATGTTCTTGAAAATTCCCTACTTCCTCTTTGGGACTAGCTGGGTCCTGCCGTGAATGAAAGCGAACCTTCTCTGCCTGCCATCTTGACTCTGAGGGCCATGTATACCCATCATGTGACACCCACCTAACCACTCTCGAGGGAGTGGTCTGGATTGTAGTTACAGCACTGGACTCAGAAGACTTGGGTTCAGATCCTAGTTTCATCACTGACAGTAATGAAGTGGCCCTGGGGAAATTAACCTTTCTAAGCTTCAGTAGCTTCACCTTCAAAATGAAGAGTCTAATGCTTACCTCATAGTCTCATTGTTAGGAGAATTGAATGGTACGTGGTAAATAGTCATGAAACTGTAGCTGATCTGTGTGGTTATAGCTGAGCCTGCCCACCTAGCCATAGCTCTTCAGCCGTCAAGCTGCCTCTCAGGAGTCAGCCTCGATCCTTCTGGTCCTGGCTTCTGTCCCTGTTCTGCCTGATGGTGTGGCCAACCCACTACATGAGTGTGCTTAATCCCACCCAAAGCTTGATGACCTGTTCATAGTAGGCACTAAGTACGTGTTAATAGAATCCATGAATGAATGAACACGTGAATTAAATATGGTGCCGATATCCACTGCTTTCTAAATATGCACCAATTATCTCCTCAAAGCAAAGACCTGTTCCAGTTGCTGTGGGGAGTGCACAAAGTTGATAAGTATGCTGGCCTTCCACAAGGGTTCACCATCCTCTGTCCCTCAGTGGCACTGTCAGAAAGGACAAGGACAGTATGAGTCAGTTGACACATCACCTCTTCATCTCCACACTTCCAATAACATCCTAGAACTAACTTCTATGAAGAGAGCTACTGTGAAGGAAGTTCATGCTTGCCTCTGCGTTCCTGGGACTAACCCAGCTCTAACGCTTCCGTGGCCTCTGTGGTAGACACCAGTCAGTCGAAACAATCTGTGCTCCTTCTGCTGTGGGGCAGCTTCACTGCAGACACCTGTGGAGGCCTGCCCCACCACGGGCCCATCAGCAGGAGAGAAAGGAGGTCACAAGGATGTGAGTACCGCCATATGTCCCCTGCGAGGAGGGAATTTCCAGTCCCTGGCACAGAATCCAGGAGCAGCTGCTCCCATCCTGGGAACAGCGCTGGCCCCTGATAGCGATAAAACAGAAAAAATGTCAGAAGGGGGAACTTCCATATGTAACAGACTTACAAATATGCCACCTGTTCTATGAGCCAGGACAGGTCCCCACTCCATCACCTCAGAGCCTCACCCCTCAGCACAGACCTAGGGTTTATAACAAAGAAAAATGCTTATGTGGCTTTGCTCCAATGATCTCCTCCCCCTTGCCTTGGGGACCTGTACACGCAGGTGAAAACCACCTCCTTTCTCTTTGTTGTTCTCCATTCTCAAGTGTAAGTATCAAGGACCAAAATATATCTCTAGCATTTTAGAAAGGGATGGGAACAAAAATGATGTTAGAAAGGGCTGGAGTAACAAAGGAGGAGGAGGAAGCAGTTTGATGACAGAAGAGTAAAGATCAAGGTAGATGGAAGAAAGGGAAGAATTAACCCTGAAAAAAACAGTTGGTGGTTTTACATATCCAGGAACACACAGGCTGAGCACACCCTGCTCTGCTAGGCTGAGGGTTGCAAGAACCCATCCACCTGTAGACCTGCAAGAGACACAGATGATTGAACCCGGAGTTTGAGTAGCTCATGGCAGAGTCAGAAGCATTATGAAAATATATCAGTATTAAAACGATTTTCCTCTTGTTGTCCATCCTATCACATCAGTGGCTACAAGGACAAGCTGTGTCCATGGAGAGCTTCCAACACATCAGACATGTGGCTACTGAGCTGCACTCTCCCCATGGACTCCCTCTCTTCTCTTCCCTCTCTCACAACCTCCATCCACTGGATGTTGCTCCAGGCAGAGCCGATGTTCCCAAAGAAACGTGTCCAACGACATGGCCCTGGCGCTCCGGCCTAGAGGGCAGGCATAGCTGGTGAGCAGATAGGAGATTAGTTGTGGCTAAGGAATCAAGGCCTCCCTTGGGCTCTGCTCACCTTAGGTCCAGGCCTATTTCAGAATATTTCACAAGCCAAGTGAGTGATAGGATGGAAGGGACAGCCATTTATTTTGGCACTTAATTTTATGCATTTATAGATGATTAATTGTTGGTGCATAGTAGCCTTTTTCTCCACGTCACTTATATAGACTCTTTGAGAATAAGGACCGTGTCCTAGTTAGGGTGACTTGCCACACAGTGTTGAGCAGGGTGCCAGCTACGTATTCACATATAGAGAGTTTGAAGGTGGACATACAGACTTCGAGACTCTGTTTTTCAGGCTAATTCACCATCCTAACCGTCCTCTATCTACGGAAATATGACTTCCATCTGTGGCAAAGGAGCATGAAAGTTTGCCAAACTTTTCCCTGCTGCAGAGCTTCTCTCTGGCCAAAAATGACTCAATTGGGTCTTAAGCAAGACCTGGAACGTCTGTCACTTCTAGAGCCCTCACGCCAAGCGCAGGATGTAAAAGCTCTCTTCTTACTCTTGCTGCCCACTTCTTATTCTGTGGCCTATAAATCTCCTCTCCACTCTCCGACGACCTTCCTTCAGACGCACAAAGGCACTAGCTCACTTTGGGCTCAGCTTTGCCAGCAGTCACAGATTTGTGCGCCATGGTGTCTCCTCTCTTTCCCTGGAGAGCATCCCAAACTTCCTCTCACCTTGGAATATTTTGGGCACTGGAAACTGGATAGGAATGGCAAAAAGAAAGACTCAGAGTAGCTTAGCTGCCGACATTCCCTTCTCCACTTCCTTGCTATCACCGACCCTTTCCTTGGCACAGTGGAAGTAGAACAGAGGGTAATCGGGGCAGTATCGAGCACAAAGAAGACGCTCTATAAATGGCTATCGAAATATTTGGCACAAAACCACAAACTATGATGGATTTTCAAGCATCACTGAAAGACTCCATTCCCTACAGAATACCTCCTAGAATCTTTTAATTAGGTTACTCTTGAACCATGTGAAAGAATACAGTAAATATCTCGTTTGTGACCTATATCCATATAGGTCAGTAACCATGAAAGAATTATTTTCCTATCATTTCAATTTAACTCAACAAATATCAATGGAGTGACTACTATATGCAAACCTCTGTGCCAGACCAGACTGAGAAGGACACAGAGTCTGCTCTCAGGGAGCACAACTCTCTTGCGAGAAGGATGGGTTTACAGTTCATAAACATGTGTTGAGACCCAAGTACTGTAACACCCACTAGCATGATTCTCCCTGGAGATGAGGTTGGTGGATGGAGGAGCGTCAAGGTTGATTTAGAAAGGGATGTTTTCCTGGGCTTTTAGTGAGGGCTAAGGTTTTCCTAACTACTGAGTGTGTTAGTGATGTAGTTGGGGGTTGGGAGGTGCTTGTTGGAGCTGAGTAGAATAAAAGAGGGTAAGGAAAAACCAGAGTTCCTGCCAGAGGAAGAACACGAGCCAAGGTGTGGAAGGGTGGCGGCACACGAGCTCTTGGGGAGCAGTGGCTAATCTAACGTGCCTTCAGTGGAGGGCGTGTAGACAGTGAGGAGAGGCCAAGAGGGCTGGAAAGATGTGATGAGTCCGATTGGAAAGGGCACTGCGCCCCTTGCCGGAGAGACGTCCTGGAGGCCCTTAACTGCCTTTACATTGGAAAGCACCTGATCACATCTGTGTTTTAGAAAGGCTAACCCTAGCAGAGGGATTTCTTTCACCTGTTCAGGACCTCCATGAGATTGAGTATCAATTCTCTCACCTCTGATACCAAAGTAGTGATACAAAAAATGGCACCATGACAAGGAAAATTAAGGTGCCATTTATGTGCCTATGTAAAGGGGCGTGTTTTACATTGTCCTGGCTCAGCGGAGCCTTCAGCTTGTAACCGAGCCCAGCCAAGTACAGGTGTGAGGAGTGGCCCTCTTTCACTGCCCGGCTAGGTGTCCAGAGCCACACATCTTTCTCAAAAACATTTTCAGGGACACTCTCAAGCTGGGCTTAGTCAGACTGGAAGGCGTTGATGGGGGCACAGATAGTCGCCATCGGCTGAGCAGCTGCAGGGGTGCTGGCTGTGGCTCGCCCCAGGGGAGGCTGGGCAACGTGCGCACCAGTTCCGTTCCTTTCTGCCTGGTCTCTTCTCCTCATTCTCCCTCCAGCCCCTCACTCCATCCGCCCCTTCGCTTGGAGCCTGGACACCTGTCCTTGCGCAGGAGACTGAGGGAAATGGTGGATGAGGTGGGGAGCCTCACGTTTCCTCATGAGGTTCTCTCACAATCTTGCCTAGGTTGAATCCTTGCCTTTCCTGCTAAAAGAAAAAACATCCAGACAGAGATTTCTTTTTCTCTGCTTTCTACTTTCATTTCCCCTTAAAGAGCCAACAGTCACAGAATAGTCCAACAGCTTGAATGGGGGACAAGACAAAATAGGAAAAGACAAGACTGAGCGAAAGTTGTTTCATGTCTCAAAAATATTACCCTACGGCAAAGGGATTCTTTTAATGTCATTGGGTTTATTAATATATTTATTATATGCATGAAATGCAAAATTCTTGAAATTCATCAAATACTTTCCCATAGGCTTTTAAACTTCTCCAAGTCACCAGAGCACAAGTATTTATAGACCAGTAGATACCAGTAAATCCACTGAATCTTAATTAATACAGTTATATTTCCACACAGACAAAATTGCAGAGTGCTTATTACAATCGTTCAACCAGCTGGAAGTCTCCTCTCCAATGGCATCACGGCTCTGAGTAGTTGTGCATAGAAAATATTTTAGCAAATCATTTTCAAAAAAAAGGAACTCAAGATATAGAGATAATTCACTTCATCCATCATCTGTAAATCCTAATCCAGTCTAAGTATATTCATATAGCTTTTAAATAGTCTCTTTAGGCTCCTTAAGCTTTCTAATCTCTTCTTTCAAAAAAGTGCTCAGTTCTGAAAAATGTCTCTCCTGGCATAATGTCTGGTCCCGTGCATCCTGCCCTGGACTCCTGCCAACTCTGGAGGCCCCAGCACCGGAAACCCCATCCCCGACATGCCAGGTCCGTTGGTAACATCTCTGGGATGCCGTGATACGGTTCTTGCGCCATATTTCGCCTGCTAAGAAAGCGCCAGAAGATTTTATTTCTGCTCTGCTAAATGACGTGGTCCAAAATGTTTGAACAGGGTCATCCTGAGTGTGGTCTACCCAGGAAGCACCCAATGACACAAAAGCTGTTCTGTTTCAAGACGTACTCACAGCATGACAGGGTACGTTTTTTCGTCTTTAGATAGATCATGTTTAGTTGGCCCTTGGATTCTCACTCGGTCTGCAGGAAATTTCTCCAAGCGTCCACGGGAGCCACTGAAGTTGTCTGTTGTAGATTTTTGCTCCTGGCTTTAATTCTCTAGACCTAACGCACGTATGTCAGGCTGGTCATCCAATCCAGGCTTTTTTCTGGTGATCAGAAGAGAGCGGTCTGGAAAAGATCCTCTTAACTTGGGTTCCTTTCATTCTTCTTTCATTAACTGAAATTAAAGAATGCTGTATTTCTTGCTATTTTTAGTATGCTTGATTTTCATCTTACAGTGGTCTTTCCAAAATTATGTGTAAATTCTAATTCCCAGAATTTGTGACTATTACTTTATATGGGAAAAAAGACATATACTTTATAAATCACATTTGAAGACGTGATAAATTAAGGATCTTGAGAAGAGCAGTTGATCCCAGATTATCTAAGTGGGCCCTAAATGCAATCACAAAGGTCGCTGTAGGAGAGAGGTGAAAGGTCAAAAGAGAGACAAGGCCACGTGAGGAGGGAAGTGCAGCGTGGAGTGTTGCAGCCACAAGCTAAGGCCAAGGAATGCTGGCAGCCTCCAGAGGCTGGAAGTGACAAGGAACAGATTCTCCCCGGAGCTTCCAGAAGGAACCAGCCCGGCTCACACCTTGATTTTCGACTTCTGACCTCCAGAACTGTAAGAGAATAGATTTGTGCTGTTTCAAGGCATTAAACTTGTGGCAGTTCCTTACGCTGGCAACAGAGAACTAGTATGTCAATCATACAAGTGGAGACTGTGTACGGCTGTGCTCGAGTTAGCTAAGTAGCAAACTGCAGCTCTCATTTCACAGCGTAGTTTCCGTATTTCTCATTAACTCCAATTTTTGTTGTATCTTCATAAAATTTTGCTTTAACAATTCTATCAAGAATCGATGTTGACAATAGAGAGATATCTGGAGGGTGTAAAACCTACCCACTGTAGCAATCGAGGCAGACTGCTGGCAAGAAGAGAGAAGCATGCTGTCAGAGCTCTCTTCTGGAGCGGCTACCATCATGACAGCAGAGCCCTCTTCTGGGTGACCACACCACTCAGGACATCATAGGATACTGGAACTGGGGGGGGACTTAGAAGTCATTTAACAACAGACTCCCAAAGGGCCAGTGGGAGGTAGTTTGATGGAACAGGAATGTAACAGACATGTCTACATTTGAATCCTAGCTCCGCAATGACCAGCTATAAATTCTGAGCTTCTATTTCACCTGAAAATTAGAAATAATAACACTGCTAGCTTTCTCGTGTGGATGAAATCAGATTATGGAAACAAAGGCCTTAGCATGGAAGCTATTATGATTGTTGTTATTAATAACAGGAAACAACTCTCCCAAGCCCATATGGAGTGTTACTGTCAGGAGGAGGATTGTCTCCCATGTCCCTCAGTGGTGCCACTGCAGACACGACACCATTTCAGGAGTACCAGGCTGCCTGGGACGCCCTTGGAGCACCTACGCACATCACTTTCTGTCAGTTTTTCTGGCCACCCACGACTGCTGCCTGGACAGCCCTCCGCTCTTTGAGTCAACATTTGCACGACACCAGCTGCATGACACATGGGGGATGATTCGGGCCAGTCCAGGTGAGGGAGGCACTTGGCTGAGCCAAACAACACCCCGTACTCAAAGAAATTATATTTTCGTGTGTCTAGACAAGAACAGAAATGATGTTTATGGTGGCGCGTGAGTGGAGAGCCCTAGGAGGGACGAAGCGAGGCATCCTGAGCAGTTCACCGGCACATGAAAGGCTTCAGAATGGTTCCCCAGGGCGGCTGTGATCTACGTGACCCCAGAGACGGGCAGGCCCTTGACAGATGGCAGAGGGATGGGGAAGAGTGGAAACATCTGGGGCCTGCTTAGACAAGGGCAAGCAGTCTGCCATGGGTAGAGATTAGGAACACAGTGGGCATGCTTATATCCACTCCACTCCAAATGCAAACGCCATTCCTCGGTCAGGAGAGTTCCGCTTTATTCTCTATGGTCCAAACAGGGTACTGAGAAGGGCAGAGAGTCTAAACCGACACTTAGCCACTTCTCTTTCCCGGAGTGTAGCCAACAAGCAAAATTGGAGCTGACTTTCACTGTGATGGGAGTAATAATTCAGCTGCTTCTCTTAGTTAAGCAATCGTAGAGCCGGCAGGTGCCCACTGGCATGAGGAAATCCAGAAGAGACGCTCCCGTGGCTGGAGGAAGGGATCTCCAGGAACCTCTTGGTGCAGAGGAGGCATGCCGATTTCCAGGACCTTGCTTGGAAGGCCCGAGACAGCTGACAGTCAGAGAAGCCAGCTGACATGGGCTAGGGGACTAACTGCTTTGTGACCAGCAAACTAGCCAAGGACCCCAACAGGCAGTTTACAAGAGGGAGGTGAATCTGAGCTGGTGGCCTGAGCTCAGCCAAGAGCCTGCCAGTCGGTCCCGGCAAATTAGAGGCTTAATATTCAAGACCTCTCCAGACCCACCGGCCTAGCACCACGCAGCATGCAGGAACAAACGCTTGGGAATGTGAGCATGAATGAAAGGGGCAGGAATCCGGGAGCCCAATCCATATAGGATATGCCACTGAGGCATAATCAGGGGTCCAGGCTGGGAAGGCCACCGCCCCCCCGCCCCCAGAGGAGAGGCATCCACCAGACAATGGAGGCCCCCTCTTCCCAGTGACAACTACTTCTTTCTGAGCACGCAGGCAGCTGTGCTGAGCACTTGGAGAGAGAAAAGAGTGTTTATCACATTAGTACCAGCTGGCCAAATAGGTCCCGCCATTTCCACAGGTGTCTGTTGTTCTGTTACAGAGTTCAGCATGCCAATATTTACATGCATACCTGTATCAGTGTCATCACTTTCACACGGTAAATTCCCAGCAAGGTCTCTGGCTGTTAAGCATGAATTTTCAGCACAGAGGGTGGCCGCCACCTAGACTCCGGAATGCTTTTTGATGAGGACATTGATGAGCAAGTACTTGTTAAACATCTTAAAAATCTGTCCTATAACAGGTTCTATGTAGGTTATATTAAATTCATAAGTAAAACCCTTGTCAATTTGTCTCATTTATATTCGATTCCAGATAAAGATCCCCTTTCTCCACAGCTTCCTGTCACACATTATTTTTTTATCAGATAATTTAACATGGAACTGCAGTGGTGTGGAAGAAAGCAGTGACTTAAGGGAGACCGGGCTGATTTCAGTTGGTCTTCTGAAGTTCAAATCTGGGTGCAGGATGGAGCATCTGGTTACATTCGTTGGAGTCTCAAATTCACTGAGATCGATAACTACACTTTCTCACCAGCCCTCCTTATCCCCAATTTGTCCCCAACTGCACCACTTAGAGTGATCAGAGTGAAGGATGGCTTCCCGGACCCTTGGCATAAGGTCCTTGTGGGACTTCTCCCTCGAATGTCACTGTCAGAAGGAACTGCGGAGGGACTGCAGAGGGAGGCGTGACAACAGCCCCAGGCTGCTGACCTAGGGGCCCTGTCTCCCGTTTTGCTGGGGAGACACAAGGAGAGACAGCTGCTCCGGGCGTGTTTGTGTATATGTAAATATCCATACACTCACTCTGAACTCAGAGCATCCTGGCCATCTGCCACAAATTCAGTGTGTGTCTCAGCCGCAGCGTCAGCATCGCTGATGGAGACAGGGTGAGCACCAGGCATCTCCAGCCTAGTCTAGACTCAAGTGTAGACAATCCCAGAGCTGAACTGCTGAGCCTTTGAGGTTTGCCCATTGCATTATTACAATAAATAGCACAATTCAAATGAAATCTTGTCTTATTGTTCCATTGTTCTAAACGGGGCAGGACAACGCCAAAGCATTATTAAGAAGACAAGGTTGAAAACGCCCACACAGGACATCCAGACACTCTTTCCCTCTCTTGTCCAAAGCTGTTGTCTGAACACAACCAATAACTCTCCCTCTCAGATCAAAATCAACAACCCAATGAAAAAGCTCCGACTTCAGATCCCAGAGACAAGAGGGAAGAGCCAAGTATAGTCCCAAATAAATCCTCTGATGCCTCCTCCTGCTCTCCTTGCCTCCCCAACCCTCCGCAGCTTCGCTGTCTTAGCCGTTCTATCTTTCACTGGATTCTCAGCACCGCTGTCTTGTTGCCATAGAATCAAAAAAGTCAAAGCTAAAAGAGACTGCGTGATTATTCCCTTCACACAAACCCCCAAGGGCAAAATGTTACCAAACTTCTCCTCTTAGATCCACAACAGACTTTCCTGCTGGGAGTTGGGCCTGAGCACAGAGAGTCACACACGATTGTCATTCACACCGGAGAAAGGCAGTGGATTCAGCAGGTGTGGGATGGCTTCGGTAACGTTGTCTCCTTCCAAAAGAGCTTTCATCCCTCTGCTCAGCTCTCATTTCCTGCTCAGGATTAGAAATGTCAAGTTCATGTATATTTCTAAGCACTCTCGTGATGTACTCTTGCTGTCACTAATATGCAAACCTCAAGCCAAGAAGCTCTCAGAGAGATGGATGGGGCAGAAGACAGGGAAGCAGGTACACCCCATGCACCTCTGTCCTGTCTGTGCCACCATGTGGCCTTGGGAGGGGGCTGTAGCTGTGGTGCGCAGGCCCATGGGGCGAGCCACCAGGAAGCCAACCCTTCAAGAGATGACAATACTTCAGAGCCTCTGCCTTGTGACCCAGTTACAGGCCTTCCCCTTCCTTCCCCAAGACCAAAAAGTGCCCCCCCCCCCCATACCATTCTTTAGGGGTCTACCTTGGCTGGCTGAAGTGATAAAATGGCCTATAAAACAGTGTTAGTAAAGTCTCAAGATTTGGTTATATGACCCATGTTGCATTTCAACACCTTCAATATCCTAACACTAGAAGTGTTGCCTGATGACAGACGTGTAGGTCAGAGAGCTAGCTAGTGCAAGAAATATTGAAGAACCCAAAATAGCAATGAAGGCAACCATCAACTGCGTGGTGGGTTCTTCTGTTTATTCTTAAACAACAGAATCAGCAATATTACATTGATTTTCCACAGGTTTTCCCAGTGCATTATTTTCCCATCACAGATGGGAATGACAAGGCTCTAGGAGGTGCATCAAATGGGTAGACAATGGGGACAAAAAAACGTCCCCAGACCTTCAGTCTATCAGTCTGGTTATATGGATATGTCACATACCAAGAACAAGGCCTTCCTGCTGGACAAGCCACTAAGGCAGTTTGGTCTACCGACCCTGCCTACCAACAGGGAGCAGGTTTACACGCAAAAAATGGACACTATCGTGAGCTGTCCAATTTCAAGCTGTAGGAGGCTCTCCACGCTAGTCTAAGAGTCAGCCCTATTAAGAATCATGATCAGACCATAGTGGTCACTTCTCCAAGTGTCTCTTCAAGGGATTCTCTAGACACACTTGACTGAGCCGGATTTAATTTAAGCACTTTGCTATCTACAGATTCTATCAGTTTAGCTTTGTGAAAATTATGACCTTAAGGACTCAGCTTCCCTCAGGAGCTCTGAGCGCTTATGCTCTCAATGTCCTGCATTTCCCCGGCTTGAGGAATGGTTCGGGTAAGTCTGCTCCTCCTCCCAGGTGATCCCTGCATTACCAGCACCTTCCTCACACCGTCAGCCTTGCTGTCTTGCCACCCAGATTTCTCTCCCTGACAAACAATGGCTTACAATGTGACGCCTAAGACCACACACCCAGCACAAACACATTCCACCCAACTCTGAGAAGCAACTTTCCTGTCTACGGAGAGAGAGGAATGAGGCAATTTGAAGGAGCCGCATCCTCTTTCTACCACGTTGTTTAAAAATCATCTTTGACATCTCTGGAGAAGGTCATTCCAGCCGAGGTCTGCTGGCCTGATTCTTTGATTCCTCGACAGTGGGGCAGAGTGGGAATTACAGGTGTGCAGAGGAGATAGGTTTTCAACCCTTTATTTTCTTGAAACTATTTCCTCTCATCGTGTGAATGGAATTTTAAAAATGATATCTAAAACACAGCAGGAAAATGATGTAAATCTAGTGCTGGGAAATTCTCCCCTCCAGGCGCCGTTCAGAAGCCAAACTCATTTGAGAGAAGTTCCTGGGCTTCGGAACAGCTGAGGGGGCGCTTGCTTTGCCTGGCCCGGTTTCATCAAGGAAAGAGAGGAGAGCGTGTGGGGAATGGGCACCAAGACCCTGAGCGCAGAGCGTGGAGCGTGAGTCAGCCCTGGAGACACCTACTGAAAACAAGCATTCAGGCTTGTCGAGATGGTACTGGAGGCGGGTGTAGGTGGATCTTGTGTTTCAGATGCTTTCAGAGTACTCTGTCGTGTCATTTGTTCCATTAAGATTTGTTCAAAAGAAAATAATCCAGGAAGCTAATGTCAACAGCTAGGAGGATTTTGTAAATACCATTCCTCCCACTTTTAGCAGCACTGCCTACATCAACACTTACCCATAAGCAGTAATGCTTTGGAAAGAAATTACGTGACAACAACAGTCAAAAGTTTCCTATTATTTCAGGAAGCTTTTATCAAACATTACTTTGATTTCTCGCTTTGGAACATAAGTAGCCATGAGCATACTTTTAAGTGGAAGCCCTGTTCTGAAATGGATGAGTAATATTGCCTTGAAACAAGAAGCTGGTGAGCAACAAAGCAGGGTGACCTGGGCCAGTGGCTTCTGTCAGAGGCTGTCCTCGCTCTAAAATAACATGTGATTCAGGCCAAGACTGGATGCTTATATAACCCACCCAAAAGGGGTGTAAGACTCTGAACTAGCAGTAAGGGCTGGGCCAGAAGTTCCCTTAGGGATGGGATGGTTGTAGTAAGACACGAAAAACAACCAGAGATGAAAATGAGGGTGAGTGAAATGGTAGTCTTTTGGGTAAGAGATTGAAAAGGACTTTTGTTTATTTCTCACATAAAACCGAAGTGTTATAATGCTTTCCCACTGCATCAGCAGAAGGCACTGAAGGTTGTGAAAGTTTTGTTTGTTTGTTGGATTTGGGAAGCAGAGGCAAAGACAAAAACAGTAACAGGAGCAGTAGAAATACAACTGATAAACAGTGTAGCTGGGGAAGGAAACCTTTGTTCCTGATGGTCAACTAAGACAAAATGCAGAGGGTGCTCATCCACTAATACCACGGCAAGAGCATCCTAGTGTAGTGCTGGGGTTTCTTCTCATCCTAGGGCTGGGGTCCAAGCCAGCTCAAGCTTGGAGCTGATTCAAACTAACTGGGACAATCCATCCAACTAAGGAAAGGCTTGTACTCCAAATCATAGAAACCTGCTATGGTCCTTCCTATTCTTCCCCTTTCCTAAACTATCCAGTTTTAGAGCTGTTAGGTGAGCCAGAGCAAGGGATGGAGGGACATCTGCATAGAAGGGCCACCAGCAAGGGATGTCAGAGGTCTTGGAGGGCAGGGAGCTCATCCACACACAGGGACAGCAGCCGTCGTCCAGCCCAGGGGATTGGAGCTCTAGTAGGGTATAGGGGTTTCCAGATAGGGATGGCTTCAGTGCAGACTGGATACATACAGAGGGATTGATCAAATAGCAAATGTGCTAAGGATAATGGGATTCAGGCTTTTCCATGGCCTGAGAAGGGAGTTACAAATCAGGAAAAAGAGGAAACTGCAATGAACCCCATGGTATTGGATTGGAATTGGAGGCACTGATATGATTCCTAAGGGGTTTTCAAAACAGATGGATAGCTAAATAGACTTAAAGACATAAATGTAGATATGGAAATAAATATAGAGGTAAATGTGTGTATACATACATGTGCGTATATACATACATATATGTTCCCTACACACATACATATCCCATCTCTGAGAAGGCAATATGCCAAGGAAAGTGAGTCCACCTGGAACCCAGACACTGGCCTCTAAATACCCCCTCTCCACTGAAGGGAACCAGGGCTCCTTGGAGAAATGGATGAATCCACGGCTAGTGCCAGAAAAGTAATAATGTGTCGGGAACGTTGAATTACGCTAGAAAAGCAGGAAGTGTTGAAATAATCATTGGGGTCATGTCAAAGTGTTCCAGAAACCAGTGTGAAGGGGATTCTGCTGGCCAACTCTAGGACAATTAAAGCATCAAAGTAAATATTTTAGTAATGGATCATAACTCAATAAATAACAAAAAACCATGAGTCTGTATTGATACGAACATGCATAAATTGTAAGTTTATAGAGCAACAAGATATTTACACAGTTTCAAATTACTCCCTTCAAAATGTTTATTAATTCCAAAGGGTAAAGGAATAAATTTAGTGTGGAGAAGACTGGCGGACACCATAATCAGGAATCTAAGTGAATCTCATCATTAATGGGACAAATTGAAGTTGTGTACCTCCTGGGAGGATGCACTGAGAAGAACCTCTGGGATTTCTGTCAAAAACACATGACCAAGGGGCCAGCCTGATGGCATAATGGCTAAGTTTGTGCACTCTGCTTCGGCAGCCTGAGGTTCACGGGTTTGGATCCCAGGTGCGGACCTACACACTGCTCATCAAGCCATGTTGTGGTGGCATCCCATATACAAAATAGAGGAAGATTGCCACAGATGTTAGCTCAGGGCGACTCTTCCTCAAGCAAAAAGAGGAAGATTGGTAATAGATGTTAGCTCAGGGCCAATCTTCCTCACCAAAAAAACAAAACAAAACAAAACCCATGACCAAAATCTAATCATGAGGATACATCAGACAAACTCAAATTGAGGGACATTTTACATTCTACTAGGCTGTAATCTTCAAAAACGTAAAAATCCTGAACATCAAGCAAAGACTGAGAAACTGTTCCAGACTGAGAGGCAAACGTGGCTTGACAACTAAACGCGACGCATGATTTTGGATTGGGTTCTTACGCTCCATAGGCCATTACTGGGACAGCTGATGAAACTGGAATGAGGTCAGAGGATCAGCTTCTAGGAATGTATCGTTGTTAATCTCCTAATTTCGATGGTTGCATTGTGGTTACACAGGAGAATGTCCCTGTTTGTAGGAAATACACACTAAAGTATTCAGAAATGATGGAGCACTAGGTTGGCAACTTAATCTCAAATAGTTTCACAAAAAAAAATGTATTTGCGACTTTTCTCCAAGTTTGAGATTCTTTCAAAAGGTTTTTGAAAGAATCTTGAAGGGAAAGTAAATTCTAAAAGGATTTTGAACAAATTAATACAGCAGTGGGGCTTTTTGAATAGTGATCCTAAGCCAACAATCATAACAGAATTATCTAGGGCATTTTTCAAAATACATACACACACACACACACACACACACACACACACGTGCTTCTAGAGAATCATCCAAATTTAGCCGCTGACCCTAGCTGAGTGAGCTCCAGCAAGGAGATGTGGATGCTGATGCACAGAACCAACCTGTGGTTATTGGTGCCCGCTATTACACCACACGTGGAGGTTCAAAAGAAAGCTGGCTTAGTGCAGAGAAGCGTTTGCTGTCTCTCCTCCTATTGACGTGCTGCTCAGACCAGCAAATAAGGACAAGAACTCCCTTTGTAAGCTATATGGTTCGTTCTCAAAGTTTGGGTCAGAATAATAGCAGGTGCTCAATAAATGGCAGCCATGACTGTATACCAGAAATTGTTGTCCCAAATCTTTACAACAACCCAGCAAGGCACATCTCAAGGGAAATATGATTACCCCCTAAATGATAATAACCTGCCTGCCTGAGGCTCAGAGAGGCTAAGGTTCTTGCTCAAGGTCACACAGCTAAGAACGTGTTTAGTACTTTCTCTTCTTGACCCTGGATGGAGGCCAGATCATCCTCTCTCCCAGGCACCCTTCACTAAAGTTGGACAAGCCTCTTTCCCGTGGTAGAAAAGATCTAGAGGAAAAATATAGAGGGATTGCCAGTGTCTCAAGAGTCAAAAAGAAATCCTTTCTCTCATCAGAAATCCTCTGAATTGAGCAAAGTCACTTCAATGTCAAGACACATCGTCACTGTCCTAACCTGGGAAGGAGATTGAGGGTACAACTCTTCCCTTCCCTTCCCTTCCCTTTCCTTCCCTTCCCTGCTGATGGAACCACGCCGCTGCACTGGGTGGAGATCTGAGTCCTCCCTGCTTCCCAGCCTGTGAGCAGTGGGGAGAGACACTTGTCCCCACTGCCTGTGCTGGATACGCTCTACCTTCTCTCTGCCTCCCACAGTCGGCCCCAGCCACTGCCTCAGCTTCGGAGTAAACGTGCTTGGGCAGAAATTGAGGACCTCATCTTCACATGGCTTCTTGATCCAAGTCATTCTGAAGCCTCCACACACTGGGTCTTTGTACAGCGCTTGGACCATGATGAATAGCTAAATTGTTTGCAATTTTGTGAGATCGTACTTATACTTACATTAGCTCTTAGCAAATTTCCAAAGGAAAGTCCCCATAGCTGTTGTTTAAAAGAAGTCTGTAAACTGGATACAACTGGATTTCAGCCCCTATCTTCACGTCCTGATTTGATAGACAAGCGATTACCCTTAACACAAGGATTCACTCGGAAGACTCTATCAAGCAAGCAGGGGAAAGAAGTCTAGGGACTTCGTAGTGTAACGTGGGCAGAAACGCAAAAGGTTGAGTGATGCAAAATGGACTCCATCTCAACAGTTTGCCCCCAGAAGTGAAGAGGCCAATCCAGTCATACATTCAACAAATATTTATGGAGAATCTGCTACATATCAAGCACTGATCTAGCCTCTGAGCCTACAGAGATGAGCATGACAAATAAAATCTCTCTCCTTGTGAAGAATCAATTGCTCAGTCACTCACTCAACAAACAGTTATTTGCTCAGACGATATTTAAAGTACTAGGCTGATATAGCCTGCTCGCTCCTGGCTCTTCCAGCCTCAGCTCCATCCAGCTACTTAGTTTTTAGGATGTGTTGGCTGCCCACAATCACCTCCTTCGGTGTATTAAAAGAAAAAAGTGGACACTCCTATCTTCCTTTCTCTCAAGCAACAACACAGGAGTCAGGAGCTGACAATCATGATTTCTTTCTCAAGGAGGAGCTTGGTGATGCCAGGCCCAGACACGGAAAACTCTGGAGAATATTTTCATGAAGAGCAGTTACAGAGGAGTTGTACACGATCATTAAGGAAAATCAGGCAGTCTCCTTCACTGTGTGTGAATATTAACATCACCTAAATGTAAAGCTTTAAATGCTCTGGAAAGCCAAGCTAAGGTTGGCCGCCCTTCTGCAGTTTGAACAGAGAGAAACCCACGACTGGCTGGTTCCCAGGACTGATTAGCTGGCCGGCCTGTATCCTGTCTGCACGCAGGAGGCCGCTCTCAATGGATTCCACTATTTTTATGGCAAATGCAAACTTCTAGAGTTGTCTAGGATTTATTTCAGGCCCTCTTTATGATGGGAAAGTAAAGCTTCCCTATTTGTACAAGCCACTGCGTGTTTACAGAGGGATTCTAAACAGGCTGCCAACTGGATAGCATGGGGCTGGCCTAGTTTTTGAAGAGAATCTTAATTAGTAACACCAGCAAAAATCCCATTTGGACCAAAATTTCATGTTCCAAAAGTTTTCATCTCAACTCCCCTAAGGCTTATGGATGACTAATTCTGGAACAGTCTAGTGAAAAGGGAGTAAGAGAATCCAACACTATGTATTTATCTCATTATATCAAAGTAAAAAACTCAGGCGACTCGAGACTCACAAGTTGGAGCATGGGAATGAGCCCATATAAACACTGTTGACCCAGGGCCATGGGTTTCCGTGAGAGGTCCTCTGTCTCAGGAAAGAGTGTACCAAGAGCCCTCGTCCACTTTCCTGACCAGGCCACAGGGTCAGTTCTCCAAACTTGGCTAGGAAAGACCACCTTCAGCTAAAACAACTCATCTGCTTTCTAGGTCAGCATTTCTCAAACATTAATGTGCGTATGAATCACCAGGGGATCTTGTTAAATTCAGATTTTGAATCAGGAGGTTCCGGGTGAGGTCTGAAAAGCTACATTCCTTAGAAGCCCCCAGATGATGCTGATGCTGCGGTCTGCAGGCCGCACTTTGAGCAGCAAGGCTCTAGGTGATGACTGAGTGTGAAAACGTGGCACCGCCTCACTCACAAGTGGCCCCCAAACAACTGAGATGGAGGGTGCAGTGCTGGAGAGCAGAGTGGTTAGACTGAGCAGCCTGGACAAAGAACGTACTCTGGGCCTGGAAGACTTAGCCCAAGTGTGGCCTCTCACAGCCTCTCATGCGAGATGTCTCCCAGCAACAAGCCACCCAATCCCCAGTGGCACTATTTCAAAGTCTTTTCCCCACGCCCACCAAGGGGTGCTCAAATCTCATGCTGCTGGAGGATGGAGAATCCCATTTGTGGCTTAGCCTTTCTATATAGAGTCTTAATTTGGGGACTTTCTTCACCAATACAAACTGGATGACCTGTCTTACTCCCCACGTGAGCTGATCTTAGAGGAAGGGACCCCATCTGTCCCCAGTTTAGCAGGGCCTGTTATCAAGAATCCTCACCTATGACTTGGGGTTGGTTCTGACATTTCCAGTATCTTTTCTGGTCCCCAAATGTCACTGACTTGCAGGTTGCTGCTTGGTCAGCCCTGCAAATGGCAGATCTGACTTTATATAGGAAGGAACTGCTCTTCAACCCCATCCCACATTCTCCATCCCATCTGACTATTGACCTAACTAAAAGATGAAGCTTTTCAAACAACTATGTCTTCTTAGAGCAAGTAAGGATTAAGATAGAGATGGTTGATTAAAATAAAAACAAAATTATTGATTTGGAGGGGAAAAAACAAGAAAAATAAATAAAACAACCATTCATTAATGTTCAATGAAAATAAAAGGTAAAACTGCTGACTGATTTTCCTTTGGGGTTCTGCTTCCATGGAGGATCATAATGCCATCTGCTTTGCATTTCTGGGACCCAAGGAGATAATCCCCGGTGTGAGGAGACAGGTTGTGCTGCTGTAAACACTTAATTGCATCATTGATTGAGATGGCACCTCTCTTGACAGTCCAGTTCTTGTTAAATTCAAAAAACGTTTCCACGTGTGGGAAAGCCTGGTATGGGGAAAGAACACAGATCCAGGTTCACTGTGAAATGTTCTCAGCTATGGACCTTGTTACTCAAAGAGTGGTTTGGGGACCAGCACCACCACAATCACCTGGGGGCTTGTTCAAAAAGCAGAATCTCAAGCCCCACCCCAGACCTAGTGAATCAGAATCTGCATTTTAACAAGATCTCCATGTGATTTGCAAGTGCATTCGTCTTCGAGAAACACCACTGTAGAATTCTACCGTTTATGTAATGTAACATTTTGACAACTCTCATTTGACGCGAATTTGTTTGTTCAAGGAACCAATCCTGGAATTATAAGGAACAGCCACAGAACTTGCAATTCCAGCCCATAATCTCTAGTGTGGTAAATAAGACCCAGGTACCCCTCTTTCAGATAGATCCTTCTAAAGAAAACGAGGGTTTTATTTTAATGGGCATGAAAATTCTAAATTGTCTTTAAAAATATTGTTTAGGACAGACTGAAAATTTTCCATGAATTCTACTAGATGGACCCTAGCTGATGGATTGAACGTTACGCCACCCTGTGTTACATTTGTGGCATTATGTCCAAGTCAAAGATTCCAAGCATGGACTTTGTTCTGTGTTGTGGAGCAACAAAGGTAAGTAAACTCCCTCTTCCTCATGACTGCTTCTGGTCTTATGCTCCGTCAGTCTTTCTCTCCTGCTGACATTTCCTGAAGCACTTCTTACATTAGTTATTTCCCTGCTCTAAGTTACGAATAGAAGTGCATTCGTATTTTGAGGAATGGAAAGGTGGGTTATTTAAATTAATTATCCTGCTGAAAAAACAACCAAAAATTGCTGACTAAAATAAAGAAATGCCTTCTTAAAAATGTGATAGTATAGAAAGGAATCTGCAGCCCCGAGAAGTGAGCAGGCCCAGAAGCACTTTTTCCCTGAGAGCATTTGCCAATCCAGGCAAATATAAATTTTCCTTCATGCTAGATGTCAAATGACTCCCCACAATAATTTTCAAATGCAATGACTAGCACTCAGTCAAAGATAACCAGGCAAACAGGGAAGCAAGATACCATGAGTGAGGATCAAGAGAAGCAAGAATCATCAGAAAGAGACTTCAGATTATTGGAATTACCAGACAATAATTATCAAAATAGTGTTCATTACATTAAAAATCAGAAAACATTATCCAGAATGCAGCACAGAGAAACAAAAAGACGGGAAATACAGAAGTAAGGTTAAGAGGTGTGGAGAACAAACTGATAATATCTAATATACATTTTATTTGATATTTCAAAAGGGGAAGAGAAAGAGAAGAGGGAAGAACTAATATTAGAAGAAGTAGTAACTGAAAAGTTTCCAGAATAATGAAAGTTGTCACATTATGGATTTCAGGATTACAGTAAATTCCAAGAAGAGTAAATAAAAAGACTAACACCTCCCTACATCACAGTGAAATTGCAGAAAACTAAACACAAAGAGAACACCTAAAAACAATAAGAAAATAGAAAGAGTACAGTTAGACTGACAGCTGACTTCTCAAAAGTAACACTAAAAACTGAAAGTCAGTGGAAAATCTCTCTCACGTACTGAATAAAATTTCCATCAACGTAGAATTCTATAGCCAGTGCGACAATCTTCCAAATAAGCAGGCAAAATAAAAATGAAGAGCCTGTCACCGTTCTACCTTCATTAAAGGAAATTCTAAAGCAGTACTTCTCAAATTGTCTGTGGTAAAGCACCAGGTTTCTGACTTTGTATTTTTAAAAAATTTCAGCCTTTTCTGGACTTGGACCTTTGGTCTATACCTAGCTCAACAAGTCAAGTACACTGATTATGCACTTGGACATTGCAGCCATGTCAAATTGCTACAGAAGTTTTAGATTCCCACTTTCTGTACTTATCTTGGGGTCGACTGGTAACTAACAGTTTGCAGACTGACAGCCATTCTGTGGACCACACTTCCAACAGCACAGTTTTAAAGAATGCACTTTAGGGAGAAAAAAAGTGAGCCCATATGGGTTGTCTGAGACACAAGAAAGAATAAAGAGCCAAGAAAGTGACTGATCTTGTTGAGGACACACTAGTAAGGAATCTGAATGTCAAGTTTTGCATAGGAAGAATTTTACGTTGCCTTTTAAATTAAGTGAAGCTGAGTTAGCTAGGGCGGCTCGTTAAACCAGTTTTGCCACCCAGCTTTTCCTACGTGGCAGGAAAGAGGGAATCTCATTGCAGAGAATCAGAGACAAGAAGAGACAGAATTTTCCTCCTCTTTTTGAAATCAAATACATTGTATAATGATGCACAGTCTTTTAAGGATTATTACATTTTCCTGAGGATATAGGTAATTGTGAAAAACCACTTGAGAAAATTGCCCCAGAAAAAACCTACTAAAACAAATTTAAAAATCAGCTGTATTTTCTCCCTCACATGATCACAAATAGCAAGCTAAAACAAACTGATGTACGTCATGGAGTCCTCAGGCGGAGCTCTGGTTGGGACATGGCCCCGTCAGGAACCATGTTTCTGTTTTGATTGCTTTAATAAATAATAATGTCACCATATAGAAGAAACATTTACAACCCAAGTCTAGCATTCTTCAAAATAATGAGAGCTTAAAAATAAGATTCCTGCTGCTGACAAGCGATGAGTTTACTCTACCAACTAAATCAGAAACCAGCATTCCACTGTCTCATGTCTTTTATATGAGTACCAAAAAATGTGTATTTGGATCTCATCTTTTTCTTTCCTCATCTCAACTAATTAATTTATCTCTTCTTTTTTATGCTCCTACACCACTCCTAGCTCCCTACTCCCCACTGAAAGCCATTCAATTGTGGTTAATGTGTACATCCTCTTACAAAACGTATTCTTACAAAATGCATTTGTTTTGCACACAGGTATTTTTAATACATTCAAACAGTGTTGGGTTATATGTTTTAAGAATCTGAATGGCTCCTTATTTCATGAACTAATAGAATCTCAGAAGTTAAACTGACCTTTGAAGTCAACTCTATCCTTCCTTCCAGGATGGCTCTGCCCTTCCATCGTCCATATGACTCACAGGCTGGAGGTCCAGGCAGGTTTAAACACTGAGGGACGGGACTCTCAGCCTTCCAAGGGGGCCACTTCCAGTGACTGTCAAATCTATGAGAGGTCTCTTCCTTCTCCTGGGCTAACGTGCCACCCTGAATGACCCCAACCTTATTAACTCTGCACCAGGACCCACTGCAGTACTGTGACACAGTGGACGTTTTGCCAGGTATCATTCTGCCACCTAGTTCTCCAGGCTGAGACTTAGGAATCGAGTTTTTCCAGATTTACTGTCTGACTTACGTTTATTAGCTTTGCTTCCCTCAGGTCATTCCCTTATTCAGAGATCTTCTGTGGCTTCTCTGGTTCTGCTGCACCGTAACGCCAATTTCTATCCTGGTGCCTTGCACACCCATCCCTCTTTTCATGCCTCCCCCTTGCGCACCTGCTGCTAGAATCAGGCACTTTCTCCACCTTCTTGCATGAGCACTTTGCTTGTTCCTGCCATGGCAGGTTTGTTCACACTGCTTTTTTCTCCTGACATCTTTTCCTCTCTCTCCTCCCAGACCTGGGGCAACTTTCACTTCCTCTGAGAAGTGTCAGAGACACACTCTTAGGGAGGAAAAAAGTTTGTGGTGAAAAGCAGCTGAAGAAAAAGCGTACCGTTAGAAGCAGCCTAATGTAATACATGCCCATGACTGTTCTTCATGGCAAGGCACAGATTCCGACCTGGGTTAACTGAAGCGATAAAGGAGTTTAATGAGGCCATCAAGAAGCTCACAGAACCTACAATCAAAACTAGAGAACAAAGTTTGGCAAATGGACTAGAAGTTAGTGAGGAACAAAGCAAGGTGTCACAAAATCATCTCATTGGACACGCCGTCGACAGCACCGTTCCAGGCTCCCGTGAGGCTGGAGCCCCTGGACTCCTGTCTCCATAGATATTTTTCAGCTCTCCCTTCGTCTTTGACTGACTTCTTCAAAGTTCAGAGTCCAGGCAAGAGCAGCTGATTCCCAGCGTAGGTCCTTTACCTACACCCCATTTGCCAGGAAGTAGGGAGAGGGGATAAACAGGCCCTGAAACTTTCTTATTTGGAAGTGAGGCCCTACCTCCCATTGAATCTCACACAATTGGGACTCTAGATAGCCAGGAACAAACATTCACTACAGGTGGTTAGAAAAATAACTCATCTTTCTGAAATAGGTCCACATCTCCCAGCCCAATGATGTAATACACTTTTGGAAAAGTCGTGAAAATAATGTCAATCAGGCTTCTTGGTCGTAAAGGGAAAGTTAAAGATCTAAAGCTTGTCAAAAAAATCTTAATTCCCTCAAAAGGAACTTAAAATATTATTAATATTTGGTGATTAATAAACAAGAAGTATCAGTAGCTGTGTGAGAAAAGGGACTGTGTCTCGTCTTCTCCTGTGTTTGCCGATGCCAGATCAGAGTGAAGCACACAGAAGGAGTCAGTGACGTGGAAGCCTTCCTTGCAAAGATCATTCCTTGTGTCAAGTTTACTTGTCCAGCTTCACCCACGTGAAGACCTATTGTCATTCCAGACCTCAAGTCCTCTCCAGGAGCCTAGATAGACCCACTACCTAGTCAGACCCACTTGCTGTTTCTAGTGAGGTCAAGTCTCAAGGCCATCCTTGAGCAGAGTTAAAGGTTACTTGAGGGCAGACCCAGAAATACCTCCTGCTGCTGTCCACATGTCAGGTGCTGTTAAGGTGAGAGATGCTCAGAGCTTTGGTCAAACAGCTGGGGGTAGTCCAATGAGCTGTTACTGGAGAGGTCATATAGGAGAGGACTGGGCCCTGGTCTTCCCACCACAGTGTGACAGGCTCAGGGGGGCCACGTTATCAGCTGGAAGGGTGGAGGAGGAAGGAAAGCAGACTGGCACAGGGTCCACAGGGTGCAGCCAGAGGGCACAGGTAGCCCTCCATCCAGTGGCCAGCATCAGTCTCAACAGGTGAGAAGAGTAAGATGGCACAGAGAGTGCGGGTATTTAACCTGCACCCAATCTCCCCTCTTCCTTGGTAACAGTACACCAACTGTAGTCAGCGTGGTGCTGTGCCCAGGTGACAGTCCATACTGTTCCACCACTCTTGCAGTTAGGAGCGGGCAAAGGAGACGTAAGTGGAAACCTTTGAAGGGGATCTCTGGACCTCTCCTTTCTTGTTTAGAATATACACATGATGGCTGGCATTCCTGCAGCCATCTTACGAAGCTGGAGATCTAGAATCATCCTAAAGTAAGCCAAACAGAAAGATAGAAGGAGCTCGAGTCCTCGACGACTCCGTGAAATCCCTGCAGTGGCCCGGGACCACTTACCTCCAAGCTCTTCGTTATGTGAGTGAATGAACCCTTAATTCTTTCATGCCATGTGTTTGGATCTCTCTTAGCCCAATAATCCTCACTCATACTGTGGACCAAAAAAAGCAGAGGGACAAGAGGAATTAGGAAGCCAAGCAGGGAAGCAGTTGCAAATGTCAGAGACGAAGGCAGTGAGCAGCAAGGCATCAGGCAGCGCCCTGCATGGGATACAGGGCTCTCACCCGGCTCCCAGGGAGCTGGGCCGCGAGTCATGTTGTCCAGATGGAACTTCATCTAGGAAGCTAGACGACATCCAGTTTCCAGAATTTGTATACAAACCAGAACTGAGTTCCAGGAACGAATAAAAGCACAGTTACCAGGACCAGATGTGGTCAAAAGTCAAAGTGAGTGAGTAGCAATAGGGATTCAATTCCAAGTTCTTAAACACTCCTGGTCTTTAGTCAGGACTGGTTCAGAGACCAGGGTGAGGATCAGCTTGAGGGCAGATAACAAGCAGCTTCAGCCGTGGTGAGAGGCGAGGCAAGAAGCAGAGGCTGAGGAATAGGCGAGGCCAAAGCATGGTCTTCCTCCCACCCCCCTGGGACAGTGAGGAGCCGGGTCCACACAAGGGGGTCAACCCACAACATCGCCTCCCATGGAAGGCTCCCTCAACCTCCATCCGCAGCTGATCCCTCACCTCAAGGAGGGCTGGGACAGAGGAGGGAAGCAGCAAGTTGCTGCCAAGTGCCCAGGGAGGAAGAGCCAGAGAGAGGATCCTGGGGGAAGGAGAGGATGTTGACTACGCCTGGCCCTGCTCCTGGGGGATCATGGAGGAATCTCCATCTGGGCATCTGTGTGGTCCTTGTCCTGTACTTGACTCAGCTGAGCATTTTCCCAACATGTGAATTAGGATGCTTCAGCTGCACGTAATGCTATACCCTATTAAAATGGCTTAACTGTGAAGGGCATTTATTATCTTAGCAAGAGACCTGGAGACAGTTTGTTTCAAGTTTGGTTAACTGAGCAGGGCAGTCAGTCACCAAGAACTGAGATCTGCCGTGCTCAGCTCATGGACTCTCCACCTTGGCCTTGTCTCAATGGTCCCCAAACGGCTGCCACCGTTTGCAGGATCATATGTGTATTAAAGTCTTTCTCAGATTTCCCTTGCATTTAATTGGCCAAAATTAGGTCATATGACTTGGCTGCAGGAGAGAATGCCAAAATAAATATTTGTCATTTTTTCGAGTCTTTTGTGAGAAGAGGCTTCTGTCAGCAAAGAAGGGAGTTAGAAATGGAAGTTGAGTAGACAACCAACAGTATTGCCATGGGGATAACAGACACTGCTCTAGAAAGAAGGAGCAGCTGCAATTGGAGGCCCTAGAAACTATCTAGAGGTCTAAGATATAAGAACTCACCAACATGCTTTAAAAAGGTGGGATAGAAAGAATTTGTTGTTTTCCTTTTCCTAATCTTGAAGGAATTGTCAGTCAAGGTGCATTTGCTATCATTGGCCAAGGGGTGAACATGTAGTCTTGGCACTGAGAAGTGACCTCAAGTGTTACAAGTCACTCAAAAAGCTTCCATCCATCCCCTCGCACCGCCTTCCACAAAATCACCGTAAGCAATGTGCTTTCTGTAGAACAACATTCTGACCAAATCACCCCCACCAGTCGTTTTACATAGAAATTCTAGAGCTGTCACTTACAGCAATTGAACAAATTACTTTCTCCTGATATCTGAATTTCAAACAAGGTAATAAAAATCCTGGAAATGGTTGAACCTACTGTATTCAGATTTAGGTGTCCTTTAGTACCCTACCTGGTACATGTTCTGCTGGATCCCTGGTTGTTCAAACACTTTTTTAGATATATGAGCAGCTCGATATTTTAATAAACTCCTTTTCAGATCAAGGTCAGCAGAGTTGCTGTTGCTTGCAATCAAAGAACCTTGGCTGTCACAGATGGAATACCGCCTGTGAGAGCAGAGAGGGGACAACCCCCACTTTTTAAAAACAACTCGAGTTCTATCCACTAAAAGATTTTTATAAGCCCATTTGAACTACTTTCAAGTTATTCAGGCCACATTTTTAACACTAAAATCAGCGCATGAAGGTGAGAAACAAAAAATCTACTTGAGATCTTGTACTAACCGACATCCTCAGGCTCAACCCGTGCTTGTATCCGCTTCTCAGCGAGTAGATGTGAAGGGAACCTTGCAGCCCACTGGGTCCATGTGCTAGAAAATTGCCTGGTAAACAATGCGTGACCCTCCTTCTGCCTCTGAAGTAAGGGAACACGGTAGTTGTGTGGGAGCGTTCAGAGCTGGGATGATTTTGCCCGTTTCTCTCCCCTCCCCCTAGAGATTCAGCCGAACAATGTCTCTCAGTTGTGAAAAACAAAATAGAAGGCAATTATTACTAGGAATACTAGGCTTAATCTTAGCTTTTTAAATGACACTAAAGCCCTTTCTCATTCAGGTACTGGCTCATCACTACAACAGGAACCAAGGGCA
Source organism: Equus caballus (assembly GCF_041296265.1). Classification (NCBI taxonomy): domain Eukaryota; kingdom Metazoa; phylum Chordata; class Mammalia; order Perissodactyla; family Equidae; genus Equus; species Equus caballus. Next base: position 15,486,895 of record NC_091712.1, on the reverse strand, counting down.
CCTCTGTTAAGCAGGGCTTATGAGGTAAGGCCCGTGGTAGACAGCCAGTCCTATTGAGGTAATGATATTTCATTACCTTGCGTCAAACCAATACACCATTATAATGATCTGAGCACTAGAATAGTGGTAGATTCAAACTAATAGCCCACAAAATCTCAGCCTATAAAACAAAGCTGAGTTTGGTTGTAGGCACAGAGAGCACGCCGTGGGGCCACGGACAGACCTGGGAGGGAGTCTTGCATTTGCAATCGCATATTGATGCCTCTGCACCCTGCGAGGAAAATCTGGAAAGGCACTTGTGTATTATGACACGCCCATTGTGAGAAATGGCCTGACTGTCACTTGGGCACTGTGCTGTTCTCCCGACATCTGCATGGTATATTATCGTACTGTAGCCACTCAACCCAGTGTTCAATTAAAAGAGGGTTTCTTAGCAACCAAAACAATATTATTGTGCACCCGGGGGAAAGCATCAGATTAGCAGAAAACCCAGATTCCAAGTTCTGAATCAGGACTTCCCACCAAACACATGGCCTGTCCTTGACGTGAAGAGGTCTCTGAGGCCAATGCTGCACGCGGGGCTTTCCTCCCAGGCCACAACACGGCTGGCACCCTGCAGCGGGTGGGTGCCAGGTGGAGCACCAGCACCAAGGCTGGAAACAAGAGCAAGGCCTGTAAGTGACTGGGTGATGGGAGGTGGTGTAGGTGGCCCAGAAGGCACCATCCCCAAAGGACCGGCAACATACTGTCACACAGCAATCTGCCAGGCACAGATCGTCCCAGCACAGTCCCAGGCCTCCTTCTACTTTCTCTGTTTCTGGATCCACCTCCCTCTTGTGCTTCTTAACACCATTTTAGTGGGTGTAACACGATGTCCTCAGAGCTCTGCTCTTTCCACAGTTTGAGTCCCTCCCCCAGGAGCTGGCAGGCGCCCTTGTCCTGAGGGAAATTTGCTGGGGCTGAGTTTGGAAACGGCTCTGTCTGGGAGGAGGCACAGAGCGGACTGGGGTTCTTCTGCACCGGGGCCTGTGGAGCTCCGGGTATGGGAGAGAGACGGAAAGGGCTCCTCATTTCCCTCCCTCCATCTGCTGTTCTAGACTCTGGGAGGCACACTAGGATCAAGGCGCTTGCTCTCAGATCCTTCCCTGAGCCCCAAGTTCGATAAAACCTTCCTCCCATGTGTTCCCAGAACAACCTGGACTTATTTTTGCTATTTCTTACTGTGGCAGCACCAACCACATCTCCGTGTATTGAAAATGCCCAGAATCTCTGCTTTGTGGAGATGAGAACTTGTCTTAGTCACAGCTTGTGCCCTCTGTGTAACACAATGCCTGGCAGGGAAAAAAAGGAGGTGAAAGAAATTCAACTCCCTCACACACAGCGCAGTGAAGCTGTGCTGCAGGGGACACGATGGTGTCCTTGCCTCTCACAGCCTGCAGCCTAGGAGAAAATGGGTTGTGGCTGAGGATGGAGGTGGGGGTTCAGGCACCCACCCTGGGTGCCAGTGATGCTGTGGCCAGGGAGGAAAGCAGCTGGAAGGGACATTCAGTGTTGTTGGCGTGTGCTTACAAGCTGGAGAAAGGAATCGAAGCCTCTAAAAGAGGGAGAAGCAGAGTGCACCCATCTTCCCTCCAGAGGAGCCTGATCGACGCGATTGCTCGGATGTTCACTCCTGACCTTTGCTGTCTCTCCCCTAGGACGCCTTTGAAACCCCACTCAAGCTGGATTAACAAATGAGGAGACTTGGCAGTCCCCTTGGCAGAGGCAGAACAGTGTAGGCGCCTCAGGCCTCTAGCTCTCTGACTCTGCTCTTCTCCCACTTGACTCCTGTCGTGTGCTGCATTGCCCTTGTCCTTGGGTGCTGCAAGATGGCTGTAATGGTTCCAGGCATCACGTCAGACATGGCGCAGGGGCTGAACTGTGTCCTCCAAAATTCATATGTTGAAGTCCTAATACCTCGTACCTCAGAATGTGACTGCATTTGGAGGTAGGGTCTTTAAAGAGGTGGTTAAGGCAAAACAAGGTCATTAGAGTTGGCCTAGTCGGTCTCATGTCCTTATAAGAAGAGAGTGGGACACAGACACTGAGGGAAGACCATGTGAAGACATGGGAGAAGACAACCGTCTGCCAGCCAGGAGACAGGTCTCAGAAGGAACCAGCCCTGCCGACACCTTATCTCGGACTTCTGGCCTCCAGACTGCGAGACAACAAGTTTCTACTGCTTATGCAACTCAGGCTGGGACTTTGTCACGGCAGTCCTAGCAAACCTACACGTGGTCACAGCCAGAAACACAAAGGGCACACTCCTTCTCCCTTGTGGTTCTGCCCCCAACAGACTTTGCTTCGTGTCTCGCTGGAATCAGGTCTCAGACCCCTTCCTGGTCAGCCTGGCAAGATGGATGGGATTGCCGTGGTCCAATGAAACTCCTCATGGAGAGGAAATAGGTATGGGGAAGGAAGCCCACACGTTCAGCGCACAGCCCCAGGAAGAATAACTCTCTGTTTCTCTGTCATTTGCCACTCAAATTCAGGCAATAGCAAGATAGGAAGACCACATATGTGGAAAATGGGCCACGAAATTCATTATTACGGCCGACTGTGTTTCTGTTAAAGTATGTAGGTCTATTTGATTTGTGTGGCAACCAACAACCATTTACCTTTGAAATCAAATCTTATTTGCAAAAAAAGATGCAGTTTCTACAAAAAAGCATCACCCAATCTTTGTCTTTTGAGGTCACGTGGCAAAATGTTCTTTGTCGTCTCTCAGGGCTGTCTGGGCGGTGGACAGTGCTCACACAGACTTGATGCTCAGCTGCTGAATGGAGAGTCCTGGTTACTTTAAGAAACTTTGTTTGATGAGAAAAAGGAAAAATTGAGTGAAATTCTGGGCAATGTTTGGGAACCAGATAGAACCAACCAAAGCTAAACAACAGATTGAGACATCAGGTTTTATTCCTCAGCAGTGACTACATTCAGGCTTTGATTGGTCCCTCTGCCCAGAGGTGACTATACGCCTTCTGTGCAAAGAGGTGGGCATTTTGCAAATTTGGAGGAAGGCGTTAGATATGCCGTCCTGCCGTGCCCAATATCAGGAGTGTTGCTGGAGTTCTTCCTGCCCCAGAGCCTGCCTGCGCCGCCCGCAGCGCCTGCTGAAGGGGAGCCCGCAAGCAGCCACGTGCTAAGTAACACAGCCTCTCTCTGCAGCCACATCATATTGATTATCAGTAGATGACTGATCCATAGGCAAGCCGGTGTCTCTGCTGGTCAATGACATCTGCCTCAAAAAATACGGATGTGCTAATCAGATTCTTTGTGCGAGAAACCTGAACAGTGAAACTGAATCAAGTTAGCAGCAAGAATAGTATCTGAAAGGATGCAAAGAGAATGCTCCCAGAACAGCGGGAGCTCCATGCATGTACTGAAAGGATGAAAAGAGCTCAGAGTTCATGTTGATCACGGCCAGCTAAGTTCTAAAACAGCAGGAACTAAAAGGTACAGAGCAGGTGGACAACATGGCTGCCCCATTCCAAAGTCAGCTCCAAACACCAGACTCATATGGAAACGCTGCTGCCACTGCTCAGACTATTGGGGAATCTTCAGGGCCTTTCTTTAGGGCCGTGTGTCTTGTCTTTCCTTGATGGTGGATTTTCTTTTCTCCTAGGGTTGTGTATGGCCAAGTCTTATGCACACAGTGTGTGAATCAACCAGCTAAAGAAACTGACTGAGCCTGTCATTGGGCTTCAGTTTTCAGATCTGTGGATCAGGGTTTTGGACAAGGGTCACTGAGGTCTGTTCAAGTGCTAACATTCTGTCACCATGATTTTCACCAACACTTTCTCTTCCTCACTGTAACATGAAGAAATACAGGAAAACCTCCCAGGAGTATGTGACCCTTTTTTTTTTTTTTTGAGGAAGATTAGCCCTGAGCCAACGTCTGCCACCAATCCTCCTCTTTTTGCTGAGGAAGACTGGCCCTGAGCTCACATCCATGTCCATCTTCCTCTACTTTATATGTGGGACACCTACCACAGCATGGCTTGCCAAGCGGTGCCGTGTCTGCACCCAGGATCCAAACCAGCGAACCCCGGACTGCCAAAACGGAACACGCGAACTGAACTGCAGCGACCACCAGGCTGGCCCCGGATGTGACCCTTTAAAAGGCAGATCTTGGCAAACTTGATAAAAAACATGAAATTTAGAAATCACAGCTACTCCCGGCAATACCAGCAGACTATTTTGTCCCTTGGCCCTGCCCCAGCTCTGAGCTTCTGGTCTTGATCCGGGATGGCAGGCCGCCCTTCTCTTGTATCCTGGCTCCCTTCTAGGCAAAGAATGGATAGAGTTAGCTTCTGCAACATCTCCAACATGGACTGGGGGACCAACATACCAAATTTCAGAAGGAGACCTCACCACGGGAATGTGTGATTGCAAACAGCAACTTTCAATTTTCTGATTTCCCCTGTTAGCATATTTCCCATAAACCTAATCCCGGGAGACCTGTGGGTAAAAATGCAAAAACAAAAGTTGAACCAAAATTCCCCAGAAGAGGGAAGCCAGGGAACTGTGGAGAGAATGCCAAAGACGGTGATACGGTTGTTCTGGGCGATTGTGAAAAGAGGAAGCAGGACACTGCTCCTGCGCCGGTGCTCGCAGACTCGTGCCCAGTTAGCTGGCCAGTCAGACCACGGCATTTCTGGACAGACACGTCCAGCATTCCAGGGTTTTCTTCTTAATCTTCTTCGGTGCTGGGTGCTCCTGCTGCTCGGGTCTGAGGCTGAGGGTGGGGATTAGATATAATACCTTCCCTGATTTGGAGGCATACTGTGGAGTTCACGTCTGCTCTCTCAATCACCACATTTTCAAATCTCTATAGAAAATGTCAGGAAAAATTACGTTATAAAGGTTTCTGAAGTGAAGGCTGGGCAAGGGGAAATAGCGAGAGTCCTTTACTTGCCTGTCCGCTCCTCTGCGCCACTGGAGTACGATTATGCAGGCGGATTCAGGACAAAGCAAGGTGGGTGGCTGGCCAGCTTGAAGGGAAAATGTATGCAAGGCAGGCTTTGGGACATTATGTGAGCTGTTTTCTGTAATCCTCCTTACTGACAGACGCACACATTTGGGAAGGATTTAGCTCCTGCGAGGTAGATAGAACTGAAACCTCTCATGAGGAAAAACGATAAAGAAGCAGTGTCTGTAGTTCACCAGCTTTTCTAGGAAGAGCTGTTTCCAAAAGCACCCCACTGGGCTCCACGTCATGTGACTGCGTCGCCGCCAGTGGGCTCAGCAAGGCCTCCCAGCACCGACCGCCAAGGCTGCTCTTGTTCTAAGCATGCCCAGGCCGAGGGGAGAGGAAAGTCGGGTGACCTGTGGCCAGGCAGAGGAGGATGGGCAGGGGCTTCTGTGACTGACTGCTTAGCTCTCGGAACCTCGAATTCCTTCAGACTCAGTGGCAGACAAAAACCACCTGCTTTTTATAAAGATGTAGAACCGGGACTCCCGTCCATCGCCAGTGGGATGTAGAATGCTTACAACAACTTTGGAAACAGCTTGGCAGTTTCTGCAAAGGTTAAACACATACCTACCATAAGGTCCAGCCATTCTGCTCCTAGAGATTCACCCAGAGAAAAGAAAGCTACTTCCATGCAAGGACTTGTACGTGAATGTTCATAGCAGCTTTGGTTATAACAGCCCAAACCTGGAAACTTCCCAAATGTCCATCGACAGGTGAGTAAAGAAATGGTGGGAAATCCAGACAATGGAATAGTACCCAGCCCAAAAGAGGAATGAACCATTCACACGTTCAGTGATGTGGGTGCACCTCAAATACTTATGCTGAGTGAAAGAAGCCAGATTAAAAAAAGAGCACATACTCTGTAATCTCACTGAGACAAAATTCCAGGAACTGCAGACTAGTCTATATGACAGAGAGCGTGTCTGGTGGCCTGGGGATGGAGTGGACAGCAGGAAGGGACTCCCACGGGGCCAGAGGAGGCTTCTGGGGTGATGCATGTGCTTGTACCTTTATTGTGATGATGGTTTCACAGATGTGTGCACCTGACAAAACTTATCAGTTCTATCCTTTCAATATGTGCAGCTTACCAAGGTCAATAAACCTCTGCCCCTTCTCTCTCCCACACATACACTGTGTCAGGCCCACGCTGTGCTCCCCGTCTCTCTGTACAAACACTCAGTAGGGTGTTTTGTAAGGATTGATTGGTTTGTGTGGACTGAAGGCCAGAGCTCCGTCTTTCATATTTGTGTCCTTGGCACCTACTGTGGTACCAGGCACACAGTAAATGAGTGTTGAATGAATAAATAAAGAATTTAAAATACTCAGTCTGCCTCTTCTAAAACACTAGATACCAAAGTAGGGACAAGATATATGCTTAACATTCAATAAAGAACGGATGAATGGATAGATGGATGGATGAATAGAGGGAGGGATGCGTGGGTGGATGAATGGAGGGAGGGATGGATGGATGGGTGGAGATCCATGGGCCTGACCACACCAGAGCCTGTAGCATCTGAAGCTATATTTCTCGATGACCCAGAGTTAGCTTCAGAAATCTCCCTTTGAGCTCGTCCTGGTAGCCACGGTGCCCAAGGCCAGCAGTCCAGACGCCCTGCTTCCTCCACCTCAGGTGCCACCAGGTCCACTCCACCCCAGGATCCTGGTTGAATCCCCTTTGTAACATCAGGACTTTTTCCGGGCCTTTCCAAATCAATACTTCACCTAGAGAATATTCTACTTTGTCAGGGTGCTGAGTGGGAAAAAAATGGAATAAATTATTCCAGTCTGATGCCTTCTTTTCTTTCTAATAAACCCCAATTTCCCAAATTATAATTAAAAAGAAAATATTGGAGCACAAACAGCATTATAACATTGAATTGCTGTATTTGGTGGAGTTTCCTCTCTAAATCCACATCAATAGGCAATTTAACAATAGGAGAAATCTCAATGGGAGTTCAACAGATGAAATTAACACAGCACACAGCTCTGGACTAAAATATTTCTTTGCCCATGTAATTGCTTGCAGCCATCCTTGTGTAAAAGCCCCCATCAGATTACAGGATTTGTTGTATGTAAATTGAAGACTAAATGGTTGGTAGCACCTTTCAGCTCTGCAATGCTGGAAATGAGTTTTTTAATAGGAAATTAGATTAGTAATATTTTAGTCAACAAAAATGTGGAAAAATTCTGCATAAAGATGAGAAAATCATTCATGCAAAGAGACTTTTAGAATCAAGACTGAACAATTGTTGAAATTTGTGATGGTTATTCACGAAAGAATTTCTCTACATTTCTCCTGGGCCAGAGTCCAGGGCAGAAAAAATGATTTTCTTCATACCTTTATCACAAGATTCCGCCACAATTATTGTTCTAGATAATGATAGCATAGTCCCTTCCTGCAGAGCTCCCTACAGTTTGTGGTGATCTGGAAGTTTAAATCAGCTGCAGGGCAGGTATATATCGTAATGCATGGGCAAGGACACAGCCTAAGAACACTTGCATGTGGCCCCTGGAAGGCCGGGGTGGGGGACACGGTTGGGGGGGCGGGAGGAGGCGAGATCTTGGTGTCTGACCTCCTTGCTCCAGCAACCGACCTGCCTGGGTTCTAGCAACCAGGGCTAGGCAGGCCTTACCTGTTGTTCCTGGCCAGAATAAAGGCAATTTGATCCCCGGGTCTCTCTCATCCCAGGAAAAGTGGGCTTGGGCATCCAATTACAAGCAGGCAGTGCCAGCGGAGAGGACAGCCAGGGCAGAGAGAATGGTTCTCTAGGGCTGGTCACAGAGGCCCCAGGTGCTGTGCTGAGGAGGAGGACCAGAGGTTTCCTTTTCGGAGACAATGCTTGGAAGGAGCCCTTGAGCAGGGGCAAAGCTAGGTTTTGTGGAATATGAAACTCATACAATGAGGGGAGCTCTCTTTATGAAAAGAATAGAAAATTATGAATATCCCACTGGGCACAAGGTCTCCGAAGGGGCCTCACAACGGAGGGGCCCTGCAACTTAAGCTGAGAGAGCTGCCCTGTGAATCTGCCACTGCCCACAAGACACACAAGAGGGGGAACTGTTCATGAGCCTGCGACCCAGGGCTGGGGAGAAAATGCCACCAAGAGACGGGTTGTTTTCTTCACCAAGGTTGAGGGACAGGGACGGAGTGGGCAGAGCCGTGGCATCTGAGGCTGGTCCCACACAAGACCTGTCAGCCCTCCTCCAGCAGAGAGTGTGCTCCAGCAGCTGGCACAGGCCTGCGGAAGCTGCGACGCCCCCTCCAAGGCGGCCATTCAGAGAGCTGCCCCGAGGCAGCAGGACAACAGAGGACCGACAATCAAGGGCAGAGGAGCCTGAGAAGGGGCCTGTGTCCTCCCCTGCTCAGGCTCCTCATGCAACTCTTTAAGCGCTGTTCTTCCCTGTGTCGGAGGCTGACAGGGCTGAGAGGGAGCGAGCAGTGCCCAGTGGGGCAGCCACAGGCTAGGTGGTTTCGGCAGCCAGAGCTGCTTCACTCAGCCGGTTTCACACTGTCCTGGTTCAGTATCCAACTTTGTCGTGGTTCAGAGCATTGAGTCTACTCAGAACCACACTGCCTGGGTCTGAGTCCTGGTTCTACCTTCTCACCAGCTGTGTAACCTTAGTTTTCATGTCTGTAAAATACTATAATAGCATCTACCTCATAGGGTTATGGTGCATTGATGTACATAAAGCACTTAGAACCATGTATAATAAATATAAGCTACTATTATTGTCTGTTCCCTTTAAATAACAATTATCCAGCCTGATGGATCTCAAACATGGTGTACTTTGTCATCAACTGGTGATACTTTTTAAGTAAACCTTTTATTGAAATACAACGTTGCATATAGAAATGCACAGAAATCGTAACTGCACAGCTTAATCCATTTTCATGAAGTAACTAGCAACCAGACCAAAATGGTGTATTGCTGCATGTGACATGCTTTCATAAGTGCAGATTCTCCATGGTCTTTCCAGAACTTCTGATAATGGAGAACAGTCTTAGAATGCCCAGCCTCACTAACAAGCACCCATCGGGGACCAGGTGTGGGGAGAAAAGCACGACAAACGTATGGATTGGCACATCATTCAGACAATATTTGCTTAACAATTTAATTCAACTGAGGGGAATAACGCTTGAGATCAATGACAGGTCAGGTTTCAGCCATAGGAGAGACCACATGGGAAAAGGGCCTTATTCAACTTAGATAATGTTGCTCCATAACAAATTCCTCCCAAATAGCATCCGCTACCTCTGAGCATCCATGCAGGGATTGGGTGAGACGTGGTGGGGTCGTCTATCTCAGGGTCTCTCACAGGTGGCACTAGTGATGCCAGCTGAGGCTGCAGCGTCCTCCCAGGGCTCGGCTGGGGAGGAGTCTGCACTCCCCCGTGGCTGCTGGCAGCACTCCTCATGGGCTGGACTGACGAGGCCTCGGCCCCTGCCGCATGGGCCTCTCTACAGGGCAGCTTGTTGTATCAGAGGGAACATGCAAGGAGAGCCCCGGAGAAAGTACCACCAAGACGGAAGTCACAGGCTATGATAACCTAATCATGGAACAGACATCCCATCACTTGCTGTAATTTATTCACTAGAAACAGGTCACTAGGTGCAGCCTGCTGACGAGAGGGGCAGGTGACACACGGGAGTGACTAGCAGGAGGTGGGGATCATGGGGAGCCATCAGGCAGCAGCTTAGAGCAGGTCTCTTTCATAAGCTGAGCACTTTTTCCCTTCTAAACTGCACCTTAGGAGAAGAGAAGAGTGGGTCCTGGATGCGTGGGGGCCACTCCAGCATGGCCTTCTCTCCCACAGCTCAGCCCTCACACTCAGCGGCGGCTGGCGTGGTGATGGACAGCGTGTGGGCTGGGCTTGGAACCCAGGCCACCAGGTGCTGCCTGTGTGTTGGGCAAGTTACTTAAGCTCTTAGGGAGCCTTCCTTTGCGATGGGAAGTCCCTGCTTCCTTGCAGGGACTGTGAGCAATAAATGAGTTGGCATCTACATAACACCTGATCAGTAACTGGCACTCTATGATTTTATTTCCCTGACCCCATGATTTAACGTATTCGTTGTCCTTCTGTTGCCTATCCTGTTCTCTTCCCTACAACTTCTCAGGGCCCCCCATCAGCTCCTGAAGCTTTCTTCTGTGGCTTCCTTCTCTGATCTCCCCTCATCTTAGAACCCACACCACTCCCCACCTACTCTACGCGTCTCCACTTTAGAGTTCAGTAACTTAGCACTTTAATGGATATGCTCTTTTATTTTTGGCTAATTGTTTTCTAATTCTTTGCTGTTGAAATGGCATCTCCTCCTAAACAGTTCATTGTTTGAAGGTAGGAGTGTGGCCAAGAGATATATATTTTTTAAATATCTGGCATAGTATTCAGCCATACTACCTTCTCAATACTTGCTGGGTTGATTTGAACTAGTTCTTATCCCTTGGTCGGAATGAAATTGATTCTAACATGTTGCCTTTCTCCACTGCTGCCAGGCACGGAGTTACGGGACTGACAAGCTGACGGGTTCTAGAATCTGGACTTGCTTTAAATTAATCAATGAGTCAAGAACACTTCAGGGAAGCCACCATGAGGAAAGTACCATGAGAGATACAAGGAAACACAAAGCATGGTCTTTGCCCCCAGGAAGCTGACAGACCAGTGAGACCAATAAGACGTGAGCATACAAAAGAATCGCCCACAATAAAAAAAAACCACACACTGAGAGGCGCTCAGTGGAGCTTGGTGTGGAGAGAAATTATGAGGCTGGAGTGGCTGGGAAGAGTTCTATAGCAAGGAGATAGAAATTGAGCTGGACTTTGAGAGGTGAGTGGATTCAGGCAGGCAGGAAAGGCTGATGGTGACGGGAGGGGCCAGGGAGTCCTTCCAGTCCAGAGTAACGCCACGGACCCAAGAATCAGATTGGAATGCAGGATGTGACCTCAAACATTTTGCCATAAACCGTGAGGATCTATGAGACTCTTGAGCTGCAGAATGACTTGATACGGTTAGCTCTGAGGAAGGCAGGTTTGGCTTCAGAGTACAGCCCGAACTGGAAACTGCAAGTGTAGCCGGGAGCGAATAGTCTAGAAAGTCAGCCCTGGTCCTGACCACCAGGGACGATGTGGGGGTCAGATTCGCTGTGCTCCTTAGGCCTCACGCATCCACCTGCACCGCTCACGCACAGCTGGATGTTACTCCTACACGCCGGCCTGTTTTCACGGAGGGGGCTCTTTCTGTTGCGAGACAAACAGAACCAAAACTACAGCAAGAAGGAGTCATTTGAGAATTCTTGCAACATCTGCGCAAGCTGGGTAATGGACAAATATTCTCTTACCTGAGACTGTGTCCTCACTGGGCTGCGGAATCAGGAAAATTAAAGAATGAACAGAGTTAATAGGTTTTTTTAGTGCATCCCCCCAGATAGTACCCAACTGTTCCCCACAGTATCGAATTAAATTACTCTAAAACACAACCAACTCCCAAGAAACCAGATAATCTTAATAATTTAAGGAACTTAAGGAGAATAATAAGCTTCAAAAACAAATTATGATTTTGAAGTTATTTAAGCAACTGCCATATAAACATGTTGGGGAATTCCCTCAGCAGCATAACAAACCTAAAAAGGAGTCAGAGTAAACATCCTGAATGCCCTCGCCTAATCCTCAGGAAGCAGCGGTGCTGTCAGTCATCCGCAGGCCTGGCAAGGTGAGCGGGCTCTTTTGGGAACAGGAGTGGTGGTCTCTGCTCATGGGGTGAGTCAAATCCATAATACCGGAAAGACTGTTGGGTCTGGGGTCCCAGCCGGGGTGCAGGAGCTCTGAGCATGAGACACACTGGAGAACAAAGCCCCCAACATTTAGTTTACATAAAAGGCTCAGCTGGGGGAGAGGGAGGGAACAGGAAAGCGGGAGCCGTGGACAGGGGCTGAAGAGCACAGTGGCTGTCTGTGTAGGATACAGTTTCCTAACATCCCTGGAACTCCCTTCTGAGCCCCATAGACAGAAGGGGGTGGCCAGGAAAAACTTAAGGAGATACTTTCACAAACGAATCAGTGAAGGATAACAGTTAACATTTGCGGGCCATTTATTATGTTCTAAGCATGGAACTAAGTAGTTGCATTATCAGTTAATCCTTTTAACACACTATGAGGTAGGTATTATTACTGTCCTCATTTCACAGATGAGGATCCTTAGGCCAGTGAGTAAGTGGTAAAGTGGGGATTCAAACCCAGGTCAGCTGACTCAAGCCCATGCCTCTTGACGCTGCACTCAACGGTGTCACAAGCAAGGCTGAGAACAATCCTACCCAGAACAGGGGAAAAGGTGAGGCAAAGAGTGAGCCCAGGGGGCATTGAGAATTCTGGAAACTGGGGCCTCAGGCGCAGGCAGGAATTCACGGAGGGCACCAGCAGCAGAAGCTGTGGTTCGCTGGGCCGCAGACAGGAGCGAGACAGGCTGGAGTGAAGACCAAGGGAGAAATCAGGGTCCCAGAGACATTGGGGCTGGGAGTCTTCAACACAGACATGGCAGTGGAAGAGGCTGTGTAGGAATGGGACAGAGGGAGACAAGAGGACAGGGCACAGGACAGATCCTGGAGGAATGCCACACTCCTGAGATGAACAAAGTGATATCAAAACCAAAACTGAGAAGGAGGGGTCCGTATTCCATCAATCCAATTTTATTAGAGAGTGTCAAATTTCTTTTGGTATAACTTCCATATGAAGTCATTCACGAGGCTAGGAGTACTTGCCTTTTAAGTATTTCTACTTCAGACTCACACCAACATCTCTTTTCTTATAACTTGCTCTCTCTTGCTCCCTCTCATTGTTTATAGAAACACTACATGTTTGCTTTAAGAGCAAAAAGGAAAATTAGAAAGCTACAACAGCAAGAAGAAATTTCAATTCCTTTAAATAAAGTTTCATGCAATGCATTCACTCAACAAACATTTTTTGAGTGCCTACTATGAGAAAAAAGGAAGGAAGAGCCAGGTCAATTTCATAGTCAGTTAATTTTGCAAGGGTAACCTATCAGAAGTGATGGATGTAGTGTCCCTGGGTGCCATCTGGGGACAGCAGAAAGCCTGGAGTACATTTAGAAAGATGCAGCTGAGCTGTTTGGTTCCACCAAAGGCGAGTGGAGCTTAGGTCACCAAGGAAGGACTGGCTTGAGGGGAGGTAAATAATGCCAGAAATAAGCCTGCAACACACACTGGGATTGGACAAACCCTGAGGTTAATCAAGCGAAAAGATCAACATAGAGATTTAAGCATCAGAATCATGCCTTAGAGCTAGCCCAAGATGGAGAACACAGGGTGCACTAATGGGGTACCGAACGACTCCAACTATTTTTATGACAACAGCCCGAAGGGTCATCTGGATTTAAATGGACCTGAGTCCTGTGGCATCTGGATGAATCACTTTGTAAGGTGTTGCAGTATCTCTCTGGGAATCTCACCTGCAGATTCACCAAAATGGGATTTAACATGTCTGTCCCTAAAAATCCTAGTATTCATGGTTTTTTTCCCAGCTGATGATCTATTTTCACAGGAAAATCATAGATCTTAGCTAAGAAAAGTTCACAAAGAAAATGGGCAAGGAGAAGATTCATGACGATGGAACCAGACTAAAGAAGGATACAGCGTCTGAAAGGAAAAAAAGAACAATAACAGATCCATTAAGGTTACATTGTGGCAACAAGTGGAATGTACATTCTAGCAACAGATGCTCCTTAACGCAGAGATTTCTTTAATGTAGGTTATTAACCATGGTGACCACCTTAGGCCTTTGTTGTCCTTTGTAAGAAACTTTTAATCAGAGAGGGAGTAGCATTTCCTATCCTTCAAGGGTGATCAATACTACCACCTGTGCCAAGATGCTGTCTGCCAGAGCCAGCATTTTTGCCAGTCTCTCTAAGAACCGAAAGCAACGTTGGCACTTTTGAGCAGGACGTGAATCTTTGACGGTCTCCTAATGGCCAACATTATTAAATAGTAATAACATGGCTCTAGTCTCCTCAGCTTCTTGTCATCTCAGGAGTCAAAGGACTGCATGAGTGCCAGGCACCTGTTCCTTGTCCCATCTCTCTTCTTCTTCCAAGGATGAGCTGGAAGATGTGTATCCCAAATTCCCAGTGTGTTACATGAGTTTTCTGTGTCTCTGGCTCGCCCTCAATTTGAGCTCTAGTGAAAAATAGTCATCTTGTGGACACATTCTGGAAAAGTCATGCTTTGGGCCATAAATAATAGGAGACAGATGCTAGTGTGTCTCTCCCTTATAGAGAGCAACTATATTCCACAGAAAGCATCAGTGCTCTTCTAGAGTCCAACTCTCCGTATTGGAGCTCAATCAGCAGTCAAATGAGGGCTCTTGTTTCTGGTATTTGTAACAGCTGAGCTTTTAAACAATTCTTTTTTTGATTAAACTTTAAAAGCTTTCCATACAGTCCAGTCAGAAAAGATCAGGCCAAGAGTGGTCACTGTAAGAGAACTTTCACTGGCTCTAGCTACTCTATCGATTAAGAAAAGGAGAGAATAGGAGGTAAGGCTTTTGCCTCTGAACCAACCTGAGCTTGGAAGACTTCCTGGGCTCCTCTTTATTGCACCTAGCTTTTTTTTTAAAAAGGAAAAAAATAAAACTCTCCCAAACCTCTTACACAAGCTCAATGGCAGCTAGTTTCTCTATTACCTTCTCTAGCGTAAGTCACTGGTCAATACAAACAAATTCCACTGAGCGAGAAGATTTGGAGAGTAGTCAAAATAATTCCGATCCATTATACTTACCCATAGAACATGGAATGGTTACTAGTTAGGAAAAGGTAGTTATTCCTAGGCAGGAGCCAATCTAAACATTCAAGGGTCTTAAATTGGCCATAACTTGAGGGTCAGTGAGGCAGTGTTTCAGGTACAGAGTAGGTGAGACTATCTACTCCTCCCTGTCTATGAGTAAGAAAACTCCAATTTTTGTCAAAGGTCACCCAGTTGGAGATAATATTAGAACTCAGCTTCTTTCTCTGGGGCTTCTTGTAACATATAATGGCAGTAAGATCCTTATGAAAAGGGACTTATTACAATGTGGCACTTTTGATCATTCTACATCAATGATACTTCCCACTTTGGTTATTACTCAATATTAAGTGACATATTAAAGTGTATCAGAGAAAAAATCTTCACTTGTTAGAACTTCCATGATCTGTATGGCATGATTTATTGAGAAAAAATTAATCTCCTGTACACATTACATTTAAAGTTCGTTTATTGGATTGTTGAGGTATTGTTATATTGTAAAATCTAGGTATTTCAAGAAAAAAAAAGATAAAACTGAAGTCACATATGGTAAGACCATATCCCTGTGCTCTGCCACCGAGTCCCAACTATGTGCTAAGATGTGTGAACCGGGTGGGAAGGCATCCCAGGCGAGACGGAGTGGTTTGATCAGCATCAAATCTAGCAGGTGATAGGTGGAATGCAGGTGGTTCAGGGCATCATCAGGAATGGAGAGTTAACCCAAGACGTGGGGACCATGAAGGCAAACGTCTAGGATCTTCCACTATTGTGAGTGTCGTTGACTGAGGGTCCCGGCTGCCACTCTCTGAAATCCATCCCTGTCTCTATATCAAGGCCATTCCTTCCATGAGCTTCTCCCAGCCAGCAGTGCAGCAGGGGTACTAAGGCGGACTTGTTCCAGGGCTCCTCTGAGGGGTGGCTTGGCTCGCAGACTCCCTGTGGGCCTCATCAAACTTCCTAGACCTTCTCTGTGGTCTATGGCCTTTCTTCCTTCCCCCCCTTCTTCACAGCACTTGGAATTGCTTCATGGTCTGATGGCTCTCCCAGCACTCCTCCAAATTAATCTAGCATACGTCCAATTTCACCTAGGTGTGCGCTTCTCAGAGACCTAGACTAATACACACATTATTCCACTGAGAGAGGATCATGTTGAGCCACCCAAGATCAAGTGCACAAATATCATCACTGACACCAAGTAGTCGAGATAGGTAATTCATTAAATCTCAAGATAAACCAAGCTGCCCTCCAAGAAATTCAGTTGCATTTCTTTGGGTTTCTGCAATTACTGAGACTGCGTGGCCTCCTGTCTTTTAACTCATCTTCCTGTCCGTTCTACCTGCATCTGTTGCACAGCTAATTTTCCTGAAATGTTGCTCTTATCCCATGTCTCCCTTGCTTGCTTCTCAGGATGGCTTCCCCAGACATCCTCAAGTCAATCCACTGGGGGCATGAGGGAGTCCTGGGCTCTCCTTACAACACGAGTCAAAAGTGAGGCAGGTGTCCTGGCATGAAGACCATGCCTCCTGGGCCTTCTCCCCTTCCATGAGAGTCAAGCCGGAGTCTAGGCTTAGAGTATGAAGCAGATTCCCAGACCTCTTCACTTCCATTAGTGGAGGTTAAGAGGAAATCACAGACACCGTCCCCTCCCCACTCCCTTATACTCACGGTCTTGCCACCATTATGCTCATTTTCTCTGCTTATGGCGCTCAGCACAAGAAGCCCCAGATTCCTAGAGCACCCCTCATCCCTCACACTCTGATCCCTATAAAGCTCTGCGCCTCCCCTATTTTATTCTCCATTGCTGCCATTCCCCAGTTTCAGAAATCCTCCCCTAGGCTTCAGGAATTCCCTGTCCAGATTTACAGTGCGAAGCCTCTGCATTCTCAAACTCATCTCCGAAGCCCAGCTCTCTGAGGACATGGCTTCCCCACAGCCAGTGGACATGGGAGCTGTTTGCCTCCCACACTGCTCATGGTTCTGGGCCTGGCGCTAGGGCTGGCACCTGCCTTAATCCTCATTACAGCTCCAGACCTCCTTCTCTCATCCAAACTCTCCTCGTCTTTGTATCTCATGCCATCAGACTCTATCACCCACTACAACCGACTTATTATTGATCTCATCGCATCACTCCTCCTCATTTCTCAAGGATTTCACTTTCACAAGTGTCACTCCTGTCATCATTTGTGGTGATCTCAATATTCATGATGATAACACCCTTGCTTCTCTGTTCCTTAAATGTCTATCTTTCAATGATCTTCCATGTACCTTAACTACTCCCTCCAGGACTCATCATTACCCATAACTCCAGCCCTTCCATAATCTCAGTTTCCGCATGGCTAATACCCCTGCTTTCCAGTCTTTGCATGAATGAGGCCTCTGTAAGGCTGCTATGTCCACCCTACTTGATACTGCAACTGGCCCCTTCTGCTCGTGCCTTCCCGTGTTTACTTCTTCCCAATGATGCGTCACTCTTAAGAAATTATAACATTTACTGACTGAGCTACTTGCTTGTTGTCTGTCTCCCCTACTGCCCACCCCACTCCCACAATACACACTCAAATGTAAGCTTGATGAAGCCAGGGGTTTTCATCTGGATTGTTTACTACTGTAGCCCGAGCTCCTCAAATAGTGCCTGACCCACCCAACAACCATGTGGCCACTAAATGAGTAAATGAATGCTCAAGAGCCTACAGCTCCCCACCATGGGCCCCTGGTGTCTAAACACCTCTGCTGCTGGCTCCACCCGGCCGTGTCCAGCCCAGGCCTCACGGCAGCCTCCACACAGCCACTCACACGGATTGGGAAGCCCCACTTCTGCGCATTTCATGTTGTGATTTTCTTCATGGGACGGGCTCCTCTCTGCCCTCACCCACCCAACACCACCCTTTTGTGAAGGCACAAGCCTAAGTCCCACATCCTCCCAGTCATCCTGGGTCATCTTGACCAAGGTGACCTGCCCCTGCTCTGACCTGGGACGTTCTCTACAGCACCAGTGGTCCTGCATGCCCGGGGTCTTCTATAGACACTTGCTGAGTGAACACTGTCCTCAGAAGCGACACTGCTCTAACCCCAAGCACTGAGTGAAAGGATGGACAGCAACTAAAGAGGTTAAAAAAGGCTTGCAGATAAAGGGACTGTCTTTATCTTACTGGAGACATGGATAAAGAAGTACAGTAAATACATATTCTAGGCCAAACACTCAATAATAGCTCAATATTGGGGTACTTCTTCCCTTTCTTCATACGTATACATGTATATATACGTATGTACATATACACATATGTGTACCCAGTCAGTCATGAGGTGTGCACAATTTGATATCTCACCTTCTTTCATTGAACATTATATTATGATTAAATTTCCCTGTGGGTGAAATTCATTCATAAATATTAATTTTTTTATTTCTAAGTTTTATTTATCTTTTTATGTTTTTTAAACAACTTTTTTATTGTGGTAACATTGGTTTATAACAATATAAATTTCAGGTGTACATCCTTATATTTCAGTTTCTGTGTAGATCACGTCATGTTCACCACCCAAAGACCAATTACAATCCATTGCCACACCCGTGTACCTAATCGCCCCTTTCACCCTCTTCCCTCCCCCCTTTCCCTCTGGGAACCACCAATCCAATCTCTGTCTCTATGTGTTTGTTGTTGTTTTTATCTTCTGCTTCTGAGTGAGATCATATGGTATATGACTTTCGCTGTCCGACTTATTTCACTTAGCACAATACCCTCAAGGTCCATCCATGGTGTCACAAAGAGCCAGATTTCATCATTTTTTATGGCTGAATAGTATCCATTGTGTATATATACTGCATCTTTTTTATCCATTCATCCCCTCAATGGGCACCTAAGTTGCTTCCAAGTGTTGGCTACTGTGAATAATGCTGCAATGAACGTATGGGTGCAGAGATCTTTATTCATTTATGTTTTTATGTTCTTTGGATAAATACCCAACAGTGGAATAGCTGGATCATATAGAAGTTCTATTCTTAATTTTGGGGGGAATCTCCATACTGTTTTCCATAATGGCTACACCAGTTTACACTCCCACCAGCAGTATCTGAGTGTTCCCTTTTCTCCACATCCTCTCCAACACATTATTTCCTTTCTTGTTAATTATAGCCACTCTGACAGGCGTGAGGTGATATCTCATTGTAGTTTTGATTTGCATTTCCCTGATAATTAGTGATGTTGAACATCTTGTCATGTGCCTGTTGGCCACCTGTATATCTTCTTCGGAGAAATGTCTGTTCTTTGGCACATTTTTTAATTGGGTTGTTGGTTTTGTTGTTGTTGAGATGTATGAGTTCTTTATATTTTGGATAGTAACCCCTTATCAGATCTATGTTTTGCAAATATCTTCTCCCAATTGTTAGGTCGTCTTTTCACTTTTTTGATGGTTTCCTTTGCTGTGCAGAAGCTTTTTAGTTTGATGTAGTCCCATTTGCTTATTTTTTCTTTTGTTTCCTTTGCCCAGTCAGACATGGCACTTGAAAATATGCTGCTAAGACCAATGTCAAAGAGCATACTGCCTATATGTTCTTCTAGAAGTTTCATGGTTTCAGGTCTTACATTCAAGTCTTTAAACCATTTTGAGTTAATTTTTGTGGTGTAAAATAATGTTCTACTTTTTTTCTTTTGCATGTGGCTGTCCAGTTCTCCCAAAACCATTTATTGAAGAGACTCTCCTTTCTCCATTGTATGTTCTTGGCTCCCTTGTTGAATATTACCTGTCCGTAAACGTGTGGGTTTATTTCTGGGCTCTCAATTCTCTTCCATTGATCTGTGTGTCTGTTTTTGTGACAGTACCATGGTGTTTTGGTTACTATAGCTTTGTAGTATATTTTGAAATCAGGGACTGTGATAGCTCCAGCTTTCTTCTTTTTCCTGAGGATTCCTTTGTCTATTCGGGGTTCCATATAAATTTGTTCTATTTCTGGGAAAAATGTCGTTGGAACTTTGATAGGGATTGCATTGAATCTGCAGATTGCTTTAGGAAGTATGGACATTTTAACTATGTTTATTCTTCCAACCCAAGAGCAAAGAATATCATTCCATTTCTTTGTGTCTTCTTCAATTTCTTTCGACAACGTTTTATCGTTTTCAGTATATAGGACTTTCACCTCTTTGGTTAAGTTTATTCCTCGGTATGTTATTCTTTTTGTTGTGATTGTAAATGGGATTGTAATCTTAACTTATCCTTCTGCTACTCGTTTATTAGTGTATAGAATCACAACTGATTTTTTCTTTTGAGGAAGATTAGCCCTGAGCTAACATCTGCTGACAATCCTCCTTCATTTGCTGAGGAAGACTGCCTTGAGCTAACATCCGTGGCGATCTTCCTCTACTTTATATGTGGGATGCCTACCACAGCATGGCTTGACAAGTGGTGCATAGGTCCACACCTGGGATCTGAACCAGTGAACCCTGGGCTGCTGAGGTGGAACATGAGAACATAAGCGCTGAGCCATCAGGCCAGCCCACAACTGATTTCTGTTTGTTGATTTTGTATCCTGCAACTTTGTTGTATTCATTTATTATTTCTAAAAGTTTTTGGTAGATTCTTTAGGGTTTTCTATATATAAAAACACGCCATCTGCAAATAGTGACAGTTTCACTTCTTCCTTTCCAATTTGGATCCCGTTTATTTCTTTTTCTTGCCTGATTGCTCTGGCTAGGACTTCCAATACTATGTTAAATAAGAGTGGTGAAAGTTGGCATCCTTGTCTGGTTCCTGTTCTTAGAGGAATAACTTTCAGTTTTCCTCCATTGAGAGTGATTATTAGGTGTTGCTTTGTCATATATGGCCTTTATTATGTTGAGGTACTTTCCTTCTATACCCATTTTTTGCAGAGGTTTTTTTTTTTTTTTATCATAAATGGATGCTGTATCTTGTTAATTGCTTTCTCTACATCTATTGAGATGATCATGTGATTTTTATTCTTCATTTTGTTAATGTAGTGTATCACATTGATTGATTCACAGATGTTGAACCATCCTTTCATCCTTGAAATAAATTCCACTTGATAATCATGTATGATCTTTTTAATGTATGGTTGTATTCAGTTTGCTAGTACTTTGTTGAAGATTTTTACATCAACATTCACTATACTGGCCTATAATTTTCTTTTTTTGTGATGTCCTTTTCTGGTTTTGGTATCAGGGTAATGTTGGCTCCATGGAATGAGTTAGGAAGCTTCCCCTCCTCTTCAATTTTTTGGGAGAGTTTGAGAAAGATAGGTATTAAGTCTTCTTTGAATATTTGGTAGAATTCACCAGAGAAACCATCTGGTCCTGGACTCATATTTTTTGGGAGGTTTTTGATTACTGTTTCGATATCTTTACTGGTCACTGGTCTTTCAAATTCTCTATTTCTTCTTGCTTCAGTTTTGGAAACTTTTATGAGTCTAAGAATCTATCCATTTCTTCTAGATTATCCAATTTGTTGACGTATAGCTTTTTGTAGTATTCTCTTATAATATTTTGTATTTCTGAGATGTCTGTTGTAATTTCTCCTCTTTCATTTCTGATTTTATTTATTTGAGATTTCTCTCTTTTTTCTTGGTGAGTCTAGCTAAAGGTTTGTCAATTTTGTTTAATGTTTGAAAGAACCAGCTCTTGGTTTCACTAATTTTTCCTATTTTTTTTGTCTCTATTTCATTTATTTCTGCTCTGATTTTTATTATTTCCTTCCTTCTCCTGATTTGAGGCTTCGTTTGTTCTTCTTTTTCCAGTTCCTTCGGTGCACTATTAGATTGCTTATTTGATATTTTTCTTGTTTGTTGAGGTAAGCCTGTATTGCTATAAACTTCCCTCTTAGAATTGCTTTTGCTGTCTCCCATAAATGTCGGAATGTCATATTTTCATTTTCATTTGTCTCCAGATATTTTTTGATTTCTCCTTTGATTTCTTCATTGACTCAATCATTATCCAGTAGCATTTTGTTTAATCTCCACATATTTGTGGCTTTTCAGGTTTTCTTCCCGTAGTTGATTTCTAGTTTCATACTGTTGTGGTTGGAAAAGATGCTTGGTATTACTTCAATCTTCTTAAACTTATTGAGAAGTTTTGTGGCCTCATATGTGGTCTATTCTGGAGAATGTTCTATATGCATTTGAAAAGAATGTGTATTCTGTGGTTTTTGGATAGAATGTTCTGTATATATCTACTAAGCCCAACTGGTCTAATGTGTCATTTAAGGCCAATGTTTCCTTATTGATCTTCTGTTTGGATGATCTATACATTGGTGTAAGTGGAGAGTTAAAGTCCCCCACTATTATTGTGTTACTATTTCTCCTTTTATGTTTGTTAATAATTGCTTTATATATTTAGGTGTTCCTATGTTGGGTGCATAGATATTTACAAGTTTATAGCCTCTTGTTGGATTGTTCCCTTTATCATTATGTAGTGCCCTTCTTTCTCTCTTGTTACAGTTTTTGTTTTAAAGTCTATTTTATCTGATATAAGTATTGTTACCCAAGCTTTCTTTTCATTGCCATTTTCATGGAGTATCTTTTTCTATCCCTTCACTTTCAGTTTGTGAGTGTCTTTAGGTCTGAAGTGTGTCTCTTGTATGCAGCATATATATATGGGTCTTTTTTTTTTTATCCAATCAGCCACCCTATGCCTTTTGATTGGAGCATTTAGTCCATTGACATTTAAAGTGGCAATTGATAAGAATGTCCTTATCGCCATTTTGTTACTTTTTTCTGGGTGTTTTAGTAGTTCTTCCTCTCTTGCTCTCTTCCATTGTGGTTTGATGGCTTTATTTAGTATTATGTTTGGGTACTTCCTCTTAATTTTTTGTGTATCTATGATAGGTTTCTGTTTTATGATGACTATGAGATTCAAAAATAATAACCTAGGTATATAGCAATCTATATGAAGTTGATTGTCTCTTTAGTTTGACCTCTTGCTAAAACTTCTACTCTTTTACTCCCCTCCTCCAGCATTTTATGCTTTTTATATCATATCTAACCTCTTTTTTGTGCACATGTATCTGTTACCTTCTTATGATGGAAACAGATAATTTTAGTACTTTTGTCATTTGACCTTTATCTTAGCTTCATAGGTGGCTGATCTGCTACCTTTACTGTGTATTTGCGTTTACCAGTGCTTTTTTCTTCCTGATAATTTTCTGATTCCTATTTGTGGTCTTCTCCTTTCCACTTAAATAAGTCACATTAGCATTTCTTGTAAGCCTGGTTTCTTGGTGATGAACTCCTTTAGTTTTTGCTTATCTGGGAAACACTTTAGCTCTCCTTCCATTCTGAATGATAACTTTGCTGGGTAGAGTATTCTTGGCTGTAGGATTTTTCCTTTCAGCACTTTAAATATATTGTGCCACTCCCTTCTAGTCTGTAAGGTTTCTGCTGAGAAGTCAGCTGATAGCCCTGTGGAGTTTCCTTTGTATGTAAGGTGTTGCCTTTCTCTTGTAGCTTTTAGGATTCTCTCTTTATCTTTAATTTTGGACATTTTAATTATAATGTGCCTTGGTGTGGGCCTCTTTGGGTTCATCTTGTTTTGTGCTCTCTGCTTCCTGTGTTTGGATGTCTGTTTCCTTCCATAAGTTAGGGAAGTTTTCAGCTATTATTTCTTCAAATAGATTCTCTACACTTTTGTCTCTCTCTTCTGGGACACCTATAATACAGATGTTAGTGTGCTTGATGTTGTCCCAGAGGTCCCTTAGACTGTCTTGTTCTTTCTAATTCTTTTTTCTTTTATCTGTTCAGCTTGGGTGGTTTCTTCTACTCTTTTGTCCAGCTTGCTGATCCATTCTTCTGTATCTTCTACTCTCCTATTGAGTCCCTCTAGTGAATTTTTCATTTCCAGTATTGTATTCTTCGTTTCTCATTGGTTCTTTTTTATATTTTCCAATTCTTTGTTGAAATTCTGAGTTCATTCATTCTTCTCCCAAGATCAGTGAGTATCCTTATGACTCTTTGTTTGGACTCTTTGTCAAGTAGATTGTTTATTTCCATGTTTTGTTTAGTTCTTTTTCTGGGGTTTTGTCCTGTTCTCTTACTTGGAACATATTTCTTTGTCTCCTCATTTTGCCTCTATGTGTTTATATATATGTATTAGGTAGGTCAGTTATGTCTCCTGATCGTACATAAGGTGGCCTTATGTAAGAGATCCCTTGTGAAGCCTAGCAGTGTGTTTCCCTCTTGTCACCAGTTCCAATTGTTCCAGGAGTGACCCCTGTGTGGGCTGCATGTGTCCTTCTGTTGTGGCAGGGCTGCTCTTGCAGCAGGTGCCTGGGGAGGCTAGGCTGTCCCCCTGGTCAGCTTGTTGTAATGCTCACCTGTATGTGGCTACTATGGACCCTTCAGTCACTATGTCCAGCATAGGGAGCCCCAGCACAGTTGGTTGCAAAGTCTAATAGCACATTCCTGTTGCTGTTTTTCTGTTAGTGAGTAGGCCTGCAGCGTGGCTGGTTACTAGGCTCAAGGGCATACAATTGCTGTAGGCTTCTGGCCTGCAAGGCTGTTGTCAGCTGTTTCAGGATTGCAGCTGAGTGGGGCCGGCACCAGGCACGGGAGCATCCAATTGTTTCAGGCTTTGGAAAGTGAGGCTGATCCCCTATGTGGCTGTTTGAGAAACACAAGTCTACTGCAGCTGACAAGCCCCACCACCCATAGAGCCACCCACACTGTCAACACAGTCTTGCCCCGTGTGTGCCCTGACCCACTGAAGTGGACCCAGTTACCCCACTGCAGAGGCCCCACACATTCCACTAATGCAGGCGCTCCCCTCATGCATGCCCTGCCCTACAGAGGCAGACTATTTGCCTGGCTACAGAAATTACAAGCACCCCGCCTATGCAAGCCCACAAGTTACCCGAGGTCTTCCTGTTGAGTGTGGCCCATCCCTAGGGTTGGCTTCCTGCCCTGGCTGAGCTGGATTAAATTTGCACTCTAGTGGGTGTGGCAGACCCCTAGGCTAACCAGCCAGGTGAAGAACTCCAATGGCGTCAGCCAGCATCTGTGTCAGCACACCTGTACTAGGTCACAATAATGGCTGCTGCCAGTGTCTCAGTCCCTGGTGGGGGGGGGGCGGGTCTCACCTCTCAGCAATATGCACCCAGAGCCTATCAGGTGAGTCTCTTTTCACCAAAGGATTGTGCACCTTTCTTTCTGGTGATTTTAGTTTGCTTTCTGAAACAGGTGAATTTGTGTGTGGGCCCTGTAAGAGCAGCGTTTTTTCCCCCTTATGGCTAATAACTTTCCAGGGGGTGTTCCCATTGTAGTTAATACCCAGCAAAGCCTAGTATTATGACCCTTATTTCTGTGGTACTGAGTCCAAAAGCTGCTTCTTGTTGCAATGGTCCCCCACTCAGATCCCCCACTTCTCCAGGGAAGGCTTTGTACCTTAAGATTGCTCCTGGCTGGCCATGAGGTGCCACAGCTGGAAGGTGTCTTTTTCTCTCCAGAAAGTAATTTATGCCTTTTCCACCTCAGTGAGCACTGTCCCTTGTTGTGGGGGTTCTTTTTATCCAGTTTTCAGTTTTCTCTCAAGGGTAATTGTGCCAAGAACAGTTATAAACTTGTTGTGTCTGTGGGACTCCTCCCAGACAGGTTCAGAGTCCACCTATGCTGCCATCTTGACACTGTCCATAAACACTAACTTTAGTGACTGATAACATACAACTACATCTTATACCATAATTTACTTAGCCATTCTCTTATTTTTCATGTTTAGGTCTAATTTTTTTATAAACAAAATTTTTTTAAACTGCTTTGGGCATAAATCTCTGTCCACCTTTTGGGTTGTTTCATTCTAGAGTCTAGAAAACAAAGCCTCAATGTCATAGGGCATGAAGTTTCCAGGTTCTTGACATATTGTCAAATTCTCGTTAGGTTTTCAGAATCCATCAAGTCTCAGCTTACACGTCACCCCTCACAACCTTTCACTACGCCTCATTTTAATTATGTCCCCTCCTCTTCTGATTCTCTCACAGCAACTTTATTTTGAGAGCCCTTGTCATCATCTAACAGACTACATCTATTACTGTGTTTATTTAATTCATGTTTGCTTCTGCCTTTGGACTCTAATTTTTGTGAGAACATCAATATCTCTTTAGTTCACCATTAAATGTACAGTGACAGCACATTGGCTGGTATACATTAGCCCATGGATGAATGAATGAATGAATGAATATGTCTATTGTGAAGACACAGACACACATGGCACAAAGTGGGTTTGGGAATTTTGGCTGCTGGGATGCAGGAAGTTATAGCAGCCCATCCCTAGTCAAAGAGGACCCATGATACTCCTTGGAAGACTCGTCCCCAGCATCTGAGAAGTAGGAAATGGTTAGAACCTCCCCCTCAGAGACTACAGAACTTATCTTGCTCTGCATCCCTTTTACTTCAGACCTCAGAAGAAGCCCAAGGTCTCCAGGTCACCCTTGCTATGTGTCCTGACATCCCTGAGGGGCTCTGTCCACCTGCACTGCTTCTTGCTCTAATTGATACCCGCAGCCTTCATGGAGGGCTGTTTTTCACTCACATAGTGAATATTCTGGGCCTGGAAATGGGAGAGGTGTCTCCCCCACTCCTTACTGACACTTCCTGGTCATTATTCCTTCCTTCTCCCTACTCCGCTGCAACTCGTTTGAAGCTGTTAATTAGTTATAATATGTGTTATTTCACTCTTTGGTACAGACTTCTATAGATCTTTATTCTGTGAAGATTTTAGCACATGAATTACTATCTTACAACCATATTTGTTGTTGTTGTTAATTTCAATACCCATGGGAAGAAGATCCTTCTAACATACTGGTCTCTCTGTTCCTTGCCTGCCTCACCTCCACCGATCTTGTCTTCCGTCTCATGTCAAACACCCTCTCCATGGTCACACCTATCAACATGCCCTCTACGTAAAGCATCCACTCAGTGACACCTCCAATCCCCAACTCCAACCATTCTTTGACCCCATTCCATTGGCCATCATTGTTTTGTGTTCTTCCCTGCCTCTTGCCCTTACTTTTCTCCTTATCCAGCTTTGATCATTATCATAATAATCTCTTGCTTGAAATAGTAGCCCCTGCTCTTTTTCATTTTCTATCCCCTGATCCTGCTGTACTTTCTTCATGCCAGGTTCACCCTCTGACTTATATAGGAAGTCCCCATTAGAACAAGACTGCATTAGTCACGGGTGTGTTCTCAGCATCTAGTACCGCACTTGGCATAGAGTAGGAGCCACAAATGAATAAATGGATGAAGGAATATGATAATGATTTTTCTTAAACTGACTCCACATTCTACATTGTACATTTCAGGCCATATAAAGTGGTGTCTTCTTTAAAAAATCAATATTGGCCTCTTCATGGCCTTACAATTACCTTGAACAAATCACACAAACAGGATATCCGTGATTTTCAATTAATCCAAAGGGAACACCTAAAAGGACTTAAGACAGGCAGCAGAAGATACTAGCATAGTAGATGAAGTAACCAATCAGAGATTAGAAGTCCCTGATGAGCCATCCCCTAATGAATGGAGAGAACATTTCCTGGCTTATGGGAAAGAGAGCTGGAGCCAAGGGAAGTGCTTCATTCAGCTGGATCAGTTACTGGAAACTCGTTTCCTTAGGCCAGCCAGTTCTTCCAGACGCTGAGTCTGTGGCTGTCTAGTCTCCTCTCTAGGGGTGCGGAATCAGAGGAGAGAGGCCCGGAGCATCAGCTACCGGCTCCTGCCTCACAATCCTGCAGTCCATTTAAAGGAACAAGGAGTCGTTGCGCCCCTGCAAGCGGAGGATGGACACAATCTGCATGGAGAAGCAGCGAGCAAACCAGAGAGCTTCTCAGGAGAGGCTGGTCCTAGTGAGCTGCCCAAACTGCTCCCTGCTCTGAAGCATGCTCAGTAACTGCCAAAGTTTCTCTCTGAGATAATGTACCTGCATTTGATTAGGATCTTGAGTGTAACAACCCACTCCTTTCATTGGGAATGTCTCAGAGCTAAAAGTTTCTTTCTATGCATAATTAATATTCTATCTCCTTGAAGATAAATTTTATCTCTCCAACTCTGTAAATGGATCATTTCCCCTTGGTTATTACTACGTCGTCTCCTTACCAAAAATAAAATAACAGGAAAAGAAAAATGATACGTAAAAAAAAATCCTCACTGAAAATGATTTACATTTTTATTCCCAATGTGAAAAGCTTAACGTTTTTAATGCATGTCCAGCTTGAAACCCGCTGCAAATGTCTTACAACGTTTTGTAACAGGATTTTCCCGTCCGTGCTGAAAACAGCTGATGATTTAATGCAAATTGTCATTGTTTCACCCTCTCCCAGTGATCTTTCCTATTTTGTGTTAGCATTTAGGGGCTCTTTTGCATCTGTTTTAGAAATCCGACTGCTAGGATTGGCTTTTTGTTGCGGCCACTCTGTTCTATAGCACCCGACTTTCCTCATGTTGCAGCTCTTACTCATTTTATTATTTTTTAATTTCACTGTCTTCAGTCTCATATAACTGTCTTTTCTCAACATTAAAACCTGGCTTAGAAGTGAACGTCTTCTGGTCTAAGAGGTTTAAATAGTGAAGCAAAAGATGCAAAGTATGGAGTAGTGGTTACCAACAAGGGACCCGGGGAGGTCTGCAAAGCCACATGGAAACCTGGTTTTGTCTATTTCAATATGCATTTAAATTTAGAACACACTGGGCCTAAAGTGCAACTAAACTATTATATTCATATAATGTATATACAATATGTAATATACATATGTAATTTTCAAGTGTAGGTAAATATTATTGTGATTAATAAAATTTATTTTCAAGGCATTACTAATTTCATAACTATACATTGTATTGTGTTTCTTTTCCCAATAAATTACCATCAAGTAAGGAATCAAGGAAGGAATCAAGTAAGGAATTTTAAATTGTTAAAAACTAAAAAATTTTCTTTTGATAAAACCTTGATACCACAGAGGTAGGTGCAGTTAGGACAATGGGTTTTGTGTTCTGACTGAGCAGCTCACTAAGTGGCCAAGTCACGAAGTCTGGGGGGTCTCGGTTTCCTCACGTGTAAAATTGGAC
The DNA here is from genome assembly GCF_041296265.1 of Equus caballus. Lineage (NCBI taxonomy): Eukaryota > Metazoa > Chordata > Mammalia > Perissodactyla > Equidae > Equus > Equus caballus. Next base: position 15,458,051 of record NC_091712.1, on the reverse strand, counting down.
TATCATTTCTCTAACCTGCTTCACTGGGTTTGGAGACTCAAAAAGAAAAGATGAGAATGTGTGCAAATTGTAAAGGGCTACGTGAATAAATCAAGAAAAATGGGAGCCTGGGCAGCCTGCACTCTCCGGTTGCAGGTTCGGATTTTGTGGAAATGCTTGGGTGGCTTGGACCAGAGGAGGAGCTCCTTGGGCTCAGATGAGAGTCAAGCCCAGCAGTTCAAATTAAAGAAAGTTTGGAAATGGAGTTACAAGTCAGGGCATGTGCAGGACAAATTGACTTTGAGGTTTCACAAGACAAGTTCAAAGGCTTGCATTATTCCGGAATACTCCACCCCGCATTCATTGGCAAGCCCTAATCTGACCCATCTCGGGGTTGTCAGGCTAAAGTTTTCAACCATTTCATCCCAACATAAACAGCTGTGATCAGTATGTTGCCACCGACAACCAGAGCTGAATAAAAGAATCCCAGCTATGAACTGAACCCTGAAACCAGATCATTAGCCAAGGTCATGATGGGGCTAGAAATTTGTGTTGTTTTCCTTCCTGTCACTTGCCAGCAGTATATGGTACTCTTCCCCTGTCGTTTGCAGTCGGCTGGGCCCTGAGCCATGTGAGACTGTTTTTAATGGCAAAATCTTCAAAGCTGTACTTAAAATATTTGCATCATAAAATCCCACATGGAAGCCAAACTTCAGCTTCAGAAGGAGCCTTCTAGCAAGCAGCAAACTTGCCTTCAGAGACAGGGGAAGTCTCCGCCACCAGCACCAGCTTCCAGCAGTGGATCCACGAGGCTGGTGACACCCTAGGAGGAGAATCAGATCATGGTGAGACATCGCAGTGTCTGGGAACAAACTCCAAATGACTTTTCTAAGCCAACAACAGCGTGAGGTGACTCAGCAGTTAGCTGAGCAATTCAGAAAAGTGTGTTTTTCACACATGTAATTGATCCTGTGAGTGAATAAGTGCTAAGGATGGGAGATGAGTGGTTGCTCAGTCTCCCCGTGGGAGGCCTCTTGATTCTTGCATTTTTCTCCTGTATCCAGTATGAAATAGACCCATCTGGGGAATGACAGGGTCATGCACATATCACTTGTTTTAATAAATTAAAAATGAGTAAATAAAAACTGATCATTTAAATCTGAACTCAGAAAGGAAAGAAAAACCTGTGAGGAAAGGGGATTATCCTTTTTAGCAAAGGATGCTTGATCTTATAGGACCCACAATGAAATCCTTTGACAATGACCTTCCCTCCCATAGGGCTTAATCTAAAGAAACTAAGTTTATGGACATAAGGACACCTATAGATTTTTACTTTGCTGAAGGGGATCTGAGAGCTGAGGGAAAAGGAAGAGGGGAGATGAACGCTGGCTGGAAGACGATGAATTTTGGAGAGAAGAACCATCTAATGGGAAAATAAGCTCCTTCTGTGTGGGGTGCAAGGACAATCTCCCCTTGTTCCCATGAGATCTAAAGTAAAATATCAGTTACTTGTTTCAAAAAAAAAAAAAGCTTATGCTCAAAATTACAACCCTCATCCTCCACACATTAAAAAAAAGTCAATTTAATTCCACCTGGTTTGTGATCTAATCATCGCTCAGAGCAGAAGGTGGTTTTCCATTACAGCATCTCCATCACTCTCACTTTCTGACCTGAGAATGTTCTTATTAGCTGCCTTATTAAGATGATATCCTGTCTCTGAAGTAAGAAAGGAAGATTATCTCCTTACCTGACATGTCATCGTCAGAGGAATCTTTGTTAAGGAAAAAAAAAAAAAAAGCCTGTTAAATAGACATTTAAATTTACGGCACACTATGCTACCAAGGAGGACGTCCATAATGAAATATACTGAGAGGGAGCTAGTCGAACCTTAGTGACTTGCTCTTCTGTGATGAGCAAACAAAGCCAGAAACAAATTACTATCTGCGTCATCTTTGACCAGGGGCAAAAACTATGTTTTAAGGACTCATAGGATGAAATAAGGAACGCGTTAAAATAATCAAATATAGATTTACATACGCATTTTGCATGTCCTATATATACCTGTTATATGTAATATGCAAACGTGTACTTTCCAATGAAAACTTTTGGAGGAAGGGGAGCAGTCGGAAGGTGGCTGCCATTTTTGGGTAAACCGCAAGCAATGATGTGGACAGAGAAGGCTTGTGACTCCTCGTCTCTTCTTACCTCTGTCCTCGTTTTCAGACTCATTTTGGCAGACGATGAAAAGCACACTGCTGACAAAGTAGTCAGCTCTGTCGGCTTACCTTCTGCCCTTTTTCAAAAAGGGTTTGCAATAAAACCAACTGCCCCCACTCCAAGAAACAGCAGATTCATTTGGTCTACTGCCTCTGATTTGATAGACAGTATTTGACTTTCTTGGGAGAAAACCTGAGAAGCCCATGTCCCACTCTCCATCCTGCTGGTGGGACAGTCCTGTCAATCATGGGATGATTTGACCTCTGGGCTGTCTTTGGTCTCACCAACCACAGGGAGAGGCGAGGGGTGGTGGAGCTCACATTACAGATCAAATAGATACATTATATAATAGTACTTTCATAATTTATATTTACATATAAATATTTATAATATAAAACTATGTATAGTCTTAATGGACTAAGAGTGGTGATAATGTTAACAGCGGGACTGTCTTTTCTGAGGGACAGTTGAGTCATTCCACCTCCATCGTCATTTGAGTGTGGGCCTTGGGGTTGGTGCCTGCCTCCTTCTGTGACTGGGGACTTCTCCTTTAGGGGGCAGGGCAGAGCACAGTGCTGGCGCTGACCATGCCCAGCCTGGCTCTTCCTGCGGACAGGCTCTTCCAGTGATCTCGTGAGTCCTTGAGAAGTGTTCTGGAGCCAGAGGTCAGTTCATTTAGACAAGATTGCTACATACAGCATATTCTTTCTTGTATATTGGCCCATACCTATTCCTACTTCTCTTCTCAGTGCAGCTCAAGTTGTCAGTTTTAATCTATAAGTCCCTTTGTGATCTGGGTCCCCATAACATCCAATATCACCTCTCCTGCTCTACTTCTCACTGTCAGTTGAGATAAATAACCTGCGAGTTTTGGCATTTGCAACAGGGCTTCCAGTCAGTGACAAAATTAACAAATCTGTCCATCTTCCCTTTTCTACTTTCCCACAGCTGCATGCATATAAGAACCAAAGATATGTTAGTTCCTTGGCTTGTATACAACTCTCGTTACTAATCCTGAGGTGATAGAATTTGGATTGAATGACAGGATGAGGGCCGCTATGACAACCAAGTGATGCTAGGGCGCTCCAGACGGAGGGCATTTTCAACAGGTCTTTGCAAAGCTTGCCCTTTGCGTGGGGACCACATCTAGATCTGCGCACAAAACTTACCTAGGGATTTATTGCCCTTTATGCCTTCAAGGCACTGCACAAATATTAATGAGTGTCCATCTAAGAGAAATAGCAAAGCCTTATTTTGTAATTTGGGAAATAAGAACTGGGTTAGTAAAGGAAGTGGACTAAAATTTGGACCTTTCTCTGGACTCACAAGACGCAAGCCTAGGACTCAATCAAAAGATCTGGCTTGCAGAAATGATCGAAAGGGAGCAAAGGGCAGTGATGGAAATGTTATGTAGCTTTTTCTAAAAAAAAATTCTTCTTTTATTTAGTTCCAGCATATTGGCTCCTTCAATTCAGAATTCCCCAGGCTTCTTTCGGTGGCCTGGACGTTCCAGTGGACTCATTAAGAAGGTCTTTCTCTCTTTCCTGTATCCTCTCTCATCAGGTGTTCAAATAAGCAATCAATCACCCATTTCCGCGTTTGTACAAAGATATGAGGAAGCTTTTGACTTTCTCTAAATATGAAAAAAAATCACATCTGCTAATACGCTTTTTAAAAACCCCACCTAGGAGAGTTTCCACAAGAATACTACAGACACCACAAAGAAACAGGAAGAAATATGCCTTTTATTAGAAGTCTCATATATACAGGGAAAGCTGTTTCTCACAGCTCAGGGAAGGCTGTGGGGAACAGCCACTGTCATCCAGGGTCACCGTACTTACATTGGCAACACCATTTAAACATCACCTCATATTATGAACAAATAGAACTGTTACACAGAAATGCAAAAGAGACACAGGTATGTGTATGGACACTTCACATATTTCCTAGAAACAAGTGGACACGAAAATACAATGTGCCAGTAAAAAAAAATAGGCATATCAGTACATGTCTTTTTTTTTCTTTTCTTTTTTGTTAATACATGGTATGCTGAGCTTTCATCTCAAGCTTTTTTCACGTCAGGATTTGCAGGCACTTTAGCAATGCAGCCATGGTTTACGATACATGATGTTCAGACCAACAGATGGAAACCCGGGAGCAACCGAGGTTCTTGTGACCCACACGTACATTAAAATATTGACATGAGAGCAATCTTGTTACACCGTTTTGGGACACGAAGTTGTTCTCTGTTCGATGTGTAATGGCTTTTCCCTTATTTGTCTTTTCTATTTCATGACAGAATTATTCAGTAGCATGGATGGCATCACCAGGCAGAGGGACAACACGTGGATGTCTGTTCGAACCAACTTTAAAAACTGTAGAAAGCAGATGAGTTTTTAGAATCCCCAAACGACTGTCTGATTTATCTGTGCCCTTCCTGCCAACCTGTCAAACAAAAACTAATTAAAATAATTACTGGGATGTACTGGGCCAGAAGCTCATCCTGGGAGAATTCCTTTCGTAGCTACCACCTCCCACATCACGATACACACTGGGCTGCAGGCAGGCCCAGTCCCTCCCCCTCCAGGGTCACTCTCATCTCCCACGTTCCCTACACAGAGCTGTGGTGACTCAAGACACATGTTAAGAACATGACTAAACAAGCATAGGTATGAACACAGACTGGAACGATCAATTTCCTGGTAATGCTGAGGTATAAGGCAGTTACAAAAGGACCCCCATGATAAGCAGACAGTGTTGGAATATGGCTTAGCTTCTCTAATAGGATGAAAGAAGTTTCCTGTTACAATGAGCCGAGATGGAAAAGGGAAACCATATGATTATAAAGTACTCTAACGACTGCGCTGTGAAGTACCGTAAAGCCTCCGTTTCTGGTGTACCTCACCACTTTCATCCACCAGAGACGGAGACGTCGCCTCACATCTAAGGAAACTTAAAGAGAAAAAAGAGGGATCAACGTCCCCCTCAACTTCAAGGTAATTTGTCACCACAGTTGTAGGGGCTGAAACACAAAGCCACGACATCTCATGAGTTGGGCCAAGATTCCTGGTACTCCAGAGAGATGCAGAGCATATGAATGCCTCAAAAAGATGATTGTCAGATGTTGGGAAATCCTTCCACGAAATAGACACTTGAGACATGGCAGCAAAGACATTAAGGCCTTCCATTTCTTTGCCCATACTGCTTAAAGGCACTGATACCAACATCAGAAATATTCCATAGTACCATCGAGGTTTTAAAAAAACTCCCCAAATACAAGTCTTCATAGGAAAATGTCCTTTATTGCCTGACATGAAGCATCCACTCCTCTCCTGCTCAGGAGTAGAAAGGCCTGCCTTTCTCAGGGGTCTGGAGTCTGTTCAGCCTGGCGACCTGAGAAGGGGAGGGGGGCACATCCTGCCGGAAGGGCCCCTTGGCAGGGGCGTAATTGGGGTCCTGGACTTTCTTATATGAGTCATAGTTGGTGAGCCCCTCGGGGGGAGGGGGCTGCTTCTTCATCTGTTGCTCTTTCCGCCTCTGCTCCTGGCGAAGGAGCTCCTGGGTCTCCAGCATCACCCTGGCATTGAAGCCATGCCCGCCCAGGTAGCCGTTTCTGGAGCCCTGGTAGCTGGAGTACCGGGGGTTCTCCTTGGCGCTCTGGAAGCCTTCTCCCGGGGAGTAGCTCTGCTCCCAAGAATCCTGGGAGACAGAGCTGGCGTTCTTCCTGCTTTGTCTGGAAAGCAAAGCCCGAAGGTTAGTGTGAGGGTTGGGAGAAGGGGAGAGAGGGAGGGAAGGAGGGAAGGCGTGAGGGTGAGGTGGAAAACGCATTTCAATATTTCAACAAACACAACTCTGTTCCAGGCACTGCGATAGGGGCTGGGGGATTAAAACATGACTGTCCTCAGCCAGCTCACAATCTCAGACAAGTCAACAATAGCTAAACAGGAGAGGGAACTAATAGATTCAGTGGCTATTCAGAAATAGGGTCCTCCTCTGTGTCTGGATAGGTACCAATTGTTCTGCTTAGGGTGACAATGTCTCCTGCAATTTAGACACATTGGCAAGATGCTGGATAGGAGTATTAGAGATTTGGCAGCATCTACCCCAGCAATAATGCTCGCTTTACAATGTTACAATTCAATTCTAAACAAGCAAAACAAATATTTTACACAGCTGCCACCATCATTCCAGAGATGCTAGCTAATAGAAAGTACATGTAATGGATTACAGTATGAGTTCAGTTATGAAAGATTTAAGTCTACACTCCTTTCTGATTAAAAATGCAACAGGCAGTCCCAAAAGCCCCTGTTTCGAGCTGTACATGTCAGCAACTGACATCCCTCAGAATACACGCTCCTCAAGACTGTAGAAGCTGGAAGTCTGTGGGGCAAGCACTGTTTTCCAGTACTGTCCCCTCCCCAATGCCCAGGATGACCTGCTTCATGCACTTTTGGTCATCTCAGGATAGGAAAATAAATCAGAGTCATAAAGAAATTCCAAATTCTTATTACTTCTGCAGTAAAGTTGCACATCATTTTCAGGAAACATTATTATTTTGAAATATCTTTAATTTACTATCAAGTCTCTAAATGCTTTCATGAATTTACAATAAGATTGGCTATGATAAAGTAAAACAATTTTGCACCAGAAAGGAAAACATGCCCTAATTTTTTGCCTTGAAAATGGAAGAAAGAGAGAGAGAATTGAGTAATAAAACAAAACATATTGCTCCATTTATCAGTAAGAAAATCATTTAGTGACAGTATGCATTGCTCAGCTTTTCACATCAATGCACTCAACATGACAGAATGTTCGAAAAGACTCCTGTAGAGGGAGAACGAGATCTATGCATCTATTGGGTCTCCGACCGAAATGAAGCAATTTGCATTTTGGAACATTCAGAAGTGCCATCAATATGGTTTGGGATGAAATCTGCCCATTTCCCATATAGGCTAAAATGTAGTCAGGGATGTCTTCAACAAGGAAAATGAGTTACCGCCCGGCACCGTCTCTGCCTATGACTGCGATTAATTGAGCAGTCCACAGTACGTCTATCTGGTTCTCCTTTAAGGGGAATCAGGCCATTGGTACAAGCAGCCCTTATATTTATTGGAATTCTTATATTTAATGGAATAGTTTATTTGCCTAAAGCACTGATTATCTTCACTTAAAAAGTCATAAATTAATCTGCCCAGAGACATGAATGATGGAAAGTGCCAGCATGAAACCAGGGATTTGACATTAATCAGGAAATGTTAATTACAACAACGAACTTGTTACTAACATCACAGCAACAAGAGCAGGATTCCTTAATGGGTTAGTTATCAATTTAAAGATAACCAGAAATAGGCTGCAGAAATGTCACCTTTCTCATCCTTTGCCTACTGGGATCCGCCGACCCTCTCCACCCTCACTCCTCAACTCGATAAAGCCTGAGGCTTCGCCCTATGGCAGATAGGCACCATAAGTTGAATTTTGAATCATCCCAGGAAGACAGAGTCTTTTTATATTAAAACACATTGAGGGGCCGGCTCGGTGGCACAGTGGTTAAGTGCGCACGTTCCGCTTTGGCAGCCCGGGGTTCGCCAGTTTGGATCCAGGTGCGGACATGGCACTGCTTGCCAAGCCACGCTGTGGCAGGTGACCCACATATAAAGTAGAGAAAGATGGGCACGGATGTTAGCTCAGGGCCAGTCTTCCTCAGCAAAAAGAGGAGGATTGGCGGCAGATGTTAGCTCAGGGCTAATCTTCTTCAAAAAAACCACATTGAGAATTCACTAAAGGTTTGTTAGGGATGGAAATTATGATAAGGTAGGAGAAAGAACTTTTCATAGCTAAAATTTTCTTTAAATTAAGCAGCCTAGAGAGAAGGAAGCAGACTTCCCTGAGGTTTGAAGTAAGATACGTGGCGAAAGTACACACACATAGATGCATACACATATACACACGTACACACAGACACATAGATGCCTTCTTGGTAGGGAAGCTAGTGGTATCAATAAGCTCTTAATTAAGGAGAAGACAAGAAATGAGCAGATTGTAAAGAAACATGAGGAAGCAGTGGACAATAGGACAACTTTCCTGCACTAGAAAACTAGTCACCTCAGGACTGGGCACAGTGGGAGAGTGGCTTAGCATCAAATAGACACAGATTCAAATTCTGAGTCTGCTGCTTGCAAGCTGTGTGACCTGGGAGGGTTATGTTCTCTGGGCCCAAGTTGCATCATCTGTGAAACAAGCATGATATCTAACCTCATAGCGTTATGGGGAGAAATAAATAACACATGTAAAGTGCTTGGAAAAGTGTGGCATGGAATAAATAGTTGACCAGTGGGTGTTGAAGGAGTGGTCTGAAGGCAAAGTGACTTAGACTCTGGGTTTGGGGGAGCATCTTTCTGACCAAGGGGGAAAAACACCTCAAAACATCAGCTCTCCTTCTTTCATCAGAAGGTTTAGGTAGAGATCAAGGAGCCAAGAAAGGCACCAAAGACTAACTAAACCCTCACCAAGCGAAGGCAGCTCCACAAACACTTCCTCAGAGACTAGAAGGAAGTTTTCAACCGTCCCATGATTGCTCGAAGGCCACAGACAATAAGAGCAGCAACAAAACATCCACCTCCTTCCACTGCATTTCATTATAACCAACACGCACGTGTGCTCAGTCCTGGAAGGAGACCGCCAGAGATTTCCGCATCCACTCCAAGCACACAGCCTGGTTTGGCAATAACTATCTCCACAACCGCACTGTCTCTGATGCGGCCAGAAGACTGTCATCACGCAGAGGGCTTACACCAAAGCCCCAGCACCCGAGGAAAGCCATTTAGTCACGAAGTGAGGAGGACACAGAAGGCAGAAGAAAAATATAAAGACCAAGGCTGACAGGTTGATAAGCAGCCTAGAAACATAACAAATGGGCCTGGCGGGGAGACCACGTCGGGGTGCAGAGACACGGCGAGGAAGTGAGACGTACCAAGCAAAGGAGGCAGACACCAACAGACGTGAAGCCAAGGGACAGGAAGAGATGAAGAGCAAATGGTGAGAGGGCAGGAAAAGAAAAAAACTTAGTAAAGGATCTTAAATAAGTTTTCTATCAGTGACTATGACCGAACATACTTCTACCCAATTTTAGAGTTGCCTTTTGGATACTAAGGAACTAATCTAGGAATTTAAAAAGGATTTAAAAAAAGAAAGTAAAAAAGAAAACTAATTTAGGAATAAAAAAAGAAAAGAAGAAACCCTAGACTGATTGAGAACTGAGAGTGGGGCCACTCAGTTCCCCTTTCCTCCTGAACTAGTGTTACCACCTGGCGAGTGTTTCTTACTGAATTTTCAAAATGTAGCTTGAATTCTACAGGTTTCCTTAATTACAGCAAGAATTCACACGGCCCAGGCTCACACACATCCCTCTAATTCAAACCACCTTATCTCGTGCGGCTGACACCAAGTCCCGACCATTTGTTTCACTTCTGCTCCACTTTGCCAGTGAGCTTCTCCTGTGCGTGAAATCTTTCTGGTATCAAATGCCATACCAACTTGTTTAGACAAAACTCTGCTAACTGTCAACATCCAAAAAGCAGAAGTCAGTATCTTTGAAGAACATCCCGTGTCAGAAACTTGGACCTGACTCAAGCACGCGGTGGGCTGCTGCGAGCTCTCTCGGCCCTTTACCTTACTCCAGATTTCTGCACACAGCCTGGGGTTGAGCGGGCTGCTCTGAAAGGAATCAAGGCTGGGGCAGGGGGTGCTCTTCTAAATCTTCCTCACAGATGCGAAGATTTGCAATGAGAAACTATCCTCTAAAAGAAGAGACTGTGACGGAGACGCCTGCCAGCCCCTCTTGCCTGAACTTACACAATGCTCTCATTTCGGGATTTCTGCTTTTCTCATGTCTACACAGAATACAATGACTAATAATAAGGGAGCTACAATTATCCTAGAAGGAAAGTCTTAGTTATTTAGGGAAATGCTAAATGGCAGCAGCGGCAGCAGCTCCCTTCTCCACGCACATGGATACTTCCACCAGGTGCTGCAGAAGGGAGGGGCAGAAGGAAGGGGAGCAAGGAGGAGAGGTGGGCAGGAGGAGAGGAAAGCGAGGGTAAAAGGAGTAGTGTGGAATACTGAGCGACTGTGGACTGTGAGCAGAAGTCACTGGAAGTACCCACATCTTTCCTGGTCCTCCTCCTGATGATTGGAGCTCTAGAGTCCCTTCTCCCGCCAGGTCCCCTGTCCTTCCAGGCTCTCCCGCCACCGTCTCTCCACTTCCCTTCCTTTGCCCTCCACACTGCCCAACTCACTCCTCTTCTCATATACACTTGGTGATACTTCTCCTTCATTTCTTCTAAGTACACTCAAAGACAACTAAAATATATGAAGCCAAACAACTTGCCGATAAAACAAGACCACAGCCCCTGCACAGACAATGCCATTCACTTAGGCCATGATGTGCTATGGGTCACCCGTGTGGTTGTGGTGGCATGGCCACGCCAGCTGTGTCAATTCATTCACATTATCACACTCATCTTCCCAACGGAAAGTAAGCCAAACAGGCTGGGGGAAGGGATTTTACACAGAAGAACCTTTATGTAAAATTCTTAAGGCGTTCAGCATTTGATGCATTGGATTGATTCATACCGTGGCCTTCTTCCAAAAGCTAAGGGCAGTGGGGCACGAGGGAACTTTACACCTGCGTTTGTTAACATTCCAGACTTGGGAACAAAAGCCCTCAGTAGCCATGAGCCTTATAAAACAATGGTGTAGCACACGGGCAGGTTCAGATCTGAATTCTGGCAGAATTATGTACTAGCTTGTGTGACCTTGGGGGAAGTTACTTAATTTCTCTGAGCTGTTTCCTTGCACAACGAGATTATCTCAAGGTCCCGTCCAGGCCTAAACTTCAACAACTCTTACCTGGAATGGGCTAAATAAGCGCTATGCTCCTACTTAAAAGAAAAAGAGGTTAGTCCTCAAAGGAGATCCAGCTTTATGGACTGAAAAGAACAACCAAGTGAATGAGTTACCATAATCGACAGTACCATCCTGGTACAGATTTTTATTCACTGGGCTGACTCGTGTCAAGGTGGGAAAGTCTCTCATGGTTATTATAGTGACCATTTAGCATTTAAATGTCCTTATTAAAAATGGAATCTAGATCACTTTTATATGGACCAGTCAAGTTTACACAGATAAGTATTTGCTCCCAACCTCAAAATTGTTTTGCTCAAATTGAAAAGAGTCTACTTAACCATGGTAAGTGGATTTTTTTCCACCCAAAATGTTTTTGCCACCTGGTGTTTGTCAACAAATGCCTACAAGAATTGTGATTATAGGAGTGACTGGTTTGGGGAAGTTTGGAAAGCTGAATGTTTTTAAATACTTTTATTCTTTACATGCATAGAGGAAATACTTGAATGGGAAATGACTATTATTTCAGTGTATTAGGGCTCAGTCACCTGAGCACTTTCCAGGCTCTTGGCAGAGAAGCTCCCAGCAGAAGCGCCTCCTGCGGGGAGCTCCGCAGATAAACCCTCTGGCTTGGCCATCAGCTAATGAGGTGGGCAGCCCTAGCTGCTCTGAGCTTCAGCGCTGAGCACAAGCAGAGATGGAGGACAGGAGAGAGGGCGTTTGGGACCACGGATCCCATCAAAGTGCAGGGCGTGGAGCATTCACCCTCTATCTTTCTACAGACCTCTAGGTTTACAAAGTATTTACTCTAGTTACCTTTGAGAGAAGCAAAATGAGAGTTATTTCGCCTTTCTTCAGAAGAGGAAACTGTCTTGTCCGTGGCCAAATGGAAAGGAGCAGAACCAATGCCAGAACTCAGGTCTGACCCCTAAGCCCAGTACTCATAAGTCATGTTACTTTGCTTTCGGTTAGGGAGCTTTTGGGTCAAATTGTTGGCATCTCCTGAAAAACCTTTCTTCCCAATCTCTTGCCATACAGTAAGACGCCTCGAAGCTAAGCAACAACTCCCACCGTCCATTTGCAGTTGCTCTATGACTACCGTGTGTAAGCTGGAGAAGCCAGGGCCATTTTGGAAGGGGGATTTCCTAAAGGACTGGGAAGAACGCTGAGCAAGGGTCGGCGTACCGGGGCAGAGAGCTGTACTGGCGCTGGGCCTGCTGGAAGCTCTCGCGCTCCTCCTGCCGCTGGCGCTGCATCTGGACCTCCACGGACACCGAGTGCCTGCCGCTCTGCGCCGCCGGCCTGGAGCTGGGCTGCAGAGAAAATGCCACATGTGAACGAGAAAGGAGTTACATACAGCACATAACTGGCTGACTTAATTTTCATTCTTAGAGACTGACCAGAAACATTTTGCCAATTCTGTGAATTTTTCAAAAAATCAAGGGCAATACTTTCAAGTTTCTTAGAGGAAAAAAGGCAGCTAATTGCTCTTGTGAGCCCCAAATAATCACCTGAAATTTTGATCATGGTTTTAGAACGTCTTAAAATTGAGATGTCAACTTTTCCAGTCTTCTTAACGAGGTTTGGTAAATACTGACCTTACATACCAGTTTACATCCGTTGTAACTACGGAAAATATAGGGAGGAGTCAGGCTGCTCAGAAAACTAGAAGACGTCAATGCTAAATACATAAATAAATAGAAAAGTTTTGTTACAATAATTCACAAAAGTGGGAAAGGCCATGGGTGCACGCTTGCAAGTTGGCCATGCTGGTGAATCTTTTTGGTAGGTATATATTTTAGTCTAGCAGTAGGATACAATATAGCTGATTCCTCCTTTACTAAAGGATGACAGTTAAATTTTGACCAAGATTAGCTGAAACCAGGCACGGTTAGCCATGTACAGGTCTCCTCCAATCCATGATGGCAGCCAAACGGGAACAGAAATGCTTACCAAAAGAATAAACCTGAAAGCTAATAGCTACTTGAATTGGTTAGAATACATTTTGCCTTAGTTACGAGGAAATGGCATTTTTACCTAGGTGAATTATATCCTATAGAGAAATTTCCAATCCTTCTGGCTTAAATATCCTGGTCAGCAGGTCATCTGCTGACAGCTGCCTCTCACCAAAATCAGACACTGGATGTGTACACTGCGCTGGGCAGAGCCAGCCCCTGTGGATACTTCAGCTTCTCACTGATGGTTTCCAGCTTACCTCCTAGACCTGTTCAAAACAGACAACGATGCCTCCCACTTTACAAAACACCCAACAACGGTTTATCACAGTGTCGGCGGCATGCACTAAGTAAGCCTCTTTGGTATTTGCTAACCTCTAGTCCCCTTTGTGTTACGCAACATTGTGCAATAGGCATATTCTGAGCAAAGAATGTCTGCTAAAAACAAGTTATTGATTTTCTTTTAGAGGTGAAAGCCAATGGCAGACTTTGACTCAATAATAATTTTCTAAAATAACAGAGTCTTAGCCCTCATTTGGAGAGTTGTAAGATCACATGTGGGCTTTTTACTTAAAGGGTGGCTCCTGTGGTTGCCTTTTGTGTGAACAGAAAGAAAGCATCATCTATTGTTCTTTTTCTGCCTGGCCAGCATTATCTCATTTGTTGGTAAGCAATAACAAGGCAATATACAGGACAAAAATTTCAAAGCATATGGGCATAGTCAGTGAGCATATTAAAAATATCCCGATACAAAAATAATGCGCGAGGAGATTAAGCTTTACGATACCCCAGTCTCTACTAGCGGATGTTTATAACCACACTCATTGGAACGAATGTGTGTTCAGAGACCTGCTCCACAACACCGTTCACATAACACATCAGTGGTGCCTTCAGCAAGGCAAACACTTCACTGGGTGAGTTCTGCTTATGCAAACAAAGCACCAACCAATTGTTCACCAGCTCCATTACAGGAAACAGACATTTTCTCCATTATGCTCGAGGAGGCCGGCTGAAAAGAAAACCGAGCTGTTCTGTCGTTCATGGTGGGCCCTGGGAAAATTGCGAGAAGCCACTAGACAGGCAAAGCAAGCTAGAAAATCCTACACGATTTCCTGTACGCCCTCAAAAAGAACCACATCTTCCTCTCCTCTCCTCTCAGCACCAGCTATCCACGCATGTCAAGCAGTCTTGAAAGATCTGGCATTCTGCAGCAGGATCTAGTAACCAGCTTTTTAAGCTCATGCTGTTCTATGACACACTGCTTGTGGAGCTGTGAAAAGAAAATGCAAGGTCTTGTAGAAATTTCAGGTGTATTTTTAAGTAGTTTCTCCCAGAGGCCTGAAAATTTGATTCCGACAGAGGAAAAACGAAGTCGAAGGGCTTTTGTTTCCTCCACTGTGTGTTTCCTGACACTTCACCTCAAACCTTACCAGCAGCAAGCATCTAGCTGGATCTTGATGAGTTCCAATAACGAAATTATCATCAGATGGGGTCTGAAAACTTAAAATGAGGGAACGAGTTTGGTATCAGCAAACTGACCTATTTCATAATGTTATGCTCACCAAAATGGAATAGAAACCTCAGCCTTACCATTAATATTTTACTTCATTCATCTTTTGTAGAGCTAGCAAAGGGGGGGGGGGATTATTAAAAAGAATCATCCTTAAGAGGAAACTTTACTGGGCCACGGATTTCAAGGAGGATTGCGCACATCATCAGCCCAGAGCAAAGACTAAAGAAGTTTATCCTAGCAAGTTTTATACTTGGCCTGAATCAAAAATAACCTGATTCCTGATTTCAATGAAGATCTCATAAAAATGTAAATTGTGGGAACAGTGTTACAATTGACAGTCTTGACTTTTAAATAGCGTGGATTCTATCCCTATGGCAGAAATAAAATAATGTATCTGAGGTCCTAAATTACAAAAATAAAGAAAGAAAGGAAGGAGGAGATCATTTGTAACTGCAGAAAGAAGTGCATGTTTTCAAATAAAACACCATCAACAACCACAACAACAGGGTAAGAGCTATGTAGGAAAACACACAGGTGAAACATAATTGTAGTAATTCTGGAGATTCACCAGATAACAGGCAATAGTTCTGTTTTAAGAGTGAAAATTACAAACAACCTTGGCCTTGTTTGTGATGAAATTGGTGACATGCAATGACCTTTTAAGTAAAAAAATAGCCTAGGTTGTCAAGGCCATAACAATAATAGAGGTTGTGAGAGAGAAATAAATATGTGATTATCTATTACACAACACACTGGAGCCCACAGTGTGTGAATCTCTTCGTGGCTTGTATTTAAAACCACAAGTGAAAATTATGCTCTTGCAAATGAGCTGCAAAGTTCTGGTCGTTATTCATGATTACAAAGAGATACTATTTACACTATACAAAAAATTACATAAAACTTGGGAAAGCCATACAATGTTGATATCACTTACTAGTATAAAACAAAATATTAAAAATATCTTCCATATAGTGTCTCACTAAATTAAGTCATTAAGCATTTCTCTCAATTAAATAAAATCATTTACTTTTCAAAAATAAAAATAGATAATAAAAAAACAAAAATACAAACCCCAAGCTGTTAATAGTTAATAGACTAAAGAAAGAACAAAAATAAATATACACTGTACGAAGCTTCAGCACTAATTAGAATTGGGTAAAATTGTAAGACTTTTAGAGCTTAATATAAATGTGTGTCACTTATGAAATGAAATTCATTACTGTTTTATTACTATTTACATAAAATATTCAATAATTTTAAGTCTAATTTTTCTTCATATAGATGGGAAGAGTAGCATGTAAGCGTGTGTATACTTGTATATATTAAAATATATATACACATATATGTAATATTCTCATAAATGATCATTTCAGGCAGATTTTCTACTTAAATTATGAATAATAAAAATTTTCAAATGAGTCCAAGGGCATGTTTGGAAAACAATAATAAAATGCAAAAGGTTTGTGCACTTTGGATGGAACGATGAAGATGATGAGAATGATGATGATGACTGCGACAAAAACAGAAAGAACAATGCTATCCCTTTGAGATTTAAAATCCTTATTTTAGCAATTCAAATATGCTATAATCCTGGTCTGAATTCTCTATTCTGATAAAAACAGTAATTTAAAGATTTGGTAAAGGGGAGAAATAATTTTCATGCCATTAAATCACGTGAAGAGTATAAATTGTTTACTCTGTTTAAAAGTGGCCATGGCTAATATTGGTAATTATTTTCTATAGTAGACTTATTTACAACTTTTAATCAAAACAAACTTAACTTTTGCTTATCTATTCTGCCTTCTCAGCCTTCACCTCTATCGTATCACAAGCTATGTTTATACAACTATCGATGGAACTCTTGTGGGTTTTGAATGTTGAAAAGCTTAATTGCTACTAATGATGTGAGTAATGGCTGAAAAGTCTGCAGAGCATAACAATTTCTCTTATAAAGTTTTTATAAATACATGTTTTAGTCTTAACACACTACTGTCTTCATCTCGTCTTTCCCAACCAGCGTTGGATCTATTTTTCCCCCATCTTAAGCAGCAGGGACATTGAAAATAAAGGGGTAGCTCTACAAAAGAAGCCAGCCCTCCAGGGTCAGGGGCTACCGGCACCTGAAGGCAGCCTCTCAAGTCTCCAGCACCCCGGGCCTCTGTGGGTGGACGGGCCAGGGGGCACGCAGGCTTTGGCAGGAGGGCGAGGTGCGGCACTGTAAGAATAGGGTGTCTCCTCTGCAGCAGTGCAGAGCCCTTTGCCATAAATAAAATGTCCCACTTTGCTGCAAGAACGGCTCTGTCCAGGTCAGTTTCCAAGGGGGTGATTTCTACCAGTTTGACTTAGAGTGACACTACTGCAAGACTGTGGACTAAGAAGGCATTTGTTGAGTCAAGGTATGAGGGAATGACAGCAGACACCTCTGAAGTCTTAAGAAAGATAGGCGCCAGCCCCGCGGCCGAGTGGTTAAGGCTCACACTCTGCTTCAGCGGACCAGGGTTTCACCGGTTGTGATCCTGGGTGCAGACTTGCACACTGCTCATCAGGCCACGCTGAGATGGTGTCCCACATAGCACAACCAGAGGCACTCACAACTAGAATACACAATATGTACTGGGGGGCTTTGAGGAGAAGAAAAAGAAGGAAAAAAAAAGAAGATTGGCAATGGTTGTTAGCTCAGGTGCCAATCTTTAAAAAAAAAAAAAAGATAAAAACAAATCCAACATTTTCTCAAATTCCCCAGGTACAGGGAAGGCAATCTAGGAGTGCAGGGTGGCTGTGCAGCTCGGCTCGCCAATTAAAGCAGGAAAACTCTAAAAGGGTAAGAGGAATCATTAAAGAGTCCAAGACAGGAAAATGGAGAAAAGGACAGATTTTTTCTATTTGTTCAAAGACAGCTAGGAAGAAAGCTGGGGGAGAAGAAGATACTCACATCACAGAGGATCAATTTCTATCTGAAGGACTAAACTACTTTCAGTCACTACCAACCCGGGCTGGAAAGGATTTAGCAATATAGCTATTAAAGGCCCCATTATCCCATCTATCAATCGTCTCAGCCAGCAGGTCTCCTTGTGGGCAACACTCAGGTACCTGCAAAGTTTTAACAGCATACTGTACTTACGTCTGCAGCCTGCAATTTAATTCTTTTAAAAGCAACACTAAGTCCCGTCCATATCCGAGCTCCGTGATAACAACCCTCACACCTCAGCTATTGTTCCATTATCCTAAGAAAGATTTAAAGCTACGTGCTGCTTTATTTATGTTGCACCCGGCCCTACGTGGAGAAGAACTTGCTATTTTTTTCTTCTTCTTCTTCTCTTACTCAACTTGGGAGAGAATTCACTTCAATTACAGAGCCAAGGAAATTTTCTGGGCCTCTGCTCATCTAAAGACCTTTTGTGCCACAAATCAGCTCCCTTAGGCCCAAACATTATTTTGAACAAAAGCGCAGGAACAGGTGCATTCCATACTGCTGGAGTTTAGAGAGAACATTTTGGAAATGGATGAACCGAAAAGGGCTACTTGGATGAATTTTCTGCGGCATCTCGCTGCACGGAAAGTAACTGGCTTGGATATTTTTCTATACGATACATCTGGTGGCACTTTGTGTGTGGGCATTTCTAACAAGCACGACAGTTTCAACTAATATGGTCGAAGCTGTACACACAGCTTGAAGATGAGTTTGTGGTTCCTTAAAACTAAAATGATTACAAACCATCCCAGTGGGTGAGATCATGGTCTTATCCTTTCCAAACACAGTGACCTTTCAAGGTCAGAACACATACGGGAAAAGAAAAAAAGATTCCAAGATACTCAGAGTTCATTTTGTAAAACAGATAATAAAAACCATAGACCACACTACATTTTGAACAACTGAGCAGCTCTTCTTAAGGCAACAATGACAATTGGTATGAAAATTAATACACCAAGTAGAATTACAGTCAGTGAGTTCATTTACATGATCGGCAGAATGGAGAGTACACTGCAAGATCCCAATTGTTTGAAAATTAAAAAAATAAAATAAAAAGCAAAGAAAAGGTCAACTTCTCACCCACCATTTAGGAAATTATTCCATCCCTGAGGAAATCAGCCTGTCATCCAAATAATTCACTGCTCAGTCATTACAGGAAATGATAATACAAGCCAACTTGTCTGTCTAAAGTTGCTACGGCATTTTGATACACAATAATTTGGCTTATGACCTTCAGTAGTTGAGTTTCTAAATATATAAGATTTTCTCAAACATTTTTCCTAACATGATTGTTCACATTAAGTAGATAACATAGAAACGTATGCCAACATTTTCACCACTCCCATTAAAAAAAAAAATCTTATAAAGAAACCCAAATGGATATCAAATCATTTCCACATCTCCTAGTAAAAAACATCTAGAACTAAGAAGCAGGAAATGCTCGTTTACCCTCAAATAAACTTGGAAATCTTGCATGTGGATACAATGTCACCAACCAGAAATAAATCCACTCAATCTTAGTGCCCAAAGATATGTTTCTCTGTTTCCCAAAGTTATATATTTAAAATATATTCCAACTTCAAAGAGATGTTCTTTCAAGCCTTTCCTGACCACCCACAGTCGATCAGGGCACAGCTCCGCCGTGCTTAATACTCCACGCAGACCCCTGTCAGAAGCTGTGCAAAGTACTCCTTTCCTTTGTATCAGTGCAGACCTTTAAGGGCATTCTTTCTTTCCCATCTTTGTTCTCCAGCACCAAACACGACTAGAACGTAGTAAGCACTCAATAAATCCGATGCATTAAATAATTAATTAAAGAATACATGTTGGGAGCATGCTAGTTTGAAATCCACATTCCTGGTAAATTCAAATGGCATGACGCTGCTCCCCATGGTGCGGCCTGGAGAGTGAGAGACGTGGGGTTTTGCAGGTTGAACTCTGTGTGTGTGAGTGGTTGCTGTTTCCTCCTTCAGGCTGTCACTGTACTCATTCCTCCTTTCAATCCCTTTGTGCAAATACACATAGTTAAGGATGTTTACCGCACATCACAAAAGAATCCTTCCTTAAGAAATCTAGTGGGAATAGATAGAGTCAATTGTGCCAAACAGTATTAAGTAGATTAACATACTTCTGTCATGTTGCTACATGGGAATGACTCAATTTACTTAATCATCTAGAAAAATTAAATACGTTATTAAAAATACCGTTAATAGTAATATTGTTGCAGAGGACAATTACAGATGTTCCTAGATATTAAATCTGCTGAACCTGCGTGCTAAGTCCCAGAGTCAGACTCAGGCTAGGATTGATTTCATGAGGAGTGTTTAC
The DNA here is from genome assembly GCF_041296265.1 of Equus caballus. Lineage (NCBI taxonomy): Eukaryota > Metazoa > Chordata > Mammalia > Perissodactyla > Equidae > Equus > Equus caballus. Next base: position 15,438,187 of record NC_091712.1, on the reverse strand, counting down.
TCCTGGATGCTAGTCTATTGCCAACTGCCTGTACCAAGGCCCCGTCTTCCCCACCCGAACTAAGATAAAGCCCTTCCATTAGAACTGCTTCTCCCATTTGTCCTTCTCCTTTCACTCACAAAAGTAAGCTTCCACCAACTCCAATTTGATCACTAAATCCCAAGATCAAAGGCCTTTATAGTTTCTGGCTTTGTGTAGAATATGTTGCGGGTGTTGCATTTTAGGACGAAAAAGGACTTCAGGGATGATCTAAACTCTTGAGCAGTGCTTCTCAAAGTTGGATGTGTTTCAGAATGACTAGGAAGGCTTGTTAAAATACAGATTCCCAGGCGCCGGCCATAGAGGTTCAGATCTAGTAGGTCTGAGGCAGGGCCCAAGAACATGCACTTATAACAAGCTCCCAGGTGACAGGACGGTGCTGGCCTGTGGACCACACCTGGAGCTCTGCCCTACAGGAGCAGTCAACTGTGTGTTCAACCTGAGGAGCTCGCCTTACATCTGCTTTAGCTTACACACTCAGCTTCCTCTTAAATTTTCATTTTAATAAAGCATTTAATAACTGACCCTACTACATCTCCTCTAATGCTTCTGATTTACAAATAAGAGAACTGAGGCATGGAGAGCCAGGTGAGCTGGCTAGTGGGCCACTTCTGTCCCGATACCATCCTTCTTCAAACTTCCAATCTAGCACTGAAGGCTCCTACTTCATTCCCACCCTGCGCTCTCCTCCCCTACAACATAACCAACCTCCCAGTTCTACGTCAGTTGGGAAGTTTACCCTTCCCCAAATAAAACAGGATCATTTTTTCATGTCAAGCCTTTCCTGACACCATTCTCCCTCTGCCCCTACTATCCCAAAAATTTAGTGTAATTATATCCCCGACACTTTGAACTGAACTCATGAACTTTTTGAACCCTAATCACCTCTACTTGAGTAACTCACATGCATGGATGGCACGCCTTAGACCTCAACATCATCCAGCACTGTGCCACCTCCAAGATCCCAGACTCCAAAAACTGTATTGTTTTGACCACAACCTCCCAGGCTTTATAACCCCTAAACTGCTAACCCTTCTTGCATCCTCCAGGCAAACAGGGACATTCTTCCTTGAGCTGTACTTACCACCCTTCCCAGAGTGGGTGATGTGTCACCAGTATCCTCCTAGGACTGCAGAGTGCCTTCTTTGACTTTCTACCATGGCCCTATCACAGAATTAATCTAAAAAACTGTTTTTTCTGTTCCTAGTCCTCTAAGCATTGTTGGCTATGGTCACATTACCATGTTGATTGGTATACCTCAGCTAGATTTTCCTACCTCAAGGAGCCTATTTATTCATTCCTAATTGACTCTCTCTCAAATTTCCAAAGAGTTCTTCAAAATTCCCATCGTCTCAAATTCCCAAATCCACTCCAATGCCTCCCATTCCCAGAAGTGCCATCATCTTCAGGGCAAAGCACAAGGTCAGAGCACAAGTCTGGGGCTGCATTGGGTGGGCTTAGCATGCCACACTGTGGTATCCGGACTTCATCTGTGGGCATTGAGAAGCCACTCAAAGTTTTACTTCAGAAAGTTCACTGAGGTGGCTACGTGGAGGATGGACTCAAACAGGGACATAGGCAGATCAATGGAGGGATTCAACAAACACACAAAGGGGATGGGGGAAAATAAAGAATCAAGAATTACTAAACACTGCACTTTGTGTACAGTAGATACATGACAGACGTGTTGAACAAATTTATTCTGGCTCCGATTCTGAGAAAAATGTATATACAAAAATATTTACTAACTCTAAAAAAAATGCATGGTTGAGAGCAAGAATGCTTTTGCTATGTCTTGTCACAAGGCAAAGGAAATCTATTACGCAATGGACAGATGGTACAACAAGATATAAAATGAAATTAGCAATGATGAAACCCAGATGGAAATGAAGGAAAGGTCAGTATGTTAAAGGTCAAGGGAATGTGGCTCCATCTTGTCTCATTTCATAAAGGACTGAGGTCACGGCTTAGTGGCTTTTCCCGCAGGGAAATTGTGGGACTGCTCATTGCAGAAGAACCAGACACTCACCCAGGGTTGTTCAAAGCTATAGGTGCGTCTGCGATCTTCTACGTCTTCATCCTGCTTTGCTTGCTGAAATTCTTGCCGTAGACGCTGTATCCGATCATGGTTGCTAGGAGTTGATCTGTTGCTAAAAGAGGAAAGGGGCAACAATGAACGTCCTTCAGAAATACAATCTGTGAATTGCAGTTGCTAGGAAAAAAGGCTGCTTGCTGTGAAACGATGCTGTTTAAGAGGAAGTTAATTTTTAAAACAATATCTGCACATTTAAAATATGTTTTCACTTTGTTCTTATGATTAAGATTACTAAAGTTATTTCAGACAGATATTTAAGACGGTGAGCAGTATTTTTAGACATTTCTTTTATACACAGTTCTTTAAAAGCTTCATTTCCTTTCTGTAATCTGGCAAGGTGTTGGCAGCAAAATTTTGGGGAAAGGACATTGCATTAAGAGTCAGAAAGCCAGGGTCCAGTCCCAGCTCCTCCACCTTCTGAGACTAAGGCCCTTCATGCCTCTGAGCTGTGGTTTCTTTATATACACAAGCGGACATAATCATCATCTTTGCTCTAAATATCTTACTTGCAGCAATCAAGTGAGATAACACCACATAATATAGCCTCACAAATGTACAGTGTTATTTTCATGATGCCATTACATGAAGTTTCTGTTTATGAGTTATCAGAGGTCTATACACAAAATGCAACGCTCACAGCATAAATGAAAAGCATTTTAAAAATAAATTCAAGTGGTAGTTTGATTTAATCAGTTAATAATGATGTTGCCTTCTTTCATATAGCATTGAATTTTGCTTTATCTTCACAAAAAGCTTATAAGATAGGTGCAGAAGGCAGGATTTCTCTCTCTCTCTCTCTCTCTCTCTCTCTCTCTCTCTCTCTCTCTCACACACACACACACACACACACACACATCTACAGATGTAGAAACTAATCTTTGAAGAAGACAGGGGACTTGTTTGAAGTCTCCCAGCTGCCCAGTGGGGAAAGTGAGACTAGAATCCAGATTTTTCTGGCTTGTAGTCTAGCCCTCATTTCACTATGCCACGTTGTATCACTTAGTAAAATATCTATCAGACTCCAAAGCTCCTCTTTTATAAAATCATGCAAATTTTAAAAACAGTATCTGCAAGAGTAATAGAGATGACCCAAATTAAATCAATCTTAAATCTCATGCACTTTTGGTCTGTTCCATTCCCTGAGCGTGAAATTGCATCCTATCAGGAAAGCTATTCAAGCACATTAGGCATATACTGTCTCCCCAACAGAACTTCAGACTTCTTGAGGACAAGAAGCAAGTCTTATGTTTATCATATGTACCCTCCAAGCTGCTAGCAGAATGGGAAGCTGTAAGCTATTAGGAAGATCAGGTCTCCTCGTTGAAAACACGTTGCCCTGGTTACTCAGTGTGTATCTGGGTTCTTTTGGCTGCACACTCCTCTGGGTACTGTAATTTGTGAGAGGTAGCTTGGAAAGAGAAAGTCTGTCATAGTAGAGTATCTAAAATTCTCAAACTAACATATGTCTTTGTGTAATTCCACATATTTTGAAGAATTCCAAAGGCTTAAAAATCTCAAATTGAAAATGTTCATGTACAGGACTACAATATTAACATCATCCAAGAATATGGGACAGTCTTTCATCATTCAACCTACTGGGTGGGTCCCCATCACCTTTATGTTTCTATCAATCTCATTAGAGCTTCTGGAATATGTTGCCAATATATTCAATTTCATTATTTTCCCAGTCAATAAAAGCTTGTCATCCCTTCATTCTTCTCAGAAACCTTTTGAACTGATCCACCAGAGAACATTACAGGTTAATGGGTCTGTAAAATGTGCTACTTGACGGACGACAAGAGGCTTCGGTCCACATTTGGGTACAGTTTCAAAACTTCCCCTCCATACTTTTAAGCCAGGCAGGTTGTTATTCCCATGGGGTTTTCAAAATATAGAGAGAGCATCTTATATTTTTGAACACATATATTTTCAATAATGGTTTCCTAATGTAACATCCAGTCTACTTTGTGATGGTACAAGCATGAGGAGAGTCAGATTCCTAAGACAAAGAGATAGGAAAGTGAAGATTCATTTATCTCACTGCCATCTTTCCAGCTGTGACATGCTTCATAGCTTTCAATAGGAGGATTGTGGGAGGCTTGACCCACAAAGTATTTTACAAGTCTAACTAGAAATATTTCTCTATTATTTTCATGTAGCATAGACAGTTTTAATCCCATAATGATTAGGTTCATGAAGCCCAAACCACTGATGAAAACTGACCTACTATTTGTGATTAATTGAAAGTGCTGCCTCCCAAGAAGGGATGCTAACTCTGTGTCCTTAAGTGTAAATTGCGGTGACCTCAGTGTTTCCCATAGTAAAAGACAAGTTCTGGAAGTCACTGCTGCCCTTATTTCCAAATCTGAGCAGCTGGTGAGGCCACTGTTTCAGCTTGTTTTCCTCGCTCTTTCTTCTATGCTCTAGAGAAAGCTGCCCAACATGCCTAAGATGAGCAAAGCCACTCCAGGGGCTGAAGTTGGAAAACTTCATGATGGTTTCCATGATGAATGATGACTTCCAAAGACTGGAAGGATGTCAGGCATCCTTGGGGAACAACAGTTGGCAGTCTGAAGCCAGCGAAATCCTGGCTTCAAGAGATGAAACCATTGCAACTGCGCAGTTCTGCTTCTTAGGCCAGTCTATAATGGGCCGACAACTCACACTTGGCCTTCTGAAGTTCTTGGTTAGCTCTCTGGCCAAGAAAGCCAAAGGAAATTTTAAATATTCATCAGCATTAGTGGCTAATCCCTGCACACCCCAATCAACTTATACTCAGGTTCATTGACAACTTAGAGTTTCTCATAATTTTTTGTGAGGAGTATAATGAATATACCACCAAAGTTGATCAGCTGGGTGAGTAAGACACTAAAACTCTTAGTGAGTCAGTAAATCATAATTTACAGAAAGGAGAGATGAGGAAGGGAATTAAAGCTATGCTTTTTGTGTAAGAAATCCACACAGACAGACATAAGATAGTTTAAGTCCCACACAAATACTTAGCCTCCCCTTACACATTGGTGTTTGTAGCCCAACTGCAACTTGCTTTTAAACATACACGCATGTATATGTATGTGTGTGCCTGCGCATGTGCGTGTGTATATATTTTTTTAAAGTACATGAAGAGGGTTGGTTTTCATTCAGTAATGATCTGGGATTTTTTCTGACCAGATTAAGAAAGAGTTCCTTGGATCACACACTAGGGAGATTCCTAACCTAGCATGCGTAACGTAACCCTGAATTATACGTAACTCAAATCTTTCCCATCCATAATTACAACAGAGACTGTACCCTCTCCTGTCAGAGGCAGACCACACAGTGTACTAAACTTTAGAACCTTCAAATTGGACGACTGCAATGTGCTTCGCCAGCAAAAGTAGCTGAAAACACCAATTCATGCTAACCACAGCAACGATCTTACATGCAGGTGTACACTGGAGCCTGTCCTGCACCTGTGCTCCGCAGGCACGCCAATCCAGCACTCCTTAGGAACAGCGAGGGAGGAAAGAAACTTTATAACACTGGTTCTCATGTATATACATCGTGTACACGAGAATCTGCATCCAGAGTGCTTGTTAAAAAATGCTGACTGACTGACACTCACCTTGAGGTATTCTGGTTCAATCAGTCTAGTGCAGGGCCCAGGAATCGGCAGGCATGAGTTCAAAAGCACTGCAGGTGCTATCTGGACAATACTTTGACAACAGTGCCTGCAGGCTTCAGAGTTGAGACAAATTCCATTGACTGCAGGGCAATTAACTAAAGAGAGGAGGAGATCCCTCTGCTCTGGAAGCACCCACATACATTCTGTGACAAATGGGAGTAATATGCTTGGTCTAGAAAGGGGGGGGACGGGGCCCTTACTCGGTTCGAGCAGATTGCTGCCCTGAAGGGATGTGGGTCTGGTGTTGCCTTTAATTATTTTTTTAAGAGACGTCAGAACTAGTTTTTCCCCCTAAATTTTAAATGTTGGCTTATTCTATTTTTTTAATCCTAGGTGAGCCAAAAAAAAAAAAAAATATATATATATATATATAGGTCTGCTGCCTGCTAGCTTACAACCTTTACTTTATAGTCTGCCATTGCTGCTTATTTTATATGTTGCTTTTCTAGGCTCTTTACTTTCCCCACACTAAGATAAGGCCAGTGGTCCCCTAGTAAAACTCCCAAGAAACAAATATTAAAAACCTGACAACCGTATATCGTTCACATGGTTTTGTCTCTCCTAAATTGTCTGCTCCTTCTGATCTGTCTAACCTGGGGTATACTGCCCTCAGGCTTGAGTCTGACCTATCTTTTCAGGCCAGCATATGCTGAAAGAGAGGAGTTTGTGATGTGACTGATTAATTCTTTATTGACTAAGAATACTTTAATATTTGCATTTTTAATTATGCCAAGGAAATTTGGAAAACTAGAACAGAGGGCACAGCTTTAAGATCCAGAATTCACTGGAAGGGAGAACAACCCCTGGTTTTCTTTTTAACAAGGAGGTGCCATCTTGGTATACACCATCCTTCCCATAGAAGGAAGAACAAAATGGAAGGGAAGAGAGAAGGTACACAGCGGGGAGGGAATGCGTCAGGGCAGGCTTTCCCCGGTGCTCCAAAGGGGAGAGGATTATAATGTCTAGTACAAGAGAAGAGAAGCCACCACAGAAGAGAAGGAGGTAAATTTGCTCATATCTTTCTTTCTGGAATACTCTCTCCTTTTCTTTCCATCTTTCCAATTCCACCAGTAAGTCAAGGAAATCAAATTTCACTTCCTTGATGCCTTTCCTAACTACCCAGCCCATGTTCATTTTTTCCTTTCAATTCCCCAAGAGTAATGTCCTCTGACCCAAATACTGTTTCACAGTATTTACAGAACTTACATGTGTATGTGTTTCTCTCTCTTAAGTTTATGCCTGCATCACAACCATTTTACATGTACATAGTTTGTATGCTGCGTCCTGTGGCAGGGTAAATTGTTCAGCAAAGATTTATGAGGGACCGACTTTAAGGTGGTCCCCGATGCCCGCCTCCTGGTACTCACACCTCTGTGAAACCCCCCACAGGGCAGGGCCTGCGACTTGCTGCTCTCCAGTGAAATGTGTCAAATGTCAAGGAATGTATATGATTGCATTTACGTGATTACATAAGAATGCAGTGTCCTTCTTGCTAGTCCATCTCTCTCCTTTCTGGCTTTAAAGAAGAAAGGTGCCACGAATCTTACAGCTGCAAAGAACAGAATGAAGCCAACAGCTCCAGGAGCAGGAAGCAGACCTTTCCTAGTGGAGCCGCCAGGTGAGAAGCCAGCCTGGCTGACACCTTCATTGTACCTGGAGGAGACCCTGAGCGGAGGATTCAGCTAAGCGGTTGCCGGACTCCAGATCCACAAAAACTGATACAATAAATGTGTGTTGTTTTAAGCTGCTAAGTCTGTGATAATTTGTTATGCAGCAATAGAAAACTAATACCCATTGATGTTGGCCTTGGCCATGTGACTTGATTTGGTCAACAGGATGATAGTGGATATGATACAAAGAGTGGTCTGAAATGTGACTGCATGATGCGTCTGCTCTCTTATTGTCCATTCCAACAAAAGAAAACAAATAAACTCCCTAAACTTTCCTCCTTTAAACAGCCCCTGCCACCACTACCCCCATTCCATCACCTTAAACAATGTCAGCGGAGTCATACAAACTTGTTAAATGAAATAAAGTGGCCTAGAAGTGTATAGACCTATGCCCTGTCCACAGTTACAACCAGACAAATATTGTCTGTTGTAAAAGCATGTTGGTTAGAAGACCAGAATAAAAGAGAGGAATCATATTTTATGAATGAGTTTTTCCACTATCATTTATATGGTTAGTCACTCCACAGTTTTGATTTCTGAGAAAAAGTGAGCAAAGTAAATACTCTTGCAGAAGATGTCACTGAAAAACGGTCAGTGCCAGATCTTCGCACATGAAACCAATCGAATGAGCTTTCCACTGAACACCAGGAGATAGCCAGGAATACCCCATGGAAATCTATCCAATTGCTTAGGGTGACTCCTTTGTCAACCTCCCCATCCCTTCACCCAACATTCTCTACTCTGGCTCTGTGGCCTCTGAAAATCAGCCCTCCTGAGACCAAAGCAGCAATGTGAGTGTTTTCCTGGAGCCTGGTGAAAACAGAGCTGCCACGCAGGTCTTTCGGTAAAACTGAACTCAAGGGCTCACTCCTAGTCTCTTTCCGGCAGAGACTGGAGACCCGCTGGGGTCTGGGTCAACGCACAACACACAAGGAGACATTCCTGGTTAAAACTGGTTTTCTTTAGTTTGCCAAGGGTCCAGGACCTTACAAATGTCCTTCAAATCCCCAATTTACAAACGGATAGGTACACAGTAAAGATTTTTGTTGACCATATCAACTTATATCTTTCGCCTTTTCATTTTGTGCTATATACTTCTCAGCCCTAGCAATTTATTTTTTGGCCTAAGTACAAAATTCTATTCCAAATGTTAGTGAATTTCACACCTGCACTTGGCATCTAATTACTGGGGTGCAAAAGGGCATTATTCTTCTCCCAATTAAAAAAATACAAAAGTCACTTTCCAAATTATATCTGAGATCTTGGAATTAACGCTACTCCACCCTCAAAGCATTTTCCTGTCCATGTATTTCCATCACTCTCCTGGGTCTTCCATGCGCACGCCAGAGAAGAAAAACACAAGAGTCTGCTGACTGCCAAGTTCCCTGCTTAAGGAACACTTTCTCCTGCACCTGCCAGCGCTTCAAAGTGCTATCATCTCCCAGATCCTGGGATTCCACAGCAAGACTTCTGAAACATTATGGTCTGTATCCCAGCACACTTAGAAAGGAGAAGACCATAAGTTATAGCTTCCAGGACTCCATTCATTTATACTCAAAGATCCTGTTTTCTTGAACTCTGACTTCTCTAAGCCTTGATGATATGTATAGGTAACCACTCAACCTTCACAGGAGGTTCCTGTGTTTTAGTCTCTTATTTAAGGGAAACGATCTTTTTATCGACTTCTTTGGTAGTTACACAAATGGTAAGACTAAAGATCCAGCCCATTATGAAAACAGCCCACACTATTATTTTTCTAAACATTTTCATTGGAGAAAAATTAGACCACCTTCCCCCCTTCCTTGCCCAATTCCTAATTCTTCTTGCATCTTAGGAAGGGAAAAACTTCCAGTCCTTTCATCTGTACCAATGGCAAGTCTAAAATTCAGCTATTTCACGGATGTCACTTAAAACAGACACCAGGACTGGAGTCGGCAAAAAGTGACACTGGAAAAAACATATGTAGGGCAGACCTGTCACAGAGCTTTGGAAACAGGCAGCCAGCAATGACCACAAGCGTCTCAGATCATTAAGCAATGTCTTACTGTGATGTCATGCACGGATGTACAGAGTTGTAATCCTTTCAAAACAGACAGATTGTCAGCATGATAAAGTGGATATAAACAAGTTCTTGAACAGGGCTGGCTAAAGCATTGGGGGCAGAAATGTCACTGAACTAAAAAGGGATGATAGAACAACTAGCAGGAACTGAACACATGCAGAGACGACAGGTAAACACCATTCTTCCCACTGAGAAAGCTTCCGATACTGATTAGCCATTCCATAAAATACGCCTGGTCTTGAATCGCCAAATAGTTATAATCTACAGATGTCAGCACTGAGTTCTTAATTGCCGTACATGAATGAGCAAACTCAGGTTTCTCATTAAACCCATTACATCCCGTATGTTAAAATGGAGCACTTGTCACGTGATTTCTTCCCTGGCACTCAAATCAGAAGCATTCTTTGTGAAATCCTCGGTACAGACAGAGAAGCAGAGAGATGTTGCTAGCGGGTGTGGGGCAGGTTCCTGTCCCTAAAAGTGTGCTTACTCTTAGAGGAGAAAACCTCTAAGTGGCAACGAATTTGTTGCCTAAATTTTAATGATGGCTACCTTGTGCCTCCGTCTTTGCTTTCTTAAGACAGACTAAAGTGGTGTCACCCCTCTGTGAAAGCTTTTGCTTTTCTTAGAGGAACCTAGAGCACTTTCTCCCATTGTGCACAGGTTTGCCTCCTGTCACCTGAAGACACAAAAACTGCTAAATTAAAAAGTGAAGGAGGCAACAGACCAAAGAGCCATGGAAAAGCGAACTCTGAACTTTCAAGCATTAGAGCAACCTAGCTAAGAAGACTGGGGTTTTCTGCAGTGGCTCTACCTTGCAGGCTGGGAGATTTATGAGGAGTGGGCGAAAGGGTGGGAGGGTTAAACCAAGAAATGTATCAATTACCAAACTACAAATAAAAATAGCTCCTCTGCACAAGCTTCATTAAGTTTTATCAGCAAGTGTCTTGGGGTTTTACACTCAAACCACAGGTCATAAATTCACAGTAAATCCCCCCCATATGTTCACCAAACACCTGAATTCAATTTCTCTTCTGGTTGTGAAGGAGGAATGTGGTGCTCAAATTAATTATGCATGCAAAGTTAGTTTCTAACAAGGGCAGCCTTTTTGAGATGAAGGTATTTATAACATCTGAAATTTGGGGATAGATCTTCCTTTAATCCTAGCATTTTTAGATTAGTATATAGGTATAAATTCTCTCTTCCAAGCTTGAACAATGAAAACATAAGGTTGGTAAATATCTTGCTATAATGTTTGATATAGATAATAGATAATCCCAGACATTTGTGAGATGTAACAAATGGTCTTAATATTTACTATAAGGGTTTTAGACAAATATTTCTGTGGGTACATACAAATCACCTTGAATTACAGAGAAAATCTAAAGTGAAGTCAAATGGCTATATGTGTCCATGTGTCCATACGAAATTAGCTACTTAGCAAATATCATGTCATTTTCAGTTTATTTTCCATTTTACTCATCATCTGTAATCTGAAAAGAATTATGAGAAATTTATGCAAATCCCAAAGGCACTCACTTTCCTCAGCTGATAAAATTCATTTTCAGATTCTGACATCCATGATTTGTTGTCCATTTCACACCAATTTCAGTGTAATAAATCATAACAAATTAAAAACATACCGCTACGTTCTCTGGGTTAAAAAGGTGGTCTGCAAAGCTGTTAATACTGCATTTGCTTCTGATGTGACGAGTCACAGGGAGGGTCACCTGCCTCCATCAGAAAGACTCAGGACTGGATCTCACTCTGAGTCCCTCTGTGGCCATTCAGTAACAGGGCTATCATTTTATAAGCAGCAAATCTCAGGAATGCACCCCTTGCCCCATTTTATTACTATCATCACTCTTCCTTATTAGCCTGTCACTGGTCTCAGGCAGAAGTGAGAAAAATTTAGCTTTACTTTTTGAGGGGAATTCCTCCAGCTACAAAGAACACACACGTGCACAGACATACATAATTTCAGGACCCAACAATAAATACACAACAAAAGACATTCTATTGTGAGCCCGAGGTAGCTTTTCCTGACCAGTAAATTTCACAGAAATAATTCAACTGGGTTTCTACCCAAAAGGATTAGAAGATCTATTGCAGCCACGCCTCCAATGAGGCATTTGCTTAAAACTCATCATGAAAGTAATATTATACAGCAAGCTTTAAAAAACTATCGATACAAAACTCATCGTCAAAGTTTTTATTTCAGAAATCATAGTCTAATAAAACTTTGTAACAAATGACCTTTGAATATTGCGAGAGTGAATGTTAGAATCTAAAACTCCAGAGATGATGGGAAAATCCAGATTGAACCTCCACGGGCCACTGTGTGGGAAACGGGCAAAGAGATGCAGACAGAAATTCTTTCTCACCTCTCTCGTCTTCCTGACGCCCCGGCAGGCAACTCTGCTTAGCTTTAAACGAATAAATGACGGAGAGAAAATGCTTTGCAGGATGTCTATGAATTTAAATGCACTCTTGAAAATAAGATGTTACTGCCTGGAAGAAGCCACATATGTCATTTTTCTTTGCACAATGCAAGAAGCAGTTCTAATATGGGGTCAATGCCCAAAGTGCACTTACTTTTTGTAGATCGTGTGATTTTCCTGAACTGTCTGATAAACGACAAGGACATGTAAAGGTATTCTAATGGGTTAGAGAGCTGAAGAAAGTTTACGCATTATACTATTCATTCAATAAAACCACTGGGGATACGAAGGTTAGCCCGTTGTGACCCACAGCCTGTGCTTCAAACCAAAATATACATTTGGGTGACTGAATAAAGAGCACAAGGATTTCAATATTATAGGTGAAAGCTTGAAAACTAAAAGAGTGAAAATCAGGAATACATTATGAAAATCTGAAATAGAAAAGCAATGGAAATTGAATTACAAAACCTGATGAGTTTTGATGACAAAATAAAGCGATTATCATGTTCTTTTTCACATTAGAGAGGTTTTATCATACAAGCATAGAAACTAATTATACAAGCATTATTTTAATTCTTTAATCATGAAATGATTACATAGAATTCAAGGGTAACATTTTCTTTGTTTTTGCATTCTCTGTCTTTAATGACAGCATAATTGCAAAATACTATAGGAAACTAAGCTATTTTTTTAGGATAAAAATTTCAATGCAGTGTAGTGCTTAATACTCATGTCACAATTCTAAATTATGGCTAAATTCTGTATGGCTTTCCTGAAATGACTTAAAATAGAAAAATAATGTAACAGGAGAAATAGTGCCTGTAGGTTTCATGAGTGGCTAATGGAAATATTTTTGAGAACTAGAATAAAAGTAGAAACATACATTTATTAGTTTTCTAAAAAAATAGAACATTGGATGTACCTAAATAAAGAGTTCATATGTATTATTTTTAAACATTTGAAAGATCACTAGAATATTTTTCTTGACTGGTAATTTTTTTACTTTCATTTATGCTCTTAACTTAGGAAGGAGGACCTGGCCCCCCGCTTCTGAAAACGTCGACCATGAAAACCCTGTGAAGAGCCATGAAGCACGTCTGATCAAGCGCCGGAAGGTGGAGGATGGTGCGGAAAGGCCAGGCAGGGTTCTGCTCTGCTGTCCCAGGGTGCTAGGAATCAGAATTGACACTAACAACAAATGCTCTTAATTAATTTCAAAATTATTAGTTAATAATTTGCTAGGCTTTTCTTCTATTCATGATTTGGCCACGACCCAACTTACAAATTATTTATCTGGATAGAGAAAATAAATGAGCTAGAAACATCAATCAATTTAACTTCTCCATTCACGTTTAGCTGAATTGCTATGAGAAAACACAAAAAGTGTGACCATATTGGTTTGGAATTATTGACAGATTTTGAAAATGGCTTGCATCATTCTTTTGTAAATTACATTTTTTCAAAGTAATACATATGTATAGCTTATATTTAAAAATGTTAACTAAAAGGTTTAAAATAAAAGAATCCTCTGCTTCATCACGTCTTGTCCCTCTGACTACTTAATCCCAAGAAACACTTTTAAGGCGTTCAGCTATCTTCTCCAATATTTCTTTTTAACTCCACCTGAGATCACTCCTAACTCCTAGTTTGTGATACACTCTTGTCAACGATTCTCGCACGGCGCACTTTCTTTCATTTAGTTAGTGATTGTTAATACTGTACTCAATATTACTAAAAGTATATTATCAATATGATCCATTACATCAAACAAAAGCTAGGGATTTAACAATAATCCATATCCAACCAAATACCTCTGCTATTTAGCTACAGATTTCTGAATAATGTATTTATACCACTATCTCCTGATGCCTTCATTGTAAACATTATCTGCTGACTTCCTATGAAGGCAGATGAAGCATTGGTGCTTACACACTGCAGTCGCAACTCCCACTCGCAGTTCTCATCGCTCATGTCCTCCCAATATAGTTAGAGCACATTTTAAATGATTTTTTAGTGTTTACATTATTGATGTAAATACTGCTCTGCTCACTGCTAATTCAAGTGGAGCACAATGAGTACAATTCCTTTCTTCTATGACATTCTTGGTTTTTCTCTTGCTTAGTTGTCTTAGGGCCTGTCTATAATTTTTTTCCACCCTCCATAGCCTTTAAAAAGAAACACTTTACACTTTAGAGCAGTTTTAAGTTCATAGCAAAATTGAGTGGAAGGTACAGAGATTTTCCATATATGTCCTGCCTCCACACATGCGCAGCCTCACCCATTATCATTCACCAGATGGTACATTTGTTACAATTGATGAACCTACATTGACACATCATTATTACCCCTAATCCATGGTTTGCATTAGGGTTCACTCTTGGTGTTGTCTATTCTATGGGTTTCGACAAACATATAATGACATGCATATATCACTACAATATCATACAGAGTATTTATACTACCCTAAAAATCCTCTGTGTTCTGCCTGTTCTTCCTTCCCCCACTCTCTCCCCCTGGCAACCACTGATCTTTTTACTGTCTCCACAGTCTTGCTTTTTCCAGAATATCATATAGTTGAAATCATATAGTATGTAGGATTTTCAGAGTGCCTTCTTTCACTTAGTGATGCATTTAAGTTTCCTCTGTGTCTTTTCATGGCTCGATAGCTCATTTCTTTTTAGCACTGAATAATATTCCATTGTCTGATGTATCACAGTTTATTTATCCATTCACCTACTGAAGGATGTCTTGGTTGCTTCCAGGTTTTGGCAATTATGAATAAAGCTGCTATAAACATTCTTGTGCAGGTTTTTGTGTGGACATAAGTTTTTTGACTCTTTTGAGTAAATACCAAGGAACACTATTGCTGGGTTATATGGTAAGAGTATGTTTAGTTTTGTTAGAAATTGCCAAAGTGTCTTCCAAAGTGCCTGTACCATTTTGCACTCCCACCAGCATTCCTGTTGCTCCACTTTCTCACCAGGATTTGCTGTTGTCAGTCTTCCGGATTTTGGCCATTCTAATAGGTGTGTAGTGGCATCTCATTGCTGTTTTAATTTGAATTTCCCTGATGTCATATGATGTGGAGCATCCTTTCATATGCTTATCTGCCATCTGTATGTCTTCTTTAGTGAGGTGCCTGTTAAGGTCTTTGAGGTTTAAGAGTCTTTGTATATTTTGGATAACAGTCTTTGATCTGATGTTTCTTTTGCAAATATTTTCTCCCCCTTTATAGTCTTTTTATACAAATTTCCACAAGATCAAACCTATCATAGCTTATCAGTTTCCATTTTTATCTTGCAGACCTGCAACCTCAAGCGCTCCTCCCGCTGCTCCAGTCTGCACTGCTTCTGCAGCTCTCCACAGCACAAGTCCTGGCACCTCCCTGCCTCGTCAGCCCGGGATTTGTTAGAGCACACATTCCGTAGCTTCCTAAAGGGGGATGTATTACAAGTAAAAAATGTTGTCTTCCCATGCTTAAAACACATTGATTCTGCCATCCCCACTCATGGACAGTTTGGGGAGGTATGACAGTGCAGGTTAGAAAACATTAAGCTGCAAATGTTTGGAGGTGCAGCTCCATTGTCTTCTGGCTTCCAGCGTTGCTGCTGAGAAATCTCATTACAGTCTGATTCCCAACTCTTTACTGCATACTTTTTGAAGGCTCCTCTCTTTATTTCTGGTATTCTGAAACTTCACAATGATGTTCCTTTTTTGAAATGGACTTTTCTGGGCACTAGGTGATGCTTCAATCTGGAATCCTAAGTTCTCCAGTTCTGGGGAAATTTCTTGTGTTATTTCTCTGTTAATGTCTCCATCACTCTCTCTGTTCTCTCTTTCTAAAAAGCATATTAGCTATATGCTTGACCTCCTCCTTCTCTTTCTTTCCCATTATATTGCTCTTTGTCTTATGTCTCATGTTTTATTACTTTTTGGGAAATTTCCTCAACCTTATCTACTAAGCCTTCTATTGTGTTTCATAATGCTGCTTTCATATTTACTACGTCAAAGAGTTCTTTCATATTTTCTTAAGAGTCCTTTCCAATAGCCTCCTGTTCATGTTTGGTGGTTGGAATTATCTTCTCTTATTTCATGGTGAGTATTACTTACGGTTTTTAAATATTTTCTCTTCTCTTTCCTGTATTTTCTGTTTCTTCCAAGTTCTTCTCTTAAGTTTCTGGTTGTTGTTGTTTTGGTCTCTGTCTTCCATAATTCAGGCTTTCTTCAAATGTTTGATATGCTTGCCTATCCTTTCCTATTTGCGAGTAGGCACTAAAAAGCAGATGAGTCATTGTGTGCATGGGTGGGGCTTATGAAATGCTGGACATTACTCCTGCAGGCTGGGCTGGGAGCCAATTCTTTGGCTGGGCATCCCCACATGTGAGTGTATGACAGTTCCTTCTCGGGGGCCATTCCATGTCTTCAGAGGAAAATCCACCAGTCTTTGGTCTGGGGTTCATTGACTTGGTTCTTGCCATTCTGTGGTTATTCTCTCATCATATATGGTAATAAAAAGATATACTCATTTTCATAAAAAATGGAGATAATATTTCTGCTTCTTTTTGTTGTTTTGGAATGATTTTCCAGAAAAGAGTAAGAAATATCTTTATTCCCTATGTTAAGATTGGACTTTCCAATTTGTATTATTCTTAATTCTCAATTATTTTCAGATAGAAAAAATATCTTTTCAAGAATGAAACAGGTATTTGCGTACTTACATTATTATTTTTTAAGTATATGAAAGATATGGATATAAATTTTCCAAAATAATAATAGTTGATTATAATTACAGGATAGTATCCACTATTCCCAACAAACTTTAGGGTTATTTCTTTACTTTTTTAGATTATACATATACATTTAGATTATATAGAGAGATAATATATAAATTAAATATACTATATAGATATGTTTTATATACACACTACTTTTTTAGAATATATATGTTTATATGTGTTATATGTTTTTATATATGTTATATATGTTTATATATGTGTAAATATATATTAGATGTGTATGTATAGATATATTACTTTGGAGACTAAATCTTTAAAGCATTGAATTTGTAATCTACAAAGCTGCAAATATAAGTAAATCCTATTTTTATGATTTAGCTAAGTCCTCCAAACATTTTCCCCCCAAACACATGTTCTGGTATTATACCCAAAATAGTTTTCCTTTCTTTGACATGTGATGAAATGCACAGTTTGGCTTTAGAAGTTTATTACACAGGTTTACTCCCACTGGTCGATGTGGTGATTATGATTTATAATTTTTAATCCTCTGTTTCAATATTTCCTAGCCTCCACACTTAATTCTCCTGCCAAATAGTGACCAGCTCCCATTTGGATCTCTTAAAATGATTCCACTGGTGCTCACGGAGAAGAATGTTCCCATAGTGCAGTCCTTCCACAGCTACAGCTTGCTTGGAGAATACAGTTCCAGACTCCACTGAATCTCCACCACACACCAAGCTGCTGTCATTTTCTAAGAGATATCATAGTTTTGTAGCTAGTCCATGTGAATTAATGTAAGCAAACTGAACCTGCTATAAGACCCCATATAATCATAGTGTTAGAAGAACCAGTTGATACTCTGATTACCTAAAAGTTTACCAAAAGACTTTTCTGTTTGTTTGTCTCCATCTTTGTGTTTGAAAATCCTTCTAGAAAGCACTAAAAGTCTCTTCCATCTTGGAAAGAAGGAATAATGGATATTATTTAACTTTTTAAAAAAGTTTTAAGATTCTCATGACCTTTAGTTCTCATTATTGAGTACTGTGAGTAGAAAAAAGGATGAAATTGAGCTCAATATCATTCTATTGATGACAGGATATTACCCCAAAGCCCTTTTGCTTTCTCATTGATCATTTTCTTTTGACAAACTCCCAGTAGCAGCACTGTTGTAGACATCTACCTCTTTCTCCTAAAAGTATAATTTAAAACCACATTGGCTAGCTGTGGGTTTGTGCGCTCAGTGGGCTTCTAGTTAATTGAGACTTTATTGTATCATGTTGCTTAAACATGATTTTAAAATTATACTGTAGCTGAACAAAATGAGAAAAAATCTTTCCTTCTTTGTGGGCACAGTATTCCTAGAAGAGATTCTTTTCTCTAGTTTGACTTTTTCTCTCTCAAATTCAGGTATTTTCAGATTTCTAAAAACAAATCAATAATATTGAATTCCAGACACAATTTAAAATGTGGATAAAAACACTGTGACCTTTATAAGTTGATTCATACGCAAAATTTTCACTTCTCTATGTCTAAAAAAGTTCAAAGACTTTAATTTGATACTTTACAAACTTAAATATCTTTCTTCTGAAGAAAAAAATCTAAATTTAACATGATTACAGATTTTAATAAAAATTTGTTTTTCTCAATAAACAGAATATTTGATCTTTCAATTAATAGCAAAGAGGTGGAAAACAGGTAGAGCAACCACCCAGCCAAGGTGGTACTGAGTCATGAGTAGAAAGGGCAAAGGTCACAGGAATTCAGGTGCACATTTCAAAACCAGCCTTGAAGCCTGAAGGCTCACTGAGGAGGGGTTGAGCCAGCTTCTGCCTGAGAACAGAGGAGAAAGGAATAGAGCAAAATATCTGTCAAAACTCAGCAGGATCCTTTATAAGTAGATTGTAACACTGCCCTTCCTATATTTTTATGTTCAACTGATGTCCCAGTACTAGGGTGCAGGGAAGGTAAACCAAGATCAAATAGAATTAATTATGTGTGCAGTAGCAAAAGAAGCCTAGAATGAATATAGAAAGATATTGACATAGTCATTGACAGAGACAGACATAGTCATAAATTTAGATATAAATATCAGCAATTTTCTAACAGGCATCTATAGTATACAGTTTGGGATATCTTCTTGAGTTGCAAAACAAAGATTTAGAAAATACGTATTGAAATATTACCCGTGTTTGTGGCAAACCAACAATCTGATGTGAAGCTACACGGAGACTCAGACGTCACAGGCCTCTGCAGCTCTCATTTTGTTTTGTCTTTTCTCATATGGTAATGTCTCTACAGACTGGCACTCATATTGTTTCATTTTGATATCATAATAGTGTCTCCATGGATTTTGGCTGACATTTTGTTTTGACATTATGCTACAAAAGACCTCCACTGACATTTCATTTTGTCACTGCAACAATGTTTCTATAGGTTTCTACTACATTATTTTGTTTTGACATCAAAATGTCACCTCCACGGTCTTGGCCTGACACTATCCAGAGAACTTTATGAAGAGGTATGATGTCTGTGGAATAGATGGGTAAAATGAAGAACACGATAAACTTGAGAGTGTTTTTGATAAACACAAATTCACATGATACTTAATACAAAATTTTCAAAATTGTTTCCATAGAGTCATTAGGGTTGAATACAACACGGATTCAGCTAAGGTGTTGCTTCTCCATCTTTCCAATAAAGAGAAACCCTAAAGGTACTTTTACATGTCAAAAACTTCACAGAAGTAATTCTCTACCCTTTTGTTGTCAGAATCAAGTTTTCTTTTCTTTTCTTTTTGTTAAAATTAATATAGTCTGTTTTTTTGTGTTGAAAACTGAACTAAAATGTAAAATGTATGTGTGAAGGAAACAATTATGACTGTATTTCATTGAATTTAAGAAACTGTTGATCATGACACATTTTATATATCTCTAAGAAAGAAAGAAAATGCTGCCAATTAAACTGACATTGATTGTAAGAAGTATCTTGATATCAGAGATTTTAAATTGTGAAAAAATGTGAATCTTATAATTGGTGAAAGGTGGTAGTGATATGGCATTTGGTAAAATCAATATTACCCAAAAAAGGTGATAAAAATAATTGACGACTGTTTGAGTATTTTTTCTTAAAAATCATGGGATAGGGGGGTGACCTCAGCATCATGACAGAGTGAACCGGCCCGGGACTCTCTCGCCTCCAAAATACAACAAAAAGGGACATCCACAGTCCAACTGAAGACATCATAACAACACAAAAACCTCAGAGAGACATCCAGCCACACAATGAAGGCAGAGAGGCTGGAGCCCCCCTCGGAGGAGCTGGAATGGGGTAAGAGAGAACTCTGCTCCCTCCCCTAAAGATTGCAATCATGGCCATGGGAGGACCCATGACAGCAGGAGCAGGGGAGGGGTCACACATCCGCAAGATCACCCAGGATGCCCTAGCACCCTTGCAGCCTACAGGGAAGCCCTCTAACGGAGTGAAAGCTTTTGCAGGGGGAGGGATGATCTCATCAAGCCAAGACCGCAGGAGACCAGATGGTGAGAGCTGATCAAGAAATCCCGGACTGCACACAGGAGAAAGTGCCCCTCCCCCGCCCCCTGTGGTACCATCTGGGCTGAGGGCAGAGGGCTCAGAATACGCGGCTCTCGACCCACACCCAGTGGTGAAGGCGGCAACTGCAACCGAATGATATCAGAATGAGAAAGACCCGACCTTCCAACGTCAGGCACCAAATCTCCAGACCAGAGAGAAAACAACAAGTACCCAGAACTCAGCCCTGAGGACACAGAAATATGTAAGCTAAAAGACAATGAATTCAAAATAGCTATCATCAAAAAACTCGATGAGGTAAAAGAGAATGTAGAGAAACAATTCAACGAGTTCAGGAGCTACTTCAAAAAAGAGATTGAAACTATAAAGAAGAATCAATCAGAAATATTAGAGATGAAAGACACAATGGAAGACATAAAACAAAATACAGATTCCCTGAATGCTCAAGCAGACATCATAGAGGAGAAAAGTAGCATAACCAAAGATAGACACATTGAAATGCTCCAGACAGAGGAGAGAGAACTGAGACTAAAAAGAAATGAAGAAAGTCTCCGAGAAATATCCAACTCAATGAGGAAATGCAACATAAGAATTATAGATATTTAAGAAGGAGAAGAGAAAGAGAATGGAGCAGAAAGTGTGTTCAAAGGAATAATAGCAAAGAACTTCCCAAATCTAGGGAAAGAGAGGGGAATCTGTGTGGAAGAAGCTTCCAGATCTCCTAGATTTGTCAATGTAAAAAGACCTACTTCAAGGCATATAGTAGTAAAACTGGCAAAAATGAATGATAAAGAAAGAATACTCAGGGAAGCAAGGCAGAAGAAAATAACCTACGAAGGAACCCCTATCAGGCTTTCAGCAGATTTCTCTGCAGAAACCTTACAAACTAGGAGAGAATGGGATGACATATTCAAAACTTTAAAAGACAAGAATCTTCAGCCAAGAATACTCTATCCAGCAAAAATATCCTTCAGATACGAGGGAGAAATTAGATCTTTCCCAGACAAACAAAAGCTAACGGACTTTGTAGCCACAAGACCACCCCCTACAAGAAATACTCAAGAAGGCCCTCATACCTGAAAAAAGAAAAAAAAGTGAGAAAGGGGTCACAAAACACAGAGTAAGGAGATAAATAGGTAGACAGAATCAGAATAGGATAGCAAACATTCAACTATAGCATTAGACTAAAGGGAAGGAAAACACCAAAAACAAAGACAATCTTGTCACTTTAACCACAGACTCACAACACAAGTTGGAATAAGATATGAGAAAAACAACTCAGGAGGGGAGGAGGAAAGGGACTGAATTGGTACAGACTAAGGAAATAAGAGGCCATCAGAAAAGGGACTATCTTATCCATGAGATTCTGAATACAAACCTCAAGGTAACCACTAAACAAAAAAGCAGAACAGAGACACAAAAAATAAATAAGGAACAAAGAAACACATCATAAAAAACTTCATAATTCAATGGGTAGACCAAAACACACAGGATGAGAAACAAAGGAAATGAAGGAAAACCAGAAAACGAATGATAAAATGACAGCATTAAGCCCTCAAACATCAATAATCACCCTAAATGTAAATGGATTGAGTTCTCCAATAAAAAGACAGAATGGCAGGATGGATTAAAGAACAAGACCCAACAATTTATTGCCTCCAGGAAAACATCTCAGCTCCAATGACAAACACAGGCTCAGAGTGAAGGAGTGAAAGACAATACTCCAAGCTAATGGCAAACAAAAGAAAGCAGGTGCCCCAATACTCATATCAGACAAAGTAGACTTCAAGATAAGACAGGCAAAGAGAGACAAAGAGAGGCAGTATATAATGATCAAAGGGACACTCCATCAAGAAGACATAACACTTAAAAGTATCTATGCACCCAACACAGGAGCCCCAAAGTACATAAAGCAACTATTAACAAACCTAAAAGAAGATATTAATAATAACACAATAATAGTAGAGGACCTCAACACCCCATAACACATCAATGGATAGATCATCCAGACAGAAAATCAACAAGGAAATGGTGGAATTAAATGAAAAGCTAAACCAGTTGGACTTAATAGACATATATAGAACACTCCATCCCAAAACAGCAAAACATGCATTCTTCTCATGTGCACACGGAACACTCCCAAGGATAGAACATATGTTGGGAAACAAGGCCAGCCTCTATAAATTTAAAAAAATTGAAATAATAACAAGCATCTTTTCTGATCATAAAGCTATGAAGCTAGAAATTAATTATAAGAAAAAAGCTGAGAAAGCAACAAAGATGTGGTGACTAAACAACATGCTATTGAACAACCAATGGATCACTGAAGAAATTAAAGGAGAAATAAAAAAATATCTGGAGATAAATGAAAATGATAACATACCATACCTACTCATATAGGATGCAACAAAAGCCATATTAAGAGGGAAATTCATACAGCCACAGCTTAACAAGCAACAAAAATCCCAAATAAGTAATCTCAAATTACACCTAAATGAATTAGAAAAAGAAGAACAAACGAAGCCCAAAGTCAGCAGAAGGAGAGAAATAATAAAAATCAGAGAAGGATAAATGTTACTGAAACAAAAAAGGCAGTAGAAAGGATCGATGAGACAAAGAGCTGATTCTTTGAGAAGATAAATAAAATTGACAAACCCCTAGCCAGACTTACAAAGAAAAAAAGAGAGAAAGCTCAGATAAATAAAATCAGAAGTGAAAGAGGAGAAATAACAACAGACTCCAAAGAAACACAATGGATTATAAGAGAATACTATGAAAAATTATATGCCAACAAAATGGATAATCTAGAGGAAATGGATAAATTCTTAGACTCTTACCACCTCCCACTACAGTAAAGTTGCAGGGTACAGAATCAACTTACAAAAATCAGTTGCTTTTCTATACTCCAATAACAAACTTACAGAAAGAGAACTCAAGAATACAATTCCATTTGTAATCGCAACTAAAAGAATAAAGTACCTAGGAATAAATGTAACCAAGGAGGTGAAGGACTTATACAATGAAAACTATAAGGCATTACTGAGAGAAATTCATAATGACATAAAGAGATGGAAAGAGATTCCTTGCTCATGGATTGGAAGAATAATCACAGTTAAAATGTCCATACTACCCAGAGCAATCTACAGATTCAATGCAATCCCAATCAGAAACCCAATGACATTCTTCACAGAAACAGAGCAAAGAACCCTAAAATTCATATGGGGCAAACAAAGACCCCTAATTGCTAAGGCAATTCTGAGAAAAAAAGAACAAAGCCGGAGGCATCACAATCCCTGACTTCAAAATGTGCTACAAATCCATAGTGATCAAAATGGCATGGTATGGCTACAAAAACAGGCAAACAGATCAATGGAACAGAACTGAAAGCCCAGAAATAAAACCACACATCTGCAGACAGCTAATCTTCGACAAAGGTGCCAAGAACATACAGTGGAGATAAGATAGTCTCTTCAACAAATTGTGTTGGGAAAACTGAATAGCCACATGCAAAAGAATGAAGGCAGACCACTATCTCACGCCATACACAAAAATAAACTCAAAATGGATCCAAGACTCAAAGATATGTCCTGAAACTATAAAACTCCTGGAAGATGATATTGGTAGTACACTCTTTGACATCAAACTAAAAAGCATCTTTTCAAATACCATGTCCTCTCAGACAAGGGAAACAAAAGAAAAAATAAACAAGTGGGAATTCATCAGACTAAAGAGCTTCTGCAAGGCAAAAGAAACTAGAATCAAAACAAAGAGACAATCTACCAATTGGGAGTAAATATTTGCAAATCATATATCTGACAAGGGGTTAATCTCTATAATATATAAGGAACTCACACAACTGAACAACAAAAAAACGAACAACCTGATCAAAAAATGGGCAGAGGAGATGAACATTTTTCCAAACAAGATATACAGATGGGCAATAAACACACGAAAAGATGTTCAACATCACTAATCATCAAGGAAATGCAAATCAAAACTACACTAAGATACCACCTTACACCTGTTAGAACGGCTATAATCACTAAGACTAAAAATAACAAATGTTGGAGAGGGTGTGGAGAGAAGGGAACCCGCATACACTGCTGGTGGGAATGCAAACTGGTGCAGCCACTATGGAAAACAGTATAGAGATTCCTCAAAAAACTAAAAATAGAACTACCATATGACCCAGCTATCCTGCTACTAGGTATTTACACAAACAATTTGAAATCAACAATCCAAAGTAACCTATGCACCCCTATGTTCATTGCAGCACTATTCACAATAGCCAAGACATGGAAACAATCCAAGTGCCCATCGACTGATGATTGGATAAAGAAGATGTAGTATATATATACAATGGAATACTACTCAGCCAGAAAAAAAGACAAATTCATCCCATTTGCAATAACATGGAAGGACCTGGAGGGAATTATGCTAAGTGAAATAAGCCAGAATGAGAAAGACAGACACTAGATGATTTCACTCATATGTGGAATATAAACAAATACATGGACAAAGGAAACAGTTCAGTGGCTACCAGGGGATGAGGGGTGGGGCGTGGGCACAGGGGGTGAAGAGGAGCACTTATGTGGTGACAGTCAAGAAATAACGTACAACTGAAATCTCACATTGATGTAAACTATTATGAACCCAATAAAAAAATTTTTTTTAAAAATCATGGGATAAAAACATAAATCCTAACCTGATTTTGCAGCTTTAGGTAGAAATGGTTGGTGAATTTCCTGGGAAGGATCTGAAACAGAATTCTCCCTTTCCTGGTAGTCTCCTCTTTCTTTCAGATTTACAAATTCTCTATCAACATTTACTATTCATAATAAGACCAAGAATATTGATCCATAAAACAAAATACTTCTAGGTTATACTAGCTTAAATTCTCAGGAAAATATCTTTACAATATAATGTTATACTTTCAACTTTGGTCAAAAGTCAACATGACAAATGGTCATCATGTTAACATTTTTGTGTTTTTTGCAACTCTTTATTTGCAAACACAATTGAATTTGTTATATAATTTCTACTTTAGAAAGTATATATAAATAAAATTACTCCTAACACATAATGCAAGAGAAGATGTTTCTATAGATGATCTCATATATTTCCATTTATCACACAAACAATGGATCATAATAAGAACATTCATGAACCTTAACTTCATGTGAAAACGGTCATTTTTGGACACAATTTCCCTTTTATAAGTATGTATGTTAAAGATGACTCCTGGAGCTTAGTGCTAGTAAAAGCATTTCTCCAGCTGAACTCATACATTTCCTTTTGTCAGAGTAAGGATTTCATGTTGTCGTTTTTGCTTTGGCTACCAGGAAACTCAGAGATAAACTTAATGTCCAATTATAATTACGTCAATTGTCTAACATATATTTTATCTTTCTTGTGTTCTTTTAAACTTCATTTTAATAGCTATTTTTAAAAACTGCTTCAAATACTTTTAGGAAATCAGGTGGTCATAACTCATACGTGAATAAATTTTGTATCACTAACCACAGTTCTAGGGGGTCACAACCACTCTATTGAGTATGGAATATAAAGCCTAGAATTTCTTTTCCTATTTTGAGTAATCATTTCTTCTTACTCTTCTAACAGGAAAAGTAGTTGGCTTATGTGTATGTGAATGCTATGAAGTGAGGTATAAGAAAGCATCTAACCCAGTGCTGAGCACAGAACAGGCACTTCATAAACCCCGAACACAATGGAGGAAAATGACGTGCCGGGTGAGAAACAGAGCAGGCGTTATAAATCCCGGCCTCCAGCTCACCAGAGAAGTCAAAGTGAAGGTACAGCTTTGGTGGACATCAACATCCACACGCGTGTAATGTAAGCCACTAAGAGCGGAGGAGATTGCACTGAGAGAACATGTAGAAGGAGAAGGCTGAGTATACATGAAAAATACAACCAACACTCCTCATAGGATGTTTTTACTTTTCACGGTGGTTGTGAAACAGCAACAGCGAAGCGAAAAGGAAGACTGGGTTGCCTGTGAAGAGGGAAGCCCATGGGAATAAAAATGTGCTCTGTTTGAGACAATACGTCAAGTGCCTCGCCAGGCTCTGCTGCCCTGGGCTTACTGCAGGAATCCCTCGGAAGCGGGAACACAAACCCTCTGCGCCCTCCACGCTGGGCCTCGGGCCGTGATACCAGGGCTGCTGGCAGGTGGCATCTGCTTTGCTGGTGACAAGGAAGAGTCTCCTCGGGGACTGTTGGTCTAATTGCTTTCATGGGCACTAAAGTTTCAGTAATTGAAAGAAACCGTAAAGTACATTAGAAATTTGTTTAAATAACTATGGCAGCTACGATGTGCTGTTGTCATGATCATCCCTTCTAAGTCCGTGTCTCTAGAATGAACCTTCCCATCTCCTTGATGGTACGCTGATACCTGTTATCAGACGTGTTCTTGTCCTGTCTATAGCTTGGCCAACCCTCCTCATGAAAAGAATAAAAGAACCAGGACAGGTTGTGCCTTCTCTTGACCAAGTCTGCCGTTCACTGCGTTCTCAGCATTTCTTCGCAGAGGAACTATTTAGTTTACGCAGTTTCTAAGTCCCAATGGATATTATTATGAAAGAGATATTTTTTCAAAAAAGCTGATTGTACATCTTCAATTTATTTAAATACTCTCCCCCAAAAATAAACTCGAAAAGCTTTATTTTTCATCCTTGTAACTTAGAACCATGATTCTCTGTTGAATCTTGGAAATAATTAAAACGTTAAGTTGAAAGTTTTACCAATAATGTAAGTCTGATTAATGACAAAAAAGAGCACAAAAGAACAATGAGCTTTTGAATTTTTAAGAAAAACGCCAGGATTTATCAGTAACGATGACTGCAGTCTATGTTTGGAAGACCAAGGTGTTTGGCATTGCAGACAAGAGAGACCTTCCATTTTAAATAAAATTCTCATTCCAAAAACATGAGTGTATATATGTGCAGCTAATCTTCCAATTGAAGCTTAAGTTTGACGTGTGTGTTTGTCAGCCGTGTATACCCCTGAGGGAGGGGCTCTGAGACCCCATCCAGCCCAATCCATGAACACCCTTCAATCAAAGACACACTGTCCACATCTCACCAAGTCGTGACTGATGGTATAAAGGGCTGAAAAGCTTAAATTTAAAAAGTGCAGGCGTTCTCTACTTTCCACCACAATGCATTCCGAGAAACCACATCATAAAGTGGATCACATTTTCCCACAGGAGAAAAGTTATAATTGGAGGTTATGTTTCTGACCAACGAGTTGGCTCCAAATAATTCCATGATACAGCAACAGTGGATCACATATGCAAAGACATAACAACTCCTAACTTTATAGTAATTTTACTAGTAAAAGGAGACTGGAAGAGCTATAAAATAAGTTTAAATATAGTCCACATATTACTTATACAAGAGAACGCAAGATTCTATAGAATACATACATGTATAGTACTAAGAAATTTTTAGAAATTTGGCATGAAATGAATGAGCCAACTAAATATCATTAATACTTTTTCTTTTTCTCTTAAATGTAAAATGGCTTTAAGGAGGACTAAGACCAGGTTTTTTGAGTAGGAAGAGGTACATCTTCTAGTTAAATTCTTTAATTTTACCCTGGAGACCCAACATGCTTTTTATGTGATTTTTTCAGAGGATCTTTTTACACTTTGAAAAAATTTCCCTGTAGCTAGCAGAGACTTCCAAAAAATCATCCCATCAACTTCAGAAATACTCCAAATACTAGAGCCAGGACATCACAGATTGTTCAGTTAAGTGTTTGAGTGTGTGTTGATCTCTATCATGGCATTTAATATTTTATTCAAATGCCATTAAAAGAGAAAACCTGGCTTTTAAAAAAGCAATACTCAATCATTTCCCAGATAATTGATAGAACTGGCATAGAACAATATGCAATCTGTACTTGGACTGCTTGTTTTCCTGTCTTCCAGTTCAGACACTGCCTGTGAGCACTGAATGGAAGGTTAAAGGCAAAGAAAAGGAAAATTTAAGTGTTAATGACACAGCATGGAATGAATGACTGACCACTCAAAATCTTATGCTGTAGACTATACTCAACCATCATAGGATCACTGCTTTCAGAATTAGAGACCATTCAAATTATAAAATAGCTTTGAGATCACTGGGACCGACCTGCTTGCTTAATTGATGAGGAAATGAGGCCCAGAGAGATGAAATGTCACGGCAAGCTTAACAATCTAAGAGACGGCAGACTTAGGACAATGCAGACATATGGATTCTTGGCCCAGGGCTACTCCAGGTGGCTCATGTTTTAAGACTCTATGGGTAAAGTCTTTCTGATGCACAAAAATTGAGGAAAACTTTCTAATCTGTGCCCTACTTGAATTAGGACATCTCACTAGCTCTCTCTCACACGTGTGTATATATAATAAACTTTCAGTTCATAATATGAATTCAAAGGAAACATGATGCCACTTTTTATTTACTCCACATGGGATCAGCCAATTGAAGTCTTTAATGTGCATTATTCCTAAAAGAATACCATACTTGAGGTATAATATACACAAAAATAAGAAGAAAACCAGCATTTGGCTATTCTAATTTAAATCCTCTAAAAGTAAGTCAAATGTATGCAATTCCTTTGTCCAAGTTCTATCTTTTATTAGTAGTCAGTTTAACTCAAAGTCTTGTAGAAAAGATGAACTAAATATTAATCAAAGTCCAGAGAATTTTAAGCGTCTATTCCATTATCTTAAATGCAACTCCAGACAAACCACCGAAGCAAATCTCTTTTTTCCTCCTTTACCCTTCAACGTAAATAAGCCTTTTAGTCTTTTCCCTTATGGTGTAACTCATACCAAATGATGACACTATTTACAGTATCTGCTTGAAAAGGGCATAGCTTCTATTCCTATTTCAATTAAAGCCATTGTGCAATTATGCTTTCAAGAAACAATTAACAGAGGGAAAAAGCACTTCCTTTGCTCCAGCCTTTTTAGAGTTGGGTAGTGAGTACCCTTTCTAACCACTAGTGGCATTGAAGTAATTATTTAATGTTAAGGTTCACTTCCTCGGGTGTAAATTTTGGTTTTAGTTGACACTAAAAAGAAACATCAATTTATTAGGAGATAAAACTTGTTCTCCAGTAATGGAGCAGCTGCGTACAGAAATTTATTGCAGTTTAATGTTCTCACATATAAAGCAATTAGAGTTTTCTGACAAACAGACTTGCCACTGAAATGCCAGTGTGTATTGTGGTGGGACGGTCTGTGAGATAGGAAACTATAATGTGAGGCTTCAATGGAAAACTCTCTGCGGAAACATAAAATAATAATAGATGCTGGGCAAATGCAAGCAAAGCTCTCTCCTCAGTGAGTTTGAATGAAAAGAAATGCTGCAAATTTCATAGCTGTGGTGAATGCCCTCAGCACCCACACAGCAGCTTTCCTGGCAATGAACTCCTTTAACGATGCCTGGAACTGAGTCTGCATGGCTTCTGAGAAGGGATGGTCCAGACAATCCCAGACAGGCTTCACCTGATTTCCCTCATCAATCAGGGACAACAGGAGACAGGTAAGCAGCGAAAATTATTTCCAAGTGCTTAATGCCTAGGCCACACTTGCCTTGTAGAAAACTAAATGCAAGAGTTCATTTCTTCGGAGACAGTGCCCCCATCTTTCATACACCACCTCTCATTTTTAATACGAAAGAGAAAAAGCAGCAGAGGTGGCGGGAAAATGTGGGTTATTTATCTTTGCATCCTCCTCCTACAACACACACAAAACACCAGGCCTGCCAAGGTATCAGCTGCCTTCAGGTGTGGGTACTCATTGGTTTTGGTCAAGAATATTTTCTCCCAGTTAATATGGGAAGATTAATTGACATGTAAAATTGCTATAACATATTTCTGTAACTTGTAGCAACAATTACCATTGTTTATTAAGCACCTATTAAATGCCAGGTACGCAAATTGTTGAGAATACAAAGATGTGAAAAATGGTTCCTACACTCAACAGTCAGGTAGCATAATAATAGACAAGGTTATAAGTGATGAAGTAAATGCATACTTCTCTGTGAAAATAAAAGGAGGGGTAACCAATTCTTAAGACAAAGGTGGAGACAGGGCCAGAGGCATTTTCATGGACTCCCCGAATTTGGGATGGGCTTGGAGTGAGGAAGAGATGTCAGCCAGGCTGCGAGATCAGACTACATGGAGGTGAGGCAGGTTGAGGAAGCAGCAAGTGGTCCACGGGTCCCTCACTGGATGCTGACTGTTCCTAACAAGAGGCAGCTGAGAAGCTGATCGACCTGATGGTTCAAACACACATACGTAGCTCAGCTCCCTTCTAAAACCCGCTCTAAAATGACAACAAAGAAATAAAACATCTTAAAACCACAAGGATAAAGGGAATGACAAGACAGGAGACCACAATAAACTACAGATAAGATTTCAGAAGCTGGAAGGCTTTCGAATGAGTCCGCGTATTGGAAAAGGCAGAAACCTAAGCAAACACCAAGGGAAGACACGGAGAGGCAGTGCCGGTTCTAGAGGACCCCAGAAAGACCTGGGAACTGAGACACTAGGAGCTTCTGAAGACGGGTGCTGGGCCAGGGCAGAAGATTATCCTTTGAGCATTTTTGCTTCACACAGTTTCCCCTTCTCCATCCTCAGAAACCAAGAACCTTTTTTTTTTTTGGTGAGGAAGATTGTCCCTGAGCTAACATCTGTTGCTCATCTTCCTCTTTTTGCTTGAGGAAGACTGATCTGACTAACATCTGTGCCAAGCTTCCTCTATTTTGTATGTAGGACACCACCACAGCATGGCCTGACCAGCAGTGCCTAGGTCTGCACCCAGGATCCAAACCCACAAATCTTGGGCACGGAAGCAGAGCGCACAAACTTAACCACTATGCCACTGGGCTGGCCTCCCAAGAACCCTTTAAAAATATGTGTGCGTGTGTGTGTGTGTGTGAGTGTGTGTGTACATCTATATGTGCATGCATGTGTATGTATTTATATGCATATATTTAATTTTTTGGCTCTCATGGCAGCACCATGAGGGACAATGAAAGGAGCTCAGTGGAGAAATATGGCCACTGGTGGACACAGAGGTCCCTAGGAACTGAGCATCCATATGCTGGGAAAATCTGTGCCGACTATCATACTTAGAAGCAGGAGGCAGATGCAACACTGCCCGTTAACCATGTGTTGCTCTCCTAAAGCTGTGAAGGAAAGAGCTACTTAGCACCATCCAGAGGGGCTGCAGCTCACGCCCCTGATCTGAAGCTGCTTCCCACTCTGATAACCGTGAGACAGCACTTTGAGCACAAAGAGGGAAAAGCACGTGATCTAGAGACAATAGATAAGTATTGAAGTGAATGATTAAATTTCATATTTTTATACAGCAGCCACAAGTCCTGGATTTTGCTAGACATCCATCATTTCAAATCTTCAAGGCCCATAAACAGACTGCTCCCGGCCAACTACACGCCCTGATTTTGAAGTTGGAACGAAATGGCAGCATGGGGTAAGGAGGTGAAAGCGACGAGCTTTGCTTCAAGTGCTCGCTCAAGAAAACTCCGAAGTGAGAGTCACCAGTCAAGGTCTTGTGTCCCCTCTAAGTCACTGGCTAGAGCACAGCCGCCAGGTCAGCTGCTTGCGTTTCTGGTGGAGCTCAGCCAGCCCCTGCTCGCCTGCTGCCATTCCCATGCTCTCCTCATTAGACCAAACCACCAGCCAGGCACTTCCTAAACTCCTTCTGTCTTTGGTTGACATGAATGGGAAGAGCAGCCTCAGCACATTTAATCTTCTTACTATAAATACCTAAGTGAAGAAAAAAATGTGGCAAGGAAGGCTCGTCCCACTCCATTTATTCCTGTTAGCATTCTTTCAGTGGAAAAAAGGAAAAAAAAGCCCAAACCCAGCTCTTGAGTATGAATGCAACATGAGAAAACCTGTGCTGAATCACGAACATGATTATTATATGAAAAGATTTGAACTGTTTTAAATCTCATTTTATAGCTACTTATAAATCCTGTGAATGGCTGTGCATTGATCTCAGTGAACTTTACACAAGCACATGCATTATCAACAGCAGAGATTTTCACAACTGGTGGAGGCAAAGAGGGGCACGTGGCAGAAGATCTCATTTAAACAAAGCAGGGTTCCAGGGATGAAAACAGCCTCACGCTGGCAGAGGAAGACCCACGTGCGCCCAGCAGCCCTCTGTGCTCAGCTGCCTTACACCCAGGCTGCCTGGTAGGTGTCTGTTTCCTGGACTCATCTCTGTCTGGGATTAGGCAGCACGCTTTTTGAGGGGAGGGACCTTGTCATATGCATCTTTGTTTCTCTAGCCAGGCACGTAAACGCTCCATGAATTTGCTGAATGAACGCGAACCTCTGATCTATGCTTTCTAGAGATGTGTCCTCTTTTCTCCCTTTTTTTTCTTTAATTTTCTTCTACAAGTAGTTATACTCTGTGCCTGTACCTCCCAACACAGAACGTCATGAGTACATGTACAATATTTTCCCCCATAAAACCAACCAGAAAGGATTCTTTCCACTCAAATCTGCAAATATCATAAGAAAACTCTTTCCATCGCATATTTCCAAGATTTCCAAACTCGTGACTCATATTTACAGATTTGAGACCGTCATCTGCTTCCTCTCCAGGGTCCCCCACTCCTACCACACACCCAAATGAAGCACGTATTCTTCATGGTTCCGATACCCATAAAAGGGTGACACAAAACAGATGACATAGCAAGTCTAACACTATTATGAAAATCAGAATTGGAAAATTAGAATTCTACTTATTGTCTTCACTACAATTTTAACCCAGTATTATTCAGACTTTGACCACAACCTACAATAAAAAGTACATTTCACATAGTGACCAGTACAAATGTACATAAATATATAAATGAAATAGAATTACGAAATAAAACCATTTCTATTTCTAATATACTCTAGTATTTTCTATTCTACCTCTTTCTCTTTAAAAATTGCTTTGCCAACCTACTGAGATGATTCCACAACCTGACAATGGGTGGGGACCCTAGTCCAAAATCTAAAAGTTGTTCGTCTTTCATTTCACTTCAAGAGAGAAGTTTTGATATGATTCAAAGGCAAAATAGAGTCATTAAGACCCATAAGGTAGGAAATAACTTTCATAGAAGAAGCTAAAAAACATAGAATCGCCTGGAGAAATCTCTCTTAGGTTTCTTCTCTCTTTGGCATCTTCACTCCTGTGGTTTCCTTGGATAGCTTCTGTGTGTTTCAGTCTCTTTTCTCTTCCATTTCATGTTGCTCATGTGGTTAAGACTAAGCAGGAAGTAGCGTCGGGGGGGTTGGGGGGGGGGTGGGATGCCCAGGAGAAACAGAAAAGCAGCCCCTGCTCAGGCTTGTCAGCCCAGGTCAGCCCTGGCTGAAAGGCCAGAGGAAGCCTGAGAGCTCACCTGAGATCCTGTCCCGTGGATCACAGTGCACTAATTAGGAAACCAAGTCCTAAGCCTTAGCTATAAAGAGTGTGTATGTGCCATGTGTCTCTGTGAATATCCCTCTACACCACTGGCCGACAGAACTTTCTGCCATGATGGAAATGTTCGCCAAGAGTGCCATGCAGTATGGTCCCACTAGCTACATGGGTCTATTGAGCACTTGACATGTGGCTAATTCAATGGAGGAACTGAATTTTCAATGTCATTTCGTTTTAATTATTTGAAAGTTAAAGAGCCAGATGTGGCTGTGGCTTCCATACTGTACAGTGTAACTAACCCTTGAACCTCTTAAAAATGAGGAGAGAGGTGAGGACAGAAGGCTTAGGAGTGGGGAAGAACTAAGAGATACTGAGCCTGACCAGATCGTTCCATCAGATATTTCCAAGACTGAGGACTGAATTTTGGCATTAGGCATTCTCAAATCTTGAAAGAGAAACAGAGTTGATGGAACCATACAACCACAGACTTTCGATTGTGGGATTTTGTTATCGATAATAATAAGCAATCCCTTCCTCTTAGACCTGCGGTGAAAGGTCCTGCACAAATAGTTGTACGTGCTCTGAAGGGTAGAGTAGGCAACAGTCCAGTGCATTGCAAGGTTTTGGGAAGACCGAAGTTTAGATTCTGCTCTGTCACTTACTGACTGTAAGATGTGGAACAAATTACCAACATTCTTTTTGGCCTCCACAGCTACTGATGGGCTGTTATGGGTAGCAAAGGAGTTGGTTTGGAGGAAGCACTTATGCTGTGGTTTACGGTAGATGCATTCACTAACTACAGGAGGTAGTTACTCACAAAACTCAATAGTGTGTGCACAGAGGCAGATGTGTAAATAACTCTTACTTTAGTTTAGGATAACTACTGACTAAATCACATAGGCAGAAAGAAGCCTGACTTACTTTATTCTACATCTGTGTAACTCCTAGAAAAGGGTAGGGTAATCTAAAAATTGCAGGAGATCATCTAAATAGCAAATTCCCCCAATTTACAATTGACACTATTAGTAAATTTCTAAACTTAGAATATGGGTGGCCAAAATTAGAAGGTCTCTGAGATGCCTTATCCATTAGTATATCCACAACAAAAACAGCTCACACAGCTGTTTAACTCCTTCCATATACTGGGCACTGTGCTAAGCACCTATGCCTCAGACTTGTAGAAAGTGAGGACTGTTATGCCTATTCAATAGCAGAGGTGAGTGAGGAGAGAAATGGAAAGATTAAGTAACTTGCCCAAGATGCAGAGCTAGTAGGCAGCAGACCTGGGATTAAAGCTCAGAGCACACACTTTCATCACTGTACAACGTGTACGCCTCCACACGAGGAGCGGGCTCTGCATGGAGGAGAGTCAGCTTAACATATTCACTCAGGAACTTGTGTTTAAAATAAGATAGCATCTTAACAGCATCAAGGGCACAATGGTAGAAGTGAAAAATCATAGATGACTACAGAAGTTTTATAAAACAGACTAAAATATGTTAACAGTCTGAAATATAGGTGCAATCGGTTCTTTATATCTCGATAACCCAGTGAAAGAATCAATGTGCACACATGACCTAGAACCATCAAGTAATATTCAATTATCATTTGAATACATTGCTGAAGAAGGTAGGGAATCATTAAATATACTTGAAAAGAATTCCTGTCAAATACTAAAGATAATATAGGGAAAAATTTGGCTTTTTAAAAGTAGTAAACTAGGGCCGGCCCGGTGGCGCAGCAGTTAAGTTTGCATGTTCCTGCTTCTCAGCGGCCCCGGGGTTCGCCGGTTCGGATCCCAGGTGCGGACACAGCCCTGCTTGGCAAAAGCCATGCTGTGGTAGGCATCCCACGTATAAAATAGAGGAAGATGGGCATGGATGTTAGCTCAGGGCCAGTCTTCCTCAGCAAAAAGAGGAAGATTGGCAGTAGTTAGTTCAGGGCTAATCTTCCTAAAAAAAAAACAAAAGCAGTAAACTTTGGTTACTTGGCAGACTCACTACATTGAACACAGGACATAGCCATGCAGAACTAACAAGGCTTCAATAAACAAAACAGATTGAGCTCAGTGTCCTCGAAGTGCTTATATTCAAAAAAGGGTACACAGCTTGGTGCCATCAGTAGGCACCAAGACAACAGCCTTTCAGAGAACTGCAGTTTTGCTGTTTAAAAAACGTGCTACAATAATGGGCAATTGAGGCATTCTGAAATTAGATCTAACAAGGTGAGTAATTGCTGCGCAAGTGACACCACATTTTACAGGCTGTGTTCTCACACTGCACAAGATGCAGAGATTGCCTTTAAAAGGTACAATCTTCTGGAATCGTTTTTTGGTGTTCAAAGCAATTGCTTTCCAATGGAAAAAGAAAGCCAGAGAACAATGGAGCATATCCCCAGACTTCTTGCCAACACGTAAACTCCGACTGTTCACAGTGTGTCGTCATTGACCAGCTGGACTAAAGGACAGTGTAGCTGTTAACTGACCACAACGCTCATGGGAAAAGGAGTGGGGGAAAGGCCTGTGGGAGCTGTTTCTAGTGCAGAGGCCCAACGGAGGGAGCCGTGGACGAAGATGCAATCATCACAGGTGAGGTTCATCTTTCGGCCAGGGCAAACCAGGGAGGAGATCATAGAAGAGAGAATTGAGTGAGCATGAATTTGCAGTCAGCGCTCAATTGAAATTCAGTGCCAGGAGGGTGAGGAATGGATTCATTCCAACATCTCGACAGCGCACAGTGAGTGAAAGGCAGTATGTTAAGCCCATAGGCAATAAAAAGATGAACGGGACAAAGTCACTGGAGTAGGAAGGACAAGAGGTATATATACGTGTGTGTTCACGCACCTACTTTCACAGTGCCTGTTATGCCATGTGCTGGGCATTAAGTGATGACCAGAACAGGTATGTTTCCTATCCTTATGGAGCAACTGTGCTGCTAATAAATTTTAACTAGAGTTGTTATGTGCTAGGAAAGAGAAGAATGAGGGGTACCTGGATTGAGTTCAGTTTGCAACAGTCACCTGAAATCTGACTTCATGAAGCAAGTTGACATGATTAGTAAGGAAGCCCCACTAAAGGTTTGTCTGATATGCTAGAAGGACTCCAGGAGCAACGATGGTGCCCTCTGACGTGCATTAAAGCAATCAGCCTGGCCAGAAACTTCTGACAGAGCTGTGAGAATGCAGACCCATCCCTCCAACTCTTGAGTGAGTTGCTCACGGAGAGGCCACAACCAGAGGGGAATCTGAAACCCCGTCATTTCAGAGCAGGAACACTTCCAAAACTGGCAGGTAGAGTTCTGAGGGAATGCACAGCACATGTGGTTCTTAGTGGTCCAGCTAAGGGTCCCCATCTGCGGAGAGGCCTGAGTCCCGGACGTTCTATGGTCTGGGATGGGAAGTACCCACAGAGTGTAGGAGAGAAAATTAGATTAAAAGTAGAGTAATCCATGCTGGTGGAATCAGGTGAGACTCTTTGGGTAAGGCAGTGTGTGTGCTGGATCCTAAAAGAGACACAGAATTTGAAAAGATGAGGAAAGAGCATGAGATGAAAAGATAAGATAGGCAAGATGTTGTGGTTAGATTAACAAAAAGAATGTCAGTTTGGCTGGGACGCGGGACACCCAACTGAAGAAGAGTGGGAGATGAAACTAGGAGGACAGAGAGGCCAAATAATTTACGGGGGATCGAGAACCACTGGGAAACTTTTTCTACAAAGGGTTAAATAGCAAATATTTCAGCCTTGTGGGCCAAACAAACTATTCAACTCTGCCTTTGTAGTACAAAAGCAGCCACAGACCACGCCCACAACAAGTGGGGGAGGGAGAGTTGCTCCCTGGGCCATAGTCTGCAGACCCCTGCATTGGAGGATCTCAGAAAGCTACGGTCTGCTCAAGGTCTGCTGTGCAGGGTTCCTCAGAGAAAGGAACCAGAATCGAGGATGTTGTGGACCAAAGATCTGGAGGATAGGGGGTCCAACGAGTAACCTTAATACTCCAAGTAATGGATTCTTGTTATTTAAAGCAGAGGGTTCCAAAAATGGTAAATACCTGAGAGAAAGAGGTAACAAGGAGCAAAGTAAATAAACTGGATTATTATGCCATTTGTTACTTTACATAATTATTATTTTCTTAATATATAAAGAGTAAACATGGACCAAAAAATGGTTAATTAAAACACCACACACCTTGGTCAATTTGTGGAAGGCAAAGAACAGAAAATCAGAATATAGGCTTTGCCTAAAGCAGAGAAGAGCTTCACAGAAGGGTGGAAACACAAGAGAAAGAGCCACCACATAATAAAGAAAAGGAAGCAATGGCCATAAAAAATATTCCTTCTGTTTTTGACTAACTTGTGAGAGATTAGTGGAAAGGCTCTGTTTATCTCAGATGTAGACTTTTTCATTGAACTGTTAACATTACTACACACACTGAAGCATGATCACTTTTACTTTTTCCATGGGCAAGTGCATACAAATTCTGCATGCAACTGCTCTAATTCCTGTAATCTCAAGGAATTAACCAAAAATGAATAATTGCAGGTCATCTAATACCAGAAGAATACATTTATAACAAATATATTCTTTAATATATCTGAATATGCTAGAAAGGAATCTTCTAAAGCTTTCAACGAAGAATGGCACTTGTTGAATTATTCTCCCCAGAACATAAGACAATGTAAGACAGCAGAATAATAGTCATAAGCAGAGGTCTGAATGAACTAGAAACCAAGTACATTTTCTTTACTTTGAGAAATGAATTTTTCCATTCTCTCTCTCTCTTTTTTTTTTTTTTGCTGAGGAAGATTCACCCTGAGCTAACATCTGCTGCCAGTCTTCCTCTTTTTTGTACATAAGCCACCACCACAGCATGGCCACTAACAGATGAATGGTATAGGTCTGCACCTGGGAACCGAACCCAAGCCACCAAAGCAGAGCGTGCCAAACCTAACCACTAGGCCATCAGAGCTGGCCCTACTTTGAGAAACATTTAAGCAAATTCCAATGACTTTTGCAGACACGTTTTTCAGCCACTGCTGAAGATGACTTCTAGTTTTCCTGTGTGCAAACAATCTAAAACTGACATTTATGTAAGGAAGTTGTTATTTTTTCGAAGTTCAGACAGTATGACTTTTAGGGTCCCTCCTAGTTGGGTGGACACACACACAGTACTTTATTTTCCTAGTCCTTTGTTTGGGTCAAAAAAAAGCAAGTAGTAGCATTTCTGAAGCCAACTGACCGAATTCATCCATAGAAGGTATGAAGTCACTAACAGAAAAGTTTTCAAGAAATCACCTGGCCTGGACCCTTGACTTCAGCCAATTGAATGTAAGTTATTTAAAACAGGTAAGAGTCTTTTTTTTCCCTAAAGATTCTCTATAGCCCCTGTTAGAGCCCCACCCTACCATTTCAAGTTCTTTCTAAGCCACAGAGATGTCTCCTTTAACTTAACTCATTTCCCCTTATTTTGGCCTCTAGAAGAGTAGGGAAAAACTACTAAAACCTCATAAAACCCTTTGCATTTCTGATAATAAGAACTAGGTCACCATTCAGTTTTCTCTTTTGTAAGCTGAGTAAATCTCAACTCTTTAACTTTTACGTGGAGTCTCTCTTCCACCCCTTCAGCACTGCCCATTAAGCTTGCCGGCCCCTCTACTTTCCTCTTGATACGCAGATACCAAATCCTACTTTGGCCTTCCATTATATCTCCCATACGCCAGGACATTCTTATATTGAAATCAGGAAAGTTAGAAATGTTAAAAGGCAGACTCGTGTTTTCTGAAATCTTACTGAAGATCTAGCATTTTGCAAGGCGCCGGGTGGGGAGGAACTTCGTCACGGCCCAAGGGGAAGAAATGTTCTTGTTTTTTCGCGAGGAAAACTCTATCTTCCGTGACTCGAATTTGATAGCCTCCTCCACCCACCTGTCAGCACATCTCTCTCTAGCCCTGCTCATTCTGGATGAGTAGTTAGGACTTCACTGCCTGAGTTATTTCCTCTGATATCATCAATGCCTCCTTAAATTGCTGGTTGATTTATCTCAGCTTGACCTTCCTACTCAATTGACTTATAAATACCAAGTTCCATCTTTACTTTTCTTTCTTTCTTTCTTTCTTTTTTTTGAGGAAGATTAGCCCTGAGCTAACTACCGGCAGTCCTCCTGTTTTTTGCTGAGGAAGCCTGGCCCTGAGCTAACATCTGTGCCCATCTTCCTCTACTTTATATGTGGGACGCCCACTACAGCATGGCGTGCCAAGCAGTGTCATGTCCACACCCGGGATCTGAACCAGCGAACCCTGGACTGCCGAGAAACGGAACGTGCGCACTTAACTGCTGCGCCATGGAGCCAGCCCCATCATCGCTACTCTTCTATAACCAACATGGCGTGAGAGTCATTTACACCCCACTCCCTCACTTCACACTGTCTTCTCAACACCCAGTAGAGATGTTGGCTTCAGTAGCTCCCACTACATTCTCAAATGATTTTCTAGTTGCTTAAGGCAGTGAGTGGCCTCTTTTTGGTCTTCATATTTCTTGCAAAAATTGACCCTGCCAACTCTCTCCCCTTGGCTAAAACATGAATTCTCCATATTTGTTGAGGAGTACCCCAATTATTAGCCATCTTTTCTCTCTCTCTGTTTGCTGCATCCATAGGCCGGTCCAGCCCATGACATCAATAATCACTTTCATGCAGTAGAATTTCTTGCTCCAGCTCTGATCTCTCTTCTAAAAACCACATCCATTATCCTTATTGCCTGCTGGGTATCTCACTTGGATATGCTGACAATGTTTTGAACCTGTTATATACAAAAATGAAATCTTTCTCCCCAAAGTTCCCCCTTCTTTTATTATTCCGATATTGGTTAATGCTATCACTATTCTGTCTTAAAATCAGCCACTTTTTCATTTGTTACCCTATTTTCTCTCAAATTCAATGAGCTGGACTCAGAGATATGAAGTAGGAATAAGAGATTTTACTTTATTGCTGATAAAATATTAAGCTTTGAAAAACGGTGGTACTATTGGGTAAAATTAATTGGAAAGCAAAATTAAATCTAGTAATAAAGCTTGGTGTGCTCCAAAACACGGATTATGCCCTTTCTTAAGAAGTACCGATGGGTGTTAATTCTTTCCCAGAGTCACAAGATAAGATTCCATTTTGACCCCAACAGACGGAAGTACGAGAAATTTCACTTGCGTTAAAAAGAGCTCAGAAAACCTCAAGGACTCTAAGCCCATGGCTCGGACAGCCTGAGGCCCCTTCATTCCTCTAGAAGAGAGGCCACTCACAAAACATCACACAGACTCCCCTCAACACACGCACATGATACCCAACCTGGAGCTCCCCTTCAGTACTCCTTTCTTAAAAACATAAACCAAAAATAAACCTTAAAGATCTTTGTAACCTGTGTTTTTCTGCATTTCTAGTTAAGGAAGGGTGTCTGGTATAATCCAACAGCAATATTTTGCATATTCTGTCTGAAACGATGCAGTCTGTTGGGGTCACTATTTGGAAAACAAAACTATCAAGCTAATTAAGAGAGGGATTTGTGAGAAAAAATAAGTATGAGCAGTAATGATATAAGCCTGGTGCACCACCTAAGATTTATACCTGCTGCTGTGTCAGCTTGGTTTTTCTGCCGTCTTTAAATCTGCTGCTAGCAGGTCTGTGTCTGTTTGTCTGTCTGAGGCAATAACCTGCTGGGGTGGGGGGGCAGGTGAGTTTGGCTGCAGAAATCTCCCACCCACAATGGCCAATTAAACATTGTTCACTAATAATTATTCATCTTGATCTTACTTGCAAAAAGTTTGACTCTAATAAAGTATCCTTAGCCCAAAATTATACTGAACACCTCCAGGTCATTGTGAGCATCAACCACCCTTGCTCGATTCTGCCAGCATGTGCATCTTGGTGTGCGATGGGTTATAGTGCTGGCTGCACGCCGTGCGGTGCACAATTAGGCTCCCAGCAATGTCTTTTTATTAGAATAGTCTACACTAGGAACAATACTGAGTGGTTTTCATGAAAAGGTGCTCCATAAGTGACAAGACTTTTTCATTCTCCAAAAAAGTATTAAAAAAAGAAAAAAGAAAAAACTCAAGTCAACAAATCATTCCTATGGTTAGTAGTAGAAAATGGAAAATGGAAAAAAGTAATATTCAGGTAAATGGAAGGAGGAACATCTTCTGAAATGAAAAAAATTGGAAAGCACATAGAAAGCAGAACTGAGTCAAACAGAAAAATGTCTTCCTTAAGGGTAATTTTTCTGTGACGTAGTCTAAACTTATTCTACCAGCTTCAAACAGAATAGCTTGTTTACGATTGAACGTCTCCACTCTAGAAATGGAAGGTAGTTTTATGACTTATGAATTTCTAATTTGTTTTCTAATTTAATTATTTTTGTCGCTACTTATTTGTGTCCTTTGGTACAATAATGGACTCCTGGTACTAATTGAAATATCCACTGACGCTGTGTCTTGAAATCATGTCCCGCCATTAACAGAAAGGGCTGCCCTTTGGCCCTCTCTGCTCCCAGGGGGGCAAGAGTCTTATGCTGAAACATGGATCTTTTTGAGCAAACGTCATGCCACTAGTAACAGCTTGATGTGGGGTTTGTTTCCTCTTCTTTTTTCCTTAATGAAAAGGTTGAATATTTGACAGAACTGTAACATGTGAGCTCTCTTCATTTTATAGCTTTGGGATCAGTTGCTGAAATAGAGTTCTGAGATGTGTAGCTTAAATATTTTATGATAAATGCCTCCTCCAACAGAAGTGTTAATAATTTAATACATGATAGACTATACACTAAGTTTCAGAAATAGTTATTTAGTAATATTTTTGTATCTGGCATGAAAGCTGAGTAGATAATTCCCTTGTTGCATACTTTGACTTAAAATTATTTTTCTGTAAAATTATGTTAGTATAAAACATGTCAAAGGAAGCACTAATTTTAAAATGAGTTTCTGAGATTTGGGGTTTTTTCTTTAATCCAGAGAACTGAGAGCATGGTTTTGGTTTACGCCAATATGTCTTGCCAAAACTTAGTTTTGATGCTAAATATTCATGCCCACACATAGCTATTTGGTTCCATTAAGCCAAACACTTCCCAAGACGTTGGCGGAATCTCCAGGACAGGCATACGATTTGGTAAGGCATCGCGAGGTGACAGGCTCTCCCTGCACAGGGTTCGTTGGCTACGAGGTACTTACTGAAAAGAGCATCTATAATCAACAGCTGTGTCCTGATGTTTTGCCAATCTGTGCTCATAAAACATGATGTTTGCTAACATATTTCAAACACAGTTTGCTTTTGTCTTTTCAACACCAAAATTCCCACTTATGTATCTTCTTTCATCCAAGATTTTCTAAATAGTTTGAGGGCATTAATTATGCCCTACAAAATCCTTTCACAGTAATTATTGGTGGTACTGTTATCCTAATTATCTGTAATACCAACAAATCCACTTTCTCTATTGGATTGCACCATGGAAATGCACTTAATGGAACATGCTTAATGCTACCTAGAAATGTCTGCTGCTTTGTTGACAAAGAAAGAACTCTGAAATGCATGCGATAGAGTCTTCTCTGTTCTGCATCATGCTTTTCACATTAAACTTTGGTGCTGAACTTTCTCTAAAATGACTCTTCTATACACAGACTTTTCCCTATGAGAAGGAACTAAGTTTACCAGCTACATTTCTCGATCAGTTTCAGATAGACTCGGGCTAGGTATGTCAAAGAAAGGAGTAGGTGCTGAAAATTCACTATCTATACACTATGCATTGCAGGAAATACAAAGATGAGTCATGCAGTCTTTGCTTTCAAGAAGCTTACAGCTGCAGGGGAAGACCAAATGCAGAACAGGAGTAAGTTTGGTTTCCCATGGCAGTGACAAAAGGAAACCGAAAATAGCCTGGGAGAAGACACATAGGAGAGCAGGAAGTGACCAAGGAAGCTGCATATTCTGGTGATAAACTTGGAGCTGAAAGTTTGAGTTGTATTTTTACTCACAAACATAATGAGAAACTTTTGGAAACCCTAAGGAGATGATACACGATCCAAGGGATGAATAGGGAAGAGCATTTTGAGGTGGCCAGCTGTTGCCTCTCTCTACTGGGGACCGAATGGAGGAAATGGGCACTTGGGGATTTAGATTAGACAAAAATAATACATTTTCTCTTTTATGAGACTATTAAACAAATAATGGAATAGGTTACAGAGGGAAGCTGTGAAAATGTCATCTGTGGAAATCTTTAAAACTGGGACATACTTTCGAGGCCCTAAAGAAGGGAGCGAGTGAGGTATGGAGCATACTAGCTAAATGGAACCACACAGCATTCACTTCCACAACTGAGCAAAGGCTCCTGGATACGTCTGCTTGGGATCCTCTTTCTAGTCAAGTGGTCATAGTGAGCCACCATATTCTTCCACACAGCCTCCCCTGAGTCACAGGAGGCATCTGCAAGGCAGCCAGCCAAGAGGAGCCCAGACTATGCTCAGAGAAGCAAGGTTCAGCTGCTATATGACAGGAACCTACAACACTAGGTTCATTTGAAGAATTCTGAACAAACTCAGTTGGAAAGGTAGAATTTTAAGTTTGGCATCATTAAGAGATGTTTAGCTTTTAAGAGCTGGTTTAGGATACTATTTAGGTCATAGGTTTACTTACTCAACAACTCCACTGAGTGGTTAATTTGTGTTAGGTGGTAGACACACAGCCACACAAGACAGAGCCATTACCCTGGGGAAGACAGGCACATAAACAGCTAATTATACACCCGAGCAACAAATGTTGGGAGAGAGGTAAGCCCAGAATTTGCGGGATGCACGGATGGTGGACACTGACCCTAGACAGAGGGCAGAGGGAAGGCTCATGGACTGACATCGGGGGATCCTGGAAGGAAAGAGTCAGGCAGCTGATGAAAGAAGAGAAAAGCTTGCTTTCTAGAGAAAGGGCATGGCATGTTTGAAGGGATTACATGCCACAACAAAAGATGATCGTGCAAAAGCCTATGGCAGGGGGAAAACTGGCAAAACCACAATGTAGGCTGGCATTCTACTTGCCTTCTAGCGCCAAGGTTGCCTTTTAAAATATTTAAGTAAGACCTTCAGCCTTGATTAGAGCGTCTGTCATATGAAT
Source organism: Equus caballus (assembly GCF_041296265.1). Classification (NCBI taxonomy): domain Eukaryota; kingdom Metazoa; phylum Chordata; class Mammalia; order Perissodactyla; family Equidae; genus Equus; species Equus caballus. Next base: position 15,393,334 of record NC_091712.1, on the reverse strand, counting down.
ATGTATTTGCTGCTCCTTGAAATAACGTGTTAGACATGGAATTCAAATGCCTTTTTTTTTTCATCAGTGGCTACTAAGAAGTGTAATCGAGCTCAGTCCTCTTCTCTAAACAGACCCACCAAATGTATAGATGGCTAAACAGAAAACATGATTAATTTGATCATTGTTTTCTTCCACCATAAACAGTCACTCTTTATTCATGACACACACTCACATATGTATACACACGTGTTTATGCATGCTATCCATCAATCAAAATAAAAAAGGTGCCACACTGAATGTATGATTTGACAAGCTAGAACTCAGGCTTTACCAAGAGGCAAAAAGAAGCTTAATGAATTTTTTACATTCTCTGGTTAGACATCGGCTCAAACTATAACACTCCAAGTAAAGATAATCACGGTTGCTCTCTTAAGTGCATCACCCGTTGAGGCTTTCCCAGCAGCTCTGTGAGGCACTTCATCCCCTCATCCTTTGTCAGCATAGCTGAGGTTAGCTAATATTAAATACAGACAAGGTCTCTTCGGGGTCAAACACAGAAATCTCACAAAGTGATATGAATACAAGTTGTAGAAGAAAGGGAGAGACATGTTAATGTATGGTTAGTAAAAATATGGATTTTGTCTGCGCTGCCTGATTACACATGTCCCTGTTTCTTTTCAGCCCATGAGACTGTACAGTCATCGCACCCCAGCCCTGCCAAAGGCGTGCACAACAGAAGCTGTGCACACGGAGTGCGCACAGACCTGCCTCCCGCTTCAGAGGCCTGAACCCAGACCCCAGCTTCTCTGGGGTCTTTCCAATGACTCCTTCCCATTTCTCTTTTCCCCGTCTCTCTGCCCTTAGGAAGGATTTACTAAAAGACTGAGATTTTTTGGACAGGCAATTGCTATTGTAACACAACCTTCTCAAGGGTTAAGTGTAAATGAATCAGAAACATGTGGCTTAAATTTCCCACAAAATTGAATTCATATGGACTTAGATATAAAAGGGAAAATAGTGTTCTCCAAAACATGGTTTGAGTTTTGAAAAACTCCAAGTGCTGGGAAAATAGTTTAGGTATTCACTTAACTTTTAACTACGGCCAGAATCATTCATCCATTCTACTACAAAACTTCATTCAATTAAATAATGTGTCATGCTCAGGGAGAATTACATATATAGCCATTATGTATCCATCTTTACAATTTTGTAGAGTGCTCCAACAGAATCAAATAAGAATGGAATACTAAATGCTTAGTGTGAATAACTGAGAAAAGTGATTCCTACATTGCACGTGCATGTGTATTATTTGGGAATCTTGTGAAAATGTAGATTCTGATTCAGCAAGTCTCATGTGGGGCCTGACATTCTGCATTTATAACAAGCTCCCAGGTGATGCCAATGCTGCTGGTCCACAGACCACGTCTGTGTAGCAAGGACTTAGAGCACCCGTGCTGAGTGTCACCGTGCACCACACAAGTCATTTTATACTATGTTACACATCTCTGAGACTCCTATTTGTTCGGTGACAAAAAAAAAAAGTCCAAGCAAAATTACATAAATGGGAATTAAAACATCCTGCTAAAAAGATATAGATAATTGCTGTGAAATTTACATAACAATATCCACTGATTAGAAGTAATGAGTAATGTATTCATTATTACACATGAACAATGAGAAAACAAATAAGAAACAGTAAATATTCATCATTACCAGCTCTGCTACTAGGTTATATCCTACTCGAACTCGGAATGCTTTCATCAAATCTTCCAAATCACTCCAGACATCAGAGACATGGCCTGTTTTGAATCTGAGCACTTTTCTGTTTACCACATGACTAATTACTCAGGAGTCGTCTGCGCCTATTGCACACATTAATTTTGCACAGATGGATGCCTTATTTTCACAACTAGATTTTAATCTCTGTGAGGATGTGGACTGCATCTTCTTCCTTTCCGGATACTCCAGAATCCCTCAATGTAGTTTCTTAGTTGACTATGAAATAAACTGCACATCCTGTGTCACCATACTGGCGAACCTTGGCCTATAGTTTTTCAAGGCCGTACAAATAGCACGCCCATCGCCACAATGTGAGAATTCATGCTGTCCAAGTTGTCACAAATCTAGTTCTATTTGTCAGCTGGAGGTAGGGCTTGAGGGCAGGGGACGCATGTTAGAGCTGGGTAAGGAAACAGCCGATGTCCTGAGAAAATATTCAATACTTATGCACAAGGGCTTGATGAAAAATTTGTACCTTCCTTCCGCCCCTAGTGGTTGAATGGGCCCATTTTTCATATATGCAACTTTACAGAAAACTTGTTAAGATGAAGAATGCTATCATTTTCCTCTAGGGTAAACTAAAGCAGAGAAGCAACTTACTTTTGTGTATACCACACACACAGCACCACGATGGCAAAGCTAGGAAAAGTGTTTATCAAACCCTCCAACTTCCAAACCATTATTATCACTCTTCTAGCAGGAAGACAAATATGTGACCGCCTCTCTAAGGGCAAGGTCATTCCCAGGTTCTGGAAAACCCACTCAGAGGAAGTAGCAACCCAGGCACTACCCTCCATCTTCCACGTTACAGCATGGGGCAGAGAGACACAGAAGGTTCTCTTCTCACATTAACTGAAGAAGGTCAACAGGTTGATGTGGCCCCGAGAATCCTAGCTATGGGTGTCTTTCCCTACAGTGAGTTCCTCTGCATCAGATGCCCCAAGGCCTAAAACTCCATCACCAAGGCAGTCGCGGGGATTCTGCTGACGCCATCAGGCAAGGATAGGAAGCATTTCCTTCTATCAGCATGTTACACAGTTGGTCATGAAAGCGATGCTGTGTGTGCTGGTTGGCTGGGTTGACCATCAGATCTCTGTATCAAGTATATTGCCAAGCAAAATAATGCCTGCTAGGAAAATGCAGCCCAGCTTACAGATGGCCAAATGGAAATAAACTTAAGTGCTGTCTATTCCAGTAGAACTGCTCAAAATGGATTTTTCAAAAGATATGACTGTCATAAATTCATCCTTCAAGCATTAGTCAAACAGAAACTACATGCACAGCACTAGGCTAGGCTAAGTTTGGGGAGAGTGCAGATTTTTTATAATTTTTTAACCAAAGAAATGTGCAATCTAGATGGGAAGACAAGACAAACACACCTTAGCAGTTAAATAGCTTTACAGAGCCCAAGACGTTAGTGCAAGAGATGTTATGAAATGGTGTTAATTACAAGAAGGAAGAGCTTGAGCTGTGTCCTGAAGGTCAGGAATCTGTAAAGAAAGAAGAAGGGAATAGAATTCCAGATTGTAGATGTGGCAGTCATGGAACCCTGATGTTCGGGGCACAGTGAGTCAACCTGTCTGGCTGGTGCAAAAGAGACCACAGCAAGTAGAAATCTAGATTGTTGAGGAAGTAAGAAAATCATCAAATTAAAGGGCCCTGATACCATCCAGTTGATGGATGTTTTCAATGTTTCTCAGAACCCTAAGATTCTACAGAAGTGTCTCAATGTTCTCAATGACTGATATCAAGAATAAATAAATGTAATACCTTTGACCTTAAAACTAAGTTTATACTAACAAAATTGTTTTGCTCAGTTTCATAAACTGAGGTTCTATATGCAATTTTATTGACACAAAAAGAATGACACTGATAATGGAGGCTGCCTTTTTAGTTATCACGAGAAAGAAGAGCATTAGTTAATTTCAAGTATTTTATTTATAACACAAATTCACTTCAAAATTAATTTAAGATTCATCGTATTTTTAAAATAATACAAATGCTTAATTTGACACTTGGAGTTCCTCATCTCTATAATGGCAAAGCTATTACAGCATCATCATTATTAATTATATTAATCTGGCTGCATCACGTTATCTGATGAGAACTAATTAGATCGGAGCATGTACCATTATGGGATTTAACTGCACACGGTCATAAAGAATGGCGTGCTTCCCCCGATCATGTGTTCCTATATACACAAAACCCACATTAGCTTCACGGAGGGCTAAGTACCAAGCAGGGCTGGCAGATGACGGGCTTCGTCCTTGATGACTTGAAAGAAAGATATTAATTTCAATTTTGCAGCTCATTCAGAAAATTGCCTTGATAACTTGGAAAAGCCCTGTTTACGTTTTCTGCTCGTGTGTGTGTGTGTTTACAAGTGCAGGCAAGTGAACGTGCATGTGTCTGAACCAAAAGAAACCAAGCCAGTCGTAAAGGAAATTAAAAATAAACTTAAATATGCTTCCATATGCCAGTGCAGGGGCCCCAGAGACTTGATCATAAACTTGCACATTTAAATTGTCTACATGAATTTTTGATTCAAAAGTATACTATGCAATTTCACCATCACAATCACATAAAATGAAATATATTTTCACTTGGGGAAAAATATTCCTCAGGCAAGCAATGGGAAATTTTCTTTAGACATTCAAGTATCAGACAATTTATAACAACTGAACATTCTGGATTTTGAGATGCCTAATAAAGCTACTACTTTCCCTTGTATTAGAAGGTAATACAGGAGATATTAAAAAAGGGAATTTAAAACAATCAATTTTATGGGATGATTGAGAATTTTAAAGTAAAATTATATTAACAATTTTCAGTGTTAAATCCCCATGTGTCAGTTCATTTAAATCTCCTTATATCGTTAAACAGAAAACAGGTGTTTGAGTTCTTATACTATATTCTTCATACTTATACTATTCTCATTGTATTAAGATAATTTTCAAGGAGTGACTTCAGTTACTGAATATCCTTCATACACTGACTGAAAACAATCCGTAAATAAATAGGCAATTCAAATATTTAACAAATATGTTTCTCTAAAACTTTATTTCCTATTTTTGGACTAATCTATTTGAAGTAATTTTAAAATAAAGCATCATTATAAAAAAGAAGGCTATCACCAGCTTCCAAAACAAGTAGGCCTTGTATGAGTGTAGACTGCTGCAGCCGCCACTTCCTTTTCTTGATTTATTAGAGCCAAGAAAATAAAAAGAGTTGAATCAATTCAATTTTAATTCCAATTAAAAAAATGTGCCTGGAAATCAAATGACAGTCACCGATCTTTAAGCCAAGAGGATACAAAAATAGGGATATTAAGTATCACTAACCTGTAATGTTATTAAGACAGAATTTCATGAGCATCAATAAAACGGGGAAAGGGCAGAAGGACGCTGGATATTAAATTCATAAAGGTGCTTGTTAGCAGAAAATCCACTTGTTTATCAAGAGACAGCCTCAATTAGCTGATTGTGGAAATGGATAATTTGTTTATTGCTTCCACTTTGAGAAAAGGTTTTCTTACGTATTTCCAACAAAATAATGGGCCCAGTGGTGTTGTGTGTTGTCTCTGGGGTAGCTCCTGACACCTGTACCAGTCACTGCAGTCCCCTCCCCCACCCCACCCCAGGATTGCCAATCACTCTCTCTAGCACCATCAGAAGCCTTGCAAGAGCCCTATACTTCTGGGGAAAGGGACTGAGGTGTTGCAAAGGCTGGTGCAATCAGATCCAAAAATGACTACAATTAGGAAAAAAAACTTGCAAACGGGTAAGCCCTGCCATAGGGATGAGAGCCAGCCAATCGTAAAACCCTAAATGACAAAACAACTGAGGTCACTAGGCTTTGCTTGGTTACAAGACTGTCAGTGGGAAGTGATTTGCCATTGTGCACAATCAAGGTTGTTTTTCTCTTTAAAAATCCTTCCTTAGGAGGAGTGGGGTCTCTGTGTGTGTGTGTGTGTGTGTTGGTTTGGACTGGGCGATTTATTCTCACTGAAGAAACCTGTGCCACTATTTGCTTTAATTATAAATGTGTTGATTTAAAATCTAGGCTAATATATACAGGCATGTTGGAGGCAGCAAAAGGACTTGTCGTATTTAAAAAGTATATCAAATATTTAAAATTGCACTCGTGCACGGCAGGTGTTGGAGGTGGGAGCAGGGAACAATACAAGCCACACAGCCCGCCTGACCCCGCGCCTCCTCCACCCGCCTCCTCTCCTCCCCGCGCAGCTCCTGGGCTGTTATTCTTTTTATGGGAGCATATTTGATCTAAACCTCTTTTAGAGCTGTGATTTTCATTCATGATCTGATAGAATAAGATAAAAGATAAGACGAATACCCCCAAATCAATTTGACAAGTATTTATCAACCAGATTTCAAAATATTTAAGAAAGAAAACCTCTATCTTAGACAAAATAATTTTTTAAAAAAAGTCATCCTTCATTCTTTCTGATTTGGTCTGCTCACTGGGTTGCCAGCTTTCAAGCCTGACCCTTCCTTGATATCCACTTATTGTCCCCCAACCTCAACCCACTGGGCAATTAGAACACAAGAACTGCTTTCCACCCGCCTCGTTTTAGTCGAATACGTGATCAAGGAGTTCCCTTGAAAGGGCAGGAAGCCTGCGCCAGTCTAGGGAACATCACAGCCACTTTAAAGATCCTGCGACATCCGCCCTCCCAGTTAACAGATGACAGCAGAAAGAGGGCGTGCGTGCTTCCTTGGCCCTCGCCCCTTAATCTGCCGCACGCGGTGTTTCTTTCCCATCATGGGGATTTCTAGCCTTCAGCCATGCTCATTTCTTCAAGCTTCTGATCTTATAAAGTTATTTACACAAATTACTATTACTGGTCCTGAGAAGTACCACAATAATAAAATGCAACCTAAAGTATACATATCAATGTCTACACACGTATTTTCTACTGACTTTGCTATAAAAAATAACACATAAATGAAATTTTTATGTTTGACAAAAGTGATCTAATTAGAACAATACATTTTTGGCTGCAAATCTCTGTAAACTGTACATTTATACAGACACAGGGATAAAAGATGCATTACGAATAAGCTGAGTTTTCTCTAACAAAATGAACAGCGACACCAATAAACTTTCCTCTAACATGATTACCTACAGCAAAGGTGGTTTCTTTTATTTATTAGTCCAAGTTCAGTGAATGGAAATTCTAAGATTTTAGCAGCAAAAGGGGACATTAATTTAAGTCAAGTCATGTGGGGGAACAAGTCAGCTCCATCAATAGCCCACAGCCCACTTTCCACCAGACCACAAAGACGCGGGGGACAACATTTTTTTCTTTTTAAGACAAGATAATGAATTTTAATGTCTCTGTGAGAAAAAGGAACCAATGAGAGAAAGCGAGCTTCACAAACGCTGATCATTATTGTGAGAATGTCTTCTACGGAAGAACAGTGATAAGAAAGTCAGCCTCAGGATCCTCCTTCCTAAACGGCTTCCATTGAATTATCTGCACTCACACTGTAGACTGGCCCAGGCCTGCCTCAATCTATTCATCATGAAATGCGGGACTGTGAGGCGTGGGGGCTGGGGTCCACAAAGGGATGAACATTGCCAACTCCAAAAAGGACCACTTTTTCGTAGAATCAGGGGAGAAAGCAATTTGGTGATGGATATAATAATTTTAACCTCCCATAATTTGCACAGCGGTCAGCTAGTACGGTACTTTTGTAATTTTAACAAGAACTGTGTGCATTATTATAATGGAATTACACTTAAAAAAAGATAAATGAGGGGCTGGCCCCGTGATCTAGCAGTTAAGCTCTGAATGTTCCACTTCCACAGCCTGAGTTCAGTTCCTGGGCGCAGATCAACACGACTCATTGACAGCCATGGTGTGGCGGCGACCCACATACAAAACAGAGGAAGATTGGCAAGGATTTTAGCTGAGGGCGAATCTTCTTCAAGCAAAAAGAAGAAGATTGGTAACAGATGTTAGGTCAGGGCAAATCTTCCTCAGCAAAAAAATAAAGAACAATAAATGATTTGGTTAGGATGTGACAGGAAATGAGCGTTAGTGTAAGGACTCCATGCTGGGTTCCTGAAGCCTCTGCAAGTTCACCCAGACAGCCAGGCAAACTCACCAAGACTGCCTGGAAGGTTCCCCCTCCCCCAGGAACAGAGGGAGAGAGAAAGCAAGCAATGGAAAACACCCAGAAGGGGAGAAGTGACGTGGATACCCTCCCTGTCCTCGAACACAGAAATAACATACAGGAAATTCATTCCTAGCAAGCACGCAGCGCACACAGACAGACAAAGTGTAGAGACTGTATGTCTAAATTTACTGCAGGTCACAGAGGGCCTAAATAGAGGGATCTATAAATAGCATGGGATCTGGAAGGATAGGCCTCTGGTGGAACATTTCGGCGTGTGACTGCGGCCACGTCGCAAAATACACTTGGATGCACAGCCATTCTTCAAGTGGGGAAAGCCTGCGAGTGCGGAAGGCGTGCAAAAGAGAGAATGGTTTCCATCACTGAGGTAACTTGAGAAACCTGAGTGTTTTCATGGAGGAAAAACAAAGCTTCATATAAATCAACTCAAAACGTAAACATACCACTTAAATATTAATCAAGATAATTATAGAAAAACAGCCCAGAAGATCTCAGTAACAATCCAAGATAAATAAATGTCCATCGACTAAAAAGAAACTCTCTTTGTTTACAACGTAACTTGATGCGCTTCCCATAACTCATACCAAATACCATATGCTTGGCTATATCTGTCCTAAATAAAATTATCTTTTGGCTGTTAATCTAATTCTAATCCAGAAAATCTACACAAAACACATATTCAGACTTACGAAAGGGGAGGACTAAGCCCAAGGTAGAAAACAATGAAAATAATCACAATATCCATCAAACAGACTACTTTACATTTTTAAGAGCCTATTTCTCAACTGCTTCCTTTAGGAATCTGTCAAAGAGGAGAAAAGGCACCTGGGCAGGGGAGCAGCTATGCTGAGGCCAGACTGTGGTTACAACCCCTTACTAATACAGGCCGCCAATCACTCTGACAGGTAGAGAAGTGGGAGAGGTAAGTTCTCAGAATCTGCAGAGAGTAGAGTCTCTCTCGAGTGATTTGAGATGAAATTTTGTTGAGGCAGTGTGGTTAGATGGGCTCTCTAAGGAGGAGAGAGTTGAGTTCTAAATGACAAACAGTACTTGTATGTTATATGGTGATCTGAGGAAACAGAATTGCAGAAAGAAGAAATAGCAAGTGCAAAGGCCCTGGGGCAATAACAAATGTGCTTGTGGAAGAGAAGAAAAGCCTCATGAGTGAGGGGAAGAGTGTCTGGCTCAATGCTTGGTATACCACTGCATACTCAAGGACATTAGCATCCCATCCATCTTCTGAGCTCTTTAGAGCTGGAGGAGGCTAAGTAATCCAAGATTATTACCTAGGCTCCAATATATTTTTGCTTACTAGGGAGGTAACTAACATAGGAACTTACTAGCTGTGTGACCTGGAGCCAGCTACTTCACCTCTCTGAGCCTCAATGTAAGATGAGGATAATTACTACCATCTTGATAGGATTATTGTGCTAGTATATACCTAGCACACAGTAGGTGTACAAAAATACTGCCATATAATACAAATATTCCCAGTTTTTACCAGTCTCTTTGAAGAAGGGCTTCCCTTAGTGGATTTTAACAGATCATTAACTTCTTGAGACACTTCAAGCTAAAGTGGTAAGACCAATGACAACAGCCGACCAATTATAGACACTGGCTCTGAAGTCTTAATTCGGTGGGAAGCTATAATGCAATTAATAAATGTTAATTTATAACCTAAAATTGGTTTGTATATGATTTGTTTGCATATGATTGTTCAAAAATATGAATCGTATGATGCCCGTTTTGCAAGATAAAAAACATTCATATGCTAAAACTCAGAGGGAGATTTAGATGGAGCTTGAGTCTCAAAATTTCCCCGCCAAGCCGTGTAAAGTGTGGCAGGTGAGCCACAAAATCATGAAGGATGCCTTCAAAAGGCAAAGGCCACCGAAGGAGCCCCGTCACCATAAGGCGTACTGTTTCTCCGCATGTCCAGCAGATAAAGACAAACTCTCCTACTATTGAGACGTTTTCTTTTATTTCCTCAGAAATCAGTTAACACCGGAAGTCTACTGCTCTTCACAGGTAAGGTCACCTGTGGACCCTGCTCCCGACTTCCTACTTCAGGAGGCACTGTGCTTGACCTCGACGGAAATGACGCTGCTACTTTCAGACCTCGGCCCTGAGGCTGCGTTTGAAAGCCTCAAATACAAGCACAGCTCCAAATGTTCAAATGAAGATCCCTCCAAAGGCAGGGTAAGGACAGAAGAGAAAAGTTGCACAGTTCGAAACAGGAGCCGTGTTCAGAAATTGCCCCAACTTATCACATTAAGGTCAACTAAATGTGTCAGATAAGAATTTGGTGAATTCACTTCGGCTCACGCTGCTCTCCTTCTGAGGACACACGGCTGACGAGAAGCCAGATGTTCTCAATCTGTAAAGCTTAACACCACTGCACAGCACAACCAGCGGGCAGCAGCCTGAAAGCAACGTGTGTCTTGCTGGGAGGAGGTCCAGCCCCGGCGCCTCTCATCTGTCGCACGCACCCAAAGAGCTGCCCGTTCCTAAGCCCATGCCCGTGGCGCCGTCCTCACAGACTCCGCGAGCAACAGCACAATCTCACTCTTTTTCCTAGAGCTCAAAAATACGGAAGAGAAATAATATACATTTTCTTCCCAAATACATCTCTCTCTCTACACTAGTTAACTTGAGAGTAACACAAAAATGATTTAACCCCCCCAAATGATTTAACATTTTCATCTGACGTACACTACAGTGGAGAGATATGTGTGAACAAAAATACATTTCAAGAATGCATAAACCACTAATTCTTATACCTCGGAAAGAGCTAGAGTGAAGTTGGCTTTTGTACTAGTCTGTAAACGTTGTTGTGCAAGTTACTTGGCTTTTTTGAACATCTAGCACAATGGGAATCTATTATAGGAAACACTGCTGTAACCAGTTCTCATCCACGGCTTGTGGTACGGGCCGGATCAGGAACACATCTTTTCTCTCAGCACAAGCAAACTCCAGAAGTACCACCAGGAAGTAGCACTTTGTGGATCCAGCTTCAAACTACACTTCTTAAAAATAAAAAAACAAGAACTATGCTTCTTTAAAAAAAAAGCTACAATTTGAACTTTTCACAAATTCCAACAGGCCTTCTCTCTGAAAGGCCAGAATTAGTTAAATTTCACTATACGCACAAATGGGTTCTTTTATGCCACATCATTACTATCTTCTATGCATAGTGTATCTTTCTCATAAGAAATTCAAGTACATAATGTTTATTGGTAAATTACATCCAAATTACAAAAACATTCCAATGATCCTAACATCCATGTCAGATGAGCAAATCGGGGAAACGAAAACACTCACATGATACGGAGAGAATAAAGAAAACAGCACCGGGCCCCCAGACCATGAGCAGGGAATTGCTTTTCTCACATTTAAGTCCTTAGGGATAACCCCAATGTCTAACAGCGAGCAAACCACAAAACTCCATGCCTCTCAAATAAAGTAGTGATTGAGTGAATCAATGAATGAATGATCTTTGAATTGACTTTAGAAACAGCTACAGAAATACTGGTTTCCAGTGTGGTCCTCATGTCCTGGGCATAGTGAACTGAGCCCAGGTCTTTACACTGGGGGTTCAAAAGCAGCACAAGCAGGGCTTTGAAAATGAAGTGCGAAAGCAAACAGGCAAAACAGTCACAGAGCAAACTTCCCGACAGATACCTGGACTCACAGGACAGAAACTCAGTCGGTAGTGGACACACCTTCATTCATCATCACAATATCCAGGTTTATTTCCCACACAGGCTGATCAACATTCTACTTTTGCTGTTTTTTCTCATAAAAATTCCTCTCAACCCCCTCAGCTCCCAAGCCTGCAGTGTTCTCCAACTTGCACATCCATTCTGGCAAGAAGCACTGGCCCTCCTTCAAGATTAGTTACTGATGACACCCCCTGGCTCACGGGGGGTTTAGAGAATTAATTAATGTTTGCAAAGTGCTTGTAGACCCATAAGCCAAGGGGTGTTATATAAATGCAAATTATTAGCATTATTCTGTTTTCCAGTGGGGCAGACTGCCCAGAGCACTTATTCACGCCTTATAAGAAAACCAAAGTCTCCTTAACTAGGTCTTCCTCTGTTAGAGGGATGGTGGATTTCCAAGCCCTTGTCACCAATGCCTGCACATCAGCCTGTGTTCCAGGCCTTCAGAATTGTTTTCCTCTTAAGGAGCTATTTTGGGACCCTTGGTTCTTACGCTCAAAGCCTGCAAAAGAGATCAAAACCTATCATTAAAAACAAATCGCACCTCCAGAAAGGAGTTTCACATCTCACTTTCTCATCTTGGGAGGAGATAAGACAGAGGTCTTGGCTTTTTGGAAAGTTCACCGGGTCCCTTGGTGGGACTCAGGAGGCGCTGGTCGGACTGCACTTTGAGTGATTACATTCTGCTCACCTCCAGGTCTCCTGCTGCTCCAACTGCACGTTGTATTTATCGCCACTTCCTGCCCTGGAATGCTTTGCAGTCCTCCTCTGCGCTGTTTAAACAAACGCTGTGTTTCACCTGTCAGAGCCCCATCCTCTGGAATAAGGGGAACAGGATATTCGACACCATGGCTATCACTTTTAGGATCTAAGCCCCTGGTTTATTTTCTCATGTAGATTGGGTGAGCTATTAATATACCATGTTTACACATGTAGTTTCTGCCTTCATCTCTGTTATTTTCACTTTAAACCTGGGAAAACAGTTGGGAGGTTATGTAAGCATTGCCCTGGGTCCTGATCCGCAAATATCTTGGAAACTTTAATTGGTCTTCGAGAATTCCATTTCTTTGTACTAAAGAACACTGTCTTTCATATCATGTCATTAGTATTACACAATGTTAGGAGCAAAGTTGCCATATGGCTCCTCAAACACACTTAGAAGTAAAAGAAAAGGCTTTAAATTAGTCTTCTTGTATATTAAAAACAAAAATAAAAAAGGAAAAGAAGAAATCATTTTAAGTAATTTCTTCATTTACTGGCTATTGATTGAACTATGATATGCACACAGACATGGCACATTTTTAGGATATTTTTAACTCTTACATTTCAGCTCTCAGACATTTAAGCGACTTTGGTAAGAAGAGGACAAGGCAGGCAGTGACCACCGCTCCTACTCAGGGCTCCATCTCTGAACTAGAAGAGTTATGGGGAACCATGACAGGGCCCAGAGTAGGCAGCAGTGAGGAGGAAGAATAAAACTGAAAAAGTAAAATAGCACCTTACATGTTATAACACATGTATGTATATACATGTTATCTGTTATATTAGAGTTTTACCATTTAGAAAGTGCTTTAAAATATGCCTCATTTAATTCTCACAAGAACCCCAGAAGTAAAGTATCATACCCATTTTACAGCTAAGAAAACTGTGCCTCAAAGGAGTTGAGTGACCTACCTAAGATCACACAGCCAGTCAAGTGCACGCCCTGAACTTGAGCCCAGGAGCTGCCACGGATGGGAGAAGCATGAGCCCTCTCACCACTTGAGCTCAAATGATGAGCAGGGTGTGAGACAACACATGAGAGAAGACATACAGGGAGAGTGGGGCAGGAGGAATGTTCAAGTAAAGACACCCACAAGTTCTTAGAAACCCACCAGCTTCCAAAGTCAGAAAGATTTCCAAACACTGTGATTTGCATATATGAGTCGGAATATGAATTGTCCCCAAACTGTTCTGACACTCAGTCACACCTCATTGTTGTCAGGTCCCCTGGACTCCATCTGCAACTCTGAGAGACATTCTAGGAGAAGTCACCACTGAGACCATGGCTGGCCCCAGATTTTATGCCTCAGTTTCCCCCCGTTCAGCCGAGAGTGAGCTGTTCCAAGAGCTACCGTGTGGAGCAGCTGGAGGAAGAAGCAGTGGCAACCTCAGGGGCCCATGTATATCAGCCAGTCCTGTGGCCCATCAGCTTCTCCTTCCTCTTTGCTGGACATCAAGGGCCTGGCCATCTGCCTTCTCCCCGAGGCCTTCTGGGGTCAGCCCCTTCTCCCTTGCATTCTTAGTGTCTGATGTCTCAACTCTCTACTTCAACCCTTCCCAACAGGTCTGTGACTCCTGTGGGCAGAAGGAGAGCTTCATTTTCCTTGGTCATCCATGTAGTGCTAATTCCAAGCCAGACATTGCGAAAATGTCTACTGAATTAGCTCCTGAAAAACCCCAAGTCTTTTCAGAACCCACCTTTCCTCTTTCCCACTGTTTAAATGATAGCATGAACTCTGTTCAGTGCTTAAGAACATTACCTTCTGGAGACAACACTGGGCCAGCTGTTAACAATGAGTTGGAGTTTCAGTCTATTGGTATATGATGTCTTGGGCCCAAGCTTTGGGTGTCCCATGCATGCGGGTAGGGAGTGGAGGCAGTTAAAGAACTGGCCTTGACGGCTGCTGGATGCCTTCACATTTTGCCATTTAGAAATGCTGCAGTAGCAGCTAGAGGCACAGTATTGGACGAGAAGCGTAACCAAACATCTCAGCGCCGGCTGAAGGACTTCTACAATGACAATTTAGGGAACCGTCCTTTAAAGTTCCCATCTGTTAGAATCATGTCTAAAGGTCTCCAGCCAAGGCCCACACATTCCTGTACCCTCCACAAGTACAACAAAAACAGATGCCTGGAGCTCCACTCGGGAACAAAGGCAGCTCATTCCTGGTGCTGATTATTCTCCTCTGCATCTCTTCTCACAGAAAAAATATCAAACCACAACATTCCTCAAGACATTGCCTGAAAGGGCAAAGCAACAAAGCCCAGGTTGGACAGCCTCAGCACAAGGAGGCCACAGAGCCTTTGACAACTGCAACGGTGTGGGGGAGGATTTGAGCTGAGCCCCGAAGATGCTTCACAGCTTAATCTCCTTTCCAGGACTTGGTCTCCCCGTGTTTTCAGGGTAAACTGAGTTACACAACATTCACTGTCAACAGTAAACTGCTTTCCACCTGAATGGAAATGAGCGATACGTTCCTTCTTTTTCCAGGGCAATGCTAACTATACCCTCCAAAGTAAAGCCACAATGCTTTGTTTTTAAGGCATTTAACTAAATCGCTTTAAATCAACTTAGTTAATCAAAGATGAGCCATGTATTATTTCTATCACGGCAACGAAAAACTTCCTGTCACCCTTGCCAGAATGGGACAGCAAGTTACTGGGTAAATACGGCCGAGAAAGGAACATGGAGCTGCAGATAATTAAAGTGCTTTAGACCACTCGCCCATTGATTTCCCTCTTGTAAAGGGAGCTCAATGGAGATGTTTGGAATAAATCATGTGTTAGAATTACCTTCTCAAGTAAGAGCTGAGAGCATATTGATTAATAATTATTTGCACTAACAGACTCCACTAAGGCAATATCATCAATTACCTTAAAAATTGGCTCAGATCAATCACAATGGAATCAGCCGAGTTTGAAGATTCATTGTCTTTTGCTTAGTATTTTTAAAGAGATCAACAGAGAGGCAGGGCTCCTGAATGGAGGCCTGAGCAAGCACTGCCGGTCTGGTTAGAAAGATTTGTGATTGCTTCTGAAGATCATATTGACCTGGGCCTTCTGACTGAGCGATGAGGCTCCCGCACTTCCACTGGTGGGGACGTCTCCATGCTAAACAAGCGCTTCCCACATATGATCCAGGATGAATGTGTACAGTCCAAGAAAGGTGCTGCTCTGTGCAACACAAACTGGCCAGAAGCAATGACCTGGGAGGCCGGTGAGTCAACAGTCTATTCACGTCCCAGCTTTACGTCCACAGATACACGCGTCTATACGCCCAAGGTTCATCCCCTGGGTAACACCCACAGAGGGAAATAAGAACAGCCAGAGATACAGTCCACCCAGTGTATTCATGCAACTGAATGCGACTCAAATAAAGCCACCGCTCCAAAAGTGTTGAAGAATTTGGGGCTTACTCAATCTTATACCTTCATCTGGCAACTCAAAAAACACGGCTAGTTTCTGGCAATGATGTCCAGTTCCAATCTCCCAACTCCCCAGAAGAAGCTCCACTCTGCTGCCACCACTGTCACTCTAAGGTACAAATGTGTCCATGCCACTCCTCCCCCTGCCCTTCCCAGCACAGCACTGAGTGACACTACAGCCCAGGGCAAAGGGCCTCCGCCTAACTCTCCAGGCCCAGGATGCTCCAAGCGTGCTCTCTGGACTCCTGGGGGTCTCCAGGATCCTTTCGAGGGGTCCCCGAGGTCAGAACTATTTTATAACAATACTAAGACATTATTTGCCTTCTTCGCTGAATTCACATTTGCACTGATGGTGCAGACAATGGGCGAGGGAGCAGGGAAAACAGCTGGGGATCTGGCGCCATTCAAGGTGGCGGCACCAAACAATACAGGCGGTCCTTGTTTTCCTCCCCTCCAAGCACTTGAGGAAAAATAAATGCTAGTTTCACTCAGTCCTACCCTTGATGAAACCGTAAACATTAATTTTAGTAAATGTGGACACTGAGTCCATACTTTTTAAATATTCTGTCATAAGAAAGCCAATTCACATAAAGCATCTGTTATAGATCCAAGAATGATGTTTGTCTCGAGGAAAAGCCCCTGTGAGATTGAGCTGCCAGCTGAACCAGCCACTGTTTTTCACAGGACCCCATCTTTACTTAAAAAGATCAGTGGGCAAAAACTTGATTCAGACTTAGGTATTGAAAAGGCATCTTCTTGAAAATGAACAAAGTGGGCCTGTCCCATTGAGGAAAACTACTGACAGGATTTGTGGCCAATGATAAAATTTGAGCTTTCAAGTGAAAATTAGAACTTTGGAAATCTTGCATCTACTACTGTGAGTTTGATAGCTTCCTAATACGTATAGATTTCTGTTCTCTTTTCTTCGTATATGATAAATGTATCATCATTTGGAAGGTCTTCATAAGTCAGTAGACCCATATTTGCCAAGTGACTACTGCACCCTGTAACTAAATCATGCATGCAAAAAAGCACTATGTGTCCCGCTATTCACAGGGTTTTCATGGCCAGTGTTTTCGGAAATGAGCGGTCAGATCCTCCTTCTTAATCTGTCAACTCCACTGAAGCCTGTCCACCATGGGTGACCCTGCTGGTATTTGAAATACTGGTGGTGGGGCTTTCAGCATCCCAGCGACATGCAGCCACCGCAGTCTGACAGGTGACAGATGAGTGGTGTGGGTCCCTGACCAGGACATGAATCTGGGCAGCAGTGGCGAGAGTGCAGGATCTTAACCACTAGACCCCCAGGGCTGGCGCACATCACAATAGCACGTAAGAAACCACCCCTTGTCAAGTCTCGGTATAGAAAACTGTTCACAATCAAGGTGGACTGTCTCGTATATACTTCAAATAAAACAACCCACTGAGCCAAACTGAACATACAAGCAGTCATGAGAATCCAGCCATCTCCTCTTAATAAGCTAAACATTCAAGAGCTTTCCAAAAATGGAAAACAATGCCAATCTTCCCATTACATTTTTTTATTTTGAAGAACAGTTATTTTATATGAAAATGTATCATTTGTAGTACCATGTAATGAGTTTATTACTGTTGACATTAAAGGAATTAATAAATACTTTTAAAATATCTCATCTTACATTTTAAATATGGTAAATATCCGTAGATATTTACCCATGTAATAAACAAAAGCTCTTTGAGAGACTCAATAATTTTAAAGAGTGTAATGAGATTCTGAGACCAAAAGCTTGAGAACCACTGTTGTAGTCTTATCCCTGGGCATCTTCTGACCCAACGCAATTCCTGCCCTCAGGAGCTCACAGCCTAACAGGGAGACAGACCAGGAAACAGCAGTTTGGAAAACTGTGCCATGAACGCTGTATCCAGAGGCCCAGAATGTGACAAGAGAGAGCACGACAAATTCCCTCCAGGAGCGAGGAGACGGAAGAACTCGCAGGAAGAGCAGTTCTGCAGGTAGACACGGAAGATGCTGGAGGGGAAGGAGCATTTCGGGCTGAGAAAGCAGCATCTGACAAGGGCATAAAAGTATGAAAGACACGGCAGACTGCAGGTCCTGTAACTTAACTAGGCGGGAGCCCAGCACGTGGGGAAGAAGTGAGGGAGATGACTGCAAGGGAAGGTGGAACTCGGACCACTCCCTACAGAAACAGTGGCTGGTGGGCATCAGGAAGCCTCTAATCAGGGATATGACAGAAGATTTGTGTTTTAAGAAAAAGCTGGTTTGTCAACAGTGTGGCAGAAGAAGTAAAGAGTCCTGTGGCCAGAGGCAGGGAGCGCAGCCAGGAGGCTCCTGCGCTAGGTTTGGGTACAGAATAAAGAGGGCCTGCAGTAGAGCACCGGCAATCGGGACGGAGAGGAGGGCAGATTCAGACATCACTAACCAGGGGAGACGGAGCAGACAATGAACCAGTTTGGAGGAAAGTCATTGAGCTGAACTGAGAGATGCTGACTATGTTGAACGTGGGACCTGCAGGAAAGAGATGCCAGGCGAGTGGCTGGAGGAGTTCACGGAGCCAGTCATCGGCTGAGAGGCAGTCACAGAAAGTGCCCAGGAGCCAGAGAGGGAGAAGGGGAAGGGCCCTGACGGAGGGGAGGCTTCTTCCAGTTCCATGTAGGAAAGATGCTGACCTGGGGAGGAATCACCGACAACTGTGACCCTTTGATTAAACCTACATGAACTTGTTGGATATGCAAAAACAGATGTCCCCAGCCAGAAGATCTTTCCCAGTGCACAATCCTAAAGGCGCAGTACGGTGTGTGCTTCAGCTCCTGGGTGGGGGTGAGGATGGGGGGTGGGGCAGAAGGGGAGCAAAGGACAAGAGAAGACTGGCCCGGATTCAGAAGGATTTCTGCCCCTGCTGAAAAGAGGGAACAGACCCAGCCTCCCAAATGGAGTGGGACAGTATCTGCACCGCCGTCTGATTCCCCGTCAGACACAGACGGGGAACTTCAGGTGAGGGAACCCAAGTCCAAGAGGGAGTTTTGTACATTACACGTGATCAAAACTGTTTCAATAACAATGAACAATTTTTACCTCTGAAGCCAGGAAATGGATACTCTGGGCTAAAACATGGGCTCCACTGAAACCAGAGGACTCGGTCTGAACACACAATCAGGAGACAGAGAACTCTCACCACGTAAAGTGGAACGCTTCGAAATCAAGCCTTTGGAAAACCAGCCTAAACCACTTTTCCTGCCTGCTTTTCTGTCTGCCCTTTAACTTGTTGTGTCTGGGAAGGAAAGAATACCAATCTTTATAAGATAGTTTATATCTTCTTCACACAGACCTTAAATTTTTCAATAATTTCCTTGTTGCTTTATGCTTTGCAAAAATTTCTTTCATTTATTTAAACTAAGGGCTTCTAACTGGAGATCAAATTCCTTTGCTCTTCTGTCCCCGGCAGGGCTGGAAGATGCCCGTCACTGCCCCAGAGGATCGGTGTCTGCCTGGATGGACCAGCGCGGCAGGAGGCTGCTGTTGGCATGGCCGGCGTCCTTCCTGTCTTGCACAGAAAACCTTGTAAGGATCCAGGGATGACTAGCTGGCTGTGGTCTGTGTGTTTCAAGTCTTTCTATGTGCACATTACATGAAAGTACCACGGGGGCTTCATGGGAATGGAACAGAAACCGTGGTCCCTACCCCCACCATTCCCACTCTCAGATGATTGTTCTGCCTCTCGTCTGTGCTAGAAGTAAATGCATCAAAACTAGAATGTATTTTTACGGCATTCTAACTCTCAGGCTCAACTCAATTTTAAAGTTTAACTGAGCCAGTGTGAGCTCCTAAAACTGGTTTTTGAAGCAAATGAGAACACCACAAAGGACAAGTCTTCCCTGAATTATACAAAACACCTTTTGAATTAAACAAGTAATTCTTTCCACTGAAGTATCTAATTTGAATTTAAACATTTCTTTACATGCCACCTTAATTAGATGCACGTTTCTCTCAGCATCTTAATTTTATGCATTTTACACTTCTAAGCAGCTTGCTAGTGAGGATTGCTTATTTGCATTCATTTACATACAATTTGCAAGAAATGTTGAAAAACCTAGAAGGGAGAGATTGTAAATTCATGGACTTTTTCCCTAAATAAAAATGTCAATTCTATGAGGAAACAAATAGTGCATTTTTTCCTGGCTTACCTATAGTACTTTCAAGACTACTTTTAATATTTGTACACACAAAGAGATCCATTTAACGAATACTGGAATGGGAAGATTTTCCCCTGCAAGTTAATAACAATGATGAAAAAGGCTCCAAACTTCTAACCGTCTTCTTAATAAGGACATGAAACATCCTCAAACAGATGATGCATCCTGAAAAATATTATTTGCAAAGTGCATCTTCTCATACAATAACAACATATTTTATCAATTCTGCTCTAAAGATTCATCCGATTTAAAAACTATTTCTTTTGGCGACGGGTAGTTTATTCTCTATGACTTTCACTCCAGTTAATTGGATTTTCTCCACATCCCTCTCTTCTCTTGAGCTTGAATTTATATTCACAATAATTCCGCCATCCTTACAAGAACACCAAGTGAAGCTGGAGGACCAGTTTGGGCCACTCTTTATGTGAGAAAATGCAGTTGGTTATTTTTCAGAGATGGAGGTTGTTGATACTTCCCTGGTTTTCAATGCCTTGTATTTCTACTAACATCACAAAATACGGGGTGCTGCTCTCCCTGTGACCTTGAGCATAGGCTCAGACAAGGCTATGGGAAGAGATTTCCTGCAGCAGCCACTTCTACAAGGACTGCAGAGGGAGGAAAATGGGAGAAAACATTAAAATATAAGTGCCTTCAACATTAAAATTTTATCTCTCTAATTTCATTGGAACACGGCAGGGAGCTCCCCCATCCAAGCTGAATAAATAACCACTGCACTTCCAGAAGACTCTCCCCTCTACATATTGAGAGTAATTTTAGGTTACTGCTCTGAGCTTCACAGAAGAATGCTGCCTGTCCAAAATAAGACATATCTAAGCAAAATTAGAGTTTTCACATCATTCTAGTTGTAAAACAATATTATCTGGCAGATGGAGTTTATCCTTGAAAAATAGTTGAAAAGCTAGGCATGGAAGTTGCCTCTGCAGATGCTCAGGGAGGTGCGGGCGCCCCCATCTGGGAAAGCCCCCCACACCACAGGCTCCAGGAGCTTCCTGTGTGGGCTCAGGTCGTCACATGACTTCTTTGCACCTCTGTCCTCCTGATGTAAAACCAAGATCTCACACAAAACGCAAAAACAGATGCTGCACTTGAGATGATCTCTCTAAAGTAAACAAATTAGGGAATTTATATGTCAACTGTGGTCTCTAGAAATCAGTAAGAACTGAGTTTCCTAAAATAATTCAAGAAATCACCATGAATATCCTGTAATATGCCAAAGCCATGTTTTTTAAAAACAAACACTTTTCTCTCTCCATTCTCAAGGCACTGTTAGGTGGATGAGGGGACATGGACTGTGTATCAAAGATGAAACGCATTGAAGTTATTACTTGTACTCCCTGAAGAGGGCCAATGGAATTGCAGCAGAAGAAAAGAGAAACATCGTTTTTATCTAACGGCTTAACAGAAATTTCCGTCTTTGTAAACTTAAATTTTACAGCAGGCGTGATTACACGTATTAGAGAAAGTAAAATTTGATGAACTTATCTATTAAACTTATCTATTAAAATGTCAACATATGCTTATTTATAACACAGATATGCTACTTTGGGCAAAGCAGAATAATTCTCAGTCCTGATTTTGTAACTTCCTAAATTGTCCTCAAATCTCTTAAGATGCGTCAAAGCAACTTCTCTATGCTAAGTTCACTGGAGAATCCAAATTATTTCATTTTACAAATAAACATGCCAAACAATGTCTCTTAAGGAGGTATATATTAATAATCAAATAGAAAAAGTTGCAAAAAAAGTTGAACATGATCCAATGTTTGTGTTCTTTTCCTTAAATTTTCATCCTATCTAATCCCAACCTTAAAATAGACAATTTTTTTACATGTCCATTTTCAGACTTAGATAAATAACAGGCTCGTCAGCGCTGACGGTGGACTTTCTTCACCACACTGAGCAGGGGTCTGCTCCTTTCTTTGTTGTCCGGCCAGTGTGTGGCCCTTAGGATGGGCATTGTGTGAATGGAATGTGTAACATGCACATTCACAGAATGCCTGCTATGAACACACACACACACACACACACACACACACACACACAAAGTTGTAATGAATATTAACTGAGAGTACACAGCAACAGGCTAGGTGCTTGTCAGAGAAAAATGCTTTAAAACCGACAAATCCTAAGTATACACATTAAAAAGAAACATTTATAGACCGTTTATGTATTGGGACAGGAGACGTATTTCTCATCCTCAAGAAATTAGCTCCAGTTTAAAGGACAAGGTATATTTATATAACTAAGAATCTAAGGCATCATATGTTACGTGAAAAATGAGAAGGCACAGAAGGTGCCATAGAAGCAATAGTTTAAAATGTATTTAGAGCCTTGCAGATGGGCACAAACATCCTGAACACACTTTCAGGAGGAGGTGTGTGACGCTGGCAGACAGAACAGGAGGGGCTCTGCGTACGCACCCACATATACACCAGAATCACCCACAGACAGGCAAGCTTGCCGCTCGCCAGCTCCGAACCTTTGAGGAGCTCATCAGCCATCTCTCTAAAACTCAGTCTCCTGATCTGTTAATGTGAATGACAACAGTCACTCACAGAGTTGTCGGGAAAGTGAGACATTGTAAAAACTGACTGAATCCACATAAAGCGCTTACGCGGTACAGTGCACCGACTACGCTTTCAAGAAATATTAGCTACAATAGAACGATTTACATTAAACTTACCTCACCCCCTCTTAGCCCAATTATTCATTCTTATGTCATTTAATTTGCTTGCAGAATGACTCTTCCTGTCCCCTTAATCAGTCTTGTGGCTGGCCCTGGAGCCCCCTTGTCTATACTTTCTAGAAACAAGTGACCCAGACAGAGTTCAGTGTTGCAGCGCTCTATGGAGTTACGTAGTAAGCAATGACTACATCTCAGCTTGGTGACATAATGCTTTCTATCGAGTGTGTTGAATTATGCTAGTTCATACCCTATCAAATCTAATTAAAGGGCACCATAATTTGAGAGTCATTTTTTATCACCTTTATTCTTAATATCTCTTAATCTCCTCCTATCGTGTACTAGTTCTTGTGTGTATGACAATATTTGATACAATACAGGGATGGTCCTACCTCCCATCTTAAATTGAACAATGTGTGAAATAAACAGGCTCCCTGGGGACGCTCAGAACTCATTCTGTCACACAGATGTTCATGATAGTGGCATTTCTTGTTACTTTCGACCTGTGTTATCTTTTAAGTTACAAATACTTTGTACCCTGTCTATGCTGATTACTAATGAAGTTAAGAGGAAGATAGGAGCTAAAGCCAGTATTTGTGTGACATTCCGTGAGGTGCCTCCCTCAGCTAATGCTTTCGTTATTGATGTCACTATGCAACGGGAGCTTTGTACGTCCACCTTATGAAATGGCTGGTTGTGTCTAGAAGCAGGTAAGACATTCTACCTTATCACCTTGTGCTTTCCCATCCCCACTCACTAGATGAGAAAATACTCAGCTCCAAACTAAGTGAAATTAATTGGAACAGTGCAGTGTCTTGAAACAACATATTCTATTCTGAATTTAAAGTGTGTGCATGTGCTTGTTTTTGAGGTTCAGTTGGCTTCTGAGTATTCACAGATGGTCTTAATATTTTAATTACTGAGTCTGAGGGGCTGATTGGACTAGAACTGGAATGAAACCTTCAACCTCCTGCTTTTTGTCCCGTTGGTGCTTGGTTCAGACTGAACTCTAAGGTCGATATATTGTTTTCCTCCAAGAAAAAACACAGACCACCTGTCCTCCTACACCAACCAAATGGAAAAAAAAAATTCAGGACTCCAGGTTAGCACATCAAAGAATTTTTTAACATAAATTAACTAGTTATTTGCTTGAATTCTCCACCATAGTTTACTGTGTAACATTAGCTCCTACTACAGAAGAATGTGAATCTGTTATTATTTAATGAAAAGAATGAAAAGTGCTCTCGGACCCTGACATTCACAATACAGCTCTTAACATTAACGATGATAGCAGCAAGTTTGCAGAAGATGGTGCCGTAATTAAAATTGCGAAAAAAGTCTACAAGCCAAGAGCATGCATAATTTCTAGCTAACTTAAATTTTAAAATTTTCACTTTTTGATTATCAAAGAACCATAATAAATTCAGATAATATAGTTATATACAAAGAAGAAAATAAAAATCACTCATAATTCTGGCAATTATGATCTTAATGTTTTGGTCTTTTTTTGTATAATCAACATTCAATTAGTGACTCATTGAAAGATTTATCATATTTCAGTAAGTTCCACCTGGGTGCCAATTTTAACTAAGATTAATTTAAAATCTAGAAGAATGCCCATCTGAAATCACTGATTGACATGTGTGTACACACAAAAGGAGATGGAAGGATGGCCAGAGAAGGATGCTGGTAGGACATAAGATCATCTTTATTCGTTTCTTTACGCTTTTCTGCATTTTTGAATTTTTATAATGAACATTATTCCTTATATTATTTAAAAAATAAAAATATTCATTTTGGTGGAAAATTTTCACCGGCTGTCGTTTTGTTTTATGACAGTCAATTGCACCACAAAGGCACCCTGATATCCCTTTATAGATTACAAAATTGTCAAAAGCAGTTAATTCCTTCAAAATGTGTCATAAAATAGACAAATACAAAAGGAAGGGCGAATTGCCAGATTAAACCCCAAAACTCGAATTTATCTGGGCAGTGACGTGGCAGCTGTGCACTCATATACTGTGTGTGTCGCTCTGCTCCATGTGCAGAGGACTGTTGAAAGTCAGGACGGCCTCAGCCTGGAGATGCCACAGACACGCCACACACAGAACTGGAGAGAGGACCTTCTCCGAAGCGCTGGTGTGAGCACCAAGAGGGAACAGCAAGCGCTCGAAGTGATAATCCCCTGTGGCTGGTTAGCACAGGCAGAGGCCAGAGTTAACGAGGCCAAGGCCGTGGTTTCAAGTGGCTGACCAGGGAGCATTGCTCTGCTCTGCAGCCACTGAGGGCACCCCTAACTCAGTTTGCTGTCAGCAAAGGCCAGCCTGTGTGTTGGGGAAACCTGAACCACAATACGTATAGAATAAAGCAATCGGAGTATTAAAAATTCACCTTCCCACCAGGTGTGGAGCCACGGCACCTCCCTCTTCCTGTTGAGAATAGAGGACAAACGCTTTCTCTTCTGAGCAACTCCCCAGACGGGAGGATCAGCAGCTGAGCCGAAAGGAAGGTGTGAGCTCTCAGTCACATCCTAGTTCCACTTGGCCTTCTCCTGCGTTCCTGAACAACAAAGACTACTCCTTAAATGGGAATAGCCATTGTGCAGCCCAACAAAAAGCAGATATTATGTTCATGAAAAATGGTCTCGTAATTCCTGGACATTATGTGTATATCCTGAATTTCGTTGAGGCAAAGAAATTATCAAGATGGCCACGAAACAGGATTGACAAGTAAAGGCCTGCTCAGAAAAAGTGGGATTTACAAAAGAACTATCTTCGAGACTAGGATCGTGTGGATCTTTGTTACAAATAGTGATGATAATTACAACTTATTGATCTCTAGTATGTGAAACAGTTTATATTCATTGTCTCACTTAATCCCCAAAACACCTCCAGGAGATAGGGAGTACCAGGACTCTTCTTTCATACAAGAATACAGCTTAGTGGGGCTGGCCCCGTGGCCGAGTGGTTAAGTTCGCGCGCTCCGCTGCAGGCGGCCCAGTGTTTCGTCGGTTCGAATCCTGGGCGCGGACGTGGCACTGCTCATCAGACCACGCTGAGGCAGCGTCCCACATGCCACAACTAGAAGAACCCACAACGAAGAATACACAACTATGTACCAGGGGGCTTTGGGGAGAAAAAGGAAAAAATAAAATCTTTAAAAAAAAAAAAAGAATACAGCTTAGAGAGGAGAAGAGACTGGCTTGATGTCACCCAGTGCATCAAAGTCAGGAAGAGCAAGATGGCAAGAGCGTTGACTTCCCAAACCGCTTAATGACAGAAAGGTGAACCACAGATTTCCTGTGGACTGATAACTTACTTAGGGATGGCTGATATTTGCTGATTGGGAGAGGAGGTTTGAAGAACATGGTGCTGCCCTGTGGGACTTTTGCCAAAAACTAAGGGAGTTAAAACCTCACGAGAGAGAAGAAAAGCATCAGGAAATGAAAGTGTAGCAGCACCCAGGGTCTATCTGCCTATTTGCTCATCTCTGGTGGAGGAGTCTTAGTCTGTATTAGAAAAAGGAAACCGTCAACAGCCCTGTGCCCATCCATCACATGGCTGAGTACTTACTGAATTCTGATAGGGTAGCGATGGCTCATCAGTGCTGATCCAACCACCGCTTGGCTAGATGTGCAAAAAGAATGAGCGCTACCTGGGGACTGAGCATCAACAGACACCGAGTAGTGACGAGAGGAAAGGGGGGACAAAGCATTAGTTACTAGGCTTCTGGCTCTTTCCACACTAGGGCTATTGCTGCATATAGAACAAAAGCTCACACACGGACACCAGGGCTACAATAGCAGATGGTTTTCAGCTGGCTGTGTTGGTCAACACAGGCATCTAGATGAGTGTGGCTGTCCCTGCAGCAGCCTTTCTATTTCATAACAGGGCAGACATCAAATAAATGCTTTGGCAGCTTCTTGGCAAACCTCCCCCTTTTCTCCCTCCAGTATTTGTGTGAGTGCCCACGTGTGCATGCAGACACTCACACACCTGCCGAATTATCTTTACAAACCATGTTCAGAGGGAGGCAGGCTGGCATGGGAAAGGCGTAGGATTTGGAGACGGAACTGGGTTCCAGTCCCGTCTCTGTCCCCATGCACTATGTGGCTACTCTAGTCTCTCATCTGTCAAAGAATACATTCACCTCCTTCGAGGGAGTTCTGAGGATGAAGTAAACCAACCCATGTTACGCGGCTGGCACTGTGGGGCACACGTACACTCAGCGAATGCTATTCACTAATATTATTGTTAGTAGCTGCTTCTCAGGAAATGCTGATAAACCATATTTTATTTCCACTGTGAGAATCTTCTTGAAAGAAAACAGTTATTCTTTCATTATTTAAAAACAGCATTTTAAAACAAAGGAAGCTCCTTATCTCAGCATAAATAAAAGTTTTAGTAAATTATTAGAAAACCAAAGAGAAACATAATTAAAATTAGAAAGAAACGAAAAGCCACTCATTTTAAGTGGACTAGGATATTTTGGAGAGAGAAACTCCAGGTGAAATAATTCTAGAAATAAAATGAATTAAAAAATGAATTTTAATATAAAGAGACTCATGTAAGTATTCCCACAATCAGGATATAGGGCTTCCATCATCCTAAAAAAACCAAAGGGGAGAAGGATGGTTCTGTTCAGCAAATGCTCAGTGAGTGCTGACTTAGGCTGAAGAGCGTGCTGGGTACTAGGAAACAAAACCGAAAGACAACATTCCACCCGAGAGCATCATTGCTATTGGAGAGCCTGCAAAATATTCTAAAGGCTTTTCAAGCATATTCATTACATATCCCTTTACAATTTTACAGACGAAAAGTGTGAAAGAGCTTACCAAGATCGAGATCCACTCTTCGGAAGAAGAAAGCATCATTTCTTGTCAAACATCCCATTGCATAAAGGAAGAATAAAACGGAGGTGCAGAGAAACTAAATGACCACACAGAGGATCCAGAACTGGGGCCAGGGCAGGTGATCCAAACTATTTCCCCAAATATCCGAAAATGCAATACAACGAACTTTCTCTTCCTTTTATTTCCAGTGATGTTTTTGCATATGGTGGCATTCCTTATATGCATTGATACAATCAAATTACACTGTAGAATCCATTCTTTTTATGAGTTTATCTCCAATTTAATAACAGAAGAAGAAAGGAAAATAGGTCTAAATATGTTTAATACGTTACTTTCCTGGCAATATTTAAGATACAATATGTGGATCTATTTCTCTTACTGTGATACACATGAAAGACAAGTGGCTTAGATCCAGAAAACAATAAAATAGTAAATCCGCTCAGTGACGATGGCCATGCTGAGCTGGCTGTAACTGAGGATGTTTGGCATTCTGAGGGCCCAGAGCTTGAATCCACTGAGGTCTGCATTTGATGACAACTGCGTGGGCATGGCTAGCAAGGCCTGCCCCACCACCCAGGCCCTGCTGCCAGTTGCAGCCCCAGTGGACACATCTCCAGTTTCTCCCTCTGCCTGTGCCAAGACATCATGACAGTTTAATTCTGAAGGTCATTTCTGGGGTGGGTATAATGCAAAAGAGAGCTCTGTTTTTCTCTGCCTCCACCAAGAGACAGGACAGCAAAACACTTTAATAAGCAGATAAGCCAAGCAACGGAAGAATGAAGGCAAAATGGACTAATTGCCAATAGCTCCTACAGAGAAATTCTCATTGTAGACACAGATCAAATGAACGACAGCTCTGAGGCTGGTAAAGCTCCCACTGACTCCTACCTTCTGCATCAACTGCAAAGCTTCTGAAGCAGGTGTTCCCAAACACAGTGAGAGAGGTCACTGCTGGCAATCCACACACGGCAGTTTTGCTGCTCTATCAATGACTGGTTTTGCTACAGTAGAAAAGATCCTCAAGTTCTGAAACATGGATGATGTGAAAACGCTTTGTTCACATGCAAGAGAAGTTTAGGAGATGTTTGATTTATTTTCAAGAATGTTCTGAATGAGTCAAAGATGCCTCTCATGTTCTGATTAAAAATCAGCGGCAGCTAGATTATAGTTAGGATATTCACAAATTAGAGGTTTCTGAATAGTGAATGTATTGACTAAGCCAGGATCTCACTTAGGAAACGAAGCCATATGGAAAGTGAAACATTTCCATATTCATCGATAGTACTGATTTCCATGATCAGAACATGAGACCCGTTCCATGAAAGTTACAAGAGGATCGGTATCAATTTTCAAATTATCTTTCTTGATGTGGACATTAGCCAGCATAAGACTTTTCCACTTACGTCGTCTATATTATGGCTTCAGACTCTGAAATGAGTAACTTCATAAACAGAACAATTGTTTGGCAAACTTTGGATTTGCTTCTCCTATATCTAATTACAAGCCCTTTAATTTTTATAATCATCTTAAAGAACTCCAATAAAACTTTCAATGACTCAAGGGAAAGGTAGTTTTAGACAGTCAGCTAAAATTAAGCAAAATGAATGTACTGGCATCACTACAACAAATGTAAAGCATAATTTGAGTCTGGGGACAATCATCTTTGAAAAAATTGGAAAACAACACTCCGTGAACCTTTGCATCATAAGTAAATTTCATCAACAGCAGCCTCTGGTGAAATCAACCAGGTGTGTTACACATTTAACAATCGAAAAAATCTTTGATCTTCTGTTTCTCAACTAAGAGACATCTGATGCTGAAGTCATTGGAACTTTTAGGTGAGAATGAGCAGGAGCTGAGATCTTTAACACCTGCTTGTTGAAGTAGCCTATTCTGACTAAATTTAGTCTGTTATATTGATATCTGAACTCGATTTTAAAATATTCCTGTACTGGCCTAAATTCTCTTAAAATGCTGCCTAGGCCAGGTGTAATGAGGAACAACTTTTCAATGGATAATAAAAAAATTAGTAAAGTATTCAAATCCTTCACAGCGTTTAAAAATTTTTTCTTGCAAAAAAGCAAACACTCTTTCAAAGCTATTCTCTTGATCAGTTTTCATGAGTAAATGCATGAACTGTAATCACTCGTGACTCTGGTGAGGTGTCAGGCACAAAGGCTAGCAGAGGGGCATGGATCTTGGAGAAGACGCCAAGTCCTAAGGCAGTGAGGGGCGAGGGCAGAAAAGAAAACACAGTGATGGAGAAGGCAAAGCCTAAGGGTGATGAAGGAAGCAGAGACCGGGTCTTGAAGACACGTAAGGACTCACCTCCTGATGCTGTTCCTTGGGGCTCTTCACTTTTCAAACCTCATCTAGAGTCCAGTAAATGCGACAGACCCCAAGGATTCTCTGGCTTGTTTCTGCCAAGGCCATCTCGACTGTGAGTAGGCAGCACACCGTGTACTCTGGATAGACACACAACCCCTGGGGCTGGCATCTGAGGGCTGCTGTCACCAAACCCCAGTGGGTCATGGCTGAGGACTGATGCTGAGGGTGGGAGGAGGGGCAGCCACCTTGTGGTCGGAGGGGTGCGAGGGAGGAATGGATGATGGAAGCCCTTGCACAGGTGAACACCTTCATGGTCAATCACATATATTATCTCCCTGGACCCTCACTTCAGTGTCATGGAAGAGAGAAGCAGCAGGGTGCGAGGGTCCAGAAGCACACGTGAGAGGTGGCTGCTGGGTGAGAAGGAGCAAGAGCTGTGCTTGACATGATGGCACAGAGACAGCGTAAAAGAATAGCAAGCTGGCTGGTCAAGAGCTCTATCACCCCCCCCCCACTCCCGGTTCTTCATTCCACATCTTTAGTGCTCTGGGGTCTGACACTAGACTAAAGGTCTCAGGTGTCATCCACTAACATTCCAGCAATCCAGCCCTGTGAGTTAACAGGAAATAGGTGCCATTTGCCTTGAGTGAGTCCCCAATGCCACTTTTATGCCCCTCCTTCTGCTACTGAGATTTTTCAAGCTCCTCCTGGATCCAGGCCTTGTCCCATCTGTATGTTTCTGGAGGATGTTCTCCTGAAAACAGTCAGAAAAACAGGGGTGTCGCCCCATAATTCAAAAGGATCAACACTGGACTCTATACAGTTTCATCAACCAACAGGCATCCAGTTGTCACCTACCCCGTGCCCAGCTCTAAGCTACCATCAGCCACAGTGTGTGCATGCCTGCAGGTCTGCTAGTCTGTGCATGTGGGGAGTTGGGGCCTGTTTACAACTTAACTGGAGAAAGGAGACTTATTAAGCTTACATAAGCAATTCGCTCCTAAATATATTCCCCCTTTATCTTATAGAGGGCCTTATGATTCATTAAGATTCAGTCTTCTGATTATCTCTCATTCAAATGGTTGTTTGTTTTGCAACTCTAGGGTAAAAAAAAGGTAATAAAATAAATAAAAATAAGCACAGCAGCAAGTGTTTTCAATAAGCAACCCTTAGACTAAGTGCTGGGAGGTGCAGCTGATCTCCCGCAAGCTACTTTAAGGTAGACAAGCGAGGACGTAGATGAAGGGAAACCCCGGCCACGGCGGTCCTGGGAGAAGCATTTCCAAAGTGGGGGACAAGAACCAGCCCCCGGTCCTCAGATGGAGTGTCGGAGGTCCGCGCAGGCTGGGGCACTGAATTGGGTTTCGCTCACTCAGGACAAAGCTAGTTACATAAATAAGGGCTAGAGTCACTGAAGGGTTAAATGCAAATACCACCTTTTCTTTTACCAAGGAAAGATGATTTTCTTCCCCTTTCCACAAATCCCCAAAAGCACGCACTAATAAAAGACACACAGTAAACCTGATGGGAATTGCCAATTGATATTTATCAAAAGGGTTTCATTTTAAATTTCTCAATCCTAACTTTAAATAAAAATAACCAGTATGATTCTAGTTTCTAAGGTAATATAAATTCCCTTCAGGGTGGACATTGACTTTATTAGAAAAGTTCAAATGGCTGATTTAAAAGAAAAATGTCCTTTTTCAGAAAATAGAAATTTTATGTTAAAAGAGGAAGTGATCTAACTTTTTATAAGAGAGAAAAAAGTAATGAGCTCTCCCTGGACAAAATATGCCTGGGATTCTCATGCAAAGAACATACTTCTCCAATTTTTCAAAGCTTGAATATTCTCTAGGGTGTAAAATAACTGTGAGTACTTTTGCTAATTAATGAGCCACTGTTAGCGATAAATCAGCAGAACTGCATTTTCTAGAGATGCATAGCTATGAACATTGAGATTTACTATTTTTCTTACATGTATCCTTTAAAAAAAATTCAATCTCTGTCATGGACACAAGTCAAATCAGGAATAATGAGCCATTCTCTAAAGTGCAAATAATAGCATTCATTAAAGAAGAAGTCTTTTAGCAAAGGAAAGTAACTGACAATACAGATGATGCCTAAGTGAAGATTGCCTGCAGGTGGCCCGAATGTGGGACGTTGAACCAAATTACAGAGGTTTTGCGTGACTATTTGTTCAGTAGTTCAAGATGAGAACAGCAATATTAGTGAATTCTCATCTAACATTACTAATGATACCCCTTCTGTCTTCCATCTTCAAAATCCTCGCCAACACCACCAGGGGGACGCCAGGCTTTCAGCACGTTTTTAACAAGGCTGTTTACTAATGTATCACCCCTCATACCACAGGCTCACCTACAGCCAATTTCTTTTGAGTCTCAACTTGCACAGGGTTACAGATAACAGATAAGGCAGAAAAGAGAAGCAGCAAAGACTGCAGCAGAACGTGTCAGCATGACACGATGGTTCCCTGGTATTCCGCTCTCGGGGCAACAGTGTGGTGAGGAGGAGCTGTGTACTCAGGAATCGGACCTCTACTGACACGAGATGCTTCCACAATGGCCTCGTTAGAGCTTCACACGCAAACCTCGAGAGCGGATGGCCATCAGAGCCCCAGGCTGCTCTGCAGCTGTCAGCTGGGCTCACGACATGCTTTCCAAGCTCCTTTCAGATGCTTACTGTCACAGGTTTTCATATCCTAAAAATTATAAAGGGAGTCCACATCTCTTCAAGGAATAGTGAATGTTTGAAACCTCTATAAAAAACAGACATCTTAGAACCTCCCCACGTATTTAAATATCTCGAGTTTCTTAAACCTTGAGAAATGTACTTCTCTGATACATATACACATATGTCTATACATATAGACATATGTGACTTTTTTCTTTTTGCTGAGGAAGATTTACCCTGAGCTAACATCTGTGCAAGTCTTCCTCTATTTTGTGTGTGGGCCACTGCCACAGCATGGCCACTGATGAGTGGTGTAGGTCTGTACCTGGGAGCCAAACCAGGGCCACTGAAGCAGAGCATGCCAAACTTAACCACTAGGCTACTGGAGCTGATCCAATATATATATGAATATTTTGACTGAAGGGGAAAAGTAATATTTGAGGACAATTCTAATGCAAATTAAATTTCTATATATGATATTTTGACCCTAAAAAAGGTAAAACTAAGCAAACTTTAATCCTGTCATTTAAAATTAGTTAGAAGGAAAAAAATGACTTCAGTTGTTCTTTTTACTTTGGGAACCTAAGAATCCCTGATTCCTTTAAATTCCATTTCTTGGGTCAAGAGATGAACAACATATAAATGTACTGCTTGTTTTAATGAGAAGCAAACTTCATTTCACAGGAAACACCATCTCATCGAAAGTCTAGCAGAATATTTAGTCAGAGGATCATCTGGTTATCAGGAGCCCAAAGGATTCAATATTACTTAACTTCTTTCCATATCATGCTACTAAATATTCCAGAAATGAAAGAATGGTGGAATTCACGTAGAGATGTCATCAGTGCAGGATTAGGGCTTGGGTGAGGAAGTACAGTGTTCTGAGAAAGGAGGCAGAGCTGATTCTGTTCTTTGTGAGATAACTAATAGTAAAAGTAATGTGAAATATTAACGTGCTGTGGAGGGACTTCCAGGGGAGTCAAAACTGAGCATCTATTATAGACAGGAAGAATAGTCCTTGACTCAGGCGTCTTCACCAAGAGCAGAGACCCTGGCGTCAGGCAGCCAGGGGTTCAAATGCGGTCCCACTACTCATGGGCTCTGGGGTCTTGGCTGAGTCACTTCTCGAAGTCTCTGTAAACTCTGTGTACCATGAAGTAGTTAAAAAAAAAAGCGCCCACTTCACAAGGATGCTGCGAAAATTCAGTGAGAAAGTACATGCAAGTTCTTGCAAGAGAAAGCACTTAACAAATGTTAAATGTTAGCTATCATTAGTTATCATTAACATTACTATTTTTATCATAAAGCTGTGGTAATGATAAAACTATATCAGGCAAGATGTTTATGGGCAGAAAACTAAAACAGGTACCCAGTTTATCATTCATATGTAAGCTTTATCCTCAGTTACCAAAAATCCTACCTAGCAGAGATTTACATTCATTGGATTTTAGCATGTATCTTTCTAAAAGTATCCACATATTGCAAGGATAAGAAGACATTTTAGAATTCATACCAAATTGTGAACCTCTGTCCTTGTGCGATATGTGCTCAAAGCAAGGCTAGGGCCAAGGATTTCCTATCATCTAACAGAAGAAAACATCTCACCTAACTCCTTTGTTACCATAATAAATGTACAATTGTGTCGTGTGTGTGCGCACTCATGTATTGTGCACGTGTGCACATGTTGTGCATGTGTGTGTGTGTTGTAGGTGACAGAAGAGGAACAGGAAGAATATGAGGAGTATTTGGGTTTTCTTTCTTTCCTCTGTTCAGTAAGGTTGTGGCTTACTCCCTCAGCGACATGTTAATATAACTCAGAACTGTTCCTTCAAGGGTGGATTGCTCACATGTTTGGCATGTGGATGTTAAATGAGGCACTTGATGGGACCAGCGGACACGGAAAGGATTTCTTCCAGGACACCACCTCTGCACTGAAGCCCATGGCTCCTATAGCATCTGGAACAGCTCAAGTTGTTACAGCTCTTATATACACAACGAGGGAAGATAGACCTAGCAGTACAAAATGGAAATAATTTATCATTCTCTCTTGACAGACATAATAGATGTTAATTATCACAAACTTACTACCTGTGAAGATGCCTCAGCCGTGAAACAGGAGCAATCCCACCTTTGTGCCCTGCCTCACTGACATCACAGCCACAGCCTGGACTCGTTTCCCAGGACATGAGGTAGTCTGGGATGATCTCAACCATCTGATTCCCAAGAAAACTAGAATTCAGTCCACGATGGCCACTCACAAACAGACAATTTCTTCTTGACATAATTTTCCAGCACAAGTAAGGTATGGTAAGGGGTACGGTGCCACACCCTGCTGTAATCCCCTCCCTCCAACATGGGAAGAAGTGACAATGTAGGTCTTCCTTCATGCTGTCTCAAGGTATTTGTGAGTGTGGTCTCATTTAACTACGCCTACTTCATTGGGTCGTCATGAGGCCTGAGGATGGATACGCAGCCTTTTGGCCTGTGACTGGTGTATTATAAGAAGTGAGACATGTTCGTCCTCTTCTCTTGACCCTAAATTCTTACATTTCTGTGAGGTCAGTGTAATCACCCTCAACCAATGGATGCGGAAATGTGTCCAGGGTTCCAAGACAGGAAGTGGCTGAGTAAAGATTAAGGCCAAGTCCTCGCCCATCCGACCCTAAAGCTGGGCAGGCCCTTTCCTCTCTGCCAAATCACCTCCTACAAAGTGTGTGTTTCCTCTTTAAGATCAGAGTCGTGATAAGGGGAAATGACTGCATACTTAGAAATGCTCAGAATCTGGGGAGGGCATAAGCAGTGAGAAGGGAGGATGAAGGCAAAGCAGAAAAAGAAAGAGGTAGAAATAAGAAAAAAGAGCAAGGAGCAAAGTTCTAGTTGAAAAACTGAGTAGAGAGGTCTGTCCCTTTCGCTAAGAGCCTCATTCTCTCTCAGCACGTTAGCATCTCCACTCCTCCTTAAGCTCATGCCCCTCCCCCACTCCTGCGGTCCAGAATTTGGGGACACTGCATTTCCTGCTTTCCATCAACAGAAAAGGCCACTTTTTGGTATACCATGTAAGATGTTATTTATTTAGAATCTCTCAGTGCCCTAGACTTTCTTTCTTTTTAGCTCCCACATATTTTTGCTCCATACTTTGCTTCCGTGTATATTTCTGCCCATTCCTCCCATTCTTGTGTCTACTTATTTAAGGATGCTCAAATCACTCTCATCCTCACTGAATTTATGATGCCATCAGAAGAACCACATTGGGGAATCCAACACTCACAATTATTATTTCTCCCTCCATGCTTTTATTTCCCTATATTCCCACAACTTCACAATATGTATTTTTAAAACATCTCTATTAACTCATGTCCAAATTGGAAGTCCTGTTATCCAGCCCCATTCTGCTGGATCTTGTGGCTGTCAACACCTCCCTAAGCAGCCTCCCATCTTTCACATTGTTTGAGCCTGATCCCTGATGGCAATCTCTTCTACCCCAAATGAGTATCATTATTTTGTTTCCTGCTTTCCTTTTTCCAGCTTTGGTTCCATCGTTCAAAAGTCAGAATACTCTGCTAGGCTGTGAGGGCTACAAAGACATTCAGAAAAGGGTCTCACTTAGGCAGGCAAATAATTCCCAATGTGTAACCATAAAATGTTAAAAACGTAAGTCAGACAAGACCAAGACATGTCTTGTGTGTCCTTTAGGCCTTCTTGGAGTAGGCAGTGAAGAGAAGGTCAGCGGGAGAGTTCATGGTGGGTGCTGGGGTGAGGCTGCAGCGGTGGGATGAAAGCACTGTGTACCGCGGATGGGCCTCAGTTTACTGTAAAATTGTACAATGCCTGGATATGACCATTTAGCTAATGGGGGCAGGGAAGAGGGGAACAAGAAAGGCTATTAATGAACCAGGAGTGCGACCTGGTTAGAAAACCCTCACATTGAGGATGGCTTGGAGAGAGGAGAAACTCATGATTAAAAACCAGTTAGGAAGCTCTCACAAGAGTCCAGGAAAGACACGTATCTTCACCAACACTTCTACCAGCTCTCAGGCTCCTAAGAGTCACCAGGACATTCTTCTCGAAAGCCTTTCATCTCCAAGGTCTTTCCTCTTCTAGTCTACTCATAAAATTGTCTTAAATCAACCTAAAACTTCACTGGCTTCTCTTTGCTCTTCACACTACCTTAGGCCTTTACAAAACTCCCCTAGGTCTTCTATCAGATGGAGCCAACTTTTATTTCATCCTCACTCCCTCTATTCCACTCACACCTACAAAACCTTTTGGCCTCACTTGATTCAAGTCAATGATTAAACAAATGTTTGCTGAGGATTCTGAGTGGATGGCCTCCTGTCCAGCTTGGTTGTGTGGGGGATGTAAAGAGAGACCCTCAAAGGGTTCTCCAACCTGTGGTAGAGATAAGATGGTTACATAAACAACAGCGATGAGGACAAAGGACAAACAAGAGCCCAGGTAGCTCAAAGTACGGGAGGTGACGCAGCCAATGCTGCTCCACATTTACGACTGTTTCATTTGACGATAGCAAACCACTGACTTTTTCCTGTTATACATTTTTCAGCTTCTTTTGATTTTTTACAGCGTTAACTTTTCATGCTAATTTTTATACGTGGGCTCTTTTGATTAAGTAGAGTGCCTTAATTTATAGCTCTTCAGGGTCCACAAATTGGGTGGATGTTTGGGATTTCAGAGTCATAATGAGGTCACTGCTGTTATTGATCCAGCTATACATGCAACTCTCCTGAAGGAATTCGGTCATTGTCTCTCCCACATCACCAGTGACAAGTTAAGTTGACCACAAAGGCCTCTGCAGTTTCAAGCAAGGTGGGGTAGGGGTGTCTGTCCCGCACAGGAGAGAAGCACAGCCCACGGGTCTCCCCTGCCCTTCCTTCCGGCCACGACCACCACTATGGAAATGAGAAAACAAGGCATTGTTCATCTTGTTTGTCATATCGCGAATGCCTGAAAGTATCCTTTATGGAGGAGCCTTCAACAACTCTTTCTCAGGAAAAGTCTAATATCAGAAAGCGATATTTTGAAGGTAATTAAAAACTTTACAAAGTCAGGACTTTTCAGTAAAGGAAGACTGAGATGAGTTTGCAGCACTTCAAAGAGTCCAGGCTACTTGAAAAACCTAAAATGATCAGGCCTGGTTTTCTTTAAGGATCAGACCCAGCCAGGAAGTTCACACACTAGCTTTGCTAACGGATGTCATATTAGCGTTAACGACAACGGCCATTTTACTTCTGAGGGCCCTCTCGCCTATTGGCATTCCAGGCACCTTGCATAAATCCTGCAATAAAACCAATTAAAACCTCATTAAAAGATAAAACCTAAAACTATGCCAATAAATGCTAAATATCCTTTAAATACATTCATTTTGTATCACTCTCGGAGGGTATAAAATGGAAAAGAATGGTGTGAATGTCACAAAGCCTTACTGAGGACAGTACCAATCTCAGAAGGTCAATCTGGAAAATACAATTAAATTAGTAAAGTGCCCTGACTTGTCAAGATTCCAGGTCTGGTTTTCATCAGTACCGCATTTAAGGGATTTCCTAAGTTTTATATGAAAACTCTAATTCTATCTGTAATAAAGTTAAGAGAGATATTTCTAGATAAGCGTATATTGAGAAATACATAAAATGTCATGATAGGGAAGGTAAAACGTCACTTTCAAAAATTATCCTTTTATCCGATTCATAGCTCATAAGTCTCACCAGAAAGTATGGAATTTGCTCTGTGAACATCTCTTCTGGGAATAAGGAGTTATATTATAAGTATGAAACTTAACAACTTGTGTGAATAAAGAATTTTTGAAGAGTCCCAACTCCATGGGATATAAAACGCCTTTCTGTTACTCTCTACAGAAATGTATAAACACAGGCTCAACTTCTATGCTTTCTATAATGTTTGAAGCAAGGAGAGGTAAGAATCTTCTAAGGAAAGTTGTATTTCTGTTTACCAAAAAGAATAAACAAAGAAAGAACACAAAAATAAATTATATTCACAAGTAAATGAGTGTTTAGTAAAAAAAAAAAAAAAAGAAAGAAAGAAATGGGGGTTGGGGGGAGATGGGAGACATATTTGAAAATAATACCGGAAAGACCTGTATCCAAAACCACAAAATAATTATCATTAGATGGTGACATTTGTGTTTTTCATTGTGCTTTTCTGTATTCTCCATGCTTTTTGCACTAAAGATGTAGTATTTAGTATTTAGGGAAAAAAATGCTCTCTAAAAACATATGAGTGGGTATTAGAAATACAAAGAAGGTAACTGACTGAATCTATTAGATTGGCCTCAGAAAAAAGAAAACAAAATAGCCAAATCAAACGGCTGACATTCTTCTCTTACATTAACCGCATTCTCTCATTTGGGTACAGCTGATGGTCCAAGAGGGCTCCACATCATTCTTGATGTCCTGCCACCCAATTCAGTATCTTTATGCAAATATTTAAGAAACATGCATGAAATTGAGCAAGTGGGTTACACTGCTTTAACAATAAATATTCATAATGCTATTTGTACTACTACCTGCAGAGAATAACACTGGATGATCTCTTTGGAGATTTTATAAATGGAACACTGTCAAATTTATAAGCAACATTTTAGACAGCAAATATGTTGCTTGGGTTTTAGCGGTCTTAAACACTGCAAGCAGCTTAACCTTATCTCCCAGTGCCACTGCCTTCCAGGAGTAATTGATGCTTGGAGTCCCCAGTTTCACATAAACCAGGCCACTGTGTTATTGTATACAGCAATCTGACTGCTGGCAGAGACAGGAAACTGCACTGAACCCAGATCAATAGACATGTCAACAGTAAGCTGCTTAATCTAATTCGGCCTATCTCATCTCGGGGCACAGAGTTTGCAATTTTGCTGTTGGGTCCCTCTGGCAGGAAATGGTTTGGAAAGTTTAGTCTTAAGAAGTTTAAGTGATATGCTTATCCTTCAGACTCTTGAATGTTTATTCAGCAGAATAGCTGTTTTAAATGTTTTATACATGGCAGTAAAGTAAACAAGGTATGTCTGACTTCCCTCACACGTGAAAACTATAATGGTGATTTCCTTGACTATGGACATAGAGATTAACACTACAGCCAATTACACTTTAGAGGAAATAGCTTTGGTTCACATGTTCTGAGCTGTCGTCTTTGAACTCTATCCCCACTCCCATCCAATGGTATTCTTCTGAGAAAAAGAAACTTCATTTTAAATAAACATTTGTTTATTCTTTAATTATATTCTGGACAAGTGACTTCTTCAGTTATGAAGCCTCAAATGATTACCCTCCCAAAGCATCATTCTTCTTTCTCAGAATAGGTTGTGTGAGAAGAACTGATGGGTTGGAGAGACAGAACTATTTCTGGCATGGAAGATTAGAGTCTGAAATCATGAATTCTGGCCCTGCCTGAGACAGCAACCCTCTTGGGCTGGAGTAAGCCACCTCACTGCCATCCTGTCCCTGAGGTTCACTCTCTCCAGGAAGGTGAGCTAGATACTACTGTCATCACTTAGAAGATAGTGAGTGCTAAGTACCTGATAACTGCCTGCAGTACTGGCGCAAGTTGTTCTTTAATTATCAAAAAAGGAAGGGCACCGATCATTTTCCACACTTGTAAAAACACTCCATTTGCACCAATTTCAATACTTTTGTGTTTGGAAAGGGCAACTCATTATCACTGTCATCCTTAAAACAACCTTTCCCAGAAGTTTAACAGGTGATGCGATCCCACCTTATGGGTGGTGAGAGTGTGGAGGATGGGAGGTGAGAGGAAGAAGGCTTGGAGGATGGGGATGAGGAAAGATAGCATGGAGGACAGAGAGGCGGGAAGAGGGCATGGAGGCGAGCATGGTGAGAGAAGGAGGACATGAAGGATGAGGATGAGGGGGGAGGACGTGGAGAATGGGGATGAAGGGAGAGGGAATGGAGGGTGGGGATGAGGAGAGGGCATGGAGAACAGAGAAGACGGAAGAGGGTACAGATAACAGGGGAGTGAGAGAAGGAGGGCATGGAGGATGGGAATAAGGAGGGAGGGTATGCAGAATGGGGAAAAGAGGGGAGGACATGGAAGACGGGGATGAGGGGAGAGGGCATGGAGGATGGGGAAGTGGGTGAGGACCTGGAGGATGGGGATGAGGAGGGACAGAATGGAAAATGGGAATGAGGAGAGAGGAGGGATGAAGGCATGGAAGATTAGGGATGAGGGGGGAGGGCATGGAGCATGGGATCTGGAGGAGGCATGGAGGACAGACAGGACGGGGGAGGGCACGGAGGATGGGATCTGGAGGAGGCATGGAGAGGGGAGGGCATGAAGGATGGGATCTGGAGAAGGCATGGAGGACAGAGAGGAGGGGGGAGGGCATGAAGGATTAGGGATACAGAAGGAAAAGAGGAAAGGGAAAGGTAAAAAACTGATTCATTCTGTAATCAGTGGCATCTGAGAATGGCAGACCATAAGGATATTTTCAGATCAGGTCTGCTTTTGGAAATTAGTTGGGGGCTCCTCTACTTAACTTAAACTAGCCCAACATTTTCTAAGGCAAGACAGTGAGGAAGCTGGGCCAAGTATGGGCTGAATGGGGAGATCACAGAAGAGCTGACACCTCCAAGAAATTTCCAATCAAAAGAGCTGAGAGTCCAATTGAAGAAATCAGTCAACGTTGGCGCCAGTAGTAAGAGCCCTGGGAAATAAGGATTAGGGATGCTAACGGGACTTGATAACAACGCACTGAGGGCCCAGAGCATGGGAGGCCGGGCTGCAAGGGAAATTCAGGATGGAGAAGAGCCATGGGGACAATCCATGCCCCAAATTCCAGTCTTCAGGCCTTACTCCACAGCTTCTGCTAAGACACAAGGTGACGCCAGTCCATGGGTGACAACAACTCGTTAAATAATGGGCACTAATGCTACAGAGCTTTGCTTAATTGGTGGGTGCCCAAATTTCAGTATTTTAAGATGGGTATTTATTGAAATTCCAATTTACCTTCACTTTTATTAATCTAAAAGAAAATAGTGGCAAGCTAGCATTAACGATGATAAATTTTTCTGTCTTATACTAAGCACTCAGAGTAACACCAAAAATCCAGACATTAGAGTTATCAACAGCAAAAATATAAAAAAGAAACGGTCATTTTCAATGGCACCCATCACAACCTGAGTTGGTTCTTTATCCACCCAAGAGTGTGTTAGTAGGAAAATTCATGAAGTGAGTACCAAAATTCTCTTTTCATGAAGTGAGCATTAAAACACGACGGGGGTGCCGGCCCAGTGGTGCAGAGGTTAAGTGCACGTGTTCTGCTTCGGTGGCCTGGGGTTCACTGGTTCAGATCCCAGGTGCGGACATGGCACCACTTGGCATGCCGTGCTGTGGTAGGTGTCCCACGTATAAAGTGGAGGAAGATGGGCATGGATGTTAGCTCAGGGCCAGTCTTCCTCAGCAAAAAGAGGAGGATTGGCCACAGTTAGCTCAGGGCTAATCTTCCTCAGAAAAAAAAAACAAAAACAGGACAGGGGCCTGATGGCAGAAAAAGAGAAACTAATGTCACTCTGTTGGGGGAAGGGGGACACTTGCCGGGAAAGTGCTGTTCTCATTTCTAACAGATAAGGAAAGAGTCTCAAAAGTTGAACAGTTTGCTCGAGGCCACGTAGACTAGTGAGGGGCAGAGCCAGGATTTTGATTCTGAAAGCTTTCTCACAATTCCTTTAGGTTTCCCTCATACAGCCGCCCACGTTGCACACTGCATAACTGTGCCATGACTAAGTGGACACCATTTGCATAGCAGGCGGTCAATCTGTAACTATGGTGACAATTTTATGCAGGTGACAGTAAGTGTCCTGGTTTAATAAAATGCCATGGAGAGAGGAAACAATGATTCTAGAGGAAGGGGTGCCTTTTCTAACTGGTACAAAGGCGCCGTATTAGCTACACAGGCCTGACAACAGGTATATTCCATCAGGTGAGAAAGCAGAACTGGCCCAGGGGACACACGGGGAAACGTGCCCAAGTCCTCGTTCCACCTCAGACCTCTGGAGTGTTCACTCTGAAGTCGATCAACTAACACTGAAGAAGCAGTTCAAGTCATTGCAGGAGGGAGCTGCAGGGAGGGGCCCAAAGGAGCCACAGCATTCACAGGCCTAGAGAGGGAGAAAGAGCCCACTTTGAAGGTTCACCTTAAAAATCAAAATCCATTGAAGGTTTAAGAATGACTAGTTCCCCTTTTCAGTTGGGTCTGCCCATTGAAAAGCTTAAAATCAAAGTGAAAGGATCTAGTCCCCTTTCTTCTGGACTGCCAGCTCATCTCCGCCTCTCTGGTTCTCCAAGGCTCACCACACAAGGAGTCCTTGGAGGCGCATCTCTCGACTATGAGCGGACACAGGAGGAAGTCGTGTGCTATGCTTTACGAGAAACTGGGGAACAGAATGCGGACCAATGCTGTCACCAGAGATCAAAGAAGAATTCTGGGAAAAAGCTGCTTCCATTCATTATGGTACTATTCTTAATTAAAGACAAGGAAGAACCCCAAAGAAATAAGCCATTAGCTCCTTGACTTTAGCTGGAATATGCACGCCCCTAATTACGAAACAAAGAGTACCTTTATGCACCTGGTGATTTTTTATGCAATGGCGTAGTGTAATGTTCAACGGGGATTGTGTTAATAGGGCTGGTAATGAGATCTGGGTGAAAAATCTCTCTGTTAATTTAGCAGTCCCCCTGAGATGTTAAAATTCTAGTTTGCAGGTGTTTCAAAGTTCCTCGCCAAGCACGACCCCAGCCTGCCCCCTAGTTTTGACATTAGGTTTTAAATATCACCAGTAAATCTCTAGTCCATTTGCTCCCATCAAAAATCACTTCTTCTCTCTTCTTGCTTCTATGCCCACGTGAGTCTCTTTTGATTTGCCCAGTACTAACTAAAATGTTATTAAATTAATAATTTGACAGTATAATAATCCGTAAATTTTGAAAGCAAGCCTCTGCAGAGTTTCGACTCTAAGATCTTTCCCATCAAAGGCAAAGCAGCCTCGAAGAGCCAGAATCGAATTGAGTAGCTGCTGTTGCTTCTTGACCTTTCTGTTGAAGGAGTACCTCAGACCCTGTAAGTGGACTCACATAAATGACTTGCAAATTAAAAGAAACATTTTTATGAGTCACTGCAGTAGCTTGCTTTTTGGGATACAAGGTTAAAAGTGAACAGTAAACCTTTTAAGGTTATTGAAACTAAATTATTA
This sequence comes from Equus caballus, assembly GCF_041296265.1. Taxonomy (NCBI): domain Eukaryota; kingdom Metazoa; phylum Chordata; class Mammalia; order Perissodactyla; family Equidae; genus Equus; species Equus caballus. The sequence goes on along the minus strand of NC_091712.1, from coordinate 15,349,504 downwards.
ACGCCACGGTTCACCTTCCTTTTGTCCTCTTTATGGCATTCCCCCCGATTACTCACTGCAACTCCACTCCTACAAGTTGTAAATCAAATGAAAAATCTTTAAAGCACAAAAATAGCTGATTAAAATGTTAACCACAGGGGAACCACAGAGACGACGGGGAGTGACACACCGCATATTTTTTTGTAAAATATGAAGCTTCTGATAGCTTTTGAAAAAATATGTTGTGAAAATTGTGCACTTTCATCTCCAGAAGTAAGCAAAAGGGACAGTCCCACTTTTGAAATGCATTCGCAACCTTCAAAATAATGAGTGCTTTTCTCCACTTGGATCACACCTGGGACCTCGTGCCTACAGTGCATTTTGGCTGCTCAGTTTTCTGCTCAAACCTGAACTACTGCGAAGGGAGCTGGCAGCTCCTGGCAGAGAATGGAGTCTTCTTCCAGCCCTGGGATCAGGGGATGACCGACAAAGCTCTGAAATCAGAGTACGGGGCCTGCAGTGGAGCTGAGGAATGCCAAGTTCCACCCTACCTACTTGGGGCCTCAGTTTCCTCAGTTGTAAAATGGGCTGGTGACACTTTCTTCTTAGGCACAGTTGTGAATATTATTTGCATCTCCTAGCACTTGTTCAATAAAATATTCACTGGGTAACTAATGCTTTACACGTTTCATAAAATTATGGTTCACAAAACAGTTTGAATCAGTTAACAGTATTCTGATTAACAACACATATCCAATCCTGCCTCTTGGCACTGCCACATCACATCTCGGGTACCGGGGAGGGAGCTTTTGAAGAGGAGGAAAGGACTAAGCGTGGGAGCCAGAACAGACTTTGGGCAACAGACTTCAGGACTCCAAATGATCTGCTTTCAGGGGCTTCCAGAGGTAGTGCAGTTCCCAGCATCTTCCCTTCCTCCAGTGCCCTGGGAAACATCTAGCATGAGCACAGCCAGCACCATGGGTGTGTGACCTGAGCAGCCACAGAGGGCCCCACGTGCAGAAGGGCTCTGCTGTCACTGTCGTGAAATTCTTACTAATCTAAAAAAACGGCCGGCCTGGTGGTCCAGCAGTTAAATTCACATGTTCCGCTTCTCGGCATCCCGGGGTTCGCCGGTTCGGATCCCGGGTGTGGACATGGCACCGCTTGGCAAAAGCCATGCTGTGGTAGGCATCCCATGTATAGAGTACAGGAAGATGGGCATGGATGTGAGCTCAAGGCCAGTCTTCCTCACCAAAAAGAGGGAGACTGGCAGTAGTCAGCTCGGGGCTAATCTTCCTCCAAAAAAGAAACAAAAGAATGTTTAAAAAAAAGCTAATTTACCTCTTGAGTTTGTGTTGCGTAAGTGAAGTCTGGTGGGTCAGAGCACGCGCCGGAGGAGAGGCAATGCCGGCCACATGCGCGCCCACTCAGTCCCTCACTGTCCCATTTGCATTCAACGTTCCTGATGCTCCTCGAGCATGGGACCTGGTGCACCCGCAATGCCTGGGAGTTCGGCAGAGGTGCTGACACCCAGAGGCCACTCTTCCCATTCAAACCAGAGCTTGCTTCCAACGCAGAAAGAAGACAATGGTGTTCTAAGAGATAGGAAGGACCACAGAGCCCCATCAGGGCCTTTCTCACTCTTGCTAATTCCTGTGATTAGCCAAACACACTGGAAAGGACCACACAGAGGAAAGGGAAAGAGGGCGACCGTAGTTCCTTTTCCTTTCAGTCCTTCCTTCCTCATCATAAGTCAAAGGTGGAGAGTGTGGGTAGAAAATGCACTTATCAAGAAGAGACACAGTTGAGTGAGCTTGGGGCAGCGTTTCACTACTCAGTTGACACTGCAATACGTATGCATTATGAGCTATGAAATACCAATTATGTAATTTCAGTGATTTTGCATATGGGTTAAATGCTCCTGTATTTGTGCTAAACTCTGGCACTGATCACAACAATGTGAATATACTTAGCACTACTGAGCTGTACACTTAAAAAGGGTAAGATGGCAAATTTTATGTTATGTGGTTTTTACTCAAATACAAAGACTGGCATTGCACAATATAAAGAGGAATGGTACAATTCACGCTAATAATTTAAAATTTCAATGTTTCTCTACTTAGAACATTCAATAACAAATTAAAAACATCATGACGAGTCAGAAAAGAAACTGTAGAAGAAAGGAACAAGCTTTGAATTTTCGTAGCTTTAACAGCACTTTTTTCCTGCATCTTGAACAAGGGGCCCAGCGTTTTCATTTATGTTGCACTGAGCCTCACAAGCTATGTAGCTGGCACTGACCCTGAACCAGTTAACTGAGTGCAAGTGGTGTCCTGTGTCCTTGGTGCGACCTAAGAAAGACTGAGGCTCGCCCAGGGAGGACTAGGTGCTGCCCTTCTTGCAGAAGGCTGCAGAAATCAGAGCGCAGGGCCCTCCTACCAGAGACGGCCGGCATGAGGCTCCAAATGGGGAGACCCCTTAAAGATTCAGGAACCCTCTATATACCCTGCTGCTCTGGCAATCCACGTGACGACAGAAGCGACAGCAACGGCAGCAGCTCTCTGGCGTAACCAGGAGAAGGGCACATGGAGAGAGGGAGATCCAGCTGGTGGCGGGGAGGAAGGGAGTGTGCGCCTACCTCCCTGAAGGCTATCCCAGGCCTGCGAGCACCTGCCGGGTCCAGAAAGGGCTTGCCAGAGGCCCGGCCCAGACCAGCATTTTAGCTCTGGGAAGAGAAGCCACCAGTAATGCCTTTGCCTATCTTCCACCTTTAAAGGGGGCTTTTCTGCCCTCAGGGTCCTTCGGAATCTGCTGCCTCAGTCGACTGCTCTAATGCCTCAGCTGCTCTGCTCCTTCTGGACTCTAGTCACAGCATGACAAGTCCAAGAGAGCAAAACGAAAAACCCAGCCCTCTTAAGCATTTCTTACCCTTGACAGCTCTCATTCAGGATGCCCTCTTCTCCCAGCCTCTCCGAACCCCCCAGCCTCTCCTCTCCCCTAGCTGACCAACATCCCTCTGCTGTTTGGCTGTTGAAAGACTTTTGGGGTCCACCCTGTCCGTGCCTGGAATTACTAGGGACTTTACCTAAATCATGTCACTGGGAACTCATAACTACCCTGTGTGGTGTATATTATAAGTCCCCTATTTTAGACGAGAAGCAGGTTCTAAGAGAGTAAGTGGTACATGTGACGTCGTGGAGGAAGCAAAGGGCAGAGAGGGAAATGCACCTGCACATGCAGACCACACCTTCCCATCCCCTCAAGGCCCTCCCAGGTCACGAGGAAGGAACTGGGCACACCCACAACACAGAGCGTTAACAAGAAACTGGCCTGGACTCTGCACAAATGGCACCCTCAAGAAAGACATAGAAAGGGAACAGGGAGGGAGAGAACATTCTAGATGAGAAGAAACTGAAAAAGACATTGCAACCAAATGCAATACAGAGAAGCTAATTGGATCTTGGATCAAAAGCAAACTACACCGATTGGGGGAACCTGAGTATGGATTATATATTAGATACCATTGAATCAATATCAATTTATTGGGGGTGAGTTTTAGAAAATGGACTACAGGACAAAGACCTATTTCAGGAGACTGCCTGTCTCTTTAAGGGAAGAGGGTGAATGGAACGGGAGATAAATTTGACCGTATCTGTAATTTATGATTTCTTTAATATGAAATCTAAAGCATAAAAATAATCAAAGTAAGGAGCAGTATACGAGGCACAGCAAGCAACAGAGAGATCATATGGACTTACCATAACCAAATTCACGTCAGCACAGAAATAGTTAAAAAATATTAATAATGACAGCCATTTATTAAGAACTTACTGTGCACCAGGCTTAGATCTACACACCTCCTATATATTCCTGAGTCAGCCTTTATAACCCGCCGGTGAAATGGGTGTAAACATCATTTTTACAGAACAGGAAACTGGGCTCTCAGAGATCATTAAGGTGCCCAACGACACACAGCCCCAGATTCTAACCCAGGTCTTTGCGGCTTCAAATCCCAGCCTAATCATTATTCTAAACGGCAGGTTTTAAACTAGAAGAAAGGTGATGAAATAAAGGTGGATATTAAAGAGCTTGTTCCTAAACCTTGAGAAGGTATTTGATCCCTACAGTTTGATATGGTTCAAACTCCTGAGCAGGGCAGCCTCAGGAGGGAGAAATCTCATTCAGAGAGCCTCTGAGAAATGCTAGAATCATTACTGCCCTTAGATTCCTGTCTCAGCACAACAAACCTGGAGAGATTGACTTAAAAGCTTTCATAAGACATAGTTAAGAAGATCAACATCCAAATATGTTGCTCACTGAATCCCACTTAGGTTGACAATATGGAAAGATTATTTCTCAGCTGGATTTGGGAAAATCTCACAAGATTTTACAGAGGCACACAGCGGAATTGGGGCAATATTTCTTCCTCTTTCATCAAGGTTTTAAACATATTGAAAACTCCCCTCAGGGGAAGGGCCAGGTCTCATTCAAGAGTGTGTATGCGTGTGTGTGTGTATCTTCCCCAGGGCATAGGGCACAGAGCCTAATACATACTAAATCCTCAATGAATATCTAGAGAAAGTAGCTAGAGTCTCTCTCACCTGATTATAAAGAAATATAAACAAACCCTTATTGGAGCAAACAAAATAAATTCCTAAGGCACTAGTTGCCTCACCTCATAGACCAGGCAGGGAAATTGTGTCTCAGGTGCCACAACAGGAAGTGTGCAGGACAGGAAGCTGGAAAGGGCATGCATCTGCGATCAATAGGGACAAGGAGAGCCCACAGCAGAACAGAGCACAGAATGACTGCAAATAAATAATAGAGATGGAGCTGGCCACATGTCTGCTGCCATCTGAGGGCTTCCAGGTTTTCTTAGACGCGCTGTTTCAATAGGACTGCAGCAGTTATCCATCACCCTGAGTCCCATCCAATCACTGTCCCTTTTTATGTGTCTATCTCAAAAAGCTACAAAGCAGCTCTGCAGAAATCTGGGGACTGTCAGCTAGAACGATTGATTCCTTTTCCTGAACAAGCGGTTCCCTGGACTATTTTCATTGTTGCTGTTGTTTCAAACGCTAGCAAGTTTTAAATTTTGAAAGAGAGAAAGAGATTCTCAAGGTTCAGAGAGGTTGACATTTACTCAAGTTCAACCAAAAATACTTTAGGTCCTACTATGTTTCAGGCACTGAGGATACGGAGAGAAGGAAGCTCTCTCCCAGCAGGCGAGACACACGTAAACACATCATGACAAGACACGGTTTTACATTCAATGGCAGACAAATGTACCAGGAGAGAGGGGAGGAGCAAGTTCTATGAGAGTGGAGAAGAGAGGACGCAGAACACTTCACAGAGAACTGAAATATCCAAGCTGGGTTCATAAGGATGAACGGAATTTTGCCAGGCTGACTCTTGTCTATTTTGACTTAATCATTGGTTAGGATATCCACATGCAAAGGAGATAATATGTTGCTGGGGGGAAGGTAAAATGGTACAGTCACTTCGAAAGAAGTGCGGCAATTTCTTTAAAAGTCAAACATAAATTTACCATACAATCCTGCAATCCCACTCCTGGATATCTTCCCAAGAGAAAGGAAATGTGTCCACACACAAATTTGTATGCAGAAGTTCATAACAGCATTATTTATAATAGCCCCACATTGGAAAAATACAAATAGACATCTACTGCTGACTGAATAAACAAAATATACTATATCCACCAATGGAATATTATGAAGTAATGAAAAGGAACTACTGATATATGCTACAATATGGATGAACCTAAAAACATTAAGCTAAGTTAAAGAAACTCAATGCAAAAGATTATATATGTTTTATAGTTCCACTTATATGAAATATGAAATGCCCAGAAAAGGCAAATCTATAAAGACAGAAAGCAGATAAGTGGTTGCCTGGAGTTGAGGGTGAGAACGGGAAATAACTGCCAGTGGGCACAAGGGATCTTTTGGGGATGATGAAAATTGGGTAAAACTAGATTATAGTGATGGCTGCACAACTCTAGATATTTACTAAAAGTGATTGAATTGTATACTTAAAACAGGTGAATCTCATGGTATGTAAATTATTCCTCAATAAAGCCATTAAATTATTGGGTAGGATGAAAACAGGAGGGAAAGATAAGGATTTTTAGGCAGCACAGTAGTTGAATAGGCTGGTGCATGATAAAAGTTTTTAAATAAATGAATAAAAAATGAAAGAATGAACCCCACGCCCCCAACTGCTGATAAATACTCTCCATCTGGTGAAACTCTTCTCACCTTCTCCTTTGTTCTCCGTGTGGACTTTGTGCCTGCAGGGTAACTGGGATAAGCTTAAATTCTCCCTCCTTTCTGCTTTTCATTTCTACCATCCCCTCATGTTGCCTGTGATTGTGCTTTCTTCCTCTTTATAGCCAAATTACCCAAGTGCCCTGGTCTCTGCTTCTCATGAAACAGATGAGATGAAGAGTCTACTAGCTGTGTTTCCTCAGCCTCAAAATCTCCAGCAACTGGCTCCCCTGGACCCTTTGGGTCAACGCCTTATCCCCTAAAACAGCCACTCCATTTCCCAGCACACGTGTAAGGGAGCTCCAAGCCCAGCCTCTCACATCAGCTACGGGACTCTCTCCACAGGACACCATTTTTACTGTTCTTGTAGATGGGCAATAAAGGAACAAACAAATGACCAAGGAATAAACGAATGGAGTGCCAATGCACCAAAGAAACCTTTCTTCCATTTCAAATGATTCATCCAATTTGCCCATTTGAAGGTCTTCGGTTACGTAACAAAAGTCCTAAGTGGGAACTCTTCATCCCCCGGCCTTTACGTACCACGTGGCTCTCGTGTTAACCCTTTTGGGACTTGGGCGGTATGAAAACACCACAGCTTTAGTCCATAGCTACGCATTTGGTCAGCTCCGAGGGGAGACAGAAAACTCAAATACATTAATGTCAAATATGAATAACCTTTCCTTGCCCAGCTCCGGGTAGGCCTCGAGCTGAGGAAACAATTTGGCCTTTTGGCTCTATTTAATATATTGAGCAACCACAAATCAAAGACTGTAACCCAGAAAGAAATACACGTAATAGAACATAAACCAACTCGGCCACAGAAACCAGGAAAGCCTCAATCTGTCAATTTCCCGAATGAGGAGAAATACACAGGGCACAGTCCAGTCCAGACCACGGCGCCGGCTGGTACCAGAAGTGCTGCACACCTGGTCCATCCTTGCCCTTTGTCTCGACCCCAGGCTGCTATATGGAGACAGGTTTCGCTCTAAATTCATGTTGGCAAAGTTAAACATTTTGTTTATATTCGTCAGAAAGCAACAGTGAAAAGACACTTCCACATAGCCGATATCTATGTGTGTCTTAGGGAAGCAGCAGCCTGGAAGCTTTCTATGCCTCGCAACTCTCTCTAGACACTGGAATGTAGACCTGGAATGGCTCTATCTCCTCCACGTTATGTTTCTTTTAGTCAACTTAATACTGGGGATGTCTTGTCCTATTTTGGCCTTTTACTTCTCAATGCACACCAGTCACCTGGAAAACAATAACCCCTTTTTGTATTCTCCCTACAATGACAACAAGGTTAGAAAGCAGAGGGGAACGTGTGCATGCAATAGCTTAAAAACAACCCACCAATCTCTAAGGTTGCTTTTCATTCTTCATTTACTCCAACTGTACCCACATGGGAAGCCTTCTCCTAGACACAAACATTTCCAAGTTTGTCAAATTAGATTTAGACATCCACATATACACACACGCACAACAAGATTTCTTGACATAAATGAAATTATAAACTCCACCCTCACAGGAAAAAAAAAAATATATATATATAAATATGATGAAAATTTTTCCTTTTGACAAATGCTTTAGTGTTACAATCTTAAAAGACAAAACTTATTCATGAATTATTTGCTCTGAAGAATCAACTTTTGGTTGCTGAACTTTATTATTTCCAGAAGTCACACTAGCTGGAAATATATTAGTTACCTCTGAAGGTCATAAAATTTCAATCAATTTTAGAATGTCAGGGCTGTCTCTGGCCTATTCCAAAACTCCACATTCAAAGTGGCAGTTGTGGCTTAAAGATGATCATCTCTAGGTTCATCACTGACTTACACAATTTTCACAGGGCAGAGACGCACAGAAAACCTGTCTGAGGCACATGCGTCTTCTGGAAAGTCTCCGCCACTCTCCCTAAACAGCCGCCCATTGTTCTCTGACATGGACAGACTTTGCTTTAAATCTTCATCTTTTTTTTTCAAAGCTCTCTTGCTTGTTAATGCCCTGACCTTGGCATCTGTGCTCCAACGACAGCTAATGTGATCTGCTCCAACAATGCCGGCCATTGGCAAGGAACATAAGCACGCTCAGTGACGTCACTGAACTCATTAGGAATATATTTGACATTTTGGCCCAAGAGAACATACTTATTAAACACAACCTTAGTGAACAGCAGTGTGGCCTCTTAATAAGTAAAGTAAAACAATGCATGTTTTGTCCTGCTATAAAAATAGCACTTTGACCAAGAAATAGAATTTCTGCTCTTATCCCTCTAATTATGGTAGCAAAGCAAACTGAAAGATAACTTATGTAAGAAGAGATAATAGTCTGAAACCTTCCGTGCTATGTTAGGCATTGTAAAGAAATCTAATAAAGGTCCAAATATTAATTGATCATTTAGCAAACAGTCCCCTTTTCAATCCCGGCCCAAGAGCACAGGCAGATGTTATAGCTGCTGAGACAATATTACTCGAGGAAGTGTCTTCTACCTGTCCAACAGCAACATCTAAATTATGCTTTTGGTCCAGATGGGATATTTGGGGACTGATAAAGCTGACAAAATGTTGGCTTTCAAAGACTCCGATCAATTGCAGATTGTTCACTCCATCTATTCATTGGAGACGGCTTCCCCTGGACCTGACGCACAGGAAGGAAGTCTTGAAAAGGTTACGGTACCACTTGTGATCTTTGGCATCACAGGGCAGACCCAAAACGTTTAGGAAGTCTGCTAAGATGCTACGATGTGGGCTTCACATTGGCATTTAGGAAAGGCAAGCGTTTCATCAGAGCTTAAAAGAAATCAAGTCCCAACAACAGATTTTCTGAGACCTGCGACTGGACTTTTCATTCATTGAGCAGTATGACTGAAGAAAGCTGGTCATAAAAATCGTGAAGTAGTGGATGCTGTGCAGTGTCAACACCCGCTTGGTGCCCTTGGTTCTAATATGGACAAAGCAACTCGGAAGAGTAGATGGGAACTTTATCTCATGGCAAGCAGAAGAATAAACGCTAGGAACACTATCGGAACTCAAATACACTAGTGTCAAATCTGAATAACCTTTTTCTGCCCAGCTTTGCTTGGGGCCCTGAGCTGAGGAAACAATTTGGCCTTTACATCCCCTCAGGACTTTGTGTGTCAGAATGAAGTGCCCTTGCCTTCTGTAAAAGCCTTCGCCTTCCATCCCATCAGGCATGTAGCCAAATGTCTTCATGTGGCTAAATCCACGGTCATCATTTTGTCCACATCTTACTCCACACTCTCAGCATCATTAGATACAACTGACCCCTGCCTCCTTCTCGCCTTGGTTTCCATAGAACCACACGCTCTTGATGCTTCTACTAGGCTTCCCATCCTATGTCAGTGTCCTTTGCTCTCAGCCACTCCTGTCCTGACCTCTCAACACCGAAGATCCCCAGGGCTCAGAACTGGCCCTTCTCTCTCTCTATCCTCTCCCTAGATATCATCATCCCTTTCCATAGTTTTAAATACCATCTGAAAGTTGACGATTCTCACATTTGTATCTCAGCCTACACATCTCCTCTGACCACCATACTTACATATCCCAGTGGTTTACTTGACACCTTACACTTAACATGTTCCAAACTCAACACTTAGATTTCTCCCCATATCTGATTCTCTTGGTTTCCCTACCTCAATAAGCGGTGCCACCATACATTCAGTTGTTCAAGTCAGAAGGCTGCGAGGGCCTCTTGATTTCCTACTCACTAAAACCAGTCCATCGCAGCAGGCCCTACGCTATTGGTTCTAGCTCCAAAATCGCTCTCAAGTCTATTCCCTTTCCATCCTACCACCTAATCCGAGCTTCCACTGTTCCATCTTGAGACCAGTGCAGAAGCTTCCCGTACCTGCCACTGCCCACAGTGCTGGGTATTCATCTATTGTCTCAGCTCCAAAGCCACCCTTTTGTACTCTTCTCTGTGTTGTGGGAGATGTTTCCTGCACTTATTATCTCTAGATACTTCTCTGTCATCTTTTCCCTCTTCCCACCCCTGTGTAACCAAGCCCCTATGCTAAACTCTACCTGTTGGAATTACCTAGTGTAGTTTCTGTTTGCCGGGCTGACATACTCACCTTATCATCTATTTTCCATACAGCAGTCGTTGGGATATTTTAAAATTATAAACCAGACTATGCTCACAATCTAAAAAGAACACCATAATGGCTCCCCCATGACACCCTGAATAAAACTCGTCTTGTAAGTTTTGTCTACGTAGTTCTGATTTCCACATACCTCTCCAATTTCATCCTATACCACACTGGCTTCCTTCTAGTTTCTGGAACATGCTGAACTTCTCCCTGCCTTTTAACTCAGCTCATGTAGCTCCTTCTGCCTGGACTTCCATGTCTGACTATTTTGTGTCCTTCAGGAGTCAGCCCAAACGGCATCTTCTCAAAGAAACCTCTTTCCTCTTAAACTATTTCAGCACCCTGATTACATCCTTATCATAATTTGTAATCAAATATTTATTCATTTAAAACAATTTTAGTTAATTCTAACTCCCAGTATATAAAAGGCAGAGACTTTGTTGAATTCACCACTGTGTACTCAGCACAATGACCAATATATAGTCAATAGACAATATATAACCAGTGAACAAATGCTTGAATGAATGAGTAAATGACCACCATTCTCACAATGTTTCTGTAAATGAATGACTGCCAAACACCACAAATAATTTAGGAATCAGAAATATCTCTATTTCTCATAAAGAAAGACCTTTCAAGGCAAATTAACAATATACATACACTTCAGAGAGAAAACCACTTAAAAATATTAATCCACTGTGGATTCTTTAGAAATACTGTTTTATGTACCCAATGATGAGCTATGTGCAAATTTTTCTTATCTATTTACCAAAGCAATTTCTCCAAGGAACTCCTTGCATCTGAAAGTAATCAAATTACTATTAATTTTTTTCAAGATTCTATAATTCAGGCTACTAATTTAGTTAGGTCTTTCTCCTACTTAATGTGAATGTATTAAGTTTTGCTGTATTTTCTGCATTCTTTTTTTTAAAAAAGTAAGACTATTCTCTTATAGAATGATAGAAACTCTTTTAATTCCATACATTGGAATGTCACAACAAGTTTCCCTGAAAATATAAAATCTGCTGTTTGGTGGGATACAGAGAAGCAGACAAGAGATCTGCAAAGTCAGCCCAGTGCTGGGCTAGGATGAAGATGACCTGGATTAGAATTGCCTCATGGGCTGGGAAGATTCTAGGCATTCTTCCAGAGTCTGCCACTTCGACTTTTTGTACAACCTCATTCAAATTGTTTGCCTTTGTCCTGTTCTCTCCTACTCACAGATATTTTTGTGACGGATATGGCATTATTTACAATTGGTCACTATTTGTGGATAATTTGCTTTTTCCCAATTCATCTATGTGTTTATAAAATGCCACATTAACTACCACTGCCATTTAGTTACTGAGTTCTAATGAGTGACATAAACAAACAAATGTGTGTGTGAACGTGACTGGCATGAAATCAAATCTTGCTGAGTTCTGACTAATGATATTCACTGGCAGTCTCATTGGTCTAAATATGAGTCAGCGATGCATATTTACAAGAGTGAAGGTTACAATAATTGCTTTTGCATTGGTATGCCTTTTAAATTTTACATAGTATTAAATGATTTTGATTTGTTCAAAGAAAATATCTGACAATATCCACTTCAATGCATGTTCCAGCTGAAATGCTTCCCAAAACAACAGTTTCCTCTAAAAGTATCCAACCATATCAGAATATTCATACACTTTTAAAGGTGTTTATATTAATGGAGCCAGAAGATACCAAGAAAATCTTGCACAATTAAGGGGTGCCAGTAGGACAATGTCATCTGTTGGTGAAACACTAAATGCTGGAATCAGAGTTAGAAAGACCTTGGAGATTCCTCTCAGTCCAAAGGTCTACTGAAGTCCAAGGCCAGAGCCAGGGTCTGTGCCGGCTCTCAGATGAGTCATCTATGGTTTACGATCCAGGCAAGCTGAGAGAGAGAGCACTTAACGGGAAGGTCAGGGACTAAATTCCACAATGTACACAGTTGCTTGTCCAATGATACAATATCAATCAAAGAAAACCACATCAAGCAACAGATACTATAGCTATTTTCACACGGAAACATTGGAATTTACTTTTACTCCCCACTTCAGTTTCCAGAGCTGCCTGATCAGTACAGCTTTGACACCGCTTTTACTAGAGTTTTCTCACAAATGTAACAAAGAACAGGTAATTTATTTAACTATGTCAAACACAAGACTAAAAATAAAAGCATTTTCCTATAATGAGCATATGATAAATAATGAAAAGCTTTAATTATGAAAAATATCCTTTCACCTCTGGTAAAGTAGAAGCCTTCTTGTTGTTATTTTTCCTGTTTAGTATTACGCAAAATTTGTCTTGCAACTCCCACTGTCTTGCAACACTAGTTCACAGGAAGGAATGATCTAGACCCATGCTGATGCTCAAAGACCAAAAATGTTAACATATGCCAAAATCTCTGAACCAAGTTAAAATTTTCAGAAGTTTTTGTGGGATTCAAGAAGGAATAACGTGGGATAAAGATCTGCGCAATTCTCCTAACACCAATCAGGCCTATTCTCCAGTAAGTCTGAATTACTTCCATCATACAAACACATATTGGCACATATCTGTGGCCCCTTTCATCAAGGAGGTACAGGGGTGGGCTGAGAATTATGATTCTTAAAGCATTTGGAAACTTTAAGAATAATTTATCTCCTGGAAAATATTATTGCCAATATTTATAATAGTTTATGTTAAAATGACATAGAATTAGATGCTCTACAAACAGAATTTTTCAATTCCTACTAAGAACAGAGAAGCTGTAACTGACAGATGCTGAGGTCAAGCCACGCCGCCTTTTACAGCTAAGACAAAACCTATTACAGCGCTCCGGACACAGGGCTGGGTTGTCAGAACGAGCATGTGTCTTTAAACTCTTAACCACAGATTAGAGGCTTGCTTCCTGAGGGTTTTTGGTTTCTTTTAAACAGATGGTCCAAAGTGAGGATGAAGGAAGCTGTTTTGATCTATTGTGTAGGTACAGAATGTTATCTTGTTTTGTTTAAGCATTACACTGCCTGGAGTTAAATAATTGGGTGAAAATTCTCAGCTTTACTTTGAATCTAGAGCACATGGAGACCGAGTGTTTGATAATTTTTCTCAGTGTATTTGCATAAATGTTTACTCTCCTGCAAACATGAATATAAATACAGATATTCTTAGTGCTTATATAGTTATTTAAGGGACAGGCACACTTCTACATACATTGTTTATATATTTCTTTGAGCAGTTGTGATCACCTTTTGTAGAAATAGGAGAAATGCTGCCGTTTAACAAAGTTTAACTAAAGATAGGAGCCTATCGCCTGATTTAAGTTGTCATACAATATTTCACACAGCTTTCAAAAGGAGGAAAGTATACCTTCCTGACACCTCTTTTGATTTTACAAACTATGAACACATACATGTGAATTTAACTCTGGAGTTTGGATTTACTTAGGATCCTTTGCATATGACATTATGCTGATATACATTGCAACCTGAAATCACATTGCTAGTAAGACTCAAGTAGTACTTCTCCAAACACATAGGATTGGGAATAAAGAACAGTGTCTTTTTAAGCTTAGCATTTGAATGCATTATTTTATATGCCTCTCCTGGCTTGGCTTCACTCTAGTAAATGGTGTTTCATCAGCCCCAATGATTGGGAAGATGGTTCATGAATTTAGTTTATGAATACTGATACATTTCAACTCACAGATAGAGATGTAACACTGCATCAAAATGGAGCTAAAAGAGGAAAAAGACCACAGCAGCCAATAGGAAAATCTAGATGAACTGAGCAAAGGCACTTAATTTAATAATGAAAACCACTTCAACCTACGATGTACTCTACTGTACCTCCAGCCATTCAATTATTAAAATAAATGCATATTCAGATGTTTCCCAAAGATGCTTTCCTTTTCTTTCAGATTCAGAAGAATGCCTTTCTAATCCAATACAATTCTTTTCACTCTGCATTTCAGCAGCTGTCTTTCCTGATTTCTAATCAAAGCTGATGATAACTGGCTTTGGCAACACACTGTAGTATCCCAAATGAGTAATTAAATCTATAAATGTGCTCACTTCTTCCTCAAAACCCAGGGTGCATTTCATAGCCTAACAGATTCAGGCTCAACAAGGCTCCCCGGGTTTTTTAATTTGGTCAGGATCTTTCATAAAGGGATGGCTGAGGTTTTGTGTTAGCATTTCTCAATAGCCAGTTCCACTTAAACAATACAAATGTCAGCGGGGCCAATTCACTCCTTCAGTCCCAAATATCTCCCACACATATGGGCTCAGGACAAAGAAGCTGGCAGCCAACAATAGGTTTGGACTAAGAAAGAGAAATATGGAAAAATAGATGATATGGCATTTGATAGGAAAACACAAGAAAATATTTTCAAAATCAGAGAAAATGCTTTTTATGTAGTGCAGGACACTTTAAATCTTCTCTCTCTGAGAAACAGTAGGCACAGGAAGAGAGGTGCACTTTGAAGCTGACTCCTCTCTGAAAGAACATATTCTCTTCTGCCCGACCCAATCCCTTACAAGAAGGAATTTGAGTAACTCGTGAAATGGAGAAAAAGTTAATAGAGATATGGTGTCACTTAATTAAAGCCTAGATGGTGTTTTCTCTCTAAGCTCTTAGTCTGTGCATTATACGACCATGAGTAAACACAGATTTTTTACTACACATAACTTCAGAATAGAAATGTAACTTTGACTTATTTTAAAAGAGGACCAGACCTTCGTTAGAAACAGAGACGGTACTTTTAAAAATAATCCAAAGTAACAGAAACAGTTCAACATTTCTAAATTTGTTTATTTCCATGCTTAACCTAATGACAAAAAAAAAAAAAAACAACAAAAAACAAAATAAGAAAGTTTACTTTAAATAGAACAATTTTTTACTTAAGGTCCCGTGCACTCCTAAAGACGATGGCACCAACAGACAATGTCTTTAGTCTAACGCCACCCTGAGGCTGGGCCAAGGAGCCCCGAGAGGAGATGAGAAATCAGAGCATCCAGTCACACAGGAGCAGCTCCCAGGCTTGTTCTGAAACAGCTTGGTGGAAATGAGCACCAGAGATGCAACATCAGCCTTCGGCAGAAGGTGCAGTGGAAGACAGACCGAGGCCAAGGACGAGACAGGCTAAGGGAAGCGGGACAAATTCCTACTTTTAGATGGAAACTCCTGAGGCAATCTCTTTTATAAAACCAAAGTGTTTTTAATTTGAGATTTGCCTTAACTAACAACGCCCTACCATTCTTCGATAATATCATTTGAAAACAAAGAAAATGCATATTTTTAGAGTTTAAAAATGTTTTATTGATAAAATATAATTACCTATTTGGATTTGCAAGAAATAGTAGTAAGATAGATCACAGTGCAGTTTAAGTTGTTAAAAGATAGTTGGAAACGGATAAATAATATTATCTCGTTTAATTTCTTTAGACTATGTTAGGCAGGCAGTATTATTATTCCCTTTTACAGATGAGAAAAGCAGGGCTCAGGTGGTTAAGCAATTTGACCAAGAAAAGTCCATGAAAAGGAAACTCGCAGCCATTAAGAAACGCTGCTGTAAGAGCATACTCAGCACACGGAGCCGGGCGTGCGGCGGCCAGGCCAACAGCAGGCGGCTGAGGGGCAGGCAGGGCGGGACGCTGCTCAGTTCTGAATAGGCAGATAGACATGTGCACATGTGTCTAAGAATACACTCTAAAATGTTAACAATGGTTCTTTTGGGATGAGATAATCTTTTCCTTTTCTGTATTTCCTAAGTTTTATACAAAAAAGTATGACTTTAATATTAAGATAATTTTAAGGGTTAGTAAAAAGAGTCACACTATTAATGCATGTTAATTCAACGATAACAGTTGTCAGAAGCTCTCCATGATATACTATTGAAGAAGAATTTTTTAGAAGGCATGCAAGAAGGATTAAAAGCAAAATCTTTGATAAATAGCCTTTTAAAAATAGCTGCCTTGAAGCAAAGTAAGACTTGGGGCTTTAGTGAAAAAGAGGCACTTTAAAAACAGGAAACAGGAAGCAGGGTAGAAGGCTTGTTTTGCTCCTGGCGGGGACTGGCACACCGGGGAGTCAGCCGCCCCCACCCAGCGGGATTTTGTGAAGGTAGGTAAGTAGTCCCTCCCATCGGGCAGACCGAAAACTGCAGACAGAGGAAGCAGAGCAGACAGCACAGAGTATCGCCTGAGAGCACCTACCTGACAATGAAAGGGAGCCAGGGACGCCCCCCCACACACATAAAAATACATACACACACGTGCTTGCATGTGTGCATATAAAGCATACACACAAACATGCATACATACAAACATACATGTATACATACACACATTAAACAAACATCAGCTAGCACCCACTGCTTGCCAGCCGCTCTTAGGAGCTTACAGAAACACAGGTGGACAGGACAGATGGGGTCTCTGCTCTGGTAGAGCTATATTCAAGAGGGCGGAATTAGAAGCAGTAAAACGTATGAATGAACAGGGCAACATGAGATGGGGATACATGTCAACAGAGAATTAAAGCAGGGAACCAGGCTGGAGAGGCCTGGGGCTGGGGGCTGCTGCTTTAGACAGGGCATTAGGAAAAACCACTCGGAAGAGGAAACTCTGATCAGAGCCTGGATGACAGGAAGAAGCCCGTGATGTCAAGATCCAGGGCAGGGCACCCAGCAGACAAAGTGACGAGTGCAGAGGCACTGGGTGGGAATGCTCCTCTCAGCCTGGCCAAGGAGCTCCGAGGAGGCTAGTGTGGCAGGTACGGAGAGCGCCGGGAGCGGGCAGCGGGCCGGCCAGGGCGCAGGAGGCCGGGCAGGAGAGGTAGAGCCGAGTGTCCAGAGCGCACAGAGTGATGAAAAGGCGAGGCCGGATCGACAACAGGAGAAATAAAGAGAAGAACAGGACTGCAGAGAGGAAAGCAGCACTGAGTAGATGAAGGAGGCAGGAAGCAGGAAAACCGGGTGAGCCCTGGATGCAGAGGAGGGGCCACAGGTCTCCGTCATAAATGCAACGACGGGCATCAAGACGTTTACCAAGAACCTGTAACCAACTGAAAAATGACAGCAGACACAGCCTGGGGCCCCACAACCCCTTGGGCCAGGGGGAGAACAAGGATGACATGGAATTCAGAGCAAATGGACCTGGACATCGCAAACCACAGCATCTGTACCTGTCTTATCTAAATAAGAAAGGATGGTAAACGTTTCAATCACACCTGCACTGTTTACTCACAGACAAATAGCTGTGTCTGCTTAACCTAACTTGGAAGTACCTCTGGCCATAACTCTATCGTGTATATTGAATTCTTTTCAAAAAAATCTCTTCTTACTTGAAGTCCAATTAGACCCTTAGCTGGGTATTGCTTGCAACAGAAATAGCTCAATGCCGGCGTATTCCAATAACCTGCTGGCATGCTGGGTGTTCTCTTCAGAGTTGCCGTCATAGATATCTTTGAATTAACTCATTCACTCAAGATAATTCTAGAGGTCATGGAAGAGGTCAAAATAGTCAGGAATAATTATTAATAGTATGATTCAACACATAGGTAGAGCTTTATATTTTTAACTACGCTTTCATACATAGACTTTATTTTATCAGCATATTTTCCTTCTGTAAGTGGCAAATCAGGTATGATTATCCCTGTTTCACAATCAGGTGACTGGCCCAGTTAGCACTCCTACCTGAGGACAGTGGCCCACGAGCCTGCAGGCTTCCTGACTCCACGTCAGGTCTTCTTGCCGCGGTACCAAGACATCCTTAAAAGGACGGATGACGACAAGCAGGAACAGCCTGCGTCCGTGCCCCCACCCTTCCGTTCCCACTTTTGTAAAATAAGACTGTTAGATCAGGTTCCTTCCCACTCTAAAATGCTAAAAATCTATGATTCTAAATAAGCTTTTTTAACATAAAATTTAATGAAAACCAATATTTCATCACCTGCAAAAGCAACATTACAGCTGTCGAACCATCAGTACTCTCAACATTGGAAACTGAGAAATGATTACCAGTTTAAGGACCTTGTTAAAAAGTGCGCACACTGAAAATAACTTACAGAACCAATTCTCTGTTTGCAGGCACAGCGTAAGAAACAGGAAAATGTATTTGCATTTCTATCTTGTTAATTCCCGCGTTATACTGGTGTTACTAATAACATAAAATATTTAAAATTTGTGTTACACACAGAGCCAATTATAATTATCTGGTGAGAAAACAATTTTATGTGGGTATCTAAAAGTAATCGATTTTACCCCTGCAACAGATCATACACATTATGAAATAAATTCTGTTGCCAATTAATGTTACAGTACTTCATCTACTGATGGTCCAACTTTGAAATTCTCTCCTCCCAGCCGAACATACACTCACAGCACAATATCCAGAAAACACCAGGTAGATACAAATCATTATTATGCATACACCACACATACTAAGGACATTGCCCACTATGTCACGTTCGGGGACTCTCTCATTTCGTTTACTCCATAATTTGGCCAGAATTTTATATAGAATAAATTGCATTGAAAATTAAGTCTAAGAAGTTGTCCCAAAGTTTATAATGTGCTAAAACTGACTGCTTCTTCCAGCAACTGTGCTACTCGTTGAATTTTTAAGATCTACTTATTAGAAGGATTTATTTTATCATAATATATTTTTGTCATGAGATTTGACCACAACAAAATATATTTATACTACTACAAGCAGGCACTATGCATATATTATCTCATTTATCCCACATAACCCTACAAGATAGTGATTCTTAGTATTTATTTGTATATAGTTATTTCAATTTACAGATGAGGGAACAGAGGTATTAAGTTTCCAAAATTCACGGTGTTTAAGTTTGAGAGAAAAAAATCCCTTAAGTCACTATATAGTCCTTTGATGTGGTTGATCAGTTAAATTGATAAACGTGCTAACAAGCTTAATATTGTTTCTACTGCACCTCAACTTCAATATTGCACTGCAGTAACAGGGTGCTCCTTCAGACAATGTTTAATTACCAGAGCTTTTGCTTAGAATTCGAAACTAATTGGAATAGGACTTTGTTTAGTGTAAACAGACATCTCAAAAGGAGCTGATTAAGGGATAACATGTTTCTTATTCAGGAAACATCTAAAGGAAATCAGCAAAATGTTGTGTCTCTTTAAACACAGTGCCCAGTAGTGCCTGAATATCTGCACTGGAAGAAAACAGAGATAAGAGGAGAGAGATGGAAGGGTCGCAAAATAACAATACTCTTTGTTGGTTTCCCTCTGAAGCCTCGTCTTAAATCCAGCATCATCAGCAGAAGGATATACCATTATCACTGGCTTAAGAAATGTACCAAGAAAAAAAGACGTATATGCACCTTTATCAGCACTGAATTATAGTTCTTTGCGGGGGGTGGGGCCGGGAGTCCTAGCAAAAAAATTACAGTACAACAACAGATTTATAAAGCGATATACTCTGTTCATTGTCACCGATATGTCACTGAAAAGTTATATCTACAGTTATGCATCACTTCATGATGGGGATATGAATGTGTTAGGTGATTTTTTCGTTATGTGAACATCATAGAGTGTACTTACACACACCTACACAGTGTAACCTACTGCACACCTAGGCTATATGGTACCAATCTTATGGAACCACCGTCTATACGTGGTCTGTCCTTGACCAAAACATTGTTATGTGATGCACTTTTATAAAGTGAATGATCCTTACATGCTGAAGTCACATGCTATGTAAGGAATCTTCTTAAATATATAAAACCATTAAACAATTTTAAGCCAAGCTTTTTTCATTCATTCATCCTACATACCCACCTTTAAACTCTCCAAAAATGTACAAAAGCATTTGGAGGGCATGGCCCTTATCCTTATCTCCTTATAGGAGAAGTAACCCACTTACAGAGGGATCACAAGCACCCCTTGTAGGAGACTGCTTTCTAGCAGCAGAGTGAGTCCTAAAAACAGCTCTCAGGGAATGCCTTAATGATTTCCCTCCATCGCTAAAGAAGAACATGAGGAGAAATACAAATCGTGCAACAAGTGGAGGGAATCAGAGAGCTTGGAACCACCCTCTATAGACACTTGAGGAAGTCATTAGTAGGTATACAAACTGTTTTGAATCCAAGGAAGAGGAGAGATTCATTCCGGCTAGATGTACTAAATTTGCAGAGGAGATGGCATTTGGAGAATTGGGATTTTAATAAGAGAGATAAAGAAGTCTGTATGCATCAGTTCCATACCGATAAAAAAAAAAAGCATATGTAATGAGGACTGACGAAGGGAAAAGATCAACATATTCTGGGATGGGAAATAACCTAGAGTGACTAGAGTTTTGACGAAGACAAATACAGAGGATAAAGACTATTTTTTAAGATTGGCCCTGAGCTAACATCTGTTGCCAATCTTTTTTTTCCCTTCTTCTCCCCAAAGCCCCCCAGTACATAGCTGTATATTCCAGCTGTAGGTCCTTCTAGTTGTACTATGTGGGACACTGCCTCAGCATGGCCTGATGAGCGGTGCTAGGTCCGTGCCCAGGATCTGAACCAGTGAAACCCTGGGCTGCTGAAGTGGACCACGGGAACTTAACCACTCAGCCATGGGGCCAGCCCCCAAGACTGTCTATATTTTAAGAGAGCTCCATTTTTGGCAATGAGAGCATAAGTGGCCTAGAATTACCTTCTTTCTAAAAGCAACTGGAAAACCAGAAAAATATAGGAAACAACTATTTTCAGAAAACAGGGATGAGGAAGACTAGGACTATAATCCCTGAAAAAAGCAAACAAGCGAAGAGAGCCCTACTGTGGCCTGGGCTCCCTGTCAGGCGGTAATTCCCAGAGTGCGGTGCAGGGCAGGGGGACGAATGGCACTGCAGTCACGCAGAGCTCTGCATCTGGGCAGGCTGAGGGGATCAGAATTTGTAGGACAGATTATCTGAGAGGAGGATCTACACAGAGACAAAGCTCCAGAAACCTGGGTGGATCCTCTTCAGTCTTTGAGCACCACACTGGGCGTGAGTCAGGGAAAACTCCACAAGCTCAGACAGGAACAACTTCTGTGAAAAATTAATTCCCCAGCAGCAGGAAGAAGAGCAATTTCAGGCAGTCCTACAGTGCCAGGAATTGGGCAAGTTCTATCCAGCCACAGGAAGAGACCTTACGGAATACACTCACTGAACACGCCCCGTATTCAGTGAGGAAGTGACACGCCTTGGAAAGGGGGCCAAATCAGACCTTAGCTGGAAGGCCACTCTGGACCTGTCCTAAAGGAGACAAAAAAGCAATCTAAAAATAAGAAACAATCAGCAAGTAATTTAAGTGCCTGCCAGAAAAGCTCCAACACTCTTAAAAAATACAACAAACACAGCCTCCACATCGTAACATTCAAAATGTCTGGCAGCCAATCAAAAATTATTGGATGTAAGAAGAAGGAGGAAAATGTGATGCACAACCAGGAGAAAAATCAGTCAATAGAAACAGAGTCAGAAACAACAGTGATGATGGAATTAGAGGAAAAAGGACTTTTAAAAAGCTACTTTAAATATAGTGTATATGCTAAAGGATGCAAAGGAAAACACAAACATGAGGAGGAGAGAAATGAAATGAAAGATACAAATATTTTGATGGTACCAAGGAGGCTAGGGATGCAAAGAACACTTAAGAATTAATTGATAACATTAGAAGATGACCTAACATCATTATATCATGTCATTCCTATACACAGGAATTAATGGTATTCTGATTCAGAATGATTTGTACATTGAGCCCTTTATAAAAATGAGAAAAGCACAAAGTCATCCTATTTTAAACCGTGACTGTTTAAAAAAAATATGTTACTGCTAAGTACTACTAAACTCCCCTGTTTTACATTCTTTCAGTGTTAAAACACCATTCAAAGAAAGTAATCTGCACCTTGGGCCCACAATCAACTGATTGAGGGTAGTTTTACACCATTTTTAGGCATCTGCAACCACACTGTGTACGTTCCTTTCTAGATCATTTCACATACTGGTTGCCTACAGTTCTTTGGTGCAACGAATTTCCAGTGACTGATGAACGATAATCTGTACTTTCCCTCTTAAGATAGGTGTTTACGTCACCAAGAGCTTGGAAAATGATCAATTCGAAACGAAACATTTTGCTGACAACTTTCATGGTTCACTGGCAGAGAAGAGAAGGCTTATTAGCCTGGCACTCTAGATATGGCCTTGTCCATATGGCAAAAAACATACCAGATTTTTAAAAAGTCAATCAAACCATTCTGGTCTAGCTATTAAAATAAACAGTATGGTCAATAAAACGGGTTGTGTTATTGAAGTCCGTCTGTTATTCTCCCAAAAGACTAGGAGAGCATTACTATCAGGGACTGGATCTGCATTTCTCTTCAAGCCCCAATAGCTTCTAACACAGATCATGATGCGTGGTTACAAAGAACATATTTTCTAAATATAAAAATCAGGACACAGCTGACATATGGTCTAACAATGGGACCCAAAATTTAAAATACAGATGAATTTAACGAGGCTCACAGAGGTTAAATACCTCGCCAAACATCCAAGGAAGTGGCAGAGCCAAGATCTGAAGCTAAAGCCACATGGTCCCCGCCACCACCCGGCCACACTTGTTCATACCTATGCCACATGTAAGCCAGAGGCCGTGAAGCAGGACAGGCAGCTGGAGAAAAGCAAAAAGGCAAAGGGAAAGTCCGCTCATGAGATGTTGGACACTGTATCTCTGAACCTCTTCCCAGATCCTGAAAAGCGTCACTCGCCAAGAACAGAATTACTGAAACACAGATGCACTCACACAATGCAAGTCACACTAATTCCAACATGTAAGAATAAAGCATTTATTTTATAGAAAAAGTTACCAACAAACATTCCAAAGCTAAACCAAGTGTAAAGAGTAGTTCTGGGTAAACAAGGACTTATTATTTTTAATGCTGACTAATATCTCCTAACACATATGTGTCCTTTTAGTTCTCCATAAGGAGACATTTATATGCCTATTGGTGGTTCATTCATTTTTTTAGAGATACTTCTGGAATAGGAATCTGGGACATGAGAAAAGTCAGCACCAAGTTTTCTAGGAAACACCGAAAAGGTAATAAAGCTTATGGTGCAATAAAAATATTTACAATTCTGAACACATACATGTTTACCAAATTTTTAAGCACACAAATTATTATTTCTTAACACTGAGCAATTTTTACTCAGCATTGAAACTGCTACAGCTAATGAAGGTCAGTAATATGTACTTTATCTAAATTGTTCAACATGGCTGTAGAAGACAGACATACAGCATTTCATAATTAACCTGGAAAAAACGACAATGTCTATCTATTCATCGACTTATTTATTTTTTTTCATTGTTAGCATCAGCTTGTCAGAATCTCAGTCTGTGCTGGGTATGTTCCCATGTTTTAGATTAGTTACTTCCAAAAACCTAAGACCCATCTATGCATTTAAGGAGAAGTGCTTGGAATTTGCGGTTTTCAGAGGTTCCAATCAGACTCCGACACCCTAGATGGGCTCTCTCTGCTGTGATCGGTCACACACAGTCACCGGGCAATTTAAGAAGAGGAATGGCTCTTTTCTGTACGCGTATCGTACTAGAGTGAGAGCCTGGCTCTCGGCTTCGCTGCGTCAGAGCGGCACTCCGTAGGTGGCAGCACAGAAGTCTAGAACAGAACCACCACCTGAGGACACACAAGCACACTGCACTCTGAGGCCAAGTGCAAGTCCGCATCTAAAGCAACTGGAGAAATGTTTTGAAAATAAGGTAGATGCGCAGATAGTGATCTCATCTGCCGAGTATGCCACACACAAGATGCTTTGTTCTTTCAGATTGATGGCATAGTCTAAGAATGTGGCCCAGCTATTTACTTCCTGACTTTGCATGTGATCAGTCAGTCCTTACTCTCAGAACATATGAAACAGAAAATTTGCATGTTATTATCAGTTGTTCAAATGATGAAAGAAGTCTGCCTAAAAACATGCGTGTGCACTCACATACATGCAGCTTTCCACAGCCTAGAACTCTTAGCTTTAAGTACAGTTACATAAAAAAGTTGGATCAATTAGCAGCCCTGTGAATGTTGGAAACATCTTAACAGTGTCTCAGAGATGAAAGAGTATAATCCAGAATGAGAAAAGGAGGGGAAGGTAAATTACGTCTGCAGTCATAATGAATCAAAGCTCAGAAGGAGGTCTGAAAATCAGCGGTTTCTAATGAAATATTAAGGTAAGTGATTATTGATGAAAAATGAATAAGCCTTTTTGATTTCAGCAACCTTTAAATCACACCTCGCTAATTAAAACAACTCACACGCATTCATTTATTCCTTGATGGGTATTTAGCTATCCTTGGCTATCAGGAGACTTCATTTTGTGAGGTACGTACACAGCTGATTCCAGGTAAGTGGACAAAGTGTGCCAGAAAAAGACACATCATAAAAAAATAAATATAGCCCCTTTTCATATTTGATTTATCGTTTCTAAGATGGGAATAAAAAAGAAATCACTCAGCTATTTCCTGTTTACCATAAATAAAACATCAATAATACTCTGTACTACCAATTTATTAACATTGAAGCTTATTTTAATTAATTATCATATAATGAATACAAGGCATATATAACACTAAAATTATGCAAGTACATGGTAGCTTTTATTTAACTATATCACAGAGCTATTTCAAATGGCCTTGTTATTCCACCCCATCCTTCCAGGAGGGAAGCAGTAGCCAGGCTCTCCAAAGGCGGGACTCAGCCACAGGTTGCATCACAAGCTGCGGAAGAACCTGGCTCAGCCCCTAGGCCCGCCCCATCTCCATTCATGTCCTCCAACACCACAACCCACAACCCTTGGTCACCTTGGTCTCCTGTTTAGGAAATGAATCTGTGGCCATCCAAGCTAAATACTACACCAAATTACTGCAGATTGAGCGCTTCCTAGATAGACAATCCATCAAAGGTCCACAGCAAGGCACATTTTAGCACCAGTGTATAATGTCAAAAGCTGCAGACGTCAACTGTAGCATCAAAAAAAGCGAGGAATCTAAATAAGTTTTTACACACAAAAGATGCTAAAAAAATACAGAATCATCACAGACTCACGCAAAAACAATTTATGCAGCAAACTTTTTAGCTTCTTAGAACTCAAGAATCTAAATGATGATGATGACGGCAGTGGCATAATAATAATAGTAATTAACACTTACTGGACTTTTCCTATGTGCCAGGCAGCATTCAGAGTGCATTACATGGAGTTATCCATTTAATCCTCACAAGAAAACCAACGAGGTAAGCACTGTTATCCCCATTTCACAGACAGAAGAAGGGAGGCACAGAAGGTTAACTGGCAGAGCCAGGATGTGAACTCAGGCTGGCCCAGATCCTGTGCTAACAGTACCGAGAGCACATCCTCTCTGAGCATATCATACTGCATGATATCGTACCACATGCTCTCTCTCAAAATGACGTAAGCTCTAGGAAACCTATGAGAATTATGGATTTACATTTTATAGGAAATGTTCAGAATAGGCAAATCTATAGAAACGGAAAGTAGACTAGCTGTTGCCTAGATCTAGGAGTGGAGGTGGGGGGCCTGGAGGGGCAGTGACAGATAAGGGGGAGCAGGCTTTCTTTTTAGGATAATGAAAATGTTCTACAATTGATTGCGGTGATGGATGAGTAACTCGTGAATATACTAAAAGCCACTGAATTGTACACTTTCAATGAGTGAATTGTATAGTGTGTGAATTACGTCTCAATAAACCTGTTAAAAAAAAAAAAGAAAAGATAATTACGTAACTGTAGAGATGTTCACCAATGCCACGGTGCTAGCTAACCATACTGCAATGTATAAATGTGTCATCAACATGCTGTATGCCTTAGACACACACAAGGCTACCTGGCAATTGTCCTTCAGTTGAACAAATAAAAGTAAAAAAGTAAATTTTTAAAAAAAAAACTGAGGAGGAAGAATGAAAAAAGGAATTATGAATTTAACATATAATAAGCAAAAGGGATTTTAGCAATTAAAATGTTTGACTACATTTTGCTGACGGAAAGGTCACATGTTTTTCCTAAAGCAGGCCCTCTCTACTCAGATGCAGCTCCCACTCTGCCCCGCCCTATCCTATGCCCACAGGCTGCCTTTGCTGCGCTGAGGGGCACTGGGTTATTCCTTCACTCATCTATTGCACATATTTGAATGCCTAAGTGCTGGGCCTTGGAATAGCTATGAACAAAACAAAGATTCCTACTTTAAAACGCAATTTCATTCTAGTTGTTAGAGATGAAAGATCAACACAATCTTGAAGGTGTGACTATGTCATATCATAATGTCATTAGCACTAGTATGAAAAACAAAGCAGAGAAGGTAGTTAGGAGTGCAGAGAAGGAGAACAGGAGAGTTATGATTATAATTCATTTGTATTTTCTCAGACCAACTAACTTTAGTCTGCGGGTGGCGTGCCTGCCCCCACCCCTGCCCCAGTTGCTGCAGCGACAGAGCCAGGCCCCTTCAGAGGCAGCTGCGCTCTTTGCAGGTGAGCGCTCCTGGGGGTGTGGCATTCCATGTAGAAGCCCCCGTCACTCACTCCTGCCCAAGGGCTGAGGCTCCTGTGATGCCCCAGAGTTTGCCTGGAGTGCCAACCAACTTGTTTTCCGCTGGCCATCTTCCTCCTCCGACGACTCCTCTTCCCACTGCGGGCAGTGAAGGGTTTCAAGCAGGAAGCCACTCAGGGAAACTCACCCTGGTGGCCATGTGCAAGCACAAAGCAGTGCCCAGAAAACGGTCAAGAGGGACATCAGTGCAGGAGAAAGGGTGCTGCTTGGCTTTACACGCCTGTCCCTGCAGTGACAGGGAGCCGGCAGGGCACTCGCATGAGTCTCCTCAGTCCCGGGTCCTCCCAGCACAGTACAGTTTATCACCAGTGCCTGCAGGCAGCATCACTGCCAATTCCACCATGACGTCTCGTCTCTCTGGGAACACAACCTCATCCCATCCCTTCGTACATATATATGTGTGGCATTGGCAGTCATGTGACTTTTAAACATTTTCAAGAATGTACTACACGTAAAAGTGGGCAAGTGATGCTCTCACGCAGTAGCTGTAAAGGAAGTCCCAGTAAACAATCAGGGCACCTCCTGCCCTTTAAAAAATCAACCAGCATCCTGCTTTCAGTTGTAAGTGGGACAGACTGTTGGACGTTATGAAGCCCTCAGTCAGCAAGGGTCACACTACACCTATATCCAGTTCACGCTGATCTAGTATAAAAGCTGGAAATCTTATGGGAAAACCAAGACATTCAAAGATATGTTGCTCTTTAAAAGAAACTGGGTAGTACATTTTGGATTCATCCATTACAAAGAGCGGTTAATGAGACTCTCACAGATGCAAATAAAATTCCTTAGAAATAATATGAGAACGAAGATGTTGACTAAATCATGACTTTATCAGATCTGCCAGTGTTTCTGAACTGGGCTAGTAAGGGAGTGTGTATGTCTAGAAGATGTTCAACAGATGTGCAACTACTAACTACTAACGTAGTTCCACTCCCCCCCACCCCCCACGCTCTGGCAAAGCCTGCAGGCCCTAGCAGTATTGCAAATCACATGTCATTCACAGTCATGAATGGCCAAAACAAGACCGTTGCATTCCTCAAATGCATAATGTCACTTTAGTATAGCATCTTTACTATACTATAGATATACTATACTATACTAAAGACATTAATATTCTTACACACCTACTTTGGAACCGATTCATAAGATCAATATGCCAAGCACAGCTATCACTCATGGCCCCTGAATCCTGGACCCACCCATGTAGAAACCACCTGGCTGCTACCTAATTGGATCTGCAGCATCTCTTCCTGTCCAGGTTCGACCTCATTATCCTATCGACTTCAATGCCCCACCTACTTGAGGGTTCACGACACCAAGAGCCCTAGAAGCTGGGCAAGCCTTACTAGATGCAATCCCATAAAAACTTTTCAGAGAATCAAACTACCCAGAGAGAAAAGCACAACAGTTCTACCAGTGCCCTTTAGGGACAGGAGCCATTAAGAAGTTTACATAGTAAAGTGTTGACCATATTTAATATTTACTAGGAGTGCATAAATCCAGTACCTTAACTAGACTGCACTGACAGTCAAAACTAGGTCAGTTTATACATACATATATACACATACACACATCCACACGTATATAGTACAGCTCTACCCATCAAGGGTGCAGCTCGAGTACACCACCTCTTAGAAGTCCCTCCTTCCCCAAGCTGAGTGTATCTCCTCAGCATCCTATTGAATTCTTATCGCTCTGTGTACAACATATTGTGTGTCATCTGTCACGTGACACCAAATGAGAGGAACCTGAGAAGTGAATTAGGTCTTGCTCATTCCTGTACCCCAGCCACCTTCCATCCTTCTCAGCACACAGCAGCTGCCAAATAACGGTTGCGGGGTGAAAGGACAGACACAGAGGCTGGAAGGTGAACACTACAAGAACTTTGGGCTTGTTCAAAGAATTCAAGCCCTTGAATATTTCACAAAGCTCAAACATACAGAGCAAAGGAAGGAAGGAAATGAAAGAAAAAGAGAATAATTGAAATAAGTATTTATCCTCAGCTTTAGTTTCTGTTACAAAGCAGGTGATTTTTTCTAAGTTATGCTAATGCAGCTTGCAAAACAAAAACAAAACTCTTCTGCCCCAGGATTATGATTATATAAAACTTAAGTCATTTTTCTAGGTCCTTGTCCTTTCCCCTACAGGCCACATGCTAACTTTGTGAAATTTAGAGAAAATCCTCATTGCTCAAGACACGAACTGCCATCTGCCAGAAAATCACTATAACTGTCCAGATTCACAACAACTAGTAGTTTCATGGTACTCCTTGCAGTTGGGTGTCCATAACTTGTTCAGCTAGTACCCTATGTCTCCCAGCATTCCCCAGTTCCAGCTGCACCCTTCTTATCCCCTCTCCCAACCTTCTTTAAGAATTCTACGTGGCATTAGAATTTAAAACAAACATAGAGTTAAAATTTTACTTTACTAGTTGTCTGCCTAAGTGCCTGATGCAGGTCCAAGTTATTATATAACTTTCAAACGACTAAGCAACTATTGCTTTTCGAACTTTGTACCTGGCATTAAATGACCCGTTAAGTACCAAAGCAGAGACCAGAAGAGAGAGGCAAAAGATATCTGTTATTTTGTTGTTATGAAGATTTATTTGGAGGGAATTGTTTTCAAGTCGTGATAATCAGTGAGTTCTGGAATGGCTCACTTTTCTTTTAAATCACATTTTCCTTCACAGAAGACAACAATATACTTTTATTTTTAAAATTACAGAATTACATGCAACTCTGGCAGTATTTTTCTTAGGTGAATGATACAATTATTTCAGACACCACTATTAACAACTTTTGAAAATCTATGAAGGAATTTGTCTTTTCGCTATTAAATTGCTATTGTTTCTATATAAATTTATAGTAGTAATGAGACTTTAGGAGGATTTATTTGAAGCGCATTTAGAATAATCATTTTCTATTCCAATGGTGTTGGAATCAACAAATGAGTCTCATCTAAACAAAATTTAAACTAATCTGATTTTTATCTAAATTAGAATAAAAACAATCTACAGTAAAGTTTAAAAAATAAAGGTTTACTAACCGAAACACTGTTAGCCCTTCATCTGAACTGCTGGAAGTACTTCAAAGTATAGTATCTTTGAACATATTCTCTAATTGAGACAATACTATTTCTTCTATTCAGACTGACATTACCCATCAATTCCAAGTCATAAAGGCTTAGTCAAAATTCATGCACACTCAGGAAATCCATCAGGCTCCTGAAGGTGGCACCTGCAGCCCATTTGGATAGTCTGAGCCTCTGGTACGAGCTGGGCTCAACGGCCTTGTATTCTTTGGTTTCAGGCTCAGTCTGGTTCAACCCCAGGGAAGATTAGCATCCTCTGGGGTTGAGCCAGGCAGGCCTCTCTTGGAGGTAACCAGGAATTCCAGTTAAAACAAGGGTAATAAAGAAGCACAAATGCAGGCTAAGGTTAGCTTCTTACCCAATAATATCTGTTTAACTTTTAAATTTATAGTAAATTTATTTGTAAACAATTTAAGCTGAAAGAGCCACCCGCCCACCCTGCCGCCTTGCCAAAAGGAACCACCCTGGAGACACTTATCTGGCCCCAAGGTGTTTTGTTTGAGAACAACTATTTTTGAAACTCTATATTCCTAAGGATTCTACAATATAGCTCTGTATAGTTTATTGGGTAGAACTAATAATGAAAGGCATAAACTGATATAGAAAATTCAGTTTTAAAAATATTTGAGTTTTATAGAAATGTACATATACCCCAGTATACATTCATTCATTCATTCTACAAACATTTGAGTCCCTTTTATACAATTTGAAATGCATTTTTCAAATAACTACTACATATCAATAGAATATAAAAATTATCTAGTCATTTTCTGTTCTGTAACAATACAGAAAGTTTGAATTTTCAGGTTTCTATATACACACCTATTTTAGTGGAAGAAGCTAAGAATTTCCCAACGACTTCCTTGATTGGAAAAGACAAAAAATATCTTTTTTAATCAACCACTGCTTCTTCTTAAGCTACACAAAATCAACCAATGGGGGAACTAATGGAAGGAGAAAGAATGAAGCAACAAGTAGAGAATAATCAAATAGTTATGCACACTGAGGGCTTGGGGAGCCCAAGAAAAAGCTCTAGAACACCTGAGAAGTTAATTTAAAAGTGGATTTGGGATTCAGGTCTCAATCAAGTCTCCCAAGAAGTTGAAAATGCATCTCACAGCAGGGCTCCACATAAATCCTCATGAATTTATATGAATAGTTGATTGATATTCCATCCTTGTGCAAGAGCAAGAAAAAAAATAACACCAACCTAAGACCACTAAATACCACTAAGATTGGTACTTGAACGTATGGGTTTGGACTAGCTAAAGGACAGCAGAACCAGGCGGTTGGGTAGAAATAAAAAGATGAGTTATCATGCCAAACTGCACGCCAGCCTACACCTGGATAGTCTGAGACCTCAATGCCCCGCCCAGGATCTTGGAGCTTCTGTTAGCAAGCTAACATCAAATGAAATACCAAGCAGCTCCAGGAGATTCTGACCACAGTGTGGCCAGCTCATCATTGAAGACCCAAAAGTTCAGCATCCTGAAAGGGAAAGACATTAAAACAAAAATGAACACACTCTGCTGGAGGACTATTTGCCTGCTAACTGCCAAGGTCTAAGATAGTTTTCGTTTATCCTCATATTTCTGCAGAATATTTAGATTTCCTCTAAGGCTAAAATAAATATATAAACAAACAATCCCCATTACACATTACTTCTACAAACAAATTGTGGTTTCAGGCAATGTTAATCAACAAAAAGAATTAAACAAGAAGTCTTTAAAATTAGCCATGACCTTATTTATGGCTTCATTACTTTCCAGATTTCATTTGTTGGGTTGTTTATGTCACCTCCGCCTTTGATTTAATTGCTGCATCTCTAACTATATTAGAATAGCTTAATGAATGGTGATCACTTGTTTTTACTCACCAAAATTTAACATTTGCAGAACATATAACATCAAAGAGCCACTTAATTCACCCACGTAATAGATGTAGTTGGATTTACACTTTTAGATGGATCCTGTGTTAGGAAAGTACAATGTGAACCAAGACCACATAATCTGATATAATTAGAGACCAGGCTGAAACGGGAGGTCTCAGAGGCCCAGGGACACCATGCTGAGGACTTAGACTGTGTCTTGGAGACAATAAACAGCCACAGAATAATTTTAAGACAGCGACTGAGATGGTCAGATTTTTATTTAGGGTAGAAAATGTAAGGTGAAACAGGGATTTGAGGCGAATAAGGCCGGCGGCAGGGAGAAGAGTTAGGCGACTACTGCCAGCATCCATGGGGAGCGGCATAACAGGAGCGCGAGGACCTGGAATTTGTTACAATGTAAAACTGGTAGGCCTGTGTCACGGGCTAATGTTGGGGGAGAGAGGCTGGCTGCCAAAGAAAGGCCAATGGCTTGAGTAGATGTGTGGGTGGTGATGGCATTCTCTGAGATGAGGCCAAGGAAACTAGAAGGGGTTTGGAATGAAAAACGATGAATTCTGTTTTGGAGAGGCTGAGCTTATGAGCCTGAGGGACACAAGAAGCACGCATTCCCAGCTGGCATCAGCTCCAGGAGTTGGGGGACTTAGAGCAGAGGGCTGGGCTAGCGCAGACTATGCATGGCCCGGGCTGCAGTGTGGTTAAAACTTTAACCAAAAAGAACACGTGGGGAAGAGCAGTGGCTCAGAACTATTTCCCTAGGGAATCCAAAATTAGGGAAAAGTAGAAGGGGATCTCTAAAGAGACAGTTCAGGAATAGTCAGAAAGGAAGGAGGAAGCAAGAGACAGCAGAACCACAGAAACTAAGAGGACAGGGTTTCAGGAATGCCACAGAGTGACCCACAATGGAAAGAACTAAAGAGTTTACAGACCAGGAATCTAGGAGGCCATTAGGAAGCTAATCACCTGGCAGCTGTGATCGATACCACAAACACTGCCTCAAGATAACAGAAGTCCATTACAGGAATGGTCAGAAGTCTGAACTGAGTGTCACTGGGCCAAAACCAAGGTGTCGGCAGGGCTGCGCTCCTTCTGCAGGCTCTAGGCCAGGATCTCTCCTTGCCTTTTCCAGCTTCTAGAAGCCACGTGCATTCCTTGACTCACAGCCCCTTCCCGTCTTCAAAGCCAGCAGTGTAGTATCTTCCAGTCTCTCCCCGGCTTGGACTCTCCTGCCTCCCTCTTTCACTGATGGAGACTCTGTGATTCCACTGGGCTCATCTGGATAATCTAGGAGAATCTCCCCATTTTAAGATCCTTAATCAGCTCTGCAACATCCTCTTTGCCACGTGAGGTGACATATTCACAGTTTCCAGGGAGTAGGGTGTAGACCTCTTTGGAGGGCTATTCGTCTGTCTACCACAGGGAGTGAATGAGATATGGGAAAGAAGATACAACAGCCTATACCAAATCCAGATTAATTTTTCAAGAAGTTTGGATTAGAAGTGAAGAGGAAAAATAGGGCAGAAAATAGCTCGAGGGTAAAAAAGGATTTTTTTTAACAGCATGATAAAGACTTTAGCATGTTTACTGTCTATGTGCAAGCACCAGGAGAGAGGCGCAGCCTAAAGGAGGGGCTGGGCGGAGAGACGGAGCAGGCTCTTGCAGGAGTGGGGCTGGGATCCGGCAGTGTTCACAGAGCTGGCAGGGAAGGAGGAGAGTGGATCCTCAGCAAGCTGTGTGAGGGAGGTAGCTGGGGGGGGGCAGATGTAGGTGGGTTGTAGGTTTGGAGATGAGAGCCATGTTGAAGGGAACAACAGAGTTTGGAACATTTGCTGAGGTGAATGGAGAAGGAACTAGCCAAGGTCAAAAATGAATACCTTAAGGGCAGTGAGATGTGGCCAGGGTAGAGCACATTAATTAGGAATGGCACCAATTTGCAAACGCACATGACAATGACATTTACTACATTTCGGAATTTACTTTCTCACATTTCAAGAAAAGCAGGGATAAATAATATCAAGTAAATGCAAGTAAATAAAGTGGTATTTGACTTTTTGAATAGCAAATACAGCTTTGTTATAGGACCAAACATTTTTAAAAGAGCACATATTTAATAACTGCATCTAAGAAAATTAGTTTTGTTCTGTCTGCCAGACTTCCTTTTGACACAACTGGATTCCATTTTAATGGGGGAAAAAACAAGTTCACAAAGGTCTTTTCTTTTAAAATCGGCATTTTCTCTTTAGTGGTAAAATGCATGCAAAAAGCATCTGATTATGGTATTTATGCTTCCATTAAGGTGTCCTCAACAAGCTGGGGGAGTCTAGCCTACTATTTTCCTGCTATTTAGATTTATAGCAGCACGGTACCTATTTGATTTCAATTATATTTGAGGACAATGCATTCTTGGTGGCAAATGATTGCGTGGTGACAGTGAGCAAATGTCCATTAGGGCTGTCTTTCTGTGAAGTTTTTAACTCGAGATTCTGGTATCTGGATATAAAAATATGAATTGCATGGTATCCTCAAGCACATAAGAAACATTATTGACCAGCATTTCATCATTTCTTTGTTAGAATTCAAACATACTAAACTTTTACATTGAAATTAATTGTATAACTTACATGAAAAGAGACTTTTTGACAAGTGTCAAGAAACAGCGGATAAAGTTTGTGAATATCACACTCGCAGGCTGACCTTTTAAATAAAATTATTCTTCA
The DNA here is from genome assembly GCF_041296265.1 of Equus caballus. Taxonomy (NCBI): domain Eukaryota; kingdom Metazoa; phylum Chordata; class Mammalia; order Perissodactyla; family Equidae; genus Equus; species Equus caballus. The sequence continues at coordinate 15,314,814 of NC_091712.1, read as the reverse complement.
ATCATAGGTGAACAATGGACATCTATGAATGCCAAGATAAGGCTATGTCCAGTATGGAAATGAGAAATTACTTCGCAGCTTCACTGTTAATAAACCTTACTTACTACATTAAGTTCTGTCGGAGTTCCAGTTTGGTTTTTCATTAGCCCAAGAATAGTGTTTTTCAAAGGGTGGATGGCCCGGTTGTGTTACAGTCAACTGAGGTGCTCACTGAAAATGTGGTTCTTCATCCCCAACCACACCTACTGAGTCAGAACACCTATGAGGGGAGCTCAATAAAACCGCATTTGTGAGAAGCATCTCAGGTGCTCTGTACACATGCTAAAATCTGAAAAATCACTGTTCTAGAACATGGCTTATGATGGTCCTTAGGATCCTGAAGCCGGCCTTCCTGGCCAGCCAGGAGATAACTTGATGCAAACAGAAATGTCAAAATTTCAGACAAGGTTTGAGCAGTTCAAGCATCCACATGTCCACGGAGCATTGCAAGCTTGGAATCAGCAAGCTTTCATGAAAGTAGAACATGAAGAACTTCAAAGATTTCCATGAGAAGTACAAAATGAAAGCCTTCAAAATGTCAAAAGACAGACATAAATTGATCGCATTCATATCCCACTGTCCCCTACTCACTCTCAAAGAAGCCATTTTATGGTACCCAGAAGTGACTTTCAATCCAAGTATTTATACTGCAGAAACAATCCGGAACGCCTCATACCAAACTCACTAAGTCCTCATTTAAAGAGACACTGTTCATGACGTGATGTGATTTATGGAGAACAGCTATGTAATGAATGAAACCTATCAGCAGAGTTGCATCCCTCCTTTTATATCTACGTTAAGGATAAGGAATAAAATCTATCTTTATACTTTTCAATTTTGTTCCCTGCTTGTTTCTGTATCCAGGTAGGGATGCTGTGCTTTCCTGAGAGTAAACAGCCACTTCCTAACTAACAATAGCAACATCAAACACCTAAATAATGCTCACTACAGACCAGGCACAGTGCCAGAGTGCTGGATGTGTACCGACAGTTAGTCCTCCTCACGCTGAATGCGGTAAGTACCATTATTATCCCCATTTTACTCACAAGGAAATGAAGCATAGAGTTGCCACAGCTAATGGCACAAGAGCCCAGAACCAAACCCCGGCAGTGTGGCCCCATAGTTAATGCTTATAGTTCACTCAACTGCCTCCTACTCATAGCAGGATTGTTGGTGGAGGTAGGAGTTGCCAGGAGATAGTGGTGTGTCGGAGTTAAGACAGATATACGCCAGCAGACGTTTGATTGACAATCCATCTTTAAGGAGGGGCTTAACAGAATGAAAGGTAGAAGAGCTAACTGAGCAGCACTGGAGAAGTCTGGCCATTGCTTAATTTCACAAAACATTGTGGAAACGATCTGACCGGGAGATAGTTCTCCGATATGTAGACAATCTTGATCCAAACATGATGATTCCCTTTGGGTTTTTGTGTGCATGACTCACTATGCTCAGAATGGTGTTCGTCTCCATGAACTAGAAACCTAACGGAAGCTGACTTAAACAAGTAAGGAGCTCAGTTTTGCAGGTAATAAGGAGTAGACGGTGGGCTCGCCAGGACCGGGACACCCGCTCAAGGGCCCAGGCTGCTTCGCTCTTCCTCTTCAGGAGTGTTAGATGAATCCCATCTTGGAGCACCCATTCAAGTTCCAGGCAGAGAGAAGGGAAAATGGCAAAGGGCAAAAGATGTCAGCTCCATTTTAATCAGGAAAAAATTAGCTTTGCAGGAAGTCCCATCCTAGGTCCACTTCTGACTCATTAGTCAGAGCAATGTCACATGGTCACCTCTTACTGCAAGGGAGCCTGGGAAATTGAAATTTTTAGCTGGGCACATTGCCAACCGGAGGAAAATTGGGATTCTCTTAAGTAAGGAAGGGAGACTAGGTATCAGGTAGGCAACCAGCAGTGTCTTCCACAGTGGGGAGTGATGGGGAACCCAGAGAGCACAGTGTCAGTCTCTAAAGTATTCTAGCCAGCTGAAGCCACCACAATCAAATAGAGAACACATTCTTGCAAAGAACTGTAGGATTATGAATCACTTACAACAGCTAATTATTCGAGGTCTTTGGTTCAAAGTAGGGTAAAATATATACACCAATATTTTTGTGAGTTTAAGCCTCGTTATTCACACGAAACAGAAGGGTAGGGTCGGCTTCTCTTTAGCATCAATCCAACATGAAAAATCAAAATGCTACCAAGGACATTAATAAACAGAAGTAACAATGGCACTGTGACCAAAGCATCCAGTCAGATAATAGTTCATGTGTCAATCAAATAAACAGGTATGGAAATATTTCTAGATACAGTATGAAGCTATCTTATAAAAAGCATTTTATAAATGATATATGGAAAGTGAGAAGAGTGTCTCATTTTGACATCAAATTCACAGCATTTAATAAACTATGCCTGGCTATTTCCATGTGGGGCTATCAGATCCCCGTTTCTGACTATAAGATCAATCAAAATGATTAAGCAATAAAATTCAGGATACTGCTTTCTTATCAAATAATAAAAATCCTAGAACAGATGCAGGCTGCGCTTCAGATTGTCAACTGACTGCCTATATTCCCATGGAATCCAAAAATTCGAATGGTAAAGTTCATCAGACATCAATCACAAATTTTGGTGAGATTTAGCTAGTTGATGGGAGCTTCTTTATTGGTTATATTCTTCATACAGGAAATACTCTATGAGGACCTTCAAGTTTTATCTTTCCATTTGAATGATTATTTTTTTAAAAGTTAATATAAGCATATTCTGGATCATCTTATAAGTATGTTATTTCACCGTCTGAATTTAAGTTTACAAATATGAAGGCATCAAGGAACGCTACTTTCACTGTCTCAAGTTTAATGAGAATAGAAGCAAATTGGACTTCATGAATCCACGTGGCATACAGGTCAAAGGTTACTGGATATCTATGGAACTCTCCCTGAGAAAAGCAATGGATGAACTGAGTCAGCCCTTGGCTGGTGGGGGTAGGCAAACACACACAAACGAACCTGCCATGGAGCAGCCGCCACCATATTCATGATTTGTGCAAGAGTTTAGATTTTAAAAAAGCATTATTGGCCACATTAAATTAATGGCATTCATTTGAATGTAATGGTTTTGCTGTTTTGTTTGTATTTAATTTGTAAAGACGTTTGGTTTTATAGTTGTGTAATGGCTGTAAACAGAAGGAGTTTAGTCCTATTTTATTTTTATACATATTTAAGTAACATTATAATCAAAACAATTTAATTCTATACTGCAGTATCAAGAGATTGTCTTTGCTTTAAAAACAGTCTCTAGACTACCCAAGTCTGAGAAACACTTTTCTACAGCTTTCTCTCTGACAGGAAAAGAGGTGATGCCATTACTTCCCAGCCAAATTCATCCCTACTTACAGGTAGGTGAAGTACCCTACAACGGCAATAATTTCCAAATGTTTGGATTAGTCATATCATTGTTTAATGGACATCTTATTCTCTGCAGAAATAATAATTATAAAAAACTAAAAAGTTTCTGTGATCCTTTTTTAAAAAAGATAAATTATAATTCTCTTGAGTTGGAAGGTCTTAGAAATTCTCTAGTCTAATGACACCTTGGGGGCACTATAACGTCCCCCACAGATGGCTGTCCAGTCTGTGCTTTAGTGAGGCTGAGAGGGGCTTTTGAACACAGCGATGTCTACCATGTGATTTTGAGCAGTTCACTGCTTGGTGTGACTCGTCCCCATGACGAAAGTCTCCTTTGGAATGTTTTGCTGAGTAGGTTTTGGATGGAAATTAGTTAGGAGGCTGCGCTTCAGTGTGAGGTCAGCATGGTGCAGAGCAGAGACTGCAGCCAAAGATGCTGGAGCCCAGTAGCAGACAGGGCTCTGAGTACATAAGCCCTTTTGAAAGTTTGCAGAAATCTTCAGGAGACGGTTAGACTCTTCTAGGGCACTGGGGTTTAAAGCAACAGATTCTGGACCTCGGGACCTGGAGAGGGCCCTCTGACTCTCATCCCACACGTCAGGTGGGACTCCTGAGGTCTGTGAACAAACACCACAAGCACATCCACTACTTTTTAGATTTTCAAACTAGATGTGGAAGGTAGCAAAAATGATTAATGTTTTTATCAATGATCAGTAACATGGTAACTAACTTTCTTTTAGGTCTTCCAAAAGTTTCTAACTGGCAAAACCAGTGTTTCTGCTGTCGTTTCTCCCAAGAAAACACTTTCAATGGGACATTCATTGCCTTCAAATGCTATTTGACCTTCCATAAGCAGCTTTCACAAGCACAGAAAAACCAAGAAGTTTTTTAAGAAAATGTCACTGTCACTGATAATAGCCTTCTTTGAATCCTGACACATCTGTGTTGGTTAATAAGCACCAGGAACCTGCTTGGTGGTCATACCCAAGCTGTTGAAATAAACCATAAGCCTCCTATGTTAACCTACGTCACTCACTCATTATAGTCAACATCAAACAGATTTTCATAAAACAATAAAGAAAACCAAAAACCCGACAAAAACCAAAAAAAAAAAAAAAAGAAAAAGGAAGAACAGAACAATAACCTGACTGGAGTTTTACCTTAAGAACTGCTTCTCCTTCTGCTACTCTTTAAAATGCTTCCTTCTGGGTTTACCTGAGGGCTACCTGTTGCACTTGCAAACCTCTATTAAAAATGGCTGGAAGTAAATAACTGAAACAGGGACTGCTTGCCAAGCGCAGCAGCCAAATCACACATGGGTGCTATGGGTGAAATAGTCACAATGCCTTTCTAGTCTCACTGAGTTCTCGACGCGCAGTACCAGGGACCAGCAGCTCCACCACGGGACCTGGAGCTTGTTAGTCCACCCCAGGCCCACTGAATCAAAATGTTCTGGAAAGGTCAGTCAGTGTGTGTCTTAAGAAGTCCCCCAGGGGATACAGATGCATGCTAAAGCTTGAGAACCGCTAGTTTTAAGTGAAACCTGCTATTTTTAATGTTCAAAACCTAGCTCCCCTATAACGCAATGATTCTAAGAAACCATTACAGGACGTGATGGGATTAGCGTATTGTTTAGCACAATAATGTGCATATGTTTCAAATAAAAAGAAACGAGTATTATTTTCTTCATGAACTAAACTTTATATGGTGTCTGAATATATAAATAGAGGGGTGGAAAAAGATCTGCTTTTAAATTGTTTCGGTTAAAATTTGAAACAAATATATAGCCATTAAAAAACACATAGCAAAAAAAAATATATAGCCATATAGTCAGTTAAAATCTGCAAGAAATATGTAGCCATTAACATGGAGTCAACATTGCAGTCCTGTGTGCCATACTGATAAACACAATCAGACCTGTGGTCTGTGGCTACTAACAAGCCATCTGAAGACCAGCTATACTGTACATCTCGTTCTCTAATTCTTTCATCATATAAAATCACGTCAGCAAAAAAAAGTGGCCCTCTAAATAAATCACAATTGGGATAAATCATGTCATTCCTCATCTATTTAATCACCACAACTAGAGGCTCTCCCAGCAATAAAAGGAAATATGGCTTAAGTAGAAGAGCCATAATTTCAAGTTTGCTTTTTATTTGAGTTATAAACTAAAGGTTAGTTCTCCAGTCTGAAACCATTTTAAGAACAAGATGAAATACGTTGGAATAATTAGAAAAGCTATCAAAACCTCTGCCGCTCCTTCCATTAGGATTCGATTTGTGTAAACTCAATACTTTTAGACACAACGGCTTTTTAACAGCCATTAATAAAAGGCAGTTCTGGTTTGAGATCTGATGAGCAATCTACTCCCTTGTCAAAAACTATACAAAAGTTGATTTGGAAGCAATACCCTGATTGCTCCTGGAGCCTACCCGTCTGCAGGTGAAGGTTTGGAATTCCGCGGCTTCTTCACTTGGGCATACAAAGCATCCATCATATGTCCTTCTCTTGGGCTCTGCGGTCTGGCGCTGAGAGCCATGGAACCTTCATAGGAAGAAATTCCCCCGTACACCAGCTCATCATCACAGCCAAATGTTCGATGAAAATCTTGGATTTCAGCATAGTCACGCTCTCGAGCTTGTCGCTCTCTAAATTCTCGAGTTTTGGCTTGAATCCTGTAAAATCAGAGCAAAGTTGACACAAGAGAAACCATGCCTTTTCTAAGAACTGCATATAGAAACATTCATCAAAATATGTTATAAAATAAATACATTTTATTTCATGCAGCTATAAGATCATCGATGGTATAAATGATGCTATATTCATTTTAGATTGTCAAGATAATGTCATGGAAGCTCAAAAGTAATCATTTGAGATAGCTCTTGTTCATGACAATAAGCTATGGTCATAATTTACATCTTAAGTTAAATTGTCACTTATTAACTAGCTTTAAAAGTTCACCAGGAACAGGTAGGCATCCACTTGGGTTTTACTCATGACTTTTTTTCAGGGAGAGAGTGATCTTTTAAAAAGTTACACACACACACACACACACGCACATACTATATATGTATACATTTTTGTGTGGGTGCATAATGTATATATCTTACTCATTATAAATATACCATACACATTCAACATACTAGGAAGCTTAAACATGATTCTACATCATAATTCTTTATTAATGGCAAAAAAAGTTCTCAGTTTAATGATACTTTGATTTTACGTGATAACCCAGGACTGGCAAATCCTGAGATTAAGGACAAGAAGGCACGTGTCCAACCAAATTCTGAAATAAAACTCGCCTGCTTCATAACAAGAAACAAATCTTAACCACTTTTTCTGAAGATATGCTTAAATATTTCCTAAGATTTTATCAAGCTACTTGGTACAAAGCCCTCTGACTGTAAGATTTCATTTATACAACATTCTCAAAATGACAAATTATAGACGTGGTAAACAGATTAGCAATTGCTGGAGATTAGCTATGGTGGGAGCAGAGGGGTGGGTGTGATTATAGAGAACTAGCATGAGCAAGACGTCTGTGATGGAAGAGTTCTGGTTTTTGACTGGAGTGGTGGTTATAGGAGTCTGCACATGTGATAAGATGACAGAGAACTATAGACACACATGGTACCAACGTCAATTTCCTTATTTTCGTATTATATTATAGTCACGGAAGTTGTAACTGTTAGGGGAAATCGGATGAAGGATACACAAGACCTCTCTGTACCATCTTTGCAACTTCCTGTAAGTCTAAAATTATCTCAAAATAAAAAGTTGGTTCTTTTTTAAGCCAGAAAATTGTCACATAGCATTGTAAGCTAAATTTGCTTTATTTTGCTTACATCTAGCTAATCACCACCATGCCAGTCTTGTTTTCCAAATTTTGGACCTACCACATCGCATTTCTCCAGTTTCCCTTATTTCCCAGCTATAAAATAGAAGTACTTAAATTCACCCAGATCAGTGTTTCTCAACAGAGGTCTAGTTACACTCGAGAATTTTTTTTTAATTCAATCAAAAGGCTTTATTCCTTATATAAACCAACCCTTAACAAAAATAGTTAATAACATGAAAGCCACATGATGGCCCCTCCACTGAAGTCCTGGCAAGGAGACGGATACACAGGGAGGAGAGGGGGAGGCCACAGCACAGCTCAAGTGCATGGCCTGGATGGAGGGTATCTGCAAGGCGAGGGTAGGGGCTGGCAGCCAGAGATGGCAGAGGGTTCCTGAGGCCCGGGATCGGGCCCCGACAGCAGAGCTAAGGCAGGGGCCCAGCTCCCCTTGGGCCCAGGTGACGTGGTGGGTGAGTTTATTGTTGTATAGGACTTCTCGCACAACTGGTTCCAGCCACATATCATCAAGCAGTGTCTCCAGCCATTGAGGCAACCAAAAGTGCTTCACATATTCCTAAAACCTCCCAAGAACATTGGAAAGTAAGAAATTTTTATCAGGAGAGTCTTAGATTCTAATAAATATAAGTCCCACAGACAGACTACTCATAAGAGACATCACAACTAAAATTCTAATGTCATATTTGGCTAAATTTATAATAATTTTTTATTATAGTCTGCTGATTTATTTAGGAGAAATTACGACAGTCAAGAATGACATTATAAAGGCTGATTACCACTAAATACTGAATATCCACAATGAAAAGTTCATACAAGCTGAGAAAATTTCATTCTTTGCACCATACTGTCTTTTTGACTCTGTATTCAGCCAGAAAAAGTACAGAGAAAGGGAAATTAACTTCTTTCTTCAACTCAATGGGATATTAATTTGAGGCTCAATTATGATAACTTATCTGACAACCCACTTTGCTAACATATTCGGTCATCATGAGACAATCATCTAATCACAGGTAATATCCAGGGTGACTGCGCATTCACATAAGTCTTGAGGTTTGGGAACCTGAAGAAATTTGGAGGGCTACAATAGAAATAAAGCCAAAAGTTCTGAATTTGGAGAGTCTCCTGAAATCAAAGGGAGTGACTTAGATTGGTCTACAAATGAGTGAACCCTATGGTATTCAAACCTCAATTCATTAAAAGTGAAAATAATCCAGCCTAATTATGTTGGGAAGTGCAGCCCCAATAAAGAAGGAAGTCATCAGAAAAAGAAAATACAGGGGCCAGCCATGTGGCCTAGTGGTTAAGTTTGGCATGCTCCACTTCGGCGCCTGGGTTCAGTTCTTGGGCACAGACCTACATCACTCATTGGTGGCCATGCTGTGGTGACAACCCACATACAAAATAGAGGAAGACTGGCAGGGAAGTTAGCTCAGGGTGAATCTTCCTCAGCAAAAAAAAAGAAAAAAAGAAAGTACAAACATTCTCTTCTCAAGGGAGGCATGAATCTAAACCTAAATAATCTCCCCAAACTTCTTGCACATCAATTTTATTATATTATTGATGAGTCTTGGATTTGAATGTTCTTTTATTCCAAATCACACAGAAACTAATATTCACTAGGGATCAATTTCTAACAAATCAATTGCTCAGGAGAAATGCTCAGCAGCATGAGGTACTATTCATAAGTTCTCAATCGCTTTCTTCTATCCAAATTTGTATATTATTACTAAATGCCACTAATCATTGAATCCAACCAACACTACAGTCACATCTATAGTACCGTCTAAAAACGCTGATTTTTTTCTAAGCTTCAAAAACATAAGAAATTATACTTTTATTCTTTATCTTGTCATCACAGATAAATTTATCCCCCAAGTTATGAAAGCTATTTGCACCCCTCTTTCCACTCTGGCGGCTCAAACCATGACGAAAACCCTAGAATAAAGCAACAGCATACCTGTGGCTGACAAAGGTGGGACTAGTGCCGCAAAAGCCTAAAGAATCTGGTTACCAGCTGAACCAATGTGCATTTTAAAGTTCATTCTAGAAAGTAATGACAATGAAGCTTGCTGTACAAATGGCCATAAATTAGATTTTAAAAGCTGGGAATGCTCTGTGGTCTTTGCGAATTTTAGTGACAATTCACAATCAAATAAACAAGACACAAATGATTTTCTTTACTATAAATTTTTATACTTGAGTGTCTTATTTATATAAAGTGAGAAAAGGCACTTTGCAACAGAACCAAAAGGTTATATTTACATGTTCTATATTTTCATTCTTTGTGGAGAAACTTATTTCAGAAAAGAAATATTTGGCTTAGGAGAGGAAATATTTTTGGTGTCCTAATAAAAATAGCATAGTTTCTTACGGAAACTTAAAAAAAAGATAGTGAATATCTTTCAGTTGAGCCCTTAATGATTCCAGATGGTCAATGCTATAAAAGGACACCCCCCTCTATTCTTTTATTGTGACCCTGAGGTCACAAATTGTCTCTAAGATGTAAGAGTCATTCGTTTGTCTGAACAGTCAGGTTGTTGTTTAGCATTTTCCATCCCATTTGTCTCAAGCCAAACCTCAGCAATGACAGAAGTAACAGATTAGCCCAAAACCTAGCAAAAGAAATACATGTCTATTGCTTTAAGCATTTCAAAAGTCCTTCCTAGTTATAAACAAGAGAACTATCCTGAGGTTTAAATGATCACAGACAGCTGTACCTACTGACATTGATGGGCAATATTATCAAGCACTATTTCCCTAGCCTTGAAATGTACAAAAAAAAATAGAAACAACAGTTAAAACTTTTTATTAAGACTTTTTAAAAAGTTGGTAAAGAATTTATCATTTTAATTTGTATGTTCAAACATAAATATTCACACCTTTCTTCTCTGTTAAAAAAAAGTCTTTTCCATTATGATAATGAAATTGCCTTGAACCTGCATAGAAAATAATACACAAAATAATGTAATATACTAAATAAAGTAATAAGGTTAATTTCTTTCCTGCTGTCACTAAATTCATGCTAACAGTCTCTCTTCAGCTTGACATCAATTAATGATTTTAATTCCAGACTCTTGTCACAGTGTTCACCACTCTCTTCTCTAATTAAAATGGATGATGCAGGATGAAGATAAAACGCACAAGACTTCTATTCTCGTAACATTTCTATTCGGTAGGATTTTTGCTTTTACAATAAATGGCTTTTAGCACTAATTGCGGTAGAGTAAGATGAAAATAACTTTTTTATGACTATGAAGCATAGTCTTTATATATCCAGAAAAGGTACAAGTCATGAAAATCACACTGAGTGACCAGGCCCTCGCAATGAAGAATCAAGGGCGTGCTTCAACTGCTCAGTTATCTCCCCAATACCTCTGCCTCCAGAGCTATGAAGCTTCCACACACGAAACGAGCAATGGTGCGTTTGTTCAAAAGACTCCCAGAAACAGAAACGGAACTTTAATGGTTTTAATTTTCTTTTAAAAAGGTTTAGGTCTGCAGAAGACAGACTACACTAATATTAATTTAACCAAAAAGATTAAGTTAATTTCAGATTGCTACATATTAGTTGTTAGCCATCTTCAAGACAATGTTTCAGATCCTGGATAAACTCTTTTGGGGAATATTTCACCCCCAAATTATTGCACTGCCATCCAGAAACCTAATTCTGGGAACAAAGTTCCCAGATCTTATCCCAATATTCTTCCCTCTCTCTAAAAACCAGTTATTACAGAAACTCATCAAATAAAATCTAAATTCATGGCAGAATGAAATTTAACCTACAAGACAACTGGAACGAATGGTTCAATTTAATAGCAGTCTGTGATCAATTGACTGAATGCTTTATTTACCCCTCAAAACACCAGCACATCTCAGACTTCAGATACACTGTGGCTCAGCTCATCAATCCTTTAGCTTACCTGCTAGGTAAATCTAACAACTGCCACCTACCCATAAGTCAGCTGCCCATGTGGTGTCCATGCTGAATTCCCAAATGAGGGACAATATTCCATGAGATTTCTTACTTTGAAAACAGTCACAATTTTAAGGGCGATTTTAATATCTTTGTAATATTTGGGTAAAGGTTGATTGAGATGAAAGCCTTCCATATTCTAAATGAGTCCTGAAAAACTATTCCTCGAACAGGAACAATGGTTTTGAAGGTACATTTCCAATTCAAAGGAAGAAGAGAAGTTGCTGAAATCCGTAATGGTACCTTAGAATAGGTGGGAGGAAAAGTTAAATTTCATCCCCTCATGCCAAAATGAGTGATACTAGTTTTAACATATGAAACGGCTAAAAGTTGCAAAAGTCATAAAAGGAAAGCATTCATGGAGATACTACTAACCACTGATACAATGACAATTTTTAAGGAAGCTAAGCAGTTAAAAGAATGTCCACGCCCCATGGGCCCTGAGTGTGGATGTAGAATTTCTCCACTTTGCTAAATATGTAAGTTCTTGGGAACTAGACCAGGACCCCAAATTACCATCTCTATAAAGTGTTCATTATTAACTAGCCCCACCCACCTCTCCCCTTCCCAAAGCTCTGCAGTCACCTATTTTCACAGTTGATTATATTGTCTTATATTAATTTTCTAATGTTAATACCTTAAAATCTTGTCTCCCTCTTAACAAAGGTAAAGGATCTTTGAAAGAGGGAACAACATCATAATAATAATAAAAAATGTTATACTATCATATTGTGTACTTAATATACTATAAAGAACACAAACTTCTCTTTTACGCTAATAAAACGCTACAATAATATTTCACTAACCAAAAACACACACACTCACTCACACACACACTCTGATATTCACTCACTCACTCACATTGCATTTGGGCTTTTTTTTTTTTTTTTAAAGATTTTATTTTTTTCCCTTTTCTCCCCAAAGCCCTCCAGTACATAGTTGTATATTCTTCGTTGTGGGTCCTTCTAGTTGTGGCATGTGGGACGCCGCCTCTGCGTGGTCCGATGAGCAGTGCCATGTCCGCGCCCAGGATTCGAACCAACGAAACACTGGGCCACCTGCAGCGGAGCGCGCGAACTTAACCACTCGGCCACGGGGCCAGCCCCAGGGCTTTTTTTTTTTTTTTTGAGGAAGATTAGCCCTGAGCTAACTACTGCCAGTCCCCCTCCTTTTGCTGAGGAAGACTGGCCCTGAGCTAACATCGTGCCCATCTTCCTCTACTTTATATGCCTACCACAGCATGGCGTGCCAAGCAGTGCCACGTCCGCACCCGGGATCCGAACCAGTGAACCCCGGGCCGCTGAGAAGCAGAACGTGCGAACTTAACCACTGCGCCACCGGGCCGGCCCCACATGTGGGCTTTTACAAGAATCAGAGCATCTACAATTTTTTCCAGCTCAAAGAGATATGCTACAATGCCAAATACACCCAACACAGCTCTCATGAAAAACAGAACTGCATTCTCCTACTTCAGTTACAGACTGTCAGCACAATCAGCTCCAAATATATACATGCCCAAGGCTTAACCTGCCCAAGCATCAGTCTAAGTGGTGAACTTCCATAAAGCAAGTTAATAGACTCTTAAATATTTTTGTTCACCTGTACGATAAATATATTTAAAGAAATGGCTGATGAAACTAATCTCATTAACTAGAGTTGACTTTTCTGAAGGATTCAAGAGGTCAGAGAAAATATGAAAAACTCTGCTACAGGATAGAGACATATATATTTTCCATCAAAAGGTTAATTTTTAAAAGTCAAGCTTTGTTTGAATGACACTATGTGACCTAAATGCAAAGGTTATCCAGGTTATCGGGCTTATCCGGGTTCTCATGTCAGAATTCTGAGAACCTGAACACTAAGTTTTAAGCCAAATGAGTGAAAACTCTTTTTCTCTTCTTTCTTTCAGATGCACAGGGAATGACGCATCTATTATTGCTATATAGATTGCTCCTCCTGTAATTTCTCTCTTTATTCATATACTTCAAACAAGCTTTACTACTACATTATAAGACATATAATAAAACGATTAATTTCTGCATAAAGTAAACAAACATATATCAGCTGCTGAAAAGGATGTTACCAACTAAGACCACAAAAAAGTTTATCGAAATTTCAAGTAATTACTCAAAGTAGACAATGGGAACAGTTGGTAAAATCAAAAGGAGAAACACCAGTGAATGGCAACCATACGCAGAAATGCCACAAAAACTTGCAAAATGACGCACCACAAACTGGTCGTGTACCACCTACAGACACACACAGTTCAATGGCCTACTACTGAAAACACAAAGCTTTGAAGGGTGACTATCACCTTGAATAATGGAACGTTCCAAGGCATACATTTCCTTAGCAGATTTAAGAATACCCTTTGAATACTGGGAGGATTTCATAAGAAATTCATTAACTTATTCATGTACCCACTACACGCATTCAGTCCCCTTGAAAATTCTTCCAAGCATAACCTACTATGTAGGTATAGATAATAATAACATAATCGGTATCTTTTGCTGAGTAACTACAAAATGCGGCCAGTTAATATTATAAATCTCCTTTAATAGACTGAATAACATATGCGGTAGACATTATTTGATAGTTAGGGAATTTGGCCAGGTAGTACAACTAATAGTTTATCTTTCAAACCTTCTTTCCTTCTTTCTGTCCTTCTTTCTCATCCATCCATCTGTTCATATACACTTGACCTTGTTCTAGAAAACATTTACCATGATTTTCTGAGAATGTATCAAAATGCAAAACAAATCAAAATGAAAATAGATGCTAACTTTTAAAAATACGTATGTGTGGAAATACATATTTTATAGGAAAAAAAATTAGAACAGCACAGACCACCATGTTTACAGTGGCAATATTACAAATAAATTTTTGTTTTCCTATTTTAATTTTATGGGGGTTTTTTCCAAATTTTCTGTAGATTTAGAATTAGAATAAATTTAGAATTAGCCTTTAAAAGTTTTATGTTTTAAACAGGTGAGAAATGTGCGAAAGAGAAAATGGAATAGGAATAAGATTCCTAAGCACACAAAACAGAAACCATATAGTAGAGGCAGGTTACGACACTGGCTCTAAACCTGCTCATGGCCCTAGGAACTGATCGACTGATTTCTACAGCCAGTGAGATGAGTAAGGGGGTGGATATGGTTGAACCAGGAGCCAATGGTCTTTGCTTGCCATCAGTATTTCTCAAATGACTGAATTCTGAGAGATGTTAGTATTTTATGAAAAATAAAAAATGAAAGAGATGTTCTGTGAATAAATAAGTGAGGACATGATGAGTCTCTATTCTTATCTTGGTGACTCACTAGGTACTTTAACATAATTAGGGTTTTGAGAAATGATGGAGTAAAGAAACACGCATAAATTGGGTCATCCAAGTGTTTCTCAGAAATATTTGCATGTGGAACTCTTCTTCTACTGCTGAACGCTGTTTGGGAAACCCCACATCCCACTGTTTATATACCAACCATTAAGACATAAACAAGGATATCACCAGGGCAGAAACACAGTAGAAAGCCAAAACATTACTTCTGACTCTTGGTCAACAGAGAAATCCATCAGTGTGCCTCCTGATGGAAGCTAACTGGACCTGCAGTTACATAGATCACTTAATCGAAGGTGTTCTCTTTAGGGTAAGGAAAGAGCCCAATCCTTTCATATAGCGGAAATGAGCCAACAGGGGCTGTGTTCCTAGGCACGCCTGAAAGAGAAACCAGTAAAAGGCAGCAAGCGCTAAATTCACACCTCAACTCCAAATACCAATTGCTTTGCCTAGCCTCCTCGCCTCTCCCCAGTGTGGTCAACAGCATCTCTGAAAGGCTTTGGGAGCTAGGTTCTGAGCTCAGAGCTAGAGGTCACAATAGCACAACCCAGGACCGGCTGACTTCACCCTTGGTGTCATCCCCAGACTCCCCACTTCTCAAGAAGAGACCTGAGGCCAGCAGGCTCAAGTCTGTGGCAGGGCAGGGCTAGTGGAGCCAGAAGACAGACCACCGAAGCGATCTTCCTCATCCATTTCTCATGTGTGGAGACCCCACCCCCCACAATGGTAGCAAGTGGAAGGAAAGGGGGGAAAGTTAACAAGAAGTCAAGTTTAATCTCAGAAGAACCTAATTTACTTTCACTATCTAAATAGATCTTAACATGCAAGGGAAAACATTTTAAATTATACTCATTGCTCTTTCCATTTTTTGATATTTATATCTTGAGTAACACTCAGACTTCATGGATGTGTATGGACAAAAAGATTTTGGTATGTGGACACATCATAACTAATAACTAAGGAATGTCAAGTTTTCTATTTTTATATAGAATCAGCCAAAATACTTTTCAGAACTCAAATAGCTACAGTGGTAAATAATGTTATAGGAGATGCTTCACGACTAATGAGCAGGGAAGTAAACACTGTCATGAGAACATAAGCAGTGGGTTCTTTATTTTTATCTATTCCTCCAATCAAATTCTTCCCAGAGAAGTCGCAGTTTCCATTCTAAAAACGAGCCTTACCATTGCCAACAGACAGAATAGAAAGCAGGACATACAAGAGAAGGCTTGCTCTACCAAAATAACAAACATACAACACGGTCCATTATATAATTCAATAAGTCTCATGCATTCACATGCTCTATTACAAGATCCACAAGTTTAAATAAAACGTACTTGCAAAAATTGTTATTGAAATACAAAGTCAGAGTATAATAGTTTTTCTAAATTATGAAGCTAATTGATTTTTTTAATGGATCATTCACTTGTTCCTTGACCCTAAAAGATTTTTAGTCTAGGCCTCCTGTACATTGTAAATTCATTATGACCAACCTAGTTCCCAGAAGTATTGCATCATTAGAGGTACAAAAATGGAGATTAAAAGCCAAACTGAGAAGCGAACTGTTCGTTACGCAAATTAGTAATACAGTGAAACCATTATGTAAAAATTATTGTTTGGCTCGAAATATTTGACTATGCATTATAGAAGTATTTTGGAAAATGTTGAGAATTCTGCACTGAAACACAGCAGTCATTTTAAACTGCAAAGAAGGAATACTTAGAATATGAAAAGTGATACAGGATTAATGAAGCCCCTTTAGCTGGCATCAAGATAGGGGAAAGGTACAATATTTCTTTCTATTGCTCAGATTGCTCTCTAACTAAATCGCATATTTACCTGTGGATAAACCTGAGTTCACCCATTTACCTGGTATAGACTCTTCCTTGAGGGACTAAAGAAAGTCCTTTAGGATAAAAAGTTATACTACTGAGCAATTAAATGGCATACCACACTCACTAAGGAACTCTGTGCACCCTGGCCTAAAAATACTGATTTAGTAATAAGTTTGGGGATCCCAAAATTGGTAAGGATTAGAGAGAATCCTAGAAAGCAAGAGAGATGGAATGATTTTTAAAAAATAAAAACTGGAGAAGAACTAGAAGACTAAACCCAGATTTTCATCATAAATTAAAAGTCCATATTTTTCCCACTTACGTATTTTATACTCTGAAAAGCTAGAGAGAATCAGAGTAAGCATACTGCAAAGGCAGAGACATATTAGACGAACGGAAATATGTCCAAACAATCACTTTTAAAGCAAGCTGTTGTGGGATACTCTTTCTAGTTCTTTCATTTACTGATAAGACTGAAAGTGCCCGACTCTAGAATTGTGGTAAGAAGAGTAGACTTGGTCTTAAAGATGCTGGGCTATCATCCTAGTTATGGACTAGGCTAGGGTTACATTGAGCTTTATAACCTCGACCAAGGCTCAAGAAACTCACTTAAACTCCAGATTATTCAAAGCAAAACAGGCACCGTAGCTCTTGCTGTGGCAGCTCTGAAATGAAATCTGATGATACAGAGGAGCTCGCTGAGCCTGTAAACTCCAATAATGAAAGTGTGAGACGGCTCTCCCATCCTCGGGGAGCATAACCAGAACAATTCTAATCACGGTTTTCAAGCGTCTGCTTAAAGTAACTCTTCATTCATTTCATTGGTCTTTGGGTTCTTGACATGGAAAGATTCAACAATAGATAATCTTTGTACAAGAGATGGAATAAAATTTAAGTAGAAATGACACAAAATGTGAAGATAGTGAAACAGAAGGGAAAAAAGAAATAAACATCAGGTATGAAAGGAAAACAATGTAGTAAAAAACTAACAGCCCCACCAATTCTTATTTTAATCAAAATATTCTAATTGAGACGTAAAAATTCAAATAGCTTTATTTCCAGATGAGCATTTCTTAAAAGTTATGATAATATACCACATACTCATAGATGAATGAGACAGAATTTTAAATATTTCTTTGTGATTTTAAAAGTGATCATAAATTCAGTATTAACAGTTATTTATTCATCTAACATGTCCTACTATCTTCTATGCAAAGATTTTAACTAAAACCATTAAAGTTCACTTTAATACCTCAAATAAATATGAGTTTCTTCCTTTTAATCTTTCTTTACATTATATTCACCCCACAACCATCAGTATTTGGAATGACACAGAAAAAATAACCAATCGAATGCAAATTCTTTACGTTAAAAAAAAAAGTAGAAAGAAAAAAGAAGAACCTCTGTCTTGTGAGGGTTAATCAAATAACTGAAGTCTACCTCTCCTGCTCCTGCTTCATTCGTATTCTCTCCTCTTCTGACGTGAGGGAGTCCTGTATTTTTATTTTACCCGTTTTCTCAATCTTGTCATCTTTTCGATGTTTGCCAAACCTGTTGATAACAAAAAATTCTAACTTGTCAATATATACAAAATGAGTTTTCCTTCTTTTGTGATAAAGACACGTGTACTCAATGAAATGCGGGCTTCCTCAAAATGAGAGCCAAAAATGCCTCCTGCAGTTCACTAGAGTTTTGCCTGGTATTAATATTTCAATGAGCTTACTTTATTCATTTTTAATTAGAACTTTCCAGAGAAAACTCTTTTTGGAAAATGACCTCAATATCCATTTTTCTTTTGACAAAACAAAAATAAATAATAACAACAAAAACCTTGCAGTTCATTCTTATTAAACAATTAATAAATGTACAGGACTGAGTGCCGAAGACTTCAGATGCCAGAGGATAAAAATCTGCATTGAAGTTGGTTTTTCTTAGGACTAAAGAATGATAATCCAAAATCATTTATTTAATAATCTCTCCAAAACAACTACTCTTTATTTTCACTGTCAGGTTTATTGGAAACATTCATCATAGTTTAAAAACTGACAAACAAAACCATGTTTGAAAGGTTTAAAGTACAAAAGATAATTTACACTGCTATGATACTTTGAGCTTATTAAATTGAAAGCTTTAAGGCATTCTCATCAAATATTATTCCTACATCTGATGAAAAGCAGTTGCCGAATGCTTGGAAATCTATATCTGATCAAAAACAAGCACAAGACACAAACGAATAATTCAAAAATAGTCCGCAAAAATGCCTACAGATGGGTACTGAACTCCAGGCTCTCTAACAAAACACAAACATTATTCTCTTTTGGCATCCAAAATATCTGAGAAACCTCAGACTTGGTATCAGTTATTTTTCTCACTCTGTTACTTTTCTCTATAAAAGACCACGTTGCCTGGAATGTCTGGGCTACATACCCTCAAATAATATTCATCTGTAGTGATTTGGTCACCAGATGTTTCAAAAAAGAAATCTTTTACAGACAGTTACTCAACTCAGCATTCATAAATATACAAAACATATTAACCACTCCTTTCTGAGGACAAAGTAGGAATCTGGCTTATGGTGACAACCATACTGAAAAAGAGGGGGGCACAGGTGGAGGACCAACGTTGATATGAAAGACAAAAAACTGTTTCAGGTAATGGCTTGGTTGGTAGCATAGGTCATTCTTTCATTAATACGAATCTTACGTCAAATACTGGTCTACACATGAAGTGTATGTGGGAACATCTCCTGTGTTAACTAAAGTGACACTATGTTGCAAGGGGCCTTATAAATACGGAGAAAAAGCATTCTTAAATGTTCAAATAGAGAAAAGTTAAAATACCACCACCACTATTCCTTCAAAAATTATGTATATTACTAGATAGCAATCTAGACTGGCTGTAAAGTTAGCGTCTGTACAAATCTATCCTTAGAACTTAATCCTATCTGGAAATTGGAAGACCATTGCAATCGCACAAGAGAAAAAAGTAAAAAGAAGAATCCCCAAGAACATAAGTCCAGAATCTGACCACTTCTCACAAGGGATAAAATATATATGAGTCTTTTAAAACTAATAAATACAAAGCATTAAAAAGAAAAGACTTTCGTTTATTTTTGTCAACATATCAATAATGCCTAAGAATTAAGCATAATGATTGACTTTATAGAATGAACGAATGAAAGAGCAAACATAAAAAACTGATACTAGGAGCCAACATCTAAAACATAATGTTCATTCCTTCTACAGAAATATTATTGATAAGGAGTTCTGGGGAGAGGAGAGTGCTAGACAATCCAGATTAATTTAAGTGTCATCAGCCCATAGACAGTATTTAAAGTCCATCTGATTTCCCATCCTGAAAATTCTGCAACACTGGAAATATAAAATGTATTCAATTCTAACTTCAAGAAAAGTATAAGTTCAAGTCTTAATATGTGTTATTTACTTATAATGTGGTACTCTTAAAGGCAAATCATTTTAACCATTTAGTTTTTCAGTTCATAAATGTCCTTCCAATGATACAAAGCTGCCATATTCATCTGTTTTGTTTGTTTTTAAAGACGGCTGTTCTGGTTGACATTCTAGGTTACATCCATTCGACCCTGTATGATATTTGAGAAAGACTACACAATGACACAAGACATGTTGTCTGTCTGTACCAAAAGGCACAGTTTAATCCTATAGGAAGATCATATGTATCTGCCCTTTGAGTTAATAACAGGGAAAAATTGAGATCGGTTGATTTTTTCCATGTTTTAAAATAGTTTAGATATTTTCAGCCCCAAACGTAACCTTGAATTTAATTAGCTATGTTAAAATCTTTTTTAAAAAGGTCTGGGTCCTACTTTGTGAAGAAACTTTTAGTTTTATTTCTCAGTCCACCACTTTCAGCTTTTTACCTTAAGTACATGAATAAAAGGAAAAAAAACAAAAGAGTAAACCCTGACTCACACTGAAGAGCTGCATTTTCTCTCATTCTATTTGGTATCAAAATATTATTTTCCTAGACCACTCCCTAATCTTCAGAATATACTATTTTATTATTTGTAAATATATTATCAAACTTATAATACATTTTCCTTTTTAAATTATAGATTCAAGATTAACGCATGAAACAGTAAAGAAATCCTAGATAAAACGTTGATAGGTTGGCATTCGGACATTTCTCTTTTGTTTTTTGGAAGATTAGCCCTGAGCTAACTGCTGCCAATCCTCCTCTTTTGGCTGAGGAAGACTGGCCCTGAGCTAACATCCATGCCTATCTTCCTTCACGTTATATGTGGGACGCCTACCACAGCATGGCGTGCCAAGCAGTGCCATGTCCCCACCCGGGATCCGAACTGGTGAACCCCGGGCCACCGAAGCGGAACGTGCGAACTTAACTGTGGCACCACCGGGCTGGCCCTGGACATTTCTCTTAATGTCTGCTTTAGTTAATAAATTATGTGATTACTTTAAAGCATACTAAAAATCACAGCATTTTACTTTATAATTGGGGTAAAAATGAATCCCTCTGCTGTAATTTTTTGACAGAGCGAAATAAAGACTGTAAGTAAAAAAAAGTATACCAACCCTTCCAGAACATAAAAAGAAAAGAAAGTAACTATACCCTCATCCACTCTAATTGCCCATATATTCTAGTGTCCTTCTTAGTTTAAAGTTGCTTAATTCTTCCTGAAAAGCAGGGGAGGTCACTGAAAAATTTCAGCTACCCATGTACTTGCAAAGTCAGTTTCATAGCTGAAATCAGTAATCGACCTACAAAGATAATCATTTAATGGCGAGATGCTTAAAAACTTGGAAGACATCAATTACATTTATTTTATTATCTTTTAAAAGCCACAGATGAATTTCAAATGGGTCTTCAAAGGAACAGTGCAGCTGAAAAAAATATCCAGGAAGCAAACCCATTCTCAGCAGAGAATCAGTGTGATGAGCTGCCTTCTGACTAACCCATACACATGTTCAAAAAGAAAACTCCACCACCCAGTGGGTGTGACACTGAAATAGAAAGTGGTCGCCTACCCCACCATCTTGGGAAGAGTTTACTAGTCATATCATAGTCACAACATAGAAGAATGACCTTTTTATTGGTGAGGAAGATTGGCCCTGAGTTAACATCTGTGCCCATCTTCCTCTATTTTGTATGTGGGACACTGCCACAGCCTGGCTTGAGGAGCAGTGTGTAGCTCTGCACCCGGGATCCCAACCCGCCAACCATGGGCCACTGAAGCGGGGCACTTGAACTCAACTACCATGCCACCAGACCAGTCCCTGACCCTTTTTCCAAAATAGAGATTTAAAAAACAGCTTGAGAAAAAAATGATAAGGAAGAGAAAAGTTGCTTTAGAGGACCTGCTGCGTGGAGAGAGAAGGTACGCTGAGAAAAATGCCAACGCACCACTGGAGACTTTCCAGAAAGAAGAGTGGCTGAGCCTTGACCTCTCCGAGTAGAACTGACTGTAACATTCCTTAAACATATGGCTTTCTCCATAAAGGATGGAGCAATGCTTTCACCCCGCTCAAGTAATCTCAAGTAACCTGCTCAATGGGTCTTACTACGACGCGTTACAAATGAGCTCACTGCCGTCTGCCAGATGAGCCGTACACATCCCCACGGTAAAGAACGATGGCAAAACATGCACTTGCCAATGAACGGGGAAAGCAAAAGGCAAACAAACCAACAAAAACAAAGAATTGCAACCAAATTCTATTGTTTTCATATAGAAAGAACTGTCGCTAACAATTATTGATAAGAGAATCATGCTATTAAATTATCATTTGGAGTTTTAGTAAATTCATGTAATTCTCTCTGCAGTATAAATTACATTGAAATAGTTTACTATATTTTATACTGCTACTAAAATTAGAGATTGCTAGAAAATGACGCTAAATGCTAACACGCTGCCTCCTGCTGTAAATAAAATAAAAACATAATTGGTTTTGTAATAAAAGGGCTTTTCCTAATACCAGATTTAAAAATATGATACAGGAAGAAGTCTTAAAAATCTGCTGCCATATTTTAAAAAAGATGAACAGAATATCCAGAACCAATTACCTTGTAAGCTTTGAGGAATAATTTTTACAATAAGATTTTCTTCAAAAAAACCTCACTGAAATGTCACCTAGAAATCTGGTATTTCTCACTGCTAATTACTAAGGTCCTCATGTCTAAGGAGGGCTTTGCTACAACACTTGTCTTACTATTTATTCTAAGAAACGTGTAGGTTAAGTGATACAGCTCGGCTGAAGAAGAGAACTGAAAATGGGTCAAACTCGAACTCAGTGTCAGCTGCCGCAGCCCCGTGTCCTCCCAACACTGACGCCCGCCCTGCGGTGGTCAGCACAACCATCTAACTCAACGCTCAGCCCTGCACGTTGCCCCTCGTTTCTACATATTCGCACCATCACAGGGTTCAATCACTCCCTTTCTCCAGGAATTCATTATCTCTTCCTGGAATCTTCCAGTTGCTTGTGGCGGACACGTGTTTGTACAGCCACTGTGCAACCTGTCTTTGATCACCGCCTGTTGTGATAATGCTGTCATTTGCCCTAGAGATCCCTGAGACATAGCAGCTGCCCAATGAGTCAGGTTCAAGGTTCTGTACAGCAAAATCTCATACCCCGTATGGTGTCATTCCTGTGTCCCCACCCAGTTCTCTGCATGCCTCGAGAACACACTGTTTACTCAAATCAAAGCAGTATTGTGAGCTTTTAACATCATTCCTACAGTCCTTCGAGTCATAGTTTTCCTAAATGGTTTTTGATTCAAGTTTCTCTAGAAAATCTTTTTCAATGGACTCTGATACAATCTTTTCCCACATTCCTGGTGTGAGCATTGACTTCCCTCAACTGATCATGCTGGTCTCTAACACAATTATGAGCTTATTTTTGCCATAAAGCCCTAAAAGGTCACTGCTCTGAATTTTATTGGAAGGAACGAAATTCCAGCTGCATATCTTTGTAGATTGTTCTATTGCACTCTTGTCCATGTATGAAGGGATATATGTCCATGTTTCTAAAAATCAAAGTCTAGAGACTAGTAACCTCGTCCAATGTCTTTATTTGAGACACAAGGAAATTGAGGCTCAGAAGGCATGCAGAGCTGCCCAAAGTCACACTGTCAGCTAGAACAGAGTTCAGGTCACCTCATGGCTAGCTTAAGACGTCTCAGTGGATCTGAACTTGGATACGCCCAGAGAATACGAAATTCCCAGACCTATGAGGTTCTCTTTCAGTAAATCCTAAGTGAGACATATAAGTGAGCATCTGTTGAATGCTCTTTTCATGATTTAATTACATTTAACTAGAATTTATTGAGTTCTTACTATGTCCTTTCTCTCACTGATTCCCACAACCAGCATGTAAGCTGGGTGTTACCATTCTCCCGTTGGAGGGAAAGCTCAGCAAGCACAGGAGGATTTAATGATTGAACAAGTTAAAGAGCAAGTAAGCAGCAAAACCAGAATTCAGACCCAAGATGCTTTCTACCACAGCCAGTCACCTCAAAAGCCCTAGGAACCAAAGACAGTCACTCTATGCTTTTATACTGAGAATAGCTGGTTAAAACATCTTTACTGAAATAAATTTTGTGTCATCTGCAGCAATGAGGTCCCAGAGACATTGTTCCTGAATGGAACTAGCCTATGAAGGACAGGAACCTGAAGGCAAGGTCAAGAAGTGATCCCAACCATTGGAAAGGATCATAAAAACTGTCCACATACCCATACCTAGGACACCGCCAATATTTCTAAATGCAATAATACTCCAAATGTCAAAATTGTCTGTACTGA
Organism: Equus caballus; assembly: GCF_041296265.1. NCBI lineage: Eukaryota > Metazoa > Chordata > Mammalia > Perissodactyla > Equidae > Equus > Equus caballus. Next base: position 15,290,581 of record NC_091712.1, on the reverse strand, counting down.
CATATGCAAATACTGCCAGGCAATAGAGAAGCATGTTGAATTGCCCAAACCCAATCAGAGGGTAAAATAGCAAGAATTCACTGTATGCATTTATCTTTTATAATGATGCACTCATGGTTTCTGGCCCTATCCTTTCGCACCTCAGCTTCCATTTTACAAATGAGAAAGACAAAAAAAATAAGTCACTTCTGATATGTCCTTCCCATACAGGCTCTTACATATTTTAGTGACATTTTAAGCAGTTGCTACTATGACAGCATCCTGATTTGCTCAGCAGTAGATTGTGGCAATGCTGGGTGAATCAGGGAAGAGACGGCTGATTATGAAAAGCAGAAAGCTCCTATTTAGGCAAAAAAACATCTTGGTAATCAACAATGATGAGAAGGGAGCCTTAGGAAAGGGTACATGACAACTAGATGGTGCTTCTATAAAATGGGAGGCAGCTTCCAGTTGGTGGAGTTGAGCAGCGGTTCTCTTTAAGGGAAATTCACAAACTTGAGAATCTTTATTTGATTGTGTACAGTGTTCATCAGTGCTAGTCTGATTAGATTTAATAAACTAAATTTGCGTTGCTTGGCATACAGAGAAAAGAAGTGACTTTTTTTTTTTTAAGGAAAAAATAGCTTCTACTTAACCAAGCTAGAACAGCCTTTAGACATGCAATGGACCCTTAATGGACAACGCATCCTTCTCAGGACTCCCATCCAACGTCATTGGAAGTGCACTCCTCCCCCTGGCGTAGTTGTATCCATCAAGGATGCAACGATATGCCTAGCAACCTGACAATTCAGGAGTCCTAGAAGGATATGGAACAAGGAAATATTAAAACAACAATTAAGAAATTATACCCCACACATTATCAATTTTGACTTTACAAGAACCACTGTAAATTCCAAAGATCTAAAAACAAACAAAAAAAAAACCCCAAAAAACACAAAAGAATAAAAAGGCTGTGAGATCCAGATATAAAGACTTAAGAATGAAGCCAATACAATAATCCTTCAAAATACAAGATAAATACATAAATAACTCTGAAATAATATTTACAATCTATACTTAGAGCCATTCAAGTCAAATGATGGAAGATGAGTGGAAGTATATCTTAATTATGACGTTAAAAAGCTTTTCAGGCGCCAGCTGGTTCATAGACCACATGACATATTTTCTGTAGCAAATAAATTCCCTCTTTGTAAAAAGGGGTCAATTAGTAATGACTGTTCCATACAGGATTTTTATAGGGTGTGATATACCTTATTTTTTTCAGAACATACCCACACAGGTACTGAAACTACACTAACCCCATAATGCCCAACACGCACACGCAAATAACACGCACAGTATATTTTTTGTTTCCTCTTTCATTACATTGACTTTATAATAAATAGTATACATATTATTATACATAAAATATATATAGATACACAAACACGCACACTTAAAGTAAAAACAGCACATAATTCTGATTTTTCTAAATGCTTAATTTAGCATTGAAATCTGCCACGTCCACTTAAAATGATTTTGAGAGTGCCTGTCACACAGCTACTTCCCTGCTCCTTTCTCCACTACCATCCTCCTAATTCTTGCACTGTTCCTTTTAATGCTTTATTGTTTCATAATACAATACTACAAATTGCAAATTACATTTGGCTCAAGGAGTGATTATGAAAAATACGATCACTGCTGCCTTTGCTCGAATAACTCTGATAATAATGAGAGTGATTGAGCCCTAAGCAGTCCCAGCGATGAGAAGGGTCAATTTGAACATTTCTATTAAGCATCTTTTGTTAAACCCAACACTTTGCCAGGTCAGAGGCAAATAATCATACCTTCCATCTGGTTACCATGGTTTTCCTTTTCCTAAAGGATCAGAACAATTTAGTAAGTGGTACGGCCCCAAAGGCAGTCCCCATAAGAAACGCTAATGAGACTCAAGTCAAAAAACACATCTATTCAAAAGGGCACTTGAAAGAATAAAAAGCAAAAGGTAGAATGATATTTTATTACACACCTTTCTTCTATTAGGACAAAGAATCAGGAGTATTTAGTAACAAAGATAATCCTAACAATTTCTGTTACTATCAGCCTATCTGATACTCAAATCAGCATCCAGGTTGCAAATGCTTATGAGTTAATGCAAACAGCATACACGATTTCAGGGTATCTTTTTTGAGTTAGAAATATTCACCCTCAATTACATATGCATTGAGATTCAAATTTAACATCTTAACTACTGACAGGAGAGCCCTAGTTACAGGCACAGCTGAAACACCCTCAAGTAAGTTATCCTTATATGTTTATGGAGCAGATGAAAGTGACCAAACAAGACAGATAACATGGTCACCGAAGTCTGGGGGAGGGAGGGGGACAGACTCTCCGTGTGGCTCCTGGAAACTTTGAAAGATTAAAAGTTCCCCAAAGATCTCATTATCTGTAAAGTTAAGGTGTCAGTCAGCACTTTTTTCTGTCGATGATAGGAAACAATTTCTGTTGATTCACATTTCTTAGAGAATGCTCTCTACAGAGTAAATTAAGAAGCATAGATTTTCATTTTTTATCTTTCCGTTGATTTGCATATTCAGATCTAACATTAAGGGGCTGACATGCTTTTTAAGGCCCAGTAGTGGGCTCTGCGGGCAAAGCGCCGAGAGCTGGAGGCCACACCTAATTTTTAGAACAGGGCAGAGCAAGCAGGTCCCCAGGGAGGCAGCCGGCTCCCCAGGCCTCTATGCCAACACCCACTGTCTACCTGAGTCACACCACCCTCTTAAAGAAGAAGGGACTATAGGTCACATATTTGGTTAAAGTCAGTCTTGCAGGACACCAGGGTGCTGGCGAGTTTAACCCACACAGAAGATAATCATGTGACATCAAAGAATGGCAATGGCTCTTTTCCAGAAAAGATTCTTTACTCTTTTGTGCTGCAGTGTCACTCTACCAGGGTGCACAGCACTGCATATTCTTTATGACTCAACCGTGGTTAAGAACCAGCTGGTAACTAGGATCTGAAATTGTGGAATGGTTTCAGCGATGGAGTGACAAGAGCTTAGAACGAGGAGAGGTTCAGCATCTCATCTTGAATCAGCACGCCCTCATATGAAGGGGAACAAGAAATTCGACAAATGGCAAACCACCACATTTTTCTTATTTGACTAAACAGTTCAACAAGCGTTCACAGGCAGAACTTGTTGATTTGTGCTGAGGCCCGGAGTTCCTCTCATCCCCACTCGTTTCTGTCTCCTAAGCACTGTCACGTCTGCACAGCCTGCTGTGTGGTCTGAGGCTCCACACAAGCCAAGAGCAGAACTTCATACGAGTGTACCGTGTTTGTCCAATAAATCGTCCTGGAACCGGAGCCAATGCCACTAATATCAGTTGAAATTCCCAAGCCTCCCGGGTTACGGTTGCGTTTATAGGATATCATTATGCTGCTTTTTCTTGGCTGAAGTTTGAAACTGTCTGATCTAAACCAGTGTGTGTAATTATGGTGGATTAGCAAACCTCACTTCATGGAGGACAGTAATATATATATATATTTATGATACATATATTTTTATGCCCAATATAGAAATAACCCATACATCTTTTTTAGCAAATGCACTCAGAATATCTATCTAGAATCTGATGAAGGAATAATTATTCTGAGGGGAGAAAAGCTCATGAGATAAGAACCCAAGGTGAGCTGACAGATGTACAGCACCTTCGAATTTCAAAAGCTTTCTATACACACTTTTTCATTTAGTTCTTAAAACGAAATGTGAAGAAAGTAGAGATGAGGATGCGAGGCTGACGGGTTAAGCGCCGTGGGTGGTGGGGCTGGGCTGGGGAGAGAGGGCTTGGACCCTGAACCCTAAATGCCTTCCACTGCCGGACACTCTTCTCCCTCTTAGACTGACCTCACTTAGGTTCTTCATGTTACTTCACATGGCCACTCCACGGCAGGTGCTGCTGGTCGCCTACCCAAAATCCATTCTCCTCTTCCTCCTCAGTGCTACCCTGACTTGGTAGGGAGAGGAAATATTCCTAGTAGATAAAACTACTTGCCCCAGCCTCCTTTGAAAACAGGAACAGAAGACAGTAGAAGACAGTAGTTAAGAGCACAAACACTGGGGCTGGATTCCTGGGTCAAAGTCCAGCTTTGCCTCTTAGTATCTATGTGACGCACAGCCATGTGACTCCCTATGCTGGACAATCCACTTAACCACTTTGCACCTCAGTCTCATCTTTGATAAAATGCAACCACCCTCATAGGTTTATTTTGAGAATTAAATGAATTATACATTCACTGTGTCTTGGCACATATAAGCACTCAATAAATATTGAATTTTTTATTATCATTATTATTCCTCATTTCTGGCTCATAGAAATTGATGATGGGACTTCTGGCAAAGATCCTTAGAAAGAGGGCTGACTCCACTAGAAGTTGCCTTTTCCCCTTCCTGTTTCTTCCTCCTTAGAATTCTAAGATGGCTAGAGCTGTAACCAGGAAGTGACAGTGAGGATAGAAATACATGTTCAGACACTAATGTTCATAGTGGCATTATTCACCATAGCCAAAAGGAGGAATTAAATTAAATGTCCATTGATGGATGAATGGATAAAACAAGATATGGTATATACATACAATGGAGTATTATTCAGCCTTAAAAGGGAAGGAAATTCTGACATTTACCACAACATGGATGAACCTTGAGGACATTATGCTAAGTGGAATAAGCCAGTGACAAAAAGATAAATACTGTATGATTCCACTTACATGAAGTACCTAGAGTAGTCAAATTCTGAGAGACAGCAAGCAGAATGGTGGTTGCTAGGGATGGGGAGGGGGAAATGGGTTTAGTGTTTAAAGGGTAGAGAGTTTCAGCTCCACAAAATGAAGAGTTCTGGAGATGGATAGTGGTGATGGTTGCACAAACGTGTGAATGTACTAACGCCACTGAATAGTACACTTAAAAATGATTAAGATGGCAAATGTTATGTGTATCTTGCCAAAATTAAAAAAAATAAAGAAATACGCATTAAGGATGGCTAAATAAAAAGGAGGTAGTAACACTCCTGACACTGGGGCCACCGCACAAGCCCTGACTGCCAGTCTCCAGACTTCTTTTAAACTAGAGAAAAATAAGCCCTGTCTTCTTTAAACCACGGTTACAACCAAAACAATTTCTCACAGATTTTAAAATCATGGGGATAAGAAGGAGTGTTTCCTTTCATGTATTTGGCTTCCCAGAGAAAAGGAGAATATATTCTTTGTAACATCTTCGTAAACGATCCCATCTTTCAATACCTCAGTGGTTCAGTCTTACCAATTAGTTCCAGCAACTAATTTTCCCCTCAAGATGCTACCCTCAAAGTCAACCCACGGTGGCCAACAGCCTTCCAAGAGTTTAAGAGCAGAACTAATTGAGACAACTGAAAATAACCACCAAAAAGAAGCCCCATCTATTCAGGCCAATGCTGCCCTTCCAGCTGACAAAGACTTTCAGTAAGAAAACGGCATTCCGTGACTCAGAAATGATTTTCATTTTCTCCTCATTGTTTCCGATGCTATTTGGGTACTCTCCAGTGGGTGAGCAGAGACGGCTTCATATACTTTCTATTATTTTGGCTGTTAATAACTGTTTCTCTCTAATTAGATGGTGCCTATCAGCTGCTTGTACACAGAAAGTAGAGGACACTTCTAAAAGAAAATGTCCTTTTCCATTACTGACCAGACTAACTGGAAATAGTATGAAAATTCTCCTTTAGTGAATTACATAACTTCTACCTCACCAGAAAAAGTGTTCAAAAAAGTTTTGTCAGACTAAACAGCCATAAGTATTCTCTGAGAGTAAAAATATAGAACTTTGACAATAAAGATGTTAAGTCTCGTATGGATGAAACTATATTTAAATATGGGACCTTGCCAAAAGAGTTTCACAGGAAAAATGTTATATGAATTTTTTCTATTTGTTCACTAAAATTGAGAAGGTGGATCTAAAATCTTAGTAGTAAGCCATTTAAAGATTGTAATGGTATCTAACTAGGACCAAGAAATAGGTAACTAGGTACATTTTCTACTTTTTTAAAAACTAATACTTAGTTTACAATATTTTATTATTGAAAATATAAAAGAAACCAAAATTGTATCACAGCAGGAAATGCATATAATTCTACGCTTTTCTGAGAAATATATTTCCAGAAAAAAATCTAGTTGAATTATCTCTGAATGCAACAATGACTATAAAGTGCATAATACATAGAATGATTCATGATATTAAAAATGCATGTAAAAATAATAAAAAGGTTTTAAAAAATGGTGCATATAGGCAGAACACAGCCAGGAACCCTTCAGAAAAGGCCAACACACTCAAACAATGGGCATGCTCAATAGGGCAATTTCAATAGTCTATATAAAGCATTCATAGTTTGAATATATCCAAAACTGTATATCCCCTTGGATAGAACATAAAAGATGAAAAGTGTTGCCTTGAAAAACAAAGATATCTGCAAATGGCAGTTTATTCCACTTTTTTGAAGCCATGGGAATGGAAGCTCTCATAAGTCTCAGGAAAATAGGCCCTGGGAAAACAAAGTCTGAAAATGTATGTAAGTACAGAGTGAAGACTCCGGATTATGTGTTATAATGGTTAAATGTCACAATATTAAAAAAAAAAAAAAGGAGGGAGGGCTTTCAAAAGAAGGTAATTTTAAAGCTGGCACTTTGATGAAACAAGCTATTTAACTGACCTCATGTTTTGTAAACATGAGAGAAAATTGGAAGGAAGATACTATTATAATTTAGAGAAGCTGATGCCATCAGGGTGCACACTGCTCTGGTCATGTGCTCAGCAGAACCCCAGCCGCCAACACAGAAGAGAAAAGAGAAACAGAGAGAGGGGATGACAGACTCTCACCACTGAAGGTAAGAAGTGATCCCAAAGTCAACAAAACCCATCGATGTTTATTTTTCCTCCAAGTCATATTTTGGTAGTAATTTATGTTTTAAAAAAATTAATTCCTCATATTCTAATTTCTACAATCCTTTGAGAAAATCTGCAATTGGGATTAATATGCCACTTAAAATGTCATTTCTATTACTCGAAAATATGGAAATCTGGCACAAGTTTTTCTGTTTGTGGAGAGACTGTTGGCAAAAAAGAGCTTTGCTTCGTAAAGCAGGGATTAACATATGACATCCTAACTTGGAACAAGCATCAGCATCAGGAGATTCTGTCCATAATGGATCATACAGAAACAGTAACGTATAGCACGTAACAATGGGTGACCATTCAACATCCGTCCAGTAACATTTACTGACGTTAGTAATTCCCATGCAGCCAAGGCCAGGAGTACTTTTGACCCCTCAGCAGGAACGCTGTTGACCACATGCTTCTAATTACTAACAAAAACCCACACTCTTGCCTTGGCTTTGATGGCCATAATATTCTGGTTTTCCTCCTCTCTCTGCAGCGGCCCCTCCTTCGTCACCAACATCTCCTTCCACCACTCCACTCCCACCCTGAGCTGCCTCCAATGTGGGAAGGGTCCTCAGAACTCGGGCCTCCGCCTGCTCTCCCTCCTTGCACACACACTTCCCAGACAGCCCTCCCCCGACACGGCCATGGCTTCAAGCATCACCTCCCATGTCTCTGACTTCCAAATCTCTACATTGCCAGCCCCTTCCCTGCAGCTGCCCCCCCAGTCACCTCCCACTTGGAACATCACAGACAAGTAAAAGTCAGACGCAACATGTCACGTTTCCTCCAGACAGGATCCTCCTCCAGCGTTCTCTCGTCAGTGTGTGCCTATCCTCCCAGTTGATCAGGCCAAAATCGTGGGAATTATTTCTTACTATATGTTCTCTTTCATTTTTTGCATCTGAACAAATAACCAAGTCTCCTAGATTCCTCCTGAAAAATAGATATTGTATCTCTGTCGCCACGGTCACCACCATCTCTGGCCACGATTTTTACCACAGCTATTTTTACCAATAGAGTTCCCGGCGTTCACTCTGGTTCAGCCCTTCAGTTCACTCTACACACTGTGGTTATATAACCTTTTAATTTTCTGAAAAATGTACATTTTATCAAGCCGTTCTCTTGAATGGCCTCCTGGTGTCCTTAGGATAAGGTCCAAACTCATCCTGGGTCCCTTATAAGAGGCCTCCCTGCCCCCACACCTCCAGGCTCCCCTTCACAAACCTGGAAAATTCCCACTATCTAAACAGTATTTTTCAAATTGTGTGCTGCAACCCATTAAAGATGTAAAACTGATTTGGTGAGACTCACCTGGCATTTTTTTTAAATGAACTACAGATTAATAATAGTAACTACAGCAGCCAACGTTTCCATAGTGCATTTGTACAGGAAGGGTTCTAAAGTGCTCCATTATTTACTAAATCCTTCCAGCTTCGAAACTACCCTGTGAGGTGGGTACCATTATTATCCATACTTTACAACTGAGAAAAGTAAGCACAGAGAGCTTAAGTAACTTGCCCCAAACACAAGGCCGCCGGGATTTGGACGTCAGCCCTCACCCACTCTCCTCTGCTGCCTCTCAGCAACGTGCACCGGAGCTCGTCACACAGAGGAAGGGCAAGTATCACTTTGTGAAACGTTTGTCTGCATTATTTGTGTCCATATGTGTACAGTGGGCTGCAAAGTGGAATGTATTTCTTACTGCAGATCATAGCAAAAGAGCTTGAATTGCACTGATGCAAAATATTGCTTTTCCCCAAAAGCTCCTTCAGATAGAGACCTCATAACATCTTGTGGGTCTCAGCTTTAATGCCATCTTCAGGAGGGAGGCTGACTCGGACTCCTAGTCTGGGCTAGGCCACTTGCCGTAGGCTCCCACGACCATTCCCACAGCCCGTTTCTCAAGGGCCATGTAGCGGGACGTAACTCCTAAGGGCCTGTCTTCTCTCAGTTACAGCCACCACTAAATCCCTCACACCCAGCATCATGCCTAGCATAAAGTACCTCCAGTAAATATTTGTTGGATGTATGAATTAATGGTTTTACCTCACAATTACCAGAAGATCATATACACTCCATAACCAGACTTGAAAAAATCTACCTGCTCATCGTTAGAAACAATTTTTGCCAGGTGAGTATTTTACCAGGATTTCTTTCACCACCCAGGTGATTCTTCACGGAAGGCATGTAGAGGCATAGACCTACTGTGCTGACTCACACAACACGACTGCTGACAGGGGGAGAGGAGCAGACTTGACATGGGAGGAGAATGGAGCTGTTCCTGGAGAAGGAATCAGGGCCAGAAGCCCACGCTCAGCCCCTCACCAGGGAACCGGCCTTCCCTGCCAGAAGCACCTCTCCAGGGAACACTCTCCCTCAGGCTACACTGCACAAGCTGTAGATTTCTTTGGCTCCAGGTCCACAGCTCTCACCCGCCAATTTGCAAAGGAGCAGTGAAGGTTAATCTCTGTAGGGCGCTCATCATTAAGTGCTGAAATCGGATTGCCCATCCGGAGCTCACTGCTCATTTGTACTTACCCGAGTGTTGAGACACAACACACCAAGTCTATTTCAGGGCAATCACCTTTCCCCTGTGTGCCCACGACAACTCAGGTGTGCAGCAGATAGCGCCACGCATCAATGACTATCTCTGCGCTCTGTGTGCTAAGTGCCATCAGGCAACTGGCTGTGCTGTGCTCTAGAAGGACACCAACAGAAATGTCCCGTCCTGTCAGAGTACCTATCTACACTCGATCTAAGGTTTACTTGCTTAAAACTGTGCCAGAATCAACCAGTACTGACATAAATTAAGCAGATGCTACCATTTTCTCAATTAAAAAATGTTTTTAGCACTATATTCTAAAAGGGGACAAAATTAAAAAGGAGAGAAACCTGAAATTCTAGGAATTGAAAAGTAAACTTGAGATGTTTTCCCTAATGCCTAAAATCAGTGATAAAAGCAGGAACTAGATAAGAAGCAATTTCCCTACAAGCAGAGGTGGAAATTTACCTAGGCCAGGTTGGGGGGTCCCAGATGGACGCAATGGGCAGAGGAGGCCGAGAGGCAGGCGACCCCGAGCCTGAACAGTCTCCCAAGGGCAGGACCCTAAGAGCTGAGCCGTGTCTCTGAGGCACATGCAAGGGTCAGGCAAACTTGCTGATCTGGAGGCGCTGACAGGGTGGCGGCTAAAGTGAGAAGACGACGTGGGCGACACAGAGGATCAGTAGAGAAAGAGAAGACGGTGAACTTATTCTGAGGAAAAGAAGAATGGCCTCATGGTTATCTTAATGGGGAAAATAAAGAAGCAGGAGTGGTGGGGCAAGGTCTGAGGTACAAGAAGGTTTGTAGAAAGGGAGGGGAAAACGAGGCATAAAAACAGGAAAGGAGTCAGCATTTATAGGACTACTTGGCCATCTTGAAAGCAAAGAGCAAGAGGAAAGTCAGCCTTGTTTAATCATCCTCATTGGTGTTCCTGATACAGTATAGACGGATGTGAGGATCAGTTGTGGGGGAGGGGATGTGGCAGCTGGTAATTTTTTAACTAAAAATTAAATTAATTAAAAAAATTCCTGAGTCCTTAAGAATTATTTTGGGGACAGAAAGGACCATAGACGGAGAAAGCTGCAGAAATTAAACAGGGACAAAAAATGAAAAGTCAGGTTCAAAAGATACTAACTCCCCATTCCCAGCGAGCAACAAGGATGTGCATTTGTTCATATCACACAGCAGCAGTCCACATCACATGGTTAACTCCACAGCAACCTTGGCTCCCGGGCAGGTCTGGGGGCAGGTGAACACACCGGGAGAGGCTAAGAAAGCTCCATCGGTCCAGCAGAGTGGGGAGGGACATGGCCTTGGGGCAGACCAGTGTTCTGAACCCAGAGCTAGATTCACTGTGGCTTTGCCACATGACCACAGTGTGACCTTGGTAATTAGTTTTCCTCTCCAAACCCTTGTGTTTAGTTTCTTCACCCATAAAATGGGGCTAAAAAGAGCACCCACCTTATAGGGTTATTATGAGGATTAAATGGGTTATTAAAAATATGGTTCTTGGCAGACTGTTCCCCAGTACCAACATTCAATGAACACTAGCTGCTAGCGTAGCACTAGTGGAAGTCTGCTACATGAGGGATGCTTTTCTCCCTAGGGAAGTCATAAGGACCAGCATATTACTCAATAAAATCAGAAACGTGGGCTCAGAAGTGCTCATGGATAGCCCTCGAAGTAAGCTGGAGGAGCAGACATGGAGAAGCCTTAATGCAGAAAGTAGGGATATTCTGCAGCCAATCTGTGTTAGTTCAGTTCAGTTCAAAGTCTCTGTTTCTTCGTGTGGACAGAGAATGTAAAGTTGTTCCTTTATTTTCTTTTTTGAAAGGCTGGAATTGTTACATAACCAAAGAGAGAGAAACAGTACTTTCAATATAGAAGAAATGTAAGTTATAAGCATTATAGATTTTATGGAAGGAGAAACTAAGGAGATGAGGTCAAGGCACACCTCACTGAAGAATCAGGAAGATTCCAGCCCCAGAAGCAGGCCGGGCCCCAGGTGCTCAGCGAGCGTCCACACCAGGCTGTGGGAAGAAAGAGAAAGCTCCGGAGCGCCACCTGTGGGTGAGGCAGTCTGTGAGCCGCCAGGCGTGGCCTTCAGAGGGCAGGAGGCGTCTCCCCAGCTCGAGTCTGCAGCAGCCACTCACAAAGCCTGCGGGGAGTGAGACCAAGGCTCTGATTTCTCTTAGGGATAGAATCTTAGCCATGTGGAGCCTGACATTTTGAGGCTTAGGAAGACACTAAACAGGGCAATTTTAACATTTACTCCTTGCTTGAATCCATGACCCGTCAACTGCAAACCCCAGCCCGAAGGTTGGGGACTGCCCACCATGGAGGATTTAATTTGGAAATCATGTCATCTTTTTTGCAAGTCTGATGTAATAGGAAATACGTAAATCATTTACGGCTACTAAGAGCAGAGAAAATGGTAACTTCCACGACAAAGCAAAGAACAAGCTGTAAATCCACGGAGCGTGAAAAGGCCTGTTCTCCAGGGCCCATCCCCTCAGTCACAGGCAGACTCTGGCAGTGACGTCACCTTCCAGAAATGGGAACAAACACTAGCACTGTCCTGGTGTGATCGCCTGTCATAACTTGCAAAACTACCCCAGGTAGAAATTCCTCACATACACAGTCACTACTGACTCTAGAAATTTTTATTTATTTATTCATTCATTCAACAAACATTTATCATCTTAGTCTGGATTTCACCAGAAGCAGATCCTGAGATAAGGATTCGGGACAGCGGTTTAATGGAAGCTGCTGGAATACTGGTGGAGAAGCAGAGATGTGATAGAGGGAAGGAAAGGCAGCCTAGAAAGAGTGCTCTCAAGCCTGTTACCACGGTGGGCAAGGAGAGCTCAATCCCGCAGGCAAACTCTGGGAGCGGGGAGAAGGGACTGCAGGGCCTCTCGGCCTGTGACGTGCACGGGGGCTCGAGGGCTATTAAACTGCAGATTCCGATGTCAGTAGGTCTGGGTGGGGCCTGCGATTCTGCATTTCTGACAGGCTCCCAGGTCCTGCCACGCTCCCGGTCTGGGACCACATTTTCAGGGCTAAGGGTATAGACTTAGCCCTAAGTGTTCTACCCAAGGGCCATGGGGACTGGAGTACTTTCACACTGGCTTTCTCAGCTTGTAGGGTGAAGGCTGCTCTGAGGAGGCGTTATTCCAAGATACTTCTGGCAGTTCTCACAGAGAAGCAGGGCTTCCTTCCAAGGCTTCAGAGAGGCCTCAGGCACAGAAGCAGAGACTGGCCACTGGAAGTGGGGGGATGCACTGAAAGGACAGGGGCAAGCCAGCATCTGCTACAGGTACTGGGCACTGACTGTGCACCAGGCAGTCTGCTAGAGACACGGCAGGGAGAAAAGGGTTAGCTGCATGCCACTGTCAATTTATTATTAAGCCAAGTGAAACAGATCACACCTTAGCTGGCAGTAAGTGCAAAGCAGAAAAATAATGCCCAAAAGGGGGATAGGAGCTGTCACGGTGGGAGGGAGCACAGTGTGCAACGCTGGACAGTCCCCGTGAAAGACTGATGCTTGATAAGGATGATAAAGCTGCAAGAGTGACCCCACCGGTGGGTATCTAAGCAAAGCTTATTCCAGTTAGAAGGATGAGCAAAGACAAAGGCTCTAGCGGACCCAGCAGCTCAGGGTAGAGAGGCGAGTGCAGCCAGAGTGAAGTCAGCAAAGGAAAGAGCAGAAGGAATGGTGGGCGTGGGGGGAGGGCAGGGCGCAAATCCTGCAGGTCCAGCAGGTGACTCTAAGGATTTCGGTTTTCCTTCTGAGTGACTTGCAAGGCTACTGGGGGTTGAATAGAGGAGAGAAATAACGTGTCGTCCAGCTCTGGGGTTAAGAATACAGTGTAGGGAAGGAGGGTGGAAGCAGGGAGAGTAGGCGGAGGACTATTGCCAAAACCCAGGAGAGAAGATGTGGGTCTGAAAGGTACCAGGTTAGAGACGTGCGCTAAAAACAGATCAAATGGGCTTTTGCTTTTGTGCATTAACAAACTGAATGTGGAGTGTAAGGAAAACACAAGAGTCAAGGATTACTCCAAGGTTTTGGATCTAACCACTGAAAGCACAGAGCTGCCATTATTTGAGAAGGAGAAGACAGAGGAGCAGTTCTGGGCAAAAGATCCTGAACTGAGTGGGGAGCATGTGAAGTCTCGGATGCCTGGTTGAGCTTCGTGTGAAGAAGAGAGTAGGACCTACAAATCTAGAGTTCCAAGTAGACGCCCAGGCAGGAGACGTAAATTTGGGAGTCACCTGCACACAGACTGTACTTGGAGCCCTGGGGCTCTGCTTACTAAGAACACAAAGATTCTGTGTTACTGAAAAGGGAAAAGAGAAGGGGACTAAGGACTGAGCTTGGGGCGCTCCACTCTCAGGGACGGAACAAGGCACAGAATCCGCAATGGAGTGGGCAGAGAGGAGGGAGGAGACGCTCGTAAGGGCGATCTCAAAGAAGAGCAGAAGTCAATGTGCCAAAGGCTCCTGGCAGACCAAGGCGCGGCTAACAACGCCGCAGAGAAGACTCGCCGCTGAGATGGCCATGGGTGACCTAGATGAGAGCACGCTGTGGAGCCAAGGGGCATGAAGGCTCTGTTGAAGGGAGGCGAAGAGAGAACAGGAACATGAAGACAGCAAATACCAATTTATCAAAGGGCTTGCTATGATGAACAGGAGAGAAATGAGGTAGTAGTTGGAAGGGAAGGGAAGACAGACTTTTCTCTAAAATGCAGGAAATAACAGGTAGCACAGGACAAAGGGAGTGATCTAGGAGAGAAGGCAATCACGATGAGCGGGAGAGAGGAGACAGACTTGCTGAAGCCCTGTCCCGGAATAGGCAAGAGAGGGTCAGAACAGCTTCAGTGGCTTGGCCTTAGCTTACAGCATGGGTGGCTCTTCCACCCTAAAAAAATGTAAGCAGAAAGGTTAACAAGAGACATGGTTATTTCACTCTGATATGAAATTTAATCCAATTCTAGTCTTTTGTTTCTAAATTGGCTATTATTAAACATAGGTCAGAAGAAAGCCATCCAACAGTCAATTATGTAAGAGGTCACTTCCCCAGTGAATTCTTTAAAAGACTGTTTGAAAGGATCAAACAATTACCTTTACATAATAATACGCGCTTGCTAAAACTACATTTGGGAACAACATGTACTTGATCCATTATATTTAATGTAAAAGACATACAGCCCCTAATGGTAACAAATAAAAACATTTAGAAGGAATGTTTCCACTGTATGTTGTGGTAAATGTCATTAGCTGAGACTGTCTTCTCGAAGGTTTTTCAGTGGTGTGATAGTATTTATTTACCCTGTGTGATTAGAGAGTGAATAGTCACTAGCCTTCAATTTTCACATCAATTGCAGAAAAAAAAGATTCCATTTTCTATACAGTCTAGAAGTGAAATTGACTTAGCATCTCAGAACTGTCAAAAATTTCTTTTACGAAAAGGTCTGCTTTACAGAAACTATAAAGTAGGTGTCATCCTTGACACTTGCATTCTACATGCGCCGAGGGTCTAGGGAAAAGACGTCAGACAAGGTCTCAGAAAGGCCTGGCCGTCATGCCTCGTGCCTCCTCCGGCTTGCTTCGCAGGCAGCTTCAGTGCTGTCGATGTCAGAGGTTCTCTATTCAAAACTGCTAACAAGGAAAAGAAGAATTCTCCAGGAATATGCTCTCAGCTACCCGAGAACTTGCCTTTGCTAACAGGTCAGTCTGACACTTATTTTTCTGCGTTGAAAACAGGAACCTCTGTCTCCGTTCAAATTAAAAGAAGCATATATTAAGTACTTTGGATTTACAAATTTGGAATTTATTCCAAGGAAACCTCTGAGTACACATACTTATAAAACAGAGCTCTTCTCTGTCCAGGCGACAAACAAGATTATGTAAAATCACTCTTTCCAAGTTCTTTCTTTTTCACTACGAAGTATCACTCCTGTGTTTCATGTTGATGGGCACAGTTTTCTACACATTTATTTTAACTGCATTCCCTAATCTCCAGCAGGTTTCACAGGATGCCATTTAATTTTGCCAACATGAAACTGGTCACATTAATCCACAGGGCAATTAAGCCCGAGTCATAAAAAACTACAAGCCTGCTATTCATGACATGAACACACACACTGTTACGTGTGCCTCCTTCCTACCACACAGGTGAGGGCTTTCGCTCAGCAGGGGTGGGGGCGAGCGTGGGACTATAGGCTGCTCCCAAGTCAAAGCGGACTTTAACCTTCTCATAGGCACGCAATTCCAGAATAGCCTTTATTAAATGCTTTCTTCTTCATCATCATTTATTTTTAAGTGGGATGTAATTCTAACATTCTCAGGAAACAGAGCTAACTATATACCACCTTTGTCTGACATCCTGAAGGGCTATGAAGAATGAAGAGACTGTGAATTAAGGTACCTGCACTAGCATTCAGATCTGGGATTACAGCACTTGGCCAGGCAGACTCTTTGGAGAAACAGTTTTATAAAACAATGTGTGCTCTCACTCCCTGTGGCCTCAGCAAACCTTGAGTTTACTATCTGCCTACTTTTTGCACTAGAAGAACTTGCTGTTTCAACCATCCCTGAGCACAAAATATTTATCTTCCTAACTCCCCACTTTTTGTCTAAACTGCGCAACCCATGAAGGGACTAAATTTTGCCCCAAAGTCCCTTTCAAATTGGTCCATTTGGTCATTAATTGATGGGTGACTATCCCAACCCACACACCTCACTGCTCTGGGACTGTCAACCCCCCACCTGCCTGTGTCCCCAGCCACCGTGTTACACAGCAAAACCAGCTGGTACTCTACATAATCTTGAAAGCACTGATTCTAACACATGATTGGTGTGCGCTGATGATTTCTGAATACGCCAGCAGCTAGGACTATGGTTTTCCACTATGAAAAGGGGCAAAAAAATGATAGCAAAAAACACTTCTCTGCCTTTTCAAAGCAGTAACTTAAACCCCCAAGCTTAAAAGCAAGATCAAAAAGTCCCAAATCGATTAATATGGAAGTTACTAAACCATCGAAACTGCTGATGTCGTAAACAAAATTTGTCAACAGCCACTAAGAAGTCATTAAAAGTAAATTTATTGTTTGTTTTAAAAAACAACTGTGCAATATGTGCTTCTCAAGACATTTTTGAATCTGGTTTGTTGTTCATCTCTTCTCAGGCTTCAGTTTGGCAAGGCTAAACGAGAAACACGGTACAGACACACGGTTAGTAAGGACACGTAAGGGAAGCAACAATAACTTGTGTTTGTTATTCTCTCAAAAGCCTAAATGGCATAATCCAAACTACAACAGTAAGCTTTAAAATCTGATCATGTTCATTGTGTTCTGAAAACTCTTATATTCTAAAAAGGGAAAGACAGCAGTGTATCTGATTTCAACCAAACAAGGTTTCAAACTAAATTATCTATTTCCTCTTACAGAACTGAATAAAACAATGCTGCAGGGACCCAGGTAATTGCTTTAAATGTAATTGGAGGATTCAATTTTAATGGTAACACTGCAACATCACTTTTGCTTTAGCTTTCCACAGTGATAGGCTCTCGGCTATCACATACGGACCACGGCCCAGAACAAATCTGAGACGTGCACAATAAGGTCACTTCTAAGAACCCTCCATGTTCGAGGGCATACAATTCTGTATCACTCAAACAATAGCAATTCTAATTTTTCAGGCAAAGCAATATCAAATTGCACTTACCCAGGGCTGGAAATAAGGGAATACATAATTTTAAATGCTTAAGATCTGAGGATATTGTCTTAAATAAAGGATTTTATTATCTTGTTTATTTCAATTTGGAGAATGAAATTAAGGCAAAAACATTTTGCTTAATAATGCTGTTGCTTTCCTTTAAAAAATGAACACATTTACAACATTAAACAACAGGTCTCTCTCCTTCTAAAGTAGAGACTCAGTTCCCTCTTACCCAACAATTTCATGTAATTGCAGAACTCTCAGGAACAGTTATGGGGTTCAATCTGAATAGCCACGCGTCTGAGAACCAAACATCCGCAAAGACGTGGCATTTCAGCCCCTCCCTCTGCTTGCACTCTGCACACAGAGTGGTCACACTAACAAGTCACGGTCACCTGCTCCACGAGCACACACAGGCTTCTCAGCTACAAAGCCATTTTAATTAAGCCAAGAGGGGCTGTTTATGTGCGAAAGAAGAGGCAGCGCGTACAAGGGGAAATTCATGCAAACATGAAGCACTCCACATTTCCTATCTGATTCCGTATAGATTTAAACTTGTGATTTAAAACCTGCATTGAGGCAGCTTTTGCACTTCATATACTTCATAATTTATAAACAGAAGAGGGATTCATGTGACTCAATTTCTTTCCTAGAGCTATTGATCAATAATTAAATCATTTTGTAACTTCTATTCAATATGTGAAATAGAAAACCATGTCATCTGTGGATACCAACGAATGAAAATACCTGCTAAATGTGCCATGATTTCCTCTGGTACGGTTTTAAAACTACGGTCCATCTACTTGGCCCTCAAGAAATTTAACCAAAAATCACAGATAACCTATAAGACTAGAAATTGTGTGTGTGTGTGTGTGTGTGTGTGTGTGTGGCAGGGAGATGGTGGGAAGCCTGTGAGCCTGTTTTTGAAGGAAAACATTACTTACTTCTTCAAGCAACTAAAAAGAAAAAACTCATATGCCTGGAAAGCTAGACACTCACTATCTAATGTCCCTTACCCTTAGCCTTTCTGTTATCTGAACCAAAAAACAGAAACAAAACCATAACAACACACACACACAAACACACACACCCCTCTGCTTTGTACTTCAGGCCTGCGTTAGGCAAGCATGCTTGAAATTTCCTTACACATTGTTCTGAGGAATATCTAAGCATGCACACGTTTTGATTACGCTATTTAAAAGCAACGCTGTCAAGGAAGTCACATCTTATTCTCCTTAAAAGAACAAAGAGAAAGGAAGAGACCACTTTTAAAATCTTACTATTTTCCTCTATGTTACTAGAAAAAACAAAATATAAAAGAATCAGCCTGAGACTTTATTAGTCTCAAATAATACGGTAGGTACGGAAGGTAGTTAAAAAATGTTTTGAATAACCTAAGAATGCTTTAAGAGTCTTCTCAAACACTAAGGACTAATAATGGTGTGAAGGAAAGATTAAGAGCCAATAGTCAATAAAACAAAAACCTTATTTTATGTTTAATAAACTATCCTCATTTCCAAGGAGAATTTGGCAAGCTTCAACCATTTCCCACAGGACTGGAGCAGTAGTTTGTCATCAGACAGAAGACAGCCATGTTCAAGAGAACAAGATATAGCAACTCTGCATAAGATATATTTATGGGGGCTGGCCTGGTGGCACAGTAGTTAAGTGCTCACGTTCTGCTTCGGTGGCCCGGGGTGTGCTAGTTCAGATCCCGGGTGCAGACATGGTACCGCTTGGCAAGCCACGCTGTGGTAGGCGTCCCACATATAAAGTAGAGGAAGATGGGCACAGATGTTAGCTCAGGGCCAGTCTTCCTCAGCAAAAAGAGAAGGATTGGCAGCAGATGTTAGCTCAGGGCTAATCTTCCTCAAAAAAAAAAAAGATATACTTATGTCCTCCGTGTGGTGGTGTGTTGCTTTCCTAGGAGTAAAAGCTCTCTTTTGTGGAATTCATGCACTCCCACGGTGTTAGTGCTCCCCCTACAGCTGATGTCACTGAGGGCAGAGCTGGAAAAACTGCTGTAGCAGGCCAGTGTACAGCGTCAGCATCACGCCAATACCATCAGCGGAAATAACCTCAAAGGCAGAGGTCACAGTAAAATGTAATATAATCATTAGGAAGTGACGAATTTTGAGTATTATTATCTTTGATTTTTATAGGACTTATTTAATTTTTAATAATGACTCTGTTTAACAACCAGTTGGCAAAATTTCTAGAAATTGAACAACTGGCTCTCACAAGTCAACGTGGGCTGACTCTAGCAAACCGTTGATGCCATGTACCCAGAAAAGTGTGGTCATTTGTGATGTTAATAGTTACTCTTAAACACTGGGAGAACAGGAGCTTAGTTTTTAGGAAAAAACCTTCAGCTACTGCACCTAAACATAGAAGTTGATTTTCAAGAATACACAGGCTTTGGAAGTTATAAATGCATCAACTTCTTTATCACAAATCTGGCTTTCACTACAAGTTATAGGTAGTAATCTATAGAATTGGATCTAGAGAAAACATCATAGAGTGTTTTATAGGACTTTCAGCAAAAAGCGGGGTGGGTTGGGCTGCATTTCAAGGTTCCTTTGAAACAATATATATTTCTTCATGCCCCGCCCCCCACTCACCACTCCTCTGGCCTCCAAAAGAATAATTCTACCATAAGCCCTCTCTTCTTCTGGTGTCCCAAGTTCCAGCAAAAACAATTTATAACTAAAATAACGGATAATTTATAAACAAACTAGAAGTTTATTTTCCATTCTATGAGAAGAACAGAAAACTATATCTATCAGATAAATGTTAGCTAATGAACAGAAACTAAGAAGCCCTCAGCTTCAATAAGACTGCATGAGAGCCCCTGGGGGGAGACTGCGCTACAAGGCGGATGCGCAAGGCTCAGAGGAGGCTGCCTCCCATTTCATGTGTTCTAATTTAGAGAAGACCGTTGTACACATTTCTTACATTTTAATTGATGGGCAACAGTCTCATTTCTGTCCATCATGTAGGTGCCGGTTTATGAGCTGTCAGTTTGCATACATGGAATGAAAAGCCCCATGACCAACACAGAAACTGAAATAAAGTGGCAGTTAGAGCAATTTCATCCCATAACTGTCCTTGGACATGGAGCGTGATGAAGAGAGATGATCTGACTGAAAATGCGTTCAAAAGGAGCAGTAGATAAACAAGAAAAACACTAATGCAGAACTATGAAAATCCCAAGGTCCGGAAGCATTGGAGATGGAAATCCAACCATATTTAAATTAAAGCTGATGCTGCTGACAGGCCAGGCTTTGTGTTATCTGGTCCACGCTTACTTCCTCCATGCACTTGACTTTATCAGACATCTACAGAACACATCTGTTATGTTGTATAGCCTGAAGGCTGGGCCATGAGTCCTCGACGTTGAGGCTTGACTTCTCTATAACTCCCTGAGTTATTGAGGTCAACCTCAGGATCATAAATCAAGAAATTCTATGAAAATAAAAACTCTTGTTCACATTTTGCAATTAAAAAAAGTTAAAAGGAAGGGATTCATAATGCGGGATAATAACTTTTGGAAGAGTCAAGTGGCTATGCTGTATGTTTTCCATTTTAAACTATCATCTTGATATGTTTAGGGGTTTAATTTATGGAACAATCAAGCATTCTTCATATTTAACATTAAATACCTGAATATTATAAATCACTTTAGATGAACATTTACGGGAGAGTTTCAGTGCAACTTCTGAACAACTTGTCACTTTTATTGTATAGCAATGATTTGTAAAAAATGATATGCTAAGTAATCCTAGAATATAATTTAGGGACACAAAAACAACTGTCAGGAAACAGCCCGAGACTACGTTTAATGAAATCTTTACAGACTGAAGCAATAAGTATTAAATTAATCAACACAGCTTAATTGAAGCTCTATTTGTAACATTTTTTATTAGACTTGTTATTATTAATGAACCTTTAAATGCTACCACTAACTTGAGCTCTACGTTAAATTTAAATAATGAACCATTGTTCACACACACAAAAGAACACACACTGCTTTAATGGTCCTTTGTCTCTTTTACCTTCACACCCAGCAGGAGAGACTGCTCCCCCTTCTTTCCACACTTATTTACATAGTTGGCAAGATAGTACCTTTAAGGCTGCTAAAATGGTCTCAAATAACTCACGTAAAATCATGAAGAAAGCAAAAACACAGGAGCTAAGACTGAAAATTAAAAAGAATTTCGGTTGACCTCAAAGATAACGTTTTCAAATCTGTGCTTTGAGTCATTTTTGTTAAGCTGACACTCAGCTGTGCTTAGGGCTGAGGGTTTGGGGTGGTGGCGACTTACCTGAACATGTCTCCCAAACCCTTGAGCATTCCCTTCTTGGCTTTCATTTTCTCCTTCTCCTTCTCTCTCTCTTTCTTCTTCTCTTTTCCAGTTTTATCCTTTCTCCTCTCAGTCTTATCACCTTTCTCTTGGTTTCCATTCATTTGTCTCTCCAGAGAGTGCGAAGGCTGGTCACTCGCTGTGGATACAGACTCTCTCCCTGATCTTGAACTTTCTTCTGTGTCTTCTTCCACTTGGAAGGAAAAAAAAAAAAGATAAGAATATAGTGAACCAAAGGAGTAAATAGAAGGAGGCCAAAATATTTGTGAGGATTTTACTCTCTCATATTTTCTACTACGGTAAGGCCCTGCCATCAACATGGATTGCAATATTGCTTACTGTGGAGTAGAATTAGAATGGAACATGTGATGTGGGTGTTTACTATGCACATGTGCATCCCTATGCGAAGATGATGTGCCAGCAGTAAGAGAGAAGCAGCTTCCTGTCTGGATGCTGATTCACTCATGGTAATACCCTCCTTGACACAGAGCAGGCATTGCTGGGGGTCCTCAGACAGCGCAGACCCCTAAGGGGCCTGTGTGCTATATTTGCAAAATGAAAAGAAAACAAGCAGCCCCTTCCCAAGCACCTGCTTTCCACTTGGGTAAGGATAACGTTGGGTCCACCCCGGCCCCTCGTTAATTTGTTAAACTGCATCATTTCACTAGTAAAACACCAATGTCAGCATGAGGACTTCTTTTCTCAGGCTCCCACATAGGTCCATTTGTAATTTCTGCACATAGAAGCCTGGGTCTTCACACCCTCTAACTTTTCCTTATATCGTCATTACATAAGGCCAACATCATAAGCAAATGCTACTGTATGTTCTAATCCAAAATAATTTTGCATGTCCAGCCACACAATGGCAGGTGAAAGAGGTGGATGGAGCCATGAAAATGTGTTAATCAATAAGCTCGCACTCCTCTAAACTCTGCAGATAAAAGGAATACTTGGTAATGACAATATTCTGTCCTTTGAACCAACACCTAGTGAGCATATGGTGCAAGGGAATTTCAATACCCCCAACTTCTTCTTGAAAGAAGGACAAGTAACTAGAGTAAGTTTGCACCTACCGAAAGAATTTTAAGAATTTCTATATTAAGAAAGAAACAAAACATGCATGTATTAATAGCCATTCTCATAAACCTTTTCTGAGATTGGTTGCCTAAGGTTTTCTTCCAAATATCATAAGAATTATTGGGGCTTCGGGTTACCCCTTGAATTCTAAGGTTATTTTTTTTTTCTGCGTCAACAAATAAAGTATGAATCAGCGTTTGGGAGCTTTTTCTAACACAGAACCAAACAGAAGAGTTAAGCCTCTTCCAATCTTTCACAAAGAACTGACCTCTAAATCAAGTTAATATAGCTTCAAGTGAAATTCAGTCTTGCCTCTGCACCAGCAAGGGGCACTTGCGTTAGCAATACACAGTATCAAGAGTATAATAAGACCAGCTAAGACATCTCCATATCTTAGTGTTCTGCTATAAACCCTCACGAATCTGAGAAGAGACTACCAAATGATGGTGTGAGCGCAGCCAAGTGATACAGTTTTTGAAAAAATGCCAGCTATTTAGCATAATACAAAAAAAAAGTGTAGAATTCTTTTTGTTGACACATTTGGTTAAAAACATGAGCCAATGTATTTCCCATCCCAGCAGGTCACACCCTAGGAATTGCCAAAGAATAAAAATGTCACCATGTCTAAATCCAGAAAGTACTTTGGAGGTCATTTAGACCAAAGTCTTCTATTTCTTGATGAAACAGAGGTTCGGGCCAGCCCACTCTCAGTCTGGGGCTCTTCCTACTGTTATATTCTGTACACTTGTACTTGAGCAAGACCGGCATGCATTTCTTTGATCAACTCTGTTTGTGATTGCTCAATTCCCCGCTTCACACAGCACGTATTTGGGTAATCTATCACCCAGTCACTACACAGCCTGCCCAGAAGATAATTCCAGCAGCCAGCATTGCATTTCAGAAACCTATTGTCAATCCTGTGTGGTCATTTAACGCTGTGACTTGTGGTTCATATTGATGAGATCACGCAAGAAGCTGGGTCAAATGTGCACAGTGACTCTAGGATTGGCTGGCAACCACATAAATGACTTTAGAAAGGTTGGCCTGCCTCCGTACTGGGTTATCTAATTGTGAACCATTCTCGTCCTCTAAGGGACATGGTAGCTTTTAAAAATTTTGCTTCTTTTCCTCTCTGTCAATGAATATATAAATAGAAATTGTGCAGGTTTATTAGAGGAAGCCAGTTACAACTTTTAGATGGGCATTGCTAGCGCAAATCCATAGCCTTAAAATTAAGGCTGTCATTTTTTGTGGTCTACACAGAGCAGGGAAAGAATATCCTGGCCTACTAGCCCAATGGCTTGCTAATTACGCGTAGACTTTTCAAATGAGAGCTCCCCAAGAGAATATAAATATAGCTTAAGCAGGGTTGCAGTATCTTGTCTAATACCCTTCAACACCGCTATGCTCCATCTGATCGCAAACCACTGCTTCAACCCTGTGGGAAATGAGTATGGCCTTGACTTTGAGATAATCGACCAAATCCTTATAAAAGAACTCTCCCAAGTTTTCAGGAGCTAAAAAACCTAGATCTGTTGGTATATTCAAGCTAGATAAATGGATGCTAATGAATTTTCTAGAATTCCCACATGCAAGACTCTTTTTACCTATACTTCCATAGCTCTATGTACAAACTGCTACTATTGCACTTCTCATACATTGTGATTACATGTCTGTCTCCCCTTCTGTAAAATGATTGCTGGGCAGACAGCAGCTGCTCATAAATGGGAGTTTAAATGAAAGACTACTGGTAAACCTGACTCAGGATTTTATCCCAACCAACCAAACTTTTATCCAGTCTCTGGGTATTACCATTCTTCTGGCTTCAGAACAATGCCTACTCTCCTCTAATTAAGCTTGACAAAACCAGCCACACCCAACGACCTGAAACCCAGGAATGTCCATTGTACTTGGTTGAGCTCTAGTCAGTTTCTGGTCTATTTATATGCTATTATTGTTAGTGCCATACATATCATCTAATGGATTTTACAACCCTCGACAATGTCTGAAACTATAAACAAAAAAATGAGCTCAATAAACGTAAATGACTTAGTCTTCCTCAGCAGCCATTATCATAAATCATGAATGGAACGATCAGAAGCAATTCTGCTAGTTTTCTGCCTAATAGCTTTGGCAGAAGTACAAGGGGCATATGTCTGCTCTTGGCGCAGTAACAGGGGAAAGGCAGTGCCTTCACGACTAACTATACGCTCAAGTCACGTTTGTTGCCAATTCTTTTCCTATTCACAATAATTTTCTGGTGTATGTAATACAACTTATTTTCTAAATTGGGTGAAACAGAAAATTAGTATTAAATCATTTATTAATTTTGGGTTTTATAACCTCATTTTAGAAAATCAAAAATCCTAGCTCAGTTTCCTGCCCCAAGCAAGTGGACTGTTTTAAAAAGATACTTGCACATTTGAGAATTCTTTATGTTTATTCTGAACATTCTAATCTAGATAATACATTATCACAGAAACTCTTCCGGGGGTGCACTGATTTAACTAATCCCCTTCAATGCCAACTAATTAAAAATATTTAGCAATATGTAGCTTCATATGTACAAACATAAGATGTTCTTTTAGAGTATCACATTATAGATGCTTAAAACTCTCAAACTATTTGATAAAGAAAATAAGCATCTCTCACTTTACCCTGTCCCTATGCAGAATTACTGTGGTTTTAAAAGTTTAAATAAATTAGTTAAACATGCTTAATTTTAAAATATGTATATATTCAAGGTCACTGATATACTAGTCAGATTTTTTTTTAAGTTTTAAAACCAATCTTCGTACAGTTGGTTTTATGTACCTTTATAATAAGGTACATAAAATATTTTCATTCCTTTAAACCAAGGAAATTTTAAAAGATATTAACAGTTTTTCAAATGACAGAAGTCCTGGTAATATAGTAGCAGTAAATGGCTCGATCCATTGTGTTCATACAGTAAATTACAATGCAAGAGCTAATCATAAACCTACATTTAGATAATTTACTATTTAAATGCTCCATAAATTTTACATTTTTTCTCTTTAATTTTGCTCGTCTTTACAGATTATTTGCTTTCCTTTTGCAGATAGCCCACACAAAGAAAGATGATTATCTCCTTCCAAACAAATAGAAATGTCTATTTTTGACTAACATTTCTGCCTGTTTTAACCTGTTCTATACACTGAATCTCAGCTACTTTCCCATGTGATCACCTATAAAAGACTTTCAAGTTTCTCTTTTTTAAGAAGGTATAACACGAAGCTGCTTATTTCTCTTTAATGCGGCATAGTCATTCCGCAATTAAGACATACCTAATTACCATGTTTTCAACAGATGCAAATGTAGCTCAATTAAAATTCTAGTCCATGTTACAAATTAAGCTACTCGATTCTGCAAGGTATCATATTAGGACTGGGTCACAAAGAAGTCTGGGAAAGACTGGGCACATATATGTTAATGATCATGGGGAAAATGACTTCAGGTTTCAATTCAAACTCAAAGTTCTACGACTTCCGCCATAAATAAATACTTCTACCAAGTCGCCACAAACATTTTACTCTCAAAAGCTGTCAAAAGTTGACTCTAAGCCATGTAGTCATTGGAGTCTTTTTTTTTCCATTGAGAAGAGATGCTACTGTTGATACTGCAATGATCTCTGTTGGTTGCTTATCCAAAACCTCTCTCTCTCTTTCTTCTTCCTAATGGAGCTCTGATTGTGGTCAGGAATGCAATCTAGCTCCAAGGGGCGAATTCAACGTGAGGTTTACACCAACCTATGGGTACCATGCCCCTGTTGACTTATTAGTTCAGTGTTCTCAGTCCAAGAACGGCCCCATCAGCTTGAATGGATATAGTCCATGGTGAGCTTGGGGAACTGGCTCACTCCCTTCTGTCAGTTATGAACAAGACAGAAAAAGGCCTCTGAGCCCTTGCAGTCACCCTCCGGATAAGCTGAATTGTGGACAGTGCAGCAGAAGGGGCAGAAAGATGCTGGGTCTTTGATAACACTACTAGTCTGTGGAATCAATAATCCGTGAAGCTTCCCCACTCTAGAATGCAGGTATATAAAACAGTGTATTCCTTATGGTTTGAGCTGGTTTGAGTTGGACTTTCCATTAAATGCAGCTGAAAGAATGCTAATAGGTACATTGCAGCAATCGACCTTTAGGGGAGCCTCGGAGCATCCACAGTGCCCTTATCACAAACGGTAGATCCAGCAGTCATTCTAGCTAGCTTTGACGATTCGACTAGAATTAAATCTTCTCAGACTTTTTACTAGAGTTAAATGAATTGTTCAATAGGTATAAACAGAGAAATATAAAACAAAATGATAATATTACCTCTTATTCACCAATAAACAAGTACTCTCCTCTGAGGGCACAGCCCAAAGAAGCAATATTAAATATTTGTGGAGTGAATGACAGAATGATTGAACAAAAAGCCAATCATATGAAAAACTATCCTTTATTGCTCTTTATTTATAAAGAACTACCCCAATGTGAGAAACACCTAATGATAGAAACACATGTTCTTGAGTAATTTACAATTTACTTTGGAGACAAAGGATTAAACACAATAATTGTACTCAGGATGATGCAGTCTGCAGAATCTATCTTCCTAAAACAAAACTTAAAATGGGAAAGTTAAAACAAGACATTAGTAACGTAAAATTTCAGCAGCCTTAGCAAATCCACTGACCACGGCCAGCTTCCATGAGGACAGGACTCTCGGGCACGGCAAAGTCCTCTGGAGGACTTGAGAACTTTGGGGACATAAATGTTATTTTTGTTTCTTATTTTAGTTGAATAGTTTTGACTTTGAAAAAAGAAGAAAGATGTAGGAAATGAACAGCTAGTGACACAGATGGTGTCGAATAACAGGATCTGCTTCTCTGGACCCTGACTTTTAACATCAGAATGATGAGCTCTTGGCAATGGAAAACTTAGTTTTTTTGGAACACTTAAAAAAAAAATCCCATACATACAAAGCTGGCATGAAACAGGAAGAATTAAGAAGCTTTGATCCTATTTGTGGGGTGGGAATAATAAGCGATATGATGAAGAACCGAGAGTGTGATTGTGAAAGGAGAAAAGGAGATGAAAGAAGCAGGTGACATTTTTCCGTGGTACCGCAGAAGGGGTTTCAGCACCTGGAGGAAAGTTCAAATACATGATTCCTAAGACACTCTGCTCTAAAAGGAGATTTATTTCATTAAAAAAAGAAAAAAGCGGCTGGCCTGATGACACAGAGGTCAAGTGCGCATGTTGCACTTCAGCGGTCTGGGGTTCCCCGGTTCGGATCCCAGGTGCGGACATGGCGCTGCTTGGCAGCCATGCTGTGGTAGGCGTCCCACATATAAAGTAGAGGAAGATGGGCACGGATGTTAGCTCAGGGCCAGTCTTCCCCAGCAAAAAGAGGAGGATTGGCAGCAGTTAGCTCAGGGCTAATCTTCCTCAAAAAAAAAAAAAAAAAAGAAAAAAGAAAAAAAACCCTCTCAGTTTATGTTGGGGTGAGGAGTGGGTGGAGAACAAAAACAATAAGATCACTCTTCCAACGAGTTTAAGACTTATTGACAAACACCATTCTTCACTTCTGCCTTACATTCAAAACTTCTCTTTAATGCAACCCTCAAAATGAAACAGGTGAAATGCTCCTGAAGATAATGGCAGCATGTCACCTCCATTACCCCTCCTCTCCCAAGAGAATGCTGCAGAACAAGCACAATGAGGGTCGCACCCTCAATTTTCTGAACCGTGCAAATTTGCTTTCGGTGTCCAATTGATTTTTACATTCAAATGATAGCCCTCAAAGGATACTGTTTCCTGTTCATGGGGACAATGCGAAGCTGAAGGTTTTCCTTTCAACAGACTAAATGGACTGGTTGTAGAATCGAAACAGAATTCATAAACCATGCTGTTGGAATTGGCACTAAAACTTTTAATCAAGGAGTGAGCTTGGTGGCAAACCCATATTTTAACAATATACCAAATATTACTTATAGTGTCAAAAAAAGAAATTCCAGGCCACTGTTCTCTTTTAAATGGAAAAACAAAAACAAAAATAATATTAAAATGTGCACATGTAATAAATACTGAGGGGCCGGCTCTGTGGCCGAGTGGTTAAGTTCGCGCGCTCTGCTGCAGCGGCCCAGGGTTCAGATCCTGGGCATGGGCATGGCACTGCTCGTCAGGCCATGTTGAGGCGCCATCCCACATCCCACAACTAGAAGGACCTGCAACTAAGATATACAACTATGTACCGGGGTGGGGGCGGTGCGGTTTGGGAGATAAAGCAGAAAGAAAAAAAAGAGATTGGCAACAGTTGTTAGCCCAGGTGCCAATCTATAAATAAATAAATAAATAAATAAATAAATAAATAAATACAACGCTCTCTTTTGCTATTTTTTGAGAAATCAAAATGACTATCCCCCAAAAGCCAGTGTTCTTAACTCGCATGCCATATACTCCATTTTGGGGGATCCACAAAAACTTACTGATGTGGGTTAAAAAGATATTTTACATTAAAAAATCTCAAATATATTCTATGTAATCAATTCAGGCTTTAGGAAGTCAAGGGAAAACTAATTTGCTTGGGGAAATGTTTGCTGAAGAAGGAAGTCAAAGAGGAAGGAAAAGGACAGTCTAACATACACACGAGAGGGTAGTGGGAAAGTCTGGGGCCAGTGAGAAGACACACCTCACGGAGAGCGCCTGGTCTGGGCAAGAACGGGTGCAGAAGCTTAGGGACTGCGAGAACAGAAACGTGATTACAGAGCTTACTCAGCAAGTCTAGAGACAACAGGACCAGTTAGGAGATCCTAACAGTAACTTCAGATACTAAACAAGAAGGATTTGGGCTAGATTGGACAGAAGGAGTGGAATTATGAGATTTCATGGGGAAAAATTAAGAAAGCTTGGTGATAAAGTTGTTACACAGTGAGATGATGATTCTAAGTTTCTGAGCCTGGAATCGCTGATGAGAAAAGTCACATCTCCATCTTTATGTATGAGAAGCTAAGTGTGTAAATGCAGTTCCTTCCTTTGCTCTGGCACTGCCAAGCATCATTACTCACCTGGATTATTGCATTACTGTCATACACCTGATCTTCTTGCTACCAACACTGCTACTTACCATCTCATTCCCGGTAACCCATCCTCTATATCCTAGGGTCCCAACAATCATACTCGTTTACCTGAAATTCTTCAAATGCCCTTTAAGGTCCTTAGTGTAAAATGCGGATCATTTAAACAAGGCTGGGTGTGATTTGTTCTCTGCCTGCATCTTCAATCTCATTCCTCACTAACCTCTCACCTGCGCCACAACCATGAAAGAACTACAGCAGCCCAGAGATGGTCCCCACTCCATACGTTCCTTATTTTCCCTGTGCACTCAGGTGAAGCCCACTCAAGCAACAGCACTCATCTCAGACAATACCTCTTCTGGGAAGCCTTCTCCCCACATCTCTCCTTCCACTCTAATCCCACGTAGGCTGAGTGGGTACCCCACCCTTTGGTGCCATGGTAACCTGTACGCTATCATGGCCCTCAACCACACTGCTTCTCAAGTGTCAGTTTATCCCCTAACCTCTCAGCAACTTGCAGCCTACATATCAGATTTTAGGTGCCACAATTAAGGTAGTTTTAGTGTAATGGGCTTTCCCATGTGGAAGTTTAATATTCTAGAAAAGTCTAGAAAAACATTCTATGAATTGGAAGATAAGCATTCTAGGATTCAGTTCCTACGTATGATCTTGTTCAACTGTTTAAATACTTTTTCCTTCTTAAAAAAAAGGTTAAAATGAGGATTCTACAATTCAAACACTTCAGACGTGACTTTTCATCGTAGTTTTGGCTTAAGTTACTTTTCACCTAGAAAAAAAGATGTAAGGAATAGCTTTGGCTACTTCACATGCTTACACCCATACTGCATTCAGAAACTTCCTAAAATTAATCAAAGCTCCTTTTCTTAAACTACACATGACATTTAAGTATACAAATTGGCATAAAAGGATGGGTTATTCCTAGCATTTCAAAACAAATATTTTTATAGATCAACACCCAATTATCCATTAAAATAGATTAACCAAATAGGAAATCTTTTACAAAGTACTGTGATTTTGAAACCCATATCCTGAATTCTTTTACAGTAGATCTGCTGTAATCTACTGGGTTTTGCTTAAGATAAAATTAGACCTAGTTGGCATTATTTCTGCTCAAAAGTAGTTATGAAACGTGGCTAGAAGTGTGCAGAATGCTGAGTGTAGGAAATCTAAGATATCAAATGCACTATGCTATTTTGTAGCTAATTAAAAAAAAGCAAAATCTTCCCCAAGAATCGCTCTTATTAGATAATTTACTAATATAAATTTAGTTTCTTTAAATCTCAAACTGCTAATTTAAGTTATACGTACTTTAGAGTAATCTTTTTCCTTATCTCCTGATAAGAGCACTATAAAAAAGTAGG
Source organism: Equus caballus (assembly GCF_041296265.1). Taxonomy (NCBI): domain Eukaryota; kingdom Metazoa; phylum Chordata; class Mammalia; order Perissodactyla; family Equidae; genus Equus; species Equus caballus. The sequence continues at coordinate 15,259,463 of NC_091712.1, read as the reverse complement.
AAAGCTACTCAAAAGCAATTTGTCTCTATGTTTTTACATTTAAAATTCTAAACTGGATATATCTTAAAATCAACAAGCACAATTAACAGGACAGTATTTGATTTTGTTGTGCTTTACCTCTTCGACCCCAACAAAAAGCGGTTACTCAATTGATAGTAAGGCTTACAATTTGACAACTTTTAATTGAGAAAAATAGGACTATATATTTTTCAAAAAGAAAACAAAGCAATATTATTGCATGCATTTTCTTGGTAGCAACAGAAACTGATTTATTATGGGGGAGGTAGAAGCTTCTTGCTGAGAGCCAGGCAGGGTACGTAATTTGCATAGAAGAGGGAGCAGATTGTAGATGCCCTGACCTGTCAAACACAGGTAGGGCCTCGGAGATAATGGGTCCCAGAATACAAAGCTCCATCTTGATCCAGACAGACACACACAACACAGAGAGTCCAGATGGATTAAATGAGAGACAAAAACGCTGGCTTCTGCCATCTCTGCAGGAGGAACGTAAGTGTTACAGAAGATGACAGATACCAGATACCACATGGATCCAGCCCAGCCTTTTGGCCCCACCGTTGTGCCCATGCCATGATTTCAACACTGTGAGAAGAGGCGAGTCTGCTTGGAGTCATGAAATACAGTCACTGGGGAGGTGCTCGACCCAACTGACAAGAGCAATCAACCATGCCTGTGCCTAAGTGTCTTACTTGTAAAGAGGAAGAGGACCATGTGAGAGCAGAAAGCAGGAGACTGGAGCAGTACGGGGAACCCTCTGTCCTTACCACGTGGCCTCAGCTCTCTCCTTCACAACTTTTCAACAACAGCCCACTCTCCACCCCAATATTTCCAGAGTGCACTCTATAGGCTGTCCTGTATAACCAAAAGCTTGTCTGCTCAGACAGTGGGCCTCTTTTGAGAGCCAGGTTCCACAGAGACATGGCATTTTCATTTCAACCAGTGGCTGTAACCGAGCCCTTCCACAATACAAGAAAGCACCCTCTGTCACAGAGTCCCACAGAGCATGGACAGTGACAGGACGCTAGACACACAGCAAGAGACAGTGCCCACAAAGGCAAGGATGCAGGAGCACAGCCAGAAACAAGAATGCATCTGGGAAGCCACAGCAACAGAAAGCGTGTGGACCACGCCATGAGAATCCACAGGTCAGACTCTGAAAGCGATGGTGTTTCGGCAATGACAAGGAAAAGCTAGCTGAGCTGGCCTTCCTTCTCACGACTGGAGTCATAACACATCTTCTTGTAGCTAGGCATATGTAAAGGTGACAGTCTAATGACCACCAGCAGTAACAGCAGTCTTGACAGAATTTTTTGTTTTTTTAGAAAAATAAAGAGTTTGCTGAGGCATTGAAAATCTAATGCATGCAGGTCCATTGTGGGATACAAAGAGGAAGAGCAAAATGCTACTTCCACCCGACTTACCGCATACTAAAAGTCTCTCTCACACACCCCTTGGTGCTAGTTAAGCAGGAGCTCACCTACTGATGTAATGAATATTCATTGAATCCTATGACATGCCACGCCCTGTGCTTAGTTATACAGGAATCAAACAGACATGGTGGTGTCTTCCTTCATGGATCTTACAGAAGGGAAGAGAAGCTGGCAGCAAGGGATCAGATCAGTAGTGAACGGGTACAGAGAATCATGGAATGTTAAAACTACAAAGGACCTCAGAAATGATCTACACCGTCTAAACCACACTTTTCAAACGTTTTCCGAAAAACTGTAAACTACTCTTTTTTAAAATTAAAATTTACAAAGAACCATGATGTCGTAAAAGTGATTTAAAAACCCACAGTTGTTGAGGCAGTGGAGTGGTGACAGCAAGGTGAGGGGAGAAGCTGGTGGCCTGTGCAGAGTCCCACTTGCTCAGCCTCCCATTCGGTTCCTGACTCCCCCAAAACCCCTTCTGACAGATGTCACAATCACGATTTGAAAATTAATGACCTAGATGGCCAAATCTTCAGTTTTACAAATGAGGAAATTAAAGCTCAAGGATTTTAACGGGTTTGGCCAAAATCCCAAATTGGTTAGAAGAACGTGGACGAGGATGCAATCCATCTGAATTCCAGTTCAGTGCTCACTCCACTCTATTCGTACTTCAACCACTCAAACTGCAAAAACTTGAAATGTACAATAGGTGCCTCTCTTTTGCCATATCCAAAGTTCAGCAGACCTGTCTGAAAAAAATAATAAAATCAGGACTTTGGAAAACACGGCACTTTGTGTTGTAGGTGCACGTGTCACAGCGTCTTTGCCAGCTCTTGTCCAGAACTTTACCTTTGGTTCACAAACTGTAATTTGCCTATTCACTTGTGCTTTTTGTCTTGATGACAGCTGAATGAAAAAGTTTTAATATACTTAAATCTGTTCTTTGCGATTTAAAAAGGGAATAAGCTTATACAGAGGCAAATTTAGATGTCCACATTGGTGGAAAACTCTGGAGGCTGTCCCTATAGAGTTAAGAACATGCCTTGTATTGATATGTAATTCCATCCCCTGTTGCATTTGAAATGAGTGACATATGTGAAAAAACTCCATTTTATAAGGCAATTTAAATAATGTTTTAACTAGAACAAGAAAAAAGTTCAGAAGCATCATAAATTGTAGATGCTTAAAAAAACAAATATTGAGGGGCCAAAGTACTATATCTCTTATTAAATATGCACTAGGACAGAAAGAGGCAAGATCTGTAAGTGACAGGGCTCCCACCCTATCAGGGCTGCATGAGGAATCCTGGTTAGGATGGAAGGAACCACTGATAGAATGGGAAAAACTCAAGGAGGTTGAAAGCTCATATGACTCAGGATCTTGGAGACCAGGTTTGGCAGCAAAAATAGGAAATATGTTCTTCATCTGGCAAGAATAGGCTGCATATATTTGAAATTACTGGCTAGATGGAGTGAAAAAACTGTCCAGATTTAGACAGAGAATTGGGGGCGGGTAGCAAATCTCTCCCTAAGTTTTGCTTTGTATGTTCCATTATGGCAGAAATATTCATTTTTCACAAACACTTTATATACGACAGGCAAAAATTATATAACTCAGCTTTTAATCTCCTCAGAATGTGATTTTCATTTAAAATCCTTCTTCCCCACCAGTCTTTGTCAGCTGTGTCCACCCAAAAGTTAAATTCCAGAAGCAATCCACCCAAAAATTAAATTGCAAGTAATTTGGAATCCACTTAAATTATCTTTGGTCTCTGCTTTAACACTGGGCTGTGGGGCCTCCAAGTTTTCTTATACTGGTTAGATGGACAGAGTCACAATTGAAGTTAAAAAACTAAACTGTCTACTAGTAGTGGCAAACAACGAAAGCTAATCAACAAGTTTCACCATTAGGGCTCCTAAGCCCTTTCTCTTCTAAGTACATACACTAGCAGGGTATTTTCCTTATTTTTAAATTGAATGGTTATTTTTATACCACACATGTTTAACTAAAGAGAACTTCCTGAAGCGCACATTTGTACGTATTTATAAATGTTACTTTTCTTCTCAATATACAATAGGAAACATATTGTTCATCAATACTAACCTTCGACTTTCAATAATCTTGGCTTAAAAGTTTTTGCAATTTGGAAATACACACACATACACAAACATGTCTGCTAACTGAGTTCAAGCAAAGTAAGAGTAATTCATAAAAACAAATAAAAAATGTTTTCAAAAACATAGATTATTACATATATTCATTGGAGACATCACATTATAGACACAACTACACAGGAGTAGTTTTCAAATATTTTGGTCTCAGAATGCCTTCACACTCCTAAAACTGTTAAGGACTCAAAGTAAATTTTTTATGTGGATTATATCTATCAATATTTACTGAATTAAAACAGAAAATCAAATTCAATTAAATTTGATCAATTTAATTAAGTAATTAGATTAATTAGAATATTACTTTATAAACACAAATTTCATGTTAGAAATCATATTTTTACAAAAAATAAGTGTATTTTCTAAAAAAAATTAGTGAGAATGATAGCAGTGTTTTACATTTTAGCAAATTTCTTTAATACCTGGCTAAAAAGACGGATTCTTCTATCTGCTCTGCATTCAATCTATTGCAATATCACATGACATGTTGCCTCTAGAAAACCCCACTGTATACTCGTAAGAGACTGAGAGTAAAAAGATAAATAACACATTATCATTATTATGAAAACAGTTGAGACCTCACAGCTCCCTGCGAGGCGTGTGGGAACGCTCAGGGTTCCCTGCAGCACACTTGAATCGCTGCTGCTTCGTAGAGCTGTTCGTAACTGCTACTCTTGCAGACGTTATGAACTTACACGTCTCCATGCCTTCATCATCGTCGTCTACCGAAGGTTTATCGTAAGACTTGTCAATGGCAGCTCTGAAGCTTTCATTGCATCCCCTGCCCCTGATTATCCGTGGCCGGGGGCGATGGAAAGGGATATCCCCATTCAAAGTCACCTCAGCGACTGCTGTCTGCAGACTCTCTAAGGAGCTTGACTTCTTCAGACCCAGGGAGGGTCCCACATCTCTGCTGGGGGAACCTAGGAGGTTTACAAAAGCAGAAGTTAGAACTAGTGGTGAAAAGTACATACTTGAATACCTACGAATTAAGGAAAACATCAGGGACATAGAGAAATTATTCACTCAATGATGAGTTCTGGAATGTGGATGGAAACGGTATAAAAAGTAAATAAAGTAATAGTAACTAATTTTTATTTTTCCCAAATTTATATTAAATGTGGTTTATTTTCTCTATTTTCATTAGGAAAAGCCCCACATTACTAGTTTCCATTTTTAGCTCAACAGATGAAATTTTTGTGAAATCATTTGCTCCAAGTTATGTAAATAATCTAAAAGAACACAGAAGCTCATTTAATTGAAATCACTTTTCAGCAGTTAAAAATTCTTGACAACAGAAGTTAAACTTTCATATACATGAGTTGCATCATCTCTTCCTCATTGTAATGCAGGTTCCCACAACTCAGCGAGGAGAGAACATGAAAGACAAGTGTCACCAGGGCAATCAGGGCACCCTGGCTCCAGGCAGAAACCTCACTGCGCAGAATACGAACATTCTATGGAAAGAGCAATACAAAATCGGAACAGAAACAAATTACATGAGGGCTCTCTCTAGAGAGAAGGAAAGGAGGAGAAACTAAAGAGCTGAATATAAGTACTTCTGTCTCTGGGCCTGGGAGTAACACCTGCTTGAGAAACAAGTGTGAAGAGAAAGAAGACAACTTAAGAATTACCAAGAAAAATCCAGTAGGATGGCAGGGGAGAATTCAGGGAATCAAAAAGTTGCCTCTATTTCTTGAGGATCTAGGGCAGGAAGGCCTGAAATATACTCAGAGTACCGAGCTTTAGAAGGCAATAAAACGGATTTCTTTAACGAGCTAAGACAGCCTTGCCCACCACTGTCTGACCTGGCACTCAGAGGCAGACTAATGCAGCCTCCAGGTGACGGAAACCCCAGCTCTGCCTTACCACCTGGGCAGTCCAGGTTACAGAACCAGTGCTTCCCTTCTACTGCTAAAGGACAGGCACAAAAACTGGGAGGGGTGGCAGGCCTAGATAGTGTATCTCTACATGGGGACCTCAGCCCAGACGTTGATCAATAATTAAGGAGGGGCCTTGTGTTATCACCTAAAAGACATATAGTTATGACATGGGCTTTCTATGCCTCAGAGTATAAAACAGAATAAAAACTAAACTGAGAGAGTCAAAACAAGAATTACCTTTTTAAGATTCATTTACCTCTTTCACCTAATTTTCACCATGGGGTAGCAGTTTTAAGTTAGAATAAATATGTTAAAAATGTAACATAGGGAGAAAGGCAGACAGATGATTCTAATGAAGAAATAATACCCCATAAATTATTGTGCTTGGAAGAAAAAGATGATTTATTTAACTTTCTCAATGCAGGTTTGTATATATTTATTTTATGAAAAAAATTCACATGAAACATCTCTTCCAGGATGATCAATCATTTTTTCTCTCAATACTACTACAATTTTTGACAAGGTCACGTTCTAGATACCCATAAAAGTCATGTTATAGGAAGGAAAATGAATTTTGTTTTAAATAACTAAACAAAAGGTAAGAAATCAAGGAATCATAAAGAATGGGAAAAGATCATTCCTGTGCAGGGACATTTATATTTCCTAGAATTAGTAGCGGGAAGATCTTTTCCTGAATAAATCATGCCTATCAATTTTTATAACTTCCCAGCTCCATCTGGTTCTAGAAACATTTATAAGGCAAATATTCGGTGCTTTCTTGGACTCGCAAAGGACATGCATATGTACCTATGCATTATGTGTGTATATCTACCTCTGTCTCTGTCTCTAACAGAGATTTCATGTGTCCAGTAAAGATTATCATTTATGTACATTCAGCTTTTCTTTATGAAAAGTTAGCTGAGATTTGACTTAATGTACTCAGAGCACAAAAACTTTAATAATGAATTTCAGAAACAGCATGAGTATTTCTTAAAATAAATGTATATGAATATATGTATATAAATATTTATCTATGTATATATGTATATGTATTTATTAAAATACACAAACACAGGCAAATCTGGGAAGAAAAACAATGATGAAAGTATCAGTAAATAAGCAATAGATGTTTTGTAAGTGTAATTCAGAGCTTACCCATCTACTCTTTTCTCTAAATTCATAACACTGTAGTGTGACATTTTGGCAAAATGTTGATAATTATCAATGGTGAGTGTTGGGTATTTGGGAAGGCAATGAACTACTCTTTCTACATTTATGTATGGTTGAAAATTTTCATAATAAAAAGTTATGCAAAAAATCAGCATCCATAATTTGTGAATCAATAACATGCATCAGCAAACGACAGGTCAAATTTGGAAAATTTTATTGGAAGCCAGCCATGCCCACCTGGTTACCCATATTCTATGGCTGTTTCTCACTGCATCAGAATGAAGCCACTGCTACAGGACTGCGCGACCCGCAAGGGCTACAACATTCACTGTCTGGCCCTTTACAGAAACAGCTTGCTCACTCCTGATGTGTCACGTGGATATTGTACATTTAAGTATTATATTTGTTAAAGAAACTCTAACAAAGGTTTTGTTAAGAAATATATTAAGATTCTCAAATGAGGGGTACTGAGTTCCCCAACATTATAAACTTAGCATTTACTAGGAATGAATATAGAAAAAGTCTTTCTCTATGTAAACGATGAGGAAAAGATTAATTTTTATTTACACAAAAAATTAATGTCTTTTAATTCTAAAATAATATTTTAAAGCTCTTTATATAAATCTGTTAGGGCATTAGGCTACTTTGCTTATTTTTTATATTCAAGAATTAAACTGTTAGAAACCAATTCTCTTCTCATTCCTGTTCTCTCTTTTCTTTCAGAAAGTAAATTTACCCCCAAAATATCATACAAGATCTCTAAATCCAGGAACCAAGGGGGAAATCATGTCTGTTTTTCTACTCCTCCCTACTAACACCCCTCTCACCAAAAGAAAGTAGAGGATGTCTCTTGCAAGGACAAAGGGAAATGGAATTTAATTTTCATTATGAAAGGCTTATGGCCAGACATGATCTGTGCTAAAATGCCACCACGATGCTACCAAAACGCTTTGTCCTACACTGTCAAATCATGATAATCTTAACAATTCAAGTTAAGTGAAGAAAGAAAAATAACTAAATATCTGTTCACTGTCTAATACTGGAGGATAGAGAGAATCTAGTTTAGATATTTTATTCACATAGATTTAAAGTCAATTGACCAAAAAGTACTTTGGCATCTCTAATAATTTTTTGTCCCAAGTTTTTCCGATTTAATTCTGTAGGATAGAGCATACGCATTGAAAAAGAAAATGCTCTTTTGATGGGTGGGGGAAGGAAGACTGGCCCTGAGCCAATATCTGTGCCAATGTCCCTCTACTATATGTGGGTCACCACCCAGGTAGGCTTGACGAGCCGTGCTAGTCCATGCGCAGGATCCAAATCTGCGAACCACAGGTTGCCAAAGTGGAGTGCGAGAACTTAGCCACTATGCTACCAGGCCAGCCTCCAAAGGTCCTCTTTTTATCTAGGATGTAATACTTTAAAACACTATAAAAACAAGTGATTCAATTATATTATAAAATTTGCCTCTCATCATGAAAGTTGTTTTCTGTTAAAATTTGGATATCACATGATTTTTTTAAATCATAATAAATTGTTCTCCTTTTAGTAGTAGTGAGCTGGTTAAATTAAATATTCTCCTTGCTTTGCCTAATTGGCATAGCATATAAAGTCATGTTCCTTAACCCGAACAGTTCAGCATGGATTTTACAAATGTTAACTTGGAGGGCTGACTTCCTTAAAAGTACTCAATACTGGGGCCGGCCTGTGGCGCAGCGGTTAAGTTCGTGCACTGTGCTTCGGTGGCGGCCTGGGGTTCACAGGTTTGGATCCCAGGCATGGACCTATATACCACTCATCAAGTTGTGCTGGGCAGTGTCCCACATACAAAATAGAGGAAGATTGGCACAGATGTTAACTCAGGGCCAATCTTCCTCAAAGGAAAAAAAAAAGAGAAAAAGTACAGAACACTATTAACTACAAGAACTAATTACTAATTCACATGTGAACTATCAAATAATGTTTTTCTTTAGCCCTGTTTCAGAATTCCAATGAATTTTATGTTTGATAAGAGAAATAACTACTTAATAAGGGCTGAGGCTATTGTTAATTGCCTTGCACTACAGTTAACGCTATGATTTATTGGACATAATTTTTACAATCCATCTTTTACTCTACAGCATGTGACAACTCCAACCATGTCCACCTTATTCTTTACATATGTATGTGGGATACACATTTTTCAAGCAGGCTAAAACTAATTACTACTACAGGTTGAAAAGGCGAATTGAAGCTAATTAGTACTAAGTGGTGTAACTACATTGTGTTGGATCTAGAATAATTAAAACACTATTCCAAACTTACAATAATAAATCCTAAATGCTCAATTGTACAAAGTGCATTCCTTTAATTATACACAAAGACTTTCCGTTGATTATTTTCGTAAAACATAAAACTACTCTCATGTAAAACCTAGTTCAATGTACACCATTGTTTCTATGGGAGGGAAAAAAACCCTTTTAAAAAGGTTCACAGAGTGAAGATAAGGAGACATGTGCATTAGACAGGCTAGTTCGATCTCAGGTAACTATGAGCCAACTCTTGCATTCGAAAAAGAACTAAGGTTTTCTGAGTGACTGATGAGAGCAATCCTGGACGCTGTTCTCCAGTGAGAAATATTCATACTTGTGCTATTATCCTTCAAATCAAAATCACCACTTTGAGAGTCATTTTGTGGATGTCAACCAAGGCGTCAAATAGAGACGACTTAAAAACTTAAGAGTCTACCAAAAGAGATCACGTTTTCAGGATTTTGACTTTTTTTTTAATTGTGACAAAACATTCCTACACAAATAGAATTAAGAAAATCTATGTTGTTTTAGCATTTTGAAGCATTAAATTATATTTCCATTTAGTATGTACTCTACTGATAAACTTCTTCTAACAGAAAATTTTCCTTTTCTTGTACAGTTTGATTTCCTGCAATGAAAACATCCCTGCAGGACTGGAATATTTACGTTTACATGCAATATGATTGGCAGCTCTATAATTAGGATAAGCTCCCTGGCCCACAGTTTCTATGGCAACAGTCTAACTGTCCATTCTTACCTGCTTTCTGGTCATCCACTGTATTGAGTTTAGTCTCGTCAGCTACTGTTAAAAGGTAAATGTATATGGTTAGCCCAGTTAGTCCCCACAGCCCAACATGCTTCAACCATTCCCAGATCTTCTCAGTTAGGTGATAATTCTTAAGTAATATTTCATGCAAATAATATGAAACATCAAGCAAACATTCATAATCAAAAAAAGGGGGAAAAGCAGTGTCTCCATGCAATATGCTGGTCGCTTCATTTCATAGACACGTGTGTTATTTATATGTTAGCATAACACAATTAGACAAGGCAACGCATCGCCAAATTTTTCTTTTATGCATATGATAAATTAATGCTTTTAGTCTTGAAGTATAAACAGCCACCAGAGAACAGCATAATTAAGTTGTAGTTGATTAACAAAGGTTTTTTAAATCATTTGATCAGTTTATAGATATAATTAATTATTTTACTTTTTATTTTGGTTTTTGGTGGATTTGGATTTAAAAAGAGACACTACCTGATTGGTGTTTGATTGAACAACTATGGTTTTTTTCCTCCTCTCATTTGCTTCCAAATACTTTCTACAGTAAATATTCTCTCAAATTATTACTTCCATGAAATTCCTTAATTATCAACATATAAGAGTTTCCATTAAATAAATTTTAAAGAATAGCAGTGAAAGGAAGATAACATGAAGTAACCAGATTCTACACATGGATTGAGATAATGATTTCTCTCCAAAACTTTTTCTTCTAGTTCAAGAATCCCACAGCCAACCAAATACTATTTCAATGCAGTTGGTTTCAAACAGCTAAAGTGTTAAGACATTTTATTTTTTCAAATAAAGATACATGAATATAGCATGATATGCACATGTGTTTGTTTCTTTTCTCATCAGAAAACATATATATTAACATATTGCACATTATGTAAACATGTCACTTATGAGAAACATGGTTATCTCAAACTCAGAGAAAAACTAATTTTTGCCAAATTGTCACATTTCACATTTATTTTCTCTATTGCTCAAAGTAAACAGACATGTGTTTGGGACCATCAATTTTAATCTGAGAGTATCTAAATCTTATTTAGATAAAGATTCATGGAGATTGTACTCACTACCTAAATCCATGCTTTTTGATTTTCGCGTTTTAACGAAATCCAATTGACTGGCATCTGAAAATTGCTTTGTGCGTTTTTCTGACATACTCTGGCGTCCAAATCCTTCTCGTTGAAAAGCAAGGACAGGATCAACATCTGGACTCAAAGAGCTGGTGGGAAGAGAAACATAAACAAAAAAATATTTACAAAAAATAGAAGACTTACAATTTAGGAAAGTTCATATATACCTGTGTGTATGAATGTGTGTATATGTATATTCCTCAGAAATATTTAAACTAAATAATACAAATAGAGTCCATTAAAAAAAGCTGTGCCTGTTGGGATGATGGGAAAATACAACGTGAATTTACATTTAGAGTAATTCTTTCTCCATGTGAGTTCTCTCCTCCTCTCTTTTCCTCTCTCACATTCCTCACTCTATTTGACAATACATCATTATTTCTAAGTGATTATCAAAAATAAGCCGGATATCTTTTAGACATTGGAAGGATTCAATATTTGAGGAAATCTTTCAAATATTAACACAAATATTGGCAGCAGACAAGTGACTACATGAATTGTGATTGAATAGAAGTTTTAAAAAGGATATGTTCTGGTTTTCTTATACATTCTTTATCTTATGTTTGAGAAAAGAAAAAAAGAACACCTTTCTGCCATGTAGTATCATGAGGCTGTAGTTTCTCTGCACTCCTTAAGTGAGAAGAAATCAATTCAACAAATCTTTATTAGCACCTGTTTTGATTACGGTATTGTGCTGGGTACCAACGTCAAAATGATAAACAAGAAAAGATCACTGTTCTCCATGAGTTCCTAGGAGAACTCCTAAACCAGAAGGAGAAAGCAGATGCGGTGGATGCACGGAGGAGAGAATAAACAGTACCCAAGGGAGTCAGGAAAAGCATGACTAAGGCTAGATGACATTTGGTTTGGGTGACACCAACACAGTGGCTCAAGCAGAGATGATGAAGCATGTGGCAAATCATCGGTAACAGGATACAGCTGGAAGTGTCTTCCCAGAGGATGTGGCAGGGGAGACATGGAATCACTCCCATTTGTAAAAACCTGTGAATAGTTTAAAAAGCACTACCAGGCATTCCGAGCATGGTCCAGACAATGGACAGGGGTTTGCTCTGTGCTGGGCACATTGAGTAAATAAAGAGCTCTCTTTCATCAAGGCCGAGCCACCTTATCTATCAGGCCAGGTACGAGAATGTCCCTCCACAGCTAACTAAACACATTAGAACGTGAGGGGGCTGCTTCCACGACGTCAGCTGAGTTTACGACAGCCTTCCTTATGCTTCTGATGGAAGCAAGCTTCTCTAACCCTTCATGGCCTTATGAGAATTACCATCCACACTGGTAAAAGGATAGTGATGTGGTTTGTATCATCAGAAATTTAGCTGCAATTTACCACACATGAAATGATAGTTGGCTTGTAAAGAGCTGAACCAAAAAGTGTGAAAACGAGACATCAAGGAAAATGCTCTGCCATCAACTTAAGTGACCTGAAATGTTTTGGCCCAGGTGTCTTAACATGCGCAATACAGACAAGAGCCGCACCCATCTCACGAGGCCAGGGAGAGAATTCACTGACACAAGGGGAAAGCTCTTTCTAAACTGCAAACCACTATGCAAAACAAACTATGACCCAACAAAGACTTTCTATCGCAAATTACCAAAGTAACACAAATTATGACCATGGAAACACGGTCCTCAAAAACCACGCAAAGGAGAGGAACCACCCTTCTCAATTTTTCCACAAAACATGGAGCAGGGCCCCTAGGGTGAGGCAAGGCCAGTGCCTAGCGAATCTGAAGAATCGCCCACTCTCAGGGTCACGTAGGTTCAGGGTGGAAACCTGAGAGTGAGCGCCTCCTTACATTCCACACCCTGGGCGCCCAGCTTGCCTCAGCCTAGTCCTGGCCCATACTGAGAAAATAGAAGATGCACCCCACAGGGACGGGAGGTTAGCCCAAGGCAAGAATACATTTTTCTTTTTGTAAAACACTATATTATGTCCTAATAAATGTTATTTTGTGTGCATTCCACACGAAATCTTTTCATTTTTAATATATTATAATTCTTCTGCAAAACTTTAAATACATAAGATGTTCCAAGAAGAAACAGGGTCATATTTGTCTTGAAGCCTTGGGTGTCCCTTCACATATTACTGTGCTTAGATACTATGTATATATAGATAATATATATATATGTGCATATATAGCATATATAATTATAAATTGCTTAAATATATATGCTTGTAGACTATACTCACATAGCAGTATTCACATACTACTATGCTTATAATTTCCAGAGCACATACCCCTCAATGCAAAAACAGTCCTAGAAGTGAAAAATTAAAACCCATATGATGAGAATATGACCCAATTTTGCAGCATCAAACTCTAAACATATATTTTCAGTAAGAATAATTCTTTTTTTTTAAAGAATTTGTTTTTTTTTTTCCTTTTTCTCCCCAAAGCCCCCCAGTACCTAGTTGTATATTCTTCGTTGTGGGTCCTTCTAGTTGTGGCATGTGGGACACTGCCTCAGCGTGGTTTGATGAGCAGTGCCGTGTCTGCGCCCAGGATTTGAACCGACGAAACACTGGGCCACCTGCAGCGGAGCGCACGAACTTAACCACTCAGCCATGGGGCCAGCCCCAAGAATAATTCTTTTAACTGTTGAAAGTTGATCACTTCAACCACCTGCACACGCTCATCAACTCTTTTTTGGGATCACAGAATACCTCAAATCCTGAACTCTGGGAAAGCACAGGTGACTGGCGAGAATGAATTTGAAGCACATATTTTAAAAGAAATTATTGGTAAAAGATTTGTCAAAGAAATGTAAATTGCTGCTGCTAATGTTACCTGAAAACCATATATTGGCATATTTTTGAAACTAATTTTATCTTCTGAAATTACATTGTCACTAAGATTAGAATCTACTGTTTTACAGTTTTTCCCCTTAAAAACATTGTTAATGTTCCCTAAATTAATTAATGATTGAAAAAAGTATATTCTATTAGTTAACAAATTGAAAGTTGAGCCATTTGACATATTTAGCCTTCTACAATTGTGCAGTGAACTGCAAACATACACAACTTAAAATGTCAAATGAGTTTGTGAGTTAATAAGAGTCTTAACGAAATATTCTTAAACCATGACATAATTAATTCTTCCCTATCAATATCCCCATTAAAGTAATTTCAGGCACAATAAACAGTCCACTGGAATATTCAACAAGTTAGAGTGCAGGACTGACAGCCGATTCTTTAAAGAATGTAACCATATCCTGACCCCCAGCGTTATTAAAATTCCAGTTATTAATCCCATCTTATTGCCCTTTTGTTTTCATAACATTTTCATCAAGGATTAGGGAGATATTGTCAGCCTGGAAAAGCTTACATTTTCTGCTGTGATTTGGAACAGCTGCTACTCTTGTTTAGATAACCCTTCATTCATATTCTTTTCCTTGCCCCCCAACCCCCGCAGCAAGATCACACAAGTCCTCACCATTTTATGAATCCCCTTAGGGAAATTAATGCCACAATCTATCCCTACTATTTATTCATTTATTTCCACCACTACAGCACTCGAGAAAGCCCCAAACAGGTCTCCTCCTATGACCACCTTCACAATTCTCATCACGGTGGAGAGTCAAAGGCTTCTGTCCCTGCGAGGAATCCTGCAGAGACTGAATCCTTACTTTCTCTGTGTTGCTTTCACTTTCAGAAAGAGAGAGAAACTGCAGCAGTGAATGTAACAGCATCTGTGGATTTCACGTGGATTTTCATTATATTTGGTCTCCTCCTCTACGCTGAACCAAAAAACTCATTCAAAGATAAGCTCACTACCACGCAGGCTTAAGCGTAGCTCTGCTTTTAAGTCTTGTGTTTTCAAGAAAACAATTAAAAAGAAAAGAAGGAGAAAACAGAGATGGACTTTCCTTGAGCCCCCAAACAGTGAGATTATTCCAAGAGAACACCTGCAGAAAGATAAATGTGTTGTATTTTTGTGTGTCCGTGTGAGGAGTGGGGAAAGAGGACTGGGCAGTGGGTTTACTTTGTTAAGATCATCACTAAAATGTTAACACGAAGAAATGCCCATCCCTGTTGACGGAAGTCTGGAGAAGAGTAGGAAATAGAAATGGTTAAGGGGTGAAGGAACAATGCCATTTAACAAATAACATTTGTTGTAACAAATAACAATGCTACAAATAACATTTAAAGATAATTTTGCTGATGTATTCATAAAACACCCCAGAGAAAGGGCAATAACGAAATTCTGGTATAACGCTCACATGGTTTGTGCTAATTATCACTACAACCTTACAAGGTCTTCCCTAGGAAAGATTTTTCTTCTGCTTATTGATGTACATAATTATTAGGCATGCAAATTACATTCAAGCGCTACACATTGGCTCAATAATAGCAAAGGCTTTCTTCTATTTTGAAAGATACAGCAGAAAAAAGACCATCAGACTGCCCCCAAAGCCATGATGTTAGAAGCAAGTACATAGCCTTTTAAATAGTATGGTTACAGCACTCTAAAAAGACCTTTACCCAGCTGCCTCCACTCCCAGACCGTAGCAACCATCAATTTGGCCGAAGTCACTGAATTGTTACAAACTCTCCCTCACCTTAGGGATCAGTTTAGAATTCACTTATTTAATAGAAAAACAATTCATCAAAGTAACACAGATGTAAAATAATAATAAAACTTGACAATTGAGTAGGGTTTTTCGGTTAGTGATAGTTTTGTTGTTGTTTTGGCTAAATTATTAACTACACACTGGAAAGGCTAAAACAATTGGGTAAGTCTATGGGGTTGAGGGGAATCTTCTATTAAAAGAGTGATAATTAAAGAGTATAAAAACCATGAAAACACACTGCTATAAAAAAATTAACTGTGCTCAGTGATAGACCATTTAAACGTAAAGTGTGAGTGCAATTAACTCATGTTTGCTACCCTGGAGCACACTCTTACCAGTCCGCAGAATCAGTGACCACAGCCTTAGCCCACGTGCCAGTCTCTGTCGTCACGAACCCCACGTCGTCATGGGAGCTGGAAGATGACTGGTCAGAGAGATGTGGAGGAAGCACTGGCAACCTGTCATCTTCTATGATGACAGTGTCATCTTGGGGCATATTCACTGTGGGGGACAGCTGGTATTTACCTGTCCAGTGAAAAAAAGAGAAAGAGAAATTCTAGACATCCATCTAAGGGTTACGTGTATTAATGTTCATACTTTACTACACTAGAAAAAGTCTAAAATTCTAAGCATCTGCTCAACCTGGGAGAACAAAAATAGAATTAAGCAAATTTATTTTTCATAAATGATTGTCAACTGGAGACCTCAAGTGTCTTCCCACCTCTCAGACTACAGCTATGTAGCTATGGGCACAGTATGCAATTTCTCTGGTTTTATGTTCCCTAAAGCCAGAGATGATCCCCAAAATGTCTTCTAACATGAAAATGCTACATGGATTCTAAGTTGTTAAAGTCCTTCGAAAAATTTTACCAGGATATTTGGAGGGAAGTCCTGCAGACTTACACTAATCATTCACCCATTCATTCATGGGGCACTTATCATGTGGCAGGTACTACAAGAAAGACCATCTCTGCCCTTAAAGAGCCCCCATCCTTGTGAAGGAGATAGACATACAAAAAGTGATAATTGGTTGGTGATGTGAGTGATGGCATTCACGAATGCTGGTAATTGCCTGGGTAGCTGAAGGCAGAGGATGCCGGGATCTTAACAAAAGTTAACATCAGAGTTGGGTTCTGAATGATGAATATGGTCTGTTCTGCTAGAAGAAATGATGACATTGATTTTAGACACTGGTAACACATTATTAAACGTATGATGGAGAAAAGCCCACGGTGCATTTGGGTGACATTTCAAAGATGAGCACGCCCAGAATCAAGGCCTAGGGGGAGATAGCAGGCATGATTATGAAGAGAAAAGATTAGTATCTGTCTCCCCAGAGGTTTTCAGGCCATGACGGGGGAGCCCGTAAATTTTGACTTATTCAATCAGGACATAGTGTTTTTGTTAAGGAAAGACCCACAACTGTCTACACTGATCAGTTTCTTTCAGGAAAATCTGCTCAGGTTCACGGATCAGCATGACAGGTGTTCATATTTGACAATCTTTCTTGAGATAAAAATTATGCCTCAAGGCCCTCAATCTTTAAGAAAAGGGCTGGAGGCCAAAGGATGCCATCTTCTTCCCCAAAATGGCTACACTTCTTCTGGCTTCCTCACAAATCTTGTGCTATACTTCTTCTGAGCAAGCACTTGTGGACAAGGCTTTGGTCCCCATGGATTCCTTGTGAGAGGCCACACTTACAGAAACATGCACAGTGTCTGATGCAGGCCCACTGGCCTGCCTCTCCCACCCACGGAGGAGAACTGACACGCTCCCTGTCACCTTACAGGAAGATAGAGGGACTCTCATTTTAAGCTCAGTGTCCAAATCTATTAAGCTGGCTATCCTGGTTCCGAATAAAAAGGATTGCTGTGCCTTCCCAATACCAATACCGCCACCATTGTGCATGGGGTATACTTTCCTTTATTACATACAATTTTTTAAAAT
Organism: Equus caballus; assembly: GCF_041296265.1. Classification (NCBI taxonomy): domain Eukaryota; kingdom Metazoa; phylum Chordata; class Mammalia; order Perissodactyla; family Equidae; genus Equus; species Equus caballus. Next base: position 15,242,037 of record NC_091712.1, on the reverse strand, counting down.
AACACAACTGCAATGATAGGGAGTTTATTAACACTGTAATATCAGTTTTAAGATCTAATTTTAAATTATTTTTAAATTCATCAGAATGTATAAATGATAATTTTTATTTTACCACTATTGTGGAAATTTGGGGATGGCATATATAGGTTTGAAAGAATTTTTAAAATATATGTTACTCCACACATTTCAACAAAGGAGCAAAAATTAAGTTGTTATAAATCTTTTCAGGACAACCCACAAAAGTAAACTTGCTAAAAGTTTCAAATGCATTTATTATTTAGCATCAACTGTTCTATTACAGAAATACTACATGCTCACTGAAACCTCTGCTCAGCATTTTATCAAGAAAATCACTATATTTTGATTTGAAATGCATCCATTTTGACAAACTGAAAACTAGTAACTTTTTATGAATGCTCACGATAAAAATGTACATCAAATTTAATACTTAATCGTTTCCCTTTCCTGAATTCAAATCACTTGTTTATTCCTACTCAAGTTTTAGGATATTAGTATGGAAAGATAGAAATCTGTTCAATAAAACAGTACTCATAAATAAGGTCAGACATTCGAGCACTATTACCCCCCAAAAAACATTTCTTTCTCAGGACATGCTTTCCCCCCCCCCCGCCAAAAGTGTACAGAAAGACAAACCAGGGTCATCCCCAATAAGAGCTCTCCACTGACAAGTCACGTGTCACAGCGTTCAATGCCAAATCCTCGCACACACAAAATTTATTGGAAGGGAATATTATAGTGTAACGATTGGGCACTCATTTTTAAACACAAAAACAAAAACTCTTGGATTTACACAATATATTCTGAGAGACAGCCTAATAAGCAACAAGGAACACTGAATGGTTCTTCATATGACAATCCTTTTTTATAATACATTGTTTTGAGTAGAAATATTTACTTTAAGTGATCCAAAACTTTACACATAAATAGATGGCAAGAAATTTCCCTAAATAGTATGACAACAATTTAGCATTTTTCTTTCACCCAAGATCATGCAGGCTAATATTTCAAAAGATTTAAGAGTTCATATTTTCCATCAGTTTTCCACTTCTTAATATGCTTGCCAGGAATACAGTTTTGGGATCTGGCCCCAGGAATATATTGGGGGTAATGGACTATTAAATAATCAAACTACATATTATACCAAAGTCAACCTAGACAATACCCCTTAATTACGTTTACTGGTAACATGGCATGTCATAAACGTGAAACCTCCAAGGGTGACTTGAAAAGTCTTTGATCCATTTTTTGATGAATAAACTGTCCTCTTTCCCCAACTAGTTAACCAACAACTACAAACTAAGATTTAAACCAGTCAGTATCCTGTGGAGAAGTGAAACAACGACATACAGAATGATTGTTTGCTAAACATTTATTCATTGGTACATTTACACAGAAGGCAACACCATGCAAGACACTAGAAAAGGATGAAATGAGGAAAATTCTGCCAGTGATTTGGCTCACAATAAAACATTAATGTTCTACTTTTCTGTTGAATTTCTAACAAGATGAAAGTATTCTGAACATACTCACTTTTTAAACTCACCACAAATGTATGAACATAGGAACTGTTGAGATTAAATTCTGAAATGGATATAACGCGTTTTGGTTTTGCTTTAAACAGAAAAATTCTTCAGATAAAAAACCTGGAAAAAATTTAAGGCTCCATGCTCTCAAATGTCAACTTGTGATGTATTTTATGATGAGAACATGTTGGTTAAATTAGCTATGCCTATTATTATTATTGTTATTATTATTAGTTAAGACAGTCAGCAATTTGTAGAATATTTTTAAGGCTTTTAAAAGGAAGCAATCCTATGTAGGCTCCCTACAGCTTTCTTTTTGATGACTGTCCAGGATTACTCTTTTTAAAATCCACAATAGCGTAAAGTCAGCCAATACAGATAACATTTGGAGAAATCTTGCGTTTGCTCACAACTCTGGCTGACCCCAGCATAAGCCAAGATCAATCAATTGAGTAATGTGGGACCCATGACTCAGAAAAATATACATCGTCATTTTGGTTCAGAAACACAGAAACTTTGCAGCTTCAGACTTGTCACTTAATTTCTTTGGTCCTTAATTCCCCTGACCAGAAGATGAGTAGGTTGGAGTATATGATCTGTAAGTTTGTTTCAAAGGTCCACTTCTGTGATTTTTAGAGCACAGTGGTTGCCAGAATGGAATGTGGATATTTATAAATGGGTGTTAATAAAGAATAAATGTCACTAATTAACACTTACTGTGTGATCTCAGTATTCCCCAGAGAACACTATTTTTAGAAACAGGAAATAGCCAAGAACAACATGAAACAAAAATCATCACGGGATCTTGGGACTTTGTTCCTTTATCTGTTAAGCGGGAAAGTGTGGCTGATGACATCTGACATCCTTCCAACTCCAATATCTCTTGCTTTTTGGTCTATTTTTTAGAAGCTCTCTCCTGGAACGTGTTCCCACAGAAATGAATCAGAAAGCCTCAAAGCTCCCATTGGTCTGGAGTCTGACATGAGGAATATTCTATGTGAAAATTCATCCTACCTGCATAAAATTAATAATTTCTTAATGTAATCAGCTGGAATTCCAATACAAAATTATTTTTGAATCATAGCAGATCGTAAAGTAAATACTACCATCTCCATGAGTGTCTACACAGGACTTATTCCAAACACCTAGAAGATAACCATTAACCAACAAGATCTGTCTCAGAAGGTTCCATGCACCTCGATACTGTGCAAATCAGCAAATACTATTGCTATTGGGTTAGGTCAATAGAAATTCAGTGCTCTAATATTTTACATTTGGTACCTTGTTTGGTATTTCATTGCAAGCTAATATCTTTCGCAGGATTTCTAACTTTAAGTGGGAACTGACTTAAACAGTATTTGTTTCTTAGGGCCAATGATACCGGAATAGGGACTGACAAAGACAGAGGAATTCTCAAATTTGCAAAACTCTATAGATAAATCAAATTAAGCATATACATTTCTCAGGATAAAACTATATGGGATCCCTAGTTTCCAGTACAACACATAAAAAACTGTCTTAAAAAAATATCCAAATCATTCAATATCAATGTGGCCTACCATCAAAGGGTAAAGAGTCTGTCACCTCCAAGCCCAAAAGGGCATGCACAGCACATCTCAAAGCACAAAGCTAGAGGAAAGGCACTGCCCTGGGGGAAGCATCTGGAGTTTCAAAAGTCCATTACATCTCTAGCAGGAGGAAGGGAAGACAACGCAACTATAATGCAAACTTATGAGGACTAATAAAGCCAGAGCTAACAAAATCAGGGCAATAGACTACGAAGAAAACGAAGAAATTCTCAATCCATATATACAGCATTTCAAAAAGGTCACTAGGTGAATTCTGGGGGTTTTTTGTTTTTTTTTAGTTTTAGTTTTTCGCCTTCCTCTGAAGCATCAGGGATTGGAGGCAGGATGCAGGTTACAGGAGCTGGTGAACCAATGGTGTGATTCAGTATGGCAAGTCCTATGTTCCTATAATAGAGGGGAAATTACAGCATATCACTTTGTATGCACACAGATCCAGGGACACATGCACGCTCTCTCTCAAGGGGTCTGAATTTTTATCAATAAAAAAAGCATTTAACAAAGATAAGCTTTTACACCAAAACCAAGAAAGTATGGAAAATCCAAGAGCAGTGAAGCCAGGGATCATTAATAAGCAAAGATTCATGTGACAAACTATGTACAATGCCTGTCACCCAACAAGTGTACGACATCTTTAGCAACCTTCCCCTACTTTCACCTATGCCAAGCACACAGAAAGAAAGAGGTTGACAAAGCAAAACCTGAGAGCTGGCACATCTAAGTTGTATGTGTAAAATAAAAAATTGAGAATTTAGCAATTTTTCCGAACTAGAAAGCTAGAATGATTAGAAGAACAGAAAATTCTACTAGCCATGTTTCTGTATTTTTCCTATCACATCCAGTGGAAAGTTCTCTGGAGGCAGAGATTGTTTCTCACTCATTTTTCTATCTACAGTAAAGGCATATACACCAGGTCTTGCCAACAGCAGGCTTTCCATAAACCTCCAATGATGAACGAAATAAATTCTTGTTCCAATGAAGCTTCATAATGGAAACTTGAATTGTACTAAATCCGCATTAAATGTACTCAAAATGGAGTGAAATTTAGGGTTTTATTTCATATTTGAGACTTACAAAACATACCAGCCACAAAAGCGTTCTATGTCAGGTGCTATTTTAATCAGAACAACTTCTTACGTTTTAAATTTGAAAACTCTCACAAGCTAATCCCAAGATGAGCAACTCAGTAAACCCAACCACTCCCGCAGCAAAGCAAGTCTTTATTAACAAGATCTGTTAGCGGAAGCTGAGCTGCCACCAGGCAAGTGCTAATGACCTCATTACCCACTGGGGGCCATGCAGACGGGATGGTGTTGAATCCAGACAAAGGATGCAAAAAACTACTTTCAGGATTTTAAAACGTGGGATTTGAAAAAGTAGAGATGCAATTAAAATATGGTAACATCTATTAAGCACAAACCCAACAAACGTGACTCCGCCATACACAGGTATATATATGTCTACATACATTTCTTCCTCTCCCTCCAAACTGTGCTACTGCAAACGATGGTAACTTTTGAACCCTTCTTGCCATAAACCACTAAATTTGACTTTTTAAAAACACAGCTTCACTCACTATCTCAAACAACCTAAGAATATCTTGAACACTGGAAAACATTTCTACGCGATCCCTTCCTTTTTTTTTCTCTTCCCCCATGTTACACAATCTAAAACTCACTTAACAAAATCAATGTATTGATTTACTCTCTCCACATTAACACTTCCTGAATGATTGTAATGAACTTGCTCTTTTTCCTCTTGAAAACATGGGCTTCCTTTACATTAATATTACATTAACAACCTCTCAGTGAACCAGTGAAAGCATAAAAATAAGACGGGATAAACAGAGTTTTACCTGACTCACCCATTATCCTACTGAGTGCGGCATTTCTGGTGGGTGATTCATCAAGCCCCTCAATGCCACTGTAGAGGGAATGGGAAATTCTTCGTTCTCTATCGTCCAACACCGTTTCAATGGGCAGCTCAGGTCCAGAGGGGCTCCCAGGTGACTTTAGCTATGGGGAAAGGGGGAACGAGGGAAAATCAGTGCTGGAGGCCCATTAGCAGCATGAGGGAATTATAACAACTCGCCCAAGGCCTGTATCCAACTGGGTACCAAATGAACTAGAACTTTTCACCCTGTACCAAAATAATTTGTGATGACAGCTCTGCCTAATGACCAACTTTCTGGCCTCTTTACACTGTGCCTCCCACGAAGTTCTGTCAGATTTTAACCACTGGAGGAAAAATATGTATATTAAAAGCTTATTTTTTTTCAAACTTATCTTGTTGCTTAGTTTTTCAATTTGACTGTTAGCATCTGCTTAAGTCAATTTAAGTTATGGTTTAATTCAGAATTCTTTATGAGATGTTGCTCTGCACAAGGCATGCTTTATCAGGATGGAAGCTGCAACTTAGCTGTATTTTTTATGCCTATCGTATATAAATATACCTAACAATTAGCACACGTGTGTGTGTGCTGGTGTAACTACGACCTGTTCCATAAGACCTAAAGATCACTTGTCAGCTCATGTGTCTTGAACAATAGACCAAGCTTAAAGTTCTTCTGCTGGAAATTAGGAATAAGCATCCTATTCTCTTATTCTAATCCTAAGTATGAGACAGTGAGTAACTGAGAGAAGCACTTTAACAGCACACAAACAATACAGAAGTAAGGACCGATATTCTAATGAGGCAGGCAAAGATGCATATTTCATAAACATACGCAATCTACTAAATAAGCTAAGAATACTGGACAATTTCTATCGCAATGAATTAAAATAGTATGTGGCATTCTTTAAAACAGCTGTGCATTATTACTCATATTCTTCATGAAAATAATACAAATAAGGACCTATGTTAGTAAGGCCTTGAAACAAATCCGCTTCAAGGAGGAACGAAGCACACTTAACTACAATCCTCCCAACGCGGGCTCTGGGGTTAACCCCATGGACGAATGTCTTGCGTGCCTGTGTGCTGGCTTGCAGCCAGAGGCACAGAGGGCTGGGGGGGGGAGGGGGGGGTGCGGCAGCACAACACAGCAGAGTGGGAGAGAAGACAGAAGATGGCACATTCCAAGAAGATGAAACCACAACTGTGGCGGTGCCACTGCCTGAACAAATTATTATTTGTTAGAAGCTATCGTCTGTTTAATATAAATGAGATATTTAATGAAGCTCCGAACTGCAGACTTATCTCCCCCAGTTTGATAAGCACTGGGGAGAGTTAATGCATTGAAGGGTCAACACAATTACAATTGGAGGCCCGTCAAACTGCAGGAGAATAATAAACTTGCAGCGCTGGCGAATTAGACTCAATAAGGTTTAAATTGTGAAATGAGGATTTGTTTTATGAGTTTTTTTAAGTTGCAGATTACAACTGACAGCTTTACTGAAACGTAAATTAAATATCCACGGTCTCTGATGTAAAAAAATTAAAGAACATTTTCTGAAAGAACACTATCCCAAACGCCAAGGTACTCTGGGGAGGAAAACACAAACAAACAACACCAAGACCCTCTACCTTTAAGAATAAGTATTTCTGAATGTTTTAGATGAGCACATACATTAAAGAAATAGAACACCTGCTATTCAAATCTCTATACACAAGACCTGCTTGCTATACGATCCTTTATTTTATCATAAGACAGACAACATGTCCGCAAGTTTGCTTAACAAATAGATTTAATGGAACCATATAACTCTGCAATTTCCTACATGATAAAATCTTTATAAAACCCCTTCAAGAAAAAAATCCCTAAATATCCCAAGAGGCTATTTTAGAATTTTACAAAGTCAAATAAAAATTCCATTAACAAATAGCACATCCAGGCTTTCTGGAGGAAAACAATAAGACGCCTGTTCAGAAAGAACCTCGCACTTGAGCGTTTTCCTGGGAGAGTCTACCCCTCCCCTACCTCGAACCATGTCCAATTTGCATCTCAAAAGACAGATTTAAATGAAGACATCAATAGCCTGCTACATAAATATTTAACAGAAGATACAATGCTTTTTAATTTCTTTTAAAAAAAATCTGATTGAGGTACACACTTTTGTTTTAAATCTTTTGATGATTTTTTTGTTGCAAGAAAATGAGTTTAAGAAAGACAAATGTGTCAGAGTGGGGCTATGGCAGCCCAGAGGAGGAGGCGCAGAGCCAGGCATGCCTGGAAGGGCAGCCCAGACTTTCTGCAACCAGGGCTGCTCCCAGGTCCTTGCGGGCTCCTTATACAGAAACTTATCAAAATTAAGCTTAATTAGAAGAAACTAAAATAAAAGAACTGCAAGTTTCACTTCACTGTTTGTTGTTTAAAGTGTAAAAACGTTCTTCAATCCAACTTCATTCAGTCCTAAGGAGGCAGCTGGGCTGACCCCCTCAGCTCTACCCCTAGGAAAACAGGAAAGCCTTTCCACCTGTTCAAGAAAAAGTGGCTCTGGGTTGCTCAAGTAACTCATATTGGTAGCAGGGTAAAGCTATACAGTCTTTTCCCAAAGTAACGTGGAAGTGCTTATCACGAGTCAAAAAATCTCTCATACTCTTTGACCAGGACATTTATTCCACTTTGTGGTCACTAGCCTAAGGAAATAATAAGTTAAGTGAATAACACAGATTTACGTGACTCAATATTTATTATAGCTCTATTTACAAAGGCATAAAAATTGGGAATTATCTCAATATCTAAAAATAATGTCAATATAGTATGCTCTTAAAAAAATATTCAAATGACCATATTGCTTTTATAACCAGAAAATAACAAATGCTATTTAATAACAAAAAACGGTATTGTCCAATGAATATGCTTTTCATTATATACTTGGCGTACTCTTCTTTTCTTAGGAAAAGTTAAAATCTTGGATTCTTTTAAAAAACTAACATGATTTCTGTGGGGTTTAGGAAAATCTCCTATTGTTGAAAGTATGCATTACTCAGTCGAATGATATCTTTCACATAAAGAAAACACATCCCACCATCTCTACTATAAACATTGAAAAGCTGGCATAGATGTGGCCCTCATTCCATTCAGCAAACTTAAAACTGAGTCCTAGTTGGTAACTGGCACGATCTTATTATTTAATATTTCAGTCTTTATGGGTTTAGACTATTTTATCCCCAATGCCTGGCATGGAGCAAGCACTGGGTGAATAAGTGGATGAATAAATTCATTTTTGAGTGAATGACTCAGATTTTCCTTAAAATGGTTTAGAGAACTTACACACACTAGGCGACGTGGACGTAGGGCTTTAAGGCGGGGGGCACAGCACAGCGCTGGAATGAAGAGCACTTTGACCTAAATTACAACTACACATTGTATAATCCAAAGAACAGGTAAACGCACAGCAACAAATAAAAGACAGGGTCAGGCTTTGGAGAGGGGAGGCCAGAGTTTCAGGGTCCAGTTTCAGGTTCTGTTTTCCTGCATTTAATTCCTTCACATTCCCATGTGGGCGACAGCAAGGATCAGAGAGATGGAGTCAGCACCGCAAGGCATTCTGCCTGCCTGTGGCAGACCCAGAATGCAACTGACTCTGTCTGAGGCCAAAGCCCATGCTTTCATTCTATGCTACCTCCCAGCACAGCCAGAAGTTAAACTGCCTTAACAACACGACCACAGGCAGTTAGACCCGCTCCCACGCACAAGAGGAACGGACACCTTGCTTCTAAATTACTTTGCCACTACCTTGGCCCTGCAGCCATTAAGCAAATCATTCGACCTCTCCGCATTTATTTCTTAATATACGAAAGGAAGAGAATCCTAAGTGATACCTTAGGCCCCTTCCAATTCTAACACGGCTTTCTAATTCTAAGAGGAAGAAACCTAGAGAGAGAACTCATTTTAATGTAGTCCTGATGATAAATCCTTAGACCTCCTTCTATGCGGCCTAAGACAAAAGCTCACCTGTTGTCACATGCTCTGTGGTACCAAGACAAGCCTTTACAGAAAGTCGCGTCTAACATAGATGTGTTGAATAATGAAACAACTGGAAGCTATGTGAAACTACAGTAATTTCTACAAATATTCACTTCCTTACACTATTTAAAATCAATATAATTCTCATATATAGGCTAGTTTCAATACTCCAGGAACAACATCCGGTGTTTACTCCCATTTCCCTCCATTCACCTTCAAAGTCCTCAGCAAAGTCTCCCTTTTGGTAAGCGATACCAGTGTTTCTGACTCTTGCGTTGTGTATTCTTCCCAAGGGAAAAGAATGCTGGGACTTAAGGAATTTTCTCCAAAAAGGTCAACCCCATCTTTCAGGAGCACAAAACAAGGGGATGCCATTTCTCTCTCTCTTTTTTTTTAAAGAAACGATTATTGATTAGGAAATGCTTTTAAATTTACTTGAGTAAGAGCATTAGATACAAGAAAAGCTACGCAAATCCAGAACCACTGTCAAAAAGCATTCATTTCGTTACCTTGCCTGATGGTTTCCTTAGAACTTTAGCCTCCAATAGTAATTAAATTCTCTTTTCCTTCTAAAAACGCTAGACTTTCCAGGATTATTTTCCTTGTCATTCAGTCCGTGTTTAAGTGTCAGGCCCTGGGTTGGACACCAGTGATGGAGAGAGACAGGAGCATGGCAGGAGGCCGAGGTCCCAGCCATCTCAGAATTTACAGTTCCCAGGAAACAGAATCAAAGAGAGAAGCACGACAGTGTGATGGTGCTGAGTGAAGGTAAGTAGGTGGGACTATGGAAACACTTTAGAGAGAGAAACCAAAATCCAAAGGCTGTCTGTGCTAGGACGGGGTGGACTGGACTCATGCAAGAAACCTACAGCGGAGAGAGAGCAGCATGCGTCTGAGAAGTTGCACGTAGTGCAGAGTAGCTAGAGCAGAGACTGCACGGGAACAGGCTGCAGGGGACAGATGCCAGTTCTCGCACGTCCCATTGCACCATGTGATGGAGACTGGCATCTCTCCTGGAGAGGATGCAAAGCTCCTGAAGGGGTTTCAGCAGGGAGTGACATAATCGATTTGCTTTGTAGAAATATCTGCCTGACTGCAGGGTAGAGAAGGGAGTGAGAGAGAAATCCTGATTGCAGAGAAATCCTCCGGGGAGCCACAGCAGTGAGCCTGGGGAGACGGCAGGGCCTGGAATTGGACGAGGGCAGAGTGGGGGAAAAAAGTGGGCTGAGAAGAGAGAGATTCTGCAGGCAGTGGCAACGGGGATAGCAAAGCCATCTGAGAGGCCAAGAGCGATCCCAGCTCTCTGGCTTCTCCAGCCGAAGGAGTGGTGGAGCCCTTACAGGGAGAAGGGGGAACGGGGCAGATGAAGTACCTCAAGGCGGAACTGGTTTTGCAGGAAAAAGCGTAAATAGTTTTGGGCACCTTAAGAATTAGGTGCCTGAGAGACACACCAGTGAATATCTCTATGGGCAGGTGGATAGAAGGATCTGGAACTAGAATAGAGTCCTGAGGTGGGAACAGAGTTACAGGATTCATCGTAACAGGTGGCATCTGAAGACCAGGGGCTGAAGTCCCTCAGGGAGCATGCGCAGAGTAAGAAGAACCAGCCCCGAAGAACGCCTAGAAACACGACCAACAGAATAGCAGGAAAGAGGAAGCTTCGAGGAGAGAGAAGAGCCAGAGCGGAGGAGGAGAAAAACGGAGAGAGAAAGATAGTCAGAAATGATTCAAGAATGAGCCACTGTTCAAAGACTCCTGAAAGGGCAAGTAAAGCAGACTGAGAAACACCTTCCAGAGAACGTCTCAAAGGTGCGGTGCCGTATACAGACAAATACTTGTGAAACGCACGGCAAGACGGTACCTAGCATGGAGATTTGATAAACAAATTTAAAAAAAACTAAAATAATGTACAGCACTCAGCACAAATAAGGGCAAGGAAAGATATGACAAAGTACTAAAGATTTTCTTTTGCAAATTCTCAGTTTCTCTAGTTTGAAATTAAGTAAGCAAACCCTTGATTTAAAGATGGGTTACTAAAATGTAGTTTTGAGGTACTATCAAAGACCGGACTACACAGCTAACTAACGGACCCGGAAGGAGAGAACTCAAGCACATTATTTTGGCTTGAGGTCATTCATGACAAGATGCCCTCTGCTTATATGAATATTCACTGTAACATAATTTACACATGCCCTTCCGGTAACTCAGCAAGACGTTTTTCCAGAGGTAATATATAATGTAAGAATAAGAGCAGCAAAATCATGTCTTATGCCTTATGGGAAGCTGAACCGAGCTCTTCTGTCTTCATATAATTCTTTAGTTAAACCCTGTCAGTACAAAAGGCTTCTCGCCAGTATTACAAAGAAAGCACAGCACTTATGATAAGATTTTTTTGATATAATCGTTTTATAAGCTTACTCTATCCTAAGAAAAAGTAATAACCAGCAATGTATGAAAATGATACCATAAGGAATCTTGAATATTAAAGTCTATTACTGTCTACCGCAGCTGTTCCCCCACTTAAATCATTTCATTCACATAAATTCACACGCAGAAGTGAATGGGACAGAAAGAGATTTCAGTGGGATTCCAATTTCATGTCTTTTATGCGACAACAGGGAACAGAATCAGTGCTTTTATCAAAACATTTTCAGGCTGGTTCAGGTTTGCTTCGCTACTGTTTGGAGAACAATACGGAATAATCTGAATGTGACGCAAGCACGTCTGGGTTCGGGATGCTGAACTTCAGCACATTTCTTACATTTTAAGTCCCTATAACATTCAGTGTTTTCCCCCAAAGGAAGACTTTGAGAAAGTGTTACAAATTTGAGTTTGCTTTTAAAGAGACCAAGAGTATGATATATTGTCCAGTAGAACGTAAGTTCTATGAGAGAAGGGCCCCATCTGTTTTATGCACCACCGTATCTCAGGATCTAACACATTTTCTGAATATAGTGGATGCTCACTAAAAATCTGCCAAATGAATACCGTTCTGTGAAATGTGAAGTTATTCAGTTTCTGAAAAAGATCCAATAAAGACCAATGTGTCTTGTAAACTTACTGTTGAGAATTTTTTATTGTAGGATTTTGCAGAACTTACGTTAAAAGATCAGTTAATGATTTGGCAACCAGTAAAATTATTATTCAAGAAAACCAATCCAGTAGCCTACTCTGAGGGACTAGCATTTACACTTATCTCGTAAAAGTCAATGTTTTTGTGCCCCACTGTTTTCCCCTCTGAGATTTTCAGTTACAGTTACATTGTTTTCTTGTTGTAGAAATGTTGGATAATTATTGTTAACTCATTCTCCATTTGGAAAATAAAAACAATATTAAACAAAAATCAATGGGGGGATGGCTCCACGGCATAGTAGTTAAATTCGTGCTCAGCTTAGCTGGTCTGGGTTCACAGGTTTGGATTCCAGGTGTGGACCTACACCTCTCGTCAAGCCATGCTGTGGCAGCATCGCACAAACAAAACAGAGGAAGACTGGCACAGATGTTAGCTCAGGGCTAATCTTCCTCAAGCAAAAAAAGAGGAAAATTGGCAACAGGTGTTATCTCAGAGCAAATCTTCCTCACCAAAAAAATAAAAAATAAAAATCAATGGTCAATAACCTTTCAAGGGGCTGGCCCCATGGCCGAGTGGTTAAGTTCGCGCGCTCCGCTGCAGGCGGCCCAGTGTTTCGTTGGTTCGAATCCTGGGCGCGGACATGGCACTGCTCATCAGACCACGCTGAGGCAGCGTCCCACATGCCACAACTAGAAGGATCCACAACGAAGAATATACAACTATGTACTGGGGGCCTTTGGGGAGAAAAAGGAAAAAATAAAATCTTAAAAAAAAAAAAAAATAACCTTTCAAAAACTGGTCACCTCTAGACTGACGACCCACTGAGGTCAAGACTACCTTTTTGTTGCAAAATCTGATTATATTATAGGATTGGATGAAGGATCATCACAACCTGGAAAGCTTGCTTTACACATTTATTAAACATAGATTTTACAATTAAGAAAAACACAAACAAGTTAGATACAATTTTCAGTTTGTAAGATTTGCTAGTGATCTTCTCTTAGTTGATTTAAAAACGTGGGGATCTGAGCAGCAATAAAAGCAAAAACAACAAACTTTACGTTTTCAACAAGCTTTGCTCTGTAAATTATCAGGTCCCACCTATTTTCTACAGATGGTACATAATTTATAATAGATCTACAAAATTTGTGTTTTTTTCAGATTCCAATATTAATCATCAAATCTATATATAATTTCTTTTCAGTTTTCAAATGCCGTGCTATACAAGAAGGTATGTTTCTACTTATTTGGGAAAATAGATGATTATACTCTCCGGAGAGGACAGCCTGCCTACTCACACCTAATTACCTCCTGCAGTGGATATTTAGACGCACTATGCCCCGGCAATAGACACCACGGAGAAGGCAGGCACTTAAGGGGAAAAATGAAACCCCAGTGAAGGACAAGGGGGAGATGGGTGATGGAGGGAGCTTACACTTTTGACAACGCCACAGGAGAAACAGAGTCTCCCCTTAGTGACTTTGTAAGAGGCATCCCATTTGAAATGAACAAATGAATAAGCAATTGTTTCATTCTTTCTCCCTCCCAGGTACTACCCTGCTGAATAGAAGAGAAACTATTGGCTCTGGGCAGGAGGATTTTCAAGAAAAGATCCCAGCTAACCATGCCTTTAAGATGCCAGTGTTATGTGCTGAGTTGGCAATAGAAACATTAATGCACACTTAGGAATATTTTGATCACAAAACTAAGAAAAAGCACAAGCTGCTGACAAAACAATAAAAGTCTAGCAAGCAAAGATGATTTACAGGCTTCTGAGGTGAAGTCCCAGGACCTGCCATTCTCTGTCCAATGTTAGGACAGAAACTTAGCCTTACTACTATTTCAAATGCCAGCGCCTTTTGTCTTTTTATTTTGTATTCTTTACCTCATTGCACTTGCTTATTCGCCTTGCGACAATGAGCTGGATCATTCCTCGCTTGTTCCCTTCGGTGGACATGGACCTTCTGAGGGTTTCCATGGCGTCTTGGTTCGTCTTGCCCAACAGGGATTCGCCATTCACTGCTATCAGTTGATCATTCACCCGAAGCCTTCCATCCTGGGAAGAAAGCAGGTAAAAATAAGTGCTATTAAGTAGTCTGTTATAAAAGAAGTTGCTTTCTCTTTTGTTAAAAAAAATAAAAACAGCAAAGAAAAAGAAAAAAGGCTTTAATCCTAATGGATTATGCCCAATTGAGCACCAGCATAATAGTGTCTAAGCAGCCATTGCAGCCTCTGTCTATTTCAATCATTTATACATTTGTAAATCAAGTCATTATCATAATCTGTTTACCAAAATAGCATACTAATTCGAAGGACACAAAGTGATTACTTTCTCGCTTCCAGAGACACCCATAGAGGTTATTTACAACCCAAGACATGCGGAAGCTCAAGGCTATTAGACAATCGCAGAGAAGTGCCCCTTAACCAACAGCCGGGAAATTTTCTCTAGACTGGGAAATGGGGTAACCCACCCACAGGCAGGGGACGGGGCGGGGGAAAGATTAACCTCGGCTCTATGACAGCTCTGTGCCAGAACCTAAACTAAGTCTGCATAGATTATCTTCCTTTAGCCTGAATGACTGGGTTGTAAATTTTGTGAGACAAAAAAAGGGAAGTTGAAGCTACAGATTCCGTCCCAAAATGAGAAATCACAGAGATTTCTGCTAGTTGTTTGACCATGAATGAGGTATTTGAGAAAACATTGACTAAGTGTTACAGGGCGCTAGAATTGCTACCCCAAATACGCCACATTGGCACAGGATTATTCTGAGCTGAAGGCAACTGAGAGACGGCAGACATGGAGGAGCTCTCTGTTCTCTGCCTTTCGGGCTAAACGCAGGGCTTGAAGTTCCTTTATATGAAAGTGTCCCCTCCCCTCTCCCAAACCAGGAAGGGGAGCTGCTCATCACCAGAGACGGAGAGGGCACTGAGATCAGTCTGCACAATCAACCTTACAAAATCAACTGTATTTACCTTCCCACAATTTACCACCCCGAGAAGCCCGGACTCCTTTTCCTTTGTCTAATCCCGCCACAATTCATTGCGCTTTGCTAAAAGGTATATAAGCTTCCAAGTCCAACCACTTCTGCAGGCTTTCACATCTTCTCTGTGGAGCCCCCATGTGTAAAATTTTAAATATTAACATCAATAAAATTTGTAAACTTTTTCTCCTGTTAATCTGTCTTTTGTCAGTTTAATTCACAGGCTGCAGAAACAGAATCTAAGAGGGTAAAGTTCTGCCTCCCCTACAGTGTGCACGTTTTCAATATAGGAATAAGATTGGAATTAAACACTTTTGGCAACGGACACAAGCTTGATAAAGTGGATATTTGCTTACTTTAGATGCTGCTCCTCCATTAATAATGGACTTGACAAAGATTCCCAAATCTGCGTGGTTCTCTTTTGACCGGTTACCTTTGACACTGACACCAAGACCGGCTGATCCTGAATCATTAAGTGGAACTTCAAACGTCAGAAATTCCCTGGTGCCATCAGGCGTGAGAACAATATCCTCGTCTTCTGCTTTCTAATAGGAAACAAAATTGCACAGCACATTATATTCCAATGTTTCTTTCTCACGGTTATTTTTGAAGACTGCTAATGAGCAGCTCTTTAATCATATCAGGCACAGTATTTCCACCAAAGTTCCACGACAAGATCCACGATAACTGGGCATCTGCACCCCCTCCAGATGATTCCTGGAACCAGCTGTAATATTTTTATGCAGCATTTGTTTCAATATTGAAACAAAACCAAATCAGATTGCGAGAAATATAGGAGAAAACCATAGCGGAAGGACTGAAGACATGTAGACTCCTGGAGTTTTAGACTTTTTTTTGTCAGTTTAAATATTCCAAACCACAGGAGGAAAACAGTAACAGCAGGAATCAAAATAAATAAATATAACTCATTTGCCTCTTTTTTTTCATGAGGAATCTCCACTATTATTAACAGCTTAGTGTCCATTAATGTTGTATGACTTTATTCACAAACAACAAATCCTGATGACACAAAGTCAGCAGAAAAAGGTAGTCATTTTCAGAGAGCCACTGGAGTTTTAACCTTCAATGTTGGCGAGACAAAGTGGAGATCAACAACTTCAGAGAAAACTCTCAACAAAACTGTACATAAATAATACAGCTGGTGACTACTGCTCAAGCAATATTATTTAATCCATTAGTTGTATAGGCAAGCTTTGATTTCATAATTGTAATCATCAAGTGCATAAGAAGTACACCAGAACCCAACACATTTAAGACACCCAAACTTGCCCATCTCCCTTAAAACAGCAAGGAGGAAATGAAAGCGTGAAGTATAACCTGATGAAACTCAGTGAGATGAAATATTCTGTCAGTAAAAATGCAGTAGGCCAGGAGAAGCAGCAGCCTGCCCTGAGCTCCTCTTCAGGAGTGCCCCCATGGCCAAGACCACCACTGAGATCTCTCTCTACACTGGTCATGTCCAAATAGGCAAGGCCAGAATTCTCTCTCAAACTCAGCATGTCCAAGCACATGATGGACATGTGGCACAAGCTCTTTGGATCACAAGGAAATGCGTCATCTGGTCCTACACGCTCTTCCGCCTCATTTTTTCTCAAGTTTGAAATATTTCTCCAGCATCCACCAAGTCATTCAAGCTGGAGTTACCAAATTATAATGGAAGAATGGTTAAACATATAATGGCACATAATTAGGCTGGATTACAATGCATCCTTTGAAGACTGTGCTTTTCAAGAATTTCAATTGCACACATGAAAGTGTGTACTGCAGAGCAACGGAAATGTGGGTAGACTTCAGTTTCTTTTCTTTGTATCTCAACACATTTTTAAAATTTTCTAATACCAAAATTAACATGATAAAATAATTTTAAAAGGAGTTTGGGAAATTAACACTCAATCTCAACTATCTCACTCAGATGAAATAATTTTTGGAAGTATAGCATTTATCAGTAAGAGATTTTTTTTTAGATTATAATACAAGAGATATGCTATTTTTAAATCTCCAAATCCTTTATAATGTGATTTGTAAAGTGATCTTGCTAATTTACCAACATCCAATATTAACATTTTAGGGTAGGACATTCTTTGTGCCATCGCAAAGGACAGCCTCAGAGTTATTAGGACAAGGTACGTTTTGAAAAAATAAAATAAAATCACTAACGTTAAAAACAGGAGAACTACATAAGGAAGAATACAAAATAAGAACAATTTGTAGGGGCTGGCCCCATGGCCGAGGGGTTAAGTTTGCGCACTTGCTTTGGCGACCTGGGGTTTTGCCAGTTCAGATCCTGGGAGCAGATATGGCACGCTCATCAGGCCATGCTGAGGCAGTGTCCCACATAGCAGAACTAGGACCTACAACTGGAATATACAACTATGTACTGGGGGGATTTGGGGAGAAGAAGAAGAAGAAAAAGATTGGCACCAGATGTTAGCTCAGGTGCCAATCTTTAAACAAACAAAAGAACAACTCGTAAAGATACAGGGCAACAGCTATGCAAACTACACAAAGTAAATGCATTTCAGTATCACAGTCAAAATAAAGCCCAAGCCTATGCCTTATAAAAAACTTTCGTCTAGAGAACAACTATAGCTCAAACAAAACCAATATATTGGAGAGAAATAAACATCAAATTACTCATATCAAAATACTGATATATCACACACTCATTATGCAAGGATAACTTTATATTCTTGTTTTGCTCTATAAACTTTTTATTTTTATCCACATGGTTCAAACAAATTAAAGAATACTCAGCAGTGAATGAATACAGCTACCTCGATAAAATTGGTTATAAAAACATAATGTATAGGTAAATTTTGATATTTGAAATACAAAACAGGACCAAAACACACCACAGTCCCTTCTACTTTAAATTCAGAAGTAACTGAAAGATAACACATACTTTGTGAATCAGTAGTTATATTCCTGAGAAGGTTGCATGTAAAAGACATGGGCACCAAAGAGAGTCCTCTGCTGGGCACACAGAGGTCTGTATGCTAGCACATTTACGTGCCTCAAATCTGGAAGGTTCTTAATTGTCACTTACTGCTTTAGATCTCCAGTTTGGCTTTTTAATGTTTACTGATTCTGACATTTCCATAACATTTTACCAAGGCTTAAAATTCTCATTTTTTCTACTTGAAAAATCAAGATAAGGAGCCGACTGAATATATGAAGAAAAATTTTAATCAAGTTGGAATCATTTCCTGACATGCCCTACCCTGAACCTGTCTTAAAGGAGACTATATTCTCCATGGGAAAGTTTCATTTATTATGAAAACTGCAGGACGGGAATAATATTCTTTTTCAGCTTTCTTATCAAGTCTTAAGTCATTATTATCATTAAAAACATTTAAGTGAGAGATTGTACTTTTCCTTTGATATTTCATTATTAATCCATTTGGCTCTTGACATAAAACTGAAATTAATGCCAGCTTTTAGAACTTAATTCTCTGGCAGCAAAATATTAAAAAATTTTTTTGCTCTTCAAAAACCACTTTAAGGATTTTATTTTTCCTTTTTCTCCCCAAAGCCCCCCAGTAGATAGTTGTATATTTTAGTTGTGCCTCCTTCTAGTTCTGCGATGTGGTACACCACCTCAGCATGGTCTAGATGCCACGTCCATGCCCAGGATCTGAACCGGCGAAACCTTGGGCCGCCAAAGCAGAGCACACGAACTTAACCACCCGGCCACAGGGCTGGCCCCTCAAAAACCATTTTAAATGCTACGTTATAGAGAACTTTTGCAAAGTCTTACTAGTATGGGGATCTCTTCATTCTGATACAAAGGAGAAGCCAATTGGCTATCATTTTGTCATTCCATCCAGATTCTATACCTTATCAACCATTTCTGGAGTCAAATTCTTTCTAGAGAAACGCAGTAAATTTTCTTTAATTTGTCCCTCCAGCCCTTTGTACGTGATCATGTCACTCAAGCACACATCAAATCTCACACGTACATGTGTGTATGTACAACCCAAGTGACTTTATCCATCAATGCAAACCATCAATTCTTCTTTGTTCATCACTCCTTTGGCATTTTTGCTTTTTAATGCCCAGAAAACAGGGCAATTTTGCTAAGCATATTAGAAGCAGGAAACCTGCTGACTGGGCAGTATGAAAGCTATTTACATTCCCCCTATATTCAGAGCAGTAGCAAAGATGCATATTTATATCCGCAGTGAGACAGAAAAATAGCCACAAGTGACCAGCACCCAGGCCCAGTTTTCCTTCTTCCCCAAACAACAGTCCCAATAGCTGTGCAGACACAGCGAGCCCCCCAGCCACTCTGAGTCTGCAGTTAATCTGCAAAATGGGTAGATCTATAAGAGAGGAAATAAAAGTTGATTATATTAAACAGCAGGAAAATAACCAAGAGAGAGTAATTTCTGAGCCCTAATACATGAAAATATTAACGAGTCCAGAAAATATTGTGAAGAGAGGAAAAAAGTATACATATCATAGGCAGTCATAAAACCATAGACGTGAGCCCAATAGCCGATTTGGAGCTCTGCAAAGAAATAAATAACTTGGCACATATTTCATCACTTGTGAAATAATAACATGTATATATATCTGATTTCTGCTAATATTTTGACCACTGGCCCCAGTTCCTGACACAGAGCTCCTAAATCCCTTGGAATGTACTGGGTAATAAGAGCATCTTTTGTTCTAATGACATTTCTCTTGGTGGTTCCTAGACAGGGTGTGATCACCAGAAAGACCAAGCTGTGATTAGAAGCTTTGAACTTTCAGCCCCATCGCCCGTCCTCCAGGGAGGGGAGACAGGCTGGAAATGGAGTTAATAATTGATCATGCCTACATGATGAAGCCTCCATGAAAACTCCAAAAGTGTAGGGTTTGGAGAGCTTCCAGGTTGATGAACATCCACACGCTGGGAGGGTGCCACACCCCAACTCCACAAGGACAGCAGCTCCTGAGCTCGGGACCTTCCTGAGTGCTCCCTGCATATTTCTTCATCTGGCTATTCATTTGTATCCTTTCAGACATCCCTTGTAATAAATCAACAATAATAAGTAAACTGTCTTCCTGGGTTCTGTGAGTCGCTCAAATTATCGAACCCAAAAAGAGGGTAGCGGGAATCTCTAATTTGTAGCCACGTCACACAGAAGTTGTGGGTAACCTGGGGACCCACTATTTGTGATTGGCATCTCAGTGGGGACAGCCCTTAACTTGTGGGGTCTACACAACTCCAGGCAGTTAGTGTCAGAACTACTTGTGTGGAAAACTCACCCGTCTGGTGTCATGAGTGCGGTGAGAGCAGAGAAATGACAGCAGAGGGGCCTTCCTGCTCACTGCTCCACTGTAATTAATTGATTTCTCTCTCCCTCGCCCTTCTTCACAGAGTTAATATCTTTATTGCCCAAACCCTCATAAATTAATAACAAAACTCCCAATAACAAATGGGAAAGGGATGTGGATGAGCAATTCATTAAAGAAAGATGAGCGGACCAAAAAATAAGTAAAAGGTTCAATCTACTTACAACTAAAGACATGCAATCACAAAAGTTAACAAATTGCCAAAAAAAAAAGCCCAACTGTTTTAAGTAATGATATCTAAGATGTAGAAGGTGTGATGAAACAGGCACTTTCTTGCACTACTGATGAAAATTTAAAAAAGTACAATATTTATGGAAGCCAATTTGATAATGTTTATCAAAAGCCTCTACATTTTGCTTATTGCTTAACTCAAAAATACTACGTTTAGTAATATATCCTAAAAAAACTAATTGTGGTCATGAACAAGGATTTAACTGTTAGGATGTTGACAGCTTTAATTACAATAGCTAAAAAATGAAAACAACCTACATGTATGACATTAAGGAGATAATAATACCTGCACAATGGGATACCATTCAGCTATTAAAGTGAATTAAAAAACTGTAGTGAGACAGAATAACATTTATGACTCAGAGATTGGGTTTTACCCTGTGGGCTTCCATAACTTCCAGGATGTCACCCATCATCAGCTTTGATGTCCTATTTTATAAATTGCTGAATATCTGTCTTCTCCTATCAGTGAAAACTTCACAAGGAAGGGATATCTCAGTCTTTCCTTCTGTTTGGGACATGACATTTATTAGCTATATGCTATGTGTCTGGGACGGAATATATATTAGCTATATAGGTAAAGAAAAAAATAAAGAAAAAATATGCATCAAAATGATGACACTGAAGTCACATAATTGCAGGTGATATTAATTTTCTTCTCTGCTTGACTGAATTTTCTATCAATATAGTACATTACTTTTTGTAATATAAAAATCCCACTGCATACCATTTCTTTAATTCTTCTTCTTTTTTAAAAACACAGCGTGGAGGAGGAGGGAGAAGAGAATTGTCAGGGCTCGGGCTGGCAGAGGAGAGACTGACACAGGACGAGAACCTTGTGATGACTCTTACACAGCAATCACACCATGTTGCCAGACCATCACATTCTCACACCTAACCGAAGTTCTTACAGAAGGCAAAGGGAGAACACTTACTCAACAGAGAGATTAGATAATATTCAGTTATGACAAATAGTAACAAGCATTTGTTTTTAATTAAGAGGAGGATTTTTTAAAGAGAAAAGTTATCTTGGTTTATTATTTTGAATAAAAGAACAACCCTCCAGTCATACTCCAAATTTTCTTTAAGTTATATATTTTAATTTATCCCATATGTGAAATGAATGTTTATGTATGTTATTTGTACTGTTATTTTAAGGTTAATTATTCTTATTAGCAAAGTTAAAAAGTTACGTCTGGCTTTTCTGTGCTCTTTTTTAATTCAAATAGTAGACGTAAAATTTAAAGAATTTAAGAATTTTTGCTTGATGACACAAATACTGAGAAAAAAATGTTTCCTACAGTTATTAATCTATAATGGTAAGCCAGAAAAATCCTTATCCAATCAAAGAAACATCAAAAAACCCAAATTGAGGGATATTCTCAAAGTAATTTGCTTTTCAAAACTGAAAAACAAACAAACTGAAGAAATGTTCCAGATTAAAGGAAAATAAAGAGCCACAGCAATGAAATCCCATGCATGACCCCAAATTGGAAACTGGACCAGAATTTGATTCTTACGTATTCACTCATTCATTCATTCATTCATTCGTTCAGTCTGCATGCTATAAAGGACAGTAATTGAGACAATTGGTCATAAACACAGTTAAATCAATGTTAATTTCATGATTTTGATAAACAATGTGGTTACTTAAGAAATACTCTTGTTCTTAGAATACACACACTAAAATATTTACAGATAAAGGGGAACTATGTCTACAATTTATTCTCAATTCAAAAAAGTACATTTTGGCAAGAAAAGGAGGAAAAAATGGAGGGAGAGGGAGGGGAACATGGGAGAAAATTCCATATCAAATGTGGCAAAATATTAACAATTGGAAAATGTGGGTAAAGGGTATACTGGAGTTCTTCGTACTATTCTTGAAACTTTTCTGAAAGTCTGACATTTCAGAATAAAAATTAACATAGTAATTAATCCAGAATAATTTTGCTCTAAAACAGTTTTTATTTTTAAAATAGACATTATTACCAACATAATCTTTAAAATAACCTGAGCTCAATAGCAATAAAAACATCATACACTAAGTTTTAAAGATATTAATTTTATCACTATACCACAAAAGGAAGACAATAAAGAATAACTAAGATATATTTTCCAAAGGAAAACATACCAAACATTAAGAAATCCTTACCTTACCATAGTAATAGTAAGCAATTTCAAATGAATTCCTTAAAAACTGATACATTCACTGTATAAAACCATTACTATTTTTGTAAGATCATGAAAATATTGTTCTATCCCAATTTTGAAAAAAGATTGTTATACATCTCACAAGCAAACTATTAAGATCAACATAAGATGAGTGTACGATAGTATAAACCTTCAACAAAAACTCAAATTACAAAGTTTTGTACACTTTCCTCTGTGTCCTCCAGAATTAACATATATAACAGGCCTAAAGATGTGTTTGATGATGAGTTTATCCCAAAGAATTTGTACAAAGTTTTGGATGAAGATGTAATGACTCACAATTCACCCCCCCATTCGCCCTCCCTGTTAGCTTTTTCTGAAGCAACTCTTCTTTTTTCCCCACTTTACTGAGATATAATTGACATATAACATTGTGTAAGTTTAAGGTGAACATGTGTTGATTTGAAAAATAATTACCATCATAGCACAGTTTACATCTCCACCATGTCACATAATTATAATAATTTCTTTTTTGTGGTAAGAACATTTAAGATCTACTCTTAGCAACTTTCAAGTATATAATACAGTATTATTACTTATAATCACCATGCTATATATTAGATCCTCAGAACTTATTGATCTTATAACTGGAAGTTTATACTCTTTGACCAACATTTTCCCTTTGTCCTATCCCCTAGACCCCTAGTAACCACCATTCTACTCTCTGTTTCTATGAGTTTGGCTTTTTTAGATTCCATATGTAAGTGATATCATAGGATATTTGTCCTTCTCTAACTTACTTCGCTTAACACAATGCCATCAAGGTCCATCCATGTTGTTGCAAATGGCAGGATGTCCTTCTTTCTCATAGCTGGTATTCTATTGTGTGTGTGTATATATATATACACACACACAAACACACACCCCATCTCATTATCCATTTATGTTGACAGACACTTAGGTTGTTTCCATATCTTGGCTATTGTGAATAATGCTGCAATGAACATGAGAGTACAAATATCTCTTTGAGATTCTGATTTCATTTCCTTGGGATGTATACTCAGAAGTGGGATTGCTGGATCACATGGTAGTTGGATTTTCAATTGTATGAGGAACCTTCATACTGTTTTCCACAGTGGCTGCACCAATTTACATTCTCACCAATAGTGCACAAGAATTCCCTTTTCTCCACATCCTCACCAACACTTGTCTCTTGTCTCTTTGACGACAGTCATTCTAACAGGTGTGAGGTGATATCTCATCGTGGTTTTGATTTGCATGTCCCTGATGATTAGCGAAGCTGAGAACATTTTCCTGTGCCAGTTGGCCATCTGTATGTCTTCTTTGGAAAATGTCTATTCAGATGCTCTGTCCATTTTTTAATCAGATTTTTTTTTTGCTATCAAGTTGTATGAGTTCTTTACATATTTTAGATATTAACCTCTTATCAGATGTATATTTTGCAAATACGTTCTCCCATTCCAAGGCCGCCTTTTCATTTTGTAGACTGTTTCTTATACTGTGCAGAAGCTTTTATATTTAATGCAGTCCCACTTGTTCACTTTTGCTTTTGGTGTCAGATCCAAACAATCATCAGCAAGAACAGTCTGAAGGAGCTTACCCTCTATGTTTTCTTCGAGGAATTTTATGGTTTCAGGTCTTACATTCAAATCTTTAATCCATTTCGAGTTGATTTTGTGTATGGCATAAAATAGGGGTCTAGCTTCATTCTTTTGTGTGCGGCTGTCCAGCTTTCCCAACACCATTTAATGAAGAGACTATCCTTTCACCATTGTATATTCTTGGCTCCTTGTCATAAATTAATTGACCACATATGCGTGGGCTTATTTCTGGGTTCTCTATTCTGTTATTGATCTATGTGTCTGTTTTTATGCAAATACCATACTGTTTTGATTACTATAGCTTTGTAATATAGTTAGAAATCAGGAAGTGGGATGCCTCCAGCTTTGTTCTGAAGATTGCTTGGCTGTTACAGGTCTTTGTGGTTCCATGTGAATTTTAGGATTTTTTCTATTTCTATGAAAAATGACAGTGGAATTTTGACAGGGATTGCATTGAAGCTGTAGATCACTTTGAGGAGTATGGACATTTCAACAATATTAATTCTTCCAATCCATGAGCACAGGATATCTTTTCATTTATTTGTGTTTTCTTCAACTTCTTTCATCAATGTCTTATAGTTTTCAGTGTATATAGCTTTCACCGCCCTGGTTAAATTTATTCCTAAGTATTTTATTCTTTTGGATGCTATTGCACATGGGATTTTTAAAAAATTTCTTTGTTTTCTCAATTTACAGTGGGGTCAATATGGCAGCACTTACTTCATCTACTACAACCATTAGTTAAATGAACCTATTCACGATCTTGCTTATTGCCTAGCTCACTCAATTTCTAAATCAAGACTATAACCTTCTGAAGTGTGCCTATCAAGATGCCTCCTGAGCTTTAGCAACGTTTCCAAAGACTCCCTAATACATTCCTGCAATTTGCATAGGGAGAACCAACTAACTCTTTTTGGAATGCATTTTCAATTCATGACATTTAAGTGTGTATTATATCTTATCTCTATGGTCTAGGATCATCTCTAAACTATATTATTTTCTAAAGCTCTAGTTTTATCCAATAGCCCTGAATTTGTTTAACATTTATATTCTACATGGATCATACTGAAGAGTGCTTATGAGACTTACTCAGCAGGTTTGTATTAGTCCTATTTGAAGCCCAAGGAAGAAACTAGCAGCTTGGTAAGTTAAGGCCAGAGAGCCAGAAGGTAAATTCACTACTTCACTGTGATATTAATTTTATGTGTCAACTTAAAAGGAAGTTTTTGGATGAGATTAATATTTAAATTGGTGAACTTTGAATAAAAGATTGCTCTCTATTATGCGGGTGGGCCTCATCCAATCAGTTAAAGGCCTGATCAGAACAGAAAGACAGGCCTCCTCCTAAGCACGGGGGAATTCTCCAGCAGACTGACATTGGACTAGAACTCCACCATCAGCTGTCCTTGGTCTCAACCCTGCTGGCCCACGCTGCACATTTGTACTTGCTAGCCTTCACAATCAAGCAAGCCAACTCCTTATACTACATCTTGTTTTACATACAAACACACATACACACACACACACACCCTCTTGGTTCTGTTTCTCTGGAGAACCCTGACGAATACAGGCGTACACTATCTGGTCCAACCTGCACAACCACATGAGACGGCCCTATGGCAAGTGAATAAAGTTTTCAAAGGCAAAGGAGTTTGTTCAGGACATGAAGCAAGTGACCATGAGCCTTTGCTAAATAACTCAGCTTTTTGTCCAATTTTGAATAGGTAACCTAAAACTAATCTCCCACTTTCATTAATTAAAACAATATTTAGAGGATCTACAGGAAACTCACATCTCAGAAACTGAAAAGGTCTACTAGCTACTGACCCACTCATTTGCCTTAATGACCTTTTCTTATTTCTCAGACTAGACTGGTTATGGGTCATTGTGATAATCAACCAACAAATTAATGGAGCTTTAGGACATGTCTGTTCTCAAGGTGCTTACAATCACATGAAAGTTTAAATAATATCAGAGAATTTCAAGACTTGAATGAATTTAATGGCTTGCCATCAAAAGGTACGAAGAGACCCAAGAATTCAATTTTTAAAATTATTTTAAAATGAAACCTTTAACAACCCAAAATGGTATTGCATAGCAAAAGCAGAAAGAGAGGCGCAGATGTGAGAGGATGTATCTAAACATTCGAGAGAAAAAAAACAAAACTGCTTTTTGACTTAGCTTGGAAAACACTTATCAGAAAAAATGTCCATTTGTAATCGGAAGTCAGACACACATACACATATATATTACTTCTTTTGTTAGGGTGCCTGCATTGTCATTTGCTCCAGCAGGCTATCGTAAACACACAAGGCTTGTGGACGAGGAGCGCATTGCAATGGACCTTGCAATTCTCGATGGAACACCACATTTAAAGCCAATGCTGCTGCTTGCCTTTAGTGATTGAAAAGTTCAAGGCTAATTGTCAATTTCTTTACTAGGACTGACTAAATGTTTTGAAGGAACACGCCTATCTTTACTGCTTATATCATCATTTTCCATCTCAGATAATCTTAGGCATTGACAGATACAGTTTATGTGTGAAGTCATTTGCTTTCCCAAAAAGTTCTCTGATGTTAAGATTTCAAACAACAGAGGGGTGGCTCCTCACCCGAGGATGTCATTGCAAAAGACCTCCCCGACTGAGCGTGCATCCTGCAACTGCTTCACGGCAGGGTTATGGTTATACAAAGGCTTTCAATATACATAAACAAATCTATCAGTCTATTACAACATTTTGGCTTTGTCACGCTTAGATAAGCACTCACTATCCAAAGTTAACAGGGAAATCTTCACATATTTTCTCTTAATACTTTTTTGTACATTTTTAGGTTTAATTTCATAACCAACTGGGATTTGTTTTGTGTTATGTGATGAGAAAAAGGAATCTAACTTTTTTAAGTGAATGCCCAATTGTTGTAAACACTAAATAAGCCATCCTTTACCACTAATTTGAAATGCCACCTTTAATATATGTATACACACAATGTCTGTTTCCATCATCACTAATGTGTTTCAATGATCTATTTGTCTATTCCTGTAACAATACCGCGTTAAGTATTTTAGCTTACTGTACATTTTGCCATCATTAGTCTATTAAAACAATGTAAATCAATCTTGTGCCCCAATTTATTCTTTTAGAACCAATTTGTCCAATTTCCTCTCACCTCTCAACCTACCCCCACCACACACACACACACACACAAATACCATTTGACTTGATTGATTTGATTTGATTAGTGATCACTGACATATTGATTTTATAAATAAAATATTAAGGCTATAAATTTTCCACAACCCATGCTTATGAATGTGTAATAGTTCCAAGGTTGTTTACTGAGTTTCCTCTGATGTCTGATTTGTCATCCATTTCTATAATTATGGAATATTTAACAATAACATTTTGTTTATTAGGTTCAAAGTTGTCTGTTTATGAATGCGTAAAAGCAAATCAACTCTGTTAATTATGTTATTCAAATCCTTTATATTCTTGCTTTTTTGGCTACTGAATATAACAATTTTTGGAAAAAATGTATTAGCATCACCTACTGTGGATGTGGTTTTGTTGAATTTTCTTTCTACTTACAAAAAACAATGATATATTTTGATAGTACGTTGTTTGATGTAACAAAGATCCTGACCATTAGGATTTCCACTGGATGACAGTATGTGTCAACATAAGACACGCTCTCCTCCCGCCCATCCAGTGCATCCGCGCTAAGACGATGCTCTCAGAGAGTGAGTGGGCGTTCCTTACTTTCAGCATGTTCTGTTGCTTGCTGGATTGCCAGTCTGTATTAGGACTTGTCTTCTAAACAGGAGACAACTATTTTTGCATTTTAATCTAAGCTTTGAGCACTTCCTTTCATTAAGAGAAATTACCCCCTTTAATATGCTATAATAACTTACAATAAATAAAATACTTATAACTATAAGCTATTGTGGCAACTAATATGTTTAACCTAATTATTGACATATCGTTTTATTTTTCCTGCTTATGACACGCTTTTTCCTGCTCTTTCAGCCCTATTTTTTCTATGCCTGAATCAAGTTTTCTTTTTTATTTTTTTCACTTTGTAGCCACTTATCATACAGCATTTCACAACTCATGAAGTCCTTTACTTATATGTCAAACTACTATGCTCAACAATTTTTGGTTCCTCTAATCCTGCAGGTGTACAGAAAACTTCTCTAACGTCTCTCTCTTTTTTATCCCTGCCTGACCAAAAATAATTATGAAATAGTCTCCATTTGGGGTAGCAGCAATAAGTCACCTTAAGACCACCTCAGAATTTAATAAACCTATCTAGCATCTATCATGAGCCAGGAAAAGGGAGGACAAGAAACTTCATATTTGATTAGTAAGAAGTTAGTTCATTGATCTTTCCAACATCTCTGCATCCTGCAAAAGACAAAGCTCTTACCGTTTCTTTTGGAATCTGCATCTGGCTTGGCTCTGCATTCTAGAAGAATTGAAGAGAAACATAAATACAGACTGACCAAAGCCATCGTGAACACACAGGGACACAAAGCTTTACTTTAAAGGAATTGTTTTGGTTCTTAAAGTCCACAAAATATATAGAGGGTGATTATGTTCTGGCTGATGTATTACTCTGTCTTCCAAACCTTCACTGATGTGACCACATTGCCTTCTGTGTGTGGGGGGGTGCATTTTAAGAAATGTTTCGAGATATAGATTTCTGCTTGCTCACTCACAGTACATCATGAACGTATTATATGGAGGAAAACAAATCTCACCAAACCACTATCCTATTCATGGCACTGCTTCTAATTTTGTTTTTTAATTTTTCCACTAAATCTAAGTTATAAAGTATATTATAATTTGATAGCTAGACCAGATAATAACAGTCTGAACCACAATCTGAACCACAAGCACTATAGTATTCACAGGCTATAATTGTGATATTTTTTTCATATGTTATAGGGTTGTGTTAATTACATAGGTACTTATAAGGTTGATTTCTTAAAAAGCACATATTGATAAATGTATTTTGTCTTAGACACAGAATTTAAACACAGACATCCCAAACAGAGGAAAGGAGTTTCGTTAATTGAATTCAAAGATCATTTTAAATGCCCTCCTTTAAGTTTTCAGAATTTTATCCTTTTAAATCTTGAAAAGCAGCTGCAACGTGAATAATAGACTGACGGCCTACTGGCTCAGGCCTTAATGAAAAGCTCACAAGCAATAAATTAAACCACCAAGAAAAAAAAAGTAGGCAGCAGAAGGGAAAAACAGAAGCCTGGAAGATCAAAATTGGACAAGAAGAACCTGAATAACCTTAAGCTGGCTATATGTTGGCACTAACTCTGGGAAAGGCTGCTGAAAAGCACTCTTTAAGCTCTGGCAATCTAATAATGCCAACTATCACCCAGGCTCAGATACAGGAGGGAGAATTAAAGCTTCATCGGATCACATGTAAAGCTCAGGATTTTTTTTTAAGTGCTCATTTACAATTTAATAGAGACATCTCCACATTTAGGATCAGGTGGCATTTTAAACACAAAATTGGATAACAGTGGGGGGAAAATGGGAAACTGAATTTAAATGGAGAAATAATGCATTAAACATTTTAAAATAGAAATAAAGAAGTTTTTATAATTTGCTGAAATCTACTTAAAACACAAGTGTTCACTTTTCAACTTTATTGCAATCTGAAATTTCCACGACATCACACTAAATTTTACATCTGTGTGTAACCAAGGGATGGGATATTCCTGTGACTAAAGTTTATCTGGTTTATAATAAAAGGAAAATTTTATTAACCATGACATATCCGTACTTGAGGTATTAGCCTAAGAGAATTAGGGCTATATGAGAAATTTGGAACAGTGCCCCTAAAGCCTTGCCACTCTGGTATCTACAGATTAATTGCTGTTTAGATAAAGCTAACAGCTAGCTAAAAGAGATGCCAAATGTTCTAAAACGACCCAACTAGAATCTGTTTTGAAATATTTAAAATACCACTTGTACTCGAAGTAAAACAATTTTTTCACCACATTAAAAGATAAAGGTGATTCCTCCCATTATGCTGTTTTAACATATAAATGAAATCCAGTACTTTTTGCAGAAAAACATTCAGAACTATGTACATTTAATATACATATTTGATTCACACCAATACCCCTATTTAATAGTTAGACATACGTATAAAGAGTGAAATAGATAGTTTGCAAATAAATGCCTTTTCATTTCATATATGTCATTCCAAATAATGTGTAAGTCAGTAATTAGTGGCCTTTGGGCTTATTGTCATTTAGGTCTTTTTATTTTCAATAGTAATATTTAACTAAGGTGCTCCTTTTCACACAACAGTAAGAAAGCATGTTTATTGACTTAGCTCCATGCACTGTGAAAATCTGAAGCATGAAAATTTGTCATATGTAGTGGAGAAGATGGCAGGCTTTCAACAACAGCCTTTGAAGTGACAGTTATGAAACAATCGACGTCGCTGTACTCAATCCGTCCATCTGAAAGCCTTCAGTAATAATCATTTGCTGCCCTAGAAAACATCCCTGCCATCTGATTTAAATACCCCTACTCTCAAAATTGTGGATGTCTCTTTCTAAAGCTGAGGGAATATGAGAAAACAATGCTCGTATTAAGTTACAGCTGAAAGATACATAAAATATAGAAAGTGCTTGGAGTCTGTCTCAATAAACATTGGCCATCAGGTAGCTAGCCCAGACCCGTGGCTCATGTGCATCAGAAACCTTTCATCTGCTCTAAATGTACACACCAGTTCCCTTGGGTGGAAGGCGTCTTCTTGGCGAAAGACCAGAAGGCTCACAGTTCCTTCCATTTTGGTGCTTCTCAACAGGGAAACAACCTCCTCTTGGGATTGGCCTGCGATATCTACTCCATTTACCTAAAAGAAATAAAAAGTTTTCAGCTACAATCCTATGCAAACAGATAACACAAGGAAAGACACACATTCTGGGACTGATCATGCCTGCTGCGGAACACAACTCATTTCACGGTAAATTCTGCTATGATCTGGTAACCATAGGCTATTGTGGCTAATAAAGAAACACAGACCAGAAATCTAGAAGTAAGATAGAGAGTAGTAAATCTTTTAGTGTTCATCAATAAACCAAAAGCTCAGCCACCAGAGCACTAACAAGTAATGAGGAATAAATAAATACATCGAAAATGTCGTTAACACAAAACTGCCTGGCTTTGAACTGAGCTATCTTGATAGCCTTGTGTATCATAGGTTTTCTTCTACCAAAATAAAAAGGTGTTGCTTTTATAGGGAGTAGTAGAAACACACTAAAATATTTTGGGATAAATATTTTAACTTTCAATGAGTTATTACTGAAAATTATGAGGATACCTTTTTATCCCTGAAAGGCAAACATTAAAAAAGAATCTTTACAAAATAATAATAATATTTTTGGAAGGGTAACAATATTTTACCTCACTAT
This sequence comes from Equus caballus, assembly GCF_041296265.1. Lineage (NCBI taxonomy): Eukaryota > Metazoa > Chordata > Mammalia > Perissodactyla > Equidae > Equus > Equus caballus. Next base: position 15,210,131 of record NC_091712.1, on the reverse strand, counting down.
TGTTCAATATTAAAAGAGAATTCTACCAGAAAAAAAAGAGATTTGAAACAACCAATTCCTAGGGAATCTCATTATTTTTATATTATAGGAAGTATAAGAACAATCAGAAAGCATTATGTATTTAACAGAAATGAGGATGGAAATTTCTTTCAAAAAGTATTCTATATTATTCTCTTTAGACAAAAATAATATTTTGTCCAAGGGAAGTAAATATATTATTTACATTACAATATCAAAATTTTCCTGTAGTTAAAATATGTTTTGGAACCTTCCTCCCTCTGCTAAAAATCATCTTAGTTAGCTCAATATACTACTATGAAGGAATTGCAGGAAATAGGTAAGTAATAACAGGTTCAAAGAAAGCAAAAAATCTGTAGATAAAAAAAATTGAGTCACTTAATATTTTTTAATGTATGCTACCAAACATCTAGGTACTCAAAAAAAACCTCTCACAGAATTATTGATACTGTATAGAGAAAAACTAGAGATACTAGAAAGTTAGGTTTAAAACATGCAAAAATAGAGTTTCAGTTTTAAGAGAAAGCGAATAGCTATGGAAAATGAAGCCTAAGTCTGAAGAAATACAGGTTGCAGGCCCTTCCCATTGCTCAACAAGAAAAACAGGAGCTTTGCGATGTGTGGAAAGTACGAAACTATGACGCAATGAAAGACAAGACTCAAAAATAAAGTGATCATCTTCTGAAAAAAAGAAAAAGCGAGCAACGCAGGGAGGGAGGAGGAGAACGCAAGTGGGGAGAAGAGGATATTTTTTTGGACTTGGAGGCGAAGAGGACTGGACTCCAGTCGCAGCTGAAACTCTCACTAAACAAAGCAAGCTCCAACTGCAGGCGCGGACCAAAACGACGAACTTCGACCCTGAGGACGAGGGCCCTTTCTGCAAACAACTCCCTAAATATAATCTGTACTCAAACCTCTCCTTTTTCAGCCTCTATCGGTGACCCTTTAAAAACTGATGTCACACAAACAAGACAAAAAGGACAGGAGTCATATTTACGAAATCTAAGCCCAAAACGTAGACGTGGAAAGAAAATCTGGAAGCTATTCCTTTGCTCCATTGCTTCACACAAAATCTTCAGGAGAGTGAGATCTGGAGAGTTCAAAACTACATATGAAACGACCAGGACAGAAATAAGGCCATGTCATAAAAATTTACTTTAAGATTAGTATTTGAATACTAGTTAACAAGCAGGAAATACAGTATCTGCTGATAAGAATACAGACCACATTTTCTGCAGAAAACACTAAGAAAAACAGCTACTAAAGGATACTTATTCTGTCTTTCTCCATTTTATTCCTATACATATAAACACTCACACAAACAGAATTCTGTACATGTATGCATGTCAAAGACAGCCTCAAAGACCAATGAACAGAAACTCATGAGATACAGTAAGGAAATTTTGCAAAACTATTTCTCTTTCTTTCTGACATTGACTTTTATGTCTGAATTCATTCTCCACGCTGCCATTTCAACATTTCCTTGTTCCTCTCATCAAGACTCACTGTTTTCACTTATTTTGTTTGTCTTTCTTCCAATTACAAAGGAGATAACATTTCTACATAACCAGACATAAATTTAAAGCCATCTAAAAATATAACCTAATAGACATTGTACTTACATAATGACAAATGTTATGTTATCTCATAAACCAAATGTCTGAGTAACTAAAAGTTCATGAGCAATCTCAATGAAAAGATATTTCTCACCAAATAACATGAAAAATATAAAAGAAGTAGTACATTGTTTTGTGATGCATACCTCTGCCAAAACATATAGTTCAATTTCATATTTTATGCAAACTTAAAAGAAGTGACCCTTGAAACTGGAACTTATCAGGAATTATGGAACTTCTGACTTCGAGAAGTCACTCACCTCTATAAGTCTATCTCCTGCCTTGAGTCTGCCATCTTGTATGGCAGCCCCTCTTGGGAGGATGTTTTTCACATAAATTGGAGCTGAGCCACCTATCGTTACATCTCGGGAAGTGATGCTGAATCCCAAGCCTTCTGTACCTAAATATACATCAGAAAAAAATAATTAAATAAAATATTGAATTTTACAGGTATATCATACATAAAGGATTTATTATTCTTTACCTCAACTTGACACTTTACAAATTTCACAATAGCCTACAATTCTTTTAATACTTTAAAATTTGTACCAGATTTTTCAAAACAGACTAAATTACAGAAGTTTAAATGGTTTATATATGAAAATTCATTAATCTAAGAAGAAATGGTAATCTACTCAAAGACACACATTAAAGTTAGTATATAAATAAGCCTGCTAAAAGTTTTTAAATTGGTTTAAATCTTTGATTATGAAAATAAATTTAATTTCTCTACATGAAAAACAAATAACTTCTGTTAAAACTCATAGTACCTCAAATATCAAGTATTATTGGGCAATAAAGGCATCCAGATCTGAAGGGTAGGAGTGGAGCAAGACGAATGTTCAAGGGAGATGGAAACGAAATAGCGAAAGGAGAAATTTTTGTAGATACAGATAACAGAACCTCTCCAATTACAATTACTCACAGCAATTTACCGACAGGATGAACCATATTATCTTTGCCTAGTTCTCTTCTAATTCACCTAAATCCTACCACGTACATTTCTCAAAAAAAAAAAAAAAGGGTAAATCACCGGGTGAAGCACCCATCTCAGATCACAGCTACGAAGTCTGAGGATCATCGTATTATGTTTAAAGTTACTGAAATTAATTAGGCATTTTTAAATTACTGTGCCGGTTGGTATAATTTAATTCTTGGTTCTTTGGCAGCTTTCTTGACAGGCACTCACATAAGCTCAGTTCAGTTTAGAGAAAGGGTTACAAGTCACTAGAAGTCAAATGAAATTAGCCAAAATGTGCCAAGAAAAAATGTGAAGATAACGACAAACTCCTGACTAACCGAAAAATTTTTTAAATACTTCAAATCATGATTAATTTCTACAAGAGTTTTTTAAAAAGTTATTTCTTAAGATATTAGGTTCTATTTCAGTTAAAATGATATTAGGACAAATACTTGCCTATTACAAGAAGAACAAAGAGATTTATAACAGTGAAATATCTATAGAAGAATACGCTAATTTGATGCAATACTCAATACAAAACTGTAATCAAAAGCACATATCTATAAGTACACAAACAAATATGGGCAAATCCAGATGAATGCAAACACGGGTTAAAGAAGAAACATAGAGGAGAAACGAAAAAAGCAATAATTATACTTGTAACAAAACCTATTGTAAATACTCTGAAGTTCACACAAAACATTCATTTACTTAAGGTCTGAAGTCACTTTAATGTGCCCGGACTGTTAATTTCTTAAGTCTTCTGTGCTGAAGACTTGAATGGCATGTTGTCTATATGAAATTTTCCTAATTATTCTGCTGGGACTTTTCCATATGTCTCTGTGCTTTCATGAAGCTCTAATGACTTGCAATAACATTTATTAAGAAAGAATGCTAAATTATTCTCCTCTTGCAATATTAATTTGTATGAACTACAAAGACTGACTGTTATGTGAACCTCAATACTATTAAAATATCAGCAATAACCCCTAAATCTGTAAGCTAAAAGTTCAGGCAATGACCTTTAAAAGAAAGATAAATAGATATCAATTTTCATTTAGCAAAGCCAACAAAACATTTTGCACTGACTGAAACAGATTACTGACCTTCTCCTCTGACTTTATTAGAAAGCTAATTTCTTCAAAAGAGCAGGGTATTTGAGAATGCCAAAAAGGCAATAAATATTAAGAAATCATAATTATGGAAGCAAGTACACAGGGGCTATTCTATTTTGTCATGTCATATGTCAGAGTTCCAAAATTATGCCAAAGAATCACCATGACGAAGGCTTCTCCTTTTACTATTTAGCTTTGGTCTCAGTTTATGAAGAAATTCTGTCATTCAAAGCATGTCAGGGCCGGCCCCGTGGCCGAGTGGTTAAGTTCCTGTGCTCCACTTCGGCAGCCCAGGGTTTCACCGGTTCGGATCATGGGCACGGACATGGCACCACTCATCAAGCCATGCTGAGGCGGCATCCCACATGCCACAACTAGAAGGACCCACAACTGAAAATACACAACTATGTACTGGGGGGGTTTCAGAGAGAAAAAGGAAAAAAAAAATCAGAAAAAAAGAAAAAAAGCATGTCAGTTCACTTTGAACTGAATTTAAAGGTTAAGACTGACATGTCCTACGTTTTTCATGCACTTCATAAAAATGTTAAATGTAACAATAATTGATAAAAATATTATTTGTTAGCTCCAATGAAAGCTTGTTCAATTCTCAATTATTATTATTAAAATATCTGTATTTAGTACTAATCAAAGACAATCAGCATTCGTCTTCACTCTTATACTAAAAATTATTTTTTATATAAAACATTTGTAAGTACTGGCAGAATGCATAGGCAGTTTCTGCCTTGTGTCAAACATTCTCACAGTTAGTAAATTAAAATCAAGATAGATCTGTGGGCCTCTATATCATGCAGATTACTCAAGGTCAGAAAAATGTTTAAAAGAAAACCACTGTTTCTATTTTCTTATACTGATTAAACAGTCTTTCTAAACTGGTTTGAGTAAAATGTAATCATATCTTTTTAAATGTTATTAAAATAAAACTATTTCATGTATTCAAAAGAAAGATTCTTTTAATGGCAAATAAAATTTCATTTCATTAAAAAAGTTCATATTATATCATAAGTTGTTAAAATATAATAATTGTGTGGAAAAAACTGTAATTAACTAAACAAATATGCCTGTTATCAGTGTAAAAGGACAAAGATATTTATAAACTAATATCTTTACAACAATAACCAGGTAAAATAGTTCACCTTTGTTGAGAGATCCCCAGCAAAATTTTATTTTTTATACAACTCTATTTGTGGTTTATGACATGGTTTTGCTTAAAACCTAGGGCCTGCATTTGAGTAGAGAAAAATGAAGGAGGAGGATCTGGTATTTTCCTCATTTAGGGAATTAACAGAGCTCACAGGGGTTTCTGCTGATATGACTCTGTATTTGTAAGGGGTTTCAAAAGAAGAGACAAGCTGTCAACTCCTGCTCATGTCAACCAAGTATTTGGAGCTTAAAAGCCAGTAACCAGAAATAAGGAATTCGTGGTTCACATAAAGTTCAATGAAAGACTATGATTTAGAAAGGAAATAGCAGTCTCTGAGTTTACAACCTTGTAAACCCTACCCCAAAATGGAAAGAAGAATGGTCTAAATGTCAGGATATGGAAAATGTTCTAGTAAGAATCTGCTGCCAGAAGCCATGTGACTTGAGGAAATCACCCAACCTCTCTTGGATTCATTTCCATCTAACTGTAGAAGTTGGTGGAGCTCATAAAAAGAGAAATATTCTTTATAATGACACCATTTTGAAAGACAGGACTTTAAAATATATCAAAAGGCTCAACTAAAATGGGTGATTAACAGGGAAAGTGTGTCTCAGTGCCTGGAGGGGACAGTGGCTGGAAATCGGAAAGTCAAGTTTGTCAGTCTGCTCTGAGTTGTGGGGAAGTGCAAAGGAGAAAACCATGCTTCCTGTACACAAGAATCCACAATCTACAGGAAGTGGGCACTTAAATAAATAAATTGTTATAACAGTATGTGATAAAGAGTCAGCAAGGCCCATTACAATTTCCATTGTCACCTTAATAAAGGGAAACAATGTTGGGGCCAGCCCAGTGGCACAGTGGTTAAGTTGACATTCTGCATCGGCAGCCCAGGGTTTGCCGGTTCAGATCCCGCTTGTGAAGCCATGCTGTGGTAGGCATCCCACATATAAAGGAGAAGAAGATGGCCATGGATGTTAGCTCAGGGCCAGTCTTCCTCAGCAAAAAGAAGAGGATTGGCAGCAGATGTTAGCTCAGGGCTAACCTTCCTCAAAAAGAAGAGAAAAGAAAAAAGAAAGGAAAGCAATGGAATACTCCAGGAAAGCAGGAGACAAGGACACAAAGGCCTAGCTTCTCTGCATTCTACCGCAAACCACGGCGAGCTTCACACAAGTCAGTCACTTCCCGTCACCAACGTGGCAGGGCTGCAGCGGAGGACCACTGAGGTCTTCCAGGGCTGTGTGCAGACATCAGGGAGAGCGACCACAACAGTCAGGTCCTCACTGTTGTCTGGGGCTGGTAATAACCTCCTGAAACCACTTTCCTTCATTGGCAAAAACTTTACCGCAGCTGTCACTACAACCTTCTTCGCATAAACTTATTTTTTAAAGCCTTATTCTCTGAACTTTTACATTTAATTTTTATGTAGCAAAATGAACCTGAAAAGCATAAAAAATAGAATTGTAAATACTTTCTTTTAAAAAAAGTCGTTATGTCAGTTCTTTCACATGATAATGGGGTAAAACCTAGGGTGCTGTGGGTTAGCTGGTTGACTTTTAAAATGATTTCCATACAACAAACACAAGCTGGGTCGTACCTTTCTTAAGCTGGATAGTAAGCCTCTTGCCTATTTTTTTGGTGTTGTACCCACTGCTGACGCTGGTACTAAATACAGTCTGTGGTGCTGGGGCCGGAGCTGAGGGCGGTTTCCCGGGAGGGTGCGTGCTGTGAGGTAGCAGGCGGGGGTGGGGGTCTGCCTGATCGGCCGGGTGGGCCGGGCGGGCCGGGCGCGGTGCTCTCTGCAGCGCCTGCAGCCCTGCGCTGTTCACACTCCTGTTGTCGGCGTACTGGCTGTCGGGGCTGAAGCGGCTGCAAGAGTAAGTGTTCTCACTTTGGGAGAGTTGTTCATACTGCTCTTTCTTTGCTGCAGGGACCACATGGAACCAAATGATGGGTGTACGCATGGCTTGGCGAAACATATGCTGTGCTCTGGGTTTGAGAAAGAGTGGAAAATTAGCAAATTAAGACTGGCAGACTAGAAGATATTATGAGCTTAATTAAGTATACTAATTAAGCAACTAGAACTGACAGACTTTGTTGAAACTAAGAAACAAAATTCTAGTAACCCATTCATCAATCAAGTTTGCAAGCTCTGATGTAAGCATAGCTGTCTCTCCAAATATAAATTTCTCATTCTCTAAATCAAAATGACAAAATTATCCACAACTACAGATAAAACATTGTGCCCTCAACTGTAAGTCCCTAAATAGTTTTAAGCACAACAGAAGCATTACAATTTCAATATTAATAGAAATTAAATACAACCGTCTCTCTACAAGATTATCTAATAGAACTTTTAAAAATCATAGAATATTTCCTTACAGGTGATCATTTGAGTTTTTGAAGAAATAAATATACTTATAAATATACTTAGAAAACTATAGAAAGCAACTATCCATTATTTATCAGCAAAATTAATTCAGTCTGTGTATGCAAAAATCTCAAGAACCCCAAGGTGTCCTCAATGACTCCAAATGTGAAGTGAGAATCATCAGCCCCAGTGCCATTCCACGACCAGCCTGAGAGGCTACCCACCTCGTGCCGACTCTTGAGCCAGGGTCTTACCCCAAGTCCTTATGATTTCTGCTCGCTCTTGTCTTGTTTTATAGTAACTGGACACCTTTTATCTTTCTAATTGAATAAGGACTTGAATCAGGATAAAGAAAATCTGAGGGGACCACAACATTGTGGTTCAAAGGATTTTTTATTTGCTTATTTGTATTCAGACATTATGTGCAACAAAGTCAGAAATGTGAGTTAAAGTATAATAAAGACTAGCAACCTGGTGAATTTTCCAAAACGTGAGAAAAGAGTAAAATTGCGAAGCCTAAATTGGGCCCATAATATTTTAAGAAGTGCTCCATCAGTCAGAGGGCTTTCTGAAATCCAGTCTAATGGTAGTAATTACCTGGAGTTTGATTAAATTTTTAAAAGCTAGATAATGGCAGAAAATACTCCTCTTCGGTGTAAAGACAGAGATTACAGACACGTTGTTTGAAGCATTTCGATCGACTGCACTCTATCAGCCTGAAACACGAAAGAATGGCCGTGCAACCAGCACACACTTACTGTTCAAATCTTCTATTTCGAAGGTCACCATCATTAATCCTGACAATGCAATCATTCTCGTGAAAAAGGTTTTCTTGTTCAGCTTTACCACCTTTCTCCAATCGTTTTACTAATAACCCCAGGGTTCTGGAACATTAAGAATGCAAATCATTACACATGTAATATTTCCACCATGCACAATGCCCTACTGCTTTAATGCTGGCATTATAATATTTACAAAGACTTCCTAATAAAGGAGTGCATTAAATCATTATTAATATATTTAGAATAACACCAACACAAAAACCACAACAGTATAAACGACGTGTAGAAATGGATCCTTCCAATAAATACAAGAACTCTTCTCTGGCTTGTCAGTATTGTGCTTCTGAAACAAACCGTATACTTCTCTCTATGCTTAAAACTGCTTCAAGCAGAGCTCGCCTGACGGTTCAGTGGATATCGCAGTGCGGAGCAGGGAAGAGCAGGTATTCGTGAACAGCTCTGGCTGTTTTCTGTGTTAAGCCAGCTGGTATGCTGCTGACGGGAACGCCTATCTTTCCATGAAAGCAAAGGTGACGGAGAAAGGTTAACCTTAGCGCATTGTGCGTGTGAGGAGGAAAACAGGAGAGAGTGCACAAGGACAAGAGTCTCCATTCTTGGCATGTGCATTTCATAGTGCCTGACATTCTGAATTTCAAAATTCATGAGGTCTCCCAAAAGTAAGTAATTAGTTGCCATTACTTCCATTTGAAGAAAAATAGGAGAATGCCAGTGACAGGCTCGAACAAAGCCGGTCACCATTCATCTCTTCCATGTGTACTCAAACCTCAGGTTTAAAGGAAAGCCTGAACAAACTTTTAGAGACCAATACAGAGGGGAAAAAAGTAAAAATGACTAGTGTACTTGGCCTAGAAAACTAACTTCTTGACTGACAGGAAGGGCATTCTACATCCCCGGGGACAGAGAGCAAACACTTTATATGGTCGCAGCGTAAGGAAGAGGAATCTCTACCTAGTTCTGATGCCATGGTTCACTAGATAGTTAGCACAAAATCTATAGCATGATCATGGGAAAATTTTTAAGAACTCATTTTTGGCTTGTCCAAAGCTGGCATTTTCTTTCATAATCCTAATATTTGGAGACAAAAAATGCCCAAATAGATACTAGAATTTAGAATCCTGCATAAATTAAAGTTGAAGATACCATAATTTCCAGTAGCCTATACAAATGTATTTTCCAATAGAATACAATTTGCAGTACCCTACATACCCTTTCTAGGAGAAAGATATCCAAATAGAAAGCTTTCTCTTCTAAACTTTTACAATAATTGTTACCTGTTCCATGGCCATTTATCTCACTCCCTGGTATTGTTACTCATACACACACCTTATCTCTACTATCACATTGGATGCTCCTGGAAGAGAGAGACAATGGGATTCGCAATACGCGCCCAAGAACTTTGCTAGTAGTAAGGTCTTGATCAATGACGACTGAATGAATGGATGACTGAGTTTAGCTGAGGTAAACAAGTCTCATATTTCTAACAAGGCTTTTTGCAAAATAGAAGACAAGCAAAACGAAATTTAGATGCAGATCCTTTCTTTCATGATGGTCTCATTTATACCAAGTATATGATTGAATTGAAATGAATTGAATTGAAGCAAAGGGCCTTTCTCGCTTGCTACTTTGCAGTTTAATCCTGTTTCTTTCATGAATGTTTTTGAGTCGTTGTTTAACTTCATTCTAATTTTTATTATTAAATATAGTAAAGAGGCATTGTGTTTTACTAGGGTCAAGTCTGTCAACTTGCAAGAATAATAAGGGGAGATAATATTTAAATTGCCTTTTGCAATTTTACCATTTGAGGATTAGCATCTACTAGAGTAAGAGTCTAAAAACCTTTGTGACTGAGGAAAATAATATTACATGGGTAATTTTTAGTTATTCACTACCATATATTGGAACTAAATAAACATAAAAATTCCCTCGGCTCAAAGGTAAGAATAAAGGACAGTGACCGAGCTGCATGAGCAACTTTACTGTCTGAGTCCGTATTCGGAAGGAAGCGATTCCATAATATGCCACACCAACAATTAAGTTATTGTTCCCAGGTCATCATGCCCACAATCTATCTCGCTACGCTTCCCAACGGTTTAAGTTTGCTTCTGTGTGCAATTGAACAAAGTGTTCTATCAGAGGAATCAAATTATTAAGATATATCTATGACTCTGTTGAATGGGACAAAGTAATTTGAGAAATCAAATTAAATCACAGTTATTGATGATACAGGAAATAGGAGAAGACCTTCGGCCACTTCACCATCACAGCTGCCATGTAAAGGAGCAGCTTGAAGGAAACAGTGACTCAGCCACTCCCAGGCTGTCATAGCTAACCACACACGTGGCGCCACACCTGCGGGGAAAAGCCACCTCCACAGACCAAGAATGCTTCATTGAAGTGTGTGCATCCAAGTCCCTGCAGCAAAACTCTGTCCTACCAAGAGTCACCCCAGTTAATTAATTAATTTTTAATCAGTGAAATCATGAGCAATTTCTCAATATGGTTACAACATTTGTGCAATCTAACTAATAATTGTGTTTCCATGTATTCTGTAATATTGTGTGTATTCTAAAATAGCCCACAGAATATCTTTAGAGTAATATATATATATATATATATATATATATATAGTTTATGTTTAATGGAAATTACTTAGCAGCTAACTAGTATTGATAATTTGTTTAAATTTATAAATTTATTCCTGACAGACTCTTTCAGTATTTATGACAGTTTAAAATAATATAACTTGGAAATCTATAATTTAATTCTATAAGTGGCATTGATACTTTTCAGATGAATAGCTCTATGGATTTATATTCATCTATATAATCATTTTTCTTTTTTAAATCTACCTTTTATTTTTTCCTAGGAATCACTCTAGAATAATAATCTAAAGTGAAAAAGCATGACATGCTTCATTTATTGAATGGCATGTCTTTATGAATAAGCCTTTATATACGGCCAAAAGCATCAGTAATCCTAACGTATAGTAAAAATGTTACAAATTATAAATAAATACACTATTGCATTTACATTAAATATAACAGAAGTTTATTAAATGATGCTTTTAGAATCCAACCATTGTTAAAATAGTCACAAAAATCTCAGAACCCTTTTTCTCAGCGCTAGAGACTGGAGAACTTTGGGGGGGGGGGGGCGGGGGGGGGCGGTGGCGGCGTGAAGGAAGCGCAGAAGAGGAAAAAATTCACCCTGAGTGACACGGCAAGTGATCAGGGAATCAGTGGAACAGACTGAATTACAGAGAAGTTAGTAGCCTGCTGATTTCTAAGTACTTGACCACACTATTAGAATCATTCTCTCAAAAAGAATGGATTAATTTAAAAGTAAAGTGGTACATTCTGCAAAATTATCTCATCTGCTTCACTAGGTGAAAATGATTACAAAAGGAATGGGAATGAACTATCAAAAACATTTCACTAGAAAATTGAACTGATAAGATAACAGCGAGGCTGAGGATGAAAAGTACCCTCTGAAGGGAAATCAATGGGAAGTAATAACAGATCCTTTCATCTTCTTGAAAAATGCGCGGGTGCAAGCAGATCTATTTCCATACCTCCACTTTCAATTTGTAGGCATCTCAAATAGCACGATTAAAAACAAATTTTAGCTATATATTTTGCAAATTCAACCAGCAACTAGAATTTGTTCTAAAGTAATAAAGAATTGGCTACCTATGGTGTGGTGGGTCCCGTAACAATTTTATTGAGAAAATAATTGAAGCTAATGCAGTTCAGAACATTGTGGCGTGTCAATGTGCTGGAACAGAGAATGGCTGTTCTTCTTAGCAGTTAGCACCAGAATCCTTTATTAGGGGCACCCTTTTCCATTAGAAGAAGAAACCACTTTGCAAAACGTAAAAGAGAGGAGAGAGGGAAGAGAGGAGCTGGGGTGAGCTCTGCTTGGAGGAACAGCCCAGAAGCAGAACCACCCCAGACTGGCTGCGCTGACAGACACAGGGGAAAAGATTTGGTGCATTTATCAATGTGGCAGGGCCAATTCATGAAGATACATCTGTAGGGGTTAGGGGTACATGAAACAGAACCTCCTTCACCTTCTGTACGAATCCAAGGCAAACCCTACTGAGCACATATGCCTTTGGAGCAAATGGATTTTTTCCTAGTAAATCTGAAACATCCCCAAACATACTCCTCTTCCACTGTTTCCTAGACCTTTTACAAAATTTGGGAGGGAAAATACTATGTCCACTATGTACAAATCTCACTTCTGAGTAATTTTCCTAAAATAAAAACTGTGTGAATACACATATATTTCTTTTAAGCCTTTCCTCATGGCTTTTGAACAATGTTTCTTGCCCAAAAAAGGCTGGGGGGGGGGGGGGCAAAGAAGAAGAATACAGTCACAGAAAGCAAGCCATGAAATGCTGCATCTTTGTACATGATTTTGGATGCATAATTAGAAATTTAGCTGCTTAGATTATATTAAGGACTGCACCACTACATTTTTACAAGGTTCATTAGCCTAATTACACACTTAATTAAAACAAACTCAGACACACATGTTAACATTTTCACTTCTAAGTATAAATTACAACCAATGATAAAACTGAAAATTAAGTAACAAATGTTTTATTGACATCTAAATTGGCTGAGCAAGTCTGAGTTTTGGGTTGATGATGTAAACTCCCACAACTGCCACCCAGCTGTATGGAAATGATCACAGTTCATCTTAATAAAAGTTGACACAGTATAAACACCACAACCGTAGTGAAGGCAGAGTAGAATGAGCAGAATGGGATCCCATCAAGAAGACCTCTCACCTCGCCGAGTAATGACCATGAAGGGCCAGCGTTACCTACATTTGATCCCTGAGGACCACAGCCACCGTCATTGTGGACACTAGCAGAAGAGAGTTAAAGGAATTCCAAGTTAAAATAAAATCTCAATTCTTTTTTTATCTTTAATGGATGACATGAAGTAGACCAAAACAAAGTAAGTAAAAATAGAGAATTCTTCCAGATTAGGGCAGAAATGACAGGAATCATACTAATACATTTAAAGAAGCAAGATTTATCTAAATGTAAAATACAACTTTTCTCTCCAAAACAAATGCATTTATATGGTCGTTTATTAGAACAAACAAGTCTGAAGCTGAGAATGCAAAATTGAAAACTTTCAGACAAAAGGCTACAGATTCAGTAAATAAAGTTAAATTGTCTTTTTTCAAAAGCAATTAAAAGTACTCAAAGTTCAAGAGCATATTTATTCTTTTAAAAGTGATATTCAATTTTAAAAGTCTACAGTGAACTGAAATATACAACCCTCCAATTTAGCTGTTCCTAACCCCAAGCCAGTTCCACGAAATTCAAATTGGCTGTAATTCCTCATTAACATATGCACTCAACTAACGAAACAAGGGCGGACAGAGATTCTTACATTTACGATATAACAGTAAATTCTTATCTCAGATTCATGATATAAGAGACAAGTGATCATGTGCCACTACTAGATAGACTCATCAGCACCTCCACAGACAACCAGAACACCAAGCAACATGGAGGGAATTATAAGGCACAACAGGAAGACAAGTGGAAGACAAAAAATCATTCTTATTAGCTACCACCGCCAAGTACCTCGCTAAACGTATTTTACATGTATTTTATAATGACACGTATTTTCTTACTTAAGCCATACAAAGTCATAAGAGTGTTGCATCCCTCAGACGTGAAGACTGAGGCTAAGGAAAGCTAACTGGCCCAGGCCACACTTACCAAAAACACAGAGCCGGGTTCTGTCCCCAGTACCTCTGGCCTCAGAACCTGAGCTGCTCCCAACAAGCCCTCTGCCAAGAACACGAAGACTCAGCACGTGGCCAAGTCAGTGACTGAACGACACGGAGAGGCCATACAACATTCTAACTAGAGATTCTGGAAGGAAAATGGACCTTTGGTTTTGATGTGTTATGGGGAAAAAGTGATAAAGTCTAGGTTAGATGAACTAAGGGTTATAACTAACAATAACTATAACCGTATACATCTTAGTAAGAGAAGCCAAGCTCAGATTTTGACTGAATAAGTAAGTAGATGAATACGTTACTTCTCAAGACTTTCCAAAGATGTTTGCTAACTACTCCTGTTGACAGAATAAAGACTTCATAAAAGGTTTAGTTTTTGAGGAAAATTATTCAATATGTGCATCGACAATGCAGAAAACAAACATATTTCAATCATTTTCTACATTAATCTGATCACAGGAATATGTATTTTCCAATAGAATCACTTTTATTTCAACTCAAAAACCTTAAACATTATAAAATATTTTTTTAATTTTAGGTATATGATTTTTTTTAATGGTGGAATTTATGGACAGTAATGTAAGTAAGAAAAGAGTCAAGGGGAAAAAAATCATGAAAAGAAACTTTAACACAGCAATTGAAAAAGCTTGGTGTTGACCCTTCACCTGATAATATTAAATTGAAGATAAAAGGTTGAAAAAATCATTTGGGATAACAATCAGAATTAATCAGACAAATCAAATGACTGTACATCCGTAAAAAGGAAGGTGAGAAGCATTTGCCAGCAGGAGCCAGTACTGGAAAGCTAGAAACACACAGTCCCCACCCCACCACCCATTACAGACTTTAGATTTTTCCTTAAGTCTCATGATTGACAATCAGACATTGGGAAGAAGAGTTCTGTGAGTACTTATTACTAACTGGAGGACGTTAAATGAGGTTTTTTCTATTTCCCTTCTTCCAGGGGAATTCTTTAGAATTAGGGGAGTATGTTGGTGGGAACTAATATATAGTTGCAATAAAGACGCTTTCTTATCAAACAGGAAGTGGAAATGAAGTTTGGGACTCTTGCCCCCCTGATAATGTGAACAGGAAACAGGAGAAGAAATTTTAGATATGAAAAATATTAGAATGCAAACTCCATGATGGGAGGCATTCTTATTTGTTTGGTTCTCTAGAGCAGGACTGGCAATCAGGGCCCAGGAGCCACCTGTTATGTAAATAAAGCTTTATTGGGGCAGTAATGCTCATTTGGTTATATATCCTCAATGGTTGCTTTCATGCTACAATGACAGAATTGAACACTTGCACTAGAAACTTGGTGGCCCACAATGCCAAAAATACTGAATATTTGGTCCTTTACATAGAGTCTGCCAACCCTTGATAAGTGTATGCCTAGAACCAGGAAGAGCACCCAGGAGGGGTCCAGCCCCAGGCCTGAGCAGTTAAGTTCGCACACTCAACTTCACCCGGGGTTCGCCAGTTTGGACACTGGGCGCGGATCTACACGCCACTCATCAGGCCATGCTGGGGCAGCATCCCACAGAGAAGAACTAGAATGACTTACAACTAGGATGTATAACTATGTGCTGGGGCTTTGGGGAGGGAAAAAAAAAGAAGAGTTCCTAGGAGATACTAGATCTTTAGAAAACTTGCTTACTAAAATAAACATACAATCACTGTTTGAATCAGAATAGATACTGAGATAGAAAATTCCAAGGGCCACAGGTTTAAAAGAAAGAAGAACATATATAAATGGGAAATGTCCACATAGAAAAGATGTAGAAAAGCAGACTGTACTTTATGAAGAATAACATGTTTTAGCCATATTTGTTTCCATGGGGGAAAAGATTTAGAACATCTACTACAAGTCAGACTGTGGAGTCCAGGGAGAAGACTAATATTCATCCACTCACATTTCTTGAAACCCTTCAGCAATGTCTCCATGTTATTATGGAGTCTCGCGGGCCCTTCACCAGGCACCCTCTCACAATCGCTCAGTGCTCTCTTCCAACACCTTCTGTTTCAAATCAGTGACACAGTGTTTCTCACCAAATCATGCACACTTACATGCAGCATCTTCCTTTCATACAGTCTCTTCCTAGAAAAAATATCTTTCCCGAGCATCACCAGCATAGTCCTCTAGCTCCTCCAAAGGGCAGACCAAGTCCCATCGCTCCACCAAGGGTTGGCCCCACGTCCCAGTCCACAGTGCTGCTCCCTCCCAATCCCCACGGCGCACGAGCATGGAGTTCTTTGGACACACAGCATGGATCTTTTCATCTACGTGTTTCTCAATTAGACTTTAAACCCCTTAAAACCAAATATAAAACCTTATAATCTCATAAGCCCAGCCCCTATTTCAGTATACAATTTTATATCTTGCTTTTTAAATACTTAACATTGAATTACATCATAATCATATTCCTAGGCGATTAGAGACCTCAGGAAAACTCACTATCTATCAAGCCAGGATATGTCCTGATTGTTTTATTTCCAATATAGCAGGGCCATAGCTGATACGGATAGTCATGGGTTCATTCATTCCTGTACTGAGTAAGCTTTACTGAGCAATGTCTATGGGTAAGGTCCTAGAAATACAAAGACATAAAGCACGGTTTTTCTGCCAAAGGAAATGACAATTATTTGGCATAACCTTCCTGAAAGTAGCAGCATTTGTGATTTAAATAAGGAGATTATGTTTGACATTTAAATCAGGAGGAAATGAAATTATATGTGTGAAGTGAAAATTGATTTCAAGGTAATGAAACTGTGAATAAAGAGCTCTGGGTGGGGATCAGTTAACTTTGTTTTTGAACAACATACAAGATGATGACTAAAGAAAAACAGCATCGGGGGAAGATAATGCTACCATTTCTACGCATTTAATTGTCTTTGTTTCTAGGTATCTGAGGCAGGCGTTGGGGGATGAGCAGCAACACGCCTATTGTCACTGATGCCCCCAATCCAGGAACAACAGCCAGCCTACCCTAGAAACATGGCTATTTTAAATAGGCCACAAGATTCCTGTTCCAAAAACTGGATTATACCTCAGGCCACAGTTATATTTAAGTGGATTTAAAAATTTCTCTAATATTGACTTCACATTTTTCCTATTTTCCTGAATTATACTTGATATTTGAGAAGTTGTGCATTGTGTTTCTTCTCTTTACAATATATAATTCCCATTCCGCATTGTTCCTTAGACTTTGTGATTATGAAATCTGAATCAGAATGCAATACTGACATATATGTGTCACTTTTATAAAAATAAGTATTCACTAAGTGTTATTCAATTAGTTATATCTCCAAAACTGAGAAGGCCCAAGCATGACTGGAATTATATACAAGGGAAGTTATTCTTGGAAACTTCAACTGACTCCCCATGAATATGTATTCTGGTATTCCCACTAGGTATATGTGCAATTTCTTCACAAGTTCCACTTAATTTCTGCCTTTCTGCTATACTGCACTGCTTAATTTACCCTTGCAGCCACCATGGAGTTGATGAAGCTCCCTTTAGAAGCTGTCATCACATTTAAAATCATCTTCCGCAACAAGCCAGCTTCAGTTATCTAATTTAGAAATTTCTTCTCTATCAGCTCACAGAACACCTATTATGTAACTATATCAACATTTACCACATAATTATAATTATGAGATTTCTTGGCTATCACTCCATCTTGATCGCAAATCCCTGGAAAAAGATTCTGTCCTGTTCATCTTTGTTTCCTAGCACCTACTACAGGAATTACCACGCGGTAAGTGTCAGGAAGGTTCTGACTGAATGAGGAGAATCCACTTGTAAGCATTTCTGAGAACAAGGGAGATGGGCCTCTCTGGATCCTGACCACCAGCATCTGTGACTCTGGGTGGCTTGCCTGCTTTTTCCCTGCCATTGTCAACCTAACTCTGAAGAACCATTACTGTCAAGTCCAACAAGAAGCTTAAAGACGCAAATCAGGTGCTGGAAAAAACATATATATTTCTGTTCTGTTTCCCAATATGAAAACTGGTGATGCCTAAAAAGGGTTTATAAAGAATCTGATTTTATTAATCTGCTTGTCCCTTATACAGGAAAGCTACACAAGAATTTCTCCATTAACTGCCAAATCAACAGAGATTAAAAATGACTCAGCTGTCAAACAGCTTCTAGCCCTACACAGGGACACTAGTCTACTCGAATGTGTTCTGTATATTGAAACTAATTACCATGGCAACCAGTAACTGGGGTGGATTGTGTGAAAGGCCTCTCATTGATTAATCTCTAGTAGGCTTATTTTTCTATCTTATTCTCCTTTTGCTTTAGACTTTTCATCTACTTATTTTACCCTAACATCCTTTCACACTGAGGTAGAAAATGTGTAATAAATGACAGAAAATAACTTGTTTGCAATTGAAATACTAGCTCAAAGCTGGTACCTACACAATTAAACCTCATTTGTGATGAGTTATATTCCACAGGCAGTTAAAGGCACATTAATATTGAGAAGCAATAATCCACACATTTTACCTTATCTTTTTTTTGTTCATGAAATAAATGGAAAAAAGGTTTAACTTTTGAGGTCCTTTAAAATTATATTTTTTTAAAGGAAATAAAGGCAAGAGCCATTTTGAAAACAACTAAGATTGTTTAATTGGAAGTTCTTTGAAGAAATTTCAATGCTTCCCCAGAGTTCAAAAATTTTAAAAAGGAGGAGGAGAAAAAAAGCGAAAGCAGCCAGCTCTGTGACTATAACAAGGACCGTCCCACACTCACAGGGGCGTTCACATCCTGTTACATCACACCAACAATGGAGCCCCCAACTCCAGCAGAGTTCCGGGTAAGTCAAAGACTCAGCTTCAAGACATCCCATAAAGCATGTGCTTCACCAAGCAGATGAAATCTGGACTCGCCACAGTTAGGGACATATAGCAGGAAGGCAGTACAACTGTTCAAATAATCACTTAAAAAAGGACACCGATAATTTAGTCATACGCCATAACTGCTATTCCATCTGTCTTTTACAGCATGCTAGATGCTTACAGCTCCTCGGCAACAGGTACGCCATGTTCTAAGTTCTCAGTCCCCGGTCTAAGGCTACTTTGCAGCTTCCCCCAGAGTAAACGATGTTAAACTAAAAAAGTAACATGATAATAATAACAAAAGAAGAAGTTCAAATAAGGAGCCAAATAGTTCATAAATCTTTTTCACTGGGTAATCATTAGATGGGTAAATGAGAGAATGCAATTAAACTTCAACAGGTTAACCAAGTGCAGGTAAAGCTTCTGGGGAAGGATGTGGGATGTGTTTCACGTGATGTAGATGACAGAGGCCCCCCCAACCATTAGTTGCAAAATCAATTCATAGTATTTGAATACATCAAAACAAACAAACAATACTTCTTTCACAGAAGAAAAGCAGCAGAATAAAAGAAATTCATATAACATTTAAAGTATTTAAGAATATATGTTCTACAAAGTAATGAAGTCATATTAACAAACAGTAGAAAATTTTGACGTTTGAGTGTGCAGAGATTGAAGGCAAGGAGGCACAAGCCACATGGTGGGAAATAAATCTATAGCTTGTCTAATTTTTTTAAATTGCAAATATAATGATAAAAATCTTATAAAATTAAACTAAAACATAAAAGTGAATTTAAAATGTATCATTTCCTAAGTTATGAAGATAATTTTTATTGGATAAAGTTTTCAAGAAAATTGCTTTAAGCTCTCCCGCAAATTCAGCTGGAGTTGTGACTATAAAGACTATAAAGTCTATCACCAATTTACCGCAAAGTACAATGTTTGCATGGATGTGATGAACAATAAAATTATTAGGATAATTTAAATGCTTGACTTCTTCATCAGCCTAAGTGCTGTCTGTGATTATGATGGATACGGATGAATGAAGCAGCAGTTGCCCCCAAATGAAAATGTTTCTATTGAGCATATGCTAAATCCACACCACTCTATATCTGAGCATAAATGAACAGAAAACACTCCACATTACGAGTCAATTAAAAACCTCCAAGATACATTACCTGCCGCCTCGAGCACTGAAAGGCACTACATGGATTCCCAGAGGCCCTCCATCGTTGGAGACTTGTACGAGCTTTACCATATCACTGTGAGACAATGATGAATGAGGGAGCATGAACATGGACTGTAAACAAACCAAAACCAAAACCAAACAAAACCAAAAACCACAACAACACAGACACACAAGAAACAAGGAAGGGAACAAAACGAAAATCCCACCAGCACACACGCATATACATACACATTCTGGAACAGAAGCATGGCGATGGAAGCAACACTGAACACCACATACCTGAACGCTAGTCTGACGGCATGGAGGGAGAGCAATCATCAGAAATAACTACATCAAAAATGACCCAGAACCAGTCCTTTCGGACCACACTCTTCTGTGTGACACAGGTACACGTTTTGCCAGTCAAATCTCCAGACGTCCACTCAAAATTTTCCATCCCAATATCTGTTTCAAGGACTATGACGATTGACTGAATAAAGGTGTTGCAGCTGCAGAGCACTTTATAATTTACCAAGTGCTCCCACATATGTCACATCATTGACCTTTCCAATAACCCAAGAAGGTCAAAGTTTGCCCCTGTAGGGGCGAGTCCAGATGCGATCCAGCTATCCCTACTTCCCACGGCTCCACAACAATTCAGCGTCACCATTTCCTACACTGCTGTGAGAATACCGTAAGTGCAGGTTATGAAACTCCTTTCTCAAAACCAATAGTTATCTGCTAAAAATCTTCATAAAATTGTAATTGAACTTCAAAGTCATGAAGCTATTTATTAAGTAACATGAAGTTACTTCTATCACATAACTAAAGTACTTTACTATTAATATAATAATAGCAATTATTTTACATTTTTATTTATTAATGAAAACTAGTAATTTGGAGAATGTAAATTTTTTAAACCACTTAAAGGAGAGTTTACTTTCTTCGTAGATGTTTCCGTGTATGTGTGTATCGCATAGAAATCTAAGCAGCACTCATCTAACAATCAACATTTGGAAATAGTATTTCAATTAAATATCTAGTTTAAGCAACCTGGACAACTATAAATGATTACCAATGGATTTGATAAAGATCACAGTGTAGTTTTTAAATAATGGAAAATGCCAATTCTTCAATTGTATTTCTTAAATATAAACCTGATACTATGAATGTCCTGGTTATACAATACAAACGCTAAAGAAAATCAAAGGTAAGGATATCAAATAAAAACAAAACTGAAAATATGTGCAGAAATCTACGGTACATAACTACATACAGCAACTAAGACAAAATAAAAATTTTGCCATACTGACAAAATATTTACTAAACTAATACTATTTAAATGGATTTTAATTTTTTTTTATATTTTCATAGAATTTTGTAACATCCTATTTTAGATACCATTAATATCATTTGAACATGTATTTAATGATAGGATTGTCAATTAAGAATAATATGGTAACCTTAATAAATTTCTTTGTTTCCACAGTCTTTCTAAAAGGAATTATGACATGGCAAGTATTTCTTAGATGTAAATACTTAGAGAGTGCTGGGCACTGTATCTGCAAACATAATCCGATTCTAGCGCCGATTTAACCTCACTGAGAAAGTCCTTCGAGCCTTCCCTCAGAAGACCAAGAGAAGACAGAGTTAAGAGTTTGAATGTTAATACCTAGACCTTCCAACTTTTACCCAAAGTCGAAGAAAAAGGTCAGAATGACTGCCCATCAATGGAAGAAGTTCTGAGAAGACCTTCCATGTAGACATGTCAATACTTAAGATAATTGTAAAGTTGTGATAATCTAGGAAAGTTTTTCTTTGTCCTCTCATACTTAAAATCTTGTTCAAGGTTCCTAAACTACGACTTCTAAGTTTTCATCAAATATCTTGAAAGATTCTATTTCTTCCAAAAAATATATACTAAAACAACTAATGCTTAATGACCCAACTGGTTTTCCAAGTAAAGGATATCTACAATTTGTTTTGTAATTTAGCAAGGTTGAAGAACAAACCAAAATACTGACATACAAAGCAAGGCGAAAACAGTTACAGTGCTGTTAACATGACAAACATTTTCAATCAAATACTATTAAATTATAATATAAAATAGTATTTGCCAAGGTATGAAACTTGGGACAGGTACACGTGAATCCCCATGCTACACTTTTTACGTCAGATAATTAACTCAACAGATGAAAAATGCTCATTGGAAAACAAGCCAACGCAAGGCATATTTTTAACTAAGCACACACATTCCACATGCCATATGCTTTTGGAATACTTGCTGTTATCAGTGATGCTACATGTATATTACAAATTTAGTTAAAACCATCAGTAACTTACTCCAGAGAAAAGTTGGGTATGTTCTCCAAACCAGTGTCAGCATGTCCGACGGGTTCAACACGGCTATTGTCTTCTTCTGTCCCGTCCTCATCCTAGACACAGCACAACACAAACAGGAGGACACTCTGTGTTAGGTTTCTTTCTACAAAGTGAAGGAAACTGGGTAAAACTGGGGTCTAAGAGGCATTACGATCATGTTAACTAGGTCTTTCCTGTAGGGAGGATGACCTTTAACCATAGATGGGTATATGTATATGAAAAGCTACATTTTAAAGCAATAGTCTTTTGAGTTAGCATATCCCAGGAAGTGAACAAGAAACCACGCAGTACAGACAGAAAACACTGCAGCTTCTACTTATGGTAACTTTCTTATTTTTTTTCACTTTTTGCTGTATGTTTTAAGAATTAATTACATATTACTGCAATGCTATTTTAATAAATAAATGTATATGACTCTGGGGATGCATGTTTAAGATTTTTACTAATCCAAAAGTTGAGACCGTTATAAAGCTTAACGACTACCAAGATCTTCAAAGTTGTGTTTGTCAGTTCCCTTGTCAAAATGAGCATGCAGTACATACACCCCTAGGTTTAAATCCTTCATCCCATGAAATTGCACACACAGTTACCCTAAGCCAGTTAACAGATTATGTCGAGGCAGCTGTAAAGGCATTTAGTCTCAGCCATAAAGAACCACTTCTGTTGACTTCCAATATGAAGGACCAAGCACAGGGAAAGGCATGAACATCAACCCAGTCAACTCCCACCTTTTATTCTTCTTTTTACAAAGCAATATTTTGTAAAATGATGTGCCCCCATGTTGTAAAAGTTGAGGACGTATGCTGGTACTCCAAAAGGTGCACGTGCAACAAATGTGATGGTTCATAAAAACAAATCAAATGCCACCCAGGAATACGCCTTGCTTTATAATCTTGGCCATTATCTTTGCACCAAGGAGATCACTAACAGTTAAGTTGGCTTTTCAGGATCATTTGAATAATGATCAACATGCCTGTCTGATATCAATGGTCTTATTTACCAAATTAGAATATTCAGAAAAGACTCAGAATCTCCAAACACAGTGGCTGGAGGCTCACGTGTGCTTCGCCTTGGATCCACGGTGTCGCCTAGTAGGTACTCTGTAAATATTTTACAAGCGTAAACAAAATCATCCTTAGGAATCTCTGGGGTAATAAGTTTCCAAATACAAATAAATAAAATTTATTTAATCTATTTCTTGGAAACTTATGTATTTATGTATACTTAGTTTTATCCTTTCTACTACATAAATTTGATAACAGTGATTTTATATGTAAACTTATTAAACCACCTATATGAGAGTCCACTATTAAAGAAAAATTCTATATTTTTAATCATGTATTTGAGAGACTCATAGTAGAAATTTATATGCCGTCAATGGAGACATCAATCAACAAAATGATAAGCAAAGGTTAGAGGTTCAAGACACAGGGTCAAACAATATTTTAAATTATTGAAGCAATATTAAGGCAAGACAGAGCAGTTGGTAATGCCCAAATGACATTTCCTCTGAGAATCTACCAAAATAAGAAGCTGATCGCACTGAGGTTTTCTGTGAGTTGTAGGCAGGCTCCGTGCGCCCTCAATGGTGGTGTGCTGCATGAAGCCAAGCTACCAGAAGACTGATGCTCCTGTGTTTGAGAGGCTCTAATATGCACTTCTTAGGCATCTATCTCTTTTAAGCACCAGCACATACTACATTTCAAAGGTTAACTAGCATCTTGAATCTGCCTAAGAATGTAAACAAGAACTCCCAAAATTATGCTTTCCCATTGCGAGTGGGGAATAGGGAAGAGAGCAAAGTGATCCTTTCTAAATCAGATGGAAAACATTAAAAAAATCTTATAAGTCAAGGACATTTTGTTTCAGGATTCATTAATAATTTAAGCACCACTGAAATGCCACCACGATATATAACCAGTTGAAACACCTAAGTTGCACTATGAAACAGCCACATAAATGAAATGCCCCAAACTACAGTGATAAAACAGTAACTGATAATTTCCACATTCATTGTTCCCACAGTGGCTATTATCAGGCCCCCAAGCGCATGTAGAATATTATTTCATGCAGCTGCATATGGTGTTCAGTTTACATTGTAACATTCACTGCCCTGAGGCTCAGCTGCAATTGCTGTGGGAACCACAGGTTAGAATTTCCCAACTTCTGGATGTGTGAATATCAGCTCCTCTATTGCTTTATTTTGTTGTTCTGTACTTTTTTAAAGCTGTGACAGAACAGTTACTTTTAGCAAGAGTTATACACTGAATTCCATTATAACCATAGCAAATGAAGCTTAGTTACTATATATGTCAAATCAATAGTGAAAGCCTATAGGATTCATTTAAACTACACAGTGTTAAAAACTTTCCAGGCTAGTCAATATACTTTTTACTCTTTCCCTTCTCTCCATTTTATAGCATAGTGTCATGGTTAAGAGCTTGGGTTCGAGAGTTAAACAGATCTGGGTATGAATACGAACTCCACCATTTCCCAATTTTATATCCTTAGGCAAGTTATACATGACTTCTTTTAAAACAAGGAACAAGAAAACATCCTCTTAGGACCACTGAGAGGAATAAGATAACCCATGTCACAAGCATAGCATGATGCCTGATACACAGTAATTGTTCAATAAATGTTAGCTGTTATTGAAAAGAGAAATAAGTAATACATGACCTATAAAACAGACTTCAATAAATGCTTTAGGCTAAATTACACAACTTTTAAGAGTATATATTCATCTATTCGTATCTTGTGCCTTGTAATACGATTTAATGTAAAACATATTACCTACTCAATTAAATACAAAATATATCATCTACATTTTATAAACTTGCATCAAACTTGCTATTTGTTGTGCTTTGCTGTATAGAAAACACTTTCATTGTAAAATGCCTTTGGAATGAGAAAACAAAAAATAAACAACTAGAGGCTGTATTCAACCAAGTAAATGACAAGAGGAGGAAACACAATGGGTTATTGGTTGAGGAAAGTGATGTCAGGAACTGTGAAGGCTCTATGATTTTACCCTACCCGAAAGCTCAAGTTAGTCTGCCATAGCTTCCTGGACACTGGCAGAAGAAATGAGGCTCCTGGGTCAAGGACAAAGGACAGTTTATTACAGCAATAGCATTAGCCAGAGCATCATCTTTTTATGCACTGGTTCCTCAAGCTAACATCCTCATAAGGTGATGCAAGGGTGGCCAGAGGACACTGCACGCAAAGAAGAAAGCTGAGCTCAGGGAACCCGAACCTTTTATACAGACAGTAAGCATGCCTGCTTCTTGCTATCAAGGGAGACACTATGCCTGTCTTCCAAGGTTGTTCATATGTACATTCTTGAAAGGATAGTCCAGAAAAAAGTCCTCCATTCTCAAGATGTACAAAAATGCAAGAGAACCACAGAGAATTATCTTCCAACAACAGAAGTGTAATCTAAGTACTGCCAAATGATAGCATTTGTATAATTACTGCTAAAGTAAAACTAGGAATATCATTAACAAGTTCTCTATGACAATGTGTTCCTAACAATAACATTAAAATTCTACCAGAGGGGTCAGCCCCATGGCCGAGTGGTTAAGTTCACGCACTCCACTTTGGCGGCCCAGGGTTCGGATCCTGGGCGCGGACATGGCACCACTCATCAGGCCATGCTGAGGTGGCATCCCACATGCCACAACTAGAAGGACCCACAACTAGGGGACCTTGGGGAGAAAAAGGAAAAAAATAAAATCTTAAAATAAATAAGCAAAAACTCATTAAAAAAAACATTTCTACCAGATAAAAAAGTCATACCTTCTACATCAAGAAGAAAATTATTTTTCAGCATAGAACTCTATGCTCAACCAAACAAAAAAATCAAGCATGAAAGTTGAAAAAAATTTCCAGACATGCAAAGTCTTCACTTCCCATGGACCCCTTCACATAAAGCTATTTTTGGATGTGCTCCAGCAAAATCCAGGAAATCCAATAAAACAATGGCTAGAACTCAAGGAAAGTTCCAGAATATGGGACAGCCCAGAGAAGTGGTTTAGAGCAGCAGGATGGAGAGGTCTAGGAAGTCAATCTCCATGAGAAAAAAGAAATTAAAAATTGGGCTGATATTTTGGAACATTTGGGAAATATTTTGACTGACCTACCTGATAGAGAATGTGGGGGAAAAAATTAAGGACACATACAGAGAAAACAAAACAAATTCCAAAGAGTCAAAGCAATTAGGTTCAGGAACAACAGAAGAAAATGTGTAGGAGAAGAAATTATTCAAAGTACCTGCTTGGCTATGCAGTGAGCAATCCTTATACTGCCACACGATGTGACACTGGCTGTTGATTTAACTTAGACTTCTGATGTAAGAATACTAAGAGGACGGGAACATGGAAAGCGCAAGTGGCATAAGAGGAAAAACTCTCATCTTCCCTAACGGCAAGTCAACAGATGTCAATAACTGGTAACCAGGAAAGAGGAACATAAATATTTTATTGAGACACAGTAAAGACCAGAACCAAGATCCGCAGTAAATGAAAGTTGCTGCCTCTAGGGAGACGGACTGGGGGAAGCAGCAGGGGTACAACAGAGAGACTGCTAGTTTGTCATTGGAAGTCTTCAAGTGTTACTTATTTCATTCTGACTACATATTTGAAACACCCACCAGGGGGGAGAGGGGCTCTTTAGGTCCAACTAAATATCTACTCTCAAGACCCCAATAGGTCACCGGGGATCAGATTTACTCCAAAGGATATAGCAGGAAACCCAACTTGCCAGCAAGGCAGCATGCTGCTTTTGTCCCTGGAAGGAGTGGGTGGCACAGCTGCCCAGGAGCTCTTCTTGTGGGCCCCCATGGACAGCTCAGGGGCAGGGAGAGAGACTGGACTCAGCCGGCCGCAAGCACGACCGGGGCTTACCTGCCGCAGGGAAGCCAGCATCTCTTCTAACAACACCAGAGGCATAGCTGCTGTCAGACACTTAAACAGTTTTTAGAGTCTAGATGCAGTCTACCAATCAGAGGTCACTTTTTCCATCCAATGATAGCTATGCAATTCTTTATCAGGTTTCCAGAAAAAGGGAGCCAAAAAATAATCAGTTTAAATTCGCAGCATAAAAGGGAAAAGATTTTGTTAACCCTTTACCTATGCTATTACATTAGTAAGCAAATTTTTTAAAACGATGGAGAAGTCAGAGCAGTCAATGCAGAGAAAAGAATGAGAGAAAATGCTTGTTGATAAGCTTGGGTAAGAAGGACGAGTTTTAGACCAGGTTAGAAATTCATATTAGACAAGTGGAGATAACAGCATTATGTGAACGTATTTGTTCCCTGCTTCCGGTAAAAATTAGTAATCTTACTCTCTTCCATAATACTAATAATACAAAGGCTGACCCTCAATTGAAAAAGCCCTCAGGACCCATGGAGGATACCTTCTGAAACCCAAGCACTCACATGAACTGTGTGTTTAAGGAAACTAAGTTCGGCTAAACTCCTAATTATCTTTCTAATATCAAGAATTATCCAGTTGTATTTTTTCCCGCTTAAGTAATAACTATCTTCTCAACATTCTCAGGTTAAAAAAAAAAAGCTATCCTTAAACTTAAGTGGACGCCATCGCAAAGTAGAGGATTTTTAAGTAGAACACTTAAACATTGAATCCCGCCTGCATCACTCACCAAAGAAAACCAGATGACAAACTTTGTAACTGGCTTGTTTACAAAACAAAGACGACAGAAGCAGGCTGCCTGCTTCACAGGCTCAGGATAAAGCTCCACCCAGAGACCAACCACCGGCCTTTCTCAGTTCCAACTTGGAGTTCCAAGGAACTAGAAATTCTGAAGAGTTATTACTTGAAAGAAAAGCCAGCAATTTTAAGAAATAATTTATCATTTTAAAACATTTTATAAAATACTCAAGTTATACCTGCCTACTTAAATTTCTTGCATATCTACCTTTGATTTTTATTGTTTAGGAAGCACCAAAGGAAATAAAAGTTCTTTCTAATGGTACCCTATTAAACAGATTTACAATATTTTTCCTCAAGTGTTTTATTATTAAACTTCACAGTAAAATAATTTAATTGGTTCAACTATACTGCTACAAAAATACTCAAATAAATGGTCTTTTCATACTTTTTAGAGTATCTCCAAGATTTCCCAAACTTGAGAGACATGTTAACTATTAATGAGCTACAGTATCTCAGAGAAAACATTTATTCGGATGTTGACAGCATTAATTAAACCACTTTTGGGGGGATCACTCTTGGTGGAAAATAATTCCCAGGGAATCTGTGTCCAAGTCCCCTAAGTGTCACAGGCAAGATTCCAGAAGGCTCTTGTGTTCATGTTGCCACTACTTGATTAATTGGTCAAATCGCCAGGGAAAAGTAATTTCCCATCACATGAGGAAAACAATTGAAAACATCTGGGGGAGGAGGCCTTCGCAACTGAAAATGATAAATATATAGCAACCTTCTAAAGACACCACATCAGGAACTGTGCTATGTAATTTTACTCAATGATTATTATATTCCAGTAGAGGAAAAACATTTATGAAAAAACCCTAAGTCAAATACTTTTAAGGACAGAAAACACTAGATAATAAATAAGACCTTGTAAAATAAAAATATCTTCTTGGATTGCAGAGGGAAATTAATAGCTGCTATACTTTTAAATGCAGTGCAGTTCATTATAACATAAACTGCGCTCCATAGAACTCAGAGCTCAACACCAAATAATTCTGGATTACACGAAGAATTATTCTGTACCCATGATGCTGAATATTATATGTGACCTTCATCCCCTCGACCGGATTCCTAACATTCTCATCTCAAGCAAATACTGATCAAACGGAATGCCAAACGCCGTATTTAACACAGTCCATGAAATTTCCATTCTCACAGAAATGAAACATTTCCTGTCTTGAAACCTACACAACATGACTCCACACAACCCAAGGCAAGAGAAGAGTCTTTAAAAGAAGAACAGATGGTGCTGATCTATGAAAGCTATCTAACTACAGAGAACAACAAAAAGTGCGTATCTTTGCACCTGTTACATGCAGTGAAATCTCAAAATTAAGTTCCAAAACTATTAGTATATTATTAGGATTTGGGGGCATGGAGAAATCTTACTGGAAGATACGTAGTCTAACATCCAGTCATACACTGCAATCTCTCTCTTCACTTTCTTCTTCCATTTTTCCCGTGATCTGTGATACACACAGGAAGCCTTACACAATAATGCTAAGAATCACTCAAGTCCATAACAAACTCTAGCATCCCACCCGGCATCATCTGCCTCCCTCTTGTCCTGCCTCCTTGTGTCCCAAACAGATAACCACTCACGTATCTGTCACCACTTCAGCCATATGGAGGCCGCTTGTTTTGCACGCAGCACCCTGCACCATCCACAGTTCCCCGACCACACACCAGTGGCCACGTGCCACCCAATAGGTGACATGATTTAACCAGTCTAATCAGTCTGGTTTCAGGTGTAGCTGCTTATCAGAATAACACTCATTTGTTTTCTTTTGAACGTTCCAGAAAAAATACTCTGACTTACGGGTTGTTGAAATGTACGACTTTGTAATCTGACCAGTCTTGCCTCTCTAACAGTCACATTCTAATGCTTACTGAGGTGACATTTTGAAATGTTTTACTTTGGGGTGAAATAAGTAATACATGGGTAAGTAAACAATACTTATCTTAGTGGTATATTTAAAAATTGTCCTTTTACAAAACCATATATAACTATTTTCATTCAAAAAATCAATTTCTCCTTGGCTTAAAAATGATTTCAAAATTAACAACTGATTTATTAAGCTAGGAACTAAATTAATTTTTAAGCAAACTTATTTAAACAAGAAATAAACAAAAACTAAATTAATATTTCTTGCTAGTGATAAGCACAAATCACTTATTAAAAACTTACAAATTATAAAACGTGTAACAAAATAAAACATGGTCATTGCTAGTACATATTGAGGGCTTCTGACGGGCTAGTTACTGAAGACCCCACTTCTTTAGTCCTCAACACCGCCTCAAGTTAATCCTCCAAACAACCCTTAAACGTATTTCGATAAACAAACACAGGGAATTTTTAATGAATTTTTAGTTTGTGCGAAGTCTTTTTTCCAAACATAAATGAGCAACATAACCACGTGACAAGTTCCCAATGATCTGAGCACAACGTAGTTTGGATAATAAAAACTGTGTTGTTGACGTGCAAAATATTCCTTAATTAGGTTTACTGAGCACTCCGCATGACATTCTATCTACAGCTATCCTGGAGCCACCAGCACGTGCGGAAGTTTAACCAAGAACTGGTGTGGGGATGAGCTCTGCCCTGCCCTGCCCTTACCCATCTCACCAAGCCCTGCTCTCTGCATCTGAATAAAGGGAACAACACCTTTATCCACCTCCTTAGCTTGCTGTGATGGACCCATGGATATTACTTACCCGAAAAGCACCTTGTATGTAAAAATAAAACTTTTAGCGAAAAGAGGAAGAACCAATTTTACTAAAATCTAGAACACACCACAAAGTGTAAATACACTCTTTCATTTAATCCTCCCAACAAGGTAGCAATTCTTATTATGAAGAAGTTAGGCCTAGAAAAAAAGAGTTTATGTTTCTCTGCAGTGGCAGAGCCAGGAATTTGAATTGCATCAAGGTCTGTGGTTCCTCAGTTTCACCATGTTTTTTTCACTCTGTTTCACTCAGAAAAGAGTAACCCAGAAATATTAAGTAATAAATACGACCCTAGCCAACTAGTTAGCACTAAGGCCAGGATCTGGGAGAAAGGAAAATATAATAAAATTTATGTTGTAAACATTAAATTCTGAACATAAAATAAATGTACTTTCACATACAGTGAGAATTACTATTAAAATATTTTTGTGCAAATTTTCATTTCAGGAGAAACATAAATAATGAACATCAGGAGATCTCACCAGTGGTTCTTTGTGGGCGGCAGGATTACAACTGATTTTTACTCCGTCTTTAGAACATTAAGTATTTTTACAATGAGCATAAAATCTTTTAGAAATAAAGGCTATTTTTATAGTTTTTTTAATGTTACAAATTACTCTTATTACATAATATCACTACATTACAATTTCTCTGAAAAGTGACTCTGCAAAGAATGGAGGGCCTGGAAAGAAAACAGGACAGTCTAGGGACATAGAAAGACTGGACTGCTCACTGACGTTGATGTAGATCATATTCAATCAGTCCCAGAAACCAAACAGAGAGATTTTTTAAAAATCAGTGTTTCGGGGTAGTATTCTGGATGGCAGAAGAGTTTAAGATGAGAGAAAGACTGGTAAAATGCCATATCAAATAAATTAGATAATTACAAGAAGTTTCAATTAAACAGAATCAAAGAAAGAATGAGATAGGAATGAGCAAGAGTCGCTTGGCAAATCCATCGCTGGGCTCTGTGGTCCACAAACCCTAACAGGGCTTTCAACAGGGACCGAGATACTTTCGCCCCTTTCCCTTCAATGATAAATACATATCTCACCATTACTAATTTTGAAGGGCTTATTAAGAAAACATTTTGCAGGCCCCAAAGTTCCACACTTCATTATTTTAAATTGTTAATAAACAAGTAAAGAGCAACACATGGGTCCTATATCAAAATCCACTCATGTAAACATATAGTAGAATTTGCACTGGTTTATTACTTTCCAATGCAATATTATAATTTCATAAATGCAATGTAGTCATTAACTTATTTGAAACCAGTAAATGCCTTCGATAAAGTAAATAGCTTTCAAAAAAGAATCTCGCTTTCACTCAATTTTCTAGCTGAATTTAACGAAGACAAAGCCAGTCGGTAGACCTCCCGGGGATCAAGAGATTGTGTTCTCTCAAATAAAATGAAAGCTAGTATATGTTTGACACAAGGTACGGGGCAATGATAATTAGCTTGAATGCTCAAATCATGGTTCAAAATTTTATAATAAATTTAGAGTAACATTAATACAACTAATTAGCTATGTATTGTTGCATTGTCCTTAATGCCAAGAAAGTGATAAAAATGCCAAACAAAAATTAAAATATTAAATAAATACTCTAAAGTATTTAATGTGTCATATTTGGTATGGCACCTTAGCCTGTTGGTTAAAAACAAGGATTCTTCCTGCAGAATGATTTTGACAAAGCGTGTAACTTCTGTGCCTCAGTTTACTCATTTGTTAACTGGGAAGAATAATGGTATCTACTGAGGATCAAATGAGTTAATTAATGTAAAATACTTGGAACACTGCCTCATAACTAAGTGATAAGGAGGCGTTCAATACTGCCTTCTACATAAATAAAAGGAAACTAAAACTTGATTTATAACGTAACATTTGGTTTTTAAAACAAGTCTGTCTTCTTTCTCACATGGAACCAAAGTGTGGTGACAGCGATCAAGTATGCCGTGCTCTCTAAGACAACACTGTCCTGGTAGGAGACGATTTCTATCTTTTCCACCTTACCTTTGGTATTTCCTTCCAGTTTTTTGAAATCATATAGGTTTTCTTTGTTTACACAGTAATAGTAATAAAGTGTAAATATTTTAATTACTGTATCATTTTATCTCAAATTTTACAGAAACCACTTCTAATGATTTAATATTTCATCAATTCATTTACCATAGCACTTTTGAAAACTCCAAGAATGATGGATTTCTAAATAAAAACATTTCAATACTTAGACTGTTTCAAATGACATGCTCATCCTAAGGTACTTAGCACCAAATTACTTTTTAAAAGGACCAAACCAACTGATGCGGTGACCAGTCTCACACTGAACTGTCCATTGCACAGCTTTTATTGTTTGTACTGGAAAGCAGTTCTCCACCAGACTCTTGCATATTTGCATATCATGAGAATAGAGAGAGCATCTCCCTCCCAGCCATCTTACTGCCCACCGTCAAAGATTCCAGTTTCCTTAAGCTCAGGGCTCCTCTCATACAACATAACCCACAGAGCCTGCAGGCCTCCTTCTGGGCCCACTGGCAACATTTCTCTGGGTCCTGGGGGTGAGGGGTATTGAACCAAATCTGCTGATGCTTGTGCTGCTTGCTGGGCTGAAAGGAATGAAATCTTTCATCTCTGACCTGGAAGTCTCATGTCTTCTGTCAACATCCACGAAACTGTGGCAGGCTGTTAGCTTGCAAATAGGATAAAATCTTAGACTGTTCTCGGCTCTTGACAGGCTGCCCCAATACCCACCTACACCCTCATACACACACATGCCTTATTTAATCTGACCAGCAAGAGGCCTTGTTGCTATTCTATTTGAATTTAAGATTACTAGTGAGTCTGTTTGTGAACTGGTCACATGTACTCTTGGTGATTTATCTATTCATCTCACTTCTATATTTATCAGGACCTTATTTTCTTCTAGGTATTTTAACAAAATCTTTATACACTGGTAATATTAATCTTAGCTGACACATAGATATTACCAATTTATGGTTCGCCTTCATTTTATGTAAAACGGAGGTGGCGATACAACAGAACAGTACTTTACAAAAGCAATTTGCCCCTTTCATTGCTTTCCTTCTGGGTTTCATAAGGACCTACACTTCACTTTCTGCCACCTTTGCTCTCACTCATGTCCCAAAAGATATCAACTATCTGCTCTAAGGTGTAACCTTTAAAAATATTTCCAACCAAAACCAGTTGGAGGAAAGAACTATTTAGCAGTGGTGATTGCTTAAAATGTCCATTTCAACACACTTATCACTAAAATTTCTTGAATCAGAGAAATGAATTAAATGCTGGGAAATCATTTCACTAGATTTAATAACCATATCATTTGCTTTTGATTACACAATTTGATCCAATTATGTCAGTACTTTTGGTTTCCTCAGGTTGTTCCCTTGGGATATAATTAAATCCAGAATTCATGATTTGCAAATGGACTAGAAAACTCCAGCTCATTTTATATGAAAGATTGTCTTATCAATATTTACTAGAAAGAGATGCTTCAGAGTAAGAGACTTACTACAATTTTTAGTATAAAATGATTGCATAAATGATATATAGGGCAAATAAAAAATATAAAACACAACAGATACTAGTTACTTCCAGTTACAAAAATAAAAGCTTTGAAATATTTATTTAGGTTATACTCAGGGATGGAAACTGGTTTACTCTTGAAGCATTTACTCCTGAAATGTTCAGATAAAAGAGGATCAACTTGTCTGCTTATTTGTTCTACAAGTAACAGACCAGGTTGAACTGGACTACCAGTAGCGGGAATCTCCTCTCCTGAAAACAGAGTTTATCAGGCAATACTTCGGTTTGGTGGAAAACAGACTGTGTAACTCAGAACAAACTAAAATAACTTTTAAAATACTGGACAGTAAGTATATTTTTTAAAAGCCACAACACCTACCCATTTAACACCAGGACTCCAGAGTGCGGACGTGTTTAATGTGTAGGAACAATGTGCCAAATCTTCAAAGACAAAGAAAAGGGAAGTACATTGAGAGCCTTTCACACTTGCCTGTAAGTCAGCTCAGCCTTTGTTATTCAGATGAGCTTTTCAAGGCCAGGGCTACCTTTTTTTTCCCTTACTGGAGAAATCTTTTGAATACCAAATACTATTTTCCATTCAAAATCCTGAATCTGTCATTAGGCAATTTCTTAAATTAGTCTCATAGCTCTTTCATCCTGATTCTTCTTTCTCTCTGTGATCCCTAATTGCCTGACTCAGGGATCTTACCAGCGGGCTGTGTTTCTCCGGCCCTGGCCGTCCCTTGGACATTAAATGTGAAACCCACTCCTCTTTGGGCCACCCTGCTTCATCTCGGTTCTCTATCGCTTTGAAAACCACCTCTACATCTGAGAACTCTTTGTACAAATGGGATTGTGGGGGGATTTTTTGTGCCTATAAATATTCTTGAGTTCAGCAAGTCCAATATTAATAAAATTTCAACTTCTCAAGAGAATCACTAAACCATGTGAAAATTTGTGACACTAGTAATGAGCTGCAAAGCTCAAAGTAGTGAATCAAACGTACTTGACCAGCTCAAAGGGACGTGCAGTTTCAGACTGCACTTCTTCTAACAGTGTAAAGAATGCCATTAAGATCCGAATTGTATTTTAAAAACAGAAGCATGTATATTGTACTCCACACGCCTAAGGAGAGTCCTAACCCAGCCCAGGTGTCTTCCCGATGGACTTAGAACTCACCATTAACAATAAAACACCCAGAAGAACACTGGGCCCTGCCTGGCTTCTCTGAAAGAACTGTTAAGTTGGAAAGGGTCAGTTTTCAATCACATCCTCAGGTCCAAATCCTGGGGTTTCTACTGAAGCAATGTCACTAAGAAAGCACCGGGAAATGTAGCCTGAGAAGATAGATTGACCCAAACATCCCCCCAAATCACAACTGTCCTGGGGCCCAGGGAGAGGAGGTGAGGGTGGGCAAGGAAAGCAGGGGGACACAGACACACGGAAACGCATCTGGGAAAACTGGGAGTTCAATCACTCGGGTTAAAGACAAAACTCGGTGCAATGAATAGACTGTCAAAGCAGTGACGTGGAGGAATGCCAACGACTCCTAGGAACTGGAGTGAAGATGGAATTCAACCGGGAGAGCACGGATAACTGCCTAACAACTGGCTCTCCAGAAAAAGGGGGAAAGACCAGATTTGGAGAGTTTGCCCACACCTGTGATACTATAGAGGAGGAAGACATTTCCTCTACCCACTGCAGGTTCTTCTGGCCTGAGAAGGAATTAAATTCACATGACACAGAATAACAGGAGAAAATTAAACAGAGCTTTATAACATGTATACATGGGAGAGGCTCAGGCAAGCTGAGCAACTCTCCAAAATGGCCGAAGCCACCACGTTAAATATCATCTTCAGCTAAAGACAAAGGAGGATGTTGGGGGTGGGGGGAGGCAGTTATAGAAGGTTACCAGACAAGTACAGTAAACAAGGGTCAGGTTATTACACAGATTTAAGTCCTTGCCTTCTGCATTGATAAGAGTTTCTAGAGATAAGGTCATCCCTCCTTCCTGGTATAGAGAGGGAGACATCTTTACAGATGGAGATTTCCTTTACAATGTAAATGTTTCTTAAAGGGTAAGTAAACTCTGCTTTCAGAGTTTCTTTCCTGTCAGCAGTTTATTAAAAGTAACCAGCCCCAAATAATCCTCATGCCAAAGAGACATACCTTGGGGTGGCCAATTCCCATCCCCCACAATACAAACACACCGCCACTGGCAGATTTCAAGCCACTGACATAACGTCACTGAACACAAACGTGGGAAGACAGATGCACCACCAGGCAGGAGCCAGTTCTGTGAATGATCACCGAAGGGGTGTTGAGCACCATTAGAAAGAAAGGAAAGAGTTCTCAGAAGACTAATAAATAAAGAAAATCAATAATATCAAGTATCAGCACTCCTTTTGACACTTAATCATACCTGGCCAGATTATTGCTGAGTTTTGTTTTATATCCTAATAGGGATACTCATATATCAGATGTTTACATCTTATTTGAACCAACTAACAAAAGAACTATCAACCAATCAATTTATAACCACCACCACCCTAACAGCAAAGAACAATTCTTATCTAAAACTGACCTTGAGAGGCTAGCCCGGTGGTGCAGCGGTTAAGCGCAGACATTCCGCTTCGGTGGCCTGGGGTTCGCCGGTTCGGATCCCAGGTGCAGACATGGCACCGGGTGGCAAGCCATGCTGTGGTAGGCATCCCACATATAAAGTAGAGGAAGATGGGCACGGATGTTAGCTCAGGGCCAGTCTTCCTCAGTAAAAAGAGGAGGATTGGCAGCAGTTAGCTCAGGGCTAATCTTCCTCAAAAAAAATTAAAAATAAAGCTGACCTTGAATTGCATAAAAGGCCCGTTAGAAAGGGGTTCAGAGACTGCAGGGCATTGCGTCACCTCTGTGACACCCAGTGAGACCAGAGACAAGTGTCCCCAGGAGGGTTCACAGGTGGGGTATGATGAGGATTTTAGGCTGGTTACTTTTAAAACTGTGGATGAGAGGCAGGCTCCGAGGACTGGAATTTTGCTTGCCCTTCTGAGAGACATTTGCGTTTGTGAAGGAAGGGGGGATGACCTTGTAGGGACCTGAAATTGGCCACCCCAGGATATGTCTCTTTGGCATCAGGATTGTTTTGGGCTGATTGCTTTCGATAAACTGGGACAGGGAAGGAGGCTCTGGGGAATGGAACTTGCCCTTGTTGGGACACATTTCATTTGTAAGGTAAATCTCTATCCGTAAAAGGTGCCTCCCTCTCTGTACCAGGAAGAAGAGGAGAGATGACCTTGTCCCTAGAAGCTCTTAATGGGGAAGGCAAGAACTTAAGTTGGTTGCTGTCTGGCAATCTCATGTAACTGGTTTAGGGTGGTGGCGTCTAACCTTTCTAACCTTTACTTAATCCGATTTGATTCTTGTCTAAAAGTCATGGGATCACCCAATGACCAGACCCCACCTGCACTGATACCATTTTAACTTTTTTTCATGTTCTTTCCTTTGTCTTGTAAAGAGATGAATCACATACCTATGCCTTAAATTTAGCCCTAACCCTCAACTCGGGGCAGCAGCAGGAGCTCTGACTGCCCGCGGGTCCTGTCCCCACGCACCAGCTCTGCCTGCCCATGGGTCTTGTCCCCATGCCAGCGGGGGCAGCAGCAGCGGCTCTGCCTGCCCACGGGCCCTGTCCCCATGCCAGCAGGGGCAGCAGAAGCGGCGGCAGCAGAAGCTCTGACTGCCCATGGGTCCTGTCCCCATGCTACACTATTCTCTAAATAAAAGAGCACTACTGCCAGATCTTAAGAGTCTAAGAAATCTTTCTTTCGACTCCTCGGCTCACCGATCCCGCATCAGGGTACAGAGCACAGGCGGCATTTCAGCCCATCTCTCCCCTTCAGCAGGCACCTAAAAGCAGTGGCCTTGAGCATAAAAGTGCTTTTCAGTGTTTAATAATTAACCTGTTAGGTGCATACATTTTGAACAAAGCATTTTATTTTATCTTATGGACATTTTAGTTAAACACTGAAAAGAACTGCATATGGAGCAATTATCTCAGAGGATAAAAATGGGTAGGAAGAAAGAAAACATCTATTAAGAATGGTAATAACGTTAAGCACCTTCACGAATGTGCCAGGCCCTATAAATGTGCCATTTCTAGTCCACAAACAGAGAATTGCAGCTCAGAGTGGTTAAGTAATCCACCATTTGTCACACAGCTATCAATTCACTGAATGAAGTGCGCACAGGTAAATCTACCATACTCAATGGAGAGCTCCTTGACAGCAGGGCAGGCGGCCTGTAAAATGTGCAAACATGCACATTCCCAGCACCACAGGGGTAAATGCAAAACAGAGTTTACAAAATAGGTGTCACAGGCAGGGAAGGAGCAGAGCACCCACAAGCAGCCTCCTGTTATCTCGCAGCCAGCTGTGCTCTGAGCAGACATAGCTGGGCTGGAGGCACCGTGGACAGGGGTCCAGGAGCACAACCCCCTCCTGCGACACTTCACACATGTAGAAGCAGGGCAGGGGAGATGCTGCAGAGACCATCTTAAATAAGCAACAAGAGCTCCCTGGTGAAAACGAGGCCAGAAGAAGGCAGCCTGCAGAGACAAGAAGGCCTTCCAGGGAGCAGACTCAGCCATTCATTAAGCGTGCATAAGGCCAGGCTCTCCCCTGGCATCTTCCACTCCCAAATCTAACTCGGGTC
This sequence comes from Equus caballus, assembly GCF_041296265.1. NCBI lineage: Eukaryota > Metazoa > Chordata > Mammalia > Perissodactyla > Equidae > Equus > Equus caballus. The sequence continues at coordinate 15,171,216 of NC_091712.1, read as the reverse complement.
CTGACTCGAGTGTCCTGGGAGGCACCAGGTTACTCAGGTAACAACGTAATGCAACGCAAAAATGAAAACATGGCCGGACCCTGACAGATATGAACATCAACATCCATTTCTTGCAGCTAGAATGCAGAATGTGAGACTATCAACAAATAGAAGTGGTTATAGATGAAACAGCACCTGAGTTTTGTGACCTTATATTCCTCAAATAAAGATTGTAAGGTGGGTCTGTGAAATATTTTTTACTTCATGAGCTGCAATGGTCACATTCACAAGAATGAGTTTACTTTGCCATTTTAAAGAAAATGAAAAGAACTTGGATTACATATAATTTCCTTTTTCCCAAAATTTTTATTTTGAAAAATTTCAAACCTACAGAAAATTGAATAAACACAGTCAATACACCTAAATGCACTAACTGCTAACATCTGTCTACTCTCTAATAATATGCTTTATTTTTGAACCATTGAGATTAAGTTGCCATATATATTCTTAAAGGTGACTTGACAAGAATGAATGATTTTCAAAAATAGAAAATGGAATTCAACTGTCTAGGTTAATTTGGAATTTAGAAAAATTTTTGTAAGAACTGATGGGAGCATATATCTTAATGGTTTCCTATTACCAACTGCATTGATTTCTGTGCAGCTTTTTTTTTTCCAAAAAAAAAAAAAGAGAGAGAGAGAGAAATTAAATTGCAAAAGATTAGAAATTCAGGCCCAGAGATTCCACAGGTACTTTTCAATACAGTACTAATAAAAATACCCTAGGTTTACAAAATTGCAATGTGATTTTATAAAATTTCCCATGTAGGGACATGCGCAGTGACCAATCTAGAAAGAAGAAAGTTTCATTTTCAGAGTATGTGGAAAACAGCAAAGAAAGTCCAAATCAAATTGTAAAGAATAAATATAATTTTTGTTCAGTAGAAGCACACTTATAAAAGTTTTTCTTAACTCTATAAAACTAAATCTATTTCATAATTGTACATTTTCAAAGTTTTGGATGGACTAATTCTGAAAAAAACCAATTCTACATGCTAGACGGATGAATGATAAACTTTGAGAGTTAAAGTGTAAATTTTTAGTGTCTATCATGAAACTCTTGAACATATGAAGTGCCCAGATGGGGCCTCCTATGGATTCTTCATTGTGGACATCGTCCACCTACCTAACGGGAACATGAAATAACTCCTACTCTACCAGACTTAATCTTTTGTCTCATAAATGGGAGCAAATAAATTAAAGGTCCATTTAAACACCCATGATTACTGTTCTTCAGAAAATTAATCTGTTTTAGAAATCTATGAGTCTTTCCTGAGTGACCACTTTCAAATCATGGCATTAGACATGAAGACATTTATCTGGTCGTGTTCCATTTTCAGAGGACAAGTGATTCCAACCTTGTCCCTTGAGAGTGCGTTAAACTGCTCAATAAAAGACACTATGCCTTTATAAAATCGAATATGAAAAATACATGATAATTTTTTAATATTAAATTATTAATTTAAAATTGATCATCAAGTAAATTTTAAAGCAGATGAGTGTTGAGAGAAGAATGGGAGAGAAGTAATGCAAAGAAACATCCTCGAGCAAGGGAAACCAAGCCCCAAGTTTGGCAGTGTACGCGTCTCTTCAGTAATTTTTTGGGATGTTACAGGGGGTGTCATAGGGAGTGTTTCCCCATGTTTAAGTCATCTCATAGCAGACTAAACTAGCGCTAAACTCTAGAATAAAATAGGGACGGCTCATTTCACCTCCAGGATTCTATTCCAAGTCCCCTCTGTAGAATTCATCATGGTGGCAATTTGGAAACCATCCCTCTGGCTCCCTTTCCATGACTGCATATACATGACATGTCCACATACTCTGGTATAGTTTTTATATGAAATGAAACATTACATATGCTCTGTGAAACATGTTCTTTTCACTTAACAACATGTCTTGGAAACCTTTCAATACCTTACAGATATTTTTACCTCAGTTGTTTTAACCTCTACAGAATATCCCATAGTACAAACATAATGGATATAGCCACTCTTCCATTAATGGACAACAGTAGCTTGTTTCCAGTATTCTACTCCTGCAACCATTAACACACTTGTCCATGTGCAAACATTTCTGTAGGTTGTATTCCCATCAGTAAAATTTTACAATCAAAGAACAGATATTGCCCGAATCACTTTCAGAAAGCCTTCATCAATTACATTCCAATCCACAATGCATGAGTGTGCTTACAGGGCCACATCCTCGAGAATATTTTCTATTACAAGTATTTTTAATTTTTGCTAGACTATAGCCAAAAAAATCAATATTTTCATTTGCATTCCCATGATTCCTAGTGAGGGTAGCATCCATTTATAAAATGACAATTACTCTTTCATTTTCTTTGAAAATAAGTCAAAAAAATTTTTAGAACAAAAGAGCTTCATTAAGCCAATATGCTAAAGTGAAAAGGAATTTTTATTCCTACTTGTTTTATTAAATGATGATAGCATTTAACTTTAACAACCAGTCCACGTGTGGGAGACAGATAGCCAAACAAGCGTGTATGATTGTCAAGAGAATGAAACAGATGACCACATGGCCCATGATCATGATTTCATAATTTTAAAATGAAAAACACAATTTATCTTTTAAAACAATCCCAAGAAAAAGTTTAAACTGAACTAGTATATACTAGTTCTTAATATTATCAATTTCTATGATTCATATACAGCAGAAAACCTGGTATCCATGGTTTATTTGAGACATAATTGACATAGAACATTATATGAGTTTCAGACAGATGTACATTATTCAATATTTGTATATATTGCAAAATGATCACCATAAGTCTAGTTAACATCATCACACATTGATACAAATTTTTTTTCTTGTGATGAGAACTTTTAAGATCTACTTTCTTAGTAACATTCAAATACACAATAGAGTATTATTAACAGTCACCCACATTGTGACCATTACATCCCAGGACTTATTTCTTTCATAACTGGAAATGTGCACCTTTGCACCACCTTCACCCATTTCGCCCAACCCCCACCCAGCTGTCTCTGGCACCACCAATCTGTTCTCTGTATCTACGAATTCATCTTTTTGGGAGTTTTTTTGTTTGTTTTTAGATTCCACATATAAGTGATATCATATGGTATTTGTCCTTCTCTGACTTATTTCACCCAGCATAATACCCTCAAGGTCCATCCATGTTATTGAAAATGGCAAGATTTCATCTTTTTTAATGGAGGAGTAGTATTCCATTGTATGTATATACCACATCTTCTTTATCCATTCATCCATCAATGGACACTTAGGTTGCTTCCAAGTCTTGGCCATTGTGAATAATGACCAATGAACATGCGGGTGTAGATATCTTTTCCAGTTACTATTTTCATTTCCAAGTTTTTTTTTTAAATTCATTTTATGAGCATACGAATCACTACCCCTTGGGGTAGACAGTGGGTTGAGTTTGACAAATGAGAACCTGATAAAAACGCTGAAGCCTTTCCCCAGGACTAAACTCATAAAACAAGATATCTTCCTTAGGAATTCAGGGAGCTCTCATCCATCTATCCACTTATTTATTTATTCAACAAGTGAATGCCTATGACATTCCAGGCACTGTCCTAGGAGTTTGGGACATGTGAGTGAACAAAACAGACAATATTTTTGCCCTCCTAAAACTAACGTTTTAATAGGTAGGGACAGAAAATATACAATAAATATAAGACACAAGAAAACTATATGTATGTAAAAAAGTGCAATTAAATATTCTATTGAATGAGGTAAGGGGAACTGAGAATGGAGCAGGTGGGAAAGTGGGGACGTGCCCAGGGTAACAAGTTCAAGTTGTAAATAGAGGTTAGGAAAGTCCCGGTGAGAAGGTGAGATTCCAGCAAAGATTTGAAAGACTGGGGAGAGTTAAACAAGATGTCTGGGGAGAGAGCATTCCAGGCAGAGGACCAGAGCAAAGACCCTAACAGAGCCTGCAGAGTCAAGGGACAGACCTCGCAGACTTCCCAGAACACATCCAGGGACGCCCATCCCACCCCCAGGAATCTCAGTTTACAGAGAGTCTATCTTTGTCTATGCAGTTTTAGTAAACTAGGTAATAGCATGGGTTTTAGAGCTGGAAAGACCTAGATTTGAACACAAAGTGTTTATTTACCATGAGATCCTTAGCAAGCTATATGACCTTTAAGATTCATGTTTCTCCTTCAGAAAATGGCAATAATAATGCTCAACTTGACCTCATAGGTTCTGTATAAGGAGAATGTATATAAAGAGCTTAGCACTGGGATCTCATGAACAGCATAGTGATTATATCATATAAGAAAATTCAAAGGTGCTAAGAAACTAGGTTTTAATTGTTCTCATCACAAAAAAAGAAATGATAATTATGTGACTTGATACCGATGTTAGCTAACACTACAATGCTAACCGCACTGCAAAACGTAAATGTACTAAATCAACATTTAGTACACCTTAAACATACACAATGTTATATGTCAACTATATCTCAAAAAAAAATACATTAAATAAATGAGCCCATACTTTAAAAAAACATTTAGCAGAATAAAATTCAAGAAATGGTAGCTCTTGTAATTATCATTAACCAAAAATTACCGTAACTAAATACAAAACAGAGATGCACATACACACTGACACAGACACACTAACTCTCAGGGTTAAAAAAAATAAAGCCAGTCCATGCTTTTGTTATTATTAAAATTGTTTTTATGAGAACTGGAGTATTAAGAAGTTAAGTTATATAACAATTACTCAAGTTTTCCAGACCACCTTAAAATCACAACGATGTTTTTGTAATTCACAGAATCGTTATTACAGTTCAAATATTAACAACCTGGCAAATTTATAATCACATGGGAAATTGAAAAGAAACCATAAAACTGTGGTCCAATTTTTATCTACTTATTCGTAGGAAGTCCCTAAGCAATATTATTCTAGCAAAAAGCAGCTCACCACAGATTGAAGATTAACCTTTAAATTCCCTTTTATTTTGAAGCTCATATATAGTTCTATATTTGCAAGTGTTATATACCATAAGGTATAATGATTTATACATTACCATTTTACCTAAGAGCAGAAAAACAATAGAAGAAAGAAGCTAAAATTTGATGATAAGCACTTCCATCATCGCATTACACAGAGCAATGCATGCAAAGGGTAAAAAAGAAAATCACCAGCCATGTCATGTTTTCTACCAAATAAACACAAAGAGTCCCTTAGCATAAACAGAGATTTTAATAGTCAGAATCCCTTGGGATAAGAATCAAGACCAATGTTATTTAATATATTCATAGTAATTTGTTGGAAGAAATAGACAACAAGATACATTCCAGTAACACAAAACCATTTAGGTCAGTGGAAACCAGAAAGGTCTTTGAAAGACTCCAGAAGGAACTAATCAAATATGAAGCATGATGAAATTTGGCTGATTAATGCAAGGACATCAAGGTTCTCTTAACTTTACATTTCGAGCACAGTCCTATCAAATGAGCAATGGCTTCTTCCCATTAGCAGGCAACTAGGCAACAATCCTGTCTATCATTTGAAAAAACAAAACAAAACACCTCCCTTTTGTTTCTCCTAGTATTCCAAGTTCTATACCTCCCATTTGTTCCTCAACCCCCTCGAAATCTGGTGCATGTCCCTCTGTTCTACTTAAAGTGTTTTGAGCCATTTTTAATGTCTCGATCATAGAAAATCACATCTTGATTATTAACAAGACCAATTGATTCTTCCTCCTAATATCTATCAAATTTATTCTTTCCATCTGCACTGCAACAGTCTGGGTTCAGGACATTATTTCTTATCCTCTTCTGGGCTTTCTCTTCTCAAATCCATCTTCAGTATATTTTAATAGTTAAAGAAACATGTATTTTGAACCAATGTGACAGACTTGACCCCTTTTTTCCATCATCAATATTGTCTCTGCATATTATATATTTGGATACTTTCACATTCGGGACCAAATTTAAATTCTAGTATCCATCTTGTCCACACATGAACCCTAAATCCTCAATACACCAGATTACTTACCAACAAAAATTCCCTCTACTTTCGTGTTTCTGTAACCTGGCTCTACCAGGTTACCATGTAATCCTTCGATACCCAAAGTGAATATCTATTTATCCAAAGTGTCCTACTGTTTTTGGGTAGAGTCCCTGAATATCTGGCCAACTGTCTGATCCACTGAAACGTTCACATCATACTTTTCACCCATCTCTGTTGCTTCATCACAGGCACACAGTGATTCCAGTCCTCTGCTGACCCAATGGACTAGAAGGTATCTAAGAGCAGGGGTGGAATTATTTAGGTCAATACTCAGTACCAATACCTGTATAGTCAATACTATAGAAATGTTTAACTGAACAAAAACAAAAGGGAACATTTAGTATTATATTTTCAACTATAGAAAAACTGGCTTTGGAACCAAAATTTAATCGTAAATATTCATGTTCAAAGAATGCTCCTCTTTGCAAATGTACCTCACGTTACTTTGAACGGAGGAGGCCCTCACAAGTTCCAATTAAAAGACTAGTCATAACCATGAAGGGGAGCAGAATGAGAGTGATCCCAGCCATGTAGAGGTTAGGAAGGGGCAATGGGGTGGGGTGGGGTGGGCGGTGGGGGGGCAGTTGGCAGCTGTACGGCACAGGAAGGAAGAAACACTCAAATACCCTGTATTGGCATGTGGAAGCAAGGGACAGCTGGATAGAGAGTTGGAACATACCATGGCAACCAGAGATAGCTACGAGAGAGAGCAAACAGACCAAGGCTCCTGCAAAAACATGGCTTCAGGCAGTAAAACCATCCCCCAGTGCATCTCCATGAGTGCCCCAACCTTCAAGACAGGAAGCCTGATTGAGGAAGAACGTCTCCCAACTACCCCTCATAATCTAGAATCTTTGACAGTAGAATAGATGGTTGTATGTAATTTGCTTATTATTCTATCCAACAAGGCCTTATATTTAAAGATAAGAAGCAAGTTGAGTTCCTAATGATAGAACATAACTATCAAAAGTTTATAGCAATCACCAGGACAGGGTGAGTGGCAGAGAGTAACAATAAATTTTATCTTAGGTTTTGATTAGCAGATTATGTAATTAAAATAACCAAAATTTATTGAATATTGAGCTACACGATTTTATCTAATCCTTACAAAAGTCAATGAGATAGGTTCTATTATCTACCATTTTACAAATAAGAAAATTGAAACAGGAAAGAGTCAAATCAATGTGACCAAGGTCACACAGCTAAAGGCAACAGAAATGAAACTTTTTCTGGATTGACAGCATAAAATGTTAACCACTATGGTATGATCATTAAAGCTCTGAACAACTGTATTAGGAAGAGAGGTAATTTCCCCAATTGTCCAGAGGAGAAAATGGTGGCTCAGAGATGTAAGGCTAAGAAATCTCTCAGAGAGGGAATCAAATCTAAGCCTTCTACCTGTGGGCATATGATCATGTCCTCATAGGGTGCTACACACAGCAAGAGCACCAGAACCTCTTTTACTCAATAGAATGAAAACAACATCTGAGTTGTGTGATAAAAACTGATTGGTATGTTGTGGAAAGATCATTAACTGAAATAAATGACTCAGATTTCCTCAAAATTTTATCACACTCCTTTTGTTCAAGAGAAACTTTGGAATATTAGTTTTCATTAAGTGACCATTTCAATCCTGGTTCTGCTCCTCTAAGAAACTAGAGATCGAGGAGCTCTCTCAAGATTCCAGCTCAGAAGGAGGAGCTAAGATTCAATTTTGGTCTATCTCACCAACATCCCTGGTCCAGCCACCCCATTTTCAAGCATAGTATTGTCTTAGAGTAAGCAGCCAACACACATGTGATCAGAGATTGAATTAAGGCATTAATGACACACTGCTAATTCAAAAAGTGGTGGGGGGGTCATCTCAAGCAGAAGGAACAGAATACTTATTTAAAAGGAAGGAACAGCGGCCCAATGGAGCATAGGATGTACATGTGAGATTGTGGCAGGAGACAAGGCCTGAGAAAGTTCACTTGGGATTCGGACTGCAGAGTGCAGAGGACACCAAACTGACGAGTTTAATTTTAAGTCAGAGTGCGGCATGGAGTTTCTTCATGCTTTTTAACTTGGGGGTGATGCAATGCAAGCCGTAGTTGGAAAGATCAAGCAAATAGGAATATGCGGAATTGACTAAAGAAGGAACAGATGGTAGAGGGAGTCAAATGGGACATCAGTCCATTCAAAAGGAGTACGGCTGAAATGAGAACAGGTACTATGAAAGGAGAAAGACATGTGTGCAAGAGTAAAAGTAGAAGATACGGTACACCTGGCAACAGATAAAACATGAAGGAGGAGAAGAAAGACAAATTTGAAACCATAGCAAAATTACAAGATATAAGAAAATCAGAGACAATTACAGAATTTTCTAGGTCTGGGAAACATTTGGAAATTAGCTATGCACAATTTCCCAGGGGGTGAGGTCATTCTGGCATACAGAGGCCATGGTGTGTTGCACAGGTGGATGCAGAGTCAGGTCCAGAACAAGGAGTTCAACTCATATTGCCTCCACTCGGGAGAAAGCATATAAAGATCATTCAAAGACATCTAGACAGAAGGAATCAGCTAGCTTTAGTAGGCAGGCACAAGCCTGGAGGGAAGGGAACAGAAACTAAAAGGTCCCACCACGGAAAAGCATATAAAATCCCGTCTAGAGAAATGGCCCGCACACACAGGCCGAGCAAAAGGCAGACATTTCTATAAATAATATAACGAGTGAGCTTAGATGCAGAACGTCAGAGAAGCCAAGAGGAAGCCTTCCAGAGTGCATCAGATTCAACGTGGCTGGTAAGCCCCTTACGAACAGCGGAGAAAAGCTGCACAAGAAAACACTTTCACCATCAATAAGAACTCTTCGCATATTTTAGTTACCACTTCCAATATATTTTTAAAAATAAGACCTAGGATCCATTCTTCTATTGAAATCTACAACAAAATGTATAATAAAAGTTAACTGTTAAATAATAACATACATACTAACACAACTTACCCCCAAGTCAAAACTGAAAATTTTTAAATTCAAATAGTCATTATATTGAGCCACAGAAAAAACACCAAATCATTGCCTACGTCATGTCCAATACTAGACAACTAGATTAGCAAAAAGTTTAACACACAGCTCAATGGAAAAATCTCTTTAAAATAACAAACACGTTATTTTTATTTGAATTGAAACATATTTTTCTTGGCCGACCTACAAAAATATGTTTCTAAGAGTTCAGGACATTAATGCCGAAGTCTCAGCCAAAAGTTTATGAAAGTATTACTGAATTGGGTCTGTTTATTATTAAAATACAAAGTTCTCAGGAAAATTGCTTTCCCCAGGGACTTCAAATATGCGTAAGTCCAAAAGCCTAGATTTCTGCTGATAGAATCTAACATTCCTTGCCCTCCCCTCAAACTTTCTCCAATTTAATCTAGAAGAGATCCTGAAAAGTTTAACACTCAGTGTAAGGAAAGAGATACTATCTATGGAAATAAGATACCTTTTTATCAAAATGCTTGCTATAAAAATGTTTTAAGAGAAGAACAGTTTTAGATACACAAATTACAAGCAGATGGATAGCCCCTCGCAATTACAGATGTATTCACTGAGAGTACAGTAAGCTTACATGCAAATGTTGGGAAAGAGATCTAATGCACCAGAAGTTTAGACACGGCTCCCTCAAAAACAAACAAACTCCCTGAGAAATAGCTATGGGCCACGCCCTCATTAAAAGAGAAAGACACACAACTAAAATGAACCATGGGAAGCGCTAGGATGGAAACAGAGTAAGAAACTGCTATGCACACCTTACTCGGGTTTTGGCGGAGGCAGGAGTGCGTTAAGATCCCAGGCTACAGGAGGCTGGCGTCAGGAAAAAAATCTCCTAAGAGTGGAGACCTCCAACTAGAGACCAGCAGAATAGGACTTAGAGAAGGGAAGGGTCGGCCAGCATGCTCAGGGGCCCAGAGACGCAAGGGTGAAATGAAGCTGGAGATCAGAACGAGTTCAGTAGAGCTGGCCTACCTGGGAGCGCCCGGGGAAGCAGCTGGGATCCGGTCAGCGAGGGAAGGCCAGGAAGACTCAACCATGACAAAACGCCAGCATCAAAACTAGCACTTACTGAGCGTTTCCTGTGTGTGAGCACTGTTTAAAACATTCTACATGAACTGTCTCATCTAATCCTCACAATCCTGTGAAATACGTCTTAGAAAGTTATGAAACTTGATCTGAGGCTTAGAAGCTTCAGGAATTTGCTGAACCTACACATGGTGTGAAATTCCAACCCAGGTCACTCTGACTGCTGGCAGCTGTTACCCGCTTCGCCCTCAGTGGTCCTGAGGATGGGCAAAGCCCCGAAGGGTGTTCCACAGGGTTAGTTATCACACATCGCTCTGACCTGAGTGGAGACACAGGCGACAGGGAGAATGGCTTCAACACGACTCTCCTAAGTTGACGGCAGCCTGAACTTGGGAAGGAGAAATGAGAATGGAGAGGACAGAGTGGGACTGGAGAGACGTTCAGAAAGAGAATCTCCAGGATTGGAAGGACAGAGACAAGAAACAGGAAAAATGAAGAATAACACTCAAGATATCACTGGTTGGTAAAAGACGTCGGCATCAGGCTTCTAGGCTGCATCTTCTTTAACGAAAATAGCCTCAAGGTAAAGTATTAACCTCCATATTCTTACATAAGGTTGTACTCTGAGCCACTCAAATTCTGTTTCAAATTTTATCAACCATGGTATTTATTAAATTAGAACAACTTTATCTACGTGTAAGAGAGAAAAATGGACAAATAAAGGAATCCAAAACCATGGGTCAAAGAAGGGCAAAAAACACTTAAGTGGGGATATATATCCTGTTTTTTCTAGACACTTAAATGTAATTTTAGAAGCTTCACATTTGGTCTCTATAACTAATGTAATACTTATTTATAATCTATGTGTGTGTGTGTGTGTGTGTGTGTGTGTGCGCGCGTGCGTCTGTAACCACTTCTGGTCTATATTTTGATGCTACAAATAAGAGAAAATATTAAGAAGGAAATCTGTGCATTTGTAGCTATCTGGGATACTTTCTTTGATAACTGCAGATGCCAACACCTTACCATCTCAACTTCTTAAACATGAGAGAGCTAGAAGTTGGGAAACGAGAATAATCTAAAACCAGTGGCTTTACAGAGTAAACAAATCCTCTGTCCAGAGACAGAGGATTCTGACCAGGCAGGACTCCTCAAACACTTACCTAAGGCAATAACGATGGAACAACGGAAGAAAGAGAAAGAATGCCCAGTCCTAAGAGGTGAGAAAAGAATAAAAGAATATAAATTGCCAGTTATCCTCCATGAAATGAGAAAGGTTATAAATGAGACTCTAACATCTGTTGGTCAAAATTCTCAAGCCCCCAAATAGACCCATTCCATAGACACACATCTTGTATCTCAACACGATGAGCTGTCTTCCACGAACCCCAGCCACCAAGGACAACACAGCATGTTTAAGTTTGGCAAGAAGACTGCAATAGCTCCTGAGAGTTTAAATCTTTTGAATAGGTTTTTACACTATTATATAATGTATAGTCTATGGCATAAGAGGAAAAATAATGTTAACAGAGAAATAAATTACAACAGCACCTCATCTCAGTACGTTAACGGAAGAAAACTATTGATTCTGCTCATAACAGAACTTATGCGCACAAATTACCATTGAGAATTGAGCATAAAACTCCTATCTTTCAAGAAGCATTTAGGGAGCCACTCATCTTAAAAAATCTTGTTCTTTTCCTGTCCCATCACTGAACTCATTTGCATTCTAGCAAATTATGCAAATAAGAACAACTACTGAATAAGTTGTCCTCAAATAGGAGATAGAAAGGGGAGCAGAGAGAAGGGGGGTGGTTCCTGAGGGGATATGATCATTCTAGTTCATAACAAAAATATGTGTCAAATATCTGAGATGTAAAATATGAAAAGAATGCACAAGTTATGTCAAAGGTGAAAAAAATCTTTCAGAAAATCTCATTTGATTTACGTGAATTTTATTTATTTTTCCCTAACAAAAATGTTGTTTAAAAATTTATTAAACTTAAACCTGCATTTATCAATTTTTTCTCCATAAGATTATTGGGGCAGTGCTCACTTTGCAGCACGTATACTAAGATTATTGGGGCAAACTTACTAATATATTGCACTCAAGAAAAAATCTAACGATCATTTTAATAAACATTTACCACTTAAAAATGGATTTTTTGCAAAGTTTGAACACTCCTCTGTACTTAGAGCTCTGCTAGTGCTCACGCAGCTCCCAGATAACTTGTGGGTTTGGAAAGGAAAAAATTAGAGACATTAAAGTTAAGTAAGAGAGAAAACATGGAGACCAGGAAGAACAGCGGGTGAGGCACGTCTGAGGGATCTACACATGAGCAAAGGTGAGAGAACAGGAGTGAACTCCAAGAGAGCAACAAGAACGCCGCCCCTCCCAAACGCTTCCCTTCTGGAGACAAAGGAGCTGTTGAACGGCCTGCGATCCCTAACAGGAGAGGAAGCCCACTTTCAGCCTGCGTGCCGGCCAACTGTGTCAACAGCCTTCTGCTTTAGAGAATGTACAAAGGCAACTATTTTAAAGGCAGCTCTCAGCAAGCCAGTTTAACAGATTTCATAGAACATCATTTTGCAAACGGAAGTAACAGAGGAAACGTGGTTTCGTGGGCAGTGCTGGTGGGGGTGTCACTTGGTCCAACATCTACTGAGGTCAGTTTGGAAACATCCATCAACGTTACAGATATATATACTCTTGTATAAAGCCACAAATGTACAGTTTCCTTTTTAGGTATCTATCCAAGTAACACTCAATGCAAAATGACTTACACACAAAGGTTATTCATTGCAGTACTGTTTGCAATAGCAAAACACCATAAACAATCTACACGCCCATCACCAGGCAATGGCCTATCTATACAAAGGAAATTAAACTGTTTCAAAAATGGGCACTTTTTATGTTTCAATATGAAAAGATTTCCAAGTTACATTAAGCAAAAAAGAAAAAAAGTCAAAGCACAGAATGTGGTAGATAGTATTTATATAAAAACATGAAGAGAGAATATATTTTCATATTTGCTCATAAAAGAATGGTATTATTTGAAAGGATCCACAAGAAACTAGTAACAGTGGTTGCACAGGGGGAGGAAAGCTGGGTGACTGAAAGGCAGTAGTGGGACGAGACTATTATTTTGTACATCCATGTATAATGTTTGATTTTGGAACTATGAACATACTACTTTTTCAAAAATGAAACCATTATCTTCGCAAAATAAAAAACAAAGAAAATAATGTTATCAAATTAATCCCCATATGGTCCAATAAAGTCTACCATTTTCCAAGGCAATTGGGAAGACGCCCTAATTCTAACCTTTCATCTCATATAGATGACTAAGGACCCTGAGGATAATAAGGAATGAATAGAGACACCTACCACCATCAACTTATAAAAAATAAAATTTTTTACAGCCAGTGTGAAGTCATCTTCATATAAGAATTAATTCCTTTAACTAAACAACTTTTTGCGTAATTCCATAGGAAACAAAGGATATTAGTTCTCTCTTTGAAATAATTTCTAAAACTCAATTTTATATCAAATATCCATAGAGAAAAAGAGAAGCTTTACTCAGAGAATTGAATGAAGAAAATAATCTCAAAGAGCTACAGACAGGCATAATATGTATAGGTCATGTTATACCTATAGGTCAGAATTTATAATATCCGTATTTTATATATTGAACATGTGAGTACCAAAATTCCATTGTTCCCAAAATAAGAAAAATTCATCTCTAAAAGAAAATAAAAATTTTGCCAGCTTGGGGTCCCAGAGTAATATTATAATTCATATTCATTCTAATGAAAATAAAAATCTTGGAAGTCTCTGAAAAAAAAAAATTTAAAAACAGCTCTCAAACACATAAAATACAGGGCCAGCCCCATGGCCAAGTGGTTAAGTTCATGTGCTCCGCTTCAGCAGCCCAGGGCTTCGCTGGTTTGGATCCTGGCCATGGACAGCTCATCAAGCCACGCTGAGGCGGCGTCCCACACAGCACAACCAGAAGGAAAGACAGCTAGAATATACAACTACGAACTGGGGGACTTTGGGGAGAAGAAGAGGGAAAAAAAAAAAGAAAAAGAAGATTGGCAGCAGATGTTAGCTCAGGTGCCAATCTTTAAAAAAAAAAAAAGAAATACGTATTCAGGAGAGAATATGAACTATATTACTTTTAATCCAATTGCTTATAAAATATTAAATATAACAAATTGGTTCATTCAAATATTGTTTTTCCAATTAAATGGAAAATTTATCTATCACTTTAGTTATAAACACAAAGAGTAATTTAATATTCTCTGATAATTAAATATTTTTAATATTTAAGTAATTCCGTATGTTTGAAGCTAATAGAATCGATGACTATGTTGGACTTCTAACAACATTATTTCAAGGGGTCTTTTTTCCTCATGTCCCACTAACGCCTCAATTAAGGAAGTCACAGCAGCTCCTATCCTCCTTGACCATTACCTCTACCAAACTGTAAACTCAGATGGCGTTCCTAGGGCCACTGGATCAACCGATGTAGAGCAGAAATCATTCGGATGCAGAGACTGCTGGAAATAGTCTGTTGGTGCTCACCTTTAACACCTGAAGCCATGTTCAATTACACGACATTCTCAGAGAAAGATCAGAAGTGATTAAATAAATTTGTGGATAAGGAAGGTTGCGCTCTCCATCACAGCATCAAGTTTTTCAAAGTAGGAACATTGTTTTACCTTGACTGATCTAAGAATGTTTTTCCCATTTCTTGGTCCTTTAGTCTGAAATCATTTTCCAGTCTTTTTGCCATACACAGAAGCTAAGTGACAAGCAATGATGCAACCAAACAGCAATGACTCAATAGTATCACTGTGTTTATAAGGTTTATATATATGTTAACATTTAACAGATTTTCTTTGATTTCCCTATAATCTGTAGCATGTAGTTCATAATTAATAAATATCACAATACCATGTCATGTGGCATTATAAAGTGGTCAATCTAGTTCACCCAACAAAGAATCCACCCATGATACACCGTATCAGAAAACGTGAGGGCATTATGGACTTTTTCCTTTTAATTCATTGAAACACTTATTCACCCAAAAATACACGAGGGGTTACTAGGAGCTACAAACAACAGTAAACAAGACAACGCCTGTGCCATTTTAGTGCATGGAAACAGATATAAACAAAGATAAATTCCAATTCATAAATGGTATAAGGAAAAGATGGTGAGAGAAGAGATCATAATGGAAGACAGCAGGTACGTCACCCTCCTTCAAACATAGTAATTGGGGGAGGTCTCCAGAGGGGAAGATACATGACCTGATACGGGAGAGATAAGAAGGAACCAAACGTGTGAATTGGGAAGGACAACAAGCCAGCCAGAGGCAACAGCGAGACAAAGGCTTGGAGGGGAGAGTGGAGTGTCAACTGAACATGTATTTGCTGATCCAGAAAGACCTAGTACAGAGAGAGACACACACACGCACATTCATGACCGGGCAGAGAGGAGCTGAAGGCAACAGGCAAGTCCTAAGACTGAGAAGAGATGGCAGACAGACCAGAAGTGAAAAGGGCTGGCTCTGAGAGGGCGGGAAGCTTCCAGGCATGAGGAGGGGTGTCTGAGCACAAACACAGGTAGGTGTGTCACTGCGGTGGTGGGAACACAAGGACACTACTACAAAATTGCTTCTATTTTCTCAGCAGAATATGGAGTCAAGTCACACGAGGGCCAGTTAACGAATTATTTCAGAGAGCACAAGGAATTTCCCGAGGCAGGAAGGGCCTACGCTTCTCAAAGGGCTTAACTTAATTACAATAAATATCAATATTGTAATTTTATCTAACAATTTGGGAATTATTTGCAGAAAAAGAGAAAAAATGGCTCAGTATTCCAATCTTATGAAGTCTGACTTAGTAAAACTAAAAACATTTCAAAGTAATGGGTGCTTATTACAAAGAAGTGTAAATCATATGCATATGTGAAATGAAACTCCAAAGCCCGCCCAGCCCCCACACATCATCAGGTGTATGCTGTGGAACTACATGCTTATTTTAAGCATTCTAATTTCTTTATAATTTGTTCACTATTAAAGAAAGCTGATCCACAATCTCTTTTCAAACATAAGAGCAGAGAAAAAAAAGAAAACAGTGAAAGAAAAAAATGACTCATATCACTAAAATAGCAATTTTTTAGGACTATTTCAGAACCGTGTTGAAGGTAGCTGGAATAAGCCTGTGTAGGGCTGATAAAGAAAAAGTATATCTACCCAGATCGTAAAATTCCAACATTAAAAATGCCCACGTGATCCAATTTCTATAAGCAGGCTTCAGGAAACGGGCAATGAAAACAACATACTGTAGGCGGCAAATGTTAATGCAAACCCTGAACCAGCATTTTGTAAAGAATAGCAGTTCCACTGCTCACAGAATATAGAAATAAAGAAGGAATTTTCAAAAGCAAGCGACATACAGATGGGTGGGAATAAAGAGAGTTAAGAGTATAAAGCACGTATTCTTTTTGTCGTCATATTTAATCTCACAGCTCACAACAAAAAAACTTTAAGACTGCCTGCAATGAAAATATAAAAAGGCCCCCGAGGGCCATCGCTAAAAATGAAAATGTATCTTTATCCACAGTGCAAGCTCTAAACATCCAGTTCAGGCAGCTGTATTCACAGGCAAGAAAATGATCAGCCACTGACAGATTCCCCAGGAAAGTTAATCCACACACCACCAGCTTGTTCACTCACTAGAATTTCTGACTCACTGCCCTGCTGCTTGCGGGCTTTTAGCTCCATAAACCAAAGAAGCAACAAATATGGCCAGTCATAAAGGAACGGGAGGATTGACAAGCACCCCTTAAACTGCTACCTCTCCAAAAGCCAGTGAGTAGCACTGTGCCTCCCTAACGCCATTCATATCACAATGGGACCCAGATGCTTAGCAATGGCCAAGCAGAAGCCCTCGTCAGACAGTCAGCATTCTTAAATGGTATCCTTAGATTTAATGGTATTAAAACCACACATGCTTGCCAAAAACAAAGGGAATATAAAAAATGGACAGACACAGAGATTAACACTAATGTCATTTTTGTGTCAGATTATGTTCTTCAGAAAAGAACCAGAGATGATTTAAAAAGATTAAATTTTATTCTAATTCTGATAAGATGCCATAGAAGCAAGAATCCAATTCTGAGAGGATGATGAGAGCATTAGAAATACACCAGGGAGGAAAATGAGCCAGCCCAGCATACCCAATGGTACTTCCAATATGTAAGGAGGAAATATTACTTGAGAAAAAAAAATAGTTCCTCAATACTAACGGGAGCTGTTGAGTGTAACCATGAAGCCTGTTCTTACCTAAAATAAAGACAGGAAGGAAAGAAGCAACTAATGAGCGCCCACCATACACCAGAGACTGGATCTGTATTTTGATACGCAACATGACTTAATCTGCACACACAAAGCCAATGTCTGCCAAACGGAGATCACTTCCCCATTTTGTACACAGTGAAGATGAAGTTTGCAGAGTTTATACAACCTAGATAAGGCCACACACCCAGTGACTTGAGGGTCAGACAAGAGGATCCATTCATTAGAAGGGCTGGTTTCCAATCCTGGCGCCCACTCCCCAGGCTCACTGGGTCTTTCTGCTGCTGAATTTCTGTAAAACACTGAGTGTCACTGTCCTCAGAAAAGACCACCCAAAGTGGCCCTGCACGTGGCTGGCAAGGCTCCCCAGGAATTAGTGTGTCCTTCACAGAAGACTGTCCACCTGGGCCCCCATGCTTCAGTCCTATCCTCACTTGATACTCCTAGTCCACATTCTTTGATAATAAAAGCAGAAAATGTGTAGGGCTTATGGAAAACAATACGTGTCACACATATATGGGGTGCTTTACTCATCATGTTTTAAAACTCGAATAATTTTAAGACATGTATTATAATAGCAGCCATCTTTTAAAACTCAAAAAATTTTAATACATATTGTAATAGGTGCCATCCTATTAACAAAGCACAAGAAAATTATCTGCTATCGGCATTAATATATCCAGGTGACATGACAATTCTCTTCAAAGGTTGTCTTGGTTTTATTTTTGGTGCTATTGTGAACATGAGAGATTTCTGCTATAAAGAAAATCTCTGGCATTTTACAACTAAAACTAAGTGTAATTTTAAAACAATCTTGATGTTTTTAGTTTCTACATTTGCTGTTGTTAGAAGTAAACACAAATATGTTTGTTTCTGCACAATTCTGCAAAAGTTTGCCAATTAGGAAATAATATTAATAAATCCCCTTCCTTTTAATAGAAAGCTGTAGAATTTTAGAATCTGGAGGCAGGGGACTTTGATTATTTTTAACCCAATAATCTGAACAGTCATTTGGTTCCTCAGTGTCTATGGGCTAAAGAATTAAAGAATAAACACAACACAACACCTCCCAATTACTATTTGGCAGCACCAGACCCAACCTTAAGTCCCATTAACGACAGCAGACACCACGAAGCCCCGCCTGCACCCACGTCAGAATTTCTGCAGCTCTTCCACATTTAACAGGATGACCCAGCAGACATTTCGCTGACCAGTGTGCAGCTGTTGTAATCAGATTTCTGAAGAAGCCATCTCCCAATTTGTAATTAAGAAAGTCTGATCATTTCATCTTCTGGAAACCAACTTCTTTATGTTATCTGGATGGTTCTAGGTGTCAGGGAAATGAGAAATTTGTTTCATTTAGAAAAGGCTAGGAAGCACTTGGGAAAGAACGACCTTCCCCTACGCAGGCAGATCAGAGGAAAAGCCAACTGTAATGAGACATGTGGAAGCAGGACCGACAGCTGGATCACTCCAGACAGCGTCACTTTATCACACCAAAGTACAACAGACAAAACCTAGTACCACAATTACTTACAGACTGCTTGCTCATTTTTTTTAAACCGCCCCCATGTAAAATCTGGATATGCTCAAAAATTCTCCTTCTCTACTATGTGTTTACTCACATCCAAAATAGGCTCTAATTTTTTAAATTCCCTTTTCCCCTAGATCTTCAAAAATTTGGCTTTAATCAAATTTTAACAAAAAGTAAAAATGAAACACTATCATGGAAACTTACTTTTTCCACAATTTGTAAATATACTCATTGTGTATCATGTGAATATTAGTTATAATGCATAAATATTTTCAAAAGTTGGGTATCAGAATAAGCAATGTTGAACTATTCTTTTCTGAGAATAAGACAAATGGTAAGCATTTATTCTCTAGCATTATTTTATTTAAATATGTTTTCGAATTAACATTCAGCTATTTTCTAATTCTAACATCTAGGATGCAACAAATACAGGCTAACGTAGAAAGAAACACTGTCCTCATATTAGCCCTCTTCATCTCAGGAAAAATAAATGATCAGAGTTCAGGAATGTTCTGCATGAAGAAGTATGAAGAAAGAGCATGATGGCTGCAGGTAGTGACAAAAGCACATAAAATAAGGGAAAAGGCACTGGCTTGCTCCTAAAACTCCTGGTTTGGAGACCGTGCGACTTGACACTGGATGGTTGGTCATGAGGCAAGGGTTCAAAGGTGAGGGGAGAGCACATTCAATGTCACACTTGAATTGTGTCATCACCAAACATCTAAGGTAGTTTTCCTCAGTTTGCCTCCTGCAATGTAACTTGCCAATTAAATGAAGTTTTTGCTTGATGGAAAGAACCCTAAAACATGGTTTTTCTCTAAAGGTCAGGGCAGTCATGCCTCCAGGACAGAGCAAAGCGGCGGCTCGAATGCTCGGCACACCTTCTTGCTATTCCAGTTAATTGGCCTCATGTCTGTTCACCAAGACATGGCGGTGAAAATGGCAGGCTACCAATTAGATTACATTTCCCCTAAGGTCCCGCTACTTTCTAGTCCTAAATTCTTCCAATCATGTATTGTAAAGTTCCTGCCTCTCCTTTTGTGGAATTTATTAGTTGCAATAAACTGTGGGGATATAAGAACAAAGTCAGCTTATGATCTATCATCTGCCAATATTAAATTACAGTCTATGCAGAGCCATGGAGGTGGTAATGGTTAAAAGCAATCCAGATTTCTTAACACATTGCCAAATATAAAAACTAAGGGTTTTGTTGCTTTTTTTGTCTCTTGGGTCTCAGAGTCAAAATTTCAGAAGTATGAAAACTTTCTCTAGGCAACACAACCACAGCTAAATAGTTTTCCAGTCCTTTTTGCTTCCGCTGAGAAATCACAGAAGGAAGTCACAAGACTGACGTAAGAAAAGGATGCTCTGTGAAAGATGCGCGGTCCTCTGCCTTCTGATATGAACATGAAGTAGGACTCACCCACAGGCTGTGCTGAGCAAGGTAAATTAGTCACTGAAAAGCAAGACCAGGCTTTCTGGAAATCACGTTGAGCTTGACTCCTAGTGCATCTTGGTACAGAGTTCCAACAGGATGCATCGCCCACCTTTGGTTATAGAAGTGAACAGTGGGCAAGGAGATCCAATATCCCCCTATGTAGGATCAATCCCACAAAAAGAGAAAGACACCTGCAGCTTCCAGAGGCCCCGCTGGCCCCACGCTCTCACACACTCTTTTGTCCTTTTCATCCCTACTGTTTATTCCCACTGGCAAAGCTGATATGGCCCTAACTGCCTTCAAAAAACAGAGATAATGAGAGACAAGCCCTGCAGCAGGAAATAGAGCCAAAACAAAAGCACTGGAGGCATACGAAATCTAGAACTCTATGACCTCCTCCGTCCAGACGGCAAACCTGAAGGAAGACGGCCATCAGCGCCACTCCGATGGTCACAAATCATCCAGGCAGAGTGGGGATTTTTTTTAACCATATAAAACATTCTTTTATCTAGGTGATGCCATCCTCTTTATTATATTTTTAATGGCAAAAAACTAAGGACAAAAAAAGCCACTGAAGAGATATCAGGCCATTAAAATCAGATGACTCATGGAGAATAGTTAAAAAGAATAAATCTACAATTAAATGTGAATAGCTGGACTAAGATTTCCACTGTATCCAGTATAACCCATTGGTCCTCTTCTGCCCAAATGATTGTGCTTACTTTTAGCCAAAGTTTTAATATGGGTTATCTTTTGTTTTTGCCGTTCTTGCCCTCTTAATAAGATTTCAATCTAGGTAATTATCCTGCTGATGTGAAATCATCAAATTTACTGAACAGATCATCATTTTTTAAACTTAAACCAAGGAAGATGATGTTTTCAGGCTCAGGAATCAATTAGCTAATGTCATCTACATTAGACATCATAGACTAAGAAAGTATTTGTTTCTTAAAAACCTACTTATCATGGAACAAATACTTCCAATAATTTCAACAGAAACAAATCAAAGTTTAGTCTTTGAAAAAAAGAAGTGTTTGTGTGCCTTCTCAGTGCAATCCCTTTTACTCAAAAAGAAACTATTTTATACCAAAATCACAAAGAAAAACTATACTACTTTCTTAAAAACAGATCTACAACTGCAATAGTGAAAGTGATCTTTTTAGAGTATAATTAAATGTATCATATTTTAGAAACTCTGGGCTGCCAATTTCTTCCTCCTAATCTTGCAATAAAAATGGACATCTTTAGCATATTTAGCTAACTGTCTCTCCTTCTTGCTTTCACTGAACCCTGACTGTGTTCAAGGGGATGAGCAATTGTGTGAGCCATACCTCCACCCCCCAGCTCCGGGAGGTCAAGCTCAATTAGTCTATACCAGCGTGGGCAACTTTTATTCCCTCCAATTTGGAAATGGGCAGGCAAATCATGCAATTCTGGACAACAACGCACAAAGGGGCATCTTTTGGAGGGGAGCGGGATGAGCTTGTGGGAAAGGTTTATTTGCTTTCCAAAAGAGAGGCCAAGAAGAAAAAGGCACTGTTCCCCTTGCTCTGTGCAAGAACGTGATGGTCGCAGCTCTGGCAGGAAAGGACAATCCTGAGCACAGAGCCAAGGAGCCTCTGCAGAGCATTCCCAGAAAAGATGGAGATTCCGATCCTCAAAGTGGTCACTGAGCTGCAAACTGAATCCTGAACTTCCCTTCTCCCAGACATTTTGACAAATGAGTAAGGAATATTTCCTTATTACACAATCTAGGTTTTCTCTTATTAGCAGCCAATTTTCTTCTAACAAATATATTAAGACACACGGAGTTTTTCTGGGTACCTGGCATGATTCTCACCCTTTCACAGGAACTACCTCACCCGATAGAGCAACCGGATGAGGCAGGTTCTCTGACTATCCCCACTCGATAAATGAGGAAACTGAATTCTGGACACATTCAGCAACATGCCCAGATCTCACATATGGTAAATAGCTGGTAACCAGCTAGTCTGACTCCAGGCCCAGGCTAAACTATCAATCTTAGAAACATTTATTTCAAAGTGATCTTGAAATAACATCAATTAGTGGGAAATCTGTATTATTTTGAGAAAATTGTGTTTTTCCTAAGTAGAACTTCCAAGGTTCTTTCATTGTTTAAAATTACTTCCATCACACAATGTTTGTATGCTAACATTTACTATATGATAAAAATTAGTCCATTTGTCATATCATCAGTGGTATCAATGGCAAACTGTTCTCTTTTATTGTTTCATACTCAAACACCCCACAGACACAAAATTATTTTGGGAGGTTTACAATATAAAACAGACTCAGATGAATTAAGTAAAACGTTTAGGATTTCTTTATACTGATATCATTAATCTAAATTGAAAAACAGTTATTTCAGTATCTAGGCAACAGAATTATTAATAATTTTAGAAGTTACTGAAACAGATGAACAACGAAACATTCTCCGAGTACTCACCTAGTTTTCCATCCATGTGGACTTTCTTAAGAAAATAACTAAGTGACGAAGTAACCAAATAAGTGGGTTTTTAATATCAAAACTATTAAAACTACAAAGAAAACTCTGTCACTAACAATAAACAATTAAGACTTTTAAAAAACAACACTGGAAGAATTTGTTTTTTGTACATCAAACTTACCAGATAAAATTCTTAGTCTTCAGATGCAACAAAGGCTTCTCTGACAGTGACGGAACAAGGGAGCACACTGTCCTTCCTCCCAAGACAGGAAGCCATGTTTACACGAGTGGTAAACAATTCTAATTTCATGAGTTGTAGGTGGCTACCCTGCAGAGCGAGCTAAGCAACTCTAAAAACATAAACCTAAATAGGTCCTTGACATTTATGAAAGAAGTCCCCAAACCTGACAAAATCATCTAAACTCTGAGACAACACTATAGCATACATTTCTCTCATAAAGTGAAATCAGGTATAACAGAAAATTTTAATTTGCCTCTTCAGACCCTTTAACTTACTTCCTATCAATGAGAAGAGTCCATGGGTGGTCCTGCAAGTCTACCCATAAACTGCATTATTCACTGCCGATATCTGTGCCGCAGCAGCATAAGAGGCTCTAACGTCATGATACTTCAGAATCTACAGCAAATATTCCTAACTGCTTATGAGAAAGCTTTGATCGGGGACCACCCCAGAAATATTCCACATTTATGTTAGACAAACTCGGACACAGGGCCTGGTGGTACTTAACTAAAATGTGTTAGAATAATTTATCTTTAGTCATCATTGTGATAGAGGGAAACATCTTTGGGGTATTGGCTAGGAAGTTATACCAATGACACATGTAGAAGGATTCATTTAGGTTACCTGTTCTTGCTTCTCCAGCCACTTGTCCACCATTGGGTGACTGGCACTCAGAGATGAGCGAGCATTGTCTCTCTGAAATTGGTTAGACCAGTTACTAGTATCCCGTGGGAGGCTTCTGTAGTTTTCATCTTTCTATTCAAAAAGAAACAAAAAGTTGTCTTGTAAAAAACCAGACGTTGCAAATTAATGATGCACCTGGTTTTTCATAAGTAGCAGAAAAATGACTCTACATATTTAAAATATTTTTTTCAAGCCTATACAAAATTGCTGATTGAGGACATTTCACCCAGATCAGACCTAAGAAATGTAGTCCTATGCCTAGGAAAAGACAGTCTCATGACCGGAGCAGGGAAAGTAGCCATAGGCTTACACGCACTATAGACGAAACCATATACACCTTGCACTCCCTCCCGAATCAACCTCCCTGGGCCAAGTATATGCACCAGAAAATGAAACATATTTCTACGCAAGACTTCCACCACCTCTCAGTTACAGCATTTTCTCTTTTCTTCTTCCCAATCTTATAACGTTGTAAGCTATTTTCTATTAATCACCAAAAATGTTTAAAACAAGGAAGACTAATGAATCTACATATTATTTAGATCCTTGTAGTTTTCTGACTTTGCACAAGAGACTTGAGACTCTGGGCTCTTCTGCGACCTACTTCACGAGCTAGTTGTAAGCATTAATTCAAATAGCAAGTAAAGAAAAAAACTAGTCTATCCCAATACATGGTACATAACAGACACATTAATTGTTCACTCTAACACGCTTATGACAAGTGGAATCTTTACACAAACACCTGGTTACTTGATAAATATCTATTTAATATACACCAGAGCAGCCAAATGCTGATGGATAGTTCTTTCAAATAATAACTTATAACAACCTGCTTTGGCTTTTGGGCTGTACGACTTAACTTCAATGTTCTAAAAAGAAATGAGAAGGCTAGGATAAGGTGGGGAAGTCAAATAAATAACTAAATCTAAATATCTCTTACAAGAACAAATTAAAAATGTTAACCTCACTTGGACCCACTTATATCAGTGCCCCACTTTAAGAGAAGTACCAAAATACTCTCCTTAATAATTTTGTTAAGAGTAGTCTGGCTGTAAATATCTTACACACAATTGATACTTATCCTTCATTACTTAAACCAAATGAGCAGTGAACACAAACACAGAAAAGTGTATAGGTTTGCAGAAATCAGGATACTGATTTCTGTTTCTTATGATTTCCATAAAAGAATAAATCTTTGGAATGAATTGATGGTCTTGGACCTATGCCAATATCGTGACATATGAACATTTTTTTAATCTATAAATATTTACCAGTATAAATTTTAGCATGAAACTCTACACATTTTTTTTAGAAATTAAACTACAGAAAATAAACTTTAAAAACTCAACAGTACAATTAAACATTTGCAGCAAATACTTCCTAGCAGAAATCCTCTGTACATTTCTGGTTACTGCAGCTCAAGGAAGCCGCCACGCACCATACCCAATGTGCAAGGGAGATGCCCGTAAGACTGGGATGCTGCTGCGGGGGCAGGGATCAGGGACTGACCTCGCTCACAGGACCACGGCAAGGGTGAAATCAGCAGAGGACACAGACAAAGTCTAAGAAAAGAAGCAAGCAGACGGACAAACTAAAGCTCACTGTGTCTCAAAACGCTAAGAGCCCTCCTCAAAACCTGAGCACGATAACTCCAGAAGAAAGCAAAGCCATCTGTTTCTCACCATAGTCCATAAACTTACTGATGAGTAATTCAAATAAGTTGTAAAGGGGAGAGAAATTTAATAATGACAAAACCTTAAACGTCCACAGAGAAGAAGGATCGGAAGTGTGGAGAAGCACAAGGACAACTGTTATGTTGAGGATCTTGAGGCAACTACCGCTGGCTAGGGACCTGGCTTTTCTATTCATTTTCTACCATTTCTACCATTAGGGGTAATTATTACACTAACTCTTGACTTTGAAAATGAATAATTAAACAAAGTATTTAAAATCTACCTTGTCTTTCAGTAGGAATTGTATTTCAGAGAAACCAACAGTGTCAGTCAATGAGCAGAAGCTCGTCTTTTCAGATGAATGTCAAATAATAGAAGTAGAATAATTAATAGATTTAGAAAAGTCACCATTTTCAGCTCCTAATGAAATAATTCATTCAGGCAAAGATAATCAATGGATGCTAAAATTATTAGGTGAAAGTTGATGGCGAACTGCACGTCTGCAGAGTGACAAAATGCCACTTGCAAAGAGAAAAATCTATCTTTAACACGAAGAGACTAGATGCCACAAAATTCTCACTTCTTGGTGTCTAGAATCCAGTACGCTACTGGTACGTCCTCGTGATTCCTTTCCAATCTCCATTATTCCTCTTCCCTTAATTGGTCCTGGTTGTCTCTCTATGGACTGCTTACTAGTGTCTCCCTGGACACGCTCAGAAAGCAGACAATTTCAAACCCTCCTTCCTGATCCTTCTAGGCACAGGTCCCACCACTAACCTTTTTCCTGAATTCATGATCTAAGTTTCCAAGAGGATGTCCCAAAGTTACCTCAAAGTCAATAGACCAAAGTGAAACTCGCTTCCCCTACCAATTCTGGCAGCCTTCTAAAATGCATTCATGATCCTCTTCGCCCCTTCTCCCCACAGTTGCTAGGTCTTGTTAATCCAATGTGCCTTACCAAGATTTTACACTTCAGCTATCACCCTAGCTCAGAATCAACCTGTCTCTCATCGGAAACTATCACAGTGGCCTTCTAACTACACACTGGCTCAAGCCTTATCCACTCCAACAATGTTCTACGGCCCTTCACACAGCGATTTCTCTAAAGTGTATGTGAGATCACATCACACCTGGGACAGGTGCTGTAGGCCGATCGGAGAAAATCACCGACAACTGTGCTTGCTATGCCACGTGCCTTTCACCTTCACTCACCATCTTTGAGTCTAGACTCGAAATGACATTTCTTCCATAAAAATACCATTCCTCATCAGCCAGTTAAGTGCTATGTTCCCTAATTCTCACTAGAACTAATAACATCATGCTTTTTTTTTAACCACTATATTCTAATTTTACTTCTAATTACAGTCATAACTTGTAATTTAGTTAATTTTTTAACAGTTTTTCTTTTTTTGGTGAAGAAGATTGGCCCTGAGCTAACTAATCTGTTGCCGCTCTTCCTTTTTTTTTTTTTTCTTCCCAAAGCCCCAGTACATAGTTGTATATCCTAGCTGTAGGTCATTCTAGTTCCTCTGTATGGGATGCTGCCTCAGCGTGGCCTGATGAGGGGAACGTAGTCTGTGCCCAGGATCCGAACTGATGAACCCAGGCCATCGAGGCAGAGCATGATAACTTAACCACTTGGCCACGGGGCCAGCCCTTTAGTTAATTTTTTAAATTGCTATTTCCACTCTTACAGTGAAACCTAGGCAGAAGCTCACCATCCACCTTTAAACTGAAGCTCTTAGCTCCGTGGCCTACATCAACATGGATAGCTTTTTCTTGAATATTTGTTATGTTTCCTGTTTTTACATGGTTTTAGAATCCCAAAATTTTAAAAGAACGCTTCCATAAATTGCTTAAAAAATCGACAAAGCAATGCTTTAAAAAGGTGTCAAAAAAACTTCAATGACAATGCATTTTCACTGAAATACAATGACTGTACTTTTAGATTTATACTAAAGGACATGTATCAGCGTTATATGCCTATTTTAATTTAATGTCACACCTACAGTATACAATGTCTGCAGAAAATGTGATGATTTCCAATTGCATCTCAAAAGTAGTGTGACATTTCTCCATTTACATCAATTATGCCACGTAATTCACGCAGCAGGCCCCTACAAACGAAACATATTAAGGTAAATAAGGGCTAAAGATCAAAAGATCTGTCCTTTAAAAGTCTACCCAAAAGATTCTACAACTTTATATTCTTGGAATCAAGTTTCAGTAGTTAATTGACAAGAAAAATAAAACTGATATGAACCCCTCATAAGTTTTCTTAATTCAACATGGCTATGATAAAGTCAATAATGAATTCATATATTAATTTATTTAGTATATATGGAAATTTCAGTTACAGTAACCTTAGTCATTATCAGGTAAGTGAAGGATTTCTGAAATATATTAACAATATTAACATATACATTATTATATTTTATATTATTTTATATATTTAAATATGTAAAATATATATTTTATATATATTTAATATATTTTTATATATTAAGTAAAAAATTTAAATATATACTTTATATACTTATTTTATTTTATTTATATTATTTTATTAATACTATTCAACATATACATTATTTTGTTGACAGCATCACGCAGGTACTACCAGAATTGCAGCCATGTCCTTCCTCACACTCCTGTCTGAAGTCTGGATCCAGTGCACACAGTGATGTGCTCCTCCTACAGAGCCGTGATTCTGTATCTATGACGTGAGCGCATCAATAAACGTCGTAACCTGCAATAGATTTTCTAATTCACAGTATATGCTTGGATATTCACTGTTTCCAGCTGAAATGTATAGAGTGCATTTTATTTCCATTTTGGAAATATTTATTTCAGCGTAAACCATTTTAAAAATATGGTAGTCAACTATGTCTATGCAAGACTATCTACATTTTTCATGGATTAAACTATAGTCAACTACAAAAAAAA
The DNA here is from genome assembly GCF_041296265.1 of Equus caballus. NCBI lineage: Eukaryota > Metazoa > Chordata > Mammalia > Perissodactyla > Equidae > Equus > Equus caballus. The sequence goes on along the minus strand of NC_091712.1, from coordinate 15,142,741 downwards.
AAAAAAAATTTATGTTAAATGTATTGGGAAACCTTATTTCATAACCTAAAGAAGAGAAAACCAAACCAAAAAATTTTTTGCCAATTAATATTTTCGTAACAAGCTAGAGCTGTATTTATAATAAATTGGAGAATATGATTTTAAATCTATTTAATTCTATAATCAAATTAATGCCTCCACTCTGTATATTGGTAAACTTCAAAACAAAAACAGAAATATTTTTCTTTAGACTTATAAAAATCTACCAGTAGTACCAATATGCAAAATTCTGATGATTATTACATTTGCTAATAAAAAATAATTGTTACAGGAAAGCAACAACATTATCCAAAAGATTATATAAGAAAAGTACCACAAGGAATTACTCTCCTTTCTTTAATTATGACTATAACCCTCCACTTAGGAGACGGCCCCAAAGTGCCACTCAAGCTTTGTGCGGGCGGGAAACTCTCCCTCTTGCCAGAGAAAAAAAGATGTTCCTGCTGAGATCAGGGATCTTCCTTATCACCTGGATGTACTGCCACATCATCAGGTGTCAAAAAGCCACCCCGGCTGAGAAATGCATATTAATTTGCAGCTCCCTGGTAGCAGTACCCTGTTCATGGCATAAATCTCTTCCAGGGTAGAGAAAGTAACTGACCTCTCTCCCCTCCCCAAGACAATTACAATTCAATACACAGAAATCACACAGAACCCCCAATGCCTTGGGACAGAGGCTTACCCCTGGCATACTAAGCTGCAACTCCAAGGCTTTATCTCTCAGAAACAGCTACTTAGCTGATGCTCAGATTTCTTGGCAAGGATGCATCCCTACATTGCAGAAATATAGGCAGGTTTCATGAACGTTCTGGAAGTAATGGATATTTCTATGTTAGCAAAGGAATCCCAGCTACATCCCCACTTTATTTCAATGCAAAATTCCAAACATCTTTTTAAAAATCATTAGGAATTGTGCCATATTTTGAAACACTAAACACTTAATGCATATAAATTTCACTTTTGCACCCTCTAGGCATCCTACACTTTCAAACATTCCCATGTGGTTTTAAGGTTTTAAATTTACAGTATTTTTCAACTCTGCAATTGTGGTCAAAGAGAATTCCATTTTCTGCTTTATCATTTCCCCAAGAAAAGATACACATAAAAACAAAAGACACTATTTTCAAGATAGACGTCTAACCTGAAATTATGAGATTGAAGTGAAATTAGTAATTATAGCTTAGGATAATTATTTTTTTACGAAAAACTGCAAGAAGCTTGCTAAAATCATCAGTAATCATACTGTTGATTCAATGGATCAGACCCACTCCTGTCTGGGAGGCCAGAGTCTATCTTTTGTGCCTCCCGATGGCTACGCTGGTGCATGACCTTGGAAGCAACGCCAAGGCTAAAGCTTAGGAAAAGATAACAACCATAAAATGGTCTGTAAATAGGATTGTTGTCAATGTACTTTTCTGACCTTCAAATGATCCTCTAGACAATAAACGAGAATGGGGTGGGGTGGGTGAATAAATCTACTCACACACACAAAAACATAGGTTCATAGCCAACTTATGAATAAAGTCAGAAGGCTTGGCAGTCCCTAACAGTTTAAAGTAACTGCATGCCTAATAAGACATGATTTAAAATAGGGAAGCACAGGATTTTATTCCAAACACAGTATTTACCATCACTTACCCTAGGCACATGGCTATTTTGAAGTGAACTGAAAAGCATTATTTGAAATCCATGGTGACTAACATACTACACGTAATGCCTAATGCTGCTGATCACAGGTCAAGCAACTCACTCCCATATTAGCTGTAATTCCTAAGCCATATTATCACTAATTCCTCTAGCTAAATGAGCACAAATATTGGTACATGTATAAGTATTAATTTCCCTTTTGATTATTGCTTTCTTGCATATTCTTAACCATTATCAATGAGAAAGTCAGAGGAAATAAAGGAAAGAGTATACATTTATAAATTTGTTTCTACTTCTGAGCACAACTGGGACAAGACAGAGGAAATCTGAACATTCATATATTTTGTCAAAACAAAATTTGTCTATTAGTAAACTAGGTATCTATCACTAATGTGTGGTTGAATTTGCAACAAGTGACACTGATTACACTGATGTTACGCCTTTGTGAAAATTTAAAAATGAAAGGTTAAATCCAGAGATTTTGAATGCCAAAACATTTATTACAGAACCTCTTTAGCTCAAATTCATAAGTAATAAATGTTTTATTTTTAAATCTTTAATTTTCTTTTTAAACTGTGTTTAAGTTTTGAACAGGAATTGATTAAAAAAAAAAAAAACAAAGTAATTCATTCCAGCAAATTTTGTTATTAATGTACAAAATAAAATCGAGCCTGTACATCAAATTTTATTATTTTTTCCTTGTGAAACGTTAAAGGTATCATGCAGAATTCTTAAAACTCATTCTGGCCTGAAAATTCTGAACTATAATTCATGTCTTTTCCAATCTTTATGACACATGCTCAATAGCTCCTAGGTCATAAAATTACATTGAAATCTGTGGGAAACTCAAGAATGCTAAATATGCCCAAAAATTCATGTTGGAACTCTCTAATATAGAAGTACAAATTTGAGAATTACAATGAATTTTGCAAATAAATTTCTCGTCACACAGCAAATCCTTCAAGCTGATATGCTGATAAAACCAGACGCATAAGATTTTAGTTTTATCTCACAACCTACTTCAGTCAGTACCTGGTTAACAGTCTTAATATCAGGTAAGAAAAATAACCCCCAGAACATGAAGCTACACCGGGCGATGAGCATACAGGGATCTGATAGGAAAAAGGATTGGCCAAATCTTTCCTAAACACACATCGACTTATAAAGGCCAGGACGTTTCCAGAGGCCATCAGAGCACAGGTCTCTCTGAGGCCGCCAGACCTGTTCGTGGAGCAGACCAGGAATCCAAGGAAGAGAGAAAGATCAGCCTCACTCAGGCTACTTGTTTGAACCCACTTCTCCAGCTGCTCCCCAGCTCCCTCAACAGTTCAGAATGCCATGAAAAACTTTAGATTCAGAATTCTAAAGCTGGAAGGAAAAAGCTAGAGAACATCCAGCTTAACCTCTCACTGTTTAAAGAAGAAACGGGTTCAGAGAACTGACTACAAATGCTCTGTGGAGATTAGGAAGATTAACCAGTTCCCATGGTTACACCCACCCACTTCAATGACCAATTTCTGAGTGATGAGATTTCCAACCTCTCCCTCATGACGTAACCAGGAACCAGAGTTCACCTGGGTAATGACAGTAATTTCTGATATCCAGCTATTCCTAACCAATGGTCCCTTCGCACAGGAAAGTAACTCCTGAGTTGTATATAAAGTAGGGCAAAGCCATCACATAACCTTGAATCATGAATTTTGTTTATATTAGAGACGGTTGATTCATTGATAAATACTACATAGTCTTAGGAATAATCATGAGTAAAATGTTTGCCTTAAAATTATTTTAAATTGCAATGATCTCTTGCCAGGTATAACTGGGATTATCTCCTTTGTCCTATAAAACATGCATAAGGGGGTGAGGAAAAGGTAGATGGGGAGGAAAGTTTAGTATTTTTTCAAATTACAAAAATGTTATCTCCATCTGGATTCTGAGGAACTGAGAAACAGAGCTAAAAGAAGGAGCAATAACAGCAGCTCCCATTTTATTTCTTGCACAGTATTTCATAAAAACCAACAGGGCCACTTAATTGTCCTATGGCCATAAGCAGTCCACAATCAGCAAATGTCAAGAATAGAGAAAATGGGACCATCATTGTTGACGTTACTCCTTCAACCGCAGGCAAGTGCGTGAGAAAAAACAAGATATAAATATTTCAGATCAGATTACATTTTGAAGAGTCTGGCTCATTTTCCAAAACTACAATAAAAAAGAAGAGCAACATTTGACTAATGCTGCTTGATTCCAAAAAACAAATTTAATTCTGAAACAATTTTAAAACATTTTAGAAGGTGCCACATAGTTCTTATTTTGAAGGCAAGAAATACCCACCCAGATTTCATTTTCATAAAACACATAACTCTCAATGTTTCTAGCTCAAAACTAAAATTATAAATAACAATAGCATTTTGCATCAGCAGCAATTTGCACAATACCAAGGGGAGGAAGGGAACAGATGCTAGGAAATGAGGGCGAGAAAGTAAAATAAGCAACTATTTTTTTTACACTTATTTTTTTAATCTGATGCAGAACATTATCAGTGAACAACCTTCATTCTAGAGGGTAAAGTAGTTGCCTAATTCCACAACATCTACAGTCTTATACATTATCTAAATGTGCTGTACAAATCTTTTACATTTACCTATCTAAATATGTTTCACCTTAATTTGAAAACAATATATATATTCAAATAAATTACTAAAATTTGAAAATCAAGATATTTGCATCATATATAACTAGTCTGCCAACGTAAATACTAACACCTCCTTCTTCCATCTTTAAGCCCGGTCATTAACTTCAATGGACCTGGTGGATTAGCAGAACAATCGGGTAATGTCTGCGAAAGTCCCTATGTACAGTCTGCACTTCAGGTTTCTTAAAGTTTTCCCCTTAATTGTGAAATTGCCTCCTCAGGTAAACCATCTTCACAGACAGAATTTCAAAAGGTTTATTTTCACTTAACATAATCCTATCCTACTTACTGTTTCTCATGAAAAAATAATGACTTTCCTGGAGAATTCCATCTCCACATGGGAAGCATTTAAAGTAAAGAAATTGATGGCTCAAACTTCTAAAGAATTAAGTCCTTTTCTCCAACCCTAACAGCAGAAAAGCACGTTCTCTGACCAAGATATTAATTTTCAAGGGAACTATTTTTGTCTCCAAACTATAACTGAAAATTACAACTTTACAAAATGTGATTCTGGGAAATTTTTGAGTAATTGCTATTGAATCCCTCCACCTAAAAAAAGGAACCTACCAATCTGAATAAAGTGTAAGCAAAACAGCTGTTGCACCAGGACGTCTCAACAAAAAGACAAAGGTGGGAACACTCAGGCACGAGAACACAGCATGGTTAAAACTGGGAAACACTTCTCAAAGTCAGACTTGCCATGGGGAAGGGTACCAACCCTAAAGCAGTATTTAATAAAACTAGTTGAAGAACTTTTAACATAACTCATTTCCAAAGAGAAAAATGTATTTCAGGGAATGACCAGGTGTTTTAAAAGGCTCACAGAGACCTGTAGCTGAATGCTGGTTCGCATAGTGTGTGAAATGCCATCTCTGATGCTCAGCATAAAATGTAGGTGGATACAACCTACCTTGTAAAGCTAGGTTTTGAAAATCTCCTTGTTTTGGGAAAACGTTTAGATTTATAGGAAAGTTGCAAAATAGAACAGAGAGCTCCTGCATATCCCTCACCCAACTTCCTCCAATGTTAACATCTCACATAGCCTTGGTATATTTGTCAAAACTAACAAGTTAACATTGGTACAATACTACTAATTAAACTACAGAGTTATTTGCAATCCAATTGTTTTTTCACTGAAGTCCTTGTTTCGTGCAAGGATCCCAAATTGCATTTCATCATCAGCTTTCTTTAGTCTCCTCTGATCTGAGACAGTGTCTCAGTCTTTCCTGGTTTTTTATGACCATGACATCCTTGAAGAACACTGGTCATATATCTTTGCGGAATGTCCCTCAATTGTGGTTTGTCTGAAAAGTCCTCAAAATTAAACTGGAGTTAAGAGATTTGAGGAAAATTCCACTGAGGTCCCATCTCATTACACGATCTCAGGGGTTCATAACATGACCATGACTATCACTAGTGACATTAACTCTGGTCACTTGGTTAAGGCGTGTCAGTATTTTTCACATTCCATTCTCTATTCTTTGGAAACAAGTTACTAAGTGCAGCCAATCCTCTAAGAACAGGGGAATCAAGCTCCACCCTCCAGAGGGGGAAGTATTACAGATATTTTTTGGAATTCTTCTGTAAGGAAATTTGTCCCTTTTCCCCCATTTATTTTTTTATTCAATCATTTATTAATATCAGTATAGTCTCATGGATATTTACTTTGGTCTTTGGGTTATAATCCAATTATATCATTATTTTACTTTGCTGTTGTTAAGCTGTTTTGAGCAAGGCACATAAAATATCAAGAAGAGGACCGAACATATAATGTCTCAATAACAATAACAGTAATATCCATCACAAAGATTAGAGAAAATAGACAAAGACAAAACTGTCCTCAAAATAGGGGAAAGAAATGGAGATCGGTTACCATAATCAGGTTATTAGTCGTGTTATTAATAAACCTACCATGTTTTTACTTAAGACTAAGATGTTAAGATATAACATAGACTTGAAGTTTCTGAAAATTATGCCACTTTTAGTAATAAATAAATGTTGACTATTCTTATATTCATATTTTAATTGCTTAACAGAAAGTGTTAGAGGAAATAAAAATAAGGTCATTATGAAATATTTCACAGCTTAAAATATTCAACTAAATGAACATTGGGAAACATCCTTGTCAACAGCATGGAATTTGAAACCGGAAAATCTAGGTTTATGTCACAACTTTATCTTTTAGCAGTTGGTTTAACTATTAGGCAAATTATTTAAACTCTCTAAGGTTCTACCTCCTTGTCAATAAAAACGGAATAGCAAGAATATTTACCCTTCAGAAAGTGCTCAGCCCAGAATGTAACGGCACCTAGAAGACATGCCCACTAACCCAAGGTTGCCGGAGCATCCAGAACATAAGCTCCAGGTGCTGCAGTCCCAGCCTCCCATCTTATATGTTCCTTTTGAATGACAGGACAGGAAGTGACTCCACCTAACTTCATGACTGAAAGTGGGAAGATTTATAAGCTAAAGTATCAAGAATTAAAAATAGACACCAGCTTAAAAAGATGAAATGAGGCCAAAATACTTTGAAGTGCATAAAGACCAGGTGAATTTTTGCTTAATATAATTTAATCAATGTCATTTCCTGGTCTTCTCCCCCAAGTCAAGAAGAACAGGAGTAACATATTCAATTCCCGCTGTACTATTCATAGCCCTGAGGGTGCTCTAGGAGGATTCTGATATTACTTTGGATTCATATTCCTGGAGTGGTTTGTGAATTCTAAAAATATCACATCCAGGCTTAAAAATTTTCTCAATAGCACCTTAGGATTTTATAACTTTGAACACAAATTATAATATTTAAAGCATGTGAAGGCAGATTATACTCCTAAATGTGGCACAGAAATAGATGAGAGTAGGTATTAACAACTCAGCCTAGGTGAGCTTGGCACCTGAGGTTGGCCTATTGTAGAAGTGATTATAATCATAACTTAATGAAAGCCCCAAAATGCGCTGCATTCAAATTAAGATCTTTTAGTGCACAAAATACAAGAACGAAATTCGTAGCTTCAGAGGCCTCTAACAGGAAATACAAATGTTGCAGCAGAACGGGCTGAGATCTGGGTCTCAGCTGGGTCTTCCAGAAAATTAAACAGAGCTATAGGTCTCTCACAGAGGAAACGTGGTTTTAAAGAACTTCTTAGCTCATCCTTGAGGTTTTAGATGGTTACTATAACTAGCTGGTAGCTATAGCTAGCTTATAAATAACCAAAAGATAGATAAATTTTTTTAAATAGCCAACTGGTCAAATGTACTAGTTTAAAAATAAAACAGTATTTTCAAATTTACCTATATGACTGTCTTATATATTAGAAAGAATAAATGAGAATAAGTAGAGACCAAGAAGCAAAAGGGTGGAGAGAGGATGAGGAAGCAAAGAAACAGGTAAACGGAGAATCTCACTTTATAGTGAGTGAGTGAATGAACGAATGAATAAGCAGCTATTTTAGTCACACGGGGCAGGATTCAATGTTACTTGCTCATGTATTGTCTGGGTATCAACTGCAAACGTTTTCTTACTCTCAATAAAACAGGGAGTAGGCATTTTCTGGAGTGTTCTTGTGTTTGAATTAGCATTGGTGACCTCATACATAACACTAGGAATTTGGTGTCTAGACCCTAAGTATTCAAAAGCACTTTGAACTAAGATTGGGGTGGGGGGAGGGGGTTGGGGGGGGGCAGGGCAAGCCCACAAGGGAACAATAGACAGAAACATTATTTTTATCGTAGCTTCTATCCAGAACAAATTTTTCCTGTTCTAGTTTTGCATTGATAAGATAGGATCTAACATTTCAACAGGTTGTTGTAATACTTTTTTAAAAACTCAAAAAAAATTAATTTTAACTGATTTTCATTTGAAAATGAAAATTTGAGCAAGCTAAGTTTGAAAAGAAGTGAAATGTCACAAAACCAAATATGGTAAATGTTCCAGATTCTATTCTGCTTTGATAGAAAAATTAGCCTGAAAACAAGACATCTCAAAATAGCAATTATACTCCTATCTGCCATCTCTGAACGGGCAAGCATCCCTTCTCAGCTGGACTCGATTTCTCAGAAAAAGACCACGCTCTAGAATCAGCAGAGGAACTTTAATAAACACACGAATTTCTTGAAATGGGTAAATGAATCTATTGCTATGAGTGTGTTTCATCTTTTAAAAGTTCAGTGGTGGGACCAGCCCCCTGGCCGGCTGGTTAAGTTCCGGTGCTCTGGCGGCCCAGGGTTTCGCTGGTTCGGATCCTGGGCATGGATGTGGCACCGCTCATCAGGCCATGCTGAGGCGGCATCCCACATGCCACAACTAGAAGGACCCACAACTAAAAATACACAACTATGTACCGGGGAGCTTTGAGGAGAAAGAGAAAAAATAAAATCTTTAAAAGTTCAGAGGTAATTCTGATGCACAGCCAAGTGGTAAGACAGGAAGTTCTGGAACTCAGAAACAGTACTGGCTGGTTCTTTGTTTTCCTCATCCTACCCCTTATCCCCTACTTCACTCCAGCTAGGACTTCTCATAAGGCTTTATACATCATAAGTACTTTTCACTTTATTATTCACGAATTTACGGGAAACAATTAGCAATAGTTTTTGAAAAGGTCATTTCCTTGGTCAAATAAGTCTACTTGAGGAAGCTATTCTAAGGAAATAATGAGATGTCAACATAAACTGATATATAAGGATATTCTCTGCAGGGTACTTCTAAAGGTTACTTATAGAAGCAAAAAAAAAGGCAAAAGTATTAATGTCAAGCAACAAGGAAAATCACCAAATAAAGATAATAAACACCAACAAAAAAAATCAGTACCTAAAAGAACATTATGCAAGCTATCAATATTTATGAGACATAGAAAAATGTTCTCAATATAACACAAACTAAGAAAAAATGCAGGAAATTAAACTATACTTATTGGGTGAGTCCCCACTGGTAATAAGGACTGCCACTAGCCATACAGAGCTATGTTCCCCAGAACATCAAGCTGTCGATATTACTCATCTTCAAGATCCCAAACTACTGACCTGCTTCTTCATATGTTTCATTACTTTATAAATGCAGAGCAAGTCGTATTATTATCACCAACAAAAACTGTCTTAGGAACCTTAAAATATACTACAGGAAATTTTTATAAAAATAATTTCCTAAAGTTAGAAAAAGTAAGATCTTACAACTCTTTTAATGGAAAAGAAAGGGAGATGACAAAGACATAATTATGACAGCATCTCTTCCAAGAGCTTGTATGTATCAGGGGTATTGGAAAGATACCAAATATGCTAAGGAACTAAATCAAACAGAAATAATAAACCCAGGGGGTCAGAAACATTCCAAGGTCTCTCTTTAAGAAATGAAAAGAAAAAAGTTAATGATGCCAACACAGTATGTTCTCTTGTCACTTTCTTCACCTTTCCCTAATCAGGTAAGACTCTCCCTTAGAAACTAGTCTAGACATGGTTTTTATGCTACTTTGTTTTTATCTAGCTATGTTAACCGGGGGAGGGGGTAACATAACTTAGAAAAGCAAGACTCTCATTATTTAGGGGAAAGGAACAATGGCTTATAACTACTGAACAATGAAACAGCACAGAGACTTTCCCCTTGAAACTTCCTGGTAGGCTGACTCTAAGTGTCTCATGACATCGTTCTTGACGGAATGAACGGAACCCTTTCCACATACTAGTTGGCCTCTTTATTCTCAGGGACACTGACTTAACAAGGAGGACCAAAGAGGTGGCAAAACGAGTTCACACTGATCGAAATAGTCCCAAAATGAAATATTAAGCACACGTAAAACCTCAAATGAAAATACATCTTCTAGCAAGATACTTTCCATACAAAGTGTGAGCAAAATGGTCTCTAAAAGAGTTGGAAAAGGCAGTCAGTCACAAAACGCTGGCCAACAGGAATGAGAAGGTATCCCAAAGAAGTTTGGAAAAAAGCCAAGACTCCATTCTCCCCTACATCTCACCTCCAAATAAAAGTATGAAAAATTTTAAGAAATCCAGAAGCCCACGGAACCCTTGCTCTCTCCAAATTCTTATCTGCCTTACTGAGCATGAAAATCTGTCTATGTTTCCCTCTAAACTTAAGAGTGGAGCGAGACGTGAGCACGGTTTACCTGGGAAGACTCCACCTCTCGCAGCAGAGTCCCCCACAGGAGTCTGGGAGCACCCCAGGACGGGATGGCCCCGCTCAGAAACAAGAGCTTCACCTGATGGCTGACATTATTCTAAAACTGCTTGTTTTCCTTATTCAATTTGGAAGAATAGAAGCCACTTTATCTTAGTTATACAAGAATGTCAGCTTATTTTAACTATTAGAGATCAATGAATCACAAGACTTTGAACCCTTACTAATTTATTTCTGTTTTTATACAGAAAACCTACACCACTACACACTAAGGATTTATAACATTTTGAAATTGTGCAGCATTGGTAAGCTCTCAAGGACTCAACAGAAATAAATAAATTTAACACTGATCAGTAAGTATGCTTTCCTCTAAGCACCCTCTCTGAATATTGAAAACATGGGAAGTGTTTTTATAAATGAAAATAAGATAGCATTTAATCAGATATACACATATTTTTTAAAAACTCTCAGTTTTAAATACAAACAGCTTAAAGTTTAGACAGCAAGTTTAGTTAAGTTGTTATTTGAAAAGTAAAGCCAAAGAAAATTCAAAAGACAAATTCATTATACATTATACTTCATGTGTGTTGTATGTTGGATGTGTGTCATGTGTGTTGTATGATTTCATCTAGAGATACGTATGCAAATTAAGGCCTTTCCCGTGGGAAAGTGTGAGCATTTGGCTACATTAAGTATCACTCCACATAGCGAAAAAGCTTATTGAATAAGTAACCATTTTTATAACAAATAAAATTATATTAAAGTTTGTAGCACTGATGTTGATAATGTGGAAAAAAAGGAAATAGTATAATGTCCCGCAATAGGAGAATGATAAATTAGCGTATACTCTATAGTGGAATATTTTGCATTCATTAAAAATATTTTCTAATAAAATTCACACCAGGGGGAATCCCTATGATATGAAAAAAAATGTAGAAATAATCAGGACACAAATATGTAGACAAAGCATGGTTCCAACTGTGTGTGTGTGTGTGTGTGCGCGCGCGTGCGTGCACACACGTGTTCACTAACATTGTAATACTGATTGTTACTGGGTTTTGGAAGTATGAATAATTTAATTTTGTTCTACTAGTTTCCCAAGTTTTTCTACAATGATAGATACACGTTATGTCACACAAAAAGTCAGTGAGGTGGATGTGATGAACTGGCAAGGAGCATCTCAACCTCTTCCAGCAAGCCCCCTGTGCTGCAGAGGCTGGAGGCTAGAGTCCATTTCCCAACCTCCCCTGCCCAGAAGGATCTGGATGCAAACTGCATCCTGCCCATTGGAATTCCACAGCCTGAGATTTTAACGATGGCTGTGAAATAAGACATTTTCTTGAGCTGGTGCTTCTGGCGAGCAAGGCTGTGGAGATGATGGAGTCTGCTGAGGCACTTCTGGGCTCAGCTCACAGCTGACAAGAGGCAAGGTGAGCACACGTGGAGGTAGGGCTAATGTCTAGTGGGCAGACGCAGGTCAGGGGATCCCAGGTCCCTGCACTGCAGCCCCACTCCTCCCCTGGGCAGAGCAGACGTGTGGGACTGCACTGTTCCCAGTCCTCGAGGCCCAGCACACAGCCTGCTCTTCAAAGACTTTCTGAGAAACCAATTCTAAGTCTTGAGTCCTTTTATGTTCAAAATAGCCGCTACGGCTCTGTTTGCTGCGAGTGAAGCTGACGCACGCACACCAGATGCCGAATGAGTTAAAAGACCACCTCAGTTACCTCGATGACTCCTGACTCCCTATCTTCCAACTATGTGAAAATCTTTTTAAAAAGTAATGAATTTTTTTAAACTGCCAACTTGACTTGTTGGTACATTTGTGAATATCCATGTGAATTAGGTCTATTCTGAACCCAAATTAAATGTCCTGAGGCCTATTCATAAACCAGATGCTGCTTCTTTGGATGGGCCACTGCGTGATCGAGCACTCTCAAATCTCAAGCTAATCTCAATGAGAGGATGCTCGAGTATGAACTCCCATCAAATACATAAGAAACATTTCAGAAGAGGGCCCTCACTGCTAAACCCCGAAAACCAGGACCACAGTAGTAACTTTACCTGGTGGATTCCGCTCAGTTTAAACTTATGTATTTCATGTACTTTTCTCCTTACTTGAACTAGTACAAAGAATAGCTTATTGAAATGTAAAACCAAGTTAAAAGAAATATTTAAAACAGGTATTTTTACATAGATGTGAAGGATACATCAAGCAAATATCAAGCTTCATTCATTTTAATATTAAGATGTGACTAGCATACTTCCACATTTCTCAACACATACGGTGATCAATTGCTGGCTGCATTGAAAAATGTTTATTAACTCATTCGATAGATGTTTACTGAGTCTATTCTATGGAATCAGCAGTGAAAATCACAAACACAGCTTCAAGCTCGTTGGGTAAAAGGTGCAAGGTACACAGAATAGGACGATAAGGGTTCTGAAGGAATATATGACAAAGAGCCCTAACAAACAAATCGGAAAAAAGTAGACTAAAAAGGTTAAAATAAAGTTTATTTATTTAGACTAAATAAATTAGGTCAAAGAAGAAAATGTTATTAAGACTAGACAGTACACTTCCATTTTGTAGGGAGATAAAATTATCAAGTGGGTCATTAGGCTAAATGACCATGGAGTCCACTTTCTTCCTTCACAGAACATAATGCTATCGTTTCTAATGAGCCTCCCAAGCCCATAGGAATATCTGCTTACAATGTCCCTGGAAGGACTGCAAAAAGCTCCTACTGGGGCTGGACATGGAGAGAAATAAGGGGACCAGGAGACAAGTGGGAGAGGGATCTTACAGGCACACATTTCATGCCGAAAGTTTTCATTTTTAATCACACGAATATATTATCTATTCAAAATATGGATCCATAAGTAAATGTACACAACATATAGCCACAAATTGTATCGGAAAATTCAAGGGCAACATAAAATAGGAAGCTATCTGAACTTGGATGAAAAAGTCGACACACACACACCAAAGGGCCACAGTGAGGATGCCCAGAAGCACAGGGTCAACAGTCGACACTCATCATTGGCACCAAGAAGACACAGAACGGCAGTGGTTACCTTCCTGTCACAGGCTTTAGGGCTACCAGCAGTGTTTTGCTTGAGGAAGCCGGCTGTTGTCGACCAGCGTGTGGGGTTTTTCCGTGACGGCTCTTCAGAGGAAAAATTACTATCACTGAGAGAAGTTGAGAGGCCAACTAAAGCTGGGTCACTGCTTCGTCGAACGTGGAGAGGCATATCTATAAATACATAAAAGCATCATGTTTTTTAAAAAGATAACTAATGCGGGAAAACTACATGATAGGATAAAGGAAGTTAACTCCCAAAGATTAAAGAGTAGGACGACACTTTTAAGGCGACGGTGGGTCAGCATTTTAAATTAAACTTCCATCAGTTCCTTTAAAACATTTTATGGCAAAGAAATGTGGTCTGTAGGGGATGACCCACTCTGGAGTAAGACTGCCCGGGTTTGTACCTGCGCTTCACCACTTGTACCTGTGTGGCTCTGGGCAGGCTGCCTAGTCTCCTCTCCTCTAGTCCCATCCGCCCGCAAATGGCAATAAAATAGTACTTCTTTCACAAGGTGCCATGAGGACTAGGTCAGATAAAGGGCTTAAAACAGTGCCAGACAGAGAATGTGCACTCATAGAGAGTAACGATAATAACCATGACTGCTATTATTGTCCCTGGAATTCTAAATAAAATAGCATACATGCTCTAAAATATAAATAACAAATCTAAGCCATGGAACAAATTCCATCAAACTTTATTTTTTGCTGAGGAAAATTCACCCTGAGCTAGCGTGTTGCCAATCTTCCTCTTTTTGCTGAGGAAGGTTTGCCCTGAGTTTATATCTGTGCTGACCTTCCTCTATTTTGTATGTGGGACACCTCCACAGCATGGCCACTTATGAGTGGTATAGGTCTGCATCCAGGAACCAAACCCGGGCCACTGAAGCAGAGTGCGCCAAACTTGACCACTAGGCCACAGGGCCGGCCCTCATCTAACTCTTAAACATATCTACTGGATTAAAAATACAGAATCTAAGCAGTATCTGACTAGTCTATTAAAGGATTCTATTGAATAAACATTTTTTTTGTTCAGTAAAGTACTACCAGAAAGTGTAGAGCACAATATATTACTTATCCTTAAGAAAATGGAAATCTTGAAAATAATATGCTAACACGAACGCAGTAGTATCTGGCATATACTGACATACACGATTACATGAAAGACAGTGTTTTAGCAACTGTATTTATATAAAAGAAGAGTTTGTTTGCGATTGCTATAACAAAATCAATAACACACTCAGGCTAACATTTGCATCAGTAGCACTGAGAACATCATGGCAGATACGATCAATGTTACAGCAGAGAAGAAACAGAACTACAAAACCAGAGAGAATAAAAGCACATAAATCTGTAACACTGAGAATCAGTCAAAAGCCCCACTCATCAACTGAGCAAAATAAATATAAGAGAAAAAACTTGGATTAAATTATGTTTCAAGTAATCTATTTTCAAAAACAAGGATGGAAATTAAATATTTATAAAAAGACTCTAACAAAACAACCATAATGGTGAAGGAGTAAACTCATCATTTAGTCTATGAGCCACATGTCTGGAACGTCGATGCGCTGGTCAATGGTGTGGATACATAGATCCTTGAGATGCTAAATTAAAAACAGATTATTTATAGACGTTGAAGGTTATATTTACGCCATTGTCAATCTAATGGTCTCAAAGACATTGAAGCCAATTAGAAATGATCCGAGAAGACAGAAGCATGTGACTCATAATACCACTGCGTTTAACACTTGCTTCTAGATCATGAGGATTGGATAATGGAACCTGAGCAATATTACCAGAGAAAAAATGTGCTGAACATTTAATTTAATACTGTCGGTGGCTATCTTAATTTGCTGGGAGAAACACACAGGTGAAAATTATAAAGAATAATTTCCAATTTTTAAGTTGTGACAGCCCTTACTGCTTATAATTTGCACAAAAAAATAAAAATAAAACACACCAAGAAAAAACTATATAGTCATTCTCAAAACAAGTTCACAAAAATAGATATCTAAGAATCCCTGTGTGTTAATACCACAATGCTCTTACTATAAAAAAGGTTCTGGGGCCAGCCCAGCGGCGTAGTGATAAAGTTCACAGGCTCTGCTTCAGTGGCCCAGGGTTTGCAAGTTTGGATCCCGGGCGTGGACTTACACACTGCTCATCAAGCCATGCTGTGGCAGCATCCCACATACAAAACTTAGAGGAAGATTGGCACAGGTGTTAGCTCAGGGTCAATCTTTCTCACCAAAAAAAAAAGTTCTCTTCCAATTAAGAAAATTATTCCCAGATTCATCAAAGCAAAAATGTAAGCAGAAAAACAACAAAATGGGGAGGGGAAGAATAAAATATTTCTGGGCAATTATAATACTGCTTCTTAGACACGGGTTCTGTTTCTTTCCAACTACAGGGTCATTAATTACTTAGTTATTAAGGATCTCCATAGACTTCAATTTCTCTACATATAAGTCCAAAAGAAGCACTATTACTTCACAAAAGAAGGGCTGTCAAAAACAGTGCAGAGATAATGACCGATGGTACCACCCACAATAATAAAAATAACCACAGAATACATTCAACGCCAGAATACATTCAGGGACTGTACAATTTCATTGAATTTGCTTGGACACAATAAAACATTTACTCTACTTGTTTTTGAACTTTCCCCAGAAGAAATCAATTGCATACATGATTCGGATTAGATAAATAATTAGGAGCATCATTTTCGTATGGGACATGATCATTGTGCTAAGCAGTTAGTCTGAAACAGACAAAAATAATTAGCATTTTACCTCTTTGTATCTATATCTATAAGTCTCAAAACTGTAGATGCCGGGAAAGAGAGGGCACTAGAGACTAGGGGACAGTGGGGACTGCAGACCCTGCCTGTGGTCCCTTCTGGGGAGATGCTGGGACAGGCACCAGGGCAGCATTTACATCAACTGCACTGTGAAGGAAGCCCCAGGAAACTGCTGTCAGGCAGCCCTTCCTGCGAGTGCTTCGCAGGTTGGATTCTTGTTTTCATTTCAGTGATAGCTATAAAAGACATTAACGAGAACAGAGACTGGATCTTTTACCCGTACCACCTTGTAACCAGGCACTCCCATGCCATTTCAGGCCCCATGTTTACACTTGTGTCCCCTGTCAAATTCAGGAAAGTGTCCTAGATTTGATTAGTAAGCTAATGAGGAAAGAACAACTCAATTTAAAAAGTAAACAATGTGTTCTCACCAAAAGAATGCCAAACAACACCATAATGATCTTGAAATCAAAGTTTTCTTGCACTTTGATGAGCTGAAAGAACTGAGTTACACAAGCAGCATAGCTGGGTCCAAATGCAGAGACCCCTGCCCCACAGCGTCATCCACGTTCACACCACCTGCAACTGACTCAGCAACACATCGTTGGCTCTCACACTGATGCTGTAAGCTTGCATTTTTATTAGTTTAGAATTTCTTCCTTGGTTTTACGGTTGTGTGAAAATTGTAAGGCATCCTTATCCAGTTTGTACACACACACAAGTTTGAGTAACGTACTAGAACCAATTACTTAACTTGTTGGGATCTGAATCTGTTTTTTCAGGTAAGTCTCTACGTTACTCATAGTGGAGAAACATGTGACTCGCTTCACAGAAGAGAAAGCTGAGGCGTAGAGAAGGAACATGGGGAGCACAGGAACAATTTCCCTGCCAGAACTTCAGGCACCCGGCTCAGCGCTGAATCACTCACTACCCAAATCATGAAATTACTTCTATTATTCAACAATTCATTGGAAAATAAATTCCATTTCCAGCTGCTTGCAGATATAAATGTTAGTTTCAAAATTTTCTAAAAGAAAGAATTTTGTTGTTTTCCAAGTAGAATGACATACACTGAGAAATCATACAATGATATTAACTAGTAGCATCATTTGATTTTGGGGGAGTTAGAGAAACATTACGTTAACTATACACATAAATTGAAGAAACATGCATCCCAATTTCAGAAATGTTAAAATAGGAGAAGAATAAAAGGCCTTCTGGTTAAGTAAGGGAAGTACAATGTGTAAGATCGTAAAGCGTGTGCCAAAGGAGACCAGCTGAGACACACGCTTCTCACATGCCAATCTCAGGATTCTTTCACTAAAATCTAAAAATTACTAAGGATCCCAATAGCTTTTGTGTATGTGGGTTATAGCTAGGACTATATTTACACTAGAAGTGAAAATGAAAAAAATTTAAACATTTATTTATTAATTCATCTTTAAGTTAACAATACTAAACCCATTACATGTTAACATATACAAAAGAATTTTATGAAAACTCTCTTTTACAAAACAAAGCATATTTATCGGGAGAGCAGCACTGTTTTACATTTTGCTTAATAGGAAACATCTGGATTCTCACCCCTGCTTCTGCCCTGAATCAGTGGCAACATGACGAAGTATACGAAGAGAGAAGAACTCCATGAACACTTAGCTGGAAAGGGAATCATATTTTAATAATCTTTCCAGACAATCGTGGATATTCTTCTCTGACACCACACTCAAACTTGATAAATGAGTGTTTCTCAAAAGTGAGCTGCAATGTAGAATGCCAACTTTTCATTCTTACATTAAATTAAATTACATTAAATTCTATACTTTGAATGGATATTTTACCCAAGAAAAAATTTGTGACATCAGTTATTTGGAATATATTAGTTACTGGGTTACGCCACTCTTCCAAATGTTGATATATTTCCTCATATCAGAAAATCACATATGTGATATCACTACCAATTTCATCAGAAAAGTCATTAAATATTGGGAAGTGGTCATGCTCACGGTAGGATGTAAGTTTTCCAAAATCCAATTTTCACTAGAAAGCTTGAATGTTATCTCTGGCAACAAATACTGCCAGTTTTTGGCCATGTAGTGGCAGGCTCACTTCATCCCTTTTCTAGAAATTCTGCCAGACACCAAAGTCTGAATAACCACAGTTCTTCTGTCCTTCTTTCAAGTAAAAATGGTGTTCCATTAAAAAATGGCTACCTCAGCTTGCAACCCAAACCATCAGATGGTAAGTTTTGTCAAGAGATCACTGCCCTTCAATGTGTAGAAGTACCTTATGCCTGCCTCCCATTTGTCACACAAAATAATAAACTGTGCACTCAAGGGGCAGAACTTTTAAAAAGTAATCATTTTTGCTGCTTCATAAGGATAACGGATGGAAATGGCTTTTTTTTTAAACTGTCAGTGTGTTGGGTGAAGAATACATTTGGTGCCACTGTTCTGATTTGTCCAAAGGACCTGCATTTTACCCATGAGTGCCTGGACACCACTGGCGCATATGTCCACCCAGTGAGCAACACAAAATATGCTTCAGTAATACTATAAGACAAGTTTTGCCTAACAGCCTCCCTGAAATGCTCTTAGTGACTCCTGAGGACCCACAGACCGCACCTTAAGAACCGCTGGCCTAGACTTGTAATCCTGGCATGTTGGTTCTGCTCTCTGGGCCATAGTCTTCTCATCTATAAAACCAGAGCTACAGCAATGCAGTCCGAAGATCCTATTAATGCTAAAATGTGTGATTCTGCATCCGTTCATATCCTCCTGTATCAGTGATCCCCCACCAAACCTCAGCCAAACAAAACTTATAACAATTTATGAAAAATGTACAAGAAAAAATATAAAAGCATTTCAAAGCAGTATCAGCAGCATTATCAGGTGCCCCTAAACAGCTTAAAGTATTATAAGCATCACGGAAGACAAAAATACACAAGAGTTGTCGGTGATGATGCAGAAGTAGCCGCAGACGGCATGAGGTCTTTCGACAAGCTGAACCTGACTTTAAGGAAAGCGGTTACTATAAACATCTGGCCTTATCAACCAAGTGAATCATGAAACACAATCGCCTGGTTCATCTGACAGGCTTCCCACCTTTCACCGTCCTGCTAAAGCACAGCTTTGTCTTGGCCTCCGCAGAATAAACTATGAACACAGCCTTCGCCTGCATGATTGGCTACGTGTTCCTGAGGCCCATAGCCCATTTCAGCATTACTGATAATCTGATGTAATTTGTGTTCTTTGCCATAATTAGAAATAATAGGGGCTTCTCATTTAAGGTAATTAGGTCATTATTATTACAATTCCTCATCCTCAATTTTAGGAACATCGATGCATTTAAAAACATAATAACACTTTCTCTCCCTATAATCTTCTGATTTATTTAATATATAGATTTTCAAAGTATAGCCTCTGAAATATTAAAAGGAAAATTCAAAGACGAGGATCTTCAATAATTAAGCTGCTGGATGAAGCACAGAGGGACCGGAGTGATGTCACTGGGTCCCGGACGAAGGAGCAGACCGTTTGATGTGTGCATTCCTTTGAAGAGTAGATAAAACAGCAATAAACCCTCACCACAAGATTCCAGATTTTCTGTGGCACTAATGCATCGTAAACATTGACTTGCTTCTCTAGGTAAGGTGGCTTAAATAAGTGGAAAATGGCAAATCTAACCATGACTTAGAGCAAACACTAAAAGGGAAGATAGACACATTGTTAACTGTTAAATATCCTGCCTCTCCTCCTAATCAGCTTTCCCGTTGCTCCTCTTCTTTCATTCTTCTAGTGATTTCTAAATTACTTAACCACTCAAGGCAACGAATAAACCTTTTCCAAGAAGACAGGCACAAGCTGTCAAGGTATTTAATCAAATCTAAAAATAATATGCAGTTACACATGTTCTATTAGAACTTATGATGCAAACAGCATAATTACTCAATGCAAAATGAAGATTGTCTCCCCTATCTTGGGGGCAATTACACGTTTCCCAAAGACACATCTCACAGCTAGAAGAACAAAGTTATTAAAACTTGCCATGGGGATAAAAACCTGTCATCAGGATTGCAAAAACGACTTTCCAATATATGTTGCCCCTTGTTATAAAGGTATTTATCAGTATTCACTTACTGAGGTAAAATCCTTGCAAGAAATTTGGGGACAGCAAGGCAGGAAATAAGCTTTAAAAAACAGCAAATGACTCAGAGAGAAGGATATAAAATGAGTTTTATCATCCTGTTATTAACTACTTTTTGTACACAAGAAATAAAGAAAGAATAGTATAGTTGGAAGGCACCTTAGAGATAAAATGGAATAGCACACTTACAAACGAGTGCACTGAGGCCCAGACAGATAGTTCAAGGGCTGGGTCAAAGGTCACATTGCTCCTCTGTGACCCAGCTGCACCTGGACCGCCTGTTAATTGACTTCCTGTCCTGTGCAATTTGGATTTGACTACACTCCCGTCCAGGAAGAACTAAGACGTGTCAAATCTACAATACGCTCAACACTTCACAAGAGATAACAGGTGATTTCTTGGGACGGTTGAGTTTAGAGCACATTTCTGTAGATAACAGGATGTTTTCAGTGATTGCATTAAATCTTAGACACATATAATGAGGGAAAAGAAAGTCAAGGGGAAAACATCTATAAATACGCCATTTTCTAAAGTCATATAAATGTGTCCAAAGAGAAACCAAGAATTTTTCTGGGGCATGTTAAATTTGCACCTTTAGAATTCTCATTCTGAAACTGATAATATAACCACCCTGATCGAAACCCACTAAACATTCATCTGATGAGTACAAGTGAGAGTGAGGAACTCTGATAAGATCAGTGGGTTGCATCATCGTTAATATTGTGGCCACGATATGATGCTACAGTTTTTCAAAATCTTACCATGGAGGGGAAATATAAAAGGTAGCTCTCTGTATTATTTCTTACAACTGCATCTGTTTCTACAATTACTTCAATTAAAAAAAAAAAAAAAGCCCCTGCAAAGAGTTACAGAGAAAATTCTAGGTGAGAAGTCTCAATGTCAAGGCCTGCAGCAATCAAGACTTAAGGAATCTTTCCAACAGTCTCTTCCCAGTCTTCACGAAACCTGACGCTCAGCAGCTACACACATCGTGTGCGCCCTGTACACCACCTCCACAGACAGCTCCCTCCACATGCTCCAGAGTCAGACAGCTCATGCCCTACCAACATCAATAGCAAACTGGCCAGCATCTGCCCTCCCACCCAACAACATCCTTGACTGTGTGGTGCCCTATGCCCTGTGGGTCCTGCTCATAGGGCACCAACTCCTCAAATCCATCAGATCCAGTATTAGCAGTCCAGTGGCAAGCCATTGACTAATTCAGAAAGGGGTAATTCAGGAAGTTTAAAGGAAGAATTGTTTACAAATACATGAGGGAATAAGGAAAAGTAGCAAAGATGAAGTACCTGTGAGGCCTCCGCCACCCCAAGGCAAGAAGAGCTGTAGCTTTCACCACAGGGACACAGCTGCCAGCAAACCACAGCCAGGCAGGGAGGGAGCCCGGGAATGAGGCCTGTCTTTGCTCTCTTCCTACTCTCCATCGACGCCCTGCTGCTGCATCCCCCAGCCTAACCCAGGCTCAAGCCAGAGAGCACAGAGCCTGGTTGATGCATCCTGAGAGGTGAGCCCTAGCCACATGGGGCAGAGGGGCCAGTGGGCTTGGAGGAGCAAAAGGAAGCTAGCTAGCTCCGGATGCTGGCGGAACTCCTCTGCTCATTTCTCCCACTCCACTTTGTTTCTACTTCCAATAGCATCAGCCAGTTCTTTAAGTGGAGGACAAGTATTCACCGTAACTGCCAACCCTCCCTCCCTACACACACACACACACACACAAAGTAGGAACTAAAATTTCTTAAAATTGGTTAAAATACATCAGTCAGAAACAAAAAACTTCCCAACTGTTAAAGATTCAATTCAGGGTGCCCTTCCTGCCATCCCCTGAGGGAAGAAAAGAGTAGTTCAGGGGTATAAAAAACAGGCTCCAGAGGTGAAAAGCCTTTCACTTTTATCTTCCTGGCCTGAGGCACTTATGTAAATACCCAGCTGCTAATAAAAATATGCATTGGTGCCTGAATCCTATACATAAAAATGTCGTGTCCCCAAATCCTTTGCTAAGACAGCTCCAGCTCAGGGGACCGGTCAGTTCCGTGAGATCCTGGCACCAGCGCGGCCCATTAGGGGAACTGAGGCCAGCCCGGAGCGTGGGAGGGCGGGGCTGCGCAAGGCAATCTTTTCCCTTCTATCTAATTTTGGTGCCCCTTCTTTGTTTTACTACAGCAGGTAGAAGGTCTAGCTACTTCAATCAACAAAGATTTGTTGAGTATCTACTAGACACTACTAGTCTAGAGATTTTCAAAAAATCATGAATATGGGGCTAAGTTCTTTGAGCGTCATTTATTGTGGAATAATCGCTCCACGTGAATCTCACTCTAAACATTCAAAAGGGCACAAATGCTCTAACAGACCACCACCTGCCTGGTGACTGGCTCAGGACAGGTTAAAAAAAAAAGATAGAAAAAGGAAGAAGGTAAAGGAAGGAAGAAGAAGAAACACAACAGGTGGGTGAAACAAACCATCTGAGCAGCTGCCTGGCACTAGAGACTTCCTTTGGGAGAACATTGTGGAAAAGGCTTTTTTGGTTTGTTTTTGTACTTTCAGAAAAATACCTTAATGAGCAATGAGGGGACTGAAGTTACGCACATGAGAATGTGAGCTGGAAAGAAACAATCAGCGAGAAAGAAAAAAACAGAAAGTGAGAGCGTGCACTTAGGAGCACGCGAGGAGGTGAGAGCTAGCTCAGCTGTTTTCCTCAAAAAATGAACAAAATATTTGAAGACGAGAAAGAACAGAAAAAAGAGGGGAAGATCTTCTATATTATTATTATTGACAGTGATTTCCCTCGCAGGCGTGTGTTGAGTAGAGTATGTGCCACTGGTCTATTTTCAGATAGCCAAGAGCCCCAACTAAGAGTCAGGGCCAGGAAGGTAGAGACTGGCTGTCTTCCTCACTGTTGGATCCTCAAGATCCAGAACAATACCCGGAACACTGAATACAGTTGTTCTCATTACCCACAGCAGGTATGTTCTCTAAACTCTCTCCACACCCTTAATTAGCAAATTCTGAAACAAGTTTAGTAATTAACTACAAGGTTAAGTGTAAGCCTCTGGTCACAATATTTTCATCAACCGATTAAAATGTAACTATGTTTTATGTGTGTTTCTGTTTAAAGATGCCTTATTTAATAGACGTCGTTGACAGATTAACATTAAACTCATGGCCAAAAGGACTGAAACTCATGCCTCAATGAAGCTTACCTGACACGTATCTCTTCACCTTACGGCACATCACAGACTTGCTGTGCTTAGGAACACACAACAGCATTTTATGTTCAGGGGTCTTTTTAAACAGCAAAAGGACCAACAAAAATGACAAAAAAATGTGAAAAACATGGCCCAAATAGACCATGAGAAGGACACTTGTTTACAATATGGGCACTGAAACAGGAGGCGAGGTGTCGCCTATTCAACCTCAACAGGGAATACGCGCATCGGCGACTCAATAATATTTGCGGGAACCCCCACAGAGACCGAGCTTCAACTGTACCTTCCTCAATAAATATTTGTTGAGTGAATAACTGACTCATAAATCTTTAAGACAGAACCACCCGTGCCTCCCCCAGGTTCCTCTCCAGATACTGTCCTCTTGCTTTTTTTTCCTTCTAAGCATCTTTTTGAAGGAGGAACTGGCTACTTGATCCTTTCTGTATTCTTTACCCCACTATTATTCAGGCTCCTCTCCACGACCTCACTAACATGGCATTTGACAAAGAGCACCATAACCCTCCCTCTCGTCCTCAGCGGGTCCTTTGGAGCTCCGCATTCTGGGAATCTCACGGTGTGCAGCACAGAGCTGGGCGCGCCCTCGTGGAGTGTGCAGTGCCGTGGAGAAGGCAGACAAATTACCCAGCCCTCTGCAGTGTGATCGTGGTGCTTCGTACAGCACACCACCAGAACACCTAGGAGGGGCATCAGCAAAGACTTCATGAGATGCGGGGCGCTCAGCCTCCCCCATTGCCCTGTGCTGCTCTCCTTCGTGTTTCTCTCTTAGAAAGCCCCTGATCAGCTCCGCATGAGCGAACCGCTCCTTTACGGCCTGCCTGTTCCTGTCACCGGCTTTGCCCCTCCGCTAGCACACAGCTCCCAGAGAACATGGCACTTTTCATGGTCATATCCTCAGAGGGGAAGCCCCTTAACAAACATCTGCTGAACCAGCAGAGAAGTGAATGAATAAGACCTCGAAGCTGAGCGTTTCAGTTTGTCTGTTTTTGGTTTTGTTTTATGGTGGTGATGGTGGTGTCTGGCCAGTGAGATGGGGAAGAAGGAAGAGAACATGCAGGAAGAGAAAACTGCAAGGACGAAGGCCAGACATTTAAATTCTAGAGAATTAAAAGACGGCAAGAAAT
Source organism: Equus caballus (assembly GCF_041296265.1). Classification (NCBI taxonomy): domain Eukaryota; kingdom Metazoa; phylum Chordata; class Mammalia; order Perissodactyla; family Equidae; genus Equus; species Equus caballus. The sequence continues at coordinate 15,117,847 of NC_091712.1, read as the reverse complement.
TCAGTACAGCTAAAGTGAGGAGTTAAAGACGGGACTGGAGGAAGAGAGAGCAAGGCAGGGAGCCCTGGATGCGCCAGCAGAGGGTCCTGTGCAGCAGAGATCCTAAGATGATTCCGTAGGTCTCACGTCATGGAAGCCTTGAAATTCTGCATGTCTGACATCCACGCTGCTGCTCTGACCACCACACTTTAAGACTCTGAGTAGCAGGTCTATGCTATGCTAAAATTTCTTTTGCTGTGCTAAAAAATTTGGACTTGATACTTCATGGACTCTCATCAGCTCAATTTATTCTTTCCCTTCAGTCTTAGCCTTTTCCATTTCATCCTCTAGAAAACATCCATAATGCCTTTCTAAGCCACAAATCACCTATCACGAGTCAGAATCCTGGTTTGGTCAGGCCACAGTACCTCAAAGTAAGTGCTGGCACCTACCCGCTGTGATCTGAGCAATACCTCTCAACCCTTATGCTCAGATCCATCTGGAACTCAGAGTAACCAGAAGGCCACACACTCCTCTGGGCCTGGCTCCTTTACTCCCCATTCCACCACCTCTTCACCACTCTCAGGTCTGCCTGCAGGGCACTACCGTGTCCAGCAAGCCTAGGAGGCCCCCAGAGCATCAGAGAAATCATGCCTTATGTTAATTTCACTGACTCGAACTGGCACTTTCTTGTCTGTCTCCCTCATTAATTTTAGAGATTCCGCCCCTAGTCCCCAGCCCAGCACAGGGCACTGAGGAAATGTTTGTTCAAGTGTAATCGTGTAAATAAAAGAGACAAATGAATGTGACTATCTATCTACCTGTAATTACAAGGGCAATCTCTTCAGCAAAGAAGAAACAATTACAGATATCGGATAGACAGAGGAGACAAAAAAAGGGGGGGAGGGGTTTACTGGGGAAAAGCTCAAAGAATTACTGCTTCACATATTGGTGATAAACTCTCTGGCCAGAAAGCCCAACACCATTTTACTACTTTCCTACTCTCACGTTTGCAGTAGTGTCCTTCATGCAGTGTTCATTCTCCTATGAGAATATCCGAGTAGGAACAAATCTAAATTAATCCTTCCATACAATTTCATATGTATATCTGCATCAAATCCCTCATATCACTCTCACTTTACCAATTTACTTCAACAATCTTATAATTAAATTTTTAAATTATCAACTTTATCTGACAAGTAATTTGTCTTTCAGAAATTGATGCTGGTTATTGATGGCACTGAAGATATTCTCTAAATGTTCAACGACCTTCTCCTTTGACATTTGTCTTCTACTATTTTACTAAGGATTCAAGCACCTCAGTAACTGTCAGGTTAACTTTTGATAAGCATTATTCTCTCATTCCTTTACTATTACAACCTTTATTCCACAATACCATACAAAAGTATAATATTTTCCCCCCACAGGGGGCTGGTGAACACTGATTTCCTCAACCTATTTTCTGCTATTTAAGGAGCTACATTTGAAGCTCCTCTGCTTTGCTAGACTTCATACTCGTTTCACGAGCACAGTAACCATCACGGACTCCTCCACAATGGCAAGTCTTTTCTTAACTCTCAGGAGTTAAACTTCCAACAGATTCTCTACACTTCATTTTGGTCATAGATAGACTTTTCACCTTGAACTTGAATCTTCACAGTACTGAAAGCTATATAAGAATGTACCCAAAGTCATTCACTCAAGACAAATATCTATGAGTACCTACTAAGTGCTAGGCACTCTTCTAGTTGCATTCTGCTACATTCTGGTGAGAAGGGGACAACGGAAAAACAAATAAGAATAGACTATGTCATGAGGTGATCAGTGCCATGAAAAACAATGAAGCCAAGGGAAGGCTCAGAGGCTGCTGGAAATGAAGAAATGCTATTTTACACTGGGGGAGTAGGGCTGAAGCACTTCAAAAGCATTCAAACAGCTCATTATCCACTTTTCTGTCTTGAGTGTTCCAGTTTCGAATTAATTCCTTACCACAGAGCCTTGTACATACTGGCTATTAATAAAGCCATTTGGCACCAACTGGTTGCTCCAAGGCGGCAATAAGACTTCATGGTTCTGAAACATATGGCTGCGTGTCTGTTTATATTACCTTCAAAGTGCGGAGATCTTTCATAGCTAATCTAATCCACTCATTCTTCTCCTTAAGGAAAGAGTAATGTAGGAGTAAATACATCCTGATCATTTATAATAAACCAATTAAGTCTGCAATCACTAACATTTATTGAGCATTTACTATGAGTTATGCATGTGCTAAGAACCGTAATGTTTTAATTGATCAAATCCTCAGAACAAGGCTATAAAACAGGTTATATTATTATTCCCATTTTATAGGTCGGGAAACTTGGTGTTGCAGGGGTAAGATATCCTGGCTAACGTTAACCTTTCAGTGAGTGATAGAGACAAAATCCCAGCCTCAATAGTTGGGCCACAGAGAACATGCTCCTCTCCAGGAAGTGTGGAATACTGGAACACCAAGAACTTGAAGATAGGGACCTTGACTTATTGGCAACCTTCTCACCAACATCCACCATCATGGTCATCTCACAGCGGGAGAGCAGTGAACGCATATTAGCTGAGCTTACTCACACTGCACCTCAGAGACGGAAGGAAAGCAACCGTCACTTAGCCAATGACTCATCTGATGCTTGGCTCTTTGCCATCCTTCCCCACAGATAAAAAGAAAGGCCATGAAAAACAACTGAAGAATGAGGCAAACAAATGGGGCTTTGACATCATCACTGTTTATTTTATTATTAGGCTATTTGTGGGGAGTGGCACACTGAAGTGGGCAGGGGGGCTTCCTCCAGTGTGCATGAGTATGTATGTGTGCACGTGCGTGCGCGCGCACATGCGTGCGTGTAAAACAAAATGTTTAACATTTAATATCTACGTAGGGAGTAGTTCTTTGGATTAACAGAAATGTGCTGGATTGATGGTTTAATCTATATTTTCATAATATATATCACTACAATCTTGTGAAATAGGCTATATTTTCACCAAGTCTTTTCAGTCGAATACTTAGTCAATGGAGGATAATAATGCCTGGCATATACTGAGCACAAGTAAGAACTGATTCTTTCTCTCATCTACACCCCTCCTATATTTGACCTTAACAAAAGGTCAGAAATCCAGGTCAGTGCTTAAGAGCTCCCCATCCCTACCTCACACTTGTGCATACACTCTCTGAGTTTCATGAGTGATTCTAAATCTTCACTAGTCATTAAAATGATCTGGGAATATTTTGTAAAATGCTGATTTCCAGACCCCTGCTCAGAAATATTGAAAATGGGGCATAGGATAAGACTCAGGCATTATTTTTAGAAGTTTTCCAGGCCATTGTAATGTGCAGCCAAGTTTGGGAACCACGGCTCTAGACCGGAGAGCACTGCATACCAATCCTAAGAGATCTTGTTAAAAATACAGATTCTGATCAAGTTGATTAAGGGGAGGGACGGAGATGCTGCACTTCTAACAAGCCCCCAGGCGACGCCGTGGAGAGCAAGGCCCCCATCTGTGCCATCGGATACAGGAGCCACTGGCCACACTGGCTATTTAAATTCAGTCCCTCAGTTGTTCTTGCCTCATTTCAAGGACTCAACAGCTCCATGGGGCTAACGGCTATCATAGTGTGCAAACACACCCATCTCGGAAATTTTGTAAGTATTAAATAATTTTGTAGGACACTGAATTTAGCTAACAAACATATAATTAAAAATATAATTAAATAATCATTAATTTTATACTCTCAGTATCTTTTAATCACTAAGCATAAGATCTGAGGTGGCTCTACTGCTTTTTTTTTAACTTTAATTTGAAAATGTTATATAGAGCGAATGGTTTTTCAGCTTATCAGATATAGGGCAAATAACCTGCATTTTCTAAGATCTCATTGGATTCTTCACGTAAAATTTTAAAGCTTATAACTGCACATTTTGGGAATCATTATACATGTCCATGACTCCCCAAAGATGTAAACAAATATTTACAAACGAATTCTTTATTAAAGTGCTATATTTGGAACTAACCCATGGTGACAATTCAAATCCTGCCACAAATCTGTACACAAAATAGAAAATTCCAACGATAATCGATGGGAAGAATTCTCTACGACTTTAAGGAAACCAAAACAACTGCTTGGCTGCTTTTTAATTGAGGAAATAGAGCACTTTAATATAGATAAGACATTTCTAATATTTAGGAAGCACTTCTACACCCATAACTCTGACAGCCTGACAACCAAGCAAACAGAATTGAACCCAATAGTAGTTTCCTAGGCAACAAGCACAGATCCGGTCAGGGGAAGAAAACGAAAACAAGAAAAAGCGGTGCAGCATCTCCAGTAGGCTTGAGAAATACACTTTAATTGTCAAAATGTCACAAAGATAACAATATTGAAAATCATTTCATCAAAAATGATTCAAAGCAGAATGCCATTTTCATTATGGCAAACGAGGTGTGGAAAAATAGAAAAATTAGATTCCTTTCCTTTGCTCTGAATTAAGTAGGAATGGGAATCAATCTTGTTTGATTTTACAAAATTTATCTACATCAGTACAGATTTCTAATACACTTCCTTAGTTTTCTCTGCAAATACGACCATATATGGATTCAACACATTAAAGGAGAGAGTCACCAGGATGACGGGGCCGCAGAGGACAAAGTATGTGCCTGGGCATCCTCTGCCAGCAAGAGAGGCTCACACACACTTAGGTCTTAATTCAAACAGTAAACCACACATTTCGAAACACAGAGTAAAACAGCCCTGAGCTCTCTGTGTTGGAACCTGGCTTCAGCTTCCTCATCTATAGCAAGAAGGGCTGGAATTCAATCTTAAAAACCGTTCTGGCTCTAATAGCTGATGATTTTTAGAAATAACGTACAGAAAGGCTGTTTTGTCTAGAAACATTGCTTCCTAAATAAATACTACATTCTAAGCCATTTTAAAGCTTTTTCTTTATGGGACCTAAACTATGACAGTCAACCTTTAGAAAATAATATTGGAAATATCTTGCTACATGGCTATTCAAATGTCTAAATCTCATACCAGCTTTTGTACCCCTGAGGGCATTTGCTCTTATATCTATGTCAGGAACATTTACTTGGATTAACAGAAATGTGTTAGATGTCTTTAATCTATACTTTGCACACAACACGTTACTACGATCTCGTGAAATAGTCTATATTTTCACCAAAATAGTCTTTTCAGTCAAACGCTTAGTCAATTTAGGAACTTAGGTTGAATTGATCAAGTAATTCAGGCAAAACTACCAATTTAGTAGCTGCAGGCAAATAACACTGAAGTGTTTTTCTGATAATTCACCTCTCAATGATCAGCAAATTAAGGGAATGAACAGCAAAATGGGGTTTCCAAGAAAGAATATGTTCGCCACTTCTCTTATATCTCGTCTATCCAACAGCGACATTAATATATTATAATTCATTCCGCAAAGCCAATCATCTGCCCTTGGACTTCTGAGGTGCATGTCAACGCCTCCCTGGATCAGGGGCCCCCTGGAGGTGACCCAACCCTTGGGTACCCGGTTGCACTTGCGTGTTTTCCTTTTGTATACATATTTTTTCTCATACAAAAAAAGCTATTATAATGCAAGATATACAAGTTATAACAGAAAAAGTAGATAATTCAAAAGCAAAGTGAATTCCATGAAATAGCACATATGTTGGTGAGTACATACTTATAAATTACTTTTAATTGACTTACCATTGTGATCCTTTTTGCTTTTTATCTTACTCTCTACTATTCAGAACATTGGACATCAATATGCTTCCACAGAAACAAGATTTTTTATCTTTCATACACGATATAAGATCATCTCAAAGAAAATTTTAACACTATGGCCATTAAGAAAAACGAGAAGAGTCCCTCCCAAAAGAATCTCATGGGTAGATGAACTGAATTATATGTACATCTGCCAGGAGACTGACAAAAGCTTGTATACGGTCAGGAAGGTTGATAAGGAAGAACACGTTAAAAGGTTGATCTCATTTCCCTTTTCATTTTAGCTGCCAGGAAGCAAACCCAAAGCTTTGTGGACCTGAATACCATGTGATACATGGTACAGATATAGATTAAATACGTAAAATTCTATTTTCCTTTGTCTTAGTTTTCAACTCCAACTACATTTTCCTTTTTCACAATTCTCTATTTTTATTTCCTAATTATCGCTTTTACTGTTATTTTAAAGATCAGCATCAATCCATGTCTACTAGATAATCAGAGCACACATATTACATTATTGGGTCTATACAGTATTAATAATATATTTATACAAAGGATAGTAAGCTTTAAAGTAACATGATATGTACAACTAGTTTATTCTAACATGTCTAGAACTTAATAGTACTCAAAAAGTATATGTTAAAGAAATTAATTAATTGGAATTTATCTATTCCAAGAACAGTGCCACACATTTCACAATAGGCCTGGGACTGAACACTGGTCTTCCTTTATGAGGGGAAAAAAAGTAATATCAAATTTCAAATTTCAAGAAGTTCCACAAGCTCGAAAGCAAATTATGGGTGAAAGTTATCAAGACCTACATGGAAGATCTTTATGAGGGATTAAATAATGATTTTGACAGACCACACTATGTTTGTATTTGCATGCATTTCTAGAAAGAGAAAACAGAAATTCCTGTTGGGCAGAAATAGTATTCAGTATCTTCATAAACTAAGCATAAGATTCATTAAGAATATACCAGCTATCAGAGGGCTGGTTCTATGTCCAAAACACATTTACTGATGAAAATATCACAAGTAAGCAATAAATAATTTTATATGACAGCAAAGTCACCAGAAAAGAGCAAACGGGAAAAGAACCCTTCCTTTATTTCCTATCAGGTTAAAATTCGGGAAGGCGGATGTGTACCGCGAGGACCACATGAAGCTGAGCGCAGAGCCAGCTACGCCAGCACACATCTGCCACACAAACGGGACGGGGGGACACACGCAAAGTCACAGCTCATCGTAACTGTGAGCGTTTCACACATCTACAGGCACAACACCTATATGTAAGCATATAAAGTTACAATTAACTGAATTATACTAAAAACAAAGATAATAAATACTGGAAACACTTCACTTCCCAATTATTTTACTACATTGTATTATTATCTATGCTCATGGTGCATCTATTCCATCCTTTATGGTGGAAATACCATATAATGGTGTGCTACCACCATCTCTTCTCAACTCTGTATTCAGTGACATGACTTTGGTAGCTTGAAATTGGCCATGAGGAGAACATTTACACTGTTGAAATAGGCAAATGCTACAAAGCTGGTCTTTTTTGGTTTTCAGAGAGGCAGTTGTTAAACATGTATCAGCATACACCGGTTGATCTAGAGAACCCTGTTCCCTGGAGTCAAATTCCCTGTTCTCCTGGAGTCACCAAAAGTACAAGGTACCATGGGACCACACAGCAAGTCCATGGAATCAGGAAAGACCTCCAAAGAAACTGTTACTTCAGCAGCATCCTGAGGGATACACTGAAGTAGCCAGGTGGGCAATGAGGACAGAGAAGAAGACCGACCAAGGGGGACAGGATGCTTAGAGTTAAGCAGGCCTGAGACCCATCCAAGAAACTCAGAGGTCCAGGGAGCTAGTTATAGAGTAGAAAGAGATGAAGTTGAAAAGACAGACACAAGGCAGTTCTTGCAAACCTTAAGAAAACATACTAAAATTTTTAACTGTGTTAAAAAAAATTGGGAAGCTACTAAACATTTTTAAGCACTGGGGTAGAAAAAAGAGATGCGTATTTTTAAACACCACCCCTGCTACACCACAGAATGGACACAAGGATTGCCAAAGAGAGGACGCAGAGAGACCAGCCAGAAGACAGGCCCAGTAGCTCCAAACTTTCCTGATAATATAGTACAATTGGCAAAAACTTTTTAAGCATGCAGCAGTATTGCATTTTCATTTATCATTTAAATGAATGCTCAACTCTACTAATATAAACATTATTAAACACATACAAGAAATGGTAAATTTAAAAATATGAGATAATAAACTAAGGATATACGCAAAGTTCTAATATTCTATTTCCACACTTCACCGATTCTGCATCCCAATTCAGAGACCACCAGTGGTGCCAGCCTTGGAAGATGCAATGTAGGATGTGAAGTCAACAGTTGATGAGGGCTGGGAGCTGGAGCCAGAAACCACCCTCAGGGATAAGTAAGCTCATGCCAAGACACACCACACTGGAAAAAACCTCCCCAAAACTCGGCAGTCCCAGCTACGACCAAATTCCCTCACACTCTGCCTACCAAAGACATCACAATGATTCGGCACATTCTAGCTAATAAATGAAAGAGAAGTAGAATATCAACACGTTCGAAACATAAAAAAATAATGGATCCAGGCAAAAATCACCAACGCTGCTAATTTACAATTTTCTGGCTACTCAATTTCACCAGAGACAAATATAAAATACTAAGCTCAATAACCGAGATGCCATTTCTTCTGCACTACTTGAACTAAAACACAAAAAACACCTTAAAACATTGGCTGCCCGTCATTATAAAAATGCCCTGGATTCCTTTGAGAAATTCCCTACAAATGCCAACACAGCAGTAGCTCTGTTTTGGCATCATACTGAAGGCCCAGAAGAACTTCCATCAATGCTTCCACACCTGCCAAGTAAGACCTCATCAAATGCACACTCAGTGACCAGAGAAACATGAGTCTTAGAGGTACCCAAAGAGCACATCAGGGTCCAGGTAAAGGGAAACTGGAATTGGCATGGAGAACCCATGTTGATCGGTGCCCTTAGAAAGATTCACCTCTCAAATAACCAAGAGTAGATTCACTGCACTTTCAGGACTCACGTGGAAAACTAAAATTAGAGCCCAGGATACTCTTCATTGTAACTTACTTTTGGGCTTAGCAAAATAAAACCAACTAACCCAAATAGCAGTCTTTGAATACCCTTCCCCATTAACAGGACAAGACTACTTAGAGAAATGACTGATTCCAGATGTGGGGCAGAAAATAAGGAAGATGGGCACGGAACACATTGTCCTGGCAGAAAGCAAGGATGCTATTATCACCACGTTAGGCAGGTCTCACTACTGCAATATGGGCAATCTGAGCAGCGATAAGAATAATAATACAATAGATTGAAACAATAACTATGGTAATGCTCATGAGTTCTTAATGACACTTTTTTTAAAGACAGAAAAAGAAAAAAAAAAAAAACAGGAAGATGCTAGCCTAGAAAACTAACTCATTATTCTGAAAAGTTGTACAGAAAGTGGCAATATTAAGCATTTCGTCCGTCATTCATAAACAAATGGTACGTCAGGGATAACAAAGTAGTTGTCAAGAAAAAATTTTCTCCTTATAGAAATATTCTAGCTAATATGTGAAAGACAGAAGTAGACTATGAACACGTTCGAAACATAAAAAAATAGTGGATCTAGGCAAAAATCACCAATGCTGCTAATTCTCAAAATGAGAAATAACCAGACCTTATGCATCTCCTGATGGAACACCACACAGAGATACTGCTGCTGAAAATTCAAGCCAGAATCAAACCAAGATTATATTTACTAACTACCAGTTTATAAGAAACACAAGGGACATGAGAACATAATAGATACCACAGGGATGAATTCAGCAAAATCCAGACAGGGGCAAACCACAGGAAAAACAACTCAATTTCAATGAATAAACCACAATATGTGTATATGTGTGTGTACACGTACACACACACAAGAGGAATTTACAGACTAAAAGAGACATAGCAATCAAATGTAATGTGTGGATTGTCTTTGAATCCTGCTTTAAACAAGCCAATATAAAACCACATTTACAAAACAGAGGAATTTAAATAATATTACATAGCATTAATAAAGTGCTGTCTTTCCTTAAACAGTATGGGACGATATTTTTTAAAAGTTTTATGTTTTAGAAATACACACTGAAATATTTCCAGAAGAGATGATATGAGGTCTAAAATTTACTTCAAAATAATCCTGTCTGGGGGAGTCTGGAAGACAATAGATGAAGCAAGATTGCCATAAGTTGACCATTGCTCAAGCTGAGAAGGGGGTATGCAGTTTCATTATACTGCTCTCCTTAGTCTTGAATATGTTTGAAATTTTCTATAATTAACTTAACAAAACACAAAGGATCCTACATAGTAGAAAATTATAAAGACAAGTGAAAATATGTGATGCAATGATACTAAATAATAGACTTTTTTTCCCAATTAGGGTTAATTTATTTCTATAAAAGGGAAAGCTACCTAAAGTCATATATTTGCCGTGATTTCTACAGTATTTTCTGTACTACAGTTGAATAAATCTCTTTTGAACGGGCTGCAGTGACTTTATACAACATTCATCCAGAAGCGGATGAGTTTTACTGAAAAGATTCGCTAAGTCAAGCCTCCTAAAATACTCTCTCTCTTCAAGTTAGACGACTTTTCAGTTGCAACATGAAATTTAACAACATGACTAGAGGGTAGAGATGTGGCCTGGACCCCATTACTCAGCTGAGCCTTAACTCTGAGAAGGTAAGGGACACAGACGACAGCGGTCTGATTGCTCCCATTTTTCAGAAAGATGAAGCACATTTGATCATAATCAAGTTACAGATATCGAGCAGCTGCATTTTACCCATACATATCTAGTAGCGCTTTTTGAAAAATAATTCAAAGAGCAATGGAGTGATACACAGTAAGTTATGGTGAAGAGATGTGAAAAATAGTCATATTATTTTGACATCCTTATAGTATATTACTAGAAGATGCTCCAAAAAGATAATATTTACCAATAAGATCAGTAGATAAGTAGACAGAAAAAAAATAAAATTTTTAAATGTGAGTAGCATAAAAAAACTAGAAGTTTGAAACCCATGGGAATTGAGAGAAAATTATAAAAAGCAGTCAGATGTAGATAAGAGACTTCACTATTTATTAACTTCCTCTGATTAATAACCCCCTCAGAAGTCTGTCTCTGTATGCGTGGCATGTGTGTGGCATGTGAGTATTTAGTTCAAGGGTTTATGAACTAAGAGTTTATGAAAGTAAATCAAAACAAAATCTAGAAAATAAAACATTTCATTTATTTAGAAACATAATATATTAATCATATAGGAAAAACTGTCCCATTAGGGGTTTTTTGGTGAGGAAGATTGGCCCTGAGTTAACATCTATTGCCAGTCTTCCTCTATTTTGTATGTGGGACACTGCCACAGTGTGGCTTGATAAGCAGTGTGTAGGCCCACGCCAGGGATCCAAACCTGCAAACCCTGGCTGCCACTGAAGTGGAACACACAAACTTAACCTCTAAGCCACTGGGCTGGCCCCCCCATTAGTTTTAAAAACAGTATTTTCATGTCATATGGTATTCTTTAATATTGCTATAGATATTTGTAATAAAAAAGCCTATATCTAAACTCAGTTTTCAGTCAATAAATACAGATAATACTCATGAATATACAAAAATAAAGGCAAGAAATTACCCCCCACACACACTCCTTTTCCAGACACTATTAGTGCACAACCGTCACAACAGTCCTGACTCTCGCATGAGAAAGGCATTACACGTGTCACATTTTCATACCAAGACGGTGAAGCATCATCTGCTACAGATGGGTACAGAGGGTCAACATCTACAACAGCCACGCTCCTGAGAGTAAAACCGTGCTCCCAGCAGCTAATCAATTTGTCTAGTTCAAAAGTGTTTCTTAATTGTTTTCTCTAAGAATAAGCTCTGTCTTTAAAGTTGGTAAGGGATAACAACCACAACTATAAAATTATCTATAGCTAAATCGAACTTCTCTTCTGAAGCAATCAAGCCTTGTACTAAGATCTTAACAAAAATGAGTTAGTATGTCTTGATAGCAAAGGAAGTGAATGAAGATGGATGACGGAACTCAAAGGCAGAGAGTGATCATTTTAGATGTGCTTTCAAGTAGATATTTTTTCTAATTAAGGATCTCAATTTTCTACGCTAATAGAATATTGCATTGACCGCTAATCAAGCAGATCCAATTGAGGATATAGACGTAGAAGGTTATTTGTGAGATTTTCATATAAATTTACAATCTTGCAGAATGTACAAAAATTGAAATACATATAAAATTGTGTTCAGTGCAAAATATTAGAAAATATTTTTTCAGTGTGGAAAAACATTCCTATTGAAGGAATGCTAGCACAGTGGCAAATAAAATTAAAAGATCAAGTATATCTGTGAACTTGGATCTGTCGAGATTTAACATCCAATAGACATGAATAGTCTTTCATCATGATGCATTATTTAGAACCTGGATTGAATTGAATAGACTGTCTACCTCTCTAAACCAACTCTGACCAAGCCCACGCTCATGCCCCTCCTCTGGACACCACCGCCAGTCTCCGGGGCTGAGAGGAGAGGGCAGCGCACTTCTTGAGTGCAAAGCATTGCGCCACCTGCTGCAGGCACACAGGATGCTGAAGATGTGATTCTTGCTTTATAAAAACTTACATGCTAGAGAGGCACATAAGTAGCTACAAAACAAAGCAGAATATAAGGACACAAAAATAGAAAAGGGTGCTATGTTTAAGAAAACTTTTAATTCTTCAAAAGACTGGTAAATGCCCAAGAATCCATTTCTTTACAATCAAAGTAAAAACAAGGTGAAGTAATTCAAAAACAGGTCTGTAGGTGAACGTGCTCATGAGGAATCATTAGAACTAGCCTTCAGTTTAAAACCTCTGTTCAAAACAGAATTATTAGAAACTTCTATTTTTTTTATTTTTTTCCCTGCTTTTTTCTCCCCAAATCCCCCCAGTACATAGTTGTATATTTTAGTTGTGGGTCCTACTAGTTGTGGCATGTAGGATGCCACCTCAACATGGCCTAATGAGCGGTACCATGTCTGTGCCCAGGATCCGAACCCTGGGCCACTGAAGCAGAGTGTGCGAACTTAACCAGTCGGCCACAGGGCTGGCCCCTAGAAACTTCTAAACTAGCTCAAGAAAGGGAAGAATTAATATGGAGGTTCAAGAATGAAAATTACATCCAACACCCACAAGTTCCATCAATTTATGTAATCATCCTAGAAGTCATTGTTCAATCCTCTATGGGAAAGTGTAGAACAATAACTAAACATCTGCTATAACTTTTAAAGCTTAGAAAACAAAGAAAATAAATCATGAGGAAGGGAAGAAGGAGAGCCTGAGCAAGAAAGAACATGTGAGAATGAAACTGCCAATGTCTTCAGTAGTCACAAGTCTTACATAATTTTTCCAATCAAAATTTCACACTTGTAGCCTAAATATCAATAATTATTATGAAAATTCTTTTTAATTATGCAGAAGAGATAAATATCAACCAAATGGCTAGTTTTATTTTTATAAATATTGCTCCACTTGGTTCACCCAAATTAAAAACGGTCTCAAAGAAATACTTCTAATGAGGTAGTCTGCCCCACTGCTCACTACCTTCCTTCCCAGCACACTTACATCAAAACGACCACCACATGCATGTTGTTGGGTCAGACGCTCATTGTCATACCCAGAGTCACCTGATCAGGGAGGACAATGCCTTCGTACATAAAGCAATGGAAGTGGTATTTTTTCGTTCTACTCTCCAAGATTAAAATATGTGTATATCGTGGGAGACAGAATAATGGCCCCCAAAGATGTCCATGCCCTCATCCCAAGAAGCTGCCCTGTTACCTTACATGGTAAAAAGTACCTTGCACATGTGATTAAGGTAAAGACTTTGACCCGAGGAGATTACCCTCGATTGTCCAAGTGAGCCCAACGTAATCTCATGAGTCCTTAAAAATGGAAGAGAAGGGCTGAAGAAAAGAGAGGGAGATGTTTATGACTGCAAAAGAAGGGTCAAAGAAATACAAGGTCGCTGGTGTTGGAGATGGAAGATGGCGCCACGAGCCAAGGAATGTAGACAGCCTGCAGAAGCTGGAAAAGGCAAGAAAACATTCTCCACTAGAGTCCCCAGATGAGACACAGCCCTGCCGACCCCAGATTTGAGCTCAGTGAAACCCACGCAGGACTCTGACTCACAGAACTGTAATGAATTTGTGTTGTTTTAAGCCACTAAGTTCGTGGTCATTTGTTAGAAAATTAAGCAAATTTCCCAGTTTTGAAGAGAAGAGGGGAGAAATCTTAGACGAGGGAAACAAATGAAGAAGGTAGACTGGTGACTTTTCAGGCTGAGACGCTGACAGCAAGACCATCGTACCCCTGCCCCACTGACTGCTACTTCCTCAGGGTGGACGCACGCTCCTCCCAGCCTCAACCACGGATCACAGACCCACACTCAGAATTCAATATGGTTTTGTTCTATGATTTCTGATTCACCAGTCACCTTGTTTCTGCCTCCCATTCCCAACTCCCTTACTCTGGTTACAAATGAATGGCTATTACCAAGTATTAGTAGATACTCATATACTACTTATGCAAACTGATCACCAGCTGGTTTTTGTTGTTCTAAGTCATAAATCTTCAGGCTGTAACATCTCTGCCAAGCAATAAAATATTCTTTTCCAACTCATTAACACAAATTCTATATTTAAAATAAATACTTCTCAAGCTAATTTAAATCACAAATTAACCAATGGATCAGCCATGGCACAAGCGGACACTTTAATAAATGTGATGACAGGTTAAGTAACCTAGTAGTACTCTGAAATGCCCTGTGGTTCTGCTTTTTCCATATTGTGCTTGGTCTCAGGCTTCCTAGATTGACTCAACTATAAATTTCCATCTTTAAACATGGCAATCACCTTTAGAAAACAACTTTTCCTGAAGTTACATGCTATCCTAGACTCCTTCCATACATAACCTCACTAAACATCAGCTATGTATACACATATATATACATACCAACGTACGCATAATATATTTTTTAACATTATTACTAGGGTACCTCTATAAAAACAAGAAAAAGACACTTTGTGGGGGTGGGCCTGGTGGCACAGTAGTTAAGTTCGCATGTTCCGCTTCAGCAGCCTGGGGTTCGCCAGTCCATGCTGTGGCAGGCGTGCCACATATAAAGTAGAGGAAGATGGGCACGGATGTTAGCTCAGGGCCAGTCTTCCTCAGCAAAAAGAGGAGGAGTGGTGGCAGATGTTAGCTCAGGGCTAATCTTCCTCAAAAAAAAAAAGACACTTTGCACTGGAAACATATGTGGTGGGAACACAACTGTAGCACAAGCAACGAGCAGCTGTGATGGCTGTCTTTACCCTTTACTCTGTAAAAGAAAAAATAACAGATCATGGCTGCTCAATACCTCCAACAGATAGAAAATGTAGGGTGCAGAAAATTTTCTATAACTTTTAGAGAGAACACAAATAGTCAGGTGTTCCATGGTGGGAATACGCAGTGTGACGTTACTTAAGAATAACAAGGTGGATGGTTTGGACTCACGAGACCAAGAGGAGACATAGTGGGTAAGACAATAGAGGCATAACACCTCCTTGGGAGTTATGAAAATTCGAGATTTATTTAAGCACTGTCAAATGCCAATATGAGGGGAGTATTTAAAGAAAGCGTCAAATCTAAGACAGGGAAAGAGCTTTACAGAAGAGAGCTCTTCGTGAGAAGGCACTATGGGTCCTCTCTCAAATGTTTCTCAAGCACACATCTGCTGACACGCATGCTCGCATTGGTGAGCCACACTATGTACACACTGCAGCCCCAGATGCCTTATTAAGGAGAAAAACTGTTTGCTGATATGTAGTCAATGGATTGATAAATAATATAAATTAATTTATAAATCAATAAATGAATTTAGTAAATACAAAATACCATAATGAATTAATACATTGATTTAGACTTGAGGGTTTTTTGGAGGTAATACTGGTTTATAACATGATATACATTTCAAGTGTACATTATATTTCGACTTCTGTATACACTACAATGTGTTCACCACCAAAAGACTAGTTTCCATCTGTCACCATACAAATGTCCCCTTATTCCTTTAAAGTTTTTTTCTTTAAAATGTGGCCCTCCCAGAGACTACTGGTTGTCTGTTCCAGGGGAAAGTTAGAAGGAATTAAAATAGGAGAGGTGCATTTACCAAGCCCCCGCACCTTTTGTGTGGCTGCAGTGGTTCTGAGACACGAAGCCCACCTCCAGCCGGGCCAGGAGCCAGACGGGAGCAAACCGCGCTGGGTACGCAAAGCCATTGCTGACCTTAAAAGCAACGGGAAAATAAACAAGCCAACAGACTCAAGAAGCAAACAAGAGATCTATGTCAAGTGCAGCAAGAAGAGAAGAAAAGATTTTATCTGCCAAGCTTTCCTGCTGACAAAATAATCCACCACATGGGTCTCTGTGACACGCGCTAATAGAAAAAGAACCCAGGTACCCGGTTAGAACAGAAGACGAAAATGGAAAACAAATCCTGTTTACAAGCTAGTCTGGTCTACTAAAACATTTTCATACAATTGTTTTCTCTACATAATACACTTCTTATTGCCATTTGGAAACAGGCTTTCATGCTTTGATTTAAATTGTACTCTCTTAATATATTCATAGCTACATTACCATGACAAATTTTCAAGTGTCACGAACTTTTTCTGCATTTGATAAGGAGAAAATATAATTGGGCAGATAAGGTATATTTCCACACAAAGGTGAGAATACAAGGCAAAGCCTCAGAGTCAAGTAAAATATATCAGCCAAAGAAGAAAGAAGTGAGGAGCAAGGAGTGGCTGGCCAGTGGGGGAATCTTTTTGGGGGAAAACGAATCTGCAAAACTAAGTTCTTCCCCAAGATTTCAGCAAGTTTTGACTGATACAGAGAGCTGTGAGCACAAGGGGTCCAGTTCCACATGGCTTGGGTCTAATTTCAAAGGGAACTTCTGGCAGAATCCGTAATTCCCCCCACCCTACACCACCACAAGTCAAGGGCGTGGAGATCCCGCAGGGTGGCACTGCGAACATGCTACAGGCCAGCTTTTTAGATGAATACGCCGTCCAGGGAGCACCTGCCAACTACAGACCAAAGTCCATCCATAGCATGGGGCCGAGAATTGCCGAAAAGTACTCCTCCGCCCAACGGACCAACACTCACCCTTACTGAGTGTAAAACACTGTCTACGTATGTGTGAAGATTTTTAAAAAGATGCAATTAAACAATGGAATTAAATAATGTAAGGAGCAAATGTTTACTCTGCTGAAAGATAAGATAACTCAGAAGTACTGATGCCAGATGGGACTGCAAAGATGACTCGACCCCCTAGTCAGGCGTTTAGAAACGCCACAAACAAACCAACCGAGAGATCCTGAGGGACAGGGAGTGTTGATACATTTTCGGCAATAACTCTGCTTGCCTTGAATATGACGATGTGAGCTATGGCTGTGCCTTAAGCACACACTATGTTAGGGTACTGCCCTGAGCCTGAGTTTTCCAATGATAAAAGGAGGGGAGATGGACCCAGAAGTTCCCTAAGGGAGTGCTACATTCTACAAAGACATGGAAAACTTTTCCGAATGTCGCTTACACAATACAATACACTGACAGCCTCAATGGGGCGAAGCCATGCACATGGCTAAATTTTCATGTGCTCAATGGAACGAAAGGAATCCTGGGCAAGGTGAGCAGATAGAAACTACAACAGTCCATTGGAAAGACCATAATGTTATCTTTGGAGTGTTCCAACAGAAAGACCACAGATGAAATGTTTCAGCCCAACGAAGCAAGTGATCACTTACATTTTATTAGTCTGTTTTAAAACCTAATATCGTTTTTATTCTGATACAGGGAAAATACATTTTGTTCATTTTTTTCCGTAAATGGAACATGCGAAAAGGCAAGTTTGAAAATAATTTTATAAGCAAAATCACTATATGTTGATTGCTGTTGATTGTTGGTTATTTAATAGGCAAAGTGACGGATAAAATACACATCTTTGTGATACAAAATATCAATGAAAAAGGAGATTTTATTTATGGTATTTAAATTTAGTCCTCTGGAACAAACAACTTGGTTCACAGACAGTGCGCCTGCTGCTGAACCACTGTCGCCTGACAGCCCATCTTATCTGCCAAATTGCTCATTAGGTTTGGCAATTTTCACCTGCGCCTCCAGTTTATCTTTCAGCAGGGAATCAACATCAGTTTGCTTTTACCATCTTTGGTGGGGAGCTTCCAGCACCCTCTTAGCAGCGCAGTCCCCACCCACCTGCAGCCCTCCAAACACACTCACCGTGTGTATACATCATTATTTTTAAAATGTCAATTCAGCTCCCAGCTTAGCTTAATTAAAGCAGAAATACAGGAGAGAGAATATGCAAAAGAAGCTGTGTATTACAATACTAAGTGGGCTGACAAATAATACTCAGTGCAAAAAAAAGAACACGTAAACAATCTGAATTTAATAAAAAATGCTCATTTCAGGGAGTAGTTCTGAATGCGGCACAGGTGACAGGAGAGCAGAGCAGAGGATTCCTCTCCCAATGGAACTGACCCATCCGCCCTTTATTCCAGATCTGAAAGGAGAGCACTCCAATCCGTAGTCAACAACAGAGGTGGCAGGGCAGCCGGAACAAAGAGGCAGCAGAGAGCACTCCTGGCTCTGTGCCTTTGCCAGCTTCCGCTGATGCTGCCAATGAGCACTCTTGACATTCAGAGGCGGATCGATACACAAAAAACACAAAAGAGATACATTGTGGGCAAAAAGCACCAAGGATATAAAACAAAATGTCTGAAACCCCATAAAACAACTTCTGATGGAATACTGTTTTTCATTTTGCAGAAGTAAAATACTCACCGCCAACCCTGTAATTAGCTAGAAAATTACAATAATTACAGCAATTTTGTATCCCATCTCCAATCCAATTAATAGATATATGACCTTGTCAACATGTAATAATCAGATTGCATCTACAACAAAACTGGGTGAGTGTTATATGCTGAATAGAACTTGCACAGTAAGAAGGTAATTATTTGAAATACTGAGAATACCATCTGCATGCCATGCTCCACTTCACAAGTTAAAAGGGTATACAATAGGAGTATTATTCCTATTTCTAATATATACTTAAATCAAATCCGGAAAATAGTATTCTAATACTAGTTAATATTAAGAAGGTTGATCACTGCAACCAAAGATCCTGGATCTCCTAGCAAGACAAAATCAATCTGTATATTCCTGGGTAAGAAAGAAATTCAGAGATTAAGAAAGGGGAGGAGGTGCTAACATCATCATACAGTCTTCCTGTGACAATTAATCACCTCTCTCTAAGTTCTAAAAGTTGGGAAGCTAGTAAATTTGAACCAATTAGTTAAATAGCACCATTGCAGAAAAATTCTGCCAGTAATCGATAAAAATTAACTGTAAAATTAACATAGCTTAGAAAAGGTTAGCAGACTTAAAAGATAGTACAAAAAATCTAATAAATCAGATACATTGTTTCTCAAAATCTTTATAACAATGCTATTGCCAGAAATTTTACCATCACTGGGGCATATGTCACTTCCAAAGGAATCTTAAACCTTCACGCTGGATTTTCCAGAGGAAACATTAAAAACATCAGAAATTTTGGGGTGAAAATGAATCCTGCCACCATTCTGAGGCCAGACTACCCCAGAATGTCTGACCTCTATAAAAAAGTCCTTGAAAAGTAAAAAAGAAAAAGAAATCAGAGGGTTAAAAAGAATCATTAGACTTGGACTCAGTCATTCGCACAGGAAATGAGTGCCCCTGAGCACATTAGATCCAAGCCTGGATTTGTGAACACTGAAAATAGAGATGGTTAAACATCTAACAGCCAGCCCTGGTGGTCTAGAGGTTAAGATTCAGCGCTTTCACCACCAAGGCCCGGGTTGGTTTCCTGGACAGGGAGCCACACCACCCATCATTTGGGCGTCATACTGTGGTGTCTGCATGTTGCTGTGATGCTGAAAGCTCTGCCACCAGTGTTTCCAACACGATCAGGGTCACCCATGGTTTCAGTGGAGTTTCCAGACTAGACAGACTAGGAAGAAGGACCTGGCCACCCACTTCCGAAAACAGTGGCCATGAAGACCCTGTGAATAGCAGCAGAGCACTGTCTGACAGAGCGCCGGAAAGTGAGAGGACGGCGCAGAAAGCCCGGGCAGCTTCCCCTCTGCTGTCCACAGGGTCAGCAGGAGTCGGAATCGACTGCACGGCACTAACGACAAAAACATACACCCCAACTTATGAGGTTAAGAAAAAATGGTTCTAATTTGACACTTCTCTGTATGAAAGTACTCCACGCCACCTACCTAAGAGGGGCAGCATATCCTATTCAAGAATACCATCCCAGTTACTTGGGTTCTGCAATTTCTAAACCTTTTTAAACATCCATCAGAAGGGGGTCTGCACTCATGAGACATCACTATCATCATCATCACCATTCTACAGTCTTGGGTTAATCTAGTGCTCATCACATGCCAGGCACTGTGTTGGGACTTTAAACATGACGTGGACTCTTCACAACAATCCTGAGGCAGCTCCCTGGAGATTAAGGAACAGACGCTGAGAGCGATTACCAACGTTGCCCGGGTGTTCACAGGGATGGGACATGGCCTGTGTTCCTTATGAACCATGAATACTTTACCCTCCTGTCCTAGAAACAAGTATCTGCATAGTAAGCTCATGTTAAAAGCATAAAGTAGAATATACTGTCACTCAACATCAAAAGTTGAGTTGAAAGAAAACATTTATGCAGGTTATCTGGGATATAGGGATCTTTAAATCAAAGTATGTGTATATGCCTGGAGAATGAAAGATCTTCCTAAGATCTGGCTGAAACACTGAGAATTTAAGGCATCTGATGTCAAGATCTTCACATTTCAACTGTAACATTCCCTAAAATTGCTCTATTGGCCTGAAAACAAAGGGGTCAAGGTGCTGGTTCTTCTTACCCATTTCTCCACTGTCAACAGCCCTCAGGCTGTCAACACTGTCAACACATCTGTGAGAGGAGGCCCACTGCCCAGGGCCCGCAGTGCTGCGAGGGGCCCAATGTTCTAATTTCTTTAAAAATCAGAAGAAAAAAAATGAACTTTGAAAGTTAAAGAAGATGTTTTAATTTTTTTCTCACATCATATGATAATGATACTTTTAGGGCCCATGGAAAACTATTAAATTTTGCATAAGAGAAAAAATACAATATTGAAATATTTAAAGTTACATGAAATATTATTTCAATGATATTATGGTGGGAGAGGTCCACGAAGACAAAAGGACCTAGACTTCAGGAAAGTCATAATGATACCTTGAATAGCTCTTCTTCTACTTCACAAAATAAAAAACACATTTAAAAAATTACAAAATAAAAAAATAAGCATCACCTATCCTGAATCTTACAATTGCTGTAATGTACAACCACACATACAGACTTCCAGGATGACCAGCAAAGGGACGTTTTGATATAGTGGCCTTGCTGTTGAGAAACTAAATGACTCAAAGAGTTACCATTTTGATGTATTTTCTTTGTTTCAGAAAAACATGAAAAGATGACCAATAAAAGATATTCAAGCTAAAAAATATATTAGTTTAAAATTCTGAGTTACATGAAATGGAAAAATACAATTCAGGGAGAAAAAGGAATTAAGTTAACTTTCAAAGTGTGAAAGAAGTGCCTTGTATGTGTATGTTTCCTTTACTAAGAATAATTTTAAACACATACAAAAATAGACAGAATCGTATACTGACACCCCACGTAAGCACTCAACCAGCCGTCCCCCTCGTCCCCAACCTGTAACATTTTGAAGCAAATTCCAGATATACCATTTCAACTATACATATTTCATTATGTATTACTAAAAGATAAAGGCTCTTTAGAAAATAATTTCAGTAACATTATCACCCCTAAAAGAAATAATAATTTCCTTAAAAGCAAATATCTAATCAGTGTTCAAATTGCCAATCAGCATACAAATGCTATTTTTTGTTCCCAAGTTCATTTAAAGTGGCCTTTAACAAGATCAACAGCTGGGATTGGACGTTATATCCTGTGAGCCTCCGTTAATCTGTAAGCTCCCCGTCTGTCTCTTTTTCCCCCCGTGCAACCAACCCATTGAACAGCGTGGGTCATCTGTCTTGTACAGCTTCCCACAGTCCTCACTTGGCTGACACATCCCCACGGTGCTAACCTGCTTCCCAGTGCTCTGTATGTCCTTTAAATTGGCAGGTGGATCTACACATCTGCTCAGGTTTGTGCTTAATTTCTTTCATCAGGACTACTTCATAGGAGGTGCTGTATTCTTCCAACACAATGCTTGGGTGACTCTCCTTAATTTATTATTATTATTATTTTATATTCACAGTGATTGATGATCAATACTCAGATCCATTATTTCATCTGGAGTTACAAACAGTAATATTCTATCATAACTTCTTTATTTATTAGCTGAAATACTTCTATAAAAAGAAACTTCTCTCTCATCTACTATTTGGTTACCCAGTAATACCATTCATATAGGAAATGCAGGATGGATAGCTGACTCTCTAATTCTTTTATCAGTTTTCCAAATAACAAGTTGGTTCACTAGCACCTTTTACCTTGCTAGCTTGCTTATTTATGTATTATCATTGTGAACTCATGAACGTATTGCCATTATTATCCTTATTGACGTTCCATTTGTCCCTCTTGGGCCAGTGGGAACCTCATGTTGACTGCTGGGCGCTGTTGACACAACTCTGGTAATCTTTCATAGCTTCCTTATTTTCTGATATGACAGGATGATTCAAGATCATCTCACACATTTCCTGCCCAGACCTGAACTCAGCCATTTCTCCAAGGAGCCCCAATCCATACTAATGGGAAATGCTATTCCCATAGCACAGTCTGGGTATCAGGAAGGCTCAGCTAACTAGGTTGTGATTGGTAGCAGACCCTCGGTGAACACAGACAGGATATTCCCTTCCTTCCTCCTTCCTGTGAGCATGTGTGTGTGAAATAAAACGCATCAGGATTCACTATGATATGTCCTATTGAGGACGACGGGATTTTTATTTATTCTCCTCTAAATTATATGTGTACCCCTTTTCTTCTGTGTTAAGAATCCTGAGTCCTCAATGGCACCAGGAATAACAGAATTAGAATACCGTTATAATTCCTCATTTGCTTCATCTCATAATATCCACTCAACAATCTAAGATTAACGATACCGACATTACGAACAACAGTTTTAAGAGTTCTTGTTTGTTCCGCAGTTCTTTTTTTGCCATCTCTTTTCAGTTGTACAAATTACTATGTTTTACAGTTATTTGAAATAGTTACTCTGAGATGACTATGACATCAACTGGATATATATTTATGTGTAGTTGCATGATATCTTTTAAGACAATAATTATTGTTTAATTATTAATATTAAGAATTTTATTGAAAAATTAGAATTTGTTTTATAATTATATAAAATATAATATGGTTCCAACACCAAACATACAAAACATGTGACTATAAGTCTAGTTTCTAACTCATTTCTTCCATCCTATTCGCTCCCTTCCCCATAGGTATCTATTTTTTATGGTTATCCTATTTATTTCTTTAACATAAGAAGCTTTTATATAAATAGTCTTTCACTATGTGGTCTATTTTATTCACTTTCTCATTTTTTAAAGCACATTTTTGGGTATTTAGGAAAATTTATATTTTTGTTCTAAAAAGTATATTTATACTAATATTGTTGTCTAGTACTGCCCACAATTCCCCTTTTTTGTTGTTATGGTTTATTGGTTACCATCTATGAGCAATATTATTATTAGTTAGTCATCATTTCTTTGCCCTTCAGTTTAAGGGGATTATTCAAACACTGCTCAATACACTGGGCTCAAGAAAATTTTTCTCAAGTTTCATTTTTAGCTTCTTTTAAGTAGCTGCTATTTTGACCATAAGGACAACAATTCATTAATTCAGGGTTTCTCCATCAAGGCACTACTAATGTTTTGGGCTGGATAGTTCTTTGATGTCCGGTGCCTTGCAAGATGTTTAGTAGCATCCTTTTCGACCTTAATCGGATGCTCACAGTATCCTCCCACCTTCACCAGTTATGACAACCAAAAATACCTCCAGACGCTGTCAAAAGTCCCTTGCAGGAAAATATCACCCCTACTTGAGACCCACTGATTTAACTCAATCAGAGCTCTCTCTCTGTATGAACTACAAGAAAGCTCAAGGACAAATTAGTGGGAACTTCTAAGAAAGCATAAAGAAGATCTTATGACAAGAATCC
This sequence comes from Equus caballus, assembly GCF_041296265.1. Classification (NCBI taxonomy): domain Eukaryota; kingdom Metazoa; phylum Chordata; class Mammalia; order Perissodactyla; family Equidae; genus Equus; species Equus caballus. The sequence goes on along the minus strand of NC_091712.1, from coordinate 15,093,658 downwards.
TATTAAACGCATCTAGACTTTATCTTAATATCCAAACTTAATATTCACTGTTTTATTGAGAAAAATGAAATTGTACAATCATTGCTTAACAATGGGGACACATTCTGAGAAATACGTAGTTAGGCAATTCTGTCATCGTGTGAACATAACAGAGTGACTTACACAAACCTAAGTGGTACAGCCTACTACACACCTGGGCTCTATGGTACCAATCTTATGGGACCACTGTCATATATGTAGTCCATCCTTGATCAAAACGTTACTATGTGGTACATGACTATATACTTTTCTTAGCTTCCATCAACTTTTTAAGGAACAAAGGAGATGAGTGAATTCATTCATAGGAAAACTTGGAAAACATAGGAAAGTAATCGCTTTCTCCAAGATAAAAATTAGGAGTTTACCTGAAATCCTTTATTAACCATGCCCCTAATTAGAGTTGATTATTCCTTGATTGAGCAAATCTCTATATATTGTTGGCTTCTTTATTTCCAAATCTGCAAATAAGGAAGATCACTAAACATAAACACCTTGAATGACAAGGACTAGACCTTACTAACTCAACTCTGGACTCTTATCACCTAGCACCATGCCTGGCCAGCACAGACTAACTCTTGTTTTATGTTCAAATGAGTGGTATTAATACAGTAGGAAAAATCATCTTAACAGATAGATGACTCATAAGCATGGGCAACTTATACACAGTAACCAAACCTTGTATTTAGTAGATATTTAACAAGCACTTACCCAATGCCTGCCAGGGCCATAAAATCTAAAGAACCTTAGCATATAAAATTCAAAGCAAGAAAGTGGCATTTGCATATTCTCCCCTGGTGGCTGCAAGATAACACATATGCTTCAAATATAACTTCCTTTTCTCAATAAAAACAAGGTAAAAGAAGTATTTTGAATTGAAAACAGCAGTTAAATTTTAACACACAGGGCCAGCCAAATGTGGGTGGTGGTGTTTTAGAAATGTCGTTGAGTCCAGAGAAGTCAAAAGATAAAAATTGATGGGAAGTATACCATTCAAATTCTTCTTAACATAAAGACAGGATTGACCTTTCCTCCAACACTTTTTAAATGTGCAGCTCAATTAAAGGTGCATCTTGCTTTATAAAACACACAAATAAAAAACACTACAACAATAACCCAACAAAAGCTCTGTGCTTAATTATACACATTAGGGTATAATGACTCACATAAAGGCACTATTTTCCTAACATCAAGCACCTGAATACCTGTACCATTATTTAATGAAATGAAATTTAGGCACTCCACTTTTTATACACAGCTTCTTCCAAGCAGATAATCATTTAATGGACTTAATAAGCTAGTATATAATAAAAGAAAATAACATAACCTGTGTACCACCTACATATTACCTTGTATACCACACATGTATATGCCTCACCTTTTGAAAAACATTGCCCAAAATAAATCCAACATAAGATTTTTAAAATAGCATATGCACATAGTGATCAAATGTTATTTCCACAAAATTAGTTTAAAGTATATTTGTACACAAACGAATCTAAATCTCCTGGATATAAGGAAACGTTCAACTAAAACACCTTAGAGCAGCTATTCCACTGCAATCTTCCTAGGAAACATTTTTCATTGTGCCTAGCTCTCACTTGTGATTGTTTCTTGTCCATATGATAGGAAGCAATGTTAGGAAGTGGTTAACATTGTCTGCATCCATACGTCGTCCTCTAAGACATCACTTACATATCCTATCATGCAATGTGCCTTCTCAACTCTCTACATCTCTATATGGCATACTTTCCCTGTGGTTTCTGATGGAACATCAGATTTGTTAACTGTTAATCTGATGCTCTTTCCTTCTTCCATTCATATATATCTTCAAGGTACAGTAGAAGCAGAAGTGGTTTTTGAATATCTAGAAGCAAATTTTCAAAATGCTGTATATTGTTACCAATGTAAAAAGTGAGAATAAGGATGCACTTTATAAGAATAAACTATATATTCTAAATGTCATCTAGCTATATTCTATATATTACTTTTATATATCTTAAGTATATTATTACATATTATTACCTCTCTATATATGAAGATCTATTAAAGACTATCAGTGAAATCACACAGCTAAGGTTTCCACTTGAAAACTGAAATGTTTCTAAAAGATAAATGATTTTTAACTTACAAATTTCTTGAAATGGACCTTCTTGGTCTTAACAAGCCTCTTGATTATTTGCTCTGGCATTCAAACAAAATAAATGAAAAGAAAAATTCAGGTAATTTACCTTTAACTATTATCCTTATTTACCTTTAGTGAGCAATTAGAAGTCTACCAGTCTAAAGTAAAGAAAGCCCAATCTATTAAAATGTAAAGAATCTTGCCTCTCTCTCTTGCAAAAGACATTTGCCCAGGTTCTAAACATAATCAATTTTTTGATAAAAACAGATAATGAATTCCATTCACAGGAGCATGGCTGGGTTACCAACTTGACATCCCTGCAAATTAAGATGAAACGTGCAGTCAAGAAAGAACTGTCACTTACTCGCACGGAGCACTGAAGGTGTGACCTCAATCTCACTTGCTGCTTGATAAGGCTGAAAGGCGGAAACACTGTTGGTGCCAAGCTCACTGCCAAATATCTCCGGACTCTGGGTGCCCGTGGAGCTGGCACTGGTGCCATCACCTCCATGATGCGGATCTTGCTCATCAAACACTGCCACCAGCTAGAAATGAAAGGGACATTTGCATTTATAAACAAAGGCATTGAAACTACCACCAAAAACTTACACCACATTGGATATACCTCTACAGAGGAAAGATATTGCTATTTATGCACCCCAGACGTTATATTTTAGAAAGCAAAACTTCAGAAAAATGGTCTTGCCCTCATTTTGATGCTTTACTTTTACATTTCTAAGTTGTGCATTTCATAGTCAAAATTCTATGGATGAAAAATAATAAAACGGTTTTACATCACAGAATGCTAAGAGAATGAGGGTGGATTTAAATCTTGTTGCAAAGGACATATTAAGTGGAAAAGATATATATAGCATATACACATACGCTATTTATAGTATACATAGCAAAAGGTCTAAGGTTCCCCTCAGATAGGAAGAAACAGATATTAAAAACGATACATGTATCTGCTCATTTGTGCATAAGAACTATAGGAAAGATGAAAGAAACTAATAAGACTGGGTGCCCATAGGGAGTTAGTAGGAACAGGGTTGAAAGAAAGAGAGACCAGGAATAGATAATGGACATAATGGGGCAGCAACACTTTTCTGAACGTATTTTTCTGTAGCTCTGACCCTTAGAACCTTAATAATGATTCAAATACCTAAAACAGAAATAAATAATTGAAATCCACCAAGATGGTAAGAGGGAGCAAGTGTAGGAGAATCTAAAATGGAACACAAACAAATGAAACCACCCACTGAAGGGGTGGAGGAGAAGAAAAGGACGAGCCTAAGTCGCTCTGGAGAACTGTGTTTTCATGTTTAATGTAAGGCTAAAGACAAAAAGAATTCTCACAGACATTTCAAACTCTAGTTAGTAGACCTGTTTCTCACGGCGTATGGCTTAGCAATTCTCACACTACTACACACTCACACACACACCAGAAATGAATGAAAAAAAAAGATAATTGGATGAGAGCCAATATTCTCACTGTCAGAAATAAGTTACAAACAAGAAAAGGCTAGAATAAACTCTGTAGTGTTAGATTAGAATTAGAGGGGTCAATACGAACTCATGGTTTTTATGAGTAGGCAGGTATAGGTAGGTGGGCAGACAGCCAGATCAATAGTTTGGATGGATGTTAATGCATGTGTGGTATACAAACATATATTTCCTAGCTCTGTACACTGAGAGGTCCTAGAAGCAACGACACCCCAGGACCAATGAACACAAGTGCCCAGATCTTGGTTTCTAAAACCATTCTCCATAAATGAACTGGAGCTTCCTGGAAAAATGTTTAATTCCAGGATTGGAGGCAGGGAAAATACAAGATGAGCCTGGAATACCTTGTGATGCTAAAAAGGAAGGACGGACTCAAAAGTGATGGGGGCACATCAAAGGGAATCAGATGTCAACCTGAAGGAGCCTCCGAAGGCCACGGCTGGGACAACTTGTAAACAAAACAAATAATGATAGTCTCAAAAATAAACATCTGTGAGTCCATAATGATATAAATAAATAAAAGAAGAAATAAATTAACAGTGGAGAATGGATAGCTCTTCCTTACTGTAGCAATCTAATTATGGAAGGAATGATGGAAACAGAAATCATCATTAGGCAACCTCCATGGTCATGATTGTTGCCGGAAAGATCTGTCAATGAATGCTAAAATTAATGGGTAAGAATATGATGAGAAATGGGATATCTGCAAATCGCAAGGTATCTCCCCATAAGATACTCTTTACATAAAAAGAGAAAAATCTTATCTTTGCAGTGGAGAAACTCGGCCAACACCACTTTACCAAGGTTACCATCACGAGTAATAAGACACATCGACATCATGTACCCTCCGATAAAATGCACTGAGAAGCATACAACATTACCTCTGTGGTACTCCTGCCAAAAATGTATAACTTCCATCTAATCATGAGGAAACATCAGACAAATTCAAACTGAGAGACATTCTACAAAATAATTAATACTCTTTTAAAATGTCAAGGTCACAAAAGTAGAAAAAACAAATGATGAAATTGTGTAAATTGGAGGAGACTGAAGAGAAATAAGCACTACAGGCAAGGTAAGGTCCTCGACTAGATCCCAGGCTAAAAAGAGGACATTAGTGGAACAGAGGCAACATTCGATGACGTCTGTAGATTAGTTAATAGTACTGACTCAATGTTAGTTTCCTACTTTCTATAACCATTCTAGGGTTATATCAGACGTTAACATTAGAGGTAGATGGAACATTAACATTAGAGGTAGAGCTATATGGAAACATTCTGGGCTATTTTCACACTTTTCTGAAGTATAAAATTATTTCAAAATTTAAAAACTTCATAATATGGCATTACAAAGTACCATACAATTTAAAATTGAATTTATTTCTTTTTACAACTAAACAGTGGCAGCACTTCTTTAAAAACTCAAAGAGTGATGAAGTTCCAAGGAACAACACCCATTGGTCACATACCCTGCAATCCTAAGTCTTAGCATTCCAAGGAAAGAACCGTGACTATACCCAAAATGAACCACCTCTTCTGCCTCCAAACGAAGCTGCTGCTTCCTTTTTTTTTTGGGGGGGGGGGGGAGGAAGACTGGCCCTGAGCTAACATCTGAGCCAATCTTCCTATATTTTGTATGTGGGACACTGCTACAGCATGGATTGATGAACAGTGTGTACGTCCACACCCGGGATCCAAACTGGCGAACCCCAGCCACTGAAGCAGAGTGTGCAAACTTAACCACTACGCCACCAGGCCAGCCCCCAAATTGAGCTTTTTCAATGCCAATACTCCTATCAGTCAAAGAACAGTAAGATAAATTTGCAAACTATGAGAACTATCTCATTACAATCCTCATTTCATACATGGTTTTGTCATTTTAAACAAATGCTATTTCCATGAACGTTTACATATTATCAGTCAACTCATAAGACAAAAAAGAAAACCATCATAAGGTCATAGAGACATGTAGACAAACAGGAAGCTCAAAACCCTGCTGTAGTGTCATATATAATTAGCTGATTAAACAATCTGGCGGGAGGTTAAGTGGTAAGAAGAAATCAAAGTAGGAAGAACAGTTGGGCCACTCAACCTTATAAGAAGCAACATAAGAGGGGAAAAGAAATCCTTAGCAGTTATAAAAAATGGAAAGGTGTTTGTATGTACACACTGAGGTTTCCATATACAGTAATAAAATCGGCCTATTTATCTAACATTGACTGGCAAGTATCTCCCTATATTAGTAACACAGACATTCTAATAGAGCAGAGCATGACTATGTTTAAATAAAACTTTATTTACAAAGCAGGTGGTGGGCTGCTTGGGCCATAGTCTGAAGACCCTGCACTAGTAGGGTAACCTTGCTCATGTCTCCAGTAATATTCAATTTTAAAATCTCAATTTGGGAAATAAAACAAAGTCAAGTTACTTCTGCAATCTTGATAAGCTAACCATATCCATTTCAGGCTCTTCATCAGGATTTTGAATTTCTATACTTGATTTTAATGTTATCAGACTTCTCACAAGGTATGTGGCTTAATATGCATTTTGAAGATATTAAGTTTTGACGTTTTGGCACTTAATTGGAAGCAAATGAAATTCAAGTTTTATTATTAACTTTTCACAATGATGCGTTCTCTCAAGAATCCAGTCCTTTCTCCAAATTGAAAATGGAGATTGAAAATTACAAAGTACAAGTCTTTAAACGCCACACATGATAGAAGAACTTATACATGTATATTAGTTTCAATAATTATCTCCAGCATTTGTAGAAAACACAAGTATTATGAAATCTGGACTGTGTCATGAACAAATGCTGTTTGAATTTCAGTGGCAGAATCACAGTTGGTGATTTGCAAAATGCCAGTAACATACAATTCTCCAGCTTTCTTTTAAACCAAAATCTAAGTGCCAGGTGCAGATATGAAGTAATTTTGTGTTAAATTGGGAAGGATATATAATTTTAGAAAATCTACTCTACAAGAATACATATAGTAACACAGTAGAGGAAAATGAGACCTTCACAAAAACATCACATATTAAAAATCTCTATCATGCCCTTCAAAAAATAAAGGAAATGTCTGCTTTTAAATTTGTGGAACGTGACTCGAATCCCTATTTTAACAGATGGAATCTTCACTGCTGTCCGTGAAGTACATCATTTTTGAAAGTTCATTTTTCCTTTCGACAGTTATTACTTAATCTCTCTTCTGATCCATTCATCTGTCAAGTTTCCATGAGAAAAGGTAGGCTGAATTTAGGATAATACCCATAATAACTCACATAAAACTAAACTCCAGACTTGACCGCACAGTTCCCATCTACCTTAGGACAAGTCATTTTAATTCTCGGAAACATCAGAACCCTCCAACAGAAAACGTGCTACCATCAACATCACACACATACGGGTATAAACCACTTGGACTGAGAGTGGCCCCTTGAATGGGTAAAATTTATGAGCTGAAAGCCCACAACTGCATGAAGCAAAGTAGTTAAAAAGCATAGAATTCACAATCAGGGAGACCTACGTTCAAAAACAGCTCTCATCTTACTTCTTGGATGGTTGTTGGTAAATCCACTGCCCTCTCTACCATTTCTAAACCTTACTTTCCTCATCTTGAAAAATAGGACAGCGGTTGTGGTAGGCAGAATAATCCCCATTGTTGTCCATGCCCAAACGCCCAGAACCTGGAGAGGTTAACCTTGCATGGCAAAAGGGACCTGAAGATGTGAGCCAGGTCAAGGACTCCCTATTTTAGGGAGATTATCCTGGGTTATCCAGTGGGTCCCAGATAAGCACGTGAATCTGGAAAAGTGCAGAAATTTTCATGTTGTGGTCAGAGAGATATGACAATGGTTAGAGAGGTGCTACACTGCTCGCTTTGCAGATGAAGAAAGGGAGCCAAGGATCACGGGGGCCTCCAGAAGACAAGAAAACAGATGCTCTCCTAGGGTCTCCAGAAAGGAACACAGCTCTGCCAACACCTTGATTTTAGCCCGGTGAGACCAATGTCAGACTTCTGCCCTATAGAACTGTAAGTTAATAAATTTGTGATGTTTTAAGCGACTAGTTTGTGGTAATTTCTTACAGCAGCAATAGGAAGCTAATATAGTGCCAACACCTACCCCCCTGGACTGGATGTGACAAACAAAGGGATAAGGAATATCGACTTTCTGAACACATTTCATGTCACTTTCTGAAACACACATTTACTATTTGCTATTACTAACGTGTTGTGGTGCTTGATAAATACAGACTTTGTAAATTTGAGGATCTGTTTCAAGAGTAACTGAAGACTGAGGCAAAGCTCTTCTACACACTGAAAATAAGAGAGAAGAAACAGGAAAAGGAAAGGAGAAGCATTCCACATCACGATAACCACAAAATTAAGTCCTCCACGGATCCCTATATCCTCGCCTCAGCCACTCACAGGCACACAGAGCAGCTTTCACACTTCATTTTACAGAAAAGAAAACTGAGGCTCCAAGAGGCGAATTTGTCCAGCAGTTAAACATAAGTAAGTACAGAATGAATCTGAGATTCGAACTCAAATCTATGTGACTTCAGAGGTGCTATTCTCTGCTGATCCTCCTGCCCCTGGAACATCTAATGCACCAACAGCACAGCCCACAGGAAAGCCGCAGACTCTGGTGATCTACAAGGCTGTGAATAGGATTGTGTTCTTTCTTGATTAACCAAAGGTAATAACCCACTTACCAAATTTACATTATTTCGATACCACTACCTAAAATTTTCTGAACATATTTGAGGGGACCAAGACAATTGCAAACAATTCCATGCTCTTGAGATCATCACTCAGTCTTGATCAGAAGAGCTTTTTAAAGGAATCAAAAGATCTTGTAGATTCTGTCTTCAAACAGGAAAACAGCTGGTGACTTGTCAAGTAGTCATCTAAGTGAGGTCTCGAAGGCCTGTAGGCTCAGACTCCACACACCCTCAGAAGCCGGTTTACGGCCACAGCCTGGAGCAATCTCTCTTTCTGTTTCTGCTGATTTCCTCCTGTGCAGGCTGAACATGTCCACAGCAACTTAATTACTATGAGTCTCATGAATGGCCTTCATATACGTGACATTAATATATAGAATTGTTTAACTTTGAATAAAGATATAACTCTCTAGAAACAATCACATTTTTGGCCCTGGAGAAGGTCCAAAGCATGTGGAAAAATGCTGAAGACCAGAATGAACTTCAAGATGCCTTTAAAATTCTCCTTTCACCAAAGGAACGTGAGTAGCCTCCATGAGTAAGCCAGACTCCATCGAATCATTTGGTCTATAATATCACAACAAAATCAGCAAGAAACACAAAAAAGAAAGTGCACTTGACTGCGCTTCTGGTGAGGAACTCTCTGTTTTGGCCACATTTTTCAATATTCTTCCTAACATAGTACTATAATGATGATGCTTTTGAACTCCAAAATAATGATGGCATCCTGTAACACACATCTCTGGGCAATGGCAGGGAGATTTCACAGTCAGATCTGCCTTAAAGAATAAATGCAACAGAAATAAACTGCAGTACAAATGTGAGCACTATAGCACAGTGCAATAGCTTTCTAAAAATTAACAATAAAAATCAAGTAGTTGGAAATACATGTACTTTACGATGGAAGTGACGCCATTCCATAACATACAATTGTAAACCATCGCTAGTCCAAAAATGATATTTTCCTTCCCGTAGGTCAATCTATGAATGTCTGTAATTAGGATCACACATATTGGTATCTTCGCCACCATTTTTTTTTGGCCCTTTCACTCAAACATGTACTTTTTAAAACATGGTAAAATAGATCAAGTGTTTGGGTTCCTGAATTCCCCTTTATCCATCCCTTTTTTAGAAAAATTTCATTTACAGTTTTCTTCCACAAAGCACACTTGATAACTTGTCTGCATATACAAAAAGAAAACTAACAGACACTTGCCAGTCTAGTGGTTAAGATTCGGTGCTCTCATCGCCACGGCCCGGATTTGTTTCCCAGTCAAAGAACCGCACCATCCATCTGTGGTTGTCATACTGTGGTGGCTGCGTATTACTGTGATGCTGAAAGCTCTGACGTGCAGGTTTCAGCGGAGCTTCCAGACTAATAGAGACTAGGAAGAAGGACCTGGCCACCTACTTCCAAAAACACTGACCGTGAAAACCCTGTGAATAGCAGCAGAACATTATCTGATAGAGCACTGGAAAGTGACAGGACGGCACAAAAAGACCGGGCAGGATTCGGCTCTACTGTCCACAGGGCACTAGGAGTCAGAATCCACTTGGCAGCACTAACAACAAAACAGACACTAGCATGTTTAGAGAGATTAGCATAGTGTGTTATCTACCCATAAGAAAGACCTATCAACATAAATCTTTAATAGTGTCATTTCAAACAATATACCATGTAGAAGAGGTTCCCTTCGCTACCTGAACAACCAAGGAGACCAACACCACTGTAAGCTCCTATCTGTTGATGGTCAAAGGTCTCCCGTCCCACAAGAGCTAAAAGAATCCTTTATGAAGGGAATATTTCTTGGTCACAGATGCCTAATAAAGATATTATGCTTCATCTGGAAATCACAGTGAAATATATTCACCCACGACATTCACCAGCTTATATTTCAAAGCTGAGATTTTATTCTACTCTCCCTCAGGGTGACACACTCTATCACCCACTGCGCCTGCAAACAAATTAGATTCCCAATTTATGAGTTATGTTTAACTCACAGCCTTGAGTATGTCAACCACAAACCACAATGAAAATATGCAAATCCTATAGCCATAAGCTAGATGATCCACCCGTCAGATATAATGTAAACCCCTCTCCCTCCCATCACCAAGTGCCACTGTTCCATTTGTACCCATCCATGAGGTTACAACTGTATTACTCTACTGTTGAAGTATTAACAAAAAGCAACATTGCACAGTAAGATCGAGCAAAATAATCCTGAAATTGGCTGATCATAAATAGACAGGTTGACTCCAGATTGGAGGAGAAGTCGTTCCCTGTGATTTTATCGTGAACACACGCAGCTTTCTCTCAAAGAGATGGTGGCAAAACTGGGAAAGAACCAATAGGAACCTATCTCAGAATCAAATGTAATGATGTAATAACTAATTATTATGTAGACATGGAAAAAAAAACATCGAATCAATTTGTAAGCTTTCTGATGACTGAACTTACTTTAATGACACAGAGACGATACTAAATCCTTAGTCATTCTCTGAGCCTTACTTGCTATCATGGTTCATTAAAAGCTCATTTAAGTAGAGCTACTGTTTTACTGGACGGGTAAGCAAAACAGTAAAAGAATACATTTGGACCAATGATGTTTTATATTAGTAGTAATACAAGCTATACCGATAAAAACTAACTCACCACCGGAGAACCTCAAGCTTGCCATTGAAAACTTTACATGTTACGTATGCAAGATTAATTCTGTGCTTTACCAGCATTTTACAAATTGAGTATATTTTGTCTGATGCACAAAAAAAAAGACCCACAGTTTAGAAAGGAACTCTCAAATGCCATGAGCACACTAAAGACGAGCCACTTCTCCTAGTGGCTAAGCTAAGAACCGCAAAGAGCTAGATGTCCTTGTCCTGCAAAGCACCGTGGGACTCCACCTTGAGTCGGCCTCCACTTCCAGCTCCACAGCTGGAGATTGTAGAGGCAGCTGCTCTTCATCTCTGGGCGCCCTCCCCACCATGCCACTCTGCCAACCTCCCAACACATTTCTATCTAAAAGTAAGATGTGGAAATAGGCCAACAACAAGGTGTTTTAATCTGTAGACAATTTAGCTTGACCATCAATATGCATTACATATTGATTCAGGAAGAGCTGCATTAATTAAAGGTAAACGACAGACTCCCTCAAGAGTAACTCCTTCGAAGAAGGCCACCGTCTGAAGATTGGGGATCTAAGTTAAAAAAATAATGTTTTATTAATCAAAAGTCCAACATCATGTAGGGAATAGATAGGACATAATGAGACAAGCCAAAGCCATACACACACACAGCCTTTCAATGCCTTACTCTAAACTGTAATTAAAAGATACACTACCGGGCCAGCCCTGTGGTGGAGCGGTTAAGTTTGCACACTCGGCGTCAGCAGTCCAGGGTTTGCTGGTTCCAATCCTGGTGCGCACCAGTTGTCAAGCCATGCTGTGACAGGCATCCCACATATAAAATGGAGGAAGATGGGCATGGATGTTAGCTCGGGGCCAGTCTTCCTCAGCAAAAAGAGGAGGATTGGCGGCGGATCTTAGCTCAGGGCTAATCTTCCTCAAAAAATACACTATCAAAACCCACAACAGCCACCATGATGTTCCTTGAGCCTTAGTAAGCAAGTACGGGTGAAGTGATACGTCCCATCTCTGCCCCATGAAGACGTGCCATTGCCCTCTTCACTCCCAAAGTCGATGTCACAGTCCTCAACTCTCCCCAATCCCTGACTCACAGAAATAAGGGCTGAGAAGCTGCCGATGTGACTACTGAGTCCAGAAACATAGCACCGTCTTTACCAGCAGGCGGGATCACTGAGTCTTAACCGGCAGGAGCTCATGGCCTGCTGTCTCACCCATCTGGGTTTCTGCCTCCATCTGGGGAGTCCAGCAAAGCAGAGTTGAGTCCCTCGGCAAGGAAAGCCCCTTTTAGTCTTTTTACCTCCTCAAGCTAGCTGGTAAGCCAGAGCCCGTTCCACTGACCTGAGAACCTTGTCTCCACATGCTCACACCACCCTCAATTCCTCCTCCCAGTGTGCAACTGGCAAGATACAAATTTTGACATGAGAGGAAAACAGAAGTCCGATTAAAGCCTCAAGTGGCAACCTTGTTCTCCCACCAACTTGTGCCACAGAGCTCTGTGTGGGAGTTTGTACCGGGTGCTTTCAGACATCGGGAAAAATCGGCCTAAGTCTTTCACCAAGTAACACCGTCTCCCAGAACTCAGACATTCACACACTTTCCTTAATCAGCCCATCACTGATGCCACTGTTGAACATACCACAAATGACTCAGCAGGAAAATTTCTTGCCAGTCAAATCTGGTAAACTCTAATATTTTATTTTTTTGGCAATCAGTAGTAGAAAACTTCCCATCCTAAAATAGTAATTTGAAGGATCACTTCCTTAGTTCTAAATTTTGCAAATTATGTTCAAAATTAAAACACAAGGAAAAAAGAAAAACTTGGCTATGGCTCCACTCAATCACTGCCAAGTAGTTAAGCAGAAAACATCTCAGCACAACGTTAGACCCCGAGAGGAGGCCACTGAGGTGAGTGAATTCTGAGCCCCAGCATTTAAAGACAAGATGATATTTCCAACTCAAAGAACGAGCCTTGTTTCCAAGGCAACTTGCCATTTGCAGAGGGGACTCACTTGGGAGTTACTAATCCTTTTAACTACTGACTTCACAATCTGAACTTGACCCCCACGGATACCTTAGCTTCACCTAAAAGCATCCTAAGAAAAAAGAGAGTTTAACTGCTGTAGAAGAAGAAAGGAATTCAGATGATTCTATTAGGGAGGGATCCAGGTGAAGAAAGTGACCTAAGAAAAGCAAGTTAGAAGATCTGGGAACTGCTCTTCACAGTGATTTACTTTCCAATGACAATGCATCAAACCCCCTACTTCTGTTCACTCGAATTTCTGAATGAAAGTTCAGTACACTGAGACAGAATAAAAAGCCACGATTCCTCGTGACAACCACAAGCCAATATGAGCAAAAGACCAAAGTTCAATAAATTTGTTTTGTAAAATATAATGCTAATGTCACATTACAAAATGCCTTTCAGTTTAATTTGCATGCAAAAAGGAAAAGTGTGATTTTCAAATATCCACCCAGAGGCACAGATGAAAAACTTCAAACATTTTCTGACTCCTTTTTGCTACACTCATTATTTCAATACCTTCTACAAAGAAGAGAGAACGGTGTCCTTGACATTAGCCTAAATTATCTTCAGTATGCAACACAATGCTGATTAAATTAGGTTCATTTTAATCAGCTGGCAGGTTTATTCAAAAAGTAAATAATAAAATTCTTTATAACTCTTCATTAGTATAACCTGTTTAGCAACGTTTTTTAAAAAAGCGAACACAGAAGAAATACCAATTGTTTGTCAATCCCTTCTCCCCCATATTTGACAGGTGAAAGAGATAACTTACAAGTTAAACAATTTCCCCCAATCCACAAATCGCTTTACTGCTGAAATTTAATGCAAATGTTTGGAATCCAGTGCCATCTAATGGATGTAGTCAAGCACAAAGAGTTTGGAAGCTTTAATTTTTAGGAAAATATACTCTGAAGCCTCTGCTTTCATCTACTTCTCATGGAAAACTTCCCGACAGGTGACCTGGAGCAGTGGAGGCAGACGCACATTTTTCCTGTCATTTGTAGTGCCCACTCATTTCATTACCATGAGGTTGCTAGTCTTGCATGGGTTCCCCAGATAGGTAAGGCTCAGAGAGGTGACTCACCAGTTGTGGGACCCTGGGCAGTTTTTTCAACATTCTGGGTCTCAGGACTGCATAGCCTTGTTATATGTGTCATCTCATTTAATTCTAACAAATTGCTCAGAATAGTTCCTGCAAATAGCAAGTACTCAATAAACGTTAGCTACTATTATTATTATTTGAAAGAGTTTCAAGAGATTGAGGTTATCAACAGAGGAAGATGAAGGGCCTTGGGATTAACTTAAGTCGTACGAACCTTATTCTGAAAACGGTGGGGCATCCTGGAATGGACACCAGTTTAATTTGCATTTATTTTGCAGAAGGTTTCAGGGAGTATGGAGAAAGGACTAGAAGAGTAAACACTTATAGCTCGTTACTCCAATAATGGAGAAGTCATGAGGGCCTAGACTAATGGAAAGGCAGTGGAGTGAAAAGACAATTAAAATGTATAATTATTAAATGCAGAACTGAGACTTACTTAAAAGGATTGGGTACATGGTGGTGGTGGTACTGTGAAGGAGGGGGATGAATCTGAGATGTCTAGGTTTGTGGCGTGGGTGGCTGGGCAGAGGGCAAGCACAAGGACAAAAAAGTTTGGGACAAAAGAAGATGCATTCAGTTTGAGGTAAAACTATCATATACCCAGCATCCAATTCCCAGTACACAACTGGAGATGGGAGTCTACGCTGAGAAGGGGAGTTCAAGGCTAAAGAAACGTCCCTGGGTGATGTGGGCATGGGGGTGGCAGCTGAAGCTATGATTTTAGTTAAGAACCACAATCTGAATGTGGAGCATCAATGGAAATCAGGACCAAAACCTGAATAAAGCTGCAACTGCAGGCTTCCCTTCCCTTCCTCCAATTCCACTTTTGAAGAAATTGAAGAAGTGGTTACAACAAGAGCAGGAGCAACACAACTGAGTGACACCAATGCGTAGCTATCACTTCTTACCACTACTGCGTTTAGGCCTTTTATACATTAGCTTATTTAATTCTCAAAATACAAAGAGTACTATCATATCACTTAATACCCAGGGAAACTGAAAACCTAGAGGGTGAAGTTAATTGGCCTTGGTCTACCACTACTTCTAAGTGGCACAACTGCCCAAGTGCACTTGAAGCCATTGCTTTTGCCCAGAGTCACTGCCTGACACTGTACAGCACAGAACCTCCATCACCGCCAACAAGCAGAGGGACCGTCCAGGATGGCCACATCAAGGAGAAGGAAAGTGACAAGTTTTCACGTAAGGCAAAACCTAAAGGAGAACAGAGCTGAGAGACACAATCCACCCAAAGGGCGTCACTCCTCTGATAAACTCAGCCTTCCCTAAACATTTACAGCCAACAGAAATAACAAAGTAGTCATTTGCAATGCTACCTTTCAGTCCCAATATTCAGCTCCAGAAGGCGCTCAACAGGCTGCCATGAAATAGTAAAGACCCCCATTTCCATGAGAGACTGCTCTTCAATTTCCACATAGTGACAAGTTAACTGTTGGAGGCAACAACTGTCAGTGTTAGGAGGTATTAAAATATGGAAGCAATATAAATGCCGTGGGAGTACAGAAACAAGAAGCCAGTATAAGTAAAGTCAATGGAAAGAGGTGAATGAAACAGGAGGGAACTGAGATTAGTGCTAAAGGATAGCGGGCTTTTCAGGCTGATGAGCGGCAGAAGAAAGCTGAAAGCCTTCGGAGTCTGGGAGATACTGGTTCAAATCCAGATCCTGCCACTAACTAGCTGGGTGACACTGGGTGAGTTACTTAACCTCTCTATGCCTCAGTTTCTCTTCCTCTAGTAAGCAGAGATGATGATGATGCCAACCTTGTGAAGTTGCTATAAACCTCATGAGGTGTAAGGAGCACACACAAGCCTGTATGTGTAAATTTCAAGCAAAAGAACAGGCACGACGCCGGCACGCTCAAGAACCAGCGACAGCAGAGTGGTGGTGGCAGTGCCAGCTGACGGTGCTGTCTCCAATAGGATCATATTTTGTTCATTTTGTAGATTAATTATATTACTGGGCAAGACATTCAAATTTAAAATAATTTTAAGTTCAGCAAAAATATTATTTAGCAATGTAGAAAAACTATATATAAATAGCTGCTTTGAACACATTCCTACCTTCCTTCTCCAAAGTCTGGCGGAAGTCCAATGGCGTGAGGAGCGACAGGTGATGATGGGGAGAAAGAAGGAAGGAAGCTATAAAAGTAAAACATCTAAAAAAAGAAAAGTTTCTAACACAGAAACAAAAAATGCTAAAGGCTGGGATAAGGATCAAGGGGCCTTTCAGAGAATGCTGTCTCAGTGCGCGCCAAATCCCGAGTCTAGGGGACAAAAGGGACCAGCCACTTACTGTAACCCAAACTTAGAAGGGCTACGAGACAGTCCACGCAAAGGAATGAGTGTCTTCCAGTATCTTACGTGACTAAGGACAGCAATAGATAGTAAAGAGAAGCAGTGTTAAACAATTTTAAAAACTAATATTCAATTTGCAATTATCTTGAAAATATATGTTTTAAAAAGCTAAATCTGAGTACAATTAAAAAAAAATGCTCAAAATTTTATTGGTATTGGTACAAAAATGTTTTCATTCAAAGATACCCAACCTGTGGACAATTACCCAAACAGTTTTTGGTAAAGGAATCAAGTCAGTGTTGTTGATAACGGTGTTTATAAAAAAGTGAGAAGGAAAGCGTGGACTATTCCCCACACAAGAGGAGGATGACATGTTCCCAAGATAACCCATCCCAAGTTCTTCACCACTAATTCACTTTGTGGTACGACACACACGCCACTCCTCTCAATCTCTAGTTAACACCTGTTTCCACAAATCAGAGCCAACGAGGAGGACTTCAGTATAGCGTCATAATATTTAAAATATTTGATGAGTTTTCACTCCGTCTTCAAATATATAGATATATATTGAAGGTATTTAAAACACTGACTGTTATTATGTCTTCAAATCTACAACGACTTATAGCTTTACCAAACATAAGGAAATCTGGAGAAAAGCTAAGGCTGCATTAATAATCACCCCCACCATCTACAGAAGGAGGACAGAGTGTACAGTCTTTCTTTCCAGGACCAGTATGTTTCAAATACCATAAATAGGCCAAGGACCCGAGCAGAATAAGGACTAAGCTCTTTATATCTTCAACCATTCAATTTTGTGAAGACACTATTCGAAAAACTATATGAAGACATTATAAGGAAATAAAGTCCAGAACTGTTATTTCTCCTTGATCATCACATTGCCTTGTAGAAGGTTCTGAAAACATCTCAGGATCTTTTAGCAGACAGTGTCTGTGCCAGAAAACCAACCACCACTGTGGAATCCTGAATTCTAGATTCCACCATTCTTGGTTGAACCTTTGCAGTGACACCCCTGTTCCCTCTGGGAGGGCACGGTAGTCGTACGCCATCACCCTGCTCTCCTGCGATGAGGTCAACATAGTCAATACCTTGGATAGGACATAATGCATTTAAAACATAACAGTATGAATGACCAAAGGATTGAAAGAAAAGGTGAGAGAGACAAGGATGTAGAAGAAAGTAACAATAGGACCAGAAGGGTAACAGCAGGGAACCATCTGCTGAGCAGAGGAGACACTGGGTATTCACAGATGCAAGGGCAGATCAGCCCAGACCATAACTGCTGTGGGGCCCACAGTCCTCACCAATGGCTCTATCTGCTAGAAATGTCTTAACGGCCCAGAACCTGGAAACCACTCAGACAAGACAATACTCTCACACAAAAGAGATCCCACTGACCATACGACTAAAGAAGCAGAAGAGCAAACGCAGAAAAGGTTGCTGCTGGGATATTTAACAACATTTCTTACATCTTTACTTACCAGTCTAATAGAAAGAAAAATAGAAACTCAAAACTGGGCCAAATCAGTGTTTACTGTAAACCACGAATCTGATTAGACAATTAACATCAAAATTGCCAGAAATAAAAACAAAGCATGTAAACAAACCATTAAAAGGTGTTGCTTTTTCTTTGGAAAAAGAACGTTATTTATAAATTGCTGCCACCTAAAAAACTGACCTAATTTGGTACTGTCAGACAGTGAAATACACTTAGGCAAGTGGTAAACTATGAGGGGAAAAAAGTCACTTCACAAACTGTGACATCTCATTCTAAGTGTAATGAATAAAATAGAATATTGCACAAGATTGTGAAATCTTTATATATAATAGGTTTTGCCAAGAAAGGCTGAATTAAACTTCCATATAATGTGATTAAAATATAAGTTCACTCATCAGTTTCCCCTCATAAAAAGATAATATTAATGGAAAACCCCTGAAATTAGTGATTCAGAGTTCCTGGTCTGACAGATATTCCCATTGGGGCCTTAAAAAGCGGAGTCAGAAAATCCAGGCGCCCAGCATATACGAGCACTCCGGGAAGACTGGATCATTGCCTGCTGCCTGCTCCCTAAAGTGGCTTCTTTCTGGATGCTACCATCAGCTGATGTCCCTCAGATATATACTCATTGATAAACAGGACACAACAGGTGTGCAAAGGAATGGGTAGGACTGATTAGAATCTAACTGAAGCTGTCTCAATCAAAGGCCTTGAAAGAAAAGCAGCTTTGCAAAGACACAAACGTCAATACCCCAAGCCCTTTGGGTAATGCATTTCCACTGCTGGAATTCGCTCTGTATGTTTCATTCCACTTCCTGGAGCAGGAGTTCAGGGGCTGGCCTCGAGACTTGTGGCCTCCGTAGCATCAGTGCTTGGAGGGTACACCAAACACAGGTGAAAAGAGTGGCAATAGAGGTTGTGTAGAAGAAGAATCAGATCTACCGTGGTGAAGCCCTGGGGGAGGTGGGGCCAAGAAGCTGGGCAGAAAGCACGAGGCACAGGATGAGCCCTAAAGGGTGAGGGAGTCACAGGGCAAGAGGCTTCTAGGAAGAAGAGCGAGCTCAGAAACGCAGGGGCCCTGCCTCCCCTGTGGGGCAGCTATGACCCCGCACTGAGTTCGTAGTCTCTTTCATATTGAGAAAGCAAACATGCAGGTTCTTCCAGACCTGGAATAACAACCCTTGATTTGCAAACAAATAACACAGCTTCACACGCCATATCCACAACTCCAAAATCAAAGAGTTCCAGAAACAATTTGCAAGAAGCACATTTGCTGGCGAAACCTAACCTGAACTGATGCAAAATTATTTATAATATGTACTTACTCACATATTGGTGAATGGTCACATGTCTTGCTGTAGAAATATTAGTTTTGATTACAGAGTTTTGCGTCAGACGTCACAGGAAGTGTTACATATTATGATAAATCTTCCACGTTACCTTTCTAAAACTGGAAGAAATCTGGATCCTAATATCTGGCCATAGGGATTTCAGGCGAGATACTGTGGTGCTCCCGGTGACGTGCTGCAGCCGACGAGCACTGGCTCTTGAGAACTGATTGTTAAGTTTTCAGGAATTTTGCAAGCCCATTGTTAACACAGTCATCATTAAAAATTATATTATGCAAACTTAAAATTAAATAAATTAAATTAAAATCAAAGTTAATAAATACTTAAAACTCACGACCTCCTAATTACTTTATGGCATTTCACTGCTATGTATGGTCTTGAGGTTCTTTATGTCTGTTGCACTGCACGGTGGAAAACTAAACAACAGCGTATGATAGTGTGTTTCCCAACTCGACACTCAGTGATGTCACGTTGGCTTCTTGAAATAGGCCATGGTGAAGTATTTACAGCACAGAAATTGGCAAACACTACAAATCAGTGGGTTGTTAAACACTCACAGGCACATCAATACTTTAGGCTCTTTTGAAGCTATGAAGCCAAAGATGAATTCATGACTACTTTCAGGATCGTAAGAGTTTAGAAGGGGTGTTCCAGTGCTCAACAGAGAGTATAAACGACAGAATTTGGGAGGCAGAGTCCACAAAGCAGAAGCTTCAGGAACCATAGGGCCCCTTTCCCAATGTTTTGTTTGCCATCAGATGATAAGCCACGTAGACAGGCTCCTTCATGCTGGCCTTCTACCCCATTCTCAGTCCATTAAAGTAAAGGTTAAGCTCACGAGAACTAGCGCACATTAGGGCAGAGATTGCTGTCCATTTCATTCAATGCTACATCCGCAGGGCCTAGACCTTGCACGTAATACGTACAGAGTAAATATTTACTGAAAGAAAGAATGAATCCTCTAAAGCACCATGTGGTTCAATACATGCTATATTTCAAATTCCAAAAGGTAAGAAAAATTGCCAGACCATCTGCTAAACCTCTTCTCGTAAGAGAATTCATGGCGCGTGCGGAGGAGGGGTTAAGGGGGGAGTATGAGTACTCCATTATATTCATATACATAGAAGTATATAATATTTCCTTTACTTTCTGGTTTAAACAAGTTTGTTTGATTGAGTCTGAAACCTAACTATTACCTGCAATTTTATTTCTACAAAAAAATAACAAAGTTCCAAATAAATAGTTGATTTCAAAATGAAGTTTTAGAGCACAAACCCATTCCTAAAGTGGAGACATCAAGCCTAAATATATAGTCACTCAAGCTCTCATAGCCTTAATTTAAGATATAAGGAAAATTTTAAAGCCCCCCCCCAAAAAAAAACCCCACCAGTCACAAAATTAATCAAAATATTCCATTAAGACATATTCAAAAGAATTTAGAAAATGTAGAGCAGATATTTTAGAAGACAAAGTTAATGTTTCTTTTCAAATCTGAACATGTTACAGTCATGTACCACACAACATTTCAGTCAACGACGGACTGCATATACAACGGGGGTCCCATAAGATTAGTACCGTAGGTGAAGGCTGTACCATCTAAGTTTGTGTAAGGACACTCTCAACACATTTCTCAGAACATATCCCCATCGTTAAGCAATGCAGGACTGCATTATTAGGCACTTGGAAGATACCTTATTTATTGCCTAAGAGTAACCCTCATCCTGCACATAACTGCAGCATGGCTGATATTTCACACATAGTATTTGCATAAGAAACACAAATACAAAGAGAAGGGAAGGACTTCCAATGCTTAAGCACCTAACATAAATGCTTCTTTCGTGAAATGAAATCCCTCCGAGCTGTAGCATGAGACTCAAAAAGCCTTCCGCCCAAGATCCAATCTGTATTCCTAAAGGGGTAACGGAACTCTCCCTTTCTGTGACTCCTCTAGGGAGGAATTCTGAATTCCCAGGCAACCTTCAATTTGAATCTTGTACAAACCCGCTGAAGCCCAAGACAGCACCCTCCTCTCATGCTGACAACAAACCTCTGACTCCTGAATAAAGGAGCCACAAGTTTAGCCCACACCACTGACAATCTGTCCTGTGTGTCAGGGGTCAGGTCACAGGGAGGAGGGCCACCATGCAGTTCTGGCGCCTCAACTGCAGCTATTTTTCAGTCATCACTGCACATGGCATCTACAGGAAGCCCAGAGTAAATAACGTTCTTCAACCTTAGTGTGCCTCACTTTAAGAAAACCCATATAGATGAAAACAGAAAATCTCTATCCCACATATGGCTTTAGGTGAATACTAAGTGCCATAGGGACCCACTCTACCCAGGAAGATACCCCTACGATAATTTTTAAATGAAATGGTATGGAAACAACAAGATGGAGCAAAATAGAATAGAAAATATCAACGTACATTTCAAACAGTGAGGCCGTTTGGGGGGGTGGCGTGTACATTTACACATTTGCTCACTGGGCCTCCAAGTCAAATGCACTTCTTACTATAGGGCAATGGTTTCCAGTGAGGGACAGTTCCACCCCAGGGACACTGGCAATGTCTGGAGACACCTTGGTTGTCACAGCTGCGGGGGTGGCGGTGGAGGGGGTGTTGGGGGGGTTGGTGCTATTGACATCTAGCTGGTACAAGTCAGGGAAACCGCTAAACCTCCTACAATGCCCAGGACAGTCCCAGACAACAAAGAACAATCCAGCCCCAAATGTCATTAACGCCAACGCTGAGAAACCCTGTCATAGGAGACAGTCAAAAGTTTAAAGACCACCGACTCTATACTTTTCCTCCAGAACATACATGAATTTGTCTGTGCGTTGACTTAAGTGGAGCCCACTATTATTTAAAAAGTAAATGTAACAATAGCCTTGCAAAGGACACTGTTAAAACTCGGTTACGAATTTTTTTTTCCTAATTATAAAAATCATGGATGCTCACTGCAGAGAATTGTGAAACTAAGAGAGAATAAACCATTTTGTGACCAATTTATAAAAAGAAAGAGTAAGGCAGGAGAGTCTCATAATTTTCAAATCTTTTACCAGAAGGTAATAAATTCCCATGATATACACATTTTAAATAAACCTTTGATTTTCAGATTTTTTGGCTTAAACTTCACAATTTTTCACACAAGAACTTTACGGGTAAGACAACTCTCACTCATGTTGTCAGAAAATGCCAAAGTTGGATGTCAGAGTTGACTAAAAATATCCTAGGACTTAAGACGATTAGTGAGAAACAGTGAACCAGAAAGAGAAAAAGAAAGAAGAAAAAGAAAAAGCCAGGAACACACATGCAGAAACCTCCTCATTCACCATCCATGCTGCTCAAACCACAGTGCAACTTAGAGGTTTTGTAGTTCGAAACTGCTCAACTTTCCCCCTGCAACCTGCTCTCAGAGCCACCGCTGCAGAAAACCACAGACTGAGGACGAACCGAACCTCACAAGCTCTGATTTGCCTTTCAAACTGCTGAGAAAGAGAGCCCACACAACAGAACAAGAAACTGTGAAGTTCTAAGTTAAGGATTTGGTTAAAAACATTTTTTAACGTCTGATAAATTTTAGTCATTATATTTAAAAAATCCTAATTACATTTGAAAGAAAAGTGGATGTGCTTGCTGTCCCTAACGAGATCTCAGGGCATGTGAATTATTTCAGAAGCAGCAGCTAGTGTCCTAGGATGCATTCTTTCTCATCATTTGCATTAAGCAGAAATTTTTATCAGAAGGCCAATTAATAGCCAATTTAATAGCTTTGTGGAAGGAGTACTAAATTAAAGTGTGTCAACACCACACATTCAATGCCTGCCCCTGTCTTGCACTCATCAAGGAAATTACACGAGTGAAGCTTCATTCTCACAGAGGATGGCAGATCACTGGCAACCCGTGACAATAGCTGGTTGACAATTCCAGTTGTTTTAAACATCTGGTAGAAATAAGGCCACTAAAAGGAGCTTAGTCCCTGAAGATCTTTTGCAAGCAAGTAAGCTGAAAAAGAAATTAACAAATACTCACAATCTAATATTATTTAAAATTCTATATCTACTTTAAATTCTGAAAAAAAACAGGCAGGGTCCACAACAAAGGAAAACAACTTTCATTAAAATTAAGCCAACATTGTACACACAGACTTAAAAGCTCTCAAACGCCTCAAAAATCTAGATCATTCTAGTTCTAAAATAATTAGGTAATTCTAGCTTTAAATTTCTGTAATAATCCCAAACAATTAAAAGTTGACTACTTACAGAAAATGAGACCAGATGATAACAAGTTTATCCAAAAACTGATTTAAACATTATCCACGCAGGTGGTTAAAAATAAAGAGTTACATAATTTACTGGTTCAAAACAACACCGGCCCTTCTAATGCCCTAACCCAGAGGTTCTCGAAGTGCGATCCCCGGCCAGTAGCATCAGCGTCATCCGGGACCATATTAGAAATGCAGATACTCAGGCCCCATCCAGACTTATTAAATCAGAAACTCTGGGGCTGGGGCCTGGAAATCTGTGTTATCACAAACTCCCTGGGGAATTCTAATACAAACTCAAGTTTGAGAAAAATTGCCCTAAGCTTCTAGAGACAACAAGATAAGGCTAAAGGACAAGAACAAAGACTGACTAGAGTGTTTATTAAGACATGCTATGCTAAGCAAAATCCATGATTAATCTCATTGAATCCTTATAATAATTTTATAAAGTATGAACTTATTATTCTCATTTGCATTGGAGCAACTCTGGCTTATTGATATAACTAAGCCAAAATCTAAGAGGCAGTGTGAAACCAAAGCTTACTATCAACCACTATCACCTGCCCACGGGCAAGGGGTGCTTCTCTGCTTTCTGCTCTCCTCGTACTGAGTCCATCCACTCAGTAAGTACTTAAGACTTTAGGAAGTGAAGGTTTCGTCAGGATGTAACATCAGTCTTCCACCACATGGGCTCCAAAACTCAACCTGCGTAAACGCTATTCCTCTCCTCAAAAGATAGGCAAGGTGTTCATTTTAGATGGCCACTTGACTCCTCTCTCATCAGTTCAAGTCTTTACTTAATTGCCTGACTGAAGGATAATTCATATGTAGCCTACCTCATCATCTTTGCAATTTGATCACCTGTTCGTGAATCAAGGCAGTTTCCATAACTGGTTCATCTCTAACCAAAATCTCAACTTCCCCAATCTAAGATGACCCGGTGGGAGAGGCAGAGCTTAACAGGCCCTCTGGGAGCAGAGCATTGAAAGGGGCATCCCCTGGACTCACAGAAATGGGCGATGCTACAGGCCAAACACCACCACTGCCCGAAAGCCCCTGTCAACACGGATAAACATACGGACGAGACATCAGTGAGAAATCATCAATGTCGATGCTGAACAAGGAGAAATATTTATAATAGTTCCATTAATCTGAAAAACACCCTTAAATATTCACAATAGGAGATATATTAAATCACTGCACATCCATAGTATTTCAAACCTATAGTGCTTTTAAAATATATGTCCGTAGGCACGAAAAGAAGACCAAACAATATATGCTAAAGTATTAACATATTGTATTAAATATTTAATGTTGTGGAATTACAGGGAATACGTTTTCTGCTTTGCACTCTTTTGATTTTCAGTTCCTTACATTATAAGCATGTCTGTAATGTAAAAGGTGTATCTGTAATAAAATGAAATTAGAAATAAATATGATAAATAAAATATATGTTCTATATTTTAGAAGCTAGCAAATTAACATATGTTAATATTAAAGTAACGAAAAGTTGCTTTAAATTTTGAAGTTAATATTTTACATTAAGAGTTAAAATGTGGCACATTTTAATGAAACTCACTATTGTAAAACACTGAATAGATGAATACATTTTTGTACAAAGAAGAAAAAACAAGAACTTTGCAGATCATAGCAATTACCAATACCCATCTCATCAACAAGTTTCAGGGTTCCACTGGGAATAAATATATAGCTTTTATTTTCACTGGAATTAACTGAGGTGGTTTTCCTCTTCTTTCACATTGTTTTAGATACTTAATGTATTCTTTTGGCTCAACACAATGAATGAGCACATTAAAATTTAAGACCATCCTAGAAGAACCTCTGACAGCCAGATAAAACACAGTTATTACTGTCAGAACACAGATGAAATAATCTGAAAAGGCAAAGAATTCTTAGCCTGCTGTCTAGTTTTCAAACACACAAAAGCAAGAAACATTTTTAAAAATTTTAACTTACTCTAATAATTTTTATGAAATTTAGTTATTCAATATTTAATAGTAAGAACCCAGAAATTTTCCTAGTCTACAATGGCTAATAAAACTTTCAAATCTTCATGCAAGTTTTTGGAACAGGTGACAATATTGGACAGTTCATCAAAAAGTTAGGGGGACGTTCCCATTGCAGCCACTTCCCATTAGCAGGTCAATTCAACGAACATTAGCAATTTACAGTAATTTACAAGAGGAATATGTAGAAACAAGAGTACTTACTGTGCTTAATTTCTTTATTTTCACACAACCATTTAAAAATAGAACAGTGGGAGTTTCAAAGTCAGATACAGAGTATTTTTTACCACACATTTTAAGCGTAAACGACATAAATAATCAGTCAGAATTACGCCACATCATTTTTCCCCTCGGGAAGATTATAAATGTTACATATACCATGTGTATTAAATAATTATGACTGGAGATAATCACAGCACACATGAAACATATGCCTCACTGCCAAGAATCCGTCTAGAGATTTATTACATTGAGACATACAGCTTTTAAGCTCTCGAAGGAAATCAGATGTTTAGCTCTTAATATTACATAGAAACGATAATCAAGATTGGGGGAGGGGATAGTAAGGAGTTGGGTGAGTTTGCAATTAGATGGATTATTACTGCGAACTTTCTTCTCACCACATAACCTGACATCTATTGCTCAAGCGGTGATTCAAAATACTATCTAATAACGAGAGAAAAAAAATACATGTGCATACAGGAAAATCACATTGCAGGCAATGACGATGCTTAAAATGGCTAACTAGCCAGCAAATTTTGACCATGAGTTCTAGTAACTCCTGAAAAATTCTATTGTTAGTGCCATGGATTCCAGCTCTTAGCACACAGTGGACAGCAGAGCGGAACGCTGCCCCGCTTTCTGCACCATCCTCTCACCTTCCGGCCTGCATCAGACATGCTCCACTGCTATTCACAGGGTTCTCATGGCCAGTGTTTCCGCAAGTGGGTGCCCGGTCCTTCTTCCTAGTCTGCCTCAGTCTGGAAGCTCCACTGAAACCTGTCCACCATAGGTGGCCCTGACAGTATTGGAAATACTGTGGCTTAGATTTCAGCATCCCAGCAACACACAGCCACCGCAGTGTGACAACAACAGAAACCTGGGCCGTGGTGGTAAGAGCGCCGAATCTTAACACATGGACCACCAGGGCTGGATACTGAAAAATTAGCCTACATTAAACAGAAACATTTCCCATGACTTCAGAAATGTACTTTCACGAGCTCTCAAAACTAATGAGATGGTGCCAAAATTGTTACACAAAGGGGTTGGCGTCCGTGGACAGCCCAATTTCTACTGACCAAGCACACGGTCTTCCCATTTGATTTTTTAGGTTATACCAGGTAGCCAGCCTATACTTTAAAAACTTATTTGGAAGCAATAATTTTCTGTGAGTCAAAACAATCTCTTTCTCTCTTCATTTTTATATTTCATTTCCTACAGAAATTTCTTTACTATTTAAAACAGCGTGAAACTCAATATTCAAATAGCATTTAAATTTTTACCCTAAACATAGTAGGCACTCAATGAGTGTGGTTCATGAACGATCTACCTCCACACCCCAGTCTTCTAAGTAGGAAGTGCCATCCCACCCTCTGATGCCCAGACCAACAGCAAGAACCCAAGAAAGCGGCAAGGAAGAGGCAGGGAAGAGTAGCCTTTGATGGGCTTCACTTGTGCAAATACTGTGAGCAAAATGTCTGTCACCTCCTACAAGTCTTTCGTTGGTCTCCATCACATCCCAAATCCAATTTCCTGTTGATCCCTCTCAAGAGTCAGGTCAACACTCAGCAACTAGGAGAGGAATGATCTGGGCATACCAGTTCCTGGACCTTGCTTCTGCTGGGTCTAGCTAATCAGAGCACTCAAGCATCTCCACAGGACGGGCGGGAACAGGAAAACAACACCACAACCATCAGGTCACTCACATCTCAACAGCTACATTTGTGTGTGTGTGTGTGTGTGTGTGTGTGTGTGTGTGTGTGTGTGAAGACTGGCCCTGAGCTAACATCTGTGCCAATCTTCCTCTATTTTATGTGCGACACTGCCACAGCATGGCTTGACAAGTGGTGCTAAGTCTGCGCCTGGGATCCACACCTGCAAATCCCAGGCCACCAAAGCAGAGTGCATGAACCTAAACACTACGCCACCAGGCCAGTCCCTCAATGATTAACGGTTTTTTTTTTTTAATGTTTTAGTTGATATCCTCCAACAACAAGAGAAACTTTGATCCAATATGTTTTTTCCACACACTGAAAGTGATATCTTAAAACCCAGTATTAGGAAGTGGCTTGCAATAGCGCTGATTCCCACATGAGAAACCCTGTGAATGGGGAGCCCTGGTGGGATATGCTATGGATTTGTCTCTCAACAGAACTGTGATGGCTGCCTCCGACTTGGAGAACTTGACAACAAAGTCTTCTTTAAATAATAAACAAAGTCTACTGTCAATAATTTTCTCCTCTGAAGGTTTTAGATTTTATCATGCACCTCATTGTTTAAAGTCCAAAATAAATAAAACATTTTCTTATCCATAGATCTCTGCCTTCACTATACAGAGGCAAGAATCTCATCTGTTTTGAAACCTTATAAAATAGTTCACAATCCACACTAGAAAGTAATAGCGACAAGTGACGGGATGAGTGTTGTTGCTGTTGTCAGGTTGGTTTTCCGCATTATGTCTAAAGCTCGCCAATGCTCGCACGCCACTGATGCAGCTTTGCTTTGTCACTACATCAGTTGTCATTTTAGCAACAAAACATTTATAATATCACCTAAAATACACTGAACTCACACAACGGTTAGAGTTGCACTTGGAAGAGTTTTATTGGTATTTTTTAAATTATCATCCTACTATCCTCAAACGGGAATAAATTTCATTGAAATACTACAGTCAGAAAGTTTATTTCAAAAAGTGAAATCACTGTGTCT
This sequence comes from Equus caballus, assembly GCF_041296265.1. Lineage (NCBI taxonomy): Eukaryota > Metazoa > Chordata > Mammalia > Perissodactyla > Equidae > Equus > Equus caballus. The sequence continues at coordinate 15,065,105 of NC_091712.1, read as the reverse complement.
ATCTTTCAATGGGTTACGCTCTTCCACTCACTCCTTTCATAGATGAAGCAGGCTGTGGCACTCTGAGCACCCTGTAAGAAGGTTCTAGTGACAGAGATTGGACAGCACAAATATCTGGGCCAGTCCACACTTGTGCTTCTTCTGGCTGTCCGTGCCCAGACAGGTCAACAAGGAGATAGCATCCATCATACAAAAGTACGCTCCCATCACCAAGAATCACTGTCTTCAGTCATGCTGCCAATGTTCTAATAATAAGGCGAGAACTTCGTTAACCTTCTCACATGTAAACACCTTAGAAAATTCCACAAGTTCTGTGAAATAAGTCATGGTTCATTTGTTGGTTCCTTAAGCAAACAGAGCGCCTGTCTGTGCCACGGCTGGATGCACAGACGCACAGTAAGGAAGATACTGTCCCTGCATATCACCAGATAACATGCTGACTAGACCACTGCCGAACACTCTCCATCCTTAATGTACTGGAACTCACTCCACACAGAAAAACTGAATCTTTCCTTTCTGAAAAAAATATCACAGTGCAACATAAAAGATTTCAAGGAAACCACGTAAACAGAGGGGTAAGAAAACAAGCATCCCTCCTCAGGGCTTACATATTTTACCATCTCTCCACATTTGGAAATAATTCGGATTTTCTTCCTATTCAGAAAAAAGAAATCTTTGCTTTGCTCTTTTAACTATAAGTTGAAAAATAAAACAACAGGCACACGATATTAAAAGGTTTCACTTCAAAAACAGAATGTTTTTCATTATTTAAATAATCTACCAACTTTTCACCTATCCATTATTCTTAAAGACGTGATTTCTGTACAACCCCAATCTAAAACATCCTAAGGACAGTGTATTGTATTACACAGTGTATTACATTGAGAACATAAACAAGAGTTCTACCTACACATGTCAACTTGATGCTTGAGTACTAGAGAAATTCTCTCATGTTTATCTAGCTCCCCTGATCCCCAGCTATAAAAATCCACTAGGACTGAATATCTTCTTCAAAATGTGCACAAAGAAGCAAGACTCTGACTCAATTAAAGCTGTAAAAGAAAATCCCACTTAAATTATGTAACGCACAGCACTTGGCTATAGATACTTGGTTGTGAAACTTCAATGTCACAGAAGTTTGCACGCACACACACCTCAAAGAGGGTAAGAACGAAAGGTTCATGTTCTGATGCACACAGCTGACTACTTTGGTTTTTCCAAGAAGGATGTTGAAATGACAGGAGGCGTGTCCTCCAGCATCAACAGCTCCACTCTGGGAACTCAATTATTTTTTTTTTAAACATTTTATTTTTTTCCTTTTTCTCCCCAAAGCCCCCCGGTACATAGTTGTATATTCTTCTTTGTGGGTCCTTCTAGTTGTGGCATGTGGGACACCGCCTCAGCGTGGCTTGATGAGTGGTGCCATGTCCGCGCCCAGGATTCGAACCAACGAAACACTGGGTCGCCTGCAGCGGAGCACGCGAACTTAACCACTCGGCCACGGGGCCAGCCCCAGAACTCAATTATTTTTAACTGACTAACCCTCTTGACTTAACTAAACAATCGAAATACCTTAAAAGTTACACATATCATATATAAAGTCATTTTTTAACCCACTGAGTACAGTCATTCACTCAAAGGTACACAGGTAACAGAATCTAACCGGCAGCTTCAGTGTGAAAGAGCCCGGGCGTTCTGCACCCAGCTCCAGCCCCAGGTTTTAAGAAGAGGGCTGAGCAACCTGCCTGCACTGCATCTGCACACACAGTTTACAGCCAAACACCGGGGAGGAGCACGGGGAGGGAAGGCTGAGGAAGTGGAGGCCACACTGTGGAGGAGCACGGGGAGGGAAGGCTGAGGAAGTGGAGGCCACACTGGGGAGGAGCACGGGGAGGGAAGGCTGAGGAAGTGGAGGCCACACTGCAGAGGAGCACGGGGAGGGAAGGCTGAGGAAGCGGGAGGCCGCACTGCGGAGGAGCACGGGGAGGGAAGGCTGAGGAAGTGGAGGCCACACTGCAGAGGAGCACGGGGAGGGAAGGCTGAGGAAGCGGGAGGCCGCACTGCGGAGGAGCACGGGGAGGGAAGGCTGAGGAAGCGGGAGGCCGCACTGCGGAGGAGCACGGGGAGGGAAGGCTGAGGAAGTGGAGGCCACACTGCGGAGGAGCACGGGGAGGGAAGGCTGAGGAAGTGGAGGCCACACTGCGGAGGAGCACGGGGAGGGAAGGCTGAGGAAGTGGAGGCCACACTGTGGAGGAGCACGGGGAGGGAAGGCTGAGGAAGTGGAGGCCACACTGCGGAGGAGCACGGGGAGGGAAGGCTGAGGAAGTGGAGGCCACACTGTGGAGGAGCACGGGGAGGGAAGGCTGAGGAAGTGGAGGCCACACTGCAGAGGAGCACGGGGAGGGAAGGCTGAGGAAGCGGGAGGCCGCACTGCGGAGGAGCACGGGGAGGGAAGGCTGAGGAAGTGGAGGCCACACTGCAGAGGAGCACGGGGAGGGAAGGCTGAGGAAGTGGAGGCCACACTGCGGAGGAGCACGGGGAGGGAAGGCTGAGGAAGTGGAGGCCACACTGCAGAGGAGCACGGGGAGGGGAGGCTGAGGAAGTGGAGGCCACACTGGGGAGGAGCACGGGGAGGGAAGGCTGAGGAAGCGGGCGGCCGCGTCCACCTGGGCTCTGGATTGAGACCCTGAGAGCAAGCAAGAATTAACCTGGGCAGCAGAAACCATGACAGGTAAGAGGGGCAGAAAGTTCCTGAAGATAAGCACATGTTCTAGCTATGGCTTCTGCCAGAAAAGGATGAATGGCATCCGGGACACCAGCCACGAGTGGGGAGAGAAACCAAACCCGTTTGTTCCCCAAGGCCCTCCTGAGGAAGACCTCCAGCCCCACAGGCAGAAGGACTCACAGGAGACGCCACCAGGATTACACAATGCATTTGAGACAGACGAAAATCTCCTAGAACAGTAGGGCGGCAACATAATTTTATTGTCACCCCAAAGTTTAGTTTTTTGTTTTTGCCCTGCTACAAAAAAGAACTGGTCAAGACCTGAGGTAAAAGAAAGATACCGTATAAGCATATATGTTCAAAATTGTGTTTGGGGTATTAGCATCTCTAAAAACATGTGTAATGACATTTTGGACTCAGAGTTTCACAAAATAAATCAAATTTCAAAAAAAAAAAATCCACTCAAGCAAAACTATCATTTAAATTCAAGTTTAGTTTTCAGGAATCAAATATTTTAACTACTGCGTACAACTGATTTTAAGCTTTAAGGGAGCTTTAGTAAATGGACTGAGACAGCATTTAAAATGTCAAAATAACTATCATTAGAATACCACGGTAAAACCTCCTGAAGCTTTATGTCGATGCTGACTTGAAGTGACTCTGTGCCCTTAGATAAAGCAGCACTTCAAATACTCAAACGCTCCATAAAACGACACTACATAAGACAACTAAGCAACTCTACTACGTGACTGTACTTTAAAACACACACTCAGGCAGGGTGATATCCTGGTGAGAATCAGGAGAATGGCGGCAAATTACCACTAATCAACCTTTCAGTCCTTAGCAGCAGCCAGGTTCAGAGGCAGAAAATGACCAACTGTGCCAGACACACACAGCTCCTGGGTCAGAACCAGCAAGGGCATGTGTTGAAAGGGGACTCCCAAGGCTTCTCCAGTCACTGAGCCCAGAGTGGGATCCCAAAGAGCCATACAAAAAATGGCCTGGAAACTATGAGGTCCAGCCAGGGTTTGCATCCAGGGAAAATAAGGCCTTTGAACATGTCTGAACAACAACAGAATAAGTGCAAACTTGCCGTATTAGATAAATGGCAAATTCTCAGGGAAACTACAAAGAGGTAAGAAAGGATGAACGGATGAGGGCAATGGATGCTCCGTGGAACACACACAATATACCAGAACGCATGTTACTGTTATGGAACGTGCTAATGATGGCAAATTACAACAGAGGAAAATTTGGAAAGAAAAAAGGCATGAAACTGAAAGCAAGAAATACAAAAGCACACATTGATCAAATATTTGAGTTTTACAAGAAAGGCAGTTGTTTTTTTTAATTCCACTGGACCAAATGAGCTGTAACAAATAAATAAGCTCTATTTTGTTCAAAAAGAAGAGTAGGACCCTCACCATAACATTTACAATACAACAAAAGGCTCCATCAAATTCTGAAGCAGACCAGTGGCTGGCATCCCGAGGCTCTGGGAAGGTAAATATTAAAACTGCCTACTGCTGTTTTATGTATTTTACTGCTAGACTAGTGATGCATTTAACGCAGAAATGCCAGCAATTCCAGGCCAGGATACGAAAATTTACTGTGGATGTGCTTTAAGTTGATGTCGATTCCAACAGTTTACCATCCATCAGCTATTCTAGTGCCAATTAGCACCTTAAAAATCATGTGTAAATATTTGAAAAACATGTTAGCAATTAAAGGGAGGAAATATTCCACATTAAAATCAGGAAGGGACTTTAGGTTAAATGCTAAAAGGTAACTGCATTCTCAGAACATCAAGTTTCACAGCATAACACAAGATGCTACACTCACTCTAAACCAAAAATACAACATGTAAATCCTACTTAAAATTCAGTAAATGCCAATTATTATTTACGGCTTTCAAAGCTAATAGGTCCTCTAATTGAACGTAAGAGGTTTGAAAGTTTGTGCATCATTAACTTACACTCCATGTTAGTAACGAAGCGTTGACAAACGCTTTCAGTGAACCAAGAATGTGAAGAATTCTAAATAAACGTAGCTTAGGATCTTTCTTTACGCTAACTTTTTAATGCTGGCCCTTTTTAAACAATAGGAAAAGTTAGAGAGTCCAGCACATGGCTTAAAGTCAAGCTTTACTCTGAAGTAACCTATAAAGGAGAATATAAATCTCTCATAATTTAAACACTTTATTTTCTAAGCAGAGTAATCCTAATAGACAATGAAAAATTTTAATATAAACTAAAAGAAACTTAATAAAACAAGTTACCAAGTTACAATTAAGGCCAATGACAACTCAATAGGCTTTCATTAGGAATTACAATCTCACAGTATTGGGGCCATTTTTTAATTATTGAGCTTTAAAACTGGAACAAAAAGCTATTAATAGCAGGAATAGATATATTTTTATTAAAACCACACCAACTCTTCACAATGAGAAAAGCAGCCAAAAGCTCACTTATTGGGAAAAATCTAGAAAATTAATAGTAAGATATTTAGACGGCATTGAGTAAAGTAGTTGAGAATCTATTAATTGGTTGAAAATGAATAGATATATACAGTCTTTAAAGAAGAGTAATTCAAATGTTAGCTTTCAAGACAAGGACTACGTGGTCTCAGTCCATTTAAACAAAATGATGCTGTCACTATTCTACTTCAAGAAAATGCTGCAAAGTTTTATTTCTATTTTAAAATTCAATTAGAAGACAAAATCTTGCATGGTGCATGTAAGGGAAAATGATTTCCTAGGACAAAATTTAAATCAGAAATAACCAAAAAATAAAAGAAAATTCCTAGGATCACAGAATAATGAACACTTCAATTTCTGCTTTAACGACCAGAAAGCCTTAAACCAAGGAGGCGGATCAGGTAACTTCCATGCCTAAATGCTTATCCTACGTTATTATTTTACTATCCTTTTTTTCTCCTAATGCCCTCAATACATTTTAGTCTTTTGTAAACATCTGTTTTCTAAGCCAGTTCGTCCTAGTTCAGGCCTCATCCCCCACTCTCTGAGAAATACCTCCGTTCATCTGCATACCTACCTACCTAGCACCCATCCAAATGGGTGGGTCCCTAGTAGACACAGGGGCTCTGCATGACTACTTTATCACTCACACCCACTGCCATCTTCATTGTCACCAGCCTGCACCATCTCCTTCCAGCCACAACCAATGAGCTGAGAGCCGGACCTTTGATCTAAACTGGACCAATTGCATTCTCTCTCCAGAGAACTTGCAAGTGGGACTGAGAGACCAAAAGAGGTTAGAACTATCATAAGGAAAATTTAGCGATGTGAGATAGACAAATTATAACATGGAAAAAGAAAGGCAAAGAAAGCTGCTCTAGGGAAGGAAGAATAAAGCAGAATTCCAGAAGAAAGCAAGAAATCAGGACTGAGCAGAGGTACTTTTGGGGTGCTAAGACCTTTTTAGTTCTTGTTCCCATTAACTTCCTATGCTAGTCGAAGTTATCAAGAACCCCTGTATTACCATTACAATTTCAGTCTTTTCTACTTAAGCCAACTGGATTTGGCTTTTGTTATGTGGAACATCAAGAAAGTCAACTGGATATACTCTAACATCCTATGTGCAACAAAGATTTAATGCACCCAACTGCACTACCACTCTTCAATGCCTTGGCTTAAGATAATGTAGATGACCGAAGTCACAGTGTTTGGTTTTTTCTGTCCACATCTGTTCCAATCATGAACTTCAAGAGTTATTAATTAACCCTCCCCAACACAGTCTTTCCCTTCCACTAGTCCCCTGTCCTTTAATGTACTAAGTTTAACACCCTAAATATCTGTAAGAGGATATTTCTGGCTCACAGATTGTCTAGACTCCACACAAAAATCTTTCTGGACACATAAATTTACCTGACTCCATCTCACCACCACGCATGGTGGTAACAAAAGGTATAACTAACTGGTTTCATTTTCTCTCTCAGCCTAGCACAGCAATGCTCATGGATCCAGTGGTTCACCCTGGAGAGAGGAATGTCAGTCACCAGACAACACTGACTCTTCCGTCTCCTTTCCTCCCTCCTTTCCAAAGGAGGTCACTGTTACTACTGGAATGAGTTTTTATCTCTGAGTGGTTTAGGGGAGAAAATAATAAGTTGGAATCTACTAAAATACTTGAAAAAGAGTGATTGTACTTTATTCAATTTTGTATCCTCGGTACGCAACACATCACATAGGATATAGCACATGCACAGAAAATAATTATCAATCAGAATAAGTAGAAAATACAAAAAGTACAATAGAATTATTAATTCCCCAGAGCTGTTTCTCAATCAAAGACGAAGACAGCTGTGGTGTTACTGGCTGTATAAAACAGGCATGGATAAAGTAAGGCCCTTCCTAAACACTTCCCTGTGGAAGATGCCAAACATTTCCCAGCTCCTACTAACTTTTGTACGTGGATTGCATAGCTCCTTCCTCAAAAATACTGAGCAAGCCATTATATCACTCACTGCGACATCCCAAATGATGTAGCACTGCCATTTCAGAGGCTCATTTATGATTTGCTATTCCAAAACCAATTTGAGTGGATACTCTTACAAAGTTTTGGGTAGCTATAGTTCTGAATAGAAATTCTGCTTCATTGTATCAGCCAAATGGAATTATAAGCAAGAACCACATATAAAACTATCCTAATTCCCTTGATCCTTACAACAACTGATAAAATACTTATCGTTCCTACTAATTCATTTCCTCAGCGTTAAGTCATACATAATTTGAGGGGTTCTCTCTCTTTTCTGACAGTCCCCTTGACCCTGTAATACTAAATTTGCAAAAGGGTGAAACTATCCTACCGAAAAGAAAGCGTCCGTGCCTCAGCTTCGGTTACAGGATGCCCCCTCCCCTGAAAATGTGCACACCTACCTCTCATTCCCATAACATTGAACCAATGGTCAATTACATAAAGGCATGCTACTTTCAAACCCACGCATTTGCTATCCCCTCTGCCTGGGACAAACTCCTCCCTTAGAATTAAAAGCCTTTTTCTTTCTTTTTCAAGGTCTTAAGTTTTCTTGAGCCACTATGCCAAAGCACTCCCTCTTTTTAAGTCCTGTCCTTCTTCTGTATGTCTTTTTCACATCGTTATCATACTTTGCCTTATATTTCAGTTAATCGTGCACATGTTACAAGAGCTTGATTTGATCGATCTATTGGCAAAGTAGTATTTTCCATTGATCCAAGATAAAAAGGTTTGTAGGTTAATTGACACAGAATTGTTACGATTTTCTATAACCCACGACTCAGGTGGAAAGTCTTGGCCTCTTATTTGTAACTGCTAAGTATGTAGAATTACCCACACATTTTTAGGCAGTCATAAACTCCATCCAGTCATAAACTCTACAGAATTAGCCAGATATGCTTTTTAAGCCCAATTTTAAACTGTAAGCTTCTAGAGCTTTCACAACACTTTCTAAAGGAAAAGTGAAACCCTGAGATGTGACTCTTACACGAGTTGCACTAGTTACCAGTCAGAAGAATAGACATATATCAATGAAAGAGAAAACAAGAAGGATACCTTTTAACATCCCAGCAAATCAAGATTCCTGAAGCGAATGCCCACTTGTCAATGCCACAATTTCCCACGTAAATCATGACTCCACAGTTTAAGAGTTACTCACCCAACAGAAGACACACAATAACTGATGAAAAGGATGATTCCCAGGACAGCAGTATAATTTGACCTTACTTACTTGACGAGAATAGGAGTGACTATAACAGCAACAGAGCACTTCAGAGCTTGTACCGCTACCACTTGTCAAAGTAAAGGAGAGCACAATGGGAGGTATTTAAAACATCCTGGGAGCTGCACCGAGACTGTCCATATTAGATTGAAACAGGCATTAAAATGAGATTGTGAAGAGAGACATTTATTTTTATTTTTACAAAATATCTTTTAAAAGTAAAGGATTTTGAAAGTTTGAATTAGAAGCTGACATAGCTCAAGTGTCTTAATTATCTGCATAATAAAAACCAGTGTTTTTATCAATGAACATACAATTTCAGAGTAATTCAAAATATTGGTCATTTTTCATTTCTCAGGAAAAATAAATTAATTTTTAAGACAAATATGAGAAACCACAGGTAACAATGATTCCTGAAGAAGGACTAAGAGGCCAAAAACAGCATTTGGGGAGACTGTTCCTTGACTTTAGAATGCTGACTTTACTATACTCTGAAGATTTTTCTCAGTAGGCTCTCTACTGGGGTATTGGCACATAGCGATATTGCTCAAACCCAGAACGACTATTGTTCAAAACTAGGCCATCCAGAAAAAGTTAAAGATACCACAGATAAGTCTCAAAACCAGATACTTCTATACATGTTAATTTTCATTCTCATGCTTAAAGATTTTAAGATATGCTTAGGACTGGATAATGAAAAAAGGACACAGCCTATACAGACAACACCACAGAAACCAAAACTATCTACCAAATGAAAATATATTAATTTCTTTGATTTCCACGTTATGCATTTTTTAAAAATTCATCTTTTTAATTCTTAATCAGGGACAACAATATTTTGCTGTTTATGGGTACAAAACAGCCCTGTCCTGGGTATACATAAGTCTGTAACATCATTAGCTACAGTGAATTCACTTTACTAGACAGTATAGCAAAGCAGGATTAACTAAAGGTGAGCTTAATAAGAAAATGCTTTAAAAGAACATGAAGTCAATGAACATTTGAGTGTATAATTTACTCTGTCAAAATATAAATGTATGTCAGCTATGTGTGTGAATTACACAAGTCAGTCTCAACACAGCCACGTGCTCAGCAATGTGTGGAACAGTTCATAAGCAGTTCTCTAAGGGATGCACTGGAAACTTCCAAAATACCCCAGAGATCTGGTCACAGATAAGGGATAAAAAATTTTTGATAAATGCCTCTAGTATTAACAATTCCTATGTTTGAAAGTTAGTGTCAACAGATGCAAGGACTTTATTTGTAAAATTCCAGGGAGACAGAGATGTTCGAGAAAAGGGCCTGCATCCTGTGGTCTGGCTGGGGATAGAGAGTGTTAGGGAACAGCAGAGAGCACAGCATGCCCCCCGAGCTCTTTTTAAACCCTTTTCCTTTAAGACAGTAGTGTTAAATTATGACCACATTTTCATAAGTTGCAAAAAACCAGCTAGGGGAATAAAGTGTCAGCACCTGATTTTGATCTGTTGAGGTATTTGGAACTCAGCATTTTCACGCAAAAATAACAGAATTTTAGGTCAAATTAGTCTCTGTCATTTCCCTCTGGCCATACACTCAGGTGAGGGCTCCCTCAAACCACTATTTGGAGTAATGTTTTAAAGCAAAAAAATCTAATTTAAAAACAGGTGGCACTGCTGTTCCATGCCAAGTGTGCAACAGCTGAGCTTCCATCCTGAGCCCGGAGGAGGAGCCAGGACTATTCTGATTACGCCAAATTTCTGATGCAAATTATACCGTCTCCAACATTGGGAGCGGTGAGGTGAGAGTGATTGTAACAAGAAATCCCCTTTACCACCCCACCCCGAACACTGTGCTGCAGGAATTAAATTACTCCAGCCTTACACAGCCTTCGCCGTGGCAATTACAAAGGTGAAATGATGGGAATCTTATCTTGCTAAAGGTTTACCAATTGCTTTTCATTTTTCCTCGAATCTCAAACCAGTATTTGATTTGTCAGTTCCAATTTTCATTTATCTTTATCCAAAATGGTACTCATTGAAACCAGGTACAGGGCCCGCCCATGGCCTAGTGGTAAGTTCGGCGCGCTCCACTGCGGTGGCCTGGTTCGGTTCCCAGGGCGGAGCTGCACCTCTCCTCAGTGGCCATGCCATCGTGGCAGCTTACGTACACAAAAGAGAGGAAGATGGGGAACAGCCGTTAGCTCAGGGCGAAACTTCCTCAGCAAAAAAGCCAGGCACAGTGTGGAAGCCACGTTCACACACGTTTCCACATCAGAAGTTCCAGTAATCAGTGAAGCACACACAGGACCAGCGGCTGGAGTCCATGCCTTTCTTCTCTCAGTCCACGCACCTGGGGCCTCGGACGCCCCCTCACGGCAGCGGCGGCAGCAGCCTGGCACATGGTCACTCCACAGATCCCTTCCGGTTTTCTGTCTTCCAAGTCTCTTGTCAGAAATTTTATGGAAGGTTTACCATTTTAATTCTTTTTAAGTCTATCATTTCTATAAATGTTAAAACCATTTTCTTTTTAACCAAGCAGAACATAAATAGTTTCAGCCAAATGAATCGTCATCTTCTGGAGGGAGGAGAGGCACAGGTAGAAATATGGTCTTTTTAACCTACTAAAAGTAATAATTTTCATTAAAAAAAAAACTAATCCACCTCCCTAGTTCCATGAACACTAGTTAATTCTATTTTATACTAACCATGACCCCACAATCATTCATCCTTCTAAATACAACCATATTTTGTATCACCATTCTTTCGGTCACTCAGTATATAAACTTAATAGTATATTAAGCATAGGTAGAAATGAACTCTTTCAGGGTTTTTATTTTAACACCTTGAAAATTAAGAGTTAAAAATATTTTTTAGAATGAGTTGATGGAGTCACAGGACGAAACAGAAGTACTTACACATTACCGCATAATATATTCTGAAGCATTTCACAAACTGTACATCCAATTTATATTTAATAAAACAGTTCATTCATCAGGAAAAATTTTGCTAATATGAGAATACGGAACAGTGTGTCTTGGACACAGAATTTGTTCATATATAAAATTCATACCTGTCTTCAAAAATAACCAAGCAAATCAGTGTTACAATAAAGTAAGATGAAGAGCATCATTTAATATCCTGATGCCCAATGGGAATAAGAAATTGTATGTTATAATGGAAAGAGCCTCAACTCTGAGGATCACACATCTGTCAGCAGTTATGGTCCCATCACCTTGGACTGCTGACCTTCTCTATCCATGAAACGAAGTCAATCATTTCCACTTCAGAGGGTTCTTATGAGGAGAAATCTTATATATACAGCAATTAACTCATCCTCTGGTAGGTAGGTTATATATACCCAAATGTTAGCCTTTATATTCACATATAAATAAATGTTATCTATTAAAAAATAGAAATGATACAACGGAAAATGTTAGTTAATATCCTTTCTACCCTCCTTCCTCAGTAACTGAACACCAATTTTTTTCAGGCATCTGTTTTTCTCTGGTTGACTGCCTGACTCCCTGTGATTTCATTTCACCTTTAGGCTTCACTTAGAAAAGGGCAAGAGCCTCAGTTCTAGCCCACGAGTCCTCAGGTCGAGCGTTCCGAGGGCTCTGGGGACAGGTCTCTAACTCACACAGCTGGACCGTGTGAGACGGAGCTGCTACAACTCTTCTGTGATTCAGAGAAGAGCTAGCCTACATGCTGAGGAAAAGGAAAAGTTGAGTCCTTGATAACATTATTGATTACATAACTAAGGAAACTTCACACCCTATTTGGGGATACGTGATTAAGCGAAGTACAGATTCTCTATTGTTTGAACCTCTCAAGTGAGTTTTATATTACACACCTACAGATGGAGTAGATATTCGGGATGCTCATGTTTTGTGAGAATATGTAAACACACTTATTATCTCAGTCTATAACTGCAAGCCATTAATATGATAATTTTCACATATTTGTGGAATAAAAATAGCCAACATTGCTCAAATGTTCACTGTAATTCATTTACTTCTTATAACAAATTTACAAGGTAGGTACATCTCTTATTTCCATTTTAGAGTTAGGTCAACTGAGGCTCAGAAAAGCCAAGTAACTTGTCCAAGTACACAGAACTATTAACTTGCGGAGCCAAGACTAAGCTCAGGCAAACTGTTGCTGCAGCCCACTCTCATAACGTTAGCAATATTGCCTATCAAATAAATAGCATTAAAATAAATTTAGACCATCAGTAATATTAATTGCTGGCCAGAAACCTAAAATAATTTATTGTCCAATTATGCCCAATTATGAGAGCTAGTTTAATTACATCAAGACAATTCTTCATCTGGTCACTATTGAAGACCATATGGCCCAATAAAAGACATAATATTGAAAGATTTAATCACATTTTTCTTAACTCAATAAACAACTTGTACTTTAACAACGTTATGTTTTAGTCGTTTATTCCCAATTCTTAAAATTGGAATTTTGAATAAGTGATTTTGATGCATAGCATATCTGGGAACCTCTGCTTGGTAATTATGTATGGCATTCACTTTTCAAACATGAAAGGACAGTGGCCCTTTCTTTTAGGATCATGTGTAAACTCAACAACACTAATCGGATCACCATGTACTGAAGGGTGGGGGTAGGGAAGATTATCTGCAAAAACTGTAGGATTCAAATTATCATGATAATCGGCTTTTCATAATTTGTCTCATTTTCTAAGTGGCAAAAAAGCAAAAACAAAAAGTCGTGATTCAACTGTTTTTCCATCTTATCAAAAGGAAAATACCAGTCTGGATTTTTCAATGATTAAACAGGGCCAATGAACTGATCATTGACAGTCCAACTCAACACATTCCACCGATCCTGAGGCCACCTCAAGGATAAAGCAGGGAGGGGGCTCTCCTTACTTTGTGGGGTCCAAGGCTCAGTCAACACCCCCTGTGGTGGGGTGAGGGATAACGCCCAGCCCTATCAACACCACAACATATACTGAAGCTTTCTGTTTTGCAAAAAGTTTTGAACTTTTTCTTCTCAGAGATTAACAGATACAGCTTGCGCATCCCTTTTTTTTTTTTCCTTCTTCTTCCCAAAGGCCCCCAGTGCATAGCTGTCTATTCTAGCTGTAGGTCCTTCTGGTTGTGCTATGTGGGATGCCACCACAGCATGGCCGGATGAGCGGTGCGTAGGTCTGTGCCTTGGAGCCAAACTGGCGAACCCTGGACTGCTGAAGCAGAGCCCATGATCTTAACCACTCGGCCGCAGGGCCGGCCCCAAGCTTGTGCAATCCTGCAAGTGATGTGAAAGCAACATGAAGCACCTCTGTGGGACATTTCTATACAGCTCATTAAAAGCATCTGCAAAGAGGAAAACATGCATTCTTTCAGAGGCTTAATCTTGCAGCAAAGCACAGATTTTGACTAATTCTAAACACAGACCAAAATCCTTAAAAACTAGGTCACGGTCATGACTTGGTCCTTTCTGACAGGCAAGTGCAAAGGTACTTTGTGGGGAAAACAAGGTGGAGACGCAGGGGTGTAATCAGTAATATGTATGCTAAATACATTACTCAGGAGACGCAGTGAGAACATCTGAGCAAAAGTGGTAGAGAAAGTGGTGCAAAAAGGATCACAATGCAAACTTTACCTGTGTATTACCATAAAAAAGGAAAAACTCACTTTTTAAAAATGAGTTGTGTTTTCTCTTTCCTAAATGCATTTTTGCTTTTACAATGGAAAATATCACATAAAAGTCCCACAGTAGATCACTTATAGTATTCTCTCTAGACATTAATTAAACAAACTAATGCAAGCGTCTTTACAGTTGGCACCATCCACTCCCACAGCAGATCAACTAAAGCACAGGATGCCGCTCTGCTGTTAAGGCCAGTATCACTTTAAGACAAAAACACACCTTTAAATGTTCTTATTAAAACTCTTTTTGAATGTATTACTTTAACCAGTAAAAATAAAAAATAAAAATAAAAATAAAAATAAAATAAAATAAAAATAAATAAATAAATAAAAAATAAAAAACATTTCTAAAACTGTTCAGATACTTCCAGGATAAAAAAAAAAAAATGTATTTTAGGATAAAATTTAACTTTTATGACTATTTGTAGTCACTTCCTCTAGAAAGACTTGGAAATAAAGAGTCGCATTGACTAGTTAAGAAAGATGGCTACACAGGAAACTCAGAACTTGAAATGCAGTTCACAGCTGTCCGTATAGCGGAGCACTCAGGGAAGACCCCAGGCTAAGGAGACCGCGCTGAGCCAGGCTCAGGGCTGCCAGCAACGTGCAGGAGAGAACAGGCATTCAGCGAAGTGTGCAAGGCGACGTCCATCACACTACAGACTGACTATGTGTTCAGAAAACGCAATACTAATCTACCAAAAAAATTTACAACAATGTCAATATAAATAAGCACTCATTTCAAAAATAATGGTGAAGAACTGAGACTCTTTCAAATTAAAATATTAACGTGTGTGTGTTTGAATGTTTGGCTTGGGTGCAATGCGTATTACCAATGTTATAAAATTTTAAATCACTAAGTCATTTCTGAAATAGTTTTAAAGGTGAAGAAAACCATATCCTTTGGCAGCATCTTCTTTTTACACTGATATCACTTAACATTAAACAACTGCTCTAGGCAGAATTTCAAACATTCAGAGGTGAAATTCATCCAAGACGCACTTCTTAAAAATCACTAATTAACACAAGTACAGAGAGATACAAACATCAGTTATGCACTTTGACAATGTAATCTAATTTAAAATTTTTCAGTGGCTTTTAAAGTAGTAATAGCATTATTCATTTAAACAGGAAGATAAAAATAGGAAGACTAGACAACAGCAGTTACAGCTGGACACTAAGCTATCAATATTTTACCAAGAAGCCTTGTACAATAGACTTGACATTAACATTTCCAGATTTATGCTCCAGCCATCTGTCCTCAGAATTGTGTGAGTGTGTCATTGTTGTAGGATCTAGCTGGCAAGCACGATTTGTTTACTACTACAAGACAGAATCAAGTTCTGTCCCCTGGAGAACTGCCGATAGGTGGGTTAGGAGGGAGGGAAACCAACTGTGTTCATTCACTTTGCCTTTCCATTCCTGCGGGCTAATCAAATACGCTTGCTCTCTCATCTCTCCCTCCCAGAGCCCATCTGGACTGGCCGTGAGCAACTCCCACGTCTGCTATCTATGGTTCCTCGTGAGCAGAGGAGTGTTAGTAACCGCCTTCAAAAACTTGCATTTCTTCCTGCTGGAACTATCACTCGCCATCAAAGTCAATCAGAATTCACCCAGCTGCAGTCAGTATTACAAACCTGATGGCGTTCTCCACCACGATGACCACACTTTCACACTCAACCACCCCTAACAGTAATGTTTCCATTAATGGGAAATGAGAGACCCTTTTAAAAGACTTTAATTCATTGCGATTTTAAAAAACCTTCGCTATGAATTAAAACCTTGTTCATTTTAAAGGAGCCTATACAATAAAAAAGAAACCCAGTCCTTCTGATAATTATACAAAAAACTTCAAATCATATTTAAAAGATTTTAAAGAAGTAAAAAATAATGAGGGGCCAGCCCGGTGGCGTAGTAGTTAAGTTCATGTGCTCTGCTTCAGCAGCCCAGGGTTCACAGGTTCGGATCCCAGGCACAGACCTAACAACGCTCAGCAAGCCATAGTGTGGCAGCATCCCACATAAAATAGAGGAAGACTGGCACAGATGTTAGCTCAGCAACAATCTTCTTCAAGCAAAAAGAGGAATATTAACAACAGATGTTAGCTCAGGGCCAATCTTCCTCACAAAAACAGAAGCAACAATAATCAAAGGAACATTTTATTTTTTTAAAACCTTAGCAATTATTTTCATAAATAACAAAACTGAGGTCTGAGAATAACACAATATGATAATTAATAATATAATAACAGTCATGCAGCTAAGTGGTGGCAGAGTGAGGGGAGTGACTTGCTCTGTTCTTCTCAGATGCAGCAATTTGCAGTTAAAGAAGAGAGACACTGGAGTCAGGCAGACAAGGGCTAAAATCCTGCCCCAGAACTTGCTCACTGTTTGGCTTCAGGCAAATTAACCTCTCTCTGAACTTCAATTCCTTCAACTCTGAAAAGGATGCACTCAAATGTCAATTGCCCAATTCCCTTTCCTATCCTTTTTCCTAATAGTATTGAATATAAAATACTTTAAGTGACACAGACAAGTACATTTATAGCATGCTTTACTATCTCCAAATAAAAATGTTAATAAAACCATTCAAAAACAAGGAATCCTTAGTGTGATTCATAATTAATATTCAAATCTAAACTCATACCACTCTTCACACTACCTAAAAATATATGGAAAACTTTGTAAATGCCTGATAAACAATATTTTATACATAATAATCTAAAGAATAACTATATTTTCCTTCAAAAGAATCATTTGCAGCACTCTCCCGAGTCAGCAAAGACAATAACACAACATTAGCCAAGTGCAAAATAAGAAAAACTTTATTGCATTAAGGTTTAAACATCAATATATGGAAACTGCAGAGAAATGCAAAATCCTTCTATAGAAGAACGGAGGTTTGGGGAGGAGCTGATCTTACTACTGCAAGAAAATCAACACAAGACAGTTAATTTGGTTTCGATTTTCAAATATTTTTAAATGAGAAAGAAAATGACTCACAAAATAAATCTGGAGTGCTTAAATACTGTTATAAGTGATAGTAATTTTTTTTTCTTTTTTTTTCTGAGGAAGATTAGCCCTGAGCTAACTACTGCCCATCCTCCTCTTTTTGCTGAGGAAGACTGGCCCTGAGCTAACAACCGTGCCCATCTTCCTCTACTTTATATGTGGGACGCCTACCACAGCAGGCATGCCAAGTGGTGCTATGTCCGCACCCAGGATCCAGCAAACCCCGGGCCACTGAGAGTTGGAACATGCGCACTTAACCACTGTGCCACCAGGCCGGCCCGGATAGTAATTTTTCAAAAGTCAACAACACTAAGTGCTACCAAACCTTTTAGAAAATTTATATTAGAAAAACTGATGAAACTAAGGTCCTCCACAGATGTTTGAATGAGACGAACTGACCACTGGCCAGGCACTTGCTTCCCTTCCTACTCAGACAACCAGAACCAAGAGGTGAGATTACAAATATTTTCCATATCATTATTAAAGATCTTGCTAAAATAGAAGTAGCAAAACGTGATCCCAATGCCACCAAGAGACTTTTTTACCTCCCTCTAGCAGAGACTAACAGGCTCAGACGAAATTTTCTAAAAATAGGAAAACAAAACACATGTAACTAATCTTATAATATAGAAAGAACCTTCAGTTTTGAATTGCAAATGCTGCTTACTCTCCAAGTGACAGCCAAAATATTCAAAGGTATATTGAAATTTCTCCCTGTTATTTGAGTTATTTGATAAACACGATACAGTAAACTGCTGGTTTACAAGAGCACTTAGCAACATCTTTCCTCAGTGGTGAACGTGGTGGACGAAGGACTATGCAGGGAAAACTAAGACATGAAGGACTGTTTCTGTTTCCACTCAAAACCCCAATAGCTTATTAATTCCCAGATTGCAAGGCAGGCATAGGAACTGATCCCTACAGCTAGATGAATGTGAATTACAATTAGCCCTCCCGGTGGCATCGTGGTTCAGTTTAATGTGCTCCACTTCAGTGGCCCGGGTTCAGATGCCAGGTGCAGACCTACACCCCTCATCAAGCCAGGCTGTGGCAGAGACCCACATACAAAATAGAGGAAGTCTGGCACGGATGTCAGCTCAAGGCAAAACTTCCTCAAGCAAAAAGAGGAAGATTGGCAACAGGTGTTAGCTCAGAGCCACTCTTCCTCACAAAAAAATCAAAACAAAACAAAAAAATTTGCACTCCTTTTTAGGCATTAAAATATTCAAATCTGGGATTCTCTGAAAGGTAACAACACAAAAGTAGGTTTTTAATTTTTCATCATAAGGCTCAGTGAGCAAACTGAGTTGCAAAGCTCAGCCTGCCATGTGGACCCTAGGAGTCATGGCTCACTCCTCACCAGTGTAGACTAACGTTTCAATGCTTCAGGAATCTTCTTCATGCTCTTAGAAATTACCGAAAACTCCACAGAGCTCTTGTGGATGTGGGTTATAGCTATTAACATTACCCATTTGAGAAATTAAAACTTAGAACATTTTAAAACACAGCAATAGATAAACATACATTGTCACAAGCACACTGTCAGAGCGATGACACCGCCACACATCATGCAGCTTCTAGAAAAAGGCACTGGACACACTAGAATGAAAGTGGAAACAACTTCTTAGCATTATTATGAAAATAGTTGTGACCTCAAGAACCCCTAAAAGTGTCCTGAGGTCCCCAGGTGTCCCCAGAACACACCAAGAACCACAGGATGAAAGAATCAAGTGTCTTGTGGCTCATCAGTCATAATGTCACCCTCCTGCATCAATAAATAGCAGGAGTAAAGTTGACAGAGGAAGCACCTACAGTCCCAGAAATAGCAAAGTTTTTTAAAAAGTATTTTAACTGAGCAAAAGTTTGGCAAAGATTTATATTTAGAATATTAAATTTCCTCTTCTTGAGTGGCTAGAACAATAATAATGATTAACAGAGATGACGGTATTAACAGATCGATGATGATGATGATGACGACGACGATGACAACACGAGCAACTGACATTAAACGGCACTTCAAGTAGCCAAGATTTGTTTAAGTCCTTTACGGATATAACTCATTTGGTCTTTACAACCCTGTGAGGTAGCATTAAGTGCTATAAATCACCTGCCATAAAACATAAACAGTCACAAGGCTTCCTCTTCAGCATGAGGTAGCAAAACTAGCAATAATTTTAAATGACAAAATCAAAAATCTTATATATTTGGGAAATAAAGCTAACAACGCACCAAAGAATAATAAACCAAAAGAACAGATGGAATTGAAACTTTTGTTGAAGAAAGCAATGATTGATTCAATTAAGAATGTCAACGCCCCTGGTATAATTAAGCCATCAATTCAACTTTCTGGAACAGTGGGTTGTGAATTACTCTCTCGTTCACTGTAGGTATTCACAATTGGACCAAGTGGATGTGCATCACTTGAACAAGGTTAGCTATTTAAGCAAACGACAATATATATGTATATATATATATTTAAGTTAGCTAATAGGAAAAATAATACAGGACTCCAGATTTAGTGGGAGAAAGCAAACAAATATCATTATGCCGTTATCTGGTAAGCAACTATTTGCCCATACATTACCGAAGCAATGAGAATTTCCACCAAGAAAAAACACTGCCCAAGTTGTGATAAATATGAATGTGTGGAACTAGGAATT
The DNA here is from genome assembly GCF_041296265.1 of Equus caballus. NCBI lineage: Eukaryota > Metazoa > Chordata > Mammalia > Perissodactyla > Equidae > Equus > Equus caballus. Next base: position 15,045,332 of record NC_091712.1, on the reverse strand, counting down.
ACCAGACAAGCAACTATTAACTCAAAATGTCTTCTACCAAGTTTCTGATACCTTGAAAATATGGCTGATGCTCGACACAAGAAAAAGATTTGTTTTACAAACAAAACTCATTGAGATAGGTATTTTCCCAAGCAAGAACGTGATTTGACAAAAGCGATACACGCATACACTTTTCATAAAACGTCATCGGAAAGTGTAACTTTAAACAAGGAGTTCTTCAAGAGGAGCCGTGCCACCTCCTGCGGGGACTGGGACATCATGAGGGCATTTGTTTTCCAGTTAGGTCATGCTTGAACATTAATATTTCAGAATAACATTTTTAGTATAAGTTACTTGTATTTACCTTTTATTTTGATAGGTTACTCATTAGTTTATAATATAAAGCATCCTATAAATGCTACATTATAGATCAATATAATACATCCTATAAGAATTTAGGTACTTAATTTTTCTATCTATTATATTTATAGTTAGGTTATATTTTCTATGAATTTCATCTCAGGATATCAAAAAGAAAAGCTACAAAATATTTGTTATAAAAAGTGGATATTGGGTTTAAGGATTAAAAACTACTACTTTAAAGAATAAAAATCATATGTTCTTAATGGTCTCAACTGTGTCAAACCTTCCTAAATTCCTTCCTCAAATTCCCTCTTCCATTAATAGCTATCCCTGCTCTTCCAGGACTCTGAGCTGACCATCATCAGATCAAGACATCTGTCCATAATTCCTTGCATGTGCTCCCGGCCCATGAACACACAACACAGCAGGAGCCACTAATCAGTGCTCCTACTACAAGAGGGAGCCTGGAAATCCTCAGCATTTTCCAAGAATCAAACACAAATGCAAAATTCAAAGTCATGTGACTCCAAAATAGGGAACTACCCCAGTGAAAAGACGGTGTACTATGGCTGAAAGCTCATCGAAAATGGGCACTGAGACCTTATTCAAGCCACTTATTGTCCTCAAATGAAAAGTGAGAGAGTTAAGCCCAATTAGCTAGGAGAATTTTTTGGGCTTTATTAACTACGGCTCCATGAATAAAGTATTTATGCCAGTGCTACCTTTAGACAGGAAATCACAGAACCAAGACTTGACAGCTCCCTCTCCTCTCCTCTCAAGACAAAGACTCTCTTAAGAAAGATGGGGATAAGCCTGCAGGACTTCTGTGACCTTTGGAATAAGAAACATTCTCAAAGATTGTGGGCCACAAATGTCATAAGAGCCAAGTTCCTAGGCAGCCATTTGGAGCCATCAGCCATTCTGGTGTCACTGACGCTAATAATTTTATCCAGAACAGTTTCTACAAGTCTCTTTATACAGGAACATATTCACAAAACAAAAAAGATCACTTAAGTGTATTTTAAAAGAAACAAAGTAAAATTCTGCAAATGCACAAATTCGTAACAGATCAGATTCAACATCCCAGAATATTTATTTTATGAGATCTCATACATGCTCTCCAATAGCCTTAAACTCTTAGGATAAGTAGTAGGTTTTGTGGGGTTTTTCTCAAAATTGGCTTTAAGGTAAAACTTTTATAGGCAGAGAAATGGTTCTGGATCCCATCTTCTACTCATATACACAAAGAACACACTCTCCATGGAATCCCCTGCAATCTGAAATCCCATGCCCGACCCAAGAACGTGTATCTCAAGACCCCCTCACTTAAAGAAACAGTGCTTTTCAACCCCACTGGGCTCTGGTCAAAAACCAGGCATGTGGGTCTTGCCCTGCAGGACCTGAATGAGAAGGCCTGGGATGGGCTTAGGCAGCTTTCTTTTCCACTAAATCAGAATCTGCAAAGAGCAAGCCAGGGCAGGAGCACTGCTTTCTCAAGTTCTGTAGGTGATTTTTATGTGTAGTCTTGGATAAATCAGAACCAGTTTTAAAGATGTTTGACGAGAGAGTAAAAGGTAAGGGCCCCCCAAATCGCAACCCATTCATTTCCATGAGAGTCCTTGAGAAAACACATGACGACGACAGACACTGTGCTTTAAACACACAAACGAGCGTCGGGGCTACAGATCCAAAACCAAGGAATACTGTTTGCTTGCCTCTGGCCTCTCTTCCTCAAACCAATTCAACCCGTCCCTACCAGGAGAGGTGTTCTGCTGATTTGCTTTTCTAACTCTCTCTCATCTGCAGGGTTCCGGTTTGTTTAAGCTTTTAAGAGCTCATAAGAGCCAAATCAGAGACTCTTTAAAAGTGAATTCAAATCCAGTGAAATCACCCATAGACACACGTTGCATTCATTACCGTACATTTTAGGACAAGAAATTTTTGAAGATGACTATCTGACAAGAAGAGGTGGAAGAAACAAAAGCATTTTTTGGACCATATGAAATTAGAGGTAAGCAGATGGCAGCTGCTTTTCATTTCACCCCACCCCACCCCCAATTTCGTGTGTCGCTCCCTGGCTATACTAATCAGAAGTCTATTGAAGGAGATGGCTGTGTGAATTTATTGGACACCAAACAAACCACTACAGAAACAGTCTCCAAAACCCAAAGATAATCCTGTAGGCTGACCAGTGTCAAGATCTGAATACCAAAATGTACGAATCCAAATTTAGACACCTCTATAATAATTCTAGTGACAGTGGAATGTGTCACTGCACAGTTTCTCTGCATCCAATGCATAAAAATGAAAGGGAATCTGGTTTTCAACATCATACTCCCACTAAAACAACTTGCAATCAATTAACGTTGTCAGCAGCAGAACTCAATTTTCTCCCCTGCGTGTGTGGAGGGGAACGTACAGAGCAGATTGATAATTCCCGTTGAGAGTGTGGCTAAGTGTTCCTAGGCAACCTTGCTCCATCATCTTCTCTGACAAAAACAAGGGAAAGACTTTGCACTGCAGGCTGATGGAGCCCTGAATACTAATGACGAGGCAAGGAGGAAGGCTTCATTACTGACTTCAAGGAGAAACACGCAGGAGCAGCTTCTAGCTGTAAATAAATTCTAATTAAAACTTAGCGTGCAGCTCACACAGCTGAACCCACGCCTGCAGATGAGGGTTCTTCAGCAGCTGTCCATTCATGTGAGCTCATTAATATACCTGGATAGTTTAGCAAATGATTCGTGTGTGTTTTCTGGAAATTACTTCAAGGAAAAACCTTCCAAACATGTCCATTTATTTGCTGTGGAATTTGTTTAATCTTCTTAGGAACATTTAGACTGACAACAGTCTTAAATTACTATCTTTGCCCAAGAGACCTTTCCAGTCACGTACATTGAACTATACGACAACTCAGAATCAAAACTGAAAACGTTTCACACAGCTGGCCATGGTGTGGACCCCTGCATGGCTCAGCAGAATGCGCCCGATTCCCCTCACCCCTTTTCCTGCTCTGCCCAAACCCACCACATTATTGCTCTTGTAGGATGAGTAGCATATGTCTCGCCTTTCCTGCCTATGAAACAGGAACAAGAAATAACTTTTTCCAGTAAAAACTCCATAGAACTACCAGAAAAATTATATATATATTTTTTTTAATTTTTAAATCAGACCTTTATGCTGTTCAGGGATCTAACTCATTTATTTAATGTGCCAATTGATACTAGAATAAGCTTTTTAAAAATGGAACACCTCCTCAGAATACTTCAAATACTATTCAGTCAAAATATCAAGGGAAATTTTTTGAAAAATTTTAAAAGAAAAAACTGAATCATATTCTGGGCACACTGAAAATTTTCTATTTAGAAGAATTCTACAGAATTTTTTAGAAACAAGCTATAATATTAGTCCCAATATTAAGACAGTAAATCTTCATTTCTTATTTTAAAAATTCTTAAAACATGCCATTTTTCTTTTTCTTTTTTTAAGATTGGCACCTGAGCTAACAACTATTGCCAATCTTCTTTCTTTCTTTTTCTGCTTTTTTCTCCCCAAATCCCCCTAGCACATAGCTGTGTATTTTTTATTTTCAGTTGTGGGTCCTTCTAGTTGTGGCACGTGGGATGCCACCTCAGTGTGGCCTCATGAGCGGTGCCATGTCCATGCCCAGGATCCGAACCAGAGAATCCCTGTGCCGCAGGAAGCAGAGTGCGAAATTAACCACTCGGCCACAGGGCTGGCCCCCCATGCCATTTTTCTTAAATCAAATGAGAAGGTATTCCCTTGACAATGAACAATGAAATGATCAAACACCACATTTTAAAACAGCAAGAGCAGCTACATTTTGGCAAGCACTGCACTTGTCATTCCCACGCACGGCCTCATTTAACTCGCAGCTCCGAGGTGAGCTCTGTCAGCCTGTGGAACATGGGAGGAAACGGAGGCTCCAGGTGCTCACATGGCAAGTGCCTGGTGGAGCTGGGATTCCAACCCAGCTTCTGCCTACAGGGCCTGTGCCTTTACCAACTCCACTCACTGCTCTCACTTTTCAAACGCACTCAGTCTCCAAGGCAACACACATTTCCCACGTCTCTATAGTCTTAGTACGAACTGAATTACATACACTAATCAGACTGTGACGTGGAAAAAACCTTTGTTTTATGATCTTTCCGGATCAGTTCAGGCTGAATTTATACTGTTCGTGGGGAGAGGTACTGAGGTAGAGGGCAGAGGGGAGATGCGCTGCACAGATTCAATTTTGAGACATCTGCTTACTCACGAAAGCAAATCACTAAACCACTTTAGCGACATCCCTTCGAGAAACCCTGGCACCTCTAAGCATCTTCCGGAATGAGGGAGAGTGCCCCAGGCCGTGCCGGGGGCGGCCTTCCCACCACGTACCCTGGACGACCTTGGTTTCCTCACCTGTGAAACAGGTGCTCCACTTGCAAGGTTTTGTAAAGATTAAATGAAAAAAACACATGCAAAGAGGTCAGTTCACTGCCAGGCAGTAGGCACTAAATAAATAATAGCTACCATTTTCACGGAAGAAAATAACTTTAAATCTCCCAATTAAACATTCTGGATAGAATCTCAAAAAGCGCTTAAATACATTTGCTAAAAATTGTAAAGTGAGATTTCTTTTGTAAAGGTTGTATCTATTCCCCCACCCTTTTTAGTCATCCTGGCTGTTATCCTTAAAACCTATTCCAAAAACTGGGTCTCCCCCATATTTAAATTCTTGAAGCTTTATATCAGGATCAAGCCCAGACATATAGAGATTGTCACCATAACTCAAAGAGTAAACAAAGATTCCAGTCCTAGAGCCACTTTCACTTCCAGACACAGAACACAACATGCTCAGGACAGGCTCCAGAGATCCAGGACAGTGAATTCAGCTGCCAATCAAATGAAACGTACTGTTTGAATGCAAACAAAATTGAATGTTATCAAGGAGGGTGACATGATTATTCACTGGCTCATACGGTGACTCCTTCACCTCTCCTTGAATGACTTCAGTGGTCTAACACATTTATTGTTTAATTTTTTTAAAAAAATATGGATTCTGGGGCTGGCCCCGTGGCCGAGTGGTTAAGTTTGCGCGCTCCGCTGCAGGCGGCCCAGTGTTTCGTTGGTTCGAGTCCTGGGCGCGGACATGGCACTGCTCATCGGACCACGCTGAGGCAGCGTCCCACATGCCACAACTAGAAGAACCCACAACGGAGAATACACAACTATGTACCGGGGGGCTTTGGGGATAAAAAGGAAAAATAAAAAATCTTTAAAAAAAAAAAAAAAAAAAATATGGATTCTAATTTCTTTTTTTTTTTTTAAGATTGGCACCTGCGCTAACATCTGTTGCCAATCTTCTTATTTTTTTCTCTTCTTCTTCCCAAATCCCTCCAGTGCATAGTTGTATATTCTAGCTGTAGGTCCTTCTGGTTGTGCTATGTGGGACGCCACCTCAGCATGGCCGGATGAGTGGCACCATGTCCTGGCCCAGGATCTGAACCTGTGAAACCCTGGGCCACAGAAGCAGTGTGTGCAAACTTAACCACTGGGCCAGCCCCCATCGTCTGATCTCTAACAGAAAATGCAGAACATGCTTAGGGCGTGAAAGTAATATTCTTCTGTTTCAGTTTCTTTTTTCTCACAAAATATAGGCATCATGTTAAAAATTAGCTTATATACTTAAGCTCATAATAAATATTCAACATCAAATATTTCTTGATTTAAATTCCTTTCAAAAACCTAATAATTTTACATTTCTTAAATATAGCATCTTTAAATATAAATTAACATTTATTTGGGATTCTTGGGGGAAAATGTTCTGGAATTTTTTTTTAGATTAAAAAAAACCGCCATTGCACTAAGTTTGAGAATTTCACAAGTGGAAGAAATACTATTTTAACTCAACCTCTAGTTTTAAATGTGGTGACACTGAGGCCTCGAAGGACACATCAATTTGCCCGATTTTACACATTGTGCTTTAACAGCAAATCTAGAACCAAAATCCAGGTCTCTGAGAAACCAGGACTTGCTCTCTCCTGGTGGACCTGATGAAAACAGATCGTGGGAAAGAACCAGACATGCAGGGACCCATACGAGGCGGAGTGGAAAGGAGGGAGTTCACTGGTTATGGGTGAGAAATAGAATTTCACAATAACGATATTATGGGCAATCCCTCAAGGACCTAAAGATTACCATTCAGCGTGCTTGACAACCGAGACACGCGTGAGCTGATTCACTGGCTAACCAGGAGGCATTCTTCGCAACACAGCAAGCTGCTTTCACATTAGCGCCACAACTAAAAGAATATAAAGAATAGAAAGCTGATATTAACTATTTAAAAATTTACACCAAGAACCAAGGAATTCCCCAGTAGAAATATAAAGACTTGCTGGAAGTTTCATTATGTGAATTTATTGGCAATTCAGTTGTCTTAAAAGTTGTGCTATAAAACATATTGTCCTTTGCTGTTCCAAATCACATTGGAAAGAAATAATAACTTTCTTAAGAGTGTTTCTGGAATTTTCTTCTATTCTCTAAAGCCAAATCTTAGACCCTTCAAGAAATAGTGAGCTGGCATTTTGCCCACTGTTCTCTAGGCAATTTTTAGTTCCATTAAATTAGAATAAGAGGGGAAAATCGCATCAAGAAGTATTCTAGCATCAAGCTGCTTGCACTTCCTCCGAAGACTTTGGAAATACTGCGGAAATTAGAAGCAGTACAGAAATCTAACGTTATGGTTACTGGTTAGAAATGACTTGTGAGGGCAAATATGCTCTCCAATATCCTCTTGTTTAAATGAACAAAGTGATTATTCTAATACATATGCACGTATACATGAAGCGTAGTCACAAAATCTTAACCATTATAAACGGATTGGTGCAGCTCACAACAAAGGAATTGAGGGCACTGAAGCAACCCCACTGCTAATCTGTTGTGTTACACACTACGCGTGACAGACACTGAGAGATGCTTACACCAGCATCCATTCTCCTCTTTCCCCTTAACAAGAAAACCCTGATTTTCAGGTGAGCAGTCATGTGCTTAAGGTGCCACAAGCTATTTTCACAATAGCCCTATAATGAGAGCATGACAAGAGCAGGAATGCTATTTGGTACTTCACAAAACCTCCTAAAAGCACACCAGGTGCCCTTCTTCTTGTCTCCTTTCTGCTGCCTGGCATATGAACCTGATGGTTGGAGCTCACAAGCAGCCACCCTGGACCATCAGGTAATATGCTAAGGCTGACGCTGAAGTGAGAAGCCATCTGGGCCTCTGACACTGGGGCCATGACACATACCAGCCCTGGACTGCCGACTGCTTGACTTGTTTTACATAAGAGAGAAAGGAACTTTCAGCATGTTTAAGCCGCTGTTGTTATTTTTTTGGTGATTTGGGGTTTTATAGTGCCATACTTAACCCTAACTAATAAAGGAAAAGACTTACCAAATAGTATTTACCAAGTATTTAATAAATACAATTATGAAAAGATATAGAGATCTCAGTTTTTGTTTTAATGCTACGAAATTCAAATCAACTTTAAGCATATGCCAGTAAAACAACAAAACACTGAAAGGAAAAAACAAAGCTGTCCTCGTAAAACAGACATCCAAAGTGTCCTGTTCTCAAAAGGAGACGGTCAAGAAAGCCGCCACTCTAAGTGACAGGACTGCACACACACACGCTCCCTGCTTTTGCTGTTATCTTGTGAATGACACTGCTACTCCAATCACTCCAGGAACAGTTCCTATCATTCAGAATCCCTGCGTCTTTCCCTCTGCCTTCTTGAATTTTCCATCAGTTAATCGGTCCAGCCTTGTAAATGGAGGAAATGAAGCTCAATCAATCTGCTTTTAGACAGAGTTAAGAAACAGACATTAAAAAACACAATTAGGAAATCTTATCTTCCAGAGGTCACTGCACAGATGAAATATGAGAATATATGTGAAGCCACTTTGCAAACACTGAAGTACAATTCAAATGATCTTAGTATTGATTCTACGTTAAAATAATCAAGAAAGGAAAACAACATTTTCCCCATCGGAGGAGAACGTGCTTTGCATCTTCCTATCACTTTAGTTCTCCAAAAGTTTCTGCAAAATTGGTGCTTAAAAAAAAAAAAAATCAATGTAAATTAGGGAGCAATTTTAGTTTCTTCATCTCCACCTGTTTAATTCATATCCATAATGCTACCATTTCTAGATATTTTATTTATTAGAGCCTTTGGTATACATAAAACCATAGACTACGACAAATTCTTAGTATCACTCAGGTTATAAAACCCCTGCTTGATACACAAATTTAAAGATACGAAGATGCCTGGCATGCTCTACTGATTTTCCAAGCTATTACTTCTTCTAGGTCCAAAGCAGACAGGCAATTGTTGATGTGAGACTCTAAGTCAAAGGGGCAACCCATCATTATTGCTTCAGAGACTGAAATCTTACCCTCGTCTTTGTCCTTGCAGACATAATCTCCCTTTCTGCTTCCTAAAATAAAGAGTGAACCACTGAGGCTGTCTCAGAATAATCTCATGCAAAGGTTTTTTTCATGCAGTAAAGGAGGAAAGAGCTTTGTGCTTGGAGTAAAGACCCATGGGGTTCAATTCCATTTCAACCACTTACTATCTGTAACACATTTAGTAAGACACCGCAACTTCTCTAAGTTTAAGCCTAAACCTGTGTAAAAGAGGGACACGATCTATGGTAAGGTGCATTCAGATGCCAGCGCCCAGGCCCCACTTCATTTCTTCTCAAGTAGCTGTGTTCAGCACCTTGAGAAAGAAAGCTACATGGTGGCCAACTCATCAAAAAGTCGAGTATTCAATAACTCACAGGAAAACTAATGTCATCGGCTCAATGAATTTTCACGTGTGTCTCCACAATATTATGTCTACTTTTTCTTTATTTTCTCAGCTGAGAGACACATCTTTTTTGAAAATTCCCTTTACTGCAGTAGAAATTTTTGGTCTGCCCAAACAATAATGCTATCTAGTGATAGGTGGGTAATTAAGCTGACAATATAAATAATAGTATTCTTAGATTATCACTTAATATTTTTTCACCATATGGAGTAAAAAACTTCAGGTTAATTGTACTTCAAGATCATATCTAATTCATATAATAATCAACCGTCATTTTATTACCAAGCGCCTCAGACAGTCACATGGGCACCAGGTTTTTCCCTCCCTTATCTCATGGACTTGATGATTTCTTCTCTGATACGATAGTTAGCTTTTTGCGAAATCTATTTCACCTTTTGCTGTTATGCTAAACTTGCCTGTTTGACCCTGTTGCTTCGTTCTAACACTCATAAAAACCAAAAGGTACCCCACTCACTATTATCTGTAGATTTCATTAATATACTGGTTAGCTAATTCTTTCAGATCATTAAAAAATATGTATACACATAATCCTGTGGTTCTCTTCAATTTGATATGTTTTCAATAATCATTATCTCCTTGGATAGCTTATTACACACTTACCGTTTCTTTATCCAATTCAGTTAATTTGGTATGCAAGATTTCAAAAGCACTGCTTTCTCAAAATCGTGATATTTAACATCTATAGCCTTTTTTTAATCAAGTAATTCTATAAAGCTATCAAGGAAAACAATCAGGTTTTTGTATGATGATTACTACTTTAAAGTCTTTGGTCCTATTATCTCATAGATGTTTACACATTCTTGTTAATGTTATTTCATCAGTCTATTAGGAATTGACATTAAACTAACTGGATGCTAATTTTTCTTTTAAAAACAACCTATTAAATTTCCCCTGCTAATTCTTTATTATTTCTAGTGCTAAGGCCCACCACTTTCTCTAGTATCTTTTTTTTGGCAAAACTCTCAAAGCCTGTAGACAGCACCGACTCTAGGGGAAGTGAGAGAAGACGGTCATGGCCCGTGGGTGCGATTTCAGGTTAGTGAGCCACAGACTTCCTCTCGTTCAAACTGCTCTGCCTTCACTGCTCACAGTCCTGAAGGTTTTTTTGCCTTTTGTGAAATCCCATAACATCACAGTTTACGTAATTTTTTAAGAGGTGCGAAATAGTTTGTTGTTTGCATAAAATGAGAGAGGGGTGCTTGTATTTGCTCACTTAAGCCTAAACTAACTCTAGGACAGACAGACAGACAGAAACACACACACACAGACACATACAAAATATCGAGTGCCTCCAAGGAAGGAACTGAACGGCTCAGAGACTGTGGTGTTACTTACACCTCTCGAATTTTGAGCCATGTGAATACATCTCTTATTCACAACATGCAAGTTTTCATTCCAGTCTTAGAGAATCAGAATCCTTGACAAGATGTTTATCTGAATTTTTTTAAGAAACTATCTTCCCTAAAATCCTATGATATTCAAATATCCATGAGAAGAAAATAGATTAGTAACATCAAGTAATAATTACCACTTTAATGCAGATTAGTTTTCAGCCCCAACTGAAAGATATAGAAATAGGACATCTGGAAATAAAGATATGGAAAATAAGATAGAAAGAACTGAGAATACAAGAAGTAACCCCTATGGAAACCTGATCCTTTACTTTGCAGTAATTACTTGATTAAAGGAAGTCAGCATCAAGGACTTGGAAAAGCACCAAGATGCAATTTAGCTTGAGGAGCAGGAGTGGACATCACCCCGTGTCCGTCAGACCTCGGGTCTCTCCTTGGGCTGATCCTAAACGAAAACCACTTCCTTGGCTTCCAGAATTACATAGCTGCACAGACCCCTTAATGTAAGGGAGGGAGGGGGGAAGGAAGCAGGGAAATGAGGAGACAACTCTGAAGACGTATGACTCAGTACATGGGCATCTGTGTTTTCTGTACAGAAAAATTGACAAATCCATGTGTAAGTGTAACCCAGGCATTTTAAAATGAATTTTTGTATTATTATTATAATGATCTTCACCTTGGAAAAATGGAATGAATTTTGCTCCCAGAGTGAAATACTACCATTAAAAAGCAGGCAAGTGTTATCTCAAGGACAAAGGAGAATAATCGTCGTTTTGGCAGAGGAATTCATGTGTCATGGCCTAGATTCCTTTGAAACTTGCCAAAGGAAAGACAGGTTATATATAATAATCACTGTAGTGTTGGTGGTAATGTTCTGTTCCATACATAAAGATATTTAGAGTGGCAGGAACAAATCGTTTTATTTATACCTCCTGTATGCTAATACTTCCCTATGTTCTGAGAGGAGTTTTATGCAAATGCTATGTAAAACCATGATTAGTTAGAAGTATAAGGATTTTATCACTGACCAATAAAAGTAATCATTTTACAAATCAGTGTGAATCAGCGCCCTGAGATTATTTCCATCGGCACTCTCACATCGGCTCTGTGGGTGCGCCACTGGTACCTTCCAACAGGACTCCATGTACTCGGTTTAATGCTCTGCTGTTGTAGTCTCAAAATTCTTAACCACCTTTGAACAAGTGACTCACATTTTCATGCTGCACTGGGACTTGCAAACTGTGAGACCAGTCCTGGCCCTGCCCCTCCAGGTGTGGTCTGAGAACCAGCAGCGTCAGCGTCACCTGGAGAACACGTCAGACGCAGCACCTCAGGCTCCATGTAAGACCTGAACTGAAATCTGCGTCTTAACAAGATCCCCACAACATTAATATGCGTGTGAAAGTCTGAGAAGTGCTGCTCCACTGGAAATAATTCCACATTAAAATACAAAGCACCTTCAAAACTACCACGCTGTGCAGGATACATGACAAATGGTTCAAAAATTAAGCAACCTCTGAGGTTAGACAGTAACTGATGAAGTATTTTGTTTTAGAGAAACCAGTATAGAAAGTTTGGCTACACAGAGCTGGTCTATCTTTCCCTTAAATTCATTTAACAAGGGTTTCAAATCACTTAAGAAACAATGTAGTACCGTTAAAGGCTGTGCCCGCCCCCACAGTCCACATGTTGAAGCCCTAAGTTCCAGTCCTTCAGATGCGGCTCTACTTAGAGAAAGGGTCTTACGGGGGTAATTCAGTTAACATAGGTGATTAGGGGGACCTTAGTCCAATATGACTACTGTCCTTATAAGAAGAGGCGATTAGGACACAGACACAGAGGGAAGGCCATGCGAAGACACAGGGAGACTACGGCCATCTGCAAGGCAAGGAGAGAGGCCTCAGAAGGAACCAGCCCTGCCAACACCTAGATCTCAGGCTTCTAGCCTCCAGAACTGCAAGCCGACAAATTTCTGTTCTACTATGAGGTCAACCAGTCTATGATACTTTGTTGTGGTCACCTTAGCAAACTAATACAACTACATTTCAGAAAGAACCAAAGCATATCAAAATACAGCTTCTTCCTCTGTCTGACAACATCCATGAACTGACTGTTTCTTGTCAACCTTCACTTCACAATTCCATTAAGAGGGAAATAGTATCAAGTGTTGCTTTTTAAAAATTCTCCAACTGGCCTGCCAGAATACCCAAATGATTCCATGTACAGGAGTAATACATATCAGTAATATATAGTATATTTTCATAATTCCTTTGGCTAAACACACTAGAATTTGCAAGAGCAAGGAATTAGGAGAATGACGTGGCAGTCATCTTACAATGGCCCAGTACTGACCTCTATTCCTGCTGCTTATAGAAAGATTGTGAACAGCACCGAAGCAGACTCATTTCATACACTTACAAAATGTATGACTATACTTATGAAATTTCATACACTTACTTTTCCATGAAAAGCCAATGGCCATTCTCACTTCGGGCTTTACTAACATGGATGTAATTATACCTTATATGAAAAATGACCTCAGCAGAAGTTCCTTCTCAAGTCTCCGTCAGTCTCATTCACTCAGATGGGCAGTGGGTAACATGAGCCAGAGGGCTTCATAGCTCATGGCAATTGGGGCTATCCATCAACCACTCTTCAGACCTAATTCAAAATTAGTGCTAAAGGAGAAACAAAGCTCAGAATGTCCACTCAAAGAGCCTTGGAAGTTGTGACAAATCAAATGTGACTTTGCATCTATCTTCTTTTCAGAACACACCAGGTGTCACCTGGGTGACTTCTCTCTTTGTCATGCCTTGGTTTCCAATTTTCCCCTTGGGGGGGAAAAAGAAAGAAAAAACACAAACATTTATTTGAAAATTGAGATACTAAATAACCCATAGTTGACATTTTCACTTATTCATAGTACAATACTGCTACTTATAATTCTAAAATTGGGGGGTGGGGCTGTGGTAGTTGGAAATCCAGATGAAGAAGAGCAAGGAAACACCAGCTTTGATTTTTCTGGTAGCCAAAGGAGAGGTCACCATCAATGGCATCGCTAAGGACCCCTGTCCAGCAAGGACCAAGATCGAACACCAGTGCTGGTTTGCAAACAGAATCATTGCTAAAATGGTTCCTAAAAGCAGAAACTGTAGACAGGAATATCCACAGAGACCAGATGTGCCCCTAAGGGCTTCTGCTATGGAAATCCTGACTCTCCTTATAAACCCTGTGTCTAGGAGTAGCTGGGTTGCGAGAAGATGGTTCAGGCAAAGTGTCCAGATGCCTGAAAAATCTCTGTCATTACTGTGGTCATTTATTAAATCTCCCACCCTTCCTCCGTCTGCTGCTGTAGCCCTAATTGACACCTGAAACTACTGCTTCTGGCCCAGAGATTGGTCTGCACTGACAGGACAGCTGCAAAACAGAGACAGGAAGGATCAGGAGAAAATAAGCCCCACACACCACTCTGTCCTAACCCAGAGGCGCCCCAGCCCCAGTCGTGAGGACAAGCTTGTCCCCAGGCTCCCTACCACACTCTATACTTTCACCACCTCCAGTAATGGGACACCTACTTTTGAGCCTAAACCTTTTTCCAAAGAATAAATCAATCTTACTTTATTCTCTATGTGTGCCCAATGGTTCTCTACTACCTAGCATTCAGAAAGTGTCTGTAATTAATAAATGTGTTTTTTCTGGCTTTTTATTAAATATAAATGGGAGGCATAGGAGAAGGAGACACAGAAAAAGTGGCATAAATGTCTTTACTCATTCATTCATTCTCTCACCCAACCAACATTTGAGTGCCCACCATACGTCAAACACCATTCTACGCAAAGGGGATACAGCCAAAGATGCTACTCTCACGAGCTCATGCAACACTAATAAGGTGGTATCAGATAGCAAAGTAAGAATTAAAATAGGAGGATGTGATGGAGAATGACTTGTTGATCAGGAAAGAGGTCTCTGAGTGTCAAGACTGAAGACAAGCCCCAAGACCAGGAGGAGCCCATTGTTCTAAAATTGGGGGAATAGAATTCCCAGCAGGAAGACAAACAAATGCAGGGCCCTAATCTAGAAACAGACATGGTAGGCTCCAGGAGCAAACCGAAATCCCGTGTGGCTAAAGTGTAGGTGGGTAAGGTACTGACTGCTGGTGCAAGCTAAGCTGAGGGAGTTTAGGCCAGGCTAAGGAGTCTCTGAACTCTGTTACCAAGCTTAAAACCTGAACATGCCTGCTTCAGAGACAAGACGATATAATCACAATACAGTCAGGATTACAGGAAATTGTACCCTACACTACAGCGGGCCTAAGTAAGATGCAGTGGATGGTATCAGCCCCCAGAGAAGCCATAGGGTCACTGCGCCAAGGGAAAGACTAGCGATGATTCGGGACATGTACGGACAAGATTTACAACATACTCCAGTAAGCGACATCATTCTACGGTTCTTCACTCCCAGATTCCAAATGTTCTCTCCCTAACCTTTAGTCCTACCTCAGACCCAACCTTTAAGAACTCCAAAGTACCCGACAAGTTAGGAGCAAACTGCTTATCCTTAATTCAAGGCTCTCCACAATACAGGCCCAATTTATTTTTCTTGATTCATAATGCACTGCTCCCACTGAAGCATTACATGCTATCTGTTCACAATACTAACAATTTGCCTGTATTCTATCACCTGCCTGTAATAGAGTGGACACAACAAACGTCACGACAACAGGAGGTAAAACCTCCTTACTTTGAATCACCTGGGACACTAATTTTCTCTCTCTGGGTCACAATTAACACAAGGATACAAGTTAGAACACAGATTGAGTAACTGACATATACAATATAATATTAGGATGCCTTCTATGCCACTAGCCTTCTATCAGCATGATCCCTAAAGCAACCAGTAGAGAACCTTCAAGTAGAGGCTGCTATGAAAGCTACTATGTTCTGGGAAACACATAAGCAATTTCACTCACATAATTTCCTTTAACTCTCTCCATTCAATAACATAGGTATAATAAGACATATTTTGCAAATAAAGAACTAAAGAGAGGAAACAACGAGTCCAAAGAGACACAAAAGAGGCAGTCAACAAAATCAGACCGGCCTAGGATCTTGGGATTCTGCTTCTCGCTGCTTCCCATTCCACACTCACTCAATAAATGGTTACTGAATACCTACCCTGAGCCAGACACTGCTCAGATCCTATAGATGCAAAAGAGAATAAAATGAAAGGCAAAGAGAAGCTGCATCCTATTGTAACTTTTTAAAAGAAATAGGCAGTGAGAAAGACACAAGTACATTATTAATGTGGGTTTGAGGCAAAAATGCTATGTGGTAGAAAGTAGGGGTTGAGAGATAAAAAAAAAGAGCTGTAAAGGAGGGAAACAATGGATGGGAAAACTAATGTCTACATAATAGTAGTTCACAGTATGGGCAATCAAATTAGAATAAATTCTGAACTTGCTTGAAAATAAAACATTACATATACATATATGTATGTAATGTCTACATATATACATGCATGTACACTTAAAGTTTTTTTAAATCCAAAAAATAGTTCTCAATTGAGCACTACTTTGTACCGAGAATATAAAATAAATAAAGCATACTAATAGTCACCATAGAGTTAATACACATTTTTATGACATAGAATGTGTAGCATTTGTAACACTTACTTAGACTAACTAGTGTGCGCGGACACACACACACCTTCCAGCACTGGAACCTATAAATCACTGACTACCTCAGAGCTATTAGAAAACATTAATTCAATTTCTCAAGCTAAATTACATTTCACAATTTCCATCAATGGACTTGAATAGGACCTTGAGATGATTAATGTTTTATCAGCGATTACCCAGACAGGGGAACAGAGAGCCTGCCATTTCGAATTTAGAATGTTAGTTCAGTACCATGAGGAAGTGAAGACCTGAGCCGTCATTGGCATGAGCATTATTATTTAAATTTAGTAAAAAACTTGGAAAAATTTAACTTATTTAGGAATTCATTTCTGTCATTTAAGACTCGATACTGTTTTCTTGCTAGAAGCGAAGAGACTGGAGATTTTGAGCAGTCTTAGAAAGCTCACGGCTAAAAAGGATAGACAAGTCTTATATGATCTGGGTTCCAGAAACAAATATTGGGGCATGGTTTTACAAGCTTCTGCTACTCAGCTGTTTGAAGCTAACCCATTTTTCACGGATTTACATTTATTACGGCCTACAATTATTACTTACGCCTCTTCCCAAGCACTCAGACTATAGCTTCCTCTTCCCCCTCAAAGAGAGCAAAGACAAGGTTTATTACTTTGTCAATCGTATGCCCTAAGGACAATACAGAGCACAGGGAACACCTTCTGTTAGTAGAGACCTGTTCAGAGAGTGCTATTTGAAGGACCTAGTATGTGTGCAATCAATTTGGAAAACTGTGTCTGAAATGACCCACAATTTACAGTTAATTTAATGACTATTACAATTAAACTCCTATCTCCAACTACCAGAAAGCCTTAATAAAATTGCATACAGTCATTTCTGTTACAAAAAAGTGAGTTTAGATGGGCTTCTCTAAGATTTTTTCTTAACTCTGTGACCCATTTACACAAATATACATATCAATGTTGCCTGGATTAAAAAGCTCTTGAATTCTCCTCATATGTCTTTGTCAGAGACCAGAAAAACTCAAGAATGGGGAGTAAGTAATCCCAGGAGTCATAAAGATAGGATTATCTTGTCCATGAAGTCCCTTGGACAGCACTTGAGGACAGTGGAAGGACAATGGGCTTTAAAACAAATCAGATTTAAGCTTTTATCCCAATATTGGTGCTTCAGATGTGAGGCATCTTGGCAAAGTACTCTCTGAGCTCTGGATTCTTCACCATAGCACCATGGGGTCGTCTAACTCTTAAATAAGACAGCAATCTTGCAAACACCGAGGACAGAGCCAAGCAAACAGCAGACACATAGTAAAGGACTACTATCATCATTATTATTATCATAAATTTGCTTATCAAAAACACTGAACTTGAGGTTGGAGTTCTGCAGTTTAGAAATAAATGAGAACTTCTTAAGGCATAAAAATCAGAATATTCCCTAAGAATTTCGGGATGTCAGACTACAGTTTGTGAAATTCTGTCTTCATTCCTCTATTTTAGCTTTAAAGAAGTCAAATCAGCCTCTGATTAAATTTTAAACAGTCATCCTTGTGGGATGGGGGAAAAGGTAAGAGATTTACTTCTCTCTCAGCATGGCAAAGATTAATAAATGGAAAATACTAAATAGTATACTACAATAGAAATTTCTTTTGCAAAATACTGGCATAAGTGTTTACTGAGTGTTCACTCAGCATTTTAAAGGAATCCTTCAGAAATGTGAAAACAAAAGATTTTTTGTCTGCAACTAGAACTTTTAAAATCTACTACAAAGTACTACAGAATATGATCGCACTCCATAAGGCACTCTTCAAGACACGATGTCTCTAATTTGGTTAAATTTCAAGTTGATTTCACTATATTTTCTTATGTATCCTCATGTGTATGGAATGGCATTCCAAATGCCAATTACGGCAATGCTTTTTAGTCTCACCCCTTCTAAAGTGTTTCAAGGAAGAAGGGTGTTCAGACCATAACTAGGTCACCTTTTAGGACAAAAAATAAAGTTTGTGTATGCTGGAGTGTAATAAGTTTTCCATTGAAACAGACACAAAGAAAAATTTTACTTTCCACTGTTATTTCAAATAGAAACAGCTCATTATTTCGATTAAAAAATATTCTGTTTCAGTTCATGCATTAGAATTATCTTGGTTTTCTCTGTCCTATTCTTGCTCAAATATCCAATAAATGATGACGATAACAACTTTATTTTACCCTTACGGTGCACACCAATTCTTTCTATGAAAAACAATTTATAAGTGGCAGTAGATGCCACGTTAACCTTTAAGAACAAAATTTTGTTCCAATTAGTTCCAATTATTGCTTTTGTTCCTGAGCTCTAATGCAAGTTAAACACGACAGTCACTATGGATCAGGCGAGATCTGGCATGTCAGCGCAGATAACCTTGGGAGCATTCAGGCTTGCAAGTGATATTCATCCAACCCATTTTGCCTCTTTTTTGGAAAATGTGCTTACTTAGTTGAACATAACTGTACATGGGCTTTTGTTCTATTTTGCTGTTAGTGCCCTCAATTCTGAATCCTAGCGCCCTGTGGACAGCAGAGTGGAACTCTGCCCCATCTTTCTGCGCCATCCTCTCACCTTCTGTCGCTGTATCGGACAACGTTCTGCTGGCTATTCACAGGGTTTTCATGGCCAATGCTTTTGGAAGTCGGTGGCCAGGCCCTTCTTCCTAGTCTGTCTAGTCTGGAAGCTTTGCTGAAACGTGTCCACCATGGGTGACCCTGCTGGTATTGGAAATCCCAGCAGCAGAGCTTTCAGTATCCCAGCAACACGCAGCCACCACAGTATGACAACCACAAATGACAGACAGGTGGTGTGGTTTCCTGACCGGGGAAATGAACCCGGGCCGTGGTGGTGAGAGCGCCAAACCTTAACCATTAGACCCCCAGGGCTGGCCTTCTATGATATCTGCACAAATCCTTCTTCCAAAGCCCTGCAGAACAAGTGCACACAAGCCACAGGCGCCTAACCCCATCCTAGAGTTGGGAAGATGACAAAGGGAAGCGGGGCCTAAGGGCAGGAGTATTCCTTAAAGCAGCCATCTCAAACAGCAGCAGAGGCTTGCACTGGCGATTTTTACTATATTATCTCAATCTTAAATAAATCTAGAGAGAGATTGCCAAAGAGAGGGGGTTTAACTAGTAAAGGGATTTAACTAGCTTTACGCACACAAATAAGACACCACTCCCAGCTGTAGAGTTTAAATATAGAGAGGGGAAATTTTACACCCCTAGAGCCAAAGAAATTCCAAGGATCTGCGTTTTCAAAGAAACACTGAAAACCCCAAAAGTCTCTAGGTTCCTAACAGAATGGTCAAGGAAACCCTCCCAGGTGTTAAGCTGGAGCAAGGACTAGGTTAGTAGCTGATAGGCACTCAAGATTATACCAGAGTAAGAGCAGCTGGGAAGCATTTGGTGTTCTCAGCACCTCGAGATTTGCGGGGAGCGCAGAACGGGGCCGCACAGGCTGCTCAGAGGCAAGGTGGACCTCCTCCACTACGTTTCCATGTGTTAATAATCTTTTGGTTTTGCTTATATTTATACAATACATAACATAATATTGTTCTATATTATATAATGTTAACATAAGTTATATATTTATATGTTATATTTTTTGCTTACAATTATCCCCAAGTTTTACTGGGACAGACACCTGTTTAGAAAAACAACTTTCACTTTACCATGATTTTAAACATTGCTTCTGAGGGAAAATAGATCAAAGAAAGAATCTAATTTTCTACGTGTGGGGAAGATAAAGTGAGGTGAAGTGGGGTTAACACATGGAGAGCAGAAGAGGAGAGAACGAAGTCTCTTGGCGTGGGGACCAGGAAGAGCCCGTCTCCCCAGCACCCTGTCTCCCTTGAGGCTCGTGGTGAGCCCGGCTGGGGTCTCACCGCCTCCATGAGCAGGAAGGCTGATGGCACCTTCAGTAAGCAAGTGGGCTCAGATACTTGCTCTTCAAAGAAAATACGACTCCAGTTTTTGCCTTGAGGTGTCACCTACTATTTGTTTGGTTATGATTCCAAAGAAGTGACTTTCTGGCAGACCTTGCACCCGTCTCTATAAGAAGCTATCACCATGACCCCATGAACTCTGAAATCATTTTTTTTTTGAAACTTCAAAGGCAGTTATCTACGTTAAAAATGAACTTAAGGGGCTGGCCCTGTGGCACAGCAGTTAAGTTCGAATGCTCCACTTCTGTGACCCAGGGTTCACTGGCTCGGATCGTGGGTGCGGACCTAGCACCACTCGTCAAGCTATGCTGTGGCAGGCGTCCCACATAAAAAAGAGAGGAAGATGGGCACGGATGTTCACTCAGGGCTAATCTTCCTCAGCAAAACAAAGAAAGAAAAAAATGAACTTAAAGTAACAACTATTACCCATAACTGTCTGTCTACAAGAGTCAAAAAGAATCCTTAGCTAAGAACTACAGAATGTATTCTAATTATACACATATTCATATCATCTACTTATGGCACTGAAAAAGGGGAGAAATTCTAATATGCTCTGAAGAGTGAGAAGGAACCTCTGAAGCTCCTGCAGAAGGAAGGAAAAGCTTCATCACTAACACCTAGTGAAAGGAGAACACAAAGATACAAGTACGGAAAACAGAAGGTACAAATGTGCAGCAATTGGAATTTTAAATATAAATAAAATACTGGAACATCAAATTGGTACCAGATGTCAGTTTGACATTAAACTTTCAGCTTCATTACAAGGAGCTGTCCACCCTGGAATGACATATTTTAGCTCAAAGGTAAAAATAAATTGAAAATTCAATTTACGTAACATTGTAAGTTTTCAGAGCACTTCCTTGCTAACAGAATGAAAAATAAATGCTTTTTAAGTGAGGGAGGAGAGAATGTCCATAAATAAGGCTCTTTTTACAAAACCTTTATTAAACTGAACAATTATCAGGCATGCTTCAGTTTACACTAGGACTTCAGGAGTAAAGTGGGTTGTACCCCAGCACCAAATCCATTTGAAGACCATGAAAAACTAAGGCAGAGGTCACAAGCCATCGATAAGCCCTGGGCGCACCAAGAGGAAAGAGTTATGAACAGTTTCTAACACAGGGGACAATGGTACTGCCATGACGATCTAAAACATACTGCAAATCTGGACATTCCCCAGTGGGTCCTAGATTGAAAGTCCACGCCCCTCAGCACAGCTTCGAAGGAAGCTTTGGAGCGTCTGCTTCTGGCTGCTGCTGCAGTCAGGCCCGCCACCCACCTCACCCTCAAAGGTCTGGACCACACATCGACTTCGGAGCTACCAACACCAAACCGTGTCTCAGCCTCGGCCAGTGCAGACACTCCTCCCTCCGCCAGGAACGGCCCTCCCCTCTCCCTGCAGCTAAACTGACTCAGCCAACATTCAGTGGTCAGGGGAAAGCTTTCCCCATCACCATGGCCACTGCTCTCTCCCACACGCCCCCAAGCAAAACCAACCCGCACGCAACTGCAGTAAATACGCCTTTACTGTCATCAGCACTGCATTCTGAGCATGACTCCATCATAACTCTCAGCAGATGTATGGCTGGCAATTCTCACCGCTATAACGTAATCCCCTGCTAAATGCTGGAACACTGTCTGTTTCACACTATACGCCCACGGAGTACAGTGTCTGACACACGAGAGTTAAACAAATGATGGCTAACCTTCATCCAAGCCAGACCTGAGTCCACAGCTCACTCCACCATCCAAAATTCCACTTATCACTCAGTTTCTGTTACTTATTAACCTAAATATGGATATAAATCAATAAAACGTATGTTAACAGTTCACTCCCACTCATTGGCAGATTACGCCAGAACAGGCATTTATAACTAAAATCTAAACTGCCAGCATGAAACTGAAGAACCTACCCCCACTAACTCCCAAGAGAGCCCTCAGGCTAGGAATCCTAACTGTCATCCTCAAGTGTTCGTATGAACCAAGTCGAGTTAAAATTACTCTCTGACAACAACGTTATGACCTTCTTCAAACTCATGTGAGAAACAAAGAGCCAACAACTGAAGGTGAGAGAATATTTTTGAACTCACCTGTAAACAAGCATAATACCAGGCACTTTGCAGAGATTATCTAATTTTACTTCAATAATTTTAATAACCTTATGCAGTTACTTTTCTAACTTATAGGACCAGAAATTACGATCACGGACAGTGAGGCCAACATCCAAGCTGAGGTCTACCAGGCGTCAAAGCCCATTCTCTTCCCACCGTAACACGTTCACAAAAACACATTAAAACCATGTTTAACTTCACCACAGTGTAATTAATTTTCTTTTAAAGGCGCTCCTGGAACTTCTTTAATCTGATAAATGGTATCTACAATAAAGCCTCCATTTTTAATGGTGAGAAAGTGGACACCTTCCCCAGGGTTCGTGAACAAGACAAAGTCACCGTCATCACTTGTGTTCAACATTGAGCTGAGGTCCTAGCCAGTGGAACAAGGCATGAAGAAGAGATAAAAGGCACAAGGATTGGAAAGGTAGAGCAAAACTGTTATTATTTACAGAAAACATGCAGAATGGCTAAAATGGGGAAAAAGCGTTATGAAGTCTTGGGGGGATGTGAAGAAAGGAATGGCCACATACGTATCCAGCAGTAGACATGCACCAGAATGTTCACAGCGGGTGCTGAGAACAGCAGTGGAACCAGGGGCCAGCGTGGGGTGCGGGTATGGTCTGCCCCGGGCACAGGCAGTAAGTGGTAGACTAAAGAGAACGTGAAAACAAGAATAAAAAAAACCCACTAAAAGTTAGGCTCCTTTTATTATCACCATGTACCAGCAATTTCAAACAATGTCAATGATAAAGCCTCCTCTGCAAAGAATCCTTTCATTGGTCGAAGTTCTAAATAATCGCTATGGTTGCTGTCAAGTTTTAATTTGAACTTAATTTAAAACTCAAACTAGCATATTTTTACTGTGTAACCTTTCATAAACACTGCTTCTCACACAGAGGCTAACTCAGAGAGCCCCAGGGTAGAGCTGCCCCGCCTCCACGCATGGCCACCACCACATCCACTCAGCCATTTAGGTTCGATTCGAGTCAGTTCCTAACAGTGCAGAATCATTCTAGACAGTAGATTTGAATGAAATAATGGTAGCAGCGTGGTTGCAATAAGAAAGCAATACAACTTGAGTTATTTCAGTTCTGTCATACTAGGTGGGCCCTAGATTTTTCTTTCGCGCTTAAATTTTTTCAACTGTGGGGACATCATTTGAAACTCACTAGAAGGATTCCCAAAGAAATAAAGACATTGCAATTCTTGGAATTTTGAGGAAATGGGATTTTTATGACTCTCTACCAAACTCATCTTTATGTTTAAGACTTCTCCTAACTACTTACTCATATAGAGGCTGTTGCCTTATGTGAAAGAAAATTTTCAAAATTAAAATTATAAAAAAAGAGATGTTCTCTGCTTCACTATACACAAAAATAGATTGACAAATTTGGCTATATTGTCTATTAAACATGACTATAGGGGGCTGGACCAGTGGCATAGTGGCTAAGTTCATGTGCTCCGCATCCGTGACCCACAGTTCGTGGGTTTGGATCCCAGGTATGGACCCAAATACCACTCATCAAGCCATGCTACGGCAGCATCCCACATACAAAATAGAGGAGGACTGGCACAGATATTAGCTCAGGGGCAATCTTTCTCAAGCAAAAAGAGGAGGATTGGCAACAGATGTTAGCTCAGAGCCAATCTTCCTCACCAAAAAAAAGAATATATGACATAAATTTTGGCAAGGTACGTGATAACAGACATCGCAATGTTCTTATTCCTTACTGTGACAGACCAATGCATACGTAGGTATACACTGTTCAATTCTTGGGGAAAAAACTAAATCTAACGAAAAACTATTCATCTGTTTCTTTTTTCCTTTTTTGTATTGTAATCTTAATTTTATTTAACTGATGTGATTAAATATTAGAGATTGACTACAGGAAAATTTTGCATTTCTTCTCTTGTGGTTACTATGTGTTTCATGTCATAATTATTAATGAAAATAATTTTGTGGTATGGTAGTGCGGTGTAAGAAAATCCACGCTGTGTCAAATACATTAGGTGCACCACGGATCCGAAGCGGCCCCAGACTGCAAACAAGCCAAACGCGCATCAGCACGAGAATGGATAAAAAAGCTGAGGCATAATCATACAACAGAATACGACACAAAACGAACTACTACTACCCCCAACCACATGGACAAATCTCACAGACACAATAATGAGGAAATGAAGTCAGAAATACTGGCCATATATGCTTTCTATTAACAGAAAGAGAAACTGGGGTTCGAAAAATGTAAAATATGTAGCCAAGATTATTAGTACTTAAAAAATTGTTAGATATGGTTAAAAGCAGTTAACACATAGTAGTGCTGGGGTTTTTAAAGTTCAAAACGTTGCACCTCTTAATGTACCAGATAGTTTGGTAGAGAGAGATTAACGGAAAGGAGAAAGTACAGTCAAGTGCTGGAGCAGCCACAGGCCACGGAAACCAAGCAAAGTACCGAGGACCTGAGCGAGTACGTGAGAAAAACAAATGCTGTGCTTTGAAAATTACTCTTTGATGGCAGCTTGTCAAAGTGTCCCAGAGTGAAGCCATGGCGCCTGGTGGGCTGCAAGTTTAAATTAGAAAGGACCACCTGCCTAGCGCTTTCCAGCTCTGGTGTTAATAAAGTTGCATCCTTGTTTCCCTTAAGAGTTCATCTTTGTCCTTGATGGCATCAGGCCCTTGGCAGAGAAGACCCGACACATTCCAAGAGCCCTGGGGGTTGATACTCTTTGTCCAATGACGATATTAACTTGCCTGGCTTTAATCTGCAAAGATTGTCCCTTCTGCCTAGTTCCCTCCAAAATAATGCAAAAAGGAAGGCACAGTGAAGGAACACATTGATAAGCAGACACTCATTCAGGATGGGGCATTTCACCCTGTGTTTGGGGAAAGGGGCTCCCAAGTCAATCAGAGATCGAAACTCAGAACGGAACCTCAATTACCAAAAGCAATTAGCAAAGAGGACGGACGCTGACAATTCACTTCCTTGCCAAAGACTTCATGACTAGAAGCATGTAATAGTATGTGAGGCCACAGTACCCATCCCAGCATATCAGATCGGGAGTAGAGGAGCAGAAGAGGAAAGAAAGAGAGGAAGGAATGACAATAGGAATAATGTACCAGAAAACTTACAATACGCACATAGCAGTCATGGGGAAAAGAGAAAGGCGGGCAGATGCTAAGCTGGTTTAGGTCACTGCTCTGAGTTCAAGCAAAGACAGCAACCAAAGGGCGTGTTACACAGAGAAACCCGCCCAGCATGCCACCGCCCCTGTGCACCCAAAGCCTGGGGGAGGTGGCGACAGTTAAAGGCGTCTCTAGCCCCAGACAGTCTCAAGAACAAGAAATGCAAAAACCATATAGTTTTCAAAAAAAAGTGCTACCTTGAAATCTTCTCATCAGAGAGGCTGAGTCTCTTACTTCACAAAAAGGGCCCCAAACACAAAGGACAAATGCCCAAATGAAATGTACCTCTGAGACAGTTACGGCACTGGGGCCAGTCAGTCAAGAAATGCAAGTAATTGCTTGCTCGTCTTGCCGGTGTTCACAGGAGAAATTATACATGTACACATATGCAGGTAGGTCGAAAGGCACATGCTGGGGTGGGAGAGGGAAGGTAATGTGGCAGCACGGGCACCTGAAACAAGCAGAGTAACCAAGAGAAAGGAGGAGGAGCAAGAAAGATGCTGCGACAAGTGGAAAAACCGTGCCTGATCCAATTCCCTTCATCAAGTGAGCACGCTGGGGAGCATGATTTCCCAGGATTTCTTTTGGGGGGGTTGGTTTTTCAGGGGTCTTAGGGGGTAAAGAAGCTACATTTCCGTAAAAGTCAACAGTATCAATAGGACCATCCTAACACAGCTGGGACATGGAAGGAGTTGCCCAGATTTGTAGATAGATGTGTTATTTTTGTGGTAAAACGAAAATTTGAGAAATGTGCTTCAGCACAAATCTTAATCTTTGGGGCCAATCTAAGCTCCTCGAAAGGCAGTATCAAGGCAATTCTGCATTTTACAGATTTCAAAACTGACAGAGCTTCACCCCATCCCACCCACAAAGTAATTACTCCAGATGCATCAAAACCATAAAAATATTCCATCATTTTACAGATAAATTCACAACACATGCAATCCATATTTGCAAACAACCCTCCAGGGTACAGACAAATGGGCTAAAAACTGCAACATGTCATAGTCATATCAGAAACAATAAAGATGAGCGCGTTCCCAAGACGAGGCTCAAGTGATGGGTTTCGTGCCAACAACAGGAATTCTTAACGTGTAACAGCTAGAAGAACAGTTGAATAATTAACTCACTCCCTGGGATATTAAGAGGGAAAAGAATATGAATGGAAAATTAGCAGATTAGAAGAAAGAAACACTCTGTGCTTTACACAAATTCTAATAATTACACAAATTCAGAACGGCATTCACCGTAGGTGATATCCATTTTTATAACCCTTTTTCTGGTCCAAATGTGCTGAGAAAAGAGAGGAAAGGGAAGTTCACCTTTTGGCACCTACGGGACTTTGGCTTTGTGCGCTCGGCGCCCTGGGAGCTCATTCTGCAGCCTGCAGGAGGGCCAGGGTTAGCCGGCAAGGAAAATGCCAACTAAAGACAGAACGGACAGAGCTAAGTCAGCCCCACCCTGCCCTGCTCTTGAGCATTAGGATCCAAGAAAGCTTTGTGAGAAACATTTTGGGGGTTTACTCAGAGAGGAGGAGCAGGGCGGGCTTCACGGGTGCAACCCACCTGTGCTTTAGCACAGGGGCCCACACTTGTTTAAAGTTCTGTGTCAATGTCTTGAAATTCTCAACAATTTTTGAACAAAGTGCCCGCTTGTTCGTTTGTCCTGTGCCTCAGGAAGTATGCGGCCAGTCCTGAGTACCAGTCTGGTGCTGTTCCTAGGTGCTCACTTGTCTCACGGGCTGCTACTCAAACTCTTCCATCCACTAACGCGCTATGTACGCTAGACTGAGGCACTGCTCACAAAGCAACAAAAAGAGCAGCACTCACCAAAAACTGGTGGGGCATTGTGGGAACAGCACACTCTTAAACAACTAAATCATCGTGCAGACACATTAACAGAAATCTAGCCTTAGAGACCGGCTAGGAGTATTCTCAAATAACCCAAAAGTTGTCACATATAGACTTGTGTTCATCATCAAAGGAAAAAAGCACATCTGCACAAAGAACGAATATGAGGAAATTCTAAGGAACACGTTAGGAGTTGGGTCTTTCTTGATGTTGTTGGCGGTGGCATTTTCTTTTGTTTCAGTTCGTAATCTTTATTGATTCTGAGTAAAACGAAAATGCTGAACATTGTGTATGATTAACTCTACGTTTTATAAAGTATGGTACCCAGCAAAACACTTACAAAATACCCATAGCTTTTGATTACTGAAAACATACAAGGCTTATTTATATTTTCAAATTCAACTGAGTAAGTTCTATATGTGTGTTGATAGCAAACTTGGAAATTTTCAACTCTTCATGAAGTAAGCAGCACCCAGGGAAATACACTCATGCAATGGCAGAAATGGGTGGTTTACTTTTCTTTTTTAAAAAGACCTAGTTGCTGGAAACACTCTACTCCCTGAACAAGAGCTGAAATCGGTCTATTTTCATGATACTGGCCAAACTCAGTCCTGAAAATGGAAGAAAATCATGAATTTAGAATTAGGCAGAATAAGGACTGGTTTATTTTTACATTCAAGGCTTGCATACAATAAAACTCTGTGGTAGCTGGGAAAATTAATTGTTCTTTCAGAGATATTCAGTGTTTACCGGTTACTTGTAAAGCACAAGGTAATACTAACGTGAATGCTTTTCATCACAATTTTGTGCCTTATAGTAGATATTTTCGAAACATAACCTTGCCCAACAGCTAAGTGAGTTTACTGCTAAATAACTGTAGTCCTCAAACTAAAAAGGAAAAGGAAATAAGCTAGTCAAAGTACGGAATTTTTCTGAAAATACAAAACATTTTACGAGAAAGCATAACCCTTATGGAGGCATTATCAAGCATTATCTCAGCAAAACTGGAAGGCAGAACAGATTGAAAAGCACACCGTCCAGAGGAGCCTAGCGTACTCATGGACTGAGGCAGGCGAGGAAAAGAAACATAAGGGAGTGATTGCAGGTTTCCTAACGCCTTTTCCAATTTAATTTCAAATTAGGCCAGGAAAATTAACTTGGCAAAGCACAAGATTAATACCATTTTCAGAATTCCTTCCTTATGAACTTCTAATAGGACAAATCAGAATAAAATTATGGAGGGTCCAGAGAAAAATCTAGATCTCGAACCAACTGCAAGAATTCCAGCAGTCCTGAGGTCCCACACACAATTTTGCATAATGAAATATGGGGAGGGAAAAGCTAAAAACTCATCAATTTATTTTATTCCATGTACACGAATTTGGAAAATAAATTTAATGTCTGACATTTAGAATAAAGTAGTTCAAATATAGTGTGTAAGCTATATATAAACATAGGTATAAGCTAGAGATATGTGTATATAATTGTATGTATAGACCCAAGTGTTCTAAAGCTATGGTTAAAATGCATTAAAAATATAAAAATTAAAAACAATTTTAACCTATAAAATTCTTTTTGAAATACACCCAAATCCTTAAATATATACACATTCTCCCTATTAGTCAGAGAGAAATTATTCCTTAGGAAGAGGACAATCATGATTTAAAAAAAAAAAAAAAAGCCTTAGACAACGTAATGTTAAAAAAAGTAGTTTTCAGTTCTTTATGTACTTCTCTGAAATACAATGACAGCAGTGTGAGAGGAGTACGCCTCTAGACACACTGTCCTAACTCAGCTTCCCAGGAGCTGCATGCAACCTTGGGAAACCATGGGAAACGGATGATCAATTTCCTTATCTGGAAAACTGGGGCAACAATTCCTACCCACAAGGGTAGTAGTAAGGTTTAATGAGATAACGAAAGCAGAAAGCTTCTTAATTCCATTGTCTAGTACTCGACTCAATGAACGGAAAGTTACTGCTAACCATCACAGAAACGCAGCAAGGTGGGTACCGTTCTCATTCTGGGAAAAAGAAGAGTATGAGATGCTCAGTTATTTGCCTGTGAAATGACTCAGCAATTGTGGGCTGGAGAACAGCTGAAGGAGAGATGAAAGTACCAGACCAGTCAATCAAGTAAACAATATTAATTAACTGCAAACAAAGATTACATGCAGTTAATCTTTTAAGTTAATGCACATAATTCTCTGAGCATCTATACAAAAGCTACATCCACATAGGTGACACCCAATCAAACAAAACTACTTACAGTACAAATATTAAGAAATATGTGTACTTCAAGTTTAACACAAAATCACTTTTTTTCTTAAACGGTATGCTCAGAACCAACCCACAATTGCTCAATCAAGTATGCTAAATCATTAACATAAATTTATCTTTGGACTTTTATAAAAAAAGTTAAAACATGGTAAAGTGAACAACACACAAGGTAGCAAAAACGCTCCCGGATTACAGTGTGCGCATGCGCTGTGGGCCACCTGCATGCCTTCTGAGTCAAGTCTTAGTTTTTACCTTTCGTAGGTCTAGGCTGTGAAACACAAAGATATTTAAAACCTTATTTTCATCAGAAAGCAGTCCCAAAACATTTTTATGGCTTGAAATTTGAGCTCAACAACATCTGTGCAATTACAAAGTATATCTTGCAGGAATAATAGAGCTATATATCATACATACATACCGGTAGCACAATGTTAAAATCATTAAGTTTTATTTAATTACAATCCACTCTGAAATACACATGGTCCAGTTTACAATTAATCATAATTATTCAACCCCACAGCATAGCACCACACAGCATCAAGAGGATTAGCAAACGTGTGGCCTTCTTATTCTTTCTGCCTATTACAAGAACAGAATGAAAATTCAGACAATATGGCACCACAGGAAAAGGGCAAACAAATTCATTTCCTGTAGAATAAAAAAAGGTTTAAAAATAGTT
Organism: Equus caballus; assembly: GCF_041296265.1. Lineage (NCBI taxonomy): Eukaryota > Metazoa > Chordata > Mammalia > Perissodactyla > Equidae > Equus > Equus caballus. The sequence continues at coordinate 15,015,020 of NC_091712.1, read as the reverse complement.
TTCTGTCCAACATTCTCTGG